>NC_064639.1:582332972-585274268 GCF_023864345.2 Schistocerca serialis cubense
GTGTGTTCAAAATGTTAGCAATGGGAGCCCCCTTTCAGATACACATTTAAGAAGGTTACCAACAAGGATGGAATCTTCTCAAGATATCAGATTATGGACAGACGGCATGTGCAGTATCACAGATGAATGTGGTATCCAGTACATCAGTCAGATGAAGTAGCAGAGCACATCATCCACACATTCCACAATTTTGGTTTTGGACAAGTAAAGATGCTATGCTGCAAAAACAGTTCATGAAACTTTCTACTCAAAGCGGCAGTGGAAATGTATGTGGACGATGAATTTCAACTAAGATATGCACAGGATTTGGTGACAGCAAAAATCCATCAAGAATGGTCCAGTCTTGGTGGTGGAAGCAATGTTCAGAATGGACAGAGAACACCAGGACTTGATGCCTAAACAGCACAGGAACTCAACACTTTACCTGAAGATGACAAGCAGGAAATTTGTTGAAACTTTGCCACAATATAACACTGCCACTTGGCTGATATCCCCGGAAGATTTTATCAGTGAAGTTCACTAAGAAAGCTTCCATTTCCATATTTTATAAATGTGGTAAATAATCCCCTCCCCGCCCCCCCCCCCCCCTCTCCTGCTTGTGAAGCACTTTACATTTATTGGTGTAATGTGGTATTTGTTTACACTAGCTCATTAACTGATACACTTTTACAGCTATACCACTACCAAAAAGTATCAATGACAGTTCAGTAGTAATGAATGATTCAGTCCCTCTCAAATGAAACTGTATTGCTACAAAGTATGAGAACAGTGCCACCTTGCAAAGAACAGTTATCACCAACTAGTGATGACTCACACCTAGGTATACAAAAAGAAAATGAACCTCACAGGATGCCAGCAGTTAAAAAAAGGAGATGCCCAGAATGGCTGAAAAGTGGGCTCCCATCCAATGTGATGCAAACTACAATAACTGTAAATGTGAACTTATATTATTGAGGATCATTCTGAATAGCAACAAACTTTAGTTACTGGTCCAATGACAGACATTTTTCTTGACACTTTTATAAGGCACGGAAGCTTACTTCAAGAAATTTTTTTGTTAAGTTGTTCTTCAGCAGTTTAATACAACACTTCACAGTTGATAAAAATCTATCTATCAGTGTGTTAGGTTTTGAGGAGGAGTCTCTTGTTATGAAAAAATGTATAAAATTAATTTGCTGCAGGATATGTACTATAGTTATTTGAATGCTGTGTACAAATATAAGTCACACAATGTACACTACATAAAAAGTATATAAATATGTGACAGCACCTCTCCTGAAAGAAGTAGTGTATTGACCATATTGAGTAGAGCTGTCATCTGTATATGGCAATCTTCAAGTAATAGGAACACCTGTTCCCCACTCACACCAGCCATATGCATTACCTGCAACATTATTAACAGTTACCTCTCTAAAACATTTATGATATGTATTTTTCCAATATTGTCTATGTAAAACTACAATTTCTGGAATTAAAATACTACACTCAAATTGAAGTTTTCTCCTATAAACACTAATGCAGAAGACTAAGAGAAATCATAATGAAGTGACCGATGCCACAGTTACAATAAAAAATGATCCATCCCTTGTTATGTTTTTGTCCAATTACATGTGGTGGTTACTTGTGAAAATGTCACAACTCGTTGCAATTCACATGATATTTAATCATATATGTAAAAAGTAAGGTCAAATGAATTGTAACCAGACTAGTATATACTGTTTAAAGTATAATTTTAGACATTGCCTTTTACACTTTTACACTAAACATAGCTATTTAATGATAAACTGTAATTCAGATATTATTAAAATTTGTCATCCAGTAATTACATAAGTAATTAAGACAAAATATTTTAATGTTGTTGTAGCCATAAACATTGATTGCTATTTTTCAGAAGTAAATATCAAAAGTTTTATTATTTTACTATTCTCAGTTATCAGTTTATGTAAACTGGACATTTTGACACCAAATCCCAATGCAATCCGTATGATGTAAAGTTCTTTAATTGTAACTTCTTAAAAACTGTAAATTCAACAATATGATTACTGGAATATATGAATACATGGGCACTTGAGCCCACTGAGTCACTGGTGGTTTGACTGTTTTTTGGACAACTTCTGTACATCTTGCATTCAGAAAATTTTCGAAATCCTTATTAAACTTCAAATACAAACTGAAGCCATATGTATATAGTTTTATTTGAATGTCAGAAAATACCTCACACTCTAGGACACTGGGGTATTTATTATTCAAAGCTATGCATATTTAGTATGATTTCTATATTACTGCAATGATAACGACTTCTTGCGTTAAAATTTTTGGTCTGGATCAGTCAATTGAAGCACATCACAAAGTTATAAATTTTCATGTTTAAAATTTATAAACATTATGGCAATATAACATGTTTCTGCTGCCTCTTTTACACTTGTATAGCCAAGTTAATTCCAGAAATTGCAATGCTTAAAGCAGCAAGAACTACAGATTATATTCCAGGCAGTAGAAAAATAAATTGTAGAGATTTGGTATAAAACTAAAGGATACTTGTTGCGTATCTATGAATGTCATTAAGTTGATGCAGCATAGAAATAACAATGCAGATTGTAGGTATGTTGTATCACCACTGAATCAACTGTGTATATGGTTATGCATCATCTTCCTTTTCCACGCAGTCAGTAACTTTTGTCGAATGAAGACAGCAAAAACAATTAAATACCAACAAGAGAAGAAGATGGCTGCAGTGTGATGAGAAGTATTTTCTGCAAACTAGGGCGTTTGCCTTTTACCACATAATGGTTGCCGATGTTCATACAGATGATCAGCTGCTTTTACGGTCATCCCAGTATTGAAAGCAGTGACACTGTTGGTTGCAGCAAAACATATATATGGTACAGTTTTCAGCATAAAAAAGTAAATAAAATGGACTTAAGATTAACTATAGAATTTCTGAAGAGATAAAAACTGCATGGCTTGGTTCTGACTCCATACTGTTAACATGTAGTCACGGAGTTTCAAGACGACAGAATTGTCATTGTGGACAGTAGGAGCAGATTCAATCCTACCACTAGCACAGTCCGTCCCATTTCAGGTGGGCTGGCTCATGACAACAGCCATGTTAAAATCAACTTTGCTGAAACAACTGGATTAACTTCTGTATAAGGTATATTCTTTTTTTTAAATTCACTGTCAAACTGTGTATAAGGGCACGTTCATCCCTGCAGATGAAGAACATGCCCCTTAGTACAAAGCTCAGTGTTTACTTTAAACTGCATGACATCATATCTCTTACCAGATAGCAGTGTGCCAAAGTTTTTCTTGGCTGAATGTTGGATGCTTGCTGTTTCATATCTGTTACAAGTAAGATAAAAATATTCATGGATGAACTGAAAATAATGCTGTGAACTTTGCAAAGAGGACCAGAAAACTCACAAAAATAAATGATGTCTTTTACTACAGTGTGGATAGCATAAATGATCAGCATTATATTTCAATTTATAGTTGTAAAAATTATTATACAATACAAAAGCACAAATATGAACGGGTAAATTTGGGGTATATGGAAAAGAGCTGTAACTATATAGGAAGGTAGTGGTTAATGTTATCAAAATAATTTTACAATTTTGATCAGTTTTTAAAACTGAAGCATAGTTTCTAGAAGTCAAAAGTACATTTTTAAGATGCCTCTAACCAATTTTAAAACATTTTTTTATCTTTAATATAAAAGCATATACAGGATGTCTCTCCTAAGAGTCATCAGGCATATTTTCTCTGGTGTTGCAGCAGATATTTGGAATTTTGTTTCTGCTTTGTGTAGCTGAAGTCAGCCCAAACAAATGCTGGGCATTATACCTTTCATGTGATGCCCAGTGTTAATGGAAAACGTTGGTTTGTTTCCCGTTACAAACAAACTTATTTTTAAAGTGGAATTTTACATTCCCATTTGATAGAGCAGTCCAAAATTATTCTAGTGTGATATTCGTTATACCAAATGCATTAACAGGGAAAGTAAAACCTGAGAATTAATGAGTACTCCAACAATGACAGCACAATCCTGGTCAGCACTAACTGTTACTGCTATGTGGAATCATGCTGTTCAGTCACTGCTAGATTACTAGTTACTCTATGTTTTTACTGTTCCTGTTGTAAAATTAATATCATAGTAAACTAAACTAGTAGTATTCTATTGAATGGGCATGTAGAACTCCAATTCAAAAATTATTTTGTTTGAAACAGGAAACAAACTGCATCATTCCATCAATGCTGGATTTGTTTCAGTTGACACTAGCTACATGTCGCAGAAACAAAATTGCACATATCTGCTGAAACACCAGATAAAGTGTGCCTAATGACTCTTAGGAGAAACACCCAGTATAATTCTTTTGACACCACCTAAGAATTCTTTCATGATGGGAATAATAAGTACAAGCAATTCATTGGTGAATGAATGTGACTGCATCACTCAAAGAATGTTAAGTTTTTTATTAACATGTGACTTTACCGTTAGAGTAGAGAGGGACCTAACTGTGTCAAAAGAGTGATATAAACTGTGTTAAGCAGAGACATGTTTCCTGTAGTTTGCTGTAGTGAGAATATATTTAGATTAACAAATAAAACAAAGTTGTCAGGTTTTGTTTACATGTTCATTCCATCAGAACTACACTGATGGACAAACCTTAAGTGTGATGTGTCACAGCCAAGTAACATAGCTCAGTGAAACTTGTACCACACATACAAAGAACTGCTACAATACAGTACCCAAGGTAACTGAAAGAAATACACAATGGGATGGAGAGAAATGACATTCTTACTCAAAGAAACTTAACTCCAAATGAAAATTAATTCAAACCCTCAGCTGCCGACAGGTGTTGTTGATATACCTCAATGGGGACAGCTGAAAATGTGTGCCCCGACCGGGACTTGGAACCTAGGATCTCCTGCTTACCTGCTTACATGGCAGATGCTCTATCCATCTGAGCCACTGAGGACACAGATGAATAGCGCGACTGCAGGGACTTATCCCTTGCATGCTTCCAGTGAGACCCACATTCCCAACTGTCCACAATCTATATATGTAATGTACCTAATAGATATTTGCCCATCTACTCATTACTTGCGCACACTAAGGTGACGATTCCCATAAGAGTTCGGGCAACCTCTGCGCATTTGCACAGACGAAGGTCAATGGCTGGGTAGCCTTCAACTATGTATATGGAAATAGTAACTGTTCTCTAAAGAACAGATACCATTGATGACCATGCAGCTTCTCTAGAATAAATCATTTATTCTAGAGAAGCTGCACAGTCATCAATGGTATCTGTTCTTTCAAGAACAGTTACTATCTTCATATATTAACTGCAAATGTTTGGACAGGGTACACTCATTGGTCAATATTACTGTGGCACTATGCCTCTTACCCATATGCATCCTATCATGGGTATATTCGATACTGACTTCATTTTTATTGGTGACAATACACAACCATATTGAACAACTCAGGCATCAATGAATGGAATGAAAGAATGCTGAGTCACAATAGGCACAATAAAGAGATTTAGACAATCATAGCTTTCGGCCATTAAGGCCTTTGGCAGCAGTAGACACGCACATGCACAAACACACTCACGCAAGCGCAACTTGCACACACATCTGCAGTCTCAGAGAGCTGAAACTACACTCTCTGAGACTGCATATGTGTGTGCAAGTTGCACTTGCGTGTGTGCGTGTGTGTGTGTGTGTGTGTGTGTGTGTGTGTGTGTGTGTGTGTGTGCGTGTGTCTACTGCTGACAAAGGCCTTAATGGCCGAAAGCTATGATTTTGTGAATCTTTTTCTTGTGCCTATCGCGACTTAGCATCTCTGCTATATGGTGAGTAGCAACTTTCCTTCTCTTGTATTGTTACATTCCATCCTGGATTTTCCATTGTCTGGAATGAAAGGATATTTGATGAATAGACTAATCAGCCCGCTCCTCCATGTTAAATCCCATTGAGCACATGTGGAATGCATTGGGGAGACATATTTCATTACGCTCACATGTGCCAAGGATCATCCAGCACTTGTCAACTGCACTGGTGGAAGAATGGAATGCCCCATCATGGGAACTTCTTGCCAACATCATGGCCAGCAAGGGAGCATGTTGCAAAGTATGCATTGCTGTCCATGTTAATTACACACAATATTAACAACCATGTCCCACCTTTTCTAACATCCAGGGGCCCATTATAAATCATGGTGACATAAGTGTAATTATTGCCTTTGAATAAAAGTGTCATTTCTGTTTGCCTCATTGCATATTTATATCAGTTACCTTCTGTACTATACTGTAGTAGTTCTCTATGGTCCACATATCATCACATTATGCTACTTGGCAGTGACACATCATTTGAAAGGTGCATTCATCCTTACATATTGCACAGCAGTGTATTTGTGATTAAGTATAACTAAATAACCGACAGCAGAGATTGTTACTTTTTTGCCTGGTTTTGTAATCAGGAAAGTGATAAATCCTTTTGAAATGTGATCAGATGTTTACAATAGACTTCATTACAGAATATATATGATGTAAAACATGAGCTAAAATTCATAAGTATGTAAAATGGTGTCTAGAGTGTGATGACAGCTGATTACCATAAAATATTTCTACGTTTCACTAGTGTACAATGCAAATTTATTATAATGCATTTACTTGAAAGAAGAAGAAAAACATTCCTTATTTCACAAAACATTAGTGAATCAAAGAAAGCAAATTGTATTAATGGGATATAACCTGTTTCTGATGAAGAGGTGCAAGTTTTCATAAAAAGAACTCACACTGAATCTGCCAAACAGTGTTGGATTTTCCTATATGTGTTTGTTTCAACTGGTAGTGAGATGTTAAACTGATGCAGAAAAAAGTCTCCTCATGTATTCTATCATATGGACAAAACTTCAGGGGCAACTGCATCAGTATATTATAATGTGTTTACAGCAGATCCTCCTATATACGAGCCCAGAAAGATTTAAAAGTTTACTCTTACATACAACAGTTATCACAGACTCTCATATATATTTCCAATAGAAAAGTTTATTAAGGAAGCTACTTGCAAATAATAACACCCATTTATCAATTCAGCCGTATCCTTCATCACAAAAAGAAATAGAAAAACACACCATTCATTCACCCTAGCAAGCACACCTCACACACACAACTGCCAACTCCGGCAGCTCAGACCAGCATTCTGATCCAAGCCGCCAGTGTTGACAGTCATGTGTGCATGAGGCATGCTTGCGTATGTGAATGAATGGTGTGTTTCTCTTTCTTTTTGTGATGAAGGCTATGGCTGAAAGCTTATGAGTAAAATGTCACCTGTCTGCACCTTAACATGTCATCTTTACGGTAAATAGCAATCTATCTTTACCTACATTGTTGATATTCTGACATGCAGTTAACAAATATCTTAAAAAGATAACACATACCTCCTTCAAATCATTACAAAAGTTTTTGTGGTCATACTGCTTTGTCATATTTGGTATTATTAATTTAACACCATGCAGTGCAGACAAAATTTGAATGGTAGCTCTTCGGCCAATTCCTGCTTGACCAGCCAGAACAAGTGAACCGCAGGGAGCTGACAAAATACGATCAGAACTTGCTATGGTTTGCAGCACCTCTGGCAATATCAGCAAATTTAAGTTATGGCCTTCACGCCCTGTTGATCGCAAAAATAAGACAGCAAAATTTAAAGTTTGCTTATTTATCAAGCAGATATTCAAAGGTCTTACTGACACCAACAATAATACCATAACAACAGAATATGTACTGCAGTTACAACTGCTACACAGATTTTCATCATTTTTATTCTTGCCTCTAATTATAAAATATTTTCATGATAATATTAGGTTGTGAATTTCCAGAGGTAAATTAGATGCTAGAACAGTAATGAACATATATATCGATATTTAAGTCTAGAAGTCTTACACACATGAGGGCCACACTGCTGATCAAATTCTAACTTAATGAATCTTTCAACCTCTATGGGCTGCTAAAACTCAGTCAGTGCAATGGTACTGAACACAAACTGACTTAGGATATCTCAAACTGCTGTATAAAGTGACAAGAAAATATACAGTTATCATCAGAAAACTTCAAATTCTAAACATTTTGTGAAAGAAAAACTAGATTTACTGGTAGAGATGGGAAGGGCATTACAGATGCATGTTACCTTTCATAAGAAAACCATTGCCATGAAGTGACCGTTGACCTTAATGTGAAGTTAGAATACACAGTGTCAATGCAAACATTTGTAAACTACATAAAGATATACATACAATAGTATTGCTCCAGAATGAGATTTTCACTCTGCAGCGGAGTGTGCGCTGATATGAAACTTCCTGGCAGATTAAAACTGTGTGCCCGACCGAGACTCGAACTCGGGACCTTTGCCTTTCGCGGGCAAGTGCTCTACCAACTGAGCTACCGAAGCACGACTCACGCCCGGTACTCACAGCTTTACTGGCAGAAGTAAAGCTGTGAGTACCGGGCGTGAGTCGTGCTTCGGTAGCTCAGTTGGTAGAGCACTTGCCCGCGAAAGGCAAAGGTCCCGAGTTCGAGTCTCGGTCGGGCACACAGTTTTAATCTGCCAGGAAGTTTTAATAGTATTGCTATTTCTTAAGATTTGCTATACCTGATGAAACCATGGAAGAAATCACAGAGCACAGTTCCTGAACTACTGATTAATATAAATGTGGAAAGTCTACTACTACAGTCCTGCCTATAGCGATTGTACAGTTCAGGTTTATTTTTTATCATGTTTAAAGCATGTTGGAGGTTCTAAAATGAGCTGCAAAAGTCATATCATGGTTAGTCACAGAAAAATAAAGGTATTTGATAGGTAAGAACATATTTTAGGTGTCATTATTCATTAAATTGTGTTGGCATTGTCTGCAGCAAATATTTGTGTATTTTTCCTCATGCATATCACAGTAAATGTGCAAGGCTGGTTTGATGAGTAATTTTAAGTTTGAAGTTAGATAACAAATGACAAAAGGACAGTTTCCTTAGTTTGATATAATTACAAATTAACAATATCCTGGTTTTTTTCCCTTCATTTACTTGTACTATGAAACCTAGCTTCTTGCCAAAAATCATGGTTCAAGGTCAATGGCAAGTACCTTACAGAGTTTAATAAGGGAGTTTGCAGGTATCAAAATATGTGATATTAATGACCATATCTTTTGACTGCATTGACTTAGAAGCTTAACTTTTTACACTGCCAAGGGATTGTAGGCAATAGCATGTGATATAAATTTCGACTTTAAATGTCTACCCATGCGTGAAGAATATGGGTCTTCATACTGATAGACAAACAGTCAGATAAATAATGAAAACCAATTTTTTTCATTTTGTATAATTACAAATCAACACCTTTCAGATTTTTTGTTTTACTTCTATTGTGAAACTTTTTTTTTTCTTGCCTAGTTTCATGATACTAGGCCAAGGGGAGTCCCCTACAGGTTTTGGTGAGTGAGGTTATATCAAAATATGTGACATAAATGGCTGTATCTTTTAACTGCCCTGACTTAGAAACTTTAATTTTTTACATCACTGAGGGACCATACACTTTAGTGTGTGGCATAGATTTCAACATTCCTGAGAGAAACGGTTTTTAGTAGTTGGACAGACAGACAGACAGACAGAGGGACAATAAAGCGAATCTGTAAGTGTTCCATTCTTATCGAATGAGATATGGAACCCAAAAAATATCTTCAACATGCACTTACGCACTTTACTTATGGCACTCTTTTCTTTTCTTTTTTTCTTTTTCTTTTTTTTTTCTTTTTTTTTGAAAAAAGCTTGGCAATATGATACAACTGCTAAGCATATTGTGTGTGCCACTCACAGTTGTGCCACTCACAGTTTATGGTCGAAACAGTGAGGAAACATGGCTTGTGCTTGACACCTAGCAAAGACAGCTAGAAACTTGACTGTAAGCCCCAAATCTTGTAAGTCATTTTTGAGGTTTTCTGTTCAACCTAAATATTTATAAATTAACCCTCTGTCCATATGCTCCTTCCCCCTCCGTTCATCTCCTCCCTTCACCCTCTAATTCTATCTTCTCCTCTCCATCTCTTTTTCCATCTCCTTCTTCCTCCTCTCTCTGTGCGTCTACTCCTTCCCCTCTCTCTATCAATCTCCTCCTCTCCCTGTCCATATCCTTCTCCCCCTGTGTCCACCCTCTGTCCATATGTTCCTTCCCCCTCTGTTTACCTCCTCCCTTCACCCCCTAATTCTATCTTCTCCTCTCCATCTCTTTTTCCATCCCCTTCTTCCTCCTCTCTCTGTGCATCTACTCCTTCCCCTCTCTCTATCAATCTCCTCCTCTTCCCTCTCCCTGTTCATATCCTTCTCCCCCTGTGTCCATCTTCTTCTTCCCCCTCTCTGTCTGTCCATTTTCTTCTCTCCCTTACTCCCTCCAAGTTCTCAGCCCCCGCCCCTTTTCCCATCTTCCCCCATTTCCAATCTACTCATCTACTTCATGGTGATGCAATTCCCTGTGCCTACATGGCGTGAGCCCACTTGTGCCACATTCCTAGTCTGTTCCCTTGCTGCTTCTCTCCCCTAGTCATCTGCCAATGTACAATGCAATCCATCAAGAGTATTGTGTGCGCAAGAAGCTCAGAAGAAAGACATATCTTAAAGCTTTGCAATGCTTTCAGTCTTTCATTGATTGCCCTACAATTCAAGTGTGTAAATATTTGCTACTTTTACTCCTTCTAGTATTTATATTCCAAGCAAGATTTTCCATTATCCAGTTAATGAACCAAGAATATACACTACCTTTCAGAACTAATAAACAGTTTCTTACTAGGGGAAAAACACAGTAGAAACATTTTTAACTAACGAACAAAAGTAAAAGTCAGTGTCAAACCTGAACCAGGAGACCAAGAGTAGGCAATCAGGACTTGCATGTACACTTACATGGGAATAACTAAGTAACTGCCGCTTACTTGTTTACATGTTTACATAACATCCGTCACAGTAATATCCAATTACTTAATGAGGCTGGCCATGTCTTTTATTTCTTTTCTCTGTCGTCACATTCCGCTACTATTTCATGTGCTGGTTACCATAGTCATTTGCCCATAGCACTTGCAACTGGTAACTAAACTGAATCTTCGTATATCCATAATTAAAACTTGGGACATCAGCTGGTATAATATGTGTTAAAAAATGACATAATTCCTCCAGCTGTATTAAGGTGTTGGTTTTATTGGCAACTGGTTTCAATGTTGTTACAATATTATCTTCAGGCCCTAAATACAACATATCATACATAAACAACGAATGCAACAACAGCGATTTACGAGTTATTATGCAAAACAACCTACCTTGCCCACCGTTCACTACTAGTAAACAATGAAGTTTACCGAACATATGTCTGATTGGCAATACATATGTTCTCCTCTTTATAGTTCATTATTTCAAAAAAAAATTAATAATAATTTACAATGTTCCATGCCTATATTATTATCCATTACAATGATGGCTTGTCACTTAAGCTTTTATACTCCCACTTTTTAATACTTGATATTAACCAATAATAAAACGATTGTCCATATACAGCTTCATTTGTATTTAGTGTTACCATGTAAATGGCTAATGTCCAGAGTGATGGCATTTTAATGGAAATGACCAAAAATTTAATTAGTTTCATTAAAATTATCCAGTATGTAAAATGGTTATAATAGAATTGTTTTGCACAATAACTCATAAATTACTGTAGTTGCATTGGTTGTTTGTGTATGGTATGTTGCATTTAGGGCCTGAAGATTATGTTGTAACAACATCGAAACTAGTTGCCAATAAAACCGACACCTGATTATGGCTGGAGGAATTATGTCATTTTTTAACAACTAAACTGAATGGTTACAATTTGTTTTCTTTGTTTCCCTCTATGTAATGTTTAATTTAAGCAATGCAATACGTGACACTAGCAGTTAAGGTATGCACGAAAGTGCTAAGGGTATTATAATACTAAAAAGCTAACTCAAAAATGCACATTAATAAGGCTGCATGTAAATATAAGTACTATGGAATCACATAATTGTAGCTATCACAGCCATATTGTGAACATGGGTAATGGTAAACTGATTATATTGCTCCCTTTCATGTTCAACTGTTAGGCCTTCATTATTCTGATCCAATTATGACTGCCAGCCCTTTCAAAGGATTTGGGGTGAATTTCCTTCTGTCTATATCGATACTCTTTTTCATTCATTATGATTTCCATTTCCCTACAAACTCAATTTCCCATGCAGAAACTATTTTCAGTTTCCAAAAGGTTAAGGTTAAGCATTATGTCCTTTGCTATTATGCCTGGAAGTCCTCTTGCTCCTGTTTACATTTCAGCATTTCAGTATCATCCAAGAAAGCATAATCGGATGATAAATAAAGTGTACATACCTAAAATGCTGATACCACTCTGAACTACCGCAGCCCAGTCTTCTGTTCCAATTTTTCCTAGTGGTTTTCCTAGATGTGATTTTGATGAAATGGATGACGCAATATTTACAGATGCCGCAGTTACATAAAATGTGTCTGGAAAAAAATGCAAGATACACAGTTAACAGTAACATCTGATTTCATAAAATTCGTGTAACTGTTGTATTAATACCTGTAATTATCCCCATAAAAGGTCATCTATACACTTCCTCAGCCTTAACATACAGAACTACTATTCATTTATAGGGGCTGTGCATTAAACAGGTTACCATTGTCTCAAATATGGCAACATAGGAAAAAATTTACAAGAAAAACTATAGGAGGGAATACTGAAAAGTAACACCTCTGAAATTTTTATGTGAAAACTCTTAAAGCATTTTAAATAAAACAAACATTATTAACACTCTACATCTTTATTCCACATGTCTATAAATTTATTTCTCAACACAGTCACCCTGTCGATGAACACTTTTATCTCAACAAGAGACCAGTTTGTTGACACCATCATTATAGGATGTTTGACTTTGTTGATGGAGCCATAACCTCACCACTGCATTATCATTGAAGTGAAATTATCAAAAGTGTTCATTACATTTTGGAAACAGATGAAATTTGGATGCAGCCAAGTCAGAATTGTATCTATAGCAACACCTTTTACACTCTCAAATACAGTGGTGGAAAAACAATGTATGAGCCCTAATTTCTCATCTCATATCTTCGTGGTCCTTACTCCAGATGTACACTGGCGGCAGTAGAATCATTCTACAGTCAGCTTCAAATGCTGGGTCTCTAAACCTTCTCAACAGAATTCCTCAAAAAGAATGTTGCCTTCGGACTGCCATTTGGTTTCTGAAGAATCTGCATAATATTGATTTGTTATTCAAACCTACTAGTAATAAATCTAGCAGTCTGCCTCTGAATTGCTTCCATGTCTTGCTAATTGACCTGCTGCAGATCTTAAACACTTAAGCAGTAGTCGAGAATAGATAACAGAATTATATTAGAACAAATAAGCCCTCGGTCACAAATATTAAGCCCAAACTGACCAGGTTTCGACGCAACTATGAGCGTCGTCTTCAGAATTAGACTAACTGTTCTAAAACAGTAGCGTCGAAACCTGGTCAATTTGACTTAATATTTGTGACCGAGGGCTTATTTGTTCTAATATAATTCTGACACAGTCACTGAACCTTAGCAGCTATGTTCAAAGTTTTAGATAACAGAAGTGTTTTATACATTGTCTCCTTTGCAGATGATCTTCACTTCACCAAAACTCACCCAATAAATCAAATTTGACCATTTGCCTTCCCTACTACAATCCTTCCATGCTCATTCCACTTCATATCACTTTGCAATGTTAAACTTAGAAATTTAATAGACATGACTGTGTCAGGCAGCACACTACTAATTCTGTAATCAAACATGACAGGTTTGGTTTTCCTACTCATCTGCATTGACTTACATTTTTCTATATTTAGAGCTAGCTGCCATTCTTCACAGAAACTAGAAATGTTGTCTAAGTCATCTTGTATCCTCCTACAGCCACTCAATGATGACACCCTCCTCAACACACAACATCATCTGCAAACAGCTGCAGATTATTGTTTGCCCTGTCCACCATATCATTTATGTGTATAGATAGTAGCTGCAGTCCTATCACACTTCCCTGGGGACTCTCCTGATGATACTTTGGCCTCTTATGAACACTTGGGATCTAGGACAACATACTGGGTTGTGTTATTTCAGGACTCTTCAAGCCACTCACATATCTGGGAACCTATTCCATGTGCTTGCGCCCGTGTTAATAGTCTGGCACCAAGTCAAATGTCTTTCATAAATTTAGGGATATGGAATGTGCCTGATGCCCTTCATCCATTGTTCACAGGAAATCGTGTGAGAAAAAGGCAATCTGAGTTTCGCATCAGCAATGCTTTCTAAAGCCGTGCTGATTCCTGGACAGAAGCTTTTCTGTCTCAAGGAAATTTGTTATATTCAAACTGAGAATATGTTCAAGAATTTTGCAGCAATCTGATGTTATGGATATTGGTCTGTAATTTGCATGTCCATTCTTTTCCTCTCCTTATGTACAGGAGTCATCTGAACTTTCTTCCACTCACTTGGGACTTTGTGACAGACAAGAGATACACAAAAAACGAAAGTTAAGTAAGGGGCCGAGGCTTAGAGTACTCTTTGTAAAATCAAACTGGGACTGCATACAAACCTGGCGACACATCTGCTTTCAACTCGTTGAGTAGTTTCTCTCTACTATGGATGTGTGCACCTATTTTGTCCATATTGGAGTCTATGTGATGGTCAGAAGATGGTATGTTTAAATGATTGTCCTGTGTGAACAATTTCTTAAATGTGAAATTTAAAACATCAGCTTTCCTTTTGCTGTCTTCTACTGCCACACCACATTGGTCAACGAGTGACTGGACAGAAGCCTTAGACCCACTTACTGATTTCATGCATGGTTCTCAGCAAGATCTTTTGCTAGGGTATGCCAATTGTTGAATGCATCATGCACTGATGTTTATACAATCATACAAACTTCTATTAACTTTTGTTGTCGTCATTTGCGCACTCACTTTTGAAGCAAGAGTGCAACAGCCTTTCCTTCCTCAGCATTCTTAAATCATGACAGACCTTTCCCATCCTTAATCCATTTACTCAGCACATATTTTCCAGAGCACAATTTACAATCTATTTAAACTTTGCACTTAATTCCTCTACATCTATCACACTGGTATTAAATGATGTCAGTTCACTGACTAAGTGGGATGCTAACAATAGCTTATGTGGTCTTTCTAGCAGAAATGCTCTACTAGTCTTCTTCATTGATTTATTAACGGTAGGAAATGTAGTCACTATGGTGTCATCGTGGTCACTAATCCCTGTCTCTATACTCACGCTGTCAATAAGGTCAGGCATTTTTGTAGCTAGAAGATGTAAAATATTTCCATTGTTTGTGGGCTGTCTAACTAGCTGCTCAAGATAGTTCTTGGTAAACATGCTCAAAGTAATTCACAAGATTGGCCGTACTCCCTACAACGAATCCATGGATGTCCCAGTCTATACTTGGTAAGTTAAAGTTACCTCCAACTAATACTGCATAATCTGGGAATTTCCACACTACTGACTACAAACTTTTTTATATGTGACCAAGTAACATCACTGTAGAACTCAAATCTGACACCAATAGAGGCAATACTTTTCTCAGCTGCAATGAAACCACCCTTCCTATGGTATCTAATATGTCTTTCTGATATATGTTCCATGAATCACTAAATATCTCTGAGCTTTCTATTTTGGATTTCAGCCAGCTCTTGGTCCCAACAACAGTTTGAGCATGAGAAATTTTCTGGGGGGTGTTAAATTCAGGAACTTTGTTATGCATACCTCAAAAATTTACTGATAAAATTTTGAAATTCAAAATGTCATCACCCTGAATGTGGTCTCAATTTATTATCTGTGTGTCATCCGGTATGAGTTCATCAGAGTAGCTCAGACCACTGCCTATCACAAACAAACCCCACACGCACTCCACAAGTATTCTGCTATCTGAGTAGCTGCTTCTATTGTATACTGCACCCCTGACCTACCAAGGGGAGTCCCAAAATTTGCCATCCAATAACACAGGTCCAGAAACCTGCTGCCAAGACCATCACAGACCTAATGAAGCCTTTGGTTTGAGACCTCAACTCAGTTCCGTACCAAAGGCCCCCATTCGACTGTGGGTACAATACTGCAAATTGCAAGCTCTGTTTGCACCCCAAATGTGATGCCAGCAGCCTTCACCACTTCCACCAGCCACCTAAATGACCCGAGGATGGCCTCAGAACATAAGTGACAGGCATTATGGGCATCTGAATAAGCCACTTGAAGATGGTTGCACCCTGGGTGCTCGACAGGCACAGCCAAGGTCTTCTCCACTTCTCAGATAAGGCACTTTATGGAGTATGGTCAATAACAGAGAACCTAAGATTTCAGATTGTTGCAGATGTTGTGTCAAACTGAAGGAGAGGATGCTCCATGTGTGGACAAACTCTTCCAAAGTGAAATTTGATTACAGCACACTGTTTCTCACACACAGAAATAGTTACATTACACACTACCATACTGTCTAACATTTTCCTGATGGCTGGAGACTGTGGTACTGGGGTGCAAGACTCACGTGTCTCACGCAGGTGATTTACGTATTGTGTGCAGCCAATCTTCTTCTCAGGACAGACGGCTGCATAAATCTTCACAATGCTTCTTCTCTGAAGATTTCATGCTGGTTAGTGAAATGATACTGAACTACTTCTCTACTTTTGAAATGATTTCTTACTCTCAGAATACTTTCATATCAACTGTGCTATATTTTTCTTCTTCACAATAAAACAACTATACAAGTTTCTCATGTGCTTTGAAGTCTCGCAAATCAACCCTGTCTGGAAAACATTAGAACTTAACATATGTCATTACAGTCTCTTTTGGTTTTAACAACCCTTGTCAAAACAGTTCTTGCTCCTAGCAAGTCAAACAACAAAGTATATGAGTCTCTATATGAAACATATTTTGTTTGTTCCCAACAGTCATCAACACTATTTCACTGCCAAAGAGTAGTCCTTGATTACTCCTTGTACTGGACATACAGCTTCCAAGGCATGTACGGCCGCCACTTGTCAGTGCCGATAGACCGCCACAACTTTAGTCTTCTCATAACACACACCTGTCCTGCACACACACATAAATCATTGCGCAGTAGACACATTTCCACTCTCACACACTCATCCTTAAAATATCATGTGTTTGAGATGGTGAAATACGAATGTCCCTAAAATTTACCCCGAAATTCTCGAGGCACTACAACTGCACTCCTCTAGTGGCAAAGGGTTGCAAATACGTAGACATGAAGAATAAAGACATAGAATGTTAATAATGTTTGTTCTATTTAAAGAGCTTTAAGAGTTTTCACACAAAAAATTTGGAGGCATTTCTTTTTTGTATACACTCGTAGTAATGGCTGTTGACCAAACAGTTCAGGGTGGATTAAGAATCATAACGCTACCATCAATAATTCAGATATATTAATTTTGTAAAGAAATGATGGTCTTCCTGACAGTACTCCTAGAAGCAGCATCACAAACATTTGTGTTGGTAGTTCAATAACTGCCTAAAGGGCCTATAGTCGTTTTGTAGTGGTGACATGTACTATCTTCCCTTTCTTTCTCTCTCTCTTTTATTGTTATCTTTTTTAAACAAGTAGTAAAAATTATTATATGCACAAACATGTTGATATTAAGGCTAGTTTATCTCTCCAGGTAATTGGCTGTAACTGTGAAGAGTAAATAAGCAGTTAATGTTTAGTTGCTAAGAGAAAATCATTGAAGCGAAGTGCTTGTGAAGTATATTTCACTTTGTATAAGCAATACCATAACTAATATATAACTAATGGCATAATCTACAATTACTGTAGTTAATAATAGTACAAAATCAAAGAATGGAAAATTCAGGATGGGATAATGAGAATATTAGGAAAGGGTAGATTGCTACTCACCATAGAGAGACTGCATTGAGTTGCAGGCAGGCACAACAAAAAGATTGCTATACATTTTAGTTTTTGGCCAGAAGACTTTCAGTGAGCAGAGACAGTGGTCATGTGAGTGTGAGCTGTGCTTGTCTGAATTTGTGCATGTTCCCTACTTTAGAAAAAGGCCTTTTGGCTGAAAGCTCAAATGTATAGCAATCTTTTTGCTGTGCCTGTGTCTAACTCAATATCTCCTCTATATGGTGAGTAGCAGTCTACCCTTCTCACAAAATTGTAGTAATAGTAGAAGTACAGTGAGTTCATAGATGAATGATAGATCTTCATAAATCCGATCTTGTAATGATAAATCTGATGACTTTGCCATTTAACTTTTTAATAAAAGGTCAAATTTTATATCCACAGTGGAATATTACTGATGGATTTAAAGAATGTCAGATCAAACACAGGTGGCCAGGGAATTAAATATCTGTATTCAACTAGCAGCAGTGTCAGTATTAAAAAAGGCAGATGGGACTCCAGTAGAACAATAATTCATTTTTGTGAGCAGTAATTATCTGTTAATTGTCTCTGAGTTTAACTTTCAAAGGTGGGCCATATTTTATGTCAGAGAAATAGTCCTCACAGAGATAAAGAGAAAAATTATCTTGCTGTAATATTCTGGATCTTTCCAAGGCCTCATATTTTTAAGCTATACATGATAAAGGTAAGTATTAAGGCATAATGGCAGTTCTCTATGCTGTAATTTACATGAATAAAGGACACTTTTATAATTACAGTGTATTTTCATAGTATCCCGTGTAACATAACAAGGCTGGAGAGGAAGCCTCAGGCTGCCACTTAGAGTTATTTATTAAAGCTGAAGAAACCAGGTAAGGTTCCACAGCTGCAGGAACACTTAGAAGTGTGAACAATAACAGACAGTCTGTGAGGAGTATTTTTGAAAGGCTGGAACAGTAAAGGTGCATAACCATTAGTTTAAGCTGTTGAACTACACCAGGGATGGTTCTCTTTTAGGAAATGTATCCAGTGTGAAATTATCATAGAAGACTGTTTCTTGTGTTGTGTGTGTATGAATGGAGGCTGGGCAAATAGTAATGGGTTATGTCAAGGTAGGCATGATGAGGGCCTATGGGCAAAGGATGGATTGGCAGGACTGATTGTCTGGTCTTAAGTAGTAAGCGCCAACAGGTAAAATCCAGGAGGGTCACTAACAGCTGCAGATGTCTGAAGCTAAGAGTTGTTTGGTAATATCTAGACTCTGAACAGAACAAACACTCTAACAACTTAAAATGATACAAGGAATACTGGTGCAGTAAGCTTAAGGGCTATATGTGAGTACAGGAAATACAATCCTCTGTACACAAGCACCGACTGTAATTACAAGCATAACTCCACTCTACACCATAAATGTTTACACACTATAAATAACAAACATGGCTGGCTTGCAAGGTAGACATAATATCAGATAATGGCACTACACAGTAGCCATTACCACAAGAAGCGACGCAAATTACATTATTATTAAATATACTATGATAATAAGTGTCTACATTAAGTGTGTCATATCAGACAGTACTCCATATTTACACTTATAACTGTCGTGGAACATAGTTATTAGCATATCAAATTAATTTATCATATTAACATCTTCAACAATTTTTGAATGAAACTGCAATAAACACCCATTCTTGTCTATGTAAATTACATATTTATGTTTAATGGAATAGTTATCAGTGTCAGTAGACATGGTATCAAATAATACTTCATGTAACAGGTGTAAATTAATTGTACAATTATTAGTGTAGGAATGGTGGTCCAATTCCATTTACATTTACATTTCTAGTTCATTTTCATTCCTTTCTAACTGCATCAAATGTGTTGTAAGAAATGCATCTAAATGGTGTGGACCTATATGAGGTCCCATCGGCAAAAGTTTGCTGGCATCAGTGGATGTGGTAGTGGCAGATGTACTTTGGGGAGCTGCTGGAAAAGACAAGTATGCTGATTTCGATTTTTCTGATATGAGAGCAGATGTTCAGTTACAACTATCAGAAACTTGTGATTTTCCTGATTGGGAGTGCACCCAAGTGATAGAGGTTATGAATAGAGACTTGTGATTGTGACATTAGATGTTGGAGCTTGAGACCATTATTATATGTGGACTTTAGTTTATGTATCTGAGCATGGGGTTAGAAGAACTGGTGTATATATGCACTTAGTAATTTGAGCATATCAAATGGAGACTACCATCACTTGTGTGTTGCTAGTTAAACTGTAAATGGGACATTCTTCCCAGATAAACTTATATTTTATTTCATTAAGGACCACCATTCAGTAGGAAGCTATATCTTTCTGAATACACCAGTTACATAAAACATAAATCTGGAGTGTAGCATACATCATAACTGTGACTCCCTTGATCTTTAAGATTTAATAATCTTTTACTTGCATTATGTGTCTGCCCTCAACAATTTGACTGCAAAATCACCAGTGTGGTGGACTGACTGGTCACTACCACATCGGGCCCTAAAGCAGACACTGTACAGCTTGGCCCACAGACATCTATGAGCAAAGTTTTTAACAAACAGTCATACATTAGCCCAAGGAAGTTAAGTCACACCCAGACAGCCATGTTCTGTAGCCAGTAGTCATGTGGCATATTTATCACCAGTTGTGGGTAAGCCATTAAACCTATGACATCCATGGTCTCTACCACTGAAATGTCTTTATTTATCACTTGCACACATCAAGAATTACATTTTTAACAGTAAGGAGTGGCCCACAATGGCAACAACAAGATGGAGACCTGCAAGATTCAGTAATGCTCCAGTTCTTAACCTACATAAATGATCTTCCAACAAATTTAAAGGATTTTCTAAGAACTGGAACATTTGTGAATGACACACATGTACTAATAAGATATGGTGAAAGAAATCACTTTAGTAAAGTAATGTGTTGTCCAATGTCTATAGTATTTATGAACGGTGATTGCCACATTGAAAAAAAAATTTATTTTGCAAACGAATTTAGACTTACGTAACTGCGTAGAGTTCTGCAGCCAGTCACTCGACATAAAAGTTTTCTGGGTATAGTACTACATCATATTGTATAAAACTACTGCTGGAGAAAGCCAATGTTTCAGTCACAGTTGCAGCGACCTTCTTCTGGGGCTACTTAGACTTGTATTCTGTTTGAGATTTTCATCTTGTTTGTGCATGCACTGTGGTGTGGAAGGATGCAGCATTTCTGCAAGGAGGGACGATGACATCTGCTTTATCATGCATTGTATTATCTGCTGTTTCAGAGATATATTCCATGAAATCTCATTGCAGTTTATGTTGTGTGCCACAGAGTAACAAACAATGTGACAATCAGTATTACATATTGGATAAAAGAGAGAAAGCTGTAGTGTCATTAAGATACTGGCAATCTGTCATTCATGGCATACAGAATGTATGTATTAGCATGAATGGTAATGAATTGTTTCCTTATGTAAATGAAGAATTACTATATGAAGGTTTCTGGAGAAATGTTTTGTTTATGTAGTAGTAATCTGGATTTGCAAACATTTCTCAGTTTCCAGCAGAGAAGAAGTTGCAGAGGAGATGGAGTCTGCATACAAAGAAAAGACACAGTTTCCCTGCAAGGTTAGATCAAGAAACAGCCACACAATATTAAAAAATAATGACTATCATAAATTTTTATCTGAGTGCATACACATTTTACATGAGGGAAGACATCATTCTGCTGACCGTGACAGGACCCAGAATACATCTATGCATGGAAAGCGATGCATTTGGCAGGAGAAGAATAAAGCAAATATGAATTAAGAAGAAACCATTAATTTTGAAGAAAAATCTTAGTGACGTATATTGTTGTGGTCCTTAACACAGGGGTCAACAGCCAAGATTACAGCAGAGCAAAAACCCTTACCAGCACTGTATGTCAAGAAAATTGAGTAGCACTGAGTGGCCAATGTACAATTTTTAAATCAATCGACAACACCTACAACAAAGAACGTTTAATAAGTACACGAAATGAAAGACCATTGATGGCAGCTACTAAGGACTCCAACTCATCATCAGTCCTCTACAGTGATGACCTTCAGTAGAAAGCAGTCACATCTGTGGCCCATCAACATACAGCAACAATAATCCAACCACACATTCACCTGTAGCAACTCAGTTTACAAAACAGTGAGTTACGCAACCTTCGTTTCGTGAACTCTATTAAATTCAAGCTGATTTGTTGTTGATTGTGCAGGTGGTGTGTTTTGTGAGCAAAGAGAAGCGGATTTCTTTATTGAAGTTTTTCACTTCGGTTGTGTGTAAATAAGCTGTTAACACACTATGATTGTTTATAACTGACTAAAATTAATCATAGGTTTATTATTGTTGTTGTCATATGCCTATATTAAGTAGAAGCAGGCAGAAAGGTTTAAAATAATTTTTTAAAAATCTGGGGTGAGCGATTTGGCAACCGACTAAAGGCAGATTTAAGGGCAGATTTAAAAGCCGATTTGAAGGTTCAAGGTGAGATACTGAGTACTAAACTAGATAACAGTAATGCAAATTTGTTCGAACAATTAAAGTATCAAAAAGATGAATTAAAGATCGAGTTACAGTTTTACGAATCAGATACTCGATCAGCACATTAGCACTCCTCGTGAACACAAGTTAGAAATAAATAACAAAATACTGAAGTTACAATCAACACCATCTACTCTAGCACGTGAGTTAAGTGGGTTGTTTTTTAAGTAAGGGCCGTTTTTATTTTTAAAAAAAGATACAAATACTTTTGTAAAAAAACTTTTATTTTCTGATTCTACACACTTTTACCTATTTTTCTACATAGTTGCCTTGTTTATTTAAGCACTTGTCATACCGTACAACTAAGTTTTTAATTCCCTCTTCAAAGAATTCAGCCGCCTGCTCCGACAGCCAAGACTTCACGGCCGCTTTCACTTCATCGTCGTCATTGAAGTGCTGCCCACCAAGATGGTGTTTCAGGTACTGGAAAAGGTGAAAATCGCTAGGAGAAAGGTCGGGGCTGTATGGTGCATGGTCCAAAACTTCCCAGCAAAAAGAATCAATCAAATCCCGAGTCTTTTGAGAGGTGTGAGGCCTAGCGTTATCGTGCAGGAGCAAAACTCCTTTTGTCAGCATGCCGCGCCTTTTGATTTGAATTGCTCTGCGGTGCTTCTTTAGAGTTGCACAGTAGGCATCTGAGTTGATTGTCGTTCCTCGTGGCATAAATTCCACTAGCGAAACACCGCGCCAGTCCCAGAACACAGCTGCCATAATCTTGCGCTTTGACAGCGTCTGTTTGGCTTTGACCTTGACGGGTGAGGTTGTGTGTCGCCATTCCATCGATTGTCGCTTGCTTTCGGGAGTGATATGGGATACCCATGTTTCATCTCCAGTGACAATTTGACTCAACATGTCATCCCCTTCTTCCTCGTAACGAATCAAAAAGTCTAATGAAGTGGCAAATCTCTTCCCTTTGTGGTCCTCTGTGAGGAGTCTGGGTACCCACCAAGAACACAGTTTCTTAAAGTTTAGGTTTTCAGACACAATTTTGTACAAAACCGATCTTGAAACTTGTGGAAATTCCAAAGAAAGAGTGGAAATTGTGAATCTTCTGTCCTCACGAATCTTTGTTTCGACTGCAGCCACCAAATCATCAGTGATCACAGAGGGACGGCCTGAGCGTTCTTCGTCATGGACGTTTTGACGGCCATTTTTAAACTCTCTAACCCATTGACACACTTTACCTTCACTCATTGCATTCAAGCCATAAACTTCTGTTAACTGACAATGAATTTCTGCAGCTGATAGGCTTCTCGTGGTCAAAAAACGTATCACTGACCATATCTCACACGCGGTGGGCTATTCAATAATCGTAAACATTATAAAGTAGCACAGCGATGCGTGCACATCAGCTACAGAGCTGCAACTTGCATCAGTGTGAATGGGAAGGATGCCAGCAAGTGGCGCGGTGGCTTGTTGCGGCGTCCGCGCGAACTACGGGACTATACGCGCGAACGGCCCTTACTTAAAAAACAACCCTCATACATTCTGAAGTAGTTAAACAGTGTGAATGTAAAATGAACTCATTAACGATTTTATGGAACAAGTGTGATGAAATACAGCACGGTGGGTCCCGGCTTCAGCTCGGCCATCTGGAGTCCCAAGTTCGACCATCAACGGGCCGAAACACTTAGATCAAGCCTAACCTGGAAATCTGCATTGTATAAATGTTAAGCCTAGGTCATATTGCCATGAAATCAGATCATATTTGATGGTGGAAATTCAGAGTTCAAAATCAAGTTCTGCTCTAATCACCAGTTTATAGTGTAGTGGCACCACAATTCGTTGCATTTGTTTCTAGCAGATACCAATTGGAACAATATTTTAAAAAAAGTTGTCATTAACACAAAAAAGTGCAAGTAAATATGTGACTACGACATTTCTATGTCGTTGATGCTCAAAATACTTTTTTTGGGTTAAGGTTGGGTTAAGGAACTTATCAGCTACATATGTCCTTAATAATCAATCTCGTGACAGCTCTTAAGATACAATTCATAATTTATGTGATTAGTTCAATGGCATTTTATAGGCACTTAGCAGCAGAATAAGAAAGGAAAATAAGAAATACTTGCACTGAACAGTTAAGTATGGGACAGCAGCCAATGATGATTCAACATCACTTATATATGTTCTTTTTTGGCTTGATTAGCAGTAACTGTGCAATTCATATCAAATTTTTGACTACTGAACACGTTCTTAAACTGCTATGACAATTCCATATGTGTTGATAAATAGAACATAAGCAAGTATTTTTAAAGAAACCAACCACATAACTCTGTTTCATTAATTTTGGTGGCTCAGAGGCTGCATTGTGAAATGCATTGCAGAAGATCACATGTTCAAACTCACATCAATTTGTGACCTTTTTTTCTATTTGTTACTACTTACTCTGCTTATCGATCGTAAAGATAATTACAACAGTATTACCATGCTATTCCATACCATTGAAACCATACCATACTCCCCATTTTACAAGTGTTCTGGAATGCTGTTGGGGAAAATTCTGTGGGCAACAACTCTACATGATGTGAATTACATTATTTCCTTTCATTTACTTCACAAATATCTGAGCATTCAGATGTGTCCAAGGAGGACAATGATGATGAGACCCAAAGAGCTCCCTGCATGGTCCTTGAAAGGGTGAACCCACTCTTGGGGTTAAATAATAAGACATTTAAGTTGAGGTTTTGTTTGGAGAAAAGTATTGCAGAGCAGTTGCAACTAAGGCTCAGGAGAAACCACTGTAGAGCAGTTGCAACCAAGGCTCAGAGACTCTGATGTAACCAAGCACAAGAAACCAACCACTGATAGCAATTTGCATGTTGCTGTTAACCTTCAGATTTTATGCCACAGGAATCTTTCAAATAGTGTTTGGTGAACTGTTTAAAGCAGACATAGTGACAGCTTGCAGAGCTGTCCAAACGGTATCAGCCTTACAAGAGAATCAAAGTCAACAGCAACTTCTCTCCATGCCTTTACCTTGTTGGCCACAGTGACTTTACCTGGCTTCGTCTTCTCCTTTTTTCCCCATTCAATTATATCTTTATACTGGCCCAGCACAATTTCAGCAGCAAATCTCTCTCTTATTGAGAGAAGTTTGATGATCACTTCTTTTTCTGTTTATTTGCTCCCATGGTTAAGCACGACACCTTTGACAATAAATACTGCATATCGATGATGAACAATGAATATCTGCAGTTGAAGCGCGATAACTGTATCAACAGCCGAATTTAGCTGTGTTGTCAAGCATGTTACATGCTAGCTAAAATGAAATTTGAACCTGCTTTGGTGGATCCAAGTTCAGTGTTATATAATCAAGTTGAGTCCTGAACATAGTTCAATTTCAATCTAATGTCAAATTTGATCTCCAGTCAGAGATGTTTATACAGTTGGTCCTTAAAGTTCTACTTTGATCCATATAAGATTTGACTGTATGTTTTGAATAGAAAGTTAGAAATTGGTATAAAAACAAAAATAACATTTGAATCATGCAGTGTCGAAATGAAAGCTCTACTTGGGTTATAAAACTAGTGTGTGTGCATTGCAGCAATGTAATGACCTAAAAACAAATAATGGTGAATTTTATAACAATTATGAATGAAAGAATATTTTAAATTTTGTGATAAATAATTTTAATGAATATGATTTAAATATAAATGACTGTTTGCGATCAAATGTGATTGCCCACAGATGAAGTTTTGACTAGAGTTGTGGTCACATGACCTGCAGAGCTGACAGCATGTGGAGGTGTTTATGAGGTCTTTTGCCGGTGGACGCCAATCTGGTAAAGTTGTTTAGGTCGGGAAGTGCTGCTTGGGTATGTGATCTGAATACACCTACAATTTTTGACAATTATTTGTGGAAAAAATACAATGCAAGTTGCTGTATCCAAGATTCTGAAATCAAAAAATGTAATATTCTCTACTAGTTCCACATCTCTCATGACTTTAGTATGCTGCTCATAAGACTAGTGGGAAACATGGAACCCCCTCTAGAGGATATCTAACATGTTGTTGTTGTTGTGGTCTTCAGTCCTGAGACTGGTTTGATGCAGCTCTCCATGCTACTCTATCCTGTGCAAGCTTTTTCATCTCCCAGTACCTACTGCAACCTACATCCTTCTGAATCTGCTTAGTGTATTCATCTCTTGGTCTCCCTCTACGATTTTTACCCTCCATGCTGCCCTCCAATACTAAACTGGTGATCCCTTGATGCCTCAGAACATGTCCTACCAACCGATCCCTTCTTCTGGTCAAGTTGTGCCACAAACTTCTCTTCTCCCCAATCCTATTCAATACTTCCTCATTAGTTATGTGATCTACCCATCTAATCTCCAGCATTCTTCTGTAGCACCACATTTCGAAAGCTTCTATTCTCTTCTTGTCCAAACTATTTATCGTCCATGTTTCACTTCCATACATGGCTACACTCCATACGAATACTTTCAGAAATGACTTCCTGACACTTAAATCAATACTGGATGTTAACAAATTTCTCTTCTTCAGAAACGCTTTCCTTGCCATTGCCAGCCTACATTTTATATCCTCTCTACTTCGACCATCATCAGTTATTTTGCTCCCCAAATAGCAAAACTCGTTTACTACTTTAAGTGCCTCATTTCCTAATCTAATTCCCTCAGCATCACCTGACTTAATGAGACTACATTCCATTATCCTTGTTTTGCTTTTGTTGATGTTCATCTTATATCCTCCTTTCAAGACACTGTCCATTCCATTCAACTGCTCTTCCAAGTCCTTTGCTGTCTCTGACAGAATTACAATGTCATCGGCGAACCTCAAAGTTTTTATTTCTTCTCCATGAATTTTAATACCTACTCCGAATTTTTCTTTTGTTTCCTTTACTGCTTGCTCAATATTCAGATTGAACAACATCGGGGAGAGGCTACAACCCTGTCTTACTCCCTTCCCAACCACTGCTTCCCTTTCATGTCCCTCGACTCTTATAACTGCCATCTGGTTTCTGTAAAAATTGTAAATAGCCTTTCGCTCCCTGTATTTTACCCCTGCCACCTTTAGAATTTGAAAGAGAGTATTCCAGTCAACATTGTCAAAAGCTTTCTCTAAGTCTACAAATGCTAGAAATGTAGGTTTGCCTTTCCTTAATCTTTCTTCTAAGATAAGTCGTAAGGTCAGTATTGCCTCACGTGTTCCAGTGTTTCTACGGAATCCAAACTGATCTTCCCCGAGGTTGGCTTCTACTAGTTTTTCCATTCGTCTGTAAAGAATTCGTGTTAGTATTTTGCAGCTGTGACTTATTAAGCTGATAGTTCGATAATTTTCACATCTGTCAACACCTGCTTTCTTTCGGATTGGAATTATTATATTCTTCTTGAAGTCTGAGGGTATTTCGCCTGTTTCATACATCTTGCTCACCAGATGGTAGAGTTTTGTCAGGACTGGCTCTCCCACGGCCGTCAGTAGTCCCGATGGAATATTGTCTACTCCGGGGGCCTTGTTTCGATTCAGGTCTTTCAGTGCTCTGTCAAACTCTTCACGCAGTATCAAATCTCCCATTTCATCTTCATCTACATCCTCTTCCATTTCCATAATATTGTCCTCAAGTACATTGCCCTTGTATAGACCCTCTATATACTCCTTCCACCTTTCTGCTTTCCCTTCTTTGCTTAGAACTGGATTTCCATCTAAGCTCTTGATATTCATACAAGTCATTCTCTTATCTCCAAAGGTCTCTTTAATTTTCCTGTAGGCGGTATCTATCTTACCCCTAGTGAGATAGGCCTCTACATCCTTACATTTGTCCTCTAGCCATCCCTGCTTAGCCATTTTGCACTTCCTGTCAATCTCATTTTTGAGACGTTTGTATTCCTTTTTGCCTGTTTCACTTACTGCATTTTTATATTTTCTCCTTTCATCAATTAAATTCAATATTTCTTCTGTTACCCAAGGATTTCTACTAGCCCTCGTCTTTTTACCTACTTGATCCTCTGCTGCCTTCACTACTTCATCCCTCAAAGCTACCCATTCTTCTTCTACTGTATTTATTTCCCCCATTCCTGTCAATTGCTCCCTTATGCTCTCCCTGAATCTCTGTACAACCTCTGGTTCTTTTAGTTCATCCAGGTCCCATCTCCTTAAATTCCCAACTTTTTGCAGTTTCTTCAGTTTTAATCTACAGGTCATAACCAATAGATTGTGGTCAGAGTCCACATCTGCCCCTGGAAATGTCTTACAATTTAAAACCTGGTTCCTAAATCTCTGTCTTACCATTATATAATCTATCTGATACCTTTTAGTATCTCCAGGGTTCTTCCATGTATACAACCTTCTTTCATGATTCTTAATCCAAGTGTTAGTTATGATTATGTTGTGCTCTGTGCAAAATTCTACCAGGCGGCTTCCTCTTTCATTTCTGTTCCCCAATCCATATTCACCTACTATGTTTCCTTCTCTCCCTCTTCCTACACTCGAATTCCAGTCACCCATGACTATTAAATTTTCGTCTCTCTTCACAATCTGAATAATTTCTTTTATTTCATCATACATTTCTTCAATTTCTTCGTCATCTGCAGAGCTAGTTGGCATATAAACTTGTACTACTGTAGTAGGTGTGGGCTTCGTATCTATCTTGGCCACAATAATGCGTTCACTATGCTGTTTGTAGTAGCTTACCCGCATTCCTATTTTCCTATTCATTATTAAACCTACTCCTGCATTACCCCTATTTGATTTTGTGTTTATAACCCTGTAGTCACCTGACCAGAAGTCTTGTTCCTCCTGCCACCGAACTTCACTAATTCCCACTATATCTAACTTCAACCTATCCATTTCCCTTTTTAAATTTTCTAACCTACCTGCCCGATTAAGGGATCAGACATTCCACGCTCCGATCCGTAGAACGCCAGTTTTCTTTCTCCTGATAACGACATCCTCTTGAGTAGTCCCCGCCCGGAGATCTGAATGGGGGACTATTTTACCTCCAGAATATTTTACCCAAGAGGACGCCATCATCATGTAATCATACAGTAAAGCTGCATGCCCTCGGGAAAAATTACGGCTGTAGTTTCCCCTTGCTTTCAGCCGTTCGCAGTACCAGCACAGCAAGGCCGTTTTGGTTATTGTTACAAGGCCAGATCAGTCAATCATCCAGACTGTTGCCCTTGCAACTATCTAACATAACATGTGGAAAAAAAGAAATTCCACTAAATGTACCACAACAGAATCAGTACAGTTTTTGCATTAAAAAACAAAAATCTGTATTTTGATATAAGGTTAGCCTCTATATGTTATTTATGTAAAATGAACAATAAATGAAGGTAATTTTTGGAGCGATAAAATTTCATCTTAAAATTATTACACTGTTTTATATTCAGATATAACTCCTTAAATTTGTTTTTTATTAGTTTATATTATTTTATTACTTACATTTATGTTGCATATACATGCACATTTACCTGAAATTCTTTCCACCATTAATTCACGATTCCAGTCAGTTTGCAGAACTTTGTTTACAATGGAATCCAATTGTTTTCTGTCATTATCTGATGTCAGTCTGTCACGGTACAACCTTAGGGTCTCATAAACTAAAATCTGGACAAAGAATAACCTTTCCATTAACAAATACACAAAGTTTATTTTGTAAGAAAATGTAGAAAGCTGCATAAGAAAAATTAAGCAGATTAATTTTCACTTAAATTTTCTCAAATCGTGGTAGAAGATGTGGATAGTGTGTGTATGTGTGGAGGAGGGGGGTGGGGGAGGGGGGGGGGGGGAGCTGACAGGGAAGAACAGGGAAAAGACATGGGTTCTGGGAAGTTTTCACTCACCAATGATAAAACTATATACTTTAATTCAATGTACAAACACATCATACAAGCAAAAGAGATCACTAAAATAAATATTTTCTCTCTCTGTCATTAATTACAACAAAATAGGGTTTAGATTTTGCCACTTCAAAGTCCACCCTTTGTCCTCAGAACAGTTGCACAAACTCTTGGTCTTCTGGATATGTGATTTTATAATATTTTTGCAGATATTGTAGTCCAACACATCTGTAAATTATGCCAGAGATCTGCAGCATGAAATGACCTCTGTTTCCTGATCTTCCTGTCAAGTTCATATCATAAGAGTTCAATAGGATTTAAGTCTGGTGACTGGCATGGCCAAATCATATTCTCCAGTTCCCCGCATTTCTCTTTTCTATTGTAATACCATCTGCACAATTTAGAAGCATGTTTTGGATCATTGCTCTGCTGCAGAACAAACACATGAACAATAAGTCTTTTGCCAAATGGAACTGCATTGTTGATCAGTATCCTGTGATAACTTCCTTCTCTAATGTTCCATTAATTCTCAGCCGGCCGAAGTGGCCATCCGGTTAAAGGCGCTGCAATCTGGAACCGCAAGACCGCTACGGTCGCAGGTTCGAATCCTGCCTCGGGCATGGATGTTTGTGATGTCCTTAGGTTAGTTAGGTTTAACTAGTTCTAAGTTCTAGGGGACTAATGACCTCAGCAGTTGAGTCCCATAGTGCTCAGAACCATTTGAACCATTAATTCTCATTAGATCGCTGACCTTATCACCTGCAAAATGCCACCACACCAAAGCCATTACGCTTCACCGTTAGTACCACACACTGACTCTGTGTAAGTTCTCCACAAAGTCAATGAACAAACATTCAGTGATTGCTTACATACACTTCAGACTTATATTTGTATATGAATAATACCTTGGACCATTGCTGCACACACCAGTTTTTATTTTTCTGCGCGCACTGCAACTATTTCACCTTATTTTGCTTGTCTAATAAAGGTTTTTTGTGTGCTACCTACCCCTTTAAACTCTGTTCAAAAAGAAGACATTTCACTGTAGAGACAGAGATTGGAGCCACCCGCAAATGTGCAGTACGAGTCGTCTGATGTTTACTCTGCACACATGTGAACTGTTCTTCCTTGTATGTTGTCATTCAGGGCCTTCCGGATCGTGAAACACTTGCATTGGCATCAGTTTCCATGAACCACTACAATTTATAAACTATTGTGATTGGGTTACACTAACCTTTGTTGCTGTTGTCATACTAGAAAGCCATCCAGATGAAAAAAGCTACAATTACAGCATATATTTCAATATACATCTGCCATTGTGAGGTATTAGGGCTGTGTATAAATTCATGGCATTTTTCCAGCATTTTTCCACAAGTTTGATAAACACAACAAATACACATAAAAGAGAGACTTTAGTCATCAATAATTCATTTTACTTACCTGTTTACAAAAATCTGCCAATACTGTGACAACTCTTTGATTCTGAAACTACTGAAATAACATGGTTTTGAGGTGAAGAATTTGTCAAGCCATATTTGGAGCACATTTTCATCCTGAAAGGAAGTTCTTTGAAGGTTTTTCAATAGAGATCTGAAAAAAGTGAAAATCTAAAGGCACAAGACTTCCCTAACAAACCCCAGTATAGCATGTTTTGTCATTCTAGCAGAAGGCAGGCAGGCATTATTGTGGAACAGCATCACTTCACACAGTCTTCCTCATTGTTCATGGATTGTGTCTACATCTCAGTTGTTGACAACAAATGTCAGTAGTGATGGTTACATCTTGGGGAAGCAATTTTTAGTACACCACACTGTCGTTGTTCCATCAGATGCATAACATTATCTTCTGGGGATGCACACTGGTCTTTGTTTGGGGAGTTGCGACCGTGTTTGTGCTCAACCATTTCTTTCCTTGCCTTATGTTAGCTTAAAGACAATTTTTCGTCACCAGTAATGATAAAGGATATGAACAATTTTTCATCACCAGTAATGATAAAGGATATGAACAATTTTTCATCACCAGTAATGATAAAGGATATGAATAATTGGCGTTTTCACAAACCAACTGATGACAAACAAGCAGAGATGCTCATGTGGCCCCGCTGATTTTTGTGATTTTGGCGCTCAATGGCATTATCCCCATAGATGGCACAAATTTTTCTGGCAGCTTCCACTGTTGTCACCCTTCTGCTGAACTCATAAACAGAAGAACATGTAGAAATTTTCCGATTTCTCCACTTGGTACTCCATTTTCTAGCTTTCACAGCTTCACTCACTGTCTCTAAATGACACAATGACATTATGTAAATTGAAATAGCAACAGTGAACTACCAATAAAAATGACAATCAATAAATAAACCTACAGCAACTGGAATACCAAGAAGCAAAAATAAATGCTACAAACTTATGATCCAACCTACCAATCTGATCAGGTACACAACCGCCCTGCTAGATGCACACAATGTACTGTAAACTAAACCAAACTGATTGTTACGCAGACAGCTGAAGGAATGAGGACTATTCAAATGGAACAGTCTTAGGGAATGGCACATCAGTGTCATTGTGGATACTCAACAGTGCCCGTCCATGTGAACAACCAATCAAATACAGAACAAAGAAAGTTAGCCTTTACATATTTATACTTGTTTTATTATCATGATGGAGATATGATGGAATATTCAAAATGAAACCCCTGTTTTAAACAGAAAATCATAATGGTGACAAGTGCTGTATTGATCAGCTACCTCAACAAGGCTATAGCTTCCTAGAATCATGCCCTGAAATGAGATCCTTTCTGTCTGACATTTTGCCCACCACACCCAGAATAGCATTTCATCATCCTCTCAATCTCTGCACTATCCTTGTCAGACTGTATGCTCCTTCTGCACCCATCTTCCCACCCTACGGCTCCCATGTCTGTGACTATCTGCACTATAAGACTTGCCCTATGCACACTACTACCTCCACCTATACCAGCCTTTTAACAGGAAAAATATAGACCATCAAAGGGAGATCATGTCATATACCAGCTGTTATGTAAACTCTGTTCAGCCTTTTACATCAGCATGCCCACCACTGAGATATCAGTTAGGACGAATGAGCAAAGGCAGAGTGTGTGTACTGGCAACGCAATATCCTGTTGCAGAGCACACTCTACAACATGAAAGTCATGACCTCGGTGTCTGTTTTACCAAACGTGTCATCTGGATTCTTCCCCCAGACACCAGTTTTTCAGAACTCCACCGGTACCCTATACCAGTGCCTATGATGGAATGAAATCAGAACCACAGGTTTTGAGACGTTGTATGCTTGAACATTTGCTGCATGTGTTGTCTTCATACTTTTAAAATACTCAGAAAAGCATATCAAGAAGAATGTGTGTGTGTTTTGTGTGTGTGTGTGTGTGTGTGTGTGTGTGTGTGTGTGTGTACTGGGGGTATAATGTTTGTTAGAAACAGTCTGGAAAGCTAAGGGTGATGCAAGGTAGGTTGTGGTGAGACATAATTGTTAAGAAAAAAATTCAACATGTTGTGCAGTTTCCAATTTAAACAGCACTGAAGTTAGCCTATCAGGTTGTTAGGAGTGAACATTCAAGCAGCTTGCCAAAGACAGTATTATCACGTGTTCTTCATTTGGTTTTCTCAAACCAAACAAGAGAGTGATATAAGAACTGGACAATGGACAGTAGCATGGATTGAACCTGAGTCATTGGCTGAGCAGTCCTGTGTACTACCATCTACGCTATGAGAATAACTGACATTAATGGTACCAGTTTGTGAAGCAGAATTGTATATGCTAGATATGCTAGTTATTCAAACATCTTTGGAAATCTTATTTATACAGTCGATCTTTATTGGAATAGTTCATTTAGCCGTGAATTTATACTGAAAGAGGAGCAACAGGATGATGGAGATAGGCTTGACACTCACATCTCACAATAGTGAATGTAGTGGTAAGAAGATGTGGCACTGGTATTCATTCAATGGATACACCAATATCTATTAGGTATACGGCACTGTGGGTCAAAATGCACTGGAGTCCCATGTAATCTACAACACAAGATTTCCAGACCACATTATTCCATGTGTGAATACTTCTGTAGTGGATCATAGAAGATTAAGGGAGACCAGAAAACCTGTTATTAACAAAGTTGACATTAGACAACAATGCTGCATGCAGAACATTCCATTTGAAGAAAACATTCTAGATATGGTGGTCGCAAATCATAGTGCCAGCTTGAGGGCCCTTGATAATGCTTTGGGAGTAAGTAAAATTAATCTGATTTTCTTAAATTATACGTAATACCTAAAGGTGGCAAAATTTAATTGTCTGTCACTAAACGTTTTGCACACTGTAGTATTAGATGTCCTACATGATGAAAACTTATTTTCATACTGCCTACAGAAAGTGCAAGATTCGGAGGAAGGTTGCTATCCTTCTTGATCAATATTCCATGTGGTGCTTAAACTAATACACTACTTACTAACACTTACTAGATTGGTCACACAAACTGTAGTCGGTTTCTGGCCCTCTTTGAGCACAGCAATCCATCTCAGCCATGATCTTCTCCTCAGTCTGTTGCCTCTGTGTCTTCTCGCCGCATTACATGTCCATGCTACCTCTGTCTCCTCTCTCTCTAATCACAGCCACTATGTCAGCAACTCATAAACTCCAGCAATTCACGATTTTTGCTTTTCCTTCAGTTGCCCCCTTCCTTCATTGGCCCAAAAATCTGTCTCGGAGATGCATTCTCAAATGTCAGAAGTTTTCTTTCCATCTTTTGTATTACAGTCCAGGTGTCTACTCTCTATAGGATGACTACCCAAATTTCAAAAGGATGGTCTTGTGGACAGACAAGGCATGGACCACCAAAGAAGGTCCATTCAGTTCACGAAACAGCCACATTTGGTATGGTGAAAAGATGCATGGCACCTGTTTTAATTCATATCAGCATAAGTGTAGCAGGTACTGGAGGCATCTGTTTGCTGCACTCCGACCTACTTTCTCCTCATTTTAAACAGACAGACTTATTTAGCATTCTATGTGAATGTCCTTCCATTGTATTTAGATGTTCCTCTGGTGGTCCATCAGGTATGTGGTTACAACATGATGGTGAACCTCCACACTTTGTTGTTGTGCTTCATGAGCATTGAGGTGTGTGGTATCTGCAGAGATGGTTTGGCTGGGGTGTCCAGTTCCCTGGCCAGCTCATTCATCAGATCTTATGTCTTCAGATTTTTATTTGTGGGGGCATGTCAAGAAAATTGTCTATGCAACTCCAGTAGACACAGTCAAAGAGCTTCTTGGGAGATTAATTTTTAGCTTTGATGAAATCAGGGAAACCTTTAATTTTGGAAAACTTGCAGGCTCCTTGATGCAGTGGTGCAATGTGTGTAGTCGAATTGGAAGAGGACACTTTGTGCAGCAGTTGTGAAAAATTATTGTTACTTTTCATTCTTGGCTATTTTGTTGTCATTAGTGGCTTGTTACTTTTCATTCTTGGCTATTTTGTTGTCATTTATGACTTAAGTAAGCATCAGATTTATTGCCTCATAATTATCATTATTTTTTGTGTACTTGTTACATTTATTGCTGCTGATTAATTATGAAGTTTATTGCTGTTTCACAATTATGACCAAAGAGTTACACATTATTGGAATTTGGTCAGGTGAAATCATAAGCAGTTACTAAAAATTGTAGATACTGTAGCTGTTGGAATTAATGAATGTGTTTGTTGTCAATTTTTCTCAAAATAAGCCAAACATAAAAAAATGAAAATACAACAAAAACTATCTGACAAAAACTGTTAAAATATTTGCTATTAAACCTTTGAAGTGCAATTTCCTTTTCTCAGGGAAGCCAGGTTTAAATATGAACTTCTCCTTTTTTTATGGGAAATCATATAAATGATTTATGCAACTGAAATATGTCAAAAAATTAGAAAACGTTATTCTTCTGGAACTGTTGAGAAAAAATCAAACAATTTTTGTTTTAAGTTTGGAAATTATTTACCTTCATCTGTAATTTAGGTTAAATTTACGAACATTCTCAAATACCTCTCTTAAATTAGCCTGCCTCCCCAATGTAGCTTTTGCTCACCTACCTTAATTTGTCACTTCTGAAATGGGTGCATTTTAACTGGTCATGAATGTCTGAACATGTGATAACTCGCAGAACCAGAGATGTCTATGAACAGTGCCACATTTTTGAGTTCAGTTTAGAATTTGATTTTCAAACAATATAGGTACATTATTTTGATAGGAATGTTTTATACGATGCATGTTCTCCTGAAAATGTACATTATAAGTAATCATTTAAAAACACAAAATAGTTGGTTTCACATAGCCTAGAACCAAATGCCAATACTCCTTGATGCACGAACTAATGCCAGTTAACAGTATAATGTGTTCCATATGCCGGGAAACCTTTAAACATCACAACAGTATAATGTGCTGTTCCCCACATCCACTACACAAGCTGATACAGTTAGAGTCAGTTGTTCTCACAGCATAGGTAGTAGCACACCAGACAGCTTACCCGTTAGCTGTAGGTTCTATCCTCGCTACTGTCCACTCCCCGCCAACAAAACAAATGAAGAAAATGTTTGGTCATACCATCTCTGGCAGGTACTTGGATTTGCATATTTGCATCCTCAACAACCTGGTTGGCTAACTTCAATGCTAATTAAATCAAGAATGCACAATGTATCAAATTTTTTCTTGACTACTATTTCTCAGCACTACCTACCCTGCAGCAGCCCTACAAGATTTTCAGACTCCTTCTTACCATTGTTTACACAATGATTCCTTCTTCAGAGAAATAAAAATTTAATAATCTCAGTATGAATTTTTTATGTAATGCTTCTCAGATCTGCAGATATTACAGTTGGTGGTGTAGAAGTAACTGTTTTGTGGTTTAACGTAATACATGCTGAATGAAAAACATTATTATCATTTAAGAATACCTTCTTCAGGATAATGGAAACATCATGATTGAAACAACAAATAATATTGAAGATATGAAATTGATCACTTGCAGCTGATTGATGTATGGAGCATAAACACGTAATACAGCACAGACAATATCTGTAAACAACATTGTTTTCCAGGTTAGGCACACATTCTTACACACATATCAACACTGACAGCAAAAGCAGCGATCTATAGAATGAGTGTACTGATTTTTTATGGGTAACTGGTGTGAAGAAGGAGAGAAAAGACTTGTGACAACTTGGAGGTGATAAGATGTGCAGGACATGCAGGGAGCATGCAGTAATTAAGGACATGGAGAAGGAGAAACTATTAGCTCTCAGTAGCAGTAGGAAAATGAGGATTCACATCAGGGTACAATCAAAATTGAATGTATGCAACAACAGAGAGAGAAAGAGAGAGCCTGGAAAAAAAAAAGTGTGGCATCCAGAAGGAAAAGAGGGAACAAAATGAAACTTCATGGGTTGGGAGGGTATGTGATATTATTTCAGTGACTCCAAAATCAAGTCAAATTTACAAATAACTTGGCAGTATGAGCCCACTTTTCACTCTGATGTGCCCTTTAGCCTGAATATATGTACTGGTATGGCTGAAAAGAGTGTTATTAAGCCATTGTATCCTTTCCCAAGTCAAGCCATCCACAACTGTTGTAACTGGTTCTTGCTATTCTGGATACTGGGATTGGGACATAGTGGAGGTCCGATCTGTTCCGAGACACATTCTATCAGGGACAGATAAGGGCACCTGGCTGGCCGCTGGAGTCCCTCAACATCTTGCAGACAGTTCACAGAGACATGTGTCATGTGTGTACGAGTGATGTCCTATAGAAAAATGACACCACCATACTCTCTCATGAAAAATATGTCATGAGGACACTGGATAACCATAACATACGGTTGTGCTGTCAGAGTTCCCTCCTCAATTACTAGCAGCCATGACCTGAAGCTATACCCAATGGCTTCACATACCATGATGCCAGGAGTAACATTATTGTGCTTCTCCAAAACATGAAAAGAATGGAACCTCTCTCCAAGTTGCCACCGTATTTGCCAACGATTGTCACATGGGGTCATGTAGAACAGCAATTCATCACTGAACACAATGCAACATCATTCAGTAGCTATCCATGCTTCCTGGTTGTGGCACTGCTCCAAATTCCAAATGGAGGCTTCTGTGTTGTGATGTTAAGACCAGCCTTTGCATGGGGCAGTAATTCTTTAATCCGGCTGCTGCTAGTCTCCAATCAATGGTGCCGGATGACACAGAATGTTGAACCAGGTCTATTACTTGTTCTCAGATGGCAGGTGCAGATGTAAAGGGGTTAAAATATCCTTGGTGCATAATACAGTGATTCGCACTTGTGGTGGTCACACTTGGTCGACCAGAAACTTCATGACAAGTATGCCTTCTCTCATGTTCTCATGCAGTCCAACATCAGGTCATCATCACATCTAAATACCCCATAAATATTCATATTGCACCAACTCACCAGCTGTCCAATTGGAGACCCACAAGGAGGCCTCTTTCAAACTTCCTCAGATGCTGACAATGCTGTCTCACATGAATAGTGATATCTCTGTGTTCTCCACAGTGATCACTCAATATCTGACATTGTTCATATCGTTATATAATCTATCAGGACTTGTAACAACACTAACCTGGTGGTCATTCTACCTATCACACAGAATTGTGACTCTATAATCAATGGTGTGGACATGTACAAAATTAGATTGACACTCAACCATGTATCATTCCTCCTCCTCCTCCCCCCCCCCCCCCCCCCCCCCAGACTGTGTATAATCAGTTATCCAAGAGAACAAAGAGCAATAAACAGTCCATAATTGAAGGAAGTACTGCTAAAACAACTAAAGAACTCTAAAAAAAATAAAAAATAAGTTACCTCTAACAGGTAATCAGCTGTGTTGTCACCAGGAGGAAGTTCATATCTTACAAGAGACATACAGCAATGAGTCAGGTCACAAGGAGTAAATATGTAATGGCTGTTCTTTTGCTGATTTTGTTGGAAACTCAGCTTTACATCTTGATAGATTTTCACCATAGATGATGCAAGTGCAGAAATCTTTGACAAAGAATGCCAAACAGGATGTGATGACATGCTAAGGGTCCTTGACAAATAAATTCCATATATTGACTTCAAATCCTCTTTAGCTGGGTAGCTGTAATAAATGTACAACAACATGAGAAAGTATTACTAATAGTCCTACTAACTGAATAATTAAAAAATACACACTGAAGCACCAAAGAAAGTGGTACAGGCATGTGAATTCAAATACAGAGATATGTAAACAGGCAGAATACGGCACTGTGGTTGGCAACACCTATATAAGACAAGAAGTGTCTGGCACAGTTGTCGGATCAATTACTCCTGCTACAATGGCAGGTTTTCAAAATTCAAGTGAGTTTGAATGTGGTGTTATAGTCGGCACACAAGCGATGAGACACAGCATCTCCGAGGAAGAGATGAGGTGGGGATTTTCCATACGACCATTTCATCAGTGTACTGTGAATATCAGGAATCTGGTAATACATCAAATCTCCTACATGGCTGCAGCTGGAAAAAGATGCTGCAAGAACAGGAGCGATGACAACTAGAGAGAATTATTCAACATGACAGAAGTGCAACCCTTCCGCAATTTGCTGCAGGTTTCAATGCTGGGCTATCAATAAGTTTCAGCATGCGAACCATTCAACAAAACATCATGAATATGGGGTTTCGGAGCCAAAGGCCCACTTGTGTACCCTTGATGACAGCACAATACAAAGTTTTACACCTTGCCTGGGCCCATTAACTCTGACATTTGACTGACGATGACTAGGAATATGCTGCCTGGTTAGATGAGTCTCGTTTCAAATTGTATCGAGCAGATGGACATGTACGGGTATGGAGCCTCATCAATCCATAGATCCTGCATGTCAGCAGGGGACTGTTCAAGCTGATGGAGGTTCTGTAATGGTTGTGGGGTGTGTGCAGTTGGAATGATAAGGAACCCCTGATATGTCTAGATATGACTCTGACAGGTGGCAAGTATGTAAGCATCCTGTCTGATCACCTGCATCCACTGAAGTCTACTGTGCATTCCGATGGACTTGGGCAATTCCAGTAGGACAACACGAGACCCCACACATCCAGAATTGCTACAGAGTGGCTCTGGGAACACTCTTCTGAGTTTAAACATTCCACTGGCTATCAAACTCCCCAGACATGAACATTATTGAGCATATCTGTCATGCCTTGCAACTTGCTGTACAGAAGAGTTCTCCATCCCCTCATACTCTTACAGATTTATGGACAGCATTACAGGATTCATAGTGTCATTTTGCTTGAGCACTACTTCAGACATTAGTTGAGTCCATGCATCTCGTGGGGGTCCTACATGATATTAAGCAGGAGTACCAGTTTCTTTGGCTCTTCAGTGTATAATTTGCAAAGATAATGTGAGAATATATAGATGTGACAGGAGATACAAATACATCATAGCTTTTCAGAGAAGCAAAGGTCACTGGTACAGACACTTTTAGTACATGTGTCAACACATATTTCATAGACAGAATATAAATATTTATACTATATATTTGGTGAATAATGTAAGCCATCTCCTTTGCAAACTGATTACATTTCCCTAGTATTCTACCAATAAAGTCAGCTAAACCTCTAACCACAAATGAGCCTATGTGATCATTCCATTTCATGTTCTTACCCAGTGTTAAACTTAGACCCTTGTATGAGTTTACTGAATACAGCTGTGACTCACTGTTATTATATTCATAGGATACTATGTGTTTTCATTTTGTGAAATGCATAATATAACATTTTTGAACGTTTAAAGCAAGTTGCCAGTTTTCGCACTACTGAATTCTTATCAATGATTGACTGAATATCTCCACAGCTTCATTCAGAGTGTACTTTGTTGTAGATAACCCCATCATCTGCGAAAATTCTGAGATTTCTATTAACACTGTATGCAAGATCATTAAAATACAACATGAACATCAAGGGCCCAACACACTTTCCTGCGTACATCTGAAGTTACTTCTACATCTTTTGAAGACTCTTCATCCACAATAATATGCTTCATCCTCCCTACCAAGAAATCCTCAATCTGGTCACAAATTTGTGAGATACCCCATATGATTATATTTATGATAGTAGCTGCAAAACTGAGTCAAATGCTTTATGGAAATCAAGAAAAACTGCATCTAGATGACTGCCTTGATCCATGTGTTTCAGGATGTCATGTGAGAAAAGTGTGTGTTGAGTATCACATGGCCTATGTTTTCGAAATACATGCTGGCCGTATGGTGGAGGTCATCCTATGTTTGAGACCAACAACAAAATGGTGTCAAGGATATTGTACAGTAGTTTTGTGGATCACTTCTGCTACCTTCTTGTACACAAGTGTGACCAGTGTTTTCTTCCAGCTACTGGGCATGGTTTTTTTGTTTGAGGGGTCTGTGGTGGATTACAGTCAAGAGAGAGGCTAATTCAGCAGGAAATTAGGCATAGGATCTGCTAGGAATTCCACTGGGCCCTGTGGCTTTGTTCAGTTTTAACAATTTCAGCTGTTTCTCAATGCCACTCACACCATTTCCTATTTCAATCATCTTTTTAGTGGTATGCAGATTAAATTGGGGCAAAACTCCTGGGTTTTCCTTTGTAAAGGAACATTTGGCAACAGTGTTGATTATTTCTGCATTTGCTTTGCTATTCTCAATTCCAGTTCCTGCCTTGTCCATGAGTGTGTGGATACTAAGTTTCATGCCACTAGCAACATTTACATATGACCAAAATTTCTTTGGGTTTTGAGAAAGATTTTCCAACAATATTCTGCTATGGTACTCTCTGAAGGCTTCACACACTGCCCACTTGACTTTCAAGTGTGTTTCATTCAATATCTCCCGATCTATAGCCCTATGCTTTGTTTTATATCTAATATGCAGTAGTAGTGGCTCTGTTCTACCTGGTGCATATCTACACACTGGATGGTCAACTACTCTTTTAAACTTGAACCATAGTTCCTCTACATGTTCCTGTCCTGAGCTTAAAGTTTCAAGTTTCTCATTCAGATGTGACACTACTGTTTCTTTGTCTAATTTGGTGAACATATAGTTGCCCTTTGTATGTGGGTACCATTTCACTGCTGCTGTAACAGTCTCATTGTCAGTGATACTGATTTCAATGTGGACTTCCTAAAGAAGTCAGGTCTGTTTGCTGCCGTTAGATGTAATATATTTCCGTCATGAGTTGGGTTCTAAACATCTGTTCTAGATAGTTTTCAGAAAAGGTGCTTAGCAATGTTTCACAGGGTGTCTTGTCACACCCACCACTAACAAATTATAATTATCACAATTGATTGTTGGATGATTTAAGTCTCCTCCAATGATTACAGTATGATTATGGAACTTATGTAATGCAAAATGAGATTTTCTGTTATGTTTTTGGATACATCAGGAGTTGAGTCCAGTGGGTGACAGAAGAACCCTGTAACAATTTTGTGCTCAGGCTTCATACTTTGTCTTGCACAAACAATCTTGCATGTAACTTCAATTTCTGTCATGGTCTACTGTGACAAATACACCATCTTAATTTCCCCATCCTATCAATATATATTACATTTTTTCCCACTGAGTTTACTACTGTCAGTTTCAGGTTTTAACTAGCTTTCCATGCCTTGTATTATGTGAGCCCCAATTCTCTTTAGAAGCACTTCAAACTCTGACACTCTGTTGTGAATGCTTCAGCAGTTAACCATTAGCATTTTAATACTCTCACCTGCTGGAGGCATTTCTTTGCAACTTATGCTATACTTCTGGGTTTCTAACAACTATAGTTATCTGGATGGATGGAGCACTGCCTAATCTAAAAAACCCTTATATGCACCCCACACACAGTCAGATACTTGGGTAGCTGCCCTTGATGTGTAGTGCACATCTGACACATTTAGGGGGACCCCACCAAGTCCAGGAACTGACAGCCTAGCTTGTCACAGAACCTTCGAAATCTCTGTTTCAAGCCTTTCACTTGTTCCAGAACCAGGGGGCTATGATCTGTTCTAGAGACAATGCTGCAGATTGTGAGCTTTGCTCAAACTCCATGAACAAGGCTGGTATTAACCTTTTCGGCTAGTTGCTGGAATGATCGAAGTATGACCTCAGAGCCCAGACAACAGGCATCATTTGCTCCAATGTGTGTTACAGTCTGCAGATGGTTGCACCCTGTTGCCTCAGTGCTGCTTGAATAACCTCTTCAACCTGATGAATGTTGCCTCCAGGCATTCACAGTGAGTGCCATTAGTGCTCTGTTCCCTACCTTGCTGCCATTTCCCTAAGGGGTAAATTTTTTTACCTTTTTTTAGAACTGCCAAAGACTAATAGACCTTGACTCCTTTTAATCTCTGTATAGACATTATTTATATATGAGGCATGAACAAGTTCATATTGCATACATTTGATTCCTGAAGTATGTTCTCATTGTGATGTGCTGTAGCTGTGAATACATTGTTTTACAATAGAGATATAGGTATAATTTCACGCACTCTTCAACTTTATGTGCTAAAATATTAGTTTTGAGATTCTACTCCACATATGTCGCTTATCAATACTGTACCAAATATATGGTATAAATATTTATATTCTGTCCATGCAATTGTCTTGACAATTGTACTAAAAGTTTCTGTACCGGTGATCAAGTGTGACAGCAATTTGTGTACGTAAGTACCCATGTCTCCCACATAACTGTTAGTGTAAGACAGATATATACCCTGAAATTTTATTGATAATAGGGTAAAATCCTTGTATCTTTATTCTCTGACTGACAGTCAAAATTCTCCCAAAAGTCATGCACATGTGACTGTAGTGTGAACAAGTGTATATAGTATGATTTGTAGTAAACATTACAGTGTTTGTTTACTTGGTGCTTGGTCCTTCTTCAAATTTACTGAGGCTTGATTAGTTTCAATCTCACCGAATGATTTCTATATTGGGGAAAACTCCATGAATGCTAGAATGTATGCTAAAATAGTTAAACTAACAAAATAGCAAATGGTATTATCTTGTTAATTTTTGTTTATTTAAATTGTTACCATCAAATTCATGTAAAGCATTTCTTCTATTTCACCCAAGTATTAGTTGCAAACACATATGACATAAGGTTAAATTATTTGGAACTTCACCATGAAAGTAACTTGTATAATGTTGTGAAGATTAAACATACCAAAAGACTTATCTATGAACTGAATCACAATGAAAATTCTAATCTATGTATTTATGCCAACAATTTATCTTTCTAAAAATTTATTTGGTTACTTTTCCTCATTATATGAATGCATGGTGTTTGTTCTTTCAGACATGTCCAAAAGAACAGACATCACACACTGACATAATTGATATACCTAACTGGGCAATGGATCCACCTTCTTCAGTACAGATGCACAAATAAGTCCTACCTCCTGTGGGACTCTCATAGTAGTGAATGGGAATGTAATAGACAGGGAATGCAGATAGGTGGCACTCAGTGGGAATTTGGATCAGCCATGAGACATGCTGAGACAGTCTACACAATTGCGACAACACTGTGTCCCAGATGGTGCAGTGGTTAAAGCACCTGCCTAGTAAGCAGGAGATTCCAGGTTCAAATCGCAGGCTGGTACAAATTTTCACTCATCACCACTGATTCTGCATAATGTCTCGCTGCAGCTGACAGCAGTGATCTCCTTCAATTTACATACTTTTCCTCGTTTAAAATATCAGAGAAAATCTGGTCTTATCACTGTCATGTATTAATGATCACAAATAGGCTAAAGTGTTTATTGTATAATTACATTTTTTCTTTAAATAATTATCTGAAATGATGCTGAAGCTACCTGTGACATTCTTCATATTACATAAGTTGGTCAGTCACCAGCCAAAGTGAAATTTTTACATGCTTAACAACACTATAAAATCCTATACTCATAAAGCAGTACTAGAAATGAGTGAGGAAGTGCAATTATTAAGACCTTATAGTCATAATGACGAGAATTATAGCAAATTTATAGTCATTCTGGTTTAAGTTGCTGTTGCTTCACATAAATGGTTCATTCATAAGGTTGTAACAAATTCCTCACTTCTCTATTCAGCTAATCAAATGCTGACTCTCCAGTGATAGGGACATTACATTCTATGATTTCTTCAGTACAAACTTAACATGTGCCTATAACAATTTATGTGATGTCAGTGTTAGAACAAGGCTATATGAGAATGGTCTATGGCAGCTGATGTGTCAGTCACTTTCTGCTTTCTACAATCTCACAGATACCAAGAAACTGTTGATAATAAACACATACAGAACAAAAAACACTAAATTGACTACACTCATTTCTGAAAAACAAGACATACAACTTAATTTCAAGAGGCAGTGAATTCGTTTTTAAGACTAAGACTCCCTTTCCTGCAATATATCCTAAACTTCTACTTACCAACAGAAATTATACTACAGTGGCACTCACCACCTCCATCTATTGCAGTTTTCTAAGTTTCTCTATTAAGCTACCTCACACATCTTCTCTTTTCAGTCCCTCTCCAGGCCCATCCAAACCAATTATTCTTTTTTGGTTCCCACTCCTCTATCTCTTTGTACTACCCTCACTGTCAGTTAACATTATTTTTCTCATTAAAATTTTTTTCTCCCTCATTACCCATTTTCCAGCTTTGTCCTCAGTTTGACTGCCCAGTATATATAACATTGCTTTGCATAATTCAATCCCACCTACCTTTTCCAGTCTACAGGTGATCACTCTTGACTCAAGGGTGTTCTTCCCAAACAGTTTAATTGTTGTCCTTCGCATTGGGCTTCTTCAGTTTTATGTACAAGCTGTGTTCATTTTTCCATTTCTCTCAGATAACTGAAATTTCAGTTTCAATATAGGATATGAGTCCTTTTCAGTGGCTATTTACACTTAACAGCTCCCCTACTAATTGCTAGAAAGTGCCACTTATTCCATACCACATGTCATTTTCTTGAGATGAACCTAAATTTGGAAGCATTATCAGATCTTTTACACACAGAACCTCCAGTTTCCACCTTCTGCCCTCTACATCCATTTATGGTTTATTGCCATCAACCATTTGGTGTTCTGTGTAGTATCTGTTACCATAAATATCGTTGTTCCTGCTATGCTACTCTACCGACTGGTGCCTTGTTTCATTCACAAAATAAGTATGCATACAGGGAAGAGGAAAGAACAATACTTTTGCAACAACACAGAAGAAGTACACAGCACATGTATTGTTAGCCAGATGTTAATAGTTAATAGAATCAGAATGGACAGGGAGGAAAGGATGCCGTGAAATTCCATCCATAAAATGTCATGGAAGCTACATGACATTTAAGTCCCGTATTCCATGACAGTAGAAGATGATGACGACAATGATTAATGTTGAACAATTACCATAAGGAATACATGTCACTACTGAGCAGAAAGTTGTTATTCGTTGTCTACTGCAACAACATATAAGAAATCATATCCTGAGGTGGCTACTATGTTTTGAGTTTATTATTCTTACTTAGATCTAATTATCAGAGACTGCATCAGCTATTAAAAACTAAAAGAAAATAGTTTTGAATTTTGACAAGCATATTTTGTTAAGGTACCTAGAGGAAAAATACATTCATTATTCTAGTATTGTATTACTTCACCTGATACTGTGAATTCTGATCACTGAAGTGAATCGAGGAGATAGTGGGTGTCGACCAGCATCTATTCCTCCAACAAGACTTGCTACAACATGAACTTGTTCAAGTCCAACCCACTCCAGATTGTCATCGTAGAAGCCCTTATACGTCAAGATCTGAATAGAAAATGGTAGTATTTAGCAGCAGCTGAATATACATAAAAACTTCACTATTTGCCTTGAAAAAAAAATCAATGTAGCAATAAAAGTCACACAAAAAGCACAGTGTCAACAAACAAATTCAGTGTATCATGTCAGATTAGTCAAGCTTTTGATCTAAAATATCTATACTTAGAAGAATATAATTTCTTTCACTGGTATTAACATACAAGTAGCTACATAGGCCGACTCTATCACTTACACGTTAAAGGAATGGAAGTATGCTCACAATGAGCATTGTTAGCCACAATATCTTAACCAAATCAAATCAAACAAAACTTAAGTAATTGCATCATACAAACACACATAATCAAATGTGATTGGATAGATAAAAATCTACTCACTAAGCAGTGGCAGGAGAACATGTATATAAAGGTATTAAAAATATAATCAGGTCTTTTGCAGGAGTTTTTATTATTATATACCTTGCACTGTAATACTTATATTTCAGTTCCATAGATTCCCAATTTCTTGTCTTATGGAAAAAAATATATACTTCACATGGAGATTAAGTAATTGACTGATTATGTTCTGCAATCACACAAATGAATATCACATTAGTAGGCATTAATCTGGTGAGACATAAATTCCAAGCATGAGATGCATGGATAGCTTCATTTTTGTATATATTGCTTGATCCACCAGTAAGTATTAAAAAAATCATGATTGGTAAGAATCAATCAGGTTTTGTAACTGATGTAGACATACACCGGGTCTGACAAATCCTATAGCTTTCATGTTACCTTGTTTAACAATCTACAGGTAATTCCTAGACCATGACTATTTGCCAGTATAATTACGTTTCTCTGTTCAGTGTCCAGTGAAGGCATGATGTTTTTCACTGCCAAGTTTTCAGCTGAGAAGTGTTTTTCATTTAACACTGAAGTAGGATTGTTTGTATGAGAAACATTGTTTGACATAGTGTTTCCAGTTGTATAATTTTTGTAACAGTATTGCATTCTTGACAATGATCACAACTCACTTTCAAAGGAATACTGATTTCCAGTTCTGAATATCTAAAGAAGAACAGCACACTTGATTTTTAGAGTGTCAATTTATTTTTGCATTGCACTGATTATTTTGTCCTTGTTTTTAATGACATTTAAGAATTTTCTTTCGCAGCTTTTAGTTATACACACTTCAAAAGTCCATGAAAAGTTATCTGTATTAAGATTTAAGTTTATTTTACAGCAATTTCTATGAAACCAGTAACTTGCCACTTTCAAGTGGATTCCTGTTCTGACTTTCTTGATACAATTCTACACTGATAAACACTTTTCACTTCACTTTTAGTAGTCATATTAAAAACTTCTTTTACAACTGGCACCATCTTGTGTACTCATTGCCAATGCAGCTGACAGCAGTTTTATGCCAGAGTGGTAGATGTGTGCATTCCTCTAGTGCGGTGAGCACAGTTCTGGTGTAGCAATGCAACCTGTGCCAGAATTACCTTCCTTCTTCTGCCCAACAAGAAAAACCACCAACATCACTTGGACAGCACAACAATTGCAGACCACCACAAACAATAAACATTGCTGTTAGTACACCAATGGACACAGCAGCAACAGGTGATTCCTGAGACATTGAAGGCTCTTAATGAACCACTCGTTGAGATCTGCCCCCCCCCCCTCCCCCCCCCCTCCCCCAACCACCAGATACATATGCAGTCAGTATTCGATCATATCACCCTCCAATGCCATTGTGAGGCTCTCATACCCTCAAACATCATAATATTTACTATTTTTCACATTTTATGCTTATTCTTTAGTTTGGATGCATACTGACTATTGATAGTCATGCAGCTACAAGTGGTTAAACGAATTCCAGCAGTAAAAATAATCTTTGTCTGCTGACAATGTTTTACATTTGCACTGTGTGTGCTGGGTGAAATATTTGAATCAGTACCAGTGTCAGCAGCATTCTTGAGATACAGATGTGTTGAGATGTGTGTTTCAATATAATTGGGATGAAATTGCACTAATCTCAAGATTATGTTCAATTTAATCATATTCACCATATTTACAATATACCTTAGGTTTAAGTGTGAAGAAATTCATTATGTTTAGTAGCATATAAAATTTCTCTGAATTAAAGTACAGTTCGAATCAGTTTTTAGAGAAGGTACAATTCCAATTATTGCTACTGAAGGAACCTGTAAACTGATTAAATGAATGATTGGCCTGTTGGAGAAATGTATGTGCAGAGGAGAAGTGATGTAGCATTGTCACTAAAATTTGTGCAAAATTACTTTAGGATTGACAGCTGTAATGGGAGTATTTGGTGGAGAGCCCATGTGGAAGGCATGGACTGGGATCACTGCAGCCTGTGGCATTTTCTGTTTTTATAGTTAAGGAAGTTATTGTTACAGATGTTGTCATCTTTATTTGTTACGTCGTACTGAACAAGGTCATCTAAGGTTTTGAGTGGAAAAGATTAATGTCACTCTCTTGGCCAGTTGATTGCCATATGAAGTCAACTGAGAGAAATGGTTTGTGTTATATGTCTACCCTGAGACTGAAAAACTTAATGTTCGCTAACTGCTCTCTATGAACAAGGTAATCAATAGAACTGCAGCAGCTTTGACTATAAATAAAAACACTGTTGTGAAGATTGGCAAGGATATGTTCAAGAAACAAAAGGAAGCTGGAGAAACATTGAAACTTAAAACGCAGGAAAAAAATGCGGTGTGGATAAGCAGGTTACCAACATAGATTGTTTATGACTATTATTGCAGTAAGGTACACTCAGCAAGTTATTGGTCACACTTAAGGAATAAGAACTTTTCCAATGCAGCACCACATAGTTATTCACAGTGTTACACAACCTAGGCTTTCACCACTAACATTTCTGTAGCTAGGGTGACCAGATGCAATCGTTTAAAAAGGAGGACAAACAGCTTCAAAAAGGAGGACAAAGGAAGAAAAAAGAGGACATATCAAATGGGTCAACTGCAGATGAGGATACCACCGTCAGCTTTGGACAAGTCATGTGAGTGCTGGGAATTACCGGTAAAACTAGTAGTTAATTGTTACTGGTGGTGGTGGTGGGGGGATGTATCCTCATCTGCAGTATTCCCCATTGAACATACGTTCAAATTTAATAAATGAGTTTATGATTTATAGACATAACATACATACATTCCTTAACAATTATTGATACTTCTCGGAGAAGTTTGGGCTTACTTAACAGACAATTGTAAGATGACAGACACGGAAATTCTTTTAAATTATGTTGGACCATCAACAGACCTTTCACTGATTCAAGGTTTAATCTATTCCTCTTATCAGTTCACAATATGGTAATTAGAGAAAATATTCTTTTGGAATTATGCCCTGAAATACTGAAAAAGTATTCAGCAACTCTGAGTGACAGTGAACTGACTTACTTTCACAAAAAAATCTTTGCACATTTTTTACTACAAGATAAATTCCTAAATTCTGGATGAAATAAAACCATGACAGTTAATCTGTTGAGTTATTTCTTACCTTTATTGAGACTACATTCCAGCTCCACATATCTTACATTCCGCTTCGAATTCATTTCTCCCTTTCTTGAAAGCTGGATATTTGCAGGAAAGGACATCAGAAAATGTTCGCTTTTGTTTAGGCATAGCCAAATATTTTACATAACTCACTCGGTTAAAAATTACACTCAGAAATTACATGTGCACTACAGGAAGCCAAGCCAATACAAAACGAAAATTTTGAATAATCGTTATTTGCATTCGCTTATAGGTCGATCAACAATAACATCGAGGATCCTGGTGCCACCTACTAACACCGCCTTTGTATGTGGTTATCACGAAGACTGTGCCAACAGTTAAAGTATTTAAGAAAAGAGCAACAGAATGGGACGAATTGTAAATTTAACTGTATTACGCTCAAATTTGCGAAATAGCTGGACACTGTAAAAATCCACCTGGACCACGGACAAAGAGCTAAAAAGGAGGACACGTCCAGATTAATCCGGACATCTGGTCACCCTGTCTGTAGCCATAAGCTGTTGATGGAGAGGGAGGACATAGCTTCATGGTGATGTCGATTTTCAAGGAGGATCTGTAGCGCAAGTTGTATGGTAAATGGAAAGTGGGTCAGTTGTCAAGCAGGGCTAGACAGGGGACAGAACTAAAGGAACATTGGGAATGCCTTCGGGCACAGGGGAAAGACTTATTCTTCTTCAAGCAGGTACTTTGCAAGGTTTTCTCTCAAGCATTCTCATACTTCTTAAAACAAGGAATGCAGGAAATTATCAGGAGAAATGAACTGGGAAAACTGTCAAAAATTGTTCTAAATAATGCTCTTTACCATTTACTTGTTGTTGACAAGGGACTTACGATGGCAAAATGAAAGGAGGAGATGACTGATGGGCTTCAGCATCATAACATTGAGTAAGTGACAATCTTTAAAAAAATGGAGCTTATGAAACTAATCTCTCTCCCTAAAAAATGTTTCCACTTACATGAAATTGATGAACTCACAAACGCATGTATGAATACTATTGTAAGGCTACCTTACCACTGCCATTTCATCCCAATAGAGTTAATATAGGTCCAATAAAGGATATGCTGCCACGAATAATAATAATAAATTTGCGCTCTCCACAGCTGAAGCATTCACAAAAGATGCTGATAAGAAGGAAACAGTCAAACATGTGCAGAGCACCGTGAAAAGACCATGGCACAATCAAGCTATTTTGGAAATTTGAGTGTATGAGATGATTATTCCATTAAAGAACAACAGAACTTCAAGCTTCTGTCATAGTGACGACTGTGGTGTCAATAGAATTTTTCATTATCACCATAGAAATGGAGCACAGGTGGATTCCACAGCATGTTTGCAGTGCACAGTTTTAATTGTAAGTAGCTACATAACAAAATTATATTGACATAACTTTCAAAATTTTAATAAGAAAACTTTACAGGCAACTAATTCCACATGAAGTTCATCTCAGGAATTCAGTCTGCATAACAAAATAAATACTACTGTTCATAATATCATTGCTGCAATACTGAGGCCCAGTTTTTTATATCACTTTTGTTCTTTCTCCCAGTACCGGTTGGCCTATTTACTATAGGCTTTTTCACCAAGATGGACATACATAATTTTATTTATTTTAGCATTAGAAATAAGTAACTGGATCAGATTACATAAAAATGTGTTGTAGTCTTCAGATTTAATTTATATTATGTGTTCACTTAGCTTCAATAACACACAAGTTCCCCGCATGAAAATTTAGTATGTCATCAGAATGCGTATTTTTGTAAATTGTGTGCTATCATCTAAACAAATTGCTGCCATAGACAAATCAAAAATATAAATACGGTGCAACTCTGCACAACAAGTTGATGATCATTCCACATTTGTACACTGAATAGTCCAAGTGTTCAAGTGAGCTGAATGAAGAGGAATATTACATGCATGCTCCATGCGGGCCATGATAACACTGTGCCTCCAGATGCTCCTGCTGAACTGTCAATCCTAAAGTAATTTTGAACAGACTGTAATATCTTACCAGGGCTGTTAGACACATTGTAACATAGTGAGAGATGTACAACATAGAGACTCAATGGTGAATGTAACACCTCCCGCATAAATAAAAATGGTAATAGTTTTGTGAAGCGTAAAAGCAGAGCAAATTATTTACCATTTAATCCTAGTCAAGGCAGTAAATTCTTTTCTTCCCTTTGTCTTTTGCAGTAGACTTCAGAGCTATTTTCATCTCTAGGCCATTCACTTTTGTCATCTCAACAATCAATGATCAGGTGCCACAAGCTTGAATTTTTTTTGAGTCTACTACGTGCACACACACACACACACACACACACACACACACACACACACACACACACACACAGATATTCAAATACACACCCTAATGGTCAATGTAATACTGTCTGTTTATTAGCAGAGACCATTGTTTGGGGAGAAGAAAGAGTTGTGACAACTGGGAGGGTGAGAGGTATGCAGGGCAAGGAGAGGGAAGGACATTATAGAGAGGCACGAGGATAAACAGATGGTTCTTAGTGGCAGGGGTAACATGAGTATCCATTATGGTAATCAAACTGAAAACATAGAATATTACACACATGAAGAGGAAAGGACAGAGAGCAACAGGTAGCAATAGAAAATGGGGAAGTAAAATGTTGGCACAGAAGAGAATTGGTGAGGAAAGTAGCAGACTTGGAAAGGATTTGGGCAAATAGTGGTAAGGGAACAGCTGAGGAAGGGAGCAAGTGGAGGTTATTGCCAGGGGGATTATGAGAACAGATTATGGGCTGGAGGAATGTTGAAGAATGATGAAGCATATATTGATGAAGAAAGCGTAGTACAGCTCATCAATCCCCAAATACCCTACACAAAAAATTTAGAGTCAATAGTAAAAGTAACCAAATCTTATACCAGCTGTGTTATAAATACTGTGAAGTGTTCTGTGTGGGTATGACAACTAATCATATGACTAGCCCATTGAAAAGCCATTGTAACATTGGATCTAGTTGAAGATTTTACCACTTGGCTGTTGAATATGCATCACTCCACATCACAACACCAATTGGTGCTTCGATACTCAAACCATTTTGATTTCACCACCTACACTCCTCTCCCGACAGTGACAGTACTATGCAAGTTGGAACTGTTGCTCCAGTATATTCTCTGTTCAGACAATGCCTCTGGTTTAAAACTCTGCTAGACTCCATTTCCAACTACTTCCTTCCCTATTACACAGAATGCACGGGCTGAGAGATGTGAGTAATATCTAAACATCAGTTTAATAAGTCATAGTTAAAGAACACTAACAAAAATTATCTGCAGAAGAATGATATGACTGGTAGAAGACACCCTGAAGGAAAATCACTTCGAGATCTGGAGAAATGCAGGAATACGTGAGGGAATACTCACCATATGGCTTCTCTTAGAAGATAGGTTGAAGAAAGACAATGTTGACTGATATACTCTTCCAGAAAATCTGAACTTACCTGGGATAACATACAGAGAGTAAAAGGTTACTTACAAGTTATATAGTAAGCAGAATGCAGTTATAAAGAATTCATGGTTGATGAAAAGGAGGCAGTAGTGGAGAAGGGAGCAACACAGGGCTGTCGTGTATCTCTCATTTTATTCAATCTGTACATACAGCAAACAGTGAAGGAAACTTGTCTATGAATTAGTAAATCTGTCAGAGACAGCAAAGGACTTGGAAGATTAGTTAAATGGAATGAATAGTGTCTTGAAAAGAGATTATAAGGTGAACACAAATAAAAATAAAACAAGGCTAATAGAAGTGGATCACAATATGGTTTAAGAAAAAACTTTTCAACTGTTGAAAACTCTGGAGACAAATACATACATTGAGTGTTTGAGGACAAAGGATCTGCTTAAGACAATTTTGGTGATGTAAACAAATACTAAAATGTAAACTTTCACGGCCGGAAATATCATGTCCATTATAATTATCCGGGCTGTTATGCCATGGTCGGTTGATGAATTCTGTGTCGATTCCCAACGTTTCGTCTCCGACTGCGGGAGACATCTTCAAGGCGGTCCGTAGCTCAATGGAAGGTCCAACACACCCACTGGCTCGCTACTGACAGTCAGTAGCGAGCCAGTGGGTGTGTTGGACCTTCCATCGAGCTACGGAACCCCTTGAAGATGTCTCCCGCAGTTGGAGACGAAACGTTGGGAATCGACACAGAATTCATCAACCGACCACGGCATAACAGCCCAGATAATTATAATGGACATGATGTAAACAAAGCCTTTTACTAGGTAAGACACACACTGCTTCTTTAAAAAAGGACTAACAGCCTTAAAATATTAAAATCACACCTACAGAACTGTAACATGTTCTCTGTGTTGGCAAAGAAATGTCCAATATAGAACAAGTTAAGGAAGGTGTTCCACAGGGAACTGTGCTGGATTCTTTCTTCGTCCTCTTACTGATTAATGACCTACCATCATTTATTAAGTCCAGCACAGCATAGTATGCAGATGATACTTTTCTTCATAGTAGTAATCATTTCAGTAACCTTAAAAATTGTTTTGCAAACACAAATGCTCCACTATCCTACTGCTATGAAGCAAATGGATTCTTGCTCGAAGAAAACAAAATGAAGTATGTAGTATTTAGTCTAAAGACAAGCTTCCATCAGATGATTCAAGTTATGTTAAGTTACAAATCATCTTGGGGTCAACATGTGCAATACAGTAGTTGTAAGTTATCTAGAGTAATTTACTTATTAAGGTATCTTATGGTTTGTGTAGCTGAAAATATGTTAGAACAGTCTATTTTTCATTTTTTCAAAATGTAATGTCATATTATATTTTTTTATGTGAAAATACTACTTCTGTGCATGACACCTTGATACAGCAGAAGACAGTTATTAGGGTAATTACTGGTCCTTCATATGAAGCATACTGTAAACCTTCATTTTAGAACAAAAATATCATGACTGTAATAAACTTACAAATATGCTAAGTTTTAACTTAGACAAAGAAGACATAACTAGAAGCAAAGTGCAAAGAAAATGTACATTGTTACAACATAAGAGGCAACAGATCCATTTGCATGCCATACAACAGACTGTCAATATCACTTAACAACTATGAAATCATGAGGCATAAATTACGTAATAATCTTCCACAAACAGTACAAGATATACCAGAACAAGTATTCAAACAAACACTGCATGACTGATAACTGGACACTCACTCTATAATACAAAGGAATTCATCAACTGTATATTACAGTAAAAAGAGAAATATGTTATCATTAAACATAAATTTAAGTGTTAATAAATCTTTTCTAAAAGTATTTATCTGGAGTGTAGTGTCATGTGGAAGCAAAGCACACATGATAAACTATACAGAAAATAGCAGATTTTCAAATGTGGTGCTACAGACGAATACTAAATATCAGAAGAGTAGATCATTTAGGTAAAGAAATGAATTGAAGTCAAAAGAGCTTTATGGCACAGATTAATGGAAAGCAGGGGCAAGTACATACAGCACATCCAGATACTTCAAGGAATAGTTAATTCAGTAATTCAATAATGGAATGAATTGATGAGGTAAAAATTCTATAGTGAGACCATAGCTTCAATACAGTAAGCATATTCAAATACACGTAGGTTATAGTGTTTATGCAAGGAAGAAGAGAGCAGGTCAGGGCTGACTAACATGAAGAACTGCAGCAAACCAGTCCTTGCATTCAAAACTACAGAACAACAACAATATTCCCCATGTTTCTGTTATGACAAACATACAACATAACACCACTTGAGGCAAGATTCAGCATAATGGGTTAATTCCATTTCATTTCTCAGGTTCAGTAAATAATGCAATGGAATATCTGAGACCAGTGCACACAAGCAATCTCAGTAAAATGGAATTGACACTTACGTCACCCAAAGAAATAGAATCCATCATAAAGTTCCTGAAATCAAAGCATTCCAGTGGTTATGATAACATATCAACAAAGTTAATAAACGAGTGTTCATGTGAGCTTAGTCATATCTTAAGTTATTTGTGTAATCAATCACTTGTCACAGGAACATTCCCAGACTGGTTTAATTATGCTGAAGTTATACCTCTCCACAAGAAAGGGGACAAAGAAATGCCGTCAAATCACCGGCTGGTCTCACTTTTGCCAGCTTTTTCAAAAATCTTTGAAAAGGTTATGTTCAAGCGTCTACTTAAGCACCTTAGTGATAATAACATACTGTCAAAGTCACTGTTTGGGTGTCTCAAGGGTTCTGATATTGAGAAAGCTATTTACACTTACAGCGAAAATGTCCTTAATTCATTGGACAACAAACTAGAGGCAAATGGCATATTCTGCGACCTGTCAAAGGCGTTCGACTGTGTGAACCACCGCATTCTTTTAATTAAATTAAAATATTATGGTGTCACGGGTAGTGGTGCAAAGTGGTTTCAGTCATATCTTACTAATAGAAAACAAAGGGTGTCATTATGTAACACTTCAGCAGTAGGCAATCAGACATCATCTGACTGGGAAGAAATTACATGTGGTGTTCCCCAAGGTTCCATAATAGGTCCACTACTGTTTCTTGTGTATATTAATGACCTGTCATCTGTTACATTACCAGATGCCAAGTTTGTCTTATTTGCAAATGATACAAACATTGAAATAAATAGTAAATCAAATATAAATTTAGAAATGGCAGCTAATCAAATTTTTACTGGCATTAATAAGTGATTCATAGCCAAATCACTGTCATTAAACTTTGAAAAGACCCACTATATGCAGTTCAGAACTTCCAAGAGATTTCCTTCTGATGTGTGTATACAATATGATGTCATGGAAACAGGAGAAGTTGAGAGTGTAAAATTCTTGGGATTAGAACTTGATAATAAATTCAGTTGGGAGCAACATACTAACAAACTGCTAAAGCGCCTAAACAAGTCTGTGTTTGCAATGTGAAAGACTGCAGACATAGGAGATATAAATATAAAAAAAACTGGCATATTTTGCTTATTATCCATCCATTATTTCATATGGTATCATATTTTGGGGTAATTCCACAAACAGAGAAAAAATTTTTAGAGTACAGAAGTGTATAATAAGAGTAATGAGTAGTATAAATCCAAGAACATCATGTCGAAACCTATTCAAAGAATTGGGCATATTAACCACAGCTTCTCAGTATATTTATTCCTTAATGAAGTTTGTTGTAAATAATACATCTCTTTTTCCAAGTAACTGCATAGTACACAGTATCAATACTAGGAATAAGAACAACATACATAAAGATTTAAAATCACCTACTCTTGCCCAGAAAGGAGTCCAGTATTCAGCAACGCATATTTTCAGTAAGTTATCAGCAACCATTAAGAGTTTAATTTCAGACAAGGCACAATTTAAACATAATTTAAAAGAATTTTTTGTGGCCAACTCCTATTCAATCCATGAGTTTCTCAACAAGTGCAGAAGACCGTTTTAATGAAAATTTATTACACTTTAATTCTTGACAATACTTGGTTGTAATAGCCAAGAAACTAGCAAATGTCTGAATGATGGATTTAATGAAAGCAGATGTAAGTATTAAACCTGTAAATATTAGAAGTTTAAATTTAATTCATGTACATAATTTTACTGTTTATTGACTGAGGCTCATTAAAATTAATGAAACTCAAGTTCTTCTAACTACATTTTTGTAATGTGTTTATCTGACATGTTCCACAGCCAAGAGGATTCTCTCTTTTATGGGTCTATGGAATGAATAATTAATCTAATCTAATCTAATACAACAAATAGACTGTCTGTCCCCCCCCCCCCCCCCCCCAAAAAAAATAAAGATACAGCCTTTTAGAGGTCTTCAATTCACTCAAGTTATACAGTCACAACAGTGCATATGGTGTGTATGAAATGATTACATTTACAGAGCAAAGGTGCAAGTTGTTATGAGGTGGAAGGTATCGACCTATGCTGAAATATCCATATTAGTACATGGTGGGGCCTCCACGGACAGCAATGCAGGTGCTGACTTTGGCATCCAGTCAGTTGAACAGATCGTGAACACTGTCCTGGGATATGTTAGGCCATGCCCACTATACTTCTGTAAGAGTTGTTGGTCGATGGGTGCACGAGTCACTTCTTGTCCCATCATATCCCACATGTGCTCTTTTGAAGACAAGTTTGGAGATTGTGCTGGCCAGGGAAGTTGCTGCTGTGTCTTGCAGTGCATGTTGGTTTTCAAGGGCAGTGTGTGTGCAAGCAGTATCCTTTTGGAACAACACATCACCTTCTTGTTGCAAGAACAGCAATAGCAAAGGTCAAACAACATTTTTCATATACTGAGCACTGGTTAGTGTCCTCTCCAGGAACACAAAAAATGATCAAGAGTTGTAGCTTAATGTACCACAGACCATATGGCCTGGAGTGAAACCAGTGTGTCTTGGACAAATGCACTCTACGAGTCAGGGCTCATCAATTCTACATTTTACATGCAAACAACCATCACTTGTGTGCAGGCAGAATCTTCTTTCATCACTGGAGACAATGACACACCATTCAATATTACAAGTGATCCTCTGACAGCACCAGTCGAGCTGTGCATGTCGATGCGGTGGCATGAGTGGAATATAGGTTAGAGGAGTGTGTACCATTAGTTCTAGTGCTAATAACTGGTTCGTAACAGTTTGTGATGTCATTTCTGGGCTCAAAATCCCTCTCATCTGTGCTGTGATAGCTGTATGATCTGACCATATTCTCCTTACAACACAATGATTCTGGCAGGCGTCTGTGCTGCACTGACGTCCAGAACCTCATCTATGGGTGTGAGGATGTCCACTTGACTACTGATACCAGCATCATTGCACAACTGAGTAGCACATCCAGCTTGTGTGGCAATTCTCCAAAGGACCATCCCACCACTCGGGAGACCATAATTTGACTCCTTTCAAACTCACTCAGTTCGCTGCAGAAAACTTGAGAATGTCTCCATGGCATGGTTGCCTGCTTGCTTCACTTGTTTGGACCACAGTGAACAGTTGTGAGCATTCCCTATTAAAGGGTAGACATAGACAGTGCTCTGATAAGTAAGCCACTGCGTTACCTGTTGGCGGACGATGTTGAAACTAGTATCAATACACCTACTATCCCCCATGTGGCTTTGGTAGCTATGTCACTATGCTATCTGTTGGCACATGATGTTGAAACCATTATAAGTACAGCTGCCCCAGGTGGAATATACCATCATCGGATCAAAATCAATGTTGTCTTCCAGGTGTACTAATTTTTTTTCCCAGCAGTGTGTAAGTCAATGACCACAGTAACACAGCTTAGGAATATTTTATGGAGGAAAATTAATGTAATATAACGATAAAGAATTGTGTCAGGACATCTTCAGATTCACCACTCTATAACTGACTGGATGTGGAGTGCACAAAATCAGCGTGGTATTCGTTGGCATGTCTGACATGGCCTGCCATGTCACCATTGCAAGCACAAACCTCACTGTGGGCTTCTCAGTCCCACATCGGTTGTGGAATGACACCAAACTGGTTTTCTTGGTGTGACATTACTACTGGCACTGTAGAATAGCAGATGTGCATAAAATATACAGGGACCGATGACCATACTGTTTGGTCCCCTCCCCCAAATCAACCAACCATAGAATGTATAGGTATAAAAAAATGAACTGATTAATTAATGACCAGCTGGTGAGTAACAGATATATTGTTAACTGCACACCACACATTAGTTTGGACTGCTGAGGCTCCTCATCTAAATAGCCATTAATAACAACCTATGTGAAGAAAGGTGGGAGGGGAAAGAAGGAGAACAAAGAGAAAGACATTATTCAAATTCACAATTAAATGCAATGTATACAGATACTCAATAAATGCAAACTGTATTCCAGATATATTTGGACAAGTGTCTTGTTGTAATATAAATTGTACAGTCCTAAAGTAAGGAAAATGACAAAAAAATGCTTGTACAAGATATACTGCAGTGTAAATGTTGCATAAAACAGCAGAGCTTTGGAGAGGCCTTTTCTATTAGAAAAATGCAGTCACACACAACCACACTGTCCGAGGTGTACTTCTCCTATCTTCCATGACATGTCGCACAGCACTGCAGCTTGTCAATTCAGTCACTAGAAAAAAAATCCTTGCTGTTTCATCACCTCATAAAGGTTATTACGAGGGTCGGTCAAAAAGTAATGCCTCCCATTTTTTTTCTACTTAAAGAAATTAAGTTAAGTGAAAAATTTGAATTTGGCGCCATTCCTCAAACCTTCTTCTGCAATCCACTGCAGTAGTAACTTTTCTGTGTCAACAGGTGGCAGCACAGCAGAAGTTTGTAAGATGGCCGACATCGATGTTCGTTTGAGACAGCGTTGTGTGATTGAATTCTTGAATGCAGAAGGTGAAACGCCCATACGCATTCATGAAAGACTGAAGAAGGTGTATGGTGTTGTGACAGTGGATGTCAGCACTGTTAGACGATGGGTTCGTCGTTGTAAGGAAGCTGAAGGGCAAACACCGTTGACTGACGAAAAGCGGAGCGGCAGGCCGGTGAGTGCAGTGACTCCACACAACATTCAGCAAGTTGATGACATCATTCGTGGTGACCGTCGGGTGACTGCAGATGAAGTGTGTCGCATTATTTCTCTTAGTAAAGGCAGTGTGATCACGATTATTAAACAATTGGGGTACTCAAAAGTTTGTGCACGGTGGGTTCCAAGAATGTTAACCGATCAGAATAAAGAGGCAAGGAAAACAATAGCCTCCCAACACTTGCAGCGCTTCCGTTTGGAGGGAGATGAGTTTCTGAAAAAAATTGTGACCGGGGACGAAACATGGGTGCATTTTTTTGAACCCGAATCAAAGAGGCAGTCAATGGAGTGGCGTCACACAAGCTCGCCGAGGAAGAAAAAATTCAAAACTGTGCGATCGGCAGGGAAAGTTATGGCAACAGTTTTCTGGGATACAGAGGATGTGATTCTGGTTGATTTTTTGGAGCAGGGATGCACAATAAATTCTGTTCAATACGTCACAACCCTCAACAAACTTAAAGCACGTCTTCAGCGAGTTCGCCCAACAAAATCAATGGCAGATGTTCTTCTTTTGCATGACAATGCAAGACCACACACCAGTCGTCACACCTCTGACGAGATTGTCAAAATTGGATGGGAAGTTTTGCCTCATCCCCCATACAGCCCTGACCTGGCACCATCAGACTTCCATCTGTTCGGGCCACTAAAAGAAGCTCATTGTGGGATTCATTTTGAAGATGAGGAGGCCGTCGAAACATCCGTGCGTCAATGGCTTAGGAAGCAGAGCTGTGATTTTTACCGTGCTGGGATACATGCCCTTGTTCAAAGATGGACCAAAACTGTAGAGATGGGCGGAGATTACATTGAAAAATGACAAAATGATCCTCAATGTTGTGGTTTTCAACCTATGTAATTGCATTTAAATTTCCTGACAATTAAACGTAGAAAAAAAAATAGGAGGCATTACTTTTTGACTGACCCTCGTACATTACATGTGCTTTTTATCAATAGCACACATAGGTACCAACTAAGACACCACAGCCAGTACCCTCAGTGTTGGGAGAAATGGATACTTCAGTCACTATAAAGTGACCCTACAGCAGTAACTGTGGAATCTTCAGCATTATTTTTAAATAGAAAAAATGATAATAATCATGATTCCATACAAAGTTCTCAACAACATATGTGTCAACCTTTAGGAGGTCATCAATACATCAAGAATATTTTTAGTTGCTGAATTTTATTATGAAGTACATGACTACTTTGTATAAAGAGAAAAATTGCATTTGGACACTAAGCAGCATTAAATTAAATATGGGGGATATTTTTAACATGACTCTCAGGTAAGGTAAAAAAAAAGTCACACTGAAACTAGGAATTGATGTCAGATTCCTCTTACCTGTTGCAGGAAAGATATCAGCATGCTGGTCCCCCATTTATCTGGTACAGCTAGATTTAAGTCTTTGAAATATAATATTAGTCGCTCACTATTTCTTGGTCTATATGCACGGCCTGTGGTTGTTGATATCAACATGCAAACCTAAAAAATTAAAATTGATTGTACTATACCAAAAGCATTCATTCATTCACACATCACCCTTTTTACATCCCATCAAAAACTAAATACTATTAAGCCAGTTGGCTTTCATTGTTAGCTAAATAAACTTGCTAACTACAGCAAAGAAGGGTGTATTTAAGTGGTCTATATAATTAGCAGAAAAGCTGCTGCTCTGAAAAAGGATGTTACTTTGGTTCCTACATAATTAAATATCAGAAATTATGATCCAGGAAAAAAACAACGCACAGTCCATTATAATAGTAATAAATGTAAATGTATTGTTTAAAAATTGAAAATGATTGATATAAACCAAAAATTATCAAGAAGAGAAGTATCAGAACACCTGAATCTCAAAGTTATGCAAAAAATAAAATAAAAACATATTACATATTCCTCATTTGCTAACTTCGTGTTCCCATCTGCCCACTGCTGATTTTTCCTCTTACACTGAAAAATTTAAATAACAATGACTAGATGAAATTTAGTAATAATTGTGAACATTCAACACAAGACAGAAAATTAGTGCTATAACACTTTTATGCAGTGTTCCACGCATATTGTGAGGATCTGCCAATTTGCCAGTATTCAACTTCCTAGACAATGCTTTAATAGCTTCCCCAACATCAGTGTCGTGTAACTTTTTCTCTGCCACAAATTCCTTAGATAGCTCCTCACAATGCCAATACCAGTAATTACTTTTATTTGCCATATAGTGCCATCTTTCAAAATTAGAATAACACAGACATGATTGTGCTGCTGAAGGACAGTTTTCCAAGTGAACTATTTTGATAATTTATTCGTCCTCTCTCTCTCTCTATTTTCACAATAATATTTATGTTCTCTGGTCTTGGTAAATGTCCTGCTGATGTTGCAGTCTTCAGACCAAAGAATGCTTTAATGCAGTTCTTGATGCTAGTTTGTCATGACCAAGTCTCTTCATCTCTGCACAACTGCTGTCAAAGACATCCACTTGAACCTACTTACAACAAAGTGACTCAATACCTATTCATTAGTTACTCAATCCACCCACCTAATTTTCGACATTCCTCACTAACAACAAATTTCAAAATCCCTCTATTCTATTCTTTCAGACAGATACCTTAAGAAAGACTTCCTAACAATTAAATTTATATTATGGATTAATAAATTAGAAATGCATTTCTTGCTACAACCATTCTGCATTTTATATTCTGTCTACTTTGGCCATCATCAGTAATTCTGCTGCAAAGACAGCAAAACTCATCTACTACTTTTAGAAGACTAGATTTCCTAATCTAATTGCCTAAAACTCACCTGATTTATTTCAATTCCAACACGCACACACACACACACACACACACACACACACACACACACACCTGAACAGCTACATTGTTTCCGCTGCTGTGTATCTTTTGTCTTAACATCTTCTTAAATTTCCTACAGTATCTTTCACCTTTCTTCTTTCCTACAGTATCTTTCGTCTACTCACATAACCTTCTGAAACCTTGTATTTCTCATCCTACCATTTTGCACTTCCTGTCACTGTTACGATCTAAAATTTACATTTGTAGTAACACTGTTGAAATTTGGACAGACTTATGTAATAAATGGAAAATATTATTTAAATGTTCAATTAAAAAACAACCCTTATCCAATCATCCCAAGCATCACTATACTTCTACGCAAGGTACTATGGGAGGGTTAGCTTCAACAGATCTAACAGTTTGCTTTCATTTTCCAGCAGCAGGATCTTGATATCAGCAGTTGGCTGACATAGTGTTCTAAGGTAACACAACAGTGTCCAAATTGTCACAAACAGTGGCTGCCACAAATTATAGTCTTGTGGAACTTTGGACATGACAAAAGATGAAAATTTCACTTAATAATTAGCAGTAGACAAAATACAAATTGTATCAACTATAGTTAACAGAGTGGCATAAATAGAATCTGTCAACCTTTAGGAAGCCCCTGAAGAGGCTGAAAACAATAGAACTTGTATCGGGTTCAGATTTTGTGAGCACTATGAGTTTAGCAAATTATTGGATCCAACACCCAATTTCACTCGATGAATGAAAATTTATAGAAAATAAAAACCTAATTTATGATTATATGGGTGATTATAATGCATTCACAAAGCGAGGGTGAAGAAGAATGGCTAAATGAATAAAAGAAGAGGAAAAAGGAAAGGGCATTAGCAGAACTGTACTGCTTTTTGCAATTTGATGAAGCACGTATGTGCAATTTTCTAAGACTTAAATTGTAACTGCCGTATGCTTCCTTTTGTATTCACAGATGCTTCAGTACTCAAGTAGTTCAAGTAGTCCTTTTACATCCACATAACTCCTTCTTTTTTATTTTACTATATATATTTTTAATATAGGTGTGAAATACTAATTCCTGTACTCCAACTTTTGCATATTACATCAACAGAAATTCTTCTAGAGAATAGGGGGAATTGTGAAGGAGAAACCTTTTCACCTTTTTTCCCAATTTTATTTTGCTGTCTCATAGAGATTTCATACCATTAGGTAAATTATCAAAACATTCGATATTAGCACTGTGAGCCCCTTTTTGTGATAAAGCCAATGTGGAACAATGAATGTCATTTTTTTTTCCTGTGGAATTTTAATTAGATACATCATTGTTGCTTTTGACTAGCAGGGAGTTCTTTGCAACAAGCATGCTCTCTGGGGGACAAGTAAATGGAAATTGTCAGCCATAGAAGAATCTGAGCATTATCTTACTGGAGAAGTACACTGGTAGACCACATACAAAAGGTCCCGCAGAGGGTTGCATGTCACCAACATAATGCTGGCCTGTAAAGGTTCCACATACCACAATTAGAGGGAACTGGCTACTGAAGGCTATGGCCTTCAGATGATTACACCAGGGTCGTGCAGATAGTGAGGTGTGCAACAGCATGGATGGAGCTGTATGTTCATCAGGCTGTCACCACACCCACATGAGGTTATCATCCCTCCACAAAATGAATTGGGATTCATCACTAAACACAACGTTTTGCCACACTGTGGCAGTCCACATTTTTCTGGCTTGGCACCACTATGGGCAGTATCACTAATGTCTTGGTGTTAATGGCAGCATATGACAAGGGCATCTGGAGGACAAAATTTTATCTGCAAGGCATCTGGAATGGTTTGTGGAAAAACTGGCTCCCATACATCTACTTGCATGTGATTGTCTTATTTAGGACTTGTCCATTATGGGCAGTTGATATACAGCCTGCTGTCTGATTGGAGCGCCACTGCAGGGCCTGTGGGCACATGCATTGGTGCCAAACATGGATCATTTGCATATCAGATCTCACTGTACTTATCTGCAAACTTTCATGTTTGTAACTTTCTTCCTTCTGAGTGCACTACTTTCAATGATAGTGAGTGCATGAGAGGAACAACAGTGGACCCGGAATTGAGCCTTGCGAAACTGCATAAATGATTTCTTTACAGTCAGAAGAATCTTCCCTGCTTACATTGGTTGAATTATTAAGTACATCTTTCTGCATCCTTTTAGTCAGATATGACATTAACCACTTGTTGGCTATACCATCAATTCCATGAAACCTCAAGATTTTTTAGAGCAACTCTTGTGAAATTCAAATTGTGATGTACTAAGGATATTATTGTTTCTCAGATGAGATACTAACCTAGATTACATCACCCTCTCAAAAGTTTTGGAAAATGATGTGTGTTAAGAAATAAGTCATTAGTTATTGATACCTATCCCATTACATTTCTTATAAAGGGATTTAACAATAGTATGTTTCAATCTCTGCAGAAAGATGCAGTGTATTAGAGCTGCATTACATACTTCAATAAAACACAGTATTTATTAAACAGGAACAACTCTGTTGTACTCTTTTGGAAACATATCAAATTGAGACGAGCTTTTATGTTTGAGAGAATACACAAGTTTCTTAATTTCAGAAGGAGAAATAGGCGACATATCTGTGTGACTGAATTATCTGAGAGTTTCAACACACTGTTTTGATTTTTCTTTTGAACTCCATTTCAGAAATGATTATTGAACACACTTGTTACCCGTAACTGATCATTTATAGTTCTTCCATTTGAATCAATAGTGATGTTATCCTCTCCTGTAACCTGTTGTCCTGTATCATGTTTCACTACATTCCATAAAGGCATTAGTTCATTGCTGGAATTACTGATTTCTAGCATAATGTGCATGTTCCTTGATTTTTAATAACTTTTATTGCAAATTTTGGTTTATTTTTGTAGTATACAGCTTGCAGAAACTTTGCTTGTTATTGACAATAAATAGATTCAATGACAATTAAAAGTTAACTATTCTTCAGAATTAATTCAAAAGTACACACTTCAATGTGCTTAACTCTTCAAAATCAACTTGTTCCAATGATTTTGAAGTCATACTTCATCTTTATACATGTAACAACTTCTCCTTTTCTCACATTAAAGTTGGTGTCATGCAGGAAGGTTGCCAAATTTTCAGTGTTCTATGCAACCGCCTCCATTAACTGTTGGTAGCCAATAATATTAATTCTCTTTCCCAGCAGCTAACTGTGACTTACAGTTAGAAAGCAGAATCTCTCTCCTGCTAGCAGCACTGTGTTACTGTGCTTCACAACAACTGAATTATTCATTCAACTATTCAACTGTCTAGCTGTGAATGTGTATCAGTAAATGTTTTTGTGTGTGTGATTACATAGATGAGAATTTTTAGCTCAAAGAAGTGATATAGATGTGCATGAACCACATCCCATATAAAGATGCACAATACAAGAGAAGGAGGTAGTCCAACAGTGTATTATCTGATGAAACATGGGCGATCAGAATCATTCCAGAAAAACCTGCTGGAACAGTACTGATGGCTGGTAGTTTTAAAGTTCCCATAGGAATAGCTTCATGGACAGCTATTCTCCATGCTGGATCTTCTGCAGGTTCTGTTCCTAACAGTAAACTCCTGTTTACATGTAAGAAAAGCAGCAGTAACTGCCACTTCGAAACAAATGCTGTCAGTTTCATGAAATGGTTCACTGAACAATTCTTGGCACACCTTGGCTCGAAGTTGGTCATTGTAATGTACTATGCCAATTATCATTCAGCTATTACAGAGAAAACACCAAGTTATATATGAGAAACTTATGAAATTTATAAATGAAAACAGCATCCTATGTAATGAACAACATGGATTCAGAAATAAGAGGTCAACGACAACTGCTATCTATGAGTGCATCAATTCCACCCTAAACCTGATGGACAAAAAACAGGAAACAATAGGAGTCTTTATTGACTTGTCAAAAGCTTTTGACATGGTGGACCATAATATTCTGCTATCAAAGCTAGAAAGATATGGTATTCGAGGTCTGTCCAACAACTGGATCAGTTCCTTCCTGACTAATCGTATGCAAGCAGTGTGCATGAACCACACAAATATTGAACTAAAAACTGTATCTAATCACTTATCTGACTATAAACAAATTAAATGTGGTGTACCCCAAGGATCAGTATTGGGACCCCTTCTGTTTCTTCTGTACATAAATGATCTAAGCTTAAATGTTGATGCACACAAAACAACCATATTTGCAGATGACACCACGATTCTACTAAAAGGAGATGACGATGAACAGTTACAGCAGACAGTAAACATGGTCACGAAACAACTTAGCAGCTGGGAACAGAGTAATCAGCTTGTAATAAACAGTAAGAAAACCATTGCTCTAAAATTCCACAATGTTCCTAACAAGGACAGGTTTATCCCATCAGTCTCTATCAATGACGAACCAGTTGGTAACAGTACCGAAACCAAATTCTTAGGACTTTGGCTGCAGAGTAACATCAGATGGAATGTTGTTGTTGTTGTGGTCTTCAGTCCTGAGACTGGTTTGATGCAGCTCTCCATGCTACTCTATCCTGTGCAAGCTTCTTCATCTACCAGTACCTACTGCAACCTACATCCTTCTGAATCTGCTTAGTGTATTCATCTCTTGGTCTCCCTCTACGATTTTTACCCTCCACGCTGCCCTCCAATACTAAATTGATGATCCCTTGATGCCTCAGAACATGTCCTACCAACCGATCCCTTCTTCTGGTCAAGTTGTGCCACAAACTTCTCTTCTCCCCAATCCTATTCAATACTTCCTCATTAGTTATGTGATCTACCCATCTAATTTTCAGGATTCTTCTGTAGCACCACATTTCGAAAGCTTCTATTCTCTTCTTGTCCAAACTATTTATCGTCCATGTTTCACTTCCATACATGGCTACACTCCATACAAACACTTTCAGAAATGACTTCCTGACACTTAAATCTATACTCGATATTAACAAATTTCTCTTCTTCAGAAACGCTTTCCTTGCCATTGCCAGTCTACATTTTATATCCTCTCTACTTCGATCATCATGAGTTATTTTGCTCCCCAAATAACAAAACTCCTTTACTATTTTAAGTGTCTCATTTCCTAATCTAATTCCCTCATCATCACCCGACTTAATGAGACTACATTCCATTATCCTCGTTTTGCTTTTGTTTATGTTCATCTTATATCCTCCTTTCAAGACACTGTCCATTCCATTTAACTGCTCTTCCAAGTCCTTTGCTGTCTCTGACAGAATTACAATGTCATCGGCAAACCTCAAAGTTTTTATTTTTCCTCCATGAATTTTAATACCTACTCCGAATTTTTCTTATGTTTCCTTTACTGCTTGCTCAATATACAGATTGAACAACATCGGGGAGAGGCTACAACCCTGTCTTACTCCCTTCCCAACAACTGCTTCCCTTTCATGTCCCTCAACTCTTATAACTGCCATCTGGTTTCTGTACAAATTGTAAATAGTCTTTTGCTCCCTGTAATTTACCCCTGCCACCTTTAGAATTTGAAAGAGAGTATTCCAGTCAACATTGTCAAAAGCTTTCTCTAAGTCTACAAATGCTAGAAATGTAGGTTTCCCTTTCCTTAATCTTTCTTCTAAGATAAGTCGTAAGGTCAGTATTACCTCACGTGTTCCAGTATTTCTACGGAATCCAAACTGATCTTCCACAAGGTCGGCTTCTACTAGTTTTTCCATTCGTCTGTAAAGAATTCGTGTTAGTATTTTGCAGCTGTGGCTTATTAAACTGTTGTTCAGTAATTTTCACATCTGTCAACACCTGCTTTCTTTGGGATTGTAATTATTATATTCTTCTTGAAGTCTGAGGGTATTTTGCCTGTTTCATACATCTTGCTCACCAGATGGCAGAGGTTTGTCAGGACGGGCTCTCCCAAGGCCGTCAGTAGTTCCAATGGAATGTTGTCTACTCCGGGGGCCTTGTTTCGACTAAGGTCTTTCAGTGCTCCCCGCAGTATCATATCTCCCATTTCATCTTCATCTACATCCTCTTCCATTTCCATAATATTGTCCTCAAGTACATCGCCATTGTATAGACCCTCTACATACTCCTTCCACCTTTCTGCTTTCCCTTCTTTGCTTAGAACTGGGTATCCATCTGAGCTCTTGATGTTCATACAAGTGGTTCTCTTATCTCCAAAGGTCTCTTTAATTTTCCTGTAGACAGTATCTATCTTACCCCTAGTGAGATAAGCCTCTACATCCTTACATTTGTCCTCTAGCCATCCCTGCTTAGCCGTTTTGCACTTCCTGTCGATCTCATTCTTGAGATGTTTGTATTCCTTTTTGCCTGCTTCATTTACTGCATTTTTTTTTTTTCCCCTTTCATCAATTAAATTCAATATTTCTTCTGTTACCCAAGGATTTCTACTAGCCCTTGTCTTTTTACATACTTGATCCTCTGCTGCCTTCACTACTTCATCCCTCACAGCTACCCATTCTTCTTCTACTGTATTTCTTTCCCCCATTCCTGTCAATTGTTCCCTTATGCTCTCCCTGAAACTCTGTACAACCTCTGGTTCTTTCAGTTTACCCAGGTCCCATCTCCTTAAGTTCCCACCTTTTTGCAGTTTCTTTAGTTTTAATCTACAGGTCATAACCAATAGATTGTGGTCAGAGACCACATCTGCCCCTGGAAATGTCTTACAATTTAAAACCTGGTTCCTAAATCTCTGTCTTACCATTATATAATCTATCTCATACCTTTTAGTATCTCCAGGGTTCTTCCATGTATACAACCTTCTTTCATGATTCTTAAACCATGTGTTAGCTATGATTAAGTTGTGCTCTGTGCAAAATTCTACCAGGCGGCTTCCTCTTTCATTTCTTACCCCCAATCCATATTCACCTACTAAGTTTCCTTCTCCCCCTTTTCCTACTACCGAATTCCAGTCACCCATGACTATTAAATTTTGGTCACCCTTCACTATCTGAATATTTCATTTATTTCATCATACATTTCTTCAATTTCTTCGTCATCTGCAGAGCTAGTTGGCATATAAACTTGTACTAATGTAGTAGGTGTGGGCTTCATATCTATCTTGGCCACAATAATGTGTTCATTATGCTGTTTGTAGTAGCTTACACACATTCCTATTTTCCTATTCATTATTAAACCTACTCCTGCATTACCCCTATTTGATTTTGTGTTTATAACCCTGTAGGCACCTGACCAGAAGTCTTGTTCCTCCTGCCACCGAACTTCACTAATTCCCACTATATCTAACTTTAACCTATCCAATTCCCCTTTTAAATTTTGTAACCTACCTGCCCGATTAAGGGATCTGACATTCCACGCTCCGATCCGTAGAACGCCAGTTTTCTTTCTCCTGATAACGACATCCTCTTGAGTAGTCCCCGCCCGGAGATACGAATGGGGGACTATTTTACCTCTGGAATATTTTACCCAAGAGGACACCATCATCATTTAATCATACAGTAAAGCTGCATGCCCTCGGGAAAAATTACGGCTGTAGTTTCCCCTTGGTTTCAGCCACTCACAGTACCAGCACAGCAAGGCCGTTTTGGTTATTGTTACAAGGCCAGATCAATCAATCATCCAGACTGTTGCCCTTGCAACTACTGAAAAGGCTGCTGCCCCTCTTCAGGAACCACACGTTTGTCTGGCCTCTTGACAGATAGCCCTCCGTTGTGGTTGCACCTACGGTACAGCTATCTGTATCGCTGAGGCACACAAGCCTCCCCACCAACGGCAAGGTCCATGGTTCATGGGGGGAGGATGGAATAAGCATATTGAATATCTCAATGCAGAACTGAGCAAAACATGTTACCTTCTTTGTTCATTAAAATCATGCTGTAGTGAGAAAACAGTATTGAATGCATATCATGCATACTTTCATTCTCGTCTTAGGTACGGGGTCACCTTATGGGGAAACTCTAAAACAGCTAATTGCACTTTTAAAATACAAAAAAAGGCCATTAAAATCTTGTTTGGGTGCAAGCCTAGAGACTCTTGTAAACCCCTGTTTAAGAAATCTGGCATTCCTCCATTACCATGTGTATACATTATGGAAGCCCTTTTGTTCTTTAAATTAAATGTAATAGGCAAGGACCGTAGACTGCAAAAAAACTGTGATATACATGAGCACTTTACCAGACAAAAAACAAACTCACATATGACTCAAATCAGCATAGCACTGTGCCAAAAAGGTACTTTTCACATGGGAGTTAAGCTTTATAACAAACATCCTAAAAACATAAACGCTATCACTGAGGTCAATACATTTGGAAAATCTCTAAAGTCATATTTACAGCATCACTGCTTTTACTCCATTGAAGAATATTTAAATTTATGAAATGTGTTATATAAATACTTACGTGTAAAGTGTATTATTGTAAGCTTAAATATGTATGCCTTGAAATGACTTTCAGCCTGTATATTTACAACTTGACTTGTCCAATGTCTTATGCATAAGCTGCTATGTAGACAACAGGACCAATAAAAAATACAATACAATACAAGAACTATCAAAGTGCGTATTTTGTCCTGGTTTAAAAATAAAAATATTTTGCCCAGTATAAACCAGACACATGACGAACTCATGTAGCTCATTAATTTACATATGTCACAAGACAGAAGTACACACCTGACTGTCTTCCATGCGAACGTGATCACACTATTTTGTGTTTATCCACATATCACTGTCAGTATAATATCATGGAATTAATTTGTACAAAGGCTAAGCAGGGATGGCTAGAAAACAAATGTAAGGATGTAGAGGCATATATCACTAGGGGTAAGGTAGATACTGCCTACAGCAAAATTAGAGAGACATTTGGAGAAAGAGAACCACTTGTAACAATATCAAGAGCTGATGGAAAACCAGTCCTAAGCAAAGAAGGGAAAGCAGAAAGGTGGAAGGAGTATACAGGGTCTATACAAGGGCAATGTACTGGAGGGCAAAATTATGGAAATGGAAGAGGACGTAGATGAAGATGAAATGGGAGATATGATACTGAGTGACGAGATTGACAGAGCACTGAATGGCTTTAGTTGAAACAAGTCGCCGGGAGTAGATAACATTCCATTAGAACTTCTGATGGCCTTGGGACACCCAGCCCTGACAAAACCCTTCCATCTGGTGAGCAAGACGTATGAGACAGGTGAAATACCCTCAGACTTCAAGAAGAATATAATAATTCCAATCCCAAGGAAAGCAGGTGTTGACAGGTGTGAGGATTACTGAACTATTAGTTTGATAAGTCATAGCTGCAAAATAGTAACACAAATTCTTTACAGACGAATGGGAAAACTGGTACAAGCCAGTCTTGGGGAAGTTCAGTTTTGATTCTGTAGAAATGTTGGAACACGTGAGGCAATACTGACCCTACGCCCTACGACTTATCTTAGAAGATAGAGTCAGGAATGGTAGACATATGTTTCTAGCATTTGTAAACTTAGAAAAAGCTTTTGACAATGTTGACTGGAATACTCTCTTTCAGATTCTGAAGGTGGCAGGGGTCAAATACAGGGAACGAAAAGCTACTTACAATTTGTACAGAAACCAGATGGCAGTTATAAGAGTCGAGGGGCATGGAGAGGAAGCAGTGGTTGGGAAGGGAGTAAGACAGGGTTGTAGCCTATCTCTGATGTTATTAAATCTATATACTGAGCAAGCAGTAAAGGAAACAAAAGAATTATTTGGAGCAGGAATTAAAATCCATGGAGAAGAAATAAAAACTTTGAGGTTTGCAGATGACATTGTAATTCTATCGGAGGCAGCAAAGGACCTGGAAGAGCAGTTGAATGAATTAAACAGTCTCTTGAAAGGAGGATATAAGATGAACATGAACAAAAGCAAAATGAGGATAATGGAATGTAGTTGAATTAGATCAGGTGATGCCGAACGAATGAGATTAGGAAATGAGACACTTGATGTAGTAGATGACTTTTGCTATTTGTGGAGCAAAATAACTGATGATGGTCGAAGTAGAAAGGATATAAAATGTAAACTGGCAATGGCAAGAAAAGTTTTTCTGAAGAAGAGAACTTTGTTAACATCAGCTATAGGTTTAAGTGTCAGGAAGTATTTTCTGAAATTATTTTTGTATGTAGCGTAGCCATGTATGGAAGTGAAACATGGACGATAAATAGTTTAGGTAAGAAGAGAATAGAAGCTTTCGAAATGTGGTGCCACAGAAGAATGCTGAAGATTAGATGGATAGATCACGTAATTAATGAGGAGGTACTGAACAGAATTGGGGAGAAGAGGAATTTGTGGTACAACTTGACTAGCATAAGGGGTCGGTTGGTAGGACATGTTCTGAGGCATCAAGGAATCACCAATTTAGTATTGGAGGGCAGCATGGAGGGTAAAAGTCATAGAGGGAGACCAAGAGATGAATACACTAAGCAGATTCAGAAGATTGCAGTAGGTACTTGGATATGAAGAAGCTTGCACAGGACAGGATAGCATGGAGGGCTGCACGAAACCAGTCTATGGACTGAAGACCACAATGACAACAACAAAGAAATAATATTTCTTAAGTTTAAACTAATGGTTAAAAAAGTATGTTTGCCAACATATCGACTGCATAATAGTAATAAGAACATTCTAGGCTTTCTTGGTTAGGAATTTGTATCCTATGAAGTATGCAGACTGTAACGTGCAACATGTTTCTCTAGGAGAAGTTAAACTTTTCACAGCATGCTGTACAGTCTAATAACTAGTGAGGACATGGCCAGATAAATCCATCAAAAACTCAAACAAAGGAAAATGCAGGATGGAATGTAACAATATTATGAAAATGATAGTTGCTACTGACCACAGGGTGGAGATGCTGAGTCACAGACAGGCACAACAAAAAGACTATTGGAAAGTGAGCTTTTGATCAACAAGGCCTTTTGCCTAGTTAGACAACATACACATATACACCCACGCAAATGCTGTGCCCATCTGCGACTCAGCATCTCTGCCAAAAACTCAGGTATTTCCACACATAAATCCATATAATTTTCAAGGTGTGAATCGGAAAGTACCTTAAAATGACAGGGACAGTTACTTGTTGAGCTACTGGTGGTTTTCGATGTAAATGATCAACATTCCTTTGGGTTATTTGCAGAAGATGGTTGATTGTTCATTCAATCAATTGTAAATGTGGACTATCACTGTAATGTTGATTGAGTTATGTTACATTCATAATGCCCATTGGCAGCAAAAAATAGACAACCTCTTGACAGTTTTTACAACAGTCTTTTACATTAGTTTTTTCCACAGTAATTCTTTTTTACACACAGTGATTACACTTAACTGCAGTCAAATATACCCACATCCACACATTATACACGTTTTTAAAAATTCTTTGGAGAAGAAGCACTTGTAAAGCAAATATAATGATTTCAGTTAGTGCTTGGAGTTAATTTTTGGCGTATTATATTTTTACTTATTATACAGTCCAAATCACAACAAACGACAATTATTGCAAGTACTGTTAATCACCTTGTCCTATACCCACCAGGGTTCCCAAGAGCGCTAATGCACTGCTTCCTAGACTTGGGTAGGCACACGAGCCCTGGATCGAAACTGCTCAGTGGATTAATAACGATGGCTGGTCTGCTGGCAAGCCTCGATGTGGTTTTTAGGCAGTTTTACACATCCTGCTATGTGAATACTGGGCTGGTCCCCATGCTCCACCTCAGCTACACAACTCGCAAACATTTGAAACTGTTCATACTATTCCATAGCTTCCTCTAGATGCAGACAGCTGGGTACACTTATTCTGTCCCGGGGAGGGAGGGGGGGGGGGGGGGGGGTGATGGCAGGAAGGGCATCCGGCCAGCCTCTGCAACTAACAGTGCCACAGCAATAGTAACACAGCTGACCCTGTGTGATGCGGGACAAAGGCACTAAGAAAGAATCACCTTGTCATTAGCCAATTGCCATTTTGACAAAAATTCTACCTGACATATTCACAAAGCTATATCAACTGTTCTTAGCTTCAGACTTATGACAATTAAAGTTGTGGAGCAGTTGTCAAGACATGTAGCAATATTTCTCTCATGACAATCAATCCAAATCAGTGTTAAAATTTAGTATTCCCCACAGATTTGAACATATCATACAATGTACCATAGGCAAATAAATGTCATGGTTGTCCATAGCAACACATTTCAGCAGTGTGGAATTTTTTTGCCCATTCTCTGCTGCCACACATGCGCAACTCTCATCCCCTCGACATGTCCCTGCCACTCCACATTTATGTGTGGAAGCACCATTCAACCCAACATTGGCTACAGTTTTATACGAGTAAGACACTAGAGTGTAATCCTTTATATTTAACTTCTCTAACCCTGTGGTAATGTAGTGTTCAAAGAGACACAGAATGTCTATGTTTTCAGATCTCTCCAAATCTTCCAAATAGACAAGAAGTTCTTCTACTTCATTCCTCAGTTCTCTAATACTCTGTGACATAGGCTAACAGTACTTCTCTGTGCATTCTTACACATTTTGCAGGGCTCTTCTGTTATTGTTGGAAGCTGTTCTTGATTTGAAATCTGGAATATTTACTTTGTCTTCTTTTGTGAAGGCATTTCGGAAAGCTTGGTTTAGTAACTCTGCTTTGGCAGCACTGTCTTTGATAGTATCTCCATTGCTATGGCTCAGAGAAGGCATTGATTGTTTCTTGCCACTAACATACTTCACATACGATCAGAATCTCTTTGGATTTTCTGTCAGGTTTCAAGACAAAGCCTCATCCTGAAAACTGTTATAAGCATCTCGCAATTAAGTCCGCACTAAATTTTGAGATTCTGTAAAAGATCACCAATCTTGGGGATTTTGCATCTGTTTAAAGTTGGCATGTTTGTTTTGTTGTTTCTGGAACAGTGTTCTGAACCATTTTGTGTACCAAGGAGGATCAGCTCCGTCGTTTGTTAATGTACACTCCTGGAAATGGAAAAAAGAACACATTGACACCGGTGTGTCAGACCCACCATACTTGCTCCGGACACTGCGAGAGGGCTGTACAAGCAATGATCACACGCACGGCACAGCGGACACATCAGGAACCACGGTGTTGGCCGTCGAATGGCGCTAGCTGCGCAGCATTTGTGCACCGCCGCCGTCAGTGTCAGCCAGTTTGCCGTGGCATACGGAGCTCCATCGCAGTCTTTAACACTGGTAGCATGCCGCGACAGCGTGGACGTGAACCGTATGTGCAGTTGACGGACTTTGAGCCAAGGCGTATAGTGGGCATGCGGGAGGCCGGGTGGACGTACCGCCGAATTGCTCAACATGTGGGGCGTGAGGTCTCCACAGTACATCGATGTTGTCGCCAGTGGTCGGAGGAAGGTGCACGTGCCCGTCGACCTGGGACCGGACCGCAGCGACGCACGGATGCACGCCAAGACCGTAGGATCCTACGCAGTGCCGTAGGGGACCGCACCGCCACTTCCCAGCAAATTAGGGACACTGTTGCTCCTGGGGTATCGGCGAGGACCATTCGCAACCGTCTCCATGAAGCTGTGCTACGGTCCCGCACACCGTTAGGCCGTCTTCCGCTCACGCCCCAACATCGTGCAGCCCGCCTCCAGTGGTGTCGCGACAGGCATGAATGGAGGGACGAATGGAGACGTGTCGTCTTCAGCGATGAGAGTCGCTTCTGCCTTGGTGCCAATGATGGTCGTATGCGTGTTTGGCGCCGTGCAGGTGAGCGCCACAATCAGGACCGCATACGACCGAGGCACACAGGGCCAACACCCGGCATCATGGTGTGGGGAGCGATCTCCTTCACTGGCCGTACACCACTGGTGATCGTCGAGGGGACACTGAATAGTGCACGGTACATTCAAACCGTCATCGAACCCATCGTTCTACCATTCCTAGATCGGCAAGGGAACTTGCTGTTCCAACAGGACAATGCACGTCCGCATGTATCCTGTGCCACCCAACGTGCTCTATAAGGTGTAAGTCAACTACCCTGGCCAGCAAGATCTCCGGATCTGTCCCCCATTGAGCATGTTTGGGACTGGATGAAGCGTCGTCTCACGCGGTCTGCACGTCCAGCACGAACGCTGGTCCAACTGAGGCGCCAGGTGGAAATGGCATGGCAAGCCGTTCCACAGGACTACATCCAGCATGTCTATGATCGTCTCCATGGGAGAATAGCAGCCTGCATTGCTGCGAAAGGTGGATATACACTGTACTAGTGCCGACATTGTGCATGCTCTGTTGCCTGTGTCTATGTGCCTGTGGTTCTGTCAGTGTGATCATGTGATGTATCTGACCCCAGGAATGTGTCAATAAAGTTTCCCCTTCCTGGGACATTGAATTCACGGTGTTCTTATTTCAATTTCCAGGAGTGTATTTGGTATAAATCTCTCAATTGCTGCCGATACTATTTCTTTGAACTCAAGCCACACCTGGTCTACACTTATATTATTAATTTGGAAGGAGTGGATATTTTGTCTCAGAAAGGCATCACGTCGATTTTTATCTGCTTTTTTGAATAGGTATATTTTTCATTTATTTTTGGAGGATTTAGGGGTTACAATATTCAGTCTCGCTATGACATTCCTGTGTTCACTAATCACTGTATCCGTTTTGATGCTCATTATTAACTCAGGATTATTTGTTGCTAAGTGGTCAAATGTGTTTTCACAATCGTTTACTATTCGTGTGGGCTCATAAAGTAACTACTCGAAAATCAAACTCAAGTTTTCTATGAATCTTTCAGCAACTGTATCATCTGAATTGGGAGGTCGGTAAAAGGATCCAATTATTATTTTATTACAGTTGCCTACAATGACCTCTGCCTATACTAACTCAGATGAACTATCTACTTCAATTTCGTGACAACTTTCTCCTCTGAATGCGAAAATATTTTGTTGAGCTGACCTACATAGGGAGAAATGATCACCACGATAAAATACAGGAAATCAGAGCTCGTATGGAACGATATAGGTGTTCGTTCTGTCCATGCTCTATGCAAGATTGGAATAATAGAGAATTGTCAAGGTGGTTCGCTGAACCCTCTACCAATCACTTAAAATGTGATTTGTAGAGTATCCATGTAGATGTAGATGTAGAATGGTACTAAATAGCATATATACAAACAAAAGGAATGATCAGCAGGAGAAATTGCACCATGCAGTACAAAGTAATGGAAGTGTAAAAAATCCGAAGGTCTAGGATAAATATTTCTCATTATACAATGACTGCAAACAAATAAAACAACATTGGACATATTAGTAAAGAAGACACCACAAGGCTTTAACTAATTAACCACTTGGTAATAACAGGAGTCCTCACCATAGGAGAAATAATACTTTCACAGTTGATAGAGTTCTTTCTATTCTTCAATATTTTAATAAAATACAAAAACATCAGAACCTCTATAGTGGAAAATACAGTGGAAAAAATGTGCATCTCAGGCATGGGCACATTATAAGAGCTGTTTACAATGATTAAAAAAATAATTTACACAAAACTTGCACATGAACTGAAAGAAAGTTCCGAGAAAAAAAGAGTACTGTCAAAATAATCAAACACTTGTGCATAATTATTAATGTATTTGAGAAACTGTCCAATGAATATAGAGATATATAGGTCATCTACTTTTGATTTCATTACCCAATTTCCTATTCCAAAACTAAGCACACACACAGCAATTCATTCTAGGAATTCACTATAAACTAAAAAGTGACCAAATAATACATTACTATTTTAAGGATACACAAAAAATAGACAGGGTATTGCCCCGATTTGCTTGACAAGTACCGTTACAGAACACTTCCAGAGCAGTGCAAACTATTTTACGTAAGCCTTCCAACAAAAGATCACATGACAAAGTATCAGACATTCATCAATAACCAATCAGAGTTCGACATATGAACATAATAAACCAAACAAATGTGCTGATGTGTGTGTACTTAACAGATTGCATTACAACGGACTCAAGCTGGCCCTGGGTCAGCTTATATGAAAGGGTCTGGGTTGTCTTATCAGAGGGTGCTCCTGATCGCAAGTGCTATATGGATAGTGGCATCACACCAACAATATTAGTGTCATGCCAGCTACTCAGTTTCCAATGTGGCATCTTTACAACACCCCTCCCCAGTATCGACTGGCAGAACAGATAAACACCAGTGGTGCATGTCCAAAGGAGCCACCACTGAAACCAGCAGCAGATGTATGTCCATGGGCATCACTGCAAAAGGTAGGAGCAGGACAAGGCTCAATGGAAGTTACATGAGTAGCCCCATGACTGGAAGGTCCACTGGTGGCAGAGAAACAGGCACTTGCACTCGCTGACTAAGATGGCTGGGGAAAAACTGCTCAGAAAAAGTCTGTGGGTGGAGGTCACAGTATACATCATGGAACCATGATGGATGAGATTGTTCTGGGGATCCGGGCTCGGTGGTCCACCTGAAAGGTGAAGACTCAGCACCCACATGTACCAGGTGATAGGCATGATATGTTTCAGTGGGTGTGGTGAGGGAGGTACAAACACTCTCCACCAGGCTGCAGCCTTCAATCGAGATGGCTCTATAAGTTGCAAGAAAACCAGAGAAGATGTTAGGCACAGTGTCAGAAATCATTTTCTTTTGGGTTGGGACCACAACTGAATCTTCTTTTTTTTTTCAATACCATTATCCAAGACATTGAATCACAAATATTTCAATGATGGTTGCATAAAAAATTACTTATGGAAATTCTATTTTAGTCCTTCTGCGGCCAGCCTCTGCAACAAGGACTCAAGGTTGTGGAGATAGTTCTCAGGACTGTATCTGTAACCAAGAAATCACCAAGGCATATGTGACAACTTCAAATACTTTGTAGTAACTTATCCATAAAATGTTTGAATATGACAGGGGGTGATGAGATTCCTAAAAACAACCAGTAATAATGGCAGAGGGTATATGATGTATTGAACACAAGGTAAGATTGCTATGCTGCATCCACAAGAATTTGAATATATGCCTCTGTGAGGTCAGTTTTACTGAATAAGATGCTGTGATCTAATTTTGCACAGAGTTCATCTGAGGCCAGTAGGAGATAAATTTCAAATTCAGCTTGTGCATTTATTATTACTTTCAAATCATCACAAAGTATCAAGGTGCCACTGAGTTTGTATATTGTTTAAAAGTGGCATGATCCATCAACTACAGGGAATAGGCATTAACACATTTTCAAGACTGGGTCTGTCCAGTTCTGTTTTTAAGGCATCCTTTGGAAGCAGGGGCACCAGGCAAGCTTTGAAGAAGTTCCAGGCAGCTGTAGCCTTAAGAGTAATCTGAGCTTTGAAATCAGTTGTCTTCCCTAATTCAAATGAGAAAATTTGAGCATATCTATCACAGAGAAAATTACAGTTTTGTTACTGGTAGGAGTGAAAACTCATCCTGTGAAACATTAATAAACATTAATAAATGCCTTCTCTGAAAACTACATAGAACAGATAGTTAGGAGTCCCACTCAAAACGGAAATACATTGGATCCAGTATGAACAAACAGACCTGACATCTTTGAGGATGTCTTCATCGAAACTAGTGTCAGTGATCATGACAAGACAACTAAAGCAAGCAGAAAGATATATACATTCAGTAACTACATAAAATATCAATAGTGTCGTATCACAATAAGGGAGTTGAAACTTTCAGTACAGGGCAGAAACAGGTAGAGGAACTATGGCTCAAGTTTAAAACAACAGATGATGATGCACTGGATAGATATGTAGCCAGCAGAACAGTTCATAGTGGGAGGGAACTTCCATGGTATACAGTCACTGTAAACAAACTGTAAAAGAAATAGAGATCACTGTATAGTAAGTGTAAAACAAAGTGTAGGGCTACAGATAGAAACTGAATGAAATAGCAGTGCTTGAATCCTTCGGTGACTACCAGAGCAGAATATTGTCAAATAATGTTTCACAAAACCCAAAGAAGGTCATATGTAAAGGATGTTAGTAGCATCCAGTCCCTAGCAAATGAAACAGAAGCTGAAACTGAGGGTAGCAAAACAAAAGCTCAAATGCTTAACTCTGTTTTCAAATGGTACTTTACAAAGGAAAACCCAAAAGTATTTCTCCACTTTAATCCTCGTCCCACTGATATGATGAATGAAATAAGTATTAGTGTCAGTGGTAATGGAAATAGCTGAAATCATTAAAACTGAACAAATCTCCTGCGCCGATGGAATCCCTGTCAGATTCTATACTGAATCTGTGGCTGAGTTAGCCCCTCTCCTAATTACATTCTATAGTAGATCCCTCAAACAAAAACTGTGCCCAGTTCTCGGAAAAAAAGCACAGGTCATGCCTGTCTACAAGAGGGGTAGTGGAAGTGATCTACAAAACTACCATCCAATATCCTTGACATCAATTTGTTGTATAATCTGAGAACATATTCTGAGTTCAAACATAATGAAGTATGTTGAACAGAATAACCTCCTGAATGCCAACCAGAATGGATTCTGAAAACATCGATCATGTGAAACCCAACTCACACTTTTCTTGCATAACATGCTTAAAGCTTTGGTCAAGGCATTCAGGTAGATGTAGTATTTCTTGATTTCTGAAAATCATTTGACTCAGTATGAAACCTATGGTTATTGTCAAAACATTGATCATATGGGGCATAAAACGAAATTTGTGACTGGACTGAGGACTTTTTGGTAGGGAGGACGCAGCACATTATCCTGGATGGAGAGTCATCGTCAGATGTAGAAGTCAGTTCAGGTAAGTGTGTTGGGACCCTTGCCATTCACATGGTATTTTAATGATTTTGCAGACAATATTAATAGTAACCTCTGAATTTTTGCCAATGATGCAGTTATCTACACTCCTGGAAATGGAAAAAAGAACACATTGACACCGGTGTGTCAGACCCACCATACTTGCTCCGGACACTGCGAGAGGGCTGTACAAGCAATGATCACACACACGGCACAGCGGACACACCAGGAACCGCGGTGTTGGCCGTCGAATGGCGCTATCTGCGCAGCATTTGTGCACCGCCGCCGTCAGTGTCAGCCAGTTTGCCATGGCATACGGAGCTCCATCGCAGTCTTTAACACTGGTAGCATGCCGCGACAGCGTGGACGTGAACCGTATGTGCAGTTGACGGACTTTGAGCGAGGGCGTATAGTGGGCATGCGGGAGGCCGGGTGGACGTACCGCCGAATTGCTCAACACGTGGGGCGTGAGGTCTCCACAGTACATCGATGTTGTCGCCAGTGGTCGGCGGAAGGTGCACGTGCCCGTCGACCTGGGACCGGACCGCAGCGACGCACGGATGCACGCCAAGACCGTAGGATCCTACGCAGTGCCGTAGGGGACCGCACCGCCACTTCCCAGCAAATTAGGGACACTGTTGCTCCTGGGGTATCGGCGAGGACCATTCGCAACCGTCTCCATGAAGCTGGGCTGCGGTCCCGCACACCGTTAGGCCGTCTTCCGCTCACGCCCCAACATCATGCAGCCCGCCTCCAGTGGTGTCGCGACAGGCGTGAATGGAGGGACGAATGGAGACGTGACGTCTTCAGCGATGAGAGTCGCTTCTGCCTTGGTGCCAATGATGGTCGTATGCGTGTTTGGCGCCGTGCAGGTGAGCGCCACAATCAGGACCGCATACGACCGAGGCACACAGGGCCAACACCCGGCATCATGGTGTGTGGAGCGATCTCCTACACTGGCCGTACACCACTGGAGATCGTCGAGGGGACACTGAATAGTGCATGGTACATCCAAACCGTCATCGAACCCATCGTTCTACCATTCCTAGACCGGCAAGGGAACTTACTGCTCCAACAGGACTATGCACGTCCGCATGTATCCCGTGCCACCCAACGTGCTCTATAAGGTGTAAGTCAACTACCCCGGCCAGCAAGATCTCCGGATCTGTCCCCCATTGAGCATGTTTGAGACTGGATGAAGCGTCGTCTCGCGCGGTCTGCACGTCCAGCACGAACGCTGGTCCAACTGAGGCGCCAGGTGGAAATGGCATGGCAAGCCGTTCCACAGGACTACATCCAGCAACTCTACGATCGTCTCCATGGGAGAATAGCAGCCTGCATTGCTGCGAAAGGTGGATATACACTGTACTAGTGCTGACATTGTGCATGCTCTGTTGCCTGTGTCTATGTGCCTGTGGTTCTGTCAGTGTGATCATATGATATATCTGGCCCCAGGAATGTGTCAATAAAGTTTCCCCTTCCTGGGACAATGAATTCACGGTGTTCTTATTTCAATTTCCAGGAGTGTATAATGGAGTACTATCTGAAAGAAGCTGCATAAATATTCAATCAGATCTTGAGAAGGTTTCAAAGTGGTGAAAAGATTGGCAACTTGCTTTAAATGTTCAGAAATGTAAAATTGTGTACTTCACAAAACAAAAAAACATACTATCATATGGCTCTAATATCAATGAATCACTGTTGAAATTAGCCAACTCACATAAATACATGGGTGTAACACTTTGTAGGGATATGAAATGTGATTGTGAGGATAAGATTAGAATAATTACTGCACACACAGAGGCATTCAAACAATGATTCTTCCTGTGCTCTGTAAATGAACGGAACAGAAAACCCTTATAACTGGTACAATGGGACATACCCTTTGCCATGCACCTCATGATGGTTTTCAGAGAACAGCTGTAGATGTAGATGTAGAGAATCTTCAATGCAGTGAAAGATCCTTGGACTGCACTGTGTGTGCTGTTTGATGAACGGTAAATCCAAAAATGTGGAAAAAGTCTATCACAGAAACATTACCCACTTTGGGGGCAGCTACCACAAGAAAATGCAGCGAACATGTGGATTGGATATAAGTCAGTAAAACTGGAAGTAACCCTACCAAGGGCACACAATGGTGCCTATAGGCCCAGAGGTTTGTCTCAGGTGCTTGCAAGAGTGGTGACCCTAACTTAAGTAAGTTGGTTGGTTTAGCAAGGACACATAAGCACCAGTGTCAAGGGGCAACTTCACTGAGTATTTGCCTATGCACGCACTAGGAGGAAGTCTGCACTTCTCTATATTTATCCATAGATTTATCCTAAACTCCACAGGTTGCAGCATATTTCCATCACAACTGTTGCAACACACCTTTGGCAAATGTCCCTTTTTGCTGTACCTGTGGGATGTAGCATAATCGATGGGAGCATGTTCTGTGTGAGTGGCAAAGGAAGCAATCTTTACAGCTGGGTCACAGCATTGCCACTGCCATGGCCTGCGTACCCTTGTGTGGGTGTTTATGGGATCATCTGGGCCAGAGAACAGGTTATATCCCACACTACCACCGCTGATGAGCTGACTGCTACAACAAACATTGGGCTGTGTGGGAAGGCTTGAGGTACTTACATTACTTCCAGCAAAGAAGGATCTGATTTCTCCAAATAATGGTTCCTCACTTTTGAGTCATGGGAAAGATGCGCCATAACAATCCTGATTAGATAGTAGCTCTGCCCATCATTTAACATTCCAATTTCTACATAATCCCACTAGGACAGTGCCGACTATGCATGAGACTAACTGAAGCCCATTTTCCATTGACAAAATTCTAGCCTGGCTGCACCACTGATAAATGTTCCTGCAATGAAGAAAATATTATCAGCCACTCAGTTTCCACCAGATTTTTTAGGAGATCTAGTTTATCTGTATTAGATGATACTGTTCAGGATTTCCTGAGAATAAGACAGCCTTTTGTCTCTGTGTCAAAAATCCGCGAGCCTTCAAATATAACTACACTCAACAGAAGAAAGTGTCCCACTCTCACTTGGTTTGTTAAATGGTGAAAAAGGCATAAGTTCAGGTGGTACAGAATATGTACCTGTTAACACTTACTAGTGCTTGCACTGCTGTAATATTGCTGCTGTTAGCTCATGGTAACACTACAAAGTTGTTGTAGTTCCTCCTTGGTTGGAAACCCCAAACTCTTGCATAAGTACGAAAAAATGTTAAAAGTCTTATTTGCAAGCATCACATGTCCTGAGTTATTTCAACTTTTGTAAAGGTGAGTTACACACAAAACAATTGTGCATTCACTCCAATCTTCTGAACAAAGTGAAATCTGTTATGGAATACTTCCAGAACAGAGCACACTATTTTAAGTAAGCATTCCACCAGAAGTCCAGTTTACTCAGTATCAGAGATTTTTGAAAAAAGAGGGGAGGTGGGGGTGGGGGGGGGGCAGTGGGAAGAGACAATAGGCACACTTCACTGATTACATCAGAACTGACTCAGACTATCCCTGAACCAGTTCCACAAAAGAATATTGTGTGGTCTTGTCAGAGGGTGCTCCTCATGACAAGTGTCATCTGGGTAGTGGCACCATAGTGATTGACGATGATGATGATGTTGGTTTGTGGAGTGCTCAACATCATGGCCATTAGCACCTGTACAGTTTCCAATTTTCCCATTTCCAGTCTTGCCATGTCCCAAATGATGATGAGATGATGAGGACAACAGAAACACCCAGCTGCTGGGTGGAGAAAATCCCCAACCTGGCTGGGAATCGAACCCAGGACCCAATGATCCAGAGGCAGCAACACTAGCCGTTAAACCACGAGCTTTGACACAGTGACTGACAGCAATATTGTGCCAGCTGCTCAGTTTCCATTGTAATGTTGAGTGGCACCACTATAAATAACAAGAGATTAGTGACAACTATGGATGGCAAAATTTTAAGTTACACTATGGCAAGATACTGAGCTTTGACACTTTATGCCAATACTTTCTCATTCTAAGGCACACATTCATGTCCTCTGAACAAGCCATATGAAAAATTATGTTAAAGATATAAGCAGTACTGTATGTCTACTGCCCACAAAACTGAGTAGAAATCATGATGAAAACATGACACAAAAACATTTCATTGTCATATGTATGGCGTGATTTTCAGTAGTTTAAAGACTTGAGATAAAGCTAAACTACACACCAAAACTGATGATATCAGTTTAGCAGAAACATTACAAAAACATTAAAGTAATGCCAGCACAGTTACTAATTTGCATTAAGTACAGTGACTGCAGAGCATGAAAGAAAAACATACTTATTTACACATAGCAAGTACAATGCTCATACCTGGCTCACTGATATCAAGCATCATGTCATTTGAAAGCAAACGGTATCATCAGAAATAACTCTATAGTACACAAATGAATCAGATGATTCCCAATATTATGAAGAATGCTCTGACAAAGCTTTAAAATGATCATGAGACTGACAGTTTTGAATAATGGGTTTCAATTCCTTTAATTTTGTTCTTTGTTTTGGTCCCATAGCCTACATTCCCATTGCGTCACAATTACGCTTTGAATTTTCACTGAATCTCTCCCTTTAAAACGAAGTTTGCCTTATCTAATTTATTATTCAGTGTGTGTGTGTGTGTGTGTGTGTGTGTGTGTGTGTGTGTGTGTGTGCATGCTCTCACATTTGTATGCATGAGTGCAAAAATGCTGGTCATAAAAATTACAACAAATTAATGCAATCTTCTATTATTTTTCTCATCTTTGAATTTTCCCTTGTTATTACATTCCTGTTTCTTTCCTTGGGAATTAATTCAATCCTTAGGCATTTCTTTCCTATTTATTTGCTCTGAGGTTAGCCCTTCATTTTAAATTGTCAACCACCTAACAGATCTTCAGTATGTGTATTTTGAAACTTGAACCTTAGCTAAGTGTTACTTCCTTATCTGTTCATTTACCTGGTCTATACCCTGCACTAGGATTTTCAGTGACATTTCCCTTTTTCTGGATGATGTCTTTATTGAAAGCTAACTAGTACATACATTTGACTGGCTACATTCTCCTAGCCAACTATTAAGAACCAACTTGATAATTAATTCTGAAGAGGGATATTATGTGAGTAATTGTCTTCTGTCTTTTAGTGAATATTGGCTTTCATTTTAATTTACTTGCCAATATTAATATTGCAACTGAACCTGACCTCTACACTTAACCTCTACCAAAGACTGAACTCTATATTTCGGCAGATTGAGTACATACAGAATCCTTTTGCTGTTTGGAATGTACTCTATTCCAGCAGTATACACTTATTTCTCTAATTTTGAGAAATAACACACCATAAAGGTGAACATTCCTTTATTAACAACATTGTTCACCTGACGTTGCTCAGAAACTATCTACAGTGTGCTCAAATTTGCATTACTCATTTTTCACAATTTCAAATTCTTGTAAATGAAATGGACCATGACAAAGCAACACTCTCAGATAGTTCTTTAACAGCCTGCTGAATGTGGATCTACAGCAAGCAGTTGTCTCTCAAAGGCCTAAGAGCCCCTGAAACACATACAATACCATAACAAGTACCATCTTTTCACAAAGTTAACAACATATATTTTTTAAAATCTCATTCTACATCAATATATAAAGATTAATATATCACATCAAATCATTCTCAATCATACACTGTTTTGATGTTACTTGTACCAGTCCCTCTGATGTAGTTATTACTCCTGATTTTGTACCATCACAATAATCCAAACGATTAGCAAAGTTTCCAGGCTTATTTATGAGCCAATTAATCACTCAGCACCTCTACTATGTGGTGATATGTTTCTTTTACTCCTTTAGTTATTTATATTCCACCACAGACTTTCCATTACCATACTTGTAACTACCATTCAGGAGCAATTGAAACATTCATTTCTGTTAATACCCACTTGCAGTGTTTACAAAAACAATACTGTATGGACTAAAACTCATTCAGAAATTTGTAAATCAGGAGGTAGTGTCATAAAGACTATTTGATTAACTTGGAGAAAAATAGTAAAAGCAAGCACAAAAAGACATGTGAAATTCCAAATTTACAAACAACAACTTCCACTTTTGTTTCTCTACATGATACTGCTTACATAATAAATCAGCATTCATACCTGTGAAAGTTTCTGCAAAACATGTGCAGGAGTAATATGAGCACTGCAGTGAATGGTAGCCACATCAGTAGCTCTTAGTTTTTGAAAGCAATGTTGTAATATAGTGCTGAAAAAAATAATTTGTATTCAAACAAACATATGCAGAATACATTATGTCAAATTAAATTTTATCTCTAAATTGATATAATTACAATTAATAAACAAAGCTTAATTAAGATTTCCTTTCACATAAAGTCCATCAGCATCTGCACAATTTACAAAATGTAATGCAGGATATCTACAAACTTTTTAAGTACAAAAAAATCACTTTCTCTAAGCTTCAATGGTTTCCACACATATATAATGGCACAAATGGTAAAAAATCTCTTTAGGTATATGCAATCTTCTGGGCCAGTTATTATGAAGAAACCTACATTGAAGATAATGATTATTAAGACATAATAATGCAATGGATGTGGTACAGTGTTTGTTATGGTCAAGTGTTATAGCTTAGAAGCTAAAACAAATTTGCAAGATGACTCAAGGTAGATTACATTATGTTGACAGAAGTCACATTATATAATTTATGACAATCTTTAGAGAAATTCTGTTCTAACTTCTAAATTATCAGACAGCAGAGCGAAATTAATTGTTCACATAAATCAATATGGTGATTTTTGCCCCTTACTGATCAGCTCAATAATATGTTACTACTACCTTTTGGTAAAGCAGTCATCTCAGATCAGGGACTACAAAAAAACGTTTTCTGAAACACTAGTTTCTGATTCAGTGCAAAAAGTGTATGAAGAAAAATACTACTATGTACATAAAGCTACTTCTAACTGGTTTACTGTTTTTATTTAGTGATTGCCAGCTAAGCAACTTCATAATAAATTAATTTTGCCTCAAAAAGGTTTGAGAGAACATTTATATATTATGAAGAAGGTTAGATGACAAAGAGTTTTTGATACCATTACTCATGGTGAAAATCAGCAGTCGGGCCAAAATACTTTAAAAATTGATTAAAAACAGTCTTGATCACAGTAAAAATTTATTACAGTGGTTGCCATCTTTGGTCAGAATGTCACCATCTTCATACCATTTATATCATGATGGTAGGTGGTTGGCATTTAACGAAGCAGATGTGACTCCATGAACATCAAATGCTCAAACAACTGCTTAGAAAATTTCAGTACCTGATTTTCATAGAGCAATTTCACAAATATTTTGATGTTGTCTGCTTCATACTTGTAACGTGTGACACCATTACAAAATTAAATAAGACTGCTTGAAACTCCAATGACTGACACCTGAAGATAGCACCCAGGTGGACTGCTGAAATATTGTGTCGAGATGACATTATGTTCCTGCTGGAGACCCGACATGCTCATCATTAATATCAGATTACTTGTAAATACCTGATACAGTAAATATCTGATACAGTATCAAACCTTTCCATCTGTCTAATTATCAAATCACCTCAACAAGCTAATGATCTGTTAGAAAAGCTTGTCTTTTGAACTTCTATTATTAGCTGTCTTTGGTCCACACATACTTGTCCACAGAACAGAAATAAGTTTTAAACCATCAACATTATTTGTAACCACATATTAAAATATCATAGTGCAAAAAAGTGACAGAACACCTACATAATATCGTACAGGATGTCTACAGGAAAAATCCAATATAGAATTGACTCACGTATCATCCACATGTCAATGGAAATCCCCAACAGCAACTCATTGTAAGAAAGCCACACGTGAAGAATCTTACGCGCCAACTGATCATGTTATGATGTGCAAAATTTTTGTTCAGTTAACTGCACATCTAGCTCTCTAGTTCTCTAAGTTATTTGTAGACCTGTTCAGAATGCTCTTCAAAACCAGTTTCAAATGATCTTGGTATCATGGAGCAACAACCATATTACACAGTATTATGTTGAAAACTGAAGTCCAACCCTTCATGAGGTTTGTGTATTGTACAGTAGAGACAACCAACTTATGCCAGGTGTAATTTTCATTTTCAGAAGTAAGTAAAATATTCTTTCATTATTAATTAGTTGGGTATGTATTTATTCCAATTTTCTGACAATATTATGAAAAGGATAGTTGCTATTCACCATATAGCAGAGATGCTGAGTCACAGATTGGCACAACAAAAAGACCGTCAAGCAAAGCTTTCTGCCAAACAGTCCTTCTTCAGAATTAGACAACATACATACTCACACTCACACTCATGCAAATGCAACCTCTCACACACATGATCACAGTCTCTGGCTGCCAAGACCAGATTGCGAGCAGCAGCATACGATGGCAGAAGCAAACTGGGTTGTGGGGTTAAGGAGGAGGCTGGGGCAGGGAGGGGGACAGATAGCAGGGTAGGGGTGGGGGACAGTAAAGTGTAGCTTGTGGGAGCATACAAGTATGAAGTGGGGAGTGGGTAGGGCAGCTAACTGCACTCAGGAGGTTGGACAGAGGGAGGGGGGGAGTGCAACAGAAAAGATGAGAAGTAGGAAGACTGTGGGTGCATTGATGGAATAGTGGGCTATGTAGTGGTGGAATGGGAACAGGGAAGGGGATAGGTGGGTAAAGGACAATTACTAATGAAGTTCTAGGCCAAGAGGGTTACAGGAATGTAGGATATATTGTAGAGAGAGTTTCCACCTGTGCAGTTCAGAAAAATTGGTGCTGGTGGGACAATTCCAGAGGGCACAGGTTGTGAAGCAGTTATTGAAATGAAGAGTGTCATGTTAGGCAGTGTACTCAGCAACTGGGTGGCCCATCTATCCAACCACTGTGCTGTATTCTACATGGGCCTAACAACCAACAAGCTGCCTGTCCACATTAATGGCTACTGACAAACAGAGTCCAAGAAACAGCTGGAGCGCTCACTTGCTGAGCACATTTCCCAGCATTACATTCTTCATTTCAGTGACTGTTTCACAGCCTGCACCATCTGGAACCTTTTCACCAAAGCAACTTTACTGAATTACACAGGTGTTCACATGCCAGCACTACACAGCCCACTATTCAACCAGAGCACCATCAGCCTTTTAACTTCTCTTCTTTTCTGCACCCCTACCCCCCAATCCATCTAACGTCAACATTGCATGTAGCTGCCCTACCCTCTCCCCACCCCTCTGTACACTCCCACAAGCAGCACTTTACTGTTTCCCACCTCTACCCTGCTACCCCTACCCCTCCCTGCCCCAGCCTCCTCCTTAACCCCACCACCCAGTTTGCTTCTCGCATCATATGCTGCTGCTCCCAGTCTGGCCTTGGCAGCCAGAGACTATAATCATGTGTATATGAACTCCAGTTGTGTGAGTGTGAGTGAATATGTTGTCTAATTCTGATGAAGACCTGTTTGGCAGAAAGCTCTGTTTGACAAGTCTTTTTGTTGTACCCATTTGCAACTCAGCATCTCTGCTATATGGTGAGTAGTAACTACACTTTTCATAATATTGTCTTCCTCCAATCTGGATACTTCAATCTTCCATTTGTCCATTTCCTCCCTCCTGCTCTGCCAATCTCCTCCTTCTGCTCCCTTTGTCCATTTCCTCCACCCTCCCCCTTTGCCTATCACCTCCACCCCTCACTCTCTGTCCATCTGCTCTTCCTCTGTTCATCTGCTCTTCCTCTGTTCATCTGCTCCTCCCCCTTGTCCATCTGCTCCTTCCCCCTCTGCCCATCTCCTCCTCACCCCCTCCAATTTTAGCTCCCTCCTCTCCTTGACCAGCTCCTCCTCCCCCTCTGTCTCTATTTCCTCCTCTCCCTCTCTCTTCCATCTCCTCCCCCTCTCCCCCTGTCCATCTCCTCTTCCCCTCACTCTCATTTTTCATTTCCACCTTCCTGTGTGCATCTCCTCCCCACCCCTCTATCTGTCCACCTTCTCCCCTTTCCTTTCTCTATCCATTTCCTCCTCCCATCCCTCTGTCCACCTCCTCTTTCCTACTCTCCCTGTACATCTCTCTGTCCCGCTGTCTCTGTCCATCTCCTTCTTTTTCCTTTCCCTGTCCATCACCTCCTCTCCCCTCTCGCTGTCCATTTCCCCTCCTCCTACCTCTGTCTACCTCCTCCCCCTTCTATCTGTCTCCATTTCCTCCTTCCCCTTCTCTGTCAATATCCTCTGCCCCCCTGCTCTGTCCACATTATCTTCCCCACCCCAACATGATGCTGGTGATTCTTACCTGCATAGTATTTCTTTCAAGATAGAAGCTAACGTGTGTACCAAATTTTGTTGAAATCATTCCCAGGGTTTAGGATGCACTTTTAGCCATGGCTTTGAATGCATACACACATGTCAACTATATTTCATATATATTTAACATATATTTGAGGTTCGCTGATGACATTGTAATTCTGTCAGAGACAGCAAAGGACTTGGAAGAGCAGTTGAATGGACTGGACAGTGTCTTGAAAGGAGGATATAAGATGAACATCAACAAAAGCAAAACAAGGATAATGGAATGTAGTCTAATTAAGTCGGGTGATGCTAAGGGAATTAGATTAGGGAATGAGGCACTTAAAGTAGTGAAGGAGTTTTGCTATTTGGGGAGCAAAATAACTGATGATGGTCGAAGTAGAGAGGATATAAAATGTAGGCTGGCAATGGCAAGGAAAGCGTTTCTGAAGAAGAGAAATTTGTTAACATCCAGTATTGATTTAAGTGACAGGAAGTCATTTCTGAAAGTATTCGTATGGAGTGTAGCCATGTATGGAAGTGAAACATGGACGATAAATAGTTTGGACAAGAAGAGAATAGAAGCTTTCGAAATGTGGTGCTACAGAAGAATGCTGAAGATTAGATGGGTAGATCACATAACTAATGAGGAAGTATTGAATAGGATTGGGGAGAAGAGAAGTTTGTGGCACAACTTGACCAGAAGAAGGGATCGGTTGGTAGGACATGTTCTGAGGCATCAAGGGATCACCAATTTAGTATTGGAGGGCAGCGTGGAGGGTAAAAATCGTAGAGGGAGACCAAGAGATGAATACACTAAGCAGATTCAGAAGGATGTAGAATGCAGTAGGTACTGGGAGATGAAAAAGCTTGCACAGGATAGAGTAGCATGGAGAGCTGCATCAAACCAGTCTCAGGACTGAAGACCACAACAACAACAACATTTAACATATTTCATGCATTTCATACAAATATCATTCATTATCTCTAGGAATTTTGCCATGCAGTTTCATTTTCATGCTGCTCAATGTTTATGATATCTACTCTCCTAAGCTCTATGTTGTACAATTATATAATTTTGCAGATATATCCCGGGTATATGCGGGTATGGTCTGCAAATTTGTTGTGAATAGTTAGTAGCAAAGAAATAATAAATTAAAATGTCATGCATTATGTGGCAGTTTTTAATGCATTTCAGTGTTTATGACATCATATCTCCTGAATTATATGTAGTACAATGTTATAGAGGGCATAGCAAAAAGAATCAGCTGATTTAAGAAAACCATAATTATTATGTTATTTGAGATATGTTCATGAACGACATACTGTTGGACAGAGCAAACTCCAAGTTTTATGTGGTTTCTGATAGGTAGCAGCACCGTACACCCGCTTCAGTTCTAGTAAAAATGATGGTGAGAAAACAGAAAGCGTTTTGTGTTCTACGTTTTGTGGAGTGCAGGTCAGTAATAACTATTCACCTTGACTTCTGTACTTGGAATGGTATGGCTCTTCCTACAGCACAGAGCATTAGATGATGGCATGAACAATTATGAGGAACAGGTTGTTTGTGTAAAGGCAAATTGCTGGGCCATCCCTGAGCATCTGACAGAGACATCTAATGCATCTGCCATAATTTCACAAGGAGTCTGCAGAAATCCATTCTCTGTACAGTTGACAGCTCAACATGCCCCTGATGTCCATAAGGCTTGTGTTGCGTTGACGTTTACACATGAAACCATACAAAATTAATCTACTGCAAGCTCTTTGTGAAGGTGACAAACAACAACGTTTGCAGTCCTGTAATTTCATTTTTGGCAAGGCAGAGGATGACAGTTTTCTTCCAGCATTAGTGCTTTTTGACAAGGCAATATTCCATTTAAATGGAAAGGTGAAGCATCATAATGTGAGAATATTGGGTAGGGAACAATCACATGAAGTTGTACAACATGAGAGGGACTCTCCAAAATTTGATGTGTTTTGTGCAGTTTCATAGTAAAAGGTGTATGGTCCATTTTTCTTTGCCTTTACACTGTTAGAGGAGGTACACATCTTGATATGCTTGAGAACTTTCTTTTCCCACAGTTGAAAACTGATTTGAACTACTTCATTTACCAACAAGATGGGGCACTGCCAGACTGGCATCTGGAAGTACGGGAATTTTGAAATCAAAGGATTACCAAACTGGATCAAATGATTCAGCCTTACATTACTGGCCTCCAAGGTCACCGAAGCTGACAGTATGTGATTATTTCTTGCAGGGGTTTATAAAAGACATTGTTTATGTGCCGCTGTTACCAACACCAGTGAATGAACTGAGATATCGCATAATAACAGCTGTGGAAGCTGTTACTCAAGACATGCTCGGTGCAGTGTGGGAACAATTTGCATGCCGCACTGACATATGCACTGCATCTCAAGGGGGGGCTGAACACCTATGAATGGGCATGACCAAAAACTTTTCGAGTTCCCTGTTCATCAAAAATCAAAATTCATTGTACATGTTTATTAGTGTCAGAAGTATAGATGTGCCTTATTGAACAATTCTTTCTGATACACCTGTATTTTACTCGGTGGATTGAGAAGCATATGTGGGTATAGTCTGCAAAATGTGTTCTGAACAGAGTTAGTAGTAAAGAAGTAATAAATTAAAACTTCATGCATGATGCAACATTTTATTCACACATCTCAGTATTTGATATCACATCTCCTGAACTGTGTGTCATATAATGATATATTTTTGTAGGCATATTCAGCAGCATATTTGGATACTGTCTATAAAATGTGTTTTTAACTAATAAATTTAAAAGTCATACATGATGCAACAATTTTTCATGAATGTCTGTGCTTATAATGTCATATCTCCTGAACTATGTGTCATACAATGATACAACTTTTCAGGTACATTCAGTGGTATATGTGAATATTATCTGCAAAATGCGTCATCAATACAGTTAATGGTAAAGAAGCAACAAATTATGCTCCATGTGGCAGTTTTACTGCATGAATAGTGAAACAAGCAATAAACTTATTTCCTTTTGTCATTTTGTGAGGTTTGTCAGTGAGAAAAAAGGAAAAGTCTGAAATTAAGTGTAAAGTTTTTTGCACATCACTAAGAGCTCTCTTTGCCTATTAGTTGATGAATAAATATAAGTATTCACTCATCTTTGGCTACACAGTTTTTCACTCCCACTCCCACCCCCACCCCTTTGATAGATAGGTGGCTCTTGCCCCCAAAATGGCTCTTTCCATACAGCAAGTGAAATGTACCCCATTTAGTTGAAATCGGTCCAGTGGTTTAGAAGAAGATAGGGAATATACATACATACATTTTTATAATATGTATGGATTAATTATACCATTAGCTTCATGTATCTGCTTCTACAACTCACTAGCTTCATACAGTTTCATTTATTTCACTTCATGACTGTGTGCTACCCTCATTTATTGTGAGTTTTGTATATAATCTAGGAGTAAAAGAGAAGAGTCACCAAATAACAAAAGCTTTGAGTCATTGACAGGAACAAAAAATAATGAATACTTACTACTTTTGGACAAATTCTTTAACAAAGTGGAGAAAACACACAAACAGAGAGAGAGAGAGAGAGAGAGAGAGAGAGAGAGACCTCTGCAAGTACACTGGGCTGACCGAACACACATGCTGGGATTGTAGTTTGGCAAAAGGAAGAGTTGGGGTGAGGTGGCTCGGAGGCAGCAGCCTGTGTGCAGGATAGGAATGTGGGAGGGGCAGGCAGCAGGTCTACATGGCAGGAATGCAACACACAGGCATAGCAGCTAGTGAGTTTGGGCAGCAGATAATGACGACGACATGGGTTGGGAAGGAGTGACAAGACAGAGGAAGGGGAGATTGTTGTGTAGAAGGTGTGGGTCCAATGGATTTGTGGGTACTGAGAACAGGAGGATTACAGGAGCAAAGAATATGTTGCAAGGATAACTCCTATTTGCATGGTTCAGAAATGCTGGTGCTCTGGGAAAGGGTCCAGACGGCATGGGATGTGAAGCAGCCATTGAACTTGAGCATGCTCTGCCACTGGGTAGTCAAATCTGTTCTCGGCACAGTTTGACAGTGGCTCTTTATTCTGTTGGACAGCTTGTTTGTGGCCATGCTCACATAAAACACAGTGTAAAAATGGTAACAGAGCTGGTATATGACATGGCTGCTTTCACAGGTGGCCCTGCCTATTATGAGATAAGATAAGCCTGTGACAGCATTGGAGTATGATATGCTCGGTGAATTGGGTACGTCTTGCACAAGAGTCTTCCCCTTGTGTGAAGGGAGTGGCAGCAAGACTAGCACAAGGATGGACCAGGACATTGTTTATATTGGGTGGCCAGTGGATTACCACTTTAGAAGAGATGGGAAGGGTAGGGTGTCTCTCATTCCCTATCATGAAGATAGTTAGCAAAGTCCTGGCAGCAAAGGTACTTCAGTTGCTCCAGTCTAGGATCATACTGGCTGACGAGGGGGTTACTCCTAACCTCATTCATCCACAACACCAACACATTCTCCTTCATCCACTTCACTTGGTCATGCTCGGGCACATGTGAAACTTTTCTGCATGTTGCTCTCCACCTATCTGATGGCTCCATCCATACCTCTGTCCATACCAGGCCCAATAATCACCACGTTCTGACAGCTGTCACCCCTACCACACCAAAATATCACTCACAGACAGGCAGTAAACCCCCCTCCCAAAACCTAATACTGCCCATCCATATGCTCACATGCCGCTGAAATTCCTGCCATTCCCAAGAACCAGCTGAAAAGGAATGTCTCCCTTGTCACCCAGTATCACCCTGGACTGCAGACACTGAACCATGTCCTCCTCGGACTATGGCTATCTATCATCACGTCCAGAAATGAGGGGCATCCTACCCATGATCCTTCCCACCCCTCCAAGTGGTAACCTGTTGTCCACTCAATCAACACTAAACCCTGGTCCATCCCCATGTCACGCCCACTCCCAATCCCTTGACACAGCAGCAAACCCCTGCGGAAGACCCAGTCAAGACCTGCCCAACACTCACACCAAATGCTTCATACTTCAGTCCTGTCACAGGCTTTTCCCATCCTGTCAGAGGCAGGGCCACCCATGTAAGCAGACATGTCACATACCAGCTCTGCTGCAGTTTCCAAATGGCATTTAATGTGGGCATGACCATCAATCAGCTGTCCATCTGGATGTATGGACAATGCCAAATTGTGACCAAGAACAGAGTTGACCACACAGTGGTGGAACACATTGCTGAATTCAATGGTTACTTCACAATCCGTGTCTTATGGATCCTTTTCCCCAGCACCAGCTGTTCTGAACTACACAGATGGAAGTTACCCTTGTAACACATCCTTCACTCCTGTAATTCTCCTGGCCTCAATATCTACCGACCCACTGCACTAAACCCTCTACCCAACAGTCTCGCCTTACTCTGTCCTGTTATCCACACCCAGTCACTGGCATTGTCACTGTGTGCCACACAAACTCAACATTTCCTGTGTCCATGTATCACATTCCTGCTCTGCACTCCTGCTGCCTCTCCCTCCAGCATTCCTATCCAACACACTGGCTCCCACTCTCTGAGCCACCAGCCACCCTTCCCAACCCCTCCTCATACTTCTCACCTGTTTCTCCCTCCACCCACCCATTCGACACAATCTCTCACCCCACTCCCCCCTGCAGCCCCTGTATTACGTGGTCAGTCGGCACAATGCAGCTAGACAGAAGTGTGTGTGTGTGTGTGTGTGTGTGTGTGTGTGTGTGTGTGTGTGTGTGTGTTTGATTAATTGATTGATTGATTTTTTATTGGTCCAGTTTTATCATATAGCACAAATTGTACAATTGATATTGGACGGGTCAAAGATAAGTTAACAATAATACACTCCTGGAAGTTGAAATAAGAACACCATGAATTCATTGTCCCAGGAAGGGGAAACTTTATTGACACATTCCTGGGGTCAGGTACATCACATGATCACACTGACAGAACCACAGGCACATAGACACAGGCAACAGAGCATGCACAATGTCGGCATTAGTACAGTGTATATCCACCTTTCGCAGCAATGCAGGCTGCTATTCTCCCATGGAGACGATCGTAGAGATGCTGGATGTAGTCCTGTGGAATGGCTTGCCATGCCATTTCCACCTGGCGCCTCAGTTGGACCAGCGTTCGTGCTGGACGTGCAGACCGCGTGAGACGACGCTTCATCCAGTCCCAAACATGCTCAATGGGGGACAGATCCGGAGATCGTGCTGGGCAGGGTAGTTGACTTACACCTTCTAGAGCACGTTGGGTGGCACGGGATACATGCGGACGTGCATTATCCTGTTGGAACAGCAAGTTCCCTTGCCGATCTAGGAATGGTAGAACGATGGGTTCGATGACGGTTTGGATGTACCGTGCACTATTCAGTGTCCCCTCGACGATCACCAGTGGTGTACGGCCAGTGTAGGAGATCGCTCCCCACACCATGATGCCGGGTGTTGGCTTTGTGTGCCTCGGTCGTATGCAGTCCTGATTGTGGCGCTCACCTGCACGGCGCCAAACACGCATACGACCATCATTGGCACCAAGGCAGAAGCGACTCTCATCGCTGAAGACGACACATCTCCATTCGTCCCTCCATTCACGCCTGTCGCGACACCACTGGAGGCGGGCTGCACGATGTTGGGGCGTGAGCGGAAGACGGCCTAACGGTGTGCGGGACCGTAGCCCAGCTTCATGGAGTCGGTTGCGAATGGTCCTCGCCGATACCCCAGGAGCAACAGTGTCCCTAATTTGCTGGGAAGTGGCGGTGCGGTCCCCTACGGCACTGCGTAGGATCCTACGGTCTTGGCGTGCATCCGTGCTTCGCTGCGGTCCAGTCCCAGGTCGACGGGCACGTGCACCTTCCGCCGACCACTGGCGACAACATCGATGTACTGTGGAGACCTCACGCCCCACGTGTTGAGCAATTCGGCGGTACGTCCACCCGGCCTCCCGCATGCCCACTATACGCCCTCGCTCAAAGTCCGTCAACTGCACATACGGTTCACGTCCACGCTGTCGCGGCATGCTACCAGTGTTAAAGACTGCGATGGAGCTCCGTATGCCACAGCAAACTGGCTGACACTGACGACGGCGGTGCACAAATGCTGCGCAGCTAGCGCCATTCGACGGCCAACACCGCGGTTCCTGGTGTGTCTGCTGTGCCGTGCGTGTGATCATTGCTTGTACAGCCCTCTCGCAGTGTCCGGAGCAAGTATGGTGGGTCTGACACACCGGTGTCAATGTGTTCTTTTTTCCATTTCCAGGAGTGTACATAGTATTAGCAAAATAGTAGGCAAATTAAATTTAGGTACCTATTACAATTAATTTTGTTACTTATTCAGCACCGAGCGGGGTGGCGCAGTGGTTAGACACTGGACTCGCCTTCGGGAGGACGACGGTTCAATCCCGCGTCCGGCCATCCTGATTTAGGTTTTCCGTGATTTCCCTAAATCACTACAGGCAAATGCCGGGATGTTTCCTCTTAAAGGGCACGGCCAACTTCCTTCCCCATCCTTCCATAATCCGATGAGACTGATGACCATGCTGTCTGGTCTCATTCCCCAAACCAACCAACCAACCAACTTATTCAGCAATTCTCTGACAGAATAGAAACAGTGCTCTATTTGAAATGCCTTTAGTTTAGCTTTAAATATTGGATGAGTAGTATTTTTTATTTCCTCTGGTATCTTATTGTGTAGTATTACACCAATGTTAATTATGCTCCTCTGATAGATGGTTGTTCTGTGATATTTTTGATTCCCTTCTGGTACTATAGTTGTGCACATTTTTGTTCTGTAGCAGTTTGCCTGTTTTCAGGAGGTAGTCCCTAGTGAACAAGATAGTTTCATAAATGAATAAACTTGGAACATTTAGAACACCAAGCTCAGTAAAATGGGATTTGCAGGACAGCACTTAACTTTGGCAATCTTACAGGAACTGTGTTACCACTGCAGCAGGGCCATTGGTTTTCATTTTGTGTACTAGCATACAGAATTTAGAGGCATCTTAACAAAATGGAAGTGTGAGAGTTGGTTTATGCACTTTGATACACAGAAACAACACAGGGAGTGAGAAAAAATAATATTCTTACCTCTTTCCAGAACCCTGTGGACCAATCAATAAAAATGGATGTTGATCTCCCATCTGCAACCACGGTTCAAGAACATCTATTGTTGCCCTCACATCAGGAGTTAAAATCAATGGTGAATCCGTCTCACTGTCAGAGTCGGAAGCAACACATTTAGCTGAATAGGCATCCAAACAGTCACGATGAGCATCATAATAACATCTTAGAGGACTAACGCCATCTGGTGCAAATTCCTTTAACCAGCTAAACACCTATTTCAGAGAGATAATAAAACTTTGTAATTTTTCAACATGGATGGCGGTGGGGGGTGGGGGGGGGGGGGGGGGGGGGATGCCGTGAAAAAGAAATTACAGTCAATAACAAAATTCATCAGACAACTCACAGTCATGATCCATTACTCATAAATAAATTTTTCAAAACTTTAACACAGTTAAATTTAAACAATCTTTACAACATAAAAGCCTTGCTGAAGAGTCAGAATATATTTCATCTTAGCTTTATTCTTTTATCAGGTAGATATAATGTTTTTCTTTTTCCATTACTTGATGTTTATACACTGAGCCACCACAGATTCCATAATGATTTACTATTCATTGTCTGTGTAATAGTTCATCAGCTGTTTTGTTTCACTCAGAACATTTGTTCAGAGTGGCACGCTAGGTCAATTTATGACTCAGTACACAAGATACTTTCAAGAATTATTTGATATGAACTGCAGCAAAGACAGAGATGAAAGCCAAGACAATGCCAGATCTACTGTCAACTTGTGTCATGTTGAATGCATTGCAGAAATCAAATCTATTCTGTTTAATGGGTAAACTTTACAAAAATATATTATCAATACATTAATTTAGGTTTTACTCTTTTCCTGCTATTAGTGCAAACATTTAATTTCCAAATGATTGTGAACTTGTAAAAGTCAGTAAGCTGAAAATGAATAGTGTTTTTGCAAAAAATGTCAACAACAAAGACAGATCATCAGGGAAAAAAGAGCAATGTACTATTACTAACAGATAGTCATGGCAGAAATCTATCCAGTATGTTCTGTGAGAAAAATCACGACATAGCAGTGACTACTGTAATGAAACAAAGGGCTGCATGTAAAAATGTTGTAGACACTAATTTTCAGACAAAATTAATGCAGGAAAATGACTTTATTGTCTGTATAATGGGATCAAAAGATGTGGAAAAAAATGAAGCAGAGGGTTGCGTGAAAACGCTGCAGAACTTTTTACAAGCTAATAAATGCAGAAACACAGTAGTTCCCACACTGCCTCATAGGCACAATCTAATTTGTAGTTTGTGTGTAAACAAAGAAATTCAGAAAACAAACTTTAAAAAAGGGAAATGTGTTCACAGTACGTTAAGTGCGATGTACTGGATATAAGCATGCTGCATCAAAATCTGTACATGAAGCATGGAATGCATTTGAACTATGAAGGGAAAGGTTTATTTGTGGTCATGTAAGCTAAATAATTAAAGAAAGACTTTTAAGGAATAGAACAATCTATCAGCTTTCTGTACATCCTTTCCACAACAGTGAGGAAAACAAAACGAATAAGAAAGAAGAATGAAAATACGGAACTACTGACGATCCTAATTTAAACTAAGGGTAACTGATGCTGTAAATATGACTCCCAATTATCAAATCATGAATACACCTGATCTAAAAATTTATCACCATAATGTGCAATCTCTGCGTAATAAGATCAATGAAATTAAGGTACTGTTAACAGATGAACTTACAGGTATCTGTGTTATGCATTTCTGAGCACTGGCTTAATACAGGATTAATCCAGAATATGAAAATGAACAAATTCACTTTGGCTTCTTACTACTATAGGAAAAACAACAAACAGGGTAGGGTCACAATTTGCACAAAGGAAAATGTATATTGTATTATCCTCCCTGAATCCACTAGAACAAATGTTGAAAAGGATTATGAAATTGCAGCTATAAAAATTATTCAGTTTAACCTGGTTATTGCTACAATTTACCAATCACCATCTGGAAATTTTGAACTTTTCTTAAACAAAACCGAGTCATTGCTAAATAAAGTAAATAAGTGAGTTGATAATCTGTGGCAACTTCAGTATTGACTTCTTCCCAAACAGTGGAGACACCCTTTTGAACCTTGCAACATCCTATAATTTAAAGGCTGAAGTAAAAGCTGCTAACCAAGTATGAGAAACTTGCCAACAGCTATAGATCAATTTATAGTCAAGAAGAGTTTACACAACACTTCACTAAAAAATTTTAATGCAGGTTTTAGTGACCATCTTGCTCAAATATTAAGCATAAAAGTAAAAGGCAGTATTATTAACAACATGTAGAATTTGTAATCAGGATAACGTAAACTACTTCAACAGTTTATTACAGAAAGCAAAATGGTCAGAAGTGTACAAAATGAATGATATAAATGAAAAATTCAGCACCTTCATTGATATATTAACCCATTTCTTTCAAATTGCATTCCTACAGAAAACTGTAACATACAGCTGGATCACAAGAGGAATAAGCGTTACATGCCAGAAGAGAAGACTACTTCACTTAAAATGTAACTCAAAAAAACCTCCAAAATATTAAGAGAAGTAATAAAAGCAGCAAAAATAATGCATAATGATGAATACATTTATAATTCAGATAATAAATCAGAAGAGGCTATGTGGAGTGTTATTAAAAGAGAATCTGCAGAATACAGACAATCTTGCAAAACATGTAACACTATCACAAAATAATAAAAAGTAACAAACCCCTTAGAAGTAGCCAACACATTTAACAATTTTTTTCACAAGTATTGCTAATAATATGTTACAATCAATCTTACATAAGAGCACCCAGACAAAGTAATATAAAATAAGTGCATGTAGAGGATCAATGTACTGTTCTGTTTCACAAGATGGAGAAGCTAAAGCACTGTAAGGACAAAAAAAATCCCAACTCTGCAGGCATTGATGGTGTACCTGCAACAATATTAAAGAAGTGTACATCAAACCTAATTGTAATAATCACACATTTATGTGACTGCTCACTTCAGGCAGGCACTTTCCCTGATGTATTGAAAACATCGAAAGTTATTCCAGTAGATAAAAAAGGTGAGAATAATAATGAAAATAACTACAGATGCATCACAATTTCCTCCTGAACCTCAAAAGTAGTAGAAAAAGTTACGTCTGACAAACTTCTGAAATTTTTAAACGAAGCCAACATCTTATGTAATGAACAACATGGATTTAGAACTAGGAGGTCAGTGACAACTACTATCTACAAGTGCAGCAATTCCATCCTAAACCTGATGGACAAGAAACAGGAATCAATAGGAGCATTTATTTACCTGCCAAAAGTTTTTGATATGGTGGATCATAAAATTCGGCTATCAAAACTTGGAAGATATGGTATTCGAGGTCTGTCCAACAACTGGATCAGTTCCTTCCTGAGTAATCATAAGCAGACAGTGTGCATCAAGCACACAAATATCAACCTAAAAACTGTATCTGAACACTTATCTGACTATAAACAAATTAAATGTGGTGTACCCCTAGGATCAGTAATGGGACCCCTTCTGTTCCTTCTGTCCATAAATGATCTAAGCTTAAATGTTGATGCACATAAAACCATCATGTTTGCAGGTGACACCACAATTCTACTAAAAGACGACAGCAATGAACAGTTACAGTAGTCAGTAAACATGGTCACAAAACAACTTAGCAGCTGGGCACAGAATACTCAGCTTGTAATAAACAGTAAAAAAAACCATTCCACTAAAATGCAACAATGCTCCTAATAGGGACATGTTTATCCCATTGGTCTCTGTCAATGACCAACTAGTTCGTAACAGTACTGAAAACAAATTCTTAGGACTTTGGCTGCAGAACAACATAAAATGGAATAAAAACACTGAATATCTCAATGCAGAACTGAGCAAAACATGTTACCCTCTTTGTTCACTAAAATCATGCTGTAGTGAGAAAACAGTAATGAGTGCATATCATGCACACTTTCATTATCAGCTTAGATATGGGGTCACTTTCTGGGGAATCTCTATAACAGATATTAGCACTTTTAAACTACAAAAAAGAGCCATTAAAAACTTCTCTGGGTGCAAGCCTACAGACTCTTGTAAACATTTGTTTAAGAAATCTGATATTCCTCCATTACCATGTGTATACATAATACAATTATTCTTTAAAATAAATGTAATTGCAGACTGCAAAAGAACTGTGATATACATGATCGCTTTACCAGACAAAACAGAAACATACATATAAGCCAGATCAGCACAGCTGTACTTTTCACATGGGAGTTAAGCTTTAGAACAAACTTCCTAAAAACATAAAAGGTATTACTGAGTTCACTACCTTTGGAAAACTTCTAAAGTGATTTTTACTGGATCAATGCTTTTACTCCATTTATGAAGTGCGTTATATAAATACTAATGTATAAAGTATATTAATGTAACCTTAAATAAGTATGCCCAGAAATGACTTTCAGCTGTATACTTATAACTTTACTTGTCCAATGTCTCATGCATAAGCTGCTTTGTAGACAACAGGACCAATATATTCAACACAATACAATATACTCTCTCTCTGTTTCACTCACTCACACACATACACATTCAGATAACACACACACACACACCAGACCTTATTTGTACACGATATTTTTCTTCTACTGGCTTGTAATGCAGTTTGCTCAGCAGTCTGACCCTGACTACATACTTATGTACTTGGAAGTCTCTGCTATAATACTGATACATTCATATTCCATAGCATGATTCTCTGACAAACAGTGCTCTGCGACCACCAACTTCTTGGGGGTACATTAGTTGAGTGTGCCGCTTTTATTCTCAGCATTGATCATCTGCCATTCTGAATATGTAGTTTTTTCTGCATCTGAGGTGATGTGAGATCTGCTTACTAGTGTTTTAAGTATCACATTCCTCTGTAAAGAGTGGTGGCAGCTATCTGCATGCAATTACAGGTCAGGGGCCGTTTACTTCCAAAACACACCATGGCCCATGGTGCCATCAGCTCTTCACTTGACAGGACATCCATGATTGGTAATCACTCTTCTTCTTTGGTCTTCATAGTGAATTTGACTTTGGGATGTGTGGAGTTCAGATGTGCAAGGAAGTCAAGATGTTTGTCTCTTCCATGGGGCCAGATGCCGAACATGTAATCCACAAAACAGAAAGAAAAGGGTTTCCATTTGGCTGATGTCAGGCCTCTTCCTCGAAGTGTTCCATACACAAATCCGCAATCTCTGGTGAGAGTGGGCTGGTTATTGCTATCCTCTCTGGTTGCTCATAGTATTCTGTATTAAATAGAAAATATGTGGAGGTTAGGACATGCCTGCAAAGGTCAGTGGTCTTCATGACAAATTTCTGAGCAATATGTTCCAGGGACTCACATACAGGCACCCTGGTGAAAGATGAAATGTTATCAAAGCTATCCATTATATCTGAGTCCTTCAGCTTGAAGTTGTTGAGAAATTTCATAAAATCCACAGAATTGCGGATGTGGTGTGAGTGTTTACCGAAACAAGGACTGAGTATCTCTGTCAGGTATTTTGCCAGCAAATATGTAGGACCTCTGATGTTGCTGACAAAGTGGTGTAATGGAAGCCCATCTCTGTGGATCTTGAGGAGTCCATAAAGTCTTGGCGCTATAGGTCCTTGTGGTGAAAATTTCTTGATGACCACATCTAGTCACTCCCACTCCTTGAGAAATACCCTGGTCTTGTTCTCCACCTTCTTGGTGGGAACAGCACTGATCCTCCTGTAGGAGTTGTCATTTAGCAGGCTCTGCATCTTCTCAGTGTTGTCCTTGTGAGAGAGAATAACCATGGCACTGCCTTTGTCAGCAGGTAAGATAACAATTTCACATCACTCTCTCAGGTTCCAAATGGCCGCTCCGAATGGCCACCCTCTCTTTGCTGGTAATGTTTGACTTCATAGTCTCAGTTCTCATCAGAGGATGAAGAATGTCACAACATGCGATTTCTGCTGCTTCAGGCAGTAGTCACACATCAGCTGCTATGCTAAGATATCGATGTTTACAACCAGTGTGAACTCAGGGTTAGGGGCAAATTTAAGTCCCCTCTCCAGAAACAAAACCACATCATCACTCAGCCACATGTTATATTGAGACAGTCTTGCACAGGGTCTCCAATGACTATTTGTCAATGAGGCGTGAAAATTTTGATGTTTGACAACCTGTAACCTTACTATGGATGGAATCGGCTGCCATGCAGGTAAAATGATTGGCCTGTTGTAAATGTGGTTTAACAAATTCATGGGAGTTGTACTCAAGATTTCGGCAGGTGAACTGTACCCTTTCATGTACCAAGGTAAGGCTGACCTCCTTCTTGATTCTCGTGGCTGCTCCAGAATTGATGTGATGCATGACCTTAGCAAAGTTCAGCACAGCTTGCTTGGCACATCTCTTCAGAAATGTAAAAGCACTCAGCAAACAGCACATTCGGTCTTGCAGCTGAATTTCGTCATGTGATACATCTCCTCTTCATAAAGGTTTGTGACAAACTCCTTCAGTTTCTCCCAGCATATTAGTTGATCAAACAGTCCATGGATGTGCTGCCACTCTATAGTGTCCAACTGGCACAATATTTCCCTGATCAACAGGTGTCTTGACAAACTGAGCCCCTGACGGTGGGCAGCCAACTTGTATCACCTTCCAGTGCAAGCTGTTCCCTCCTCAGTCCATGCCTGAAGCCTTAGAGAAGCCATCGAAATTCGCATCAGGGACTATTTTATCAATCAAGATTGCAGTTATAATCTCAGCAAGGCTTGAGAACTAGCACTAGGTCTAATTAAGTAAGAGGCTCAACAAACACAAAAATCTGGCAACCAGAGTGGACAGGGAACAGCTTGCAGTGGGAAAGATATAAGTCAGCCATGTGCCCTCAAGAGCTTAGTTTGGCAGCACATCTGAAGATGGCGATTCGCTAAAATATTGTGCCCATTGAACACTAAGGACTAGCAGTACACCCATGAACTGTCTGATTAAGGGATTTTTAAGTGGACTCTGTCATGAATTATACTTCTTTAGTATTATTCCAATTAGTCTTGCCCCTGCTATCCCCTTGGTTAGAGTTATGTTATCATTCTACATTAATTTGTTTGGGATACTTCCAAATACTTGGTGACTGTGGGTCATTACAGAGCCTGATTGCCAACTGCATAGTCAAATTATACAAGATCTTTTTGTCTATTTATTCACATTTGATTACATTTATTTACATTCAGAGGCAGCTGCCAATTTTGTACCACATCCAGATCATCTGGATGTCTCACTGAATTTCACAATAAGTCCGGAACAATTTCACCTACCTGTTTACAACTGTTCCACCTGACAGGTGTCATTTGGCAAGTTACTGGCATATACTGTGGACAGTAACAGGATGTATGACACCATTTTGAAGTATGTTGGGAATGAATTTCATTTGTGATAATTCCTCATCATTATGAAAGAAGTACTAATTTCTGTTTTCAAGGAAATATTCTGTCAAATCTGTTCAGACATTCACCATGCACATATTCCATTTATAACACAATGGTGCAGAACTGTATCAAAGACTTTCTGGAAGCCAGACTGCATGGCATTTAACAAATTACATCTATTTACTGCTTTCTGAATCTCGTGAATGAACAGAATAAACTGGGTTTCACATGATCGGTTCTTGTGGAAACCTCATTAATTAACTCCCACTAGAGAAGTTGTTTGGTCTCCAGAAAGGCAAACAAAAACACTCCTTAATTGTACAAAATATTGAGTTAAGTGAAATGGATCTCTGCACATCCATCCTGTAAACATTATTATCAACTGTAATTATCTCAGATGTTATCCAATTACATGGTACACACCATTGTCCCACTAATGAATGATAAATCTTTGCTATAAAAGTGATCTATTATTTCACCCATTCAATCTCTTTCAATGATAATGATACAAACCTTTATGACTTAAGGAAAGGGGAAAATATATGAATGTGAAGTATAAGACACTAGTCTGAAAATGACTACAGCAAATGTTATAAGTGCAAGTGAGAAAACATCAAATTTTCTGTAGGACTACTGACAATGATAAAAGCCAAGTAGGCACATTGTTGTTATAATTTGACAGGTGATGCTTTCACAACAGTTGAACAGTTGTTCAAAGTGTTGTGCTCCAGCTTCTATGTAAGAATGCCATGATTGTGGAGAGTGTTATTGCACCAGTTTTAACGATTCAAGTGTTGTTCAAACAATGTTACCAGCACTGACAATTTAAGCTGGAAATACACTTCTGTCTTGTCACGTGGCTCTCAGCCAAAACATTTCATATGAGTCTACATGAAGTGGGAACAGATGAGATGAATAAAATGGGCACAAAACCGAATGCCCTTTTTCTATCTACTGTGCTAGCTCAGGGTGGACAGCCTCTATGTGGTGACAGGGTTGAGTAGTGGCAGTGGGTCTAGGTCAAGATTTTGGCCTAACACATGAAAACACCATCAATAGTCAAAAATTTTGTTTAGGCTCAAGGTACAACACTTGCACACCTGCTCAGATACGTATCTGTGTTAAAGTGCCACTTTCAGGATGAAGAGGGGCACTCACCCTCGATCAAATTCACCCAGCAGATCAAAGATGAGGGTCAATGTACAAGCCAGCCTGGATGCGGTTTCAGGTGGTTTCCCAAATCCAGCTAGGTGAATACGAGGATGGTAGCCAAGTCCCACCTAAGTTATATGAGGTCTGTCTAAAAAGTATCTGACCTTTGATTTTCCCGCACAAAATATGGACGATAGCGCAGTGCCACTGAACACAGTAAAGGAAGAGACCTTTATGCACATGCATGAATTTTGTCCCCACCTTCCAGTATGTCAGTCACTGCCTGTCAGTCACTGAGTGAGGTGCTACACAATGTATTTAATGGATTACCGATTCTCTCAAGATGACTGAACGTGCTGAGCAAAGATACTGCATCAAATTTAGTCAAAACATTGCTGATTAGCAAAGCAAAACAATTCGTAAGGTGCTTGGAGAAGATGTGATGGGTGTAACACAAATCAAGGAGTGGTTCAACCAATACATAAATGGCCGCACATCAGTGGAGACTGACCAGCATTCTGGCAGGCCCCAAACTGCTTGGAGTGCAGCTGTTGTTGAGAGAACGCAAAATTTGGTTATGGCAGATCATCATTTGACCATGCGGGAGATTACCCAAGAGGTTGGACTGAGCAAAGATTCTGCACTTCTGCACATGCAAATTTGCATGATGATTTGAACATGCACTGAGTGGCTGCGAAATTCATGCCCAAGTTGTTGTCACCGGAACAGAAAGACCTCCGTTTTGATGTTGCACAGGATCTTCTGGACACCACCAACACTGATCCTGGATTTCTGAACACTGTGATAAGTGGAGTTGAGTCATGGGTGTATGGGTATGACCCAGAAAGAAAGAGACAGTCATCGCAATGGAGGCATACGGAGTCTCCAAGGCTAAAGAAAAAGCGACAGGTGCGAAGCAAAATCAAGGTAATGCTGACTGTCTTCGTTGATGTCAGTAGAATTGTGCATCACAAATACACACTGGAAGGACAAACAGCGACAAAGGAGCACTATCAAGACATTCTCTAGCAACTCTTGTGACACAGTTCAGCACAAAAGACCAGAAATGTAGACGGTGAAAAACTGGCAACTGCATCACAACGCCCCTGCACATTCATCCCACTTGATCTAAAATTTCTTGGCCAAACATGGAATTACAGCAGTTTGACAACCTCCCTACTCTCCAGACAGGGCTCCTTGCGACTTCTGGTTGTTTCCAAAACTGAAGATGCCACTGAAAGAATCCCATTTTGAGAGTAGAGAAGAAATAATGTGGAACACGATGATGGAACTAAACTCCATTCAAAAAGAAGACTTCCAGAGGTGTCTCCAGCAGTGGAAGGATTGTTGGGCTAAATGAGAGCAAGCACAAGGGGCCTACTTTGAAGGGGATTAGGATCCCAATCCCGTCAGGTATTCAAAATATTTTTTCTGGCCAAAGATCGGATACTTTTTAGACAGGCCTCGTACAATTCACAAACATTTAGAATATTCTGCTCACTTAACATGAATAACACTACACAGAGCCAGTTGGGATATACATTTTCCATCCGAGGGGCCAGGTTGGGGGGGGGGGGGGGGGGAGGGGGGGGGGAGAAGATGGCAACCCCTGTTACAATGCCAAGTCTGTTAGTATCCATGCTGACACTACACTGACGCGGGAAAAAGGCACCAGATAAAGAATAAGAAGGTACAATACTCGCAGCACTGCTTTGCAGCAACCACATTTTCTTTGGCACCAGGTGAGGATAGCATGTGGAGGACCACTGAGGCCAGCAGGCAGCCAGAGGGTAGCTATGATGTGAGTGACCGGAGGAATGCTGAGGGCTGGAATTCATGCAGTGGCTATGAATGGCATGTCTGCTAGCAACAGGGCATGTAATTCTTGGGGGTGATTTCAGTCCTCAAAAGTGCATATTGCCCTTGCAAGAGGAGGTGTAAGGCACTTGGATAACTGACAGGGATAGAAGGAAGGGAAAGTGGCTGCACTATCCTGGTATCATACAGTTGCCATCCAGGACAGAAGTCTGCTGTGGCCGGAGTGAGCTGGAAGGCAGTTCACCAGTGGGAGGGGCACCAAATCCAAGGGGGTGCTCTCAGAGCCTGCAGTTGGACCAGTGAAGGTGAAGGTCCAAATTCATGACAGCTGCTTGCAGAACCATTATCGTCAGGTGGCATAACCCTCTCCTTGTGATTGCTGCAAGACTGGAATCCCTTCAACTACAAATGACAGGTATTTATACTGGTAAGTAGCTCACTTGTTGTACTGATGTACATCTTCTAAATAAGGACGATATAACAAGCCCGTCATTCGAAGGTTTGCTAACCGTCCTGGCAGTCTTACAAAGGCATTGTTCTTTTTCTGCAGCTTCAGTATTGTAATGTTCAAAGCAACTCACTTCATAACACACAGACAGGCTACCTCCTGCATCTGCGATGATGATGTTTTGGCTCACACCAGCTTCCAAGACTTCTTGCCACTGCTGTGGCAGAGCTGCTGTGTCCATAGCAACGCCCAAAAATTGTGGATGCGCTACACTACATTTAACGGAACATCTGAAGTAGATATCCATCAGCAAGAAGAGCAAAGTCAACTGTGGCTCGATTTTGTTTCAGTCGCATGCAGGTAGAAAAATCAGTCTAGAATCCAGTCTTCACATCTGTTTCTACATATTACCTATATTGTTACCAACTATGTACATAATAAATATTTTTATTATATTGTAGAAAATATGATTCATAAATTGCCTGGCAGAATTACCCCACAACATGTTCAGCACAGTAGTTTTAGACTCAGTCATGTTCTGAGAATAGCTCCTTATTTGAAATATGTACTCTGCCCTTCTAAATCAGCCATGAAAGTTTATATCAATAATCATGGAAATAAACTCTAGTATTCAACAGACACCACAACAAAGTGACTCTTCTTCTAAAATGAGTTGAGTTATTTTGAATTTTGCAGCGCTTATTTCTGTAGCTCCTTATTTGCACCCTGTAATGTCCCATTTTGACTTTACTTAAGTATGCACCTCAAGTACTTTTGCTTGTGTCCTTGTTGTGACAGGAATTTCAGCACTGAAGGAGTCTCTGTACTCTTATGTTGTCAGGATCTTCCAGGAGTTATCAGAAATTTGTAGGGTTGAGATATTCAAACATATAAAGGGTGTCCATAATTAAAGTTCCAGTTTAAAAACACTATAGAAAGAGAGGCACTGCTCACAATGTCATCAAATTTGAACAGCACATTACTGACATAGGGGAAAATGTCAGGGGGCAAAACACAATTGCGTGTCATTGGCTGTAACATACAATCTTGCCTCCTGTCAATTAGAGGAATTTGAACAGTAATCACTATATTAGGGAAGTTTGGGAACCCATGATGTTGCCCCTCCTGCAGTCAACTCCACAAACTATATTTCAGTAGGACCATGCTCATCTACATGTGGCAAGAAATGAGCAAACCTTCTTCAAGGAATGACAGCTACCAGTACCTTCCTGACCTGCACGTCTGCTTTACACGTTGTCTATAGAACATATCTCAGATATGGTCAGATGAAATTTGTTCATACTGGTCCTCCGCCAGTCACTGTTGATGCTCTGTGGATACACCTACAAATCGTATGGCACTGTGTTCCGCAGCAGCATATCCACGTCCTTTTTGATTCCATACCATGACGTCTAGAGGCTTTAACTGTAATACTGGCAGCTTCCCACCTTACTTAGTTCTGATGGTCAATCTGCATGTATAGTTCTGTAATTCTTATCATTTTTTTATTATCATGTCCCTAACTTGTGGCACACATTTCGCTGCATTCACATGCCTTCTTCTTGCAGCTACAATTTTCACAAACAGTAGAGTACATTAATTCCAATCACACAAGATTCTTCATCCTAGCCTCCTATTCTAAACACGTATCATACAGTCTACAGATGGCAGGTTTATATCCTTCTATTACTATGGCATGATCAGAGAATTTACACATATTTTCCATTTTCCAGCCAGGTTATCTTGCATTTGGACAATACGTAGACATTAAGATGTTTGTTATGGCAGTAAATAAACCATCACAATTGGTGTCCAGTCTATCTTGTGATACATATTTAACATGGAATTTAATATTAGACTACTATTTATTCCTGGTTTCAGACAACTTTCTGTTCCAAGCGTTACATGTGTGTTATAACCATTACTGAGTGACTTTAATTTTGGGACCCTACTCTGACGACTTCTGCAGTTAACTAGTATTTAGTATCAAGTTTCTTTTGCTAAACTGAAATAATATTTTATGACATCTTTAACAGCTACTGGTAACTGTTCATGCCCCAGTGGATGACCAGACCAAACATCTCATCCAGTATGCAGAGGTATGTTAACAGACCTCATGTGCATGCCACAAGTACTGTGCTAACCTAACAGTTACTTTCCAAGTGTAGTGTACACCTAACGTATGAAGGAAACACTACCGTACTCTGAACAGGTCTCGCCGGAGGTATGCGCGCAATAGTCCCTGCAGTCGCACTATCCTCTGTGCCCTTGGTGGCTCAGATGGATAGAGCGTCTGCCATGTAAGCAGGAGATCACGGGTTCAGGTCCCAGGCAGGGCGCACATTTTCACCTGTCCCTGTTGATATATGTATATGTCCATCAGCAGCTGAAAGTATTAATATATAATTCTAATTTTGATCTAGATGGCTGCAGGTCATCAATGGTGTCTGTTTTTTCAAACATGTCCAAAAGAACAAACACCATATCCATATGAGTAATACACTTGACAAAATGTGCTGAAGAAAGGTAAGTAACCTGCCTCAGTATTTTAAGTTCCAAAGAAAACATGCAAAGTGGATGACTACATTTATATTTGAACAAATAACATGTCATTAAAACATCCTATCAAGAGATATATCCCAAATTTGAGATTCAAAGCAGTAGCTACACCACATACATCACAACACAATAAAAACTCACTTAGCGCCAGAAAATACTGTCAATCCACAACAACAATATACTTATTTATTAGTACAAATTTCTTGGTATTTTCTGGGAAACTGTTATACACCTTAAGTCTGATACCAAGCTTGCCTGATCAAACACTTTATCTATGAATCTTTTTTCCTTTTTAAAATCTATAACAGTTCAAGATACTGGACAGGTACAATATAGTCCATTTATGTTGTCATTTTCTATTACAGAATTTGATGAGAAACTTATAAAATCACTATAATAAATGCTGAGATTTGTATAACTACACGAAAGAGTCAATTAACAATGAAATGAACCTAAAGATTAATAACATTTTTATCTCTTTCTCAATCTGTGTCAGCTTGGACAATTATTACATGAATTTGTTATTTTTTCACTTTTGTATTTTCTAATAGTGTAATTTTGGGAGCTCAAAAATATAATTGAGCTTAATCAGTTTACACATGATCTTTTATTAGTTTGGCTGATTGAAAGTGGAATCCAATTATCAAAATAAAGTTTTAGTTTTGGTACAAGGAGCATTGACAATGTTTAATCAAAACTGTAAAATAATATTCCACAATAAATGCTGCCAAACAGGAATCAAATCTTTTAGAAATAGAAAATAAGAGTAGATTCTCTCTAAATCAAATCTTCAAGTAGAGAGGCTATACATGTCTTGCATTCAATATAATACTTTATTTCTTAAATTTTTAATCAGGAGTGTCATTCACAAACAATAAGCTATTTGTGACTTATGAAACAAAAATTAATACAATTACTAACATTACAATGAAAAATTAGAATACTTCTTACCTCTTTTGCAAATACCTCTCTGTTGCTACAGGTCAAATTACCACCCAGACCACGTACAAGGCAAAGGGCATATTCTGATTTACTAGTAACACCTGCTAAGTGAGACAAACCATTTTTTACCAACCCTATTAGTGAAAACGGAACTACAGCTTCACCATTTTGTAACACCCACTGTATACCTGTAATGGAGAAAAGAAATTTACTTTCAGATGCCTCAAACTGAAAATTAAAAGTTATTTAAATATTTATATTTTTTACTTTAATGTCATGACTATCACTTTTTATAAAAAAATATAATAAAATGCACAAACATGAAAAGTGACAAAAGGTACATGTGTGAAACATAAAGAGCACACACCACATGTAGTTCTTAAAACAGGAAGTTTCTTTCCCTGTAGGAGAACAGGTATGAATAATCCTTCTGGATCCTCTGTTAAACTATATCTTACATTATGATTTTCACACTGGATTCAATGCTGGATGATGTCCGACATGTTTCCATTATTGAAAAGTAAATAAGAACTACCGAGAGTACACTGAGCAGAAAGATTGAACTGGAAAGGGTTAAGGGCCAAAAAGTTTGCGAACTAACTGAAGAACTGTAAGAAAAGTTTGCCCAGAATCCCCCTCATGAGTGCTTTTACTTCTGTCTAAGGAGCTTGATCCCTCACAAAAGTACATCCTTTCAGAGGTGAGGGGGATAAGTACATGAAAATATGTATCAGATGGAACAGGGGGTGAGGGGGGGGGGGTTGGGGGGGGGGGGGCAAAACGAAAGAATTCGCCCAACCCGAGGTATGATGCAATCCCTGCTGAAGATGTGTGCCACACGTGACAAAGAGTAGTGAATGGAGCATCACTGATACCATGTGAACTCTGGGGCTCTGCTGGTATAGACTGGTGTGTCACCTGTAGTGTCCTGGGACCAAATGAATAACACAGTGGGAAACACACACATACACACACACTATGGAGCTTGATGTCAAACACCTCAAACAGCCAGATATTGGGCACTTAGCCAATGGAAACTGTGTCTGTAAAAAGATTGGGGGAGGGACCATTTCCCTGGGTGGAAAGTGTTGCTGAGAAACTGGATCAGATCAACATTAAGGCAGAGGAGGAAACTTCTTAGATAACAAAGAGACATGGAAGGAAAGAAAAGGCTTCCTAAGAACACATGGAGGGAGTTAAAAGGTCTTGAACCTAAGATCCCCAACAAAGACTGACTCAAAGTGAAGAAGGTAAACAGAACTCTTCTACTGCTAACAGGGGTAGTAACAGAATGAGCAAAGTCTGTTACTTTCAATTCACAGGTGGAAAACATCCAGCAAAGCTAACACAGGCAACTAGAAACCAAACCCACAGTACTGCAGTCTTGGTTTTTTGGGTAGCAGTTATTCAACAAGGCTATGCTCTTGTTAGCACCTTTTCTCAGTGGGACGAGTTAGTCCAGATGACCCTTTTTCAAAAACTTGGGGAATACACTAGTCAAGGCCTCAAACTCAGGAGGGTCTATCTGGATAAGGATGCTCTGATCTTCGTTTGTGAGGGGATGGGGACAGTTGAGTGGCTGAAGGAGATTGTGCCCAAGATATATTCATGGGATGAGGCAAAGCTGCTGGTCAACACAGCAACAGAACTGTTCAAGACCACTAAAATATCAGTCTGTGCGCCAAAACTACTCAAAGATAATCCCCCAGAGACTTTGTTAGAGAAACTATGGGTTCTGAACCAGAAAGTCTAAACAGAGGACCAGAGAATCACTCATCAGAAGCTTGGAACTGTTGGTCAACCCCTTGTGGTGGAAGTTGGAGAAAAAATCGTGAAGGCAATATTAAGGTTCTCACAGGTTCCTGCGAGGGAGATCAAAGACAATGATGGCAGCAAATTCGTAGCTAGAAGTGTTGCAGATAAACCTGCAGCAAACTATGGGGGCAACCACCACTTTGAGTCACCTTCTGGGAAGACAGGAGGACAACATTGCCTTGATCCAAGAATCCTCCAAGTACAAAGGGGGTATATCAGACCTTGGAGGAACTGGAGGTAAGCTGAAGCTGGTTTATGCCAGGAATCTAAAACCCCTCAGAACAAGCATTTATTTTAAAAATGGAATTTCATTTATGTCAATGATGAACTTCTATTCCAAGGACTTAGAATGAATTATGTAAGAAGGGACTGCAAGGAAAGTAGTATTGGTCTCAGTATACCTTCCTAATGAGGACAGTGCTCAAACCATCACAGGAAATTAGGAGACTGATAGATAACTGCTTGTAGCTGAACCAGCAACTGTGGGGAAGTAACAACATCAACCGCAGATGTGGGAACCTACTTTAATACCTATTGTAGAGTAACCTACAGATTGTGAATAGGGGTAAGGAACCTACCTTCAGGAATATAAGAAAGAAGAAGTAATCAACATAACTTAGACCATGGGTTTTAGGAGTTCTATGAAGACAAGACTGGGATTCGGTACACCTAAATTCATGTTTATCTGAAGTTAAAAATTCAACAAGAAATCCAGTACACTTAGAGGAAATTGCAGATGAAGTAACACCTGTCACTGTGACATCATGTTTGGAAAACATTCATGAAGAACCAGCAATTGCAGATTGGTTGTGATGCCAATGCCCATAACTTTACATGAGACAGTAGTGACATCAACAGCAAAGCTGAGTACCTACTTTAATACCTATTGGAGGGTAACCTAGAAATCTTGAATAGGGGTACAGAACTTACCTTCAGAAATGTACCTTAGTTGAATAAAATATGGAATTGCAATGAGAGCAACCACGAAGCCTGTTTAACTTTGTAAGAACAAAGTAACATGGGTAAAATATCAAGGGGGCCTTTACTAAATACAATCTGTATGGTAACCAAGTGAAACAGTCATCCTGGAAACCATTCAGTGAAGAGGTGAAAGATACAGCTGCCAGAGCCACTTCCCAATATTCTCACTAGAATACCAACACATCCATGAGGCACTCTGAGGAGGGAGGATAGTTAGTATACCAGATCATTGCATGAGAGGTTGGATGTGCTCCTCAAGACTCAGTTACCCCAATGTACTCTGGCAGATGATTCAGACAAAGATTCAACCCCTACGAGGTACTGGTTTACAGGTAACAAATGGGAATCTACTAAGGAACATGTGGGTTTCAAGAAAATCCAGTAGGCAATGGGAACAATTCAACTATTTTAATCACCAGGTGGTATCTTTCCAGCTATGCTGCAACAAGCAGGAAATGTATTAATCAGATTCCTATGCAGACTGTTTGGTAAGTTTAGCTGCAAAAGTTATTCCTAATGCTTGGAGGACAGTGAAGATTGTTGTCACTCAGATCCCATGAAAACTGATCACACCATGTCTAATGAGATGAGTTCAATCAGTCTATCCTCCTTTCTTCTAAAGGCATTAGACAAACTGGTTAATATACTCATTAGGGAAAGGAGGTTAACTGAAGTTCCTCTATGTGAAAACCAGCATGTGTATCAACCAGGCAAATCATTCAAAACAGCACTTCACCAACTTGTTGGGAAGGCAGAAAAAGCACTACACTTTCATAAAATGGTGCTCTGCATCTTCTTAGATACTGAGGGGACTTTCAGCAACACAACGTTTGAATCCATAGCTCAAGCTGCAGAAGTGCATAGCATCAAGACTACTATACACCAGTGGATGCAGTTTGCTAAGACAATTTTTGCCAAGGATATGCATATGCTTTAGTCATAGGAATACTTGGTAAATTTGCATGTACTGTTAGAACACTGACACTATAAACTCTGAACATCGTGTATAACTAGTGTCAGAAACAGGATCTAAAGCAGCAGTTTACAGACTTGTTAGGTTGGTTGGTTGGTTTGGGGAAGGAGACCAGACAGTGTGGTCATCGGTCTCATCGGATTAGGGAAGGATGGGGAAGGAAGTCGGCCGTGCCCTTTCAGAGGAACCATCCCGGCATTTGCCTGGAGTGATTTAGGGAAATCACGGAAAACCTAAATCAGGATGGCCGGACGTGGGGTTGAACTGTCGTCCTTCTGACTTGTTAGGCTGCAAACCTGTCACTACAATTACATAAGGGATGCATAATTAATTCACATCATATGTTTCACAAATATTCAGTTTATTTAACAAATGAGGCACCAGGTTTCAAAAACTGCCTTATCCACCTTTGGTCAGAACTGAATTGGCAGCGATTTCTGAATCTACTTCATCCTGTCCAACATCCAGTTAATGCATGATGTTCCAAACCATGTCATATCTCATTAATTTTAAATGTTAAATACCTGCATCTATTGCAAACAATGTCATATCCACTTTTTTTCATGTTGGTTCCAAAACTCACATTGTTAATGTTGTTTCCAAAAACTGCCTCATCCCCAAACAACCTTTTTTTTTTAATTTAACCCCAGTTCTGCTGTGGATATGTATATATGTACTGCTCTGTCATTCCCCAGGTGCTGTGGACACATACAACCACACAACTTGCATTTTCCTACAGTGCTATTGATGTCTGTATGTGCCCTGACCCGCCGACTTCTCATTGTTGTGGACAGATTACTTCCATATCTCAGAGAATAAAAAAGTTTAGTGTACTTATCATACAATGTAAGTGTGTCTTCGCAGGCCCCATTTTGATATCTTGAACCATTTATTAAATATGATGATTGTTATGATCACTTGATTTGTGATGCATGCAGTCATCCATCAGATATAAACATCAGCAGCTTGAGGATGAAACGAGATATCATTATGCTCTCAATTTTAAATAAAATTTCAGTACCTTACCTACATTTCACTCACTGCAATGTGTGAGCTAAAATCAAAGTTTACACAATGCATTTTTACCTCTGCAAACTTTTTAAAATATTGTGTAATCATTTACTTAATACAATGCAGCACAGTAACTATGACGTACAATGAAAATAAATTTAGTCCTTTATGGAGCAAAGATATCAGAGTGTAAGATGTACAAAAATCAAATTTTTTTGCCTAATAGTTTTATTAAAATTGGATGATGAGTATTTCATAACAGCCAGCAAGTCCACCTGAACAGAACTGGGAACATTGCATGCAACCACCTTTTGGATCTAAAAATCAGTATCTCGAGAATGAAACAAGCTCTCAATTTCATGAAAAATTTTAATATCTTACCTACATGAAATTTTTTCACCTTATTGTTTTCTTAAAGTCAGTTGATGGGTATTTCATATTGGTCAGAATGAAGTCTCTTAGCACAAGCACCAACCAACATTTGGCAAACAAAAACGGCACCCCTCCTCACAATGCAGAGAGTACATCTGTAGCAGCGAAAGGGTTAAAATATGATTCTGTAATGGTTGTTATCCATCAACATCAAGTTTATGATAAGAACTGAAGTGCTATTTGAAACTTTATAAAGATTTACCACTTTCAAAGAAGCACTGGATATATAATATTTAAGTTTATAGGTTGCCAGCAGTGCAGCATTTGGCAGAGAGCTGGTGTAACTTATGTATAGTTTGGAATGCTAAAGGGGTTTCACTGCATTGTAACAATTTGTGGATTATCTACAACATGTGGAGAAAGTAAATAGAAAGAAAGGTATCAAGAAGATTAGTGTTACAAATTCTTGGGAAAAGAGGACAGCATAATAGGTATGTATCAAAGAGGTCGCCTAACAAACCAAATTGTGTGAACAAGAAAGGTGTCTTTAAATGCAGTGAGCCTAGTATACAATACATTATAAGACTTCACAAAAACGTCCACTGCATCCCAACAAAACAACATCAAGATGAGGTCATCGCTCAAGGCACTATTTAACAACAACTAGTACGAAAACATGAAAAAGAAGGCAGCAGGAATATTGTGTCTGTTGTAAGGAGTACTGCTATCTTAACGTATCAATATTCTACTCCTTACTTATAGCTGCCTTCTGGAATGTTTGGAGAAGAGCAAGCCTTTTCTATCAGGGTGCATTGTCCTGCCATTTAATGACAACAATGACCCAATCCTAGTGATCACATGCAGTCCTGGAGTGTGCAGAAGAGTTGGTGTTGAGCTTCTGTAAGGAGCTGCCACATGCTGCTGCACCACGGATAAGTAATGTGCAGAATTTTGTACAAATGGTATTAATAGTTAAACATGTTAGTTCAGTTTGCAGAAAGGAAGTAGTTCAGTAATTCAGTTATTTCCCAGAAAGGTGCACAGGGTTAGCTAAGAGATTAATGATTGAGATATAGTATTTGAGAATCAGTAATTGTCATGAAGAAACATACTGTTAGTAGAATTTAAGGGAAAGTGCTTCCATGATCAATGATTATCTGTTTAATTAATGAGGAAATGTAGCAATGGTTGCTTCAGTGAATGTGAAACAAACATAACTGTTAAAGGAGACTGGATGAGCACATGCATTATTAGGGAAGTGTGTTCATGCTAAGTGACAGTTTTTCATTCTTCAATAAAATAACTTTGTTATTTAAAAAATGTTAAGAGACTAGGCATGTGATCGGGTTCATTTTGTAATGAAAGGTGATTCTATGTAAAAACTCCTATACTTGAGTGTGATAGTCCGACAGCCACAAAAATAAACAAAAGGCAAGACATTAATGAGAGAGACAATGAGCTTTAAAGCATGAAGTACTTCCTGAAAGTGAGTCCAATAAGCAGTAATTAAACATTGATTCAGGTATGGCAGGAAACCTTCCCTTCTGTTCTAGACATCAAGAAAGACAGGATTCAAAACCAATGCAAACAACATTTATTGACTGGTGCATCTCCTAGAAGAAAAGAAGGGGGAGACACACAGTCAATGAAGTTCTGGGGAAGGAGAGAAGTAGTTAAGAAATTTACTGATAAACTGTAGCCCATTGATTCACAATATTATTGGCACAAATCTAATAAGAAATACCTTTATTCTGATCTTAGTGTAAGGGAGCTTTGAAAGACCTACAGTTAATCAATTGTTCGAAAATCCAACATCAAATAGAGAAAGAAGAAATGAAGATAAAATACTAATTTTGACAAATATGTGATACCAAATATAAGTTTTAAGTCTCCCGGAATTGGTTTGTTTCAGTGTGTCTGTGACTGGAAAGAAGAGTGAAGATTTCAACTCTTTTTCATGAAGATAAAAACCTTTTAATTATAAAACTGAGAGTGTATGCTGTTATAAGGTAAGGTATTTGTAAAGTTAATATAAACTGAGGATTCTAATGCTGAGAAGTTTTCCTTTGACTGCCAGAAGAACATGATACTAACAAAACTTCCTGACAAAGCAGCATATTATGCTAGACAGCTGTGTGCTTGTAAATTAACATTATGTAATGGTAGTTTGATGGCACCTAAAACAAGAAAAATTTGACAGTCTTAACTTGGTTTGAGACAGGTCACTGTAAAAGATCACACAAAATTTCATCTGCAATGTATAAGTGCCTGACAACTTTTGAGTTTGTAGGTATCACCAATTACATTGAACTGTTCTGCTATGGCTGTTCAGGAAAAAGGATAAATTATGTAATAATTAGAAAGCTTTGCATTTTGACTGTGCAACAAATCTCCTGTGAATGTTAAAGAAGTGCGAGTAGTCTACCCAGTTGTTGGCCACTCCTTTCTTCTGCCAGATTGTGTATTCAGAAGTATTGAAAATGCTGTGCACAAGAAGTAAGTCATTGTTTCTCCAGAAGAACATTTTCAACTTTTTTTGAATGAAGGCATTGTCAAAAAGTTAGGAAGAGATACATATAACTTAAGGGACTGGAAATGGTCAGATAATGGAACACTGAAAACTCCATCACTTTGGCACTTAAAACGCTCTAAGTGCAAATATATGTACATCGAAAAAGGCAGGTTGTCTGTTGTAGTAAGAGAAGAAGTATCGTATATGTCTGACCTTTCAATGTATCAATCACTTATCAAGAAGGGAAAAGGGTTCTTTAGCCACCACAGACAAACTGCTATATGGAGTACCTGAAAAACCAGAAAAGTTACAGGATGCAAACCAACTGTTTTCTAAACATTATGGTGATCAGTGGGTTGATAATAAAAAACTGTCATATTATAAAGAAATAATGTCTAAATGGAACACTGCCATTTGTAGAAAATGTCCATGAACTACAAGAAGATGAACTGAGGGTTTAAAGAACAATGGCATCCTTTCCTGTGTTTCATTAATACAATACTCTCTAATAGTTATGTTCTTATGTTCAATTCAAATTTTCTGTTCTTGTAGTATTTTTTTCCGAATTTTTGTATCGGTAGTTAATGACTTATTATTTTATTTTTGATTGTGATACTAATATTATTCACTAATGTAAATTAAAACCACACCACAAAACAGTTGATAATAATTAAACATGTTGTCTTCAATATAGAATGTTCATTATTATTTAGGGCCAAATACCCTCCAATTCCTGAGTTGCAATTCCAAAACCCACCTTCTTGTGTGTATACAGTCAAAGGGATGAAACTTCACAAACTGATTTTTTGTGTTGGTAGTTATGTTCTGACCCAAAGATTTTAGCACATTATTTAAGAAAACTGCCTATCAACATTCTCATGCTTTGTGAAAACCAAAAAAATGTACCTGAAATGTAATTATAAAAATATGTTTATTGCAGAAAAATTATTTACACTAATTTAATTTGAAACATGACATGCCATTGATTTCACAACTGCTTTGATGTTTGGCTCAATTTTTTGTCAATTTACACGAACGAATGGTGAGGGGCAGGGTGCTATCAGATCAACAGCAGCCCACAATCTGTGCATCTCTGATCTAAAGCATAGTCCCAAGAAAACTGTTGCAGTACTGTTCATCAGGAAGCACCTCCAGGACATATACTGGAATATTAAGCTCTTCAACAAAATTTTTCCAGAAGAGGGGACAGTTAAGTATCTACGAATAACCCTAGATGCGAAACTAGCAGAGACTCCTCAGATAAAGAATATAAGTTACAAGGCATAATTTGCTCTTATGTGCACTAGGAGGCCTGTGGAAAAAACTAGAGCCTTAGTACTAAGTATTTTCATCAGATTTCCACCTCTCTAATAAGAACTATTATAATTTATAGTGCCACAGAATGGTGGAATATAGAAGAATAGCTGTCAGGAGCTTGAGAAGGTGCACAGATTGGTTTACTTAGCCATAATGGATGGAACTACACTCCCACTGATGGGTTGGAGATCATATTTGGCACTCCTCCAGTATGTCTTTCGGTTACAATAGAGGCAGCAGGAGGAGCATACAGATTGAAGAGAGGAAAAAAAACTTCCAGCTGCTTCAAAAAACATTTCTATGTAACCATATCAAATAGAAAGCAGTGGAAGGAAGAACCATAGTACCATTCAGGTAACATAGTCTGGTTTACTGAGGCACCAAAACAGAAGAAAGTTCTGAGGCCAGGGTGTACGGAGTGCAGCCTCCTGAGAGTGTAGTTTCTCTACGAAAACTGGAAACAGTACTCACTATCAGTGTATGCATGGAGTGAATCTACATAGTTGTTACAATTATTCAAGTATTCAAATTCATTCAGGAAACAAAGAAGCTCTAAATCTCTATCAGGCCCTGCAATAAGATCAAAGATCATTGCACAATGCCAGGGAAAAGCAACAGAGTAAACCTGCTGTGGGTTCCTGGCCACTCAGGAGTTAGTGTTATCAAACAAGCTGATATGCTATGCAGGACTAGGGGTGATGACTCCATTTTCTGGATTGAAACTTGACTTAACCATCACTAATATTATCATAAAATCTAAAATATGTAGCTGGATCAGGAAGCAGCATACAGAATATAGGACTAAAACCAAAAAACAAAAATGGGACGTATCAATGATTCTGAAACCATGTTTTAAGACAAATGCTGCAATTCTAGACTTCAACATGGGCCAAATTAAATTCATGGTAACTCTAATGACTGGCCATGGAAGCTTCAGGAAACACTTGCACACAATGGGTATAAAAAGGGCCCTAAACACAGACTGTGTGGTAAAAGGGATGGAAACTGCACCACATTTAACCTTCCAGTGTGAAGCATTGGAGGCCAAAGGACAAAAAATATTTGGGTCATTTATTCCTGAAGAAATTATGGCTAACAGAAATCAAGTTAAGGGACTCGTACAACTTTTTAAGGATACTGGGTAACTTTTCTAGAATGACAGGAAGATATACTGAACAGTAAACTTAGTTTCATTGTGAGCAACAATGGGAAAGGGCCACTGTTGTTTTGTCTCTCTGGCTAAATCAAGTCAAATAAAATGCCCTGATATTACTGACAAGGAATAGGAGAGAATGAAGATCAAGATGTAAATTGCCGTTGATGATGAAGCCATTAGATATGTAGCACAAGAGCAGACAGACAAAGGATAAAAAAGGGAATCTGCCACATCTTTTTCAAGGAAATCATTCTGTCAGTTGTCTTAAGCAGTTTAAGGAAACTATGGAAAATCTAACTGTGGATGTCGGTTGTGGATTTGAAATGCTGTCCTACTGAATAAACTTCCAATATGTCTTACCACTGCCTACCAAGGGTCAGTACCACAAGACAGAGACAAAGTGGAAAAGGAAGAAATAAAATGTCATTCAAGAATGTCACCAACATATTCTGGAATACAGAAGATGTAGGAAAGAGCTATGGAGAAAATAGAGAGAGAGAGAGAGAGAGAGAGAGAGAGAGAGAGAGAGAGAGGAGGGACAGAGAGAGAGAGAGAGAGAGAGAGAGAGATGAACAGAAGAATCTACAAAGCAAGTACAAAATGCAAAGGACCAGAAAATTTAAAAGAAAGCAAGAGAAATGACACTGGAAGATGCAGAAAAAGTGAGGGAAGGTTAATATAAAGCATACAGGCATAACAGAATTACAGAAAAATGATGAGGAGCGTACAATATGGAAAATAAAAGGCAATAACTGGGAAATGACCACAAGCCAACACTTAGGAAGTACCCCCTTTCTATCCCTTTCTCTGCCTTCCCCTAGGTTATATTTCTCTCTGTACACACTTTGATCTTCAACTATTCCTCTTTGTCCCTAACTTTTCTCTTTTTTTCCTGCTTATGTTTTGTTCACTAATTCTTCTCTCCCTTTCGCTTGGTTCCTGTGTACACTGTTTAAATGACCTGTTGTCACTTTTGGTGTTCATGTACTACCCAAGTCTGCCCATTTGAACTTGTTTCCTTTACAGGTGTGTTTTAAACTCTAATACAGCAAGTACCATATCTGACAAAGCCATGTGTTAACATTTCCCATTCTGAAATCTTGATTTTGTGCCCCACTGATAATTTGATCCTACCTTGATGAGTCCATCTTCCCTTGCAGTTCTTTGTAGCTTTCTACTTATTGACAGATAATATTCACACTTCTTTCTCTCATTAACTTTTCTTTTGTTTTGGCAAGTTGCAAACCTTAAATGAAAAACCTTTGTTTCTTTGTGGTCCTGACAGATTTTCTTGACAAATTCTTGAAATCTCTGTCAAGCATTCCTTCTTTGCATTTACTCACTCTACCAAGACAAAGCACCTGTGATTCCAAGTACATGATCCTTTTCCATCTATATGTGTGTGATAGTGAATCTGATGCAACCTCACATGGTGGTAAGTACATTCTTTACTTGATTTTATTTGCTGGAAGTTGAATCAATGTTGGGAGTGTATTAAATTACCTTTGTAAAAATAGTCATCCATGTAAGAAGACAAAAAATGAATACAGTCATCAGATTGAGTCTCCAACCAGGCAGCTACTAAACCTTTCACATCAATATCCTCTTCGCTGTAATATGAAGAAAGTAACAATTATTTCTAATTTGTATTGCAAATTTTCAGTGGCTATAACAAATTATGGTAAATAATCACTAAAATATTTTGATTCAATGCAGTTTCTGTACTTAAATACATCAAACCGTTTAATATAGTGTTACATGATATGATTTTAAAATCCTTATGTTGTACAGTTAGGACTTCTGTGACTGACAATCAAAAATCCACTGAATATTGAGAAATAGAGAAAAATATATACATATTTAAAAACTTAATATCTAGTAACTTAAAAACTGTTAAGGTGTTTTCCCTATAAACAAATCCATTTCTTAGATCCTAAATTGTGTAACTTTTCTGTGATATAGCAATATCAATGAGAAGTTGCTTTAATCCACTTTTTGTCAGTAATTGTTTTGATGTCCCTGCATAACACAGTAATTTCATGACTGTCAGTGCTATTGCATTGGATGCGAATTGGAAGTACTTGACAGTTGATCTGGAACAATAAAATCTACTGTTTTTCTGAAGGACAGAACTACTGTTTATTCTATTAGAATCTAATTTCATTTCACGTAATTAAGAAAACTAGGAAATTCATTGTTTGTTTCATGTAAATGGTGTAAACTTCAGTAATGACATTGTTAGTTGGCAGAATTGAATGTCTAAACATGTAAACATATTCAAAACTATTTTGTATGTATGCCTGATCAATTTGATGTGGTAATTTTTAATATTAATACCAAAAGATGTAACATTAACAATGAAATAACTGTTTAAAAAGGTACATAAGAATGGAAGCTAGCTCGATGGGCATCATTGCTGGTCAGAGGTTCTGTGACACACCACCTCTGTCATATTGTCCAATAAAAATTCTATGAAAAGTATAAAGTTAAAGGTTCCTTAATCCACATAGCGTGCTGAATGTGTCTAAGACATGAATCCAGTTCTCAGGAAGAACTCCAGGACAATGAGCAGATAACAAATTAAGTATCCTGAGGTGCATCACCCGTACAGACTGTTCACATTTCATGCACCCATGTTGGCTGTTCACATTTTGTTGTGTATAAAACTGAAGCAAGGTTATAGCACACAATGTAGCATGGACTTCAGCAAGCTCACATAGTCATTTCCTTTTAAAGAAGTAGACATTATGTCACAATGTAGTTGGAATATTAGGAGTTAATCAATTGTAACGTCACATGTAGCACCACATTTCAAAAGCTATTCTCTTCTTGACTTAATAAGTCCCCATTTTACTTCCATACAAGATTACACTCCAAATACCTTCAGAGAAGACTTTCTAACACTTAAATTTATATTCAGTGCTAACATATTTCACTTTTTGAGAAAAGCTTTTCTTGTTACTGGTTTTCTGCATTTTATATCCTCACTCCTTAAGCCATCATCAGGTATTTTTTGTCCAAATAGTTACTCGTCGACTACATGTAGTGTCTTGTTTCCTAATCTAACTCCCTCCACATCACCTGTTTTAATAAGACTACATTCCAATATCAACTTACAGCTTTTCTTTTTCAAGGCACTATCCAGTCATTCAAATGATCATTCAAGTCCTTTGCCATATCTTACTGATCTACTGTGTTATTGCAAACCTTGAAGGTTTTATTTCTTCCCACTGAACTTTAAATCCATTTCGATTTTTCATTGTTTCCTCCTTTTCAGCTACTGCTTCCCTTTCAGGCCTTTTGACTCTCATAACATCAGTCTGCTTCCTGTGCAAGATGTAGATAAGTTTTTACTCACTATCTTTTATCTCTGTTACCTTCAGAATTTCACAGAATGTATTCCAGCCAACAGTGTCAAAAGCTTTCTCTAAATCTGCAAAAGCTCTAAACATAAGTTAACCTTTCTTCAGTCTACCTTCTAAGATAAGTCATAGGGTCAGTATGGCCTTGGGTGTCCCTACATTTCTTCAGAAATCCAAACAGATCTTCCCGCAAGTTTGGCTTCTATCAATTTTTCAATTCTTCTGTAAATAATTCATGTCAGTGCTTTGTAACCATAACTTTATTAAACTGATGACTGGTTCTTCCAGGGATTTAATGATTCCTTGGGAATACACTCTACTCTGGGAGGCTTGTTTTGATTTATGTACTGAAAGATAACAGAGTGAACATCTGCATTCTTTTTGGGTGGACTGGGAATGGCAGTACAGGGAATGAGATTCTGAATAGCGTGGACAGGGATTCCAAGTCAAGCATAAGTTTGTTGGAAGACTCCTGGGTGTAGTTTTCCAATGTGATGCAGAATTCCAGATGCTGCAAGCACTTAAGAGTACAATATGTATTTAAGACTTCGGGTGGATCAAAAGATGTTAAGGGAACTCATAGACTCTGAGAAGGGAGAAAGTTGTTGTTTCACAACAGAAGCATGAGGACCTCTGTCTCCAGCACACAAGTAGCAAAATTTGTGATTGTGTTTTTTGAGCAACAAGTGGTCACACATGGGTCAAGTTTTGGGACTTTGAATATTTCACGAGTGCATCAAAACTTACAATATTTCCACATTAAGAGTTTGAACCCTTAACTGTATATTTCTGGATATACTCTGAGACTGCTTTGTGATTTTATTTCTTTTGTCAAATAAATTCTATGTCTCACATCATCCATAGATTTCTCCCAGACCTTTTTTTTTTTTTTTTTCTTAACCCCCCCCACCCCCCCACCCCCACCCCCCCCCCACCCACCGCATCGTGCTGCCTTCATACCTCTGAATGGCAATATTGTTCATTCTATTTCTATCATGCCACATACAATTAAAAAATTACTACATCCATCACTTGTCTTATGAACTTGTTGATTAAATGTAACTTTATACCTGAAGAAAACCATGCCCATACGAGAAATCGTTGCAGGAGATGCATTGCTTAAATCATGAGTCTCAAAAATGAAGTTAACATTTGGGCCAAACTGAATTCTCCAACCAGATGGTAGCGTTAGAAGACGATTGTCATCAAGAACTGAATTAAGAGACTCTACCCATTCTGGATCAACATCACCATCACATACTATCCATGACTGCTGATCTGGAAAGATGTTTATTATCAATGCATAAAATGTCATTAAATGTAGATAAATTAATGCACAAATTACAAAAACAACAAATAAAATTTGAAAGCAACTGGACAGCAAATCTGTCAGGCTACCCAAATTGTAATTATATCAGCTATGCAGGAAATGACAGATTGCTACTTACCATTAAGAAGACACATCAAGTTGCAAACAGGCACGATTAAAAGACACTCACATATAGCTCTCAAATGCAGCCTTTGTCAGTAAGGAGAGACACACACAAAAAATTCACACACACACACACACACAAGCTAGCACACCGCGTGCACACATGATCACCAACTCCAGCATCTCAGTCTGGAATGCAAAGTCACGTGGAAATTGTATTTGTAATCATCATCATCACCCTCGGAATACAAAATCTACTTGCAACAATTAAAGTTGCTGAGAATATAGTGTAATGAATCTATTGAGAAAATTATATAACTGATCCTCTTCTACTTCCATAAAATGTTAAGACCCATCTCTTCAGTACAATCAAAAACATCACATCACACATTTTGAACCTCTACTTAACAACGTAATTTTTTTCTTGTATCCCCCTACTATCCATTCTCATTCTCATTCAGTTATCTTTAGCTGTCTGTAATTATCCAACAAAACAGGTAAGAACACTATTGAAAAGAAACAAGGATATGAGGTGGATAAATCCTGGTAAAAGTATGTTTTGCTAGGACTCAGAGAAAAAGAAAAAGTCACAGTCTGAAGCTCCATTATCATCATTACACCAGATTCTACACTCCGTCATTCAAAAAGTAAAACTCATACTCATATAATAAAACACCACAATAATAATGCAAAAACTATTTGGAACATTATTGAACAAAGAAACAGACAAAACTAGTAATCAAAATCAAACTGAGCCACCAGAATATACCTTCACATCACTGGCCACCAAATTCAATGATTACCTCCTCACAGTGACTGCAAAGACTGCACACAGAAATGAACAACCAAATACAGATGCCTTAGATTTACTTTTGCAGACACTGCATGCACCATCTACAGCCTTTAATTTCAATATTATGAAATGAATAGAGTGCTGCCCACAATATGGAGGAGATGCTAAGTCATAAGTCATGGAGAGGCACAATGGAAAGACTGCTGAGCACGTGAGCTTCTGGCCAAAAAGCAAGGAGGCAGTGATCGTGTGTGTGAGTTGCACTTGCGTGAATGCGTGTGTGTATCTACTTTAGAAGAAGGCCATTACACCAAAACTCAATTGTTTAGTAGTCTTTTTGTTGTGCCTGTCTGCAACTCAACATCTTCTGCACATGATGAGTAGCACTCTATCCTCTTCATAGTATTGTCATTATTCTGTTGTGGATTTTCCATTATTAGACATAAATTTCAAAAATACAGCGTCTAAGGAGATTAAAGAATTCATCAGGTCACTAAAACATAGTAATTCTACTAGCTATGATGGTGTTTCTAGCAGATATTAAAATCTTGTGCTGACTTGACAGGATTATCCTTAAGCTATCTTTGTAATCCATTAATGATTCAGGGTGCAAGTGCCGTGTGGAATGGAAGCAGCTATCTGGAGGCAGGGGAGGGGAGGGACAGCAGTATGTGCGTGGGGAAAGAGAAAAGAGCTGTCTGGTGAAGTTACTAGACTGCCAACAGGCACAATGTCAGGTGGCTGTCAGGTAGGGAGGTGCGGATGCAGGGTGGAGAGAAGTAAAAAAGGTGGGTAGTGAGGAAGGTGAAAGATGGTGGGTGCATTGGCAGAGGGTGACACACAAAGTGGGTGGGAGATGGGAATGGGGGTAGCTGGTAGGAAAGACGGGTGGAAGCTGTTGGGTGGAGGGTGTGGGGACAGTATGTTACTATAGGTTATAGGATAATTTTAGGAGTGGTGACTGTGTTGTAAGGATAACTCCTATCTGTGCTGTTAAGAAATGCTGGTGGTGGAGGATTCAGATGGCTTGGGTGGTGAAGGATGTCATGTTCATCTGCATATATGCCACAGGGTAGTCTACTTTGCTTTTGCACAGTTTGGTAGTGGCCATTCGTCCTGTTGGACAGCTGGTTGGTAGTCACATCAATACAAAAAGCTGTGCAATGGTGCAGCTTAGCTGGTAAATAACATGGCTGCTTTCACACGAGGCCTGACCTCTTTGGGGTATGATAAGCCTGTGATAGGACACAAATAGGAACTGCTGGGTAGGTGGATTGCACAGATCTTGCAGCAGAGTCTCCCAAAGGGATATGGTCCCTGTAGGAATGCGTTGGTATTGGGAATGGAATAAAGATGCACTAGGATGATGTGCAGGTTGGGTGGGTGGGTGATGGAATTAGGAGGTATTGGAAGGATCTTGGGTAGGGTACTTCTCATTTGAGGGCATGATGATAGGTAATCCAAGACCTGGCAGAGGATGTGGTCCAGTTGTTCCAGTCCCAGGTGGTATAGGGTGATGAAGGTGGCACTGTTTTGTGGCTGTATCTTGAGGGTGATGGAAGGATTGGGGATGTGAGGGGAAAAGGAATGGGAGGTCTATTTGTGGACTAGGTCTGGGGGACATATCTGACTGTGAAGGCCTTGGTGAGACCTCAGCATACTGGGCTAGGGAGTTCTTCTCACTGTAGGTCAGCTGTAACCAGATGGCCAGACCATATGGGATGGATTGTTTGGTGTGGAAGCCATGGCAGTTTTCAAAATACAGGTACTGTTGATGTTTGGTGGGTTTAATGTGGACAGAGGTGTCTATGGAGTCATCAAAGAGGAGGAGGTCAACATCCAGGAAGATGGCACACTGGGTCGAAGAGAATCAGGTGAAGAAGATGGGAGGGAAGATGTTGAGGCTGTAAGGAATGTCTTGGCCATGAGTCCAGATCATGATGATATCATCAATGAACCTGAACCATACTAGCGGTTTGGAATTTTGGGAGGCTAGGAAGTCTCCTCTAGATGGCCCAGGTCAGCATAGGATCGTGCCATATGGATGTTCATGGCTGTGCTGTGAGTTTGCTTGTATACCTTCCCTGCAAAGGAGAAGTACACTGGTCCAAAATTAAAGTAACAAATGGAAATTTTGCAAGATTGCATTTATTTTGCCACAAAACATTATAAACAGGTGATAGTAAAGCAGAAACAATGTAAAAAATACAAAACATAAACAACTGCAACATACATGACAGTAGACAAAAGTGTCCTTTTTCCAATTTAATGGAACTACACACACATTGAGACAACTGATTAATGTGCTCAGCAAGCAGTGTGACCACCTCTGGCAGCAACACAGGCCTGATAACAATGGAACATGCAGTGAATGATGTCATCAACATCATGTTGAGTCAATCACACCCTATTCTTCCTGCAGAGCTGCTCGCAAGTGTTGGGGAGTAGTTGGTGGATGCTGACGTGATAGAACCCATCTCCACAGTGCACCCCAGACACGCCCTATGGGATTAAAACTGGAAGAGCGAGCATGCCACGCCACACATGCTATATCTTCCATTTTGAAGAAAACATCAACCACACATTCCGTAAGAGGTCTAACATTATTGTCCATCAATACGAAGTCTGGACCCACAGCACCTCGCAACAACCACACATGAGGCCTCAAGATCTCGTCATGATACCTGACAGCAGTTAAACCATACTGATTCACCTGTACAATCTCATGAAGAGACGATGAGTGGTCAGCATAATCCCTGTCCTTATCATTACGGATCCTCCTCAATACCAGTCTCTTACCACAATATTTGGGTCCCAAAATCATGTTCTACATTCCCTCCAGAGGTGAATCCATCAAGAATCACTCTCCAGACCAAACTGGAACTCATCTGTGAGAAGAACATTGCCCCACTGTTCGACTGGTCCAGGTGGCATACTGACAACTCAACCCTAGGTGTTCCCTCCTGTGAAGACACATCAGAGGCACACATGCAGCAGGTCTCCGACAATAAAGGCCACTCTGACAAAGCCTTCTGTACACCGTTTGCTTCAATACAACACACCGAGTGGATGCTGTGAGGTCAGATGCCACTTGCCATGCAGTACTAAGGCAGTACCTTTGTACCCTTACACCCAAATAATGGTTCTCTCTTCCTGATGTCACACATGGTCGGCCCTGCACTGCTCTTAGGGATACAGTTTAGGTCTCTACAAACCATCACCACATTTGAGAAACAACAGAATGATTCACATTGAGCCATCAGGGCACATCAGTTCACGAATGTCCTGCTTCCATTCTTTCTATGGCTTTCCACTGCAGAGAGTCTGGTAGGCATCTTTCCTGTGCAATACTGCACCATCTGTGACTGTGTACAAAGCAATTGTGGATGTGGGACCAGCAGACAAATTCTACCCCATTTGATGGGTGCCCTGATATCATCGCTGCTGTAGTTGTCAATTGACAGAAATGGCATCTTCTGTGCAGAACACAATCAAACGGACATCTGTTGGCACAGCCAGAATGCCAGTCTGGCCATGGTGGCCAGAGATAGAGGTCATGTATGCATGAGACATGCCTGCTTGTGCAAATGTGTGCATGTTTTCTTTTGTGAAAAACACTTTGGCCAAAACCTCAACATGTAAACAGTCTTTTCATTGTGCCTGTTTAGAACTCAACATGTCACCATTAAGGTGTTAAATTTCTCATGTAGGTCATTACTTCTATAACCCTGTGACCTTTTTTCTTTCTTCAGTAAACGGTAGAAATAGTTTATGTTGTCCTGACTACAGCATCTACATGGAGTTCTTAAAGACATGTTATTCCCAATACTGCAATTTACTTTTTAGCTTAGTATTTGAACTAGATGGTCACTAAAGCTAGCACTGTAAATTCTCACTAAAGCTAGCACTGTAAATTTTTAATGAAGTGTTGGATGAACTCTTCTTGACTAGAAACTAATCTTAAGCTATTTCACAAGCATCCATTACTTGAGTAACACCATTTACTTCAGTATTTAAATTGTAGAGCGTATTAATATTCAAAAGGGCCTCTCTCTTCACACTTTTGTAAGAAAATCTATTTTGAAGTCTTCACAAATTACCAAAGCGCATTCGATTTTATTTGCTTTGTTGAGCAATAAATCTAATTCATTTAAAAAAGGTTCAAAATGTCTAGGTGGTGATCAGTAAAATGTAACAGTAACCAAGTTGAGTGTTGTAATTTTTATAGCTGCTGCTTCATAGTCCTTTTTGATATTTGTTCACATTAAGTCAGGTAGGGTAGTAAAATCCATATTTTCATGCTTGTAAATTGCAACTCCACCCTGCTCACTTTCTGCAGTAATATGACTTTTGTTATTTTTGTGTGTTGAACTGATTCAAGGCTAAGCCAGTGCCCATAAGCACATTATTACTGAGATGTACTTCAGCTCATCTGTTAGTAGTGCATTAATTTCTTGTGTATTATGGTGATAAGTTTTTATATTGTGTTCATTCATTGCTTAGTAGTCATGTGTTAGCTTCCAAGCAAGTATCAGTGTTTGTTACATAGCTGTGTGATAAGTATTATGCACACACTACATTGTGCCAGTCGGCTGCGAGTGTAAATAAAATAATGAGAGCCTGGACTACTCCATGATGGACCAGGAATAGCCTCTTCACTCATTTTAAAATTGGAAACAAGAGCAATACACAACACAAAGCTAAGAAAAGTACACAAAACAAACAGCTACAATGCAATTATTTACCAAGGTTGCCAGTGTCATAAAACTGATATTTCAGGCACAACCTCTATCGGTATCTTACGCAACCATATGTCAAAAACTTGCCCCCCCCCCCCCCCCCCCCAATAGTAGATAAACAGCAACCACATAATATTAAAACTGAGAAAGCAGCAGCTTTTTTCAAAATAGCAGCTTCATTAGTTGATTAAATTTAAATGGCATAAGTGAGAATTATATTACGCAGTACAATGATAATTTATAGTTAACATAGTACAAAGATTAAGAATCTGTGGTTTCCTTGTCTCTTGTTACAGTATAACTTGACTCATTCCACATCCCTGACAATTCTTTACCTTGATGGTATCTATATAACATGGTGAATGAATGAGAGTATTAATTCCTGGAGTCCCGGTAATGTGATGAAGTATTATCTGTTTCTCCTCACATTTCATTCTGTGTTCTTTAGCTAAGTAGTGATCCATCAACAAGGATTTCTCAATTTGCTGTAGATTTGAGGAGTGACAGTGTTCTATATGCAAACTTTGAACAGTGCAAAATGTTTGGAGAAAGTAACATTTTCCACAGTGCCATGGAACGCTGTATACATCATGCTTCCTTCGACTGAGAACATCTGTAATCAATGATATGAAACTACGAATACCCAGCATACACAAAATTGGAGGCTGCACAAATAACCTGAATCATCCATTTTGATGCCTATTTAGATGCACAATATCTAGTTGCATTGGTGTCACAAGTCCCAGCAACCACATCTCAACTGCAGATCATAACCAGATAGACAACTAAAAATGGAACATATGTTGATTTTAGGATGCTGTGCTAAGCCCTAAAAAATTCCACCCCTGGAAAATCCTAGTCAACTACACTTTTTTTTATGAAATAGTGTCTGATGAGATGTTAAATTACAATCTTCCTTCTTATATCTGACAGAAGCGTTGTTTTTCAATTCTTTCTTCTGATAGACTATTGATTAGAATCCTTCATATGATACTTCAGAACACAGTTAACTTTCACATTACATATTACCTGACATCTCAGAATATACATGTTGTGCTGCTAAAGTAAGTACACCATCATTCCACTGCCTTGTGTCTATGTCAATCTGGCCCAGAAACTGAGTCCTTGGCATAGCTTTTGGATTCATAGTGTACTGCTTAATTGGTTGACTGAGTTTCCCTAGAGCCTGGAACAGATGTAGTAATCCCTCTTACTACTTGCATACAGACAAATGGAAGGCATAATTTTCACAGTTTTGAGTAGAAAGACAGTGCTATGAATCTACAAATGAAAAATAATGGAATTCAAGTAGGGAACTTATAAGGGAACAACAATGGCCAATGGGTACTGAATAAACTGAGTTAAAGAGTGTAAAATGACAATAAATAGCATTAATGTAAAATGAGCAGCCCACCTAACACAAATAATGCGCAGTACACAATAATATGTTACTGAAATTGAACCCAGGAATAAAACCTGTGATCCACAAACATAAACTATAATGTTAAAACAGAACATTAAAACAATTAATTTGTTTGGTGAGATATATAAAAATGCACTTTATTTAACTGGATAAATAAAAAATTGACTCATCAAGTGGCAACAGAAGATACGCATAATAGATGGTGGTAATTGGCAAAGTTTCGGAGCCAGTGGCTCCTTCTTCAGGCAGAAGGGTTTGAAGGAGAAGGAAGAGGGGTAAAGAAAAAGGACTGGAGAGGTCTAGGAAAAGGGATAGATTTCTGGAAAGTCACCCAGAATTGCAGGTCAGGGGAGACTTACTATACAGAATGAGAAGGAAAGATGATTGTTGATGACTGCATCGGGTGAGATTTGAAAACCTGAGAGCTTAAAGGTGGAAGACGAGGTAATATGTAGACAGAGATTACTGATTAAACATCATGCACTTAGATTTTCACTCTTATTAACTCATACATGATGTTTAAGCAGTAATCTCTGTCTGAATATTATCCTGTCTTCCACCTTTAAGCTATCAAGTTTTCAAATCTTGTCTGGTGCAGTCCCCAACAGTCAGCCTTTTCTTCTCATTCCATATGGTAAGACTCCCCTGACCTGCAGTTCTGGGTCACTTTCCTGAAATCTACCCCTTTTCCTAGACCTCTCCACTCCTTTTCCTTCACCCCTTTTCCTTCACCTTCAAACCCTTCTGCCTGAAGAAGGAGCCACTGGCTCCAAAAGCTTGCCAATTACAACTGTCCTCTATGTGTGTGTTCTGCCACCGCTTGGTGAGTATCTTTTTTGTCTATTCAATTAAATAATTTAGTCAATAATTGATTATTTTTGTTGTTATAAAATGCACTTTACTACATTTAAAAGCAAGAAATTTGTAGACTGTGTGTACAGATTAGATTAGGATACCTGGAATTGTTGGAAGAAGCTATGTTCTTAGTGTTCAAATTAAATACACAAAAATCTTATTTTCAGCTCCAAATAAAAAAGGCACATTTACAAACAAGTGATCTTATAATATCATAAAACAAACAATGGAAAATCCAGGAAGGAATAATAACAGTATTGTGAAAAGGGTAGTCACCACTCACCATATAGAGGAGATGCTGAGACACAGATAGGCATAACAAAAAGTCAAACATGCCTTCATCAGAATAGACAACATACTATCACAGGCTCACAGAAACACAACTCACACACATGACCACAGTCTCTGGCTGCCATGGGCAGACTCTAAGCAACAGTGCATGACGGGAGAGGCAAACTGGGTGGTGGTGGTAAGGATGAGGCTGGGGCAGTAAGTGGGAGGGACAGCAGGATAGGTGTAGGGCACAGTAAAGTCCTGCTAGTGGGAGCATACAAGGGTAAGGTGGGGGCAGAGTAAGGCAGCCAGGTGCAGTTGGGAAGTCAGACAGCACATAGAATGCAGCAAGGTGGTTGCAGCTTAGCTTGTGGATCACATGACTGGTTTCACAGGCAGTCCTGCCTTTGATGTGCTAGGTGATACTGGTGACTGGACTGGAGTAGGTGGTGATGGGAGGATGTATGGGACAAGTCTTGCAGCTAGGCCTATTACTGGGTTATGAACCATGAAGCAAAGGGTTTGGAGCAGGGGCTGTATAGAGATGGACAAGGATATTATGTAGGTTGAGTGGGTGACAGAATACTACTGTGGGAGGGGTGGGAAGGATATTGGGTAGGACATTCCTCATTTCAGGGCACAATGCGAGGTAGACCAAACCCTGGCAGAGACTGTGATTCAGTTGCTCCGGTCTTGGGTGGTACTGAGTCTGAGGGGAATGCTCTCCTTGTGGTCAGATGGTGGGGTTTTGAGAGGTGGTGGGTGAATGGGAAAACAAGGCAACAGAGATCTGTTTTTATACAAGGTTGGGAGAGTAATTACATTGTGTGAAGGCCTCACTGAGACCCTTGCTGTGTTTCAAAAGTGACTGCCTGTCACTACAGATGGGATGGCCACAGGTGGCTAGGCTGTGTGAAAAGGACTTCCTGGTAAGGAATGTATGGCAGCTGTCAAAGTGAAGGTATTGTTGCTGGTTGGTAGGTGTGATATGGACGGAGGTACTGATGTAACCATCTTTGAGGGGGAGGTCAACATCAAGCAAGGTGGCTTGTTGGGTTGAGGAGGACGAGGTGAAGTTGAAACGGGATAAGGTGTTAAGGTTCTCGACAAATGTAGATAGGGTGTCCTCACCCTCTATCCAGATCACAAATAGTGCTTAGAAAGGATTCCTCTAGATGGCCCATGCTGTTTGGCATGTGAGTGCCCACAGCTGTGCCTTGAATTTGTTTGTAGGTGTTGCTTTTAAAGGAGAAGTAATTTTGGATGACAATATAGTTGTTCATGGCGACTAGGGAGGAGGTTGTTGGTTTGGAATCACACATCAGGAAAGGTAGTGTTCAACACTGGCAATGCCATGACTTAAGGAACATTAAGGTAAAGGGATGTGGCAACAACAGTGACGAGCAGGGCACCATGTGGTAAAGGGACAGGGGCTATGGAGAGTCAGTGGAGGAAATGGTTGGTATCTCTTATATAGGAGGGTAGGTTGCAGGTAAGAAGATGAAGCTGTGGTTGGGAAGCATGTAGAAGGAAGGAGTACAGGGACATGTAGGGGTGAGGAGAGAGATGGACTCCAGGGGGAGGTTCTGCGATAGGCCTAAGGATTTGACGAGAGACTGGAGATCCTGCTGGATTCCTGGAATCGGGTCACTGTGGCAAGGTTTGTAAGGTGAATGAATCTGTCTGCTGGTGTAGTCCTTTACCAGGAAATCCTTGAGGTTCAAAACAACAGTCGTGGAGGTTTTGTCAGCAGGCAGCTTTATAAAATCAGGATAAGTTCTTAGGTGGTGGATTGTGGTTCTTTCTGCAGCTTTTATGTTAGCTTACCTGTTGAGGAATTTGGGGAATGATGGTGAAGCAAGGTTCGAGATTAAGAAATCCTGGAAAGATAATAGAGGGTGATTTGTGGGCAGTGAGGTTGGATCACAGTTGGAGAAGTAGTGACCTGAGTAATGCAGGGTTCAATATTGGCCTTTGGTTTAGTCTGACTGGTAGGGTTGGTGGCGAACAAGTGTTTCCACTGTAGGGACTGGGAGAAGGTGAGAAGGTCTTTCACAAGTCCTGCATGATAGGATTTGAGAGTGGGACAAAAAGTGTAGGGCCTTTGGAAAGGGCTGATACTTCTCCGTGGCAAAGGCTTTTGGAGGGAACACTCATGACTGAACCATGAAAACATTAATAAAATGTGCTGCAGTTTAAATAATATTTGAAGAAAACCAAATTTTTTTTGCAAAATGAGTTCTGCAGGATTCAGTCATGGCAGCATAGTTTTCCTCTGCTTGCATGAAGCACTTCACAATGTTAATAAATACACAGAGAAATGTAAAGATGCTTTCTATGATACATCATACTGACCAATTTTCCCTACTCCACAAAATTCCACATAATAAAAAGTAATCATTAATAAATCAAAAGTACAAAGCATTACTAATAAATCTGTTAATCATACATCTTCATAAAAATGTAGTTGCACACAACAACCCATAAGTTTCTGAGATGGAGTAATAAGTAGAAAACTAATGAATAACCATAAACAAAGTTCTGAAACATCTGAGTAATCAATCCATTAATATGGAATGAGCATACTGATCAGATAATTTGAGATCTTAAACAACTCTGAAAGCTGTTTCTTCAGATGCTGATGGATATGTACAACTCTGTATCTACATCCCAACTGCCTGATAAAATAAGACAAACTTCGAGACTCACACTCTACAGGGAGAAGAGATGTAACACTCATCTGCTGCCAATTAAGTGGCTAAAAAGTGGCCAATCATGCATGTAAAATATTCTGCACAAATTTTATCAGCCAGTGACCTGAAGATGAAGGCAAGTGGTGTATGGGAATTATTGTTCTTTTTTGTTATGAATGAGTAATATTTCATTATTTGGTATTTGTTCTGTATTCGTGTAAGTGTGTTAAGGGCCACTATGAAAAAACAAACACACAAACGAACACTGCATCGCTGTACCCTTCACATGACCATCCAAATATCAAAACCAACATTAGTGGTTTTTTCGAGACAAGTTTGATTGACTTACCATCTTTAGGAGATGACAAATTGTTGTCTTTCCTGAACCTGATGGTCCCATTAGCACGACACCCATTCGTTGTTGCAGCTGCTCATATACTTCTAAACATTTCTTTTCCTGCAAGTAACAGAACAAATAACTGACAACCATTAATATGTTACAGACTGCATGAGCATACACAAAGTTAAAATAATTTCACTATTTTGCTTATCCCAAACTTTTCAAAATTTCAAGCAATTGGCAAATGACAGAAATGTACACACTTTTAAGACGAGACAAGACTGAAGGAAAGCCACCCTTTTCAGAGATTTTAGTTGAGGGAAAGTTACATGATTGTTTTGGAAACTTGTTGTATGATAAACTGACCCACATAGAATGATATTTCAATGGGCACAGTTTCCAGCATCTTACCCAAAATAGAGCTGTGCTGAACACTCTGATAGATAGAGTTAGTAGCATATCATATGAGAACTATCTCAGCAGCAAATTAAATCATCTAACCAGTGTGTTTACACAATATGACTCTCAAGCCCATGAAATCAAGTTAGCTCCTCTGGAAAAGACACATCCAAATCCATCCAATGGAAAAAGCAACATCAGTCCATAGTCTTCCTCCCACTTTGTGGAGCAACAGAAAGTAAAACTGGATGAATCTCTAACAGCTATGGGATTAAGACAGACTTTAAGCCAGCTAAGAAAATCAAAGAGATGTTGCATCCTGTGAAGGAGAGTCATTGCTTCTGAGTTGTAGGTGTGTATGATATTGCATTTTAATGTGGCAATAGTTATGTGGGATAGTCTATTTGAACCATCTCCCAGCATTATTCTGAATATCTGCAGCACATCATGAACAGAAATCTAAAACAATCTTGGGTTGTTGAACACAGGCTTATAAATGAGTGCAAAAACATTATTTGAGCAGACAGTCATTCTATCTCTTGCTTGAAACTACTGTCACTCAATCATTAACCCTATGGCACATACCATCCACTGCAAAGGATAGCTGTTAATGATCACTTCTTGGACTTTTTCAATCAGTCCTGAGGCTGCAAGTGCACACAGTCCACTGCAGTGGGCACTTCTTACTGGTGTTGGTCCTGGATGCATTTACAGCCTCCAGAATGACTGAAAACACCAAAGAAGTGACTATCAAAAGCCTTCCAATGCAGTGAAAATCATGCGCCATAGGGTTAGAGGCTGTGAAAATTAGATTGAGTCAACAACTCACATGATATGGGCTAGGCACTCTGCAATGTATAGAATCAGGCACTAGATAGCATGAGTCTCTAGTTGCAGTGGGCACTGTTACAGCATTTACATTTGTGTGTTTCCATTACTTCTTTAAGAATGAGTTACTTTTCTGACAAAGGCTATGGTGGATACTACCAAAAGCTCATATTTTTCATTGAGAAGTAACATGAGAATTACTCTGAGAATATTTAACTTTCCCATAAAGTTACATTACTTTTGGGCATCCTCTATTATCTTCATGCTTCATGGTGAATAGAAGAACTGCCCATGTAACGGAAATGGAAGAAGAATGAGTCAGATAATTAGATGGTAGAAACAAGTTTGTACATAACAGATGATGCTTTGTCAATGGAAATTAAAAAGGACAATGTAGGCTGTAAAACATTGAAGAACTAAACTGTGCCCCACTGAGCACTAAACAAGTGACAAATAGAGCAGGATAGGAGCAACAAAAAGAAAAAAAGCAATATTAACTGATGTTTTGTTCCATTATAAATTATACATACCTGTCTTTCATTAAAATGTAATCCAAGCTCTGAAAAACTTGTTTTCAAGGCTTCTTTGAGCATTTTTCCAGTTGATTCAACAAATTCAGTTCCAGGAAACATGTCTTGAACTAAGGCATCAAATTTTTTACAGTCGGCAAAGGTTAGTTTTGATGCTGTGTTCAAACGCAGCACTGAGACAACTAACTGAGTTTCATCAGATTCTGATAAAGGACTGTTATTTGAAGTGCCTTTCTCTCTCTGATGTGCTCGAATAGCAGCTCCACATCCTCCAAGTATAGTCTTCAGTGCTCGGAGGCCCCAGTCATAGTGTTGTTGCTTTGACAGTAGTTTCCTACAAACAATTTCACAGTGTGACTCACAAAGCTATTTAAACAAAATCCTATATGCTATGGTGATAGCATAAACAACTGCACCCGTGCCTTCATTAGGACCACAAAATCTTTTGCAGCATAGTCAATGAGAAAATATTGTATGGTGCTCAACATGAGTTACTTCATAGTAAGTATACAACTTTTGGAGAGTAGCCTCATCAGAAACAAAATTAATTATCTGTTGGTAAAGCCTTATCAGTACAATGGTCATATTGACATTGACCCATGTCTTACAGTGAAAGAATGTAGAGTTTCAATGTGCAGATTCAGGGTACAGTTGTACAGAGTGCTGCATTAGGTTCATCTTATAATAACTGAAGTAGTAGGTACTCCAATGTTAATTCATTTTTATGGCAAATTTTTTCTGAAAGTGCTCAACAGTTTCATTCAGAACTGACATTAATTGAAAATCAAGGATTTTTTATATGTGCCATACTTAGAATTTAAACTGTACAATTTTATATGAGTGATTAGATTAGATTCAGTTCTCATTCCATAGGCCCAAAAATGAGATGATTCTCATGAGTGTGGAACATGTCAGAAAGTATAACATAAAAAGCATAGAACATCTGAATATAATTCTCGCTTCCTGTGTCATTTGTCAGGAAAATGTCAACATATGTGAATACATTACAGTAAACTGGAATTGCTAATGTTTAACAGAATTAATACACTGTCAGAATGAAACATAGTTATGCACTTTTAATAAATTTATCATATAAAAAATACTTAATCTTGACTGTTGTGACCAAGTGCTGTCAAAACCGAAATCTAACAGACACTTTTATTTAAGCTGGTCTAACAGTCCCTATTGAAGATATTCATCTATGGAATAGAAGGTGTTGCCTGCCAAAAAGCCTTTCAAACCCTGTTTAAACTGTGTCTTATCTGAAACCAAGTTTTTAATGATTGCTGGCAATTTACTGAAAATGTGTGTTCCTGAATATTAGGGCCCTTTTTGGAACAATGCAATACATTTTAGGTATTTGTGTAGATTGTCCTTATTCCTGATATCAATATTAACTATTGAGATGTAGGTTGGAAATAGAGCCATATTATTTGCAACAAATTTCATAAAGGAATAAATATACTGAGAAGCAGTAGTCAGAATACCAGTGTCCTGAACAAGTTTCTACATGAATTACAACGCAAATGAGTCTTATTGTATGCTTTTGTATTCTAATAACTTTTGCTCAGTTTGATGAGTTACCTCAAAATATGATCCGATATAACATAATAGAATGAAAGAAAGCAAAGTATGTAAACTTTTTTATATTTATGTCACCTAAATCTGACATCATTTGCATTGCAAATACAGACCTGTTTAGGCAATTCAGCTGTTCTGTGGAATGCCTTTCCAAAGTAAATTTATTATCAGGTCGTAATTCCAGAAATTTAACACTGTCAACCCCCTCTATCTGCATGTCTTCATATGTTATACATATACTGGAAGGAAATCTCTTACAGGTTCTGAACTGAATACAGAGGGTCTTTTCAAAGTTTAATGATAGTGAATTAGTATTAAACCTTTTATTAATGTCGGTAAAAATTTGATTAGCAGCCATTTCTGAAACTGTACTTGATTTGCTATTTATTGCAATGTTCGTATCATCTGCAAAAACTTAGCATCTGGTATTGCAACAGTCAAGAGGTCACTAACGTCCACAGGAAAAAGCAATGGATCAAAGAAGCAACCTTGAGGAACACCACCTGTAATTAATTTCCAATCAGATGAAGACTGATTGCTTCTCCCACAGGCATTCCATAATGACACCCATTGTCTCCTGTTAATTAAATAAGACTGAAACCATTTTGCAGCACTGGCAGTGACACCATAATATTGTAATTTACTTACAAGACTACTGTGATTCACACAGTCAGATATTTTTGACAGGTCACAGAAAATTCCAGTAACCTCTAATTTGTTACCTACTGTGTTAAGTACATTCTCACTGTACATGTAAATAGCCTTCTACACCACAGAATCCTTGGGGATGCAAATTGTGACTTTAATAATATATTTTTTGCAGTCAGATACTTAACAAGATGCTTGAACACAACCTTTTCAAATTTTTTGGAAAAGCCAACAAAAGCGATACTGGTCATTAGTTTGACAGTATCTCTTTACCTCCCTCTCGTAAAGGGTATATTTTAGCCACTCTGTTCCACTGATAAGAGATTGATTACACAAATAACTTAAGGTAGAACTCAACTCACAAGAACACTCTTTGATTAACTTGGTTGATGTGTTACTGTGACCACTAGAATACTTTGATTTTAAGGATTTTATGATTGATACTACTTCTTTTGGAGAAGTGAATGTCAATTCCATTTTACTGAAGTTATTTGTAGAGACTGGATTGGTCTCAGATATTCCATTGCACTGTTTACTGAACCCGATAATCACAAGCTGCCAGTAACAGAAAGACAGAACTTGTTTAAGAGATTTGCAACACCACAAGTGCTTGTTACCCATGTCTCATTTATTTTTAAAGCTATCTGTTCCTCTTCCTTTCTGGCCACTCCTGTCTCTGTCTTCACTATATCTCATATAGTTTTTATTTTGTTGCCTGATGTAATTATCTTTTTATCATAATAAAAGTGCTTAGATTTCTGGATTACTTGCTTCAATATTTTGTAGTATTCTTTGTAATGCATTACAATGCTAACATCAGAGCAGTTTCTAGATAATAATTATAGTTTCCTTTTCGTCTCACATGATATCTTGATTTCTTGTGTAATCCATGGTTTGTTTTTTGATCTCTGATCTGAGTTACCTTTAGGGCAAAACAATTTTCAAATGAGAAAGTAACTTTATTAATGAATGCTCTTTATTTTCCATTTGTGTCAGAAGTATTGTAAACATCTATTCAGTTCATGTCTTTGAGCAGTCTCCTAAAATTCCCAATTTCCGACTGACTTATTATCCTGCTGCACTCAGATTTAATAGATTTTATATCCTGACAAATTTCAATATTTAACATAAAATGATGAATGTCATTATCAGATAGCCCATTTAGTAATGGTCTTGTGATATGACTTTTTTCCCTAGATTTGTCTACAAAGATATTATCAACAGCAGTCTCAGAGCATTTACATACCTTAGTTGCAATGTTCACAGCATAAATTAAATTGAATGTAGTGTTAGTGATAGCAATAATTGTGCACTGACAGAGCTTTTCAATAAATCCACATTAAAATCACCAGCAACCACAGTTTCCTTTTTTTACTGTGAGATGGGGCAACAGAGCTTCCAAGTTTTTTACGAAGAGGTTAAAGTTTCCTGAAGGTGCTCTGTATATACATACTATTATAAAGGACTTGTTGTGGAATACTACTTCTGTTGCACAAATTGCTCTTGCTGCTCTGAGCAAAATTTATCAAAATAAATTCTTGAAATTAAAACAGTTTCTGACAAATGTGAAAACTCCTCCTTTCTTCATATTTTCTCCACAGAAGTAAGAGGCTAACTTAATTCCTGTAACATTTAACAATTCTAACCAGTGGTCACACGATTTTCAGAGAGGCAAATGATATCAACTGGTTTGGTCAACTCTAATTCTTCAACACAAATGAGCAACTCATTGAGCTTCACCCTCAGTCCTTGGATATTCTGGTGCAATAAAGATAACTGATTTTGTGCACTGGCTGAATTACAATTGGATGGACCTAATTTTTCTGTCCATTTCTGAACATCTCCAGTCTCAATTAGAGGCTGTTTGCATGAATTATGTACATCAAAATTTCCTTTCTGGCCACCTGTTTCATCAATGTGAAAGTCATTTTCAACCTGTCTCTGAACGTATTTTGTTTCTACCTTTCCCACCCTAAAAAACACTGCTGTTCTGCCACTTGCAACCACTGGTACTTTACCACATGTGATAGTGACCCCCCCCCCCCCCCCCCCTTAATAGTATTTGCTATTACCCCAGGCAACTTTCCCTTCCCTTTCCTATTGAGGTGAAGGCCACGGCTAATATAGTCCCACCTATTGAGGTAGTCAACAGGAACTACAGCTATATGAGACCCCATACCTGATCCAAGAAGCGATTCCACCTCTAAATTAACTCTCCTAAAAGAACAGTTTAAATGAGGTCAGTCATGTTGCCTCAGAACAGACACATCCCCAACACCAGTATGTCTTGTTGCTGAAGCTACTGTTAACAGATCACCCTCAAATGAACAATTCAGGTCTCTGTCTATGCTGTTGCCTGCCCCATCCACTATTATCACAGTGTCTTCCTTTGTGACATCTTTGCGAAGTGAACCTGACCCAGACTTGCACTAGGTTTAAAAAACTTGTGACCTGGTAACCTGACCATAGTTCATCCTGTAACAGTTGGCCAACAGCTCTACCATGTGAACTACCTAACAACAAAATTTTCTTCTTCTTCACATCTTTTTCTGACTTCTCAAACATTCAAACATTTTTTGAATTTTTGTTGTGTCCTATCTACTCATACACCTACTTTTGGCTCACCAGTTTCCAATTGTGACAACAGGTCAAACCTGTTTTCCACATTGACAATAAAACTGTCTTATAAAGTCCTGTTCCTATTTCTTCCATAACCCATTTTCACTTCCAACCTCTCTTTTCCTTTCTCTCCCCTTAACCTTTCCAGATCTTGTTTTGCCTTATTTAGTTCTGCCTGAAGGACAGCAATCTTCTCCTCCTTCCACTATCTCCATATCTTTATAGCAAATCCTACAAAACCAATGGGCCTTGTTTATTTCCCCACTTCTCATACCATTACAGTCACCCACATGAAAGAAACTGCAACAACCCTCACACTACATGCTGGAACTAACAGTCCTATGGCATGTCATACACTTCTTACTCATAGCAAACAAATTTTAGCTTAACTTCCTTTAATATATTAAACATTTTCAAAGCCCAGAGTTAAGTAAAGCAGTCTCTCACAGTAATAACTCTCTAATTTATACATAGTGATTCATAGATTATATGTGACTCAAATAGACAACAAAAGAAGCGAGCTCACTAACAAAAGTTTATAGCTTTCTTGACTAACTACTGTAAAACTTTTTTCATCTTATTTTATTATTTATTGCTGAATAATCATAAATAAGTACAGGCTATTCAGGAGAAATACAGTGTACCAAAACACAAAAGAAGTGGGAAATACAGTACAGATATTATAGGTGAAAGAGGGGCATTCTGTATTTGTAAAAAAATACACTTCTCTTAATATTGATGCACTTATTCTCCACAACTAAATAACAAGAGTGTTAGTAAAAACTACCACAGCTGTTTTTCAGGTATATGTGTTATCCATAGTTGTTTCTGTTGTAAGCGTACATTTTTCAGATAACCTAAAATTCACCAACAGTCTCCATGGCTAATTCTCATAAAGCAGCAGAAATTTGTTGAAGGCATGACTCGAAACTGTCTAATCACTATGCTCAATGCTAAATGGCACATTCTGTAATTTGCTAAGCACACTGAAACTCTTTGCCCATCACTTTGCACAAGCACAGCCATCAGTACATGCAGGGAACATAACCACATGCTGTGCTATCATACAGATGAGAAAAAAATCTTTTGCAATTGAATGTTTTATTTGTGTGTACCAAACATGTTTTACCTATTCATGATAGGCACCTTCAGTGGTGCATAATATAAAGAAAATTATTTAATTATTCAAATTACCTATTCATGATAGGCATCTTCAGTAGTGCATAATATAAAGAAAATTATTTAATTATTCAAATTGTGATAGGACATCTGTAGTGATCCTTGAAAGACTGCCCAGAGCACAAAAAATCACTTGGGGTAGAGTCCTGAGATGATTGTCAAATGCTTAATTTTATGTGTTCTATTGTTTGCTCTGCAGTCAAGTCAGCAGATGAATGGAAACCATACCTTTTCAAGGTGTAACCACATGTTTCTTGACCCATCCCAGTGCAGTTCAGCTCCAACAAGGTTTGATATGGATCTTAAACCAGGTGAGCACTGTTGGGTGGCTGGTAATTGCAGCGTTGTCCACACATAGAAAGAATTGATATGAGGGTTGGAACTTTAATAGTGGTAACTATTTATTTACAGCTCGTACAAAATAGATACATGTTTCAAAGTTTTACTGATCTTCAAAGTAGTCACCAGCATTGTGTATAGCACATTGCCAGCAATGTGGAAGTCATAGGATACTCTTAGCAGTGACAGTTATGTTGACAGTTGGAGTGGCACAGTCTATTGCCCGACAAATTTGTAGTAGTTCTGAAGCGAATGCCTCGAAGTGTTTCCTTCAGTTTACAAATTGAGTTGAACTCACAAGGGCTTAAGTCAGGGGAGTGCAGTACGTGGTATAGCACTTAGCAGCCCCATCAGTCAAACAAATCAGTAAGAGCTTGCACAGTATGTGCTTGAGCATTGTCCTGCAAAATGATGGTCAGGTCCTGCAGAAAGTGTTATCACTTCTGTCTCTAAGCTGGTCGTAGGTTGTGTTCCAAAAATGAACAGCATGGAGACAGAAGTGATGACACTTTCTGCAGGACCTGACCATAATTTTGCAAGACAATGCTCAAGCACGTATAGTACAAGATGTTACTAATTTGTTTGACTAATGGGGCTGCTAAGTGCTAGACCACCTACTGCACTCCCCTGACTTAAGCCCTCATGAGTTCAACTCAGTTTCTAAACTTAAGGAAACACTTCACAGCATTCGCTTCAGAACTGGTACATATTTGTTGGGCAACAGACTGCACCACTCGAACTGTCGACACAACTGGTACTGCTAAGTGTATCCTACGACTTCCATGTTACTGGCAACGGGTTATACACAATGCTGGTGACTACTTTGAAGATCAGTAAAACTTTGAAACACGTATCTGTTTTGTACAAGCTGTAAATAAATAGTTGCTACTATTAAAGTTTCAACCCTCGTAATTTCTGCATCAACCCAGGGTGGTTTCTGTGGCTTCAAATGAGTTGTCAGTCAATCTTGGGGGGCATCATAGAAGGGAAAGTTCTTACGAGAAGTGATCTTCTTGAATATGTTTATTGTAGCTGCTTTCCTCCTTACATCTTGCAGATCAGTAACAGCTAGTTCAGGCAACCACTGAAAGAAAGTAGATCTAACAGCACTAGTGATAATGCCTCATGGATTCATTAAGCTACATATCAGTCTTTGTTGTGTGGGCACTGCTTTCCAATAAAGGAGCACAACATTCAGTAGTAGAATACATAAGAGTGAGAGCAGCATATCACAGAGTTGTGGCATCTGCACCCCAACTGCTTCTCGTAAAAGCAGATTCATTCTTGAGCTAAGATTCTTTCATAACTTAATTCACTGCTGTTTAAGTGATAATGACTGAACCAGAGTGATTCTCGGATATACTGGATTGTAATTATTTGGTTATTTGATTCCAGCAAAAGTCACATGTAGCTTTCTTTGGTTTTTTTATCACTTAGATGGAATACTGTAACCTCAAGTTTCTTTGGTTTTTTTATCACTTAGATGGAATACTGTAACCTCAAGTTTATCTACAGTAGACTTAAGTCTCCATTTATAGAAGTAATCACTACATTTCGTCAGATCACATGCCAGCACATTCTCACAGTGCAAAAGATATTTACTCTGGAGGACAAATGCTAGGATGTATTCATGATGGATTTTCACGGATTAAGTGTACGGCAACTCACGGATATTCAAGTTAAACAGAATGGGGACCAAATCAGATCCCTGAGGTAGGACATTATTTACAGTCTTCCGCTTGCTGACTTGACTATTGAGGATCACTTAAACACCTGTCAAGGAGCATGTTGTTCACTAGAAACACCAGCTTTTCACATGGGATGACTTCAATAGACTTTGTCATCAATGCCTTCCTCCATTCCTCCTCACAGTGTCATAAGCTTCCATTAGATCTAAAAAACTGCAGGTTCTACTACAGTTCTCAATGTTAAGAGCTGAGCACAGCAGCTCCAATGTTTCCTAAAGCTACCTTGTTCAGCAGGGATGATTTGATCAGTGGATTCTTGAATGCTATCTAGAATAAACCTTTCTAGTTGGTTTCTATGTCATGCTGAATAGCAATATTCAGTAGTGAGAAGCATTGGTTCTGTATTTGCCTGGTTTCAGGATGGCAATTATATTAGTCTGTTTGAAAGCTTTGGTAACTTTCAACTTCTCAAAATATCGCAGAAGAATTCAATGAGCCACAATTTCTGATTGCTTTAAGAAACTGTAGATATACACCATCAAAGCCAAAAGCTTCATTTACTTTTAATATCTTCAAGGCTATGTCAAGTTTCTCAATGCAGAGGTCACTTGAATAGTCTGTACGTCATTTTAGATGTAATCTCTTTACGTACAATTCATTTATTACAGTTCATGCATGTGCCTTGTCTATTTTAGTTTCTGTAATCTTTATTAGTCTGGATGCAACAGAGTTAGCATTCATATGTGTAACTGTGTTTGACGACTTTGGATCTGTACCAAATTTTCTTATAAGGTTCCAGGCTTTCCACCTAGAATGTGTGACCTTGAGCCCTGACATTGTTTTATGCCATTTTTCTTTTGTGTCCTCATTGGGAGTTCCCAATAGGTTATCAGCTATTGTGTCATTGTGAGATTCTTCACATTCAGCAAATAAATCATTGCATTCTTGAGACCATCTGAGGATGTACTCCTTCTGGAACCCACATGGAATACGTTTACTGGCATTAACTTTAATTGCACCCACATATTGTTCATAATTAGATGGAACTAGGGAAATCCACTGAAAAGTACTAGGTATTTCAAAATGAATATCAGGGCTTTATGGCTTTGTAGCATTTATCATATCAAATGAAAGAGCTACTCAAACATATCCGTTTGTATACCAGTGCACATGCTCATGCATTGTCTCTTGTGTCTTCCATTAGAAAGCACTAGTAGCAAAAATGCCAACTAGTGAAGAGAAAGGTTTTTGTGTTCTACTGTTTGCAAGGACTAGATCTGTTGTTATGGTGCAATATGTATTCTGTACTAAGTTCCGTTGTAATCCTCCAAGTGATGACAACATCCATAGAAGGAAACATCCATTTGAAGACACCACCTGTCTTCACAAAAGGAAGAGTATGGGAAGACCAAGAATGACAGAAAAAGGTGTTCAACAAGCGATACAGTCTTTCATGCATATCTCCAAGAAATCAGTCTGGAAGGCTAGTCATGAATTAGCAATTCCAGTGACATCTGTGTGGAGACTTTTAAGGGGACACTTACAACTACATCCCTATCTCAAGCAGTTGTTACAAGCTCTAAAACCTATAGACTACAGTTTAAATGTCACCTCTGCAAATGAAAAGTTGCTGCACGACAATGAACATTTTCTGGATTATGTGATCTTCAGTGATGAATCAATGTTTCAGCTAAGTGCGAATGTGAACATATGTAACATGCGCATCTGATGATCAGCAAATCCCCATAAAATGGTACATTTGCAACAAGACTCCCCCAAACCGAATGTTTCTTTTTGTTTTTTGTGCCAGGATGACTGAGCATGTTTTGCAAGGCCTTCACTTTCATACAATCTGATGCCATGCGATTTTTACATTTGAGAGTTCATAAAGGATCACATGTATATGCCTTTGCTACCAACTGATCTACACAACTTCAGAGACAGGACTGAAGTAGCTGTTGCAACAATTACTCAGACACTCTGACCAAGATTTGTGAAGAACTTGATGTGTGCAGTGTGACCAATGGTGCTCACATTGAACTTATGAAAAATAACTGTTTAAGTTAATTTTTCATTTGATGTATCATTTATTATCATAAGCTGAGTGTAATAAATGCTACAAGACCTTAAAACCCCAATATTCCACTTAAGACACCTGGTATTATCGAGACCTTTATGAAACAGTTCCTCATTCATCAACTGGAAATTCCATAAAGATGAAGTGGGCTAACTGAAATTCAGTGTCATAATTAATTATGACTTGCCTAATCATGAGAATAGTCTTATATCCATATGTCAGATCAGAAGGTTACTGGATATTTAAGGTTGTATGCAAATTATAAGGTGTATATATCTATCCATTTATTTAGAATGGCTCCACTGCTGTCTTCTTCCTGATATACCCAGAAATGACTATGGCTGTTGAAATTACCAACATACACAACTAGATGGCTGAAGGATCTTGCCTGTGGATTTGGTCATCTGGCTTGCAGAGGTTTGTAAATATTTATACCAATAGTGTCAGCAATCTCTACAGCTAAACTAAAGAGATCTGCTGTTCTGTCTTGGTACATTACATTGTAATCAGTGCAATGGGATCTCAACACACGTTGCAATGCATTTTCATGATTTGTAATTCTGCAAGCCCTTGTGGTTTGTGTAGGAAGCAACACAATGGTGTCCAGGAATTCTCATGAGCTCATTTATGACTTCATTTATATGAATTCAAGGTGTCTGTTCTTTTGGACACGTCTGAAAGAATAGACTCCATGCATTCATATAATTGATTCACCTCGATGGGCAATGAATCGACAACCTTCAGTGTAGATGCACAATAACATTCGACCACAGATGGAATCTAAAAATCAGTGAGCATGGATAACACAGATGGGGACTGTAGATAGGTGACACTAGGTGGAAATGTAGGTCAGCCAGGGTGCATGTCAAGATAGTCCATCCATTTGCAATAAACACTGTGTCCAGATGGCGCAGCGGTTAACGCAACTGCCTAGTAAACAGGAGATCCGAGGTTCGAGTCCAAGTCCAGCTGACATTTTCACTTGTCGCTGTCGATTCTGCGTAAAGTTCTGATCCATCATCAGTTTCTTCCCTTCCTTTTCCTTTTTCCTCCACTGCACCTTCAAGTAACATAATATTTATTACTTCCTTTCATTATAAATCTCATACTCTCATTCAGACTCTGAAATGCTGCAAGACTTTGTGGTTTATTTAGTAAGAAATACAAAGAGGTCCAGGAATTCTGATGAGATCATTTGTGACTTTCTTTCATTATAAAGTACATCTTCTCCTCTGCAATGTGAAACGTTTGAAGAATTTGTGGTTTGTGTTCACTAGGTCTCCAAAGTGTTGCCTGCCTGTCCCTAGTCACAGTCCAACTACTGTTACCCACCGCCATAGACAGGATCTAGGTACTAGTGTAGCTACATCATCAACATAATAGATCACACGTCGGACATGATTTGTATAGTCCTCTGTGTTCTATTGGCTTCTAAATTCTACCTTATATACAGCCAGTTACCTTCGCTTTGTAGAGAAGGGCACTCTTTTACTATTGCTGTTAGTTGTAGAACCCTATGATAGAATTACTGCAGCACTGATGACAGACAGCCTACAGAAAGACGTGTTCACCGATCCTGGTTCCTGAAGAGCGTATCATTTAGCATTGTATTGCTAATGGTGTACTATAGAGCTATTAAATTATTAAGCACTATCTCCCCTTCCAGGAATAGTGTTTTTAACAAAATTATGCTGAGTATGGTGTGAGGACAATCACGTAATTTATGAACAATGTATTTTCAATGATTGCTTTATATAAAATAAAATATAAATACTTCTGCATCACCCTGTATTAGGTACTTTATACTGCTAGCTTAAAACATACCATCAATCCTTTAACAAATGCCTAGTTTGACAAATAGGATACAAAAACAATTTTTTTTAAATTTTTTATCATATCATAATTTTCACTATCAGTTATTTATAAGACATTAATATACTGGCTAAAGAAAGAGAATTATTTCCACTTTCCTTACCTTGCAAGATTGAAAACTTCAACAAGTTTGTGTCCAAGACTCCTGGAAAATTGAAAGCCTTCACACTGAAGAAATACTTCTGCTATTAGTTCATTGTCGGGACGTGACATAACCACAGGCCGGAACAGCTGCTTCAGATTATCAGGCAAATGCTGTCTACCACCGTAACCTTTGCCTGCAGGATTGAGTGTGACAAAAATCCCACAGTGTGGATTAAGGGTCACCTGAAATGGAACATGCTACCTGTTACATAATAAGTAATAGAAGTTACATAGATTCACTGAAAAATCCAGATTAAGAGTACGTATGCAGACATATCTGTATATGTGAATAGATAGCTACTCACCAAACTGAAGAGATACTGAACACCAGACAAGCACCTACATAGGACAATAATCAGCTAAGCTTTCAAACAAACTCAGTGCAGAAAAATCACTGGTTCATATCAGTAAGGCTCCAGTCTCCACTGGTGACACACAAGGAGAGTAACAAGTTATATATTTAGACTTTTCTGTGTGCTCTCTTAGACTCATTCTTAAATTCCTTGTGTGTTCTTGTATTTAAAAGATATTGCCTGAAGGTTTAGTAACTGGGTGTAAAGGTCTGCTGTCTTCAGTTGTGAGACACCAGGAGAGTAGCAAGTTACATATTCAAGTTTTCTAATTCTTAAGTTAGTACTACTATGGTGGATAGGGTGTGTGCATGCCGTGTGCAAACGCAGGAGAAGCTGGCTGCAATTTGCAAACAGCTGAAGATTCTTTAGATGTGTTCTTCCTATTGCGTGCTCTTGCCTTGGGGTGTAGCAGCAGCAGAGAATATAGTGCGTGGCTATGCTAACCTCAGGCGTTCCTCGTTTCACCCAAGAGCTCTGCTGCTGATGCACTTTGCAGTGTACGCAGTGTGGGGATCTGTCATCATCAGAGAGTGGTTGGTTGTAATGCATTCACACTGTTCAGGGCTGAGAGTCAATGTGGAGGCTGATTATCTGGCCTCACCCATTCAACCTGTGATTCGGCAATTGGTCACTCCCCCAGCAGGATTTGAGCAGGCACATAAGGACAGGGGTTTGTTAGTTATTAGGAGCGCAAATGTTAGGCATATTACGGGGCACATCCAGAAAATAATGTACAGGACTGGAAAGAAGTCCAATGTGTGCTTGGTATGACTGATGGGAGGGCTCATTTGAGATGTAGAGGAGGTCTTGCCTGCAGCTGATAAGAGTGCCAGGTGCAAACATCTGCAAATTGTAGCTCATGTTGGCATGAATCACACATGTCACTTGGGTTCTGAGGCCACTCTTAGTTCATACAGGCAGCTGGCAGAAGTGGTGAAGACAGCTTAGCCTCATTCACAGGATGCAGCATTGTCTCCAGAGTTTATCAGGGTCCTTTGCTTTGAAGCCAAGTGGTGGGGCTGAACCAAAGGCTCTGTCAACTCTGATACAGTCTTGGCTGCAAATTTCTCAATCTGCATTATAGGGTGGAGAATTGTAGAACTCCTCATGATAGTGAAATGCTCACCACTTTATACACAAAGGGCATAATCAGACGATCTATAAAGACATTATGACAGTCAAAATTTTAACAGTAAATTTCCAAAATATTCATAAAAAAGTTCCTGAATCACCCATCCTCCAGGAAAGTTCTCATGCTCTAATTATCCTTGGACCCGAGAACTTGGCTGAAACCTGAAGTAGAAAACTTCAAAATATTTAGCATGGCAAGAAACATACATCAAAATGACAGATTAGACACCATAGAAGGGGGAGTGTTCATTGCAGTTGACAAAAATTTTGTGTCTATCGAGGTTGAAAATGAGTCTGACAGTGATGGTATGTAGATGTGAGTAACAGGCCTATGTGAACTCACATTAATTCTGGGATATTTTTACCAGCTGCTTGATTCTGCTGTGGCAGTTTTAGGATTATTCAACCAAAGACTACATTCAGTAGCATGGAAATACCTGGATCATGGTATACCGGTTGGAGGTAATTATAACCTATCGAGTATAGATTTGGAAGTCTATGGATTCATTGCAGATGGTAAACAGATAGTCTTGCAAAGTAATTTCAAACATATTTTCTGAAAACAGTCTTAAGCAGCTAGTTTGACAGACCAAACACAACGAAATATTTTAGACAATGCCAGTACAGAGATGGGATTAGTGATCATGTCATCATAGAGAACAATAGTTACTGCAGCTAACAAAACCATGAAGAAGACTAAGAGAGTATTTTTGCCAGAAAGAGCCAATAAGCTGTTGTTAGTACACTACTTAGACAATGAACAGACATGATTTTGTTCCAATATGATGCATGCACAGAAATTATGGGCAAAATTTAAACTGATTGTTAATCACAATATGGGGAAGTATGTGCCTAATAAATGGATTAAGGAAGAAAAGACTCACCATGGTTTAATTTAAAAAAACTGAAAAATGCTGAGGAAGCAGAGACTGTTGTGCTCTTGGTTCAAAAAAGAATGCACAACAGTAAACAGGTTACAGATCAAAGATACTCAAAGTACCCTCCGCCACACACCGTCAGGTGGCTATCGGAGTATGGATGTATATGTAGAAATTCATGGATCTATAGAAAGACTGATATGTGAAGCATTCAACAATTTTCACCATCATACTTTTGCAAAGAAAATCTTGCTGAGAAATCAAGAAAATTATCGCCTGGCATAAAACTGCTATGAAAGCTGAAGACTTCTGTTCAGCGATTCATTAATCAATCTGGTATGGCAATAGAAGCTGAAGTTTTAAATTCCACATCTAAGAAATCATTCATGCATGAGGACTGAAAAAAATATCATCGCTGACTGTTGCACAGACTCCCATACGGAGGACATAGCAATAGCAACCCCGGTATAGAGAAGCAACTGAAAGAGCTCAAAACAAATAAGTCATCAGGTTCAAATGGAATCCCAATTCAGTTATACAGAGAATACTCTACAGCACTGGCCCCTAGCTCATCTAGCATTTATCATGAATCTCTCTCTCAGCACAGAGTTCGACGTGACTGGAAAAAAGTGCACAGTTTCTGTATATATGAAGATTAAATGAATGGCCCAAAAAATTTTAGACCAATATCCTTAACATTGGTTTGCTACAGAAATCTTGAACATACTCTGAGTTTGAATATAATAAATTTCCTCAATATAGAAAAGTTCCTGTCCACAAATTAGTTTGGATTTAGAAAGCATCAGTTGTGTAAAACTCTTATTACTCTTCTTTTCATAAGATATGCTGTGAATCATGGATAGAGGACAAGAGGCAGATTTCATATTCTTAGATTTGTGGAAAGTGTTTGGCACTGTGCCCCGGTGCAGGCTGTTAATGAAGATCTGAGCATATGGATTAGATTTCCAGATGTGTGCAGCTTGAATACTTCTTAAGTAACAGAACCCAGAGCACTGTCTCTGACGGTGAGTGTTCATCAGACTCATGGGTATCATCAGGAGAGGCCCAGGGAATTGTGATAGTATGGCTCTTATGCAGCCAGAAACATGTATTTGTGTGGGCTGAGGTTCTCATAACAAACCTTCCCAGCTTCACATGGATAGCACTAAGCATCTATGATCAGATGACATTTCTGGTGAAGCAGTAATTTTGTTTAAGAGTCACTGTGTAGTGTTATGATTAAAAATCAGAGAACAATGATAGGTAACTGAATATCATCACTTCCATATAAATTAAGTGATTTAGACCATGGAAAATCCAGGATGGAATGTAACAATAGGAGAGAAGGAAAGTTACTACTCACCATAGAGCGGAGATGCTGAGTCGCGATAGGCACAATAAAAAGATTCACACAATCATAGCTTTTGGCCATTAAGGCCTTTGTCAGCAGTAGATACACATACACACATGCACACACACACTCATGCAAGTGCAACTTCCACACATGACTGCAGTCTCAGAGAGCTGAAACTACACTCAGGAATTTGGGATTACATAGCAGGAGAATTTTGCAGACTGAGAGAAGGTACTGCAAGGAGGATTGGGCTTGGTTGATGTGGTTTTGCAGGACTATGTTGGTGAGGGGTAAGGATTGGCGGAATCTGAATAGGTGGAGGTCATTGTGGAAGGAAGGGTGGCAACCAGAAATGGGTAATTTGATGGTAAGGCCATTAGGGGGGATTTCATGAGCCAAGCAACAATGCACGAACAGTATGTGGGACTGGGATCTGGCTAGGGATAAGGAAACTTTTCTGTATTGATGCAGATGGAAGGAGCAAGGATCCATAGTGGTGCAAAAATGCGAAAAAATGTGTAAGAAAGTAGAATTACGTCTGAAAAAATATGCAAAAATATACCCAAATACATGTGAAAAGTACGAAATGCATGCACAGAGGAAAAAAAGAGACGAAATCTGAGGAAGACAATGATAGTGGAAGGTGAAAGCTCACTAAAATTGGTGAGAAGTCACAAAGGTCAAAGTAGAGAATAACTAATCATTAACAAATATATGTATATTACTGTGGGTAGCAGGTTTGAGGGCAGTTAAGCATAGAGAAGGGGGACAGTACACGTGACTGGATGAGGTGGATTTAGTGGGTGTGAATTGGGATAGGACGGAGAAAGTTTGGGGAGTGGGGAGGGGTTTGTAGTTAGAGATGTAAGTTCATGTGGCACCGGAAAAGAACGGGAGATGACACGCAATAATACAGGAACTGACACAGGTAGCATGATCAGTTTGATGGTATAGGCTTAATTATATCGGCAGGAGTAATGTGGGACATAAGATGCTGCACCAACAATCAGCGTGGTCTTGAGGCCATGTGTTACGCGTGGCTGAGTCCGTTGATAAAGTGTGGCTCATAAGTAGAGCTTGCAGTGTGGTTCATAAGGCAACAAGAGAAACACAGGAAAGAAAGGAAAGAAGGATGGACATTGACTATAGCAATGCAAAAGAAAGTAGTTACAAAGGAAAACAGCACAGGGTTAGGATCGAAGAAAAGCTGTCAGGCAAAAAACAAACAATGGAAAAATCCAGGATGGAATGTAACAATATGGCAGAGATGCTGAGTCGTGATAGACACAATAAAAAGATTCACACAATCATAGTTTTTGGCCATTAAGGCCTTTGTCAGCAGTAGACACACATACACACACACTCACGCAAGTGCAACTTCACATGTCTGCAGTCTCTGAGACTGCAGATGTGTATGCAAGTTGTGCTTGTACTTTACCGCCAGACCGCTGAGCCTGACTTCAATTTTACTCTAAAGTTTAACATAGAATCAGGAAAACGTTCTGCTTCTGGCGAATGTCCAAATCACTGAAAGGTGGATGCTAGGTTTAAAGGCAGTGACAAATCCATAGTCCAACTGGGTCTTCAGGCATGCACTGCAACAGGTGACCACAGACTCAACTCCGGTTCTGATCAAGCTTTGTTGTTGTCTAAAGTTGTGGCAGCACTATATGGCAATGCCATCATCTTCACAGCAGCAATGGACATTTAATTGATCATAGTTCAGCACATTTATAGAAGGTTTCTATAAAATTATGCAGACAATCTCTATTTGTCAAAATCGGATCAAAATCCCTACAGTAGTTCCTGAGATTAGCCTGAACACACAGATGAAAGTGAGCAGATTACGTCAATTTATTTATATACTGAAGATGCATCTAACAACTAATGAGCTTCCCATCAGGCGTGAAGACCCAAAGGATATCTAACAGCCACTGAGTCATCCTCTGCCTTGTAGCATCATGTGAATATGGCATGGAGGTCTATGTGGTCAGCACACTGTTTTCCCAGTCATTTTGCTGGCTTTCCAGACTATGGAGCCATAACTACTCATTCAGCTAGCTTTTCAACTGGCATCACGCATCATGCTTCATGATGCACAATGAATTTAAATATAAGTAGAATTACTGTTATTAATCAGTTAAGTATCCACTCACACAGTCAACACTACAACACATTATCAGACAATTATGGAGTCACAATTTTGGGGTTGCTGTGGGGGGCAGCAATATGAAGCAGATAACAGTTGACGTGAAGTGCTCCGAAAGGTGCCAACTTTTAACGATCAGTGCTTGGTTTCTAGAAGCCAACTTATCACACCCTTAGTGTAGCTAGTTTACTGGGGCCCATAGTATACTAATTTATGTAGGTTACCAATTAATAATAATATCAGTATAAATGCGGCCAAAGGTGCTGGCCCACAATGTCAGTATTAGCTCGTGAGTAAAAATGTTTGAGTAACACTACTCTAGATATGTAAATGATCTGATGGGCAGAAGGAGCAGCACTCTGCAGCTGTTTACAGACAATGCTGTGGTGTTTTGGGAGGTGTCACCACTGAGTGATAGTGGGAGGACAAAAGATAACTTTGACAAAGTTCCTAGTTGGTCTGATGAATGGTAGCTTGCTCAAGACATAGAAAAATATGAGAAAGAAAACAATCCATAATGTTTGAATACAGCATTAGTTGTGTGCTGTTTGATACAGTCACATTGATTAAATATTAGGCATAACATTGCAAATAAATATGAAATGAAATCAGCATGTAAGATGGTAGGAGGGAAGGAGAATGTTCAACTTTAGTATATTGGGAGAATTTTATAAATGTGGGGTTCATCTGTAATAAAGACTACATAGACAACACTAGCACAACCTGTTCTTGATAAATGCTCAACTGTTTGGGATCTCCCCCCCCCCCCCCCCCCCCCCCCCCCAGGTTGGAATAAAGAAAGACATGGAAGCAATTTAGAGGTGTGCTGCTAGATTTGCCACCAGCAAATTTGATCAATGACATGTATTATGGAGCTCGTGATGCTCTTTTTGAGTTAAACTATTGAGAAAATTTAGAGAACCAGCATTTGAAGCTGACTGCAGAATGAATCTACTGACATGTTTTGCGAAAGGATCATGAACATAAGATACAAAAAATTCGAGCTCATACAGAGGAATATAGGCAGCCGTTGTTCCCTGGGAAATGAAAGGAAATGACTAGTAGTGGCACGAAGTACCATCCGCCATGCACCTTATGGTGGCTTCCAGAGTTTCTATGTAGGCAGCTGCTTTTCCCTCGCTCTATTTATGAATGGAACAGGAAAGGAAATGACTAGCAGTTGCACAAGGTATCATCCACCATGCACTATACTGTGGCTTGTAGAGTATGTATGTAGATGTACATGCACGAATGATGGCTGGAAACCATGCAGGGAAGCAGGGGCAGGGTAGTGGACCACTAGGAGAAACACAAATGGACAGTACCAGGAAGAAGGTGGATACTCTAAAATAAGAGAAAGACATAACGAAAGCAAGGTAAAGGGGTGCTATGGTGGAGTAAACAAGAGTCCATGTGGGGATGGTGTGGAGACAAAAGAGCAGAACAGAATGTGAAGAGGAGAAGGGGCAGAGACATGTCAGAGTTAGTTTCTACAGGGAATCATATAACTCTCTTGAAACATGCCTTTCCTAGACTGATGTCTGAGATACTCCTCTGTGATACTGACAAGGGGGAGATTGAGTCAATAACCAAATCACTGAAGACTAAGGACTCTCATGGATATGATGGAGTGCCTAGCAGAATAATAAAGTAAACGCACACGTTAGCCCTGTATTTAGCCATATTTATAATTTTTTTTTTTTACGAATGGTCAGTTTCCTGAATGATTAAAGTACTCAGAAGCTGCTTTATAAAATGGGAGAAAGGGATAATGTAGACAATTTTAGACATATTTCTATGCCGTCAGTTGTAGTGTTTTGAGAATTTCTGTGTAAATTCTAGAACCACTCGGCCTTCCACCGCCTCAAACACACGATATTATTCATGTGACAGGGAGAAAGGAACCCTATCTACTGTGCATCACCTGTCTGTGTGTGCAGGTGTGAAATGAGTCATGAGCGAAAGGTTGACGCAGCGGCTGAACAGCACCGAAAAGTACTTCTCGGGTGATTCATGGAAGCTGTAGTGAAAGCACACGGAAGAACCAAGGAACTTCTGTGTTAGTCTGTGTTGTTTGAATTGTGACTATTGTTACTGACAAAGAAACAATCGAGATTCTGAATTGTGAAAAAACTCTTATCTTGGACTAGCTGGAGGCAAGACATATTTGACAATATGTTTGTAGTAGAGACACGGTTATTAAGCCAACTCTTTTCTAAATGGACTTAAATCTGTTTCTAATGTGAGACAATATGAGTTACTTATGAGAAGTTAAATGATTACGTGCGAAGTGTGAATTTTGTTCTTATGAAGCTCAATTATTAAAGTTATTGAAAAGTATTCTTTGAGTACCAAATTATTTTGTAAGTGGCGAGAGAGTCTTTAAGGTTCCTGTAACTAGCAACATTCTACAGAGAAGAAGTTTATAGAGATTCCAGAAGCCAGCTATTCAGAGAGGAAGATCGGCTGTATACACCAAGTAAGTCAACTCGTATAAGAGAAGTGGTAAGTTTGCAATCCAACTTCACTCATTCCTGTCATCAAGAAACATTAGACAGTGTTTGATAAAGTTACTGAAAAGGCAATGTTAAGTAAGGATAATTGATCATTATATATTAGATAATTTGCTATCAAATGTACATTTCAGCTTTGGAAGTCATTTAACAACTGAAAATGCTATATTCTCTTCTCTCTGTGAGGTACTGGATGGATTAAACAAAAGGTTTCAAATGCTAGGCATATTTTTTGATTTAACTAAAGCAGCGTTTGATTGTGTTGATCACAAAATATTGCTCCAGAAGTTGGACCATTACAGAATATGGGGAGTACCTCACAACTCGTTCACCTCTTACTTTAACAACAGACAGAAAAAGGTCATTATTCACTGTGTTGAGAATGGCTGTGATGTGGGGTCTGACTGGGATTTGGTCAAAAGGGGAGAGTGGGGCGGGAGGGGGGGGGGGGGGGGGGGGGAGAGTGTTGCCTCAGGGATCAATTTTGAGGCCACTCCTGTTTCTTATTTATGTAAATGATATGTCCTATAGTATTATGGGTAATTTTAAAATATTTCTGTTTCCTGATGACACTAGCTTGGTAAGGAAGGATGTTGTGCATGACATTGGCTCTGTTTCAGTGCAGTTCCTGACATAAGTACATGCCTTGTAGAAAGTAAACTAATGCTAAATCACAGTAAACTTAGTTTTACAGTTGCTAACATACAATTAAAAAAAAACCAACAATTTAATTGCACAGCATGGGCATATGATTAGTGAAACTGAACAGTTCAAATTTCTAGGTGTTGAAATATATAGTAAAATGTCATAGAAATCGCATGTTCAGGATCTTGTTCAAAGTTTTAATGCTGGCATTTTTACTATTCGAATGGTATCTGAAGTAAGCGACACAAAAATTAGTCTACTTTGCTTATTTTCATTCGCTTATGTCATATGATATTATATTTTGGGGTAACTCTTCCCGTTCTAAATGGATATTTGTGGCTCAGAAATGGGCTCTTCAGGCAATAAGTGGTGTAAGTTCGTGAACCTCTTGTCGACCCCTACTCACTAGTCTGGGTTTTTTGACATTGCCTTCTCAATATGTATATTCTTTACTTCTGTTTCTTGTTAACTATATCAGTTTTTTCCCAAGAATTAGCAGCTTTCATTCAGTTAATACTCGGCAGAAATCCAATCTGCATTCAGAGCACACTTCCATAACTCTCGTGCGGAAAGGTGTGCAGTATACTACTGCATCCATTTTCAATAAGCTACCACACGAATTCAAAAATCTTAGCAGTAATCCATGCACTTTCAAATTGAAACTGAAGAGTTTCCTCACAGGTCACTCCTTCTATTCTGTTGGGGAGTTCCTTGAAAAATTAAGCTGATTCTTATGTTATATTGTTGATTGTGTTTACTTAAACCTATGGCTTGACTTTTTCTGGGTTCATAAACATTTCATTTTATCTGATATTACTTTTATGTTGTAATTTCATGTACTGACACCTTGGAGATGACCTTGGAGATTCGCTCCTCAATTTGGTCCTACAGAACTAGGGGTGTAAATAAATAAATAAAAGACAGAGAATAGCAGTGACACAATTCATATCACTTAAATTATTGAAGTGAAATAAAGCTACTCATCTCTACCACTTCTCAATAAATCAAACAGAAATATATTAGCTCAGCGTGGATCAACAGATAACTGCTAAAGGAACAAGAAAGAACTGAACAATGTATTATATTATGTTACAAAATTTTTAAGGCTTTCATGGCCACATGTTGACAAACTGCCTGTTGGCTTCTGTCTTTGGTTCTTCAGCCGATGTTTTTTTGATGTTTTTTCTGACATTTCACCAGCACAAGTGGTCTGCATTGTCAAAACTTCACCCTCTGTTGTTGGAGTCAAGACAGCAGCTGCATATTATATGTACCTGGTGTGCCAGCATCCAAGTGATTTTCTGTGGTCATATCCAGTGCACAATTGTTCACTGCACCATGGGAATCCAGTATCCATTCACCATGAGGCTTTCTTCCTTCTTGTTGAAGCAATTATCATGTCTGTGTATTAATGTAGCTTCTCTGAACAAGTGGGTGTGATAGCACTCCTCTGCAGCAAGAACATCCATGTAGACGAATTTTACTATGTGGTCGGTCTCGAACACATTCTCCGCCATGGTCAATTTCCCCACCTGCCCCAAGCCACAGTGCCACTTATGTTCTGTGATCCTGGTGTTGATTGATTATCCAGCCATCCCAACATAAACTTTTCCGCATGTATGTGGTATCCAGTATATTCTGTCATTGTAAGTGGGTCCCTTTTCTCCTTTTCTGATCTTTGAAACACTCTTTGATTTTCTTTGTGGTTTATAAACAGTCTTCGTGCTGTGTATGTATAACATATGTCTGATTCTGTCCATCACTCTGGGACTACATGAAAGGAAGGCCGTATCCAACATTCCTTTTTCCGATTTGTCACTTCGCTGAGATTGATTCTGTGACTCTTCTTCTGTAACTGGTGGTGTAGCTCTTCAGAATGTTTTCCAGGTGTTGCATCTTGCATCTGAGGTGGTGCGCCACACATACTCATCTTGCTCACGTTACAAGCATATTAATCATGCCTCTTTTCTGGCTCGGATTGTGGTTTGACAGTTTGTGCAGGTATCAGTCCGTGTGTGTCAGTTTTCAATACATGCTGTGTCACAGGTTTTCACCATCCCTTGTGACCAACACTTCTAGTAAGGGTAGCTTTTTGTCCTTTTCTACCTCCATGATAAATTTTATGATGGCGTGGAGGCTGTTCAAGTGTCTTAGGAAGTAATCGAACAGTTCCTCACCATAGCTCCATACGATGAAGGTATCGTCAACGTATCTATACTATACTTTTGGTTTATGAGGTGCCGAGGTGCCAAGTGGAGTGCTTGTGTTTTGAAATGTTCCATGGAAAAGCTGGCCACCACTCGACTAAGAGGACTGCCAATGGTAATGCCTTCCAGCTATTTTCAGAAGCTGCAGCGAATGATTGTTGTAGGCAGCAAGGGGAAAACCACACAGGAAATGACCACTGAAAAGCCCATACATGCTGGCACACCAGGTAAATGTAATCTGTAGCTGCAAGCTCGACTCCAGTCCACTACCAGCAATGGAGGGTGAAGCTCTAATAATGCCAGCCGCTCATGCTGTTGAAACATCAGAAAAATTGTGAAGCAAATGTCGGCTGATGAACCTGATACAGAAGCTATATTATGTTACTCTTTATTATTCATTTATAGCTCCTGTATGTAACAATAACCAAAACAGCCTTGCTGTGCTGGTACTGTGAACGGCTGAAAGCAAGGGGAAACTACAGCCGTAATTTTTCCCGAGGGCATGCAGCTTTACTGTATGATTAAATGATTGCAGCTTTACTGTATGATTAAATGATGATGGCGTCCTCTTGGGTAAAATATTCCGGAGGTAAAATAGTCCCCCATTCGGATCTCCGGGCGGGGACTACTCAAGAGGATGTCGTTATCAGGAGAAAGAAAACTGGCGTTCTGCGGATCGGAGTGTGGAATGTCAGATCCCTTAATCGGGCAGGTAGGTTAGAAAATTTAAAAAGGGAAATGGATAGGTTGAAGTTAGATATAGTGGGAATTAGTGAAGTTCGGTGGCAGGAGGAACAAGACTTCTGGTCAGGTGACTACAGGGTTATAAACACCAAATCAAATAGGGGTAATGCAGGAGTAGGTTTAATAATGAATAGGAAAATAGGAATGCGGGTAAGCTACTACAAACAGCATAGTGAACGCATTATTGTGGCCAAGATAGATACGAAGCCCACACCTACTACAGTAGTACAAGTTTATATGCCAACTAGCTCTGCAGATGACGAAGAAATTGAAGAAATGTATGATGAAATAAAAGAAATTATTCAGATAGTAAAGGGAGACGAAAATTTAATAGTCATGGGAGACTGGAATTCGAGTTTAGGAAAAGGGAGAGAAGGAAACGTAGTAGGTGAATATGGATTGGGGCTAAGAAATGAAAGAGGAAGCCGCCTGGTAGAATTTTGCACAGAGCACAACATAATCATAGCTAACACTTGGTTTAAGAATCATGAAAGAAGGTTGTATACATGGAAGAACCCTGGAGATACTAAAAGGTATCAGATAGATTATATAATGGTAAGACAGAGATTTAGGAACCAGATTTTAAATTGTAAGACTTTCCAGGGGCAGATGTGGACTCTGACCACAATCTATTGGTTATGACCTGTAGATTAAAACTGAAGAAACTGCAAAAAGGTGGGAATTTAAGGAGATGGGACCTGGATAAACTGAAAGAACCAGAGGTTGTACAGAGTTTCAGGGGGAGCATAAGGGAACAACTGACAGGAATGGGGGAAAGAAATAAAGTAGAAGAAGAATGGGTAGCTTTGAGGGATGAAGTAGTGAAGGCAGCAGAGGATCAAGTAGGTAAAAAGACGAGGGCTAGTAGAAATCCTTGGGTAACAGAAGAAATATTGAATTTAATTGATGAAAGGAGAAAATATAAAAATGTAGTAAATGAAGCAGACAAAAAGGAATACAAACGTCTCAAAAATGATATCGACAGGAAGTGCAAAATGGCTAAGCAGGGATGGCTAGAGGACAAATGTAAGGATGTAGAGGTTTATCTCACTAGGGGTAAGATAGATGCTGCCTACAGGAAAATTAAAGAGACCTTTGGAGAAAAGAGAGCCATTTGCATGAATATCAAGAGCTCAGGTGGAAACCAAGTTCTAAGCAAAGAAGGGAAAGCAGAAAGGTGGAAGTAGTATATACAGGGTCTATACAAGGGCGATGTACTTGAGGACAATATTATGGAAATGGAAGAGGATGTAGATGAAGATGAAATGGGAGATACGATACTGCGTGAAGAGTTTGACAGAGCACTGAAAGACCTGAGTCGAAACAAGGCCCCGGGAGTAGACAACATTCCATTGGAACTACTGACAGCCGTGGGAGAGCCAGTCCTGACAAAACTCTACCATCTGGTGAGCAAGATGTATGAAACAGGCGAAATACCCTCAGACATCAAGAATAATATAATAATTCCAATCCCAAAGAAAGCAGGTGTTGACAGATGTGAAAATTACCGAACAATCAGTTTAATAAGCCACAGCTGCAAAATACTAACACGAATTCTTTACAGACGAATGGAAAAACTAGTAGAAGCTGACCTCGGGGAAGATCAGTTTGGATTCCGTAGAAACACTGGAACACGTGAGGCAATACTGACCTTACGACTTATCTTAGAAGAAAGATTAAGGAAAGGCAAACCTACGTTTCTAGCATTTGTAGACTTAGAGAAAGCTTTTGACAATGTTGACTGGAATACTCTCTTTCAAATTCTAAAGGTGGCAGGGGTAAAATACAGGGAGCGAAAGGCTATTTACAATTTGTACAGAAACCAGATGGCAGTTATAAGAGTCGAGGGACATGAAAGGGAAGCAGTGGTTGGGAAGGGAGTAAGACAGGGTTGTAGCCTCTCCCCGATGTTATTCAATCTGTATATTGAGCAAGCAGTAAAGGAAACAAAAGAAAAATTCGGAGTAGGTATTAAAATCCATGGAGAAGAAATAAAAACTTTGAGGTTCGCCGATGACATTGTAATTCTGTCAGAGACAACAAAGGACTTGGAAGAGCAGTTGAATGGAATTGGCAGTGTCTTGAAAGGAGGATATAAGATGAACATCAACAAAAGCAAAACAAGGATAATGGAATGTAGTCGAATTAAGTTGGGTGATGCTGAGGGAATTAGATTAGGAAATGAGACACTTAAAGTAGTAAAGGAGTTTTGCTATTTTGGGAGCAAAATAACTGATGATGGTCGAAGTAGAGAGGATATAAAATGTAGACTGGCAATGGCAAGGAAAGCGTTTCTGAAGAAGAGAAATTTGTTAACATTGATTATAGATTTAAGTGTCAGGGAAGTCATTTCTGAAAGTATTTGTATGGAGTGTGGCCTTGTATGGAAGTGAAACATGGACGATAAATAGTTTGGACAAGAAGAGAATAGAAGCTTTCGAAATGTGGTGCTACAGAAGAATGCTGAAGATTAGATGGGTAGATCACATAACTAATGAGGAAGTATTGAATAGGATTGGGGAGAAGAGAAGTTTGTGGCACAACTTGACAAGAAGAAGGGATCGGTTGGTAGGACATGTTCTGAGGCATCAAGGGATCACCAATTTAGTATTGGAGGGCAGCGTGGAGGGTAAAAATCGTAGAGGGAGACCAAGAGATGAATACACTAAGCAGATTCAGAAGGATGTGGGTTGCAGTAGGTACTGGGAGATGAAGAGGCTTGCACAGGATAGAGTAGCATGGAGAGCTGCATCAAACCAGTCTCAGGACTGAAGACCACAACAACAACAACAGCTCCTGTATACACCATAAAATATCAAATGAATCCCTTTCGAATGGAATCAATCATTTCCTAATTTCAAAGTATCATGATAAGTGTCTCTGTACATTGTCATACATTCACTGCAATATTACTCCTGTATACACCATAAAACATCAAATGAATCAATTTTGAATGGAATCAATCATTTCCTAATTCCAAACTTTCATGATAAGTGTGTCTGTACATTTTCATACATTCACTTCAATATTACTATGAATAACTGTTTGTAATTGTAAGGCAATAGGTAGGTATTCTGGGTATTACAATGACTAACACTTTTTTACACATGTACATCTGGGAGCCAAATGTGCAACAAGATCGTAACTAATGACATTTGCATGTCAGAAGTTCACACAAAAATAAAGAAAACTATTGTCTGACATTTAATACATAAGCTTCAGCTTCTCCCTGCATACTGCATCTTCATGTAACTTACAGAAGTGCAGCCATGTAAAAGCCTTGACAGCAGATGATAATTTGATATATGGACACTTGTCATTTTTAAGACACAAATAAAATGATACTGCTGTATGCATCTACTTAAACAGCTGGTGAATAGAGCTACAACAACCGGAATGAAAAGATGGTGCATACAGGAAGACAACATGAATCGTAAATAGCTAGTGCCAATAAAAGATGACTAGCATTAAATGTTATCAATAGTGAAATATTAATCAACAGCAGATGAGCATGGAGCACTAACTCTGTCCCTGCGTTGTTTGACCAAGGGAAGAGCAAGATTACAGACAAAATTTAAGCAAAAACACCCATCACTATTTACAAGATCACTTGCTAATTTAATCACGACAGCTTATCTCAGCAGCTTCTTTAACACCTTTGTCCCAGTAACTGGAAGCTACTTTCTTTGTAGTGTGATGACTATTATATGAGATGACTATTACAAAAGTAATGTTCTGCAATTGCTGATTTGCTTGACAGCCATAGCAAATGTGGTGCCAATAGTACCTTGGAGCTGGTTGGGCCATCAACAAGTTCCTGCTGTAATCATTCTGCAAACCATTCACTATAGTGACAGACCACCATTCTCTATGCTGGCTGATTAAACTGAAGGATCCATCTTGTCACTGGTACAGCGGACACTGAGATTTTACGTGTATGATGTCACAGCACTATACAAAAGCAGATGCAAGTACAAGGACATTGACTGCCTTTCAAGGAATTCTTTGATGGAACACAACAGCATGGATCAAATATGAGTCATCACTGCATTAAATGACATTGCTGGTGAACTGATGGAAATCCAGCACTGCTGAAAACCATAGAAACCTTGAAGAAGGAGGAACTATCTAAATGAAAATGACAGTTAATAAACTGAACAGTGTATAAGGGGAACTACAATCCAATGGGGCAGAAGTTAATGGTCATCATCACATTTCATTTGCAGGCAGATATCGGGATGTATTTCCTTGGCACACCAACATCTGGTCACCTGAGTTCCTTGAAGACTCCAGATAGAGCCAGATGAAGATATCACTGGCCAGGAGTCCACTAATCTGAAGACACTAAGTCAGCCACTGTGATGAATGCTAGTGATGAGAGTACATGCTGCAATTACCTTCAGGGAATCTGACACTAATTCTGGCTGCAGCAATGCTATTCCATAGACCTGGAACAACCTCTTGGGGAGGTCCCCAAAGCCTACAAATAGAAACCAATGGATAATACTCTGAACTACCTCACCTGATACTCTGTCACCTTGGCTGTGATGACTGCCAAAGTTCTGGAAGTTACAAGGCTCCTTTTAGAAGACAATTTTGAAACACAGAGCACACCATATGGTGATCTCCGATTGTGGAAAAGTTCTCCAGTCGAGAGTGATATCAGAGGTAATTTCACATTGTGATATCATCCGCAGGATAACAAAATGGTTCAAATGGCTCTGAGCACTATGGGACTTAACATCTGTGGTCATCAGTCCCCTAGAACTTAGAACTACTTAAACCTAAGTAACCTAAGGACATCACACACATCCATGCCCGAGGCAGGATTCGAACCTGCGACTGTAGCAGTCGCGCGGCTCCGGACTGAGCACCTAGAACCGTGAGACCACCGCGGCCGGCCGCAGGATAACAACTGCCTGCCACCCACAAGTGAATAACCTTAGGGTATGCCTTAATAAGACACCGGAAAATAGATTCCTGATGTACGTTGATACTGAACAGAGAGATTAGGGTGTGATACTTCACATCATGACATTTGTATGTAACACAGCACAGCGGGACACCACAGGCTTCATCCCATTCTTTCTGCTCCACAGTCACAATACCAAATGGATACACTGTTACTGCTTCAACCAGATGATACTCAAGAAGGCTACAAGAAACACCTTAGCACCAAGACAGAAGAAGCAAGATAGCTGGCTTACATACGAGTCCTGGATGCCAACTGAAGGACTGTGAACAATATAATGTCAAGAATTGGCAGTGAGATGCAGCTCAGCAGACTTACTACAGATTTTTGTGCCAGGATGAAAAGTGGTAGTATCAGCAAAGTTACTGAAACAAAGTTGAGGATTACCACCCTTCTTAAAGAAGACTAAAGTGGAGATATGTCATCCATGACCCTCCATATGAAGCCAACTACAATTCTGAGTTGCAGATCAACAAAGAGGGCTTCTCATTCAGGAAAACTGAAGGTGCACTCGAACAGCAGAAAGCTTTGACGAGTGGAGTTACCTTCAATGCTCATCATGGTGAAGGTGGAACAACATGATCCAAATGCATGGATCCTCTGCTGATGGTATCACAGGACCACTGCCAAAATCCAGTTATAAGACGCTGTAGCCAGCTCCAATGAGAACATTTGAAACTGTTGGTTGCTGTTTCTCCAGAAGAGGGAAAAATGCCATGAGCTGTGCTGCACAGAATGTGTGGTTACAATGTGACAATATTTTCAAACTATTACCTGTTCATAATAATGTGTGTGATTACTACATTACACTCACAAAATAGTGAAACCACAGAACACACAGAAAATATGTGAGCCTAAACTATTTAAATGTGCAGGAGAAATTGTGGATAGCAACACAGAGTGCAACCACAGCATTCAGCCATTTTGTCTTTACATTAGCTTTAGAGTTAATGAGGAAAAAAATTAGTATGAGGCTTGTAAAAAGGTAAATCAATTATCCTCTCGAAAACAAATGATGGACAGAAAGATACATTTCATTCAGTTCATTAGTGGTGTGCATTCCTACTTGCAAAAGTCTATTCTGTCTTGAAGAACTGTCAGTGATAAGTGATTAATGTAGGAGAATAATATTTGAGAGCAGAAGGGGTAAATACCTAACTGACCATCCCAATTTTCTATTGTTTGCCTAAAATTATTTCTTCAGGTCATAATGATTCTGCCCAAAATGCAATGGCCAATTTCATATTTTAGTTAACCCTGAAAGAAACAAATGAAACTACAAGAGTGAGATTTTTGTTCTTACTTGTGATTCTAACTACTACAACTTTAGATTTTTTTTCTCCTAAATAACTTATTTTGGACATGATTTGTACCACCTGAACCAATGTTCAGCATAATAATCACATCTGCTTCACTCTATATTAGTGTAATATTCAACCTTACTTCAAAACACTAATACTCTAGATTCAAAACAATGGAAAATACAATGTAATATTATATGTAAGTAAACCTGTTTCACTTTACATCTGCTCCATGTTACCTGTCAAAGAAATTTCTCTATCTCATAGCTTTTACAGGTCTGTACAGACATCAATAATATGATAGCCATTTTACTTCAGTTGGTGAAATTATTGTATCACAGTGAAAATTTATGAATTTACACTATCTTCTTTTTAATTTTTATTTATGTAACAACAATGGAGGTTTCAGGATGGAAATTATATTTTCATGATCTGGACTTAAGGCAGGAACAACCTTTGGTCCTTCCTCCGTAACGTCAACACCTCTTCCAAAATGCTTCATCTAGTCCTTCCCCCATCTCAGATGACTCCATAATTATGCCTATTCACATCAAATTCACCAATCACCAATGGTACCTCCATTTTGACAATTGTCACCCATTCCATGTCAAAAAGTCTTTAGCTTGTAGCCTCAACACTTGTGGTGCCACATCTGCAATGGGAAGCAGTTGTTGAAATATGCAGATAACCTCATCACAGCTTTTATTGACCGACACTATTCTATCGAGCTCATCCATAAAAAATTATCCCATGTTGTCTCCTCCTCTGGCATCAGTAAATCTGTTAACCAGCCGCCGACCAACATTCCTCTGATCATCCAGTGTCACTGTGGACTTGAAAGACTCAACCACATTGTCTACTTCTACATCTAAGTCTACGTGATCACTCTGCAATTCAGAATAAAGTGCCTGGCAGAGGGTTCAATGAACCACCTTCAAGTTGTCTCTCTACCGTTCCACTCTCAGATGGCGCACGGGAAAAATGAGCAATTAAATTTTTCTGTGTGAGCCCTGATTTCTCTTATTTTATCATTATGATTGTTTCTTCCTATGTAGGTGGGCGCCAACAGAATGTTTTCGCAGTTGGAGGAGAAAACATGTGATTGAAATTTCATGAGAAGATCCCGTCGCAACGAAAAACGTCTTTGTTTTAATGATTGCCACTCCAATTTACGTATCATGTCTGTGGAATTATCTCCCCTATTTTGCGGTAATACAAAATGAGCTGCCCTTCTTTGAACTATTTCAATGTCATCCTTCAGTCCCACCTGAAGCAGATCTCATACCGCACAGCAATACTTCAGGATTGGGCGGACAAGTGTGTTGTAAGCAGTCTCTTTAGCAGACCTGTTGCACCATCTAAGTGTTCTGCCAATGAATCACAGTCTTTGGTTTGCTCTATCCACAACACTGTCTATGTGATTGTTCCAATTTAGGTTATTTGTAATTGTAATACCTAAGTATTTAGTTGAATTTACAGCCCTCAGATTTGTGTGACTTATCGCGTAATCGAAATTTAGCTGACTTCTTTTAGTACTCATGTGAATAACTTCACACTTGTCTTTATTCAAGGTCAATTGCCACTTTTCACCCCATACAGATATCTTATCTAAATCATTTTGCAATTTGTTTTGGTCATATGATGACTTTACAAGATGGTAAATGACAGCATCATCTGCAAACAATCTAAGACAGCTATTCAGATTGTCTCCTATGTCATTAATACAGATCAGGAACAATAGAGGGCCTATAACACTTTCTTGGGGAATGCCAGATATTACTTCTGTTTTACTTGATGACTTCTTGTACATTACTACGAACTGTGACCTTTGTGACAGGAAATCACAAATACAGTCACACAACTGAGGCGAGATTCTGTAGGTATGCAGTTGGGTTAGAAGACACTTGTGAAGAACGGTGTCAAAAGCCTTCTGGAAATCTAAAAACATGGAATCAGTCTGACATCCCCTGTCGATAGCACTCATTACCTCCTGAGTATAAAGAGTTAGTTGTGTTTTGCATGATCGATATTTTCTGAATCTGTGCAGATAATGTGTCAATAAATCGTTTTCTTTGAGGGACTTCATAATGTTCGAATACAGTATGTGTTCCAAAACCCTACTGAAAATCGACATTAGTGATATGGGCCTGCAATTCAGCGGATATGCCCACTTCCCTTTTTGGGTATTGGTGTGACTTGAGCAATTTTCCAGTCTTTAGGTACAGATCTTTCTGTGAGCGAGTGGTTGCATATAATTACTAAATATGCAGCTATTGTATCAGCATACTCTGAGAGGAACCTGACTGGTATATAATCTGGACTGGACACCTTGGCTTTATTAAGTGATTTAAGCTGCTTTGTTGCTCCAAGGATACCTACTTCACCAAGAATAGCTACTATGTTTCTCATCTTGGCAGTTGCTCTTGCTTGGAATTCAGGAATATTTACTTCGTCTTCACCAGGGCTTCAACTACCTCTCATTATGCCCTGATATGTGAGACATCCTACCCAAATCCTGACCACATTGACAAAAGTTGGATTCTACCACTCACCCAACCTATAGAATATCCTTGTTCATCCCTATTCCAATCCTGCTCTCAATCCTGCATCCCATGGGCCATTTCCTTGTGGTCAATCCAGGTGCAACACCTCTCCCATAAATCCACCTACCACCTCCCACCACAGTCCAGTCACAGGCATTTCCTACCCTATAAAAGGCAGAATCACGTGTGTAAAGCAGCCAGGTTAGATATCAGATATGCAACAATTACTGCACAGCATTCTACATGGACATGACATGTAAGCAACTGTCTAACTGCATGAATGGCATGAGGCAAACTGCAGCTTTAACATACAGTTGCCAAACATGCTGTGCACCACAACACTAATGACTTCAAAGGCTGCTTCACTATGTAAGACATTTGGACATTCCTTTCCAGCTCTGGTTTCTCTGAACTATGAAGGTGGGAATTTTCTCTCCAGCATATCTTGTACTCACACAGTCCTCTGGGCTAAACCTATGCTAACCTGTTTAAACTGGCTCATATTACCTTTTCCCTTCTCTTTTCTGTCCACACCACTCTATCCCCATCAAGATTTTGTACTGCCATCTACCCATATTCTTCCATTTTCTCCCCCCCCCCCCTCCCCTTTCCATCCTTTAACTTTCTTCCCTCCCTGCCTCCCTCTTAATCTCCAACTTCCTCTCCTTTACTTCCCTACCTTCTCACTCTACCTCTTATATGCTCTATACTTTGAATCCTTTTCATCTTGTTGTAATGTCACTGAGTCACCTATCGACAGTTCTGTCTCATACTATCCCATTACGCCCCAACCTCCCACCACCACATCATGCATCCTTACCTACCACTTTTCCACTTCCACTTGACCAGGGAACTGTTATCAATAATAGGCAGTCAGTTTTGCTGAGGGTGCGTGCTTTTTGGAGTGTATGAATGTGTGTTTACTAGAGAAAGAGCAATAGCTCAAAAGCTAGTGTAAATACTGTTTTCTGTTGCATGCTTCTACATGCCACACATCAGTTAAATTCGTTTTTTTTCTTTTTTTTTTCCTTGCAGTAAAACAGTGAAACTCAGTTTAAAAAAGGAAATTTGAATCTAATTTCCACAGACATAGGAAATTATCACTTACTTCTTCATCAAGGATCTTCACAGTTTTCAGTCCAAGTTTCAGAGCCATCTGTATTGGTTGAATCTGCAAAGATACTGCAGAAAGAGTTGCCTCATCAAGCCTGTTGAATTCGTCAAAGCAGCCCCATGCTCCACATTTAACAATACCAGTGAACATTCGTGCCATTGATGTTACATCGATAGCCTGAAAAAATATTTTCCTTTTGTTGCAAATCACATTCATCTAAGGAAAAAAAGAACACTTCCATGATAGTTTATAATTAATATCAAACATACGGTCTGAAACTAAATAATTTCATGAAGCAGTTGAAAAAAAATTGATTCAACTATTTTATCAAACATGTAAGTCAGATTAAATTCATCATGTTAAATTACAAAACAGTATAAGAGCTGGCCAAAATCTTCAAACGTTCTATAAAAATAAATTAAAAAAAAAATCCCCCTGAAACTGGATGGAGAAGGAAAGCAATGCGGCAGCTAGGTTGAGAGAAGACATGCTGGAGAACAAGAAGAAAGACGAATATTGGGACATAAGAGATGAATTTTGTCAGCACAGGGAAGATGTGGATAAGTTATGGAACAATCATAAAATAAAGGTGGTAGAACATGGGAGGATCAGAAGGATTGCTGATGGAGGAAGGAGACAGTGTAGAAAATAACAAGATAGGTAAGGCTAGAAGAAAGGGGAGTGATGGATAGCCAAGAATGGAGACTAAATGAGATTTCGGCCTGTGGACTGGACAAACTCCTTGAATCATTCACCCTCTCTCTTCCAGTACTTCCCATCCTTGACCCACCAGTCTTCCCCAACTGTCATCTGCACCAGTTCTTTCCTCGTCCCTCTCACACATCTGCCTTGGCAACTGTGCATAGTCACTTTTCTGTAACATGCAGCTGTGTCATATGCAGGTGAGTGAGTGATTTAGCTTATTTTTCATTTTTGTAGGTTTTATGATGTACTGCCACTCTAAGAGAGACTTACTGACTGATTTAGCACTTATTTGTACCAAGAAGGAGATAGCAGTTGGTAGAAACATGATGTTTGGGATTAGAGTACTTGATATCAAGGTTATCTACACCCAGTGCAGAAACTAAATTTAATTACAATAAAGAACAAGATGAAACCTCCCAGTGAAACAAAACTTTAAGAGAGTGATAATCTCTTGAGAAACAATAATGTCTTCAGCTTTAATGAAATACTTGATGAAATCCAAGGGACTCTCCTCCTTGCATTCCAAAAGACTGATTATAGCTCTGGTAATATTGAGCTTCAAGGGACACTTTTAAGTCTATCTTTGGGCAAAAACTGGAATCTGGCCCACACTCAGTACCTCAACAGTTTGCTTTGCACAGATCCCTAACAGCATTGTGACCTGTGAGTATCTAACAAATCATTCGTATATTAGGCTGAACAAACAGATGGAATGGCAGTGACTTTGAATCAGACAAAAACCTAAGAAAATATAAACTTGGCGAACCATGAGCAATAGTCACTTGATGGACAACAGTGACTTGCCAGCCTCTCTGCAGAGGTAGAGTTGGTTCTATAGGGGCATGTCGCACTAGGGTTAGAAATTTTTTTTGATAAAATGGATCCGGTATACTTTATCTGCTTCATAAGACCTGTGGCTAATGCACTTCAAGATGGTAAGTACTTTAAGAGGTGGTGTGGTAGCCAAGTGAGTTTCTTATTAAAAGGTAATGTCCAAAAACCTCACTAAATCAGACATCTTCCAAACAACATTCTTTATGACCCACTTTGAATGGCGGGAATTGTTGCAGGTAGTTTTCTCAGATGTAAACCTGAAACCAGTGCACACCATCCATTTCTCCACTCTTCTTATGATCATCTGAAACTGCTCAACAGCTGTTTCACACTGGATCAGCAGCAAAATATAGCTACATTGTCTGAAGTAGAACTGTATGTACAAGCTTTCCAGTCATGGGTGTAATGCTGTGTAGTGATAGTGAAAGGGGTAACACGCAGGAAACTCCTCTGAGGAACATCATTTTCTTGCTCAAACCTGAATGTCATGACTTTCCACCTCGATATATGAAGTAGTGACATGACAGGAAGGAGCTTAAAAAGATGAAGACATATCTTCAGCAACACTAAAAGTCAAGCAGTCCAAGGATACTCTTTCTCAAGGTCAAAAAATCATGCTGCCTGTGTGGGGAATTCTGTTATATACCTTTCTCCAGCAAGGTCAATGGTGGAGTGATACATCCTGAACCCAGTCTGGAAGCATCTAAGAAGATGTCTGGATTCCAGAATTCAAACAAGATGATAATTCACTATTCATTCCACCTATTTCCTACACTGTTTGCAAAGGCAACACTGTAATATCTATGTGGGCAAATATACTTCTTCCTTGGCTCCATAGGAGGGATTAAAATGGCTTCCTTCCAGGGATGAACGTACTGTCCTATCACTCAGATTCCCTTGAAAAGGATAACGAGATCTCCTTTGGTACTCTTGTGAACATCGTATAATGCATTTTATCATGATCTGGCAACATGTCATGAGCTGTTGCAATGGAACAATGCTGTTCAGTGAATTCCCTTCTTGAAGTATTATTTGCTTCTTCTTTTTCTTTTACGTCAAGATAATTGTAGGGCCGTGTATTGAGCACTGGATTTACTTTTAATTCTTCATCCTCACTTATGTACCAATCTATCACAAGCTATTAAATGCTGGCAATTGACATCTGCATCTCTATATTTGTATATAATACATATTTTTTCTGTAGCTGATGTTCACCAACATTCCAACTTCAATGAAGTTATTTATTAATTAACACAAAAAGTATACTGCACATGATACAGAAGTGCTATTCAAAGAACATATGGATTCAATATTAACAACATTTGATGACATTACTCAATAATGCTTAAGATGTTATACATTCTATGATTATTTTCAGATGATTCTGCATAGCTGATGGACAACAGTCTGTGAACACGCCCCTATACTTGCTGTTCACTGTACTTGGACATTAATTGTGCACAACATCCATCAGATTTCTGAGGAGACTCCAGAAATTACAGACTAAACCAGAGAACAAACGATCTTTACAGAAATCCTTGTGATTTTGGAATAGATACATCAGTAGCTCACTTGGCCAGTCACAATGTGACCACCCATTCCAATGTCATAATATTATCCACAATAATGACCAGGTTTTCCTTATCTCTGAAGGAAAAAAGTTGTGTTACATTTTATCCACCGTCATTCTTAATATAACTAAAAATGCTGAAGACAGTCAAATGCTATAAAGAAAATCCATATAAAATTTAGCCAATATGATCATTATATAAAATTTTCCACTGATTGAAGTGAGACACATTAGCACTACTTCAGGCATTATGGTGCAATATAAAATTTTTGCATGCAAAAAGCAATGAAGTCGTAATCTCAGTGCCAATGCAGTGGATGTAGGCGGTGGCCGGTGCGGGAACTGGGGATGGCAGTGTCGGCAGCCCAGTGGTTCCAATGGCTGCACGTGAGAGGTGACAGCGAGAGGAGACAAGTCGGCCAAATGCTGCGTCGAGAGGAAGGTCGACGTTGAGGGACCACGCTGGTTTAACTCTCACAACTGGAACTGTCTGGAACCATCCATGGAGGTGGATGACAAATGTGTTGGTACTGCAATGTAGTACATGGTCAGGGCCCGAATAGGGCGGCTAAAGGGCTGCCCGCACAGTGTCGTCCCACAGCTTAACAAGGTCGCACATAGCTATGTCCTTGTGGACAAACACAGGGGAGGGGTGAAGGGGGGGGGGCAGGGTGTGATGTGCATGCAGACATGCTCAACCAGGACAGGGAGATCCTTGGTTGTAGAGGGGGGTGAATCCTCAATGAACTCGGGAAGGAGAAGAAGGGGCTTGTCATACAGAACCTCAGTGAGTTAGGCATTGAGATCTTCCTTATGAGCTGAGTGAATACCCAGCAGGACCCACAGGAGGGCCTCCAACCATAGGCTTCCATGGCACATTAGGGCAGCATTGAGCGTGCAGTGCCACTGCTCGACAAGGTTGTCCGCCTGCGGGTGGTAAGCTGAGGTATGAAACTTGGTGATGCCACAGAGTTCGCAGAGGCATGCAAAGAGTGCTGACTCACATTGTCATTCTGGTTGGTGGTGAGAGATAGGGGGGCAGCCGAAGCAAGCAACCCACACCGAGACAAAGGAACAGGCAACAGTCTCGGCTGTGATGTCAGGAAGGGGGACCATCTCAATCCAGCGGGTCACACAGTCGATGACCACCGAGATATATCTGTAGCCCTCGGACAGAGGAAGGGCTAATGCCGTTGATATGGTCATGCCAGAAACGCCCCTTAGGGATGTCAAACTTGCCCAGAGGAGGTGGGTGTGCCTGCTGACTTTACAGCATTGGCACAAAATGCACACACGGCTCCATGCGCGGCAGTCGTGCTTGACACTAGGCCAGACAAAGTGCTCCATGACCAGCCATTTCACGGCTAGTGTCCCAGGATGAGCTAACCCATGCAAGGCAATAAAGACCCTATGGTGAAGAGCAGTGGGGACCAGGGGCCAAAGTGTGCCCATAGAGGTGTCACAAAGGACAGGGATTACCGAACCAGGTAGTACACAGGGCTGGACAGAGAACGATGAACCGTTGTCTGATCTTAGTTGTTGTATATCGCCATTGTCGGCCTGTAGTCGGGCGAGCTCCTCCAGATTCAGCAGTGCATTTAGCACCAGATGAGGGAAAGGTAGTCTGCCACAACGTTCTTCATGCCGCGGATATAGCATGCATTGTAAGAGTGTTGACAGATATAGTCTACATGGCGGAAATGCCTGGGTGGAAAGTCTTCAGCTGGATTAGTGTTCACGAGTGGCTTGTGCTCAGTATAGGTGGTGAAGAGTCATCCATTGAGGTCACTATGAAAATGTTTAATCACCTCATACACTGTGAGCAGCAGAAAGTCAAATGCTGACCATTGTACTGGCTCTTACTCAGATTCTTGGAAAAGAAGTGGAGGGGCTGGGTGGAGTCAGCAGTGTGCTGCTGTAAAACGGCGCCCACAGCTGAATCAATGGCATCAGTTGTGATCGAGACACGGGTCTCAGGGTCAGGGTGGGCAAGTGTGACGGCTTTGGCTAGAGCAGTTTTAAGGTTACCAAAGTGTCGAGCATTGGTTGGGTCCACTCCAACCTCCGTTTTCCAGTGGCATTCTTGCCAGAGAGAGCATTGATGAGGGCCATTTCGACAGAGGCAGCTTGAGGAATATGGCTGCGGTAAAAGTTTGCCATACCCAGAAAACGACAGAGCTGAGCATAATCCACAGGAGAGGAAATTTAAGTATGATTTTGACACAAGAACTTGTCAGCCAGAGGGTGTCGGTAGAGACAGAATGGCCGAGGAAGACAATGGATGTTGAACATAGTAGAGATTTATCATGGCTGATTACCAAGCCATTGGCAGTGAGGGCTGAATGGACTCAAGCGAGGTGAATTGATGCTCCTAAGCGGAGGAAGAAAAGGTAAGGATATTGTACAAGTAAGCGTAAGCAAAAGGCAGAGGAAGCAAAATGGAATCAATGAAATGCTACCATGTCTGAACAGCATTTTTCAGTCCATAAGGCATGTAACAATTTTCAAATAAGCCGAAAGGCGTAATGATGGCCATCTTCTGAATATCTGGTGGATGCACAGGAATCTAATACAAAGAAAAAGGTAAAACCAGGAAGCAACTGTGTGAAATCTTGTATATGTGGTATGGGGTAGTTATCGATAACGGTGCAGGCATTAAGGGACCTGCAGTCCCCACACATCCGTAAGGTGCCGTCCTTTTTGGGAGCAAGGTGAACAGGGGAAGACCAGTTGCTATCGGAGGGGTGGAGGACTCTCAAAGGCAACAGGTCCTGAACGATCTTCTTTGCGTGCAGAAGTTTGGAACCATTAAGATACCTGGCCTTATAACAAACAGACGGGCCATTGGCATTGCGGATCTTAGGCAAGTGCCATTACTGATGGCCGAAAATCACATAGGGGAGTTGGCATGAGGGGTCAAGAAGGAATCCACAGGCAACATCAGTTCACTGACCTTGACAAACCAAGGCAATGTAGGCGAGGTGTCAGCTGTATTCAGCAATGGAAGGCGTGATGCAGGAGTAAAGCGACGCAAAGAATCTGGAGGGTGAATGCAAGTGCGTCTTGGAGATTCTTCCACAGCGATGAGAAATAAACAGCAGGCGGTGGAATGCTTGACACTGGAGCAGGTTGGTGAGAAGACTCTGTAGAGGCATGTGCTGGGCCGCCTCACTGTGGGGCTGCAGATAAGTGATGTATGGTACACCGTAATGTGACAATTCTGCGGAGGCAGAGGTGATGCGGGTGCATAACTCATCGTTCTGGGTGCAGAGTTCGTCGACCTGGGAGCACACGTATGACAGATCAGAGAGCCATGAGGTTATGACCTCAACCAGGTAAGCACATGTGGTAAGCGCAGCCAAGGAGGCGGAGAGCGAAGTAGTGCTGAAATTTGGTGTAGACAGGTTCACGTTGGCAGCATGGAAGGTCCAAGGGAAGGTGTGAAGTGGTGAGAAGTGAAGCGACGTCTTGATGAAGCCATGGACGGCAAAGGGAGAATGGTTGTCAGCAATCATGGCCAGGGTAGTGGGAGATAATGTGTTGACAGTGTGCTTGGACAGGTTGATGCTAATGTTGGCACCAGTGTCGACAGGAAAGCGGATGCTAGTCGGGATATCTGTGGCACAGAGGTGTCGCATCGCTGAAGCGGGTCGTGCAGCATCAGAAGATAGGTGCCTGAAGGTGCGTGGTGGGACATGGCACCTAAACGTGCCTGCCAGTCTCATTTGGGGAGGCGCAGGGTGCGCGACAGTCATTGGCGGCATCCCTGTATGTAGTGTGGAACCAGCACAGTGGACCGGATAGCATTCCAACGAGGTGCGGGCACGGGTAGCGGCTGACTGCGGCAGGGTTGGTAGCTAATCGGGCTGCTGCTCAGGTACGGTCAGCAGCTGTCAGGAGCCCACTGGCACTACATCATGTAGGCCATTAGGTGGCAGCTCCTGATGGGCAGCTGAGGCATCGAGGCAAGCACATTGGTCTCTGCTGGTTGGGCACGGAACTGGAGGCACAGGTGTTCCAGCTGAGTAGGATGGTGGTGATGTCGTTCGTGACAGGTCGTGTCAGCTACGAATGATAGAGAAATTCTGATCCACCATACGTAATCGAACCTTGAGTAGGTCAGCAATGTGAGGCGGGTGATGAAGCTGCAGATCCAAAGGCATTTTGACCATACCTAACGTCCAATGTCCAAAGAGCAGTGTCAGGCAATGCGTGGTTGTCAATTAAAGCACATAGACGCCACCAAAGTAGCAAAGGGGTGCGATCATCATGATGCTCCTCGCGTATAATGTGACGGATAACCCCTGCTGGAGGGCAGGAAAGAAGCTCGATAGACAGTGACTTGACCATTGAATATTTGTGCGAGATAGGCAGTGAGAGGAGCAAATTGCTGATGAGGTCCATATGTGTGTGAAGATGGCTCACCAGGCAGACTAAATGGGCACTGTCGTCAGAGATGCCGTGGATATCCAGGAGGTGGTCCAATCAAGTTTTTGGGTTGTATTTTTGTAATGCAGGTAGCTTACAGAATCTGCCTGGTACCACATGTTTAGTCTGCTCCAGCAGCTGGAAATCGGTGCGGCTGGAGCAGGACACCTCCGAAGCCGAAAGTGCGGTATCAGTGCATGGTGCGTTGCCCGAGGTCTGGGTGGGGTGGTGGCCGCATGCAGCACACTATACGGAGGGAGTGGAGGTGGGTGTATAGGCCACCAAGGTGTGTCCACCCAGCAAACCTGATGAAGAATGCGGCACGGGTGCAACGGCCGGTACCATTGCAACTGTGAGCAGGGGTCAGTCGTGGTGGAGCCACAGGTTGGTGGACCCGAGAACCGGAGCAGGTGGAAGGGTCGGCATCATTACGAAAGTGAGCAGAAGGTGATCATGGTGCAACCACAGAGTGACGGTCGCAGAAACCAGCGTGATCGAGCTAACCAGCATCACCAAAACGGCGTGCAGGGAGGTGCTGCCACACTATGTACATGAGAACGTGCTACCCCATACATTGTAACGTTCAATTCACCATCCTAGAAATTTCCGGGGCACCAATCCATCCTCAAGGTGAAGATGTACATGAAGGATAGACCGCATTGTCTTTAACTGGAACGTCCTCCATGTTGTGGTTAGGTGGCAGGCACTGTCCATGTTGAGGCTGCTGTTGTGTTGCCACACTATGCGACAGACATGTTGAACCGGGTAAGGTTAGGTGGCTGCCGGCATGGCCCAGCACAGATAACTGTTCACTTATAATCAAGTTCGAAGAAGGTACACTTGTTCACTCATGGTTGCAATTGGCAGAGTTAATGGGGCCTGTTACACTTGCACCGAAAGTGACAGGCAGATGCATTGTGGCGTAAACAATGCAGTCTGGCATATGATGTGAGTGAATGATGAAAACAAGCACAAATAACGCTCGATGCGATGTCGACGGTATCAGGGTCACTGCTGTGGTTATAATGGGAGCTTAGTTGAGAGATAACTCACTTCTATATGAAATATACTTTTATTGATCACTTCTACATATGACAATTATGGCTGTTACACATATCACGAGCACAAAGTTCACGCCAGACTCGCTAGTCCAAAGAAAAAGGTACCCAAAGACAGGGTGCTCTGTGCCAGAGACGCCACACTCTCTAGGCTTAATATTGCACATATTCCTAATAACAGCTATTTGAAGTAATAATATTCTATTTATGCTACTTGCATTTCACCAAAGGTTATTCCGTATCATATAATAGTTTCAAAATAGCTGTAGTAAACAACTTTCCTAGTGTCAATGTCACTTGCATAGTATAATATAATAAAATACTGGAATAAATGATAATAAAATGTTGAAATGTGTGGCTTTTTAAAATGTATTGAATTAATGAGATTAATTCTTTGGCATGAATGACAAGCACAATAAGCTGAGCTATGCCTGGAAATAAGTTCGTATTAATTCATATTATTTTGCAGGGGGAAGTAGTTTCTTTCTCCGCTGTAGATTTGTGCTTGCCCTTCTTTATAATGCTATGTTTGGTCGCAGTGTTCACCATCAAAATCTTGACCGTGTTCCCATTGAGCTTATCGGATCTTCGTAATATTTCAAAAGTACACAGGTGGGCTTCAGTTCTTGTAATTATCGTACTATTTGACATAACAACCCACACGACCTTTCTGTTAATAAAACAATACTGTATTTTCTAAATGGTGTACATATGAAATATATACTACTCACTTATTCATAGCGACCCCAAAATGGCAATCTACAATTACTTGCTTAAAATGGCGTGCTTCTCACTCATTCACTAGCTGAGCGCGAATTCTTCCTTCCTCTTAATGGTACAAGAAAAACTCACCTCTTTTTTAACAACTGAAAATCAAAAATACATGACGGTACGCATAGGCTCTATGATGGGCTACCGCTTCATCTTTTCTCTTTGCCTTTGAAGAAGACGAAAACATAAAAGAAATGCTAAAGGTTTATCACAATAGGACAACACTGTCATTGCAAATGCAAGACCATTTAACTTTTTTGCTATGTAGCGTGAGTGAGAAGATCAGGGTAATTTTTTTTTCTAAAAATTATCGACAGAAATTTGAGATTCTGCTTCTCTAAATTCTTGATTTTTATTGGAATTTGGAAGTTACTTGATTTGGATGGTTTTCCTTTTTTCCCTCTCTGTATAGTATTAATCCATTTACATCAAACCAATCTTCTAAACTATTTAGGGACTTAATGACTCTTTGGGGAATTTGTTCTGTGGCCTCACTTTCAATGAGCACAGATGTGTTGTCTGCAGATAAAATTGAGTGGGATGTTATATTTTGAAGTAAATCATTTACATAAAATAAAAACAGGACTGGACCTAAGATGCAATCTTGTGGGACTCCCTGTGAAATAATTTTCCATTCCGAGAAACAATGTCCTATGCCTGACATTACAATTACTCTTGGTCTTCTGTCTGTTAAATATGGTTTGATCAATTTCAAATAACTACCATTTACTCTGTATCTTTCTAATTTATGTAAATAGAGAATGGTTTACACAGTCAAAAGTCTTTGTAAGGTCACAGAAAATTCCTGTAACTTTTTGGAATGTGTCAAGAAATAAGCAAATTTTCCCAACAAATCTGTCAGTGGCACATATTGTACTCTTCCCTTTCTGCAAACCAAACTGATTTATTGTGATTTTGCCATGAAGCTTCTATTGCAACAACTTTTTGAACACTTTTGAAAATATTAGGAGAAATCATACTGGGCAGTAGTTTTCTACATATTCCTTTCTGGAACGTCTGCTTTAGAGCATCTGGGAAGCACCCTCTCTAAATTACTGGTTTATTATTTCAGATAGGGGTCCTGACATTATACTAGAAACTGTTTTAATTACTATAGAAGGTATTTCATTACATCCAGTCAAATTTTTTATTTTTAAGGGAGAATACAGCTTCTTCTACAGATTTAGCTGTAATTCATTCAAGCTATGTCACAGTTCGCCTGTTATCTTGATTGAAACCAAAGCGTTGGAGATTATCTATGCAGCCACTTTCATCAACATCTGATTTTCATACATTTATTAAAAAAACACATTGAAATATTCTGATAATTCTGAAAGGTTTACAATGGTTCTGTCACCTATCTATCAAGATAGTAAATTTGTGGACTGTTGGCTAGGACACTAGAGTTCAGATTTCAAAACTGACCAAACTGCCTTTGATTTATTTGTATGGATCAGAATAAATTTTTTGTGTGCCATTTCTTTTGCTGTCTTTAACACTCTTCCAAATTTAGTGTTATATCTTTTTACATTGCTTATAAAATCTACATTTGCATTACTTTTTAGTTTGTTATGTAACTGACTTCTTCTGTCACTTGACATTTTTATACCAGCAGTTACCCAATTCTGTTTGCTAGTCATTTTTATGGCAAACTGTAGGGGGAAATATTTCATTAAAAGAAACAAAATATCCCTAAGAAATCTGTCGTAAGTTTCGTAACTTGTAGTACAATGATCCACTGACAGTCTACATTTGTAATCCGACAATAAAACAAGATTATAATTTCCTAACTGGAGCATTGCTTGATGCACGTTTTTCTAATGACTGATTCATTTACTTTTGGTAGCTCCAAAAACAGTGAAGAATAATCTGAAATACATACATCAATGGAGAATTTTTTTGTATTATGAAATGAACAATTTGTCGGAATGTTAGCTATATAGGCTGCAGTTTGTTTAGTCTCTCTTGTGAATTCTGTGAAGTTTAGCTTGAAACCAAATGTTTCAATCAGATCAATAAAATCTGTTGATTAACTGCATTCATTTATTATGTTTATGTTAAAATCAGAAGCTGTGATAATCCTTTTCTTTAGCTCTTTCATTAGTTTCTGTAAGAGACTCCTTGGTTTAAACAGAAATACTTTCATTACTTCTTTACTTGGGATTCTCTATAGTGAACTTATTACAATATTTTGTCTCTCTAATTCCATACTGCAACTTTCAAGCATGTTCTCATCATTTAGAAAATTAAAATCAACTCTTAACTCACATGTTACAGAATATTTAATTAGTATGCAGGAAGTCCCCTGAATTTTTTCACTTCTATAAAAGCTACCAGATACAACATACTTCCCTACATTATTTAGCCAAAGTTTGTTTAGGCAAAGGACTGATATATAAGGGGTGTTCAAAAAGAAATGACCTAAAGGCATAATTACAGAAACCATCAGCTGTATGTTAGAAGTATTGACCTTGGCTGTTGAGACACTCGACCCATTGTAACATAAGGCGGTGAATGGCTGTCTCATAAAATTCCCGGGGCTCCAATGTTAACCAGTTCCACACGTACAGCTGGACATAGTCATCTGAGGTGAATTGTTCGCCCGTCAGTGCCTTTTAAAGTGGACCGAGAATGGCGTAATCACAGGGAGAGAGGTCCACACTGTATGGAGGGTGGCTGAGAACCTCCCATTTGAATTTCTGCAGGATTGCCACGATTGTGTTGGCTGTATGAGGCTTTGCATCGTCGTGGAGCAGAATGACCACAGGAGTGAGATTGCCTGGTCATTTCGATTTGATCACTTGACGAAGGGTGGTCAAGGTTTGTGAGTAACACTGGGGCATTCATTGTTGTCCCTTGCTGCAGGAAGTGAATCAGAAGGGGGCGTCTTAAAAAAAAGGGGGGAAAATATTCACCTCAGACAACGATTTCCAGCTGTATAGTGGAACTGGTTTACATCGTAGCCCCGGTAATTTTATGAGATAGCTATTCACCACCTTGTATCACAGTGGGACAAGTGTCTCAACAGCCAGGGTCAATAATTCTAACATACAGGTATTGGTTTCTGTAATTATGCCTCCAACTCGTTTCTTTTTGAACGCCCCTTATGTTACTCCCTCCCACCAAGAAAATTTGTAGATCATTAATTTTTGCATCTCTGCACTTTATATGTTTCTTATGTATGGCATTTATATTTAAATGCACAAAAAAATTGTTTTTACTGTTACCTATTGTTTTAAGAATGGATTTTCTTAACAGACCTATATCTTTTATTCTTTTAGGCAGATTTTCATCCCCATCACTCATATTTAGTCTGCCTCACTGTTTATAATTTTACACATGCCAGTAAACATCTTGCTGAATTTTGCAAACCCTAACCTGTTTAAATGTAGGCCATCCTGCGCTAAGGAGCCTGGATATAAAAATACTGTTCCTAGACTGGTACACTGTTCTCTGACACTAGATGTGTGGTACAAATAAGGAATACCATTTTGTTTTTCATTCATAAATTTCTCAGTTTTTCACAATAAGTAAACAAAATAGCTGTAGCCATACTCTGGGATGTATTTTAATGCTTACTACATTTCTGAATACATACTATGTTAGAAACATTGTTTTAATTATGCATAATGCTAAGTTTACACTTTTGGCTCTTCAGATTATGGGGTGCAAATATGGAACAGTCCATTCATTTCAAGTCTATTAAAGTTAAAAGAAATAATAAAAAATCTAATAATTCATTGTCAAAGGAAACACTTTAAAACATGATAATGCAGTAGAAAAACCAACGAAATATATCATTTTCAGTTTCTAAATTCCTTACTCTAAGTAATTTCACTAGCAGAAGTCACACACTTAGCCTCCTTTATTGTAGCTTGCACATTCAGTACGCAGCCACATTTTGCACATTAGACATGTTACCCATTCTTACCATGCCTTTGTTGTTGTTGTGGTCTTCAGTCCTGAGACTGGTTTTATGCAGCTCTCCATGCTACTCTATCCTGTGCAAGCTTCTTCATCTCCCAGTACCTACTGTAATCTACATCCTTCTGAATCTGCTTAGTGTATTCATCTCTTGGTCTCCCTCTACGATTTTTACCCTCCACGCTGCCCTCCAATACTAAATTGGTGATCCCTTGATGCCTCAGAACATGTCCTACCAACCGATCCCGTCTTCTGGTCAAGTTGTGTCACAAACTTCTCTTCTCCCCAATCCTATTCAATACTTCCTCATTAGTTATGTGATCTACCCATCTAATCTTCAGCATTCTTCTGTAGCACCACGTTTTGAATGCTTCTATTCTCTTCTTGTCCAAACTATTACCATGCCTTATCCTGTGAAAATTTACCTGGGCAAAAGAGACAATAGGCATTTTCATTAGTGGGTACATGGCTGTCCAGAACGCTACTGAGGGTGGACAAATCATCTTTCACACTAAAAACATTGTCTTCAGAATCAGATGATTCTTAGTGCCTAGTCTTTGGTGGCCACTGATTCCTTGTCTCCGGTTTATTTGTTGCTGTCATCGATACTTCAAGAGATCTCCTGTATGGAAATGGGGTAAATAATGCTGAAGAAACTCCTTTTGCTCCCCTGGTGCCCAGCCTCTTCTTTATTTGAGGAATGGGTGAGATTTGCCAAGGTGTAATTTCCAATGTAGCGGATAATGTTCTTGTCTCTGCTTCAGCATTACCCTTCCCATTTTTAGAAGCCACAGATCTTGCATATGTTTCATTGACTGGGTCATTGTTTAAGTCCTAAATTATCCCTTTATTGCTGGCAATGAAATCTTCATCCTTGAAAATATGAGTTTTTAATGAGTTTGTTCCTGTCACCCTAAACCCATTTACTAATGTCTTCTCCATCTGACCTCTCCAAACAGTTTAGTGATGTGCATGATTGTTACTGGATGTGCATTTTTCCCTCATCCATATGCGTACCTACTCACAGTAATAGACTTTCAAAGAACTCATGAGAATTTTCTCAAGCAGTTGCATCTTGTGGAAGATGTGAAAAGGTAGACATAAGATGCTGACAATGCTTTTGCATGCGAGATTTATAACATCCCGATCTCTGGAGTGGCTATAATGCCCATCCCGAATAAGAAGCACCAGTAATTCTGCTGTTGGCTTCATCTTTCTAAAGAAATGTTAAACCCAGTCTGCTAAGAGCTGTCTTTGAATCATGGGGTGCCCTTCATTAGCTGACTGCTTCAGTTCATATGAGAAAATATCATCATGGGTGGAACAAAACAGGCTGTAGCACTCACACAGTCAAAGGTGATCCACACTCTGCAGAAGCGATGGCTGCCACTTGTTGCTTTCCCTTTCTTTCAATAACATGGGGAACTTTGCTCTACACAATGCTTAGCCAGGTTCCTCAACATTGTATATTCTATTCGGTGGAAAGACATTTTTCTCCATCTCTTGTGAAAGTGGAGAGAAAAACATTGCCACATTTTCTCTTGTGAAACCTAGAGATCTATTAAATGAAGTTGCTATGGGTTCTCAAATTGAAATATCCTTTTTGTGCCACTTCAAGGAAAGGCGTAATCACCCTCTTCCAGACCATTCACCCAATATGGATTATTCATATTATTGGCTTTGGCAAACTGAAATTCCATTGGATACATCCAAAAAATTTACTTTCCATTGTCATGCTATATTCACTCAGCTGTTGTTCTTGTTTGATAGATAAAACAGTTTTTTGGCCAAGTTTGGTCTTTGTGGCTAAATCACCTGGTGAACTTAATTGTACTAGCCTAAACAGAGTGGCCCTGGGAACTTGGAAAGTTTTTGCCACCTTCAGGAAGCCCGTCTTCTTTTCTCTAAAATTTTTAGCAGCTGTTTGTATAGCAGACTCACCCTACTGTTTTCGAGCCGTGAAGTCATTTCTGAAGCAACACCTACAAATAAAACAGGCTGTGAAAGTGTAGTACAAACATGGAATACTATGGTACCAATGTGGAATAGTTGTATTCCATATCGATGACACAGCCAACTTGAAATTCAGAAATGCAAATAAAATTAAGAATTACATTCAAATAGGCAACAAACATGCCATGTTACAGCTTAATGTATTAGCTAAACGTCTGTTTAGAAAACACATTAATAATTTATATATTACGACAAGAATGAAACTGAAAAACACCAACCTGCAATAGTTATTCCTCCTATTGAATTCATTACAACAGCTTCACTCACTCACAATGGCTGCCAACTGCAATATGAATGCATCTCAAAGCAGTCTACAGTTGCTGAACATGGTTTTCAAGCAGATCACCAAGGAACAGCACTTACAAGGTGTGGCACCATATTACTTCATAGTACTCCCTCTATTCCACATTTGTACCTCTCCTTCTACAGAAGACTTTGACTACATATTTGTCGCTTGCTGATGTTCTACAGATAATGCCACTTACTGCCACTTTTGACGCTGAAAATACTTTTTTTGCTGTTGCAATCACATTTCTTGTTCATTGATGATGGTCTTCCTCATGGTAGCTTTGAAGGAAATTCATCCCCGCAGTGATAAACAGCTTCGTAATTTGCATTACAATTTACCCTTTCCATTAGGCTATGTTTTGCTTCAAGAAAATTCTCCAAATTCTTATTTAACTGATGAGTTATCCATAGGCAAACATCGATTGTGCAGCTGGGAGCTACTACATTTTGAAACGAAGAATCTCCAGTAATTAGGAATTCATTTTTGATATTTTGTATAGTGCTGTGTGTACTATTTTTGTAATTTATGTTGGTCCATTTATATTTGTCTGTTAGTTTTGTATGTTGTTTGGTATTTCCAAGGTATTCATCAAATCTAAATCTTCATCATGCTCACATACATTCATGACCAAGGAAACTCATCATTTAAAAATTTTAAGCTGACTTATATGCACTATTTTTAGTCTGATCTTTATGTACTTAACACAAACAGCACAATATGAATATATAACCACAATGTGCATTAGGTACATTAAAAACCTCATTAATATTTCAATACAACATGAGAAGATGAGCAGTTAAATTCAAACTTATTAGTCAAAATAATGATGGGTGACAACTATGGACCGTAGAAGATCAAACAACAGCATTAATATGATATAGCTGAAGATAAATTTTAGAATATTTGATATGATTATGACCAATTTTACATCATCCAAGGAGTTATAAAACTATTGTGTTATTAATCCTCATCTGTGACACAAGTGTCTGGGACTCAGATTAGCTTAGAATTGTGAACACATTGAGAAAACAAAACTATTGTCTCATCCATTACGTGTTGTTATCCAAGAGCCTGGGACCCATGAGTTTACAATAATGAAGAGATTGAGAAAATAATTCAGTCACCGTAAGACTACAATGAGATTAAAGCTGACTGCTGTGAGGGATGTTATAGCAGCTTCAGTTACTGTATGCTGAGCAATGCACAAACATGAACAAACCGTTTTTATATCTTCTCTAACAGCAGTCTGAAATTGTGTAAGAGCTTAATATAAATAATTTATTAAGCCTCATAAGCACTACATGTTGTTACAACTATGTAGAAGGAGAAACTGTAATAAAACAAATTCATTACCTCATCACAGTTAAAAACAAGCACCTGACGTCCCATCAATCCACCAAGGGCCTTCACAGATTCAGTCTTCCCTGTTCCAGCAGGACCATATGGATTACCTCCAAGACCCATCCGCATTGCCTAAATAAATATGGAAGATAAAGTAGACAGAAATGTATAGAGACTTCACTACTTTTAATTTTCTATACAAAGGTGATTATTGTGTGTGAACAGAGCTGATTATTGTGTGTGTGTGTGTGTGTGTGTGTGTGTGTGTGTGTGTTGTGTAAATAACATAGATTGCATTCTGTAGTACTGTTAAAATACACTGATGTGGCAAAAGTCATGGGACAGCAATATGCACATATACAGATGGTGGTAGTATCGTCTACACAAGGTATAAGAGTGCAGTGCATAGGTGGAGCTGTCGTTTTTACTTCACTGATTCATGTGAAAAGGTTTCTGACATGCTTATGGCTGCAGGAAGGGAATTAACAGATTCTAAATGCAGAATGGTAGGTGGAACTAAATGCATGGAACATCACATTTCAGAAATCATAAAGGATATCCACAGGGTCATGAGTGTGCCGAGTATACCTAATTTCAGACGTTGCCTCTCACCACGGACAACGCAGTGGCCGATGGCCTTCACTTGATGACCGAGAGCAGTGACATTTCACTGCGTGAAATAACCTCAAAAATCAACATGGATTGTCAGTGAACACATCCATCAGGACAGTGCAGTGAAATGTGGCATTAATGGGCTGTGGCAGCAGACAACCAATTAGAGAGCCTTAGCCGACAGCATGACATTGCCTCCAGTGCCTCTCCTGGGATCATGACTACATCAGTTTGACCCTAGATGATTGAAAACTGTATCCTGGTCAGATGAGTCCTGATTTCAGTTGGCAAGAGCTGATGGTAGGTTTCGACTGTGGCATAGACAACACAAAACCATGGACCCAAGTTGTCAACAAGGCACCGTGCAAACTGTGTGATGGCTCCATAATGATGTTTGGCTGTTTTTACGTGGAATGGACTGGGTATTCTGGTCCAACTGAACTGACCACTGACTGGAAATGGTTACGTTTGGCTACTTGGAGACCATTTGCAGCCATTAATGGACTTCATGTTCCCAAACAACAATGTCATGTCACTGAGCCAAAATTCTTCATGATTGGTTTAATGAACATTCTGGATATTTCAAGCAAATGATTTGGCCATCCAGATCACCCGACATAAATCCCATTGAACATTTAGGTCAGTTCATGCAGAACATCCTGCACCAGCAACACTTTCGCAGTTATGAACAGCTATAGAGGCAGCATGCCACAATATTTCAGCAGGGAACTTCCAGAAGTTTGTTGAGTCCATGTTATATGGAGTTGCTGCACTACACCAGGCAAAAGGAGATCCAACACGATATTTGGAGGTGTCCCATAACCTTTGTCATGTCAGTGTATATCACATTAGGACAGAAAATAGGTGACTTTGCAGCAGTCTGTACACCTTTACACCTTTAAGAGTAGAGCCGAATCACAGAGAATCATCCCCCCCCCCCCCCCCCCCCCCCCCCAACGTAAGAAATCCCCAACAACAGTGAACCCAAAGTCCAGCTCACATTTGAGTTTCTAGTGAGAGACATGATGGCTTCAGAGGCATATGGAGATATAAAAAAAGCACCTGGTTTTTCCCATCAATCAACCAAGGATCTTGACAGACTCAGTATTCCCTTTTCCAGTAGGATTACAAGCATTATCTCCATGACCCATCTGCACTGCCTGAGAGGTGCAGGAGACACTCGTATACAAACATTCAAAGAAGAAGAAATCTTTGATGATACTCTGTAACACTCCAAAGAACACAGATATAAATGTATGAAAAGACAGATACACATGCAGAATCTTGAAAATTAATTGACCAAAGAAAGCATTCAAGGTGGTTTCAAAGCATGATGCACAACAGGACCAAATTGAATGATGGCAATTCACCAATCCTCAGGTTAGAACAGCTCTCATGAAACAATGAAAGTAGAGCATACATGCAGGCATGAAATGGAGTAAAATGTATCAAACCCCTTTGCAAGGCACATTTTACAGACAGTTTGCCCCTTTACTGAGTGGTCAGCTAGCCTGACTGCCATGTAGAGGGACCGGGTTCAATTGTCAGCCAGGTCAGATATTTTCTCTGCTTGGGGACTGGTTATTATGCTGTCCTCTTCACCATTTCACCATCATTGACACAGAAGTCACCCACTGTGGCATCAACTAAAAAGACTTGCAACTCAACTGCAAAACTTCCCCAGACAGGGATTACTTACTGGCTACCAATGCCATATGATCATTTCATTTTTCACGGGCATGTTATGGATAAGTGTCTCAAAACATAAAAAAGTAATCAAGGCTCCAACAACATCATTATATGTCATCCACATAAGGGAGAAAGATCATGATTAAGGGGAAGGAAGGCTGCTGAGAAATGAGAAATTTCTGGAAAAAGTGAGCAAAAGAGATCATGCAACAGTAGGAAGTACAGCATTATGTACCATCAAAAATGCAGGAAAGAAGCTTTTGCAAAAACAAATCAGAACTATGTTGTTTAAAAGTAAAGAAAGCTTACGGGGGGGGAGTGGCTGTGGCATACACTGAGCAGGTACTTGTGGAATGTGGCAGGAGCCAAACACAGAACATAATAAATGGATGACAGATATATTAAAACATAGAGAATTCATTGAGCTGTAAGAGCTGGTAATACTACAGTAGTAAGATATATACTAAGGAATACATAGTCCATAATGAGATTATCTTACTTTTGTATGCCTAATTTTGCAGATAGGATCCACCTCAAACTCAGTAATTTTGAACTGATGAGGATAGGATACAATAGCATGTTTTCAGTCTTGTTTATGTGCCTGTAGATAACTCAAAACACCTAACATTTAGTGAGTTGTTACCTTTGCTTCTAAATATTTACATTCCACCAGGAGTTCCTATTCCAAACGAAAAAGGTTTCTGCTAGAAGAAATTTATTATACTCCTTACATATATTAAAAAAAACTTTCTGACAACACATATTATCATGGATGACCACTGGCATATTGAGCTACATATACCCATCATCTCTTACGCAGACAAAAAATAGTTGCTTAATGAAATGAAAAGTTCCAACATTTTGCATGAGGTTTCAAAGGTGGCAGACAAGTTAAAGTATGATGGACTGTGTGTATGAGAAATGCATACAAAGGCAGGAAATATCGTCCATGTGCCACAAACTAATCAACTCCAACATCCCATGTCAGCAATAGCAATATCTAATAAGGCCATTATTATCACAAAAACATCACATTATTTTTTGAAACTTCTAATCTGTGTGTTAACCAGAAAAGGGAAATGCTAACCAGGAAATGGAATTGGTGCCAGTTTCCATGTATTTTCAAATTAACAATGAGACTGATGAGCTTCTAATGGAGCTGAAAGATATTCGTCACCAAGGTGAGACCAAAACTCTTGTGTTCGTCATTGACATAAATGTGAGATCTTTGTCATGGCATAGTCACCTGACTGAACACAAGAAACTATCATGGTATTCAATCTAGAGGTAGTAAATATAACTCTTCACCTTCTAGTCTATAAAGGGAGAGTTTAGAATAACTTCAAACGTAGACTTAAGTGTAATAAATATGAGAGCATCAGGCTTTGTGAAAGGCTGGAAGGTCGGGACTGAAATAATGAACAACCATAATATCATACATTATATTATCACTTGAAGGGAAACACAAGTCAACATGTATTGGATACAGGCAAATTAAACAATAATTTAAAGAAGTTATGGAGAAAAATTAAAGTGACAGAGAAAATTCGTGGAAATTTGCTTAGAAATAGATCCTTTTCATGCACCACATAAAATAGTCAGCAAATATGATCACCAAATGCACTGGCCATGCTCAAATGAAATGATGGGACAGTAACAGAACATTTCAGAACAGTCAGCTATTTCGTTAATGGAAACACTGCTTCTTGACAATGCAAAAGGCAGCTACCTCGTTAATGGAAACACTGCTTCTTGACAATGCAAAAGGAGGTGATAAACAAGACTAGCATAGATTGTGAAGGGTGTTTTGGGAATACATTACTATAAAAAATAGTAAACATGCATATCATTTTATGTAATAATGAATTAGACAAACAATTTTGTGATTAAAAAAGAAAAAAAACTTCAAAGACTGGACGCAGTAACTGTAGAAGTTATATGAGCCTTAATTGATTAATTGCATATCTACCTGTGTGACCCATATAATGAGATTGTATTGCAGCAATGAGTGCCTGCATCTAGAAAGAATGTTGATGTAGTGGTTATCAATAAAGAACAGACAAAGATCCAATGATATCCAAATCTTACAGACCCATTTATTGCGTGCAAAAGATTTCCAAGACTGCTACTTGGCATAAGCTCTACCCAGTACAGAGTTATGGCTTGATAAAAATAACTTTGTGACATATTTACATTATTGTTGGGGGGTGGGGGGAGGGGGGATGGAAAGGGTAGCATTGCTGGCTATTTTCCCCTCCCCATGCCATGTAACCTGCCTTGTCTGGCTCTGCAGGCAGCTACAGAACATGCAACACAGCTCACATGTAGGGTACAGGGAAGAGTTGTGGTTGTCTAATATCTTGCCACTACTACTTGAGTCAATGGAATGGCATTCACAAAGTTATTTTAATTCAATTACAGGAGAGACAAACAACTGGAGACACAATAAATAAGGCAATATCACTTACAACAGAAACTCATTCTACATATCCTTTATAAATGTTGATAGACATTAATTGACACTTTTGATAACCTATAGTGGGCAGTAAAAGACAAACATAAGTCCACCTTGAAACACTGTCCATCGGCATCACTGTATCACCCCTCATTTTGGAGTGTACAATTGGAGCCCAATGCAACAAAAGTAACATGACAGTAATAACATAAGCTGATTAGTAAATTTTGAAGATTACAGGTTGTTCATTGTAACTAGTGACTAGAGATGAACTGCAGAAGACAAGTGTAATGCACATTTTCAAGACACAACATTTTTTGGTGCTGAAACCTGAGAAGGAGTGAGCCAAGAAGAAAAGGACAGACATACGAAGACAAGCTGGAGAAAAAGAAAAGGCACACATTTCTTCTACAATGCAGATCAGTTAAACCACAAATTGTAAAACTTTATAAGTACTATACAGGCTCTATGGCAGTAATAAAGTAATTTGATGCTAAGAATATAATTGTGATACTGTGTATAGTTTGTGCTTTCATTGCTGTTTAAATCAAATTGTTGCTTCACTCATAATGGTAATAAGTGCTAGTTGGTAATGCTACTGAGAATGCATGTATAACTAGTGCTACTATTGGACAGTTGTTCATTGTATTATTCAGACTAGGTATCCTCAGATAATGCCAATTCAGGAATTGCTGGTCATAAGCCAACATTGCCACACATTTCTGAATAATGTGATGGATTGGATATGGTGGAGAACAATTCAGAAGTACAATTATGCAGCTGAAGGAAGAAATACATGAGAGAAAGAGCAAACATTACACACTTCACTGTGGAAGTCGAATAGTTGTCAGACACTGTGGAACTTTTGTATTATAGATACTGTAACATGAGATTACAGGTCATTTTGCACAGGCTCAGCAAACAAGATTATGGGATCCATGATCTATTAGACAATGGCAAATATGAGACAGATATTCAAGAAGGAGAAGAGTCATAGACATGTGAAATGCACTATTTCTCAAAAGTTACACAAAATACGGAAACGGTTTGCATTAACTTCAAAAAGACTTTTGCCGATCAAGCTTGAGCCCTTTTCAAGTGATCTGCAGACATGGACATGGTTCTGAGAGTAGTTTGTCCAGTCATTCGACAAGGACATATCAGTAAATGCCGGCAATAAACACACATTTCTTTATGGCTATCTTTCAGCTGAGCTGAAGTATTTAGCAGAAGGAATTGTAGCGACAGCAGAGACATACACAGAAATGAAGAGGATGCTCCAATGCTTATGGCACTAAGGACTGGATAATTCAGGCCCACCTCGCTAACATAAAAGCCACTGAATGCTAGTAGCATATTCAGGCTCTCTGGGCTCTTGGGAAGATGTGAGTGAATACGACCGAGCCCTTGGAGTGAAAATTCTTCTCACCTTTCTGGATGAAGTATGCCACTGCTAGATAGTTCAAGTTAAGCATTAGGGATGACGGAGATATTTTGCAGCTGATGGAGTTTCTGGGCAAGGACGTGGAATGGGTGCTTACCACACGGAAGATATACAGTGACCTTTCCATCATCTCTACTCCACTCTCACGGCTGCCACATTCCACATGCACATGAAAACAAGAGCTTTCCTGAGCCTAATGTGAATCTCATGATCACTGGGCACAGGGCTGTAAGAAGATCGTTTGTATCAATGATCAAATACATACAATGAAACAGGCAAACAGAGGTCTTCTTTGTCTCCACCATAAGCATATAGTCTCAGACTGCAGGAAGAAGGAAAATGCACAGTGTACTTAGTGTAGAAAGCTGCATCATAAGTCAATTTGCGATGAAGGAAAGGATCTGAGACTCCTGCAGCTCAGGTAAACATTACTTCCATGAGAAAAGTAGCTACTGCTCCCCATGGTTTCACATACCTTCAAACGGTGCAAGTATGTGGCTCAGGACCTACAGGACAACTTGATGCATGCTGAATGTCGGAAGTCAATCCAGCTTCATAGCAAAATCACTGACTGAACATTTGAAGCTGCAGACTGTAAATCAATGATAACTGTTTGTTCATTTGAATCAAAGCCTATGGCTTTACACCACAACAGACTTGTTCAGTTTAATATGAAGGGGCTTTGGAAGAATTCTTCAGTGTCACTTACTGCCTTTGAAAGTCTTCCTGTGATTTCAAACCAGTCACCTTTTCTACTACATGTAAGGAGTTTATAATATGTTCATAAGATTATACTAGCGGATTCAAAAACTGACTCAGTGGAAATTATTCCTGTGGAGATTCTCATGGGGGGGGGGGGGGGTGATTTTTACTGGAAAATAGGTGAGGACAGTTCGCCAACACACATCTCTGAACCTTTAGTGATAATTCCTTCCCTATTTGGTTGGATACCTAGTTGGTTGAATAGGATTGGGGAGAAGAGAAGTTTGTGGCACAACTTGACTAGAAGAAGAGATCGGTTGGTAGGACATGTTTTGAGGCATAAAGGGATCACAAATTTAGCATTGGAGGGCAGCGTGGAGGGTAAAAATCGTAGAGGGAGACCAAGAGATGAATACACTAAGCAGATTCAGAAGGATGTAGGTTGCAGTAGGTACTGGGAGATGAAGAAGCTTGCACAGGATAGAGTAGCATGGAGAGCTGCATCAAACCAGTCTCAGGACTGTAGACCACAACAACAACAACAACGTAGTGGGAACAAGCTAGGATCCTGTGTACATGCAACTGTGAAGAATTTTGTTCATTCTGACTGGTCTCCTCCAGACTTGGGTAACACTTTTGGTATTGAACACTATAGGGATTACTGCCAATCAAGACTGATCTGTGAGCAATAAGGACGTGAGACTTACTGAGGAGGTCAGAGCAATTTTCTGTATAAATGATCAGCAAGTAGTGGTTTTACTACCCAAAGGACAGGATAAAACCCTTCCAAGTAACAGCCTGACAGCAGAGAAATGATTCAACCACCTGAGGATAAGAATTCAGCATCAAGAAGACTTTAAGCAACTGAACTATGACTTAATGCAAATACTACATAACAAAGGAGTAAGAAGAGGTCACTCCCACTCAACTTTCAGGGGAGGCATTATTTCTATCTCCCTCATCATGCAGCGAGGAGAGAGAAACATGAGAAGATTAAGCAGAGGATAGTCTTTGATGTGTCATCTCAAGAGAGCAATGCACCATCTCTGAACAAAGTGCTAGAGGCACAACCAAATTTACTACCTCAGATCCTAGAGATTTTACAGTAATTTAGTCCATATTCCACCACTCATATCATGGGCATCATGCACCCAGTCCTTCAACTGGTCTTGAATGAAGAAGACAAAGATTTGAGCAGATTCTTCTGGTTCAGAACTAACCAGAACAAAATGGGATAACTTCAAACAATGGACAACAGGATATAATATGGCTTCATCAGGCTCCCATTCAGCCTGACCTACAGCCCATTTTTAGCCTCTGTAACTCTACAGCAGAAAATAATAATTTGGGAATCACCATGTACTATGAACTGGTAGCCCTCATGAAACTAATCAGTCTCTTCTTATCAAATTGGGCTACCAGTTCTGAACAACTTAAAACTATTTGGAAAGCCAAAGGGCAAGAACCTCACACACTGACTCTCAAGTTTTAGGCGTAGATTGGAAAACCAAGGATGACTACTTCAGTATTGACCCCAGCAAAATCACCAGAAAGTCATCAGAAGAGCTTTTGCAATCCATTTGTACTATTCTCTCCTGTCTCTCTTGCTGGAAAATTATTTTAGGACACATGGTACAGGGGAATTGGCTGAAAAGAACTCATGACTGGGTCCTAGGAGCACAATGGCACACTTGAAACGCCCATATTAGTAGATGGTATAGCCATCACAGGTGACAATGCAGGCACTGACTCTGGAATCCAGTTGACCATACAGATGGCAAATACTGTTCTGGGATACAGTATTCCATGCCTGCTCGACCTATTCAAGCATTTCTGTAAAAGTTGTTGGTTGATGAGTTGCACGAGTAACTTCTCATCCCATCATATCCCACATGTGCTCGATTAAACACAATTCCAGAAACCGTGCTGGCCAGAGACATTGCTGCACATCTTGAAGAACACATTGAGTTTTGCCAGTGTGTGGGCAAGCAGTGTCCTGTTGGAACAACACATCTCCTCCTTGGTGCAAGAACAGCAAAAGAACAGTTCTAACAACATTCTTCATGTACTGAGCACTGGAAATAACAAAGGTGAATGAGGGTTGTTTATCACACACCAGACCATAAGGCCTGGGGTGGGGCCAGTGTATCTAGGACGACTGCACACTATGAGACAGTGTTCACCAGGTCTACATTATACACACAAATGACAAGCACTTGCATGTACACATAATCTGCTTTCATCACACAAAACCACAGCATGCTATTCCATCTTGCAAGACATCCTCTGATGGCAATGGTTGAGTTGTGCATATTGGTGCCATGGAGGTGTGCATGCTCATGTTCTCACTGCTAATAACAGGTTCACAACAGTTCATGTTGGCACATCTGGGCTCACAAACTATCTTATCTGCACTGTGGTACCTGTACAATCTGCCACTACTTGTCTTACAATACAACAATCCTGACGGGTGTCTGTGTTGCATGGACATCCAGAACCTCTTCTATGGGAGTGAGAATGTTCAGGTGACCACTAATACCAACATCACTGCACAACCGATGCAGTGTGTCCAACTTGTGTGGCAATTCTCCAAAAGGACCATCCCCCCACTCAGAAGGCCACAATTTGACCCCTTTAAAATTCACTCAGTTGGCTGCAAGAAGCATCAGTGGCATGTGTGGCTGCTTGCTTCACACATTTTCACCACACTGAGCCTTCTCACTGTGAGTATTCCCTATTAAAGGGTATCCATGCCATTGTGCTACCTGTTGGCAGGCAATGTTGAAACTATTATCAGTGAATCTACTATCCCTGACAGGGCATTAGACATCTTCAGATCAAAAGTGATGCCATCTTTCAAGGTGTACAAATTTTTTTTTTTTTTTTTTTTTTTTTTTTTTTTTTTTTTTTTTTTTTTTTTTGGCAGTGTATATCATTTGTCATATGCACCAGAAGTAAGTGATTCTTTGATTCAAGCTCGAGTACAACAGTTTTTGTCTAGGTGCTCTGTAGTAAGATAGTTTTTGTACTGTGAACAGAGTGTGTAACTGCGTCTTTTATAATGAAAACTGTGTTTTTCAATTGAAAATGTATCTGATGTGTTAAATGAAATTGTTAATTGATGGCAGTGAATGTTATGAAATCTGCGAAAGGCTGCAAGAAGACTCTCTTTAATACTGTGCAGGAAGTTGAAGCATAATTTCCATGGTTTGCAATGTGTGTAAGGGAAATAAACCACAATATCATGAAAACATGAATAAGTATGTTCAAAAACCTGGACAACAAGAAGATTATGTTTGGGGCCACAGCTGTATTGATGCAACAAAATGCGTATAAAATTGTATGCTTATTGCAACAACCATTTTAGAACTTTTTTTATTTTCCCCCACTGCTGTTTTCTGCTATGACAACTACGCACTTAGATAGGTATTTATCTAGCTGAAGAAATGATTTCCTTTATCATCACACTATGTAATAATGAGTTTTGAAGCAGTCATAGGAAATGGTAGTGTTAGAAGTTCAAATATATACCCTTGAAATTTGGTGGCATGAACCATCTTGGCTTGCACTCTCTCCTGAGTGGTGGCCAACTGATACTATGACAGTACCACCTGGGGAGAATACAAAGAAAAACCACAGACAAGTTCTGTCAATATCTACACTGTCCAGCCTCATGAACTTATCTAAATGCAGCTCATACTGTACACTCGTTCACACTACAGCATGGACTCTCTGTTCCCTACACAACATTTGTCAGAAGGAAGAGTCTTCAGGAGAGCTTACAGCCACTGAACTATCAGCTGCCTGAATATATTGGATATGAGTAGCCCAGAGAGAGTCCTTCGTCAGGGAACTACACACACTCCAAAATAACTTACTTCTGCCAGGAGAGTAAAAAAAAATAACATTGCACAATCCTTTCATGCAAGACAGACTGATGTGCATAGATGGTCAACTGCAGTTCACTAGCTTCAACAAGAAACAAAAACATTCTGTGCACCCTGACAGTTCCCACCATTCCACATACTTGTTTATCCAAGAGACACATGTCTGCTTTCATCACTTTTGCATTCATTCTGTACTGTCAGAACTCCAAACTGAATTTTGGATCATCATACCTTGTTACACAATCAAAAGAATCCTACCCTTTTTCTTTACGTGGAAGATCCTGAAGGGCCCATAAGGGCAACAAATTGAAGCACTGTTGCCATGAGAATAGTTACACCCGCTAAAACATTTGCTGTAACAGAATAGACATTGCTGGATCACTATTCATAAAAATGCAAGGAAAATGCAAAAGCCACATATCACTCTGTTCACATGTGCTACCATGAGAGCAGTGCACCTCAAACTCTGTACACACCTGTCAACAAATAAGTTTCTCATGGTACTCCAGCAATTTGCTGCCAGTCATGGACTACCTCATATGACGATTGACACAGACAATGTGAAAACACTTCATGCCGCTGAAGTGGAACTAGCACAGCTCCGGAAAGTGTTAACTACCACAAAGACTTACAAATTCCTTGTCCACCACAGTATGATATGGAAATTCATTACCTCACGGGTGGCTTGGTAGGGAGGATGGTGGGACAGAATGGTGGGATAAAGTATTGCCTCAGAAAGGTACTGGGACTCACAAGATTCAGTGAGGAACAACTGAACAGTATACTGATTAGTACTGTAAGCACTATGAACTCAAAGCCCATCATACAAGGAGATCCACTGACCCTTTCCCATTTTCTGAATGGAGAGAAACTTGCAACAATTTCAACATGACAAGAGCCTACATTGAACATGAACCTAGCAAAAGGAATTCCAGCTTAGGTAGCAACTCTCTGACAATTTTGAAAATGTTGGATGAAAGAATAACTGTTGGAGCTGATAAACTTCCATGATGTTAAACTCATCAAATTCTGACCTGGGAACATTGTTCTGATACAAGAGGACAAACATCCACAACCCATGTGCAGAAAGAGCAAAATAGAGAGAGCACTATCACAGAGAGGTGTGAAGATAAGAATAATAATACTCTGCACACCATATGGTCACATGGTCATTTGTACTGTGCAGTTGGTCGAACCTTTAGAGGTCAACCATGGTGAGGATGATGTTGAGGAATGACATACCTTGGAGAAGTATCTCTGACTTGTTGACTCCTAATTATGCAGTTCTGTGACAAGAAATAAAGTTTTTTATGGATCTAGTGCACATTGTTATTACTGTATTTTCACGACACAACCTACTTAGGTAGACAAATGAAAGTACATAGGATACTTGCTGCTGAAACCAGTATGAATAAATTAATACAATATCAAATTTACACCTGTGGCAACATGTATGAGATACTTCCAACATAGGCAGAAAAGCCTATGAATTCCTCTCCACTATTAGGGAGAGACAAAGAATGAGATTCCTTAACCAGTTGGGTTGTTATAGAATGGTAGGTGTTGAAGGTATACAGAGAATCATGGAACTGATTGACACAGAGCAAATACTGCTGACATGCCATTCTTTACACCAGGTTATTCACCAGAGTAGTTTCAGGACAGACACAGTAGTATGAATATCCTTCAACAATTTTGACATATTAGTTCTGCAAGGAAATGGTGACCTGACAGAATGAACAACTGTGAGAAATGTAGCTTTGTAGTCATAGAAGCAGTAGTAATAGTAGCTGAATAATTGGTTGTAGATGAAATAGTAACTGTATAGTAGAAGATAATTTTTTTCTTTCTTTTATTGCTTTTTTTAATTACAGTGTAAGAAGAAGTAATAATTAGTATAGGCATTTTTGTTGTATGTGTTCAGCTAGTTTTAGTTACACAAAAAATGATATAATTGAAAAAATAAATAATTAAATAAATATTAGAATGACATAGTGTTCCATCATTATTCCACACAGAAAAGGTGAGGGAACATGATCACAATAAGTGAGACCTCATCACAGAGAAGAAGCAAGAGAAAACAAAAATTATCTCACAATGAACAGGGAGCTGACAGCTGAGGGAATTGAAGGAAATTAATGTAGCTGGAAGAAAGGTTGTGCTTCAATACACCTGTGAATGCTAGGTTTAATTCTAATGACATTCAGTTCAAGTATGCCATTCATTTCCCATTGTCATTACTGATCACCACTTGTTTCTCAGTAAATGTTTTTTCTTCTGTAGTATAGGAGGATTACATGAATAAATGCTATTGTTAGCTCTGATGAACAATTCATACACAAAACAAGCATCAGTGAATGTTGAACCTAACTGGAGGTAAAGAATGTCATTAGATTTCCCACAATTCCATCTTTGACAAACTTCTGCTTCCTGTCTTTGATAGTCTTGTTCAAACAGATAAACTAGATCTGTGGTGACTATGTGTTGGAGTTTACAGTCTTCTGCCTGAGCCTTCCACATATTTGGATTTGCATTTTTATCTTTTAGAGCTGGTTATTGTGATGCTTTAGAGGGACACTATCAACTCTTATGCCACTACCAATTCATGTAGTGCATAACAGATAAATAATTTATCAACTGTAACATATTGATGCTGACTGAATGAGCAATAGCACATTGTTTTATGCATATTTATTCAAGCTGTATGTATTGTTCTACAACATAGACACAGTTGGTAATAACTTGAAATCTGGCTTTAGTACTGAATACAAAACTTGTACAAGCACAGCGCAAAAAATGAAAGTTACAACTTACATGATTAATCATACCAAACACTCAACTACTTGCCTGGGTTAAGGTTAAGTAACATTTGTCTGTCAGTGGTGTATGCACCAGTTTTAGTGTACTTCCTTGATACTCAAAGGTATATTTGAACTCAGCATCTACCATACGAACTACAGTTGAATCACCATTCTGGGAATAGAATCTGGAAGAGTTCAAAGATCATATCATACATATGTTAATTTTGTATTATTATCAATAAATGAATATGCATAACGTAATACTACCAAAAGCAGATACGTGGAAGAACAAACACATAATCTCATTAAATGATGGCACCATATACAATATAATTTAATTTATTGCAAATATGAGAATTTAATTAAAACAACATGCTTGCCTTCTTATACACATTCATTGATTCGCACACTGTGTTCCATAGAGTCTATTACAGAGGAGAGCCTTCAGGGTTGTGGAGTGAGTCATATTATACATTAAAAAGCCAAAACACAAACACAAGGCACGTATGTCACCACTTAATTGTGACCAGTGATAATCCATTCATAGTGACAATTATCAGTATTACAATACCAGGTCATGTGTCAAATTGAAAATGAATGCAGAAGTGTACACAGCCACAGTACATTGTTATTGTTTATTTATTTATTTATTTGTCCATATAAATCTCTTTTTCAGTACATATATCGTACACAGGATATTGGACAGAAAATATTTTTATCTATTTGTTTTTCAAAAATCAAAAATACATTGTATAAATTTTTATAACTAATTGGATCTATACAGTTGAAAATTACAATTTTTAAATACTGTATATTTTTAACTTATTTCTACAATTAAAGATACAAATTACATTTTTTCTTGCATGAGGTATTGCGGGATTGAATAGCAGCAGTTTTTCAGAAGGTAGCCTGTCACAGACTTTTTACAGCTCTGTAGTTCAGGAAGAGATTTTATATGTCTTGGTAATCTGTTGTATAATTATGTTCCTGCATGATATACAGCTTTTTTGCAGTGTGGTGTTACAACGATTAATGTGTATGCCACTGTCTGACCTGGTACTGTAATTGTGGACACTTTTGTTTTGAGGAAAAAGGTTTTCTTTTCTCAGTATACTTTTTTTTTACATGCATGACTACTTCCAGTATATAAATGCTGGGAAGCAGTAAGAGCTTTAGATCATTAAAGACAGGTTTGCATGGTTTTCTGCTGCTCACTTGTTTCATTATTCTCATAACTGCCTTTTGTTTCCTGAAAACTGTTATGGCCTTGTGTACATTTCCCAAGAAAATGATACCATACTTCAATATTCAATGAACACGAGCAAAGTATACAGCCCTAACCGTTCCTGCACTAGTATTGTTGCAAAAAATTCTTACTACATAGGTCATTTTTGCTAGTTTTGAATTTAGGGATGCGATATGAGTGCTTCATTTAAGATTTTCCTGGATATGAATCTCAAGAAATTTAGTTTCATTGACAACACTAATGATTTGGTTATCTATACATATTATGGGTTAAGGAGCATTTTTTTTATCTGTGTGGAAATTCATGAGTACCATTTTTTGGGGATTAACTACCAGCCTGTTTCTGGTAAACCATTCATCCACGTGGGGACAAATTCATTGCGAAACAGCAGTGAAGAAGAGATGGTAAACGAAGCAAGAAATCTAATCCAGATGGTGAAAAACGTATACCCAGCATCAAAGTTAATTATTAGTAGTATCCTGCACAGAAGATCGGTATGTGATAAATACATAGGCAGGATAAACAATCGCATCAGAGTGCAGTGCAACAGACTTGGTGCAGTTTTCGTGGATTCGAATAAATTTATTAGTTATAAATGTCTAGGACATAATGGACTGCATCTGAACAGGCTAGGATCAGCAACCTGTATAGCGATATATGTAAGATCATACTTAAGAAGGGAAACTAGTATGCAAAGATGGGGGTGTAAAACTTGATAATGACGTTGAAACAAAAATACGCAAACAGCGTTTCAACCCAGATGCCATTAGGAATATTCAAATAGGTAACAATACATTCTTAATGCACTTGAACATAAATGAGTTAAGTTCAAATTACACAAATGGCAGAGATATAAAACTTAACGACTTCCACATCATTTAGTCGGAAATACCAAATATCAAGACTGTATGCTTGAATGAACACTGGCTTACAAAGGACAGTATCAAAATCTTAAACAACCTTGATAATTTTTATGTTGCCAGCAGCTTTTGTAGAAGTAATTTAACTCAAGGAGGATCGTGCATACTAGTGGAAAGATCAATGGAATTTCCCTTATGAAGAATGTATATTTGAAAGCTACTGCGTAGGGTTAGGGCAAAATATTGTAATTTGATCTGTGTACAGAATTCCAGGTGCAGAAATAACAGAATATTTTTTGTCGAAATTCCAGTGTCTATTGCAAAAACTTCAAAAAGAAACCAAGAAAAGAATCATAACAACTGCTGATTTTAACATAGATCTAGCCAGTGAAGCCAATAACTCAACAGAATTCATTGATATGATTCAAACATCAGGTTTCAGAGTAAATTTCACTGATTTCACTCGAGCAAACGAAGTGTCTGCAACATGTATAGATAATATTTTAACCAATTTCACTTATAATGATGCAAATAAGTTTTGTTTAGATTTAGGACTTTCTGATCATTGCACTCTGTTTATGGAGTTACCAAAAACAATAGAACCTTGCTCGAAAAAACCTACACCAATTGCCAGTTCAGCAAAGAAAATATAAACCTATTCTATCATAGATTAAATAAGGTGGAGTGGTCTACAGATCACAGTATTTCATGCTCTGAAAATTTTGCTACTTTTCTGGAAAAATTCCTGCTCGTATTTAATGAAACTTTCCCCCTTACTGTAAATCATAAAAAAGTAGGAAATAAAGTAAAGTGGATTACTGAAGGAATATAAATCTCAAGTGCAAGAAAAAGACGGCTACATAGGGAACTAAAACATAATAAAAGTCCTGATTTTGTTACCTATGTAAAAGATTACAAAAATATTTAAAAAAAGTTGTAATGGCAGCCAAAGAACTGGCAAATAATATATTCATATTGAATAGTGAAAACAAATCAAAGGCATTATGGTTGGTGATCAAAGCTGAAACAGGTGCCACAGATAGAGGCCACAATATTTCTGAAATCAAGATAGAGGATAAAACTATTGTAAATCCTACTCAAATTTCTGAAATGTTTAATGAATTCTTTATAAATGTAAACAAATCTAATGTTAATGTGGCAGATTATCCAAACATGGTAAATTTCTTCAACAGTGAGCAACTTGACAGTGAATTCTTCAGTACCTTTACAAAAATTACAGTAAAAGATACAGAAAATGTGAGACTGTCACTAAAAAGTAAAACATCAGCAGGATGGGATTGGATATCAAGAAAAGTGTTAAAAACAGTCTCTAAAATAATTGTGCAGCCACTAACTACAATAATTAACCTGTTCCTACAAGAAGATTATTTTCCAGGAACACTGAAGTACGCAGTAGTTAAGCCACTATTCAAAAAAGGCACAAAAGAACACATGGGAAACTATTGTCCAGTCTCTCTTCTTCCATCACTGTAAAAAATATTTGAGAAGGTAGTCACCATACAGATTCAAAATTTCATAGAAAAATTTAAAATAATTTCAAAAAATCAGTATGGATTTCAAAAAGGCAAAACCACAATATCTGCTACAAATAACTTTGTTGATAAAATTAGCTCGTCTCCAGACAACTCACTGCATGCCACAGGAATTTTTGTGACCTATCAAAGGCCTTTGATAGTGTGAATCACTCCTTGCTACTTTGTAAACTGGAAAAGTATGGAATTAGGGGCACAGTATTAGAATGGTTTAAATCCTATCTAACCAACCGAAGACAAAGAGTGGTTATAACATTAGAGAGAGGAACTTATAATTCAGAATGGAAAACCACAAGGAGTACCCCAAGGTTCTGTCTTAGGTCCCATTCTGTTTTTGTTGTACATAAATGATCTGCCACTTAATATTGAGTGTCACTCAGTTTTATTTGAAGATAACTCATCTTTAATCATTGAAAGTAACATTACAGATCAAATCCCACAAACTGTATTAAATACTCTAGAAAACTCTGGTTTGATCTAAATGGGTTAAAATTAAACATGGGAAAGACTCAGTTAATGCAATTTAAAACAAAACAAGCAAAATTAAATGATATTCAGGTGAGTCACATAAACCAGGATTTGCAGGAAGCAAGCTCTGTGAAATTCCTAGGAATGCAACTTGATAAAAATCTATCATGGGGGTCACACATACAGTACCTTGCAAATAAATTAAATAGCCTGGAATATGCAATGAAATTATTGTACAATGCTACCAGTATAGGCATAAGAAAAGTAGTATATCACAGCTACTTTGAGTCAGTAATAAGGTATGGAATTGTATTTTGGGGTACCTCAGACCATATGTGTCAAACACTAAAACTTCAGAAAGCCATCATTAGAATATGCACAACGTAGGGCGAAGAAAATCATGTCACCTACTCCTAAAAACTGAGAGTATTCTAAGTGTTCCCTCACTATACATATATGAGCTGATTATCTTTGTACACAGTAACCCTGATTTATTTGTAGCAAATCATTTTCAAAATTATTACAACACAAGAAATCAAAATAATTTTATGCTGCCCACCCACTATGTAAATGCTCAAACTCCACATTATATGGGTATGAAAATTTATAACAAAGTGAAAGGAAGAGAATTGCTCAGTATAAATTTAGAAACACTGAAAAAATCTTTATATGAGAAACTAGTGCAGAAATGGTACTATTCAGTAGAAGAATTCATAAATGACAACCTGAAAATCTGAACAGGAGAGATCAAATACTTAGGACTGTTAATCTTAAAAGTTTGTTACTTTTGAAGAAAAATTATTAACTGCTTAATTAAGTAATTATTCAGTACTGTATATTATATTACTGGTATTAGAAGGAAATTTGTAAACCAGTTTTTGTGTTTTGACGAGTCTCCTATACTTTTAAGTCAATGGCTTGAAATTGTATGTAATGAGACAATAAACTTCTACTTCTACTTCTGTTACACATCTTTTGTAATATCTTTTACAGATGCAGTGAGATTTTCTTCTTTATTTCCTTCAATCAACAGGGTAGCGTCATCTGCAAACACTACAGGTTCAGAATCCCTAATGTGTGATGGGAAATCATTAATGTATACCAAAAAAGAAAGAAGGGGACCTAAAATAGAGCCCTGTGGTACACCATGACTTAGTTCACATGGTTCTGAAAGGTGTAACTGGAGTTCATTTCTTTCCATGTACAATTTCAGTTACCTGAGTATGATATTCCAAATATGACTTAATCCACTGATTTGGCACATCTCTTACACCATACTGCTCAAGCTTCCTCAGGGGAACACAATGATCAATCACATCAAATGCTTTTGTTAGGTCCAGGAATAAACCTGAGATATTTCTGTGGTTTTCCACTGGATTTAAGACATGGTGTATCTGATTGAAAGTGGCTGTTTACGTTGATCGTTGTGGTCTGAAGCCACGTTGACATCCAGAAATAATATTATTCTTGTCGAAGAATGTATTTAATTGTGAAAGGAACACTTTTTCAATGATTTTCTAAAACCCTGATAGTAGAGACGCAGGCCTATAGTTACCCCTACATTGCTGATCACCTTTTTTATACAGGGGAATTACTTTTGCCATTTTCAATTGCTGTGGGAAGACAGCACATGATAAGGAAGAATTGTATATGTCTAATAAAGGAGAGAGTATATGTCTTGCTGTTATTTTTATAATATAATCTGGAATATCATCAATACCAGTGGAATAATTACTAATCAGTAAGTTAATGGTATTTAGGAGCACTGTTGGGCCTACTGGACTGAAGAACAGGGCTATATTATTTATTTCAATAGATGAAAGTTCTTTCCATGTTGTAATAGTTGACTTTCCAAATTTTTCCTTCACTAATTTTCCAGCAAGAGTTGCATAATAAGAATTGAAGCTATTTGCAACTGTCCTAAGGTTAGTGACATTCTTGCAGTCGTGTGATATCACAATATTTTTTTGAGTGGTCTTCTTCCCCCTAAGATCCTGCACAGCTTTCCACATGGACTTAGTTTTACTGGATGGCATCATAATATATTTGCTGTTTTCCCTTATTTTTGCCTCTTTTATGACGCATTTTTAAAACTAACTTGTATTTTTTGAAATAACTAAGAAATTCTGGACTGCTGTCAGTTTTTGACTGCAGAAAAAGTTCCTGCTTCCTTTTACTGATACTCTAATTCCTGATGTAATCCAGTTTTTGAATCCATCTGTGCTTCTGGAAGAGGACTGGAGAGGTCTAGGAAAAAGGATAAATTTTGAGAAAATCAGCCAGAACCAGACGTCAGGGGAGACTTACCGCATGGGATGAGAAGGAATGACTAATTGTTCCGGACTGCATTGGACAAGATTTGAAAACCTGAGAGCCTAAAGGTGGAAGACAGAGTAATATCCAAGACAGAGATTACTGCTTAAACAATGTGCATGACTTAGTAAGAGTTAAAAGCTAAGTGCACTGTACATAACAAAGTGGGAGGGGGTGGTGAAAAATAGATAGGTATGACAATGAAAGATCTAGTAAACTAAAACAGAGTGAAGAGAAGAGTAACTACTGTGAAGAAATGTTAGACAGTAAATAACGTAAATTAAGGCCAGGTGGGTGGTGACAGCCAGGGACATATTGTAGCGCTAGTTTCCACCTGCAGAGTTCTGAGAAATTTGTGTCTGGAGGAAGAATTCCGATAGCACGTGTAGTGAAACAGGCAGAAGGTTACAACTGTCATGTTGTAGAACATATTCTGCAACAGAATATTGCATGTTGGCAGTATACACCCATTCATCCTAACTGATAATTTGGTGGCATTCATGCCAATGACAAAAGGCTGAACAATGTTTACAAAACAGCTGGTATATGAAGTGTCGTTACTCCCTTTCATAGCATGTTTTGCCAGTTACAGGGCTAGTAATGGTGGTGGTAGGAGGGTGTATAGGGCAAGTCTTGCAACAGGGACAGTCACAGGGATAAGAGCCATAGGGTATTTGTTATATTACCTTTAGGTATTAACGACTTGACGAGAAGTAGCGACTCAGGCATGATTTGCACTGTGCTCTTCCTATCATTAAGTTATATGAATGAAGAAGTAAGAGAACTCACTAGAAAGATTAAACAAGATATTAGACTGAATAGGTATTTTAGTGATAAGATTACTAACAAGACAACAGCATTCCAAACAACTGGCTATATAAAGAAGGTACTCTATTCTGGAATGCAAAAGAAGGTAAGTCACCATGAAGTTATGCATCCCACAAACAGCAGAGAGAGATCTGATATGGTTTATCAACATAGACTATAGTCATTATGACATACAAAAATATATACAACAGGTGAACAAATTCTGTTATTTCAAGCATATAACAAGAAAAATTAAGGAGGTCTCATGATGCTTATCCACAGACTAATTTCTTTGTACTGATGTCATCCTTATATTGACTTCCTATGATAGACATAAGAAATTCATAACACACACACACACACACACAATTCATCACTAAATTACCTAAAGCAGAAAGAGCCCACTTCAAACAAAAGAATTGAGTCATAAGACTCCTCTGATAATACTCTTTGCTTTTGGATTAAATGCAGTAAATTACAAACTACAATGCATTGTGTCTACTTTGTAATTGATCAACCTAATTATTTATTTGTAATAATTTTATGTTGCATGAGCTCTTTAATGGAGTAAAAACTATTTTAGTAAATATTCTTTAAGATATATTTTTAATTTATAGAGTTCCTGTGAACTGTGTCAGAGAGTGAAGGAAGATGATGTAGCTAAGCACAACATGACTGATTTTTGACGTCAGAGCAGGGTCACGTATATATCTTTGTGCTTATACAGTGTTGGTCAAAATATGTTGAGCTTTATCTAATGAAACAGGCAAGTATGCTCACCATGATACAATGTCTACAGGAATATTTTAAGGATATAGGGAAACCAGGACGATTGTTAATTGATAATGGCACTTGATTTATTAGTAATAATTTTAAATAGGTTCTCACATGGGAAGGAGTGAGACATGTAGCTATCTCAAGCTATCCCCGCAATCCAACTCAAGTGAAAGAGTAATAAAGATTTGGGACTATTATGTAGAACATACTATTCAGAGAAAACATACTATGTGGACACAACTGGCTCCTGAATTTCAGGTGATAATAAATGAGTTAACCACACACTGTTACTGGATTACCTGCAATAGAAATCATGAATAGAGCTTTTGTGGGAGAAAAGTAACTGAAATTATTTAAGTAGCCATCTACACCCATAGAAAATTTGAAAGACACATATAGAAAAGTAGAACAGCAAATACATAGACATGCAGAATAGAGGGTATACAAGTTTAATAGGGAAGTACAGAGTCCAATGTTCAATGTCAGTGGACCATACATGACTGTGGGTATCCCACACGCAAAGGTGGTAAATCTTGTAGATCCCACCAACGAGCCAAGATAAAGGTCTATACAATGTTGATGTGATAAAATGATTTAAGTCCTCAGGGGAATCTGCATTCTACGCAAGTCTGGCTGGGTGAGAGCATCTGTCAGGCCCCGAGTTAACTGTTCTATTATTTTCATGTCCATTTTCCGTAGAACAGTTTCTTTGCTCTTTTTAGATCCTATAATCTTTTGAAAAATATTGTCTCTGACAATCCTATTCTAGATTGTAACAACGAAAATAATCAGTTTTTGATAGTATAATGTAACTGTATAGATAAAAAATCTATTCACCAAGCAGTGGCAGGAGAACACACAAGTAAGAAAATGTTTTTTGTATGCAAGCTGTTGGAGCCAGTGGCTCTTCTTCCGGCAGAAGGGTTAAAGGGAAAGGAAGAGGGGTAAATGAAAAGGACTGGAGGGGTTTAGGAAAAGGGGTAGAATTCAGAAAAGTCACCCAGAACCCTGGGTAAGGGGTGACTCACTGGACGGGATGAGAAGGACATCTGGTAAGTCTCCCCAACCTGGGTTTCTGGATGACTTTTCCGAATTCTATTCATTTTCTTAAACCTCTCCAGTCCTTTTCCTTCACTACCCTTCCTTCCTCTTCAAAAGCCTGCATACATAAAACTTTTTTTATATGTGTGTTCTCCTGCCACCATTTGATGCGCAGACTTTTGATCTACAAAATTACATTATAAATCCTATTCTGGCATTAATATAATAGAGGGAAACATTCCACGTGGGAAAAATATATCTAAAAACAAAGATGATGTGACTTACCAAACGAAAGCGCTGGCAGGTCGATAGACACACAAACAAACACGAACATACACACAAAATTCAAACTTTCGCAACAAACTGTTGCCTCATCAGGAAAGAGGGAAGGAGAGGGAAAGACGAAAGGATGTGGGTTTTAAGGGAGAGGGTAAGGAGTCATTCCAATCCCGGGAGTGGAAAGACTTACCTTAGGGGGAAAAAAGGACGGGTATACACTCGCTCACACACACATGTCCATCCACACATATGTGTCTGTAAGCTTCAGAAGGCTTTTAGAGAGGAGGTTATGTCAAGAGCTCACGTTTTTCATTGGCATAAAATGTTTAGTGAAGGCAGAATGAATATTGAAGATGAAGACTGCAGTGGACAACCATCAACCTCACGGATGAATGTCAACTTGGCCAGGGTGCATGAACTCATACGATCTGATCACGGATAATCCATGAAAATGATTGCAGAAGATCTGAACATCAATCGAGAAATGGTTCATCTAATAATAACTGAAGATCTTGGTATGACAAAGATTTGTGCAAAAATGGTCCCCAAAAATCTCACACCACAACAGTGAGAAACACGGAAAAATGTGGCAGCTGATCTGTTAGAGCAAACAGCAATCAATCCAGAATTGTTGAGCTGTGTTATCACTGGTGATGAAAGTTGGTTTTTTCAGTATGAACCAGAGACAAAATGCCAAAGTTCGCAATGGTGCTCAAAGGATCACCCAGACCAAAAAAAGCTCGCATGTCAAAGTCAAAAGTGAAATGCATGCTTGTGTGCTTCTCTGATTCCAAGGGAGTTGTTCATAAGGAGTGGGTGCCTCCTGGACAAACAGTTAACCAATATTACTACAAAGAAATTTTAGAAAGACTTCATAAAAGAGTTCTTCGTGTCCGGGCCAACCTTGCTGATAATTGTATTCTGCATCACAATAATGCGCCATCCCATACTGCTCTGTCAGTACAGCATTTTTTAACCTCAAAACAAATTTCAGTACTACCACAGCCACCTTATTCACCAGATATTGCTCCATGCAACTTTTTTTCTATTTCCAAGAGTCAAAATAGCAGTCAAGGGACACCATTTTCAAACAACACAACATGTTCTAAAACCTGTGACGAGGGTCTTGGAGGATATTACAGAAGATGAGTTCCATAAATGTTACCATCAAAGGCAGAAGAGCTGAAAAAAGTGTGTGCAATCAGAAGGGAACTACTTTGAAGGAGGCAACACTAAATTTGACTAAAATGGTAAGAAACATTTCTTTTCACATCAGTCTCATTACTTTATTGTCACACCTCGTACACTGATGTAAATTTGTTACCCATTCCATGTCTATATCTTATGTATTTTTTATGAATGCTGTGGGTTTCACTCATTTATACGCAAACTTAAGTATATTGAGAAGTATATCTGCTAACATGAAATGTATAAGAAGAAGTCTGCTAAGCTTCATATCTTAGTACAACCTGCCTTCATAGGGTATACGAGGAAAACAACACACATGTGACAATGTGACAATGACACATAGACAAATTTTATGACTGAATATTAGGTGTTGCATGTTACTTGTGACACTTTTTATGGTGGAAAGGGTGCGTATAGCAAACCGACAGGATAGGACAGACAGACATGTGCACATGACACATTAATTATGGAAACAACGTAGAGACGGAAGAGTTGGAACAGTATTCTGGTGGCATAAAGGGAGTGCTCTGATACGGAAATAAAGTCACAAACACGCAAGATTGCATGAAATTTATTGAAGGACAAGGTTTAAAAAAAGTTAAGACACTTGAAAGTTGATGGGTAATTAAGTACATATATTTCATAATATAAGTATTATAAATAAAAGGAGACACATGTACTACTTAGTATTCATCCTGAAAAGTACCTTTAACATGATAAGGTACAAACAGGGTAGGAGTGAAAGAGAAATTCAGATATGGTAAATTCAAGCTAACCAAGGGGCCAATGCCATAGAGTATTCTTTGTAAAACAGTATTGGGATTCTGTGGACGTGGTGACTTATTTGTTTTCAACTCTTTCAGTTGCTTCTCCATGCCATGGACGCCTATTACTATGTCCTCATTACAGTAATCTGTGTGATGGTCAAACGGCATATGTCTGTATAAGCCTCCTGCATGAACATTTTCTTAAATACAAAACTAAAAACTTTAACTTTCCTATTTGTATTGCCACACCAGACTGGTCAATGATTGATGGAAAAAATCCTTCAAACTGCTTAACGATTCTATGTAGAACCAGAATTTTCTTGGGATCCCCCCAATGTCTTTTGCTCAGGTATGATGATGGTAGCTGTTGTATGCTTCATGCATCAATAATTTACAGACACATGAATCTCTATTAACTTTTGCCTCTCATCATCTGTGCATTCTCTTTTGAATGAGAAGTGCAACAGTCTTTGCTTCCTCAGTATTTTAGGAATTTTGTTATGAAACCATAGCGATCAAGAAAAATTCGAAGAATTTGTAACTGAGTGTGGAAATGAGAGCAGTATAGCATCCGAATTCTGGGATATCAGTTGAACACCTACTTTCACATAATTTAATGCTAAACAATATCTTGGCAATGTAACATAGATAAGACAACTGTGATACTGGCAGAATGAAAATCAAAGAGTAAATATTACCTCAGCTGTTTTTGCCAACACCAGTCTTCCAGAGAGGACACCCCTGCATTTATAAGTTGCTCCACAACATCTATATTTCTTATTGTATCAAGCATAAGAGCTTTCAATTTTAGCGCCAGTTCACATGAATCACTGTCATCAACCAATTCTTGTCCAAGTGTGGTGTATGACTTTAGCTGCAACTGAACAAAGTTTTAATTGTGTTATGCAGTTTAGTTAAGTGTAAAGAACAGAAGAAATAAAGTGAATGGAAGAGAAAAAGAGAATGGGAAGGGAAAGGGTCTACGAGCAGAGACAAAGGAGGAGCATGGAGAGGCATGTACCTGAGGGACATTAACGGTGAACTGAAATACATAGTAAAAAAGATGTTTGACCCTATGCTGAAGATCATGAAAGGTAACATTACTTTTTCATGTTCCATTTTAAAAACATCATACATGCAGATCTTATCTTTATTAGCTGCTGAAGAAGAGTAGAGTAATCCCTGTACTTCAGTACTAAGTCAATACAGAAGAAATGAGACTGGCCAGGGGATTATTTCTTTTGCCACCCTATGGTGCAACTGCTCTTCATCACATATTATGTAGTTATGTATTAACAAGTTTAGTAAAATGTCAATTACTACATCTGACACAAAAGCGACAAAGACTTATTCTCCAACTTCATGAACTTACCAAACAAGTTTTACTAGCATTGTTTGTTTTAAAAGTAAGATCTTCTTAAGCACATGTTAGTTTGTACTGACCCTCCTTTGCTTAGGACATTTCTGCCTGATATTTTCCTTTAGGCTGTAACATTACAATTGCTTTTACCTTCTGGTAGAGAATAAGACTACATTTGTAGGAAAATACTCACCCAGTGCCACAGAATTGATCAACTTATATGAAACAGGCCGCAGTATAAGGACACAGTTCAATGTTAAAAAAAAGTCATGGACTTACAAAACAATGATAAATAGTTTCTTAAGAATGCAAGCTGTCATGTTTACTTCATGTCACTGTAGTATTTTTCAGATTCTCTTCACTATAGTATGATTGCAATAATGAATCCGATACAAGCAAATCTCTTGACCCTCCATGCAAACACCAAGATGTGGTGGTTCCTGTCCTGTCAGTGTTCGGCAACGATGTCAGAAGTGGAGGATGCAGTTGAGTGGGGCTATTCACTAGCGTTATTAGACATTATCGCATTGTCTGACTAACAGCTACCTGTCTCCATTCCACAGCACATTATTATCAAGTTTCTCAATAGGAAAGGTATTAAACTAGGTGAAATTCTCAGGAGGCTGACTGGAAAAGTCAAGGCTGAGTGTTTTCTTTTGCCAAGCGAACTGTGGAGTGCCATGAGCATGTTGAGAATGAAGGCCGTGAATACCGACCATGCACCATGCACCAGCATCACAGACAATATTTGTGATGTTCAACAACTTCTTGAAGGTGAGAGGTGTTTCATGGTCTCTGAGATTGCAGATGAGGTCAGGATAAGTAATGACAGCACTTTTCCTGTTATAACAGATGAGCTAGGATTTAGAAAAGAGTGTGTCATGTGGGTACCATACTTTCTGACAACTGATCAAAACTTGTACGTGTGTAACTGTCTGTTGGCTAAATTTCTGGAGGGAAGAGTCTTCACCAGTGATTGCTGTCATCTGGCAAGGCCATAGCACTTTTTGTGTGGAGTGTTGTTATCAACTTCTTCCATGGATGTTGAACAATACACAATGCATACTATGGTTAGATTTTGAACAAGGTTAGACAGGCATATTGCCATTGACAACATAACTTACTGATAAAAGAAATGATCCCTCTACAACACAGCATGTGTCCCCATACAGCAGCCATAACCAAATAAAAATTGGATGATTTCAGTTGGAAAACACTTGAACACCATCATACCTATCTTCCTGTGACTTTCCTCAACTTCACTTGTACGAGGACAGGATATAAATTCTCTATGTTTTTCTATTATCAGTGTCAACTGAAAACGGTCATCACAACATGGTAAAAAAATGAAATGTCATGTGGCTAAGGCCTCCCATCGGGTAGACCGTTCGCCTGGTGCAGGTCTTTCGATTTGACGCCACTTCGACGACCTGCGCGTCGATGGGGATGAAATGATGATGATTAGGACAACACAACACCCACTCCCTGAGCGGAGAAAATCTCCGACCCAGCCGGGAATCGAACCCGGGACCGTAGGATTGACATTCCGTCACGATGACCACTCAGCTACTGGGGCCAGACAGAGACAACATGGTAAGACTCCTCTCTAACACAGATAATGCAAGTTAGCAAAGTTTGGAAAAATTTGAACAGAGAGGGCCAAACATTTTAATTCAAATCTTTGATCACAAGTTTTAAAGTCCAGATAATTAAATTCCTGCAGCGATGATCATCATCAGATACGTCACAATCATGACAGCAACAAACTATAAAAACACACAACAGTTGTGTATTCAAAACCTAAGATACAATACCATTCATGTACAAAACTGAACACTTTCAGTATAGGACACATACTTCTACAGTTATATGTCTAACCACAGTTTTGATGTGAGACAAATAAGAACAGCTCAGTATTGAAGCTCATGTAAGATGACAGGTACTTGGGATTTTGCATATGCTGGTGCTTTGTGTTCTTCTAGTTCATCATAGTTGTGATTTTGACAGATCTGAAGATGTTTTCGCTCCATAATCTTAATTACTTGCAAGTTTACAAAAAAAAAAAAAAAAAAAAAAAAAAAAAAAAAAAAAAAAAAAAAAAAAAAAAAAAAAAATATATTATGTGATCTGAGATTTCAAATAAAATAATATGATTGCTCTAAGAATCTGGCTATTAACAGTTAGCAAATTCACTGGGGAAAATGTGTTTCAAAAGGAGAGGCCATGTAGAAAAATGAGCTGCACTTGTATTTTTTATTCTCAAATTAAAAAAAATAAAAAGTTTCTTTTACATCTGATTCACTCTTGGTTCGTGGATCTGTTTATTTAGTATGTTATGAATAGTGATCAGCAGGGGTGACGGCAAGGGGTGGGGGGCTATGGGGGCTATAGACCCCCCACTCCCAATGGATAAAATGACTTCAGAAATCAGCGAATATATTACTTCAACAGATTCAATTTTTTTTATATATAATTATGTAGCAATACAGGTTGCAATGTATTTCAAACACATTTTAACAAAAGAATAAGAGCAGCAAATAGCTTACTATATAAACCAATAAATATTATTTAACTTAAAATGGGTGTCTTATTATTTACTAATATACTTTGGATGTATATTAATGTACCACTTACAATAAACAAATAAGCTAAAAATGCCATTATGCCTACCAACACTTAAAATTGCTGACTCCAGACAAAAACTTCGTATCACCGGACATCTGAGTCAAATCGTATTATTTTCCTGGGCACACACATTCTGTAGATGCGTTGCAGTGAGATTATAATATCTTCCATGTTTAATAAAGTTTTTTTTACCCTGAACTCCAAAACAGTTACCAAAAACTACTTTAAGCAACACCAAATTATACCAATTTGTCGGTGGAGGACACCAACTCTCCTTTTGTTAAGTGATATCCCCCCCCCCCTCCCCCCATTGACCAGCTTCTGGAATCGTACCTGGTGATCAGTAGTTCGAAGATGATTAACAAATTCGATCTTCTCTGCTATTCAACTGGCACAGGGAGAAACTTAATTACTTTCACTGAACACAGAATATACATTTGCTCATTCAAACAACACATTTGTAAGAGTTACATGGATCTGCATTCATACAAACTTTTACATCTACATCAACATCTATACTCTGCAAACCACCATGAGGTGCATGGCAGAGGGTACATCCCATTGTACAGTTATTAGTGTCTCCTCCTGTTCCATTCATGTATGGAATGCAGGAAGAATGATTGTTTGAATGTCTGTGTGTATGCAGTAATTATTCTAATCTAATTTTCAATATCCTTGGATTAGGAGTGATACATAAGGGGTTGTAGTATATTCCTACTGTAATCATTTAAAGGCAGTTCTTGAAACTTTGTTAATAGACTTTCTCAGCATAGTTTATGTCTATTTTCAAGAGTCTTCCAGTTCAGTTCCTTCAGTATCTCTGTGTCCCTCTCTCAGGGATTAAACAAATCTGTGATCTTTTGTGCTGCCCTACCCTGTATACATTCAATATCCCCTGTTAGGCCTATCTGGCATGAGTCCCACACACTAGAGCAGTATTCAAGAATGAGTCACACAAGTGATTTGTAAGCAATATCCTTTGTAGATTGATTGCACTTCCCCAGTATCCCACCAACAAACTGAAGTCTACCACCTGCTTTGCACACCTGCTGAACCTATGTGATCATTCCATTTCATATCCTGACAAAGTGTTACACCAAGGTCTACAATGTGTTACACCAAGGTATTTGTATGAGTTGGCCAAATTCAACAATGACTCATTCATATTATAGTCATAGGATACTACATTTTTTCCATTATGTGAAGTTTCTGAACATTTGAAGCAAGTTGCCAATCTTGGCACCACTGTGAAATCTTACTAATTACTGACTTAATATTTATGCAGTTTTTTTCAGATAGTACTTCATTATAGATAACTGCATCATCTGCAAATATCCTGATTTTACTATTAATATTGTCTGCTAGGTCATCAATATAAAACATGAACAGCTAGGGTCCCAACACACTTCCCTGGGACACACCCAAAGCTATTTCTACATCTGATGTTGACTATCCATCTGAGATAACATGTTGCATCCTTCCTAACAAAAAGGCCTCAATCCAACCACAAATTTCACATGATGCCTCATATGATCGTGCTTTTGACAATAAGTGTAGGTATGGTACTGAGTCAAATGATTTTTGGAAATCAAGAAATACAGCATCTACCTTATTGCCTTGATCCAAAGCTTTCAGTATATCATGTGATAAAAATATGAGTTGGGGCGAATTGGGTTTCAAATGATCAATGCTTTTAAAATCCATGTTGGTTAGCACTGAGGAGGTCATTCTGTTAAGGTACCTCATTATGTTTTAACTCAGAATATGCTCTAAGATTCTTCAACAAATCAGTGTCAAGGATATTGGGCAGTAGTTTTGTGGATCACTTCTATTATACTTTCTGTAAATGGGTGTGACCTATGCCTTTTTCCAAGAACTGGGCACTGTTTTTTGCTCGAGGGATCTATGACAAGTAATAGTTAGAAAAGGGGCTAACTCAGCTGCAAATTCAGCATAAAATCTGACAGGGATTTCATCGGGCCCCAAATCTCTGTTCAATTTTAAAGAATTCAACTGTTTCTCATCATTGCTGACACGAATACTTATTTCATTCATCTTTTCAGTGGTACGAAGATAACTTGGAGCAATTCTCCTGGGTTATCCTTTGTAAAGGAACTTTTGAAAATAGAGTTAAGTGTTTCAGCTTTTGCGCTACTATCCTCAATTTCAGTTCCTGTCTTATTCACTAGTGACTGGACAATAACTTTGGTGCCGTTAACAGCCTTTACATATGACAAGAATTTCTTTGGGCCCTGTAAATGGTCACTTGACAATATTCTACTGTGGTAGTCATTGAAGGCATCATGCATTGATCTCTTGACAGCGAAACATGTTTCATTCAGCATTTTACTGCATATAGCTCTACACTTTGTTTTACACCTATTGTGCAGTAATCTCCATTTCTTTAGGAGTTCCTTTACAGTGACCGTAGACCATGGAGGTTACCTCCCATCATGAACTGTTCTATTGTTTATATATATCTGTCCAGCACATGCTCAACTATTCTTTTAAACTCGAGCCAGAGTTCCTCTACATCTCCTGCCTTGTGCTGAAAGTTTCAAGTTCCTCAATGAAATGTTACACAACTGATTTTTTATCTAGTATACTGAACATATATATCTTTCTGATTATTTTCGTTCTCTTTGTATTTTGGTAATCATTCTTGTCACAACCATGTCATGGTCACTAATACCAGTTTCGAAGTGGGCATTCCCAAAGAGGTCAGGTCTATTTGTTGCCTTAGATCATTTCCATCATGAGTATGTTTCCTAACTATCTGTTCTATGTGGTTTTCAGAAAAAGAATTTAGTAAAGTTTCAGAGGATATCTTACCACACCCACCACTAACAAAACTGTGGTTTTCCCAGTTAACTGTTAGACAATTAAAGTCTCCATTGACTATTACAATATCATTGGGGAACTTATGTATAAGTGAACTGTGGTTTTTTCTTAAGTTTTTGGTTACATCAGGAGATGAGTCTGGTGGGTGGCAGAAGAATCCAATTATCATTTTACACCCACCCTTGATACTGAGTCTTGCACAAACGATCTCATATTTAGCTTCAGTTTCTATCCCGGTGGATAAATACACCACCCCCTTTTCCCATTTGCCTATCCTTTCAATATACACTTAAATTTTGCCTAAAAAATTCACTGCTATCCATTTCAGGTTTCAACCAGCTCTCTGTACCTAGTACTATGTGAGCTTCGCTGCTTTTCATGAGCACCTCAAACTCTCGCATTTTGTTGCAAATGTTTTGGCAGTTTACCATTAGGATTTTAATACTCTCACCTGTGGGAGGCACTTCTTTTGACCTTACACTGGCTTCTGGATTTCCTACTGCTATCGTTATCTGGATTGGATGGAGAGTTGCCTAATCTAAGAAACCCTTATGTGCACTCCATACACAGTCAGCTACTGAGTAGCAGCCTCTGATATGTAGTGTACACCTGGCCCAATTAGGGGAATGTCTACAGTTCTCAACCCTATTGCACAAGTCCAGGAAGTCACAGCCCAGCTTGTCACAGAACTCTGAAAGTCTCTGGCTCAATCCTTCGACTTAACTCGGGAACAATGTTGCAAATTGTGAGCTCCACTGAAACTCCATGTGAAGGCTGGTCAACCTTCTCTGCCAGTCACATGAATGACCCAAGAATGACCTCGGAGCCCAGATGACAGGCATCATTTGTTCCAACATGTGCCACAATCTGCAACTAGGTGTACCCTGTTCCTTCAATGGCTGCTGGAATAGCCTCTTCAACATGTTGAATGAGACCATTTCCTGAAGGGCTAGCATCATTTGTCATACGTTTGAACTGCTGACGATATACAGACCCTTACCCTTTTGCATTTACCTCCTCCTGAAACCAGACAAAACAGGTTTCCCCAAAAACAGGTGAAGGGAGTTTTACTGGCTCAGTTTTCCATTTCAATGAAAGACAGAACCCGAAACCTGTTGGTTAGGGGGATCGGTACAACACCCTGAGCCCTCCTGGTCCCCATCCACCATATACAGGACACCTAGATCTACCACTGAGACGTTGATCACAGTTAAATGGACAAGTAATGACAGATTCTGTACTTTCTGCAGAGGAGACAGGATCTACGGTACAGGTATCACAGGTGAGCGACTCTTGGGAGTGCTTCCAACACACCAATTCACAGCAACTGCCAATTGTCTGATAGTAGTAGGGTCGATTCAAGCTACTTATGAACATCAACCAACTCATCCTGTGTTCAAAAGCAGCATTCACAGTGTGGCTGTATTTTGGCTGGTGCAATGTAGTGTATGGTACTGAACAATTAACTTTAAATTAAGTCTGTTTCAAACAGTTGCTAATTCCCTATACAAATTGAAGCAAATTCACAAAATGAGATTTCTATTAACACAACACAAAAACCTATGGTAAAAACTATTAGTTTCCTAAAATGTTTTGAGGTTAGTTATAGTTGTTAGCAGACTTGAAAACAGAGTTAATTTTTGATAAATGCAGATAATATATATGGGGCTACTCATCTTTAAGGGAAAACTAGATGTAACCAATATGTTAGTTAGAAAGTCTGCTACAGTAATTAAATCACAAATGCCAATTTGCTATAAATTGCTCGTGGGTTCTGCAAAGGACAATGGTAGCTTCCAGAAATTCCCAAAAACGAACATTTATTTGTGTTGATATACAATGAAATTCAGGGGTGATGTATTCTTTGGCAGAACTGTGAACCACAAATATTGATTTGCTACAAAATAAAATACGAATCCAAAACACTCCTACCAGTAACTTACAAAAATATAGTTTTGTAAGCGCCCAAAAATCTCAAGATAACCTATTTCTCATGTAACGGTACAATGAAATTAGAGAACGATTGTTTTGAAAGAGAACAGGGCTACCGTTCTCAAAGATTTTAAAGAGCACGATTAAGCCTAGAATTAACCATAATAATTTGAGTTTATCACCGTGGCACTTGCAAATGTTTGGAATTTTACAATATATCACAATACAAATGGGTACTGATACAATCAATGAAAGATTATGCAGAAGCAATGTGAACAGTAAAACACGTCAATCTAGGACTTTAAATCAGCACACAATCTAGTACATATGTTCTTATATATAAATAAACACATGTGCCATATGGATTTTTCATTTAGCTGAATATTGCACATTTCTAAACTGGCGTGCCAAAGAAGAACACCGAAGAGTGACTTTTCAAGCACGTTACTTTGTGATTACATAGAATATATGATCATAAAATACTTCTTCATTAATGTAGCAAAACAGCAATCACATGCATGGTAAATCCATAGAACCCAAATACAAACCTTTAATGAATTGTGCAGCATTGGCAATGTTCCTGATGAAATAGCCTTTTCACATTTCTCTGTGAAGTGTATATTTTCAGCAAGGCATAGAATCTGGGCAGGATATTTGTTGGGATCAGCTCCTGAAGCATTTTGATGTATATCCAACAAACATTCAGTCAGAAGTCTCTGTAATGTTGACTGTATCTCACTCAGAAGATCACTGAGCCATTTCTGAAAACACCAGGAAAAAATGTAATAGAAAGAAAGCAAAATTTATCAGTGACGTAACAAATAGTATTCAAATACTTGTTGGCTGAGCAGAAGAAACTGTCGGATCATGGGAATGAATGTACATACTGGAATGAAAACACAAAATTCAGAGCCAAATATCTTTTAAACCATAAAAACTGCATCACAGAATCAGATGGCTGCTGGTGAAATATGAAGTTCACAAAAAATTTTGAGATTTGCATTAATTAAAGAACATTTACAACTACATACATAGTCTGCAAGCTGCTGTACAATGTGTGGTGGAGGATATACCACATATCACTACCACTCATTTCCTTTCCTTACCTGTTCCACTCACAAACAGAGTGAAGGAAAAACAACTAAGTGCTTCCATATGTGGCCTAATTTCTCATATCTTATCTGTGTGGTCCTTACAAGAAATGTACATTGGTGACAGTAGAATCATCCTGAGTCAGCTTCAAATGCTGGTTCTCTAAATTTTCTCAATAATTTTTCTCAAAAAGAGCATCGCCTTCCCTCCAGGGATTCCCATTTGAGTTCTAGCAGCATTTCTGTAATACTAGCATGTTATTTGAACCTACTGGTAACAAATCTAGCAGCATGCCTCTGAATTGCTTCAATATCTTCCTTTAATCCAACCTAATGGGGATCCCAAACTCTCACACAGCACTCAAGAATAGGTCACACTAGCATCCTATACGTAGTCTGCTTTAAAGAAGAACCACACTTAACTAATATTCTACCAATAAACCAAAGTCAACCATTCACCTTCCTTACCCCAACCCTCACATTCTCATTCCATTTCATATTGCTTTGCAGTGTTATGCTCAGATATTTAAACAATGTGACTGTGGCATGCAAAATGCTACTAATGCTGTATATGAAAACACGAGTTTGTTTTTCCTGCTTAAACTTAAATTTTTCTACATTTGGAATTAGCTGTCATTCATTACACCAACTAGAAATTTTGTCTGAGGCATCTTGAATAGTACTACAGTTATTCATCTGTGACACCTTCCCTTACGCAACAGCATTAGCAAACAACTGCAGATTGCTGCCCACAGCTATCTGTCACATCATTTACGATACAGAAAATAAGAGTAGTCCTATCACACTTCCCTGGGGTGCTCCTGATGGTACCCTTGTCTCTGATGAACAATCACCATCAAGTACAAGATACTGGGTTCTCTTAATAATTACTTAATTAATTTGTCTTCAAAAAAGTGCCATATCATGTGTGTTCAAGGCATATGAAACATGTGAGAGGACATTTTTGATGGAATGTGGAGCCTGATGGATTTGAGACAAGCAATTTGACAAATATTAGGCACCATTACAACCACAGAGGCAGATGGGTCCAAATACACAGAGTATGCACAAATGTTAGCAAGACATTTCAAGATACCATGAAACTTGGTGCCAGTCACTAAACAACAAATTCCATAATTGTATAAGCAATACTGAGCACTAGTAGAAGGCAGGAAACGTTGTTTATTCTTTCACAAGCTGTGACATGGTCACAAATAGAACAGTGATCCAGAAAATGTACTATAAACTTCTTTACGTCTATCTATGATCACTCACTAGATAGGTCCTCAGACTACCAGCTTCGGTCTGCAATAACCATTTTCAGATCTGTTTAAAAAACATGTCCTAATATAATGGAGCCATTGTGGCATTTTCAAAAGATAAACACAAAATATCTTTTGATGATGCCACTGTGGCTCCATTATATTAGGACACGTTTTCGAAATGGACATGACATTGGTCATTGTTGATCTTGCTGACTAAAACTGGTAGTCTGAGGACCTAACTAGCTAGTGATCACAGACACAAATAAAGAAAGTTGTTCATTCCCCTATGTGTGAAATAATGATTGCTTGGAGTCATTAGTCTTGAAAGTCTGAAAATCCAGGAAGAGAATGCAAATATATTAATCTATTTATACACAAAAAAACAATGCTGTAAAATTTCTGGTCATTTGTAACCCATTTTTGAGTCCACCTGACAATGTGAATAAATTTGTTCGAGGGTATAAGTAAAATTAAAGTAGCCAAGTTGCATCTGAAGTGGAATTTGATATTTCGGTATCATTGAATCCAACTAGTGTAATTAAGCAGCTAAATTATTTTTGTAAATCCTTTCTAGGGTTCAATGATGAAGGCCAATATGAAGTTAATGGGAAATGCTAAATAACTTTTACATGGCATGGAAGGCTTCATCACTGCTGTAAGGTTTGGTCAATAAATTATCCGTCCAGTTCAGTGTCCACTGAACCTATTACTCACTGTATTTAGTTTTTTATTTTGATCAATGTTCAGTGGCCTATAAGTTGTGTTATTCGTTGACATTAGCTGCATCTGGGCGTTGAAATATCTCAATGGTAACAGGTGAAAATTTGTGCCGGAGTGAGACTCAAACCAGAATTTCCATCTTTATGCAAACAGTCATCTTAACTGCCTTTCCCATCCAAGCAAGCTTACCCTTGCAGCCCATATTCTCAGCCTGTTGTAGCGTCACATAAGCATAAACCACTTACTCAAAGGTCCCCGATTCCCGTAAGAGACCAGGCATGTTATGCATCCACAGTGAAAAAAGGGTTATTGATGGTAGTCACCTGATCAAAGCTGAAAATTACCAATACTTCTTCTCATGAGAAAGTAAGAGCATTGTTGGAAAGGTGGCTAACTAATCAAGAATAAGTGAAGCACAGATTATGATTAGAAATAACCCTCAAAATATCACTAAGATACAACTCAAAAAGTCCCTAAAATGATGACATAAATTAACTAGCCAATGCCTGAGTATTAAATTTTTATATATTGGAAATTCTAACAATTTTTGGTAAGCTGTACAGTATTAAACATTTGCAACAGTCCACAGTGATGCAGGCTGTCTCCAATTAACACTGTTCTATTGGCAAAAGCTTTGTTTATTTTTCAAAACAAAATTATTGAAAAGGATTGTAGCAATAGGATACATTTGCATAGCATGTATCAAAGAGAGCTCTTATTTGTACAGCAATCAGACCCTTGTCTTGATACAGTAGGCTCTATACAAATGTAAGGAAACATCTATAAATCTGTACATGGAAATATACACTCAAATGTTAGCTGTGGAGAATGATTGCTATTAAAAATACTTTTCGTGCAACTTTAACACGAAAGCATAATAGAGCTTTATATTTCCAACATCATGATACTTTACTAAGTAGAACCTGACAACTTCCACATTCTCATAAACCAGGTATGTAAGCAGAATTTACACTCATTTTCTTCAAGCCTGTAAGCTTACTTTTAAAGATGTTAGCAGCTTCTTTCAGGATGGTGAACACTCTTGCATGCAAGATGGCAAGGAGGATAGGTCCTCATGACTGAAAAGTGGGACTAGCTACGAGTGTAGATGCAATGTCTTCACACAGGATAACGCACCAAAGTCTTTTCCTTGGGCACACTTCTCACAGATTCAAACACTTTTGTACGCATACCAATGGTCACTAACGAACAGTAAAAAACCCTTGATTCTTCCAGAAAGTGCCATGCGGTGAGGGCCTCCCATTGGGTAGACCATTTGCCCGGTGCAAGAGTTTTGGGTTGACACCACTTGGGCGACTTGCGTGTAGATGGGGATGAAAGGATGATTATATGGATAACACAACACCCAGTCCCTGAGGGGAGAAAATCTCTGACCCAGACGGGAATCAAATCTGGGCCATTAGGTAGGACATTCCATCACGTTGACAACTCAGCTACCAGGGGCAGACATTCTTCCAGAGGCAGAATGCAACATGATCACTTTTCAGAAAGCAAGTTGTCAGAATTTTGTTTTTGGCATTTACTAGATGGTTCACTTCAATTGGAGGATGTTCATCAGTGTTCTCAAACACTTGATTTCTAGATCAAACTGATAAATCCAGATTTCATCAACAAGAGTAATATATGGCACACATTTAGAGGTGCTCTTAAAGAATACTCACAAGATTTCTTCGCACAATTTCATATCAATGCTCTTTCACTCATCAGAAAAAAAACGAGATATTCATCACATTGAAACTTTTCTGACTTGGACACAGACAAGTAAGATTTCAGACGAGAATTTTGATTTAATTTGTAGCATAACTTTCAGGTCAGAATGCTATCAAACATCATTTCAAATGTCCTGTCTCCTACTTGTCCTCCAGTGAAGCCCTTCTTCTTCGGGATTAGAAAAAAAAACACATAAATACTTCTTCACAGGATGTTGAGAGTTTCCTGAAATTCTCCTGCAACTGCATAGTGCTTTACGACTCAATTAACTGACTACTGAAATCATAATAATTGTACAACAGGTGTTCCCTTTCCAGTTTAAAGCTGACAGTGACTGAGTGTTGAGCAGAAGGGAAAAAACTCAGCCTTGGCACCAACTATAATAACTAGTAAAAGTTCATAGTAGTATGGATCACTTAATAAATGTGCTATTCTTAGCCTACTCACAGAAAGTGAGAATTAACATTCCATTAGAAAACTCTTCTCAAAACTTTTGCAGTGAATCACTCAATACAAAATGGTATCAGCAAATATATACTGCACGACAAAAAAGTGAAGCCCCATGAATACACAACATTGGTGTGTCTGTAAATGACTGGGGTTGCAATTCTGGTGTTACAGGTGGAACAGTTTTCAGAGTGAATTAGTGTTGTTTGTGTTTAGGACTGTTTTCAGAACTGGTAGGGATCTATAGTGCGTGAACAGCATCAGATGTTGAGTGATCACTAAGAAGGGCAAGGAGATGCCACTCAGTGCCACCTACTTGTGTGAAACAGCATTATTAGCACCTAAAAAATTTTGAAACACCACGGTGTGGGTCTTCAAATCGCAGCGGATTGAATTCTGCAAAAACCGTACTTATGGAATATTCGGATACGACAGTGACCTGAAGTTGGATGCATAAAAACATGAAGGCACGCTAATACATCAATAAAGTTCTGGTCAATCACATCTGACCATCACAAAGGAAGATCGCCATATAACACTTCCACATCGGCACCTGCAATCAAAAAAGCAGTAATGGACTCCCTACAACAAGCCGTATCATGCTGCACCATTGGTCATAAAATAGCAGCAGCCAGACTATGGAATTACTGTCCCATGCATAGGCTGTTACTAACATCACAATACATACAGCTGTGTTTGGAGTAGTGACGTGACCAGGAAGCACAGAGTGCTAATGAATGGCATCACACTGCACTCAGCAATCAACTGTATCTCTGCACTACCCCAGATGAACATCATCAATAAGTAAGATGGTGACCTAGGTCGCATTCTTCCAATGTAATGGAGAGGAACAGTGGCATTTCCCCTGACATCATGCTGCAGAGAGCTCTCAGCTATGACTTCACATCATAGCTGGTAGCGGCAGATGGAAATCAAATGGTACAACAGTATGTCACGGACATACTGCATCCGCACGCACGCACACATGCTTGCACTTGCGAACGTGTGTCTGTTGTTGATGAAGGCTTTAAAGACCGAAAGCTTTAACTGTGTGTGCCTATCTGTGACTCAGCATCTCCTCTACATGGTGAGCGGCAACTTTCCTTCTCATAATAGTGTTACATCTACACCCAAATTTATGTCTACAATACAGTGCAAACCACTGTGAAATGTATTGCAGAGAGTACTTCCCATTGTGTCATTATTAGGGTTTCCCTATTTCATTACTTTAGCCTTATTTTCTCAGTCCAAATGAGAGCAATATGTAGGAGATTGAATATTCCTATATTCCTCATTTAATATTGGTTCTTGGAATATTGTAAGCAGGGGATTGGGGAAAAGTTGGCATTTATCTTCACGTGTCTACCAGCTCAGGATCTCTCTTAGGATGTCTGTATTGAAATTGGTAACAGCAACTTAGAAGCAGTTGAAGATACAGTGAATACCAATGTAGACTGAAATACATAAAAAGATTAATATGTTCAGCAAACTAGATGAAAACACAGTACTGTCATATTTCAATGACACTCTTGAAACATTTAGCCCCGGTCAGAAGCATGCAGAAGAACAATGGCTCGACTTTCAGGAGAATAGCTGACATTGTGCATGACAGATGTATACCTACCAGAACAGTTCTTGATAGGAGGGACCCTTCATGGTATAGTTAACATAAAGTGACTTCTAAAGAAACAGAGACTGTTGCATAATAGGTGTACAACAAATCGTGCCACAAAATGTGGCTGTCAAAAGGGTAATGTGTGAAGCCTTCATAATAACCACTAACTTCTAGAGAAACAGAGACTATTGCATAGTAGGTGTACAACAAATCATGTGCCACGAAATGTGGCTGTCAAGAGGGCGAAGTGTGAATCCTTCATAATAACCATTCACACAATATTAGCAAAAGATCTCTAACAAAGTCCAAAGAATTTCTGCCCATATATAATAGAGTCTGTTAGTAGCACACAACTTAAGTGTCCAGATGTGACAAGGCCTGAAATTGAGGGTGACAAAGCAAAACAGAAATGCTGAAGTCCATTTTAAAATATTCATTCACAAACGAAAATGCAGGAGTATTGCTCCAATCTAATTCCACGCCAGTACAAAGATGAGTGAAATTGGTATTAGTGTCATTGCCTCATAGTGTCTTTGCCTCTGATTTCAGAAGTCTTCAGTATTAATATACTTGTCTATGCTGTATCTTGCTTATGTTTAAAAGTTAATGGAACTGATTCATGCAACATCTGCTGTGTTTGGCCTATATAATTCTCAACTGCTGCATACTAAGTAGCAGCATTGTGTTCACATACATGAACCTCTATCTGTAGGGCACATTCTATAATAAATATGAATGCAGTCACAATGACACTGAATTGGCACTGAGATATAAACAGCAGCAATTTAATGTGACTGAGGAAGCAACAATTTTTTTTTTTTTATAAAAAAAGGAGCTGCAGAATGATAATCTGCCGCTGTTTTCATAATAGTTAATTGCATTGTCTCAAGAAGCAATCTATTTTGCAAAAGAGAAACCAACAATTTTGAATTACCCTTGCAGCATTGGCAGCCAAAATTTTAAATAGATATGATACTTTTGTCTGATTATGTACGAGGGCAGTTCAATAAGTAATGCAACACATTTTTTTTCTGAAACAAGGGTTGTTTTATTCAGCATTGAAATACACCAGGCTATTCCCCAATCTTTTAGCTACACAACACTATTTTTCAACGTAATCTCCATTCAATGCTACGGCCTTACGCCACCTTGAAATGAGGGCCTGCATGCCTGCACGGTACCATTCCACTGGTCGTACTGCATCAATAACTTCTTCATCATCCGTGTAGTGCCTCCCACGGATTGCGTCCTTCATTGGGCCAAACATATGGAAATCCAACGGTGCGAGATCGGGGCTGTAGGGTGCATGAGGAAGAACAGTCCACTGAAGTTTTGTGAGCTCCTCTCGGTTGCGAAGACTTGTGTGAGGTCTTGCATTGTCATGAAGAAGGAGAAGTTCGTTCAGATTTTTGTGCCTACGAACACGCTGAAGTCGTTTCTTCAATTTCTGAAGAGTAGCACAATACACTTCAGAGTTGATCGTTTGACCATGGGGAAGAACATCGAACAGAATAACCCCTTCAGCGTCCCAGAAGACTGTAACCATGACTTTACCGGCTGAGGGTATGGCTTTAAACTTTTTCTTGGTAGGGGAGTGGGTGTGGCGCCACTCCATTGATTGCCGTTTTGTTTCAGGTTCGAAGTGATGAACCCATGTTTCATCGCCTGTAACAATCTTTGACAAGAAATTGTCACCCTCAGCCACATGACGAGCAAGCAATTCCGCACAGATGGTTCTCCTTTGCTCTTTATGGTGTTCGGTTAGACAACGAGGGACCCAGCGGGAACAAACCTTTGAATATCCCAACTGGTGAACAATTGTGACAGCACTACCAACAGAGATGTCAAGTTGAGCACTGAGTTGTTTGATGGTGATCCGTCGATCATCTTGAACGAGTGTGTTCGCACGCTCTGCCATTGCAGGAGTCACAGCTGTGCACGGCCGGCCCACACGCAGGAGATCAGACAGTCTTGCTTGACCTTGCGGCGATGATGACACACGCTTTGCCCAACGACTCACCGTGCTTTTGTCCACTGCCAGATCACCGTAGACATTCTGCAAGCGCCTATGAATATCTGAGATGCCCTGGTTTTCTGCCAAAAGAAACTCGATCACTGCCCGTTGTTTGCAACACACATCCGTTACAGACGCCATTTTAACAGCTCCGTACAGCGCTGCCACCTGTCGGAAGTCAATGAAACTATACGAGATGAAGCGGGAATGTTTGAAAATATTCCACAAGAAATTTCCGGTTTTTTCAACCAAAATTGGCTGAGAAAAAAAAATGTGTTGCATTACTTATTGAACTGCCCTCGTAGTTTTCATTTTTTATATCCAAGTTCAGATTTTATATTTAATTGCACTAAAATTATTGAAGCTCTTATTCTTAAATGTGTAATACAATAAATTAATAACAAATTTTGAACAACAGCTGAGCTAATTCTAATTGTAGTGTACAATACAAAGTGTGTGTGTGTGTGTGTGTGTGTGTGTGTGTGTGTGTGTGTGTGTGTGTGTGTGTGTCTTCCATATTTCCTCCTAAATCCCTGGACTGACTTCAACCAAACTTCGTACACATACTACTTACTGTCTGGAATGAAGTACTGTGTGGGTAAGAACCAGCTTCCATTGGACTGACATAGGAGACAGACAGAGAGAGGATGGAGGATAAAATGGGCAAAGGAAGGGAGGAGGAAGTGATGGACAGAGAGGTGGGAGGAGGAGATGGACAGAGAAAAGGGGGAAGGGAGAGATGGACCAAGAGAAGGGGAAGGAGGAGCTGAACAGTGAGAGGCGGAGGAGGAGATGGACACAGAGATAGTGGAGGGTGAGATATGAAGGGGTGAGGAGGGGACCGAATGAGAGGGGGGACAGAATGAGACAGATTGGGGTGAAGAGGCAATTGAAAGAGAGAGGGGGAAGGAAGAGATGGACAGAGAAATGGGGGAATACAGAGGTGGACAGAGAGAGGGTAGAGCAGGAGATCGGCAGAGACAGTTGAGGAGAAAATGGACAGAAACAGTGTGTGAGGAGGAGACGGACAGAGGGAAAGTTGGTTGGTTGGTTTGGGGGAGGGGACCAAATAGTGAGGTCAACAGTCCCATCGGTTTAGGGAAGGATGGGAAAGTAGATCGGCCATGCCCTATCAAAGGAACCATCTAGTCATTTGCAAGAAGCAATTCATGGAAATCATGGGAAACCTAAATCTGGATGCCAGACACAGGTCTGTACCATTGTCCTCCCGAAAGTGAGTCCAGTCAGGGAGAAGGGAGAGGACAATATGGACAGAGAGAAGAGGCAGGAGGATATGTGTGTAACGTATGATGCAAATGCGAATGCAGCTCAAGCTTTGGATAAAAAGCTAGTATGTGTGTGTCTATATATATACATTTGAAAATGCATTTCAATACTTGCATCAATAAATAAAATATTAATCAAACAATGATCTTTTGAGATAGGCTGGATGTAATTAGTCTTATTATTTTTAACTGTAGCAAATGATTATTGTAAAAGCCATGATGACATTTATTCGTACTTAACACATCAGTTTGCACTGATGACTATGCCAGCACACTACCCTGATGTAACAAAACTTAATCAAATATAATTTACAAAGTTGTTCCAACAACAATGTTGCAGGCTGGATTTACGGAATGAATAACTTCATAGTGTTAACATTCAATGAACTTTTGTATATAGTGACCAGCTTTTCTTAAAATGTGGAAATACTATTAAGGGTAGTTGCTAAAAGTTGTGAGAAGAAACTTTAGAAAACTATCATTTGATCTCCACTCCGCTTGTGACACTATTATCATGGAAACTGCTAAGACTGATAAGAAAATGTGAAGCAAACCTAAATCTACTGATTTTACAATTCAGTTATCATCACCCTTATGATAAACCCTGTTTATAACAATTTCTCCAGCCGGCCGAAGTGGCCGTGCGGTTAAAGGCGCTGCAGTCTGGAACCGCAAGACCGCTACGGTCGCAGGTTCGAATCCTGCCTCGGGCATGGATGTTTGTGATGTCCTTAGATTAGTTAGGTTTAACTAGTTCTAAGTTCTAGGGGACTAATGACCTCAGCAGTTGAGTCCCATTAAAAAAAAAAAATCTCCACCTCACTGTGCATTGTACTTTAAACTGACTGGATAATAGTAAAAATTAATAACAAGGCACCAAGAACATCCCATTTTATCAGAACATTATGGATAATTTCTGGTACTCTTCATCACCATATTTATACTTACTTCTACATCATTACTGATGCTAACAGCTTTCTTTAATGTTACAATTTCACCTTCAAGAGAATGCACTGCAGTCACCAACTGTCCAGAGCTGTCCAAACTAACTGTATGTACACCAGCAAATAATTTACGTAAGTGAGCCTGGATTACTCGTTCCCTTGTTGACTGACCAAGTACTTCAAGAAGATCATCATCACTAAGAAAATAAAACCGAGGAAATGCTGAACGCTTCTCCTGTAACAAATAAGATTAGGATATATGATTATAGACTTCAGTTACACTTCACATGGGATATCATAAAAACTATTTATGGCTGTTCTGAAATATGAGCATTTATATAAAAAAAAAGCATTGAGTTAGTACAAATTTGGTACGGTACACACAGAAGATTGATGGAGATGGAGATGGAAATGGAGAAGATGGAGAAGGCCTGGTAAAATGTGGGAGAGCACAGATAGAGCACCAAACCTTAAGTGAGAGATCAAATAGCAATACGGAATGGATGAACAAATCTTCATAGAAAACAAACACCCATAAAAAAATCTTTTAGTCATGTGAAATTCTATATAGAAACAGAGCTAGAAACTGATTCAAATAAATAGGAAAATTTAAGAATCAAAAAGCTGTAATTAGATACTGTGTACTGGCTATGGGTGTCACTTTCACTTTTGGACTGCTAATGGCTGCAATTAACTCACAGAAATTAACTAGAAGAAGAGAGGAGCAGTAACCAGGAAACAAATTCATGAACCCACAGTCATCTTGGACCATGCACGTATGGTTACCATAAAAGAAGACATGAGCAATACACAATAAATGACAACATTTATAACTTGCTGATTTCTTTTTTCAGTCTTGGCTCTTCAGGCTATTTTCATTGGTACAATTTGGCTTGCTTTTGATGTCATAACCAAATACCCAAGTTTTTCACCTGTTAAAACTTTCTTTTGAAGTTCTGCATTGCTGTCGACTTCATACACTAACTCCTGAGTGATGTCTACTTCACGTCATCTTTGGTTGAAATTCAACAATTTCAGAAGACACTTTGCTGCTACACGATTTATGCCAAAACCAGCCAAGAAAACTGCTTGGCATGAGTCAAACGATATGCTGGAATCATCAGCAACCTCTCTGATGGTGATTCGACAATTTTCCAGAACTAGTTTCTTTACTTCTTCCAGACTGTCATCAGTAACTGATGTGCTAAGGAGTCTAAGGTCAGTCATCATCTTCAATGTCTTCTCGACCCTCTTTGAAATGTTTATACTACCCACAAAATCTTGTCTGACTCATAGCAGATTTGCCAAAAGCCAAGGTCAACATTTTGAATGCAGTGCTGCACTTAACTCCATTTTTCAAGCAAAATTTAATGCAAATTCTTTGGGCCATCTTTGCGAAAGTAAAAATTCCTTGAGCACTCGAAGACATGTATAACATGTATAACAATATCAACAATAAGTAAATATTCAAAACAGCTGAAAATGCAGACATGCATCAGAAACATGGGTACCACCAAGACAGAAAAAATTTTGAAAATCAAATGTGTAAAACCCATGATATTAAAACAATTCCCATTACTTTTTGATCACACCTTGTATATGTAGTTATTTGGGTGCCTTTTAATAATATCTGTGACACCTGTCTATCCCACTGTAGAAAACAAACTTTATAAAACTCTTGAAATTCTATCAAACGCAAGCAGCACAACACTAAGGATATCATTACCTTCTTCTCATTAACAATTCCAATACTTTAGAAATTATTCCTAAAACAAAAAATTGGAAATATTGGTCAGGCATAGTTTGGTTGTTTTGGCTGTGCAGCTGCCCTCCAGTCAGATTATGGATGAGTTATCTTTGAGCATAACATGAATTTTTTAACAGGTATACATAATATAAACATGTGGTATTAGCCCTACACCTACTTTGCCTCTGATTGATTTGGAATTTCAGCACATGGTAAAGTTCTGAACAAAGAAAATGGAAAGATTAATGATTACTCCACAGAATTGAGGATTTCTTTCTTTCCTTACCAAATGGAAGGATTAATGATTATATCCTGGAACTGAGAGTTTATTTCTTTCCTCATCAAGATTAATCTAAAATGCAAGAACATTTGTGGCTTAGGCACTGAACAACACTAATGGATTTTCAAATATTAAGAGAGACCCTGATGAGAAGAAAATGAACACAGCCACACAGTTTAACAGTGTCCATATTATTTTCTATAAATACTTCAAAAACTGTAACAAACTACCTACCATTCCAGGAAAATATTGTAAAAGTTCACTGTGTAGCAAATATAATTGTTATTCATACCTCTAAAAATGTGTTTAGACTGTTTTGGCAAAGAGACAGTTGATTACGCAGTCTTGCCAGCATGTGAGAGAGACCACGCACTTTACAGAGCATCACTACTCTGGGATCACGTGCTACATCTGACATGATCAAACGGAAGTCACGATCAACACGTTGAAAACGAGCCAAATCATGTGACAATGTTCCAGCACCAAATATGGGTTCCAAATATACCCATCTGTAATAAAGAATTTAATTATTTCAACCACCAGATATAATGGACAATATCTACACCTAAATAGACATATGATAATAAGGTCAAGGGACAAAGACTAGAGCTTAACTACTAATCAGTAAGCTAACTTATTAGAGTCACAGCACAGTTCCAGTGTTATGATGTAAAGTAGGAGCAAATCTGTTATAACATGAAATTAAAATACTGATTATTGAGTGAAATATGTTTCCAGGCATAAAACAGATTACGTAATGCTGCTCTTCATTTTGTACAATAAATCCAAGGAAAAGCTCTATGGCTCACATTCTTAGTATTGATTATAATAATCAGCAACAATTACGGTTACTATCCACTAGATTCATCTTATAATATCTAGACATTTTACAACTAGTTTTCACCTTATCCGAAACACTCCTCATCTTCCATCACTTTCTTTAAATATCTTTTGTCTACACAGACTTAAATCATTCTAATTAATGGGTAGGCTTGCAAGCATAAAAACATGTGGCATAAAATGCTGTATATTTTGACTGTGTTGACTTAGAAGCTTTAATTTCTTACACAATCAAGGGACCAAAGACTTTAATATTTGATGTGAATTTCAACTTGATACAGCTACCCATTCCTGAGAAGAAGGGGTCTTAACAGACAGAGAGACAGACAACAAAGTAATCATATCAGGCAGGCTGTTCAAAGTCAGCCCCATGGGGCACAGGCACCTAAGGGCACTCACAGACTCGCCCAGCGAGCAGGTGCTAGGGGATAGGCTGCCCGTAAGGGTCAATCTAACTGTGCGTATGCACTGCTGCATTATGTGCCTGTCGCTTAGTTACGTCTTGTGCTTTGTAGTGGACTTAGTGATGACAATGATTTCCAGAAGCAGCCCATTGCCTTTTTCACCAAGTTGGAAAGAACGGTTTTTGTTTGTTGAGAAAGATGGGTTGCCTCAGTGTCTTGTTGTGTCACAAAGAAGTATAAGATACAGCATCACTACATGTTTTCTCAATCAACTCAGTACGACGAGCCGGACAGTTGCGCTGAAGAACGAAGTTCAGCAACAGGTATATCTGAGGCAAAATAAGTACATAGATATAATTAATGAATACATACTTCTTCTACACACTCTGTATTTGTATTGATTTCATTATTACATATGTTTTGTGCTACTACTGTAGACTGAATTGATGTGGTGCTTCAAACAAGCTACAAAGTTGCAACAAGTGGACCACCATTCTCAATGGATCCCTTGGTGAAATCATGCTTGCTCACTGTTGTTGAGTGCTTAACGCCAGCAGATTTTATGAAATTTGATGGAGTTTGCCTCTCCAAGCAAACAGTATCTCACTGGATTCACAATACAAGCACAGATTTGGAAAATCAACTAAAACAGAAGTGCCAGACTTTTATAGCTTTTTTGTTAGCTCTTGACAAAGCTATAGATATCACAGACATTGCTCAGCTTGCTACATTGTGAGGGGTATTAATTTAGAACGACAGGTTTTCAAGGAGCTGCTAGACATGATACCGATGGAGTATACAACAAGTGAAGACATATTTGAGGTTGTTTGTGAGTCTGTAGAAAATAAGTGCTTGTCATGGGACAGGCTGTGTTCTATAGCAACAGACAGTGCACTGCAAATGGTTGCGAGCCAGCAAGGTTTTTTGACTCGTCTGAAGGAAAACATAAAGATGGAATTTCAGAAAGAAATATCAAGCCTACAATATTTTGTGCACCAGGAAGCCCATTGTGCTAAAAGTGTGAAATGTGCTGACATTGTGAAGTTCAAGGTGAAGTGTGTACATTTTGTAAGGCTCCACAGTGTCAACCACTGTCAGTTCAAAGGCTCTTTGCATGACCTGAAAGCAGCCTACGCTGACATTCCTTATCACTCCACATTACAGTGGCTTAGTGGAGGCAAAGTTCTCATTGTATTTTCCACAGTTTGGGAAGAAATTGCATTATTTATGGAAATGAAAGGAGAGAGGCAACCATCACTCAGCGATGAGAAATGGGTAGAAGACCTGGCCTTCCTAACTGACATTACAAGACATTTAAACAGCTTAAATACCGTATTTACTTGAATCTAAGCCGCACTCGAATCTAAGCCGCACCTGAAAAATGAGACTCGAAATAAAGGAAAAAAAAATTTCCCGAATCTAAGCTGCACCTGAAATCTGAGACTCGAAATTCAAGGGGAGAGAAAAGTTTTAGGCCACACCTCCAAATCGAAACAAAGTTGGTCCATTCTAATATGAGACACAATTTAGGTATAATGAATGACGATACAGCTACAGTAGTTTGGTTCGAGTCGTAAGCTTAGCAGTTAAGCTTTACCACGTAGCCATTGCTATGCGTCAGGCGTTCCGTCCGTATTTATACGGGTACCCTTCCTTTTTCACGTGCTTCGTCTGGTTTGGATCGATTGCTTTTTTTGCTTTGATCTGATAAGTGCCGTTTTCTTTGTTATAGGTATTTATGTCACTCTAAGCTGAAAATGCATTACTGTGCTGTGTCATACATTGTTTGTCGCATTCTGATAGTGCGTGTTTACGGCCTGTCGCCGCTCGCGGCATGGCTTGCTTTTGTGCGTGCTACCGCCGCTTACAATTAAAAAACAAGAGAGAGGAATCGTCTCATTAGCGAAACAATGGCAAGAGACTGCTATTTGTTGTTACTTACACTGCTGCTTTCTTTGATAATGATCAACAAGAACCAAATAATAGACTGCGTATGATAGAACATGTTCTGAACAAGAGTTAGGCGAAAATTTTTCCCCGTTTGAAAATCTTTGCGGCCGCTTCTTTAGTACGTCAAATTCTGCACAGAAATTAGAGTCGTCTTAGATTTAAAAATCTAGTCAGTTGCCGTGCTTCATTTCTAACTGTATCACTATTAGGCATAAGAATAATATATAAACATGACACGATACGTATATTCTTCTGCGTTTGCTGTTGTCTCTAGTTTCGTAGTTGATTAGGCAGACAGGATTTAAATGAGATAGCAGGAAACACGAAAGCATACATGGTAAAATGTTTATATTCGTATTACTCTTATGGTGAAGAGAATACTGCATGTGATTCACATTTCATCAGGTTCCTATTAGCAACCATCTCTTCTCACAGGTAGGAAAAAATTCAGAACTTAGAGTTGGCCATATTGACAAACATCTCAAACAGTCTTGCCAGTCGGATTTTCGCAGTACATTGAAATTCTGCTACATTCGAAGATGAACAATTCGGAATTTGTATTATTTCGTTGGATAATGTATGAAAATGCAGTGGTCGAAACTCGGGGTGGAGAAAAAAAGCTCATCTTCCATCTCTCTCTCTCTCTCTCTCTCTCTCTCTCTCTCTCTCTCTCTCTCTCTCTCTCTCTCTTTTTTTTTTTTTTTTTTTTTTTTTTTTTTTTTTTTTTTTTTTTTTTTTTTTTTTTTTTAAATGACGCATTGGTTTTGGCGCCAGTATTTATCTTTGTGCCTACAAAGCATGCCTGTGTAGCGCTACATATATTCGACGGCAGAAGTTAGTTGTGATGGCACCTACCAACATTTTTCAGAACTTCCGCTTGCTTTGCACTCGATTCTAAGCTGCAGGCGGTTTTTTGGATTACAAAAACCGGAAAAAAAGTGCGGCTTAAATTCGAGTAAATACGGTATGTCACTTCAAGGAAAGGATTTATTAATTGTTAATATATGTGATAAAATTAATGCATTAATCCACAAACTTCATCTATCTCAAAGGCAACTTGGTAGTGGAAATTTAACATTTTTTTAATGTTTTCCATCCCTCCAATTCCCAGAAGACATAAGTTTTGGTGATTAGCAACAAATAATCGTACAACTTCGTCAAAGTTTTGAGGTGAGGTTTGAGGACATGCAATCCTTAAAAAATGAGTTAAAACTATTTCATACTCTAGTTTCAGTTGTACCAGATACTGTTCCTTCAGAAATGCAATTAGGACTAACAGATTTGTAAAGTAGCACACTGGTTAAAAACAGATATTACAACACTACACATGTGGTAAGGTGGTATCACAATCATCTTGCAGCAAACTTTCCCAAATTACACAGGGATGTATCTGACATCATATTTGTGTTTGGCTCAACATATGGTTGAGAACAACTGTTTTCTGCAATGAAGAGAGCAAAAGCTGCAGAAAGGTTCCAGCTGCATGACCCATCACTTACAGAGTGCTCTGTGTCTTGCTGCAGCTTGAGAACTGACACTCATTATTTCATTACTCATGAACAGACAGAAATGTATTTCGTAAACTAAAAAAAGTTCATACTTTTAGCTCATATTAATGTTTTTTGTTAGTTACAATAAGTCACTCTGTATTGCATTGTACATGGTCTCCTCCCTAGCCAGTGTTTTGTGCACAGTGGTGCAAGTAACCTGTTTGCCCAGCTCTGTGCACCTGTGACATTGTGCGCACGCTGTTTACTCAGTCCTCCACACCAGTACCTGCAGGCAATTAGCTGCTCACAGCCTGCTACAAGGATTCCATTTTTACCAATGAGGTACGGAATCACAAAAACATGACTCACACCTTCTGTTTTTGGATTCATTGTTTGAAACATAATCACAGGGGCAAAAAGATGAGGTTGAGGGCAGAAGTATTAACACTTTGGAGACCAAGTCAAAGTATAGTTCAGGCTACAGCTCTGTGTCAAAAAAAAAGGAGTGGGGCTGAAATTTTCTTGATGCATGAGCCAACTATCGCTCAAAAACTCATTTCATGTGAGCACAATGTATAAACATCTTCCTACCTGTTCCTTTACTGGTGCTGTCTCCTGTTGTGCTGTCTCCTCTTGTCAATTTCTAGAATTACATCGAAAGAAACATCGGCAAATGTAACAAGGCCTGTCACAAATGGCTGAGTCGATTTGATCACATTGATGTAATTTCGGTGTGTACTCAATTTAGTTTTTCAGTTTTCTATAATTATCCTACAAATGTGTCACATTTGTTGATTGAGCAGGTAAGTTTGGAAGGTCAAGAGGAAGAAATTGCTCAATAACACAACTCACACTTTTTCTTGGGAGAATAATTATACACACATCAAAACAAGTTTAGCATCATCTTGGTTCCGAGAGTTCTGGAATCTGTACAGAAAATTGGAATAGAGATCAACATAAATGTCCTGCCCTTTTTATTGATCGTGATAACCACACACTGCATGTTGTGCTACCCTACAGCGAGACCTTCAGTGGTGGTGGTCCAGATTGCTGTACACACCGGTACCTCTAATACCCAGTAGCACGTCCTCTTGCATTGATGCATGCCTGTGTCTGTCATGGCATACTATCCACAAGTTCATCAAGGCACTGTTGGTCCAGATTGTCCCACTCCTCAATGGCGATTCAACGTAGATCCCTCAGAGTGGTTGGTAGGTCATGTCATCCATAAACAGCCCTTTTCAATCTATCCCGGGCATGTTCAATAGGGTTTATGTCTGGAGAACATGCTGGACACTCTAGTCAAGCGATATTGTTATCCTGAAGGATGTCATTCACAAGATGTGCACAATGGGGGTGTGAATTGTCACCCATGAAGTTGAATACCTTGCCAATATGCTGCTGATATGGTTACTCTATCAGTCGGAGGATGGCATTTATGTATCGTACAGCCAATATGGTGCCTTCCATGACCACCAGCATTGGCCCCACATGATGCCACCCCAAAACAGCAGGGAACCTCCATCTTGTTGCACTTGCTGGACAGTGTGTCTAAGGTGTTCGGCCTGACAGGGTTGCCTCCAAACATGTCTCCAACGATTGTCTGGTTGAAGGCATAAGTGACACTCATCAGTGAAGAGAATGTGATGCCAATCCATAGCGGTCCATTCGGCATGTTGTTTGGCCCATGTGTACCATGCTGCATGGTGCCATGGTTGCATAGGTGGACCTCGCCATGGATGTCAGGAGTGATTGGTTGGTTGTTTTGGGGAAGGAGACCAGACAGCGTGGTCATCGGTCTCATCGGATTAGGGAAGGATGGGGAAGGAAGTCAGCCGTGTCCTTTCAGAGGAACCATCCCGGCATTTGCCTGGAGTGATTTAGGGAAATCACGGAAAACCTTAGTCAGGATGGTCGGACGCGGGATTGAACCGTCGTCCTCCCGAATGCGAGTCCAGTGTCTAACCACTGCGCCACCTCGCTCGGTAGTCAGGAGTGAAGTTGGGCATCATGCAGCCTATTGTGCACAGTTTGAGTCGTAACATGACATCCTGTGGCTGCACGGAAAGGATTATTCAACATGGTGGCGTTGCTGTCAGGGTTCCTCCGAGCCATAATCTGTCATAGCAGTCATCCACTGCAGTAGTAGCCCTTGGGCAGCCTGAGTGAGGGATGTCATCAACAGTTCCTGTCTCTCTGTATCTTCTCCATGTCTGTACAACATCACTTTGGTACACTCTGAGACACATGGACACTTCCCTTGTTGAGAGCCCTTCCTGGCACAAAGTAACAATGTGGACACAATCGAACCGTGGTATTGACCGTCTACACACAGTTGAACTACAGACAACATGAGCCGTATACTTCCTTCCTGGTGGAATGACTGGAACTGATCGGCTGTCGGATCCCCTCCATCTAATAGGTACTGCTCATGCATAATTGTTTACATCTTTGGGCAGATTTAGTGACATTTCTGAAGAGTCAAAGGGACTGTGTCTGTGATACAATATCCACAGTCAACGTCTGTCTTCAGGAGCTCTGGGAACAGGGGTGATGCAAAACTTTTTTTGATGTGTGTTCTTTGTGTCATCATTGTTTTAAAGCTTATAATCTCACAAAGAACTATAACAAAGATTAAAATAAATCTTTAAGCTTAGTTACTTTTAACATGTATTACTCTTTAAGAGACATCAATTACATATGTGCCAGAAACACTGTAAACAATAGGATAAATGCTCAGTTTCTTAGGCTCAATAATTTTCTGAGTGGGTGGTCTCCAAAGTGTTAAGGGTACAAAGGATGTGATGTGTGGACAAATCTCATATGTACAGCTCATGAAAGCTGTTGTTTGGGGGTCCAGTTGCCATGAGAGTTGTAAATTATCCACTGAAATCAAGCATTTTATGCCACTGCATGGTCAACTCTGCTCCTGAGCATGGTTTTGCAATGGCTATTCATTTGGGTGAACAGCTGATTGTTGGTCATTCCTACACAAAATGCCATACAGGAATTGAGTAGGACTGGTATATGAAATGGCTGCTTTCATAGGTGACCCTCTGTCTGATGATAAGCCTGTATAGGAGAGAGGGGATGTCGCGTAAGGATACAATAGGAAATTGAATAGATAGCATGGGGATTACCACTTTGGATGGGGTGAGAAGGACTGTGGGCAGGATATTCCTCACTTCTGGGCATGACAAAAATCAAAGAATATGCTTCAGATATTCCAGACCAGGATGCTGTGGGATCATAATGTGGCTACTTCTCTGCAGCTGGTTTTTGTGGGTGCTTGGAGGACTAGAGGTGTCTGTGGATATGCTGTGGGAAACCTTTTTATGGATTTGGTTTGGGGCACAGCGACGTTTTATGGAAGCCTTACTGAGGTTTACGTAGCACCAAACTTGATACCCACAGTTGTACATCACATCAGAAGAAGAGATAGTTGTAAGCACTTCTCTACACCCTCCCTTCACAGCTAAGTTATTGAGCCAATTCCCATCATGGAACTTGCTATTGTCCTTGACAAACTACTTCCATTTGCTGAGGTCTATGGTAAGTTCCTCCCTTTTTGTGACAGTCTACATTAAAAACATTCGTTCAAGCACAATGTGGGACTTCCAGGTGGTCTCTTGGAAAGTGCTATCTCACTTAATACTGTGCATCATGGAAGATATAAATAAATAAAATGTCATGTGGCTAGGGCTTCCCGTTGGGTAGACAGTTCCCCAGTTGCAAGTCTTTCGATTTGATGCCACTTCGGTGACTTGTGCGTCGATGCGGGTGAAAATGATGATGATTAGGACAACACAACACCCACTCCCTGAGCGGAGAAAATCTCCAACACAGCCGGGAATCGAACCCGGGCCCTTAGGACTGACATTCTGTCGCACTTACCCCTCAGCTACTGGAAGCAGTCATCATGGAAGATGAGCAGGGTCCATATGATGTAAGTGTCCTAGACATTGCAGGTGATGTTCCTTGACAGTGTAAACTGAGTGTCCATTGTTATTCCACCTAAAATGTGGTAAGCCATACATCAGGAATACTGTGCAAACAGTTGAGGAAATGAGCCAGAAGCAGACGAGACACAATGAACTCAACCAACTCACAAAAAAAATGTTGCAAAGTCACAAAGGACTCCATGAAATATGAACAATCAGAAGTACTTGAACAAATCTTGTCTTTTGGGACTGTCTCTTAAGGGGGGCTGTTGAAACAGGAATTGCCAAAAGCCTGAATAATAGGGGCAGTGACTTCACTTTCAGTGAAGTGTGGGACCTATTGATTAGTCAACTGAAGTCCCAACACTGGCTAAGAGTGATATGCACACTTGACGATGGTGGCAAAGCACTGAGGGACTGGAATTCATTCCCAACATCTGATAATCGTGAGTACTCACCATCCAATGAGTACACTCCATCCAATGCTGCCTGCAGCTAGGTAATGGGGAAGGTGTACAGAACAGTAATAGAGTAAAGAAAGCACTATTTTGAAAAGAAGTTTATTCTTGAGGTAGCACTTAATGCCGGCAAGGCATGCTGTCAAACCATCATGCTTTGAGAATGATTGCACATGGCTGGACACCTGAGAGCAATACAAACAGTTGATTTAGAGGAAAGCTTGAGATATTACTAATTTGGGTGATCATGTTCAACATACATGACAATTGGTGGAAATTAAAATCTTAGCTAATAAACATACTGACAGCCATAAGTGGTAAGTATCATGTTCAAAAATATTCTGAGTACTTCATTATAGCATGGAACCATTTATTTTAAAAAGATTATACATACTTGCGTTGTATATGAGCTAAGCTGTTTAAATATTCATCCAACTCTGTTAATCTTCTTTCCCAGATAGATGCACGATCTGTGAAGCTGCTGTAGTTTGGAGAGTTCTTGATAGACTGAAGAAGGCACTGGTTATCACCTATCTGTAGAAATAACAAAACGGATTTAAGGGATTCAAGCATACACCTGTCCTGAGGTGCAAATTACTAGATACATAATGTATGTAATAAAAAGAGAACAAGTGATCTAGACATGGGAGAACAAGCAACATAACTAGTGGAGGATGACGACAGAAACCTCTTGGTGTACAGGATGTTGGAGAGGGAAGATAAGCCATTTCACAGGAGTGTTTTAATAATCACACACACACACACACACACACACACACACACACACACACACACACACCACCTGTGATAACTTGGGCAAGCGGCAGCTGTGCTGCAACACACTCAGAAATGTAAGTTGTCAATTTACGGTGTATCTGCAAAGACAAGTGAAGATAAAATTTACCTTATTTAATATATCCTTGAAATCCTTTATTAATGTTACAATCTGTCCTTGTGAATCAGCATGTTCAATGAGTGAGAATCTTGCTTCAACTTCCCAAACATCAAGTTCTCCCAAAGCTTTTCTGATGGCAATTTCACTTGCTGCTCTGTTATTCAGCTCCTTAAAGAGTGATACATATATGTAAGAAATCAACACACAAACCAGTAAGTCATGTGACTAAAATGTCAGATTGTGTTACAGACAATTATCTCTGTTAACCCAGACCTTAATTTATGTTTCAAATATCTGAACTTTTCTTTCTTATCGCCTTAGTTGTCTACTACCACATGGTCTACAAGACTACTTTCTATGTTTCCAAAACTAAATATATAGCAAAAATGGGCCTAACCGGCACAATGGGGGCACTTAATCCATATATATTATAAAAATTCATGTGTGTGTGTGTGTGCGTGTGTGTGTTTGTTTTTCCACATCTCCTCCTAAACCACTGGTCTCTAGAAGAGCATAGCATTCCAAAAGATTAGAAAAGTGCACAGCTCATACCCGTTTTCAAGAAGGGACATCGAACAGATGTGCAGAACTATAGACCTATATCTCTAACATCCATCAGTTGTAGAATTTTCGAACACGTATTATGTTCGAGTATAATGACTTTTCTGGAGACTAGAAATCTACTCTGTAGGAATCAGCATGGGTTTCAAAAAAGACGATTGTGTGAAACCCAGCTTGCGCTATTCATCCACGAGACTCAGAGGACCATAGACACAGGTTCCCAGGTAGATGCCATGTTTCTTGAATTCCGCAAGGCATTTGATACAGTTCCCCCCACAGTCATTTAATGAACAAAGTAAGAGCATATGGACTATCAGACTAATTGTGTGATTGGATTGAAGAGTTCCTAGATAACAGAATGCAGCATGTAATTCTCAATGGAGAGGAGTATTCCAAAGTAAGACTGATTTCAGGTATGCCGCACGGGAGTTTTGTAGGACCGTTGCTATTCACAATATATATAAATGACCTTGTGGATAACATCGGAAGTTCGCTCAGGCTTTTTGCGGATGATGGTGAAGTATATAGGAAGGTTGTAGCAATGGAAAATTGTACTGAAATGCAGGAGGATCTGCAACGAATAGACACATGGCGCAGAGAATGGCAACTGAATCTCAATGTAGACAAGCGTAATGTGTTGTGAAAACATAGAAAGAAAGATCCTTTATCATTTAGCTACAATATAGCAGGTCAGCGACTGGAAGCAGTTATTTCCATAAATTATCTGGGAGTAGGAGTGATTTAAAATGGAATGACCATATAAAAAGCAGATGCCAGACTGAGATTCATTGGAAGAGTCCTAAGGAAATGCAGTCCGAAAACAAAGGAAGTAGGTTACAGTACACTTGTTCGCCCACTGCTTGAATACTGCTCACCAGTGTGGGATCTGTACCAGGTAGGGTTGATGGAAGAGACAGAGAAGATCCAACGGAGAGCAGCGTGCTTCGTTACAGGATCATTTAATAATCGCAAAAGTGTTACAGAGATGATAGATAAACTCCAGTGGAAGACTCTGCAAGAGAGATGCTCAGTAGCTCAGTACGGGTTTTTGTTGAAGTTTCCACAACACACCTTCACTGAGGAGTCACGCAGTATATTTCTCCCTCTTACGTGTATCTCGCGAAGAGACCATGAGGATAAAATCAGAGAGATTAGAGCCCACACCGAGGCATACCAACAATCTTTCTTTCCATGAGCAATACGAGACTGGAATAGAAGGGAGAACCGATAGAGTTACTCAAGGTACCCTCCACCACACACCGTTGGGTGGCTTGTGGAGTATAGATGTAGATATAGATATAGAACTTATCCCTTATTGTCAGGCAACAATCACTGTGGGAGTAAGAACCACCTGCCTGTCATAGTTCTGGAGATATGATGTCATAAACAATGAGATGCATGAAAGTCTGCCACTACGTGCATAATGTTTCAATTCACTACTTCTGTGCTACTAACTCTATTCGCAATAAATTTCAAAGACAGTATCCACATATACTGATAAATGTGTCTACAAAATTATATCATGGTACCACACACAGCTCAGGAGATATTATGTCATAAATACTGAGATATTTGAAAAATTTCTGCATTTTGCATAACTAAATTTGTTGGTTTTTTTGTTACTGCATCCATTCACAACAGATTTTACAGACAGTATCCACATATGCTGCTGAATGTACTTATGCTGAAAACGAGAGAAGTAAAATGACTGTGGGTGCATTGGTGGAATAGAGGGCTGTGTAGTGCTGGAGTGGGAATAGGGAAGGGGATAGACAAGTGAAGGACAATGACTGATGAAGGCTGAGACCATGAGGGTTAAAGGCACACATGATATACAGCAGGTAGAGCTACCACCAGTGTAATTCACAAAAGCCGGGATTGGTAGGAAGGATCCTTTGATGGAATATGTGATCCTTGTGACCAGACTGGAGTAGGTGGTGGTGGAAGAATGTATGGAACACGTCTTCCATCTATGTCTGTTACAGGGATATGAGCCATGAGGCAAGGGGTTGGGAACAGACGTTGTGTAGGGATGGACAAGGATATTATGTAGGTTGGGTGGGCAACACAGTACCACTGTGGAAGGGGTGGGAAGGATAGTGGGTAGGAGATTCCTCATTTCAGGTAGCGACGAGAGGAAGTCAAAACCTTGGCGGAGAATGTAATTCAGTTGCTCCAGTCCTGGGTGGTGCTGAGTCATGAGGAGGATGCTCCACTGTGGCCAGGAAATGGGGCTTTGGGAGTTAGGGGGGGGGGGGGGGGTGACTGCAGAAATAAGGCACAGGAGATCTGTTGCTCTACAAGGTTGGGATGGTAATTACGTTCTGTGAAGGTGTCAGTGAAACACTCAGTATATTTTGGGAAAGACTGCTCGCCACCATAGATGTGGCGGCCACGGGTGGCCATGCTTGTATGGAAGGGACTTCTTGGTAACGAATGGGTGGCAGCTGTCAAGGTGGAGGTACTGCTGATGGCTGGTAGATGTGATAAGGATGGAGGTGTTGATGTAGCTGTCTATGAGTTGGAGGTCAACTTCAAAGAAGGTGGCTTATTGAGTTGAGGAGTACCAGGTGAAGTGAATAGGGGAGAATGTGATGAGGTTCAGGAGGAATGTGAATAAGGTGTAAACACACTCGATCCAGACACGAAATGCCATCAGTGAACCTGAAGAAAGTGAGGGGTTTGGGATTCTGGCTGGTTAGAAAGGATTGCTCTAGATGGCCCACGAATAGGCTGGCATAGGGTGGTTCCATGCAGGTGCCCACTGTCATACCCCAGTTCTGTTTGTAGGTGAAGCCTTCAAAGAAGAAGTAATTGTAGGTGAGGATATAGTTGGTCATCGTAATCAGGAAGAAAGTTGTAGGTGTTGGATCCATCAGGTGTTGGGAAAGGTAGTGTTCAATACTGGAAAGGCCATGGGAATTTGGGATGTTACTGTAAAGGGAGGTGGCATCAATAGTGAAGAGCAGGGCACCATGTGGTAAAGGAACAGGAATCGTGGTGAGTTGGTGAAGGAAATGGCTCATAACTTTTTTTTAGGAGAGTAGGCTGTGGATAACAGGCTGAAGGTGTTGGTCTATGAGAGCAGAGATTCTCTCAGTTGGGGCACAGTAACTGGCCACAATGGGGTGTTATGTATGGTTGATGTTATGGATTTTAGGAAGCATGAGCAGGGAGTGGTAGGGATGATGAGAGAGATAGATTTTATGGAGAGGTTCTCGTATAGACCTAAGGATTTGAAGAGAGACTGGATGTCCTGCTGGATTTCTGGAATGGGGTCACTGTGACAGGGTTTGTAACGTGATGAACGTAACAGGTTATGGAGTCCTTCTGCAGGTAATCCTTGCAGTTCAAAACAACAGTAGTGGAACCTGCATCAGCAGGTAAGATTATGATGTCGGGATCAGTATTTGGTTATGGATTGTTGTTCTTTCTGTGGATGTAAGATTATCTTGCATGTTGAGGTATTTGGGGAATGATGCTGTGGCTAGGTTCAAGGTTAAGAAACTCAGGAAGTTAACAAGAGGTGATTTTGAGGCAGTGGAGGTTTATCACAGTTGAATGGAGGAGTGACTGCAGTAAAGCAGGGTTCAATACTGATCTTTGGTTCAGTGTGACTAGTACAATTGCTGGTGAAAAAGTGTATGGACTGGGAGAAGGAGGAGGGTGTTTAACAAGTTCTGCATACTTGAATTTGGGAGTGGGGTGAAAGGTATGGCCTTTGGACAGGACTAAAACTTCTGCAGAGCTAATGCTTTTGAACCAAAAGTGCATGACTGTGTTTCGGGTCTGTTTAGATTCTGGATTCTGTATGGTGGTGGGACGAAGTTTTTGATTAGATTAGATTAGATTTACTTTCTCATTCCAATTGACCTTTACTGAGGAGGTCCTCCAAGATGTAGAACATGTCAGAAAAACAATAATGCATGACAAATATTAGAAATTTACACACACACAAACACAACTCACACAAATGCAATCACTTTCTCAGGCTGCCAAGGACAGACCGCATGCAACTGCGCAAGATGGAAGAAGCATTCTGGGTGGTGGTGGGGGAGACGGGGTGAGGGGGAGGGGGGGGGGGGGGAGTCTAGGGTGCTGAGGGAGATGGATAGCAGGATAGTTACCTAGAAGATTTTTCTGCATAGGCAAATGAGATGTATTAATTCATACAGGCACCAGTTGAATGTGTCAAAGATATATTAATTCATACCATGCCACACTAATGTAATTGGGGAGAGGACAGTGGAGAAATTAAAAATGATGTACCTTCAAATTTTTTACAACAGCTCTCTTGTTCGAATGCTCATATCATAGCTCTTCTGTTCTCATTCACTGTGGTGTACAGATGTATTTTTGTTCTCAACGTGTCTAACAACCAAAAAGTGGACAGCTTGTGAAAGAAAAGTATCTTATTTCTACAAATTTCAAGTACACCTGTTCCATTCTATATGCATCATGAACCATTGCAGCAAATCTTGGAATGCATAGGAATAATCCTCATAAGATGACCACCATATTGGAGTACTGTCGTACTATGAGAGAGAAGAGGTAATTTTATCATAAACAGAATCCAGGTACTGATAGCTTTGGGAGAGCCAGCCCTGACAAAACTCTACCATCTGGTAATCAAGATGTATTAGAAGACGAAATACCCTCAGACTTCAAGAAGAATATAATAACTCCAATCCCAAAGAAAGCAGGTGTTGACAGGTGCGAAAATTACTGAACTATCAGTTTAATAAGTTACGGCTGCAAAATACTAACACGAATTCTTTACAGACAAATCAAAAAACTAGTACAAGCCGGCCTCAGTGAAGTTCAGTTTGAATTCCATAGAAATGTGGCAATTTTGAATTCCATAGAAATGTGGCAATATTGACCCTTCGAACTGTCTTGGAAGATAGATTAGGGAAAGGTAAACTAAGTTTCTAGCATTTGTATACTTAAGAGAAAACTTTCGACAATGTTGACTTGAATACTATCTTTCAAATTCTGATGGTGGCAGGGGTCAAATACAGGGGGCAAAATGCTATTTACAATTTGTACAGAAACTACATGGCAGTTATAAGAGTTGAGGGGCATGAAAGAGAAGCAGTGGTTGGGAAGGGAGTGAGACAGGGTTGTAGCCTATCCCCAATGTTATTCAATTTGTATATTGAGCAAGCAGTAAAGGAAAAAGAAAAATATGGAGTATGAATTAAAATCCATGGAGAAGAAATAAAAACTGTCAGGTTTACCAATGACATTTTAATTCTGCCAGAGACAGCAAAGGACCTGGAAGAGCAGTTGAACGGAAGAACAATGTCTTGAAAGAAGGATATAAGATGAACATTAACAAAAGCAAAATGAGGATAATGGAACATAGTCAAATTAAATTAATGGAATGTAGTCAAATTAAATTAGGTGATGCTGAAGGAATTAGATTAGGTAATGAAACACTTAAAGTAGTAGATGAGTTTTGCTTTTTGGGAAGCAAAATAACTGATGATGGTCAAAATAGGGAGGATATAAGATGTAGACTAGCAATGGCAAGGAAAGCATTTCTGAAGAAGAGAAATTTGTTAACATTGAGTGTAGATTTAAGTGTCAGGAAGTCTTTTCTGAAAGTATTTGTGTGGAGTATAGCCATGTATGGAAGTGAAACATGGACGATAAATAGTTTAGACAAAAAGAGATTAGAAGCTTTTGAAATGTGGTGCTACAGAAGAATGCTGAAGATTAGATGGGTAGAGCACTTAACGAATGTGGAAGTACTAGATAGTATTGAGGAGAAGAGGAATTTGTGGCACAACTTGACTAGAAGAACGAATTGGTTGGTAGGACATGTTCTGATGCATCAAGGGATTACCAATTTAGTATTTCAGGGCAGTATGGAGGTTAAAAATCATAGAGGGAGACCAAGAGATGAACACACTAAGCAGAATCAGCAGGATGTAGGTTGCAGTAGTTACTTGGAGATGAAGAAACTTGCACAGGATAGAGTAGCATGAAGAACTGTATCAAACCAGTTTCTGGACTGAAGACCACAACGACAACAACAACAACAGGAAGAGAACTTTCAAGACTAATCATTTCAAGTTCATGTTGTAGAGGATTAAAAGCAGTAGCTTTCGTCATGTCTTGCATGGTGTTTGTGTAAATGAAAAAACTTTAGTAAGTGACAAGTGCTGGTGATTATGTTAATATCAATATACCTTTCTCTCTCAAAAATTGCATTTTCATACAATGGGAACCACTCCTTGTATGGCACCATAGACTGAAGGGATCAGGTTACTGTTTAAACGTTACATAATTGTATATATTACATTATTTATCATAGCCATTTTATGTTTCATGGTTGGAATATTATTGCCATCATAATGGAGGAGAGGCAGAAACATGGTGTGCATTAACCAGTGAGGATTAACTGGAGAATTAATATTCAGAAGGCCGAAAAGAGTGACTTGAAGGTAGGAAAATTTACCATAGACCTTTTCCAATGTATATTCTGATTTGAGACATTCTTTTCAAAAAGGTAGATGTTTATGTTAACACATTATTTTGATGTTGATAACTGTGTGCATCCAATTACATCACGCTGAAAATGAGTTATAGTATATGCTAGTGACACACTACAGATTAGACTGTGAAGTGGTGTCATCAAAATTACGAAAAGGATGTTTTAATCTACAATTTTCAGTTGTTTAATCATTTTATTAAATGCAACAAAAATGAGTACATAAAATAGGTCCATTGTTGGTAGTCCATTAGCAAAAACAGGCAGACACAAGACTTTGCCCACATGGACATAACAATAAGTGACAATTACGTTGAAAATGTTGGACACCGTGATGAAGACCATCTACACCTCTTAAATGCTATGGACACTGATGACAGTTACATTGTAATATGTGATGCTACCATGATTATGGTAGACGAAATGGCCTCCCGTGGTGAGAATAAAAGGCATGATATCGCATATTCATTAAATTATACTTTTCCTGTGCAACAGACACTTGATGGGATTATAACTAAATGGAACATGGAGGGTATATCCGGTACCCTGAACAGGACACAATGAATGCAAGAGATATTGAGATACTTTGATGTGAAATGCATTACACAAGCACAACAATTCAATGGTTTAAAAAATGGTTTTACAAACGAACAAAAGCAAAAGTTTGACAAATTTTCTGAAAAACATACACAAAATTTTAAGACTCTTAAAAATGAAGAAAAACAGGCATTTGACGATCTCAAAGTTAATCTGACACAGCAGTTTGGTGACCTTAGTTAGAACTTATATAGTGACCTGTCCAATGAATTAACTGGTAAAACCATAAACATCAGACAGGAATTAAAAGCAGAGCTGCTCATGACTTATCCCAGGATATAAATAACTAGAATCAAAGAGTGTCGTTGGTAGACATTGATGCAACAAGCACAATAGCAAATATGTAAGAATCGGGACACACTGACAGGTGTTGTAAACAAGTTGCAGTCAGTATGTAAAGGTTTACCATAAGAAGTACTGGAATTGTCACTGCAACTATATAATTCAAATTTAAACACTCGGTTAGGTCAAAAGAAGCAAGAAAGAATTGATAGAAATGTGAAATAATTAAAGGATTAGGGTTGAAGCGATACCCACTAGACAAGTTAGTACCCTTGTGCAAAAGGTAGTTCAGGAACATAAAACTTACATAGAAGTAGTCAAGGTGATGAAGGAAAAATAGAATTAACTATTGGCTAGGACAGATTGGGGCAGTAAAGTAGTAGAGGAAAAGTTGTGGAGTAGCCTAATCAGTGTTGCAAAAGTAATAAAAGAAAATCCAACACCAAGCAATCAAGTGCCACTAAGCCAGACAGATAATCCTAGTACCTATCCACAGTTTGTTATATACCCCATCAGACAAAGTAGATACGAAATACAAGATGCAGCAGGTACCGGCGACTATCGACTATTGTGCCTGTCATGCAGATGTACGCAGAATATAATCACATGTACCGAAACAATGCCACACCATCAACAGACAGTGCTGCATGTCTTCCTACTTTATTAGCAAATGGAGGTTTATTACGGCATAGGTGGCTCCCTATCTTTTCATTGGAAGGCAAAAGAATGAACCCAGTGGTGTTCATAAATACCTCCCATAATGTGCTGCCTAGAAACTGGAAAAAGACACAAAATATCCATTTTGTTGTAGGATACATACAAGGCTCTATCTTGCTATGAGCCATGGACATGGTAGATATGTGCCACACTTATGAACAATTCAAGGGAGCATTTTTGGATAAATTTTGGTTTGTTGTGGTACAGGAGAGGTTGCATCTTGCAACAATGGTAATAGGTAACACTTTGACAATGGGAAAGGCCACCCTGGAGTTTTAGCTGTGAGAAGTGGCAAAGAGGCAACATCCATCATGTTGGTCAGTCATATGGTAGCCTCAGCTGTATATGTGTCATCCAAGCAAACAATTGTTTCTTGGACACAGTGCTATTGAGTGGGTGTTCAAGATTACAGGCTATGTAATTTCAACTTTAAGATGTAAAGATGTGGAAATTTTTGTCTCAGAGTATTTCATTAAATTGTCAAGGTGCCCTCTGATACTTCAGTCAATGGTTCCAACTCATGCTTGAGTGATGTACGTTTCATAATAACAGCAGAATTGCTAAGATTAATGAGACAAGATTTTCACATGTCAGGTTCATTATGCATGTAGTTGGACAATGCCAATCCTAATCCAACAAACCTTACATTAAGATTTTAATGTTCTATATAGATAAAGGCTTCACAGCAATTGACTGCAATGATTTTGCTTCTTTGCCATTACTGCATGATGAGGTTTCATTTAAAATGATATATTCACAATATTGTTTTCTATGACAAAGGTGTTGTGGTTAGATGTTACTTCTATTTTAGGTTCTCATAATACAGAAGACTTATTTCATACTTGTTACATTTGATAATGGTGACTGAGCTTCACGGAGACTAGTGATGTAAACTTTCTGTAATTTACTGCGACCATGGCTTGACTACTGTACTGAAGTCAAATAAGTATGAAAAAACAAACATTTAGTCATGCTTCTTCAGACATTCATGTTTAATTACACAACTATTTATACTAAAGAGGAAGATCAGAGAGGGGATAGAAATAGCCACACGACCCGCCAATATGAATAGAGAGGACAGGTATAGGCTTCCAGAGTCCTGGCTGCCAGCAGTGACAATGTTACGGGAGGACAGGGTGCATAAAGCAACTCACAATGGCGAGCAGGAGACCATGGTTGTTGTATGTACACATAGTGCAGGCATACTGCAGCCCGCACCTTGCAGCAAGTGAACAGCGCTATGTCTCAGCTACCATCCATTTCTAATTTGCCTGTTTCCACTAATGGCAAGAAATAATGTAAACACCAATTCAGTATGTCTTTATCTGCCAATGACACGGAATAATATAAAGACCAATAAAGAATGCCTAAAACCCCTCCTCCTATCCTCAAGTACCCTATAAAATTACATAAACAGCTTCATCTGCTGCTATATAAGATCTAGGCCTCTCTCATTCCACAGTCAGTTCAGCACAAACCCTGAGGAAGGCCACTTGCAATAGTGGCTAAAAAGTTGGAGAATTTTATATACTGGCAATGCGGTCAACAGCCCAGAAGAATTTTATTGACAGTGACAATGGCCGTGGAAGCCCATGCTTACCCACAAGATTACACAGTTCATTTGAACCTGAATGATCTGTGCAGTCTCTAAACGCACTGTAGAAATATGCCCAAGACACAAAACACATTATGTAGTGAAGAGAGGGAGACACTGCACATGCACAGTGGGGCTAGCTTACAAGTCAAAATAGCCACTGCGCATGCTGACAGCACAGCATAGTCTGACGCATTGCATAGCTGGTAGAATGAAGCAGCTTAGCAAATGAATGCCAACCAAACTGTATTTTAGAAACTTTACAATATACGTTAACTGGTATAGAAATGACGAGTCTGCGCCACAAAGCTAAAACTAAAGTGAGAGGAGAATTAATCTCTGGAGCATTTAGAGTGCGCAAAATAAAGAAACTGTATATGCAAAAATATCTACACACTGTATTACCATGTACGGTATACAGGGTGATTTTTTCCACCATGTAAAAACCCTAGGGATTGATCAATGAGAGGATACAGAACAAAAAAGATCTACTGAACTTATGTCCAAAAATCCATGGTTTCCATGCTAGAGACCATTTATTGAATAATGCCTTGTTACAGAGACTGTGGTTTAATACTTGCTGTATGATGCACCCACTGTTACAGAATGTGTTGAAAATGGTTTCCATGTCCCTCAACACATGCATGTACATACCGTAGCATGTTCTGTCTCACACATTCACATCAGCCAGGCTGCTCCCAAACAGTGTCAAAGGCAGCATGACTACACTGCTCCAGAGGCTCCACATCTGGAATGGGCTTTGCATACATGATACTTTTGAGATGGCCCCATAACCAGGAATCACACGGTTTGAGATCCAGTGAATGAGCAGGCCATGCAACTGGAACCTGTCATCTGATCCATTGATGAGGGAATACACAGCTGAGATGCTCCTGACGTTGACGGCAAAGTGGGCTGGAGTGCCATCAAAGTGCAGCCCATAACCCTTCAAACCATCAGTGGCACTTCTTCCAGTAGGGGAGGCAAAGTCACCCACAAGAAACACTGATAGTTCCAGCCTGTTAGGTGACATGGAAGGAAGACTGATCCCAAAATACAGTCACCAATTATCCCAGACCACACTTTCCGGCTGCACCGATGCTGATGATATGCTGTCACCATACCATGGAGGTTAGGCATACTACTCCACAGATGAATGTTATGAAAGTTGAAGATACCACTTCATGTAAAGGGGGCCTCATCTGTGAATAGGATGTATGACACAAAATCTGGAATCATGGTTGACTAGTAAAGAAACCAGTGACAAAACTGCTCTCGATGTGGAAAGTCTGTCACTGGTAAGCCCTGCACACACTGTAAGTGGGATAGTAACAATTGTCATGGAAAATGTTCCACATGGTCATCTGGCTTTCCCTGTACTGGCGGGCAAAGTGCCTGGTACTGAGACGGCAGTCGCCTTCCATAGTGTTAATCACATTTTCCTCCAAGTCTGGTGTCCACATATTTTGGTACGTCCTTCATGATATCCCGTTTACTGAAACGACCCTGTCTGACTGAATGAATGGTGTTTAGCATGGAAACCATGATTTTCTGGACATAATTTCATTACACCTTTCTTGTTCCATATCCTCTCATCAATCAGTACCTAGAGTTTGTACACGGTGGAAAAAATCACGCTGTATATACATTTACACGCAACTATACACAAGCTACAGTAAACACTATAGGAGGATATCTATGCACAACAAAGGAAGGAATAGATGTAAAGTTTCGAATAAGCTGCAAAAGATACTGACATTGTGTCCTGCCTATGACAACATTTTTATTTTCAGGTGCAAAAGGTAAATCAAAATAACAGCTGCATTATGACCGTTTGTACTCTTGTAACACAGATGACTAATGAATACAGCTGCGTACTGATTGAAAATTAGTATGTCTATATTGAAAAAGTGATATGTTAGTAGCCACTAAGCAACTATGTGCCTAGATTCATGTTAGAATTAAGTTTCCTTCCAGTGAACATTGCATGGACACAAGCTGGGATGAATGAGGAACACAACATTTAGATGTCAGGTACAAAAATGTGTGTGTGAATGTGATAGTGTAAAAATGTGCTTATGAAAAGGCTACAGTACGTCAGATGTTTTAAAAGCTAAACTGAGGTCTTGTACTACCAAACCACAAGGGGTCAGACGAGATACTATAAGTTGCTGACAAGAGCACCAAGCATTTATGTTCATGGAACGTCAGCCTCATCACAGAATATCTCACCAAAAACAAGTCGGCACTGAATAAGGATAAGACAATTCTGATGGAGTTTCTGCTAAATTATAATCAAGACAAGTAGATACTGAGTCAGAGTTATCAGTTGAAACAAATGATAGACATGGACATTATAGTAAACAAACATCTTACATGGAAGGAGTACATCAGTTACACGTGTAAAAAGTATCTCCTGTAACACCTATCAACCAAAATGCCTTTCTAGTATACCATTTGTCTTAAGACAAATCTACTTTGGAATCGTACATGCCAACCTACAACATGGTACTGAAATCTGGTGTGGGGCACAAATGACATACATGGATAGGGCTTTCAGAGTCCAGAAAAGAGCTATTAGGATAATAGCTAATATTAATAAACATCAGTCCTGTAGAGAATACTTCATTTTGTATAACATAATAACAGTGTATTTATTGTATGTTCTCAGGACTACACTGTTTGTAACAGAAAAAAGAGCATACTATAATCAATAGTGAAATCCAAGAGAGGATTACTACATAAAATTTAGTAATAAAAGAGCAACAGATCATAGACCATTTTCTGCTGGCAGACATTTTTATAACAGAATGCTAAATAACATAAAACTGTTAAATGGAAACATACTTCAGACAAAATTAGAGCAATTGTTAATTCATAAATGTTTGTACCCTCAAGGATTTTTAATGTTGTTGCATGTAATTTACCTTCACTTCTAAACTCTTATTAATGTTCATATGTTTATAAACAGACTATGTCCATGACCATAAAAATTATTATACACAAATAAACCATTTATTTATCATAAACCATTTATAAAAGTACATGAAATAATCCAAGCTCCTGGAACTACAAGTACTTTCTTAGGGAAAAAAGAGGGCAGGTTGATCAACACAGAAATGAAGGGTCAGGTCACTTAAGCTCCATGATGAGAAACACCTGCCTCATCTGATCAATATTAACAACTAAATTACTAGGAATGCATGTAGAGATTGGTCACAAGTAAAAACAATACTAGTTATTAAATTCAAATGCTAACATCAAAATACTTACTTTCAATTCAGCAATTTTCCTTGAAATGTTGTCTCTCACATCAAGAATATCCCCGAAAGTTAAATTTTCTACTAATTTATCTGTGATTCCCAAAAGAATGAATAATTCTTTCCAATGTTTCTCACTGAACATTTCACCCCTCACATACTTGATGGCAGGTATAATAATCTGAAACAAAAATTGAATTTATATTATACAATATGCTTCATATATGATATATTAATAAAGAATGACATCATGACTATAAAAAGTAGAAGGGAAAAATTAATGTCATATAAGAAACCAAATGCAGTTATTGAAGGGACACAGGCAACATTCAAAACTGACTCAAATAATAATACACTAAAAAACAATTTGTATTCAATTGTTCAGTGAATGTTGAATCAACAGAAACATCACCAATGACTCAAACATTCAAAGCAGAATAATAAGAATTAGAGGTCACTCAATGCAAACAAGATTACATGGGCTAAATTTAATGAATTTTAAGTGATACACTCATCAGATTCACAATAGAACAAACACTGGCACGTACAAGCAGATTGAAAACTTGAGTTTGAGCAATAAAACTGACCATTGCAATTAATTAGGTAAAGAATTAATATTTATTATTGTTCTAATCACTGAAGTTATTAGCTACACGTTTTTATTTATTTTTTATTTATTTGTGTTTACACAAGAGAGAGAGAGAGAGAGAGAGAGAGAGAGACAGAAATAATTCCACCCAATGGCAGAGACCTGTGTTACATGAACTTTCTATCACCATGAATTCCATGGCACTTGCGAAGAACCATGGAGCTGAAATTATCTTTTCCAAGAGTGGATCCCAGTCGCAATTGAAAAATATACTAATGAAAATATGTTGGCAAGTAATCACTTTACATCACTGGTATTTGTAACACTCAAATTATACGTCAATTTGTGCAGAACAATATGTGCAGAACAATTACATGAGAATAGTCACTGTATATTTTACTTCTTATTTGTGTACAGGCTAAAGACAAAGGAGATATTCAATAGAAGAACTAAAATATGTGAAAAGGAGATACTGACCAAGAAAAAGTTTTGAAGGCAATGGTTAGGTCATATCAGGAAAAGATCAGATGGCATCAGCCAAATGAAGAACATACTGAAGATCATCATGGTTAACGCAAGACAGAAACTAGATGAATCAGTTGGGAGAGCTGTGGGAGTGGAAAACTAACAGCTGACAGCAGAAACATTAACAGCAAAGTTATTTTAATACAGTCTATAAGACCAAACTTATTATCTTTGAGAGATATAGCAAGAGGTAATTACTTAAAACTACTTATTGCAGTTAAAGTTATGAAATTATTTGTTTCAGTTGCAGCTACTAGACACCATCTCTTTACCTATGGAAGTAAAACAAAAAGAATCAAACATATACAGAAATACTTAACTTAGCTTACTGCATGACTAGATATATTCATTAGTATTGGGTAGGTTAGAATGTAACAATGAATTTGGTACACCTAATAATAGGATGCACAGCTGAAGGTAACAAACTAAAAACTGAAATACAGTAGGCTAAGTTAGTATTTCTGTATATGTTTGATTCTTTTTGTTTTATTTTCATAGGTATAGAGATGGTGTCTACTACTTGTAACTGATATGAATAATTTCATAGCTTGACTGCAATAAGTAGTTTTAAGTAATTACATCTTGCAATGTCTTTTAAAGATAATAACTAAAAACTGAAGTGAGTGTGGATTTTATGTAAATATTTCTGAGAAAAATATGAAAATTTTTCGTTGATGGAAGCAAATTAAAATCAACTGACATATTTAAGATATTTATCTTATGCTTATTTTGTAAATCATTATATATTTCAACTGACATTGTTCTTAAAAACTCTTCCATACTTTTAATCAGTTTTAACTTGTAAGCAATGAGATAGCAAAATCAGATTCTGATTTTCTCTCTCTCATCTAATATAACTCAAAGGTTAGGAGTAAATTTATTTAATTAAAAACCTTTGTAAAGGCTATAGCATTTATTCTGTTTCCACGTTAATTACTTCTCATTTTCGTGTAATTTGTTGTGAATTAGAAATTGCATTTACACAGAGTGTACCTTTTGAAAACATCTTTATTCCCATTCAAACATGGTACTAGCTGTAACATGAAATATTTTAAATTTTATCTTAGCATCAATTTTCTTACAGCTTGAATAATAACAATAAAAATAATAATAAAAGCAGCTTTTCTTTACCACTATTGATAAACCTGAACCACTGGCTAACAGTGACATCAACATATTTTATGAATGGGAGATTCACGGAGTTTACCAAAGATGTGTACAACATGTGTACAACAAAAGGACAGATAAGTGCGTGGTGACAAACAAAAAGTCTGGAAAATGGACTGGAACATGCAATGGCATTTAGTCTGGAATGCTGAGGATAGTGATTTTTGGCAATTATCTTCCTACTCTTGTAGAAATACTAAAGGAATCAATTCTAATTCATAAATCGAAAATTCTGAAAACACACAAAATAAATAATTTATAGCTCTAATTTCTTTGGGAAAGACCTTTACTAAGTTACATCTGTATTCTGGATTAAATCTCACTTTGGCACAGAAAGGGGTGAATTATGCTGCCACAAAAATCTTTGGTAATTTGCCAAATAGTATTAAAAGTCTGACAGATAGCCAAACAACATTTAAAAGCACATTAAAAGAATTTCTGAATGACAACTCCTTCTACTCAATAGATGAATTCTTATATATGAAGTAGTAAGTGCGAATGGATGTGTGTGTGTGTGCAAGTGTATACCTGTATTCTTTTCCCCCTAAGGTAAGCCTTTCCGCTCCCGGGATTGGAATGACTCCTTACCCTCTCCCTTTTATTTAGCCCATGTAATCTTGTTCGCATTGAGTGACCTCTAAAATATATATATATATATATATATATATATATATATATATATATATATATATATATATATATATATATATATATATCCACGTTGTCTGCTTGTGTCTGTATGTGTGGATGGATATGTGTGTGATGCGAGTGTATACCTGTCCTTTTTTCCCCCTAAGGTGAGTCTTTCCGCTCCCAGGATTGGAATGACTCCTTACCCTCTCCCTTAAAACCCACTTCCTTTCGTCTTTCCCTCTCCTTCCCTCTTTCCTGATGAGGCAACAGTTTGTTGCGAAAGCTTGAATTTCGTGTGTATGTTTGTGTGTCTATTGACCAGTCAGCATTTTCGTTCGGCAAGTCACATCATCTGTGTGTCTATATATATATATATATATATATATATATATATACATATACATATATATATATATATATATATTAGAGGTCACTCAATGCGAACAAGATTACATGGGCTAAATTTAATGAATTTTAAGTGATACACTCATCAGATTCACAATAGAACAAACACTGGCACGTACAAGCAGATTGAAAACTTGAGTTTGAGCAATAAAACTGACCATTGCAATTAATTAGGTAAAGAATTAATATTTATTATTGTTCTAATCACTGAAGTTATTAGCTACACGTTTTTATTTATTTTTTATTTATTTGTGTTTACACAAGAGAGAGAGAGAGAGAGAGAGAGAGAGAGAGACAGAAATAATTCCACCCAATGGCAGAGACCTGTGTTACATGAACTTTCTGTCACCATGAATTCCATGGCACTTGCGAAGAACCATGGAGCTGAAATTATCTTTTCCAAGAGTGGATCCCAGTCGCAATTGAAAAATATACTAATGAAAACATGTTGGCAAGTAATCACTTTACATCACTGGTATTTGTAACACTCAAATTATATATATATATATATATATATATATATATATATATATATATATAAAAAACAAAGATGATGTGACTTACCAAATGAAAGTGCTGGCAGGTCGACAGACACACAAACAAATACAAACATACACACAAAATTCAAGCTTTCGCAACAAACTGTTGCCTCATCAGGAAAGAGGGAAGGAGAGGGAAAGACGAAAGGATGTGGGTTTTAAGGGAGAGGGTAAGGAGTCATTCCAATCCCGGGAGCGGAAAGACTTACCTTAGGGGGAAAAAAGGACGGGTATACACTCGCACACACACACATATCCATCCACACATATACAGACACAAGCAGACATTCAAATATGTCTGCTTGTGTCTGTATATGTGTGGATGGATATATATATAAATAAATAATATATAATAATATATATTACTGTGTAAAGAAAACTCATGTTAAATAGACACGTTTCACATCACATCATTACGAAATGTCGTATTCATGATCTATGGAACAAGGATTAATGTTTGTATGTATGTTATATGATGTATGTCTATGATGTTCTGCAATGATGTACCATACGTGCTTCACTGCCACATTCAAATTGCTACTTTTCTCCATGGCCCTGTAACTGGGGTCACCTGTAACAGACAAGTGCACTATGAATAAAATGTTCTCGGTTTTCCAGCCGCGTAAATTCGAATACAATCCTCGAGCTTTCGATGGCCACCTCCGCCACCATCATCAGGAGTTCATTGACTGCCGGGGCTGCTACAGTTACTCGCTTATATAGGCATGATGACATCATCAGCAGCCAATCAGATCGATCCAATGTGGCGCACGCGTAAGTCAACCCGGGCAGCTAGCGGAGCTATTGCCCGGGGCAGCACCAATGACGTCAGGTGGCACCAGGGGCAGGCGCCACTTTTGAAACTGTCGCTCCTGCGTCGCGCATCTGTCTTTGCTTTCTTTCAGTGTCCAACACCCGTCCCCATGCCATGCTGAGTGTGTATCCCTGGTCTCTGTTGAAATTATTGTTGTTCAAACGAATCTCGGCAAAGATTGCTATCACAACACTAATTATCAACATCCTGACAAGACAGAAGGCTGGCTCACTGCTATAACAAAAGATTCTTCATTCACACTCTCCAAACCACTGTAAAGTGCATGGCAGAGAGTATGCCCCACATGTATGCTTTACGGAGCGGTAGTGTGATTGAATTTCTGACAGGAGAAGGGTCTTGGAGAGAGCTTGTGGAGAGCAGATGCAATTTGGAGAACAATCTCTAATTGCTAACTAGACCACAAAAAATCATAATGGAATTCAAACAATGTAAATTATGCTGCATGTCGACAAAATTCAGTAATTTTTCTATTGCTCTCCTGTTTTACTCAGTTAATTTATTTATTTAGAGAGAGAGAGAGAGAGAGAGAGAGAGAGAGAGAGAGAGAGAGAGAGAGAGAGACTGGTGTCACAGAGATATTTACTGATCTGGGCACTAGTCTTTGCAGCCACAAACTAAGGGTTGTGAGGTGACATTCCTGCTTCAAATAAAATCAGTCAGATATTGTTTTATGAATAGTCAGTGGTTATTGTAATGGTAGTAATAAATGTAGATGGACCAATGTATAAGGCTGTGAATTTGAATTATTACTAAGACATGTAATATGGTCAATAGGTAATTGTAACCAGACAATAAACAATAATTTCATAATGTATGTTTTGTGAGAAGATTATAACAGCATTTTTGTCAGCAGAGCAGTACAGAATTTCTGTGTGAAAAGAAGACAAGAGGTATGTACCAAAACATAATAACTAAGAAACAGGAGAATTTTTAAACTGAGGAGTCATGTTAAATTGGGGAACAGAGGTAAGAAATTTGGAAACTGAAGTCTGTACTAGAAATTGAGGAGTTTGCATCAGGCAAGTTAATCTATAGGTCTCATAAATGTGCACACAAAATAATAATATTTTTAAAATATCAAAAAATATCAAGTACACAAAACCCTGCTGCCTTCTCTGTGCTAGTACTTTTCTTTCCTTTTTTCTATGAAATGCATAAGACGTGTAACTCACTGGGAAATAAAAACACAGATTTCAGTAGCCTTAACCATTGTGAGTAATGTGGAATACAACATATATTTACATTAAATGAGTTACAGCTATAAACAGTGATGACCAATAACTTTTAAAATATTTATTATCTGTATTACTAGTTCTGAGACATTTCTGGTTACCCTTAGGTGAAGATATAGAACACTAGCTCTTTTTAAATTAAAGCCAAATTTTGGGTACACAATGTGATTTCTAGTGCCCACATGAACTTTTTTTTAAAAAAATAATGTAAATCATCTGCACTTTATAACTGTATACGAGTAAGAAATAACTTCAATCTATTGATGGAAATAAATAAATATTTCAAAAAATGACTGCTGCTATTCGTAGCTATAAATTGTACTCTGAACTTACACATTTCTAGTACAGTCAGATCACTGAACTGAATTCAAAAGGTACAATCCTGAGTAATAAATGTGGACCTCACTGCTCTTATTTCATGCACATACAGTAACTGAAGGAGTGATTAAAAAATGCCTTTATATGACTTGTATTAAAATAACAAAGGCATGATGATAACTTCATAAAACATGCAATTTCTCCTCACACTTTAAAACAGAAACTGCCAGACAACTGCATATACATATCATTCAGCGACAAAAATTAGGCAAAAAAATTACATATTCTATAGTGTCATCAGCCAATTTCCCAGACATATGACAGTTATTCAAGACAAGTTCCAGTATAAAGTATCACAAACATTGAGGCATATATACCTTGTATGTATCAATTTCTTGAAGTAATTTCACAGTTAGCCCTGAAGTTTCCACTCCTGACTTAAGTCGTTGCTCCCAATTTTGTAGAAAATCTTCAAAGACATAACTTCTGCTGCGGAATATTATCCACTCAGATTTTGACATCTCCTGAAGTCCTGGAATGACAATGAGTAGTAGTAAGATGTGACAGTAATCACAACGAACATAGCAATTCTAATGATAGGCATATCTTTCTATTTAGTCAAAATAGAATGCTGTTCTTTCCAATTATGTAACAATCATTCATTAATTACACCATAATCATAATGGACAATTTACCATTCCTTTATTGCCTATGCAAAACTCACCACTGTTGAATTCTTCAAACAGAGACCAAAGGGTCTCATGCCTGCCAATATCAGCTTCTACCTCTTCACATATATTAAACTTTGGTTCCTGAATAGCAAAATGTAAGCAGTCTGCTCTGTAAAAAATGGAGAGAGAAACAGTTTTATCCACTTATACAACACTGTTTCACAGATTTGATCAGGAGGTAGACCTCTCACTGATGTGTAAATAATTAATGCTCATTTTACCAAGTAACTCCAACATAGCAGGTCCCACAGAAAATTTACCAGAATGTTCATCTGGATTATACTCTATACGACTATGAAAAATGGGCACTGTTGAAACCAGATAGCAAGTCCTCGGAAGCAATGGATATGTGGCTTTGGAGAAGGCTAATAACAAACAGCTGAACAAAAAGTAAAACCAATAAAGATGTAAAAAGGGATCAATAAGTGGAGAACACTTATAAAAACTATTTAAAAAAGGACAACTTTTGCACATTTACTGAGACACAATAGTTTCTTACAGACGTACTGGAAGGAAACGATTTAGAAAGAAAACCATGGGAAGGTGAAGAAAGAAAATAGTCAAATATCTATTGGAAATAACAAAGTGCCAAAATTATGAAGAAATGAAAAGTACAACACAAAATAGGGGAGCACTGCTGCAGTGATGAGCCATTGCCTGTAGATGAAGATGATAATCATTATCATGCAGCTGACTCTGTGACTCAGTACCCCTCACAACTGGAGCAACTTAATTACATTCTCCACCAGTGTTTTGACTATCTATCGCCATGCCGTGAAACAAGAAAAGTCCTATCCACTGTCCATTCCATCCCTCCCACACCACACACCAAGCCCACAGAATATCCTCATCCATCAATACACAATCGCTGCTCCCAGCCCCTTGCCTCACCCCTGTAATAGACCTAGATGCAAGACCTGTCCCATACATCCTCCCAACACCACCTACTCCAGTCTAGTCACAAACATAACCTATCTCATTAAAGGCAGGGCTTCCTGTGAAACCAATCTTGTGCTAAGCTGCAACTACTGTGCTGCATTCTACTTAGTCGTGACAACCAATAAGCTGTCTGTCCACATGAATGGCCACTGACAAACTGTGGCCAAGAAACAACTGGACCACATAGATGCAGAGCATGTCTCCCAACACGATGTTCTACACGTCAATGACTGCTTCACAACCTCTGCCATCTAGCTCCTTCCCATCAGTACCAGCTTTTCTGAATTGCACAGGTGGTATCATCGTCAGTTATCTGCTATATTAGCAGGTCCTTTGCCTCTCCATTTTCTGCGCTCCATTGCTCCTTTCTTAAGGCTGCTGTATGTTGTACTGTCCATCATGTCATCCAGTATCTGGAATTTCTTCCTTCCTTGCTTCCTTTTCTCTTCTACATGACCTTCTAAAACTGTTTTTATCAGTCCATCATTCTTTATTAATATATGCCCCTTTATTAATATATGCCAAATACAATTTCTTTTTCTTCTCTTTATTACCTCTAGTAACTGTCTTTTCTCTCCCACTCTTCTCAGTACCTCTTCGTTTTTTACTCTGTCCATCCAACTTATTCTTTCCATCCTCCACCATGTCCAGATCTCAAAAGCCTTCAGCCTTTCTCTGTCTTTCTTCCTCATAGTCCATGTTTCAGCGCCATATAGAAGAACACTCCATACAAGACATTTTATGAGTCTTTTTCCTGAGTTCTCTGTCCAGACCTCTGCAAAAAATTCTCCTTTTCTTATAAAATGCCTCTTTTGCCATTGCTATCCTTGTTTTAATTTCTGTGGTGCACTTCCAGTCGGTGTCTATCCTACTTCCAAGATAATTAACAGTTTGCACCTGTTCTAGTATTTCTCCATTCAGCATAATTTTTATTTCCTTATTTCCTCCTAGTGCCAATACTTTTGTTTTATTTGTGTTAATTTTCATTCCATATTTTTTTCCGTTAGTTTCAATGGTGTCCACCAAATCCTGTAATTCTTTTTCCCCTGTGGCTAGAATGACCATGTCATAAGCAAACCTCAAACAACCTACTCTTCTTCCTCCAATTTCTACGCCTTTGTCATCTAATGAGCATTGGTCAATCATATTTTCCAAGTAGAGGTTGACAAGAGTAGGTGATAGACAGCATCCTTGTCTTACTCCTTTTCCTAGTACGATCCAGTTTGTACTTTCTCCCCCCACTTTAATTGAAACTTTTTGATTAAGATATAATGAGTTTACAAGTCTTCTGGTTTTGCAGTCCACTCTCTTTTCCCTCATTATAGTCGCCAGCTTGTCACAAACCACATTGTCAAAGGCCTTTTCTAGATCGATGAAGCACATATTTAGGTCTCTTCCTTTTTCAATAAACTTTCTCCCAAGATACGTAGGAGCCCTATTGCATCTCTGGTGCCCGTATTCCGTCTAAAGCCAAACTGCTCCTTGGCAAGATTCTCCTCCATTACTTTTTCAAGTCTTTTATTAATTATTCTCAACATCACTTTGGCTGCATGTGAAATGAGGCTGATTGTCCTGTGTTCGCTGCATTTCTTGGTTCCTTGTTTTTTCAGTAATGGAATTATTACTGTTGTCAGAAAGTCCTCAGGTCATTCACCACTGTCATATATTTTATTACATAATCTCAATATTCCTCTTATTCCACCTTGGTTCAAGCATTTTAATATTTCTCCCGGTATTGTATCTGTACCTACCGCATTGCCATTTTTCATTGCAGCTATGGCAGACTTTACTTCTTCCATTATGATGGTTGGTCCTTTCTCGTCATCGCTTACACTGTTGTGTGATTCAAGTTCCAGACTTTCTGGTTTGCTATTTGTGTCATATAGCTCTTTTAGATATTCTTCCCATCTCTGGAGGACATTATCACAATCTTTGTACACTACCTCTTCATCTTTATTCAAAATTTCCATAGTAGCACTTCCTGCTCTGTTATGTTCCCATGTCATAGTCTTTACTCTGTTGTATAATAAGTCGTACCTTCCCCTCTTGTCCAGTTCTTCAATTTCATCACATTCCTCTTTTAGCCATTTTTCCCTAGCCTGCTCTGTTTCTCTTTGCAGTTCATTATTTAACCTTCGGTATAACTTTCTTGCATCTTCAGTGCTCTTGTTTTTCAATTTTCTTCTCTCCTCCATCTTGGAAATCATTTCTTGTGTGACCCATTGTTTTTTTTTTTTTTTTTGCCTTTTCTTTTTTACATGTCCTATATTTTGCTGTCCTGCTTTAATGATTCCTTCTTTCAGCATATTCCAGTACTCGTTGGCATTATCAAGTGGTTCTTTGTCTCGTAATGTGTTTAGAAACTCCTGAGACAGCATTTCTGTAATTTGTTCTTTGTTGGATCTTATCTTCTCTAGATCCCACTTCTACACCATGGTCGCCTTCTTCAGTTTTTTTCATTCTTATTTCTATTTCTGCCATAAGTAAGTTTTGGTCACTATTAATATCTGTACCTGGTAATGTGTACACCTTCTTGATTCCATTCCTGTATCTTTTTTCTACCAGTATAAAATCGATTTGGTTTCTGTATTTATCCCCTGATGATTTCCAAGTGTAGAGCCTCCTCTTGTGGTTCTTGAACCACATGTTTGCCACTATCAGCTGCCTTTCCCTGCAGAAGTCAATTAGCCATTCACCTCTATCATTTCTCTTTTCAAGACCATGACTGCCTACCATGTTTCCCTCTTTCCCTTTTCCCACAATGGCGTTCCAGTCTCCCACTACTGTTTTGCAGCATTTTTTATTTTCGTCCATTATTCTCTCTATTACATTGTAAGTTTCCTCTACAATTTGGAAACAGGTGGGAACTCTCCCTAAAATATATCCTATGTTCCCGTAACCTTCCTGGCCTTGACCTTCGTTACTCGTTGTCCTTACCCATCTAGCCCCTTCCCTGTCCCTATTCCAGCACCAGACAGCTCTCTATTCCACCAATGCACCCAAGTTTTTAACTTCTCTCCTTTTCCGCTATCACCCTCTCCCCATCTAATCTCCCACCTGCATAGATGCCCTATCCTCTCTCCAACTCATCCCTGCATGCTCCCACTAGTATCAATTCACCACCCCCCATCCCTATCCTGCTATCCCTCTGAACCCTGCTCCAGCCTCCTCCTCACCTCCTCCAGGCTACTTCTCCAATCATGCATTGCTGCTCATAGTCTGGCTTCAGCTGCCAGAGATTGTGGTCATGTGTGTGGGAGTTGTGTCTGCATGTGTGTGTGTGTGTGTGTGTGTGTGTGTGTGTGTGTGTGTGTGTGTTGTCTTTTTTTTGGCTCAAAGCTAATTTTGTGACAATCTTTTTGTTGTGGCTATCTGTGACTCAGCATCTCCACTGTATGGTGAGTAGCAACTATCCTTTTCTTAATACTTAATTAACTTATTCTTGCACAAAACTTTCTTATGAAATACAAATGTCATCTTGTTACTTTGTGAGTAGATAAATAAATAATTCTTAGGGTTTTCCATTCAGAGAGCGAGCTACATATCACTGACCACGAAAAAAGCATGATTCTTTCAAATTAATACCATAAGATCTTAAAGTTTGTTCTTTGCTTTCTTTATAGCGATACTAAATGCTAATGTAACTGGAAATTGCAGTCTTTTGAACTTAAATGTTAGTTCAGTAGGTACAAGCAGAGTCCTCAAAATGAATGCTGTTTTTTTGTTTATCTTTTCCTAACATTATTTTTGCTTCTATTATATTGTTTGATAACTGTTTATAACCATTTCTTATTTTGAATTTTTAAGTTAATGTCATCATCTACTTCATTTCTTACCACTAAAATGGCTCTATCAGCCAACCAACTTGAACAATTCTGAACTATGTTGGCAAAACTTCATCAATTAATTCAGTTGGGCTGCTGACAATATTATAAAAACCATTCAAAGGTTCCATTTAGCCAGTTACACAATCAGCTGGGTGAGGGCTTTCAGTAAATTGTAAGAGTCTTTTGACAAAATGTTTCACTTCTTCATCAATGAAAATTTGAACCCTCATATTTGTTCTTAACTGTACCTTCCTCAGTCAAGACCAAATGAATGATTTCTTCAAAGATACATTGATTTTATTTGCTGGAGATGATTTTGTAATAACTGGAAGTGTTTGCCAAAAATATCCAGAATATGTAAGTAACACACCTCCGATTAATTATGGATTGCCTTGGAAATCTAGAACATTCTTGAATATTCTGAAATACCCTATAAAATTTTGGAACATTCTTCAACATTCTCAAACATTCTAAAGGAAGATTTTGGCTAGTCTCGGTCACTTTGCCAAGCTGCCTCCTCATCTTCAAATAATTCCCACACCATGATGCCATGAATACCTCTGGGCCTCTTCAAGTGGGAAACTGCGACCTCTCCCCAGGATGCCACCACACTCGCTGATGATGCTCATCTGAGATAGCGCAGCACAGTGATTCACGGATCAATACAGTGCAATGGCATTCATTGGCAGTCCATGCCTTCTGGTCACTGCGCCACTCCAAACACAGCCATTTGTGTTGTGGTGTTAATGGAAGCCTGTGCATGTGGCGGTAATTCTTTAATCCGCCTGTCGCTAGTGTCTTGCCAGTGGCGTGGGATGGCAGAGAATGTTCCATGGAGCCCACTACTACATCTTGGATTGCAAGTGCATATGTGAAGAGGTTACAATGTGGTCAGACACGGCCAACCAGAACCTCGACCATAAATATGGTTGTCCTCGTGCTCCCAAGCAGTCCAATCAGAGCTGATCCCATAAGTAAAGTGCACAATTATGGAGAAAGAAATTAATATTGAAATCAACTTTAACAGTGATGGCAGTACACTATCACCTATAATATGAGCAGCAAACCAATGAAAAGTGAAATTTCAGATGATCCCTTTATCAAAAGTAAATGTAAATGGCATTAAGTGATGTAGTGGGATTGTAATGAAAAACGAAATCCTTATTTCACTGGAATCATGTTGGATCTCGATGAATAAATCTAAATTAAAAAGTATTATCTTTGAAAACAATCCATTCTTTTGGGAATTCATTGTTTCAGTCAGTATGATTTGCACAATTAGAAACAGCACAGTCATTGATGATAAAATGTAGAGGTAAATTTTTAGAGTATTAAAGATAGTTTCAAGGAGTCTCAAGTTTATGTCATTGATTTCAATAGGAAGTTTGCAATAGTTGCTGATCCTCATCTATATTCACAAGGTATAATGGACTTATTTGATAAATGATAAATGTGATGTATTATGTTGCAGACAGTCACAATTAAAAGACACTTATACACAAGCTTTCAACCATAGCCTTCATCAGAAAAAAATGAGAAACACACACAATTCATTTACACAAGCAAGCACACTTCACAGACACATAACCACCACATAACTGGTTGGCAGTCATGTGTGTGTGAAGTGTGCTTGGTTGTGAGAATGAATGGTGTATGTTTCTCTTTCTTTTTTCTGATGAAGGCTGTGGCCAAAAGCTTATGTGTAAGAGTCTTTTAATTGTGCCTGTCTACAACTTAATGTGTCTTCTTTATGGTAAGTACCAGTCTACCTTTTCCTACATTGTTGATATTACAACTCGGAGCCTCCATTGTTTTCTTTTGACATATGATAAAGAGATACTGATGGCAGCAAAGGCCTATAAAAGGTTGAAATATCTGGAGAAAATACCTTTTGAGTATACATAAGTATCAGCAACTATTGCAAACCATTGCATAACATTTGGGAACCCTTAAAACTGTCTTTAATAACCTAAAAATTCACCACTACATTTTATCATCCATGATTATGACAACCAAATCCCAAAAGACTGGGGTGTTTTTCAAGGTAACACTTTTAACAGATTTATTCTTCCAGATCCCACATAATTCCATTGGAATAAGGATTTCATTTTTTACTACAGTCATAGAGATACCCATTTGAAAGCGTCATGCCCCTCCCATTTTCCATGGATATCACATAAAAATGAAGGGGTCAGAAGCAACGGGGTGCAATGACGTTTTCTAGAAAAATGAGATAAGTGCCTCTACAGCATGGTCAGGTGTGTAAAATTGTTGTGCCATGGGGTACAAGTGAAATCCCACTCAGTGTTGCTCTATAGTGAACAAAAAGAGAACTACTTTCTCCCATCTTTCAGGCAGTGTACAAATCCCATGTCGAAAAAAATGTTCATCTTTTGAAGCGATCCACAAATCGATTCAATTTGTGACTTCTTCATGAGATCGGAAGTGTTGGTCAGCCAGGCCGTGCACCATTGATCTAAACAGGTGATAGTCAGAGGGAGTAATGTCTGGAGAATACGGTGGGTGGGGTACGCCTTCTCATTTTAACGTTTCCAAGTATGTTTTGACCTCTTCTGCAACGTGGGGTTGAGCATTGTCGTGCTGCATGCTCTCACTGTATTGCGGCCCTTTGTCTTTTAATGCTCTGCTCAAATGCATTATTTGCATTCAATAATGAGCACCTGTGATTGTTTCACTTGGTTTTAACACCTCATAGTACATGACGCCGAGCTGGTCCCACCAAATGCAGAGCATGATCTAGAAGCCATGAATATTCAGTTTGGCCGTCGACGTGGAAGCATGGCCGAGATATTCCTATGATCTTTTGCATTTAGGCATATTGTAATGAACCCATTTTTTGTCCCCAGTCACAATGCAATGCAGAAATCCCTTCAATTTTTGCCTCTGAAGCAACTCTTCACAAACACACAAATGCCGCTCAACATCTCTTGGTTTCAGCTCACAGTGGACCGAAGTTGCTTCTTCCTGAATCACGCCCACAGCCTTGAGACATTTTGAAACGGCTTGCTGTGTCACTCCCACTAATCATGCCAATTCTTAGTGAGTTTGACGTGAGTCTTCACTCAGAAACATCTCCAATTGTGCATTTTCAAAAACATTTTCCCTTCCACCACTATGCCGGACTACTAAGTTAAAATCACCGTTCTTGAAGCGTTGAAACCACTCACGATCCATCCTTTCACTAATAGCATCCTTACCATATGTACTAGAGAGCATTCGATGAGACTCAACCGTGAAACAAAACAGTAACACCTCCAGCAAATGATGAGAATTATGCTCGTACACTGACATTTTCAATCAAGAACAAATTAATGATCCAGACACAAACTGACTAATGTTTGAATGAGGTTATGTTGACCTAGGTCCAAGCTAACTGCCTGACATCTGCAATCTGTTTCTTTCGACCGCTACTTACTGTTGCTGCCACCTGTCAGTAAATGGCAGAAACAAAGTTGTACACCTTCAAGTGTTCTCTCCCATTTTGTTTCACTGTTGTAAGCCACAAAATGCATGATGTTCATGTAGCATTACATACGTGTTTTGTTGTAGCTCTAAACGGCAATTTTATAATAATTCAGTTGTTAACAATCAATAGTAAAGCATTATATGGTCAACACAAATCAAATTCTTCTTAATTCACAATATTCTGGAAGCAAAGGGATACAAGTGCATACAGACTTTTATCAATTGTGATATAAAACTAATAATCTATCTTAACCTGTTATTCCAGCATGCAAACAAAAATGGTAGAAAGTATTTTTATGTCTAATATACACATAATAATTTAAATTCCATTTTGCAATCTCAAGATAATTGTGAAATCTTGTGGACTTTAACTTCAGTTTTCTCAAAACTAGAAAAGTGTACTTATATTACTTTGCTTCTGATCCCTCAAACGTAATATGGAGTTGGAGAAGTTGTCCAGGACTTACTAATGAACAGAATACTAAGTGCACCATGATGGTTATGGAATTTGAAAATATTTTGAATTATTACTCTGATGAGAGTACAGTACATTCTCCTCCGGGGTTGGCTGAAAAACTGATGGAGCAGAGAAACTCTTATAGGTTAACAACTGTCTACAATTTTAGATACCTTCCATGGAAGAAACTGAAAACCAAGAGAAAGGTACTCAAATTACCCATAATATATCAATAAACCTATGACATCCTTCCTACTCACCTTAATCAACTTTACACTTACCAACAACTACTTCACATTTGAGGGGCAGACATACAAACAGATCAGGGGCACGGCCATGGGAACCAGGATGGCTCCTTCCTATGCCAACCTTCCCATGAGTCACTTGGTGTGGGCTTTCCTGGGATCTGTAAGTCTTCAGCCCCTGGTTTGGTTTAGATACACTGATTACATATTTACCTTCTGGATTCACAGTGAGGCTGACCTGCTAAAATTCCTGGAATCTCAGAATGTTGTTGTTGTTAATGTGGTCTTCAGTCCTGAGACTGGTTTGATGCAGCTCTCCATGCTACTCTATCCTGTGCAAGCTTCTTCATCTTCCAGTACCTACTGCAGCCTACATCCTTCTGAATCTGCTTAGTGTATTCATCTCTTTGTCTCCATCTACGATTTTTACCCTCGACACTGCCCTCCAATACTAAATTGGTGATCCCTCGATGTCTCAGAACATGTCCTAGCAACCGATCCCTTCTTCTAGTCAAGTTGTGCCACAGGCTCCTATTCTCCCCAATTCTATTCAATACCTCCTCATTAGTTATGTGATCTACCCATCTAATCTTCAGCATTCTTCTGTAGCACCACATTTCGAAGGCTTCTATTCTCTTCTTGTCTAAACTATTTATCGTCCATGTTTCACTTCCATATAAGGCTACACTCCATATAAATACTTTCAGAAACGACTTCCTGACACTTAAATCAATACTCGATGTTAACAAATTTCTCTTCTTCAGAAACGCTTTCCTTGCCATTGCCAGTCTACATTTTATATCCTCTCTAATTCAACCATCATCAGTTATTTTACTCCCCAAATAGCAAAACTCCTGTACTACTTTAAGTGTATCATTTCCTAATGTAATTCCCTCAGCATCACCCGATTTAATTCGACTACATTCCATTATCATCGTTTTGCTTTTGTTGATGTTCATCTTATATCCTCCTTTCAAGACACTGTCCATTCCATTCAAATGCTCTTCCAAGTCCTTTGCTGTCTCTGACAGAATTACAATGTCATCGGCAAACCTCAAAGTTTTCATTTCTTCTCCATGGATTTTAATACCTACTCTGAATTTTTCTTTTGTTACCTTTACTGCTTGCTCAATATACAGATTGAATAGCATCAGGGAGAGGCTACAACCCTGCCTCAATCTCTTCCCAACCACTGATTCCCTTTCATGTCCCTCGACTCTTATAACTGCCATCTGGTCATCATCATCATCATGATCATCATCATTTAAGGCTGATTATGCCTTTCAGCATCCCGTCTGGAGCATAGCCCCCTTATAAAATTCTTCCATGATCCTCTATTCAGTGCCAACATTGGTGCCTCTTCTGATGTTAAACCTATTACTTCAAAATCATTCTTAACCGAACCCAGGTACCTTCTCCTTGGTCTGCCCCGACTCCTCCTACCCTCTACTGTTGAACCCATGAGTCTCTTGGGTAACCTTGCTTCTCCCATGCGTGTAACATGACCCCACCATCTAAGCCTGTTCGCCCTGACTGCTACATCTATAGAGTTCATTCCCAGAGTTTCTTTGATTTCCTCATTGTGGACACCCTCCTTCCATTGTTCCCATCTACTAGTACCTGCAATCATCCTAGCTATTTTCATATCCGTAACCTCAACCTTGTTGATAAGGTAGCCTGAATCCACCCAGCTTTCTCTCCCATACAACAAAGTTGGTCGAAAGATTGAACGGTGCACAGATAACTTAGTCTTGGTACTGACTTCCTTCTTGCAGAAGATAGTAGAGTGTAGCTGAGCGCTCACTACATTACCTTTGCTACACCTCGCTTCCAGTTCTTTCACTATGTTGCCATCCTGTGAGAATATGCATCCTAAGTACTTGAAACCGTCCACCTGTTCTAACTTTGTTCCTCCTATTTGGCACTCAATCCGTATATACACTCCTGGAAATGGAAAAAAGAACACATTGACACCGGTGTGTCAGACCCACCATACTTGCTCCGGACACTGCGAGAGGGCTGTACAAGCAATGATCACACGCACGGCACAGCGGACACACCAGGAACCGCGGTGTTGGCCGTCAAATGGCGCTAGCTGCGCAGCATTTGTGCACCGCCGCCGTCAGTGTCAGCCAGTTTGCCGTGGCATACGGAGCTCCATCGCAGTCTTTAACACTGGTAGCATGCCGCGACAGCGTGGACGTGAACCTTATGTGCAGTTGACGGACTTTGAGCGAGGGCATATAGTGGGCATGCGGGAGGCCGGGTGGACGTACCGCCGAATTGCTCAACACGTGGGGCGTGAGGTCGCAGCGACGCACAGATGCACACCAAGACCGTAGGATCCTACGCAGTGCCGTAGGGGACCGCACCGCCACTTCCCAGCAAATTAGGGACACTGTTGCTCCTGGGGTATCGGCGAGGACCATTCGCAACCGTCTCCATAAAGCTGGGCTACGGTCCCGCACACCGTTAGGCCGTCTTCCACTCACGCCCCAACATCGTGCAGCCCGCCTCCAGTGGTGTCGCGACAGGCGTGAATGGAGGGACGAATGGAGACGTGTCGTCTTCAGCGATGAGAGTCGCTTCTGCCTTGGTGCCAATGATGGTCGTATGCGTGTTTGGCGCCGTGCAGGTGAGCGCCACAATCAGGACTGCATACGACCGAGGCACACAGGGCCAACACCCGGCATCATGGTGTGGGGAGCGATCTCCTACACTGGCCGTACACCACTGGTGATCGTCGAGGGGACACTGAATAGTGCACGGTACATCCAAACCGTCATCGTACCTATTGTTCTACCATTCCTAGACCGGCAAGGGAACTTGCTGTTCCAACAGGACAATGCACGTCCGCATGTATCCCGTGCCACCCAACGTGCTCTAGAAGGTGTAAGTCAACTACCCTGGCCAGCAAGATCTCCGGATCTGTCCCCCATTGAGCATGTTTGGGACTGGATGAAGCGTCGTCTCACGCGGTCTGCACGTCCAGCATGAACGCTGGTCCAACTGAGGCGCCAGGTGGAAATGGCATGGCAAGCCGTTCCACAGGACTACATCCAGCATCTCTACGATCGTCTCCATGGGAGAATAGCAGCCTGCATTGCTGCGAAAGAAGGATATACACTGTACTAGTGCCGACATTGTGCATGCTCTGTTGCCTGTGTCTATGTGCCTGTGGTTCTGTCAGTGTGATCATGTGATGTATCTGACCCCAGGAATGTGTCAATAAAGTTTCCCCTTCCTGGGACAATGAATTCACGGTGTTCTTATTTCAATTTCCAGGAGTGTATTTCTTTCCCACTGACATTACTTTAGTTTTGGAGATGCTAATCTTCATACCATAGTCCTTACATTTCTGATCTAGCTTTAAAATATTACTTTGCAAACTTTCTATAGAATCTGCCATCACAACTAAGTCATCCGCATATGCAAGACTGCTTATTTTGTGTTCACATATCTTAATCTCACCCAGCCAGTCTATTATTTTCAACATATGATCCATAAATAATATGAAAAACAGTGGAGACAGGTTGCAGCCTTGTCTTACCCGTGAAACTACTCTGAACCATGAACTCAATTTACCGTCAACTCTAACTGCTGCCTGACTATCCATGTAATGCCCTTTAATTGCTTGCAAAAGTTTGCCTCCTATTCCATAATCTCGTAGAACAGACAATAACTTCCTCCTAGGAACCTGGTCATATGCCTTTTCTAGATCTATAAAGCATAGATACAATTCCCTGTTCCACTCATAACACTTCTCCATTATTTGCCGTAAGCTAAAGATCTGGTCCTGACTACCTCTAAGAGGCCTAAACCCACACTGATTTTCATCCAATTGGTCCTCAACTAATACTCGCACTTTCCTTTCAACAATACCTGAGAAGATATTACCCACAATGCTGATTAAAGAGATACCTCTGTAGTTGTTACAATCTTTTCTGTTTCCATGTTTAAAGATTGGTGTGATTACTGCTTTTGTCCAGTATGATGGAACCTGTCCCGACTCTCAGGCCATTTAAGACCTGACATTCCACTGTATTTGATGAGTTCCGACTTAATTTCACCCATCCCAGCTGCTTTATTGCACTGCAATCTATTGACCATTTTCTCCACTTCCTCAAATGTGATGCTATTTACATCATCATTCCTATCCCATTCTACCTCGAAATCTGAAACATTACTGATCGTATTTTCACCTACATTGAGCAACTCTTCTAAATATTCCCTCCATCTGCCCAAGGCATCCACAGGATTCACCAGCAGTTTTCCTGACCTGTCCAAAATACTTGTCATTTCCTTCTTACCTCCCTTTCGAAGACTGCTAATTACACTCCAGAATGGTTTTTCCAGCAGCTTGACCCACAGTCTCCAACCTGTTTCCAAAGTCTTCCCAAGATTTCTTCTTGGATGCTGCAATTATCTGTTTGGCTTTGTTTCTTTCTTCAACATAACTTTCTCTGCCTACCTGAGTTCTAGTATGCAGCCATTTTTGATACGCCTTCTTTTTCCTTTTACAGGCTGCCTTGACTGTGTCATTACACCAAGCTGTTTGCTTCATCCTACTTTTACACACTACTGTTCCAAGATATTCTTTAGCCACTTCTAGTACTGTGTCCCTATACCTTGTCCATTCCTTTTCCAATGACTGTAATTGACTACATTCAACTAACTGGTACCTTTCTGAGATCGCTGTTATGTACTTGTGCCTGATTTCCTTATCCTAAAGTTTCTCCACTCTTATCCTCCTGCCATCTGGTTTCTGTACAAATTGTAAATAGCCTTTCGCTCCCTGTATTTTACCCCTGCCACCTTCAGAATTTGAAAGAGAGTATTCCAGTCAACATTGTCAAAAGATTTCTCTAACTCTACAAATGATAGAGACGTAGGTCTGCCTTTCCTTAATCTTTCTTCTAAGATAAGTCGTAGGGTCAGTACTGCCTCACGTGTTCCAACATTTCTACTGAATCCAAACTGATCTTCCCCGAGGTCAGCTTCAACCAGTTTTTCCATTCGTCTGTAAAGAATTTGCTTTAGTATTTTGCAGCTGTGACTTATTAAACTGATAGTTCGGCAATTTTCACATCTGTCAACACCTGCTTTCTTTGGGATTGGAATTACTATATTCTTCTTGAAGTCTGAGGGTATTTTGCCTGTCTGATACATCTTGCTCACCAGATGGTAGAGTTTTGTTAGGCCTGGCTCTCCCAAGGCTGTCAGTAGTTCTAATGGAATGTTGTCTACTCCTGGGGCCTTGGTTCGAATTAGGTCTTTCAGTGCTCTGTCAAACTCTTCCCATTTCATTTTCATCTACATCCTCTTCCATTTCCATAATACTGTCCTCAAGAACATTGCTCCTGTATAGACCCTCTATATACTCATTCCACCTTTCTGCTTTCCCTTCTTTGCTTAGAACTGGGTTTCCATCTGAGCTCTCGATATTCATGCAAGTGGTTCTCTTTTCTCCAAAGTTCTCTTTAATTTTCCTCTACGCAGTATCTATCTTACCCCTCATGAATTAAGCATCTACATCCTTACATTTGTCCTTTAGCCATCCCTGCTTAGCCATTTTGCACTTCCTGTCAATCTCATTTTTGAGACGTTTGTATTCCTATTTGTCTGCTTCACTTACTGCATTCTTGTATTTTCTCCTTTCATCAATTAAATTCACTATCTCTTCTGTTGCCCAAGGATTTCTACTAGCCCTCGTCTTTTTACCTACTTGATCCTCTGCTGCCTTCACTATTTCATCTCTCAAAGCTATCCATTCTTCTTCTACTGTATTTCTTTCCCCCAGTCCTGTCAATTGTTCCCTTATGCTCTCCCTGAAACACTGTACAACCTCTGGTTCTTTCTGTTTATCCAGGTCCCATCTCCTTAAATTCCCATCTTTTTGCAGTTTCTTCAGTTTTAATCTACAGTTCGTAACCAATAGATTGTGGTCAGGGTCCACATCTGCCCCTGGAAATGTCTTACAATTTAAAATCTGGTTCCTAAATCTCTGTCTTACCATTATATAATCTATCTGAAACCTTTTAGTATCTCCAGGGTTCTTCCATGTATACAACCTTCTTTCATGATTCTTGAACCAAGTGTTAGCTATGATTAAGTTACGCTCTGTGCAAAATTCTACCAGGTGGCTTCCTCTTGCATTTCTTAGCCCCAATCCATATTCACCTACTACATTTCCTTCTCTTCCTTTTCCTACTGTCAAATTCCAGTCACCCATGACTATTAAATTTTCATCTCCCTTCACTACCTGAATAATTTCTTTTATCTCATCATACATTTCTTCAATTTCTTCATCATCTGCAGAGCTAGTTGGCATATAAACTTGTACTACTGTAGTAGGCATGGGCTTCATGTCTATCTTGGCCACAATAATGAGTTCACTATGCTTTTTGTAGTAGCTTACCCGCATTCCTATTTTTTTATTCATTATTAAACCTACTCCTGCATTACCCCTATTTGATTTTGTATTTATAACCCTGTATTCACCTGACCAAAAGTCTTGTTCCTCCTCCCACCGAACTTCACTAATTCCCACTATATCTAACTTTAACCTATCCATTTCCCTTTCTAAATTTTCTAACCTACCTGGCTGATTAATGGATCTGACATTCCACACTCTGATACGTAGAATGCCAGTTTTCTTTCTCTTGATAACAATGTCCTCTTGAGTAGTCCCCGCCCGAGATCCGAACGGGGGACTATTTTAGCTCCAGAATATTTTACCCAAGAGGACACCATCATCATTTAATCATACAGTAAAACTGCATGCCCTCGGGAAAAATTACGGCTGTAGTTTCCCCTTGCTTTCAGCTGTTCGTAGTACCACAACAGTAAGGCCGTTTTGGTTAGTGTTACAAGGCCAGATCTGTAAATTATCCAGACTGCTGCCCCTGTAACTACTGAAAAGGCTGCTGCCCCTCTTCAGGAACCACACGTTTGTCTGGCCTCTCAACAGATACCCCTCTGTTGTGGTTGCACCTACATTACAGCTATCTGTATCGTTGAGGCACGCAAACCTCCCCACCAACGGCAAGGTCCATGGTTCACGGGAGGGGGGAGGGGGGGGGGGAGGGGGGGGGGGGGAAATCTCGTAACAACCTCTCCCAATTAAATGTCACATAGTACTATTCCGAATCCCATTCCACTGTTATTGATGTTGCTCTCAACCTCACCAAAGACCAGCTACATACTTCCGTCTACATTAAAACTACCAAAAAACAACAGTACTTACATTTTGACATTTGCCAAATGTTCCCTCCCACTGAGACTTGGCATCTGAGGCAAATGTATTTGTTCGGTTGCAGACTTTTTACAGCAATACACCACAATTCTCACCTCAGCCTTCACTACATGTAATTACCCCACCAGCCAACTTAAAAAGCAGAATTCCCAGGCCGTCAAAAAACTTCGGAGGACACCATTGGTGACTCAATATTACCCTGGTCCGGAATGTGTTAATCAGCTACTTCAACAGCGCCATGACTTCCTAAAATCATGCTCTGAAATAAGAGCCATTCTGTCTGAAATTTTGCCCATCACACTTAGAATGGCTTTCCATTGCCCTTTCAACCTCTGCAATATTCTTGACAGACCACATACTTTTTCTGCACCCATCTCCCTACCCAAGGGCTCCTACCCCTGTGATTGTCCCCACAACAAGACTTGCCCTATGCACTCTCCTACCAGACCTGTAACTGGAAAAACATATACTATCAAAGGGAGAGCAACCTGCAAAATGACACGTCATATACCAGCTGTTATGTAAACACTGTTCGGCATTCTACATCGGCATGATTACCACCAAATTATCAATTAGGATCAATGGGCATAGGCAGAGGGTGTATACTGGCAACTCGCAATATCCTGTTGCAGAGCATGCTCTACAACATGACAATTGTGACCACAGTGCCCGTTTCACCACATCCACCATCTTGATTCTTCCCCCAGACACCAGTTTCTCAGTACTCTGCAGGTGGGAAATAGCATTACAACATGTCTATGGTGCTCGCCACCCACCTGGCCTCAATTTACATTAGCATCTTCCAGATCTGCATTTCTTCACTGTAACTACTCTTTGCTTCACTCTGTTTTAGTTTTCTACATCTTTATTTTCCACTGTCCTCCTCCCACCTCAGTTACATACAATACACTTAGCGTTTCACTCTTATTAACTCACGCATTATGTTTAAGCAGTAATGTCTGTCTCCATATTGCCATGTCTTCCACCTTTAGGCTACCAGGTTTTCAAATCTTGTCCGATGCAGGCCCCAACAATCAGTCTTTCCTTCTCATCCCGTACGGTAAGTCTCCCCTGACCCGTAGTTCTGGTGAGTTTCCCAAAATCTAAACATTTTCCTAAAACTCTCCAGTCCTTTTCCTTCATGCCTCTGTGTGTGTGTGTGTGTGTGTGTGTGTGTGTGTGTGTTTCTGCTGCCGCTTGTTGAGTAAATTTTTTATCCAACCAATTAAATAATTTTGTCAATATTTTATTGTTTTCATTGTTGTTACGCATCGATAGATATTTTGGGGCAAAAGGAGAAGTTAATGACGCCAAGGACCTGTCCACAAAATAGCATTTTTTTCTGCTTCTGAAAAAAAAGAAGAGACCTTTCTGTTATGTGGAACTTGATATTGGTGGAGTAAAGGGATTGAATCATATGTAGGCTGCAAAAAGGTAGCTTGTGGAGAAGATAAGGAAGGAATAGAAGCACTTGCACTATAAATATTATGGGTAACAGGACCTAACACTCCAGTGCTTTCCTGCAGAAGAATGTTAGTTAGTTTCATCTCCCAAGGAACATTTGCTCAATCATAATGTTGTGGAATGGGTCTTTTACATTCGAATGACAATCAAGGACTCCAAAATGCATACCTTAAGAGCTATGAACATTTCGTCATCTTCAGTACTGTGAAACAAATCTCTTCTACTTCAAGCTCTTCATTCTCCATATTTTGAGAGGAAGTAGTGTGGGGAAAAAAAAGAAAATAAATGCCTGCTAACCTGGTGCTCAAAAGAGCTGCGAGCACTTTTTCAGTGGAAAAGTTGTGTTTAAGAGTAGCGATGATCAACAAGTGGTCATTGTTCTTAAGGTAGGCACTTTAAAACTCTTTTTATTGGATTTTTTTTCTTATTTTGATCCGTAATACCACCAATCAAAATATGGAAAGCAAAGAGTCTTCAGTAGAAGAGATTTGTTTCAAAGTATCAAAGATGATAAACTGCTCATAGCTCTTGTGATATGCATTTTAAAGCCCACATTTACTAGACTTTTTTGCTTCAAATGACCAGTCCTGTCATACACTCCGGACACTGCAAGAGGGCTGTACAAGCAATGATCACACGCACGGCACAGCGGACACACCAGGACCGCGGTGTTGGCCGTCGAATGGCGCTAGCTGCGCAGCATTCGTGCACCGCCGCCGTCAGTGTCAGCCAGTTTGCCGTGGCATACGGAGCTCCATCGCAGTCTTTAACACTGGTAGCATGCCGCGACAGTGTGGACGTGAACCGTATGTGCAGTTGACGGACTTTGAGTGAGGGCGTATAGTGGGCATGTGGGAGGCCGGGTGGACGTACCGCCGAATTGCTCAACACGTGGGGCGTGAGGTCTCCACAGTACATCGATGTTGTCGCCAGTGGTCGGCGGAAGGTGCACGTGCCCGTCGACCTGGGACCGGACCGCAGCGACGCACGGATGCACGCCAAGACCGTAGGATCCTACGCAGTGCCATAGGGGACCGCACCGCCACTTCCCAGCAAATTAGGGACACTGTTGCTCCTGGGGTATCGGCAAGGACCATTCGCAACCGTCTCCATGAAGCTGGGCTACGGTCCCGCACACCGTTAGGCCATCGTCCGCTCACGCCCCAACATCGTGCAGCCCGCCTCCAGTGGTGTCGCGACAGGCGTGAATGGAGGGACGAATGGAGACGTGTCGTCTTCAGCGATGAGAGTCGCTTCTGCCTTGGTGCCAATGATGGTCGTATGCGAGTTTGGCGCCGTGCAGGTGAGCGCCACAATCAGGACTGCATATGACCGAGGCACACAGGGCCAACACCCGGCATCGTGGTGTGGGGAGCGATCTCCTACACTGGCCATACACCACTGGTGATCGTCAAGGGGACACTGAATTGTGCACGGTACATCCAAACCGTCATCGAACCCATCGTTCTACCATTCCTAGACCGGCAAGGGAACTTGCTGTTCCAACAGGACAATGCACGTCCGCATGTATCCCGTGCCACCCAACGTGCTCTAGAAGGTGTAAGTCAACTACCCTGGCCAGCAAGATCTCCGGATCTGTCCCCCATTGAGCATGTTTGGGACTGGATGAAGCGTCGTCTCATGCGGTCTGCACGTCCAGCATGAACGCTGGTCCAACTGAGGCGCCAGGTGGAAATGGCATGGCAAGCCGTTCCACAGGACTACATCCAGCATCTCTACGATCGTCTCCATGGGAGAATAGCAGCCTGCATTGCTGCGAAAGAAGGATATACACTGTACTAGTGCCGACATTGTGCATGCTCTGTTGCCTGTGTCTATGTGCCTGTGGTTCTGTCAGTGTGATCATGTGATGTATCTGACCCCAGGAATGTGTCAATAAAGTTTCCCCTTCCTGGGACAATGAATTCACGGTGTTCTTATTTCAATTTCCAGGAGTGTATGTCAGAGTATTGATCATTCCTCCTGGGAATGTATATTTTCCATGAGGAACCTAACTAGTATATGATCTGGAGCAGAAGACGTGTCTCTATTAAGTGAGTTTCTTTGCTTCACCAAGGATTCTAAGTTAGTTGTGCTGGCAGTAGTTCTTGATCTCAATTCTGGAATATTTACTTTGTCTTCTTCACTGAAGGAATTACAGAAAAACCTTGGTCGTAATTCTGCTTTAGTAATGTTATTATCAGTAACATTAGCATTGCTATCACATAGTGATTGTACTGACTGTGTCTTGATGCTGGTGTACTTTACATGTGACCAGAATCCCTTTTGAATTTTCTGCCAGATTTCAAGACAGAATTTCATTGTGGAAACTATTAAAAGCATCTTGTACTGAAGTCAGTGCTAAATTTTGAGCTTCTGTTAAGCGGAGAACACATCTGACTCCTTATCGATCATCCATGAAGCTCAGAAATGTAACTTCTCTTGAACAGGAAGTAGCTGGTTCAGTCCACTCTATTTAATCGGCAATATAAGAATACATAAGACCTAAGTAAATTTAAATTACAAAGAAGGAATGGCCACAAAATACGCCAATTGGCAGGTACTGCCAATTACATACTGATTATTACTGACTGTACAAGAAACAACTAGACCTAGTTGCACTGCAATAAATCCGGTGAGACGATGCTGGGAGCACTGATGTTGAAACCTGTACAATTCTGTATGGATCCTGTGAACAAGGTCATCTGTTAGGCACTGGTTTCTGCATCAGTAAGACGTTGGCCACTAATGTTTCAGAATTCGTTTCAGTCAACCCAAGAATATCTGTTCTAACACTGGATGTAAAGCATATTAAGGTGACTTTTGTGAACTGTCATGCTCCCACAGAGGAGAGCAAATGTGAAGTGAAAGATGAGTTCTATGCGCAGCTAGAGGCAGTGATGGATGCTATACCAAATGGACACCTGAGGATCCTCCTTGGTGATTTGAATGCCAAGGTTAGGAAAGAACAAATATTCCAAGACACAACAGGTAGGCACAGTCTACACAACCTAAGCAATGACAATGGAGCTAGGTTCATCAGCTTCACTACATCATTAGGGTTGTTCATCTCCAGCACAAACTTCCAGCAGAAAAACATACATAAAGGAACCTGGGTATCAGCAGATGGGAGAACTGTAAATCAAATAGACCATGTTGCCATTGATCTCAGAGCCAAGAGATGGGTGTTAGACATTAAGAAAGCGCGGGGTGCCGAAGGTGGGAGTGATCATCTCCTGGTCAGAGGCCGTTTGAACATACAGTGTAAAGGAAGAATGGGGCCTAAGTTAAAAAGAGAGGAAAGGTACCATGTGGAGAAACTGAAAGATGAAGCAACGAAAACCAGATACCAGTTGCAACTTAGTAACCGCTTTGAAGCACTCAGTGAAATGGACATGAATCAGGACCTTGAACTAATGTGGGGAAACATCCAGAGCTCAGTTAAGGATACAGCAAAGGAAACACTCATGGGAAATCCAGTGGGCAAGAAGATCTGGTTTGGAAAGGAATGTGCAGATGCCCTGGAAAGGAGAAAGGAAGTCATGAACAAATGCTGAAGGGGACAAATCTGTCATAGGCCAAAGCACAATTTGAGGAGGTGCGAAAGACTACACAATCAATTCTAAGAAGAGCAAAGAGGAAATATATAAGGAATATCGTCACTGAAGCAGAAACAGACTTCAGAGGACAACAGACTAGGGAAATGTTTCTGAGGGTGAAGTACCTCTGCAAAGGTCACGAGGCCAAGCAGAAATTTGTCAAAGATTCCAGTGATAAGATCCTGATGAACGATAGGGACATAGCTGAGAGATGGAAAGAGTACTTTCGACAGCTGCTAAATTGTGATGAACCCGAACTGCAGTTTGATTTCCAGTACCCAATTACAGCCGATGCAGACCATCCCCCACCTACCCTGGATGAGATAAAAACCAGAATCAGACACCTTAAACAGAATAAGAGTCCAGGTGAAGATGGAATACAGGCTGAAATGATCCTGGCAGGAGGAGAGAAACTTGCATAAAAAATACACCGACTGATACAGGCAATATGGACCAAAGAAGAACTACCAAGAGAATGGAAAACAGCTCTGATTTGTCCAATACATAAGAAGGGCGACAAACTGAAATGTGATAACTGTCGAGGAATCGCCCTGCTTAACGTCTGCTGTAAGATCCTGTCCTATTGCCTCATACATAGAATTCAGCCAGTGGCAGAATCGGTGATTGGGGAGTCCCAGGGAGGTTTCTGGCCAGGACGGTCAACAGTAGATCACATCTTCAGTCTCTGACAGCTCACTGAGAAACTGCGTGAATATGGTAAAGATTTGCATATTTTATTCGTTGATTTTAAGAAGGCCTATGATTGCATACATCGCAAGAGCCTGCTCAACTGCTTAAGGAAGTTTGGCATAGCAGAGAAACTCATCAATCTGATAAAGATCTGTCTGAATGAAACATGTGCAAAGGTAAATATGGGAAATCGAGTAACTGAGGAGTTTGAAATTGTGACAAGACTCAGGCAAGGAGATGGGTTGTCCCCTATCCTGTTCAACTTTGCCCTCGAGAAGATCATACGTGAGACCTTCCAAGAGAATGAAGGGATTGAAATCGAAGGAAAGAGACTGGCATACTTAGCCTATGCAGACGAGATCTGTTTACTCTCTAGGTCAGAAGAGGAGTTGGAGCAAATGGCCAAAGCACTAAAGGAGGCTGCCAGCAAATTTGGGCTAAACATAAACAAAGCCAAGACAGAGTACCTCGTTATGACGTGTGGCCATTGTCAGACTGCTGATCATCTACAATCACTGCAGGTTGGGGACCATTCCTACAAGAGAGTGCAAGAATTCAAATACCTAGGGGCACTTTTCACTGAGAACTAGTCATGTGAATCAGAGATCAATGCCAGAATACAAGCAGGAAACCGATCTTACCACAGCCTAGCACAACTGCTTCGGTCCAAATCTCTCTCCAGACAGTTCAAGATTCGACTGTACAAAACCCTGATCCAGCCTGTTGTTCTATATGGCTGTGAGACATGGAGTATGCAGAAACAGGACTTCCATAAGCTCCTTGTTTTTGAGAGAAAAGTTCTTCGGAAGATCTTTGGTCCAGTTCTGGATGCAGTTACAGGGGAGTGGAGGATCATATACAACCAAGAGCTTGAGGAACTATACCAGCAGCCCAACACAGCAGGAACTGTCAAAGCCAAACGAATGCAGTGGGTTGGCCATGTGGCCCGGATGGAGGATCACAGATGGCCTCGAAAGCTCCTGGATTTCACACCTACAGGAAAGAGACTGCCAGGGAGACCCAATAAGCATTGGAGGGATGGACTCCATGAAGATTTAAACCAAATGTAAATAGATATGGACGAAAGGCGGATAGCAGCAATGGACAGAATACAGTGGAGGAGGAAACTTGTAGTTGTGTGCGGTCCACTGGGCCTGATCACGTAGTGGTAGTAATAGTAGTACAAGAAATTACTTACACCAGTTTTTCATAGATTTCCATTAGTTGTTTCCATTCAGCTCTCTTTGCTCGTATTGTGTCCAGACCTCGGAGGAGGATATCTGTGCCACCATCCTGCAAATCAGTTTCACGGGGTCGTGCTTGTTCCCAACGTAACCTAAACTTCTCCATTTCTTCCAAAATCTCTGAGGTGCGTGTCTCCAAACTTTGTTTTACATTTTCCACCTGTCAAAAAAGACAATGATAAAAAATCACAAATGTATGATAAATTCCAGTTATGCATCAAAGTAAAGATTTTTCCCATTGAAGCACTGTTGAGTTCTGATTTTGCTTTTCAAGATATTCAACTAATCCACTGTAAATATCAAAAGAAATATATCTACTGAACTATGGAAAGGTCTGGCAGCTGAAGCCACACTGTGTGGCTTCAGCTGCCAGGGACTACAGTCATGAATGTGTGAGTTGCGTTTGTTTGTGTTTGTGTTTGTGTGTGTGTGTGTGTGTGTGTGTGTGTGTGTGTGTGTGTGTGTGTGTGTGTCATCTCCGCTATATGGAGTAGCAACTTTCCTTTTCATAATATTGTTATATTCCATCCTGGATTTTCCATTGTTTGATATCTACTGAACTGATGCTCAGTGCCTATGCCATCTATGACAGAAGAACATCTATACTCCAGTAACACTAAAATTTCAAACACAGAAAAATAGAAGTTCTACCATTAACAACTCTTAAGATACTGCTGGCTGTGTTTCGCTCAAAACATGAGGAACTAGTAAAGAAGACGGCAGAGTTGTTAAATATTTAACACAACTTCATGAATGCCTGCCAAATTTAAAGTACTGTGTTGATAAGTCAACCACCTAATAGCTACATTTTCATCTATAAAACCACCATGTGTTACAGATTCTGGATAAGGCAATACATTTCAAATATGTACAGAATTTTAATAAGTAAATAATTATGTGAATGACACTTCTAATATTATTATAATATAAAAAACTAGCTTGTATATTCAGATAAATTAATTAATAAAACGTTCAGTTCAAATTTGGCACTTCCTTTTATAAAGCTTCTAAACAAACAAGATGCTGCTGCTTGGCAAGTGTTGTTCCTGTTGTACACTTCCTACAATCAATTCAATTTCAGATCTGCTTGCTGATCTTTCTGCCCCTGTGCATGGTTGTAAAGCGTTTGTTTTGTGCTACATTTCATGTGTGAATGATGGCAAATTTTTCTCCTTCTTTCAAGTCTTCTCTGTCAATTTATGGAACGTAGCTTCCTTTTTGTGATATATTTGTATACTTGTCTTAACAGTATTGGTAACTTATACTCCACTGAGGTAACAAGACGGGCGGTTCTGCTGCATAGTTGCTCATTCTCCCATCTGTTTAGATGATGAGCATACTGAGCGTAGTTTACCCTCTCCTCTTCAAAGTTTAATTGCATGCTCTTTCTGCATGCATTTGTAATTACATTGATTGTTTTCATCATACAATGGGTGACAGTATATATTTCCTTATTCTATACATTGTTATAACATTGCTTTTAGATTGGATGTATTATTTCCTTCATTTTGTGACTTAGTCTTAATATGTTCTCCAAAGATGCATCCACACTTTTTTACTACTTCCAATGGTTTGTCAGTGACAGTTTAACCAGTTTTCATAACAATATGTTTGGGAAGGGTTTCATCATCATTTCCAACATTCTTTACTTAAGTTTTCAATGTTTTCCACTAGAAAATTCAGGCTTAAAATTTCCTTTCTAATATTACCCTTTCTGTAGTCTGCCTGTCACTTAATATAATAACTTTTTCCCTAATTTCCATTACAGCTTTCACTGTAGAGTTTCAGTAACAACACCTTGTTCTCATCCTTGATGTGTTGCTTTTGGTTTAAAATCTTTCACATCACTTGATGCTTTTTGCTTTTGATCTTCATCTTAATTTCAGTTTGACACTAGTCAAATTATGATCAATTTCTTCTTTTTTCCACACAATTTAACCAATAACACTTTTTATGGAATGCTCCAACAGATTGTTTACATTCCAGTCACAGAAAGACAGAAAGGCAGGCTAATACCTACCATTAAAAGCATTTAATAAAAAGATCACAAAAGTTTAGCTGTTTTGTTCCTCCTTCTGGGAGGCAAAAGGAAATGGAAGCGGAAGGAGGGGAGGCGGCAGGTTGTTAAACAGTCATACCATCCGGCCACATAGGAGCATTCCCCTCATAACTCAGTACCACCCAGGACTGGAGCAACTGAATTACATTCTCCGCCAGGGTTTTGACTATCTTTCATCATGCTCTGAAACAATAAATGTCCTGCCCACTATCCTTCCCACAACTCCCACAGTGGTATTCTGCTGTCCACCAAACCTACATAACATACTTGTCCATCCCTACACAACATCTGCACCCAACCTCTTACCTCATGGCTCATATCCCTGTAATAGATCTAGATGCAAGACCTGCCCCATACATCCTCCCACCACCATTTACTCCAGTCCAATCACAAACATCACCTACCCTATCAAAGGCAGGGCTACCTGTGATACCAGTCATGTAAACTACAAGCTAAGCTGCAACTACGGTGCTGCATTCTACTTGGTCATGACAACCAATAAGCTGTCTGTCCGCATGAATGGCCACTGACAAACTGTGGCCAAGAAACAAGTTGGGGCACCCTGTTGCAGAGCACACTGCCCATCACGACATCCTTCATTTCAATGACTGCTTCACAGCCTGTGCCATAAGGATCCTGCACACCAACGCCAGCTTTTCTTAATTGAGCAGGTGGGAATTTTCCCTGCAGTATACCCTATGTTCCCCTAACCCTCCTGGCCTCAACCTTTGTTAGTCGTGGTCCTCATCCAGTCCCTTCCCTGTTCCCATTCCAGCACTACAAAGCCCTCACTCCACCATCGCACTCAGTCTCTATACTTCTCTTCTTTCCAATACCCCCCCCCCCCCCCCCTCCACGCCCACCTCTCCCCTGCCCACCATGTAACCTTCCAACTGTACATAGCTGCTCTACCCTCTCTCCACCTCGGCCCTGCGCATTCCCCTGTAGCACTACTTCACTGTCCCCACCCCTATCATACTATCCCTCCCCGCCCCGCCCCTGCCTCTTCCTTAACCCCATCCAGTGGCCACTCCCATCATGCACTGGTGCTGGTGCTCGCAGTGTGGCTTCAGTTGCCAGAGACTACAGTCATGTATGTGTGAGTTGCATTTGTGTGTGTGTGTGTGTGTGTGTGTGTGTGTGTGTGTGTGTGTGTGTGTGTGTGTTTTGTCTATTTTTGATGAAGGACTTGGCGGCCAAAAGCTTATCTGTGATCATCTTTTGTTGTCCTATCTGCGACTCAGCATCTCTGCTATACGGTGAGTAGCAACTTTCCTTTTTATAATAAAATAATCATTATACTTTTTGTATTGCAGTTTGCACTACATGCATGTTCATTTCAGTTAGCTGCTTTACTTTATGTGTCTTTAATACCTCTCTGCCTTTAAATTTACTTATGAATTTCAGATTTTTATGTGTCACAAAAAATAATGATATATAAGAATACCTGCTTTTCTATGAGGAATTGATGATTATCTAAAATGAATTGAAAATTTGCCCATTCAGAAGCAGTTTGATTCATTTCTTCTATCCTTTCTTTCGTCCATACAGCAAGAACTTTATTCTTCTTTTTTGATTCTTCATACAATTCTATCATCTGGAAAATAAAGCAATTATGTTACTATGTTATCTTTACACACACACACACACACACACACACACACACACACACTTTCACTGCAAAATCCCTTATTAAAAGATGGAACAAAGTGTGGCCTTATTAAAAGATGCAATGTAATGTCTAAATGTTCAGAGCCTACAACAGAAGCGATGTGGGAGCACTGGGCCCCACCAGCCTGCAACCACACCAGTCACCCTACCAAGTGCCACCAGTGGCATGGGGTCAAGAGTTATGGGGTGGGCTAACTGTGTAGTTACTTTTGTGAGACCAGAAAAACCAGTGGGTACCTCTTAGTTTAATCATTTCAGACCCTTTGACTACAAATGTGTGCATTATCTTTTAATGTGTCTTAGCTGCATCAGAAATATTTCTCCCCAGTGGAAACCTAATATACACATTTGTGAATGTTAAATCTTTTCATCATGGGCTCCTAACTTCTGGGCATCACTATTAAAATATATCGAGTCAATGTACGAGCACAGCAGCTTGTGACCACCACAATACATGGATGTGGTTGGATTGTTACAGTCCACTGTATAATTTAATATTATTGTTGTTATTTTGCATGATAGTTAGCAAATGACCAGTTAACTTATTACAACAGTGAATATTTTAAAATTAGTTATTTTGGTTCATAAAAAGAAGGCAAATGCAAAAACTGTAATTTTGATAATGGGTATTTTTACATAAATCTTGCGTCAAAAATCATTAAAAAATCACCTAGAGCATTACAGCATGAAGAAAAAATTTCCTTCATACAGTAAAAATTCAGGTCTGAAAGAGCTAAAGGTTATTCTGTAGATGAATGGCTACAACATGTGTGATGACACAGTGTAATTTACTTCAGTGTTCCATCCCTTGTGTTGAATCAATTTTGTTTTACTTACCTAGCCATTGGACTAACAGTAGCAGAAGCCTAGGCAATGTAGGCAATCCAGGTGTCTCATGATTGGACAGAAGGCTGAGTCTGTGAAAATCAGTACGGGTGATGCAATGCAAAATCAGAAACACAAGATGTCACTGGTGAGGAAGCTATTAATCATTGGTTAATCAGGTGGTGCAGTTGATGGCAGACAAAACATCTTCAGTGGGAGACGAAGAATTACAGTTGTCGAACTTACAGAGTCTAGGGGTGGATACAGCTGTGGTGAACATCCTTACTCCATTTTTCAGTAGATGATGTGAGCATGTGTTATCATTTATAGAGGACCTTGTGTTATCGAATGACATAGGGGGTTGGTCAGACAAACAGTTGTTGCAGACACAAAAATTGCGCTTGTCAGGAAGCAAAATCATCTGTAGATTGCGTGGAGCCACTAAACAAGCAGAAACTTTTGAGCAACTCTAACAGGGATTGGTACAGGGATAAAGGAAGCAAAATAGCATGCAATTTGTCCATGCACAATTGAGTGGCATTTCTAAGAGGCCTAACGTAACCACGCAGGATTTTTTGATAGAATTAGGAACCTTAATGTACACGCATATGGGTTAACATTTCATGGGGAGGTAAGTAAGGAGTTACTACAGGAAGCTGATCAAACAGCATTTGATCCTTTCCTGAGGGGCTCGGCACCAGAGATGTCTAGGAGGGTGTGCACTGGTGCACTCAGGGATCTCCATGGAGCGGTTAGGCTGCCATTACAATTTGAGGAGATTGATGTTTCGATGGCGTAACATCAGAAAATGTATTTCTGTCAAATATTAGATTTTTTAATTGTCAGCATACAGAGCATGTGTGAAGCAAATGATGCTAGCCAGGGAGTAATAGGAATGGAATGAATTATGACAAAAAGGGTAGTACGGATCAGCAGCAGTGGAAAAGAAATAAAGGCAGGGTTTGTCCCGGGGGTGAGGGGTGTAAATAAGCACCTACTGAACTTAAAAATGAACCAAAGACTTGAAAAAAGGCACTGCTAGTAAAAGTAAATGCAGTGAAAATGGACATGTGGAATGTGTCATATTGGACTTAACAGCTGATAGAACGTATAAGGTATTGTTGGACACAGGGGCACATATGTTGGTGGCTTCAAGAGAGTCGTTTGATATGAGGCAATGGAACCAACCACATTATGAGTTGCTTGGGGTAGGGGATAGTGATATACAACCACTCAGGTCAATAATGATGAATTTTTAATTGAAGGCAACTAAGTGTAGAAGTGGTATCTCATGTAAGTGAGAGATATAACATGATTCTAGGGTTAGACTTTCAGGATGGAGCTTAGTGGGAAAATATTCTGGCTGGGGAAGCTATTGTCAATGTCAATCTGTCATTAGGACTGTTGCAAAATGCAATCCAGGTAAATGGTAAACTATGACACTGAGAATTAATTTCCATGACTGTGTGTGAAGCGGCATCAGGAAGTTGATATGAATGAATGTGGAACCTGACTTACCAGTAGGTATGTTGTATGTGGTGGAACTGTTAGGAGATAGTGAAGTATTAGATGCAGCATGTTGTTTAGTGAAGCAAAGCATCACACGCTTACAAGAGAGGGCTGCAGTTAAGGTAGTACCTGTCACTGTGAATAATTTTAATTGTTAAAGGAAACATTGGTGATGATGTTAGATTTTCTATAGGAGGAGAATTGCTGCACAGAAGGTTTAGGCTATAAAATGGCACAGAATATTGCTAAGACTGCATTTCGTGAAAAGATGAAGCACAGATGGAAAATCTGTTGTTAGAATTTCAGGACTTGTTCTCTCCATGATGACCACTGCCTGCAGTATCCGTCACACAGCACAGGATCCTGATAGAGGACGAAGCACTGGTGTACTGGGGGCTGCACTGAGTACCTCAGTTTCTGCAGTCAATTCTAGAAGAGTTTACTAATCAACACTATTTTAGAAGAGTTTACTAATCAACAGTAGGCCAACGGCATAATAGAAGAGAGTAGTAGCCCCGGTGGGCAGGAATTGTAACTGCACCAAAGAAATCTATGGATTGTTTGAGGAAACATCGATTCTGTTGCTATTATCACCACTAAATAGAAAGACTACAACAGATGCCTAACCAGTTCCAAATATCACACAGATGCTTGACAATCTTGGGTGGTGTTGGTACTTCCCAACAACAGACTTGAAGAGGGGGTACCAACAGTTAGAAATAGCTGAAGAGGACAGAGCCAAGACTGTGTTTTCAGCACCTTGGAGACATTATCAGTACAAAAGCAAGCACCAGCAACATTCCAGACAACATTCCAGCATTTACTGGACAGGGTGTTGAAAGGATTGAAGCCTCATCAATGTCTAGTATATCTAGATGATATAACCATACTTTCACAGGAGTTGCATGTCTCACATTAAGTACAGAAAAGATTCACTTTGCATTGCAAGAAGTAAATTAATTGGGTCACATAATTAGTAAGGATTGAGCGAGGACTTGTAAAACCTATTTTTGACCTTTTTTTGTATGTGTACTGATATTTCTATGTCAATTTGTAGTATTGCTTATGTAGAATGCTGTATCTGTCATGAAAATTCTTTGACAGAGTATACATATTACAGTTATGTGAACTTTTGAATGATGTTGTTTAAATTGTGCTTATGAATTTAAATAACTACAGGAATGATTGTTATATAATGTACTTTAAATGACTTGGCCCATTGTTAGGGAGCATAGGGTTGAATGTAAAAGATGTGGAGAAGCCTCGCAGCTACGGAAGTAGCCTGGCGGAGTGGAAGAGGTGTGATTGGCACGCAAGTGGCAACTCATCCTGGGCTCAGCAGTGCTTGGTTAACATCTTGCTAGCAGTAGTGGATAATTTTGGCTCATATTCTTAGATTTTTCAGGCCAGAGGAGCTTAAGAGCAGTATTTATGGGCCTCAGTTGCTGCATTTGGTGATACCATTATCACAGCATGGTTTTTGGCCCTGTAAAAATATAATTCCAATGTCAATAAGATCAGTAATAGGGCAAGGTCAATAGTACTGCCATGATTGCATCGCCACCAGGTTAACAGCCACTGCGAATTATGCTGCCACTACCATCAGTCTTGAACTAAATTGTTTATATTTGGCACTCTGTAAATGGACCAGGTATTTGCGAAATTTGGTTGATTTTAATAATAATCGTGGTGTTGCTAAAAACTCGATCTTACACTCATGGCTATCCCAAATCACAAACCTGGACAGGAATCCTATACTAGTGAATTTAATTCTGAGTGTCCCAGTTTATTATGGAAAGACTCACTTGGCAGCTGTAAAAATAGTTATGATTGCTTTCTAATGTGTGGAGTTATAGAGTTTAAAGTTCAGTTTTATAGTTTTGAGAAGTGCTCCACTTACAGTGCATTTTTAGACAAAATCTGCGGTCATTTCCTTAAATAATTTGCCTTATTTGAAAAGCTTCCTGAAAATAGTAACATTAATCTGTAATGAAAAAAGATTATTAATAGTTGCAATAATGCACTTTGATCAGAATTACTAAGTTTATCAGTGTTCATTTCATGAAAAAGTGTTTTAATTAATGTTGTGTAGGCATCTGTACAGCCAAATATATTTTGAGTAGGTTAAACGACTGCTTATCAAACCACATTTGTTAAAGAGTTACAGTTTGTTGTTCTTTACATAATTAATGATGTAGCAAAGCAAAGGCTCCTTCACAGCCTGTGTAGTTAGATTTGCATTTTGTTTAATTACTTCAAACTGAGTTTAAGAAAGATATATTTACTGTATTACCTATTCTAATGCAAGTTGGTTAATGTACAGGCATAGAGATCCTGTACTAAGCAATGATGTTATAGAATATGATAATTAACAGAGTCCCTGATTTAAATCAGAATCATTTTGTGCTCTTGCCTATTTAGTATTACTACAAGTTTCGTGTGTGTTGGTACCTGGTTCTATAAACTGTTGAATCTAGTTCATTTAAAAATACATGTTGTTGAGAGGTAGATGTTACTGTTTACTATCTCACTGGCCATTTGTCTGACTTACTAGTCAGTAGCGCATTTATCTGCATGGTTAGGTTACTGTATTTAATGTGAACAGGTATAAAGAAAGAGTTTAGTGTATGTGTGTCAAGGAAGGTTAGGTTAGCCTTAGCACTGCCTTCTTCTTTATTGCACTGTTTGACACAAGAATACCTACTTAGGCTGATGACTGATATTAATACGTAATATTACAACTTACTTTTATGCTGGGAGAACATTTGTTTATTTACTATTAGTTATACTCTGCTGGAGTGTTTCGGAAATGAATCCCAGTTTGATTTACTATTCCATTAGGTTATCTCACAGTCACAACTTTCAAAAATTCCTTGCAGATATATAGCATTAGCACTGATTACCGTTAAAGGTAGGTAAGCAGTGTTACCGTTACACTTGGTACCACTTGACAGGACATTTATTGTTTTTGATCATAAAATACAGTAAGTATCTAGTGAAAAACTAGTGTGGTTCGAGCAGTATATGTCCAATGGCGTGTGAGTGCACTGATCCAGTAGAGTGAACAAAAATAGATGTTGCATACAAAAGTAAATTGTAATATACATTCAGAATGGACAAAATTGCGCATGCAGTAAGTACACCAAATGAAAGAAAAAAAACAGTGCCGGACAACATGGGAAATGCTGCCAGCAGATGTAGTAGTTCATGCAAGCAGATAAGAGGAGGTGCTAGTGATAGGCAGCTAGCCAATACGCAATATCACGAATGTGTAAATGAATAGATCGAGATGTTGAGACCATCCCAAACCAAACAAGAAAACATAGAGGATGCAAATGATGAGGACTTTGCAGAAGTTAGCAGTTATGTGAACAAGTCAGTTGACATGTTTGATTCACCACAAATAAAGAAAGAGCTGAAAGAAGCATATGAGGTAGAGCCAGAGCACGAAAATTCAGTAGAACAAGGAAATACACAACCATTGACTGTGACTGACTATTTAAAAATATTGTCCGATCAAATGAAAACGCAAAATATGTTGTCAGATCTAATGAAAACACAAATCAGCAGCCTTGACAACCGAAGTTAGCAATCTTGAAAGCCAGCTTAAAACATAGGTTAGTGATCTCAAAAGTCAAATGAAATTTAATAACACTAAATTAAGTCAACAGATTGAACAGGTAGACCAAAAAGTAGGTACTTTAAGTTCTGTTGTCACTTAAATGAAAAATGAAATTAATTTCATAAATCAAAACTGGCTAATATGCAGGAACAAATTAATGATATTAATGAAAGATTTGACGTTGATGTGCTTGATTTCTCTTCGGGTAACTGAAGACTACATTATGTGTCTAAATCTGAGTCTTTCTGCCCCCACATTTCTTTGTAAATCTGAGTCTTTCTGCCCCCACATTTCTTTGCAAACTGTTGACAAAGTACTCGCTGTATCTGACAGTAACAGTTAATATATGTTCTCATACCTGCTTTGCTTTTTTCTCTGTCACCTAGTTTGGTGGGTTGCTGCCCCACTTATTTATTCTGAGACCTACTCCCCACTTAACTTTGGTTTCAGCTCATTTTGTCCCTCATCTTGGAGCCCACAGGCTCAGATGTTGAAAGAATTCACTTTTCTTAGAATGTACATATAAAATGTTTACATTTCTCTCAAGGTCAGCTGTTAACTTCAGAAATGGCACTTCCTATAAAATGTTATATCTCCAATTTTGGAATTTTGTAGTTATTTATTCACTGCTCTCAACTGTTAATTACAACTCTACTTTTGTGTTGAGGTTTGTCTTTAAATCAAAATGTTTGACTGCTGCAATTATTGATGACATTCTTGACATACTACTTGAGAAATCTGCAACAAGGGCAATCACACAGGCAGCCTGCACTAATTATTTTAAACTTCACTTTAAAAATAACAATTTCTTCTTCACATATTACGATGAATGGATATCAGGAGGGAGGACTGTTATGCCTGAATCCTATTTTCCTTTTCAGCTCTGACTGAGACTGGCTCAAAATGAGAACATTTCTCTTCTCCACTCATAAACCAATCATCATCACACAAACAGACAGTGAAATTTTGTAATGAAGGGATTTGGATCACTTGTGGCAATTCTGTGGCATAAAGTAAGAGATAACTACAAGATTAATATGTAAAAGGTTAGAAGAAGCATCAAAAATTTTATACCAGTTGTATATGAACACAGATTTAGCTGACGCTGTTTACAATTATTTACATCAACCTACTTGTGATCCCACTCTTCATGAAAAGAGAATTCAATATAGTGAAAATCTTGGAGGGCTGTCGAATTTTAAAGCGAGCATGGGTTTGCTAAAACACTTAAAGTCAATACATGATATTCATGAACTTCAAATACAGGAAGAAAAACTGCCTGTTGATTCTTTCAAAATCATACTCTGGAATGAATTGAGGGAAGAAGATTATGCTCTCAAAAATGTTTACAATGCTGATGAAACTGGGCTCAATTGAAAATCTTTGCCAAGAAAAACTCTCCCTTCACATTGTGAATTACCAGCATCTGGTCCTAAAATAAGGAAGGATCATATTAATGCTTTAGCTTCTGCTAATTCATCTGGTAGCCACTGACAGTCAATGCTCATCATTGGTGAAAGTAAGAAAATGTTGTTTCAAATTCAATAATATGTTTGCAATACCTATTGTTCACACCTCACAAAAGAGCACCTTGAGGGACAGTATGATTTTCATGGAATGGCTTATGGAAGCCTTTGTATCCTCTGAAAAAGCTCATCACTTAAAAAATAGCAAAAGGGAGTAAATATTACTGTTCCACTGTTCCCTGACAAAGCACTAACTCATCCATAATGTGATATCTTAAACAAAAAGGATTAATTCATTAAATTGATACTTCTTCCACATATCATAATCTCCTTCTTACAGCGAATGGATCAAGATGTTATTGAGACTTTCAAATAGTGTCGCAGAAAGGAACTGTTATGCAAGCTATTGTTAGAAAGCGGGAGGGAGAAGAAAGTCTATTACAAAATCATTAAAAAAATATTGATTTGAAAGACAATTCCCAAATGACCAGGGCAACATAGGATACTATAGATGAACAGAATTTGAAAAGTTCCTGCAGTAAAATTTGGGTATGGTGGAAAGTTCTCAAAGTCTAGCTGAAAATGATGAACAGAATGACCTGTCCAAAATGCTTAGTATCCTAAAAGAAGTCAGTTGCCATCAGTGTGATGAAGAAGACATTCAAGAATGGATGAGCATTGACAATGCAATCTAGGGTACCAAACCGTACAGGATAGCGAAATTGTAAACCTCATCACTGATAAAGCTGATGCTGCCAGCATCTCATCAACAAGTGGTCTTGAAAATGAAGATGGAAATATATTGGCTGCTTCTGAAGCAATTACATGTTTAGATACTGCCTTATGATTGTTTGAAGCTTGAGATAAAAGTAGCTAGTATCAGATAGCAGTCCTGAAAAAATTTTGTGACTTAGCTGCTCGTAAGTGGATAGGCTCACTCAGGCAGGCAAAAATTAAGGATTTTTTAAAACATCACCAGCAACTCTATACATATGTATTGTACATGCAAAATGCATATGTATTACCTTTTTTTTTTTTTTTTTTATACTAGGCTGTAATACGTACATTCCTACTGTCTTTGCCTTTGTAAAAATAAGAAAGATTCATGTCATTATAAATATAAGTACTTTTTACTGATAAATTGGTAAATAAACAAGTATAGTTCGATTATCCAAATAAAGTGGTTTCCCAAAACCTATGTCACCAGTCAGTCTGGATAACTGATGTTCTTCTGTACATTATTCATATCTCACTTGAAATTTAGACAAAGCATAAAACAAATACAAGAATAAAATTTAAAATGCAAACAGAAGTCAAACCACTAAGACTAAACAACCTGTGGTGCTGATTCCTTTATTTCTGCATGTATTCTTGTAGCATCAGCAATCTCATCAATGGATTGTGGCTGTTTTCCAAGAGCAGCTACTGATTCAGAAGCAAACTTCTGGATTTTAGCAGCATCTGTCAGTATAGATACTTGCAAAGAGGCTACTAGGGCATCCCAGTAACGGCGATTATGTAGTTCTAATTCAGAGCAAAGAGCCTTAACACTTACAGAGAAACATCCAACTTTCTCCTCTGTTCTGTGAAATTAAACAAAACAATAAAAATCATTGCTGTAGAATTGTTTTTCAGATAATAATGATTTAATTTTGGTTGTGACAGTGGAAAATCACAATTGAAAGAAAATAATTATGGAAAGGATGGACAACTCCCCTCACATTAACTCTAGCACCACTAGGGTGGAGGGGGGGGGGGGGGGGGGGCAAAAATTGCCCTTAGTATTTATTTTCTCATTAAAATATTTCTCAATATGGCAGAAAGAAATGCAGTTTCTGACTGTTGGTACGGCTGTATTGTGTTGCCATTGTTGTTTTGAAGTAAATCTCCCTTGTTGTTCCAACAGTTCTAATAAATTGGAGGTTTGTCACAGATGAATAGGTGTCAGCTATAATAAATGAAGCAAGTGAAGGTGACGAAAGTGATCCAGAAGAAGATGATACAGTTGTGACACACAATAGTGACACATCAATTGAAAATGAGTCAAGTTCATGGAGTTCATCACTGATGAACAGCATGCAGCTGCTTCCAGCATCACTGTTATAGAAAAAAGCGGTAGGGAATATATTACTGCACCTCCAAGGCGAGTGCACAGGTCAGTACAAAATATAGAGAATTTTCATGAAGGTTTGACTCATGAAGGCTTGACCACTAGTGCGACAGAATCTTTCAAAAAGTTTATAACTCCCGAAATAATGAACATTATCGTGGACTATACAAACCAAGAAGCTCGTAATAAGAACTTAAAACTTACAACCACAGAAGAAATGTACACCTTCATTGGTATTTGGATACTCATAGGCACAAATAATGACACTACACTGCCTGTTGAGGGCTTACAGGGCAAAGTACTGGGAAAGAATATCTACATAGCTACAATGAGTCATATTTGATGTGAAGAACTTCTGTCCCTGATTAGATTTGATGATAAAGAAACAAGAACTGAAAGACGAAAGCAGGATAAGTTTTGCCCCCTCCATGAAATTTTCAACAAAATTGATGAAATGTTTATGAAATACTACATACCAAGTGCAGATCTAATGATCGATGAAATGCTCTCCCTATTTCGAGGAAGATCCAGTATGGCAGATTGATTAGGATGTTATCAGATGCACACACCCAGTATGTTCTAAAAATGGAGGTCCACGCAGGGAAGGATGAACGACCTGCTGAGGAACGGAGTGCAAAGGCAGTTGTTAGACGACTAGTGAATCTGCTGGCAGGAAGTTGGAGAAATATGACACCGTATTGTTATGATACATCCATAGACCTAGCCAAGGAGTTTTACAATAATGACAAGTTAACTTTGGTGGGAACATTGAAGAGTAACAGAAAACACATACCAGAACAGCTAAAGAAGATGCAGGGTCGAGAGCTATTTTCCTCTAAGTTCTTATTCACAGATCCGAAAACAGGCAACACACCAGTTACTTCAGTTTCATACATCTCCAAACTGAACCCTACTAAGAATCTTCTACTTGTTTCCACACAACACAATGATAACAAGGTGATGAGTCCCCTGAGGGGGGGAGGGGGAAGAGTTAAACATCAGTCTCTACTACAATGAAACCAAAGGGGGCATAGACAGCATTGATCAAATGATGTGACAACATTCAGTAAAACAAGGGATGAGGAGGTGGCCATTATCTCTCTATTTCACCTTGATAGATATTGCCTGTCTCAATGCTGGAACAATTTTCATGATAACAACCCAAACTGGAATGAGAAGAAGCATAACGTAAGAAGGCTGTATCTGCTAGAATTAGGTCAACAGCTCATTAGGCCACCTGTGGAAGAGAGAGCAAAGAATTTCATGGGTTTACAAAAGCCTATCATCTCTGCAATGGAAAGTGTCCTAGGGAAAACACTGCTCAGCATTACTGCAACTGTTCAATCTGTTGAATTTTATTGCAGAGGAAGGTGTCATATTTTTTTTGAAGAGTAAAAACTCTAAAAAGGAAAAAGACAAGATGATAAAATTGTCTACAGTTTGTTGCAGGTGTTCCAAGTATGTGTGTTCCACTCATTCTGCAAAAACAATCACATGCAAAGTTTGTGAAATTAAAAGTGAAAGTGAGTAGGAAGGAAAAACTCACTTGTAATTTCTGACTTTGATTATCTGTTTTCTTATTTGCAGTTTGCTATTGTACATTCTTTTATGATTTCTTAATATAAGTCTGATGTATAGGAAAGTGTTAGTTTCATGATAAAAATATAATAATATTTCTCACATTCATTACTTTAATTATTGTATTTGTGTATATTATAATGCTACTGATAACTACTGAAAATGTGTTGCAACCTAGTAAAGAAATTCCTAGTTCATTAAATGATCAAAACAAAACAAACAAACAAAATGTTAAAAAGTGAAAAGAATGTGAGAGCAATTTTTGCCCCCCCCCCCCCCCCCCCCCCCAAGACATCCACGTGATAGATCCGAGCCTAGTGGTGCTAGAGTTAATAATAAAATCGCGAGTGGAGTAAAAAGATACTATTTATTTATTTATATTTTTTTGTCCCTGGCATCTTGTTGTGTATAATGTACAAAGATATAGAGCATGGTTCACAGTAACTGTGTGGTGACTGTTTCAATTGTGAATTGTGGTTTATTAGTCTCATAATGTACACAATCTAAATCATTTGATTCAGGTACAGGAGACACGTCAAAATTTTGGTAAAGTTTTACGATATACATACAACACCTGATTTTAACAAATGGTACCATAACAATAATACAATATAAAAATACATATACAATAAAAAACTAACAATAAATTACAACAACTGATTTTAACAAATGGTATCATAATAATAATACAATTTTGAATATAATAGAAAGAAACATTCCACATGGGAAAAATATATTAAAAAAAGATGCTGTGACTTACCGAATGGGAAAGCACTGGTAGATAGACACAATAAAAAATACACAAACACACACACAAATATCAAGCTTTCGCAACCCACGGTTGCTTCATCAGGAAAGAGGGAAGGAGAGGGAAAGACGATAGGATGTGGGTTTTACAGGAGAGGGTAATGGGTCATTCCAATCCAGGGAGCGGAAAGACTTACCTTACGGGGAAAAAGAGACAGGTATACACTCGCGCATATACACACACACACACACATATCCATCCGCACATATACAGACACAAGCAGACATATGTAAAGGCAAAGAGTTTCAGCAGAGATGTCAGTCAAGGCAGAAGTACAGAGGCAAAGATGTTGTTGAGTGACAAGTGATGTCCGAGGGGCGGCAACTTGAAATTAGTGGAGGTTGAGGCCAGGTGGGTAACGGGAAGAGAGGATATATTGAAGAGCAAATTCCCATCTCTGGAGTTCTGATAAGTTGGTGTCAGTGGGAAGTATCCAGATAATCCGGATGGTGTAACACTGCGCCAAGATGTGCTGGTTTTGCACAAAGGCATTGTTAGCCACAGGGTGATCCTCATTACCAACAAACGCTGTCTGCCTGTATCCGTTCATGTGAATGGACAGTTTGTTGCTGGTCATTCCCACATAGAAAGCTTCACAGTGAAGGCGGGTCAGTTGGTAAATAACGTGGGTGCTTTCACACGTGGCTCTGCCTTTGATCGTGTACACCTTCCGGGTTACAGGACTGGAGTAGGTGGTGGTGGGAAGGTGCATGGGACAGGTTTTACACTGGGGGCGGTTAAAGGGGTAGGAGCCAGAGGGTAGGGAAGGTGGTTTGGGGATTTCATAGGGATGAACAAAGAGGTTACGAAGGTTAGGTGGACGGCAGAAAGACACTCATGGTGAAGTGGGGAGGATTTCATGAAGGATGGATCTCATTTCGGGGCAGGATTTGAGGAAGTTGTATCCCTGCTGAAGAGCCACATTCAGAGTCTGATCCAGTCCTGGAAAGTATCCTGTCACTAGTGGGGCAGTTTTGGGGTTTATCTGTTGGGGGGTTCTGGGTTTGAGGGGATGAGGAAATGCTCTGGTTATTTGCTTCTGTACCAGGTCGGGAGGGTAGCTGCGGGATGCGAAAGCTGTTTTCAGGTTGTTGGTGTAATGGTTCAGGGATTCGGGATTGGAGCAGATTCATTTGCCACGAAGACCTAAGCTGTAGAGAAGGGACTGTTTGATATGGAATGGGTGGCAGCCGTCATAAAGGAGGTACTGTAGTTTGTTGGTGGGTTTGATGTGGACGGATGTGTGAAGGTGGCCATTGGACAGATGGAGGTCAACTTTGAGGAAAGTGGCATGGGATTTGGAGTAGGACCAGGTGAATCTGATGGAACAAAAGCAGTTGAGGTTGGAGAGGAAATTCTGGAGTTCTTATTCACTGTGAGTCCAGATCATGAAGATGTCATCAATAAATCTGACCAAACTTTGAGTTGGCAGGCCTGGGTAACCAAGAACGCTTCCTCTAAGCGACCCATAAATAGGTTGGCGTACGAGGAGGCCGTCCTGGTACCCATGGCTGTTCCCTTTAATTGTTGGTATGTCTGACCTTCAAAAGTGAAGAAGTTGTGAGTTAGGTTGAAGCTGGCTAAGGTAATGAGGAAAGAGGTTTTAGGTAGGGTGGCAGGGGATCGGCGTGAAAGGAAGTGCTCCATTGCAGGGAGGCTCTGGATGAGCGGGATATTTGTGTATAGGGAAGTGGCATCAATGGTTACAAGGATGGTTTCTGGAGGTAACAGATTGGGTAAGGATTCCAGGCGTTCGAGAAAGTGGTTGGTGTCTTTGATGAAGGATGGGAGACTACATGTAATGGGTTGAAGGTGTTGATCTACGTAGGCAGAGATACTTTCTGTGGGGGCTTCCTAACCAGCTACAATGGGGCGGCCGGGATGTTTGGGTTTATGAATTTTAGGAAGTAGGTAGAAGGTAGGGGTGCGGGGTGTCAGTGGGGTCAGGAGGTTGATGGAGTCAAGTGAAAGGTTTTGGAGGGCACCTAAGGGTCTGAGGATTCTTTGAAGCTCCACCAGGACATCAGGAATGGGATTATCTTGGCAAACTTTGTATGTAGTGTTGTCTGAAAGCTGACGCAGTCCCTCAGTTCAATGAACAATCCAGAGGAGAATTCTCTGTGATTGAAAGAAGAGAAGATTTGGTCACAGAGAGCAAAAAGGGCATCATTAACAGATCTGTGCTTGCGAAACCCATATAGACGTTCATAAAATAAGATATCTTTACTCAGAGATCCTAATACACAACTGCAAATGACTTTTTCATTACCTTTAATGTTGCTATAAGAGAGATATTGGCCAATTATTATCATATGCTGTCATCTTTTTTGAAAACTGGGATTACTTTTGACATTTTGAAGAGTTCTGGAAAGCACCTATTGCTTAATGAACTGTTTATTAAGCCATAAAGTGGCCCAACGATTTCTGTGGCAATATTTTTTTTTTTTTATTAAATGGTCAGACAAAGCATCAGTACCAAAAAAGTATGAGTTTCTTGTTTCTCTTATAATGTTTATAACCTCTGCAGCTGATGTTGATGACTTTTAGTGCTATTTCAAAGGTTTTTTGTGGTTTGGTCATTCCTGAAGAAAGGTTGCTTATGTTATTTATGAAATGTGCATTCAACAATTCATTTATTCCTTTAGGATCTGATATTTTTTCCAGTTCTCATTTAGAAAATCAGGCAGTGGTTGTTTAGGCTTTGTTACTGTAGTACCATGACAACTTTCCACACAGCTTTACTTAAGTTGCTTGCGTTTTTAATGTTCTGGTGGATTGAGAGATTTTTGCCTATGATATCACTTTCTGAAGAACATTTTTGTATTTTTTGAATTAGGAAAATTAGGGTCCCTATTTCTTTTACTTTTCATGTACAGTCTTTGCTTAGTTTTAAAGGAGGTGAGTACCCTTGGTATTATCCACTTATTGTATTCAGGTTTCCTGGGGTCCTAAATACATGTTTCTTACGAGAGAAGGCAATATTATAGCAGTGACTCAGACTATCAGCAAAATTCTTAGCCTTCTTATCAGTGTCTTCATCCAGGTAAACATTTTCCCAAGACTGTTGTCTTAAAAAAAATCTTTAAATAATTGTAAACTATCAGGATCATTAATGCACCTCCCATGAATTATTTTAGGTGAAGTGGGCATCGAATTTACTTTATATGGTAGGCTTGCATCAAATAGGAGACCTTGGCAGTAAGAGAGACCATTTGACAAGTCCTCAAGATTTATTACTAGAGTAGAGTAAGGGTTTGCAATAACTGTGTCAATGGAAGAAGAGAAAGTGGGAGTTATTCAAGTGGGTTCTTTTACACTATTCTGCACTGAGAATGTTGCTAGCACGTTCCTTAAATCACTGGCTTCATGTGAAGCCACTGCTAAATTTACATTAAAATCAAAGCATACAATTTTTTTTCCTTTTTGAAATGTAATAATTAATTTCAGATTCCAGATTTTGTAGAAAGTGAGCTATGTTTCCATCTGGTGAACTGTAGCTGCAAATAATGACTGTCTGCTGTTATTTAGTATGTTAGTTATAATTATTTCAGCAGAAGAACAGTTTTTCCACTGTTCCACTAATTAGTTATTATTACAGAAATGTAGGTTTCGTGTTATTAACTCATAGTCTAACATTGCCAGTGAAGACGTTATTGTGCATATTGATACAAACATAAACAAAGCAAAGAATTTGCAGCCTTAAAATAAATTATCTGCCAATAATAAACATACAAAACAATACTTTCACAATTATAGGACACTAAAATAAATCCATTTATAATGGGGTACAACTTAACAAAGATGGACTGGGTAGTCAGTCAGGTTCAGCACTGTCAAGGACTGGGGAGTACTGAAGTGTGTCTTAAATACCTGACATTGTCAGCTGGAGAGCAATCAATGAATTCAATATAAAGAAAGCATGTAGGTACACTGAATTACTAGTTTTGACAGGACTGAACTGCCCTGCCATCTTCAGGTCCACAGTATACAGGTTATGAAATCATACTGTGCGATAAACTGCACGTTTGCTTTTGTACTACCTCCTACCTCTCTTCCCTTTCTCTGCAATAACACACCAACTCCCCCCACCCACCCCCCACCACTGTATCATAGAATGATTTAATTTTGCAGGTACATTCTGCAGCATATGTGGATATGCCTGCTATATGTGTTGCAAATAAAGTTAGCAGCAATGATGTAATAAATTTAAACAACATGACATCAAGCCTTACATGACAGTTTTACTGAATGAGCAGCAAAAATGAACTAAGTGATAAATCTTTTTCCTTTCATCATTTTGTGGGGGTTGTAAGTGAGAAAAAGTATATAAATATAAAGGTTTGAAATTATGTGTCAAGTTTGTTGCAGGTCACTAAGTGCTCTTGTTCTTAAATACTGGATCGCACACATAGTAGCTATACATTATGTAACATACACACAGAGGTGACAAAAGACACGAGATACCTCCTAATATCATGTCAGACCTTCTGTCTTCTGTCTAGCGTAGTGCAGCAACTTGATGTGGCGTGGACACGACAAGTTGCTGGAACTCCGCTGGAGAAATATTGAGCCATGCTGCCTCTACAGCCATCCATAATTGTGAAAGTGTTGCTGTTGAAGAATTTTGTGCATGAACTGACCTCTTGATTACATCTCATAAATGTTCAATGGGATTCATATTGGGTGACCTGGGAGGCCAAATCATTCGCTTAAATTGTCCAGAATGTTCTTCAAACCAATCGCCAACAATTGTTGCCTGGTGACATGGCATATTGTCATCCGCAAAAATTCCATCATTGTTGGGGAGCAAGAAGTCCATGAACAGCTGCAAGTGGTCTCCAAGTAGCTGAACATAACACGTGTTGTGATCATAGTTCGCAGTAAGGAGGTGATATATTAAAATGTCAGTCAGTTGTACTGCAAGAACAGTGAAAATGTATGAGGATTGCCCAGAAAGTAACACACTACATTATTTTTCTTCAACAATTCTTTATTGAACATAATGAGAATTACGCACATTGAAGAATGGTGTTTTATCTACACACCCCATTTTTCCACATGCAGTAATCTCCGTCCCGTTCTACGGACTTCCTCCAGCGCAACACCGGCACGTGTATGCCCTGTCAGTACCAATCTTTGTCCTGGTGGCAGAGCCAGGGCTTCACTGTGTGAACCACCTCCTCATTGTACTCAAAATGTCTTCCACGAATGGCATTCTTCAATGGCCCAAACAAGTGACTGTCTGAGGGGGCTAGGTCAGGACTGTAGGGTGGATAAAGTAACGATGTCCAACCCTGTTTTGCGATGTGTTCAGCAGTCCTCAGACTTGTGTGGTGACGAGCATTATCGTGTTGCAGCAAAACATCTCCCGCATTGCTGTGGCACTGAAGTCACCAGAAACGCATCTTGTGTTTTGTTAATGTGTTGACATATGCTTCTGAATTAATGGTACCACCTCTTGGTACCACATCAATCAGGATCACACCTTCACAGTCCCAGAACATGGAGATCATTACCTTATTGGTGGAAACTGTTGCTCTGGATTTTTTTCTTCTGTGGGGAGTGGGAATGGCACCATTCCATTAACTGTCGTTTTGTTTCGGGATCAAAATGGTGGACCCAGGTTTTGTCACCCGTCACAATTTGGAAAGAAGGCCTCGCCCTTGGCTTCAAAATGTTGCAAAAAATAAAGGCAAATATTTTTTCTGTGGAATCTGTGATCCACCATTAGACACCATGGGACACATCTTGCACACACTTTTGAATATCCAAGAGTGTGGATAATTGCATCTACACTCCCACTGCTACTTGACAGGAGCAGCACCAACTGCCAAGTCATAATGCATCTGTCGTTGTGAATGACAACATCAGCTCGCTGCAACATGTCAGGTGTGACAACCATGGATGGTCTCAACCACTGCAAATCATGGAGCTCTGCCAAACCGCGTTCTGATGACCTCACCCTCCGTGCCCAGCGACGGGCTGTACTTCTGTCGAGACCAGATGCTCCATAGACTTTCCACAAATGTTTGTGAACATTCCCCACAGTTTCTTTCTGTGCAGCGAGAAATTCAATGATGGCAAGTTGCTTGTGTTGTACATCACCTACGTACGCCATTCTGAAACAGTCCTGCAGCTATGCTATCTGTTGGAAGTGACGGAAACTTGGTGTGCTCAGCAGGAGACTTCAGATGTTACATATGTAATGTCTTGCATTTGTATCATTAGTTTTTGGTGCTGAGAAAAAAAAAAGAGGTGCATTGCTTTCTGGGCAACCCTCAAAGTATGTGATAAAGTTTTTTCCTTTCATTATTTCGTGTGTGTGTGTGTGTGTGTGTGTGTGTGTGTGTGTGTGTGTGCATGGGGAGGCGGGGGGGTCAGTGAGAAACAGTTTCATAAATGTGTAAATTTTTTCCAGTTTACTTAGTGCTCTTATTCTGGTCTACACTTCTTTTTTATACCCACCCCCATCACTTTCATAGGTAGGTGGTTTTTACTCCCACAGAGATTCTTTCCAGATCATAAGTGATATATGAAGCAAATTTGGCTGAAATTAGTCGAGTCATTTTGGAAGAGATGTGGAAGATACATTTTTATAATATTTATGCATATTGATTTTCCCATGATTCAATTTTGATGAAGTTATGAAATCAGACAGAGGGATAACAACTGTACATAAGAAGATGGAACTATGATATTAATTTGTTGTTTCCACTCTAAAACACATATTCAAATAAAGTAGTGATATATACAGATGGTTTCAAGAGAAGTCAGTAATAATGAAAAGGCATAAGAAAATACACTCCTGGAAATTGAAATAAGAACACCGTGAATTCATTGTCCCAGGAAGGGGAAACTTTATTGACACATTCCTGGGGTCAGATACATCACATGATCACACTGACAGAACCACAGGCACATAGACACAGGCAACAGAGCATGCACAATGTCGGCACTAGTACAGTGTATATCCACCTATCGCAGCAATGCAGGCTGCTATTCTCCCATGGAGATGATCGTAGAGATGCTGGATGTAGTCCTGTGGAACGGCTTGCCATGCCATTTCCACCTGGCGCCTCAGTTGGACCAGCGTTCGTGCTGGACGTGCAGACCGCGTGAGACGACGCTTCATCCAGTCCCAAACATGCTCAATGGGGGACAGATCCGGAGATCTTGCTGGCCAGGGTAGTTGACTTACACCTTCTAGAGCACGTTGGGTGGCACGGGATACATGCGGACGTGCATTGTCCTGTTGGAACAGCAAGTTCCCTTGCCGGTCTAGGAATGGTAGAACGATGGGTTCGATGACGGTTTGGATGTACCGTGCACTATTCAGTGTCCCCTCGACGATCGCCAGTGGTGTACGGCCAGTGTAGGAGATCGCTCCCCACACCATGATGCCGGGTGTTGGCCCTGTGTGCCTCGGTCGTATGCAGTCCTGATTGTGGCGCTCACCTGCACGGCGCCAAACACGCATACGACCATCATTGGCACCAAGGCAGAAGCGACTCTCATCGCTGAAGACGACACGTCTCCATTCGTCCCTCCATTCACGCCTGTCGCGACACCACTGGAGGCGGGCTGCACGATGTTGGGGCGTGAGCGGACGATGGCCTAACGGTGTGCGGGACCGTAGCCCAGCTTCATGGAGACGGTTGCAAATGGTCCTCGCCGATACCCCAGGAGCAACAGTGTCCCTAATTTGCTGGGAAGTGGCGGTGCGGTCCCCTACGGCACTGCGTAGGATCCTACGGTCTTGGCGTGCATCTGTGCGTCGCTGCGGTCCGGTCCCAGGTCGACGGGCACGTGCACCTTCCGCCGACCACCGGCGACAACATCGATGTACTGTGGAGACCTCACGCCCCACGTGTTGAGCAATTCGGCGGTACGTCCACCCGGCCTCCCGCATGCCCACTATACGCCCTCGCTCAAAGTCCGTCAACTGCACATACGGTTCACGTCCACGCTGTCGCGGCATGCTACCAGTGTTAAAGACCGCGATGGAGCTCCGTATGCCACGGCAAACTGGCTGACACTGACGGCGGCGGTGCACAAATGCTGCGCAACTAGCGCCATTCGACGGCCAACACCGCGGTTCCTGGTGTGTCCGCTGTGCCGTGCGTGTGATCATTGCTTGTACAGCCCTCTCGCAGTGTCCGGAGCAAGTATGGTGGGTCTGACACACCGGTGTCAATGTGTTCTTTTTTCCATTTCCAGGAGTGTAGATAATAAATAGAAGATAAATCAAATGTTGGAATATGGATGGTAACAGCCTATCTGTTAGTTTACAGATTCTAAATTATGATATAGTGGAAATTGAAATTAAGGTGGGGAATATATTTGTAATATATTTAGTCTTCATTTATTTCTTACATGCAGAGTCCATGTGAATGAGAAAGAGAAACTCAATAATGAGGACATAATTAATTTCATGTCAGGTTCAAATTGTCAGAGTTTTCTATATGATGCGTGATGTGACAATGCTCAGAGACATTGGGCAGCAAATGCAAGCATGGCACTTGGCTGCAATTTTAGTGCTACACCATGGAATGAGTGAATGTATGTCACTATCAATAAGAATGCGCCTGTCTGCATAACATGTAACAACTGGGATACAGAAGTTAAATAATATTATGGAAAGGACACACTGCTATTCACCAGCTTTTCTGAACTGCACATATGCGAGTTATCCCACAAAACATTCTCTGCTCCTGAAATTATCCTGGCCTCAACATACGATAACCTAGTGCCCCCCCCCCCCCCCCCCAACCAATACTTTCCACCACCTCTGTCCAATCACCTCTTTCCAATTCACATCCTCATTGTGTACAATTTTTCCCCCCTCTCTGCTCCTTTCCTTTTGCACTTCCCATTTTCCTTCTCCATGGCCTCCTGACGCTGCACTTGGCAGCCTTGTCCTGCCGGCATCTAGCACCTGCATGCTCCGCCAGACAGCACCCTTGTCTCCCCCAAATCATACCCTGTTATGCCACCATTTTCCCCACCCCACTCTCACTGCTACTTTTGTTCTACACAGGAGTAGCATTCTGGCCACAGCAGCCTGAGATTATGGTCATGTGTGTGCGCATGCTTGTATGAATATGTGTGTGTGTGTGTGTGTGTGTGTGTGTGTGTGTGTGTGTGTGTGTGTGTGTTTTCTTTTTTGATGAAGGCTTTCCTGGTACATAGTGCGGGGTGCTCTATGTGCACTAGAAGCATTATGCCCTTATTCCGTGGCTGAAATAGACTGATAACATATGGGGAAGGAAACTCACAACAGTTTCACCACTTTTTAACTCAAAAAAATGTGTAATGACATTGCCAATTAATAAGATGCCTTTTTTGGCAGATCTTTTTCACTTAAAAACTTTTCAATGTTTGGTACAAGCTTTTGCCAAAAGCTCAGTGTGCAACACTCTTTTTGTCGTGCCTGTCTGCAACTCAATGTGTCATCTTTATGGTGAGTAGCAATCTATCCTTTTCATAATACTGTCATTCTTCCATCCTAGAATTTCCAATGTTTAATGTTTCCAGATAAGTTTGTTTTATTACTTAAAAGTAACTTTTCCAGTAAACTAATTAAAAATAACATTAAGACAACAAGACTGATTGTTGGGTACTGCACCTGAGGAGATTTGAAAACCTGAGAATTTAAGGCTGGCAGATAGGGTAATACTCAAGATAGAGATTACTGCCTAAACATTGTGCATGAGTTTATAAAAGTGGAAAGGTAAGTGAATTCTATGTGATGGACGTGGGATGGGGAAGAGGAGAAACAAGACTGGTTGAAAATGACAAGCATGGAAAATTAAAAGAGACTGAAGAAAGGAATAGTTACTGTGAATAAATGCTGAGACTGATGAAATTAACCGAAATTAAGACCGGGTGGGTGGCGAGATTTGAGGACATGATGTTACGCCAGTTCCTATCTGCAGAGTTTTTAGAAATTGGATTCTGAGGAACGAATACAGATGGTATGTGTAGTGAAACAGGCACCAATATCATGACTCTCTTGTTGTAGAGCATTTCTGCAACAGGATATAGTGTGCTGACAGTACACACCATCTGCCTACGTTCATGCGTCCTAACTGATAACTTGGTGGTAAGGTGCGCGTCATATATCTTGGCGGCCGAGTTTAGGTTCGTTCTGCGCATTTGACGTCACAAATCACAGTCAGCCAATGAACAGAGAACGACGTTGCCAGATCTCGACTGCAGTGCAGAGCACGGACGAGTGTCTTCAATTTTAGAAACGTTCAGTCATAAATGAAGTAATTGAACAAAAGCAATGTCTTGATAGCAGACTTTCTTTTATAGAAAGTTTGGAAAAAGCATTCTTTACACCAATTGCTTCATATTCTATTAATTAATTAAACCAAACAAACAATAAGCCTCCTAATTCAGGCGATAGCAAGGAAAGGTGTTTGTATCAGTCTCACGAACCACTTTTTCGCAATAAAGAACAGCGGTAAATGTTTATTTCCTATTGTACTTCGACGCAAGGTGAGTAATTCATAGTCATCGCAACAGTGTTTGTCGGTATTTTGCAAACGTTTAGAGTGCTCCAGGAGATGCTGGAAATGAGTAGCTGCGTTGGCGTAATGGTTAAGGTGTTAGGCTGCTAATCGGAAGATTCTGAGTTCAAGGCTTGTTGCATACTAAATATTTTATTTATTTAAAAACAATAGCGAAGTGTCTTACTTAATGAATTTTATTCGTTTGAATGTAATGTTTTGAAGTTTCCTGTGCTTCATTATAATCATAATAAGTTTTCAGTTTTTGTAATTTTCTCCTCCAATATTTCTTTTCACAGCAATTAAAAACAACGAAAAGGCACACATACAATATTCATGTTATCCGTTTTGTTTGTATATCGCCTCTTCCGCAGTCGCTGTTTTACTATTCATATTGAGATATATTCTTTTGCGGCAGTATTAAAAGTATTATTTAGAGCAGAATTTCGGCTCGTACGTTGCCGAGCTATTTGATTGTCTGACGGAATTCTTTGCTTCGCTGCTTTGGCAACATCATATTCAATGGCTTCATCGACTGATCTATGTTTTGGCAAGTATTTGCTGTCCGTTGTGACAAAAACAAAATGTTTGCGCACTGTGCCTCACTGGCAATATATGTTAGTTTGATGTTTTATTACGTCCAAAATTCAGTTTTGTGTACTTTGCCAACTTCGCCAACTTCGTTTTAATCAGAACGTTTTAGAAAAAAGCGAAATGACTCTGGTATAAAGAAAGTTTTGTTACAGTTCATAAAGATAGAATATTTCCCAATTTATAAACACTGTTTATGTTATAAAGGGTGTTCATTTTATGGGGACATTGAAATCTCTTGAAAACGACACACAGAGCCAAAAGAAATCCTAATGAAAATTAGTTCCTCCCGGAAGGGGACATCCAATTATAACAAATTTGACTACAAATTCGTCGAATTTGGTATCATTGGATGTCCTCCTCTGAGACAAAAAAAATTTAGTTATAAATTTGTTTGATCCGATGTGTAGATTTGCGGATATTTCAATGTCTCCAATTAAAATGAACACACTGTATAGTTGGAACCATGAACGACTGCGGTCGATTTAAGGCTCGTTCTACGAACCTGACGTCACGCATCCGCTGACAGCCAATGAGTGTTCAGTAGTTTTCTGAACGGTCTGCTGGGAATGTCTTGGCCAGTGCGAGTGTTAAATGTGATTGTAGTTATTCTTTGGTGAATTTTTATCGCATTTGTTGCAAGTTGTCATGGCTGATAATGGTGGTAAGCGGCAAACTCTCCATAAACAGGCGAGGGACATAATTTACCGGATTCACGCTTTTTTCAAGCGCGAAGCAGAAAACGGTGGACCTATCACGGATGTCGCCAGATCTCAGGAACGCACTGCAGAAGCGACAGGCGTTAGCTTGAGAACCGTTCAGCGGATTGCCAATGAAGGAAAGTTATCTACGGAGACCTGTGGAAGCCCACTTTTCAGATCGCCAGGGAAATATCGCACTCGTGAGAGGACTGTAACTAATTTAGATAATTTCGACAAAGATGTTCTAAGACGAGAAGTGCTCAACATGTACAACACAGGCGAATTTCCTACTGTAAAAAAAATCACTGTGAAAATGCGTGAAACCAGAAATTTGAAAGGTAGCATGACTTCAATGAATAGAATACTTAAAAACATTGGATTCAAATATGTACATACAAATGACGGAAGAAAGTTTTTAATGGAACGTAGTGATATCGCTGCTTCAAAGGCACAGTTTTTAAGACGTATTATTGAAGTAAGAAAATCCGGGAATAAGAACATTTTTTTCTTGGACGAAACATGGGTGAACCAAAATCACACAAGGAAAGCGTGTTGGAAAATGAGTGATGGTTTGGGTGGGTTTCAAGTACCAGTTGGTAAAGGTGGACGAATAATTGTGCTTCACGCTGGTTCTGCTTCTGGATTCATTCCAGAAAGCAAATTAGTGTTCCGGGCAAAAAAGAGAAATTCAGGGGATTATCATTCCGAAATGAACTCTGAGACATTTAAATTGTGGTTTAGGAATCAGTTTCTCCCTTACTTGCCTGCAAACTCAGTGATTGTAATGGACAATGCAAGTTATCACTCTGTTGTTGTTGACAAGACACCCACAACAAGTACAAAAAAAGCCGATATCATGTTATGGCTTGCAAGTAAAAATATTCCACATACTGCCAACCAAACTCGTGCTGAAATGTTGAATCTTGTAGTGCTTCATAAGCCTCGCACAAAAGTTTATGAAATCGATTGTATTGCACAGGAACATGGACACACAGTTTTGCGTTTGCCACCGTACCATTGCCAATACAATCCGATAGAGTTAATTTGGGCACAAGTGAAAGGGTATGTCGCAGAACGAAACATGACATTTAAAATTGCCGATACAGAAAGGCTTCTGCACGAAGCACTTGACAGAATTACTTCTTCAGCATGGGCTGAATGTGTTCGGCATGCACAAAGGCTACAGGAGGAGGACATGGACAGGGAAATTGTAATTGACAATCTGCTTGAACCCATCATCATAACTCTAAGACCTGATGATTCGGACTGCAACACTGACTACAGCGATGCAGAAGACTATCGCAGCGATTGACAACAATGAAGGGTAAGGCACATACACAATAATACTCATGTTCTCTTTCTTGTTTTTGTTCCACAGTTGCAATTTTACCAATGGTATTGAAATATATTCCTCTTCTGCAACTGTAATAAGCGTCTTATTTAGACCAGACGCGTTTTTCTCTTTTGAAGCATCTTCATTGGACAGCATTTTGTCTCCTCCATTGCCAAGTCACCTTTCGTAGTTTTGTTCTGAGGTAACACAATATTCAACGTTTGTGTCGGCCGATCAGTGTTTTAGCAAATAAATGCTTTTTGTGTGTGCCACACACAAAAATTATATTTGACATAGCTCAGAGCACTGATACACAGTATATTCAAGTCCTAATGTTATTGTAAGTCCACAGTTTTGTTTAACGTATTTTGTGTACTTCCTTTTGATTGATTGAAGTGCTTTAAAATAAAGTCAAACGCGCCCGGTGTAAATAAAACTTTTATTACAGTCGCGAAAGACGGAATATTTCTCAATATTACATACGACACCAATCTGGTACTTAAATTAAATGAGATGTTGTTATACAGTAAATTTTATATGAAATTTAGGTATCTTGTCCACATTTCATTCTCAACATTGTGGTAACTACAATCGAACATACGGAAAGTATACGCTATGAACTTTACCTCTGCAAACTCTTCAAAATTTCGTGCAATGGTTTACTACATTTAATGCTGCAATATAACTGCGTTGAAAATCGAAACAAAATTAAGTCATTTATGGGGGGAAGGTATCAGTCAAGAAGATGTGTTAAAATCAAATTTTTGGGCCAAATAGTTTTTGTGAAATCGAATGATAAGTGTGTCAAAGCAGTCGGAACACTATGTGTCTGCACAGGCGAGCAGTGCAGTGGTTACAAAATCGCGAACGGCGTGGAATGCGGGGAGCACGTCTCTGTAGCAGCGAAAGGTTCAATGCGGCCGTGGTGGCTTTACTTCATAAACTGCGCGCTCCCCCCTAAACGTAAGTTTGAGAACTACACTGCTACGGCGCTGCTTCTCTTGGCGCGTACAACTGGCAACGCTGCAATCTCCCGCGTCTGGGCGGGCATGCGCGAGCCACCAAGATAAATGAATTGAACTATAGTAATGTTGATGTAAAGAGCCGAACAATGTTTATAACAGCTGATACACAACGTGTTGTTTCACAAGTGGGTCTCTCTTTGACAGCATATGTTTTGCCAGCTACAGGGCTGGTAAAGGTGATGGTAGGAACATATATATGGCAAGTTTTACATAGGGGATGGTCACAGGGGTAGGAGCCATAGGGTAGAAAAATGGGATGCAGAAGGAGTGTAGGGTCCAACAAGAATATTACAGAGATTGGGAGGGGAATGAAAAGCTATTCTAGGTGTGGTGGGCAAAATCTCAGATAGAATGGACTTCATTTCAGGTCATGATTTTAGAAAGTGATAGCCTTGCCAAAAGAGCTGATTAATACATTCAAGACCAGGTCAACAACAAGGAAAGTGGCATGGGATTTGGAGTAGGACCATGTAAAATTTAAATGGGAGACTGTATTTAGATTCCAAGAATTTTAATATGTCAGCATCACCATGAGTCCATATGACAAAGATGTCATCAATGAACCTACAAACCAGGGGCTGAAGGATTATGGATATTAGGAAAGCCCTATCCAAGCGACCCGTGAAAAGGTTGACCTAGGAGGGAGTCATCCTGGTCCCTGCAGCTGTGCCTGTGATTTGTTTGTATGTCTGCTCCTCAAAGATAAAATAGCTGTCATTAAATATAAAGTTGATTAAGTTGAGCTGGAAGTATGTCATAGGTTTGGAATCAGGTGGGCACTGACTGAGGAAATGACTTGCCCTATACATCCTCCTACCACCACATATACCAGCCCTATAACTAGCAACATGTATGCTACCAAAGGGAAACCCGCCTATGACACAACACGTCATATACCAACTGTTATGTAAACACTGTATAACCTTTTACATTGGCATGACTACCACTAAGTTATCAGTTAGCATGATGACCATAGGCAGATGGTGTATACTGGCAACACACAACATCCTGTTGCTGAGATGCTCTATAACATGACAGTCATGACCTCTGTGCCTGTCCCACTCCCACCACACACCTTGCTTGTCTTTTTAGACCATGTATATGGAGAACGTAGGTATAGAGGAAGGAGGCATCAGTGGCGACAAGCAAAGTGTGTGGTGGGAGTGGGACAGGCACAGATTTCAGATGATCTACAAAATGGTTGTTGTCTTTAATACAGAACAGAAGTGTTTGTACTATAGGTTGCAGGTGTTGATCAACTAAGGCATATATATGTTCAGTGGGTGCTTTGAAGCTAGCAACTATGGGACAGCCAGAGTGATTGGTTTTGTGGATCTTAGGAAGCAGGTAAAAGGTAGGTCCCTCTGTAAGACTTGTCCTATGCAACCTCCTACCAAAACATATACCAACCCTATAACTAGCCAAATATATGCTACCAAGGGAGATCCACCTGTGACACAATATATGTTGTATACAGCTGTTATGTAAACACTGTCTGGCCTTTTACATTGGCATGGTTACCACCAAAACACGACAGTCAGTGCCTCACTGCCTATTTCACCACATGCACCATCTAGATTCCTCCCTCAGACACCAGTTTCTACAGACTCCACAGGTGGGAACTGCGTTAGAACATGTTCTCAAATCTCATCACCCACCTGGCCTTAATTTGCGTTAATTTCTCTGGTCTCTGAATTTCTTCACAGTAACTATTCCTTTCTTCACTCTCTTTTAGTTTTCTATAGTTGTCATTTTTTGACCTGTCTGGTTTTCCTCTTCCCCATCCCACCTCTATTACATACAATGCACTTAGCTTTCCACTCTTATAAACTCATGCACAATGTCTCGGCAGTAATCGCTGTATTGAGTGTTACCCTATCTGCCACCCTTAACCAATCAGGTTTCCAAATCTCCTTAGGTGTAGTCCCCAACAATCAGTCTTTCTTCCTCATCCCACCTGGCAAGTCTCCCATGACCTGAGGTTCAGGGTGACTTTTCCAAACTCTCTCCCCATTTCCTAAACCTCAGCAGTCCTTTTCCTTCAACCTTGTTCCTTCCTCTTCAACCCTTCTGATAGAAGAAGGAGCCACCAGCTCCGTAAGTTTGCAAAAGTAAATACCTCTATATATGTGTTCTCCTGCTGCCACTTTGTGAATAGATTTTCTTATCTATCTAATTACATTATATTTTCAGAAACTGATTATTTTCATTGATAAACTAATGTATTAAGTAAAGCACATTTTATATTAACATACTGTAATCTTAAAAATGTAATTTTAACTTCAATAAAGAACATAAGTGTAGCCTACAAACAGATTTTTGAATCTGTCTGACTTTCAAAACTTCTAAATTATATGCACTGTAATTACAATTCAAAATACTGTAGGCTATATTAGTTGTTCATGGCTTAACCAAAGATTTGTTATCAGAAACAGTCTCCCCCCCCCCCCCTTTTGCTTCAGTTAACTGAGGTTGTACAACATTGTACAACAGTGTCTTTGAAAACGAACTCCCTAATTTTAATGTGTCCTATAATCTGTACTAACTGGCATACACTATTCTAGTTCATGGTGTCTGATTCATCAACTTCCAAAGTTTGGCTCCCCTGCAGTTGGCAGGTCTGCTTGACCTTAAGACGGCACTAGTGCTGTTTTTTTCTCTGTACCCTCGGTTCAGTCCAGGTGTGTGTGTGTGTGTGTGTGTGTGTGTGTGTGTGTGTGCAGTGCAGAGCAACCCAGTAACAATGTGTACCCCGCAACAGAAAGTGCAGTGAGTTATTTGGCTTGTGAAAACTGAGTCAGTTATAACAGTGCGACGTAATTTTATACGTCAGTATGGCGGTGAACCACCTAAAGCAACAACTATTCGTCATTTGGCTAAAGTCTTTCAAGGAAACTGGTAGTGTTTTAAAAGCAAAATCACCATGTAGACTGAGAACTTTGTAAGATGTTCAAGTCTACAATTAGGAATGCCTGATTGGTTAAGGGTGGCAGATAGGGTAACACTCAATACAGAGATTACTGCCCAGACATTGTAAAAGACAAGGTGCACACCTACAAATTGCAACTGTTAAATGAAATAAAACCTACGGATAAAATTGAAAAGTATGATTCGCTGTTGACTTTCTACACAGAGTAGATGATTATGTCAATCTTTTTAAAAAGATTTTCTTTTCTGATGAGGCTACATTTCATGTAAGTGGACCAGTTAATCGTCATAACTGCAAAATTTGGGGCACAGAGCATCCACATGAAGTTATTCAGCATCAATTTGAATCTCCCAGAATTAATGTCTGGTTTGGTTTGATGGAATATCGTGTGATTGGTCCTTTCATTTTTGTAGAAAAAAACAATAAATGGGGATGTTTACTGTGACATGTTGACAGAGTACGTCTTTCCCCAAATGGACAATATTGAGGCAGAAAAGGGGCTTGTGTTTTTTCAACAAGATGGTGCCCCATCTCATTACAGTAACCATGTGCATGCGGCTCTTGACACTAGCTTTCCGGGAAAATGGATAGACAGAGCTAGCCCAATACCTTGGCCACCACGAAGCCCAGACTTAACCCCACTGGACCTTTTCTTTTGGTGTCGCATAAAAAATGATGTGTACAGTGAAAAGGTCAGAGCCATCAAATATTTATGGGAAAGAATTGTCGCAGCATTTGGGACAGTTACATGTGAATTGTTGGTGAATACGTGGTGAGAAGTGGAATATCATCTCAACATGTGCATGGCAACAATGGATCCCACAATGACATCTACTAACATTAAACACAACTTGAAGGAATTCTCTTACATGATTTGTACTCACTGATGTAATGTTTCATTAATTTCCCCATTACATTTACACTTAAAACAAGGGAGTTCTTTTTCAGACACCCTGTATATGGAAGAAAAAAAGAAACAAAGAGAAAAGATAAATTTAGTGTAAAAAGAAACATTGAATATTAAACTTTTAGAAGTAAACTGCCATTTCACTGTGTATTATTATGCCACCATTTAACAGTGTACTATTTCATTTATCTTTTGTGCTATCCAGATTTTGGCATTTATGCCATTATCAAGTACAATGCTAAAAGTTGTCAGACCATTATTGAGTCATATCTGTTAAGGCAGTCCAAAGTAGGTAAGTAAGGCTAACACATGTCTTTATGATGTAACTAGGAAAAACACATGTGTTAGCCTTGTTCACCTGCTTTGGTCTGCTTTAACAGATATGACTTAATAAAGGTCTAGCAACTTTTAGAGTGTACTTGACAATGGCATAAAAGCCAAAATCTGGATAGAAAAAAAATTAATGTAATAACACACAGTCAAATGGTGGTTTACTCTTTTTAAAAGTATGGCTTGCTGCGGCTCAACACCATCGAAAACTTTTTAAGCCTAAACAGATAGTCCACACAATATCACAATATCAGTGGGAGTTTATAGTTGCATAATGATTGTTTTTCAACACATATGTGTACTTTTACAACTATTTATCTTCACAAAAACAGAAGCATAATGCAATTCACGAGAAACCTATGAACAAATAAATCTTAATAAATCTTATTTTACTTAAAAACTGGGTTGTTTTGGAAATCAGATTGATTTGGAAATCAGATTGATTTCCAAAACAACCCAGTTTTAAAACACAAACACAGAAGAACAAAAAGAGAAGCTTCAAACCTTAGTAAAATGAGTAGCTTATTTTACTTTACACTGAAACATTAAAAATATAAAAATGTACAGGTAAAAAATGTGAAAAAGTGAGTTCTAGTATAAACTAACATGTTATATGGACAAAATAACTGATGAATGTGATGAACAGGCCAAAAAAGGGGGAGGGGGAAGGCAGGGGCTGGAAGAAGTCAATGGAAGGCGGATGAGGAACTATCGTACTTCCTGCAGCAAGTAATTACAACAAGCATTTTACCTATTGCTGAGAAAAATATTACCTAGCTGCTACTTAAGTTAGTATAAATAATAGAACCGTGTTTTGTTATTATGGATTAAGTCAGGATTCTCTTACTGGTGTTTACTGATAGCCAGAACATTGAGAAATGTTAGTTTTTGCCTTTAGTTCATACACAAATAACATCACATTTAATATCATGAGAATGACATTCACACAGAACATGTTCAGCAAAGGTGGAATCTTTCTTTTCCAGTCTCCAAATTTTTCACGTTCAGTCACTCTAGTAGTTACCTCACTGACCCACATATAATTTGCCACACAAATGCAAGAAATCCATTGAATTCCACTGTGTTCTAAATGTGAAATCTTGTCTTTACTGTCAAAAGAACGTGGGCAACAGTATTCCTAGTATAAAAATCTGGTATACATTTCCTGGAATTTGGTTTGCTGGCAAGTACCTGTGAAGTCCTATCTTTATGTAGCATGGGGACCCACTTGTTATTAGTGTGATTTAGTGCTTTCTGAGGAGGATACAAAAGAGCTGTTTCCTCTATCTCTTCTTTCTACTAATTGTGTTATCAATTAGTGTAGGACTACAGAGTATGCTATTTCATTAATAATTTTTAATTCAATTCCATAATTTGATTTGGTTTGTGGTATGGATAGCACATGGTTCACTTTGGAGTGGAGAGCTGCATGTTTGTGTACTATAAGATGCTGGGAATTGGCAGGTACTACTGTGTGTATAGAAGCTGCTTTGTATATCTTAAATAAATGCTTTTGCTTGCTAATGTCAGTGGTAAGGTCCGAGAAGTTTGTTGAGTTCCCTCCCAATTTTACTGTAAACTTAAATTTACTGTGACATGAATTTAAATGTTGAAAAAATTTGTTTAACTGTCTAGTGGAATCTGTCCATGAGCTCAGAACAGCATCCACATATCTAGTCCAGTATTGTATTTTAGAACTTAGGGGCTCTTTATTTAGAAATGTTTGAATTTTAACAGAATTGTTATAAAAAACAAGAACAAATCCAATGAATGGAAAGGATATAAGATTGGAAACTGTGACAATATTATGAAAGTGATAGACTGCTACTCTCCTCTCTATGGCGAGTAGAAATCTGTCCTTTTCATAACACAGTCATATCCCATCCTGGATTTTCCATTAGCAATTGTGACAGTCTACGAGCAAAATTATTCCCAATTTCAACAGACTTTGTACAGTCAAGCACATGGTTTACAATTGCATCCCCTCTGAGCTCCTTATTACCTGAAACAGTTATGGAAATTTTGAACAAATATGTTTTTCAGTTACAGAGCCCCTAAACTCTAAAATACAACACTGTACTAGGTACGTGGATGATGAAGATGATGGCCAGGAAATCCAAAAGCTTTAGAATGAACTATAAAATAAATATTATTGTAGAATGTCAATATTGTGTATTTTAATTTTTAATAAAATATTGAATACATAAAACAGAGAAAAAGTAACTGTTTTGGAAAATGTGTCTATTCCTTGGAGGAAATTTAATGCTTAATTTTAGAAAAATGAATATGTGTGGGAAATACTGAATTATGACAATAAAATTATATAGTGTTACTTGAAAATTTATCATGGGATTCACGAAAGAGTTATCTAAAGTTTCTGGTTGTCCACATAATTAAGAATTAACAAGCACACAAAGTCCAAGTAAATCAAATATCCCTATGTGTGATTTGCACAAAGCAACAAGCACATCTAGGAAGCATCAGTAAGGCAAAAACCTGTCTGTAGTATGGCTGAGCACCATTTAAATACAGTGTCCCTATGGTAAACATAGAGGACTATAAATCACTAGCTCTGTAGAGAAAACATCAAGATGCACTGTGACATAAATGGTTACACATTACTGAGTGGCCTTCTCAGGAAAGATACACAACTAGTCATATTACGAGGCATGTTTTTTAAGTAAGTACCATTTTGAAATTTAAAAAAAAGACGTGCTAAGATATCTCAATAATTTTATTTTCACATGAAAGCCTGTACCTTAATCTACGCTTTGACGCCATTACAGTCTGATTCCTCCTTGTTTACGTTGTGTACTGAGTGTTTAAGATGCCTCTGATAATCGCGAGTCCCGCCAATTGTGAAGTACGGGCTGTTATAAGATTTCTTAGTGCTAAAGGCATAATAGTGATCGATATTCATCGTGAGATCTGTGCAGTTTTCCAGAGAAAACATATGAGTGATGGAATGATAAGAAAGTGCGTGAGAGCATTTAAAGATAGCTGCACAAATGTGCATGATGAACAACGGGGTGGGCGTCCTTTGGTCGTTAATGAAAGTTTGGTGTAGGAAGTGAACAATAAGGTGAGAGAAAACAGAAGCTTTACGATTTCCTCCTTGCGGGATGACTTTCCTAATGTTTCTTGTAGTGTTTTTTATGGCATTGTGACCGAGCACTTGAATTACCGAAAATTGTGTGCACGTTGGGTACCGACTTGACTGATGTGCACAAAACCAAACGTTTAGACAGTGCATTGACTTTCCTTGAGTGGTACCAGAACGACAGTGATGATTTCTTAAGCCAAATTGTTACGGGCGATGAAACATGAGAGTTCTACGTCACACCCGAATCAAAGCAACAGTCCATGGAAGTTGAGCACGGGCATCGTTTCGCTGCAAGACAATGACCGTCCGCATGTGGCGAATCAGACCAAAAATCTCATCACATCTTTTTGATGGGAAACTCTAGATCATCCTCCATACAGCCCCGATCTTGCGCCCAGTGACTACCATCTGTTCCTGCACTTGAAGACAGGAGGGTATTCAAAAACTGGTCCAATGTTATGACAAGTGCCTCAATACTGACGGAAATTATCTAGAAAAGTAGATTACGGTACAGGCTTTCTTGTAAAAATAAAATAATTGAGATATCATAGCACATCTTTTTTTAATTTCAAAATGGTACCAATTTAAAAAACACGCCTCGTAAAAGGCCTATTCACTTAAGATGTAGTGTTATGGAAAAGAGTTTGAGTAATTAATAAAAAGATAACAGAATGTTTCAAGACAGCTTTACAGATTGCTGACTGGTGGGATGTGTACAGTATGGTAGATGTCAATTCCAAATTTAAAAAGTCAATAGATGTGTTTCTATTAATCTTCAACAGCTGCTTCCCAAGAAAATGGTAAATTACAAAACATAAGAAAAATCCCTTGATTACAAAAAGAACCAAAATGTAGAACAAAAAGTAAATTATTTGAAATGGTTACAACAAACACAGAAATAGGGTTTATTATATATTATAAGAAATACTGTGGTGTCTTCAGGCTCTGTATAATGTCTGAATTCAACAATTCAACCAGTAAAATTAAATCTATATGTGCAATAATCTCCAATGAGCCATGGTGATTTCATTTGGATGCTTCTATGATACCAACAGCCATACAGTAGGTTTAGCTACAATGGAGGGCTCCCTGCTGAATGGTTACTTATCTGGCCTTGTAACATGGTGCCACACTGGTACTGTGAATGTCTGAAAGCAAGGGGTAACTACAGCCATTGTTTTTCCCAAGGGCATGCAGCTCTACTGTATGATAAAATGATGGTGGCATCCTCTTGAGTAAAATATTCCAGAGGTAAGACAAAACTGTTATTGTATGGGTCAGAGCATGGAATGTTAGGTCCCTTAATTTGGTAGATAGGAAAATGAATAGAGTGAAGTTAGGTACAGTGAAAATTAGTGAAGTGTGGTGGCAAGAAGAGCAGAACTTCTGACCAGATGAGTACAGGATTATAAACACAAAATCAAGTAGGGGTTATATAAATGGTGACAATTATTGAACTATTCGAAATAAAATCGTCATAACTTCTGAATGGTTTGCATTAGGACAATCAAACTGCATGGATGACCGCAGAGCATGATGGGGAATTAGTATGTGAATATGGTTTGGTTTAGGGACAGAGCCCACTTCCATTTGGATGGGTTCATCAGTAAGCAAAACTGGCACATCTGAGGGACTGAGAAACCCCATTTTGCGATCAGGAATTCTCTTCACCCTCAATGGTTGACTGTGTGGTGTGCAGTGTCCTGTCATAGAATAATCGGTACAATATTCCTTGATGGCATGGTGACTACAATATGGTACATGAAGTTTTTGGAAGATGATTTCATCCCCTTTATTCAAAGTAACTCTGATTTCAACTAGATGTGGTTCATGCAAGACGGAGCTCAACTCCATCAAAGCAGGAGAGTACATTCTGGCTCTGGAGCTCCCAAAAGCCACTGGCATGGGCCTCGATTGGCTGCCATATTCGCCGGATCTGAACACATGTGACTCCTTTTTATGGGGCTATATTAAAGACAAGGTGTACCACAATAACCCTAAAACCATTGCTGAGCTGCAACAGCCATTCACAAGGTAATTGACAGCATAAATGTAATGACACTTCAGTGGGTTATGCAGAATTTCACTATTCGTCTGCGCCACATCATTGCAAATGATTGCAGGAATATTGAACATCACAAACACACACAAAAAATTCAAGCTTTCGCAACCAACGGTTGCTTCATCAGGAAAGAGGGAAGGAAAGGGAAAGACGAAAGGATGTGAGTTTTAAGGGTAAGGAGTCATTCCAATCCCGGGAGCGGAAAGGTAAGTCTTTCCGCTCCCGGGATTGGAATGACTCCTTACCCTCTCCCTTAAAACCCACATCCTTTCGTCTTTCCCTCTCCTTCCCTCCTTCCTGATGAAGCAACCGTCGGTTGTGAAAGCTTGAATTTTTGTGTGTCTTTGTGTTTGTTTGTGTGTCTATCAACATACCAACACTTTCGTTTGGTAAGTTACATCATCTTTGTTTTTAGTTATATTTTTCCCACGTGGAATGTTTCCTTCGAGGGAAACATTCCACGCAAGAAAAATGTATCTAAAAACAAAGGTTCTGTAACTTACCACACGAAAGCGTTCGTATGTTGATAGAAACAATAACAATAACAAACACAAACACACACACACACACACACAAATTTCATGCTTTCGCAACCCATGGCTGCTTCATCAGGAAAGGGGGAAGGAGGGGGAAAGACGAAAGGATGTGGGTTTTAAGGGAGAGGGTAAGGAGTCATTCCAATCCCGGGAGCAGAAAGACTTACCTTGGCTGGAAAAAGTGACAGGTATACACTCACACACACACAAATATCCATCCACACATAACAGACACAAGCAGACACATGTAAAGGCAAAGAGTTTGGGTACAGATGTCAGTCGAGGCGGAAGTACAGAGGCAAAGATGTTATTGAACGACAGGTGAGGTATGAGCAGCGGCAACTTGAAATTAGCAGAGGTTGAGGCCTGGTGGGTAATGGGAAGAGAGGATATATTGAAGGGCAAGTTCCCATCTCTGGAGCTCTGATAGGTTGGTGTCAGTGGGACGTATCAAGATAACCTGGACAGTGTAACATTGTGCCAAGATGTGCTGGCCGTGCACCAAGGGTGATCCTCATTACCAACAAACACTGGCTGCCTGTGTCCGTTCATGCAAATGGACAGTTTGTTGCTGGTCATTCCCACATAGAAAGTTTCACAGTGTAGACAGGTCAGTTGGTAAATCACGTAAGTGCTGTCACACGTGGCTCTGCCTTTGATCGTGTACACCGTCCGGGTTACAGGACTGGAGTAGGTGGTGGTGGGAAGGTGCATGGGACAGGTTTTACACTGGGGGTGGTTACAAGGGTAGGATCCAGAGGGTAGGGAAGGCGGTTTGGGGATTTCATAAGGATGAACCAAGAGGTTACGATGGTTAGGTGGGTGGCGGAAAGACACTCTTGGTAGAGTGGGGAGGATTTCATGAAGGATGGATCTCATTACAGGGCAGGATTTGAGGAAGACATATCCCTGTTGGAGAGCCACATTCAGAGTCTTATCCAGTCCCAGAAAGTATCCTGTCACAAGTGGGGCACTTTTGGGATTCTTCTGTGGGAGGATCTGGGTTTGGGGGGATGAGGAAGTGGCTCTGGTTATTTGCTTCTGTACCAGGTGGGGAGGATAGTTGCGGGATGCGAAAGCTGTTTTCAGGTTGTTGGTGTAATGGTTCAGGGATTCAGGACTGGAGCAGATTCGTTTGCCATGAAGACCTAGGCTGCAGGGAAGGGACTGTTTGATATGGAATGGGTGGCAGCTGTCATAATGGAGGTACTGTTGCTTGTTGGTGGGTTTGATGTGGACGGATGTGTGAAGCTGGCCACTGGACAGATGGAGGTCAACGTCAAGGAAAGTGGCATGGGATTTGGAGTAGGACCAGGTGAATCTGATGGAACAAAAGCAGTTGAGGTTGGAGAGGAAATTCTGGAGTTCTTCTTCACTGTGAGTCCAGATCATGAAGATGTCATCAATAAATCTGACCAAACTTTGAGTTGGCAGGCCTGGGTAACCAAGAACGCTTCCTCTATGCGAGCCATAAATAGGTTGGCATACGAGGGGGCCATCCTGGTACCCATGGCTGTTCCCTTTAATTGTTGGTATTATCTGACCTTCAAAAGTGAAGAAGTTGTGAGTTAGGTTGAAGCTGGCTAAGGTAATGAGGAAAGAGGTTTTAGGTAGGGTGGCAGGGGATCGGCGTGAAAGGAAGTGCTCCATTGCAGGGAGGCTCTGGATGAGCGGGATATTTGCGTATAGGGAAGTAGCATCAATGGTTACAAGGATGGTTTCCAGAGGTAACAGATTGGGTAAGGATTCCAGGCGTTCGAGAAAGTGGTTGGCGTCTTTGATGAAGGATGGGAGATTGCATGTAATGGGTTGAAGGTGTTGATATACGTAGGCAGAGATACTTTCTGTGGAGGCTTGGTAACCAGCTACAATGGGGTGACCGGGATGTTTGGGTTTATGAATTTTAGGAAGTAGGTAGAAGGTAGGGGTGCGGGGTGTCAGTGGGGTCAGGAGGTTGATGGAGTCAGGTGAAAGGTTTTGTAGGGCACCTAAGGTTCTGAGGATTCTTTGAAGCTCCACCAGGACATCGGGAATGGGATTATCTTGGCAAACTTTGTATGTAGTGTTGTCTGAAAGCTGACGCAGTCCCTCAGCCACATACTCCCGACCATCAAGTACCACGGTCGTGGAACCCCTGTCCGCCGGAAGAATGACGATGGATTGTTCAGCCTTCAGATCACGGATAGCCTGGGCTTCAGCTGTGGTGATGTTGGGAATAGGATTAAGGTTTTTCAAGAAGGATTGAGAGGCAAGGCTGGAAGTGAGAAATTCCTGGAAGGTTTGGAGAGGGTGATTTTGAGGAAGAGGAGGTGGTCCCGCTGTGACGGAACTGTTCCAGGCAGGGTTCAATTTGGATAGTGTCTTGGGGAGTTGGATCATTAGGAGTAGGATCAGGGTTATTTTTCTTCATGGCAAAGTGATATTTCCAGCAAAGAGTAAGAGTGTAGGACAGTAAATCTTTGACGAGGGCTGTTTGGCTGAATCTGGAAAAAGGGCTGAAGGTGAGGCCTTTGGATAGGACAGAGGTTTCGGATTGGGAGAGAGGTTTGGAGGAAAGGTTAACTACTGAATTGGGGTGTTGTGGTTCCAGATTGTGTTGATTAGAATTTTGAGGTTTTGGGGGGAGTGGAGCTGGAAGTGGGAGATTGAGTAGATGGGAGAGACTGGGTTTGTTTGCAATGAGAGGAGGTTGACATTTGCTGGAAAGGTTGTGGAGGGTGAGTGAATTGCCTTTCCGGAAGTGGGAAACCAGGAGATTGGAGATATATATATATGTGTGTGTGTGTGTGTGTGTGTGTGTGTGTGTGTGTGTGTGTGTGTGTGTGTGTGTCTGTCTTCAGTCCAGAGACTGGTTTGATGCAGCTCTCCACGCTACTCTATCCCGTGCAAGCCTCTTCATCTCCCAGTACCTACTGCAATCTACATCCTTCTGAATCTGTTTAGCGTATTCATCTCTTTGCTCCCTCTACGAGTTTTACCCTCCACACTGCCCTCCAATACTAAATTGGTGATCCCTTGATACCCCAGAATATGCCCTACCAACCGATCCCTTCTTCTAGTCAAGTTGTGCCACAAATTTCTCTTCTCTCCAACTCTATTCAATACCTCATCATTAGTTATGTGATCTACCCATCTAATCTTCAGGATTCTTCTGTAGCACCGCCCCACACCAAACCCAAGATTATTGTGCAGTTCAGTCCCCAGTGGACTCCCCTCCCCCAGGAACATCTCATACCAGATGAGTAACTGAGGCAGAATAAGGTGAACCAGCCCGCATCCAACAAGGCAGATGGAAAACCGCCTTAAAAACCATCCACAGGCTGGCCAGCACAGTGAACCTTGACATTAATCCACCAGGTGGATTCGTGCCGGGGAGTAGTGGGTGGGCATTTATATATATACAGTTCAGTGATTGTCACTCTGTAAAAGTAATAATGAATAAGAAAATAGGAATGTGAGTAAGCTTTTATGAAAAGCATTGTGAACACTGGACGATAGACACTAAGCCAACACCCACTGCAGTAATACAAGTCTACATGCCAGCTAGCTCTGCAGATTATGAAGATACTGAAAGAATGCATGATGAGATAGATGAAATTATTCAAATAGGTTGGGGAGGCAAAATTTATATGTGCTGGGCAACTCGAATTCAAGAGTAGGAAAAGCAAGAGAAGGAGAAACAGTAGGAGAATTTGAAGTGGGGGAAAGAAATGAGAGAGTAGACCACTTGGTAGAATTTTGCACAGAGTATAATTTAATCATTGCCAATACTTGGCTTAAAAATCATGAGAGAAGATAGTAGGCCTACATGTAAATAGGCATGGAACGACAGTACAATTTTACAGGAAGACCAAGGGATGAATGCAGTACGCAAGTTTGAATGAATGTAGCTTTCAGCAGTTATTCAGAGATGAAGAGGTTTGCACAGGATAGAGTAGTATGGAGAGCCGCATCAAACCTGTCTAGAGAGTCAAGACCACAACACATGGCCAACAGTTGAAACCAAAACCAAAAATTCAGTTAAGAAATTTGAGAACTTTGTTATTAAATAAAACAGCCAAATAATAAATGACAGTAATCAGATAGACAACACATTTAATGATGCCTTTCTTGAAGTACCTCAGAAGATTGGTAACTACTCCATGAACTGCAAGAGAAATTACAAATGTAAGTAACACCCTGAAATCCAAAAACTCTCATAGACTTGACAACATCTCAAGGAAAGTATTGAAATCCTGTGGTTCACATACATGCAATGTTTTCAGTCGCATATGCAACACGTTACCATCAAAGACAGTATTTGCAGACAGGACGAAATATGAAACTGTCAGACATAAAAGATAGCAAACAGATATTTTTAGTTACCAGTCAGTATTACTACCTACCTACTTCTCAAAGGTACTGGAAAAAATTGAGGTTGCAATTTTTGGATCATTAGTATATTTATCATTATTCCATAACAGCGATACAATATATGATGAGTTATATGTAGTGTCTTGGCTATTTGTATCTATAAGCCTAAACATTCATTCTCCAATTCAATCATACATCAGTTGCACAAAATATCAGTAACCTGCATCCGATGCAGGACCATGTTGTGTTCAAGAGGAGAGGAAATCTTCATTCATCTTTGACACAGCTTATCTGTCTCTAAATAAGAGCTATCTTCTTCTTCTCCAACAATGAGCCTGTATCCCTTTACACTATCAATCCATTTCTAGCTTTTCCTCTTTCCTACTTTTCTCTCTTTCTTCCTTTATTTTCCTTCTTTCTTTTTCCACAGTTCTCAGTTCTCCCATTTTAGCATATCTCTTACAATTTCATTATTATTTTTCACTCTTTCCTGTACCAATTAAGTTTTCTCCAGATTTGATTCTTTCAGTATTGCTTGTATCTCTCTCTGTCATTATACCATTACTCTCATTTATAAGGAACATTACAAGAACTGTACTCCTCACAATGTTGATCATTTTCAGCACCTCGTGGTTCTCTTAATCCAGGATTTGGAGACTTTGGCTGATGCAATATGTCTCTGTTCTGATAAAACTGCACTAGATAAATCAAAGTGAAAATGGTGATAGACGTGGGACACCTCATTATGCGAACATCAAATAATATTTTAGGTACTAATATAATCAGCAAAAACACATTTATTGCTGTTTATTTATAAGCCATAACTAATTTTCAGTAATCAAACAATGGAAATTCCAGGTAGGAATATCAACAATGCGGGAAAAGACAGATTGCTACTTACTGTAAAGAAGACATGTCAAGATGCAGATGGGCATAATTCAAATGTGTGTGAATTCCTAAGGGACCAAACTGACTAGGCCATCAGTCGCTAGACTTACACACTACTTAAACTAACTTCTACTAAGAACAATACACACACCCATGCCTGAGGGAGAACTTGAACCTCCGGCGGGAGGGGCCGTGCAGTCCATGACATGACGCCCCAAACCGCGCGGCCACTCCGTGCAGAGGGGCACAATTAAAAAAACACTCACATATAGCTTTTGGCCACTGCCTTCATCAGTAACACACTGACACACACACACACACACACACACACACACACACACACACACACACACACACACACACAAGTAAACACACTTCATGCACACACGACCACCAACACCAGCACTTCAGGCTGGCCAAAGAAGATGCTGGAGCCAGAGGACATGTGCGCATGAGGTGTGCTTGCTAGTGTGTGTGGTGTGTGTGGGGTGTGTGTGTGTGTGTGTGTGTGTTTTACTGATGAAGGCTGTGGCTGAAAGTTATATGTGAGTGTCTTTTAATTGTGCTTGTCTGCGACTTGACATGTCTTCTTTATGGCAAGTAGTAATCTGTCTTTTCCTATATTGTCAATTTTCAGTAAGTAACTATTCATCTTCATATTTTATGTTCTTGGTGACATTTGTTTTATGGACAATAGGCCTTGGTCCAACGCATTGGAAGATGTAACGTTAGCCAGAGAAATATTCCTCAGACCATGGCCCAGTGCACATAAAACAAATATTACAAACACCCAAATATCAGCCATAAAGCCTGCACTCTATGTATAATTTTCAGACACCCCTTAGTCTTGGTGAATTCTTAACAAAAACACAGCTATGATGGACAAACACACACAGAATACTTTTCCATCATGGTTTGGTGTAATAATACAGGTAAAGGACACTAACACGACACTTATTTTTGTTACAAATCACAACAGAAAGTGACACATTAGTCCTCCCTATGTAATAATGTATGTTCAAACCTAGTTATGCGCTGTGAATAGACAACAACAGAAAAAAATAAATTGGTGTTGCGCAGCAATCGAGTAGAGTAATGAGTAACTCTACATCTACCTAGCCAACGAATGAATTTGCAGCTGAGTTAGTCCCTCTTCTAACTATAATCTATCATACATCTCTCAAACAAAAAACCGTGCCCCACTCTTGGAAAAAAGCACAGATCACTCCCGTTTACTAGAAGGGTACTAGAAGTGATCCATAAAACTACCATTCAATATCCTTGACACTGATTTGTTGTAGAATCTTAGAACATATTCTGAACTACAACATAATGAACAGAATGACCTCCTTAAAGCTGACTAGTATGTATTCCGAAAACATTGATCATGTGAAATCCAACTTGCGCTTTGCTCAAATGACATACTGAAAGTTTGGGATCAAAGTAGGCAGGTAGATGCAGTAGACATGCAATGAAGAAATTATCCAAGTGGGATGGAAATCAGTAGATGTGATGTACATGTGCAGACAAACAGAAAAATTCTTTCAAACTCAAATTGAGGAAGTCAGTAACGCATTGGTCCACTTCTGACTATCATGCAAGAAATTATTTGGCTTGGCATTTATTGACAGAGTTGATGGATGACCTCCTGAAGGACACCATGCCAAATTCTATGCAAGTGGAACACAAGATAATCAAAACCCTGAGCTGGTTGGAAAGCCCTGCACAAAACAATCCAATGTTTTCTATTGGTGAAAGATCGGGCAACCTTACCGGTCAAGATAGGGTTTGGCATACATGAAGACAAGCACCAAAAACTCTCTCCTTGTGTGGGCAGGCCTTATCTTGATGAAATGTAAGCCCAGGATGGTTTGCCATGAAGGGTGACAAAACAGGGTGTAGAATATCATCGATCTACCGCTGTGCTGTAATGCAGCAGATGACAATTAAATGAGCCCTGCTATGAAAGGAAATGGCACCCCAAACTATAACTCCTTGTTGTTGTGCCATATGGTGGGCAAAAGTTTGGCTAGTATCCCACTGCTATCTGGGGTGCCTCCAGACATATCTTTACTGGTGTTTGGGGCCTTGCAAAGCAGGAATTATCACTGAAGACAATTTTACTGCAGTCAGTGAGATTCCAGGCTGCAGATGTGTCTGGAGATGCACCAGACAATGGTGAGATACCAACCTGACAGTCACCTGCCTTACAGCCTGACAGCCTTGAGTGACGGTCTGGGGTGTGATTTCTTTTCAGAGCAAAACCCCTTCAGTTTTCATCCACAGCACTCTTATAACACAACAATACATCGACGATATTCTACATGCCATATTGTCACCTTTCATGGCAAACCACCCTGGGCTTACATTTCAGCAAGATAATGTCGGCCCACACACAGCGAGAGTTCCTATTGATTCTCTTCATGCTAGCCAAACCCTACGTTTGCCAGCTAGGTCGCCAGATCACTCCCCAATTGAGAGCACTTGGAGCATTATGGGCAGGGCCCTACAACCAGTTCAGGATTTTGAAGAGCTAATGTGCCAATTGGGCAGAAATTTTCATGATATTCAACAACTCTTATCAATCAATGCCAAGCCAAATAGTTGCTTGCATGAGGGTCAGAGGAGGACCCACACATTATTGAATTGCTCAATTTGTGAAGCTCTTTCTCTTGAATAAATCATCAATTTTTTCTTCAATTTTAATCATTTGTTTAATCTATTGATTTCCATCCCATTCGAATAATTCCTTTGTGGTGTGTCTTTTTTTTAAATGTACTTTTAAATAACTACTAACAATTTTGTATATGCTGAGTGTTGATTACTCAACTACTGATAACATTCATCACTAGAAAAATCCAAAAAAGTGATGATTTTCAGAATGTAAAAAGAAAGATAGACCAAAATACTTCAGTGACATTATATTATTTGGGTATGAGTGCCAGCTAAAACCCTTGAGAAACTGTAAGTACATGTCGAACATGAAGCCTTCTGCAAAACTGACATTTTAATACATATATTATATATTAACCCAAAAAGTTGTGTGTAATTTTGAAATTGTATACCATCTTTCACCATTAAACTGTTACAATGTAAATATGTTAAAATATTACTAGAATTGTCTTTAACATTACCTTGGCAACTTAGCAACTTGTTGACCATGCGTCTTTGAGGTCCGGAAATTCTGATCCCAATCATCTGCTGTATGAAGGTATTCTCTGGTCAAGTGATCGATGTCAGCAGTTCCTAAAGCAACCCACGGCTGCCAACGTTCCTTCACTTTCTCCAGTTTTTCGAACTGCTGCTCTGCTCGAGCAAAGACTCCTCCAAATCGTCTTGCATTTCTATATATGTCATAAACGAGCAAAACACAAAGTTTTAAATTGACAAGAGGAACATTAAAGGTAGAGAATGGAACCAACTAGCAAACTAATGAAATGGTGATCAGGCAAAAGATAAAACACACACACTTACATACACAGGAGAGAGAAAGAGAGAGAGAGAGAGAGAGAGAGTGAGAGAGAGAGAGAGAGAGAGAGAGAGAGAGAGAGAGAGAGAGAGAGAGAGAGAATTGCCAAGTTCTTCATGCAAAATTTTCTTTTTTTGGAATCAAAATAAATTAAAACATAGTGTGGATTAAAAACAAGCAAAATTAAAATGTTGAGGCTTCTTTATAATAGCAGAGAAATGCATGAAATTAAATAAATCAAATATGACCAGAGAAAAGTAGACTCCTGATGGTACGGAAAACAAAAGTGAAAAGAACTTAAAACGGTAACCATTTGTGAGATAAGTCTGAAATTCATTTACAGATTCTCAAGTTGATCTTGGCTTCCAATAATTTTTCCTAGCAGCCTCCTACTCCCCTTCACATCTATACAACAAAAAGAAAATGATTAAAAATATATAAACAATATCATGCTGGGACCGTTGAAACAGAATGGTGGTCCAGGAACAGGAGCTCACATTTCAGCAAAAAATAAGTTTAAAAAAAAAATAAAGAGATATCTTAACCTGTGTTTAGCTCAAAGAAGGCAAGGGTCTGGGAAGGGAACCTGACACAAACAATAAAATGCAAGAATTTGATCAAATAAAACACGAACCTACTAACACAGCATTATACAACACACAACTACCACAAGTCAACTTTTTATGATAAAAATTGCTGCAAAATTGGATCATTGTTTCCAAACCATAATATCAGTATCTCCACTTTCTCTGTCACCTTCCACTTCATCTTTGTTTTCTCTCATCCTCATAACAGGTGGATCTAAGTGTCCTGCCCCATATATGTCTATTTGCAGTACTTGAATTTCATCTCCTGAAGGGAAGAACTGGCCAGTCGATTACACCACTATAGAGCAGGCTGCTCAGCCAGCCCACCTCCTGCCACCATCATGGATTATAAGGTCTGAAGATGATCTAAGTACAACATATCGAAACCAGTCACCAGTTTAAATAAAATATTTATGCGATAAATACTGTTTTTAGCCAATTTTACTGAAACTTGTTAGCAATGGCAAGTTCATCAAAGAGTGCGGTATGTATTGACAAAGCAGAACTTGTGATGCCACTGGAGATACAGTTATTTCATGAAATTAAGTCTTTTGCAACGAAACAATATCCTACCATACAGCTTTCACAGCAGTGGATGCTTCCAGGCTGTTAATTGATAATGCCAGCAAGTTCATTATATTCTAAATTGCCTTCGGCGAATCAACAAAAAAGTCAGACACAGCATAGCTTGCTATCTATGTTTTTGGAATTGACATTGATATACACATGACAGAAGAGCTGTCAGTTTTGATGAGAAAGAAAGACTGGAGGGAAACTGACTTGCCAACCGCTGAAGAGATAGCTGAAGCCTTTGGCGTGAATTAGAACATGTTGGTCTCAGTTATCACCAATGAAGTACCAGTATCGATGGGCACAAAATAGACTTTTAGCATTGTTTTGCAAAAAATTACAACAATCAACAAAAGATTCAAATGGGATTGATTATTTTGAACATCAAGGAGCACTTTGTGCTAAATTTGTAAACACAGAACATGTAATGAAATTGTTGGTATGAATAGTAAATTTTTTGAAGTTGCATGTGTTTTTAGCCCATGTTTTTCAACAGTCTTTGATAGAACTGAACAGAGTACAGGGATATTTTGTATATTGAGAAGTACACTGATTAAGTCAAGGGTCATGCCTTGAATGATTTATTTATTTAAGACCCACTATTGTTCAATTTATGAAGGGAAATCAAAAGATCTAGAAGATTTAGAATTGTTTACATAGCTCACATTTTACTGGACTTCACTGCATAGTTGAATGCTCTAAGTATGACACTACAAGGAACTTATATGCATTTAAAAAGAAAAACATAGTGTCATAGCAATAACTTCTGAACAAAACTGTGCCAATTTCCCACACTATCTGTTGTTAGAGGAAATGTTGAGTTCTGGTGTTATTAGAAATATAGGAATAGTTTTCTAAACATTTTCAGAATATTGCAAATCCCACATCTGCTCCTGATCTGTTTTCAAGGCTGCTTGCCATTTCAGGAGAAAGTATCCCTCTGTATTTGTGAATCGAACAGACTGACCTGCAATATAATTCACTTTTAAAAGATTTATTCTTCTAAAGTAAAACTCTGCAGGTGTTCTACAACAGTTTTCCTCAGGATGAGTTTCCATGTCTCCATAATAATACAGGAAAAGTTATATTAAGTTTGTATCAACATGTGTGTATGAAAGGTTTCTTTCAGTTACGAAATAAATAAGTCAGTGACTCTGTGGCAACCTCACTGATGAAGATCTGCCGAACTGTTTGCATATGTCATTGCACCAACAATTTGTGCCAGATATAAATTTTATCTTCAGCAAAACCAAAAACAATTCAATATTGGTTAAATTCTGTTTTGTTTGTGATTAATGTTTTTGAGAACTGAATCCATTGCACTGCCAATAGAGAGGTTCTAGATAGTAAAACTTGTTTCTTTCACATGTAGTTAGAATCAATTGTTCCACCACTAAAGGCATGCTTTAGAGACTATTTGTTTTTTCCTCTCTTTCTATACCTCAACTTAAATATTGTAAGAATTTTACAGTCAACACACACAACAGTGCTGGAGTAATGCAGTTTCAAACCCAAACTTATCCTCTTTATTTTTGTAGGTGTATTGTCTTTTGCCAACAGTCACTAAAAGTGTAATAAACTCTTAATGAAGTGTTGTACAGAGTTTCAGATTTTAAAATTTCCCTATACAGCAATGTATAAAACCAAGCTGCATGCAAGTTGTCCAGTGTTCCTTGTGTGATTCCACTGCCATCTGATGTGGCATGTTTGCGCTTGCTCCATCTTCCTGCTCAGACATGGCATAGCAGTGCAGAAAGTGAAGAGTCTCACAGAAGGATCCACATGTGTACAGAGCTCTTGTCCATCCCTGACTTAACTCCTTTCTACAATGTGTTTTTGTTGGTTTGTCATCAACTCTTAACTCACAATCTGACTTACTCCTCCTAATCTTTTCATTATTTCTTAATTCATCTTCCACACATCTGTTTTACCATTATTTCACTACCTATTCATGATTTTTTCTAAGGTGTAGAATACCTTTCTTAAGCCATTTCGATTTACATTGACGACCAACCTGCCAGTTACTTTCTCATTTTACTACACACTCTTGAAGGAGAAATCTAAGTGTATATTAAAAGAATAGGCTAACGGGAATTGCAAGTAGTGTATTCATCATAGTAAAAAAGAAACTCAAACAAATCAAGACAGAAACTGAAGCTGTATATGAAATTGTTTGGGAAAGAGTCAGAATCAATGGTGAAATAAACTTATTATTGGATCCATCTATTAAACACCAAACTTATGCACAAATGACAAACTTTAGAAAAAAAACTTTAGATAGCCAATACATATGTTTCCCAATCATCTGTGATCATTGTAGGAGACTTGAGTCGCCAATCAACTGGGATAACTTCAGTTTTGTAAGTGAAGGCACAAAAACACACACTGCAAAAAAATACTAACCAATTTCTGTGACATTATTTCATACATATTAGAACCAATGTCAACAAATAGACTTAAAATCACTGGTGATGACCGCAATAAAACTGATATCACTGGGTATGATGTAGTTGTGTAGCCACGTGCACATAAGAATGGCGAGAAGATGGGGAGGGGGGAGAGCAATGCGAAGCGGGAAGGTTCCAAATGAAACTCTGGTTAATATGCTCATTCTTTGACACCTGACTATAGTGTGCACTGCAGAGTCCATATAGAACATTCAAATTTGATTTTCATATTCGTTTAGATATGGTAATTGTTCCTAGCCACTATAGTGTCTATTATGAGTAGCAGAAATCAAACACAACAAGTATTACATTTTCTGAGGATATATAATTTTATCTAGGGACAGTTGGAATCTGAAACATGGCTCAGTGTAGCGCTTACCCCAGCAGTGCCAGTTATCAGTGTAAGCTACCACTGGGAGAGGGACAAACAGCACACTAGTGATGCAACAAAGTATGTTCTGCCCCTCTCTGCACAGAAAGCATCAGCCACCCACTTCTTAATTGCACACCATTATATCACCAATGATTACAAAAGTACAAAGGGTAACCAATACAAGCAGGAACATTTATATGTTCAATAAAATCAAACAGTGGAAAGTCCAGAATGAGATTTCAACAACATTATAAAAAGGACGGACTGCTACTCACCGCATAGAGGAGATCCTGAATCACTGACAGGCACAATGAAAAGACTGCTAAACATTTAAGTTTTTGGACAAAAACATTCTTATTTGGAAATGTAAATCACACGCACACATTCACACAAGCACTGTCACACAAACATGGCCACTGTCTTCAGCCACTGTGGTCCGGGCGACAACGGCCGGTGACAGCGTCTATGTGTATGAGTTGTGCTTGTGTGAATGAATGTCTCTTTCACTTTTCCAAAGAAGGATGGATACGTTCAGCTAACTAGATAAAGAGATAGTTATTTCATATCTCAAAGAAGAATGCAAAACATTTAGCTCTGGACAAGAGCATGTACACAAACTGTAGTTTCAAGTTTAGAAGGATAATTGACAAAATACAGTGCAGACATGTACCTAGTAGAAGAATTCACAATGGAAGGGTCTCTTCATGGCATAAATTCTCTGTAAATGTACTGCTAAAGAAACAGCAACTCTTTACAATGGGTGTAAAACAAGGTATACAGCTACACACAGACACATGCTAAATAGAAACACAGTTCTCTCTCAAAAGAGCAATGCGTGAAATCTTCAATAGATACTGAAGCAGAATCTTCTCAAAAGACCCCTCACAAAACCTAAAGAAATTCTGAGCACATGTAATGGCTCTCAGTGGTACCAAAGTTAAGTCTTCTTACTTTCATTTATGACATACAAAACAAAATTTAGGGTAGCAAAGAATAAGAAAAAATGTTAATCATATTAAAATTTTTCTGTGATAATGAAGCTCCAGGAGACTATCTCAGCTTCATTCTCACACTACTCCGAAGATGAGCAATACACTTGGATGAATAAAAACATCATGACCACCTGAATAACAGCATGCCGATTCACCTTAGGAGTGAAATACAGAAGTGATTCTGTGTGGCATAGATTCAAAAAGTCCATGGTACATTTGCAGAGGTATGTGGCAGCAGACTTCCATGCATAGATCAAACAATTCCGAAAATATTAAGTCTCTGGCTTGTGGTCATGGAGCTGACCCTCAACAATGTCCCAGATGTGATCCAATGGGATCAGATCAGGTGAATTTGGTGGTCAAGGCATCAATGCGAGTCTACTATCATGCTCCTCAAGTCACTGTAGAATTATCTTGGTGAGTAATCATGCTAAAAACTGCTGTCTCTGTCAGGGAAGGCATCAAGCATGAAGGGATGCAAGGGGTCTGCAATAATGATCACATAGTCCACAGCTGTCATGGTGCTTTTGATTACTACCTCGTGTTCCATGGCAGTCCAGGTGAATGTTCTTCATAGCATACTACTGCCCTACCAGCCTGTATCTATGGTGTGGCGCACATTTGGAGCACCTGTTCGCTTGGATGACAACATATCTAAGCATGAATATCGAACTGGCGTAACAATAAATGTGACTCATCTGACCAGGTGATGAATTTTCACTGATCCTCAGACTGATCTCAATGATTCTATGCCTACTACTATTTTAATTAATGGATGATGTCACTGGGTCAACAATGTGCTCCCAACTGTGTGCTCTGTAACATTTGTGACTGCTCGAACATTAGACTGTCATCAACTCTGCCACACATTGCAGCCTATTCTGCATTACAGAGAGGTCAAACATACAATCTCCATGTTTTATGAGAGAACTGGATATCCAACACATTGTCGCCTAGCTGTGGTTTCACTGTACTTCAAGCACTTTCCACAGATTACCATGACAGCAGTGCGTGTACAGCTGACCGGCTTCACTGTCTATGAGGTGCTCATTCCCAGGTACATGGCCACAACAATCTGCACTTTGTAAAAGCTTTTTACATCAGTGGATTTTCCCCATATATGGTACGTACTGTCACTTGAGTGATCCCCATTTTTCTCTACTGTACTTGCACTCTTGGCATGCTGTGCCACATGCCCACAACACCACTTAGTGACATTTAGTCTCATGGTTGGAAATGGTCATAATGTATTGGCTCACCAATGTAGATATTAAACAATGGAAAATCCAGGATGGAATGTAACAATACAAGAGAAGGAAATTTGCTACTCACCATATAGCGGAGATGCTGAGTTGCGATAGGCACAATAAAAAGATTCACACAATCATAGCTTTCGGCCATTAAGGCCTTTGTCAGCAGTAGACACACACACACACACGCACACACACACTCACACAAGCACAACTTGCACACACGTCTGCAGTCTCAGAGAGCTGAAACTACACTGCGAGCAGCAGCACCAGTGCATGATGGGAGTGGCAACTGGGTGGGGGTAAGGAGGAGGCTGGGGCGGGGATGGGGAGGGATAGTATGGTGGGAGTGGCGGACAGTGAAGTGTTGCAGTTTAGACGGACGGCAGGAGAGAAGGTGTGGAGGGGGAGAGGGGGTAAGTAGCGGAAAGGAGAGAAATAAAAATAAAAAGAAATTAAAAGACTGGGTGTGGCGGTGAAATGACGGCTGTGTAGTGCTGAAATGGGAACAGGGAGGAGGCTAAATGGGTGAGGACAGTGACTATTGAACCTTTGCTAGTCATTAATATTTCCAGATATGGTATTTGGATTTTTAATAATGCATAATATTTCCAGATAGTTATTTGCATTTTTAATAATGCAAACTTACTCCAGAACAGCATTTCAAGTTGTTGATTATTCAATCAATGTTACTTATACATATTTTTTTCAAATTAAAAGAAAAAAAATTTACAGTACCTTTGTATTATAACTGGAAAAATTGAGTTCTCACTTGATTCAGCAGTACCCCTAAAATTATTGGGAAGGGCAAGGAAGCGTTTCAGCTGCCCATAATACTTCATGCGAATTTCTTCCATTGGTGGCTGAAATTGTAGTTTTTGTTGCCTGAAACCAAATTTTAAAATATTTCCTAGTTAAGTATTTAACTTTACATTTACATAAACTGACAATTTTTATCCTAAAGGAAATCAGCCAACATATGGCACAGATAGAGTACGACCACTACCATGATACTTTAAAGAACTGAATTCCCATGTGTAAAACAGTTACTTGACAAATAAGTTATATAATTTTCATTCCATTTTAAGAAGAGCTGGTTTCTCATGCATCTAAATTTTATGATGTTATGTCTCCTGAACTATGTGTTGTACAATAATATAATTTTGCAGGTACATTCGGTGGTGTACATGGGTACGGCCTGCAAAATGTGCTGCAAATAGAATTAGTAGCAAAGAAGTAATAAAATTAAGATGTCATGTCTGATGCTGAAACTTTTACTGCATGAACAGTGACAATGTAATAAACCACAAACATTCTTTCTTTTGTGGTTTTGTGGGGGTGTCAGTGAGAAAAAGTTTTGAAAAGGTTTGAAATGATGTGTAAAATCTGTTCCAGATAGTTATAATCTTGTTGTTGAAAAAGCATATTTTTTGTTGACCACACATGCAATTTCAGGCTCCGATGACTCTCCTTAAGAGTTTACAGTACTGTTTGTAATGTGTATAAACCATTCTAGGATTTCTTGCCACATCAGTTCTAGGCAAAATCTTACACTATCAGTGATTACCACCATTGTCTTTGTCAGGAGCAATTGACTGTTGTGGCTGCTGCTGAGGCACCCTTGTATGCAGAAGGAAATGGTATATTGAAGTACTAAGAAATGATGATACATGTTTGAAGCTATAGAGGTTGTAGATACTGTGGTTATGAATCCCACAGTAGGCAGTTCAGTTGAAGAGCAATGGACATCTTTAAATTATACAAATAGTAGAAGTTGGACACACAAACATATCAACAGGGAAGGTAACTGTGAAGAAATTCTTCAACTGCTCAAAGAAAGAAGGAAGTAAGAAAATGTTCAGGGAAAAACAAGACCACTATAAGTCACTTCGAAAGCTAGGGCAAAATACTTGTAGGAGGAAATGAAGAAATCAAAAAAGAAATGATTGTTACAAAGACAGGTTCAGCATACAGAAAAGTCTAAACAACCTTCAGGAAAATTAAAAACAATGGCATTAACATTATTAATGCAATGGGAATACCACTGTTTAATGCAAAGGAGAGAGTGGCTTGTTGGAAAGAGTATTTTGCAGGCTTCTATAAGGACGAAGGACTGTCTGAAGATATGACAAAAGAGGAAGTGTGAATTGATACGGTAGACTTAAGGAATCCACAGAGTGTATACGTGGACAAGGAAAAAAAATTCCCAGATTTCCCGGTTAAGAATACACTTTCTCCCGGATGACAGTATATTTTCCCTTATCAACTCTTTAAATGGTTATGGTTTTATGCACGGGTGTACAATTTCAAGGCACTTTAGAAAACAAAACTCAGGGAAAAAGACACGTTTTGGAAATATCTTTTATGTGCAGCAACATGTACGCTGCGTATTTTCGTATTACAAAAGCATACATTGCAATTCCACCAAACACCGCATGTTACTTTCCGAATAATTGAAATCGAGATTTCGATGCACTTTTGTAAGCCGTTCGTAGCTTATGTCACGTGATCTCGCTAGCCGATGACAGCGGATATTCACGTGATGTAGTCAGCCAATAGCAACATCACTGTTAAGTAGCACAAACACACGAACAGGGAAGTTTAATAGTTTAAATTAAAATACATAGTGTTGCTACAAGAAAAGAAAAGCTTTCACATATAATATTGGTCTCAAGCTGCAAGGGACTAAGCTTTCGCATATACTGTTGATCTTTTTTGCGCGTGTTACACTTTAAGATATATCATAAAAATGTGCCAGTAAAATTTTTAATAATGACATAAATGTCTGATCTTCAGGGTTCGAAATTCTTCTAAATGGCTCGTCACCAAAGAGTTGATTTTTAAATGAGAGTCAAACGTTCTGTGATTTTATAAATTCATGGTACATTCTTGAACAAAGTTCAACTTATGTAAAAGAATAATTACTTCGAAAGTTAACACTTTTCAAGCCACTATTAGCAATATTTTCCCGCGACCTGTTAGAAATAGGTTGGTTTCAGCAGTTGCCACAGAGCGCAGATAACAGGCGACACCGCGCTTGGGTAGCTATCATGACGTAGGAAGCCCCTATGAACGTACGTGTAAAACATTGAAAGATCATACATTATGCCATAAAAGAAACAAGACATCAGAGGATACTGCAAGAGCATCGGAATTTCGTGAACCATATTAAAATGTGCACATTTAAAGTGCATACAGGGCACATTCGTATGTCCAGATGCCCAGTGAAGTAGACCTCAACCTGATATTAAGCTTTTCAGTGTGGTTTTCGGGATGTAAATTTTCTTGAAGCACCAGTACTGTATTATATCATGTTTGGTTCTTTATTATGGCATAATGCCATATGTCCTAGAAAATGAAAACGTGCACTTGAAATGCAGCGAACAGTTGAAACTAGCCAGTACTGTGGAATTAAACATTTCGTTTCAAATGCATTGACTGCCTCTGCGGAAAAGGTTAACAAAAGTCAAATTTCTTTAGCAAACAGACAAAAATAACTTCATTGTTCCGCAAGGTGATTAATGCTTGACTGTCAAAAAGCTGAAAATAAAATAAAACCTGAAACTAATGACATATTTCGGCCTTCCGTAATTATGTGAATGTGTTTTAATTCAGTTGATAGCTCCCAGTCACAGATATCCGTTTTGTTTTCATTTGACGTGAGAGTTAACGAAGGGGAAACAGCAAAATCACTAAATGTAAACACAAGTCACGTGGAGACTACCCACTATAACTCAAGCTGCTCTGCGCATCAGCCTCGGATCTACGACATTTGCGAACCGGGTCGATACAAAAAAAAATCGAGTTTTCAAAATATGTTCATCTTGTAGCGCCCATCTTTCCGAAAAGTCTGAAACAGAAAACATACGTATTGGAGGAAATGTAAGACATTTTATTTGGTCGCAGTGCCACGCCTATTCATAAAGCATTTTTCTACCGCAGGTCCAAACTATATTCAGGAGAGTGGAAACGGAAATGTCCTATGGTGCCTCTCCTGCTCCCAGTCGGCCGGTTTAACAGCCTGCCCCTCTTTTAAAAAAATCTCGCAATTAATAGCGGATGGGATTATTTGTAATCTAGAGAACAAGAACTCATCAGAAAATCTGAACTCTTTATTGCCTATTAGTTAATAACTTGCTGTTTTGTGTGACATAAAATTAAATATAGGCTACACAAAACCAATAAGGACAAGAGAAATTATGCATTTCTTCAATCCTTAGCTCCTAGCATTTTTTTTTCTCTCTAATCTTGCTACAGCTTTACATGGCGTGCTTTCTTTTCTGCGAAAGAATCTATTATGTCAAACATTTTGTTACATGAAAAATCGAAATGTCGTTATCTAATACTGAAAAAGCTGTTAATATAAATAATACACAAGACTGGTGTGGTTTCTCGATCCGATTGCGTCTATTTTGTCACTGTCTGCTAGATAAAACAAAATAGGCCTTTCTAATATAGCAGCAATTTTGTAACACACCAAATAAACGAGACTGTTTTGGCATAAATGGCCATTTTTATAACACGACAGAATATAATCAAATAAGTATCAATATCAAATGTCTATTAAACCTACTACAAGCAAAAAGCTTTATGCTAGGAAATAACTTCACATTTCATTCATATGCACCAGCTTCTCAAGCATGAGACCGGAAAGTAGTATTACGAAATTTTTATATAAATTTGCAATCGTCTTATTCTTCCATAATTTGTGTGATGACCCGTTTCTTCTCCTTCCTCGTTCTAACAAACAATCTTGTTATCACCAATTCTGTAGCTATTGCTGCCGCTGTCAAAATTTGTTCGCCGATTAACTTCACTAACCCTGCCAGAATCACAGGTTTAGTTATCCCGTGAATATTTTACGGCTAGGCGTTATTACGTGTTCGAACAAGATGTTTTCCGCGTTACTTCCAGAAAAGAACTGAAGCAGCCGCTAGCCGGGGACTGTACTATTGGTTCTTACTAGTGTGGCGATCTGGCCAAAAAATTTTCTGTCAAAATTTCATTTTCTTGGATACACCGAGAAGATAATACGTAATCTTTCTCACCTGCTATTCCTGTCAGTCGTTTATTTACATTCTGATAGTCTGAATTACGGATTTCGCTAGTAATTATAACAATGCTGATGATTTGCAAACCCAGTCAACAACATAATCAGACAGCGATTGGCATTCATCCGTTCGGCTTTACTTCCTCAGCTCGTATAGCCCCGTCCCCTTTTGTCTACGGATAGTTTATTTCTAGATGCGACGAGGATTCTCCTGACGGAGATATCACATGCATTCAAAAGTCAACTTATGATTCATTCTGATATCAACTTCAAATGTGTTCAAAAACCAACAGGGACGCGTTTCAAAATCATATGAATAATCGATAGACAAATGTGCGCTGGATGCTAGGTGCTTTGTGAAACAAGTTTTTTTTTTTCTTCAAGAATACGAATTTGGCGCTCCCTTTTCCCGGTAACATCTAGCTGCTTGCTGCGACTGCTAGCACAGCCAACAGCCACATTCCTGTTGCCAGAAGCAGGAGAATCTACTACTCAAACGTGACTCAACTGCGCATGTGCATGAGCCCGCGCGTAACTGCTAAAACAAATCGAATGTAAACAGTGGCGACTTCACGCTCATTGGAGGCAACTTGTTATGAAGCACTGCATAGTTTTCCTAAAGCTTTGACACATTTTCAGTTGGCAGACGCTTGCATGAGCACTGTGTGTCGTTGTTATATATGGCGCATTTCCTTTGCAATTTATTTTCATATTTTTCTCTCGTTTATGTTTTATTGTTTAAGTATTATTCTGCATTAGCGGGATACAGTAATATCCTTTGTTATAGTATCGGTCTTTCAGTCAAAACTACAAAAATTTAACTGAAAACTAAAACAACGAAAAATTCACGGAATTCTAAAAATATCCCGGGTTTTTCCGGGTTTTCTCCCGGATCAAAAAATTCCCGGGTTTTTCCCAGATATCCCGGTTGCCCCGGGTCGTATACACCCTGAATCCAGTATTAATGTCAGAGTTTAACAGAGCTTTGGAAGATTTGCGACCAAATAATGCAGAAGTGCCAGATAACATTTCTTCAAAATTCTGAAATCTTTGGGGGAAGTGGCAACCAAATAATTATTCGACATCTTGTGTAGAATCTGTGATACTGGAGTCACACCATCAAACTTTCAGAAAAATATCATCCACACAATCCCAAAGACAGCAAAGTAGGTAAGTACAACAACTATCAGCAATCAGCCTGTCGGCTTAACAGCTCATGCATCCAAGTTGCTGACAAGAATAATATACAGAAGAACACAAAAGAAAATTGAAGATTGCTAGATTGCAATAAGTTTAGTTTTTTGAAAGGTAAAGGCACCAGAGTGGCAGTTCTGGCTTTGCGAATGTTAATGGTAGCAAGGCTTATGAAAAATTAAGTTTCGTTCAAAGGATTTATTGACTTAGAAAAAAATGTTTGACAAAGTAAAATCGTGCAGAATGTTTGGAATTCTGAGGAAAATAGGAGTAAGCTATAGAGAAAGAAGAGTAATATACAATATGTACAAGACCCAAGGAGAAACAATAAGACTGCAAGACGAAGAGCGAAGTGCTGAGATTAAAAAGGATATAAGGCAGGGATGTAGTCTTTAGAGCATACTGCTCAGTGTATACAGCAAAGAAGCAATGATGGAAATCAAAGAAAAGTTCAAAGATGGGATTAAAATTCAGGATGAAAAGGTATAACTGATAATATTCACAGATGACATGGCTACCCTTCGTAAGTGTGAAGAAGTATTACAAGATCTGCTGAATGGAATTAACACTCTAATAAGTACAAAATATGGATTGAGAGTAAAATAAGTGACAAAAGTAATGAGAAGTAGCAGAAACGAGAATAGTGAGAAACTTAATATCAAATTTGGTGATCACAAAGAGGATGAAGTTAAGGAATTCTGCTACTTTGAAAGCAAGATAACCCACAATGAACGAAGCAAGGAAGGCATAAAAAGCTGACTAACATTGCCAAAAGGGCACTAGTGGCCAAGAGAAGTCAACTAGTACCAAACATAGGCCTTAATTTGGGGAAGATTTTTTAGATAATACATTTGGATCACGGTAGTGAATCATGGGCTGTGGGAAAACAAAAAAAAAAAAAAAAAACGAATCAAAGTGTTTGAGACATGGTGCTACAACAGGATGTTGAAAAATACGTGGACTAGTACAATACAGAATGAGGAGGATCTCCACAGAACAGGCGAAGAAAGGAACAAAAGGAGAATACTGACAAGAAGAAGGAACAGGATGACAGCACACATGTTAAGACATTATGGTGGTAGAGATCTGGACATTAGGCACTGGTAGATATTGAAGGTGAAGGCTTGACAATGACAGCTGTTGGTAGGATGATGATGCACCCAGGACGTAGGGTGTCGGTGGGTGTTGGCAGTGGTGCCTCAATGACAGTGGCCTCTGGTCAGTCCTAGTGCAGTGAGGCATGGCACCTGGGAGTGGCGGATGACAGTCCTGCGTAGAAATGGCAACAGATGTTTACAGCAAGGACAATTATTCCTATCAGTGGGCTGTTGGCGTCAAGGCAGAATGGTGTTGGCTGCAGCAAGGTCCAATGGCAACCTAAACATTCTCCAGTGGAAGGATAACAGCTTGGCACTGAGTTGGCATGTAACATGGCATAAAAAAGTGGTGTCCTTACTACAGTGCTCTCTACTGTGATAGGCACACTGCCTGCTGATCACGTCAGCACTGCTGGACACCATAAGGCTGTAATAATAATGCCGTGTGACTAGGGCCTCCGTCGGGCAGACCTTTCACTGGGTGCAAGTCTTTCGATTTGACGCCACTTTGGCGACTTGCACGTCGATGGGGATGAAATGATGATGATTAGGACAATACAACACCCAGTCCCTGAGTGGAGAAAATCTCCGACCCAGCCGGGAATCGAACCCAGGCCCTTAAGATTGACATTCTGTCACGCTGACCACTCAGCTAATGGGGCGGACACCATAAGACTTTGTGAAGCTATGATGTAAACATCCCATGCAGTTCAACATTATACTTGCAGCTTGCATGCCCCTGGAGAGGTGGCAGCCCACAATACATGCCTTGCATGCACAGTAGTATGGTCCCAGGTGGACAATATACTAACAATCATCTGACATGATATGACACACAAGCCGATTCCATCACTTTGTGTTCCTGATTTTGACTTTTTGTGCGTATCACATCCTTTGAATAGGATTGTATGTATGTTGCTCATATTCTGCTTGATGTTTGCTCACATCTCTAATATTGGGCACAGTAAATGGTTTCACATTTGTTTTTGTTTCACATAAAATATAAGCCAGGTTCATCACAAGGCTTTCTGTGGGTTCACTTATATTTCTTCCTACTGCTCAATTTAAACGCATTGTAATTGTATTGCTCATATTCTAATTATCCTCCCTTCCACACCATCGATTTTTTGCACTTTCTCGCATTTAATGGAGGACCCCATACTGTAGCTTTTCACAGAATTGGTATTCAACTTTATTACTTCTTGTCACTAAATGAATTTGTAATTCTGCTTTGAATGGCATTGGCTCTTTGCACTGAATATGCTTTGTAGTCTTACTGACTACAGCATTCCTTCTTAAAAATGGAAAAAAATGTAACAGTAGTTATGTAAATGTGTTTGCACATTATTAACACATTCTACAGAAACATGTTTTAACAGAAATCAATATACTAGAATCATCCTCCGACTCCAATGAAAATTTTGGAGTTCTCCATTAAATGTGAGAAAATACAGAAAATGGCCACAAACAAAAATTGAGTACCAGCAATATAGTTACAGTGCATTTGAGTTGAGCAGTTCCGTAAAACACCTTATCATGAAATCAACTTCTGTTTTATATGAAACAGAAACAAATATGGAATCATTTATCCCCAAATATTATGGATGTGAGCAAAATTCAGACTGAATACAAGCAACATACTTGCATTGCAATTCGAAGAGTGCAATACACAAAAGAAGTTGTAATTACGAACAAAATTCGATGAAACAAGGGGCAACGAAAAAAGATTCTATTTATTATGAAACCAAAATGAATATGGAAGATCTTGAATTACATAATAAGAAAATGATGCAAAGCAGGACTAATAAATTTACAGTACTCCAAGTGGTCTGGCAATTAACCAAAGTCACGATAATGGTAATCCCTGTATGAGTTTCACCCCCTTGATGTAGTGGTTTATTAGATACTTAGTTTCACATCCATGAATCATATGCATGACTTTACTCATCACAATAATAAAAATTCTTATACAGAATAGAAGGAGTTGTCAACGAGAAACATTTGCAGTATGTTTTCAAATTTTACTTTGCTGTCTGTTAGACATTTATATCACTGGGTGAGTTATCAAAACTTTTAGTTGAAACACTATGCACCCTTTTTGTGCTAAAGACAACTTAATGTGGAGTAATGAATGTCTTTTTTCTTCTCGTATTGTATTTATGTACATCATTATTCCTTTTGAGCTGTTATGGATTATTGACAGCAAACTTAATGAAAAAATAATATATGATGAAGCAGTAGTCAGAATGCCCAACTTCTTAAACAAATGCCTACAAGATGATTATGAGTGAGCAACAAATATTATTTTTTACAGCGTGTTCTTGAGCAATGAAGACTTTCTTTCTAGACAAGTTACCCCAAAACATCATTCCATATGACATTATTGAACGAAAATATGCAAAATATCTGAACTTACTGATTTATCTTTCCATAAGATTTGTAATGATTCCGAATGCATTTGTGGCTGAACTAAGTTGTTTTAGGAGTTCTAAAATGCACTTTTCCAGTTTAAATTCTCATCAACATGGAGATCTAAAGTTCTGAATTTTCCACTCTATTTATTATTTTTTTACCACGTGTTACACCTAGATGGGCATTTAAAACTGAGAGTGAGACCATCCACAGAAAACCAATCAGTGATAATTTTAAGAACACTGTTTGCCATTTCTTCTGTTTCTGTATGTATTCTTGGACTGATTGTAACACTAGTGTCATCTGCATAAAGAACTAGTTCTGCTTGTTGTATATTAGATGGAAAATCGTTTACAATACTATACATGGTGGAGAAAAACTGTGTCACTAAATTTTAACACTGGCTAGATGCTTCCATTAGGAACCAAAATTACTTATGTTGTGTAGGTCGAGAACGCAACATTTTTAAACTGCGGAAACTTGGCACCACATGCTCCAATTGGCTGTGAGATTGCCCTGTTGCTGTTCATCGGTTGATGGCAGCGCTGTGGTTGTCGGTTCACACATACAAATGTCCCTTTCCCCGTCACTGCCCCAATGTGATAAGCACATGTGTCGAATAGGTCTTGCTGTTTGTCTCCACCTCACATCAAAGGCATTCACACTTAAGCTTCACTTCAGAGCACACACACATCACCTGCGATTTAGTCATATAGTAAGTGGGGCGGAACAATATTTGTTTGAAGAACAATGAGATATGGTTTTCGTTTATGGACTAGCCAATGGTAATGCACATGAAGCTTGATGGTTGTATGAGGAACAGTACCCAGCAAGACCCCACCCACACCTACAAACGTTTACAGCAATTCACCAGAGACTTGGCAAAATAGGGTCATTAGTGGGATATCATGGTGATGCTGTAAGATCTCAAACACGACAGAATGCTGCATTTGAAGAGACTGTTCTCAAGCACTTTGAGGAAGCACCTATGACAAGTACTTGAGCAGTTGAACACGACACAAAGGTCACTCATCGGTTAGTCTGGGAGGTTTTGGGGGATGATGGCCAGCATTTATTTAGTTTCCACTCTGTCCAAGACCTAAATCCTGTGGTGGACTACAAGCACAGGCTAGGGTTTTGCCAGTGGTTTCTGTGATGTGCTGCACAAGATCCCGAATTCTCCGCCACTGTGTTGTTTACCAAAGAGTGCACCTTCCATCGGGACGGCCTTTACAACACTCGAAACCTTCTTTACTGGGCAAGGGGAAATCCTCACATCACATATGTCCACCGGCACCAGGAATGATTTTCACTCAACATTTGGGCAGGCACTGTGGGTGAGCATCTGATTGGGCTGGTCCGTCTACCTCCTAGACTAACTGGGCCAAATTACCTTCATTTTTTGCAAGGAACTCTACCCGGCCTGCTGGAAGATGTTCCCCTGGACATACAGCTATGCATGTGGTTGCAACGTGATGGGGCGCCCACACATAACAGTCGTGCTGTGCACGGACATTTAAATGAACTCTTTGATGGCTGGGTAATTGGCAAAGGTACTCGCAGAACATGGCCCCCCATGATCAGCAGACCTCATGCCACCAGACTTCTTCCTGTGGGGATTCTTCAAGGTTCTAGTTCACCCTCCTAGACGTGAACCATCTCGAAACGAAGAGGATCTTTGAAAGCGTTAGGCAAAACACTGTTTGGCATTACCAAGCTCGTGTCACATCAGAGGACTGCCAGTTCGAGCACCTACTTTAAGTAAACAATGTCCTAGCTACAAAAAAAGGTCCTTCTCAGGGCCGACACAATTTGTCAAAGACAAACTAACAGCTGTTGATGGGTTTGTTCCCGGTACGTATTATCATGAAACTACAGAAGGATGTGTCAGGACCTCAGCAGATTCGCCTCCAAGTCCCCGGGGTGGAAGGCTGGCACGCTACCACTGAGCGTGGGGGCCACCTTGGATACATTGTGATCTCCGGCAGGCAAAACATTCACGGTCACGCTTTGTCCAGAGCATCGAGCAACAGAGCAATCCTGTGGCCAATCAGAGCGCATGGCACCAAATTTCTGTAGTTCAAAAATTGTGCATTGTTGACCTACTACACAACATTAGTAACTTTCATTCCTACTAGCATCAGCTATCCGGGGTTAAAATTTTGTGACACAATTTTTCTCCACCCTGTATAAGGAACAATAGTGGACATAAGACTGAACCTTGGGGAACCTCTTATATGATCTTTCCTCAGTCAGAGTAATGTCCCTGGCCTACATTGGTTGTATTACTAGTGACGCTATATTATTATTTAAGGTCTGTAAAATTTGGTGAGCGAACATGTCAATGGTATTCTCAGTAGATCAACTCTTCTGAAACCCAAACCATGACTTTCTGAGGATATTATTGTTGCTCAGGTGAGATGCTGTTCTATAATACACCACCCTTTCAAAAATTTTGGAAAATGATGTCAGCAGTGGAACAGTCCAGTAGTTAAAAACTGTAGGAGAAGGCAGAGACTGGAATACCTCCAACAAATAATTGAGATGTAGAATGCAAGTGCTACTATAAGATGAATAGATTGGTGTAACTGATGAACTCATGATGGACAGCATAAAAACCCATCAGAGGTGTTTTAATCAAGCAAATAACTGAAAATGGGTAAATTGTGGACACATTAAGTTCTGATGGAGAAGACCTTTTTAAAAACAATGAATAAGTCATACCTTAAACTTTAATTGATAACAACGTAGAGTGCAAAAAGAAAACACAAGGTACACATTACTTTTAATATAAAATGCAAGTACAGTTATATTTAAATAATTGTAATAATAATAATGTTTGTTATAACAATCACATGAATTGGTATCATTAGTAGCTCCCTTGCATGTGATGGCCACATGCCTGATTCCATTTATGCTATTCAGAGTCTCAGTTTGGCCTCCCCTTTCACATTTCTGCACTTTGATTGTTCCTTTCATCAGGAGATGCTGAATTCCTTTTGTGTGAAGTACGTAGATACCAAAGCTAAAATGAATAACTTAATTTTCTGCCTGAGGATGATGACAGCAATTCTTCACTTTCAGATAGAAATATTCATAGGAATATTGCCAGAAAAGTGCTTGGGCTTTGCAGTCATGTTTCAAGTCAATTAATTGGTCTTGGAACTTCTGATGGTATTCTCATGTTCCTTCTGAAAATCCACTGGTTATGTCACTGACTAGTCACCACATTTTTCACAGTGCTCTACCAAATATAGACACAGTGTATCACAACACACGTGCCGCTGCAGCAGCTTCAGTATTGATGCTTCACTGCTGCTAAATCAGCAGTTCATGACAAATCAGTTAATGAAATTCCCTTACCACAGCTTTTCCTCTTGAATTTGAGTTCATCATGTCTTGCACACATACCGGCAAACACCTGGCAACATTACAACAGCTTGGGGAAATTAATGTATTACTCTAACAAAATTGTATTTAAAGATATTTTGTTATTAATATGTCTTCTTCAAGTTGTGCTGGTCTCATTTTTAAACTAACTGTCAATCAAAATACCATTTTAGTATTCAATTCAGCTATTATGAATTATCAAACAAATACTAATAAACTTAAATTCACCTACATTTTGTCAGTTGGTAACTAACATAATCATAAAGAAAGCAAACATACAAAACGCACTACTGCCACCCCTCAGCGGCCACCTTTCCATTGCAATGTCCATCTGTCATCTATTTACATTCCAGAGGCCCCTCAAGAAGTGAAAATGCCCAGGATGTGTGGTGCTGCTCTGTGCCACCTCTTATCACCCAGGTTTTAAAATTTCAACCACCATTGGTAGAACAGTAGATTTCCCTATCATCTTGTCTGATGTCTTCCTTTATACATCACACACACACACACACACACACACACACACACAGAGAGAGAGAGAGAGAGAGAGAGAGAGAGACAAAACTGTAGGTATTATTCTACAACAGGCTGTTACTGTTTAAGTATAACCTTTCCAAATATTGGGGCAAAATTTGTTTTCATGTTATGTTAGACATAGTTACTTTTTGCCTCGAATATTTACCTACATAAAACCTTAAATGATGTAATTTGTAGGGATATAAAGTGGAACAATCACATAGACACAGTTGTTGGTAAAGCAGGTGGCAGACTTCAATCTGTCGGTAGAGTGCTAGGGGCATAGGAGATCGCTTACAAAACACTCATACAACCCACCTGTGGAAGAAGTTTCAAGTCCGTCCATGTCTATTTTTGCAGAGCTGCCTTCATAACAAGTACTCTGCCTGCAGAAAGTGATCTTTCTAGGGATATAATATTTACCATGACTGACTTAGAAACACCAGCAACTTTATGACTGTGTGGTCAATAAAAAGTTTTCCATTTTTTTTATTTAAAAAAAGAGGAAACTACTAGTCTTTCGTTATCTGTACTGGGAGTGAAATGAAGTAAACAGCTTCTTATCAAAATTAGTTTCAGAGTCTTTTTGTAAAAGTGGAAGAGTCTTACTTAAAATAACTTGGTACTAGTTGGAATTCTGAGGGTATCCATAGTTAAAGCTTCCCAGATCACAATAAAAATTATATCTGCTCCTGCACTGCTGACAGCAACCTATTCTGCAAATCATCCAAATTTCTAAAATTCCATTCCATTACTGCAGAGCATGTATCTAACAGCAGTGCTCATACATAGGGACTACTACAGAGGCACCTTTGTACGGGGTGGTTCGTGTGCGGGGAAACCAGTGGAAACGCTGGTGACAGTTTAGCAATATAGCTTTATTATGTCTTCAATTCTACATGAGGCAGGCGTTGCTGCTAAGACGGCACTTGACAATGTTGCATCAGAGCTCCAGCCCAGCAGTTAAGGCAAGGTTACAGCCAGTTGCGACAGAGGCACTTCCTGGAGGAGTGACAGACCACATGGTCGGCCACTGCTCTTCTCTCTGCAGTGACAGCGGCATCTAAGCATGGGTTTTCACCCATGCCCCTCGGACAGGTGTGGGATGGCAGCTGGCATTGTGACACTGAGTCCCTCCCTGGGCCTCAGCATCGGCACCAGCAGGCACGGACAGCAAGCTGGTAGGCATGTGGCACCAAGTCCTGCGAAGCATCCAGTGTGGCGGCACACACACCCTGATTTCAAACCAGAGGATGCTGCTGGTCCTGCTCAGTCGTTTCACAGTCCAGCGGTGCTCTGGCATCACAGTGCAGCTACTTTGTGATGGCCAAGTCACAGAAGTAAATGATGTCCTGTCCCCAAATTCAGCCTCATTTATACTCCACAAGTGCCCATTTGTTTCTCTAAAACCTGGTATCTAGTCACATTGACTATAACAAAAATATTCATTCAAGTGGGGTGGAAATGACTGGCTAACTATATCATTCTTTGCGGGGCACTTTACTGCTGCTTTCAGCTATCATTGCCTGGCAACTCATTTGCACATCTGTTATTGTGCCCTACTTGCCAACATAGCATGATTGACAGCCACAGCCTTATTCCAAAAACCGAGCGAGGTGGCGCAGTGGTTAGCACACTGGACTCGCATTCGGGAGGACGACGGTTCAATCCCGCGTCTGGCCATCCTGATTTAGGTTTTCTGTGATTTCCCTAGATCACTTCAGGCAAATGTCGGGATGGTTCCTCCGAAAGGGCACGGCCCATCTACTGGAACTTCTATTACCTATTACCACTGGATTGGGCTCCCTCATACTACATCACCTCAAATATAAAAAAGCTATGCCAAGCAAAATCAGAATCAACACGGTGCTAGGAATGACCGCCCTTGAAGTCACTGATACTCCTATTCTGCTACTGCTCTACATGCTGTAGCATTTGTTCTGCAGCCAACCACCCTTCTTGGACTGCTATCATTCGGCTTAAGGAGTGGTCTGACCCGGCTCCCAAGTATCTTTTGGGAAGGTAAGATTATGTTTCAATAAAATCTCTTGTGGTTCGACTAGCCAGTACAGCTGTGCTTGTGTCACATTAACTAGAGTAACTCCCACCTTATCACTAGTATATGAAACGTAGACCCATTAATTAGTAGTCCACTGCCTCACAACTCCAAATGTTTTGCCGCAAGAGTTTCCCTTGCTCATAACAACTACTGACCACCACCATGTCATTTTTCACTGAACAGACCCAGTGCCGCTCTGCTCTCTGAAAATAAGGCTTTGGTTCAACCACCTCATCTGGACAAAGTTTCCCCTTAAATAGTTGCAGAATGCATTTATCCCAACTCATTATAGCCTCACGAGTTGGGAATACTGTGACCAGCCCAATCTGACATTCTTCGAGCTCACCCTTGCTCATCTTCAGTTGTCGATCCCCATCTCCTCTTAATAGTAACACCCCTTCTTCCCTAACTTGCATATATTTCCCAACTGTCGCTAGCTTCACCGGATAAGTGTGCACTATGTAATACCAAAATAGTGTGTGTTTCCCAGCCATTAGTATTTTCACTGATACGTGCAATCGTGCGCAATCTGTTATTACACCCACTGCTGCACTATGGTAGTATAATGGTAAGTTCTGATTACTCAGTTCCACTACTAGTTGTAGCTCCAATGTCAACTCTCCTTCCACCTTCCATCCCTTCAGAAATTGCTCAGGTGACAGCAAGGCTAGACTTAATTGATTATGCAGTGCCTCATGGACTGCCTCCTGCAAATTTGTTAGCTTCAAACCTTGCATCCCAGATGCTATCACCTAGCAGCTGCAATAACCTTGTCAATGTTAACCTTGCATCTAATACCTCCATATGAGCTTGCATTGCCTCCAAATCCCAGTTCATGGTACTAACGACGTTCCTGAAATAATCCATGACTTCCTTAGTCAGATGGTGGAGCATACATGTGTTGTTCAGCACACTGCTCTCCAAGTTCATAATTTATGTGGAACGCCACTCTACATTCACATTATTTGCTTCTGCTAACTCTCTTGTGGCTTCTGTGTCTTATTCAATTTGCTCACATCACTTGTATCTGCTGTCCCAAAGACTGTCTACAATATTATACCCCCACATCTACCTTAAGCTCACACGGAACTACTTCAATCTAGAGATGGACAAAACTGTTCTTTTCAGAGATTGGATCAGAACTGGTCACTCACTGGAATGGATTAGTTCTTTTTCATGACTCACCACTCACCATTCACTCACAAAAATAAGTAAAAGGAACATACACCTTTTTAATTCAGGTCACTAAACCGGTATTTTTATTTGATTTGGTCTTATTTTGAAAGAACATATGAAGAGGAGCAATAATTTTGTATTATGGCCCTAGTAACTTTCAGATACAAAAGTTTTAAATTTTGTCTACTGCAAAAGTTATAAATATTACAACAAAACCCTAAACAGTTTTTATCAAGTGGAAAAATTTTACGGCACAATCTGCATCTGCATTCATTCTGACTGAAATTATTCCTACCGGAAATTCCTGTAGGCAGTCCTAACTCCCTTCTAAGTTTAATGGACCATTCCTATTCCCTGGATTATCTCTACCATTGTCCCTACACTCTGCTGGTAACCAAAACCTCCTCTACAACCAAAAATTCCTTCTTCAGTTCATAACACTATCGAAAAATCTTTCAGTTCAGTTTTTACTGTACATGATGGCATCACAGTCAAAATACTCAAGCTTATTGTTGATCCAGTACTGCTCACAATAACTACTGCTTCCTAGACCTTGAATCTCTTTCCTGGACAACAAACATTCATTCCCATCAGAATAGTACCAGAGATCTGATTGCTAAGAAGAGTAGCAGGGTACATTCTGTATGAGGGGAGAGTGAATGTAGCTATCAGAAAAGAACTGGGAGTAAAAATTTAAATGAGCAGATTAAAGAATACAGGAACAACTGGAAGGATTATGTCAAAATAATAGAAGACACAGCTTTTACGATCACTGGCAACACATTACAAGTGTGATGCCAAGTCAAAGGATAAGAAGTAACAACACGCTCAAAAACATGTAAATGTTTATTGAGCTACTGAAATTTGATATATTCTTTTGAAATCAAGAACAGAAACATGATGGAAGAGTTTTCTGCATTAATGTATCATTCTGAAGATCTCAGCTTTTGTTTGCCTTGGTAGCTGAGTGGTGAGTGTGGTGGATAGTGAGGTGGCCCAGGTTTGATTCCAAGCAAAGTTGAATTTTTTTTTTCCACTCACAGACTGGGTGTTGTGTTGTGCTTACTTTCACATCGTAATATGTAGCACTACTATGCCTGGATGGATACTGTCAGACAATAAACTGGAAAAAAACGGAACTTTCTTTATTTTCTGTTTTCACAGACGAGAAAGGCTTCATGTACTAATAAGGTTTGCAAATCCACATGTGCACATGGTCTATAACACATTTTTTGTAGCTTGGGAAACGTTTCCTTAAGGATGTGATGTCACATGCCATTGCAGCAGCCTAGCGCAAAATTTCCTTCCCATTCATGACAGCCACAAGAAACACATTTTGAAATCAGATGAGCTACCATTCATTTTTTCCGAACCGCCCATTATCCACTCTTTTGAAAGATCTGGCCCTTTGAATCAATTCGGGAGCAGAGTGCCCATCTCTACTTCAGTCACCTCTTGCATCTGCTCCTTTAATTGTGCATATGCCCTGAGGAAGTTCCTTTGAGACCTCTCTCTGCTTCCCACTACTAATTGCCAGTTCTCGCACACCTGAAAATACTTCTTCCAGCTTTTAAATACTAAACTTAAAGACCATTTATGGCTATAAAATACAACATATGGCTGTCTGAAAAACAAGGCTCCACCATCCATGTGGTGCTTCAGCAGTCCAGTTACTCCACCACCAGCAAAGAAGTACACTACTGCCAAAACTAGTGTTCTTTTTCTCCTTCACCTGGCAACCTGAAGAAAGGATCCATATCACCTGTCCTCCTTTAAGAAACCTGCATCTCTGAACAGTGATCATCTTAATGTTCTTCTGATACAAATAAATATGTGGGTCTGTCCCTACTACTATCAACATTACGTCCTACACTACACAGACAAATAAACTACACAAAATCGATACACATAACTACTCTCTTGACCTTAATGTATAATGATTCTGAGGTATCCAGACTTCCCTCTCCCACAGCCCATCATTTTGCTTTTTCCTCTTAGTCTTCCTATCTTGTCTTTACTAGCACTTCTCGTGGAATCATCTCTGGTGCCGCCTTGAATGGTCACAGACGTCCCATGTGCACACTCGTTGTCACTGTTTGAAACTGTAACATCACATTCACCAGTGACACAGTTTTAACTACTTGGTATGGGTTCTGGTATTGTGTTAAAAACTTCTTTGTCTTTCCCTTCAGCATATATGGACTCGACAACATCACCCATTGACCAACCTTATACTACAGTAATGTACCCACACACCTCATTTCCTCTTCCTGTTTCTCCAAAGATTTTGTATTTCCTCTTTGTACCCTGTTCCACCCCCCACCCCACCCCCCTTTAGTTTTATTGCAAAATCACAGACTGCTTCTCCCTTTCTTCCACTCTTCTGGTCAATCAAAAGGTGACACCATCTTTTTGCCATACACTACCTCTAATGGTGATAACCAGGTGCCAGTATGTACTATACAGTTATATTCATTTGTGACAAATGCTTGGTATGTCTTACAATTTGAATGATTTTAATCCAAGTTGTTGTTGTTGTGGTCTTCAGTCCTGAGACTGGTTTGATGCAGCTCTCCATGCTACTCTATCCTGTGCAAGCTTTTTCATCTCCCAGTACCTACTGCAACCTACATACTTTTGAATCTGCTTAGTGTATTCATCTCTTGGTCTCCCTCTACGATTTTTACCCTCCACGCTGCCCTCCAATACTAAATTGGTGATCCCTTGATGCCTCAGAACATGTCCTACCAACCAATCCCTTCTTCTGGTCAAGTTGTGCCACAAACTTCTCTTCTCCCCAATCATATTCAATACTTCCTCATTAGTTATGTGATCTACCCATCTAATCTTCAGCATTCTTCTGTAGCACCACATTTCGAAAGCTTCTATTCACTTCTTGTCCAAACTATTTATCGTCCATGTTTCACTTCCATACATGGCTACACTCCATACAAATACTTTCAGAAATAACTTCCTGACACTTAAATCTATACTCGATGTTAAAAATTTCTCTTCTTCAGAAACGCTTTCCTTGCCATTGCCAGTCTACATTTTATATCCTCTCTACTTCGTCCATCATCAGTTATTTTGCTCCCCAAATAGCAAAACTCCTTTACTACTTTAAGTGTCTCATTTCCTAATCTAATTCCCTCAGCATCACCCGACTTAATTAGATTACATTCCATTATCCTTGTTTTGCTTTTGTTGGTGTTCATCATATATCCTCCTTTCAAGACACTGTCCATTCCATTCAACTGCTCTTCCAAGTCCTTTGCTGTCTCTGACAGAATTACAATGTCATCGGCGAACCTCAAAGTTTTTATTTCTTCTCCATGAATTTTAATACCTACTCCAAATTTTTCTTTTGTTTCCTTTACTGCTTGCTCAATATACAGATTGAACAACATCGGGGAGAGGCTACAACATTGTCTTACTCCCTTCCCAACCACTGCTTCCCTTTCATGTCCCTCGACTCTTATAACTGCCATTTGGTTTCTGTACAAATTGTAAATAGCCTTTCGCTCCCTGTATTTTACCCCTGCCACCTTTAGAATTTGAAAGAGAGAGAGACAAATCATTTTTCCAACTGTTCCATGAACTCTCTCTGTCCTCCCATTAGCCTGCAGATGTAGTGGTCTAGTTCTCAACGTCTCACTCTCAGCAATCAACACAATTATTTCATCAGGTCTGACGTGAAGTTCATCCCCTGGTCCACTATCATCATTTGTCACATTCTGAACTTCAATGTCCACTAATGTCTGTGTGAATGTGATCCGGACATAACAAGAAAAATGATCTATTATGGTCAGCACAAAATTATTACCTGCTGGTGGTCAGTTGAATGGTCCTAACATGTCCACCACAATGAAACTAAAAGGTTCTGTTACTTCCAGCAATCACTGTAGCAATATCTGCTTCTGACTCAAATTGGCTCTCTGTATACTCCCCACAATTCTTGATGTATCTATCTGCATCATCCTTCCTTTCTTTCCACCAGCACTTCTCTGCCAGCCTCCTACTTGTTGTCCTGCATCCACCATGGCCTGACAAAATGTGATCATGCATTTCACATAACACTTCCAATTTTAACTTGGCTAGCGCCACCACTCATGGTCCTAATTTTGTTCCTCTGCACAATAACCCATCACGCATACCAAATTGCTGCTGTTTCTTATACAGCCTACATTCCTCATGAGCGTTCTGTGCTGCTCGTCACTCTGCAAGATTGTGATCCAGTGCCTGTATGAGCTCCGTTCAAAAAAATTCAGAGCATTTGTAATTTTGTGTGTTGCAGCAAAATACGGTTGGCATCCTGGCACACATATAGTGTTTAATCCTTTCATTGCTGTATGTCTCTTAGTTATTGTTCAGTGCTGTATTGCGTAGTATGTGTCACACACTTTGTAAATTTTGAGATGGCAGAGCTAAAGAAGCAATGTGTCTGCATTAAATTCTGTGTGAAATGGAAGAAAACCTTTACAGAGGCACGCCAAATGATGCAGGAAGCCTACGGTTGTGAGTTCTTAAGCCATACTTGGAGTTACAAATGGTTCACACAGTTTAAAAATGGCCAGATGGAAGTTAAGGATGACCCTTGTTCAGATGCCCTTTAACTTTTACCAACAACGCTCATGTCAGGAATCTCAACGTAACTGTGCATGCCAATCAAAGACTGACTGTCCCAGAGATTGCAGAAGAATGTAACATTTCAGTTGGATCACCTCATGAAATCCTGAGACAGCATCTTGGAATGCAAGGTGTTGCTACCAAGTTTGCCCCATGGTTCATGAGTCAAGACCAGAAAGACCTTCACCTCGCAATCTGTAAAGAGTTTTTGGATCGCTCAGTTGAGAATGAGATGTTCCTTAAGATAATCAGAACTAGTGATGGCATGTGGGACTACGATTATGATTCTGAGACCAAGGTTCAGTCTTCAGAATGGGTTGGGAAAGGTTCTCCAAGAGCAAAAAAAGCCCATCCGGTCAGCTCAAATCTCGAAGCCATACTTATAGTTTTCTTTGACTTTGAAGGATTAGTTCACCATGAATTTGTGCTGCATAGACAAACTGTTAATAGATGGTACTATGAGGATGTGTTTCAATACCAGCGAAGAAATGTGGGAAGGAAACAGCCTGAAATGTGGTGAAACAATTCATGACTTTTGCATCACGATACTCCACCCAATCATTCGTCCCTGTTGGCACATGACTAATGCACAAAACATGAAATCACTGTGCTGCCTCATCCTTTGTGCTCTCCAGACCTGGCCCCTGTAGACTTTTTTTTATTTCTGAAGTTGAAAATCCTGTTGCGAAGACAAGGATTTGCAATGACAGACACAATAAAACAAAATTCACAGAAGCCGCTTCGCTTGATGCAGCAAGAGGTGTACCAAGATTGCTTCCAGAAGCGCAACCAGCATTGAGCATGGTGTATCAATTGTGGAGGAGAGTACTTCGGAGGAGACCATGCATAATAAGTAAAAGGCAAGCGAAAAAAAAAAAAAAAATGTTGTGGGCAAAGATCCAGAACCTTTTGAACAGACCTCATATTACAGCTATCTTTCTGCTTATCCCTTCCCCATTTTTCAGCTTGTGGTTTATTTCATACTCAAATTCACTGAGTCAATGGCTATCTTGTTAATCTTCTAACAGGTCTTTCATGCCTAAAACCACTATACAGCTGCATGGCCCGTTATCACCTTAAGCTTCCTTCTGTGTAAATAATATTGGTAGCATGTTATTCTGTATACTACAGTAAGCACCTCTCTCTTCGTTGTATAGTAATTTCTTTCTGTGGCATTCAATTGTGTTGATGCAAAGGCAAAAGGATGTTCTTGACCACTGACCTCCTCGCTAAAAATGCAGCCAAGGGCATAGTTTGGTGAATCACATGGCAATACAAATTATTTCTGAAAGTCTGGAAATACTAAAACTGAAGTGGATGTCAACACCTCATTAAACGCATCAATTGCTCCCTGACATTCCTCCAACCATACAAACTTAACAGCTTTCTTCAGCAATTGCATAAATGGTCTTGCAATATCCAAAATCCCTCCACAAACCTGTTACAATAATTTGTCAGACTGATGAAAGATTGTTACTCCCTTGTAGTTCGTGGTACTGGAAAATTTTGTATGGATTGCAGCAACCTCAGATCAGTCGTTCCCCCGTTCTTACCTATGACATGGCCCAAGTAGTTAACTTCCTCCAGAGCGAAGTGACATTTTTCAGCACTGAGTGTGAGACAAGCTGCCCATAATCTGGTGAATACTCCTATTATACACTATGTTCCTGCACATCCCTTGAATGCATGATTGTGTCACCAAGATATACTAAGCAATGGCGTGGTTTCGCTCCTCTCAGTTCTCCCTCCAGCAGCCATTGGAATGTTGTCAGCACATTCATCAACCCAAAAGGTTGGTAGTGCCGTCATTTGCTGCAAAAGCTGTTTTTCGTATATCTTCAGTAGCCACTTCTAAGTGATGGTATCTCCTCTTTAAGTCCAACGTAAAGAATTGTTTGCTTTCACCTACGTTATCAATGGCCTCCTTGATATTCAGAATAGGCTATGCATCTGTTGCTACCTTGCTATTCAAATAACAATAATTGCAACAAAACCAATACTTCTGTGAACCATCCATAGACTTCTTAGGTACAATTACAATTCCTGCCATGCACTATTGCTTTCTTCTACCATTCTGTCAGCTAATTGTTGATCTATGAACTTTTCTAAAATTGGTTGCAGTGACCATGTTATTCTATATTGTCTTTGGTATACCGGTGCTTCATTTCCTGTTGGAATCCTGTATTGTGTTATTGATGTGGCAGCCAATGGACTTCTAGGAAAAAACGGACCCTGGAATCCTAGCAACAGGTTCTCCAACTGTGCTCTTTCTGCTCCTTCAAATGCTTCAACTTATCACAAAATGCAGTCCTAGCAGTGTCGTGTGCCCCCTTATAGCTTACACCTCCTGTGTGGCAATCTTCCACACCTGGAATCTCTAGTGTAGCTAATACCATTCCATTTAACAACTTTACATCTTTGACGCCAAAATTATGTGCACTGATTGGTACCACTTTTCCTCCATCCCCTTCCTGTACATGTACAATACTATGTTTCACCAAACAACAGTCTTTGTCTAATACTTCACTACCCTCCGATGGTTCTGTTACACATATCATACCTACTCATAAGTTCAGTTCCACATTCACCCATAGTGATTTTCTGGTGCCTTCTGGCACACAATCATGCAAATCAAGACTTAATACTATTACTCATGGTTTAACTGGACCTTCTTGTATACTAGACACTCCTCGCAGCAGATTAACATTGACAACAGTTTCCCCTAGTCAGAATGTCTTCCCCCTCAGTTCCACTACAGGTCATCAAAGGTCAATTATGGCATCATACTGATAAAGAAAATCTAGCCCTAGGACCCTGCCTAACCTCTCACATACATGAGGCACCTGTACTCAGGAGGATGATGGTTTGAAGCTGCATCCAGCCATCCAGATTTAGGTTTTCCATGATTTCCGTAAATCGCTTTAGGCATGTGCCAAGATGGTTCCTTTGACAGGACATGCCCCATTTCCTTTCCCATCCTTCCCTAATCCGAACTTGTACTCCATCTCCACTGATCTCATTGTCGACGGGAATTTAACACTACTCTTCTCCTCGACTATGAGGCACCACTGCCTCACACTGCTTAAACATGGTTGTCCTAGTGACACTACTGACAGCAATGATCGTATATCATTACCCCCTACCCCACGTAAATCATATCGTGGTGAGTCTCACTGTCTCCTACCTACTACTTCACTCAAGGCTACTGACACACATGCTCCTTTGTCCGACAATACTTTATAAGCTCCTTCATCCGCAACACACATTATGGCATAACTTGCATCTGCATTCATTCTGACTGAACTTATTCCTACCAGGAATTCCCGTTGGCAGTCCTAACTCCCTTCTAAGTTTAACGGACCATTCCTATTCCCTGGATTATCTCTACCATTATCCCTGCAACTCTGCTGTTGACCAAAGCCTCCTCTACTGCCGTTTCCACCAAACTGTTGGTGACCTGTGTTACTCCTGTTATGCTGTGGGTTCTGTAATTGGTACCATAGCCTCTGTACATGTCCTGTTCAATGACATTTACAACACTTAATATTCAAAGTAAATACCTGTTTTCACTCTCTTACCCCTGTCAACCTACTAATTTCTTTTTATTCCAAAGCTAACCTAATCTGCTCATGAAGATCCTTACACGCCCCTGTACACTCTCTCCTAGACATTTCTGGTGTCAAATCTTTTAAAAAAGCATGAAGCGCTAGTTGCTTGACCTCCTGCAGCACCACTTCATTTACCTCCATGTTGAATGAGAGCTCTACATGTTAATGTTCATTTTCGTAATTCTATCAACAAAGGCTTCTACTTCCTCATTATGTCTCCTGGATACCATCCCTAATTGTTACTGAAAAGACCATGTGCTATTATGCTTCATGTTATTGTTCCAGCTGCTGTCTCAAATGGTCGAAAAAAGTTTCTGTATTTCGCAATGCTTCTGTGCAGCTTACACATAATTTTGTTTCTCCTGACAATCATAACCTTGCAATCTGCAACAGCTGTTTATCTGACAAAACCCCTACGCCAGCTGATGACTTAAGATCCTCTATAAATACCAACACATCCTCAGAGCTCTACCAGAGAAAGGTGAAACAAGATTTGCCAGCCAGATCCACTCCTAGAGTTTGCAACTCCAACACTTCCATCTCATGATTCTTTCCAGCTAATTCATTTAACATAACCACATTATCCACTCACAATTGAGCCACACCTGATCCACTAATGACCACACACCTACTTCACTGGTGTCATCTTGTGTCTCTGCGACCATTATCCATAATAAAAATTATGCTACAACAAAACAATATGCGCAGAACAGTTAGTCACGAAGCGTTCTACCAAGTTACTTCTTCTGACTAATCATGAGTCACCTGAACTCTCTACATTGCCTAGTCTTGTGACCAAAATGTTTACAAGTAAAGCAGTTCCACTATTGGTTCAGTACAAGGTGCAGAATGCCCAAGTAGATTACACTGAGTACAACACACAGGTACTAACAATTCATCTGTACCATTACTCTCAAATTGCAAGAGATACACACATGTACCCCTGGTTTTGTAAATGTAACTTTCATAAAATCATGCCCTCTTAACTACAGCCCCATGATTACCACCACACAAAAACAAAATAATCTCACTCAGTCCAATGATGATGCTGCAGGCTGAGGCTCGAATAATGTGCTGCAGGGATCACACACCCTCTGCTGTTGATTGTCGCGACGTTGGCCCTCCTGACATCACTCTTCCCTCCTGACATCACTCTCTATGAACCACCTCTGTAGGGGTGGTGGATGTGTGGTCATGCCACAGGTGGTGGGGAACCAGTGTAAATGCTGTGGACAATTTAACAGTATAACTTCACTACATCTTCAGTTCCACATGGGACAGGCATGCCTCTCCTTATGAGTCCAGATGGTGCACCTGGCATCAGCCACTAGGAAGGCACTCCACGAAGCTGCATCAGGACTCTGGGCTGGCAGGGAAGGCAAGGCCATGGCCAGTTGCAACACAGGCGCTTTCTGTCAGAGTGACATGCCAGGCAGCAGGCCTGCTGCACTTTGCTCCACAGTGGCGGAGGCAGCTGTGTGTGGGTCTCCACTCGTCCCCTCGAACAGGCAGTGGATGGCAGCTGGCACTGGAACACCAAGTTCCTCCCTGGGCTTCAGCGTCAGAGGCAGCAGGTATAAATAGCAGGCCAGTGGGGCTGTAGTACCACGTTTTGTGAAGGACCCAGTTTGGCAGCAGAGACACAGCCTGGTCTCGAGGTGGAGGTTGCTGCTGGCTCTGCACAGTTGTCTCATGGTTTGGCAGTGATCAAGCGTCTTGGTGTGGCTACTCTGCAACTATCAAGTCCCAGAATCGAATTACATCCGGTCCTCAAATTCAGCCTCATTTATACTCCGTTACTGCCCATTGTTCCTCTAAAACCTGTGTCTAGTCATGTCGCCCGTAACAAATAGACTTGCTGGAGAGTGGTGGCAATAACCCTTGACTACATTGTTCTTTGCCGCATGGGGTAGTTTACCGATCCTCTCAGCTATCATCATTTTGAAACTCACTTGCACATCTGTTATTGTGCCCTACATGCCAACATGAGTAGCTGACAGACAGTGCTGTCACCACAATACTCCACAGAGACCTCCATATTATTTTCACTCACTTACACTAAAGATTTAATACTTTTACCTCAAATACTGGGTAGGGCCACTACAGCTTAGAAACTTACCAATAAAACATAAACAAAAAACATCAACATGAATAAAAACTGAATTTTTTTCATGGAAAAGCCACTGAGCAAACCATATCGAGCAATAAATCAAACAATCGAAAAATCCAGGTTGCAATATCAACAGTATAAGGAAATGTATGGTGTGTAACAGTCTTTTTGTTGTGTTGCCTGCAACTTAATGTGATATCTTTACAGTGAGTAGCAGTCTATTCTTTTCCTTATATTGTTTATATCAAGTAAAACCCATCCATGAGGAGTATATTTTTTACCACCTGCCAAGATTTCCACTTTGTTGTTTTATCAAGACAAAAACACCTGAGATATATAACCAGAAGTATTCACTTGTTAATTTTTGAGGAAGTGGAATTACTAACAAAATCTTTATTTTTTTTAAATAACAGTTTGAGAATCTGAGTACTGATCTCAGGAACAATTTCCATGTTGTTTCATTTAAACTTTTGAAGCCTTTGTCTCATTTTCAATTTCTAGAAAGTGCTGTACCACAGAGGAATCACTTGTATCACATAAATATTATTTCTTATCGAGTAAGTTCATTAGTTTTCCCAGTGTTCATTTTTAACAAAGAACAAAATTTGTATATTGTGAAAAAACTACATTACCTGAAAATAAGTTCAATACTGATTTCACTCAAGTGATCATTCAGAGTCTCCAAACCTAACTGATAATGATATTCAATAGCCTTATATAGCTGGTAATCCCAATGTAAGCGCCATGATTTCATATTGACAAATTTCTGTAAAAACAAAAATTGATAATCAATTTATGTTTCTTAAATTCAAAATATGTAATACAACAGCCAGAAGGAGGAACTATTCTAACAGCAAGCAGTGCATAATAAACAATCTAAAAACTGGAGCAATTCAGTCAGAGCTATGTAAAAAAATACTGTGAAATAAATTGTGTATTGGATTTCAGTACTATTAGGCCCTCTAACTATTAGTATTTTTGCACATGACAAGTACTGTCATTTAACTATGAATAGTCTTTAAATACATAAAAAATGGTACTCAGCAACAGAAGTGTACGAACTTTATTAGTGATCAAAGAAAAGAGGTAAAAACATTTCACATTTTTGGAAGATGATTTTACAATATATAGTTCTGGTAGAATGCATGAAACTGAGGAGTGAAGGTAACAACTCTTACATTAGTGGAAGTGTTGAGTTCTTGACGGGCACATACACAAGATTGAAAATTTTACTAGCTTTTGGATGAATATTTATTTTAAGTTAGGGTGTATACACACACACACACACACACACACACACACACACACACACACACACACACACACATCTCACACATCTGTACAGCTACGTTCTGTTGGCTGTAACAGGATTGCAATTCTGCTCCTGCAGCTTGCCTGGGATAATTTATGTTGGGTGGAGTGAGTGAAAGGAGTTGGGGAGTGGGAGCAAAAGCTGTAGAAGGGTGTCGGGCACCTGTGACAAGTGGGAGGGTGGCAGCAGGTACATGGGATTCTGAATGGGATACAGGCAGCAGCACCAGTGAGTTTGTGCAGCAAACAGTGACTATGACATGATAATTATGTGGAGGACTGATTTGGGAGGAAGTTATAATGGGTCATTTAGGTATATCATGTTTGTTGTAGGCTGATGTTAAAAATAATAGAATTAATCCCAATAAGTGGTAAAAGATCCAAAATGAGAAAGAAAATCAAATAAGAATATTTTAAATTTTACTTTCATAAAATATAAAATTTGCTGTGCCTTCACCATAAACATTCTGTGCCAAAGAACAGTTATTGTGGAACAATACATTACACTGTAGCCAGTTGCACATTAAACACAAGTTATCACATGAAGTCTTATGAACTCTATATTGCAAAATTTGAGCTTTTTTCGAGAGCACCAGTGATGCTGCTACACCATAAGGTTACTATATCATGGAGGTGGTAAACGTGTCAATTGTAACGCATCACAGCTGTACTTATAGCAGGGATACAGTTCCAAATGAAAGAAAATTAAGTTTGCTCCTTCTCATTAAGCAATGATGAGGTCCAAGAAAAGACGCCAGAAGAATTTGCGCAAAACTAAAATCAAGAGCCTGGTAAGAAGATACAAGAAACTTTACACACATTTAATGCAATCTGCAGATTCCGAAATTGACTTGGTAATGGTTTCTGTAACATACATCTAGCTTTCCGAGGTCAGTCAGGTTCTGAAAAACAGTCAGTAATGGAGTTCAGTGCTTGATGTGTAGCACAGAGCATTATTTTTTGTGCAAAATTCGATACTTCTGTCAAACAAAAGTATTATGATAGTGATACTTGTAAGTGCAAGAAATCCTACAACTCAAAAACATTGAAAATATCAAATTTTAAAGATGGAAACACATCGATACTGACAAGAGGATCGAAAACTTAAGCTACCTAATGTACGTGATAATAAAATGAACAACAGTTATGGGAGGAAGTGATCTAAAAGTAATAGTCAGCTATAAATGCCAATATGCAAACATTCAAGCAACTAGAAGAACCTTGAAAATGAGCAAATTAAAAAGGAAGATCTGATACAACCTGGTAAGACTGTCAACAAATGGCAAGACAAGGAAGTGGGTAAGACGACAGAAAAATGTCCAGGTACTTGGCAGCAGTTATGACCAACAACACTCTGCTGTCACAGGTCAGATTTAATTCAATACTTCTTTAAACAACATACTGAATGCTGTGCTGTAAAATCAGTTCTGGAAACTCTGTCCCTCATAATTATAACAGTTTACAGAGCACCCGCAGTAAACATTTCAAAGCTCCTTTCCTAGCTAGAAACAATTCCTATAGAACTTTAAAGAAACAACAGTAAGATTATATTATGTGGAGATTTTAACACTAATTCCATTCCAAGTAATAGTAGCCATGAACAGTCGAAACCATCATTGTTCACATTCAACTTATTCCCTATGATTGCATTCTGAACAAACATAGATTGGCTCAGAAAGAAAATTTCTGATAATCCGTACCTGAACCCCACGTGTTACATGAAGTAAATGAACAGAGAGCAGGAAAGCAGCAAGTGATCACATCAAAGTTAAAAATGTCAGAACATTAAATGCTGAATCTAACACTAATTTAGAAATACTTTACAATGAAAACAACAGAAGAAGTATTACCAGGCAGACACTGAATGAGAAAATCACTTCATGCATAAGCTCTTTCCTCCAAATCTCTGCAGCCTGCTTGCCCCAAAGAGAGATTAAAATCAAACCAACCCCACAGGAAAGGAAATAGTGCTTGGCAAAAATAATGTAAAAACTATATGTAACATCACAAAAAGTGAGACAAATAGGAACACAAAATTAGAACAAATAGGGAAATCAAAGTCCTCTATAGTGGAATCAAAAAGTGGGAGTTTCAGAATTCAATGATTTTTTTTCTCACTGCAGTTGGGAAAAAGAGAATACCACAATAACCAGTCTCCCGTACGAGCCATAGATGTGTCTGATCACCTGCAACATGTGACAAACAATGCACTTCATTTTGAAAGTGCAACTACTAAAAATAATCTTATAAAAATCATAAAATTAGTAAAATGTACCCAGTCCTCGGGGTTTTGAGGTATATCAAGTACAATTTTAAAATCCTCTCTACACTTAATAAGTCACACATTGTGCTATTTGTGTAACTTGCCAATGAAAGCTGGCATATTTCCTGATAGATGATGGCAAATCACAAAAGTGGAGAACGACATCTAACACCCAACTACATGCCCATCTCTCTGCTGCCAATGTTTTCAAAAGTGTTTGGGAGAATAGTTTATGACAGGTTTTATAAACACATTGCACAAAATGAATTACTGAACCTTTGCAGATTATCTTTTGTAAAGAGCCATACGCAGTCTCACTAATGAAATTTTAGATGAGTCAAATTTCACAAGGTATCCAGTGGGAATCTTTTGTTAGCACGCTAGGGCCTTTGATTGTGTAAAAATATGTTCTACACTATGACCTCAAAGAAAACAAATAGTTGTCCTAGCAGATATGTAAAGTTACTAAAAGAACATGCTACAAGGGTGTCTTCATATCTCTCAGGATATTCACATTATAGGACAAGATAGGGCGTCTCTCCTAAGGATCATCAGGTACATTTTCTCTTTTTAAGGTGGTATTTTACATGTGCATTCAATAGAGAGGTCCAAAATTACTACAGTGGGATATTCATTTTATCTATATGTATTAACAAGGACAGTAAAATACAAAGAATAAACAGAAGTCCATCACCAACTCAGTAGCACTGCATGTTTAGTGGTAGCAGTCAGTGCAGTACAGGGCAGTGCTGTCACAAATGGAGTACTGGTTATTCTTCATGTTTTACTGATCCTGTAAATACGTATCAATAAAATGAATATCACACTATCAAATGGGTATGTAAAATTCTGCTTTCAAAATAATTTTGTTTGTAACAGGAAACAAACTGGCACTTTCCATCAAAATTGTGCATCGCATGAAAGATGTAATGAGTAGTGTTTATTTGATCAAACTATCACTACACAATGTGAAAACGAAATTACAAATATCGGTTGAAACACCAGAGGAAATATGCCTGATGACTTTTAGGAGAGACATTCTGAATACAAGTGTTGTTGGTAGCCAACAATAGGACAATTTCTCAGACAAACTGTGACATTCACAACGATGACACAACAAAAAAATACACATATATATTTTCACCAAGGCTCTGCCACACTGGTAAAGATACATTAGGGAGTTACAACAAAGAAACACAGTAAGTTTCCCATCAATATAAATAGGGAGATCAATAATGTACACATCTTCAAAAGGAAACTAAAACCATTCTTAACAGACAAAAGTTTTGATAGAATAAACAAATTCTTATATTTGTAAAGTTGTCCTTAGTGTAAGAATAGTGGAACTGAAAATCTAACTTCACACTTAAGTAAAATACAAGGTGCAATCAGTACCACAAAGTTAAAATAATAAAACATAAATAAAAGTGTAAACAAAGTCCTGAATATGAAAATGAGGTATTTTTATTTATGTTATGAAGATAAAATGTTTCACTTTAATTGGTAAGATGAAATGTACTTTTATTTATTTCTGTCTTGAAGATAAAAATGTGTGCTTCTATTTATTTCTCATTTTAAGTATGCACATGCAATTTTTGCCAAAGCACATTGTGGTTGTAATATTACATACAGTTAAATGTACTACAAAATGACTACACTAAACTCTATATGATATTAAAAAAAATAAAAAACTCCAAAATTTATCTATAATAGAGCACATCACCAAGAAACTAGTTGACAAAATTTAATGACGTATAAGTAGATATGCAAAATATATTTCCAATATGTTACACTCTACAATTATTTGTACTTGTTCTTTTTAAGCCAAAGGAGAAGCTGCCTCAATAGGGAATTGGTGACAGTATTATCTATATGCTGTCTATAACAGTTTTCATATATCCAATAAGACCTCCTGAGAAAGTTTCAGTTTACATATACATATTCAGTAATACTATATTTATATTCTGACACTGTCCTTAACAATTGATTTTTAGTTTGACACAGTGTTTAAACGCATCTAGTGTCAGCATTATTCAAACTGACTTTAGTTTTACAGATTGTACGTGATACATAACCGATAATGACAATATTCTTTAATGTTTCATCTTCTCAAATTCTTTAATTGGTTGATTCAGGGGAGGGGACCAAATGGCGAGGTCACTGGTCCCATCAGATTAGAGAAGGGTGGGGGAGGAAGTCAGTCATGCCCATCCAATGGAAACATCCCAGCATTTGCCTGAAGTGATTTAGGGAAATCATGGAGAACCTAAATCAGGACGGTCGGATGTGGGTTTGAACCGTCATCCTCCCAAATGCGAATCCAGTGTGCTAACCAATGCGCCACCTCGTTCGGTCCTCAAATTCTTTCTTGAAAAGTATCTATCAAAAGTAGCCATTGGAAAATGTCATTTTGAGAAAATGTCATTTTGAACTAGTGTAGCAGACTATTTTTTCCCACAATCACACAAGAACAAATTTTCTAGATAATGAGGCAGCACTAGCCACTAGGAATTGGAGTATACTTTGAACTAAGATTGTTAATTAGACGTGTGTGTGTGTACAAGTGAGTGTCTTAAAAATATGTACAGTGACTAACCTGTTTATCCACTTGATCAAATATATCACGTATATCCCTCAAAATTTCCTTCATCTTGTGTTGATACCGCAGGGAATCCGATTCCATCAGTGCAAGAACCTGCAACATGACACATAAGTTACCATTAGGTAACAATAGACACACTCCTTCCCCCCCCCCCCCCCCCCTCCCCCTCCCCTCGCAACCAGATATTTTCTATTACACATTGCTTTGGTCAAAGACCTTACTTTATGTATGTATTTTTGGAAAGTAGTGATAGACTAAAACCCAAAAATGAATCTTTGCCTTTTATGAGTAATGCTCTGAGATTCAATGGAGCTCACACAAAGGTACAAACCTTCCAAATACATTAACATTATATGCCACATTGTATCTTAAAAATGGATGTCACCCTTTGGCAGAAAAGTATTTATCATTTGAGACCGCTGTTTGTTCCTCACTAAAGAAGTGGCAGCGTACTTATCTACGACCAACAAAGGTCTGGAGGTATATCACTTTGCACTTCAGTATAGACTATAATATTAGTTCAACTTTTATAATAATTGAAACAAAATGACAAGAAAAGAAAATGTCACCTCTGTGGACAAGTGGATTATCTGTGTTAGTCACAATTTTATTTTAAGGGCAATACATCTCCTTCTCATCTGATACATTTGCATTAAAAATATGGCTAGGTGACAGTTGTATGGTCCTTTTTATGTTTCTGTTGGCATGTGACAGTTCTGGTTGTGTAAATCAATTTGTAACAGGAACTTCTGCCTGGAAATAAGGCTACAGTTTACAGACATTAACTGTTTAGAAAAAACTGATACAGCCACCACAATAAATTATAATACTGTTTCAACGAACCTAGGTGGGCTCTTTGGGCACATCACTGCAAAGAGTGATAACATTAAACATTGATCAAACTTCAAACTAAATGGTTTTTGAACCACAAGAAACAAAAAATCAAAAACTTTCTGGAGTAGTTAATTTGTTGCATTAGTCACTATTTTATTTGAATGGCAGGGCGGATTTAAAGGACACGCTCTTAACATGTGATGAATTTGTCTTAAAATAATTGTTACATACATTAAAATTATTGTTAGGTGATAGCTGCTACGTAACATTTTGTTTCTGTTGTCAAGTGGCACTTTCTAGTGAGCCATTTAATTTGGCATGTGAAATTATGCCTGGGAATAAATGTACAGTTCATGGACATTAATTACTTAGAATAAAATAGCTACAGCCTCCACAAGTAATCATAATACTGCTTTCAAATAATCTAGATAGCTCTATTCCGTAAAACAGTAGGGAATTATCATTATTTTCATATTGAACTAGATGTACCCAGTATGTCTTGCAATACCGTGGGAAGCAAAAAAAAGTTATTTCATAATCTATTTATTGGCGAGTTTTTGGATACACAATAGTTTTGGTTTTTCCATCTGGTGCACACAAATAAGTCAGATGGTTTCCCACACCATATACAGTTGTTCATGTGGGAAGCATGGATTTTCCAAATTTAGTCTGTCAATTGTAGTGGTTGTCCCTGTGCCTTCATGGTCATTTCAAATGTGAGTCAGAATGGAAATTGCACTGGAACTCAAATGGCATATATGTTGGAATCGCTGGTATGCGATTAGGAACATTTAAATTTCCATTCACTTGTTCTTAACAGCAAATCTCGGAAAGTTCTTGACCGAATGATTTGAAAGTTTTGACGCAACATTGTGAAATGTGTTGCAAATAGCTTTAGTAGTAAAGAAGTCATAAAACAAAAGCTATGCCTCATATGTTGGTTTCTCCTGAATCTCAATGTTTACCAGGAGGTTTGAACAAAACTACGGAGATTCTTCGGGAACTCAAATGGAGGGAAGGCGGCATTCTTTTTGGGAAATACTACAAAGAAAATTTAGACAACCGGCATTAGAAGCTGACTGTTGAACAATTTTGCTCCTGCCAACATATGTCACGCATAAGAACCACAAACATAAGATACGGGAGATTAGGGCTCAAACGGAGGTGTACAGTCGTTTTTCCCTTGCTCTATTTGCGAGTGGAGCAGAAGGGGAAATGACAAGTAGTGGTATGGGGTACCCTCTGCCACACACCTTATGGTGGCTTGCAGGGTATCTATGTAGATGTAGATGTAGATGTACTCCTTTTTAAGGGCTATGAACCTTCATAAGTGTGCAGAGAACAACTCACCACCGAGCGAGGTGGCGCAGTGGTTAGCACACTGGACTCGCATTCGGGAGGACGACGGTTCAATCCCGTCTCCGGCCATCCTGATTTAGGTTTTCCTTGATTTCCCTAAATCGTTTCAGGCAAATGCCGGGATGGTTCCTTTGAAAGGGCACGGCCGATTTCCTTCCCAATCCTTCCCTAACCCGAGCTTGTGCTCCGTCTCTAATGACCTCGTTGTCGACGGGACGTTAAACACTAACCACCACCACCACAACTCACCAAAGTTTCATCACAGCTGGATCAATGGTTTACACTGAGTTTCCTGGTGTACAATGTGTCAAACAAAACCTTTGTTATCTATTCCTAAGTGGTACAATTGTCTATTCAGTTTATGAATGAAACCAAAAAAATCAAATAGTACATTGTTTAATGAAACTGAATGATCAGTATGAAAGGCAGACAGATACACTGAGAAATAAAAATAAAAAGAGAATACGACCATTTAACTAAGAGAAACTGTTGGTCACCTCATGTGAAAGATGTTGCTTTGTTGTGCTCCATATCTTACATCTTTTCCATGAGATGTACTGACACTGGACACTGGAATGTTCGTCTTTGGCATGCTAGTGTAAAAGGTGCATCAGATAAATTCATCTCAAAAACTTGGGTACAAAAAGTTAATATAAAATTAAAATGTGTTTTTCCTGGTGACTGTACCAAAACTCATGGATACATTGTCATATAATGTGTGTTTTTGTACACTGCGCCATAAAAAATTTATTTTGTGCTATTGCACCAACTGTTGTCAACATTTGTGCTTTATACAATTTTAGCAGTACTATTCTCACTTAAATTATCATACACCCCCAAGAATCAAGAGAGCAATGCATGATGCCTTCAATGACTACCGTAACACAATACTGTCAAGTGGTCTTTCACAGAACTCAAAGAAATTATTGTCATATGTAGAGGCTGTTATTGGCGCCAAAGATAGTGTCCAGTCCCTAGTGAATGAGACAGGAACTGATATTGAGGGTAGCAAAGCAAAAACTAAAATTCTTAACTCCATTTTCAAATGTTCCTTTACAAAGGAAAACCCAGGAGAATTGCCCCAATTTAATTGTCATACAAGAAGGCTAGTAGAAATTATACACAAAACAATACTATTTTCTGTCATAAAATCTTTGAGAAATTCCTGTCTGATCCTAGTATAAAACAATACTACTTTCTGTCATAAAATCTGAGAAATGCCTGTCTGAGTCTAGCCTGTGTGATCCTAGGTACAGATTTATTGTGCCATGAAAGAAGAGTGCATCGGTTTTTTAAATGAGAGGACGGAAGTGTCTACAGGGCATTTCTGGGCACACTTCAGCAATATCTTCCTTAAGAAGCTGCCACCAACATATTTCACAAGCAGCATAGGATTCATGCATGCTATTTTCATTCAGATTGCAGTGTAAGTTATTGTAAGCTAGAATGGGCTAGGACCAGACAGTCAATTCTAAAAGATTTTATGGCAGAAAGTAGTACTATTGATGCTGAGCATAAGGGTAGGTTATAACTCAGGACTTATGTAATCTTTATATTTCTGTCAGTATAAGATAGACAGTTTTATCTGGTTTCCTTGTTTTTAGCACTTGAAAATGAGATAATGTTGTCCCAAACCATGTTGTGGCAATAATCACATGATCGACAACTGCGCTGAATGTCCTACATATTGTCTCAATATTGTTTCACTTTTGTTTCGCTACGTGTTGAAGACACTCACCACAGTGCTCCTCAAACACCCATTCTACACTCAGACAGCATGCATTCTGATACTGCATACACCATGTGTGTGTCTGACTAGCAGTCACTCCTTGCCAGATGATGCTGCTATGACATGGACAGTTTTATATTGATAGTTGGATGGTGGCAATAATGTTCAGCCTGATCAGTGTATTATAACTAGCATATAGTGTTACATTTAGTTTCCCCTTTCAACATTGTCAGCATTTATTGAATGAACACTAGTTTCAAGTTTTTAAGCATCTACAACACCAAAAATTTCAATAAATTAGTAAGTTTTATCTTAGATTCTTCTGCTCCCTAACAAAAATCTCATTTTGTGTACTACTTTAAAAGAGAATCAGCAAGCTTATTTTGAAGTTATTATCTTCTGTTCTGTAAGTCAATGCACCAGAAACACTTTAACCTCAATGTGAATGGTGTTCTCAGGCATAGGATGAGATAGTTGACATTTGTTAGGAAATGTAAGTCGCCCTGACTACTGTCAAATGACAGGAAGCTGCTGTAAATGTGTGTTGGGAAGGTTCCCAAGAATCGTGTACCACAGATACTAAAGAAACCTCACATACCATCTTCTCCTGTGGATCCTGTGCCCTCTACAGGGCAAACAGCATATATCACTACTCATTCACTTGACTGTGAGTTGTGTGTCAGTGGTAGAGCTAGATATCCTGTAGAGCTGAGATAGCATCCATGACAAACTTAGGGTGTTATAACCAACCACCTAAACAACAATACTAATGTGCTGACCTCTACAAAAGCTAACACTGGGCCAGTGAATTCACTTCACTTTAGCAAACCTACTGTGTACTGTGTCAGGAACAGGTAAACACAAAAGGGTAGGGTTCTATAAAGCATCATCAGTTCAAATTCAGGGCAAATAATTTCAGCCCTTAGGGACATGGCAGCAAGGAATGGGATGGAACACCAGATGCACTCAGTGTGTATGCCTAGGGATCTCATCAAATTTAATATGTTATTCTGACATCCTGTAACCCTTCCATTAAATTGACTTTGAATAAAGTGTAATATGGCACAATGAGTCACAGGCCTACTGTCTGGAGAGCAGACTGCAGTGACAGCTATGTGACAACTTATGAAGTCACAACCCACCTGGAAACAGTGCCCTCATTTGCTACTGTCTGAGCAATGCACATGCGTATCGGGTAGTGCACATTTTCTGGGTTGTGGTTGAAATGCTCGGGTCAGAGGCTCTCTAGTTGTAGCAGGAAGAGTCAAGTGATATCAATAGCTGAGTGCAGTCGCAAATGTCTAGTCACTGTGTAATTATAAGATACAATTGTGTTACTCTTTCTGAGAATTTTCTTAAATGTTGGTATTGACTACCTGATAAACTGTGTTCAACATCATGATTATTCAAGAGTGTCCTGTATTGATTTATACAAGTGACATATTGTGTAATACCTTGTGTGTAATGTTAACAGTTCTGTGCCAAGAAGTACAGCACTTAATAAAAAAAGTATCCCTTGGAAAAAAAGTTGTGTGCTCTTTTCTGAAAGGTAGTCACGTATTTTTCTATGATCATCACAGTTGCAAAACCGCTTCACAAATGAAGCCAGTAATAAGCATTATCTTCTGCAGCAAGAGAGTCATCTTTACTCTGCGAATGTACCTGATGACTGCGAATGTACCTGATGAAGTACCTCTCAAACAACAGCCTTCGCATGTATGATTAGCCTGTTACAACCAACCACATGAGCACAGTTCTTACAGAGCAGGGATGTTGTAAGCGACTGAGGAAACAGCATGAAACCAACTGGTGATAGCGATGCACATCTGAACCAATTATGCTGTCATCTGGGCTATAAGGTCATTCTCAGATCATTCCAGCAACCTTCAGGGAAGGATGAGAAGACCAGCCTTCCTCACAGAGTTTCAACAAACCTCAAAATTTGCAGCATTATTTTCAGAACTGATTGTAATCCCCTGGCTTTGAGTCAAGCAGAAGACTGAGCCAGACACTTATAAGGTTTTCTGATAAGCTTTTCTGTGACTTCCTGGACTTGCACTGTATGGTTCAGAATTGTAGTGTCCCCACAAATACACTCCTGGAAATGGAAAAAAGAACACATTGACACCGGTGTGTCAGACCCACCATACTTGCTACGGACACTGCGAGAGTGCTGTACAAGCAATGATCACACGCACGGCACAGTGGACACACCAGGAACCACGGTGTTGGCCGTCGAATGGCGCTAGCTGCGCAGCATTTGTGCACCGCCGCCGTCAGTGTCAGCCAGTTTGCCGTGGCATACGGAGCTCCATCGCGGTCTTTAACACTGGTAGCATGCCGCGACAGCGTGGACGTGAACCGTATGTGCAGTTGACGGACTTTGAGCGAGGGCGTATAGTGGGCATGCAGGAGGCCGGGTGGACGTACCGCCGAATTGCTCAACACGTGGGGCGTGACGTCTCCACAGTACATCGATGTTGTCGCCAGTGGTCGGCGGAAGGTGCACGTGCCTGTCGACCTGGGACCGGACCGCAGCGACGCACAGATGCACGCCAAGACCGTAAGATCCTACGCAGTGCCGTAGGGGACCGCACCGCCACTTCCCAGCAAATTAGGGACACTGTTGCTCCTGGGGTATCGGCGAGGACCATTCGCAACCGTCTCCATGAAGCTGGGCTACGGTCCCGCACACCGTTAGGCCGTCTTCCACTCACGCCCCAACATCGTGCAGCCCGCCTCCAGTGGTGTCGCGACAGGCGTGAATGGAGGGACGAATGGAGACGTGTCGCCTTCAGCGATGAGAGTCGCTTCTGCCTTGGTGCCAATGATGGTCGTATGCGTGTTTGGCGCCGTGCAGGTGAGCGCCACAATCAGGACTGCATACGACCGAGGCACACAGGGCCAACACCCGGCATCATGGTGTGGGGAGCGATCTCCTACACTGGCCGTACACCACTGGTGATCGTCGAGGGGACACTGAATAGTGCACGGTACATCCAAACCGTCATCGAACCCATCGTTCTACCATTCCTAGACCGGCAAGGGAACTTGCTGTTCTAACAGGACAATGCACGTCCGCATGTATTCCGTGCCACCCAACGTGCTCTAGAAGGTGTACGTCAACTACCCTGGCCAGCAAGATCTCCGGATTTGTCCCCCATTGAGCATGTTTGGGACTGGATGAAGCGTCGTCTCACGCGGTCTGCACGTCCAGCACGAACGCTGGTCCAACTGAGGCGCCAGGTGGAAATGGCATGGCAAGCCGTTTCACAGGACTACATCCAGCATCTCTACGATCGTCTCCATGGGAGAATAGCAGCCTGCATTGCTGCGAAAGGTGGATATACACTGTACTAGTGCCGACATTGTGCATGCTCTGTTGCCTGTGTCTATGTGCCTGTGGTTCTGTCAGTGTGATCATGTGATGTATCTGACCCCAGGAATGTGTCAATAAAGTTTCCCCTTCCTGGGACAATGAATTCACGGTGTTCTTATTTCAATTTCCAGGAGTGTAGGTCAGGTGTGCATTACACATAGAGCCTGCTACTCAGGTAGCTGATTTTGAACATAGTTCAGATTAGGTGACTATCCCTCCAATTCAGATGACAATATATCTATGAGACCTGGTAGCATCAGATTAAGATCGAAAGAAATACCCCCCCCCCCCCCTATCCCTGCAGGCAAGAGTACAAAATCCTAGTAATTAACTCCCAAAGGATTTGTAACTAATTGCCAGCTTTGAAGTGCTTCTAAAAAGCAGTGGAGTTCATGTAATACTAAATACAGAAGACTAATTAAAACCTGACATTGACAGCAGTGAGATTTTAGGGGAAAATTTAAGTAGCTGTCAAAAGAACAAGCTAATGGGAAATGATGGAGAAGCTGCATTTGCCGAAGTAGGTAAGACAATAAAATTCACTGAATTCACTGAGATAACAAACTGAAACTGCATGTGAGATTGTTGGGCAAGATTCAGAATGAAAGGTGAGGATAAACTTACATTCAGAACCTTCAATTGATCACAAGACAAACAACAGAAAACTTTACAGGAAGCCTAGTAGCACTACTCCATAAGTTCCATAACTGTACTGTCATCAGTGAAGAGATTTTAAAGATCAAACAATCAAATGGGAAAATTACAATTTGTATTGAGTTGCATGTTTGTCCTACCAATGGTTACTCAAAAAACTTGACTTAGATGCAAGTATGTACAACATTAATATGCTGTGCATGCTAACAGGAAATAGGCCTTTTTTCTGTTTGGATGATTTGAGAACAGGTCCTGATACCCAAAAGTAGTCATCAGTTAAATAAAAAGAACTGAATTTCACAACTTTGAGGATTTTTCTACATCAAACTAATGAGGAAATACTGAATTGAGTTGTGCAGAAAAGTAATATGTACCAGAACTTAACCAGAAGAAGGGGTCAGTTAATAGAACACATCCTAAGATATCAAGGAATTATCAATTTATTATCAAGACATGCCTTAAGGACCAAGTCAAACATCTGACTTGGCACATGCTCCCATGTTCCTTCTGAACTTCACACAGGCTTTCTCATTAAGCTATGAGAATAGCACTCTGTCATTTCGGCATACAGAGGACTTCAGCACAGCCTCAGTGTGAGAAGGATGATCTTATTCTTCAGTGGAGATGAGTTGAACATTTGCATCCAGGATAAATACCTGGTCTATAGCACAGTTTCAATCTTCACTAATGGGTCATTCCATGCCAAGTGGTCTAAACCTTCCCACCATCATGTCTCCAATTTTCTTCAAATTTTATCTGTAGCACTAGTCAAGTGCTAAATTAAGTTTCTCAAGATTTCAAGCCTCTAGCTGCAATACTTGCTGATCTACACCCCCTTGTCTGAAGGGTAGTAAGTTCGCATGCGCGCGACATCAGACAAAATGCCATTTTTGGGGTCTCATAAAATTGAAACCAATTCATAAGAATGGTTAGTAAGATGAGACCCTGTACAGTTTTTTGTGCTGATTCAAACGAAATTAATTATAAGATTACTGATGCAAAATCCGGTCAAACAAGTCGACTCAAAGTGTACCCCTAATTCTGTCGTGACTTAATGCGACAAATTTTGACCAATATTCAGACTGCAATAATTTCCTTGCAGATAAAGATATGGACTTGAACTTTTTACCAAGTCTTATCTTTGTGCTGGACATAATACAGCTGGATTTCCAACTACCCAGGCTTTATAGTCGCCTTGCAAAATCTCTTCAAATTTGGCAGTGTCAGCGCAAATGGCTTTATTTACCAAAGTTCAAAGCCCATTACTACAAAATAGTCAGCCTGGATTTAATTGTGAATAGTATCATCTGAAAGAGAAACTCTTGCTCTACGAGATGGATATATTTTTCTTTTGCAACGCTTCCATTAAGTGCTTATTTACTCAGGTCAAAGTATCTTATATTTTGTGTGCGCAGTGCCCTGCGTTGGTCCATGATGGCTGAGCCATTACTGGTTATCACAATAAAACCAGCATCCCCATCGCCATAGGGGCCACGCCCGATAGCCATGCAGTAACAGCCACGGGTGGGTATCTTTACTGCAGGTTCCCAAGCCTGATTACAGGGTGTCTTTACCACAGGATCCCAAGCCTGATTGTGGGTTTCTTTATGCAGGTTCCCAAGCCTGTCTTCCTCAGTTACTTCATCATTCTGGAAGCATCGTTGATTTGCAAGAGAATGCTTTCAGGAAAACTGTATTGCCGACCAGATGATGTCACTGATGGAGCTGGAATAACACCAATGATAAGTTGTTCTGGAATCCAGCAAGTATCACGTCTTAAGGGCCAATAAAATGAACTTGCAGGACCATGAGGATGCATAAAGCTTATGAAAGCATCTTTCTGTTCGACTGAGATTTCAACGATGTTTCCAATCCACCATTTCTTTTCATAAATGCAAGCAACATACTGCCCAGGCTGAAGATCCATGACTTGAACTACTACTTCAGCAGCACTAATTTTGGCCAAAAAAGATGTCGCATCATTAGAAACTCTACTGACCTTAATTGTCGTCATATCAATGGGCAAAAAATGGTGGTTTTCTCTTGTGCCAGCTAGAGTGTGCCCTTGCAGGAATCTTTCTTCTTGAGAAGCTTTTTCTTCTTCAACTTCCTCTTTGCTGATGAAAAAGAATTTGATTCCATTGATATTATCATTGCAGAAGTTGAAAAGATCTTTGGGTGTTAGAATCTGGTTTTCATATGGACGTTGCAAACTTGCTCTTGCTGCCAACCGTTTTGTTGTGCCTCCAATGCCATCACAAGGCGACTTTCCATGGCTTGTTCCAAAGAAATTCCATTCTGCTGTTATTTCAAAATCTTCTTTGTGATAGCATAAGTTGAGAAAATTCTTGAAATTCTTATATTGTGCAGCTGAACCATCACTGAAGTAGTGGATGTGGCTTATTTTGGAAAATTGCATCTTCAGGTAATTGATTACTTTTCCAATGTAAACATGGACAGTAATCGTATCGTGTCGAAGGCAGTCACTAATAACACAAAGATTCACACATTGCACCTCTTCGTTTTCACAGTAGTAGACTACAAATGGATGAACTGTTGCTTGACTGTTTTCCCAGTGAAAGCCTTGCACTGCATCTTGAACAATAAATGAATAGTTTTCAGCAAAATCCATTAGTATTATGAATTCGCCTTCTTTCAAATCAGTTTTGAGAGCTTTCAGGTGCTGGCTTTGATGCTTGGCAATGTAGTGATGACAAGACAGGTTCCAAATTTTTGCTGCAATATCTTCAACATACTCTTCTGTTGAAAGCTGCTTTGTTTCTAAAGTATCCCTGTCGGTATGAATCCATTGTTTGTACTCAATCAGTTCTTCAGGGTCATTATCTTCAAAATATGTTGCAATAACTGCTTCTACACCTTCTGGACCAGGGCAGTTTTCACAACGATGAAGCATACAATCCTTGTTTTCCAAGCTGCAAACAGCTTTGCTAAGAATTTCCTTGTAGTCTTCATTGATTGATGCACCAGTGAGCATAAGCTTGACATTTTGGTGTATTGTACAGACACAAACTGAGTGCATTCCAGCAGAGCCAACTGTAACACACCATTTTGGTCTAAGCTCGCAAAACTTTGAGAAGCCAATTTCTGGTCCATTTTGCTTCTGATAAGACACGTACATTTCCTTCAAATTGCAAAGCAACAACCGCTTTTGCTTGTACACCTTTGTTCCTGAAATTCTCACAGGCACACAGTCTTTCTTCCCTGGACAAAGTCTGCTGAATTCGTCATCTTGAAAAAAGTCATGTACTTTCTGAACAACTTCATCTGAAAGCTTCCTTCCTTGCCGATTTGCTGGAAAAGCTAGAACACCTTGCTCATTCTTCAGTTTTCTCGCTTGCTTTACCATTCTTTCTGATACATTAAATGCTGTTGTCGTATCTTTAATTGTCCAGCTTCTTGGAACCAAGGTCAATATTTGAACTTTTGTCCTACGATTTGACACTTTACATTTTTCTTTCAACTCTTCTATAAGATTATCAAGATCTGCACAATTATTGCATGGGCGACTTTTACTTGAACTTGGCTGTTCATCGTAATTGATTCCTACAGCAGCAGCAATTTGATTCCCAATTAAACTTTGTGCATCCAAGATCTTTCTTTTTGCATAGCTTTGCTTATCTCTTTTACTTAGTTGTCTTCTTTTCAATGGTGAAGCACCAATAAATGATAAACTTTTGTTGATGGCTGGTTCAGTTTCATCCGTTGTGAAATCTTGTTCAGATTGGGTTGATAGTGATGATGAATCTTCTAGCTTTTGGTTCAGTGCCGACATGCAGCGAGGGCAAAGCTTCTGACCAGGTTTTATATCAATCACTTCTTTTTTCTTTAACAGGCAAAGTTTGGCAGCTGTTTCATTATCAAGCAGTCTAAGTCCAGCTTTTACATTGTGATTCCTCTTCTTGAATGGATTGCAACATTTCTTTTGCATCGCTTGATATTCATGTAGGAAGAGGGCTTCATGGTGGAAGCAAATGATGGAATTTTCGTCAAGTTTGGCTTCTGAACGCGAAACAAGCAATTTCTGGTCACATTCTGTGAAATCACTAAACGCTTTGAATCCAGTCTTCTTAGCATAGAAGATAACATGGCACTTCGATGCAGCAGCATCTTTTCCAATTGAACAGGGGGCCAACGATTCTTCTTCTTCATTAACTTCTGACATCTCTCACTGGCCAATCACTGAATAAAACACGAATGAAATATCCAATTATATCAGTAATTCTAAGCGACTATTAAGATTCAAATTCCTAGAAATGAAGAAAAATTAGTGCATCGCGCATACAAAATATAACAACTTTGATGTGAGTTAATGAGTACTTAATGGTCGCGTTGCAAAAAAAACAAATGTCAGTCTTGTAGAGCAAGAGTTTCTCTTTTAGGTGATACTATTCACAAGCAGATTCAGGCCAACTATTTTTTAGTAATTGGCTTGAAACTTTGGTAAATTTTACCGTTTGTGCTGACACTGCCTAATTTGAAGAGATACTGCAGGGCGACCATATGGCCTGGATCATTGCAAATCCGGCTGCATTATGTCTAGCACAAGCATGAAGCTTGGCCAAAAGTTCAAGTCCATATCTTCAACTGCAAGGAAATCATTGCAGTCTTAATATTGGTCAAAATTTGTCGCGTTGTGTCACGACAAATTTTGAAGTATACTTTGAGTCGAGTTATTTGACCGGGGTTTGCATGAGTAATGTTATACATAATTTCGTTGGAATCAGCAAAAAAAACTGTACAGGGTCGCATCTTACTAACCATTCTTATGAATTAGTTTCGATTTTATTAGACTCCAAATATGACATTTTTTTTATGTTGCATGCACACGGACTAAGTACACTTCAGACAAGGGGGTCTAGATCAGCAGCTATTGCAGCTAGAGGCCTGAAATCTTGGGAAACTTACTTCAACACTTGACTAAAGCTACAGTTAAAATTTGACGAAAATTGGAGACCATGATGGTGGGAACTTTTTTCAGTTTTAGACCACTTGGTGTGGAATGACCCTAATGTTCAATGCATATATTCTACAAAAAATATTGTTTTGTCCCAAACTGGCTTATGTAAACAGCAAATATGCAGTGATAGAAACCATCATTTAAAAAACAGAACAGACCTTATTCCGAAGATTGCAGTGATAAGCAGCAAGAATGCTGTTCTCTCGTGAAAGACGTTCAACAGCAGCTTGAAGACGAGACAAATAGCCCTCTACAGTTTGACTATCTCCCCATGTGACATCGCCTTGTTCTTGAACAAGTCGCTCCAATTCCCGTGCTGCCACCAACATCATTGGCCTTTGTGAAGGTATCATTCGATCTCCAATAGTGTTATGAAAATTTGCTATCTGTAAGTAAATATTAAAACATCTGATAAATGGCTGGAAATCCAAATCACATGTTCTAATTAGTAAATACAAGTAAAGGAAATTACAAAAATTACTGAACTGTATGTATTTTTTAAAACTATAAGCAATAAATTGAGCTCCTGAATGAAAACATTTTCTTCATATTTTCTAAAGAAACTAAAATTAAAAAACACAGATTAATTTGTTGAAATTGCCTCTCATTTAGAATAACAATGGGAAATATATTGCATGATATGTGCTATTGCCATTAGAGGCGGGATTACACAGTGGGGAAAACATTGATGTATAGCAGTGCAAATTAAAAGATCATCATTACATTACATCAATACTTGTTCCATAGATCACGAATATGACATTTCGTAATAATGTGGAACATGTCAGATTGACATAAGGTTTCTTTACACAACATATTTATTTACCTTTTTTTTACAATTACTACTTCATATGTAAAACTTCATCTGTTGAACAGAAGGCGTTGTCACTCAGAAATTCTTTTAATTTGTTCGTAAATGCTGGCTGGTTATCTGTCAGACTATTAATGCTATTTAGTAAATGGCCAAAGACTTTTGTGGTAGCATAATTCACCCCTTTCTGTGCCAAAGTCAGATTTAACCCACAATAGTGAAGGTCGTCCTTCCTTCTGCCTTGTACATATGCACTTTGCTATTATTTTTGAACTGAGATGGGTTATTAATAACAAATTTCATAAGTGAATATATGTCTTGTGAAGCTACTGTGACTAAGCATAGTTCCTTAAATAAATGTCTGCAAGATGATCTTGGGTGGGCTCCAGGTATTATTCTGCACCACAATGATTTGAGTTTTGGAGGAAGTATGTTGGTGATAGCATGATTAGGACTGACAGTAAAGATACCCTATCCACATTCCTTCAAAACCTCAACACCTTCTCCACATTTCACTTCTACAAGTACTCCTCAGACCAACATGCCACTTACTCAATGTCTACCTCCAGTTCATGGATGGCTCAATGAGTACTTCTGTCCACATAAAACATACCAGCCACCAATGATATCTCCATTCCAGTAGCTGCCATCCACACACAAAGAAATCCCTTATTTACAACCTAGCCACATATGGTCATCACATCTGCAGTGACTAGCAGTCTCTTTCCCTGTATGTCAAGGGTCTTGCTGAGGTCTTAGCAGACTTATCTTCCACACACTGGCTCCACTGTCATCCAAATTAGTCACCTACCCACAGATCAGCTGCAAAGAAGCACCCTCCTCACAACTCAGTACCATCCAGAACTGGAGCAAATGAAACACATTCTCTACCAGAGTTTCAACTGCTTCTCATGAAGCCCAGATATGAGAAATATCCTCTCCACCTCCTCCACAGTGGTATTCCAACATTCACCCAACCTACCGCATTTACTTGAATCTAAGCCGCACTCGAATCTAAGCCGCACCTGAAAAATTAGACTCAAAATCAAGGAAAAAAATTTTTCACGAGTCTAAGCTGCTCCTGAAATTTGAGACTCAAAATTCAGAGTGAGAGAAAAGTTTTAGACTGCCCTCCAAATCGAAACAAAGTTGGCCCCTTGTAACATGAAAAACAACTGAGGTCAAATGGATGAAGATACAGCTACAGTAGTTTGGTTCGAGTCGTAAGCTTAACAGTTAAGCTTTACCAAGCAGCATTGCTATGTGTCAGGCGCTCTGTCCGTATTTATTTGAGTAGCCTTCCTTTTTCACGTGCTTCGTCTGGTTTGAATCGATTGCTTATTTTGCTTTGATCAGATAAGTGCCGTTCTCTTTGTTATAGGGATTTACGTCACTCTAAGCTGAAAAGGCATTATTGTACTGTGTCATGCATTGATTGTCGCAGTCTGATAATGAGTGTTTACGAGCTGACGCCGCTCACGGCATGGCTTGCTTTTGTGCTCGTTACCATGGCTTACAATAAAAAAAAAAAAAAAAAAAAAAAAGAGAGGAATTGTCTCATAAGCGAAACAATGGCAAGAGACTGCTATTTGTTGCTACTTACACTGCTGCTTTGTTTGATAACAATCAACAAGAACCAAATCATAGACTGCGTATGATAGAAGATGTTCTGAACGAGAGTTTAGCGAAAATTTTTCTCCGTTTGAAAATCATTGCAGACGCCCCTTTAGTACGTTACATTCTGCACAGAAATTAGAGTCATCTTAAGATTTAAAAATCTATTCAGTTGTCGTGCTTCATTTCTGACTATCACTATTCAGCGTAAGAATAGTATGAATATAAACATGCCATGATATGTATATTCTTTCAGGTTTGCTGTTGTCTCACTTTAGTTTCATAGTTTATTAGGCAGACAAGGTTTAAATGAGATAGCAGCAAACACATAAGAATACATGGCATAATGTTTACATTCTTCTACCTTTTCTTTTAATTTATTTACTGACACAGAGGTTTTGGCACCAGTATTTATCTTTGTACCTGCAAAGCATACCTGTGTTGTGCTACATATATTTGATGGCAGAAGTTGGTTGTGGCAACATCTACCAACATTTTTCAGAACTTCCGCTTACTTTGCACTCGATTCTAAGCCACAGGCGGTTTTTTGGATTACAAAAACTGTAAAAAAAGTGCGGCTTAGAGTCGAGTAAATACGGTATGCCATATCCTTTCCCCTCCATGTACTACCTCTCCACCTCTATTCCCAACTTCATGTTCAATGGCCCCTATCCCTGTAAAAGAGCCAGATGCAAGACATGTCTCATACATTCTCTTGCTCTCATCTACTCCAGTTCTGTCAAGGAATTTCCTAGCTCATCAAAGGCTTGGCCACCTGAGTAAGCAACTATGCAGTCTATCAATATAGCTGCAACCACTGCACAGCATTCTAGGTGAGCATCGCCATTAACAAATTGTCTGTCAACATCAATGGCCACAGCCAAACTGAGGCTTCACACATCTGCACACCCCCACAGTACTGCATTTTCCTCCACTCTTACCCTCCTATCCCTCTCCCTCTCCATCCTGCACCTATTCTGCATCCCCAACTGGCATCATTACTCACCACAGTCAGGGCTTGAAACTCAGAGATGACAATGTCCATGTTTGTGTCAGTTATGTATATGTGAGTATGTGTATGTATTTCTACATCTGACAACAGACTTTGTCCAATAGCTAATCGAACTGCCTATTTTTACATCTACTTTTAAATGTGCTGCTCAATATCTCCTCTCTGTGGTGGATATTAATCTATACTAACTCAAACGAACTGTTGTACTAGCTAAACATCTATCCATAGCATAGGAGACTATTCTTCCAAACTTGAGCTACCTGTCTTCGACTATTCTTCCAAACTTGCACTACTTGTCTCTGCTCAGAGGTAAATATTTTAAGTTCCTCTTTGAGATATGATACAAGTGCCTCTTTATGTAGTTTATTAAGCATGTAAATCTTTCAGCTTTTTGAAGCTACCCTTTGACCTTCCCTTGTCATTTCATACCTTAATTTTTCAGCTAATTAATGACAATGTATCATTTACCCACTTCCTGGAGACTGAAATGATTTGCAGCTCTGCTCACTTACATCGTTCTTTAGTAATTTTATGCACTGCTTTTTACGTAGAGCTCTGTATGACATACATTTGTCTTTGGCAGCATTGTCATCTATTTGTACCATTTTCTTCATTATTTTCTTATCTTTCTAACCCAAACAACAAATGTTTGGCTTTAAATGTTAAGTTCTTAATGTGAAATTAGAAAATAGTGTTTTCTGGTGAGACATACTGATTTTAATTGAATATAATTTTCAATTGATTAATTAAGTCATTTTCTTTGCATTAGAAATATTCAGCCATGTATTTCCACTCTAAATTTTCTGATGCAAAGCCTGTGCTCACTTAACAGAATTAAGAAATCAGACCCTAAATTCTCTGATAATGGTGATGCTTTTTGGGTCAGGAAAAATATGATAATGAATGAATCAGAGATGGTAAAATAAAGTGCATTTACTAATCTGTTTTAGGACTCATTCAAAGCACCTCACCAGGCTTGGTGAACCACTTCACCATTCAAGATATATGCTAATAATATATAAGATAATAATTGGAAGATTACCTATTCATCATCAGCATTATCTGAATGAAAGTAATCCATGAATGTCATTAAGTTATTCCTACCAATGAGTTGATTCCATTATCAGTTCAATTCAGCTACTTTCTGATGAGTCATATTCTCTACTTTGAAAAGATACCTAGGATTACACTGAAGAGTTGAGAAAAAGATTGCCATGATGTCTGTCTATGATGCAAGCCATATAAAGTGTGTTTCTATGAAAGATGACACACTTAGAGGCCTATTTTCATGAAATACACAATACCATAGGACAGAGTCCAAGACTTCTCAGATTATTTTGCTATGATCAAAAGTCAACCCAAACTGAGAGCCTATCAAATGAAAAGTTTTGGCTTTCATTTGAATTTTCTGAGAAGTCTGTTTGCAAATTGCATTCATTGTGACTGACCCTAAGAAAATAGAAGTATGAATGAATATTCACCATGGAGCAAAAGTAGACAGTATATGTTCATTAACCTCACACACTATAAATCAAAATATTCTCGACTGCTGCTGGCATAAATGCAAATTACGTGTGAAAAGTCTTATATTAACTCAGTAAGGAGCAGGCATATACAGAAAATTATTGCTAGGAGAGTACAAGAGGATAGGGCAGGGACAGCCAAGAATTCTGCATGCACGCAGTGCTCTCACTCGTGTGCGGAGTTCTGTCACACGGCTGCACACTTTCCCCACTATCATGCCATGCAGTCTGAGCAGGATACTGTGAATGCTGTTAGACAGTAGCACAATCATACAAGGAACAGTCAAGTCCACTTAAAGTGGGAGGTCTGCACTCCATTCTGTACGTTCTAATTTTTGGTCCTGCTTTCCTTCTGCCTTCAGAAACTCAATAGTGAGTCTTAAATAAGAAAATAATTCCAGGCATGACCCTTGACTGAAATATAAAGTATTTGCAATAATATGTAACATTTCCATACTCTCTGTTCAGTAAGATTAAAAACTGCTGCAACTGACATTGTAATAATGTGTGCAATTCACAAAAATTTACTGTTATTACCATCGATTCCATCACGTGCTCTATGTCTGCATATTTAGCACAGAGTGCTTCTTGATTTACAGAAGAACAAATTCCATACAAATTATCTTTCAATCACAAAAATCTTTGGCTCTTTCGTCATTGACTAATTCTTTAAATTCTTTATGCATTGTTCTCTCATGTCTTTCCATAGCAAGATTCTAAAACACAAAGGCTCATGTAGTGTTGACGGAATTTCAAATAGAATTCCGGTAAGTTGTTCAAAATTAATAGGTAATGCATCACTGGTGCAGGGAATTTTTCCAGACAAGATAAAATATGCAATTGTTATACCTCTTCATAAAAAAGATGACAAGAGAGAGTTATACAATTATTGTCCAATTTCCTTGCTGAATTCTTCTTCCAAAATAGTTCAAAAAGTAATGTACTCAAGAGTAGTCTCAAAATTAAGTGTAAACAATTAACTTGGTGTATCACAGTTTGGATTCCAGAAGGGCTGCTCAACTGAGGATGCTATGTATATATTCACTCATCCAGCAGTACAAGTCTTAAGTAATTAAATATTGCCAGATGGTATTTATTGCGAGTTTTATAAGGTGTGTGACTATAGATTATGTTATTCTCTTAGCAAAACTCAAATTTGATGGAACTGATGACTTCACACGCAGCTCGTGTGAATCATACTTAACAAATAGGGTGCAAAAGTTTGTGCTGAATAATTCAAACAATGTCAAAAGGGTAAAATGTTTTAGGGATTGGGGAGAAATCATAAAGGGAGTCCCACAGGGTTCAAGTTTGGGTCCATTCCTTTTTCTTATCGATGTGAATGACCTTTCACTTAACATTCAACAAGCAGAATTTGTCCTTTTGCAGGTGATATTAGTGTTATAATAAACCCCATTATGGATAAAACAACAGGAGAGATGGTGAATGATATTTTCCAAACAAGCATAAGGTTGTTTTTTTAATAAAATTAACTTTCCTATTTAAAAAAATAAATAAGATAAAATATAAATAAAAAGGGGGCTGGGGGGGGGGGGGGGGGGGGGGGGGGACCGACACACCACACACACTATATTCAGTTCTGTACAACAAATAAATCATACCAACACAGCAGAAGTAAGTATGGTAGAATGCTCCAAATTTCTGGATTATGTATTGATGAAGAAGAAGCATGTTTCTGAGGTTCTGAAACATGTAAGTTCATATCATTGGTAATATTGGAAACTAACGAATTAACCTCCTGACATATTTTGGATATTTTCATTCAATAATGTCTTGTGGAATAATTTTCTGGTTCATTCACTTTTCATTTAATGAAGAAAGTGTTGATTGGACAAAACCAAGTAGTAAGAATAACATGTGGTGTTCAACCAAGAACGTCGTGCAAGTACCTCTTCAAGGAGCTAGGCATTTTAATTGTGCGGGCACAATACATATGTTGACTAATGAATTTCCTCATAAATAGTCCCTTACAATTTGAGAAGAGCAGTGATGTCCATACCTACAACACTAGAGGGAAAAAATTACATTTATTGGACATTTTTAAAGCTGTTCGTGGCTCAGAAAGAAGTTCAATACACAGTAACAAAAATTTCTGATCATTTGATTTTAAATCTAAATCAAAATTAATGTTAATAAATAGATCCAGAAGGCCAGGAGAGAATTTTGGCTAAAAAGAGCAAATAAGCAGTTGTTAGCATCCAATTTAGAAAATGAATTGAAATCATTTAGCTCCAGTATGATGGATGTACTGGAATTATGGGAGTTCTATAAATGGATTGCAAGTAAGTGGATTAAGGATGGAAAAGATCCACTGCAGTTTAACAGCAACATTTGTAAATTGCTGAGGAAGCAAACGGTTGTGTTCTTGGTTCAACAACAAACATGTAAATGACAACAGGAAAAAGTTAATAGGAATTTGTGCACCTGTCAGAAGTTCTATGTGTGAAGCATACAACTACCACCATCATAACTGAGCAAAAATTCTCCCCGAAAATCCAAGAAAATTGGTCCTACGTAAAACTGCTAAGCATCTCAAAGGCTTCTATCAAGTCACTCATTGACCAATCTGGTAGGGCAACATAAGATAGCAAAAGGAAAGCCAAAGTTTTAACTTTCGTGTTTTAAAATCAATCACACAGGAAATTGTACAAGTATACCATCGACTGGTGGTCGTACAGAATCCTATACGAAGGGTGCAGTAATAGGCATCCCTGGCTTAGAGAAGCAACTGAAATAGCTGAAAACAAATAAGTTATCAGACCTGGATGCATTTCCAATTCAGATTAACCGAGAGTACTCTATGGCATTGGCCCCTTACTTAGCTTGCATTTATCATGAATCTCTTGACCAGTGCAAAGTCCCACACAACAAGAATAAAGTGCAGGTGATTCTTGTATGTAAGAAACATAACATAATGGACTCACAAAATTAGGGACCAGTATCCTTAACATCAGTCTGCTGCAGAATTCTTGAACATATTTTCAGTTCAAATATAAAATGAACAAATTTCCTTGAAATGGAAAAGATTCTGTCAACAAATCAGCACTGATTTAGAAAGCATTGCTCATCCAAAACTTAGCTTGCCTTTTCTCATGATATTCTGCAAATGATGGATGAAGGGCAACAGGCAGATTCAACATTCCAAAACGTCCAGAAAGCATGTGACACAGTGTCCCACTGCAAATTGTTAACATTGGTATGAGCATACGTATGGGGTTCCCAGATACTTGAGTGACTTGAAGAATTTTTAAGTACAAGAACCTCCTACATTGTTCACGATGGTGAGTGTTATTAGAGACAAGGGTAACATCAGGAGTGCCCCCAGCATGATAGGACTGCTCATATTCTCAATATACACAAATGAATTGAAAGACAGGGTGAGCAGCAATCTGCAGTTGTTCCTTGATGATGCTGCAGTACATAGGAAGGTGTCATCATTGGTGACTGTAGGAGGATACAAGATGACTTGGACAAAATTTGAATTTGGTGAAATCCATAGCAGCTTGCTCTAAATGTACCAAAATGTAAGTTAATGCAGATGAGTATGAAAAACAATCCCATAAAGTTCAAATACAGAATTAGTAGCAAGATGCTTGGCACTGTCACATTGATCAAATATCTAGGCTTAACATTGAAAAGTGATATGAAATGGAACGAGCTCTCAAAGGTGGTTTTAGGGAAGATGTACAGTTGACCTCAGTTTATTAGGAGAATTTTTTGAAAGTGTTGTTCACCTGTAAAGGGGGCCGCATACAGAACACTAGTGCAAGCTTTTCCTTAATACTGTTTGTTAGTTTGGAAATGCACCAGATCCAATTAAAAAAAGACATTGGAGCAATCCAGAGGTAGGCTGCTACATCTGTTGCTGGTATGTTTGATCAACACATGTGACTGTGAACTCAAATGGGAAACTCTGGAGGGAACACAATGTTCTTTTTGAGGAAAACTATTGAGAGGATTTAGAGAACAAGCATCTGAAGCTGACTCCAGAACACTACTACTGCCACCAATGTACATTTCAAATAAGGACCACAAATATAAGATAACAGAAATTAGAGCTTGTACAGATGCATGTGGATGGTCATTTTTCCCTTGCTACATTTGTGAGTGGAAAAGGAAAGAAAATGCCTAGTAGTGGTATGAAGTACCCTCTGCCACATGCCATACAGTGGCTTGCGGAGTGTATATACAGATGTAGATCTAATATTGCACCATCAGTAGAACAATGGACGACAGGTACAAGGTAGTTCCTAGTTCTAGCAGCAACATGGAGGATGTAGCTGATGCAAGAAGGATACATGTGGTCAGGGTGGACGACTTTAAAACTCACAAAAAATTACAGATAAAGACAGAGTTTTAGGAGAAGATCAGCTTACTTGAAAATGCCATATTATTAAACTGCTAAATAAGGAACAAACTTTTCATAATTTAAATAAACAAAGAAAAATAAGCACACATTTATGTTCTGCTCATTACTGTAAAAATAAATTTGACATTGATAATATAACAATTTTTATGCGGTAGTCAAAATAAACCATAATTAACTATTCCAATAGCGAAATTTTTCTGTTATTCTAGGCTTAATTTTTCTGCTCTTCTAGGGTTAATCCATGTTTAATGCAGTTTGAAGATTTCCTTTTTTAGTAACATTTCCCAAGTTGTATTTGTTTACACGTAAGTTCTTGTACCATCAAAAATAAAAATAAAAAAACATGTCCCACTAAACATTATGCAAGTATACAAACGTTTCCTTAGAGAACAAATTGAAAAAGGAAGATTGCAAGAAATGAACAAAAATGTTTGAGAAAGCATGATACACTCACTTGTTCAAGAGCCTTTGCCTGACGCATGAAACTTGCTGCTAACTCAGCTGTCTGTTGAACATGAGAAGGAATCTTGTATCCTAGTACTGAAAGTTGACGTACTTCATGTATCAGACTGACTAATCGATAATCATAGTTGACTCTCATTAGCCTGCCTTCAAAATGCACAACTGGTTGATCTGTCTGGAGGCTGAAAATTAATTTTCTCAGTTATAAAAATAAATTTTACAACTCCAGTTAACGAAAATAAAAATTATAAATACCTCAGCTTCCTTGTATGTACAGCACTTCCAACATCTCTTGTCCAGTTATCAAACTGCTCGGAAATTTGTTCTTTGACGTCTCTTATTAATTCACTCACTGCTGTATGAAGTTCACTGTATCCACTTAAATCATGAAGAATAATACTGCTGACATTCTGAATTTCACAAACCTGTTCAAAAGGTACAAAATTATGGAATGAACTAAAATGATTCTCTCTTGTGATTTTACAAATATTATGTAAAAGGGTGGAAATTAAAAAAGTTAAGCAAATGGCAAAAAAAATGTCTTCCCATGATATGCATCTGAGAGTAAGAGATACTGTGGAGAAAGGGTATAAGATGTACAAGGTAAGTGGAATTTTTTGGCCCCAAATAAACACGAAGTACAATGTACAGTATTTATAACAATTGAAAAAATCAAATTTTGACAGTATAATGTAACTGGATAGATAAAAAATCCACTCACCAAGCAGTGTCAGAACACACACATAAAAGAAGAGTACAATTAGGCAAGCTTTCAGAGCCAGTGGCTCCTTTTACAGGCAAAAGGGTTGAAGGGGAAGGAAGAGGGGTGAAGGAAAAGGTCTGGAGAGGTCTAGCAAAAGTGGTAGATTTTGGAAAAGCCACCCAGAACTGGTGGTCAGGCAAGACTTACGAGACAGGATGAGAAGGAAAGACTTCCAGCCCAGTATTTGGAAATTGCAACAGCTTCAGAGCTTGCACACATCAGACCCTCAAATGTACATCTTGCAGGACATATTCTACATTGGTGTATGTGTCTGTAGTTTGCTGAACTACACAGTCACCATCCACCACCCATCTGCCTTGCTATATGTGCTGCACAGTTTTCATTTCATTAATACTGTAATATCATCTTTCACAAATGGTTATCCCTGGTATTGTTTGTTTTCCTGTCTCTCCTAGTGACTCAAAATATCCATTACCCTGTTATACACTGAGAAACATTCAGTTTTGGAATGGTTTTTTGCATGTCTCCTGGCCGAAAGTCACAATCAGTGATATAAACTGACAGTAAAGTAAATGTTTGAGACAGACTGTAAATCTAGTTTTGTAAATATTTGGCCATTTTTACTCTTCTAACTGTTTCTTTCTCATCCACCTAGCTGTGGACTGTAAATTACCCAAATACAAAACTTCATCAACACTTTCTATGACTTCACTGTGTTTCATATTAATTTTCTCTTCAGTGTGTTGATTATACAAGAGTTATTACAACTGATTATCAGGCCTACATTCAAATTGTTTTATCACTTCTTTCATTTGCCGTTGAAGAGTCTACTCTAGAGACAGACGGTATAATTTCATTAGCAAAATGTTGGTGGTCAAGATATGAATTCTCTCTTAATTTCCCAATTTACAGCTCTCAAAAATATCTCTATGGTTGCCAAGAGCAGTTCTGAACATTAAGACACAGAATCTTTTTGCATGTCTCTTCATCAAATACCCAATTTCCCTCTATTGTCTTGAAGTCTACTGGAAGCTGTAGCAAAAATATACTCTTCAATATACTCACTTAGAGTCATTCAACACCTTGTTTTACAGGGCTATTCCTACAGTATTTCAAAAAAGATCCTCAAAATCTCTTGTAAAGCAGCAATTAATATTGTTCTTTTTATAATTTCCCTTACCGCTTTTAAATGCTTTTTTGTGCTTTGAATCATTCTAAAGCCAGCTTGATCCTCTGTCTGATGAAAAATAATCATTTTTCCATGAAGTTGGTGATCAATTTTATGTATGTACCTAATATAACAAAGAGGAGGCTGAATTTTTTTTTTAACTGATCCATCTTCAAGCAATTTTTACATACAATTGATGTCATCGTTTTACATAAACTGTATAGCTACATAATAAGTTATACATATGAAAGAACATATATTCCTTATACTGAATACATTTGGTTATCGTTAAATATAAATGCTTCACACAGAATGACAAAAGAAGAAACAGTTATGTGTAACATAATACACATATTGAGAAAAACATTTTAACAATGCATTATGAAAATACAGCACACCAGTATGATATCATAATAGTTTCAGAAGATCTGATGTAGTATAGTGGTCACATCATGCAGAGGTTTTAGTACATTGATCATTTTCACTGCATATTTTAAGTTCTTCTATCATACAGAAGGCTTTTTTTTCAGTCTAGCTTTTTGTAATATTTCTGAAGACATTCAGTGATGCACTGTGTGCTGTTGGCGGTAACATATTAAATAATTGTGTCCCTCTGCACATGTAACTTTTTTGGAGCTTTTTGAAGTATAGTAACCAAGGGGCGTCCAGCATCGGCATTTGATGCGTAGCATAGTTATGTATAGACTCTTGTAGTTGATGGCTGTCTTAGTTTTCCTCAATATGCACCAAACAACTGAGACTTAACAATGATGCAAATATCAGCATTTTGAATTCTTTAAAGTATTCTCTGTATGATACATGTTTTCTTACTCCAGCAATGCAGCTAATGGCTGTGAGGTGACTGTGAAAAAGGGCGTAATAGGAATTCAGCAGTAGCCTGTCCTCAACAAGCAGTGACAGATCATGATCATAAAAGAAGGTTATACTTATGAAAGCCTTTGGAGCCACTGGCTCCTTCTTCCAGCAGAATGGGCGAAGGGGAAGGAAGAGGGCTGAAGTAAAAGGACAGGAGGGATTTAGGAGTGAAAAGCTATGTGCATTGTACATAAAAGAAGTAGGAGGAAGACTGCAAAAAGTAGACACCTCTTCTATGAACAATGCACTTAGCTTTACACTCTTATTAACTCATGAACGCTGTTTTAGCAGTAATCTCTGTCTTGCATATTACCCTGTCTTCCACCTTTAAGGGGGGATGAAATGGATTTTGGTCCAAAAGAATAAATTTTTCAAAATTATTATTTTCTTGATCTACACAGTTTAATCTATGTTGTGTCTGAAGTTTATCGTGACAGCAGCTTTAGAAATGCCTTTAAATTGTTAAAATGATTAACTATGCACTGGCAGTCACTCCCACCTCTTCCGACATTTGGGAAACTGTTTGCTTCAGTGGAATTTTTTCAGTGTGAAGGCTATTTTCTATCGATATCTGTGGCTGACATCTATATCTCTGACTGGCATCTATATCTTTGCCTGAAAACTTTCTTGCATGTGGTTTATTTACGTTTTGACAATACCAACATGTATTAGTAGGTGGAAGGTTGAATACACAAACCTTTCCATGGAAGTCAAGATTTATGCATAATGGGTGGTGGAAAAACTGTGTTTAGAAAACGGTGGATCATGAAAATCAGTTTACCATCAAAAAAGAGGAGGCAGCGCGAAATGAAGAACATAAGCTCTCAGCTTCAGCTTTGAAACTTGGGATAGGTGAATTGTACAGGTGCATGAATGATGCTAATATGAATTCTACTGAATTCAGACTTATTGACTTACAACTTCTCTACCAGGCTATAAGGTTTCATGTTCATAAGTCAACTGTAAAAATAAGGAATGAATGATTGTTGTTGAAGAAAGAAGGGTGGGAATAGCTTGCGATTTTAAATTAATTCGTAATTCGTGTGGCTATGAACTTTCATTTTCCTCCTCCAAGAAAACTGACACTGGTACCTATGAAAGGAATTTTAGGTTAGCATATGCTCTGAGATGCCTTGGACAGGGCAGGGAAGGAGGTAATTTATTGAGTATGGAGTTGCATCTGCTATTGGTGTTGACTCAGGTAAAGTTTTAGATGAAGAAATGTGTAAATACTGCCACCAGTGTGCAACAATGAGAATGTCCAACAATGAAGACAGTGAGAAACTGTGGCAAGAAAAGCATGCAGTAGCATGCTCTAAAAATTATTGTGGCTCAAGTGGGGGCATGGAGGCTGCTGCAGTTGTGAGGATGTTCTCCAGATCTGAGGACCAGTATGGTGTTAGATAAATTAAATATCTCCTCTTCATTCAAAGCTGTAAAAGATAAAGATCCGTACAACACAACAATAGAAAAGTTGGAATGTGTTGGCCACATCCAAAAGAGGCTTGGTGGTAGGCTTCGTCGCTTGCTGAAAGTGAAGAAAGGTGACGTACTTGAGGATGGAAAACCACTAGGAGAAAAAAGTAGTCTTACTCTGAAATAAATTGATTCTCTTCAGTCATTTTATGTGAAAGCCATTACGAAAAACACATATAATTTAGAGGCAATGAGGCGTGCTATGTGGGCAATTTTTTTCCACAAACTATCCACTGACCAAACACCAAAGCACAATCTGTGTCCAAAAGGTGATTGGTGTAAGTCCAACAAGAGAAATGAGACGTATTCACATAAACACTCATTCCAGAACCTGTTATGAATGCAATTAAGCCCACATTCAGGTTTCTTGCAAACCCTGATTTATTGAGGAAGTTTCTTCACAGAAAGACACAAAATGCAAATGAAAGCCTCAATAATTAATTTGGATTAGATCCTCAAAAAGGATATTCTGTGTACTTGAAGCTCTCAAATTAAGTGTCTATGATGCAGTTTTTTGTTACAATAACAGAAACAATGGCAAAACTGAAGTGATGAAGAGAGTTGGTATAGTTTCTGGTGTGTTTACAACAAAAGCATTTTACACCGTCGACAAGAGCAGGGTCAAGAAAGCTAACAGATCAGTCTTACCTGCAAACACAGGCCAGGCAGATTCAAAGAGGAAAGAAGAGAAATCTGTAGGATGAGGAGAATCAGTATGGAGGATTTTAAAATTGAGGTAAGCTTATTACATGTAGAAGTATGAGAAGAAACTCTTTAAACCTCATTTTCTCTGTTTTACATTGTTTACATTATTAGAAGCCTTTTCCCTAAAAGTATATGCACTAATGTTATGAAATTTTCAGGAACTGTTTTCCATGCGTTCGTGTCTCACTGGAACTAAAAAATACGAGATCCTGCAATTAATTCTGATTTGTAGATGATTATATGTAGAAAAGACAGTTCATTTTGGATGTGTAAAATTAAAAACTCTGTTAATGATACAATCTGTACCATAAATTAATAACTGTTCTTCAGTGGTCTTATAATTTTCAGATTAAATGCATCATTAGAATTTGAGTTATGGCTTTTTATTAAAAAAAAAAAAAAAAAAAAAAAAAAAAAACTGGCAAAATATTAATCCTGCATATTTTATTATATTTTTCTATTAAAATACAGCTCTTTTGCTTTGCACACGCAAAATTTTAGATCTGTACCTTAATAAATATGACTATAACGATTTATTAAATAAATGTTTTCATTTTCGTTACATGCCGCCCCCCCCCCCCCCCCTTTCAGCTCTGAGGTTCTCAAATCTTGTCTGGTGCAGTCTGCAACAATCAGTCTTTCCTTCTCATCCCATTCGGTAAGTCTCCCCTGACCTGCGGTTCTGAATGACTTTTCCAAAATCTACCCCTTTTCCTCAACCTTTCCACTCCTTTTCCTTCACCCCTCTTCCTTCCCCTTCCACCCTTCTGTCGAGAGAAGGAGCCACTGGCTCCAAAAACTTGCATAAGTATAACCTTCTTTTATGTGCATGTTCTGCAGCCACATAGTGAGTAGACTTTTTTGTATCCAGTTACATTATATTGTCAAAAACTGATTATTTTTACAGTAACCTGCTCATCACATAAGTTCTAAGTTTAGTTAGCAGACAGGTGACTTGGGTTAACTTTTTGCATACATAGTTTGTGTGAGTTTCCCAAGTTAACTTTGGATCAAGAAGAATGCCAAGAGGCTTAACTGAGGCATTACAGTCATCATTGCTTCATAGGTTGAAAAGAATTTTTACAGTTTCAGAGTGCTTAATTTGTAATTCATTTGCTCTGAACCATATAATGGATATACTGAGTTGTTCTGCACTTTTCTGCTTCAGTGTGTCCACAGCCCTATTAACTGCAACAAAGGTGGTGTCATCTGCATATGGCATTGCATGGCATCAGGTTAGATAAAGCATCTACATAAATCACAAAAAGCAATGATCCGAGCATGAACATCCCGTATTACACCAAGAGTGTTTGATTTGGTTTTGTCTCATGAAGTAACCTGACTATAGCATAGTTCTCCGAAAAGGAATTTTGTTTTACAAGTTACTTTCATATTACATATATATAATACTCTTCAAATCACTAAAAGGGGCATAACTGATGATAATTCCCATTGTATCAGTTGATATTTCACTACAGATGATTGGATTGAAGCCTGGGAATTAATTTTGTTTGTCAGATCATTAATATGAGTCATCCCCTCAAGAGTGCTTCTGCTTTTGTCTGTGGACTGTGACCCCATGCAAAGAAGATCCTTTCAGAGTTGAGGGTTAAGTACTCCCTCTTGGGACATGCCATTCACACGAAAATATTAACAGATGGAAAAAGTGGGATAAAACACAAGCATTTGCCCAACCCAAAGTGTGACGCATTCCGTGTTGTGGATATATGCCACAGGGCATGATGTGTAATGAATGGAGCCTCAACGATACCAGGTGACCTCCTGATTAATTTGCTGTACACCAGTGTGGGTCTCTGCTGGTGTGTACCAATACTCCTATGGCCCTTGGACCAAATGGAGAAAACAGTTCAAAACAAAAAAACAAAAAAAATGAGAAACTTGACATTCAAGATACCTCAAACACCCAGACATCGGATAGTGATCTGATGGAAGCTTTTTCTGCAGGGAAGGGGACAGTTACAGCACTGGAAAATGTTACTGAGAAGCTGGACCAGATCAATATTCAGAAAAATGAGGAAAAAAGGCTTACTAAGAACAAATGGATGGACCTAAACGGTATTGAACCTAACACCCCCAAGAAAAGATTGTCTTAAAAAGAAACGGGAAACAGGCACCATCTACTTCCAAGACAGGGAGCAAGAGAATGAGGGATGAATCTGTTACTCCACATTCACAGGATAAATACACCCAGAAAAATGAGGCAGGAAACAGGGAGTCAGGCCTACAGTACTGCAGTCTTGATTTTAGGATGGCAATTACCCAACAAGATTTCCACCTTGTTAACATCATCTCACAGCAAGGGGAGAGTGTCCAGATAGCCCTGTTTGAAAAAGATAATGTGGACACAAATGAAGGCCCCAAATTCAGAAGGGTCTATGTGGACAAGGGTGCTCTCATCTTAGTCTGTGAGGGGATGGGGACAGTAGATTGGCTGAAGGAGATGAAGCCCAAGATAAATCCACAGAATGAGGCAAAGCTGCTGGTCAAGACAGCAGTTGAACTGTTCCATACTGCTAAAACAGCAATCTTGGTACTGTGTTTGTTTGTTTGTTTGTTTGTTTGCTTGTTTTGTTTTAGGATGCAAAAACACCTAAGGTTATATGCGCCCATATCAGAACCTTAGAATACTAATACGAAAAAGGAGTTAAAATGACTAATGTTTAGCCCAATCAATGGAAGGAAAGAGAGCTGAGAAAAGGGCTTCCTCTTGGAGAAAGGTTAACAAAATGTGCAGTAGGGATACCGGAGATTCCATCACCATATTGCTACAATGGATAAAAAGTAAAACGTAGTTGGCAGCCCACGCATTGTTCACTAAAACGACCGATAACTCAGACAGCAATCATACATTAGAACGAAAGTGGTCAAAAAAGGGCATTTGGTCAGGAGGTGATGAAACATCCAAGGTTGACAGAGCCAGAAAGTCTCAACGGAGTACTTTAGAATCATTAACTATGAAGCTGGAACTGAAAGCAAACGTCTTGTGGTGAAAGTGGAGAGACATCCCTGAAGCAAAGAAAAAGTAAGATCTATGTTTAGGGTTCTCCATAGCTAACTGTCAGGGTGATTAAAGGCATCAAAGGTGACAACAGCAGCAAGTTGGCAACTGAAAGTGTTGCTGATAACCCACTGCACAGTAAGGGGCAATTGCTGCCTTTCGCCATCTTCTGGGAAGACTGGACGTGGATGTTTCCCTGATACAAGAACATTACATAGAGGGCATAAAGGCCTCAAGGGAACTGGAGGGAAGTTGATTTATGCAAGGAATCAAAAAACTCCCAGAACATCATTTCCTTTAAAAACCAAATTTCATTTATACTGATGGCAAACTTCTCTTCCAGGGGCTACTGAATGCCAGAAAGAGACACCATAAGGAAGTGAACAGGGGGGAAACAGTACTGGCTTCAGCATACTGCCTTAGAAGGACAGTGTTCCTCCATCCCAGGAAGTGAAGAGACTGGTAGGTGGCTTCTTTCAGCCGACTGAACAACTGCTGGTTTGTGTTGATGCCCATGCCTACAATGTAGTGCAGGGAAGCAGTTGTATCAGCAGCAGAGGTGAGTACCTATTTGAGTACTTACTAGAGTGCAGCCTGGAGATCATGAATAGGGGTTAAGCATCAGGGAATGGGTAACTGATAAAATTTTTGGTATAGTTATAATGGCTAGTTAGGTCAAACAATGGCATGTGGTAATGGGACTATCCTTATCTGACCACATGTATATGTATTACATTTAAGGTGTAAATGAATGCTCAACACATTACAGTCCAAAGAAATCCTTGAAAGACACACAAAGATTCGTACAGCAAAGATCTAAGTATACATCTATCTGATGTTAAAACTCCTATAAAAAAATGCAGTAGGGGAAATGGCAGATGAAGTAACAGCAACCATTATAAGCTCGTATTTAGAAAACCATCAAATTACCAATAATTACACAAATAGGACTATATCTTGAAGGCATAACAAACAGGAATTGCAAAGAAAGCAGGTAAGACTGTTTAACTTTACAAGACGGAAAGGACAGTGAGCAAAATATAGAGAAGACCTATCTAAATATAATGCTGTTGTTAAGCAAGCAAAACAGTCATCCTGGAAGTTATTCTGTGATGAGGTTGAAGGTATATTTCACAAAATTAACACTAAGTTACCAACAAATTCAAGAGTTACACCAAGAATGGAGAATGGTGCGTATACTAGGTCAGCACATGAGATGCTGGAAGTGTTCCTCAAAAATCATTCATCTCAAATGCACTCAGGCAGAGGATCCAGATCAATATTCAGCCCCTGTGAGGTACTGATTTGCAAGTTACCAACGGGAGAACTAGGAATCTGCCAATCTAGAGTTCAAGAAAAAACAGTAGTCGGGGGAAATGTTTCAATAGTCCAAATCACTGTGCCTAGATGGCATCTTTCAGCTCCACTGTAACAAGCACACTCCTATGCAGACTGGGGTGAGATTAGCTGCTGGAGTAATTCCTAACGCTTGTAGGACAGTGAAGATTGCTTTCACTCTGAGGTCAGGAAAAACTGAGCATACCAAGGCTAAGGATATGAGCTCAATCAGTCTGTCCTCATTGCTTCTAAATGAGATCAATCAATCTGTTCTCATTTCTTTTAAAGACATCAGAAAAACTGGTTAAAGTACACATTAGGAAAAGAAGGTTAACTGAGGTTCCTCAACATGAAAACCAACACACATATCAACCAAACAAATAATGCAAAACAGTACATCACCAACTTGTTGAGAAGGTGGAAAAAGCACTACCCTATCTTGAAATCATGCTCTAATCTTTCTGGACATTGAGGGCACTTTTAACAACATGACCTTCAAATCCATGGTTAAAGCTGCAGGAGTGGATGGCATCAAGACCACTTCATGTAGTTGAGTTAAGACTATGCTGAGCACACAAAAGTTAAAAACCACTATGAAAGATGTGAAGATTGTGGGTGATCAACACCACTATAAGATGCCCATGAGATGGAGTCTTGTACCACTACTGCGAAGACTAGTGGTAAATGAGCTCATTATGCAGCTAAATACTAGATACTATTTTTGTCAAGAATATGCAGATGATTTAATCATAGCAATACTTAGCAAATCTGCAAGTACTGTGGGAACACAGGTCTGCAAGTACCATTAGAACACTGGTGCAATGCACTCTGAACACTGTGCAAAATTGGTGTAGGAAGCAGGATCTAAGGGTTAGTCCTAGAAAACTGTTGTACTACAACACACAAGAAAGCATCTCCCAGACACGTACTGGAAGCTTAAGCTCTCTGACAAAATTCTACCACCTGTTGTGCAGTAGGCCTACCTATGAGTTACCATGGATGCAAAACTAATATGGATCGATCACATATAGAATATATGTTCAAAGGCACAGGTGCTTTTATGTATGCTAGGACATGTGGAAAAAACTCGGTCTTAGTCCCAAGAACATTCACTGGATTTACACCTCTGTAATACAACCTATGATACTTTACAGGGCTTCAGTACTGTGGAATAAAGCAGAACAGAAGGTGGCTGTTATTGAGCATGAGGAAGTGCTGCCTAGCCATAATGAATGGAATTGGAAGCATTGCCACTGCACTGTTGGGGAGCATGCTGGACATATCCCCACTACATCTTTGGATTACAATGGAGGCTGCAGCATGGAACATACAGGTAAAACACTGAAAAAATTAGATGTGCACAGTCCCATGCTAATATTATGAATGAGGTAAACATAGGAAAGTTTTGGGAAATGTTGGCTGACTATACCATAGCTTCCAGTTGCTTCAATAAACCTTTTTACATAACAATAGGAAACACACCTGGAGGAGAATCTATGTACATGTTACAAGGCACATAGCATCTACATTCAATCACGCAGCCAAGCAGCTCTGAAATCTCTATCAGCCCCTATAATGACATCCAACGTCATTGCAGAATGCCATGAAATCCCTTTGAGGCTAGGGAAAAGCACTAGTGTAAAGGTACTGTGGATCCCTGGTCACTCAGGAATTAGTGGTAATGAACTAGATGATAGACTTGCTAGGACATGACTCTATCTGATGGACTGGAACATGTCTTAACCATCACCATGGTGAAGATAAAATTTAAACTATATAGCTGGATCAGAAGATAGCACATAGAATGTGGGACTGAAACTCAAAAATAGACAGTGAAACCATGTTTTAGGGGAAGCTCTGCAACCCTGAGCTTGAACAGGAGGCAGATTGTACTCATGCTAGGTCTAATGACTGGCCACAGAACTTCAGGAAACACATGCTCATGATGTGTATAGAGAAAGAATATGTTGTTTGAGGGATGAAACCACACAACATTTAATCTTAAAATATTAAGTACTGGAGGGCAAAAGGCACAAAATATTTGGGTTGCTAATCCCTGAAGAAATTGTGGCTAATGGAGATCAAGTAAAGGAACTTTTACTCTTTAAAGGTACTTGTTGCCTTTCCAGAATGACAGAGACAGATACAACTCAATAAATTCAACTTTGGAGTGGGCAACGCAGGGGGTGGGGATGGGGACTAGTACCATTGTAGTTTTGTCTCCATGATTAAATCCATCAATATGTGTCATGAGCAGCAAGGCTCCCAATACACTTCCTGGGGCAAATCTGAATTTATATTTGACATCAACTTACAATGACATCGAACATCATTGCAGAATGTCATTGATTTCATCAACACTGTTAGCTGCAACAGGGAGAAGACATGCTTTGTTGGTGCTGCACATTTTAGCGATTTTCACTGAGATAAACTTATGCTGCAGTGTTCTTCTTCGGCATGCCTGTGTGGAAGTGTGCACAGAGTCAGCTAAGTGAAAAATCCATGCAATATGCACATTTATTTATACATAAAAACCGACTTACAAATTTTCCCTTGTGTGGGACCATTTGTACAAAATCTTGTGTTTGTTTAAAGTTCTAAATTCACATATTTTACTGTTGACATCACTTCTTCTGTGTAATCTCTCATTGATGGTATCAATATCCATTCGTATTATGATACATTGTGAAATTTTGAACATTCGCAAGTGCTGTGATTAACTAGTACTGTTATCATCAATTGCAGGTTTAAACTAAACTGTGCTCTTTTAAAATTTTTGAGGATTGTAGGCCTGTCCTCATTCAAAACTATTTTTCTCCAATTTTGTTGTACACTTACATGAGCTCTAGGTTAGTTTCAGAATTTTCCGGCACTTAAAAAACTATGTTTTCTTAAGTTAGCTGTACGAGTGTTTTGGATAAGAAATTTAATTCATAGCAAATCAGCATTTGTGGTTCACAGTTCACCGAGAGTATTCATATATCAATACAAATAAACATGCATTTTTGAGAATTTTTGGAAGTTGCCATTGTCCTTTGCATAATCTATGAGCAATCTGTAACAATTTGTAAGAAACCGGTGTTTGTAGTTCAGTTACTGTAGCAGATTTTCTAACTAACAAACTGTGTTACATCTAGTTTTCCCTTAAAGAGGAGTATTCCTATATATTATCTGCATTTATCATAAATTAACTCTGCTTTCGAGTTTGGCAACAATTGTAATTAACATCAAAATGTTTTAGGAAAAAACACAGGTTTTTGTCTTGCCTTAATATAAATCTCGTTTTATGTATCTGCTTCAATTCTTATAGGGAATTAGCAACTTTTTAGCACAATAGATTAAAAGGTAATCTGCAATTTTAATTTAAAGTTATTTGTCACTGCCTTGTAATACACTGCACCAGCCAAAATGCTACCCCGCTATGAATGCTGTTCTCAACACAGGATGAGTTGGTTGACATTTGAAAACAGCTGGAAATCGCCCTGACTACTGCCTGGCTGCGGCTGAAAATCGTTGCACCTGTGATACAGGTCCCAGAGGTACCTCTAGTACTATCCTCTCCTGTGAATCCTGTCTCCTCTGTAGAAAGAACAGAATCTGTCACTACCCCTCCACTTGACTGTGAGTGGTATGTCAATCATAGATCTAGGCACCCTGTACAGGGTGGATGGGGGCCAGGAAGGACTCAAGATATTGTACTGATCCCACTAACCAACAAGTTTGAGGTGCTGTCTTTCACTGAAACTGGAACTGAGCCAGTGGGACTCACTTCACCTGTTTTGAGGAAACATGTTTTGTACGGTGTCAGGAGGAATCAAATGCAAAAGAGTAGGGGTCTATTAATCATTGGCTGTTCAAAGATATGGCAATAGATTCTACCCCTCAGGGAAACGGCAACAAGAGACAGAAAGGACACAAGGTGCCCTCAGTGTGTATGCTTGGGGGCCTCACCCATCATGTTGAAGAGGCTATTCTAGCAGCCATTCAGGGAACAGGGTGCAACCAACTGCAGATTGTGGCCAAAGTTGCAACAAATGATGCCTGTGATATGGGCTCCAAGGTCATTCTTTGGTCATTCCAGTGACTCAGAGAGGTTTAGATCAGCCTTGCACATAGAGTTTCAACAAAGCTCACAATTTGCAGCATTTTCCCCAAAACTGACTGTGGATCTTTGGTTCTGAGTCGAGTACAAAGACCGAACCAGAGACTTCGAAGGTTCTGTAACAAGCTAGATTGCAACTTTCTGGACTTATGACATAAGGTTGAGAACTGTAGGGTCCCCCTAAATAGGTCAGATGTGCACTACAAATCAAAGGCTGCTACTCAGGTAGATGACTGTGTGTGGGATGCACACAATGGTTTTTTAGATTAGGCAACTCCCCAACCAATCCAGACAACAATAACAGTAGGAAATCCAGAAGTATTAATATAAGATTGAAAGAAATGCTTCCCACGGGTGACGGCATTAAAATTCTAATGGTAAACTACGGAAGCATTCCCTACAAAGTGCCAGAGATTGAAGTGCACTTGAAAAGCAGTGAAGCTCACATAATACTAGATACAGAAAGATGGTTGAAACCTGAAATGGACAGCAGTGAGATTTTCAGGGAAAATTTAAGCGTATATCAAAAGGACTGACAAATGTGAAATGGAGGTGGTGTATTTGTCACAGTAGATGAAAGATTCAAATCCACAGAGATAGAAATTGAAGCTACATGTGAGATCGTCTGGGCAAGACTTAGTATCAGAGGTGGGCATAAAACGATAATTCAATACATCTATCACCCATCAGACTCATCTCCTGATGTAACAGAAAACTTCAGAGAAAACCTCATTTCATTTTGTATGTAAGTTACCCAACCATATTTTAATGATCAGTGGAGACTTTAATCATCCAACAGTTAATTAGGAAAATTACAATTTTGTTAGTGGTGGGTGTGATAAGACATCCTGTGAAACTTTACTAAATGCCTTCACTGAAAACTACCCAGAATAGATATTTATGAATGATCTCATGATGGAGATATATTGGATCTAATGGCAACAAAAGATCTGGCCCCTTTGAGGATGTCCACATTGAAACTGGTATCAGTGACCATGATGCAGTTGTGGCAACAATGATAACCAAAATACAAGGGACAGCAGAGAGATATATATGTTGAGTAAACTAGATGAAAAATCAATTATATCATATCTCAATGGGGAACCTGAAACATTCAGGCAGGTCAGGAGCATGTAGAGGAACTCTGGGTGAAGTCTAATAGAATAGTTGACCACACACTGGGTAGATATGTAGCCAGTAGAACAGTTCATAATGGGAGAGAACCTTCATGGTATACAGACACTGTGAAGAAACTTCTACAGAAACAGAGATTACTGCAGAATAGGTGTGAAACAATGTGTAGGACTGTAGATAGAGAGATACTGAATGAAACACATTTGGCTGTGAAGAGAGCAAAGAGTAGTGTCTTCAATGACTACCATGGCAGAATATTGTCAAATGACATGTCACAAAATCTAAAGAAAAGCTGGTTGTATGCAAAGGCTGTTGTGGCACCAAAGTTAGTGTTCAGTCCCTAATGAATGAGATAGGAACTGAAATTGAAGGTAGCAAACCAAAAACTGAAATGCTTAACTCTGTTTCCAAATGTTCCTTTACAAAGGTAAATCCAGGAGAATTGCCCCACTTTAATCCTCATACGACTGAATGAAATAAGTATTAGTGTCAGTGGTGCTGAGAAACAGCTGAAATTGTTAAAACTGAACAAAGCTCCAGGTCCTGATGAATCCCTGTCAGATTCAATACTGAATTTGTGGCTGAGTTAGCCTCTCTTCTTACTACAATCTATTGTAGATCCCTCGAAGAAAAAATTGTGCCCAGTTCCTGGGAAAAGGCACAGGTCATCCCATCTACAAGAAGGGTAGTAGAAGTGATCCACAAAACTACTGTCCAATATCCTTTACACTGATTCATTGTAGAATCTTATTCTTAGCTCAAACTTCATGAGGTATCTTGGACAGAAAGACCTCCTCAATGCTAACCAGCAATGGTTTTCCAAAACATAGATCAGATGAAGCTGAATGCTCACTTTTCTCACCCAAGTTGCACGTTTCTCCCATATTGAATGCTTTGGATCAAGGCAACCAGGTATATGCAGTGTTTATTAATTTCAGAAAAGCACTTAGTATTGCACCTACACTTATTGTCAAAAGTACAATCATATAGGGAATCAAGTGAAAATTGTGACTGGATTGAGGACTTTTTGGTGGCAAGGACACATCATGTTATCTTGGATGGAGAGTCATTGTCAGATGTAGAAGTAACTTCAGGTGTGCCCTAGGGAAGTGTGTTGGGCCCCTTGCTGTTCATGTTGTACGAGGGTAATCCCAAAAGTAAGGTCTCCTATTTTTTAATATGTAAATAGACCTGTTTATTTCTACAATGGTTTATATCAGTTTACAGCTTGAACATTTAGCTATTTTTTGACATTATCACCATTTCTGTCGATGAATTTTTGTAGACACTGTGGCAGTTTTTGTATGCCCATGTCATACCAGCTTGCCGCCATGCTGTTCAGAAAGTTATGAAACTCTTCTTTCACCTGTTCTTTTATTTTCTCAGCTGAATTTTGCTCTGAACCAAAAAAAGCTACGAGATGAAACAAGTTATAATGTGGAATGGCAAGTTGGAACTCATGTTGAAGGCACTAATCCTCTTCCAATTCACACTGACTATTTTCCTAATACACCTTCTCTCTGCAATCCTAAGATGGGCCTTTCTTTTTTGCATTTCCACAGGATCTACACAGATAATAACTCTGCTGGATACTACTTGGAGAATAAAATTACGGGTTTTGTGTAAATTTTCCACTACAAGATATTCACAATGTATCTTGACACTGTCATCAATTCCAGCCTTACAATTCAGGATCCAGTTAGTTAAGCAAAGATCTCCATTCTTTGAGATTCACAACATTCCACATCACATCTCATAATGGTCACAAAAGGGTGTCCAAAGCTTATGGCATCAAAGGACTGACAGTGCTGATTAGTAAATAGTTTGGCCCCTGGGTGCACTAAACTTATACTGAGCTATTTCTAGCCAAGACCCTTGGTAAACACTGAATCCTTTGAAACTTACTTGCAGATTAAAACTGTGTACCAGACCACAACTCAAAGTCGGGATATTTGACTTTCATGGGCAAGTGCTCTACCGACTGACCTACTCAAACATGACTCATGACCCAACATTATAACTTTAATTCTGCCAGTACCTCGACTCCTATTTTCCAAACTTCACAGAAGCCCTCCTGCAAAACTTGCAATACAAACACTCCTGGAAGAAAGGATAGTGTGAAGAAATGGCTTAGCCACAGCCTGTGGGATGTTTCCAGAATGAAATGTTCACTCTGCAGTGGTGAGAGCACCAATATAAACTTCCTGGCAGATTGTACTGTTTCGGAGGTAGGAGACGAGACACTAGTGGAAGTTGTGAAGATGGAATCATGAGTTGTGCTTGGTGCACACAGTTTAAATCTGCCATGAAGTTTCATATCAGTGCAAATTCCATACCAGAGTGAAAATTTCATTCTGGAAACTCCCCCAGGCTTTGGGTAAGCCCTATCTCCACAATGTCCTATCTCCACAACATCCTTTCTTCCTGGAGTGTTTGTCTTACAGTTTTCTCAGGAGAGCTTTTCTGAAGTTCGGAAGGTAGGAGATGAGGCCCTGGCAGAAGCAAAGTTGTGAGCAGGAGTTGTATGTCATGCCTGGGTAGCTCAGCTGATAGACACTTCACTTCAAAAGACTAAGGTCCTGAGTGAGGCTCAGTCTGACAAACAGTGTTAATCTTCCATGAAGATTCATATCAGCGCATATGCTGCTGCCGAGTGAAAATTTCATTATTGAAATTCTTTATCTGGCCTGAGCTTCCAGAGTTGGTGATCTTGTGTGCCTGAGGTGTGCTTGCTTGTGTGAATAAATGGTGTGCATTTCTCTTCTGTAGATGAAGGCTGTGGCCAAAAGCTCTGTGTAAGTGTCTTTTAACTGTGTCTGTCTGCAACTTAAAATGTCTTCTTTATGGTAAGTAGCAATCTGTCTTTTCCTACATTATTAAACAATGGAAAATCCAGGATGGAATGTAACAATATTATGAAAAGTAAATATTATTGATATTCATATCTGGAGTTTCCATTGTTTAATTTCAGTTATTAATAATATTATGAAAAGGATAGATTGCTGCTCATAATATAGCGGAGATGGTGAGTCATAGATAGGCACAACAAAAAGGCTGTCAAACATATTAGCCACGTTCTTCCAAATTAGAAAACACACATGCTAACACAACTCACATGTGACCATTGTCTCTGACTGCTGGGGCCAGACTTTCAATTATTACTTTGTCAGAGTGATAGCAAACACTGCACCTACTAAGAATCATCCAAATAAAAATGCATTAGATTTATTTCAGTAGACACTGTTTGCATTGTCAATGAACATAAGATTGAAACACAAAACCCTTATCCTTCTCATCCGATCTTGTAAGACTCCCTGACCAGGGTTCTGGGTGACTTTTCAGTAACTCTCCCCATTTCCTAAGCCTCGGAAGTCCTTTTCCTTCTTTCCTCTTCCTTATCCTTCAACCCATCTGCTGGAAGAAGGAGCTACTGGCTCTGAAACCTTACAAAATTCCATAATTTTTATGTTTTTTCTCCTACTGCTGCTGCTTGGTGAGTAAACTTTCATCCATCCAATTATATTACATTTTCAAAACACTTGAGAGTTAAACTTTCATCCATCCAAATATATTATATTTTCAAAACACTTAAGAGTTTACCAAATGCATTATGTCTATAAATGTGCTGCTCTGATAGGAGATCCTTGAGCCATCTTTGTAATCACTCACTAACAAAGGATATTTCTTGCCAGACTTAAACATACAGTAGCAACTGCAATCTATAAAACTGAAGAAAAGTAAATAACTTTAAAATATGAATCAGTTTAATATAGAATACTGATTTATATTTTTACAGCGTAACTAGTTAAGCATCTCTTAGTTTGGATTTTGTACTGAATTCTCATGGACAGAGTGTGATATATGATCTCATAAGAGGAGCCCTGACAGACCCAAACAATAGAAACTATTCTGTTGACACATTAGATTACTATTTTATTCATGAGCGTAATTTTCAATAACTGTAGTATTATTTTTCAAACAATGTAAAATCCAGGGTGGAATGTAACAATACCAGAGAACCAGAGAAGGAAAGTTGCTACTCACCATATAGCGGAGATGTTGAGTGGCGATAGGCACAACAAAAGATTCACACAATTATAGCTTTTGGTCAGTGTCAGCAGTAGACACACATACACACACGTGCACACACACTCACTCACACTGAAACCACACTCAGTTCTCTGAGACTGCAGACGTGTGTGCATGAGTGTGTGTGTGTGTGCGCGCATGTGTGTATGTGTGTCTACTGCTGATGAAGGACTTAATGGTCAAAAGCTATAATTGTGTGAATCTTTTTGTTGTGCCTATCGCCACTCAGCATCTCCGCTATATGGTGAGTAGCAACTTTCCTTCTCTGGTATTGTAGTATTATTTTTTCAGGGTAAATTTCAACCATCATCTGCAAATAATTTGTTGAAACTGGTAAAGCATAATAAAATTTATTTGCAAATGATGATTGACATTTATCCTAAAAAAATATTCCATTACCTTTACAAGCTTTCAGTTGTGTGGACCATAGCACTCTACATGGGAAAAGTAAAATATTTTGTTATGAATGTCATCCTTCTTGTGTGGATGGACATTCATAACAAAAACTAGAGGGCTGTATTAACTAACTCATCCATAGGATTAATATTAAACTCTTAATGATGGGACATTAAATTTAGAGGATCACAATACTCAGGGTCAAGCTCACCGCTTTCCTAGTGTACATAAATCACCTTCCAAAGGCTTTAAAGGACTGTTAAAAGATATTGATAAGTTCTGGTGAGACACAGATACTAAACATCAGCCCAAACTCAACTACAACAGACACAGCTCAAATGATAGCTGAACTTGCATACAACTGGACTACAAAAAACAGTTTAAGTCTTAATATCACAAAGCTTCATAGTCTTCAATTTCAAAAAGACACAGATGGCTTTCTGATGGCAAAAAATAGACATTTATCAACATATACTAAATTAAACTAAAAGACGATTCATTGAACAAGTAGGCTCAGCACATCTTAAACTTATAAGTAACTCTTCCTGTGTTAACTTGCTCATGACATCAAACTCTGTTGTTGCGACAGCAAGAATTAGCCTCGTGATCACGTAAAAATATTATTAGATCAATTTTCCAACTATCATTGTGACTAAAAGTCTCAGGCAAAATTAATTCTGGTTACATATTTTGTTGTTCAAGTTAAGATTTTGCAGTAAATATCAGATGTTGGTATTTTATAGATAGCTGAGTTTGGAAAACTAGTAATGTGAGTATGTATCTCTGATGTGACCCTGAGAATTAGTTGCTACAGTTCACATAACAGGCTGCTACAATTCTGATAAGAAACAAGTGTTTTAAAATGTGCACTGTTGGTTAAGTTAATTTTGAAGACAGTGAGCAGTATCTATTATTTAGTGTAAATTTAACTTAATCCACCTATTGCCTTCTGCTGCATACTGAATCTCTAATATAAGGATTGCATTTATTAACTTTTAATTTATAGGTGAAAATTCATATTTGCCATGCTAAGCATAGAAATGTATTAAATGTTGTTTTGTAACAGTGTAGACACTCGAACATTAATTCTACATATTGAAAAATCACTGAACGGAAAATATGAATGTCTATTAACAAATAAATATCCAGCAGCTTTGTGCCAATATTCAATCTGTCTTCATTTCTAATATTACTCTGACCTTGTTTTCCATCTGTCGAAGCCAGCATATGTTGGCAACAATAGATGGCATATCCGATGCCTCCCCAATTCTTTCATATCCACTGTGGTTTCTAGAAGAAAAATCTGCACTCGTTGCAGCAATGTATTCTTTTAATGCAGCAAGAAAAGCCTCTCTTTCTGGTGTAAGAATATGAGATACATCAGGTTGCTGAATAAGCTCTCGACAGCGTACAAATTCTTGCAAAAGCTGTACAAAAAGAACCAATTAATGATCAATGTGGAGATAAATCCTACAACAATTAAGCCAAGAAACAGTACATGTAGCCCCACTACACACTAACTGCTCAAACATGAACAGACTTAAGACTGATAGATACACAAATAAAATTTGAGTCTCTAGCACTTATATTTTTAAGAGAAGGACACTTGATAGAAGGAAATGGCCAATGGAAAACTGTAGGAGATAATGGAATGTCGTGAAAATATTGGAGGGCACAAAAATACAAGGGCATATGGTTTTTTGCAGCAATACTCTAGGTAAAATTTTCTTGGTTTTCTTTTTATGTTCAGTTCTAAGTGATTTAAGTGTTTCTTTTCTAATCAGTCACTATTTTATACGTTTGTCAGTCTCCACTTCCTCTTTGGCTGTCAATGAAGAATCATTAGTTCTGTTCCAGTTGCTACTTATTTGTATTTTTGCCAGCCTACCCAGAACCACAACATTGTCCAGCTGTAACATTATAGTCCACATTTAATATGGTTTCTACATGGAATTACTTTTTATTACAGGAACAAAATTTACCTCTAAGACATTGTTACCAGCTCTACTAATTTGGTTACGCAGCTTTCCAGCAACACGTTCTCCAACTGGTTTTAAAATACGATGATACTGTGCAACAGCAGTCTGCCACAAAGGATCAGTGTAAGGATTGCACTGTAACACATTCAGCTCACAGAAGATATGGAATGGACCACCAGGAAGAAGTTCTTGGAGCTCCTCTACTGACAAAAGACGACTTAACTGCCGGTGCAGCTTTCTGATATGTAGGATCTAAATGACAAGAAGAAAGCATGAACATGTATTCTCAGATACATATGATTATTAAACCACAGCTTTGTGATTTGTGATAACACTATAATCAAAAAATTAAACGTATCTGCAGAGGTAGATACCAACATACAAACAATACTAAGATTTTAACAAAATTTAAGAGATGAGTTATGAGATACTTTATGATAAGAAAAATTGACATTACATAAAACTAGCACAGTACACCAAACAGAGCCAATTATCTATTAAGCATAATATAAAGGATAATATTCACTCCACTCCACAGCTGACTGAGTGATGCAAAACCCAGTTTCCATGGTTACATCGAAAATAAAATAATTCCAGTTGCCAAGTTATTTTTATTTAAATATGACTCATTTTGCCACGGATAGTCATCATTAGATTATGTAAAACTGTCACCTTAAGCTCACTGTGCTGACTGTCAAAGCTCTATGTGTATGAGGTCTATTCAAAAAATAATTTCGCACCAACTGAAGCAAAATGTGGTTGGCATCCATCCAGATGCCTTTGTTTAATGTGTAACTGATGGAAGTTCCATTGTTGTTTGTCAGTTAGCTATTGTCCAGTGCTGTACTGAGTAGAACATTGTGTCGCACAGTTTGTGAATTTCGAGATGACATATGAGCAACATGTCTGTATTAAATTTTGCATGAACTCAAGAAAACCTTTACAGAGACACACTAAATGATGTAGAAAGCCTATGGCGATGAGCGCTTAAGCTATACTCGCTGTTACAAATTGTTCACACAGTTTCAAAATGGCCAGGTGGGAGTTAAAGATGACCATCATTCAGGATGCTCTTTGACGTCCACCAACGGTGCTCATGTCAGAAACATCAACAGAATTATGTATGCCAGTTGAAATCTGACCATGCTAAAGGTTACGGCAGAATTAACATCTCAGCTGAATCATATCATGAAAACCTGACACAGCATCTTGGAATGCATTGTGTTGCCACCAAGTTCATCCCATGGTTCACAGCTCAAGACCAGAAAGACCTTTGCCTCACAATCATCTGTGTTGAGCTTTTGAATTGTATAAATGTGTTATAACGTCAAGTTGAACACATATATTTCAAAAACGACACAACACATGCAAGTCAGAGAGCAAGTAGACAAAGTGAGACATGTGTACACGGCAACATTCAAATCAGCACTGAGTCCAAGTCTAGCGGCTTCTGGCTGGCTGGCCGCTTAGGTGGCACAGCTGCTGCATTGCTGGCAGACAGCGCCGCATATAGAGGATGCATGTAACTGCACGGCGGCACTTTGAAAGATCGGCGAGTCACAACAAAATGAGAACAAGATGTTTCTTAAGAGCATCATAAATCGTGATGAGATGTGGGTCGGAGGTTCAATCTTAACAATGGGTCAGGAAAGACTCTCCAAGACCTAAAAAAGCTCATCAGGTTAGGTCAAATGTCAAAGCCATGCAGACAGTTTTCTTTGACTTTGAAGGACACACATTCACCCCTGTTCGTACATGACCATTGCACTGTGGACATTTTTTTTTATTTCCCAAAGCTGAAAACCAGCTTGAAGGGACCAAGACTTGCAACAATAGACGGCATAAATGAATATTCGTAGATGTCACATCACACGATCCAGCAAAAGGTGTACCAAGACTGCTTCCAGAAGTGAAAATGGCATTGGGAGTGGTGAATCAATTGTGAGGAGACCATGTACAATAAGCTAAAGGTAAGCATAGAAAAAATTTTGTGGACAATGTTCTCGAATTTTTTGAACAGACCTCATTTGTGGTTGTCATAGAGCTTTGGTAGCTGGTGCGATGCACTTCATTTGAGAGTTTTATATAATCTGATGATGCCTGACTGCAGCAAAATGTGTTATGTTTAAATAAAAATAACTTTTTTGCAGCTGCCACTGTTTTATTTTCAATATAATATACAGGATGTTTGCATGATGAAAGAGTGCTGTCTGGCTGGGCATGCAGGGACTAGGCTGCTAGGCTGCCAACAAGCGTAGCATTGGAAGGTTGTGGGGCAGGGAGGGGGGAAATGGGGAGTAAAAATGGAAAGGCTCAGGGAAGCAGAAAGACATTTGGTTTCATTGGCAGAGGATAGCACACAAAGAGGGTGAGGGGATGAAAAGAGGGAGGAGGTGATAGGACAGAATGGGTGGAAACTATTGGGTGGAGGGTGTGGGGACAGTATATCAGTGTAAGCTGAGGCCAGGTTAATTTCAGGAATGGAAAATGTGTTGTAAGGATAGCTTCTATGTGCAAATTTCAGGCAACTGGTGGTGGAGGGGAGGATCCGAATAGCTCAGGTAGTGAAACAATCATTGAAATCAAGCATGTTACATTCAGCTGCATGTTTTGCCACACGGTCGTCTAATTTGCTCTTAGTCTCAGTTTAGTGATGGCCTTTCATCTTGGTAGGCAGCTGGTTGGTAGTCACATCAATAATAAAAGCTGTGCAATGATTGCAGCAGAGCTGGTATATGACATGTCTGCTTTCACAGGTGGCCCAACTTCTGATGGGATACGATAGGCCTGTGACAGCACTGTGACAGCACTGTGACAGGAAGTGCTGGGTGGGTGGATTGGGCAGGTCTTGCTCCTGGGCCTTCCATAGAGATATGATTCCTGCAGCAAGGGATTGGAACTGAGAATTCCATATACATGAACTAGGATGTTTTGGAGGTTGGGTGGGTGGTGGAGCTTTACTTCGGGAAGGGTAGGAAGGATCTTGGATAGGATGACCTTCATTTCAAGGCATGATGATAAGTAATCAAAGCCCTGGAGAAGGGTGCAGTTGATTTGTTCCAGTTGCAGTTGTATTGGGTGATGAAGTAATGGTATTGTTGTTTGATAATGTTATATATTTATTTATAATGTAGGTAGCTAAAAGTGTAGGCAAAAATCATGAAAGGTGAGAACAGGAAACTGTACTAATGCAATGCATATGGTGAGATGTGTGCCTTCATGTAAAAATTTGTAGAAATGCAGTCTGTGATTGTAAGACATGTGTAGTGTAGTTGATCATTCCTAGTGAAATGTCATTACACCACGTATCAAAACAGCAACCATGATTTTTGTGTGGCAAAAATCAAATCAAAGGGAAGCTTACTGATCGTATCGGCCAGCTACCTATGTAGATGAAATCCATTGCAAACTGTGTTTCTATGACTCGTTAGGTGGTTAAGGAAAAGAGGGTACCATAACATAATGACTGGGGAGGACAACAAACTGTCCAGACTCCTTACCTGGAACAAGCAATGCCTTCTCACACACACCTGAGCAGTCTTCAATCAACACTCAGTCAGTTGCACAGTTGCATATGAATTGGGTATTGTACAGAGTACTGTGACGAATGTAATTTTGGAATAGCAGCTGTACGTCTACTATTGGCAGGAAGTGTTGAAAATGTGGACGCTGCAGTGCCGAATGCTCAATCCTAAAATTTTTGTATATGTGCTTTACTCAGATGAAGTCTGCTTCATTAGGAATGTAATCCTATCAATTGTTGCAATAGTCATGTATGAGCTGTTGACACAGTTAAACATAATCACACATTTCCAGTGATATCATGGGCAAACATAGTCACAATTAGTAAAACACAGCCATAATCAACAGGCCGTATCAGCTTCCCCTACCACACCCTTACTTTTTCCCATCAGTTTTCCTGAGATATATTTACCCACCCCCCTCCCAAATTGCTGAAAGAATTCCTCTTGATCTCCATGCAGGTATATATTGTTAACAGTGCACATTGGACATCTTTCTTATGAACATATGTGTCATAATTTTCCAAAAAGGTGGATAAGAAGACGAAGTCCTCTTTTGTGACCAGCTTGTTCCCTTGAAGTATGTATGAGACACCTGTGTCGACAGAAGAGAACTTCCTGGTGAGAACTCTCATTGCCTCTGATGTTTCTCAAACAATATTAGCGTAGAGCAAATGGGTACGACAGTACTTTGTGCAACTGTTTCATGCTTGTACTGAAACTGGGGCACCACTTTCAACATATTTGGTGAAAATGGCACCTTGCAGAAACTCCACAGTTAAATTAGTTATTTTATTTATATGTGTCTACTTGGATCTTTAACACAGTCAGCATATCAAATATAAGTACGAGGTTTTCTCATTTTTGTTTATAACTTTTAACTTAGCTACTTCTTGATTAGAGTTCCCTATCTCAAATTAATACATTTGTCCTTCTACACCACCTCCGAAAGTTTGTATCCTCATAAAGAAAACACCCTGCAATTGTGTTACAGAATAAGGGACTATTATTCCAGTAAAGAGTACTTCTTCAACGGCAGACAACATTCCTTACAAATGTGCACAAACAGATTGGTAACTCATACACACACTCTTTCACTATTAACCAGTAAGTGTCACTGATATTTGCCTTTCTTCTGCTAGATTTTCTCTCATGTTTCAGTACAGGCTGGTGTTAAAGTTATACAAAGTTTCTGGATACTGTAGGTGAAGACCAGTTTTCCATGACACAATCGGCAATTTTTCAACACACACATACATACATATATATCATCAATCAAATTCTTTAAAATAGCAAACTTTAAACTACTAGCAAATTTATTTTCATTTGTTACCTCCTCCAGTCGGGATGCAAGATTCATAACATGAGTTGGCAGATAAGGCTTGCCGTGCCAAGGATGTGGAGAGTAGTTGGCCCAGAAGAGAGATGTGAGGCGCTCACAGGAGTTGATCCAGTTTCTGCAGATGGATAATGCCTTGAAATTTAGAAAAAAAGTATGAACCTACAAATGATTTGTTTCTTTTACTGTTTTACATGTGTATTCACCCATAAATTAACAACAAAACGTTCATATCCACATAGACCAGGTGATTATAATTAAGTGCAGCTACTGATGGATGTTCAGTGTGAGCTGTAATTACTGTATGGCAGTGAAACTTGACAAACATCCTAATGCAGAACCAATTAATGCGGGAAAAAAAGTAGTTCCAATTTTGGCCACCAGGTGCCAATCTGGCATTGTACAGCATCGCGTCAGATGTCTCCAGTACTCATACTGAACAAATTGTGTAAGTGACAATTAATAATAAAATCAACATTATGGCTTTCACACTTGTATGACCTTTTCTGCCCACATCCCATTCCTAATCCATTGTGTATGGGAACATTTCTATACATCTTTCTTGCATTCACAGCACCGGATATGCATCTGGTGCTCAAAAATGGAACTAATTTTTTTTCCCAGCATAAAGTGGTTTCGCATTAATGCATTAGAATATCTACCAAGTTTCGTTGCGTTATGATAATTAAAGCCCACTCTGGACCTCCCTGAGTATCTGCACTTTAATTATAACCACCGAGTTGTACTCCAGTTATTCTTATTATTTCTCATATCATCCGATAACACAAACTGGCAATAGAGTACAACCTAAGTGCATTATGGTTTCTCCACCACATGTATTACAGAAAACCTCCAAGTACTGGGCACTGTTGACCAATGGACAGATTTACGCTTTTCTGCACGTGCCCAGTTAACATAATCAATTAAGTCTGTCCTTGTAATTGTCACAGAAAATATTTTTACTCTCAGTTATTTCCTACATTTGTAATACATATGGTGTACTCACATAGGGACTAAATCTGCTTTCGAAAGTGGATACATTCTGTAGTAATTGCCCTCAGTACTGTACATGCACACCAATAACATTCATAGGTATCACATTATCAATATATTGCATGTATATGGGAGGGCAACAGAATACATACATTAGGAAATTGTACAACATTTATTCAATAAATTTCTCTCTCTAATAATAATCTGTACATTTTCCAAAAGACTGGTTTTTCTCTACCTCTTTTGTCTTTCACCAGCTTTAGCATATATTTACCATCAACTTTCTCTAGAATCAATTTTTATTTATAATGAATTCTTTGTGATTTATTACCAATATATACTTAACAAATCTTCCAAATTTAAATAACATTTGACAGTAAAAATCAATGAAATAATTTATTGGAAATATAATGATAAGCTATTTTAGAGGAAACCACTAGACAGTCATGAGAAAAAAACTTGAAAACATATGGAGAGAGGCTGGTTGAGCTAAGGACACACATCAAGAGATGACAGATTCAGGTTACACTCCAATGATTGTGATGTGCATTCACAGTGTGTACGTAATACCCTCAAGAAACTCTCGTAGGGATCACTGCAGGTAGGTGTGGGTTATTTCCACCACTGTTGAGCACTTTAGACTTTTTCGCAGAGAAAAATATTAAATTACACTTCTTCAGAATTTTTTTCAGGTGCACACAATAAATTATAATTTGTCGTCAGACACAAACATTTTTTTGTGTCAGCAGTTGTTTGTTCGCATCTTCAGTCCAAAGACTGATTACATGCAGCTCTCCACACTAATTAATCCTGTGGGAACCTCTTCATCTCTGCATAACTACAGTAATATATGTCCATTCGAATCTGCTTACTATAGTAAGCCTTGGTGAATTATGATTTATTAGTCTCATAATGTGCATAATCCTATCTGGGGTTACCATTGTTTGATTAATGTACATAATCCAAATCATTTGAGTTAGGTACAGGAGACATGTCAAAAATTGTAAAATTTCACCATAAACGTAGAACAGCTGATGCTAACCAATAGCATCATACTAATAATACAATTTTATTATACATAGAAACACACAGTAAAAAATCTAACACTTAATCCCCCCTTATCATTTCATCCTCTATGAATTTTCTACTGAATAGTAGAATTTCTCATACAGAATCTGCTGTAGCTTCTTATTTAGAATTTCTTGCTTCGTATCAAATATGTTTTTCCTCATTAATTTGTTACGCATTGTTATCCTCATATACTGTGGAGTCCACGTGAATAGTTTCAATTGGTGTTTAGGTAGCAAAAACTTATTTTCATTTCTTGTGTTATATGTGTGGTTAAAATAATCCTCCTCAAATAATTTTGTCTGCTGTGTTGAAAGATTACAATTTCGTATCTGTATATTGAGGGAACAGTTGGGATTTGCAGTTTCCAAAATAATGGGTGATAAGATTCTGTTTACTGTGCAGTACACGTGTATCTGATAATTTTATTGTGAAGTTTCAGTATTTGAAATACACTATTCGAATTTTCCCTGAAAATTATACCATACCTAATGACAGATTCAAAACAATTATGATATGCTATTTTTCATGTACTCAATTCGGTAGAATTTGCTATTATCTGCATTGCAAATGCAAAATTGCTTAGTTTATTTAACAGAAAGTCAATACAACTGTTCCATCTGAATTCTTGTCCACATTTAGTCCAAGGAATTTAATCATGTGAACTTTTTCTGTTAGTTAATTGTTATGTTGTATATAAGTTCCACACAATTTGAACGTTTGGTTTTGAAACGTACCATCAGTTTCAACTGAACCAATTTTCTAGGGTATTCAGTGTGCTTATGATGGAGCTCAGAATTTTTTCTGCATTGTCATCTTCAATTAAAACAAAAGTATCATCTGCAAACAGAACTGATGGGGAATTTATATTTATAAGTAAGTCATTTATGTAAAATAAGAACAGGATTGGCCCCAAAATGGAGCCTTGAGGCTCATTTTGTAAAACAGTACTCCATTTAGCATAAGTCACTGCATTTTAATTGTTTTCTGTTGTTTAAGTAAGGTGTGAGCCAGCTCAGAGCATTGCCCTTAATCCCATATTTGTCTAACTTGTAGATAATAAAGGCATGGTTCAGGGGTCAAATGCTTTTGTAAGATCACAGAAGATACCTGCAACTTTACTCCTCCGATACAATGATTTGCATACTTTTTCAAGAAAGTTATCCACTGCATTTCCTAGTTGAAACCCAAATTGGATACTTATAAAAATATTTTTTACAATAAATTTTTAAACCAGTTTGCACCTAATGTCTCTAATACTATCAACAGAATTGGAAGAATAGAAATAGGGCATTCGACCCTCTCCTGAACAGAGGTCTGACTTTGGCATACGTCAACACATCAGGAAATCATCACTCTTCAAAAGATTGGTCAAATATTTTAGTTAGAGAAGGTGCTATTATGTCACACATTGCTTTAATCACTTTAGTTGGTATCCCATCCCACCCAGCAGAGTTTTTATTTCTTGATGATAATATAACATGTCCCTCAGAATTAATTGTGACTTTTTAAAAATCAATGAGATACTCAGTTTCTCGGTGGAGTCCAAAGAGATTTATTTTACTTTGATAGTCTTGTACGACAACATCTAACTTTGCCACATTTATGAAGAATTTATTTAAACGCTCTGATATTTAACATGGGTTTACAGTAAGGCTACCATCCTATCATCCTAGATATTTCATTATTACTATCTCTAATGCCAAGTTCTATATCGACAATAGACCAAACTGCCTTTGTCCTACTTTTATGTTGTACAATAAACTTACTGTTTGCCATTTGTTTGGGTGCCTTCATAACTTTTCTTAAATATAGCTTTATAAAGTCTAACATACTCAGTAAAAGTCTGTGTTTTTTATATACAGGTTGGTCCATTGATCGTGAGCGGGCCAAATATCTCACGAAGTAGGCGTCAAACAAGAAAACTACAAAGAACGAAACTTGTCTAGCTTGAAGGGCGCTACCATTGACCTGCTAGATGGCGCTGTCATAGGTCAAACGGATATCAACTGTGTTTTTTTAAATAGGAACCCCCATTTTTTATTACATATTTGTGTAGTACGTAAAGAACTATGAATGTTTTAGTTGGACCACTTTTTTCGCTTTGTGACAGATGGCACTGTAATAGTCACAAACATATGGCTCACAATTTTAGATGAACAGTTGATAACAGGTAGGTTTTTAAAAGTAAAATACAGAACGTAGGCACGTTTGAACATATTATTTTGGTTGTTCCAATGTGATACATGTACCTTTGTGAACTTATCATTTCTGAGAACACATGCTGTTACAGCGTGATTACCTGTAAACACCACATTAATGCAATAAATGCTCAAAATTATGTCCGTCAACCTCAATGCATTTGGCAATACATGTAACGACATTCCTTTCAACAGCGAGTAGTTCGCCTTCCATAATGTTCGCACATGCACTGACAATGCGCTAATGCATGTTGTCAGGCATTGTCGGTGGATCACGATAGCAAATATCCTTCAACTTTCCCCACAGAAAGAAATCCGGGGACGTCAGATCCGGTGAATGTGCGGGCCACGGTATGGTGCTGCGACAACAAATCCACCTGTCATGAAATATGCTATTCAATACCGCTTCAACCGCACGCAAGCTATGTGCCAGACATTCATCATGTTGGAAGTACATCGCCATTCTGTCATGCAGCGAAACATCTTGTAGTAACATCAGTAGAACATTATGTAGGAAATCAGCATACATTGCACCATTTAGAATGCCATCGGTAAAATGGGGGCCAATTATCCTTCCTCCCATAATGCCACACCATACATTAACCCGCCAAAGACGCTAATGTTCCACTTGTCGCAGCTATCGTGGATTTTCCATTGCCCAATAGTGCATTTTATGCCAGTTTACGTTACTGATGTTGGTGAATTGACGCTTCATCGCTAAATACACGCGTGCCAAAAATCTGTCATCGGCCCGTAATTTCTCTTGTGTCCAGTGGCAGGAGTGTACACGACGTTCAAAGTCATCGCCATGAAATTCCTGGTGCATAGAAATATGGTATGGGTGCAATAGATATTGATGTAGCATTCTCAACACCGAGGTTTTTGAGATTCATGATTCTCGCACAATTTGTCTGCTACTGATGTGCGGATTAGCTGCGACAGCAGCTAAAACACCTACTTGGGCATCATCATTTGTTGCAGGTCGTGGTTGACGTTTCACATGTGGCTGAACACTTCCTGTTTCCTTAAATAATGTAACTATCCGGCGAATGGTCCGAACACTTGGATGATGATTAGATTAGATTAGATTAATACTAGTTCCATGGATCATGAATACGATATTTCGTAATGATGTGGAACGAGTCGAATTTTCCAATACACGACATAATTAGGTTAATTTAACAACATACTTAAGTTAATATAACAACTTTATTTTTTTGTGTTTTTTTGTTTTTCCAGGATACCGAGCAGCCTACATAGCACACGCCCATTGGGCATTATGATCACAATAGCCGTACACCAACACGATATCGACCTTTTCCGCAGTTGGTAAACAGTCCATTTTAACACGGGTAATGAATCACGAAGGAAATACTGTCCGCACTGGTGGAATGTTATGTGATACCACGTACTTATACGTTTGTGACTATTACAGCGCCATATATCACCAAGCAAAAAAAGTGGTCCAACTAAAACATTCATGTTTCTTTACGTACTACATGAATATGTAATAAAAAATGGGGGTTCCTATTTAAAAAAACGCAGTTGATATCCGTTTGACCTATGGCAGCACCATCTAGCGGGCCAACCATAGCGCCATCTGGTTTCCCCCTTCAAGCTAGACGAGTTTCGTTCTTTGTAGTTTCTTCGGTTGATGCTTATTTCGTGAGATATATGAGAATATCTCTTAGGATGTCCACACACAAACTTGTATCAGTGACCATGAGGCAGTTGTAGCAACAATGATTACCAAGTTACAAAAGGTAACTAACACAAGTAGAAGGAATTATATGTTCAGCACAACTAAAACAAGTAGAAGGATTCCGTATTGTAGAAGGATGTTCAGAAAACTAGATAAAAGGCAGTAATGTCATATCTCAATAAGTAACTTGAAACACTTAGTTCTGGTGAGGAGCATGAAGAAGAACTGAGGCTCATGTTTAGAAGAAAAGTTGATCTTGCCATGCACTTGATAGTTATGTACCTGGTAGTATATGATTAGAAGGACTCGTCAGGGTGTACGCACACTGAAGAGAAACTTCTAAAGAAAAAGAGAGTATTGCATAAAAGATGTAAAGCAAAGCATTGAGCTATAGGTAGTGATATATTGAACTAAATGCATTTGGCTATCAACATGTCAATGTCTGAAGCCTGATTACCGTATCAGAATATTATAGAAAAAACTTTCACAAAACCTTAAGAAATCATGGCAATATGTAAAGGACATTAGTGGAACCAAAGCCAGTGTCCATACAATCATGGATGACATAGAGACTGAAATTGATAGAAGCAAAACAAAAGTATAAATGCTAAATTCCATTTTCAAATGTTCTTATACAAATGAAAATCTAAGTGTATTGCCCCACCTTAATTCTCGCAGCTGCAAAGATGAGTAATATAAATTTTACTATCAGGAGTGTTGAGAAAAAGCTGAAATATCTAATATTGAACAAAGCTCCCAGAAATTCTTGGCTCTTTAGAAGGAACCAATACTACAATCAAATGTATGGCCAGCATACCCTACGTAGGCAACATTTCTCAAATTCTCCACAAACAACAAATTACAACAGAAATTATCCCACATCTTAAACAATAAAAAGATAAATTCTCAGCCTCAAGAATATACCGGCTGATCAAAAAGTCTGTATAAATTTGAAAACTTAATAAACCACAGAATAATGTAGATAGAGAGGTAAAAATTGACACACATGCTTGGAATGACATTGGGCTTTATTAGAACAAAAAAAAACAAAACAAAAAAACAAAGTTCACAAAATGTCCGACAGATGGCGCTGGACAGCAAAACGTCAGGGACTGCGCATGACAATCATGTATAAAAGGAGCTGTAATGAGAGAGAGAATCAGATGCACCAGCAGTCACAGCATGTTGGCATTACCTGAAAAGGTGCTTACGGTGAAGCTGTATTATCAGAATGGGGAATTTGCTAGTTCAGCATTACGATCCTATCACCACAGGAAGGGCATTTGATCAGGTAAAGGTCCGTTGACAAATGTAGCTGTGGCGAGAATGATTTCGAAGTTCGAAGCCACGGGTTGTTTAGACGATAGACCCCATAGTGGCCGACCGAGCACAAGGCGTAATGCTCCTGAGACAGTTCAGGAAGAAATAGAGACTGTAACGGGTTCGTCTATGCACGGGGAAGTCAGCACTCATGCAGTCGCACATTGCTCCGGCATTCCATACACTACTGTTTGGTTGGCACTTAGGCGTACCCTCCAATGCTATCCGTACAAAATCCGTCAGTACCATGAACTGTTACCTGGCAATTTAGTGAAGCGGAGGGAATTTGCGGTGTGGGCATTTCAAAACATGGCGGAAGATGACGATTGACGAAGCTCATTTCACTCTCCGAGGGTCTGTCAACACCCACAACTGCAGAATTTGGGCTACCGAAAATCCTAGAATTGTCGTGGAAACTCCATTGCACAACGAGAAAGTCACAGTATGGGTTGGATTTACCACATCTACCGTTATCAGGCCTTTTTTCTTCAAGGAAATGTGTGGTTCTGGTTTTGTAATTGCTACCGTGATGGGTAAGAGGTACGCTGATATGTTACAGAATCGCATCATCCCCAGCCTGGCTGATAAACACCTGCTGGAACGTATGATGTTTATGCAGGATGGCGCTCCACCCCATATTGCTAGACGCGTGAAAGATCTCTTGCGCGCGTTGTTTGGCAATGATCGTGTGCTCAGCCTCCCAGGTCCCCAGACCTCAGTCTGTGCGATTATTGGCTTTGGGGTTACCTGAAGTCGCAAGTGTATCGTGATTGACCGACATCTCTAGGGATGCTGAAAGGCAACATTCGATGCCAATGCCTCACCATAACTCCAGACATGCTTTACAGTGCTGTTCACAACATTATTCCTCGACTACAGCTATTGTTGAGGAATGATGGTGGACATATTGAGTATTTGCTGTAAAGAACATCATCTTTGCTTCGTCTTACTTTGTTATGCTAATTATTTTTATTCTGATCAGATGAAGTGCCACCTGTCGGACATTTTTTGAACCTTTGTATTTTTTTGGTTCTAATAAAACCCCATGTCATTCCAAGCGTGTGTGTCAATCTGTACCTCTCTATCTACATTATTCCGTGATTTATTGAGTTTTCAAATTTATACTAACTTTTTGATCACCCTGTACAAAATCACACGTAAAACTTGCTCAAGTTACTACACAGGACACACCAGCAGAAATTTTCAGATCAGATACACTGAACACCTCAACTATTACACATGTAACTGACAATTTTGTACATACAATGTAATCCACAGAAAGTGTAGCATGTCTAACTGTGTACAAATTCTTTGTGAAACCAATGTGCAGTAATATATTTAGAGGAAGTTTTGAATACAAAAATAAACAGTATACATGATGATTTTTCTGTGTGTGGTACTCTGTGTAATGGAGGAGGCACAACACTTGTAAATAGACACACAAAAATACCATGTCTAACATTAGTGTATAAAAGTATTCCAAGATTCATTTTGTCCAATTTTCCAGTTGTAGTATAACCTCAAAATGATAACTACAATGCAAGAGAGGGAGAAAATCATACATTGAAATGTCACTTCTACTTATGAAAACAAATGAACTTGGAAATGACAATAAACTCTTGAAACACATTATGCTAATCATGAAAAAATAAGTAACTGCTGCATTTGATTCAGTAGCACACCTAAACATGTCATCAAATGCACAATCATATGGTGTATTAAGCAAAATTTGTGACTTGAGTAAGGATTTCTTGGTAGAAGGGCTGCAGCATGTTGTCTAGGATGGGAAGTTATCAACGAATGTATAAAATAAAACTGTAATTTGCAATTCTGTCAAACTTGCAGGAAACATATTCTTAACTCGTTTTGGACATGACATCCATTATCAAGCCTTCACACATGTTCCTGCATCAAGCTGGAGGTTCATAAGATATAGAAGTAACTTAAGATGCTCCCCAGGGAGTGATGTTTGGCCTCTTCATGTTCATGCTGTATGTAAGATCCTTGCACTGATATTAATAGTAACCTCAGACTTTTTGCAGATGATGCTGTTATCAATAATGAAGTATTGTCTGAAAAAAGTTGCACAAATATTCAGTCAAATCTTGAAATGATTTCAAAATGGTGAAAGGAATGGCAACTTGATTTAAATGTTCATAAATGTAAAATTGTGCACTTCACAAAACAATAAAACCTACTATTCTATGACTGCGCTATGAACAAGTCAAAATTGGAATTGATAAACTCATTCAAATTCCTAGGTGTCTCACGTTGCAGAGATCTGAAATGGATGATCGCATAGGCTCAGTCATAGATTAAGCACGTGAAAGTCTATGGTCCATTGGCAGAATACTAAGGAAATGTAATCAGTCTACAAAGGAGACAGGTTGCAAATCAGTCGTGTGACCTAGCCAAGAAACTGCTAAATTTTTGTGTGAGATTTGCACCAAATAGGACTAAGAAGGGAATACTGACGAGGGGTAACATAAATGGCCATGAGTTTCTTTGATCCATGGGTGTGTGTTAGAGATGATACAGAAACTGAATTGGCAGACACTTGAAGTCAGACACAAACTATCACAAGAAAGCCTACTCACAATGCTTCAAGAAACAGCTTTAAATGGTGATTACAGGAATACACTAGAACCCCCTCCTTCCCACTCCATATACGAATGTAACACAAAGCCCTAACTAGTAAAATTGAAAGTACCTCTGTCATGCACTTCAGAGTGGATAGCAGAGTACAGATGTGCATGTGACGCAAGGAAAAGCTGCAGAGCAGAGACATTTAAGAAAGTCTGTAACATATGTCTTAGAAAAAGGTTCTTATCAATATAAAAATCTAAGAATTTAGAAAATTCAGTTTCGTTTATGGATTTATCCTCATGCATTATTTATAATGGTATGGTCAGGCTTTCTGCAATAAGGAAATTCTTGTACTGTGTTTTATTCAGTGACAGTCCATTTGCAGACAATTACTAATTTTCAAAAAAACATTATTTAAATTTTCAAGTGCTGACCATTAATCCATCATGCTTGATTATAATATTTGCACCATCAGCAAAGATAACTATTTCTGCTTCTTAAATATATGATGTTAACACACAGATAATGTTATGGGAACAGCAAACCAAAGACTGCAATTTATTGGCAAAACACACATAAAATGCAACAGTAGTATAAAGAGAATTCCTACACTTACCTGTCCTCTTCTGGAGTACAGTTGTATGGTATGGGATCCGCATCAGACAGGATTGATGAAGGACAACAAAAAAGTTTAAAGAAGGGCAGCTCATTTTGTATTGTTGCAAAATAGGGGAGTGAGACAGTATGATATGCAAAATGGAGTGGCAACCATTAAAACAAAGGTGTCTTCTGCTGTGGCTGGATCTTCTCATGAAATTTCTATCAACAACTTTCTTCTCCAAATGCCAAGATATTTTGTTGGTTTGGTGATAATGATCTTCATAATAAAATAAAATAAAAATTTGGAGTAGGTATTAAAATCCATGGAGAAGAAATAAAAACTTTGAGGTTCGCCGATGACATTGTAATTCTGGCAGAGACAGCAAAGGACTTGGAAGAGCAGTTGAACGGAATGGATGGTGACTTGAAGGGAGGATATAAGATGAACATCAACAAAAGCAAAACGAGGATAATGGAATGTAGTCGAGTTAAGTCGGCTGATGCTGAGGGTATTAGATTAGGAAATGAGACACTTAAAGTAGTAAAGGAGTTTTGCTATTTGAGGAGCAAAATAACTGATGATGGACGAAGTAGAGAGGATATAAAATGTAGACTGGCAATGGCAAGGAAAGCGTTTCTCAAGAAGAGAAATTTGTTAACATCGAGTATAGATTTAAGTGTCAGGAAGTTATTTCTGAAAGTATTTGTATGGAGTGTAGCCATGTATGGAAGTGAAACATGGACAGTAAATAGTTTGGACAAGAAGAGAATAGAAGCTTTCGAAATGTGGTGCTACAGAAGAATGCTGAAGATTAGATGGGTAGATCACATAACTAATGAGGAAGTATTGAATAGGATTGGGGAGAAGATAAGTTTGTGGCACAACTTGACCAGAAGAAGGGATCGGTTGGTAGGACATGTTCTGAGGCATCAAGGGATCACCAATTTAGTATTGGAGGGCAGCGTGGAGGGTAAAAATCATAGGGGGAGACCAAGAGATGAATACACTAAGCAGATTCAGAAGGATGTAGGTTGCAGTAGGTACTGGGAGATGAAGAAGCTTGCACAGGATAGAGTAGCATGGAGAGCTGCATCAAACCAGTCTTAGGACTGAAGACCACAACAACAACAACAATAAAATAAAGGAATCCAGAACTTGCTGGAAAGTTTTAAGTGTTCATTTTTCCCACGTGTTGTTCAAAAGGCACCAAAGTTAGTTCCAGTCCCTAGGGATTGTGACAAGAACTGAAACTGAGAGTAGTAAAGCAAAAGCTGAAATACTTAACTCCATTTTCAAATGTTCCTTTACAAATGAAAATGCAGGAGAATTGCCCCACTTTAATCCTTGTAGCAGTGACTGAAATTATGTAAGGTGACTGAAATCAGTATTAGTGGTACTGAAAACAACTGAAATTGTTAAAACTGCACGAAGCTCCAAGGCCGAATGGAATCCCTATCAGATTCTGTATTGTATTTGTGACTGAGTTAGCCCCTCTTCTAACTGTCTCTTGTAGATCCCCTGAACAAAAAGCCATGCCCCGTAGTTGGCAGAAAGCACAGATAACATCCATCTATGAGAAGTGTGGTAGAAGTACTCCACAAAACAATCATGCAATATCTTTGATATCAATTTGTTGTAGAACCAGGGAACAATTCCTGAGCTCAAACATAATGAGGTATCTGGAACAGGATGACGTTCTCCATGGCAACCAGTACCGACTTCAAAAATATCGATCATGTGAAATCTAAATCACACTTTTCTCACATGACATCCTGAAAGCTTTGGACTAAGGTAATCAGGTAGATGCTGTATTTCTTGATTTCTGAAAAGCATCACACAGACCTTATTGTCAAAAGTTCAGTCATATGGGGTATCAAGTGAAATTTGTAACTGTATCAGGAGTTTTTGGTAGGGAGGACACATCATGTTATCCTGGATGGACATTCGTCATCAGATGTAGAAGTAACTTTGCGTGCCCCCACAGGGAAGTGTGTTGGGACCCTTGCTGTTCATGTTTTATACTAATGACCTTGTGGACAATATTAACAGTAACTTCAGATGTTTTGCAGATAATGCAGTTATCTACAGTACAGTATTGCCTGAAAGAAGCTGTATGAATATTCATTCAAATCTTGATAAGATTTCAAAGTGGTGCAACAATAGGTAACTTGCTTTTAAATTTTCAGGAATTTATAATTATGCACTTTACAAAACGAAAAAACAGAGTATTCCATGACTATAATATTAATGAGTCACAGTTGGAATCGGCAAACTCATACAAATACTTTGGTGTAATACTTTGTAGGGATATGAAATAGATTGATCACACAGGCTCTGTTGTGGGTGAAGCAGGTGGTAAACTTCAGTTTATTGGTAGAATACTGGGAAAGTGTAACCAGTTCACAAAGGAGATTGCTTACAGATCACTTATGCGACCATTCGAGAATATTGCTTAAGTGTGCTGGACCTGTACCCAATAGGACTAACGGGGGATATTGAATGTATATAGAGAAGGGCAGCATGAATGGTCACATTTGTTCAACCCAAGGGAAAGTGTTACAGTGATGTTGAAAAAACTGGAGTGGCAGACTCCAGATGTAAACTTTCCCAAGAAAGCCTACTAATAAAGTTTCAAGAACTGATTTTAAATGATGACTCTAGATAGAGATTTGAGACTGGTTCATTTTTAGGATTGCCGCAAGCTTCCCCAAGTGAAATTCCCTGATATTTCGCTGATTTTCAGACAAGGTTTAGTATTTTTCTTGAAAAATTTTGAGACTGATTGACTGACTAATTGAGAGGGTTTATGAGACCAAACAGCGAAATTATCGGTCCCGCAGTTCCAAAGTTACTCATACAAGAAAGAGGGTCCCCTAAAAGTGGATGGATCCAGTCAGGGGAGTCAAACAATAAAACAAGGAAGTTCAAACACACACAGTGAAAGGCATAAAAGGTTGGACCAAATCTAAAAACTGGATAAAAAGAATGGTCTTTCCACGGGAGAGTGGTCATGGGGTCCCAGACCGAGAAAACGTGAAGAGAGACCCCAACCACAACCACATTGCCTCTGCTCCAGGAGTAAAGCAAAATCTTATATCTGGAAATAACCACTTTCATGGAGGAAACTGAGGACCAGTTCAACCATCTGTGGATTGTCTGCTAATATTAAAATTAAGAAAGACTATATTTAGCACAATACTGTCAGTCTGGCTCCACAACCATATTGTGAGGATGATTCATTACACAGACAGAAACAATGGGTGAGCCTATGACCAATGCGTACACAGCATAAAGCAGTGGACTCCCTCCAAGAGGAGCAGAAGGAAGAGCACCAAAACATAGTAGTCTCCTTGATTGTGCGGAGTTTATTACTGAGTGCAATAGCGCACCACATGTCATTCCACTTTTGGGCAAAGAGAGATGTGACATAGATCTGCATATCCACAGCTGGAGTCATGAAAGAGAATGGAGGGTGAGAATCAGCTTATCTTGCCAAACAGTCAGCCAGTTTATTCCCTGATACTCACGTGACTTGGGACTCAGAGAAGGACAACTGAGTAGGCAGCACAGCCAAGGGAGGAGAGAAGGTCATACATAGCAGAGACCAAAGGATGACGAGAGTAGCAGGCTGTTCAATGAATCAGTACATATTAAAAGACTGTGGAGGGAGGCCTGGGTAACATAATGGAGGGCCCTGCTAATGGCTAGTAGCTCTGCTGTGAACACACTGTATGATTCCAGCAATAAATGGTGTTCTAAGCCAGTATGAGACGTGAAAGCGTATCCCACTTCATCTATCATCTTAGAACCAGCAGTGTGGAAGATGGTAGCACCCTGTAATGATGGAAAGTACAGGATGCTGGAAGACCATACGGGCAACAGTGACCTTAGGACCCTGGAATAGGTCAGTCCTAATCCGTGATCTAGGCACCTTCCAAGGGGAGTGTGGGAGAAAATACACATGGCACATTTCAGTGAACAGAGATGGAAATCCTGACAGAGGGAAGTGAGACATATTCCAACTGGCAATCCCACCCATGGGCGATGATCAGGAGGGAGATGCCCCTCACTTGCAAAGAGGACAGAGTACAAGGGAAAGTCAGGGAATCTGCAAATGGCAATTGCATGAGAAACCAGGAGTTGGCTTCATCATATTTGAGAAGGGGGAATCCTTGCTTCTGTGAGGGGTCTGTAAATGGGACTAGTGCAAAAGGCATCAATAAGCAGACCCACCTCAAAATGGTGAACAGGATCTAGTATTTTCAGAGTGGAAGGAGCCTCTGAGCCATAAACCTGACTTCCATAATCTAATCTGGACAAGACCAGAACATGGTAAAGATAGAGAAGAGTAGCATGGTATGCACCCCAAGATGTCTGGGACAGGAGGCGGAGGTGGAGAGCATTGAGGTTGCTTCCGCAAGCATGTAGTCCTCAGGTGGTGAATATGGGGTGACCATGTCAGCTTTTCATTATATATATATAATGGAAGGAAACATTCCACGTGGGAAAAATTATATATAAAAACAAAGATGAGGTGACTTACCGAACAAAAGCGCTGGCAGGTCGATAGACACACAAACAAACACATGGATGGATATGTGCGTGTGTGCGAGTGTATACCTGTCCTTTTTTCCCCCTAAGGTAAGTCTTTCCGCTCCCGGGATTGGAATGACTCCTTACCCTCTCCCTTAAAACCCACTTCATTTCGTCTTCCCCTCTCCTTCCCTCTTTCCTGATGAGGCAACAGTTTGTTGCGAAAGCTTGAATTTTGTGTGTATGTTTGTGTGTCTATCGACCTGCCAGCGCTTTTGTTCGGTAAGTCACCTCATCTTTGTTTTTTTTATATATATATATATATATATATATATATATATATATATATATATATATATATATAAAAAAATGGGACTGTGCTGTAACATCTAGGAGCTGGTCGCCTAAATAAAGTTCTTGATCAGGGTGTACTATGAATTGACAACAAAAATGCAGAACCCGCGTTTTGGAGGGAGAAAACTGGAAGCCATGGGAGACAGCCCACGCAGAGGTCCGTCGGATGGAACCTCAGAGCCAGCAGTCAACAGATGCTACCAAGTGGGAGCTGCACCAGATGCAAAAATCATCAACATACAATGCTGGGGCAACCTGAGGGCCAACAGAGGTTACCAGCCCATTGATGGCTATGAGTAAGAGTGTGACACTTAATATAGAACCCTTTGGGATACCATTCTCCTGAATCTGAGGGGTGCTAAGTGAAGTGCCAACTGAACCCGGTCAAGCCAGTGGGACAAATGTTCACAATTAAAAATTGGAAGGGCCATGAAAGCCCCAGTCATGGGGGGTAACTGAAATGTGGTGGCACCAAGCTTTGTCATATGCCTTATGTAGGTCAAAGAAGACCATGACAAAGTGCCGACAGTTAGTAAAAGCCTGTAAGATTGCATTTTCCAGTCCGAGTAAATGGTAAGTTGGAGATCATTCTTCCCGGAAGCCACAATGATATGGGGACACAAGGCCCCCAGATTCGAGTACCCAATACAATTTGGAGCTAACCATCCTCTAAAGCAGTTTACAAAGTACATTCGTCAGGCTAATTGGGCAGTAGCTGTTGAGAGATGTTGGGTTCTCCCCAGGCTTAAAGACAGGGATAACTATACTGTCTCACTACTGTGTGGGGAAGGCATCCATGAGCCAAATGTGGTTGAAGACCCTGAGTAGATATTGCCTCTGTGTAATGTCCAAGTGTTGGATCATCTGGTTGTGGGTGTAATCTGGGCCTGGGGCTGTGTCATGTGAAGAAGTAAGAGAATGCAAGAATTCCCATTCAGTGAAGGGTTCAATTTAGGGTTCAGTTTGATGAGGGTTGAAACAGAAGGTGGGTCTATTCAACTCTGTGTTTCTGCTGGAGAAAGATGGCGGGATACGAAGAGGACACCGATGCTGTTGCAAAGTGTGTCGTGAGGTGTTCTGCAAGGACCAATGGATCAGTAGACAGAGCACCTTGGAGGATAATCCTTGGACAGTTGACTGTCACTGGTGGCCCAGAAGGCCATGGAGCTTGGACCAAACCTGCGATGAAGAGACATACATCCCCAGGGAGGAAACATAGCACTCCCAGCATTCCTTTTTACTCTGCTTAACAAGATTACAAGCCTCAGCAAGGAGTCGTTTAAAAGTGGGGAAGTTGGCCTGTGAAGGGTGTTGTTTAAATCGCTGCAGCATCTGTCAGCGGTCCTGGACAGGGACTGCTACGTCCTTGGTCTGCCACTGGTTGATGATGAGGGAGACTTGTGGATAGGGAGACAGCAGTGCCAGCAGCATGAAGAACAGTGGCAAAGATGCCCTGCATGAACGCATCAATGCAGTTATCATCATAGGGTGACCAATGTAGGCAAACCACAAGAGCAGCGGAGAAAATTGTAAGATTGATAGCAGCAGAGGTGCCGTGAGTAGTGCTAAAGTGGGTAGGGGAACTGTCATTGTGGAGATACAAATCAAAGTCTGTAGTAAGTTGGTCAAGTAGAAGACCCCTACCTGATGAAGTGGCACCCCCACGGGGGTGGGGTGCTTTGAAGTCCAAAAGGAGGAGATATGGGGGCAGGAGTTACTTAATTAAGGTAGACAGTTCAACATAAGAAAGTGGCCTACCTGGAGGGAGGTATACATTGCAAACAGTGACTGCCAGACTTGTCTGCATTCTAACCATTATCGCTTCCCAGTTGGTATGAAGGGGGATCCAGTCACTAATGAAATCGGTGCGAACCAAAGTGCAGACCCCTCCACACTCTATCCCGGAGCCGGCACTGTTTCAACAGAACACACAATAACATGAAACATTAGAGAGTGGTCAACACCAAAGGGAGTTTCATGAAGAGCAAGAGAGAACAAATAGCAGGAGGAAGGAAGGTGTTGTATTTCCGGGAGGTGACAATAATATCCACTGCAATTCCACTGGATTATTGTGTGGTGAGAGTCCATGTGAGACTTAAAGAAGCCAAGGGGATGTCACATCACTTGGTCAGTGGTCGTCACTAACGAGGATGTGGTAACATCCATAAAAACTGGGTGTGATTCAAAATGAGGTGGAGGGGGTGAAGTCCCCAGGGAAGCCTCGTCCTTTGACTTATGCTGCTTGTATTTCTCCCTCGGAGGGAGGGAAGTGGCATTGTGATGTCAGGAACAGAAAGAGAGTGAGTGGATTTGGAGACCTCGGAGTGTGGGTCTCTCCTCTGGCCTGAGGATACAAGTTTCCTGTCCTGAGAACTCTGGGGAGGGGTGTTCCGAGATGGAGCCCCATCGCTAACAGGAGTCAGCGAACAGAACACTTTCCCTGGTGATGAGGAGGAGGAGGAGGAGGGGTGGCAGGATGGAGCTAAGGGGGAGGGATGAGGAGGGGAAGGCGTAACTGAGGTAGAGGAGAGATTTACGGGGTGAAGTCTCGTCAAATTTCTTCTGGGACTCAAAGTAGCTGAGACAGTCAAGGGTCTTTATTTCCTGAGTACTTTTTTCCTTTATGTACAATGGACACTTTGGTTAGTGGGGAGAATGGTGACCTGAGCAGTTCACACAGTTAAGCGTTAGGGTGCCCACATGAAGAGGGCAGCTACCAGTCACAACAGATGAGAGTGGCATTGCATTGTGAGGACATGTGGCCAAACTTGAAGCAATGGAAGCAAAACATGGGAGGAGGAATGTATGGTTTCATGTCGCATCTGTACACCATTACTTTGACCTTCTCGGGCAGGGTATCCCCCTCAAATGCCATAAAGAAAGCACCAGTGTCTACACAACGGTCCTTAGGGCCTTTCTGGACATGCTGGATGAAATGAGCACCACGTCATTCCAGATTAGTTATAAGTTCATCATCGAACTGGAGGAGAATATCCCTATGGAAAACTACATCCTGCATAATACTGAGTGACTTGTGAGGAGCGATAGCCATGGGGTTGCCTCCTAAACGATCGCAGGCACAAAGAGAGGGAGGGTGAGGCTGGAAAGGCAGAAACAGGAACTGAGACAGAACTATGTTAAGGATGAGATGTGGCTGCAGTAGAGTGGTCAGAGAGTTTAACACATTTCATGTGCCAAACGTCTGCCCTGGTACCACCCACTCTGAACAGGGGCTCACCTTGTGGGCACCACATAGCCACAGCAAGAGCTGTCTGGCAGGAAGATCATTTCCAGGAGTTCTGATGCCCCAAAAAGATGGGCAACCACTTCTAGGCTTTCACAAGGCATTCACAGCACAGTTACCAAAGTGTGATCCCTGTGGTATCAAGGGGCTCCACCAGATAGGTACATAACAGCACCACCACACGGGCTGGCTACCAAGCTAGTGATCTAGCAAGGAGGCAAAAGGGCTTTGGCAGGGAGGGAGGGGAAGGGGGAAAAAGGAGAGGGAGAGGAGGAGGAGGGGAAGAGGATTCCACGCCAAAGACGCTACTGAGGGAGTTCTTCCTCATCTGGCTCACACTACAGATTTAAAATTTGGAGATGGAGGTCAAACTCCTGAGAGGGAACAAAAGAAAAGCCTAAAATGAGGAAGAAAACCAACCAACCAAAACTGCAAGATGAAGCAAACTCATTAGGATAGCCAAGCTGACACAAAAAAGAACAGCAAGAGAAGGAAAGGAATTGGCAGGGATCAGAAGAAGAACAGCGAAGGAGAAGGAAGGGGGAGGGAAAGCAGAACGGAAAAGAGTAACGGCTGCAGTAGCTCACGATCCCATGAATGCGCACACGTACACGCAAAAGAGCTGTTGGCCCCCTGGAGGGACAAATTTTGAGATCTCAAGGGTAAGTAAAGACATAAGTTGGCAAAAAAGTGTAAGGACTTTAGTATTTCTAAACAAGTGAGCAAAATCCTAAGTACTAATACCAATATCTTTTGCAATGAACTGTTTTTAGATGGACAAAGCAAGCCAAATGGTACATATGTGGTTCATTAAGACCACTGATGTTATTTTATTTCAATAAAACGTAACACATTTGGTGACAAAAATACATATTTCATTGGATTCGCAAGACAGATTTATAATATCTTCGCTGATATGAGAAATAACCTCTTGAAAGAAGTGTGTAAGGCAGGGAAGAGTTGTGTAAACCAATCCTATAGGTGACTGCCAATAAAATGTTAATTTTACTGTTTGTTATTGGCAGTTTTTGTCCACTGTGTTATGTCTATTATTTTACAGGTATTGTGTGGTTTTTCTTTCACAAGATACATGAGTACATAGCGTACAAACTGACAGTGACTGCCACAATTTTCTTCCTCTTATCATCCATGCTTTCTTACACATAAACTACTTTCAAAGTGCCAAAATGTACTAGAATAAATAAAATTTATATAAAATGCTGCACTGTACAATGTTCTTGCTGTGAGACGGTTCCATTCCTGAATTCCATTGCCAGTAGCCTCTGGCCTGCCAAGGAGTACCGCAGTCCTGAGCCCATGCGTAAACCATGAAAATCTGCCGCATTTGCCAACCACAAACAGACCTGGGTTGTAGGCAGATCGGTGAGACTAGATCCGATGGGCAGGGCCTGCACATTAGTGAGAAATGATGGGCTTCATATAGGCAGACCCGATCTGCTAGACATACCCACAGAGATAACCTATGGTTTTGACCCATATGGAAGTCCACTGGCGTGGCCAGCTATTTACAGGTCACAGACACCATGATGACAAAATGAGACTGTGGTGATCCATCCATGTAACAGATAACTTGGGTGAATACTCCGAAAATCAATACTAATGAGGATAAGTAGCAACTCACCATAGCCGCGCGGGATTAGCCGAGCGGTCTAAGGTGCTGCAGTCACGGACAGTGCGGCTGGTCCCGGCAGAGGTTCGAGTCCTCCCTCGGGCATGGGTGTGTGTGTTTGTCCTTAGGATAATTTAGGTTTTGTAGTGTGTAAGTTTAGGGAATGATGACCTTAGTAGTTAAGTCCCATAAGATTTCACACACATTTAACTCACCATAAATATGACCACTGTGCTGCAGGCACATAGAAAAGACAATCACACTCTCACAACTAAATTCTTGGCCGTAGCCTTTGTCAGAAAATGAGAGGACATACACACATTCACACAATCATTCATACACAACTCATGCACACATGACAGCTGTCTCCGGCTCCTCCGTCAACAGTCTCTGAGAATCAGATCCAAATAAAGCACTCCTCACGCTTCCCTGCCTCTCATTGGCAGCTGCTAGGCTAGCAGCAAGAAGTGGTGGCAGCACTGACTGCAAGCTGAGGGGAGTGGTAGAAAGGGAAGAAGCAGTAAGAATAAGGGAGTAGGAAAGTAGCTCACATACTTAACTGTGCCCAGCTGGCAACGCTGCACGACATCTCAGTAAACAAATCATTTCATCTACTGAGACAAAGACAAGATTTTTCCAGCGTCTTTTTTTTTTTTCCTTCAAATTACCCTGATATTTTCCTGATTTTGCTAACATGTTTGAAATTCCCGGATTTCCAGAACTTGTGGCAATCCTGATTTTGTGCTGGGGAAGTGAACTGTGGGAGGAAGATGTGACAGAATATAGACTTATAAACACAAATTTCTTTCAGAAATGCTACACCAGCTCTTGCACTCTAGTATAATTGAGGGACACATGCAGGCCTATGAATTATGTATATATTTTTGAGTAATAATATCATGCATTTTTTAATCACATTGATCTTTTTACACTAGGAAAGCCTAAAATCACACACTGATATTTTCCGTTCATAATGGAACTTCTGGATAGTGTTATGATGGTTCTACCTGAGGCAGATGACGTGCACATGGCAAGAGGGCACCATACCTAAGCTTGGGTCACCGCAGAATAGTATCCGAAACTCACAAGGACTTCAGGAATGGAGAAATGGTGATGGAAGAGATGCTATGATACTAAAGAGTTATGCCTTGACCTTCTTATGATGCGTTAATTCAGGCCAAGATATGCTGAAATTTTGTTCAATCTGTCATGGATCAATAAATGGTGTAGAAATCTCACACAAATTCATCTGTGGTTCAATAAATGAATTTATGATGCTTCTGGCTCTTTGCATGAACAATTCAACTTCATTTTACTGAATTCAATGTCTAAAGAGTTGCCAAGCAATTGAACATTTTCAGACGGTTCAAAGAAGACACAGCATGGATCGTAGCATGAAATGAAGCAGTTGTTCATTTGATCAAGTGAGAAAGTGTCTTACAATTGACTGACTCATTCCATTGCATACCGTGATATCACAATTATGATAAATGAAACAAGCAACTAACTTATTAAACAAATTAATAACTACTAAGACAAATGAAAAACAATCTAACACATCTTACTTAGATATGATTTTGTTTTATTTCACAATAATTCACATGAAGTGAAGAAAATATTGCAATGGTAAATGTTAGATTAATTTATTACAGTTGAAAATACTTGCAAAAGAACTCACTGTATTCACAAGTTCCTCAACCGATATAAATGGTTCTTTCCACAAGTCAGTTTCTCTGAGTTTTTTCTGAATAAAATGGATGAGGCAGTTACCTGAAATGCAAGCATTCTGTCCTGTAGTGAAGACAAATTTAGTCACATATCACTATTTAATTGTTTCATTCAAATTTTCCAGTTCATCATGAATTATATTCACTGTAACCATACATTATTTTTTCTTAATAACACTAACCAGTGAACACAATTTAGCCCTAAAATGAACAAATACACTATTCCCTTTTATACTGTATTCTCTTTGCAACACATCTTCATCAATAACAAAACAATCACATTTTGCATATCATTACACTTCTCAATCTGTAATTCATAAGCCACATTTAAGGAATATAGAGTTATGGCATAGGTAGAAACTACTTTTTTCTGCCTTTTGAATGTCTGGAGACTTACCTTTACCTCAGTATCTTTCTTCTACAAAAAAAAAATTTTTGAGATAATATTTTATGGCAATATTTATGGAAACACAATGGCTTTCTTAATGAATTTACACTTCAGTACAAAAAAAATTCTCCACAAAGAGAGCTAACTTCGGTCTCAGTATCAAATTCTTGAATAATTTAACTACAGACAGAATTCAACAACCCTGCTAAGATTTCCATACTATGACATAAAGAAACAAATCATTCAGTATGAATATTATTTATGTAACACAAAAAAGATACTCTAACAGATTGATCAGTAAAAAATTAGAAGAGGAAAATATTAAATTCAATAAGTCGAAGAAAACTAGGACATCCACAATGACATCAAATAGTACTAGTGTAGATTTCACAAAGGCTCCACAATCTTTACAAAAGTGCAAATGGTATGCTTCAATTTGGAACAAAACGTTCTAAAAATGTTCTCTTAATAAGCATAAAGTACAAATAAAATGCATGTTTCCAAAAGAAACTGAAAACATAGAGTTGAACTGCATTTGATCCTGTAGATTTATTGTGTATAATACAGGAACTGTCAAAAACAGAAAACTTTCAGTATCAGCTATTTCCTAAGGAGAAACCATTTTGATTACACTCTCTAACAGCTTTGATTACAAAGAACATTATATTCAAATTTAATATGCACTCTTTAACACTGAAAAATACTACAGGTATGGTTGAAATAGTCCTTGGTACTCTGGGCATAGATGCTGCTTGTTTGCTTATAGCAGTAGCTGGTTCACTATGAATATTACATAATAGAGTTTCTTACAGACAGTATTAATGTGCAGTTTCCATTTCAGCTCATTATTCACAATAAAACCTAATAACAGGAGGGAGATGGAATCAGGGGAGAGGATCTAGGATTATATCTTCATGGACTGGATCCACGGCCAAGACACTACATCCTAATTCCTCCATAACTTCAACACTTTCTCTCCCATCCATTTCACCTGGCCCTCATCGGCCTATGATGCCACCTTCCTGGATGTTGATCCCAAACTCTCTGAAGGCTTCATCCATACTTCTGTCCACATCTAGCCCTCCAACCACCAACACTGCCCACTTTTTGATGGCTACCACTCCTTCCACACCAAAAAACACTCCCATTCATCCTGTCCGTCAATGGAGGGCATATCTGTGGTAATGAGAATTCCCTTGCTCATTATGCCGAAGGTCTGACGAAGACCTTCACAGACAAGCACTACTGCCCCCCCTCCCTCCCCCCCCCCACCACCACCAAAAATAAATAAATAGATAAATAAAAAAATAAAAAAATCCAGTCAACCGACAGATTTCCTGTGGCATATTTTCACACACCCCTAACTCATCCTTCATCCGCCTGAATCAACTGCAAAGGAGTAACCTTCAAATCACCCATTATCACCCAGAGTACATCAACTGAACCATGTCCTTTGCCAGGACTTTGATTATCTACCATCATGCCCAAAAATGAGGGACATTCCACCCATGGTCCTTCCCACCCCTCATAAAGTGTTATTCCACTGCCCTCTCAACCTACACAAGGTCCTGATCCATCCCTATGCCACTCAAACACCCAATCCCTTGCCACTGCGGTCATACCCCCCTGGAAGACCCAGGTGTAAGACCTGCCCAATTCACACATCCAACACAGCCTACTTTAGCCCTTTCACAGGCTTATCCTATCTCATCAAAGGCAGAGCCACCAACGATAGCAGCCGTGCCATATACTAGCTCTACTGCAAATTCTGGACAGCATTTTATGTGGTCATGACCACCACCCAGCCATCCAACAGAATGAATGACCACTACCAAACTGTAACCTACCGACCACTCAGCACTGGAACACATTTCTGAGTACATGTTAAAGTTGAATGGCTGCTTCACAACCTGTGCCATCTGAACTTTCTTTTCCGGCACCAGCTTTTCTGAACTAAGCAGATGGAGGCTATCCTTGCAACACATCCTTTACTGCTGTAAAACTTCTGGCCTCAATCTCCACTAACCCACTGCATTCACACCCTCCACTCAACAGTCTCCCCTTCCTCTGTCTTGCCACCTCTCCACATCATCATCATCATCGTGTGCCGCATGAACTCACCAGCTCCACTGCCCGTGTGTCGCATTCGTATCCCATGCACCTGCTGCCTCTGCATCCCACATTTCTATCCCACAGACTTGCTTTCTTCCTCCAAGCCAACAGCTACTGAACCTCTACCCCTCCTCTCAATTCCCACCTCTTTCTCCCTCTACACACCCGATCTGACAGGTCCACAGCTCGTGTTCTAGGGGCTAGTGTTGCTACCTCTAGATCACGGGGCCCCAGGTTTGATTCCCAGCTGGGTTGGGGATTTTCTCTCCCCGGGGACTGAGTGTTTGTGTTGTCCTCATCATTTCATCATCATCATCATCATCATCATTTGTGAGTGTAGCTAGATTGGATTGTGAAAAGAACATGGACTGTGTAAAAATTGGGACTTCGTACAGGCACTGATGACCGTGCAGTTGACCACCCTACAAACCAAACATCATCATCATCCGATCCGACAGTGTGCATATGTACTCTAGGTCGTTAAAGGGTTATTCCAAAAGCTAGCAAAATTTTCATCCTCTTTCATGTGCTATTTGAGGATTCAGTTCTTCTACTATGGGGTGAGATAAATTGTAAACAAATAATCATTTATACACAAGCATTTCTAGGATTTGAAAACTTGATATCAATGAAACTGATCTCCAGTTTTTGGGGTCATCCTTAATGTCTTTCTTGTACTCTAGCAAAACCCTGCTCATATTTATACATTAAATTATTCAATGTGTTATATTTATTTGATAAATATTATCTCACTTGTTGAGGTTTCTACAACTAGTAACCCTTCAGTTACCAAAATACTGTAATCATTTTCATTTACAAATCTAGAAAAATTTTCCCAAATGTAAAATTTATATTTTTCCTTACATTGTGCCTCAGGAAACATTACAGTTTTCTATAAAAAAAGTAACTTTCTTTTTTCTTTAACATGCATAAATATAAAGGACTTGAATATGTGCAAAAAATTTTGTCAATCACCTGTGACACAAAATAGGTGCTCCATTCTTGTTTGGGGATACTGGTAGTCATCAAGCTTCCATAAATCATCCAGGATGTTGAATGCAGACTCAGTCACATCCTCGCCATCTTGTAATGGCAAGGAATCCAGCATACTATTTAAACAAAAGAAATTATATGTTAAAATAAATATGAAAATGGATGTGTACATATACGTTTGAAGCAACTTCAACCAATGGATATACAAATGTCTTACTAAATGTAAAAAAGTACTGTTAAGGTAAAGCCGTTGGCACACGGACCGTGCATCCGAACGTTGAGCATTGAGTGTGCCGAGTTTCTGATGTCATAGTGTGGAATAGCACATTTGGGAGTCTTTCCGAATGTGCAGAGCAATATCTGGCATGTCAGATAATCTGAGCGTGTGTCTGAGCATTGACCAATGAGATGTCACAGTGCCATCTATGTCACACGTACAACGTGTCCCTTCAGTACAGAGTTGTGAGGTGCCATATTGGCATTCCTTTCAAGCCTATATGTATATATGTCATTTCTGAGCACCAGCAAATTGAGAATCACTGGAAAAACTGTTGTCAGTTGTGTGATTCGTTCCAATAAAATAATGAGAAACATCATATTCGTAGCAAAAGAATTATTGTAACTTGTGTATTATGAGAGTAGGCTAGTTGAAGGCAGTGACACACTGAAGATCCACCCAAAATGCATTGTTCTTGGTACAATTTGTTATAATTAAATTGCAATTAGTAACATAATTATCTATGATTAACGTTTTTAGCAAAGGGTAACATAAAGTGATTAAGTATATGGAGCGTGTTGTTGGTTTAGTGTAATGAGTAGCGTCTTTGTGCAGCAATGAGTTTTTATTGGAGCAATGGTTCGTGTCTTAACACTTACAAATTTTTTTCCCAACATTCGCATTTTTATTAGGTTCTAACACTTTATTATAAGTTTAATATAATTATATGCTGTAATATTTGATGTTATGTAAATATAAGTTGACCTTTTTTGAGGGGTGACTTTGTTCGATTCACTTAACCTACAGGACGGCTTGCGGTACTTGTATAAAAATATTTTGCTCCTGTTTCTTTTATGCTTCATAATTCACATGTTGCAAAGATTCTGCTACTGGGTAGGAACAGTGATCAAGTAAGACTGACCTTGAGGTTTTACTAAAATGTGACAATGATGAAATAATGTTTATCTTATGCAAAGTATTCCAAATTTGTACCGCACTGTTTCTAATGGAACTTTTATAAGCCTGTGTCCTTATTGATTGGACATGGTACTTTCCTTTTCATGGACAATGGAGGAAATGTGCATTTTAATAGAGCTAACGTGGGTAAACGTTGAGTAAACAGTGTGATTTACGAACTAGAAACACCCCTCAACTGCCGCTGGAGTGCGCTGCGATCGCGTATACCATGTTGGGGCCCACATACCATATGCACAAGTCGCACTGTTCCTGAGCATTCAGCAGCACATTGAACTTGGCACACTCAATGTTAACGTTCCACAGCACGGTCCGTGTGCTGACGGCTTAAGACACATGTAGTATCCTATGGGACGGCAGGTGATGTAAAGGGAGATGATGTACAAATAATCAAAAATGAACTATATTAGGGTCAAATCTGTAGTTTTCAGGGTTGTTATGCTGATTGGTGATGACTTAAATGACATTTAGCCTCCTAGTGCTGGAGATGCAGTGGAAAGAGATAATACGTAAAGTATAACTCTGGAATATTTAGAACAATTTCAATCAAATTTCTTACACATACAGATTACTATTCGGAATAAAATATTGTGGAACTAGGACACTTTTAGGTATTCGGTGGATGGGAACGGAGATACAGGATGCAAGTGGGTGGAATGTAAGCATAACTTTGGAACATGTAAAGAAATTTTAACTAAACTGAATTCAAATATGGCTTGCTATTTGAGGAAAAATACTGGGGTGTAAGATACCCCTAGCACAGCTATTTGCAGGGATGGGTCTGGGAAGGTGGAGACTTGTATGCATAACTCAGCTAAATTTTGATTACATTTGATTTTCTATCTGAGAAATAAAGTTCTGTGGGAGTAGAACATCCCCAGCACTCATAGACATGCGGAACGGGGCTGGTATGAAGGAGCAAAGGATGACATGTAAATATAACTCTAGAATGCTTTGGGAAATTTCAACTAAGCTTGGGAATCTAGCAATACACTTCGATCCTCAATATATAACTCCCATAAATATCACGAAGACAAGATTAGACTAATTACAGCACACACATAGCATTTAAGCAATCATTCTTCCAACACTCTATAAACCACAATTCACAATAAGCACAAATGGAATCAGAAGAAACCTGAATACGTGATACAATGGGAAGTACCCTCTGCCATATACTTAACAGTAGTTTGCAGAGTATAGATGTAGATGTAGACAGAACACCTTCTAATCTAAAATAATAATAATAATAATAATAAAATCGTGTGGTACTAGGGTATCCGTTGCACTGCTAGGAGTGGCTGTGCATGGGTGGTTACACGCACAAATAACCACCATTTTACTCACATGAGCAACTTCATGTTGCTTGCTCTAGAGAGAGTTCACCCAGGAATTTGTTTATTGTTGCACATGGTGGGGAAAATAAAAGCACAGCATATGATCTATTTTGCGACGAATTAATTAATTAGTCTTGGGATATTTTCTGGTTTCGGTACAAAATTTTATTCTGAATTTTTATTCATATGGTCTTCAACTAAGTGTCCAGCATGAGTTTCCTCAGAGCCTATGTGCCTGGCAGAACTATGTCAGCAAACGCTGTGGTTTCCTTTTTCTGACAAAACTAAGCACAAGCACCTGTAGGTTGCTAATATGACACATCATAAGCGAGTCACATGGTGGTTGCTGGTTGCTCTTTGGAGTGCACAGCCCAGTCTGGTCACTCTCTTGTACTTCAGCTCAGATGGATCTATGTCATCTGCCTCTGTCTCTCCTATCTTTTATTCCTCATATTGAGTGGATGACTCAGGGCATCTCTCTCTGGCTCTTGTACTTCTTGTTCAGCACACAAGCTAATTCAAAAGTGGATCCCCACTATTGTCACCTGGACTGGCGATTGGCTTTACAGTTTTGCACCACTTCTATGCTTGTAAAGTTGACAAAACAAAAATGTTAGCATGGGAAATGGCCAAGACCCACATTGGGCATTTTTAACATGTACACCATGTCACAATCTGTGGCCACACTTCCACCCTGCTAATGACCATGATTCATTAGAGCAGCAACATATTATTATGCCAGTGGGATGTACTATACACAACATTGGAAATTAATACAAACTAAACAATATACACAGAAGTATAGGATATCAATAGTGATCGCAAAATATGCAGTGATTTGACCGGTAGTGCTAGATGCAGTCCAAAGAAGGTTTTAGTGTTGTTGTGCTAGTAGCTCAAGGTGAAAGCACTTCATCATCACTCATTTACCCATAGCTCAGTCCCAACATCTGGCCAATATTTTTTATGTGGTTAGTGCCAGCAGCCTTTCTGTAGTAACTTCTCTTATCTTGATGAGTACAGCACTGATGCATATTATTGTAGTATTTAACAGAACTATCACAATATGACCTAAAAATTATATGAAAAAACTCACAAAATTAAAAAAAATCATCTGAGTTATTTAATGGGCATTCATTTTATAGGAATGAGAGAATATTATTATGTTGAGGAGTAGGTGATTTTAGATCAACCCGACTTCTAACAAAATTTTATCTTTTACAAAGCTCATATTTCAAATGGAAGAAAGAGGAACTGACTGATAATTACTCAGTTCTTTGGCATGAATGAAACTGGTAATGATATAATTTTTATCAAATTACATACTCAAATGTAAGCACCAAGCTCAACAGTAATACATTTGTCATTTTATTCAGGAACGATAGAATTAACTATCTCTCTCAAGTTTAAAAATAGTTTGGTCCAAATTCAGCTACCAAACAGAAAGTTTTGTCTCCATGAAACTATTCACAGACATAGCAGAGAGAATGTGAAAACAGATGCCGCAGAAAAAAAATCATTAAAATGAGATTCACTAAGTGAGAATAAGTGTTTAACAATGAGCTTATAATTTTTTGTCTCAAAGTGAATTTATAAATATGCTGGGAAAAATAAGTTCAACTATTTAACCTAATGGTTCTGAACACGAAGTTTAAATTCTGTCATACAATATTCATCAAAATCCAGTTGGATGTGTATAATGATCTGAAGACACACAGGTATGAAATTGCATGACTTTCCAATTGACAAGATAAGAGAAAAATATGGTTTTCCAACATAAAGTGTGGTTTGTTTCTCCGTTATTTGCAGGGAAAATAGAACTAAATAATGTGATACCTCCACCAGGTGCCAACTTTGCCGACTCACACCCCCAATGGCTCAGGAGAAAGCCCTTTGGACTCCATGTGGTGAGCGACCATAAAGCATACACTAAACCCTTTCTGCAGCCATACAGAGGGTAGCTGGGAGGATGCCCTCACCTTGTTTAAGAATCAACATGTTGTGAAGAGCTTGGAGGACGATGAGAAGAGTGCCGAAAACTGATAGATTCCTGCAGCCATTAAGATGAAACGTGAAGAATGCATGCACAAAAGCAATTGAATTCTTCTGGACTGGCAAAAGTCATTTTACCCGTCTTAGGATGCAAGAACCTGTCAACAATTCCAGCACCAACAGGCACTTGGAGGAGCATACACAAAGCATGGCGAATTTGCACAAGGAGGCATGTGGAAGAAATAACCATTTTTAAAAATATATTTTCTGGAGAGTAAGGATGTTCCTTATACATCACAGATGCCAGCAGGCTCTGAGACGAAGCCCAAACATGACACTGTCCTGGCCCCATGCAGAAATAGCAATTACAAAGAAGCATTGTGTGGCTGCTTTCACAACAACTTCAGAAAGCAGAAAAACATTGGAAGAATGTGCCTCTAGCACTGGTGAAATCGTGAGAAAAATGTCATTTTCTAAATCACACACCAGCCCATGCAGCTAGGAAATTTCTACCCACACAAAGAGGCATCATCATGAAATGGCATTAATCATTTGGCGGCATTGCAGATTGAGTCCATCGATGAGAATGCCAGGAGAGGAGATAATTTCAAGGAACTTTTGACCTGAGAAATGAATGAGGAGCGAAGAGGTCAGCCAGTGAGAGAGCAGAAGCAACAGGTCATGGGGGCTCTTCCATCCCATCGCCAACATCCATCTTCCGACACCATGATAACACTGCTTCGGGTATGACAACACACGGTGACTTGTCAATGTGGAGACCACCACAGGATACACCAGGAAAAGCAGCCGAACTGTGCCACACAACTGCAAAGGGATGCAGCATACAACGCAGTGCCTGCCGCTGACATCACTATGCAACGAACGATCACGAACAATGGTATGATGATTCATCCCCCTCAGTACCTGAGCCAAGTCCACATCCAGTCAAATCAGCCCTGAGATTTGTGACTTTGTTTTGTCTTGTGTACATGGTACTGAAATGAATACAGTTCCTTCATGTTTTAACAAACTAAATAATCTGTTCCTTTCATACATCAACCTCTTAATCTCATAATCTCTTGCATCTGATTTTGTTTAATTATTGATGTCACTTAGCTGTTGGCTCTCAACGTGGGGTGATCTCATTGGTAATTTTCCTGTCGTGTGAGGTCACAAACAAAATTCTCAAGTTTGCTACATTTTGGCACCCAGCGCGGGTCTTCGGTTTGATTTCACTGTAACAATTTTACTAACATGAGAAATTCAAAATTTTCATATCCGAATCAAGAAGAATCAATTTCCCATTCCTTTATTAGCATATGTCAACCTGTCAGGCACACAGACAGTGTGTTTGTGTGTGCTGAATGCACTGCAAATGTGCTATATGAAGTAAGAATAGTGGCATCTAGTGTGTTAAGTTTCTGTTCATGCAATCTTCACTGTATTTTGTGCAGTAATTTTAAAACATGTAGTCTGTTGTTGTGATTATTCTATTCCACATTTCTATTGTTCTGTTTGCTGTTACCAGTGTTGCCAAAAGTGTTGTATTGTCTCTGTTCATTCTGTAGAGGGATTTTAGTTTGTGGTTCCATTTCTCTACGCAACTGAGGTCAGGGAGACTGATAAACATGGAAACCTTTAGGCCATAAGAGGCAATTTCATGTGTGACTGAGGAAATGACAGACACGTCTGTACAAAGTATGCAAAACCAGAGCACATTAGAAACAGGCAGGCCAACAGAGGAAAGAACGAGGGTGAGCAAGGAAACGCAATGCATTTCTGTGGGGGACACGCAAAGTCATAGTCCACTGGAGCAAATTCGTGTGATTTTAAAAAACCACACATCGCAGTTAGCCACCAGGAGGGAGGTCAATAAAATATGATTTGAAAGACTGGACACTGAGATAAAACTTTGCAATCAAAAGCTAGATGGACAAATCACTGATGTTGCACAAATTGGAGACTGAAACCAAAAGCAAACAGATGGAGGTCACCGATAGCCTGAAAGAGGTGAGAAAAAGAGTCTTAAACGAGGGTTGTCAACTTAGAAATGCAGGTAAACATGAAGATGACTAACATCTCTGTGTGCCGAGATGAGGAAAGGAGATCGTCCAAGGAGACAAAAACAAAAGAGTATCAATAAGAAGTGTCTGCAATGTTACAAGGAAATGTCCATGTAATGTAGGTCATGCCAACAAATTTGCAGGTCACATTCCCAATGCATGGGATGTACATCCCATTGCCCAAGTTCAACTGAATGCACAGTACCCAACCAAAGGCATATCTAAAGAATTTAGATGATTGATCTCTTGCGAAAGGAGTGGCGGAACATAATGCTTTTACTCGTAGCACGTCATATGTTCAACCGGGAGAAGGCTGCCTGGTTTGACATAAAAATTTATGAGAAAAGCAGTTAAAAGAATTTCCCCACTAAGTACTGGAACATGGCCGCACAGGCAAATGCAAAGATGAGCATATATTGGGGACAGTGTGCACCCCAGTTACGCCAATCCATGACAACATACGCTGCTCACTTTGTCGTTCTGGTGGGATATTGGGACAAGAAGATGACAGATGAGGAATTGTGTAGCACGATACAATCAAATTTTCCTGCTCATGTAGAACATGTACCCCCATCTGGGCACTGTTGAGACAACAGTTCCTTGATATTTTAAGGTCTCTGGACAACATTGAAGAGCAGGAAAAAGAAAGGACACCACATGCTAATGCAAAGAGGACAGAAAAAAGGGCACCACAAGGTTTGTTTTGGCACAATGACAGACAAAATTGGCACATAACAGATGAAGGAGAGAAGAAGGGAATAGGTGACAATTAGGTAGATGCTATGGTCCACACCAGACGAGAGGAGGGAAGCAACAAAGTGCCAGACCACAAATCCCACGTGAATTGCGTGCAAGAGCATCGCACAATGAGAGCGACTGAGGGAGTAAGGAGATTCACCACCACAGCCCCCACCCTCTCTTCCCAGTGCATGACATCACACTAGTGAATGACCAAAGATAATGAGGTATTCCAGGGCACGCCACAATAGAGAAGGGACATCACATATGCAACATGTGGTACTGGAAAGCACAAGCACACAATGGCACTGACCAATACTGTGATGACCCAGAGTTGCTGGAAAAAGCAGGCACTCGGTGTCCTCTCATTGACACAAACTAGAAGGAATGAAGATGAGAGTATGTCTGGTTACTGGGTCATAACTGACAGCATTTTTGACGTCCTTCTACAAAAAACATGTAGAAAGTGGTAATAAAATGAAAAATATTAAAGGTGAAGTGACATTCTTCTCAATTAAAAACCCTCAGTCCAATCCCACAGAACAATACACGCACCAATGGGTCCAGTACCTACCAAAGATAGAGAGGTACTTCAATGAAGCCATGCATTGAAATACGAGATACCGACCAACAGACCTACAGACTAAAGTTCCAGAAATCAGAGAAATCCGTGGCAGACAGGACTGTCAAACCTCCAACAGGAGGAGATGCAGAGGCACACCAGCAACGCCAACGCATAAATTGGGCCTGAGAATTAATGATGGAGAAGGTGATATAAAGGGAGCAGGAAAAAAGGACGAAGACTTACAAGATCAGAGACTGAATCCGTGCGGGAATGCATACACCATCAGATGCCAAAAAGAAAAAGATTGCGAGTTTTTCCACCTAATTTTTTTTTGTTGACATTTGAGTCTGTTCATGAGCCTTGCACTGCTGACACCAGGCAACCCAGTAAATAAGGAGGGGGCCTCTCAATGATCGGTGATGCATACATTATACATAATGATTGTAGGTTCTGTGGCAGAACAGAAGGTACCAATCTTATTTTTGTATGTGTTATAAGGTAAGAAAACATGCACTGCTGATAAAAACATTAAGGCATTACCCATCCAGTCCTATCCAGCTTTGCCCATGGCAGTAAAATAATATACTTGACCTCTTTGCCACAAACAATCCAGACCTAACAGAGAGCATCATGACTGATACAGGGATTAGTGATCACAAGGTCGTTGTAGCTAGGCTCAATACCATTTCTTCCAAATCCACCAGAAACAAATGCAAAATAACTTTATTTAAAAAAGCGGATAAAGTGTCACTAGAAGCCTTCCTAAGAGACAATCTCCATTCCTTCCGAATTGACTATGCAAATGTAGACGAGATGTGGCTCAAACTCAAAGATATAGTAGCAACAGCAATTGAGAGATTCATACCTCATAAACTGGTAAGAGATGGAACTGATCCCCCATGGTACACAAAACAGGTCCGAACACTGTTGCAGAGGCAACAGAAAAAGCATGCAAAGTTCAGAAGAACGCGAAATCCCGAAGATTGGCTAAAATTTACAGACGCGCGAAATTTGGCACGGACTTCAATGCAAGATGCCTTTAATAGGTTCCACAATGAAACATTGTCTCGAAATTTGGTAGAAAATCCGAAGAAATTCTGTTCGTATGTAAAGTACACAAGCGGCAAGACGCAGTCAATACCTTCGCTGCGCAGTGCCGATGGTACTGTTACCGATGACTGTGCCACTAAAGCGGAGTTATTGAACGCAGGTTTCCGAAATTCCTTCACCAGGGAAGACAAATGGAATATTCCAGAATTGGAAACACGAACAGCTGCTAGCATGAGTTTCTTAGAAGTAGATACCTTAGGGGTTGCGAAGCAACTCAAATCGCTTGATACGGGCAAGTCTCTAGGTCCAGATTGTATACCGATTAGGTTCCTTTCAGATTACGCTGTGGAAAATTGTGCAGGTCACACCAGTGTTTAAGAAGGGTAGTAGGAGTAATCCATCGAACTACAGACCTATATCATTGACGTTGGTTTGCATTGACGTCGGTTTGCAGTAGGGTTTTGGAGCATATACTGTATTCAAACATTATGAATCACCTCGAAGGGAACGATCTAGTGATACGTAATCAGGATGGTTTCAGAAAACATCGGTTTTGTGCAACGCAGCTAGCTCTTTATTTGCATGAAGTAATGGCCGTTACCGACAGGGGATCTCAAGTTGATTCCGTATTTCCAAATTTCCGGAAAGCTTTTGACACCGTTCCTCACAAGCGACTTCTAATCAAGCTGCGGGCCTATGGGGTATCGTCTCAGTTGTGCGATTGGATTCGTGATTTCCTGTCAGGAAGGTCGCAGTTCGCAGTAATAGACGGCAAATCATCGAGTAAAACTGAAGTGATATCAGGTGTGTCCCCAGGGAAACGTCCTGGGACCTCTGCAGTTCCTGATCTATATAAATGACCTGGGTGACAATCTGAGCACTTCTCTTAGGTTGTTCACAGATGATGCTGTAATTTACTGTCTAGTAAGGTCATCCGAAGACCAGTATCAGTTGCAAAGCAATTTAGAAAAGATTGCTGTATGGTGTGGCAGGTGGCAGTTGATGCTAAATAGCGAAAAGTGTGAGGTGATCCACATGAGTTCCAAAAGAAATCCGCTGGAATTCGATTACTCGATAAATAGTACAATTCTCAAGGCTGTCAATTCAACTAAGTACTTGGGTGTTAAAGTTACGAACAACTTCAGTCGGAAAGACAACATAGAAAATATTGTGGGGAAGGTGAGCCAAAGGTTGCGTTTATTGGCAGGACACTTAGAAGATGCAACAAGTCCACTAAAGAGACAGCTCACACAACACTCATTCGTCCTCTGTCAGAATACTGCTGCGCGGTGTGGGATCCTTACCAGGTGGGATTGACGGAGGACATTGAAAGGGTGCAAAAAAGGGCAGCTCGTTTTGTATTATCACGTAATAGAGGAGAGAGTGTGGCAGATATGATACGCGAGTTGGGATGGAAGTCATTAAAGCAAAGAAGTTTTTCGTCACGGTGAGATCTATTTACGAAATTTCAGTCACCAACTTTCTCTTCTGAATGCGAAAATATTTTGTTGAGCCCAACCTACATAGGTAGGAATGATCATCAAAATACAACAAGAGAAATCAGAGCTCGAACAGAAAGGTTTAGGTGTTCGTTTTTCCCGCGCACTGTTCGGGAGTGGAATGGTAGAGAGATAGTATGATTGTGGTTCAATGAACCCTCTGCCAAGCACTTAAATGTGAATTGCAGAGTAATCATGTAGATGTAAATGTAGAAAAAGTTTGTTTTGTGTACCAAATGTTTGAACTGACACACATTTTGTATCCATTTTACAGAAATCTTCCATAAACATTAATGTGGTGCAAAGTTGAATTTTGTGACACATGCCTCAATTCTAAGTGTATTGAGTGTTTTTCATATTGGCATTTCTGACATATAACTCATGCATAAACAGTATTGCAGTGCAAAGTTAACTTTTGTGTCATATTTTTTAATTCTACGTGTCTTGTGTGTATCCCTTGCTGGCATTTGTGACGTGTTACTTTGTGATAAACATTATTGTAGTGTATAGTTCATCTTTGTTTCACATGTGCTAACTCTATATGATGTCTAGATATATAGTATTCTCATCTCCAGTGTGATGAGTAGTGTTATTGTGAGTGGTTTATTTTTAATTTTCACATGTCTTGATTACATGTTTATTTTGCATATGTCTTATGTATATCTGTCACATTATCATCAAGTGACTTGTATTCTTCATGTATTGTTTACTTATTTTGATCTTTATTTGTTTGTGCATGTCTTGTATCTATTTACTAAGGGCAACCATATATGTAAACAGATGACTGGGCTTACATGCTAGGGCATAAATGAAAATGTAATTTCCCTTAAAAACCTCTTATTATTGAGTAAAATGTTAGTGTTACTATTCGGGAATGAAGATTTTTGTTTTAGTTTTGAAGCTTGTGTGCGATGAGCCAAGTAAACATAGATGGGCCACTCTGCCACAACTCTCAAACTTACATCTCAAAAGCTTATTAGTCATGACAAGGAGCTTTGTGATACCTCCACCGGGGCCCACCATTGCCGACTCACACTGCCAGTGACCCAGGAGAAAGCCTGCTGGACAGAATGTGGTGAGTGCCCGAAAAGCGAACACTGGAGCCATCCTGCAATGACACAGGGGATAGCTGAGCGGTCATCCATATCTCACTCAAGAATGGACATGTTGCGAAGAGCTTGGAGAACAATGAGAAGTTTGCTGAAAACTGATGGACCCCGGCAGCCATTAAGATGGAATATCAAGAATGCATGCATGAAAGCATGTGAATTCTTCTGGGCTGGCAACAGTCATCTTACCTACCTTAGAAAGCAATAACCTGTCAACAACTCCAGCACTCACAAGAACTGGGAAGAGCATACAAAAAGCACAAAGAATTCACACAGTGAGGCGTGTGAAAGAAGTAAGCCATCTTAAAAAGATGTTTACTGCACAGTAAGTGCGTTCCTTATAAATCACGGATGCCAGGAGACTATGAGAAGAAGCCGGACTTTGTACTGGTCTCACACAGAGATAGTGGTTACGAAAGAGTGTTGTGTGGCTGCTTTCATAACAAATTCAGAAAGGAAAAAAACATTGGAAGAATGCGCCACTGGCACTGGTGAGATCATGAGAAAGACGCCAATTCCTGAGTCAGACACCAGCCCATGCAAGATGGGAAATTTCCACCCTGCACAGAGAGGTGTGGTCATGAAATGGTGCTCAGTCATTGGGTGGCTTTGCAAATTGAGTTTGTCAATGACAATGCCACAAGAAGAGTGAATTTTGAGGAACCACTGACCTGAGAAATGGATGAGTGAAGACAGCAGCCAGTGAGACAGCATGGAAGCAAGAGGACATGGGGGCTCTTCCATCTATCATCAACACTGCAAAAATGCTACTTCAGCTATGGCAACACACACCAACCTGTCAACGTGGAGGTCGCCCCAGGTCCTGACTGCATGGCATGGAGCACCGGGAAGGGCGCATGGCTTGTGCCGCACAGCTAAGGTGAGGCATGCCACACCAACACAGTGCCTGCCACTGACAGCACTATGTGACGAATAATCACGAATAATGGTAAGATGATTCATTCCCCCACCTTCCCCATTAATAACTGAGTCGTGTCAACATCCAGTAAAATCAGCCCTGAGATTTGTGATTTTGGTTTGTTTTGTGTACATAGTATTACATTTTTTTCATGTTTTAATCGTCTAAGCAATATGTTCCATTCGTACATAAACCCCATAATCTCATAACCTTTTATGCTTCATTTTGTTTAATTATCGATGTCACTTTACATGCTGGCCCCCATGTGGGCCAATGTTATTGGTAATTTTCCTGTTTTTGACGTCACAAACAAAATTCTCGAGTTCCCTACGATAATGTCAGTGGTCTGCAGCTACAAAATTACAGAGGCCAGATGATGGAATGCACTACTCTTTGCCTTACCACAATTAGAATGTAATTTGTGAAAACAACTATTTCTGTCCTGATCTAACATTGTTTTTAGTTTACCCAAATCATACTGCCATCACTGAAAATGATTCTGAATATAGAGGAAAGATGACTATTAAATGTCTAGTTTTCTGAGTGTATGAGTTTGTATGGCTTTAATATCTGAAGTTGACTAGTTGTTGCTACAATATTCATATGATTACATTCTTTACAAAGTACTCTTTCATTTGCTATAATGAATTCTCCTTCAAACCAAACATTTTTAGTATGAGGCTAGGTTTCTAGTGTTACATGATGGCTTATTCCTAACATACGATACCATGGGTACCCTAATACACCAATGTTGCGTATTAGGGTATGCTATCTCTTACTGCAGAAATTTCACCTTTTTGCCCTAATAGCTGGATCCAGACTCATATTTTTACTAAACTGGTCTGAAAATTTTGTGAATTTATTGATGTCACTTGATGACAATCCTATTGTGCTAACAATTGATGGCCATCATATCAGATTTGTGTGAGGCAAGAAAAATCTATATGCATATTATCTGTTTATCACCCCACTCCATCCATAAAATACAAGCTCTTGTGTGCAATTCATGGGACAGTTTAAAACGCATTATCTCCAACAAATTGAAACCTGGTGGGCAAATAACCCAGGTAAAGTAGCACCTTCATTTTTGATTATGTGTTTATTTGGAGTGGCATACTTGTGAGTAGCAACAATGGAAAATGCTACAAATGGGCTCTGGAAAATGAGACTCTCTTCCTGTAACATGCACTTACGTAGGGACAACAACTTTGCAGTATGCCAGGAATCTGACATACAAGATGAAAACAAGAGAGTAAATATGAGTCCAGTGGTATCTGGCCAGTTCCCAAAATCACCAAACCATACTGAGAGCCACCTGATCTAGTAAAATCAACATGTTCTGAATTTGTTAAGCAGCTAACGTAGGCTCATTACAGGGAATGTTTGAAACAATTTCAAGAGATGAGAGCCATAGCAGAATCAAACGAGACAGAAGGGAAAGTTTTTTTCTTGAGAAAGAAAGCCACAGGAAACAGTCTTCCAGTTATTCGTAGGCTGATACAAATGTAATTGAAGACAATGCTTCAGATGGGCAATCTGAAGAAGAAGAGACCGAATTCATATTCTGCAATGGTCGTTTCTCTGAAGACTAACAGAGAAATAGGCACAATGCACAGAATGCTATCATTGGGCTACTGGAGAGTGTTAACCATGTCGAAAAAGAGCTTTTGTGTGCCATAAGTGCACTTATTTTGTATAATCGAAAAACGTTGGTGAGGCAGTAAGGAAGAGAACATTATTAATTTAGGATTTACCTGTTCTTATACAGGTCGATATTAAGTATTTTCTCAGACTGTCTCATATTATGACACCATTTATACCTCTATTTAAACTGACTTGTTTACATGTATTAAGCATCAGGCAGAATGAATTCAATAAATAAAAGCTTACATACAATGATTTCACGAAGATTTCCAATTAATGAACATACAGTTGTATTGAATGTTGTAATAAAAAGTGGAGTAAAGTGAGATGAGGAATGTTTCACATCACGGATAAGACTAGTATGATGTCCACCCACCACTGGCATTGATTACCTGACTCATCCAATGAAACATGGAGGCAGTAAGCCTCTGGTAATATGCCTCATCGTCTGCGTGACTTTCCCATGTATCCAACACTGGGCCCAGTCTAAGTTTATGATTCTTCATTTTGGCACACAAATGTGTGAAGGGATTCAAGTCTGGCACTTGAACAGGCCAGTTCATCTTGTCAATGTCAGTGTATCGCAACAACCTTTACTGAATGATTCAGTTCATGTTCGCTGGTGAGTAGTGTTACTGGAGCTGAGTCACTTCATTGGAATACTGTACTGAAACCATCATAAAGGACAAGTGTCAGGACACTATCTCTCAGGGCCTATCTATGCTGATACATGGTGTCAATAAACAACTGTTACTCGAAGTATTGAATAGGATTGGGGAGAAGAGAAGTTTGTGGCACAACTTGACCAGAAGAAGGGATCGGTTGGTAGGACATGTTCTGAGGCATCAAGGGATCACCAATTTAGTATTGGAGGGCAGCGTGGAGGGTAAAAATCGTAGGGGGAGACCAAGAGATGAATACACTAAGCAGATTCAGAAGGATGTAGGTTGCAGTAGGTACTGGGAGATGAAAAAGCTTGCACAGGATAGAGTAGCATGGAGAGCTGCATCAAACCAGTCTCAGGACTGAAGACCACAACAACAACAACATCATATACTCATATATGGCGCACTGTGTTATCATTTTCGGCATATGTCAGTTATATTCATGTTACATTTACAACACTTCAACCACCAATAGAATGTAAAAAAATATGGTATGGAGGGAATGTGAACCTTAATTACTTCCATAAGAATCCAAATCCTCAAACACTGACACATGGCTGCTACATAACTATACAGGTCTCCTGTTATTTGTATATTCAAGGCAGAAACATTTCAGCATTTCAAAAAGATAAATTAAGAGTTACACTGTAGATATAAATCAATATGCGGTAATCATATGCAACCACAGAAACTTAGAAATGTCTGTAATTAAAATCTTTAATTTAAATCATTATAATAAGAAGGGAACAAATACAGTGCTAAAAGTGTGTTACATGTGGCACTGCTGTTGTTGGCAGTGTGCGTTGCGTTCCCACTGGTGTGACGTATACACAACTGGAGGTACCCAAGTTTATCAAGATAAGTGAACAGTTTTGTGCTGTTGATTGTACACAGTATTACAACAAGTTTCAAAACCATTTTACTTTATTCATACTTTTAAAAACATGAAAATAAAATAAATTTGTTTGTACACCATATACAGATTCCACTCTTGTTCCTATCTGATATAACACAGCAGTAAATAAATCCACAACTGAATACAGCTTGACATAGACAGGACACTTCACGTGACACTGGACACAGGACACTGAAAAGAAATGTATGTATCTGAAATTGTCAGAAGCTATATGTTCTTATTTATCTTTGAAGTAAGTTCCTTATTGCTTAAATAGTTGGGGAGAATACCATTAGTGGAACTGAGGCAAACCTCTTAAAGGTATCAAATTGGATAAGATGTTTTTCTTTCTTTTCCTAGTCAATATTTTGGAATAAAACAATTCTGGAAGCAGAGTTACAGACAGACTAACTTGTTATAGTATTTAGAAGAAGACATAAGCAATGATAGCAAAAAAATATTATGGTGTATGAATTAATAATGAGTATTTATATGTTTCATACCTCTGGCTGGAAAAAGTGTGACTATATGTTTGCACTCACATGTAATGCCATGACAATTAAATTATCCATTGTCCTGCATACAATTCCAGCTTTAATGAAAAAACATGATTCCTGTAGCATATACAATTGAGATAGTTACTTTTTTATGGGCAAGGTTATGCTACAGTTGGTTTTTTTCATTTTGAAGGAAGGTTAGAGCAGCAAATTGATGATTAAACTGTGGTTACTTATGCGAATACTTGCAAGCAAATTACATAGTGAAAAATGTGAAAAGCTGTTTCACTGTCATCACACAGAACTGGAAAATGTACCTTGAAGTACTGGCCCATCTCTGAGGGAGGAATTAACAATCATTGACTGTGTTTAAGTTTTTTTATTGTTAGATAGGTGCAGCATCACCATCCAAAGTCACCAGAAAGATTGCCATGAGCACTGGCTCACATATTATGCTGAATGATAAACTGCAACTGGCAAATGGGTCTCTCAGAAACATTCATAGATTGTTGACACCAGTTCATTAAGAGCAATGAAACATATTAATCAAAAAAAATTTGCCAATTATACGAACAAGCAAGACTGCTTTATCAGGCTCCATAATGGACAGTTAGTGGTGGCCATTATTTCAACACAAAAATGAAAGACAGGAGCTTACAGTGAAAACACTAAGATTCTCCTCCACCAACAGAGGCAACAAGGCATTCTGAATATGTTTTATGATCAGGACAATACTCTCCTATTGGACTAAGGCAGAAAGGGGTAAAAATTACCGTACCCCATTACAAAGAGCAGCTGCAAAATCTACACCAAAAAATAATATGGAATAATTGAAGAATGGTAGTAAAAGGCACTTGTAATCCCTCTGATACTACCCATGCCACTCCATACAAACCATTGTGCAATTTGTTCAAAGACAGACAACAATAACCACCATATTCTCCTGGTCTGATGCTTCTTACAGCAACTGAAAGAATCAGTACTTGTAAAATGACAGCATAATAGTTGGGCTGTAAGGCTTGTGTCATTGAACATTAATTCTCTGTAACAAGCCACAGAAATATTGAAAGAAATCTGTTTATTCGTATATGTGTGTGTGTGTGTGTGTGTGTGTGTGTGTGTGTGTGTGTGTGTGTGTGTGTGAGAGAGAGAGAGAGAGAGAGGGAGAGAGAGAGAGAGAGAGAGAGAGAGAGAGAGAGAGCATGCGTTCATGTGTGCTTTGGGTGTGTTCTCTATGTCTTCAAGAGGATACTTTTTAAAATTCAAAATGGTTTTTTTGTCAAGGTTCATGTGGATCATAATTGGTGATGTACAGCTACTATGCAAGCTAAGGGTGTTTTACCATGGTGCATGTAAGTAATAGCTGATGATATACAGCTTCTATATAAGCTGTTATTGGTCTGATTTTACCTCTCAGTGACTACAAAAATGATATGGAGATGTCCACTTGCTTATCTGGGTGGTAACATTCCTGTCTCCCATGCAAGCGGACCTGCGTTCAATTCCCAGTTGAGTTGGAGATTTTCTCCACTCATGGACTGGGTGTTGTGATGTCCTCATCATCATTTTGTCCTCATCACCTGCAGGCAAGCCACCCAATGTGCCATTGACTGGAATAAGACTTGCACTTGGCGACTGAACTTCCCCACATGGGGCCTCCCAGCCAACAATGCCATACACTCATTTCCATTTTCTATATGGAGACAAAAAATATTCCTTGATTCCACCCTGACAACCAGTTCTTGAGATATTCTGAGTAGGTTTTGACAAGATGTATGGTATCATCCATCAATTGTCTATTAGGTCCTTTTAATTTTTGTTTATAATTTGCAGCAGGCTCTTTCACTCTCCTCTCAGTCAAACAGTCCTTTGCCCACTTGCACTAAGTCTTTCTGTATATATTTTCTGTCATTGTTAACACATTTTGATATAGATCCCACACATTCAGATATCATTTTAGTATGGTCGACATAAATGTTTTTCACAACTCTTTTCATAGGTAAACAATGTTTCGTCAATGAGTCAAACATACAATTTGCTTTAGCCATAAACAATCTGTAATCAGTCCAGCTCTTATCCTCACACAGTGTTACTACCATGTATTTAGATAAGAAAACTAATCCCATCTGCAACTCATTAATCATGCAGTCCAATGCAATTATATTTTTGTGTGTTAGTGCACAGTTTTACATTTCTTTAGACAAAGAGTTTGTTGTTAATATCTGTTCAAATAGGTGACTAATGTGTAACTCAGTACCAGATGCACTTTACCGATCTAACAGCTTCCAGCGACAACAATAATTTGACTTTCAGTATTTTGTGTAATTATTGACCAAATTTAAAATGTTGTCATAATATACTCATTAAGAGGCATAATTTTATGTTAAAAGTTTAATACAATAAGACAAGTATTACAGTTAGAAACTGTTTGTTTGTCCTGAAGAGGTTGAACTGATAGTGCTCAAATAACCGGACTATATTCATCCCGTATCTGGGAATGAGAGCTCTTGGAGATCTCCGACAAACTTTACACATAATTTCAGACCTTTAACCTTAACGAAGTTTTTCTCACTGAACACCTCCCTCCCCTTTATTTCCCATAAAATGACAAAAGGAAAATGATTATTGCTCACCACATTTTCACTGTTCATGCAGCCAAATTTCATCATGTTACTTCTTTACTAACACCTCTATTCAAAACACAGTTTGCAGACAGTATCCACATATACCACTGAATGTAACTACAAAAATATACCATCGTTCAACACGTAGTGCAGGAAATATAATGTCATAAGCATTCAGATGAGTGAAAACCTTGGTTTTGCTTAAAGTGTCATGCAAGAGAGCTTCAACATGTCTTGCAGTAGAGCTTCAACATCACACAAGGCATTTTAATTTATTACTTCCTTATTACGCTGTTTGTGACACACTTTACAGACAGTATCTACATATATCACTAAATGCACCTGCAAAATTATGTCATTGCACGACACATACTTCAGGAGATATGACATCATGAACATAAAGACTCCTGAAAAACTAACTTTTTCTTAAAATGGACCACAAATTACCTGGACTATATTCAACAAACTTTGAGCATAATTCCCAACGTTTTCTAAATTTTTTTCTCACTTATATCCTTAATGTCAAATATTTAACACATTAACTCATTTGTTAAGTAATCAGACGTCTGAATCCCTTTTAAACATGGGAGTTTGATTCTTTAAAGAATCGGAGGTATACTGGTTTGCACTAAGGTACTAATTTATTAAATCTTTCACTGCTATACTACTCTTTGTATTCTGTGCTGAGCCTGCTTTTCTTATGGCTGTACTATTCACCAAATGCTGGCACCTGTGCTGAGAGACAAGTGTTCTTGCCAACAGTGGCGTAGCGTGGTTGTAAAGGTTGGGGAGACTCTACAGTTCAAAAATGGTTCAAATGGCTCTGAGCACTATGGGACTTAACATCTGAGGTCATCAGTCCCCTAGAACTTAGAACTACTTAAACCTAACTAACATAAGAACATCACACACATCCATGCCCGAGGCAGGATTCGAACCTGCGACCGTAGCGGTCGCGCGGCTGCAGACTGTAGTGCCTAGAACCGCTCGGCCACTTCGGCCGGCGACTCTACAGTTATAGCGAGACAAAATAGTACAATAAGCAATAGTTTAAACAAATGAAACAAAATGCATCAAATAAAACAACAACAACTACTACTACTACCACTACCACTACCACGACCACTAATAATAATAATGCTAATAATAATAATAATAACTAACTTGTTCAAGAAACCATTTGTAGAACTCCAGCAGCAAAAGAAGAAGCACTTATCTTTTCTTGTACACAAGTGCAATGCGCCTGCCTTTTCTTCCCACAAATAAGTCTATAACTTGGTTACAAAGATCTGCTCACTGGATAGCTTTCCAAATAGTGTCTTTTGTATTGCTAACGTGCTCAAACACGACAGCCAGGCGTTGGACATTGAATTCCTTAAATAATTCTTCACTCATTTAAGAGTACTCATGCATCGTTCACTGCTTGCTGTCGTTGCGGGTAGGGTCTAAACCAAACGCAGGAACTTCATTGTTGCTTCATAAACAGAGTCTAAATCATTGTTGAAAATGTACTTTAAGAGGATTCTTGGATATAAGTGTTTTTTCTCATCAGTGTATAAGTCACACAGTTCATTTTCAAGTTGTTCTTGTTTGAAGAAAGGGTACTTTTCTAATAACTAAAGCAGTTTCAGCTTTGGGAATTCTTTTTGATAGTTAGGGAAACAATTTTCGTTCAAAAGTTCAACAAACTGAATTTGGGGAGAGTCTTGAAATCTTCTTTCCATCTGAACAATTTGCAAATCCAGTATCTCATAAGTTGGTGCCCTGAGAGATGTCTTTTGACTATCACAGAATGATAAGTTGCCATTCAAACACAAGCTGCATTTAATGCATTCATCAACGAATGTTTCCATTCTTAACTGTCGTAAGTTTCTCAAAACAGTTCTTATTTCGTCGTGGCAAGCAGTTATACTGACAGATTTTGACTGAAGAACATTAAAGAGATGATCAACATAAACAAAGCACCCTCGGTAGAAGCAAAGCACGTAGACAAACATTAGGATCATCCATCTGTCGTTTCATTCCCACAGCACAGCTCAAAGATTCTGAGTCCCACTGAGAGTCTGTATCATCAATTATATAATTAAAAACACTGTATAGCTCTGATAAATGACTAGATATTGTTGAAACTGCCCTGGAACGAAAGTTCCAATGAGTGTTGCTTGCATGTGGCAGTTTAAATCCTTTCTCAGTTAGCAATACAGTTCGTTTTTATGATTTGCTGAAAAACGAATGGAATGCAGTAAGATCACTTACAAACATGCATACTGTCTTATGATTTTGGAGGCATGTAACAGTACCAAATTCAGCTGGTGTCTGTAACACTGAATAAACAGAGCATAGGGACAGAACTGCTTCAACAATTGTTGTAGTCCTCTTTCTCTGCCCGCCATTACTGAAGCGCCATCATACGTTTGACTAACCACTTTTCCTTCCTCGTTCCATTCTTTCAATACTGCATGAATAATGTTTAACAACCTTCAGCAGTTTTATCTCCAGAAACATTGTAAAATCCAACAAACCTTTCCTCAATTTTGTCTGCAATACAGTACCTGAATATTATACTCATTTGACTCTTGCATGACACGTCAAATGTTTCATCAGCCTGAATCGATATGAAATTGCAGTTCTGAATTTCAGATTTTATTTTCTCATTAACTGCCAGAGTTATCATTTCTATTACATCATTCTGTATATCTGGAGAAGTTCCTTTAAAGGTTGAAGATGATGATGGATGGTCTCAGATTAAATGCTCTCCTTGAGCTAGTAAATCCAACAATTCCAGATAGTTACCTTTGTTGCTGGAGAATTCATCTTCTCGATGGCTGCGAAAGGCTAGTTCTTATTTACAAAGAAATACAGTTGCCTGAATAAGATGAGCCAATACTCTCCTGTTGGATGCAGCTTGTTCATTGTATTTTATTGCTGTCAGACGAGCAGCTTCAGAAAGGGTATGCTCAATTCTACTTTTGCCCAATAACTGAAATGATTCTTTGTTCTGCAGGTGATGTTTTGATAACAGATGCTTTTGTGCTTTCCCGTCAAAGTTCTTTATTGTACAAGTGCCCTCATTGCACCATTCCTTTTCACCACCAAACAGAAGACATATATAACAACATAATCTGTTATTAACTGGATTCGCAGTCAGCCAAGTATACTTTTCGTACCAGGCTGTCTGAAAAGTGCGTTTTTGTTTGGCTTAACTTAACACTGCACTGAGTATAGGAGTAGGTCATTTGTCCTTCAATTCGCACTTTTTTTCATACATTAATGAAGAAAAAGGTGTCTTCAATAAAAATTCTATAAGGTGTTCAGTTGCAGGCTCACTCATGTTGGCGACACAACAAAAATATGCATTAAAATCACACAAGAATGACTATGAACACAAACTGCATGACTGTTCACTTCCTTGTTAAAAGCCAGCATAGAAGTGGCAGAGACTAGTCTCGATACCCGCTAACAAGTGCCTTCGCGGAAGTGGAGGGAAGCCGAGAATGCTACTAACACAGCCAGGTAAGGGAAGGGAGGCAGAGACTGAGAGCAGTCGAGTCTCAAGCTAGCAAATACACGAATACTCAGGATGTGGCATGGGCTACAAAACTGATGTCTTCGCACATTTAGAGCTCTAAGTAGAAAGTTGTTTATATTTTGTTATGAATTACTATTGCATCTTTTTTAAGTACGAATACAGGGGAGACTAAGTCTCAAAGTCTCCCCTCACGCTATGTCACTGCTGGCCAATATGAAATACTTATCATCCAATTTTCGAAAACTGTTAGGTGAAAAACTTGATTTTTGTATATCTTACAGTCTGATATCTTCACTCAATAAAGAATTACATTTCTTTTCATTATCCATCATACTTACTGCGCTGCCTCAAATTATGTAAAACATTGCATGAAATTTTGAAGACTTCACAGAGGTAAAAACTCATTGCATAAACTTTGCATATGGCTGATACATTGCAGCTCATACATTGCAGTGAAAGAAATGTAGATAAGACATTGAAATTTAATTTAAAATAAGAGCAAAAGGATATTTCATTTTGTTCCCAAGTTATTGGATTTTATATCTGAAGGATGGTCACGTGCGACACACCCATTCACATCCTTGCACATCGTGAATCTCATGGTCATAACAGTTACCATACCTCATAAATGATTCAAGATATCGAAACAAAGCTTTCCGCAAATGGTACCACAGAACAAGGCACATGAGGTCCGCAGCTCAGGACACATCCAGATGTCTATAGCTTCATAGGAAAATTCAAGTGGCGCACGCACACATGTCCACAATACTTGGGGAACAGTGTAGCACGGTTAAGATCTGAACTGGTGTTATAGCAATTTATACCAGGTGAGACATTGTCAAAGATAAGGAGCCTGCCTGTTAAATGTGTAAAAATACAATGTCCACTTTACACCAAGTTGTTAATACACACTACAGATTGTGAAAATTTCTACACCTAGAAGGAATGTAATACACACTACAGATTGTGAAAATTTCTACACCTAGAAGGAATGATCTGAATGATGCCAAAATAAGAGGACATGTAGAACAGTGGAACCATTATAAGTGACTAAGACTGCAGAGAGATGGTATGCACAAAGGCCCAGCAGTATCTTCCTTCATGTGCCCGGGTAGGTCAGTGTTACATCACATTCAGTTATTGCAGAGCCATCAAACAAAGTGACAACGAGCAAGTAAGTGCCAGTATGCCTTGATGATGTGTAGGAGCACAATATCAGCATATGGGTGAGTTCAAACAGTGGACAATGGTTTGTCTCCGGGAAATGGGTTTGTCATACCATGACGCTATTACGGCAGTGATGCATGTATGGAACTAGATAGAAGAGCATCACACACAGTGATTATTGGGTACTGGATCACACAATGTGTCCACAGCATGGAATGACTGCCACCTTACCTGCAAGGTCGTAACAAACATAACAGCTTCAACAACAGTGTCAACCTGCTGCTGGAGTATAACAATAGGTGTAGACATTTCTGCGTCGATGGTCTAATGTTTTCTGCTGATGGATGGACTGATGGCACACGTCATTGCATTCGCTTCCAAAGACCAGAAACTATAAATGCCTCGGACTACAATTGGCACATGAACACCTTTGCAAGCATGCCAAGTGGAAAAATGTTGTGTTTTCAGATGAGTCATGCTTCAACTTGTCCTATAGTGATGGGTGTATTTGTGTTAGATGCTACCGTGGTAATGCACTCAGGCAGAATGCTTTGTTTAGGCGACGCAGGGGCAAACCACATGTGTGGTGGTTTGGGGCGCCGCTGGCTATAATATATGATGTAGCCTCCAACATACTGGTGGCAATATGACCAACAGCTGCTACATCATGGAGGCTTTAGAGCCCGAAGCACTGCCCCTCCAAAAAGCAGCTCCGCATGCCATATTTCAGCAGGACAGTGCCCAGTTACCTGGGAGGAGGAACATGCAAACCTTCTTAGAAGAACGAGAAATACCACTGCTACACTTGTCTACATGTTTTCCTGACATGAAACCTACTGAACATGTTTGGGTTATAATTAATCAGCAAGTTGTTCATTCTGGTCCTCCTGCAACCATGGTCCTCCTGCAACTGCTGTCAATGCTTTGTGGATGTGCCTAAACTATGTGACAATGCACCTACAAACCACATAGCAGTATGTTCCTCAGCAGCAGATCCAGGCCTTCATTAATTCCATGTTATGATATTTACAGTTGCTGACTGCAGCACATGGCTGCTTCACAACAAACTGAATTCTCACAGTCAGAGCGCACATACAGTTCTGTAGTTTTAATCATCTGTCTACTGTAATGTTCCTAATCTGTGGAATAAATATCATTGCAATTATATGTCTCCTGCTCGATGTTGCAAATTCCACAAGAACGTTAGTGGCTCATCTGTATTTCCTAGGGTATAAACAAAATTAATTCTCTGTCTGTGGTTGATACCACGTCCTGTATAACATGCTATTATCTGTTGTTCAAGAAGCCCTCAGTTAAATCACAAACTAGGCTAGATACATACTTCTGTTGGTTCTTAAGTTAACACATCTGAAGTATATAACATTCATCTTTTCTATCTCACACAGTTCTCCCCCCCCCCCCCCCTCTCCTCCCTCCCCTCACCCTCCGATTCAATGATGGATGCCATGGAGAAGAACACTTGCATGGAGTTTATTGTGTGTGAAATTGGGACATATTCAAGAGGTCTGTGATACAGGGCACAATTCTGTGATTTCTTCTGTTCCTTTTTTAGCAGACACAGGTGGTGTACTTTTAGAAAACATTAGCAACAGTGATTCATCTGAATGGATATATGCAATTATTTAATAGTGTTAGCATGTGCGATATGTGGATTTCTCAAAAAATAGTTATATATTAAATGAAACAAAAATGTGAAGTAACAGTTAGAATGTACTGAAGCAGGCTAAACTATATGAGACACTGAATCTGCCACCAACCTTCTACCAGAGATCATTCATTAAGTCGAGTAGCTATGATGTTAATAGCATGTACTAGGCACAGTGACTGGGCTGTCAATTGTTGACACTGTCAGAGGAACCTGGTCACAACTGGGTGTAGATTTACGGAAGAATTTAATTAAGTATACTGTCTGATTAACTAATTCTTTGTTTTTTATTCAGTCTTCATAAACATTACTTGTTTTGGTATTACAGTGACAAAACCAAACGTACATTTGCACTGATTACTGTTGGATTAATTCTGAACATTATTTGAAATAGAACTTATTTATGATTAACACACACAGGACATAACCAAGATACTTGCTATAGGAGGTTATATTAAGAGCAAACACACAGTATCTAGTCCAATTTAGTAATTTCCTCTACATCCACAAATGCCAAATCGAGATATTTGCACAGTTTAAGTTTAAAGAGACAACAGCTGCCACATGTGATGTCACAATGAATCATGCATCAGATTAAATATCTAATAAAAATCAGTAAATAAAATACAGTAGTTGATCAAAACATTTAGTGACTGAAATTGTGACAGTACTCATTGTGCCTCACACACTCAGACTGACAGTGAACAGGGAACACTGTGCTGTCCAGCATGAACATTTTAATAAGAAAAACAGTCCAAATCAGAGTAAATTATAATTTTTTTTAATTCTGGTAACCAGTTTCAGTCCATAAAACCATCTTCTGACAAGAGGCTGCACACGATGCCTCTGTGTTGTGAACTTTAGATCACAAATTAAACTAAACAATCTGGATCTTGGAACTAGGCCAATTGTAAACAATTATTCATGACCTAATTATTATGTAAATTATGCAATTACAAAAAGCTCAAAGAATCATACTTGGACACAACACCCTTTAACATCAAATAATCATGATGCCACATTTACAAAGAGATATTAAATTTTTGTAAGGTATGCATCTCTCAAACACTATCAATTTAAATATACGCTTTATCAACATAACTGACTTACCTATAATAAGATTAGTCACTGTAAAATCATGGAGCTTGTGAAACTGCTATGCTCATCAATTAGTTTAATGACAAAAATCTTCATAAAGAAATCTGCTTTCCAGTTAGGAGTAGACTATCAGTAACCATGGAAGACAGACATGTTAATAAATGTTAGAATTTATTTTAGCTTCCTTAACTCTTTTTCAAACCAACACCTCACCCCGGTTCATGGCTCAGTACTAGAAATAAGAATAATCTCCACAAAGATTTAAACTCAGTAAGGTGTCCATTATTCAAGGACACACATTTTCAATAACTTTCCAGCAGCCATAGAATATTTAACTACTAATAAAGTTCAGTTTAAGAGCAGCCAAAAAGATTTACTGGTGGCTGACTCCTTCTACTCCACTGATAAATTCATTGTCAGAATCAGCCGACATACATATGTTACTAATAACATCAGATTATGCATGTGTTGAATCATATTATTTTATTATTTTTTCATTCTTTTCTTTTTACACATGTAAACTGAATGTGTTATAGACCCTGACAAAGATAAATTAACAAAATGTTTTGTGGCAAGATGGCGATGGTTTAAAGGACGGTGCCAAGCGAAATATGAACAGACCTTACAATTATTGAGATAAAAAATTTTGAGATAAATGATTCATATTATTGTTACAAGAAACTAATGAAACTTTCATTGTATTTGTTACATGTCTGCAAGATTGGGAATCATAAAAACTTGAAAAAGCAAATTAAAATTAAATTCTGCCTACAAACAAGATGCACTGGGAACACTGATTTCAGCAGTAAAGGTAGGAAGCTGTTACGCTGAATGCTTATATGGCCACACTTGACACCGTCTCTCTGACTGTAGATAATCTCTTTTCCTTCCAATTCATTTCCTTTATGGTAAGCGAATTTCTACAGAATAGATGAAAATTCTAACAAAGTCATCATTGAGGTGCAAGATAAGTCATCCAAATTATCTAAGACTGTGTCAGATAATAACCAGGTTCATTAGAGAATACGCAGCTAAACCTACTTTAATTGAGAAGTACTCATACATACAAAATTTCATTTTTGGGAAGAAAAAAGAATCATTCATAATTCTGTTAAAAACTATTCACTATGGAGTCAAAGGAAATGGCCATTGTTGAAAGTTCATTACAAAATGCAATATGCCAATATGACATAAATCAAGGTTGGAAACAGTAGAAGTTAACATGCCAACTCGTGAACTGGGCGATGGCAACCACAACAATGAGGTTGGCACCCCACCATCAATAAATGATGACACTGGTAATATAACTAATCATATGTCACTTTTATGACCTTCGATGAGACAATTTCTCAGTTCTCACTGGGGAAACATTTTTTCAAATAGTGAAACTGAATGGCACGACAGCAAAAATTCCTCTGATTACTTGCCCAAGACGTCACGATGCAAGAACACAAAACAGTTAGTAAAAACAATGTAAATGCTAGTAAGACACACAATTTGATACAAGTCATGCAAAAAATAACACAACAGTTTACAAAACAACAGGAATTTCAGGAACGTGTAACACAACAACTTAAGAGTATGACACAGCAGTTTACAAAACATTAAGAAAATATGGAACAACAGTGTACACAGCAAATTCAGGCATTTAACGATTTCAAGAATAGTATTAGTGTATAGAGACGTGAGCAACACTATACACTGACGAACTATCCGGGAAGTTGACAGAGCTAGGTAAGCAACTAAAACAAGAAATAATTACCAACTTATCCCACAATATAAATACATTAATGGTAAAAGTATCATCCGTAGACGATAAACAGAAACAACTTAGTGAAGCATATTCTCAAATTCAGGACGCGCAGTCCCAAGTGGATGTGTCAGTAAAAAGAGTGATGCAGTCATTGAGCTGCAGGACGTGTGCAAGCACTTATCTATGGAAGTCCAAAAGTTAAGTCTAAGAGTAAGCAAGTTAAGTTTAGAGTCAAAATTTCCCAAAAAACAGAGAGATAATATATGTGCAGATGCAAAGGAAATAAATGAAAAATCTGAAGTCAGGATGCTGGATAAGGGCAGCACCCTTGCTGAAATGTAGTGTCAGAGTGAAAAATTTATGTAGAAACAGTAGAAGAAGATCTAAAGGAGACAGACAGCCAATTTATAGCTAAATTAGATTCATGTTTAAAGGGAGCAGAGGAAAGGTTATGAGGCAGTAGTGCTCGAACTACTGGCATTACGAAACAATTATTTGATGGAAAACAAATCCATGCTTTTAGAGAAGTTAGATAGTTTCACTGGTTACCCACAACATGTTGCTAGCCCATCGAAGGAAAATAGCAAAAGTTACAGAAGGCAGCAGCACTTGTCGCTATGACACAAGCGAACACAAACATGCCTGTCACTGACAGTGTGGCATTTTTGTCAAACTTACTTCCACACGATGGATTACTTAGGCATCAACAATTTCTGGTATTTACCTCTGAAGGAAAAAGAACAAAGCCCAAGGTCTTTATCAGAGCACTTTGAAATGTTTTACCTCATATCTGGACCAAAACACAGAAAATTAGATTTGTTGTTGGATACACACAGGGTGACATTCTACTATGGGCTAAGGACATTGCGGAATGTTGCCACCACTATGAACAGTTTGAGAGAGCCTTTCTGGATACATATTGGTCTGAGGTCATACAAGGGAGGCTCAAACATGAAGTATTCACCCAGCTCCTTTCAATAGCAAACTGGAAGCTTAAGAGGATATTTTGAAAAATATTTGAATAAAACCAGATTTTGGATGAACCCAATATCTCAAGTTAATGTGCTGAAAATTTTAAAAAGCTATCTTTCTGCCCACATTACAAAAAAACACATTACCATTCCAGAATACAACACCGAATACTTTCTATCTGTACTGGGCCCAATAGACTTGATATACGAAGAGAGACTAGTATAAGCCACGCCTGTTAATACGCAGATAGTGCCACAGAGATATACAGACCAACAAGTGAACAACAACAGATCCATAGTACAACACAGATGGCAACCTTATCCCACTCAGACCTATGGTAACGGTATCGGTAATCACAACGGCAATGACAAAAGCCGTAAATTCAAGGATGGATATAAAAGAAATGGGCAAAAATTTAACAAAAACAGCTACAACAGGCAAGTAGACTATGGCCAGCCTGTACAATACGTACCTGTTGTGCTTGACACAGATGCTATGACTAATTTGATGTCACAGGGATTCTTTCAAGAACTGAAGAAACGTGGGTGTAAACCCACACTGCCAGTGCAAAATTGCAAGGTACAAACTGCCACTGGTCAGAAATCGAAAGGAGTCAAAATACAAGCCTTAATTCCCATCCAACTAGGACAGTTTTCTGTATGATGCAATTGTTTGATAGTAGAGAAATTAAAAGTTGATTACTTAATCAGTATGTATACATTTAGGACATATGAAGTACAAATTGATATAAGAAAGGGCAAATATCTTTTCACTATAAATAACCAATTGTTTGCAATAGACCTAATCAGGAAAAGTACTGATAGATGTAAAACTGAAGTTACTCACAACTTTGCGGTTCATATGGTAAATCCCATAGTTATGTTTGTCAACACATACAATAACGAACAGTCGGCAGCACAAGAGGTAAACGTTAACACAATAAACACAAAGGCAAGTGAATCAAAGTGCCTGTCTCAAGAACAGCAAGCAGAACTTAGGGAACTGATACTTGCTTACATTCATATATCTAAAAACGACCAGGTATCATTAAGGATTTTGTGTACAAAACGGAAGTATACCCTCGTGAAACTTTTTGTTCTACTTCATACCCTATACCATGGACAAAGAGGGAAGCAGTGAGAAAAGAGATTAAAAGGATGCTTGAAGAGGGCATAATAAAACCATCATTCATCCCTTACTTTAGTCCTATTTTGGCCATGGTAAGCCAGATGGCAAGGTGTGCTTGGTCCTAGATCCATGTAACATTAAAAGATTATTGTAACAGTTCGCACATGTCCAGACAATTTAGGGGAACAGATTATGAAATTCCACGATGCTAAATTTCTTATTATAATCAATCTCCGCTTCTCATATTGACAAATAAAATTACATGAAGGAAGTTGGAAGTATACCGCCTTCATATGTGGGAGCAGGAGCTTCAAATTTCAAGTATTACCATTTGGGTTGAACATAAATGCAGGTGTATTTATCTCTGCACTGGACAAAGTGCTAGGACCCAAACTTTTGAGTGCGGTAACAGTATACATGGACGACCTTTTAGTCACCACACCCACTTGGATAGAACACTTAAGATTAACTAAACAAGTATTGAACCACTTTTCTGAATATGAAGTAACAGGAAATCTCAAGAAATCTAATTTTGGAAAGGTAAAATTTTTAGGACACATAATCTCTTTGGAATGCATACTGCTAGAGCCTAAAAAAACTTGATGTCATTAGGAACTGTCCTGTTCCTCAAAACAAGAGGCAATTAAAGGCATACTTAGGCCTGGACTCATTTTTCAGGAGGTTCATCCCTAATCAACTTATGAACAATGATGCTTAACTCAATCTTCTCTGGAAAAACAGACCTTGGTTATGGGGCAAGCAATGTCAAACTGATTTGAGAACATCAGGCAAGCCTTATTAAATGCCAATATTTTATCTCAACCACACAAAAAGAAGGATTTCTGTTTATGCACCGATGCGTCTTCTCAAGGTCTGGGTGCATGCCTTTTTCAAATGGTACAATAAGAGGGAGAATTAATCCCTAAAGTAATTAGCTTCATGAGTCACACCTTATCCAAAGCTGAATGTTCATATTCAGATATGGAATTGGAGGGTTTGACTGTAATATGGTCCTTTAAAAAATTTCAATATTTCCTTTGCGGTAAACACGCAAAAGTATACTGTGACCATCAGTCCCTATCATTTTTGTTAACTTGTAAACTGCTACACTGACGTACGTATGCATCTTCAAGAATTGAATTTGAAATAGTATACATAATAGGAAACCAGAACATAATAACTGATGCTCTTTATCGATTACCACAAGGTTTAGAGGAATTGAATGATCTTTTAGAGCAGGAAGATGAAATACGAGCTATGTTTATGGAAGACAAAACACTCCAACCATACTATGTCCACAGCTGTAAAGACATGAAGCAATTACAACAGTAAGACACACTGGAGTAAGGTAAGAGCGAAATTTATGCAAAATGGTGATGACAAGTAAAAAAGGTTTTTCACTACTCACAAAGGTGTTCTGTCCATAGGAACCATTCCAAAAAAGAACAATGGCATGCGTGTTTGCCAGAGGAATATGTTGATGATTTTATCTTATACATTCACAATACTTTGGGCCATTATGGCATTGCAAAATGCACTGACAAAATAGGTAAATATTGTTATTTCCCCAACCTTAGATGAAGACTGCTACAGATGGTAGGAAAGTGTGCTGTCTGCCAGAAAGCAAAACATTCTAACATCTCCAAACAGATAGAACTACATCCCACTGTGGCTAAAAAACCTCTAGAAAAGGTACTGCTGGATGTGGCTGGACCCTATCCCAGAGATAAGGGGGGGGGGGGGGGGGGGGGAGTAAAGTATATAGTAGGTCTGTATGATATTTTCATGAAATACGTAAAACAGTATGCTGTACAGAACACTACAGCCAGTTCAATTATAAGACGAATCAAAGAGGATTACTTTGCAAAAGTAGGAAAACCAGAAGTCATGTTAACAGATAATGCCTCATATTTTGTTGGATGTAAATGGAAAGAGTTTGTACATTCCAACCAAATCAAACACATTTTACTATCCACATTTCATCTAGAAGCATCCCCCATAGAGAGGGTGTTTAAGGAATTCAACAGGTTTGTGAGAACCCATATATCTCGTAAACATACCAAGTGGATTGAATATGTCACTTCTTTCTTACAACCTTCTCCATACATCAACTGGATTTACACCAAATGAGCTGCTGTTCAATTGCTAACATGTAGACGAGTGGGTGAAACCTCCAGTGAAGATAACGATACAGGAATCATCACTGGATGATTAAATACAACAAGCAACAACCTTGAAACCTGAGCTAAATATAGGAAATGAATTTATGACAGAAAACTGAAACGTACAACACAATTTTATATAGGACAAAAGGTGTTACTTAGGACGCATCCCAAATACACAAAAATTGGAAAACAGAACCATAAGTGACAACTACTATAAACCGGACCATACATATTTGCTAAAATCTCCTACCCGAGAGCATACAGATTGGTACACACGAACACGGGTAAAGACAAGGGCTTTTACCCACACAGAGAACTGAGAATGTTTATATACTGAAAGATGGACTGCATACCCTCATACCCCCTAAGTTGTGTATATGCATAACAATATTAGATTTAGGATGCTGGGAAGTCACATTCCAGAATTTCTGTTGTTAGTTGTTAAGGAAAATTTTTGTTTGTATTTTTTCTTATATATCAAATGTGTAAACTATTTTGTTCTTGGGATAACACTTAAATCAGTTAGCAAAACGTAACTGAGCACATAAATGCCTTTCCATGTGATTTCCTCAACCCTGTAGACTGTAGATCTTTCCTGGAGAATGCAAGAGAGACAAGTCCACGCATAGTTACCTGAGCAGCGCGTAGTATCTATTGTAGCGACTATTGTTTACTTCTTTAATTCTTTGGAATTGATAAATATGCTCCAACAAGAAGTCATTGTAAATTGAAATGAAATGTATGTCAATTTATGCTGTAAATGAAAACATAATTTACTATTCTATGAATGTTATATGAAGACTATAACCAAATGAGAGTAAAATTTGTACTCACGTAATTGAATTGAATTATGCAGCAAAACTGTAATCTAACAAAACGTACTAAAACAAAACAACAAGTAATGACCCTACATATAAAAAGGGGATAGAATATGTTACGACTATAATGTACATAAGCGACGATAATGGCATGTCAGAAATGAATAGGATAAGTGTATTTTATATTTGTATTTGTATTTTATTACGTTATGTGTACAGTATGTGGAAAGGACACTACAGAGACTTTATGTAATGCAACTGTGTGATAGATTCTCAAAAACAAAGCATAAAAACATAAAAACATGGCTGCAAAGTGTTAAGTTTTCGTATGATAAAACAATACATGGGTATGCACATGAAAAACTAAAAATGGCATGTAACATGAATCAACATCTCTTAAAGCATCAGGGAACTTACCTTGTCGACAGATTTCAGGTGTACATCTGGTGTCCGCATTGAATACTTGAGAGCAACGAGGTGAAATAAATTTCTTGTTCCACTGATATGGAAACCAGTTGTCACCGCATAGAAAATTTCACAAAGGATCATGCTGCTGAATACGAGCTTCACGAATTTGTGTAGTGAAAGCTACTGTAAATGCACGACACAGACACTATGGCCTTGTATTGAACATGTGAGTGCGAAATAGGATGGTAACGGACATGGCGCTGCGCGCGCATGCTTAGCAAGCTAAACACTGTGAAGATGTTGACTTACAACAAAAGGACTATGCAGTTACAGCAAGTACTTTGTTAGTAGAGAAAACTTATATAAGTATACTTTAAAAGAAGCTGACATGCCCATATAAATTGACAATCATTCTGGATATCTCCAATGGCTGAAAATAAAGGCTATGCCCATACGGCCAGTATTATCAACCCTCAAAAAGGGAAATAAGATCACACACTGTGCACCTCCATATGACATCAGTACACAGTGGGGGCAATTGTGTTCAAATGTATTATTTTTCTTTCTTTTCTTTTCTTATATGTAAACTGAATGGGCTATAGACCCTGACAAAGATAAATTAACGAATTTTTTTGTGGCAAGGATAATGTTTTGATCCATAGGAAACAAATTCCTTACCTTTGCCTGTTTGTTTCTGAAAGTTGAAGAGTATGGATGTATGTTTGGATCTGTTGTACCAGCATTGCTATAAAAATGTGTATCTCAACCGCACATTAAAAATGTTGCAAAAAGTTAGTAGAAAGGTAAAATTAATTCACTTATTTGGGACGTCCATCCCTGTCTGTTCATCATTTTGCCCATCGCCGAGATCCTGCATCAGGAGGTTTGGAGTAGACAAGAGGAATATGCATGAGCAGAGCAGGAGCGATCCTGCATTGACATTGTTATAAACAAGACTATGCACAATGGAATTAATGTGAAGCAGTACATAAAGCAAATTACCTTGAATGTATTCATATTGAAGGTCTGCTGATATTGGTGCCAGTTAAAGTCACCCAGGATTGTGTACAGGTTCATAAAATACCTTCCAGTTTCTATCAACCATTCTTTTCAATCATTTTTTTCCAATTATTCAAGCAATTACTAATCAATTGCCACCATCCCCCCCCCCCCCTTCCCCCACATACATATAACTGTTCATGCATTACATACAATCTGAGTTCTGCATCAAAAAATGTGAGTATGATGTACTACAACGTGAGTATGATGTACTACAACGTGGCGCACGAAATGTGTTACCAATTGTTTCTTTCACAATTTATGACGCACATTAGATATCCCGCTGGGATCTCTACAGCAGTACCAGCAGAGCTTGGAAAAACAAATGAGTTATGAAATGATGTGTAATTCACAATACTGCCACTAGGAGACTAGTAAGCAGCAATGGCTGACAATGGAAGACAGACGACACAGCAACGATCAGCAATTGTGTTACTTTTTCATGAAACGAAAAGCCTTGTTGTGACTCAGAGGTGTTTTTGACAACAGTTTAACACACGATGGGTCCCTTGCAAGAAGACCATCCACAGGTTGTACGGTAAATTTGTACAGGAAGGAACAGTATTGGAAGCGAAGCAACCTCAGCCTAAGCCTGTTTGTTTGCCGGAGAATACTGAAGCCGTACGAGTTGCTGTACAGAGAAGTCCCGGGAAATCGTGTAGAAAGGCAGCAGTGCAACTGGGAATATCCAGACGCTCCATTCAACGTATTCTTAAAAGTGACCTCCATATGTACCCATACAAGATGACCTGTGCACATAAGCTCACTGAAGAACACAAGCAGCAGAGACTACTGTTTATTCAGTGGGCGGAGGATAGGGAATAAACTCTCAATAACGTTTGGTTTTCAGATGAGGCACATTTTCATTTAGACGGTGTGGTTAACAAACAAAATGTACACTTTTGGGTCACTGAAAACCCACAAGTGCTTCATGAACGACAACATTATGCTCCAAGGATTACAGCGTGGGCATCAATTTCCAGTCACGAACTTATTGGACCCTTTTTCTTTGAAGAAACTGGGAACAGCAAGCGTTATTTGAGTATGCTTCGCAATAGCTTCATTCCACAGCTTCTTGCTACTGTCTGGCCCTTCAACACGCAGTGGTTCATGCAAGATGGAGCAAGGCCACAGACTGCAAATACTGTTTTGGAGTTTTTACGTGAGCATTTCGACATGCAGATCAATTCACTCAGGTTTCCAGGTCACTTCAATGATGGACAAAATTGGCCCCCCAATAGTCCAGACCTCAATCCATGTGACTTTTTTCTTTAGGGGTACCTAAAGAAAAAAATTTCCCGAAACGTCCACGTGATTTAATGGAGCGCAGAAGACTTATTCTTCAAGTTTGCAGTGAAATTACTGAAGACATGTGCCGTGGGGTTATCACTAACTTCAGTGTTTGTTTGAAGGAAGTTAGGAAATGAAATGGTGGACATATTGAGCATGTGCTGAGTTAGAACAAATCTCCATGGACGGCTCTTCATTGTAGTATATGTTCCTTTCAGATTGTATTGACAATGAAGTTTATATTCAAAAACAAAATGGTAACACATTCCGTGCGCCACCCTGTATCTCACTTCTGCACAAATTCAGTGCAGTAATTCGATCACTGTGGAGCAACTCCCAGTATATACATTCCATAATACAGTGGTATAGACTATACAAAAGTTCCATGGTTCTGTGCCATATTGTGTTTAATCTTTGTTTTTGATTATATAGTTATTCCTTGTTTAGTCTCAATAACACTGAATGTCATGCAAACCACATACTACTGTGTAATTAATTTATATGTGGAAATAAATTCTTTCATGAGTTAACCACATGTAACTGGTACTGCCCGATATGATCACGCATAACAGCAGTTCCACATTGGCTACAACATACTACGCCCAATCAAAACTATAACTGTTAATCCCGCACCAGCCACGTCAGTTTTTCATTCAGCACAAAGATGGATTCCTCGCCAGAGCCTACCTAAAAAAAATGGTTCAAATGGCTCTGAGCACTATGGGACATAACATCTGTGGTCATCAGTCCCCTAGAACTTAGAACTACTTAAACCTAACTAACCTAAGGACATCACACACATCCATGCCCGAGGCAGGATTCGAACCTGCGACCGTACCAGTTGCGCGGTTCCGGACTGAGCGCCTTAACCACGAGACCAGCGTGGCCGGCGAGCCTACCTAGCCAGCCTCAAGTAATGGGAGTTATCAGTGGGGTTATGATCAAGCCAGGACCTTTTTTTGGCAACATAACCCCTTGCTTAGGTTTGCAAAATTACAAAGCAAATTCATCTTCGAACGGATTATGGCAGATGAAACAAAATATAGTTGTGTGGTAGCTGTGTTAATGGAAGATCTTGCCACAGGAGTCTAAGACATTCTTGCTATGCCTCCAGAAACCAAACAACATGCTGTCATAAAAAGAGGCATTGATTATGCAACAATCCCAGTTAGAAGCTAAATGCATGGAGAAGCTTTTACGAACAGACAAATTTGATGACAGAACTGCACCGCAACCGCTTTGTCACCTGCATACCCTAGCAAGTTGTACAGTCAGTGCCAACATATTATGCAATATATGGCTATCCTGAGTACTGGCAGATACATGGAAGATTTTAATGCTATGTCTCAGAGATTTGAACATATTAGTGCAAACAGCTGATCAGATAGTGGAAACGTACAGACGACACTCGTCGATACAATTGCTACTGCACAAGATAACACAACCTCAGCAACTTTGGCATCACTACAGTCTCAACTAGATGAGCTTACAGTACAAGTGACATGCTACAAAAAAAACACATGAAAGGTGATGCACATGTTGATGATAAAGGAGTCGAAGTCGTTTGCCAGTGGCACACAACATATGTTGGTACCACGGAAAATTTGGTGAAGATACACACAAGTGTATACCACCACGTAAAGCATACAACCATGTTCACCGGCAAAATGCAGTGTTTGTTTATTAAGGACTGCAACACAAAAGTGCAGTATCTGATGAACACCAGAGCGAAAATATCAATGTATCCTGTGACCATGTTACCATGTCTAAGCCGTGGCAATGCTTGTCTGTATGCCGCAACTGCTACAAAGATTACAACATATGGACATGTCACTGTATTACTCAACCTTGGACTGTGTTGGGTCAGTGGTGGTTTGCTGTGGCTGATGTATCACACCCCTTACTAGGAACAGACTTCCTGGCATTCTATGATCTGGTACCGCATTTAAGTCAGCAGCAATTAAGTGACACAACAATAAACATGACTGCACAAGGTAAGGTGAACTATACAGCTACTACAAAAGCCAGAGCGATCACGCCACAAAATCTACTAAAAAATGTCCTGGAGATCATGAGGCAATCAATAACGTTACCACCTGTCAAACACTCAGTGGTTCATCATATCCTCACAATCCAGACCTGTCAACTTATGCACGCCTTTGATGTTTAGACAAGATAAATTACAAATTGTAAAACAACAGTTTCGTTGTATGTCAGCTCAATTTATTTATCACTCTTCAAGTAGTTGCTAGGCAGCTCAAAAAGAAGAACGGTTGGTGCCCCTGCAGTGATTACCAGCAGTTAAATGCAAGGACCATTCCAGACAGATATCCTGTGCCACATATAGGGGAATTCTCTGCCAGCATACAGGAAACACTATTTTTTCAACAACAGGTTTGGTCAGAGCATACTATCAAGATTCCCGTTGCTCCTGAAGATGTTCCCAAGACAGCTGTTACCACAACATTTGGTTTATTTGAGTTCAGGCAAATGCCATTCAGGCTTTGTAAAGCAGTGCCGCTTTTTCAGCGATTCATGGATGAAATAACACATGATCTACAATTTTGTTATGTATATATAAGCAATGTGCTTGATACGTCTGCATCTCAAGAGAAAATATGCAGCATTTAACAAAGTTGTTTGAACTTCTGTGTACACAAAATCGAGTAGTGAACCCACCAAAACGTATTTTTGGCATCAAGGAAGTTCAGTTTCTTGGCTCCAAAGTGGATGCATGTGGCACCTGACCACAAGGTGGAAGCCATAGATGCATGTCAACGGCCAGTTACAATTCGGCAGTTGTGGCCTTATCTTGGTGTAATAAGTTTCTAACAGCACTATGTGTTACATCATATGTTGATGATAGCACCATTAAATGAACTCTTGAAGGGTGCATACTGGCCAAACAATAGACAACAATGGACACGCAAAGGCAGACTCCGCTTTTAATGCTATCGAAACAGCAGTAGAGTATGCAGCTCTACTGGCACATCCTATAGCAAATTCACTGTTATCATTAATGGTTGATGCTTCTGCTAACACACTTGGGGCAGTGTTGCAGCAAAGGATGAACCAGTGTTATCAACCGCTTGCTTTCTTTTGCCAAAACCTGTCACCCTCATAATAAAAGTGAGTGACGTACAATCACAAGCTGCAGTAAAAAATTCAAACATTCTTTGGAAGCCCACCATTTCAGTATCTTTACGGACCACAAGCCATTAACTTATGCCTTCAAAGTGAAGCCAAGTAAGGTATCGCCAAGACAGCTGAGGTGTACTGACTACATTGGCCAATTTGCAACCAACATCATATATGTGCAATGCAAATTTAATGTACCCACTGACGCACTCTCTCGGATTGACACTATGCACATGATCGAGCGTACATCAGTGCACGTTGAGGCCATAGCTGCAGCTATTGATTTTAATTCCACGTCATGGGCACAACAACAATGAAGAACACTGCGTTTGCAACAATCAAGTTTCCGACTACGAATAGTGACAATACAAGGCACAACTGTGGAATTATACTGTGATGTCACAAAGTTAAAGCCTCTGCTATTTGTTCCGCAGCAATTCTGGGCCCAGGCAATTGCTTCAATAAAAATTCTAGCACATCCCGAAGTCCAAGGAACAATGTTTCATCTGGCCCAGCATGAATGTCATGTGTAAATTGTACATCTGACAATGTATGGCCTTTCAAAAGTACTAAATCACATGACACATCAAGGCACTACTATGTGCATTTATACTACCTATCCAGCAATTTGACCATGTACATATGGATATTGTAGGCCTACTATCAAAATTCAAAGGCTGCAGTTACTACCTTATGATCGTGAAGAGATACTCAAGAAGCATTACCTATGGCCGACATCACTATGGAGACTGTGGCAAAAACGTTTTTCAGAGGCTGGACTGCACATTTTGCCATACCACTGAGAATAACGACAGATCAAGGATGTCAACTTGAGGCACATCTCTTTAAGGCCCTTTCCACATTGTCAGGTGTCAAGCAAGTAAGGATCACCGGTTATCATCCCCCAGAGAACTGCGTGGTGAGATGTCTGCACCAACAATTGAAATCATGTCACCAACAATTGAAATCATGTCACACAACAGACAAAGACAGAAACTCTACCAATTGTTTTGTTAGGACTGCAAACAGCCTTCAAGCCTGATCTCGAAGCCACAGTGGCACATTTGGTGTACAGCCAATCATTACATCTGTCCAGAGAATTCATCAATGATGAAACTGTTGCAGCATCAGACTTTGCCACCAAGCTACGATCCCACATTGTGTAGTGATTTCCACTATATACATTCCATGGTACAGTGGTGCAGACTGTACAAGAGTTCCACGGTTCTGCGCCACATTGTGTTTATTCTTTGTTTTTTATCGTATAATTTTTCTTTATTTTGTCTCATTGAGATTGAATGTCATGCAAATCACACACTTCTGTGTAATTAATTTATGTGTGAAAATAAATCTTTTCACAAGTTAACCACAACAGTAAATAAATGTTGTAAAAAGTATTTTTCTATTTGATTATGCATGGCCACAACAACCTAACAATCAGCATCTGCACCTCAGTAAGCTGAACAACTACATGTTTTGTGATAAGTTTGTTATCACTTTTTAAATGAAAACACGTTTAAGATTTTTGTGAGTTATTCCATGTCCACAAGAACCACTTCACTTGAGATATGTGGAAGGTATATTAGTATATCAGTTTTTCTTTATGAATATGTATTGTGTGTTCTTGTTCTCTGACATGTTGTAGATCTTCTCTATGGGCCTTTTGGAGAAAAATAGCTTCAGGAAAGACTTCATAACAATTAAACTTATATTAAATTTCTCTTTTTCAAAAGACCTAGCCAGTCTGAATTTTATATTATCTCTTCTTTGCCCATTGTCTGTTATTTTGCAGCCCAAATACCAAAATTCATCTGCTACTTTTAATACCTCATTTCCTAATCTAATTCTTTCAGGATTGCCTGACTTAATCAGACTACATTCCATCACCCTTTCTTTACTTATGTTGATGTTTATCTTGTAACCTCTTTTCAAGATTTCATTCCATTCAATTGCTCTTCCAAGTCCTTTGCTGTCTGTCAGAATTACAATGCCATGACTCCCTGGCCTTTAATTCTCTCTTGAAATTTGTCCCTGCTTTCTTTTACTGCTTGCTCACTGTACACACTGAATAACATCAGGAATAGTCTACACCCTGTCTCACTTCCTTGTCAACCACTGCATCCCTTTCTTGTTCTTTGACTCAAAATTGCAGTATTCTTTGTGTACTAGTTATAAATAACCTTTGCTTGCTGTGTTTTATACTGCCTCACTCAGAATTTCAAAGAGTGTTTAAAGTCAACATTTCCAAAAGCTTTTTCTACGTCTATAAATCCTATAAATGTACATTTGCCTTTCCTTAACCTGTCTTCCAAGAGAAGTTGTACAGTCAGTATTGCCTAGTGAGTTCCTAAATTTTATCTGGAACACAAAATGATGTTCCCCGTAGTTGCCTTCTGCCAGATTTTCCATTCCTCTGTAACTAATTGATGTTAGTATTTTTCAACCATGACTTATTACACTGATGACTTGGGTAATACTCACACCTGTCACCATCTGCCTTCTTTGGGATATGAATTATTACATTGTACTTGAATTCTGGTGGTATTTTGACTGCCTCATGTATCTTACGTATCAGGTGTAACAGTTTGTTGTGGCTGGATCTCCCAATGGCATCAATAATTGTGAGGGAATGTCATTTAGCCCAGGGGCCTTCTTCGCACTTGGATCTTTCAGTGCTCTGTCAAATTCATCTCGCAGTAACATGTCTTCCAACTTTCCTTCATCTACTTCCTCTCCTGTTGCTATAGTATTGTGTCCCAGTTTGTTTCCCTTCTATAGGACTTCTAACATTAGTTCCACCTTGCAGCTTTCCCTTCTCTGTTTAGAACTAGTTTGCCATCTCAGCTCTTCATATTCATACTCCTTTCTCCAAAGGTTTCTTTAATTTTCCTGTATGCACATCTATCTTTTCCCTAGTTATGCATACTTCTGTATCCTTGCAGTTCTCGTCTAGCAATTCCTGCTTTGCTGTTTTGCACTCCCTGAAGATCTCATTTTTTAGATGTTAACACTCTCTTTTGTGGTTTCATTTAGTAAATTATTTTATTTTTTCCTTTCATTAATTAAATTCAATATCTCATGCACTATCCAATGATTTCTACTAGGACATGTCTTTCTGCCTATTAGATCTTCTGACACCTTAAGTATTTCATCTTTCAAAGCTACCCATTCATCTCACATTGTAGTTCTTTCCCCTGATGCACCTTCTGAAACTCTTGATTACCTCTGATTCTTTCCATTTGTCTATGTCCCTCAATTGCCTACCTTTTGCAATCTCTTCAGTTTTAATCTGTAGTTGATAACCAATAAATTATGGTCAGAGACTACACCTGCCCTTGCAAATGTTTTGCAGTTTAGAATCTGGTTCCAAAATCTTTGTCCCACCATTAGGTAATCTATTTGAAATCTTCCTGTGTCTCTGGGTCTCTTTCACATATACTACCTTCTTGAATGATCTTTAACCCAAATATTAGGAAGGATTAATTATGCTCTGGACAAAATTCTACCAGGCAGTTTCCTATGCCATTCCATTCTCCTAGTCCATACTCTTCTACTATTTTTCCTTTTCTTTCTTTTCCTCCTACTGAGTTACAGTTGCCCATCACAATCAAATTATTGTGTCCCTTAATTATGTGAATAATTTAATTTAGCTCATCATAAATTCTTTCATTTTGTTCATCATTTGTGGAGATAGTTTGCATATTAACTAGTACTATTGGTAGTGGGTTTTAGTTTTGGGTATATCTTGGCTACAATAATGCATTCATGATGCTGCTAATAGAAGCTTACCCACATTGACAGAAGCTTACCCTCATCATTATTACACTCACTCATGTGTTAACCCTATTTGATTTTGTGTTTATAATCCAGTACTTACCTGACCAGAAGCTCTGTTCTTCTGCCACCACACTTCACTAATTTCTACTATATCTGACTTCCACCTGTCTATTTTCTACTTTAATTTCTCTAGCCTACCTTTATGATTAAAGGGTCTAACATTCTATATTCTCAGCCTAGAATACTAGTTCTGCTTTTTCTGATAATGATATCCTCCTCAGTAGTCTTCACCTGGATATCCGACTGGGGGACTATTTCATCTGCAGAATATTTTACCCAAGAGGATGCCATCATCATTCAAGCAAGTAGTAGGGCTCCTTGGGAAATAAAAACTGCTGCAGTTTTCCTTTGTTTTCAGCCATTCACAGTAACAGCATATCAAGATCTTATTGGCAAATGTATCAAGGCCAGTCGTTCAGATTGCTGCCCCGGCAACTACTGAAAAGGCTGCTGCACCTGTACATTATATACTGAAATTGTCCTTTTACAAAAATATTGTGAAAAAAGAGCTTAACATAATGTAGGAAGTTGTCATGACACCTGAATACAAAGGATAAAAAATTGAAAATATGTCTAATGTACTATTGGAATATTTGGTCTTAGCTGTGAGATAATGTATGTAACAAGTTCAATAAATTTGTAGGATTTATGTGACTACAGAAAGATTTATGTGACTACAGAACTGATTGTAACCATTGCAAAGGTAATTATATCACTTGGATGGACAGGCAATTTACAACTACCATATTTACCCAAATATAAGAGGAACCTGATTACAAGACTACTCCATTTTTTAATAGGCTTCTTGAGAAAACTTATTTTTAACTTATGCTGACCAATCAAAATTACAAACTGTTTTACTGACAGAAAGTATTTGCCAGAAATAAAATAAACAAAGAGAAATAGTTACATTTATTTGCAGACTGTTTTCTTTTCTACATTTTCTCCTTACTAACCTTTCCAAAGGTTTACATTCATTTGTAGACTGTTTTCTTTTCTACATTTTCCCCTTACTAATCTTGCCATCTGTGGTACCACTATTTTTAATCTTCATCATTCTCATAGTGCAGCTGTGAAATTTATATCTTCATTGTCACAAGTATTTGGCTGTTTCTTCAGAATATTCTGCAATTTCTGAGGCTACAGTGGGACCAGAGAATACAGCTGTTTTTATACGAATACATATCGGATTTCACTTCTATACTAACATGACAATGCTTCAATGTCTCTTGTCTTCCAACATATCGTCTTCTCATTGCTCTCTCATTGGCTGTGTAGAACCAGCAACTGATAGACCCCCTTTCATTCCCACCATACATCACGGTTGGCATCAACAACATTGCAGCATGGAACATATAACTACACCACTGGCACCCGTCTCCTGCAGAAATGAATACTCTTGTTATGTATTTTTCCAATTTTAAAGTCAATTCAATTCTGACCAAAAATTGATTCATGGAAACTGCAGTTTAAACATGGCAGTTGTCTCTAAAAGCCAAAGTACACGGTATAGATTGCCGTGGTTGGCAACATGACTTAATTTGCTGCCCACTTGCTACATCCATACAGACACTCATCTAGTTCCCTACCAAGTCAGTATAACAGCAACTAATACATAAATGAAAGCTCAAAACCACGATTCAGTCCATTTCTCAAACTTTCACTTGTCCCAACACCTACTAATGTCTGTTGGTACTATGTCATGATGGGTCTTGCCACTGTAATTTATTCTCATGACATCAGTTAAGTCAGTTTAATATGATTTATTTCATTTGTTAGACATTTCATTCTCAATAAATTTTCCTTCTTGTATAATCTGAATGTCAGTATCATGTTCTAAAGTGGATTAACAGCTGGTACTGTTTTTACCCCATATTCTATTATGTGAACAGCCACTGAATTTCTCTTTTTCAACTTAGTTGGTAAATCATTAAAGTTTCTCATAATCAAATCAAATACTGATCTGGGTTCAGAATCAAGTAATGTTTCCACTTCCAAATATTACCTTTACTTAAAAAGCAGTATAATGTTTATACACAGTTTCCATACATGTATGAGAACTTTTATTGCAAACCTGTTTAAATACAACAAGAGTTTGTAAGAAGATAGAATTTGGTGTTATTTCCTCCTGTGTTTCACAAAATTGACAAATTTTAAGCAGAGCTATAGATTGCGGTAGTGGCTAGTTAATAGTTTCTCGCATATTTCTTGACCTAGCACAGGATGAGTCAAATGTCACATGACTGTTCAAGCAATGTTAATACTGTAATCAAGCATGTCGGCATATTGGGAAATCTTGAGCCTGTTAGAAAGCAAGGATCATTTGCCCAGCCCTCCCCTTTCAAATTCCTTAACATACCGTACTTACTCAGATCTAAGCCGCACTCGAATCTAAGTTGCACCTGAAAAATGAGACTCGAAATCAAGGAAAAAAAAATTTTCCGAATCTAAGCCGCACCTGAAATTTGAGACTCGAAATTCAAGGGGAGAGAAAAGTTTTAGGTCGCACTCCAAATCGAAAAAAAGTTGGTCCACTGTAATATGAGACACAATTTAGGTCGAATGAATGACAATACAGCTACAGTAGTTTGGTTCGAGTAGTAAGCTGAGCAGTTAAGCTTTACCAGGTAGCCATTGCTATGTGTCTGGCGCTCCGTCCTTATTTATACGGGCACCCTTCCTTTTTCACGTGCTGTGTCTGGTTTGAATTGATTGCTTATTTTTCTTTGATCTGATAAGTGCCGTTCTCTTTGTTATAGGTGTTCACGTCACTCTAAGCTGAAAATGCATTACTGTACTGTGTCACGCATTGCTCGTCGCATTCTGATAGTGTGTGTTTACGGCCTGTCGCCGCATGGCTTGCCATTGTGCGCACTACCGCCGCTTACAATTAAAAAAAAAAAAAAAACAATGGCAAGAGACTGTTATTTATTGTTATTTACACTACTGCCTTCTTTGATAATGATCAACAAGAACCAAATAATAGACTGCATATGATAGAAGATGTTCTGAACGAGAGTTTAGCAAAAATTTTTCTCCGTTTGAAAATCTTTGCAGGCGCCTCTTTAGTACATCACATTCTCCACAGAAATTAGAGTCATCTTAGATTTAAAAATCTAGCCAATTGCCGTGCTTCATTTCTGACTGTATCACTATTAGGCATAAGAATAATATGAATATAAACATGACTCACTCTAGTTTCGTAGTTTATTAGGCAGACAGGATTTAAATGAGATAGCAGCAAACACGAAAGAATACATGGCAAAATGTTTATATTCGTATTATTCTTATGGTGAAGAGAATGCTGCATGTGATTCACAATTCATAAAAGTTCCTATTAGCAACCATCTCTTTTCACAGGTAGGAAAAAATTCAGAATGTAGGGTTGGACATATTGACAAACATCCCAAACAGTCTTGCCAATCGGATTTTCGTAGTACATTGAAATGCTGCTACATTCAAAGATGAACAATACGGAATTTGTATTTACTTCATTGGATAATGTATGAAAATGCAGTGGTTGAAACTCGGGGCGGAGAAAAAAGCTCCCCGCCAGTATTTATCTTTGTGCCTACAAAGCATGCCTGTGTAGCGCTACATATATTCGATGGCAGAAGTTAGTTGTGGCGGCCACTACCAACATTTTTCAGAACTTCTGCTTGCTTTGCACTCGATTCTCAGCCGCAGGCGGTTTTTTGGATTACCAAAAACTGGAAAAAAAGTGCGGCTTAGATTTGAGTAAATACAGTAAGTCTGCACATGACCTCAATAGCCAAAGTTTCATCTGTAAATGTAAGACGACTCCTATATGCTCTATTAAACAATGTAAAAATGTTGATTTAAACAGCAAGGGTTTAATCTGTGAATATAAGATGATCCTGTATTTTTCAAATGATGAACCGGGAAAATAAACTTCACATTATAATCGGGTAAATACAGTAAATTCAGGCAGCACAAGTCTGTGAGGAATAAGACTACTTAGGATTGCTATGTCAACAGACAGAGACATGCACTGTGACTTATTCTGGATAACCTGCAATATTATCTAGAGTTCAAATGTGATGTACTGGAGGAATTAGAGATATTCTCAAACAGAATGAAAGGGTCACACTGTTTGCAAAATGAATAAAGCCATTCTTTTGTAACTGACATTTTGTAGTCTTTAATTATTAGTAGAGTATAAATTATCATGTACGTCTGATGACAGCTGACCTGTTCCTGCTGTCCAGTGTGCCACCCACTGTTCAACTGTTTATCTGACTGTGAGAGACATTGTCGATATTGCCCCGGGATCCAATGTTTACAATGGGTGAAAGATATGGAGTATGTACTGAACTGGACACGAGTCAAACATCCTCCATACTGAGATAGGTCGTACCAGCACAGGCAACATGCCGTTTTGTGTTACCCTGTTGAAATATAATGTCATGGACACATCAAAGACAGAGCACGTCCACTAACATTAACTTGTCACAAATGTCATAGATGCTGTCCAAACTACTGGTGATTGTGTTGTGTGGTTGATGGGACCCCATACCATCACGCAAGAGACTGGACTAAAACAACAATGAAGTATGCAATAGACAATGTTTGTTTCTTCAGAACTTCCACAAATGTACATATCCATTGTGATGCTGTTTGTAAAAGCAGGACCCCTCTGAAAGCACAATGTGTTGCCACTCCTGTGTCTAGTACTGTCACTGGGTGCACCACTGTCGGCACACTTCTCTCTGGTGACACATCATGGGAAGACGCAATAATGGTAGCTGTGCTCACAGTATTTAGTGCTCCAGACACCACAGCACTGTTCATGCAAAGAAGCCTGTTTCCTGACTCAAGTTACCTATAAGAAGTTGGTGTGTAATTCTGCATGGTCAAGCGATCGATGTGTCTTAGCTGTGTGGGCCTGTTGGGATCCTGCATAGTGTTGAGTATGGCTCTCCTAGACCCACTGATTACATATACTGATCACCCAGAACATTATGACCACTGATCTACTATCATATAAATCTGTCCAGATGATAGCAGTGTCACCTGGAGAGGAATGACTGCTAGTCAGACACACGCACAGTACATGTTCTGTCAGTGAGTGTGCTCTCTGTGAGTAAAATGGGGAAAGCGAAAGATCTATCTGAGTCTGACCAATAGCTCGGCACTAGCATTTTGAAAACTACGTGACTTGCTGGGTGTTCAAGGAGTGGTGTGGTGAGCGTCTTCAACACATGGTGAAACCATGTCCAGATGTCGTGGGGTTGGGCTGTATGCCGATGCCTCTTCTTTAGTCTTCTTCTTGTTTCTTGTTTATGCCAGCTTCTTGAGATGTCTTGTGAAGAGATACAATACAACACGTTCAGTAGTGTCATGGGACAATCAATGAAGTTACACAACAGCTAGTAATTTAACTTTTGAAACCGCCAGTTTATTGGCATTTCTAGAAATAAAATCACTCTCATACTCTCATGCAGTCAGCAAATTTCGTGTAACAGTTTGTATGTGTAATGGGACTTATTATGTCGCAAATGGTTCTAATGAATTAATTAATCTGCATTACAGTGTTGCTAAGCAACGTGATCAACAAGGTGATACTTGTCTGAATTAAAACAGAGCCTCAATATTTTGAATAAACTTTCAGTTCATTTTTGTCAAAATCAGCACTTGTCTCAAAATTAATTTCCAACTTCGTGCATTAAGTCCAAGCACCTTTGAAACTATTCTACGCGACTCACTGGACAGCTCGATCAGGCACTAGCGTGTCACATATTTCAAACCGAGCACGTAGGTTTCAGTTTTCCCTAATGGGCTAAATGATTCTTTTGATGTGTCTGTCTCACGTAAAGTCTAAATGAAACTGGATTTGTCTCCATTCGGGTCAAAATTACAAAAATTAAAATTCACCACGCAGGTCAGCAAACTGTACATGCGCTCTTTTTGTACTCTAAAAACGAACTGTACATGTGCTCTTTTTGCACTCTAAGTGATAACTCATCTCAGAGTAAAAGCCGCACGTGAGTTCACATTTTTTCATGCACACAAAATTCAAAATACCTTCATATTAAACAGATAAATTATGGCCAGCAATTACTAATTAACATTTCCCATTCTGAATAAACTTCAAGAACTTGTATTTCATAATCAATAAAATTTTATCACCTGAAAGAAACTATTAATTTGCTAAAACAGATTCAGATTATAATCACCCCATGTCTAGACAATGACATCACGAATTGATAGTTGCTTGGAATGAACAAAATACCTGTACTGAAAAATACATGGAATATTCATGTGGACATCCATGGGTCCAATGGAGCTCACTGAAGGCACCATGACACCAAGGAGTATCGTACACTGGTTGCAGACCACATACACCCCTTCATGATGATAATGTTTCGGCCGGCCGATGTGTCCGAGTGTTTCTGGGCACTTCAGTCCACAACCACGCAGTGGCTACGGTCGCAGTTTCAAATCCTGCCTCAGGCATGGATGTGTGTGATGTCCTTAGGTTAGTTAGGTTTAAGTAGTTCTAAGTCTAGGGGACTGATGACCTCAGATGTTAAGTCCCATAGTGCTTAGAGAGCCGTCTGATAATGTTTCCTAATGGCTGTGGCATTTTTTAATAAAACAATGTGCCACATCATAAGGCCAGAAGTGTGATGGAGTGGTTCAAGGAACACAGTGGCAAGTTCCAACTGATGTGCTGGCCTCCCTACTTGCCAGATCTGAACCTGATTGAACACACCTGGGATGTGATTGATTAAGGCATCAGAGATCATTACCCCCCCCCCCCCTCCCAGAATTTACAATAATTAGCTGACTTGTGTGTGGAGATGTGATGCCTACTCCATCCAGTGACCTACCAAGACCTCATTGCTTCAATGCTACAATGTACTGCTATTGTTATCTGCACCAAAAGTGGACATACCAGCTATTAGGTAGTTGGTCATAATGTTCTGGCTGGCTAGTGTATGTGCATGACAGCTGTGAGATCCTGATCAAAGCAAGCTGCAGTACTGTGGAATAGTAAACTGCAGACTCGGTACGGCACAATCCTGCCACTTTCCAATTCATACCGATGCTGGTAGACATTTCTTCATTTTACATGATGCAAAACACAATATTCTCACAAATAAACAACATTCAAATGTGATTTCTGAAAGAGAAACCTTCTGTGTATTGTTTTCTTATCTACAGAATCTAGATAGTACTACTCCTACCTACTTTGTGAGGTTGCACTGAAACGTTAATCGTTTACATATCGAAGCATTTAATACACTTCAAGTGAATTTGACAACTGTGCCATGTCACTAGCATGATGTTGCAATTTTAATGGCTTTTAAAGTATTAAGGAACCTTAGTTACATATCTGAACTCCTAGGACTCATTTAAAACCTGTTGGGAGCACCAGCAGAAACACTGTAAATTATCAACATGTTAGAGTGCAAACAGCAGGTACCATACATGTCACAGACCACAAAACAAACCTTCACTTGAACATGGTTGACTGAATGACTGGTGTGCATTTTCTTTCTGTTCCCATTTGTTACAAGAAAATTACAAGAAAGCAATCATGCTGTTTAATGTCAGCTTAACAGCTACATAACATTTGCTTTTATTATTATTATTATTTTTCTCGTGGGCACAAAGTTATTTGGGGATGTCGAGATGAACAGGACATGCTGTGTAGCAACTAGTAGCTATGTTGTAATGGCAAGAAAATAATGGTGCAACATACCTGAACTCCTTTGCAAGAGGTTCCAAAGATTTAAAAAAGGCCACACACTTTTCTTGCAACTTATTATTGGTAGCATTATTAGCCATGTATGACCAGTAATGTGCTTCATCGACTGGGCTCACTATCACTGAAAATATTACATTGATGTTTGGATTGACGTATTTGCAGATAATACATGACATATATATGGTACATAAAGTAAAAATTAAATTGAGAGAAAGTATATTTCTATTCTAACTCAATCACAGTACACTTTATCAACACTATCACTTTGCAGGAAATAATTTTGTTAAAATATTTTGCTTTTCTCTTATCACTTCTTAACCACTATCAATACAAAATATTTTAAAATGCAAACTGCAAAAGAACTCCCTAGTTCACACATTTTAATTTCTGTAATGAAATAAATAAACTTCACACAATTAATGTACTTGACACCAATCAAAATGACCCCATCAACAAGTCAAGTTAAATTTGCTTTATTACGCAATAAGATAAATAAGTATATGTGTCACTGCAATAGTATGTTGAAAATACATGCAAGTGGAAATAGAGAATTCTATATGTGCAAGTGGAAATACAGAATTCCATCTGTCATGGGAATACAGGAGCCTAGCAAGCCAAAACAGGAATACAGAATTGATATCCAAACTACAAATACACCAAGTAATAGAGAAAAAAGACATTTACTTATCACTGGGTATGGAACAGTAGACTAGGCCACAAACAAAAGATGTCACCAATACCAGAAGTACAAGTTCCTTCAACCACAAAAAATACAGAAAAAAGAAAAATCTTACAGAAACAAGACACATTTAGAGATCAATAGAAAGAACCACCAAGGGAATAAAAGCAAGGAAAACACGGCTAAACAGGATCGCAGGGAGTTTTAATGCAGAAGAAATAAAATATAAGTCAGAAAAGGGAGGGAACAAATCTGTAAAGGAAAACTAAAAAGCCATGGATGAAGAAACTGGAACAAAACAACCCTGGAAATACGGAAAGGACCATACATATTGGGGACCCAGTTTCCTGTCTTTGGAAATGAAAAGCAATGATACAAGGAATACGAATCTTAACCACACAATAACTGAAACAAACATGCAGGTCATTGCTGTTTTGTGTCTTAGTGATTCCCGCAAAAACATATCAGGTATGGAGAATTTGCTAGTAGGTATTCATTCCAACTGACAATATGATAATGGATATGTCAGTATGAAACACTAGACACAGCTAACAAGTCATATCACAAGTATAATCTCAAAGGTCATATGCAATCAGAATGCAGTAAATGAAGCTCCTAAATAAGTCTATTTGTACAGAGTTTATTTAAATATGTAGCAGCTTACAACTCAATGGTGGACAACAATACCACACCAAGAGGAAAAACAACAAAATAAAACAATATGAAAAATGGAAGTTAACACAGAAAAGAAAGAAAAAAAAGAAAAAAAAAGAATGTGTTGCCACTTCAAAACAATGTTAATATTGTATCACTAACCCTCTCCCTCAAAGTTAATTAGAAGTTTTACAAAAAAATTACAAGATTTAGATAAGTTTTAGCAAAGCTCTAAATTTTTCAAAATTTTATTTAATTGGTGGCTTTGTCAGAACATTATATTGTTGCTCAATTGTACCAATTTCCTTTAACACAACTTTCTTAGCAGAAACTAACTACCTAGCAAATAAAATTTTGACGTCTACATATGCAGGTATATGATGGAACTGTGGGTTCTTGCAAAGCCTTATTACTAACATTTTATATTCTTAAAGTACAACAACTCTTTGACTGCCACAAAGACAAATTATTGAGCTAACTGTCTTTGTTAGTTGCCACACCTATGGCTATAAATTGTGATTCTATTGAATGACAGAGACACTGATTGTTGTTTCTTAGACACCCATAAAACACTGCAACCCAAAACTTGGAAATTATAACCACATCTGGACTTTCTATCTACTCTTGTCACCTGCCTAATCAGAGTCAACACAACCAATTACAGTATTGGTATAACTTTTATCCCTAGCATATGTCATATTCAGTTTTAGGGTCCCATTAATATAATGCAACGTGTGTTTTAAACTATTCCATAAATTAAAGCTTGTGAATGATGGGCACCTGCTTGAACAGTTACTGCCAAAGCAATATCTGGTCTGGAACCTAGCATGGCATGCATCAATGAACCCATTAATTTTCTACATCTTTTCTCAGTCTCTTCATTTACAAAATTTTCTCTTTTTATTATGCTGTGATCAAAATTTTCCACCATGGAAGATGAAACAGAATTACATCGAAACACATCAAAAACTTTTAATACTTTTTCAAGACAGGTAGTTTGACAAATAGTAACAGTACCCTCCCTTAAATTTTGAACAATATTCATTTTCAAATAGTTCCTACTCAGATCTAAATCCATCATTTTAAAATTATCACTTAATAACAGCTTTAAACCACCAGTTTCACTCTAGGAAGTTGAAGCTATCAGCAGACCATCAATGACACAAGTAAGTATGTTTTATTACTATTTTCTTCCACAAACAATACTTTACCATCCCCAACCAATACCCTGCTCTCCCTCCCTCTCCCTGTCCTCCTTCTTATCCCCACCACCCAGACTGTTTCTCCCATCATGCACAGTTTCTCACAGTTTGGCCTTGGCAACCAAGGACAGTGGTCATACATATGTGAGTTGCACTTGCGTGCTTGTGTGTGTGTGTGTGTGTGTGTGTGTGTGTGTGTGTGTGTGTGTGTTTTGTCAAATTCAGAAGAAGGCCTCCTGGCTGAAAACTTGTGTGTTTAGTAGTCTTTTTGTTGTGCCTGTTGGCAACTCAAGTCTCCGCTATCTGTTGAGTAGCAATCTATCCTTTTCATAATATTGTTATTACTGTTTTTGTCTTTACATACACACAACACTCAAGACCACTTCATACAAATCCTAAGTCAGTTATTACTGTGTGGAATTTAACATTCTAACTTTTGGGTGGGTCCTTTAAACCTTACAGAGCCTTTTTCAGTTTACAAACCTCACCATTCACTTCACTGAAATATCGAGTAGGTAATTTAACATAAACATCTCCAACTCGCTCTCCACAGAGAAAAGCACTACAAACATAGATAAAAGCACTACAAACATCCAGTTGATAGATGGGGAAGTTATTCTCATTACAAAAAAAATGTCTCTCTGAAGTTGATTTTGCTACTGGGCTGTATATTTCTGAATAAGTCACTCTTTATTGGAAACCTTTCGCAACAAGGCAAGCTTTATAAGAAACAACATTACCTCTCTTATCTCTTTTTGACCTGAAAACCCACTTTGTTTCAATAACATGATAATCATATAGCTTACATATTAATCCCATGTAATCCCTTCTTCCAGGGATTGCACCCCTCTTGCTACAGCATCTTTCTAGTTTTCAGCATCACTACAAGACACTGATTCAGTGTAAGTGCTAAGTCATCATTATTCACTGACACCCAACTCATAGTCCTCTTAGTAATTTGGGCACTGAATATTCCTTCTCAGTCTCCTATTGTGCGTCCTCTCATCCTCATCTTCTACATCTTCCTCTGCACCCTCAAAAAAATCTTCTCTGTTTTTTTGTCTTCACTGATCTCCTGTTCTCTAGGCTGACTTCCATCTTCTTCCAGTACCGCAATCCTTAGAGCTTGACAAACTGACTGAGAAAATCAAGTGATGTTGTTTATCCACCAAACAATCATCACACTTGATACTGATACAGTCATCAACGAAGTCCACTCCAATATGCAACAATAACTCTCTCTAATGTGTAATGCTCAGGTGAAACAATTTTTTATGCCAATCACTCAAGTTTCCAAGATGTTTAGACAAATTTACAACACCACTATCAATGTTGACCAATGAAAAGTTCCTAGTGTCAACCACAGAGAGTGTTTTATCTGCACATGTCAAAGTAGCCATTGACAGTTCTGATGTGTTCAACTTAGGGAAAGCAACATACAATACATTTTATTGACATGTCTAGATAATACATGAACTTCACTTTTACTGTTCAAGAGTTCACATTGTTCCTTGTTTGACACTAAACACTTGCCTTTGTCCAACACAGTTCTTACTGAAAACAGATTGAATTTCAGTTCAGGCACAAAAAGCACTCCATTAAGTACTGTTTTGATCAATTTAACCCTGTTCCAAGCATACAGTTCCACAGAACTGCACCAAATCATATCGCGAAGTTTACCATCACCCAGAACTTTTACAGAGTTTTGCACACTGTCCAGTTCCTTAAACAATTCTCTCTTCTCGCACATAGGCTCGCTAGCTCCTCTAACTATGAACCAGTAATCTTCTGAGTGAACTCCTTGACACAGACAGACCATTTACACCCTGAGCCTTTCTACCTTCTTGGCCTTCAGTGCAATCTCACTCTAAATGACCTCTTTTCTTACCATAACTGCAGCTTCCCATTTCTCTCTTCACATTATTTTTAAATTTCTTCGTAAAATGGCCTTCCATAGCACAATCATACCAGGTAATACTTTGTTGCCTGCTTACAATGGCTGAAGCTAGCTCCAGCTGATTGGACCAACTGTTTCCCTCTCCCTCAATGAGCAATCTTGAAGTTAACTCATTAACCATCTGCTTGTCAAAGGGGACAGTCTCCCTCGCTGAGTGGAAATGTTTATATCTCCCTGGCAATGACATCAACACCTTGTTTATTTTCATTTTCTATGAAAGCGGTTCACCCACTTGCTGCAATTTAATGTTGATTTCTTCTATTTTTGACATAACTGTAACCATCAAGTCATCACAAAATTGGAACAAGAAAAACTTTTGCTGAAGTAAGTGAATGCTCACTGCTGACTCTTTCTACATCTACATCTGTACTCTGCAAACTGCCGTGAAGTGCATGGCAGAGAGTACGTCCAAAATTGTATCAGCTATTGGTGTTTCTTCCCATTCCTTTCAAGTAAGGAGTGTGGGATAAATAACTGTTTGAATGACTCTGTGTACGAAGTAGGTATTCTAATCTTATCCTCACAATCCCTAAGTAAGCAATATGTAGGAGGTTGTAAGATATTCCTAGAGTCATAATTTAAAGCCAGTTCTTGAAACTTTGTCAATAGGGTTTCTCGGGATAGTCTATGTCTATCTTCAAGAGTCTGCCAGTTCAGTTCCTTCAGTATCTCTGTGACTCTCTCCCATGGATCAAGCAAACTTGTGAGCATTCGTGCTGCCCCTCTCTGTGTATGTTCAATGCCCCTGATAGTGCTACTTGGTACAGGTCCCACATACTTCTACAACCAGTCGCACACGTGATGCTACCAATAAACCAAAGTCTACCACCTGCTTTACCCACAACTGAGACTATGTGATCATCCCATTTCATATCCCTACAAACTGTTACACTCAGATATTTGTATGAATCAACAAATATTATAGTCATAGCGTACCACATTTTTCATTTTGTGAAGGGCACATTTTACATTTTTGAATACTTAAAACAAGTTGCCAATCTTTGCATCACTTTGAAATCTTATCAAAACCTGACTGAATATTTATGCAGCTTCTTTCAGATAGCACTTTATTATAGATAATTGAATCATCTGCAAAAAAGCTGATTTTACTATTAATTTTGTCTGCAATGTCATTAATATCTAACATGAACAGCAAGGGCACAACATACTGCCCTGGGGCACCCCTGAAGTTACTTCTACACCTATGACTCTCCATCAAAGATAAAATTCTGTGTCCTCAAAGTCCTCATTCCAGTCACAAATTTCAATTGATACTCCATACGAACACACTTTTGAAAATTAGCATAGGTGTGGTACTGAGTCAAATGCTTTTTGGTAATCAAGAAATACTGCATCTATCTATTTCAGCTTTTGGTTTGTTGTCCTGGATTTCAGTTCCCGTCTAATTAGCTATGGATTGGACATTAACTTTGGTGTCACTAACAGCCTTTACACATGACCAGAATTTCTACTGCTGTGTTTAGAAGGTTTCATTCAAAAACAGCCAAGTGCCAGTTTATTCTTACAAAAAGCATGCTATGGATATGCTTGTGCATTTTCTCCTTATTGTGGAGATTTGCATCTTCATCATAAATTCTGTGTGTATTGTTCTCCTCTGCTTGTTTTGGTGCATTTTTTTTTCCATCGTATACACTGTCATTCAATATTGAAGTTTGTTCTATCACATAATTGCCCTCAGTTTATATTAGACAGTAGTCTTTCCATATTCTTACCATCAAACCCTGTCCGCTCTGATAGCTGAGTGGTCAGTGTGACGGATTGCCGTCCTACGGGGCCGGGTTCAATTCCCGGCTGGGTCGTCAATTTTCTCCGCTCAGGGACTGGGTGTTGTGCTTTCTTCATCATGTCATCCCCATCCGGTGGGCAGGTCACCCAATGTGGCATTGAATGTAATAAGACCTGCACCAAGGCAGCCCGACCTGCCCCGAAGGGGCCTCCCAGCCAATGACGCCAAACGTTCATTTCCATTTTTTACCACCATACCTTCATGAGATTTGTATTCATTTCCCTTACCATAATGGTTATCAGTTTATCATGAAATTCAAATAATTATTTTTGTATGTTTTGTATCATGCTTTCATTGTCTTCAACACATGATTTTCTTCTTATTATGTTTTCCAGATATAACATCAATTAGGCAGTTACATCAGCTTCCTTTTCATTCCTTTCTCATATTTCCTTTAGATTTGGTCATGCCCATTACAAATACATGAAATATACTTTCTACCATTAATACATATAACATAAAATACTTATGCCTCTAGGGTAACATTTTTTTTTATTTTTATTTTTTATTTTTTTTTAACTTAACTATCTTGAAGTCAGTTAATCTTGCTTTCTCTTGTTCTTCAATCTATTAACTGCTTCTTTCTCTTTCCAGAAATTATCTTTTCTGTGAACTTTGCCTTTTAATCTTCTTAAATTATATTATTGTGGTGTGTTTGCCTTAACACATACATTATATTTAATAATAATCGAATAAAATAATCTTCTTAACCGTATATAAAATAATGAACAAAATAATACATCTTGTAGCTCATCCTGTGGCTCAAGTCTAATATCGGTGTCCTGTTAGTAAATACTCTTCTCATTCTCTTTTCCTTTATTTTCTCTTCATAAATGGTACATATCTTCTCACTGATAATATTTCTTTATATCTGTGTGGTGGGATAAATCTTTTATCACATCAGAATCAGTCAACAAGTACATAACTTCCTTCATGGGGAATTTGTATTATTCTGTATGGTCCAGTATATAAATACTATCATTTCTTATTTAACTTTTTCTTATCCTATAATCTTGATGGTATTCATATCTTCTGGATCATCCATTTGGAAAAGCATAGCGCCTAGGCCTGTTTCAGAAGCATCAGTGGCAATAAAAAAATCCTGTTCAAGTTTCGGATGATGTAACAACTGGGTGTTAACTAAAACAGAAGGGAACCTCCACACTGGACAGTGTGTCTAAGGCATTCAGCCTAAACGGGTTGCCTTCAAACATACCTCCGATGACTGTCTGCTTGCAGGCATATGCGACACTCACTGGTGAAGAGAACATGATGCCAATCCTGAGTGGTCCATTCAGCACGTTTTTGGGCCCATCCATACTGTGCTGCATGGTGTCTTGGTTGCAAAGATGGACCTCGCCATGGACGTCGGAAGTGAAGTTGCGCATCATGCAGCCTATTGCGCATAGTTTGAATCGTAACATGACATCCTATGGCTGCACGAAAAGCATTATTCAACATGGTGGTATCGCTGTCAGGGTTCCTCTGAGCCATAATCTGTGGGTAGTGGTAATCCACTTCAGTAGTAGCCCTTGGACAAAGTTAGTGAGCCATGTCATCAAAAGTTGCTGTCTCTCTGTAACTCCTCTATGTCTGAACATCACTTTGGTTCACCCAGAGATGCCTGGACACTTCCCTTGTTGAGAGCCCTTCCTGGCACAATGGTAACAATGCAGATGTGATTGAACCATGATATTGACCGTCTAGGCATGGTTGAACAAGTAACAATGCGGATGTGATTGAACCATGATATTGACCGTCTAGGCATGGTTGAACTACAGACAACAGGAGCCGTGTACCTCCTTCCTGGTGGAATGACTGGAACTGATCAGCTGTCGAACCCCCTCTGCCTAATAGGCTCCTGCATGGTTGTTTACATCATTGGGAGGGGGGGAGGGGGGGGGGGCGTTTGGTGAGATCTCTTAACAGTCAAAGGGATTATGTCTGTGATACAATATCCACAGTCAACATCTATCTTCAAGAGTTCTGGAAACCGGGTTGATGCAAGACTGTTTTTAATGTGTGTATAATTACATAATGCATTTAGTGAATTCTGTGTAGATTATGATAAATATTTTTACTCCAGTACTGGTATGGCGCAAGCTAAAATCATCGTATATATTTTGTATTTTTGTATTTTGAAGGCATCTTCTTTGTTCACCCTCCCCTCCAGAGACTTAATTAAAATATTGAACTTAATGAAGCAGCTGAAAGTAGTTAATAGGAACATGTATACATGGATGAAAGGGCATCACATTAGGAATTATTTAGTAACCTGTAACTTTTAACATTCACCCTCTCCTACAGATTAATGAAACCATAATCTTTATATACAGGCCATGAAATCAATTACAGAAATCTAGTCTAACTGCTCATACAACACAAGAAAAGAGCCCACAAGAAAAGAGTCAAAAATTCTTCTTATTGATTATTCAAAAACATATGTCACAGATTTCACAACATATGAAAGTAATCATTTACTTTGAACTATAAGGCAATACTAACTTGTATACGAAATAGGGTTCACTGAAAAACAACAGACATGATGCTTTATTGTAAAGATGTTACTACTCAGTGGAAGAGTTTATATGAAGGATGAATTGCTAAAGAATAAATCACAGATTGTAATCTACTCGCTCCAAAGTCCACTTTTCAAAAATTCAGACATCTTGATGCTACAAATATGGGGAAATTTGATGCAAATAAACTATATGGATGACAGTGAACATGGAAATATATCACCATCATGAAAGGATTTAAGTGAGCGAAGGTACTGCTACAACCACCTGGAACATTATCGGTAAGGAATTCAGCATTCATAGACACCACAGTGCTACACAGTCTGCACAAAGTCAATAGTTAATTAGTTTTGCAAAGAATGTAAAGGTTATCTATGGCTGATATTTATACATAAGACAAGATTTTTTATGCAGCAAAAGATGTCCATGATGAATATCTAACAAAATTTTATGTTTTTTCTGAACAAGATTTGTCTCTTCATTTTGTTCCACCTATATTAATCTTGTTAACATTGAGGTTAACTTTTTATCTATGAGGATGGGAGGTGAAAACAAGGAAATTTACTATACAGCATGCTTGAAATTTCCAAATTCCAGCAAACAGGTGCTGTAAAGACCTAACTGTCCTAATTATCTCTATTATTCACTGAAACTGACAGTCTTACACTGCTGTACAAGTAAGCATGCGCATTGTTGGAGTAACAAATTATGACCAAACTGTCACAAAGTCACTGTTTGTTTACTTCATCTTCAAGCATTCTACATGCTATTGATATTAATAGTGTGTACAAACTAATTAGTACATAACAGTACATATAATAATAAAGAAAACAGTTAAAACATGTAGATTTGCATACAAACACACAATGAGTATAAGTTAAAATTTTAGATCTTCTTCTGTACAATCAAAAAGAACCTCTATGGCATAGAAAGACTTCTAAGATGGTGCACGCTTCTGGTAGCAGTGCATTGAACTGTTTTACTCTAAGGTATGTATAATGTTGTCAGTATTGTTTAGTCTTGTAAAAGGTTGGTCAATATTTTCTTTGTGATATGTATTGTGACAATGAAATGATTGCCTTAATCTGTAGCTCTCATTTTTCTTTTCTGTAAACTAGGCAACTAAGTATAAATATTGATGGGACTGTCACGATACTTAGTTTCTTGAAAAGTGGCCTACAAAATACACTCTCTTTGAAATAACTGCTACACATCCAACAGCCTTTATCTGCCATATAAAAACTCATTTTGCCTCAGTCACGCTGCCCCAAAGCAGTATGTAGTATGTTGGTTTGTACATCTGCATCTTCTCTGTTTGCACATATGGATGCTTATTAGTGTAGTGAGCTCCAACTGTACTGTAGTGTATTTATTATATTTGAAACATTTTGCATTATCCTGCAAAATAGAATTTTACTGAACTCTGTGCTTTGTCTTCCACAAGCAAGAATAATCACAATTTCCTTAAATTAAAATAACAGAAAAATTTTACAACTATAAATATAACACTTACATTCCACATTGTCCACAGCATCATTTTCAACAGATTTACCAATTTTCTGAAGTGTGCATTTTAGCCTATCCTGCAGCTTTGTTATCAAGTCTTGTAAGCTACTGTCTATTTGATTACTGGAGTTTCCTGCCTGAAAATTAAAAATACCATCAGATTACAAAGTGCTTTGCAGATGGTTGAAGAAATAATTCAGATGGTGCACTTCACTAATTGATTAAGAGTTTCAGATATTTTCTAAAATGGTAACCATGCTCTTAAGTAAGATATTCCCAATGCACATACATAAGACGGTTCTACAAACTTTTCTAATTTCTTAATCCAGAAAACCATATTTCTGGCTTTGTGTATAGTCCATTCGGAATAGCAAAATTCAATCTAACTGTTTTCCATTGATTATGTAGTTTTCAAAATCAAGATACGTCTTTGTAACATATGTTTGCAACTAGCCTGTAAAAAGTCTGTGGTCCGAAAATTCACAAGCAACATATACATTATAGAATCTGTGCTAACACTTCTTTGAAAAAAGTGCACTTGAAAGTCTGCATCCAGAATTCATATATATAACATCATGTAGCAAAGTCTGCCACTAGAAGCCATATGTAGCAACTCATATTATCTTTCAAAACACCTTTTAATTGTTCTGTGAATAACTTCAGTCTTCAAACTTGTTATTTGTGCTATTTTATCAAGATGTGTAATGTACTCCTGTATGTAACAACTAATGACAGTTTTGTGAAGCTATTTAAAGTACATGTTAAGTGTTTTGCCACTGTCATATTGTTTGGTAGTGTCAGGAAACCATGTACTTGTGATGGTCTTCTATGTGAGATCTGAAACCGGTCATTGTAGTGTCAACAGTGACAATAAATGTGAAAATCAAGCTAATATTTAAAGTTGTGTTGCGTACACTAGTGATCACTTTTCCATAAAACTGACTTTCAGCATCTAACTGATCTTCCACGGATAAGACACAGAGGAGTAAGCAGAAATAGTAGGTAGGTATGATCCATGTGGTGCCACCGTATAAGTACACCTTCCTGTTTTGCACAGCGTTAGGACACAGGAACTTATTAAAATGTAACACAGCAGTGAACTATTTATTCACAATATTGTTAAGATTACCTGAAATTTGAAGCATATGAACAGTGACAATGAACAGCAAAAATATCTTGTGTGCTATAAGTGAAGCAAAACTGTGTTTAGAAGAGTGCACAAAACATTAAGGATAAAGTTAATTATGAATTGCATCAACAGATAATAATGACACCATGTAGAGAGGAATTCAGCCAATCAGGGACAGGGTGATTGATGCCACTTTGTGCAGCAGCCACGGAGGAACACATTATCAGAGCAGAGCCCAGTAGTAAACAAATCAGCTTAGAGCAGAGATATGAATACCATGAGCAAACAATGGTTATTGATGGCAGAAGAAAATGACAAGACAGTGCATCTGAGGCCAGAGTGCAAGAAAATTCTGTGCTGTGGCTGAGAAAATTAGTTATTCAAAATGGCAGTAGAACTAGGCAAAAGTTACAATATTTAAATGTAACCTTAAAAGTGAACTTAAGAATTTTAGTTCAAAAATGGACCAAATTAACAGTAATCTAAGTAATGTAGATATTAACAACAAAGGAAATTGCTGGATGGGGGCAATACACAAAATAAAGAAAAGGCAAGCACCATCCTACAGCAGAGTGATCCGTGGAGCACAGAGACATATAACAGGAAACGGCATTCATATTAGCTTTTGCACTCTTTCTCTTTTTCTAACATAAGTACAAAGCGCACACAATTAGACAGACACCCAGACACATACTCCCATGGCCATGATGAGACCAATTACTGATACTCTATTGCTGAAAGCAGATGCCTTAGCTGATGGAGGTGGGGAAGTGGTAGAGAATGACATGGAGTGCACTAATCACATTTGGTCAGAAACATGCAGAGTAGGAAGTAAATAGCAGCAATGCCAGCCACAGGTAAGCATGAGTGTTATGCATTACAAAACACAACACAGCTGTGGCAATGTTGGGAGGTGAGCCAGACTGGCAACATGTAGAAACAGTCGACACGGCAAGTACCTAAGCAGAAGAAGTAGAACTTTTTCATGTTGGCAGCTGTTGAAATTTTTAGCAAGGGGTAACGAAGCTCAAGCAAGTGCAGCCCCAAAACATATAAATACCTAGTCATTTTATTCTAAAGACACTTGTGTTAGTATTGAAACTCTACTATCATGTGGCTGGAAGGCTTGGTGCAACATGTGGAATACTGTTCATGAATCAAAATTCAATTCTGTGATGTGGCAATCCACTCTTAAACCTTAGGATCTGGAGCTGTCAGCACATTGGGCCAGCATGGGCCATGGGAAGCAATTTGCCGGCCATCAACATGGGGCAGTGGATCACTGCCTTTAAGTCAGCTGCCTGCCACCTTCCAGACAGCACTGGCGGCATGAGTCTTGACATTGCACTTGTGGCCATAGTTAGCTGTCACTGGCCTTTTGACTGGTGCTGTAAGGCGTCCTCCTGCACCCCAAATCCACCTGGCACCTTCAGACACAATGAGGGGATAGTGGGAAAGAGACAGGTCTTTGGTCAGATGACACTGCAATCACGCAATAAGATGAACGAAACACAGAAGTAGAGCAAAAATATATAAGGATGATGGAGAGGGATGGAGAGGGAGGGAGAAAACAGGAGAGGGAGGTGCAGATGAAGTGACAAAAAGGGAGGAGACATAAATAAACCTGTTAACCAGCTACCAACTAGTGCTCCTGTGATCACCTAGCATCGCCTTGGCCTTGAAATGCTCAACCACATCTTCCACCAGGGCTTTGCTACCTCTCTTCAAGCTCTGAGTTGAGCAGTATCCTACCCACAATCTTACCCACATCACTGAAAGGAGTGTTCCACCAACCACCCAACCTACACCATAGCCTTGTCCACCCCTATTCCATTCCTACTTTCGAACCTGCACCCCATGGGTCATTCCTCAGGGTTGGCTCAGGTGCAAGACCTGTCCATACTCACCCACCATCTCCTACCACACTCCAGTTACAGGCATTTCCTACCCAATAAAAGTCAGGGCTATGCGTAAAAACAACCTTGTTACTATGCTGCAATCACTGCACAGCATTGTTTTTAGATCTTTTTGAACACACAGGTAAAAAAATTCTGGCAATAAAACTATGCCAGCAATTTCAAAGGCAATGTGTTTAATTTTCTTTCTACTGATACTATACTGATCAAGAAATCAAGCACACTGCGCAAGGTACTCACAGTGGGCACGGGGAATTATATATTCTTCGTTGCGGTGGAAGCGTGGGGACAAAGAAGGGGTCAGCGGTTGCACAGGTGTGCGTTTTTGCTCTCCTCAATCAGCTGTCCGTTTGCACCAGCAAGTACAGACATAATTATTGTGACTTTGCCCATCAATCTGAGTGAGCATAAAATGAAGAAGTTTATCAAAAGATCTGCACATTTCTCCACATCTGGTATAAGTGGCAGGAGTGGAATCAAATCATAATTGAAAAAAAAGGACTTTATGATGACATTTAGTTGAAGTATGGTTTTGCTGTCATGAATAATTAACCTTCATATGTAATTTGCAGTTACATACTGTTACGTGAGAGTATGAAACCATCAAAACTTATGTGTCACCTCTCAACTTAAAAGGAAGCTGATAAGTCATTGGACTTACTCGAAACGAAACTGAAAACTCTTAATCAGCAGCAAACTATTATGATTCAGGTAATAAAATACTATTGTTATTTGTAGATTAAAAATAATATTACAAATTCATTTGATTTTATGAGGCAGTCACAGCTTTACCTTCTGATTTAAATGCTGTGTTTAAAGAGGCAATAAAAGTTGTGAACTCAATTGGCATTGAAATCTCCATTGTTTAGAATCATTTGTGAAGACATGGGTTCACTCCATCAAAATATCCTTTATCACACAGAAAATTAGGTGCTTTTCTAGAGGAGAAGTATTGACATGAGTCCTGGAACTAAAAGCTGAATTGTTAATGTGCTTATAAGGTTATACACCTGGATACGCAAATTTTTTTCTGGTTATGTTCAGCTATTAAAATTAGCTTTCCTTGCTGATTTTTTTAACCACCTAAATATATTAAACAAGTGCCTCCATGTGAGAGAAGAAAGTAATATAATGACCAAGGATAAAACTGAAGGATTCTTTGCAAAACTTCGTTTGAGGTGAACGTCTTTACAAAAGATGATATTTGAGTCTTCCCTTTGTGTTCAGAAGATTGTTGGAGAAATTGCAGTGGACCAGTCAGTGATAGTAAGTTTTCACTTTCCTTGCATAATCTGAAAGACAAACTATTAAGTTACTTTCCAAAACTGAACTCTGAAGCTGACAATGGAAATGGATACTAAATCTCTTTTTGGACATGTCAGTACAACCAGTTGATCTGAACATGAGGATGAAAGAAACACATACAATTTGCTGCTGATGTCATGCTTAAAGTGGAATTTAATTCACAAAAGATTGACCTCTTCCTGATGAAGATAAAAGAAGAATATCCACAGCTGGCAAGGGAAGCTTTGAAATTATTAGTACTATTTGCCTGTCTATGTGAATTAGTGTTCACTTCAATGGTGAATATAAAAAACTAAGAAGAAGGCTGTAATTAGTAAGTGATTTGGTTATTTCAAAAATAAAATCATGATTTGATAAATAAACAGCCACAGCCTTCTCAATGAAATTGTTGTGTTTGTATAGTAATGTATCTGGCTCCGTGGCATCTATGACAGATGTCACTGTCACCCTATGTATAAAAACTGTTAAAAACAATAAAATCCTGATAAGTGTAAAGTATTATTTTAAACAATATGAATGAGAGGCATTAATCATCAAATTACAGTTGTGCCAATAAAGTGCTGTGCACTTGCGAATAATCAATGAACTGTACCATTACTGTTAATGACTTTACTCTTCATGGTATGTCTTATGCTTCGCAAGAAATAAATGAAAATTAGATAACAGAAAATGCTGAAGAATTAATAGTATAATGTTTACATCAGTATTATTATTACAATGAGCACAGTCAAACTTTGTTTAACAAGCACCATCTATACAGGGCATTTCGCATAACAAGCAAATAAAGACACAATGCTTAATGAACAATGTTTCACACAACGAGTCTGTTCAGTGCCTTTGGTAACCGTCTTAAAAACCACCTTCTGACCTAGACAGACCTCTTCAGCTGCTATAATTGCACAATAAGTTACTTCCTGTTCTATGACCTTCTGCTCTGTACGTTAGAATCTCCAACAAATGACAAAGGTACTAACAACACAGTATTCAGCTGTACTGTTGGCAACAATCTTCATGCTGCAACTGTTGCCTCCTGTATCTCTTCCCTGGTCTGCTTGACGATGGTTAAATTTTCTGTGACGATGTTGCAAGCTCTCTCAGCTTTCAAGACCCATGTTAATTAATGGTCTTGAAATATATACGTATGATTTCCATTTTAGATCTGTCATCGTTAACAAACATAAATTGAACAAAGCTGCCCATTAACCAACGCATAGAGATGTGTTTCGTTCACCAGCTGTCTTGCACACTTAGCACTCACTTTGAACTGTTGGCAAAAAATTATGTCCTTTTTGTAAAAAAGTATGTACAGTATTACACATTATATTATATGGTATTTTATTAATTGTTTTAGTGTTTTTTTCTTTTTTGGAATGGAATGCATTATCCTATTTTTATGTGTATTCCAACAGAAAAATATGTTTTGGATGATGAGCGTTTCGCATTGTAGGTAAGACTCAAAAGCACATTATTCTCATTAAGCAAGGTCCCATGGTATAGTCAATTTGTAAAGAAGTAAATAATTTTTCAACTTTCTCAAAGGCATTTATTGGATCTTGTGACCAGTTCCAGAAAATAGTTTTCACAGTGTATTTATTATATAATAATTGATGTTCAGTTCAATTGAGAATTACTGTTAAACAACAAATTATGTAATTTTAATAAAAAAACTAATTTCACTTTTCTTGGGTCTATCTACTTAAATTATGGAACCCCTAGAATTCAGACGTGCATTGGGATGGTTGTTTCATACACTTTAATCCAGTTTTTAAAAAATGTAACATTTATTTTTGATTAATTGTGAGAGAATTTATAACAAATTATTGTACTAGTTTTTAGAAGATATTTTTCAACTCTTTTGCAATGCACTTGTGGAAACTCCACAACAATAAACAGTATCGCTAGCAGTTGATTGATTGTTAGACATGTGCATGGGATCTATGAAAGACAGTTTGATTAATGGCTTCAAGCAGTGCAGATGTACCTCTGTTGTACCTGCCTTGTGACATAAATTGAGCACTCATCTAAATATGTGATGTGTTACTATACATGCTACAGCCTACCTATAGCGGAGCACAAAACACTACTAAAATAATTGATTCACTTCACGGCAATCATAATTAATAACGTAAAAGAAATGCACCAGACAACAAGTGATGATGATTTTGTGTGAATCTCAATCATGCTACAGAGCTGTGAAAATGAAAACAGCGTGAAGACCCAGTGTGTCAATTACAATCTGAGTGAGCTCAAGCGTCCTACATCAGCTTGGTAGAAATTGCTGTACTCTGTGCCTTCTCTCCCTGCTGCCAATCCTAACAATCTATCATTTGGTGCGAAGCACATTTACTGAAATGCATTCTAGTAACCATCGTATGAAGTCTTTCGTATGTGTGTGTGTGTGTGTGTGTGTTTGTGTGTGTGTGTGTGTGTGTGTGTGTGTGTGTGTGTGTGTGTGGCACGCGCGCGCATGCACGCGTGTGTGTGTGTTTTGTTGCAGCCATTTTATATCACATCTAAAGTGAGCATCTTTGAATGAACTTTCATGAATTGTTCTAGTACCCAGTGATATTTTTACTACAGCAGATGACTGGCACAAAGTTCACAGCACTGCACAAAACACTGCTCCCACACCACGGTTCCACCTGGAAGTTAATGTTGTCCTTCCCTCTCCCCACAAATCTCTCTACGGTGAACTTGTGAGTGCAGTATACTGAGGACTTTGTGACACTTACCGCCCTAGTTCCTTACTGCAGATGTCAGAAGAGTTCGATAGACATCGTATCACTTCTCACCGCTACAAGTTTTTAAATATTCGGAGCGTTCAACAAGTTTAAACTATTTCATATTCATTACTAGAAATAAGTGCCTCATCTGAATGTTAGCAAGTTCACGATGTGTTGTCATGAAACCTTGTCACATTCCTTCCATAGCACATGGTCGTCACAAAACATGTTTCCTTCTGCAAACACGACTCCCCAAGCACAACTATGTTACTCCACTGGGGGTCACGACCCACAGATTGAAAAACACAGTTGTACAGCATTCTGTGTGTGAATGACAAGTAATCAACTGTCTACTTGCATGAATGCCCACTGCCAAACTGTAGCAAACTGCAAACTTGGCCATCCAATTGCCAGACATGCTGCACAACACAACAGGAATAACTTCTACTACTGCTCCCCTATGCAGGCCATCTGGATCCTCCCTTACAGCATAAGTTTCTCTGAACTTTGCATTTGGGAACTGTTTCTCCAGCATATACCATGCTCTCACAATCCCCCTGGTGCAAGCCATTGCTAACCTCTTCCCACTGTCTCACCTTACCTTTTCCCCTCTTCCTTCTGTCCACACCACTCCTTCTCCATACAGGACAAGCACTGCTTTCCCGCAACCCTCCCCCCCTCTCCCAAGTGGGCATTCTCTCTCTCTCTCTCTCCCCTCTTCGTTCCCCCCGCCTTCTTACCTGCTCTCTTTCCCTCTCCCGTTGTCCCCTCCCTGTCCCTCCTCCCACCCTCCAACCCCTCTCTATCTCTCTCCTCCCTTTTTTTTACCCCTCTCCATTCTCTCTTCCCTCCCTTTCCATCTTTTCATCTCCTTTTTCCCCTTCCCTCTCCCCACATCTCTACCTCTTTCTGTTCTGTCCACTGTATTCCTTTCACCTTATTGTGCAGCCACAGTCATCGGTCCACATACCTGCCTCTTTCCCATTATCTCCTCCTCATCTCCATCAGCTCAGGCAACTGATTTCAATAATCAAGTATCAATAATCAGTGTCCCTGTGGCTACTCCTGAGCATGCGTTTGGCTGTCTGTAAGGTTGTATGTGTATACATTTGCTCAAAGAAAGAAGCAAGAGCTCGAAAGCCAGTGTGGATACTGTTTCCTGGTACATGTCTGTGTGCTCCCTGCAACAGTTCACTACAGGTAGGTTGTTGCCTTTCCTTTATTTTACATATTATTGATACTAAACTAGATTCAAAGCAATATTGTGCAGGGAAGAAAGCTGATGAAATTGGGGAACATTTGGGATATTCACTAGGTACTTGGAGACAGAATCTGTGTATTAGTGGTGATCCAGTGGTGGACAAAGTTGATGAGGTTTTGACAGGTTGGCAAGTTGAAGTGGTTGGCAGAGTCTGTGTGACTGACAATAAAATAAGTTACAACGAATTAGTTAACATTAGCAAATAAGTTTGTAATGAAAAGAGTGCAGCGGGGAAAGTGGTGGGTTGCTACAGTAAACAAAACTGTTGGTCAATGTTCAGTGTTATATGTGGGTAGAATTTTCAAAACTGAAAGTTAAGTAAATGGTTTGGAGATATTAATTTTCAATATAGATGTACAGAAAGTCACTCTTAGTGTGCCTGTAATGTTTAAGGGGCCTGTATTTGTAAAATGTGGTATGTTGAGAGATTTTGTTGAGTGGAGTGCAATTTTTGAGAATGCTGTGAAAAGCAAATGTAGATTTTCTACCAATGCTGCAAAACTACGGGGGGGAGGGGGGGGGGAGGGGGGGGGAGGGGGGGGGGGGGAAGGATGCACAGAGGGATGATCTATCTGTGAACCCATAAGCACATAGAAGGTTCACTGAAGTTAAGTCAATTTATAACATGGTGTGTAATACCTCCCCAGCTGGGTAATTCTATTCTTTTCTTCATAGATCACTTTTCTCCTCTAACTAAACTATCCACAGACTGTAGAGAAAAATTATCATCTCCTAGTATCCTCAATAAGTAGGTAAATGAAAATTTTCATGAGTAACTTAATTCCCACTATGCTGTCATACATAAGAGCAGAAGCCATATCTGATAAATTTTGTGAAAAACATCTTGTTTGGTTTTGAGTGTAGCAATGATTAAACTTAACAAAACAACAAATATATTTCACCAAAAATTTATGTAAAAATTTGACAGAAGAAAACAAAATGATACTAATATTGAAAAACTGTGAGTATGGTACTTGGTATAAATTTTTACAGCAGCAGGAAGAAAAGATCTTTAAAATATTTAATTCAGTGGTATTTGTGCAAATATGTAAAACTGACAAAGTATTTTTTTTTTCAGTTTAAAGAAAAAATTAGTTATTAATTTACAAGAGGTTATCTTTTCAGTAAAAGTGTGCCATTTTATAGCCCTTCTGGCCAAGGTATAGAGTGTTGAATTAACAGAAAGTAATGTTGCCTATACTTAAGTTAAATGAGAACAAAATTTGTCATTAAGTAGCTTTTCAGGCTTGAGAAGTAAGAAATATGTTGGTTAGAAGGAATTAAATCATGAATTACTTATTGTCCTGTCTATTACAATAGGAAGGTAAAGTTCTGTTAGTAACATTGTTTGTTGTTGTTGAGTGTCATTCAGTAGAGTCATTTTTGTGAATGTGCAAAGCAGTATTTTGATATTTAATTTATGAGGTAACAAAGAGGTAATGAAATAATAAGGAGGTACAAGGAACAACAACGTATTATGTAATCAAGTAGTATATGGCAATGAAATGATGATAAGAAAGTAATGAGGTGTAAAGTAGTGATGAAAGGTTTGAAACACCTGAGTGATAAAAGGTGTTATGTGGCACAGTGATGTTTATATAATTGTTAGAACCCATGTCTTTGTAGTAGTTCGTTCTACAGCTGCACTTCAGTTAACTGGTTTGTAAATGAAAAGAATTTAATTGAATAAGAGACAGAATTAACTGATGAAGTATTATGTATGTGAAATAAATATGAAATTGCTACAGTAAAACAGCTACCAAAGTTTGTGGAAAACAGTGGTGGAAAAGGTGTAATGATCCACAAGGGGTGCACTGTGAGTTCAATATGGAAAGAACTGAGAATGAAGTCTTTCAAAATCGCACTGTTGTATAAAACATTACTGGACTTCTTGCCATGTCAATTATGGATAATACCTCAAACCTTGGACAATTACCTCCATCATCTTTTTCAGAAACAACTGACTGTCAAAACTGATGCTGTGATGGCCTTGTATAGCCCATAGCCCATAGACAGCTTCTGTTTGGTCAGTAATTGCGTAATGCTGTTGCAGATGGTGTCAATGTCTGCACTGGTGGTGCCACTGCTCCTGTATTAGAGTACATATTGCTACAAATGACGAATGGAAAAACTAGTAGAAGCCGACCTCGGGGAAGAGCAGTTTGGATTCCGTAGAAATATTGGAACACGTGAGCCAATACTGATCCTATGACTTGTCTTAGAAGCTAGATTAAGGAAAGGCAAACATACTTTTCTAGCATTTGTAGACTTAGAGAAAGCTTTTGACAATGTTGACTAGAATACTCTCTTTCAAATTATGAAGGTGGCAGGGGTAAAATACAGGGAGCGAAGGGCTATTTACAATTTGTACAGAAACCAGATGGCAGTTATAAGAGTCGAGGGACATGAAAGGGAAGCAGCGGTTGCGAAGGGAGTGAGACAGGGTTGTAGCCTGTCCCCGATGTTATTCAATCTGTATATTGAGCAAGCAGTAAAGGAAATGAAAGAAAAATTTGGAGTAGGTATTAAAATCCATGGAGAAGAAATAAAAACTTTGAGGTTTGCCGATGACATTGTAATTCTGTCAGAGACAGCAAAGGACTTGGAAGAGCAGCTGAACGGAATGGATAGTGTCTTGAAAGGAGGATATAAGATGAACATCAACAAAAGCAAAACGAGGATAATGGAATGTAGTCGAATTAAGTTGGGTGATGCTGAGGGAATTAGATTAGGAAATGAGACACTTAAAGTAGTAAAGGAGTTTTGCTATTTGGGGAGAAAAATAACTGATGATGGTCGAAGTAGAGAGGATATATGATGTAGACTGGCAATGGAAAGGAAAGCGTTTCTGAAGAAGAGAAATTTGTTAACATCGAGTATAGATTTAAGTGCCAGGAAGTCGTTTCTGAAAGTATTTGTATGGAGTGTAGCCACGTATGGAAGTGAAACATGGACGATAAATAGTTTGGACAAGAAGAGAACAGAAGCTTTTGAAATGTGGTGCTACAGAAGAATGCTGAAGATTAGATGGGTAGATCACATAACTAATGAGGAGGTATTGAATCTGATTGGGGAGAAGAGAAATTTGTGGCACAGCTTGATTAGAAGAAGGGATCGGTTGGTATGACATGTTCTGAGGCATCAAGGGATCACCAATTTAGTATTGGAGGGCAGCGTGGAGGGTAAAAATTGTAGAAGGAGACCAAGAGATGAATACACTAGACAGATTCAGAAGGATATAGGTTGCAGTAGTTACTGGGAGATGAAGAAGCTTGCACAGGATAGAGTAGCATGGAGAGCTGCATCAAACCGGTCTCAGGACTGAAGACCACAACAACAACATTGCTACTAATATCTCTGCCTCCTCTCTGCATCAAGAGCTCATTTTCACACAACATTAAGATTATATCTGCTGTCACAGTTGAAGTTCTTCTTGCACATTTTTATTTCTACAGCCTCTTTAACTACATACAGTATTTTATGCTTGTTTGTGAGGTGGTACTCAGACACTGCAGATTGCTCCACTTCTCAATTTTTAATATGCCACTGATGTTCTGCATAGAAGCTGGAAACAGAGTAGACTGAATGATGGATATAATTGCTTCCACACTCAGAATGAATGTTATAAATCCTTTATATAATTTTAGCAGTGCATGAAAGCAATGTTTACGCTACTATGGGAGCAGCTGAGCCAACAGTGCAGATACTGACAACATCTGCAACAGTATTATGTAATCACTGAGCAATCAGAAGCCATCTGTGGGCAATAGAAGGCCACCACAGCAGCAGTTTTAACATTCAATTGTTCTGACAAACGCAGTGGAGGTAATTGTCAAACACTCAAGGTTTTACCCTGATATGATGCAGATAGAAGTCCAAGAGCATTTTGTGAAAAGAGCTATTTACATTTTTTTCCATTACTACTGTAACAAACCAAGATTTACGTCAAGTGCCTGAGTCAATCGAAGATTGCATTTCCACCTTCTTTTCAGTAATGTTTATTCCAATTTTTGGCTATAAAGATCAGATTTCTGTTTCCCTCACAAAACTAAGCAATACACTGTGACATTTACAAAGTTTTATACCTTTCCTAATTTTTTCATTATGCAATAACATTTTTGTATGTTTCTGCATGACAATGTTGTGCCATGAACATTAGCTATTCTACAGACTTCAAATTCACAATAACCTAGATTCAAAATGTATGTTTCTATGTAAAACGTAATCAGATTTTTAAAATTTTTCTTTCTCCACATCATTCGTAGCCAGTGCTGCTTGGACCTGACTACTTTCCAAATTTAATTTATGTAATGTCAAACAAAAATTTATTGTGCATCAAACTAAGAGCCATCATTATATTCCAAAAACACACTTAACTTCTTCATAAACAACTTATGTTGATGCAAATGCACAAAATATACAAACCTATATAAGTGGTATATTTTTAAATTGTTAAATTTATTTTCATAACAAAATAAAATAACTTCTTTTATTGTTTTATTTCTCAGACTTTTGTATCCACAAAACCATGTATGTTCTTACTTGGATATTAAATGTTTGTAAACTCAGATATTATGATAATTTCTAATTGTACCAAAAACCTTCGCGAACATTCTGGAAAAATATAATTACATATAAAAATGGAATGCGCACCGAATCAGTTAGTCAGTCTGTGATCACATTGCATTCTGTCATCAACCTGTTATCTATACTGTGCATAGAGAATGCCTTTTGTTTGGAAAAGTGTTATGTAAATTGTTCTCGTGTGTATAAAAAAGGTATTAGAAGTTTTACCATTACAACTAGCTAGATAAAAATGTGAAATGAATGAGGATAAATAGTGATCAAGTAATTCCTTTTGTGTATCTGTCTTTTTTTGTAAAATCATTTAATTTTTCTGTGATGCTTTGCTTAAGTGTTTGATTTTGCTCCTTAAGATTATCAAATTTTTCATTTTGTTTCAACAAAATAAACAACACTCTGGACAAAAATCATCTTCCAATAAAATGACCAACAGTGCAATTTTACAGCAAAAAAATGAGTATAAATCATATGAATATAATATTCATCCAATTTTATTACTGAATGTGCTCACTTTCTGTTTTATTTATTCGTATTTATTTGCAATATAAAAAACTGCTTCAACCTCTGGTAATGTTAGAAAGTGGGCCCATTTCATTACCGTAACTTTTGAAATTTTGTGGATTATTATGTAACTTAGAATTTTGAGTATTTGTTATAACATAGAGCAATGACCACTCTCAGTTTCAAATTGTTATCTATTATTGTACATTGAAGTTACGTGAAAATTTTTTAACTGATTTGTAATGCATTTTAAGATGTCTGTAACTAGTTGCTGTCCACTGGATTACATAGTCAGCTACTTGGCAATATCTGCCTATATAGCCCATGTGGGGGTGATGTGACATAGCAAGGTGAAATCTCCCCCTTTGTTATGTTTCTGCATCTATTACAATTTTTTTCTGATTTTTGGTCTATTTTCAATACTGTTACCTACACAATATGTGACACTTACATAAATATTTCACATTGTTAACTGAGCTAACATGTAAAATTTATTATCCAGATTATTATTTTGACTGTGCTGATTCTATTAGTGACCACAGTTTTCATGAGGGCTTTATTAATTAAAAAATACTACTAATTAAAACATATTACAGTTCATCATTTATGCAAAATCTTGTGAGCTAATTAACCTATTTTGATATATCAACATACAATGCAAGGTCCATGTCAGAATATCAATAATATTATCAAAAAGAGGGCTTGCTGCACAACATAAAGCTGACACACTTAGTTGCAGACAGGCACAATGAAAAGAAATTTAGCTTTGGCCAGAACATTGTTTAGAAAAGAAAACACATACATTAAAACAAGCAAGCACACCTCACGCACACATGACATGACCGTTACGTCCATCCACTCTGGTCAGAATGCAATGGTGTCGCGTCAAACGCAAGCAGCAGTCTGGAGTGTGACAGGGACAGTAATAGGGGGGAGTAAGGGGTCAGCACTACCTGGCAAAGCATGCCCGCCGAACCAGGCTGTCAGGTGCAATGTTGGGAGGCTTTAAAGGGGCGGGAGGGGGGGGGGGGGGGAAGGTGCAAAGAGCAGAGAAGGTAGAAGGTGTGTAGGTTCTTTGAGTGGCTTATACATATAAATAAATATTTGTAATGACTCATACATGCCGTTCCCATGCAGCAAACATGTAATAGGGAGGTACGATTATATCTGAGTAAGCTGACAGAAAACTGAAAGCTATATTATCAATTTTTTTATGTATCTCAATTTTTTTTATCACTGATCTTGGTGTCTGTTGGTTTCCCAAGCTGGTGTGATAGACATGTATGTACTCTCCCAATATTGTGTTAATTAAAAGTTATAATACACAGAAGTTGCAAGTTTTCATTCTTCCACGAGCTATGTCCTAATCTCCACATTCCAACGTGATAAGGACTTGCATTCTTAAATGGACCTCTTCGGAGAAGAAGTCAACATGATAGAGAATAAATGATGCACCCACACTGACATTGTTGTACATCGCTGGGAAGATGAGATAAATAGCAAGCCATATATCAAAACCAAGGAATTAATCTTCAATCAATGTTCCAGAACTGTCACACATTTCTTAACCTGCACACAACCATACCTGCGTGCGTTTCTGGACTTACAAGTTTCCGGTGCATCTAAACGTGCATTAGTACAACAACATCAGCTCTGAACAATTCACGTTATCTTTCTCCCTAATCACTATATATGGTGACCTATACTAGGACACTGCCATCAGGAGAGAATTAGCTTGTTTTTAATAATTTAAATAATATTATAATTTTGTAAATTTCTATTATACTAATCATTGTCTTTCTCTGTTTCATGAATAGGATATTATATTACCACAACGAGGGTGGAAATCACATGATTTGCAAAAGATTAAACATAATCAATTGGAGAATTAATTACAGAAGGAGTGAAAAAGCCAAAGACAAGGTAGGAAAATTCACGATCCACTGTGCACATGAATGGGCTTAGTAGCATCTCGACCAATAATGATCGTAGTACTTTTCCTAATCTAATTTCCAAACTGAAGCATTCTCGTAAAATACGTATACATTTGGACAGAAAATTAATTTTACCGAGAGAAACCTGTGTGTACAATTGAGTTTTGTAGTGGTATCACTATTTAAAAAAAAAGAATATTTCATTTTCAGAAGTTCTATTGTGAAATTATCAAAAAATGAGTACACAAGATAGGCACATTGTTGCCAGTCCATTGCCAATTAGCTAGGCACAAGATGTTGCCAATATGTATGTGGCAACAAATGAAATCAAAGCTGAAAATGACGGTTACAGTGACAATGATAAATTACATTTTTCAATTAACATGGACACAAATGATAGTGACATTATTATTCGAAATGATATGATGATTACAGTAAATGAGGTAGGATCACAATTTTCTCCAGGGAGTAATTTTTCACCTGGTGAAAATGTAAAGCATGATGGCAAGGACTTATTAAATCATTCTCTGCCTGCCACACTTAGGCCTAATGCAAACGTGATTAGACAGGATGCAATGCACACATCCGAAACCCCGATCATGATGCAAATGTTACAACAGTTATTTAAACAAAGCTTCAATGATTTCAAGAATGAGTTTAAGGATGAGCAAAAACAAACACTCAAACAAAGTATTGATGAAAAATTTAATGATTTTTCACAACAACAAAATGAAAAATTTTATAATCTTAAGAAGCAAAATCAAACACTTGAGCAAAGCATCACAAAAAATTAAATGATTTTACAAAAAAAGACAGATACACGAAGGGAATTACTTGATCAGCAAAAGCAAACACTTGATGCCTTCAAAACTGACATAACACAACAGTTCAATGACTTAGCAAAGGATTTGCATGCTGATCTTTCAAATGAATTATCAGAAACACTTGTAAGCATGGGAAAAGATCTAAAAACACAATTGCTCGCTGATTTGTCACAAGATATAAATAATTTAAGCCAAAAAGCATCATCAGTAGGCGAGACACAAGAACAGTTCATGAAAAAGGTGGAGGAGGCTTCTGAGGCTCAGACAAAAATGCAGCAGGGGCAGTCACAATTGTGGCAGAATATAAGTACACAAGCAGGTACCATTGACGGGTTGCAAACAGCGTACAAAGGTCTGCCTTAACAGGTGCAAGACCTGTCACTGCATGTAGATAGCATAATTTTAAATACTCAGTTCATGAGAAAGAAGCAGGAAAGGATACATAAAGACATTAAGGAAATAAAAGATAGAGCTGAGGCTGGTATCCTAGATCACGCCAGCACCCTGACACAGAAGCTAGTCCAGGAACACAAGGGTTATGTAGATGTGATCAAGAAAGCAATGACGGTACAAAAGGCAGAACTAAGAGCTGAAATAGATGAGAGATGGAAAGTGACCACGAATACCACTAGTAATGGTGAAAAGGAAAGGGAACTTTCAACCCCAAGCTATCAGATGTCAACAGACAGGATAGGTAATGTGAACATCTATCTGCATTTGAAATCTATCAGGTGAAATGGTCACAACTATAGCTGGCAGCAGGCGCTGCCAACTTCTGCCCCTGTTGCGTCAAGGTACTGAATACGATCTGATACATCAAAACAATGCCACGCCAGCAACAGACAGTGCTGTGTGCCTTTCTTCTTTGCTCATGGATGAAGGCTTATTACGTCACAGGTAGTTTTAATTTTTTCTTCCGAAAGTAAGCAAACAAACCCACTCATGTTCATAAGAGACTTTCGGGACATTTTGCCAAGGAATTGGACTGAAGCACAGAAGATATGCTTTGTGGTAGGTTGTACACAGGATAATGTCTTGCTGTGGGCCACTGATATGGTGGGAAAGTGTCACACCTACCAACAGTTTGAAGGAGCATTTCTAGACAAGTTCTGGTCCACTGCACTACATCTGAAGTGTTTAATTCAGTACCATTCAATGGTAAACCCGGACGGCTCAGAGGATACTTCAAGAATTGTTTAAATAAAATCCATTACCAGACAAACTCAATATCACACACAGATGTGCTATAAATTTTGAAAAGCCAACTACCAGCTAACATACATGAGAAATTAATCACCACTTCTGAGCACAATATAGTGAATTTCCTCTCAGTTCTCGAGTCCACTGATATTATCTATGAAGAGAGACCTGCATAACAAGAAAGTGACAGTGCACAGGCAGAGACATCACACAAACTAATAACAAAGTGGCGGGAATGGCAATAACAAACAGTACTGCTGGCAGCCATATCCCCCTTGCAGCAATACCAACAGGAACCAGTTTGGTAATGGAGAGGGACAAAAATTCAAGCAAGGATATAAAAATGACCAAGGACAGAATTTCAATTGGTCAGGATTTAGTGGCCAAAGAGGTTATAGTAAGCACAAGCACAATGGGCCACCGACAGGGGACGACCCAAATGGCAACTGGCAAGGGCAGAATGCAATCAGATGGTAAAATAATACGTCGCTGCCTGACTATAATCAGTACAATCAAAATTATGCTTCAAATAGCAGGCAGGGACAACAAAATTTCAAATCAAGAGCCGCACAAGATATTAGCCTAACAAAACCAGGTGCACAATGCACAGACAGTTGATGTTATCCCTAATGAGGAGTTCAGTGCTCAGGGTAATTTGGAAAATTTGAATCAGGCTCAACAGGCCCCCATTTGATGGCCAGTAATAGGAGTGGGGGATGGAACTAGTTAGGAGCTGAAACTTTCCTGGCAGATTAAAACTGTGTGCCGGACCGAGACTCGAATGCGGGATCTTTGCCTTTCACGGGCAAGTGTTCTACCAAAGGCAAAGGTCCTGATTTGAGTCTCGGTCCAGCACACAGTTTTAATCTGCCAGGAAAGTTTCATATCAGCGCACACTCCGCCGCAGAATGAAAATCTCATTCTAGTTAAGAGCTGTTTTCTTAGATATGACAACTGTGGTGATATCAAAGATGGCACGTGTTAGGAAGATATTACCAACTGTGTAGATGAAAATGAAGACACACTACAGTACAGGCACAATACACAATAACCATAGTACTGGACACTGGAGCTACAATGAATATAATTTCACAGGGTTTGTTTGATCAATTACGAAGATGAGTACACATATCGACACTTCCAGTCCAAAATTGCAAAACCCAAACAGCTGTAGGAGGTAAGTCTAAGGAGTAAAATTGGAGGCGTGGATTCGTATTCAAACTGATAGCTTCTCTTTACAGCGCATTTTTTTCTTATGGTTGAAAGGCTAATAGTAAACTGCCTTATCAGCATGGGCACTTTTAGGAAGCACCAAGCACAAACTGACATTGGGAGGGGGAAGTGTCATTTTGTTGTGAACGACCAAAAATACTCAGTAGACCTAGTCAAGTGAAATGCCAGAGAAAGCAAACCAGAACACACTCCTGATGTTCAAATACAATTCTTCTATCCTACCAGCATGTTTGTAAACACACAGGGAATTGTGCAATCAAAAAAGAGTAAACACACCCTGAGATTGTGCATGCCAAGAAAGTGAGTCAGTGTGTCTTATGCAAGAACAAAAGGAAGAACTGCACACACTTTTAATATGTTGTGCTCATATTGTTTAATGATGCACTGACACAATCAAGGGCTACAAATACATAATGGAGATGTACCCACACAAAGCCTTCTGCTTTTTGTCTTACCCCATTCCATGGGCCAAGAAGGAGGCTGTGAGAAAAGAGATCAATAGAATGCTAAACTGAGAAATAATACAACCTTGCTTATCTCCATACTGCAGGCCCATTTTGGTCATTAGCCAATCAGACAGTAGTGTCCGCCTTGGGCTTGATGCACAAGGAATAAATAAAGCTATTGTTTCTGTCAGGACACAGCATGACAACCTGGAAGAACCACTTCTAAAATTCCATAAACTGCATCACTATAATAGATCTCCAAGCCTTGTACCGGCAAAGTACTCAACATGAAGATAACTATAAGGATACTGCCTTTGTATGTGGGAGCAGAAGCTACGAGTTCTGTGTTCTCCCCTTTGATTTACAGTGCAGGCATATTTATTTCTGCTTAGATCTATCTTAGGACCTGAATTCTTAAGCAGAATCACTGTGAATGTAGATGGTTTACCGACTGCTACCTCCATGTGGTCAGAACACTTAAAGCTCTTTGCTCAAGTCTTGTATACATTTCCAGAATACGGAGTCACAGCCAACCTAATGAAGTCACATTTCAGTATGGAAAGGGTTAAATTCCTGGGACACATATCACTTCAAGGCACACTTCCAGACCCTAAGAAGCTCAATGCTATCGGAAACTGTCCTGTACCTCAAAATAAGAAACAGTTGAAGAGCATCTTGAATTAGTATCTTTCTTCAGAAAGTTTATACCACAGAAGCTTTTAAACAGTGATGCTGTATTGAATCTTCTATGGAGAAACCACCCTGGTCATGCACCAAGCAATGGCAAACTGATTTTGACAACATTACAGAAGCTCTTTTGTGCGCCAAAATCTTACATCATCCTGACATGATGCAGGAGTTTTGTCTGTGTACAGACGTATACTCCCAAGGTCTGGGCACTTGTTTATTCCAAATCACTGACACAAATGGGGAGCTGACCCATTAGTTCCGCTAGCAGGGCCCCATCTGAAGCTGAACAAGCTTATTCCATGACCAAATTGGAAGCTCTTGCAGTAATACATGTGTTACACAAGTTGGGGAAGCCATGAAAAGGTGTATTGTCACCATCAGTCATTGTTCTTCCTTCTCACTTGTAAACTCTTACATGGGAGGATCACTAGGTGGTGTTTGTCTTCAAAGGTATTTGATTCTGAAATTGTATGTATCAAAGGTAATCAAAATGTAATTGCTGATGCCATAACAAGGCTTCCACTAGGTCTACATGAATTCTTGGAATTCACGGAGAACTATTCAGAAATTAGGGTTTTATTGATGAAAAGTAAAACACAGGAGCCATACCACATCAGGATATTTCATGGAGCAACTACAGCAGAAGGATCCCAGATGGCAAAAGGTAAGGTTAAAACTGCTGCTGAATAATGATGACAGGTTGAAATTTTTTTTATTATTTACCAAGGTGTATCATTTCACCAATACCACCCAGAGCAGAGCCTGTGGGGTGCCTGTTTACCAGAGGATCACATTAACAGCTTTATATTACATACCAACACTGTTTGGGGATGCTATGGCATCTCCAAATGTCTTAGTAAGATAAGCACTTATTATTCGTGAAATCTTCTCGGGTGATCAGCCGAGTAAAGGCGTCGTCTTCTCGCAACTTTTCGAAGGGTTTCGTACCCATCATCTTCAAGCCTTTACTCGGCTGATCACCCGAGAAGATTTCACGAATGGAATACGCCGAGAAAGTCTCAAATCACATTTAGCACTTATTATTACTAACTAAATTTAAAATGAAAAGTTCTGCATGTAATACAGAATTTGGTTGATTGTCAGAAGGATAAACATACAAATAACCCAAAACTAATTGAACTACACCCGATATTACCTAAAAGACCCTTGGAGATAGCTTCCTTGGATGCGGCTGGACTGTATCCACAAAGAAAAGAAGGTGTAAGATACGTTGCTGCTCTGTATGAAGTTTTCTCCAAGTATATGAAATCATATGCTGTGCGGTCAGTGACTGTGAGCACAATCGTCAGAAGAATTACAATGGATTATCTACCCAGAGTAGGCAAGCCAGAAATGCTGATGACGGACAATGCATCATACTTTACAGGCAATGCTGAAAAGAGTTCATGAACACTTACAACATTAAACATATACTTGTATCCAGGTTTCACTCAGAAGCAAGTCCCACTGAGAGGACATTCAAGAAATTTAACAGATTTATCCGGACTTAGGCCACTCACAAACACATAATGTGAATCGAATATGTTACCCCATTCCAGCAAGTTGTTTATCTCCCCCACAGATCAACCAGCTGTACAGCTATGCAACTGCTGTTTGACAAAAGACAAGTAGAATATTGGAAACAACCTCTACCCAAGGTCCCTAGGAAGGAAATATCGCATGAAGAGAAAATACATAGGGCACTGGTTAGCTCTGAAAAAAAGATAGAATACAGAAAACAGTTGTATGATAAGAAATTAGGACTACCATGTAGGACAACAAGTACTCCTCAGGACTCATCCAAAATTGACAAACTACGGTAAGTGAAATTGCAAGTAGTAATTTCTGTACAGAGGGCTCACCCAGGAGCCTATAAGTTAGTATACTTGAACAGTGGAAAGGAAAAAGGGCTCTACTCATGCAAATGTTTTGTGCACTCAAAATAGTTTGACACTGATCAAGCATGGCTTGGAGCAATGTATTTAAGAGATGACATACTGTTCACTTGAATATACTTATTATGGTTGATGATTAGTATTATGGAAAGATTTCATTTTGCCTATTTCATGTGTGTTGTGTTATTAGGATGTAAGCTTTAGTTATGTAAGATTTCATTGTATGTTTACGAGCCAGAGAAGCTAATAAAACATTACCCTCAACAAGTGCGAGAAATTATTTAACTTGACACTGTACTGTTTAAACACACAATAGGCGTATGATTGAGATGCAGCACACCGAAGTGGCGAAGTGGACTGAGGACAGAACTGTGCACATGCAGTTGCTAGCTTTAAGGTTGACAACCTCCACACTTGCACACAGCACAGCGTAAGCCAATGGATTACCATCAGACGGTGATCACAGCTTAGCAAACAAACGCCAAGCAATATACACTTGGAGAAATTATAGAGTTGTCTCCTAAGAAAATAAAATATCTACACTGCAGAATTAAACTAAGATTAAGAAATTAGGAAGAACTAAGCTATGTGTGTGTGTGTGTGTGTGTGTGTGTGTGTGTGTGTGTGTGTGTGTGTGTGTATACAGATGATGCAGTAAAAAATACCTACTGAAAACTAGCTACACACTATGATACTATGTACAAGCTATTTACATTGACACAAGTGGCTATTTACATGCTACAGGAAAGGGGATATCTACATGAGAAATGAAGGAATATAAACTAAGTCTTGAATATACTTCGAGAGATAGGATGGTGCCCCGCCTATGACAATACTTTTCTTTCCAGGTGCAAAGAGGAAAGTCAAAACAACAAACACAGGTCAAGCATGTCCCCCTTACAACTCATTAAAAAACTGATAAAGGATGAACTGCGAACTGATAGAAAGTAAATATATGAATATTGAAAGTGTGATGTATTAGTAGCCAGTGAGTAACTATGTACTTAGGTTTACATTAGTATTTAAGTGTCCTTACAGCAAACGATACAGAATCCCATCCTGGGTAAAACAGGGAACACAATAGTTAGAAATTGGGTACCAAAATGTAAGGGCTGCACCAAAAATAAATAATTATATGTATAAATATATGTGTGACTGTTATGGTGTGAATGTGTGTATGAAAAAGCTACAGTATGCCAGATGTAGAAAAAAGTTGAACTTAGGCCTTATGCTACCGAATGGAAATATATATTCATGCACAACAGTGTACACAAGAGTGATATCACATAGCAAAAGGAACAATAAGTCACCAACACTAAAGTACACTGTTTATAGTTGATGATGACACTTGAATGACACAATATCGTGAAGTAAGAATGTATCAGTAGATAGTAAACATGAAGTAAGTGGATTAACATGAGTAGACAGTCATGGAATGATGTACTCAATAGCTCTCTCATGATGAACAAAGGATTGCAGTATTAGAGTGAAAATGAATGCTTCTTGCTGCCCTGCTTCTTCCTGGTCCACTTTCCAGTTAGGAAAATAAAACGGTTATTTTATGAAAAAATGCAGAATTTAATACACTATAATTCATTTAGAAACCCCCAAAACAGTTTTACTGTCAGTATACACATCATAGTAAGCTTGTCAGAGGCTTAGCTAAATGTAGCTATTTCATGTTGTGAAGCTATCTTTCCTCATCATTTGTTACAATGGATACTCGCATCAGTATCATGGATATCATGCGATATGTTGTATGCAAATATTTTGTTGATACTGAAAAATAAGATTGAAGAAATGGCAACCTGTGTAATGTTCAAATCAAACAATGGAAAGTCCAGGATGGAATGTAACAATATTATGAGTTGCTACTCACTTGATTACTACTAGACTGGTCCACTCTCTGGTTAGGAAAATAAAACTGTTATTTTATGAAAAAATGCAAATTTAATATACTATAATTCATTTAGAAACCCACAAATAGGTCTTACTGTCATTATGACTATAATATATACTGACATCCAATCCAGTTTTGCTGTATAGAGAGTGGATTGGTGTACCTGAGGATTGCGCTACCATCTAGTGGAATTTATGTCAAACAAATGGGTATTAATGTCTGCCAAGCTCCACGGTGTCTAGAAGAATAGTAAAGTAGCATAGCATGGTAGAATTACATGCTGTTGTTTCAGATTACTGCATCTAACTTACAATTATCAGCATTCAAAGAAAAACAACTAATAAATCTGTAAAGTGTCCAAAGTTAGGGCATTCACATGTTCTTGTGTTCTTACACAGCAGCCAGCATGGCAATAGACATCTAGCAGCACTGGATACAAGTAACTCGATGTATTATTTCCTCCAATAGCCATGGCACAATGATCGATAGTTTTCACTACATAATACTTTGTAGCATTTTTATTCTTTTTGAAACATCCTGTATGTGTAACATACAAAGGGGACGCATTGTCACCAAAAATCTCGAAAAGTTCTTGACCGGTATACTTCAAAATTTTCACACAACATTCTAATGATCATTTGGAGACACAGATAGACCACATGCTTGTTTTAATGTATATAATACACAAACGTAACATAGAAAGCTAAACGCTGTTACCAGAAATCTCGAAATGTGCTTATTTAGTTAACTTCAAATTTTTACATGATATTCTAATGAACATTCAGACGGACATGTATTTTTAATATGTATAGTATATAAAGATATAAGTAATATATAAAGGGGAAATGTTGTTACCAACTACCTCGAAAAGTTCTTGAGTGATTTACTTTGAATTTTTACACAATACTCTAATGAACATTTGGACGGACACAGGCTATCCACATATCCTTATTCCTGAGCCTTTGATTCCCAAAATCACTGGCTTGTAAGCTTCAGGCAAACCGAGCAACTCGTCATTGACTTCAAATTTAATATCTCTTAATTTACAAACTACTGATATAACATTGTTGAAACAGTATTCAAAAGTTTTGGATGATTCTAAAACAGTTAGAATAAAGTCTTTTAGTAAGGCTATTACACTATATGAAATTTCTGTGGTTGAAATTTTGTTCGTCTTTTAGTACGGCTACTACACTATTTGAAATTTCTGTGGTTGAAAGCTTGTTCCAACTCATCTCAGACATCGGTAACTAAATTCCTCATGTTTTAAGTATGCTTGTACTGGGAACTTCCAACTTGTATAACTATAATGTCTACCGACTTTCTCAAATTGACCTTTTTTTCCCCAGTTTGAAAAGTCAATGCATCAGAGACTTTTCACTTGGCCTTATGTCACTTACAGCAATCGGTAGCAGCACCTTTAGTGTTACAAAGGAAATTTATGTGATTAGCTGTAATACAAAAAAGGCTGTTTTAATCATTAAGCAAAACAGAAAAGTGATTCTGTCAAAAGGAAAAATCATTTGAGAAAACTATAAAATTATGAAAAATAATCACTTGTCAGTACTTACCTTCTGGAGACCAAATTCTGAGTACTGCCAATACAGATAAGGGAAAATACAAGAAAGTATTCTAGTTTTTGGTGCTCTTAGTCACTTCCTTGGAGAGGAAAGAAGAATTCATTGGGAATGGTTAAAAAGGAAGGGTAAGTCACTCAGAGCCACGATCTACATCTACATCCACATACATACACTGCAAGCCACCATATGATGGAGGATATCTTGTACCACAACAAAGCAGTTCCTAGTGAGGCAGTGCAATATGCAGAATGATAGAGATGCAACTCACAATACGATGCAGGAGCAATTCACACTGGCACAGTACATAGAAATATAGTTGAAGCGATTCAACTGGTTCATCCTGGGACAAACAACATGTATTTCTGTTTAATTGTGTGGCACAATATGGACTGCTGGTTGATCCATACACCTTGTGGCATACAATACACAGCACAGGAAATTTCAAGTCATCACTAAGTGTGACATCACACTTTTTTAATGAACTGATTTTCTTTTTGTTATGGCTCATAGTTATTGTGATACTTCACAAGTAAGTAAACCAGTGAGCATATTTTGGAAAGTTTGTAGAGAAGAATGTAGTCGCTGGTCGGGTTACTTTTGGTGAGTTTTAGTTCAGAAACTGCATCATACAAAATATACCTAATATTTTGAAGTGGCTTTTAATGGTGGAAGGAGAGCAATACCTCTTTTCCATTCTTGACAAAATGCGCAAAACATATTGGCGGTTATCTGCAACAACGTTGGCAGCAACTTTATTGCAATCTCCTATGGCTGCTGTGTGGAATGTGGAATTGCCCGTGTTTTTCTTCTTTGTATGCTGCCAATACAAGCCGAAGTCCAACATGAAAAACTCTCTGAAATGAGAAGACACTGGAAGTCATCAATTGACTAGATCTTTTTTTTTTTTTTTTTTTTTTTTTTTTTTTTTTTTTTTTTTTTTTTTTTTTTTTTTTCAAGAAACTTTGTGACAGGTGTTAGCTAAATTCCTGTTACTTCTGAACCAACAGTTGGATGAATCTAAGAAGGTCACATCAAGATTTTTTTTATCATTATGGGTTTCTTCCATTTCTTCAAATACACTGCCTACCATTACACACAGAGTTCACCACCCAAGGCTACACCACAGATGATGACTGACCCCACTTCAAATCCACCAACGTTTCTTCCAAATACTTCTCAAGATGAATCATTTACTAATTTGCAGAACTGAATAGTTGTAGAAATACTATCCTAGGTTTATTAATTTGTAACCATTATTTACACATGTGCCAAACTGAATAAAGTGCCACACTAGGTAACCTTACAAAAATTAAACTTTTCGTGCTGGAAGTTTTAACGTCATTTATACACTTTCACAAAATAACCCTATTGTAATGAGTAGAAGCAGGAGAAATAGCAATTCAAAAATTTGTCAGAGCCCCTGACATTAATTGCTCCACAAAATGTGGAAACTGTCTGGACTCGTCCTGAAGAAGATGTGGAATTTTTTGTGTTCAGAGACCACACGAGAAGTCACAGCTGAACTACAGTGGATATTTATAGCATTGTATGGGTGTACCCAGTACTTCCTTTTCTTTTTCAGTTTTTTGAGCTTTAAGTAATGATAAGACACAACAACGTCCTCTCCAGAAGAGCTCATGATTGCGAACGAAACTCAAACAGAAAGGTGATTCATGCTGCCTTGTTGCTTGTCATACAGTGAGCCACATCACATATTGTACCACACATTGTATCATCCCACTGGAAACATAAGTGTTGCATCGATAAGTGTAGTGTCACACGACGGTAACTGCAACGTGTTTTATTGCATATTGTACTGTCTCACTGTGAATAGCATCTGGTAGTCATTTCCTTTCCTCTTCAACAGGCAATGAAGTGAGGGAAGAACCACTATTCATATGCCTCCATATGAGCCCTAATTTCTCTTCCTTGTCTTCATGGTCCCTATGCAAAATGTTAAACTGGTAAACTGATAGAATCATTCTGCAGTCAGCTGAGGAACCCGCATATAGCAAAGGTTGAGCCTCCATTTGATCTCGCAACAGGTTAGCCCACAGCTGAATGCAGAATAATTCTACTGCCAAAACTTACATTCTGCATAATGACCACAAAGACAAGATAAGAAAAAATATTGTTCACATGAACATATATAGATAGTCATCTTTCCCTTCCTTGCTCCATTTATGAGCCAAACAGGAAAGGAAATGACTATTGGTGGTACAATGTACCCCCTGCCATGCACAATAGGGTGGCCTGCAGAATATTTATGTATATGTAGATTGTGGGGGTCCGAATGAAACGCCATTCCTTTTTAAACCATCCCTAGCCTATCCTTCTTTCCTCTCCAAGAAAGTACCTAATACTTCCAAAATTCAGGATACTTTCTTGCACTTTTACATGTCTCTATCAATAAAAAAATAATTTCATTTATACCGAAGACAACAAAAAAACAGACTGTAACCTTACATTCACTAATCACTTACACGTGGTCTATAGTTTCACTAACAGCTGTGAGAACACAAAATGACTTGTATTCCGATTGTAACACATACCTGCAATAAAATTGGAGTATATACTTCCTTGATAGTATAATAAAATGTGACTAAAGGTGAACTGGCTACAGTTGTCATGGATATTGTCTCATAGATGTTGTCAGGCGTAATAACATCTGGCTGAATCTTGAAAAACACGAGTAAGCTGTTTTTCCCTTCTCCTGCATCAATCTTAAACAGAATGTATCCAGTTAGTATTTAGTTTATTAGATATTAGTAGTAACTAAAACCCAACAAAAGTAACTCTGAGGCTCACAGATTGCATTTAACATTTAAATACACATATCTAAGAAATATTTAGCAGAATAACACCTTATGTTTCCAAACATTTCTGCAACTACACCTCACTAGCTGCTATGACCCACCTGTCAGAAAAATTTTACAGTACTCGTATTTTACTGCCTATATTTGAAGCATTATCTGTTTTCTTTAAGAATAGAGAATGTGAAACAATGTTGACTACACGTTTTGTATCACAACAATATTATGATGTCACATAAAACTATTCTAGAAATATCAGAAGACTGCTGTATTCTCAGACTCCTGATAGACAACTGAAACACAGAGTTTAAATTGCGAATTCTTACATTTGTATTTCAATTTTAAGAGCTGCATGGTACCCCTAAAATGCTCAAGAGTGGAACTAGTATCAGACTGTAAAAAATGCTACCAACACACAAGAATATTATGGTATTAATCATTACATGTAGGAGCAGAAAAGTGCAATGTAGAAAAGTAACTGAATTCATGCCATACCTGATACCAGTGCTTACAAATTAGAACACTCTTAAATACTTGGGACAAAGCTAAGTGTCTATTGAAAACAAAGGTTACATAGAACAGGAGGATGCTTAGTCATAGTAGCCTGCAAAAAATGAAAATATAGGAAGTTGTAGTTGGTAAGGAGGTTCTACTCAGAAACATTATAATTTATCTTTTGAACTTGCTGAGTTTTCTTGTATAATGTATGAAAGCACCTGATGGAAGAACTTCGCAACAGTAAACAGAATTGCTCTCTGAATCCTCAACAAGGAAACAAAGTTGTTGGAATTGTGTGAACAAACGAGTTTTACGTATGTAATTAAACGTTCCTTGGTTGTGTTCAATGTATTTTACCTGGAAGTGCAAATATAGTTACTGGCACTAAATGTGTTTTACTCACTATTACTTTTTCACCTGTGTCGACTCTAACAGCGATGCATTTGGAATAAGTATATACATAATAATGAGAAAGTATTGGAAATGTTCCAAGTTGTGCACTTGCATGAAGTACGAGTTATCCTTACAACACGAACGCAACTCTTTTGCATTATTCTTCGATATTATTCTTTCCGTCAAGAAAGATCAAAGTTACTGTTAAAATGAGCACGGCCCCATTTCTGCAGATTGACAGATTTAAGGGTCACGAAAACTATGCAGTGTGGAAATTCGCAGTAGAAGCATATTTACATTTAGACGACCTATGGGATGTGGTGGATGGGACAATGGAATTGACAGATCAGAATTATTCAAGTAAGGATAGGAAAGCAAAATCAAAGTTGATATTACTAGTTGACCCAGTGAATTATGTTCACATTGAAAAAGCTGCAACAGTGAAAGAATTCTGGAACAAATTACAAAGTGCATTGAGGATGGATGTCTTACAAGGAAAGTAGGATTATTACAAGAGTTAATTACCACTCAGCTGGACAAATGCAAGAGTGTAGACGAATACGTCAACAAAATAATAGCCACACTGAACCGACTCAGAAACATTGGGTTTGAGATTACTGACGAATGGATAGGGACACTACTGTTGGCAGGACTGCCCGAAAGGTATGCGTCTATGATTATACGGCTGGAAAGCTCAGGTATACCGATAACGGGTGACAGTGTTAAAGTGAAAATCCTACAGGATGTAAAGAGTACTTCAAACTATCACGTATTGGAGAAAGAAACTGCATCTGCTCTTTATTCAAAAACAAAAAGAAGAAATCAGTGAGGTGCTGTAGATGTCTGAAGAAGGGGCATATTGCATCTTAGTGTGGGGCAAAAGTAAACCCAACGTCAGACACGCAGCAAAAGAGGTATGTTGCTGATAGCCCAGAGAGAGGGACCAATAATAAAGTTAAGGCACTCTCATGTTTTTATTCTTTAGGAGATGTGGGTAATCATCAACTGAAATGGATTTTAGACTCAGGTGCATCTGTGCATATTGCTGAAGACAAATCTCTTCTTTATGGTGTTAAAGATAGGACTCATATGGGAATATCTACTGTTGATGGCAGCAAGCTTCAGTGTCATTTGGCTGAGAAACTAGACCTACATGTAAGTGTAAATGGTGAACCCAATATGGTTACAGCACTCGATGTTCATTATGCAAAAAATGTTGCGTCTAACCTAGTTTCTGAAGGGGAAATTGTCAAGAAGGGAAATGCAGATTTTTGATATGCACGGAGCAAGAGTTGTTGTTGTTGTTGTGGTCTTCAGTCCTGAGACTGGTTTGATGCAGCTCTCCATGCTACTCTATCCTGTGCAAGGTTCTTCATCTCCCAGTACCTGCTGCAACCTACATCCTTCTGAATCTGTTTAGTGTATTCATCTCTTGGCCTCCCTCTACGATTTTTACCCTCCACACTGCCCTCCAATACTAAATTGGTGATCCCTTGATGCCTCAGAACATGTCCTACCAACCGATCCCTTGTCTTGGGGAGCAAGAGTAATCAACAAAAATGGTGAAGTTATAACTACAGCAAGTAACGAAAGGGATATTTTTAAATTGGATTCCATCGACAGTAAACATAGAAATGTTAGTCATTCAGTATACTCAGCAGAAGGTTTTTTATGGCACCGTAGGCTTGGGCACCTAAATAGAAAGAGTATGTCTTTAATAAGGGATATGGTAAAAGGTATACAGAATTATAATGTAACCAAGGACCCTTGTGAGATATACACAAAAGGAAAACAAGCAAGACTACCTTTTAAGACTAGTAAAAGTAAGTCTACAGATGTCTTACAGTTAATTCATACAGATATATGTGGCCTGATGGAGTGCAAATCCATAGGTGGGAGCCATTATTTTCTTACGTTTATTGACGATTATTCACGATATACTCATGTTTATTTTCTTAGTTCCGAAGACCAAGTGAGTGACGTTTTTGAGGAATATTGTAATATGGTCGAAAGGTGGGTGGGAAAGAAGATTAAGATCATCAAGTCTGATAAAGGAGTGAATATATTAATCAGAAATTGAAAACGCCTCTGGCAAAAATGGGAATCAGGTATCAAACTACCATAAGGTACAGCCCATCTCAAAATGGGGTTGCTGAGAGGGCTAATAGGACCATTGTAGAAAAAGCAAGGAGTATGATAACTGATGCTGGATTATCAAAAGATTTCTGGGCAGAGACGGTATCAACGGCCGTACATTTAAACAACATATCACCTACAAAAGCATGGGTGTGATGCAATGGCGCACATTCCAAAACAGTTAAGAGGAAAATGGGACCTGAAAGCTGAAAAGTATATTTTTGTAGGCTATTGTGAGAATTCAAAGGGCCACCGATTAATGGATCCATTGAATAAAAGGATTGTTACAATCAGAGATTTATTATTCTTTGAAAATAGAAAGGACACTGAAGAGGACAAGACTACTAAGTTAACTGCACATAGTACCAATAGTGAAACCTTATGTGAAGAAAGAGAAAGTGAAGAACAGGAATAAGACAGTCAAAGGCAAATGGAGACTATTTATGATGACAATGAGTTTGAGGAGAAACAAAATGAAGAGAACAATGTAAGGCGTTCTTCTTGCGTACCAAAACCTAACGATGTGCAACCCAGTCTTTTAATGATGAGCCAGCAACAGCAGAAGAAGCAATGAGTGGCCCGAACTCTCAAGAATGGAAGGAAGTGATGGAGAGAGAATTAGAATCTTTATCTCAGAACGAAACCTCTGACTGGGTAAATATGCAAGCACAGAAGAAGCCATTACAGGAAAGGTGGGTGTGCACCTTGAAGAGCTCCAAAAATTCATCACAAAGATATAAAGCACGGCTTGTAATAAAAGGATATTCACAGAAACAAGGGGTAGATTACAAAGAAACTTTTTCACCCGTAGTCAAGTATGCGTCATTGAGATATCTTTTAGCCTTGGCAGCAAAACGAAACTTAACAATTCATCACATGGATGGAAAATATGAGGAGGAGATATATGTCATTCCACCAAGAGATGTTATGAAAACCAGATTGGAAAGGGAAACGATTTGGCATTTGCGAAAAAGGATTTATGGACTCAAACAAAGTGGACATTGCTGGAATTGATGTCTACATAAAACTCTAATAAATATGAGTATGAAGCAATCTAAGGCAGATCCCAGTATATACTATAAAAGTGAAAGAGAAAGGATAATAATAATGGCAATATGGGTGGACGACTTCTTTATCCTGGCTGAAAACGAAAGTCAAATAAGAATTTTTAAGAAAAGCTGCAAACCAAGTTTAAGGTGCATGATTTGGGAGAAGTTAAATGTTATTTAGGTATGCAGATTACTAAGGATGAAGAGTGACAAGAATTGAGAATAAATCAATCATCAGATACAGAAAAAATCTTAAAGAAATTTTGCATGATTGATTGTAAACGCATAACTACTCCAATGGAAGTAAGAGTGAAGTTAAATATAAATGAGACAGCTGTGGAATGTGATAAGAATGATCCATATTTAGAAGCAGTAGGGAGCCTGTTATATTTGTCTCAAACGTCACGACCCGACATTGTTTTGCCACTAATACAGTGAGCAGATATTGCAGAGACCCTAAGGAAAAGCACTGGAAAGCTGTGATAAGGATATTCCAATACCTAAGTGGAACTTCAAACAACGAATTAAGATACCATAGAGAAGGGAATGCAAAACTAGAAGGCTACAGTGATGCAGACTGAAGGTGCGAATTGGGAGATAGGCACTCCACTACTGGCTACTGCTTTAAATTAATGGGAGGCCTCACTTCATGGTCCTGTCAAAACAAAAAACTTTTGCATTGAGTACCGTAGAGGCCGAGTATATGGCGCTGTCTTACACCACACAGGAAGCATCATGGCTAAGAACATTAATATGTGAAATAGAACCCAATTTAATAGTGGAACCCATAATGATCTTCTGTGACAATAAAGGAGCCATTAACCTAGCTAAAAATGATTTCACTAGCGCTAGAACAAATTAATATAAGGCACCATTTTATTCGGGACCACATAGAGCGACAGAACATCAGCACGGAGTACCTGCACTCAGAAGACATGTTGGCTGACCTTCTGACAAAACCTTTGGACAAAGAGAAGTTTGAAAAGATTGTGGGACTATTTGGTTTATCTTGCGAAGGCAAGCCACAAAATATATGTTCAAAGGGAGGGGTGGGGGGGGGGGGGGTGGGGGGGTTGGAATTGTGTGAACAATATATTTCATGTGAAACGGCAGCAAAGTGCATCATGTGGAATATGATAGACCTCTCTGGTGCTATTGTATGCTCTGAGTTTTACGTATGTAAATAAATGTTCCTTTGTCACTGTGTTCAATTTATTTTACCTGGAAGTGCAAAAGTAGTTACTGGCACTAAATGTGTTTTACTCACTATAACATATTCACCTGTGTCAACTCTAACAAAAGTAACTATAGAAACATCTTTTTGTGGTTGTTTAAATCAGCTGAAACTGATCTGTATTATTAACCACAAATATCATTATGGAGTAGATTTACTATGAAGTGAGTTTGAGGACTCTAAAATCAATGAAGAGGCATCCATAAAATGTGCGGTTGTGTGGTAATCAGTCATGCCCTTACAAAGGAGCCAAAATCAGGCTATTTCAGTGCTGCCCCACTGGGAAAGCATGCCTCTCCTCACACTCACAGGCGGGCAGAGGTAGTTTAGGCTACCTTCCAGACTGGGGCCAGTGCAGTACAACTGTGTACACTACGGTTTAGCTGCAAGACTGTCTAAATATAAAATGCTTGCCCAACCCTATCCACCATGGCCTGTGCCCACCTGGCTGGCCCCTGGGCAGGCATGTGAACTGTAACAGCCTACCTTAAATGATTTAAGAAATCATGGGAAACCTAAGTCATGATAGTTGGATGGTGCTTTTAATCCCATCTCTCTCAAATACAAGTTCAATGTTTACCTCCAAGCCACCTCGCTCATATTTCAATTTACAAAAAGACAGAATGGATAGTCAGTACTCACCTTCAGGAAGCAAAATCCCTGTAGTCCCAATAGACATATTTTCTCTATTTTTAAATGTGTCTGTCAGCAGAAACAGAATTTTGCCTCCCAGCAAAAGTCAGATTTTAATTTTTTTTCTTTTTATTTCTTATGTGCACATACATTACATACATGTGATGGAAGTCACTCAGTGTTGCAATACAAATAAATTATTTGAAAATCATGCAAACATGTTTGCAATTACAGTGCTAAAGAAACAGACTGAAACATTAATGGATTCCAAAGCTCACCCTTGTACTAAGTTGCAGCTTTGCATCTTTGTGGACCACAGACAGTGTGACAAGACTTCTATCATCCAAAAATTCATCAAGGCCTTTGTCTGAGCCTAGTTCTTTGTACTGATCATCATTCAGTGTTACATCAAAATGATATGCTGTAAAGGAAACAAAAAGTCTTTCACTGGTACTTTGCCACAAAAGTTGTACAGACATTGTGTCTTTGACTTTTTAGATGTCCTTAATCCACCTGATGATGAAAGTGCAACCCTTCAAAACATGTAGTGGATACAAGAATAAGTGTGATTGGTTACAGTAATTTGTATTTTCCACCAAATAACACTGATTACTTGAGAAATAAAAAAATGAAAATAATATATAAATTATACAATGCGAAAAACTGTTTTATAATAAAGATAAAAATAATTTTAAAACTTGGTTTTCATAGCCATCCTGAGGGATATGCTAGAAATTCCTACCCAGTCCTACTGTGAGGAGCTATGATGAGAGGCAAAAGTTAAGTAGGCATTTCAGGTTTCCACTGTCACCACCCAAAATGAAGAGCAAGTCTTCACACACTACACACTGCTAGAGGAGCAAATAATGACTCAAAGGGCAGTGCAAAAATCTGGAGGCAAATAAACAGAGAGTTAATTCAGGAATGGTGCCTGGAAAAAGCTACATTATGGCAGAGTAGTTCACTTTACCAATCAGAGCTTGCAGTTTTTTTTTAACTTCCAGTCCTCTTCTCCCAATGATACATGCTTCTGTGCCTGCATGTAGGGAGATTTTATACTGTGCTGTTGCATGTGTTACACAGGTCTCCTTAGTTGCTACACCTGCTAGTTTATTGCCCAGAATCCATAGATACAGTTCTTGTCACTTGTAACAAGCAGAATATCATTAAATTTCCTACTTGGTGTAGGTGGAGAAGAGTGATCTGCATGGTCAGGACTGGTCTGACAGGAAACTGCAAAGAAGGGCTTGCACTGTTCTAAGGAAAATGGAGAAGCCGAGAAATTTCACAGCTCAAATATGTCCTATCTGATTCACTTTCTTTTGCGTTTCCTGTGAGATGCCACACTGTGGTGTAATGCACCTTATGAAACAAAATCCTGCATCACGAGCTGGAGATAATGCTATAACAAAGAGAAGGTCCTGGCAGTAAATTCTATAGTTGAAACTATCATCCCTCTTTGTGATAGCTATATGGTGATGGAAGACTAGATCTAGGCTGGCAGATTGGTTGCTTAGCACCTCCCAAATTGCCGTCACATTCCTGATAGTACACCATAGTAATGTGGACTTTTTTAAAAAAAGTTAAAGATGTTCAGAAATTCACACTATATCTTCTTGCTATCCTTTATATTATGCCACAAGCAGGACCCTCCTACCCAACAATGTGTGAAATTCTCAGTAGCTGGTCAGCATTTGAATCTCTACTGTGCTCCATGCCTGCCCTGATTGCAGTGTGGCACTCTTCACTCCAATTGTCGACAGGCAGTCTTTCCCAAAAGTAAGCTCTCCAAAGCACTGGGGCTGCAGGGAAAATGTTTGCATTGTTGTTGGCAACACTGTTTTTTCCTTCACCATTCTCTGCAGAAACCATCACACATCCACTGGAGTCTTGGCTTGGCAGCCAGTTGCAATGGGGCTCCTATCAGCCACTACCACCAAGTATAAATTTCACGCAGTTATTTGGGTTTTTAGTACAAAAGGCACTAAACCAATCGACAGCTGACAGAAGTGTATGGAGAGTCATGTATGGATGTTAAAAATGTCCGCAAGCGGTGCAGAGAGTTTGCAGGTGGTTGTACTGAAATTCATGATGAGAAAAGAAGCAGTAGACTGCCAATTCTCGAAGAGACAATCACAAAGGTTGAAGAAATTGTGCTTCAGGATGGCAGATCACTTTCAATGAGCTCTGTAATGCTGTTCCTGAGGTTTCTCGAAGCACCATGTACCAGACTTTTGAATGAAGTGTTGCAATTTTGGAAGGACTGCAAAAGATGGGTCCCACAAATTCTCACAGAACACAACAAACAGCAATGCGTTGAAGCTTCCCACCAATTTCTTCAATGTTATGCAGATGGAAAGGACAACCTTTTGAATTTAATAGTCATGGGTGATGAAACCTGGGCTTTCCACTTCACACCAGAGGTCAAACACCAACACTTGAATGGCAGCATCGCGATTCACCCATGCCGCAAAAATTCAAAAAAACACAATCTGCCGGTAAAGCCATGGTCTATTATTATGTGCAGATAATACATAGTATATGGACGCTACATATCTGCAAGAAAGGACAAAGTTTATCACCTCTACCTGCTGTGGGTCACTTGTTCTTAGATGCTGCAGCTTGGATGTGTGTTATGGCCTTGGAAGAATGGCCCTCACAATAACAATAGCAATTTTGTAGAAGTTACTTACATGTTCCATAGATCACTTGAATGGGTTTTATCAAAATGATGCAGAATGAGTCAGTTTGCAGTACATGATTAGTATTAACATTAATGAACACATAAATATTTTTACACCTACTCATAAAACTTTTTTTTAACTGGCTACCAGTTGTCAAGAAGAAATTCATCAACACAATAGGTGTTCTGCAGAAGAAATAATTTTAAAATTATTTAATTGGATAGATAAAAAATCTACTCAGCAAGCAGCAGCAGAACATACATATAAAAGACTGTTGTGATTGTCAAGCTTTCAGAGCCAGTGGCTTCTTCTTCAGGCAGAAGGGTTGAAGAGGAAGGAAGAAGGGTGAAGGGAAAGGACTGGAGAGTTCTAGGAAATGGGGTATGTTTTGGGAAAGTCACCCAGAACCGCTGGCCAGGGGAGAATTACTGTACAGGATGAGAAGGAATGACTGATTGTTGGGGACTGCATCAGATGACATTGGAAAACCTGATTTTAAATCACATTTAAAAATGGTTCAAATGGCTCTGAGCACTACGGGACTTAACTTCTGAGGTCATCAGTCCCCTAGAACTTAGAACTACTTAAACCTAACTAACCTAAGGACATCACACACATCCATGCCCAAGACAGGATTCGAACCTGCGACCGTAGCGGTCACGCGGTTCCAGGCTGAAGCGCCTAGAACCGCTCGGCCACAGTGGCCGGCTCACATTTAAAACTTGCTTTCCTAAATGTCAGATACTTTATGTTACGGGGGTTGTATGATGTCATATTATTTATTACCACTAATTTTGCATCATGATCAGACAGATCTTTAGCAATTGGGTACATGTTGTTTCAACCTGAGCACTGTCTATAAAACATTACCAACCAATGTCACACAGTTTTGCTGCACATGAGTTGGAAAACTAACTACTGAAATTACATTGAAATGCCCAAATAATTATTCTAGTTCATTTTTCCTGTCTGTACCTTTTAAGAAATCTACATTGAAATCTCCACACACTATTAACTGTTTCTTCTTGTCTGACAGGTAGCTCAAAATGCATCTAGATTTCTCATGAATAGCTGAAAGTTTCCTAGAGGGATCTATACACTGTTACAACTATCAGAGAAGTATTCTCCAGTAACAACTCACAGGCTTGTTGAGTCTCCTGTATACTAAATCAATAATTTAACATGTATGTTATGAGACAATAAAATTCTGATTATGATTCTGACTATAATCACAGCCCATGTTATGTTCCTTACATAACTGGTGTCAGAACTGGAAAGTTTTATTCATTCATGAACTGATTAAAAAGATTTAAACATTTGTTATTTTATTTTCTTACCTTAGGTGCATTAGCCTTATTACGCATTTATTTATTTACTATTGAACTTGAAGACAGAAATCAGTAAGTTCTTCACACATCACCATGGACCATATCAAACAGTTAGTCTCCCCATTCTAAAAAAGTGTTTGTTGTAGATCCCAGGACAAGTCAAGACAAAGGTTTATATAATATCAATATAAGATATAGAAAATTAGAATAACAAAAATGCACTCAGGAGAGTCTGCAGTCTTTGCAGATTCAGTGGACTGACAATCGCCATGTACTGAGTGTGTTTCAGTCTTTAATATTTCATTTTCTCTGTACCAGTTTCTTGTACTCTTACCTTTTCCATATCGTCTATGATTGAATTTTCCTTCTACTGTCCTATCACAATAACATAAACCATACATAAGATATAGAAAATTAGAATAACAAAACTGATTATTCTGTCAGAAAACTATACAAACTACCACAGACATAAAATTATGTTAATTAGTAGTAAATATTAACAAAATTAGGAAAAGGATAGTCTGCTACTCACCATTGAGTTGCAGACAGGCACAATGAAAGGACTGTTGCACATGACATCTTCCAGCCAAAGCCTTCTTCAGCAAAGAAAACACACACACATTCACACAAGCAAGTACACCTCCTGCACACATGACTGCTACCACCAGCAGCCCCAAACGGGATGTGACTGTCATCCACTAGTTCCTGCCCCCTCTGTCCAATCACCTCCTCCCATTTCATGTCCCCTCACCCTCACTGTGTACCACCCTCTTCAGATGTACCCAACCAAATTTTTCCCTTTCCTATTCCTCTCCTTTTCTGCTCCCTATTTGTTCCCCCACATTCCACCTCCCAACACTGCACCTGGCAGTCTCGTCAGGCCACCATCTAGTCCCCACACGCCCCGCCAGACAGTGCTTTTCTCTCCTCCCCTTCCCCTTCCGTATATCACTCCAGATTGCTCTTCAAATGACAGTCGCATTTCGGTCGGAACTGCCGGAGGTAGTTTTCATATGTGTGTTTCCTTGTGTTTGGTTTTCTCTCTCTCTCTCTCTCTCTCTCTCTCTGAAGAAGGCCTTGGTCAAAAGCTGTAATGTATAACAATCTTTTCATTATGTCCATCTGCAACTCAATGTGTCATCTTTACAGTGCGTAGCAATCTATTCTTTTACTAATATTGTTTAAATTCCAACCTGGAGATTCTGTTGTTCAGAAGTAAATATTAGGTTCATTTACTAAGTACACAGTTACTTATTATTGTTCACAATATAATGAACTGGCCCACACTGGAGTCATCAGATGGAGTATCAAGGGCATTATTATAAAATGCAATCAAACTACTTTCTTGCAGTTGAATACTGAGGGTAGGGTCAGTAAATATAGGATCCTGAAAATTATACTCTGAAAAAAAAAAACCAGTTTTGACTAGTTCTTGAACTGAATGTGAACTTTTTTGAAGAATTTGTATGTGTGCATCACCATTCAATAATTCCAGAAAACATAGTAATCTGTATACTGAAATAGAACTTTTGGAGAATGTTCTACAATACTTGAAAAATACATAAATAAACACTGAGAATATTATTACATATGTTTTCTAGTACAGGATTTTGATACATTTTATTTCCTTTTATGAGAAGTGTGGTTAGGTTTGTAACATTTATTATAGGGGCAGTTAAATACTCTAAGTAAATGAGTAACTCCAACCCCTATACAATCTTACCTGCCAAAAAATTCATGATGGTAAGCATACTACTACACCGGTCATATTCTATTACAAAACACATATTTTTTGGTGTGTTACTACTCACTCTCCGTTGGCTTCGAATAGGGGCCTGTATGAGGATAGCCGGGAAAGTCCATTCTGTAGGGTTGACAAACATTTTCATTCTCTGGGTCTTCAGGAAAGAACTTGACAGGGAGGGAACCTTGGATAGGGGTTGTTATGGGAATCAGCTTTTGGGGTCTGCCTTCTATCTTTCTTTGGTCCTAATACTCCTAGTCTTTATTTTCCTTTGTTTCTTCTCAAACGGCAGTACTGGCTCTATTTTCCGCTATCCATATTCAGTAGTTTCTATTGCAGGAAACCTTTTTAATTCAGTGTCACACTGTGATATCCAAACCTGTCTGCACAGGAATGCCCGAGGAGTAACAAACACACACACACACACACACACACACACACACACACACACACATTCATCACAGTACCCAAGCAAAATACTTTTGTGTATTGGCATTTACAAGCATCAAATGTATATAGCAGGAAGTCAAATCAACTTCTGTGTTCAAGATAAAGAACATAAGTTAACATAACAGAACCCTTATTGCAATGTACTGCACGTTAGCAATGTCACATTAACCAGGGGAAAGGAAGGGAATTGCACACGTTCCCTAAATTTAGTTATGACACACTAACATCCAGGCAAAATGGTTGCAAATTGCCTAGGTGTACAATGAGAGTGTGACAGCAAATTATTCAAGTAATATACTACTGTATGACCATCTCCCCAAAACATTAGCGGAGAAAGATAGGGGGGATGTTAGTACAGAGGAAGGACAACACTGTCATTTGTAAATGTGTGTAACAGATTAGCTGAAGTCATACCTTGAGGGTGAAATTTCTTAAAATGCATACATAGGGAAGGAAGAGGATCCTTCAGGTTGTTTTAGTGATGTAGGGTACCTCATATGTTGAACGAAAGGGTTAATAGGATCAGGGAAGACAGGAGCTATACCAAGATTAGATAGACCCATAAAAGTTTTGACCTATACTGTGTTAGGGGTATGGATTTTGAAAGGAACACTAGCACTGTAAGGATTGCACGTGATTGAGAAATATGTTCCTACAGAACAAGGTATCTAAACAGTTCTTACAGAAGTAAGGAATGGTAGTGAAGTGTAATAAAGTATACTGTCTGAAAGAAGCTGCATAAATATTCAGTCAGTTCTTGATAAGATTTCAAAGTGGTGCAGAATTACCAACCTGCTTTAAATGTCAGAAATGTAAAATTGTGCATGTCACAAAACAGGAAAAAAACATAGCATCCTATGACTATAATATCAAAGAGTCACAGTTGGAATCAGCCAACTTACACAAATACCTACATATAACATATTGTAGGGATATGAAATGGAATAATCATGTGGGCTCAGTCATGAGTAAAGCACATAGCAGACTTTGGTCTATTGTTAGAATACTGGAGAAATGCAATCACCTACAGAGGAGGTCCCTTACAAATTACTCGTGCAAACTATTCTAGAATATTGCTCAGGTGTGTGGGACCCATACCAATACTCATAGGACTGACATGGGATACTGAACATATACACAGAAGGGCAGCACAAATGGTTACAGGTTTGTTTGACTCATGTGAGAGTGTACAAAGGAGCTGAAGAAACAACTGGCACACTCTTGAAGATAAGACTTAAAATGTCCCAAGAAAGCCTACTCAAAGTTTCAAGAACTGGCTTTAATTGATAACTAGGCACATACTAGAAGCCCCTATATATCACTAACATAGTAATTGTGAGGACAAGATCAGATTAATTGCAGCATGCTCAAGTGCATTTAAACAGGCATTATTCCCGTGCTCCATACGTGAATGGAATGGGAAGAAACCCTAATAACTGGTACAATGGGACATAGACTCTGCCATGCACTTCACGTTGGTCTGCACAATATAGATATAGATGTAGACCTAGATGTAGTGAATTTTGTTTCCCATGTGTGAAGAGTTCTCCAAACTAGTATAGGGAGACTTACCTTCACCATGCGGGTTATTGAAAGAGACGTGTACATACAGGCATGAACGTAAAAGCAGATGTCAGAGTTTCGCAATTGATGATATGGGGTTGTGATTACTTTTAGCATGTACCTCCCCTGATGCAATGAAGTAATGTTCATTGAAAACAAATATAAATGTACTATGTATAAGATAGGTAATTACAGCAGCAAGTTAGTGATTATCTCATTAAACATAAAGAGGCAACATTGATAATATAGGGCGGAAAACCAAAAAGAAGTTTGTTTAATTTCTATCATAAGCATACTCTAGTGTATTGCAATGGTACTGAAGTAACAATCAGTTAACCAAGTCAAAATGTTGCCTATTGATTCTTTGAATATGTGAAAACAAACACTTCATCTTATAATCAACAGAAAAGTGAAGTGGAGATTTTCTGCAGATAATTGGTGATAAGTGTTATACATAAATAAAATAATAAACTTATAAAAGACACATCGAAAAAAATATAGTAAATTAATAGAATTCAAAATTACATTAACCACATATATGTGCTCTGTAGCACCAACCCCAAAACTGGAGACAGGAATAGAGATTAGCAGAAGTTATTAGCTATGAGAAGAGCTATGTTCTTGGTTTCTTTTTTAATATATTATAATAAATGTTTTCTTCTCAGTTGAAAATATCTTGGAATTATTACAAACAACAATGTGGTAACATTTATTTGTTATGTTCAGGCTGTTATTAGTTATTTAAAAAAAGTAACTTTCACAACATCTTTCATTTCAGTGTGTGGACATGTAACACATGATTTTAGGGAAAATGATGGGTTATACTCTCTGTCCTTCTAAATGATGAAAATTTAATAATTTGTTTGATTAATAGTCAAATTTTGGGCACCATTTTGTGCAAGATGTGGTCTATTATTATGTGCAGGTAATGCAAGGTACATGGGCAAGACAGGACAAAATTTAGTGTCTCAAACTGCTGCAGGCCACTTGTTCTTAGATGTCGCAGCTTGGAGGTGTGTTGCAGCTATGAAAGAATGGCACTCAGAATAATAACAGCGATATCATTCAAGCAAAAACAAAAAAAGTTTTAAAACTGCCATTCTGTCATTCGTTCTCAAATTTTTTGCTCTAAAATGTATTCTCACTGGGCAGCTGAATGAGACATGAATACTATTCTATTTTGTATTACTGGCTGGATAGTGAATCAGAGTTCTTGAATTGGAAATATTTTATGACTTTTAACTGCGAAGCCATAAATGGAAATTAATGAAATGCTTTTAGAGCTGGCTCCTGAACAGACACCATCAAACATATCTCAAATAAACTTTCTAGGAAATTTAATAGTAAATGTTCTTCATTGTATTTTTTTCTCAGTGAGAAACTTTACCTCTTCATTCTGCTGCAGTGATAGTCTTGAATACAGCCACTGCAGAAGTTGCTAATTGTTGACTGTGTCACCTGACGAAAGGAAATCATTTTTTGATCCAGTGAGATGAACTATTTGTCAAATAAATAGACAGGCACTGTAATTCACTTCAGGTTCTTTATATTAGCCCAAAATCCAATCTCATCAACAAAACTGTTACAATAGGCTTTTGTATCTTACATATATCTCTTTGGAAACATCTAGCAAGTGCCACTACAGACAACATATTTGTAATTCGAGCAGTTGTTATACGACCGTATTATACATATCCGATTAGAGGTATGTGTCAATGAATAAAGAAGATTTAACAGACTGGTGTTAAAAGGAGAAATATTTTGGCCAAAACATCAATTTGACAATGATTCCAGCTTTCTTTCAGTCTCTAGCACCGAAGACACTGCAAAGGAAAAGATCAGGACCATGGTTATTCGGATCTTATTACCAGGTACGAATTATAATTAATTTATGAAATAGGCAACCAAAGAAAATGTGTTAAGTAGTATTCACTGATCAACAAAAGGATACAGATCAAAAATAAACACTCCAAGCTGTAGAGTATTGTTTCCCAGCTTCAGATTTGTTATGGTTTTGTCACAACTCTTTTAATTATTTGTTAAATAATTCCTTTTAGTATTAAATTCTAATAGTTATTAGACTATTGTCATCAACAGCAGCAACCATTTGCTAGACACTGCTAAATAAAGGTCTCCACCAGACTTCTCTGTGCACTGTGATACGCATCTATGCTGTCCCTCTGTATGTTCTGATTTTGCCTACCTACCACCCATTAGGTTCTCATCTTGGGCTTTTCTTATCTCTTGGAATCCAGCAAAGTCATTCCTTGTTCCACCTAGCTTCTGTTTGATTGGCTACATGTCCCACCTGCCTTCATTTCATTTTCACCACAGTCTGAGTCAATTGCATTGAAAGGAAAATCACTCAAGTTATAGATAAACATAAAATACCAAGATAGTCATCTGTATGATTAAATATATACAATAATTTGAAGTACATATAAAGGAATATGAATTTTTAGTTTTGTTCCAGTGTAACACAACAGCTTTGTGTCCATAAATGGCTGTCTCAACACTAAGACACCGAATAGGAGTATCCAGAAAGGTATCTATATAGGCACCATTCCATCTCTAAGCTATACATGAAAATGGGAATAGTGGAAAGGAGGTGGCAGTATGAGGCAGTACAGACTTAGGAAAGTTACCATTCACCAATACCTGATACAAGTAATCACTTATTTTGATTGTGTAATAAACACAGTTCTCCAAAAGAACAAATTTATTGACAAATAGTAAACATAACTAATTGTACCGCAAAGAATACTAACATGAATAACAGATGACACTGACATAAAAACAAATAACAATAGCAACATTCTCCCCATCTTTTTCTGCCAGAGAAATGAGCAGCCATACAGGTGACATCTCATCTACCAATAGTAGTGATGGTGATTGTCTGGACCTTCTCCTTTCCATACTGCCTGAGCTCTGAACAGCCTGCAGCTAAATTTGGTACTGATAGATTAATTCCTTCAAAAAAACACATAATTTCACATTAAATATTAATAATAGCACTCTTGTCTTTACCTCCTGCAGCAAAGACACTCATGTGTGTGTTTAAAGCCACAACAATTGTGGCTTTCGGGAAGTGTGAGCAGTAGGTGTCTGTTGGTTCCCTCAGAGTGGCAGAAAAGAAGAAGGGACTACACATGAGCCCAAAGGATGTCACTGTAACTGATAAACAGTTCTTTTTCCAGTATTTATGCATTCTTATGTTTCCCTTTCAATGATGCTGTACCAGAAAAAAATCTCATCAGATCCCTATCATTTGGATGAAGAATCAAATGCATTATATCTATGATGTCAGGGTTGGAGGTGAAATCCAAGTACATACATGTTACTGAGACAGTCTTCAAGATACCATTCGTTTCAAATATAAAGTGATTACAAACATTAATTCTTCCAACAATTCAGGATCTCTTTGAATGACAGATCGATCTTGACGATGACTGTCATACAGCCCACGTCCCAGAAGCTGCAGATAGTATCTTCAGACAGGGTGACAATATTCACTGTTGAGTAACTTATGGATGCTCCTGAATGGCTGCTACTAAGTACCCAACCAATCTTCAATGATATTAGTGCAAAGGATGGAGAAATAAGTATTGGCACAGCATGATTAACTGTTTACCAATACTGATAAATAAATGTTGTATGACTAGGGCCTCCCTTCGGGTAGACTGTTCACTGGGTGCAAGTCTTTCGATTTGACGCCACTTCAGTGACTTGCGAATCGATGGGGATGAAATGATGATGATTAGGACAACATAACACCCAGTCCCTGAGCAGAGAAAATCTCCAACCCAGCCAGAAATCAAACCCAGGCCCATAGGATTGACATTCTGCCGTGCTGACCACTCAGCAACCGGTGGTGGACACCAATACTGGTGTGCACCTATGAATAATCTCATTGGAAGATCCAACGTGTATTTAGGATCAGCTAATTGTAATTTTTGCGTCTTAGTCAAAATTTCTGAACCTTGAGGAACAGTTAGATGTTGCCAGAAGGAATGTGTACTCTTGAATGTAGTAAGACAGATTTCTTGAATGTTACGCATACTTCTCAGGTTTAACTCAACAATGTGGTGTCAAGATGTTGTAACACAGAAGTCTCAAGGGATGGAATGTCAGAAATTCAGTGGCATTGGTTTTCAGTTTCAAGCTGTCAGCTGAGAATTTGCTTATGAAACTAGACTGACTGCTCCCAACCAAAACTCAATGAGTGACCGTACTAAAACTGAAGGTCTTGCAATGAATAGATGTGTGATTTGAAGATATGTGAAACTCAATGACACTCAGCACACATTGCCAACTGAAGTAGAATTTGTGAGAGCCGTTTCAGAGACAGAGTTTTCATTGCTGGTGCTGACGGATTTGTGATGGCTCTTTTTGCATTACAAGCAAGAAGCTCTCCCTTCATGGCACAGTTGTTAACATCACAAACATCATTGAGGCACAGGGAACAACAGCTATTTGGTTTCAGTCAGAATTCGTTAGTGTTACTCTCTTGTGTCCAGTGATCTAAATGCACAGAAAATATACAGTATGGCTTTCTCCTCTTGGATTTGCATTGTGACCATCTGATCTATAATTAACAGCTGCAGAAGGAGGCAAACTTGTGGGGTTATATTCTGCTCTTGTTTTCTGTAGAGTGAGTGTTCCATGTAACTCTTCATCAAAAACTTGAATAATTTCAAAATATTTTCTTCTGATAACTGCTCCCAATTCGCACAAATAATCCATCACTTGCACATATTGTCAGGGAAAGCATATAGTATCTTTTGTGTGTGTACAGGTTCATACACATTCACAGTTTCACTTAGCAAATGAAGATTTATGAAAGTTAACCAAGGCATGGCAAGATATTCCTGATGGGTTTTATTTTATTGAGATACTCCAGTTGAGGTATGACTATTCAATTGTGACCTCCAAATGACATGTTCAGTATACTCTTTATGTATCTGTATGTTGACGTTACTGAGATACCATCTAAGAGCAGTTCTGCTACTCATTAAATATATTCTTTAAGAAAAGTATGTTTATTAACAGTTGACAGAGAGGGGGTGTCTTCATTGGAGGATTTAAGACTGGTCCCAGAAACATGGCAATTTACGGTGTCAAAGGAAAAGGATACTAACTTAAGTGATGGCAGCTTTACAGAATTAGTGCATGACACCACAATGAAGGCCTGTTCTATACTATCAACTGTGAAATGGAAACAGAAAGACTACTTTCAATACCTTTCACTGGCTCTAGAATAGCAAGCTTTTCTTTGTCTATGTACTCTTTGCATGTAACAATGCTGCTTTCATAACCATCATGGACAAAAGGTCATAAATGGCACTGTGTAGATGCAACAGAAGTACTAAAAACTCTTCTAAGCAACTCTTACAACATTGCCATTCCTTAAGCAGTGAGTCATCTTTTAACTCATTAGTTATAGCGGTGATCCTCTTGATATTGGTCCTCTCCTACACTTCCTTTCTTTTATGAGTGTGCAGCATGTTCTTGTCTGCTACATTCATTGTTGCTAACAACTGTTACCAAAGACATTGAAACAGATGATGCAATATGCCAAGGAATTCAATACCTGTAAGCACATTTTGTTCATTGTATGCATGTGTAGTGATGTAGGAAATGCTAGACAACAATGGAGCACATGTGACAACAGAAAATCTGAAACTGCCTGGCAGATTAAAACTGTGTGCCGGGCTGAGACCCGAACTCAGGACCTTTGCCTTTCGCGGGCAAGTGCTCTACCAACTCAGCTACCCAAGCACGACTCACGCCCCGTCCTCACAGCTTTACTTCTGCCAGTACCTCGTCTCCTACCTTCCAAACTTTAGAGAAGCTCTCCTGCAAAGGTAGGAGACGAGGTACTGGCAGAAGTAAAGCTGTGAGGACGGGGCGTGAGTCGTGCTTGGGTAGCTCAGTTGGTAGGGCACTTGCCCGCAAAAGGCAAAGGTCCTGATTTCGGGTATCGGCCCAGCACACAGTTTTAATCTGCCAGGCAGTTTCATATCAGCGCACACTCCGCTGCGGAGTGAAAATCTCATTCTGGGAACAGAAAATCTATTTGCAAACTTTTAACATGTTATGCGTAGTCAGTAAAGAAAAGCAATGATAGGTGTCAGTTTACAAGCATAATGTCACAGTTGTATAGTCAAACATTCCACGTCCACCATGCATCTCTTGCTATTACTCCCCCCACATACACACTACTGTTGAGCACACAAAACCATGACTACTAGCCTAATATGAACATGCTTCCTTCAAAACTCTGGATTGAAAATAAGACAGATTAAGGTACAACATGTGACATTTTCTCCTCTAATAAACAACCTTAATGGCAAAGAGTAAACATAATAAATTTTATGTTGAAGAATACAAACAAGAATCACAGATAAAGTTAACATTAAGTATATAACAATGTGCAACAAAGAGTGATACATAAAAATGAGCTCAATTGTAACTCACATCAGTGAATGGTAATTTCATATGCTTATCTCCTTCTAGTCCACCCATCCCCCTCCACACTTACCACGTGCAGCTTAGCATGATGCATACGTAGGTACATTTGTACATACCTAGAAATCCCCCCCCCCCTCCCCCAGCCCCAGTATTTTCATGATGAGGCAGCCAGACACATTGCACAGTGATAAAGTTACATGTCTAAGGCTGCGATTATTTGGAGCAGTGTGGCACGATCAGAGCTGCACAGCGCAGCAAACAGGGCAGCATCGGTGAAACGAAGCTATGCTGCTCAATGGATGTGGTTATAGTTGAATTGAATTGAATTTTATTTGATCCTGTAAGATTACATTGTGTACAGTAAATGTACATGTAATATAGGACATGTCAAAGTATTAAAATTCTTTATCAATTATTTTTCTACACCTTTAGCTTACATTTTTACATCACTGATAATGAGTAACAATATATACAAATTTAATGGCATAAGTATTCTGCAACACTGTAAAACTCTTTTTCAATGAGATAGTCTTTAAGTTTCTTTGTAAATTCATTGTGAAGTACACTATCTTGCAGGGTTTTGGGCAGACTTCTTAGTAGTCTGATACCAGAGTACTGGGGTCCTTTTTCTAGCATTGCCAGTCGGTGGGGTATGCTCCGTACTTCATTCTTCTTTCTTGTATTGTGGGTGTGTACACTAGCATTTGTAATCCAGACCTCACTACCTTTTGTGATGTACATTATTGTTTTGTATATACACAACGATGAAAAAGTTAAGATACCTAAATTCTTGAAACAGTTTCTGCATGTTTCAGAGGTCTTTCTTCTTAAAATGTTCCTAAATGCTTTTTTTTGTAATGTGAACACTCGTTTTGTCTCTTGTTTGTTTGAGTTTCCCCACACCGTCACTCCATACTGTAAGTATGGTTCGGAAAGTCCATGATACACTGTACACAGAAGGTTCTTATCTGAATACTGTGATAGCTGCATCATTAAGAATATGACAGAGCTCAGTTTCTTACAGACATTATTAATATGTTTTTTTTTTCCATTTCAGTTCATTATCCACAAGAATACCTAAGAATCTAGCAGATTCTACTTCTTCCAGCCTTGTTCCGTCAACCACTAAATCCATGTCTACAGCCTTTTCCTTGTTTTTAAACACTGCATACAGTCTTTTCTAGATTTATAACCAGTCCATTTTCCAACAGCCATTGAGCTGTGACATTTGCAGACATGTATGCTCTTCTCTCAAGCTGTTCCATATTTTGGTCACTATTTAGTATTGTCATGTCATCGGCATACAATATTTTCTTTTCTTCCTCCTCAACACCTATATCATTAACAAATACATTAAATAACAATGGCCCCATTACCAAACCCTGCGGCACTCCATATTTGATGGATTTGGTTTCTGATTGGTACGAGTTTCCTAATGATACATACTGCTTGCGGTTGCACAAGTATGATTTTATCCATTCACCTGGGTGCCCCCGAATGCCATAGTTGCTTAATTTTTGTATCAGCATTTCATGGTCAATGGTGTCAAATGCCTTTGAAAGATCCAGAAACATTGCAGAGACAACCTTTTTCTCATCTAAGGACTGTAAAATGTATTCTGTTAGACTGACAATTGCTGATTCTGTAGATTTGCCCTTTCTGAAACCATGTTGTGAGGTCATGAGAATGTTATGTTTGTCCAAATAGTTAACTAATCTGGTATACATAAGCATTTCTAGGATTTTTGAGAAACCTGATATCAGTGAAACTGCTCTGTAGTTGTTGAGATCATCCTTACACCCTTTCTTGTACACTGGCACTACCTTCGTTATCTTCAGTTTTTCTGGAAAAATTGCATCTCTGAAAGAACAGTTTGCTATGTTCAGCAGTGGTGTTACTATCTCCTCACATACCAGCTTTATTACATGATTTGATATTTCATCGCCACCAGCTGATTTCTTGGACTTCAGTTTCTGTATAGTTTTCCGCAATTCATCTTCCGTGACTGGTCTTAAGAACATAGTACTGCATGATCTTTTTCGTACCTTAATACCCTTCTGTTTTTGACTATTTCTTTCCAATTTTAGGTTTTCTACTACACTGATATAGTTATTATTCAGTATGTTTGCTATTTCCATACCATCTGTGACCACTGTGTTGTCTACTTTAATTGACCTAATACCTTCTTCTTTGTTTGACCCATCTTTTTCCTTTATTTCAGCATTGATTGCATTCCAAGCTGCCTTTGCCTTGTTTTTTAAGTTCGCTATAGTGGTGTCAATTGCTCTTGCTTTCGCTTCTCTTATACTTCATTTTTAACATTTTATAGTTTTCAGCTTCGCCCATCCGTCTCACGTCCTGAAGCTTCCTTCGCTGTTCTAGTATTTCACTCGTAATCCACTGTGTTTGATCTTGATGCCTTTCTTGTCTCTTTACTTTGGGAAATGCTACATTAAAATGGTACTTAATTGTTGAAATAAATGCATCATATTTTTCATTTACACTCTGGGCCTGTAGGGTTTCATTCCAGGTTTCCTTACTTAACATTGTTCTAAAGATGTTGATATTTTGTTCACTGATGATCCTAATTTCTTTGGTTGTTTGTTTTGGTTCTGATACTGTGTCATTACTTCTGCAAAAGCTGATTAGTTGTCCATGATGATCAGATATTTCTGTCTGAACTACATGTGACTCATAGTTACACATATTAGTAATTATGTTGTCAATAATTGTCTCACTTTGTGAAGTCACTCTTGTTGGTGCAGTTATTGTCACTTTCATGTTATGCTGTATTAACAATTCTTCAAAATCCTGTCTTATTTTTGTGTCTTTTCCCATGTCAATGTTGAAGTCTCCACATATAATAAGATTTCTCTTCATATTCATTCTCAATAAGCTAGCAACTTTTTTTAGAAAGATGCTAATATTGCCACATGGTGACCTGTACACACAAAACACTCTAAAATCCTCTGCCACTATACCAGTAACTTCAAAGTCTTTTTCTCTAGCTATGGGAAATGTAGCAGCTTCACTGTTTACATTCTTTGATAGAGTACCTGTTTTAATATATATACAAACGCCACCACCCTTATATTTAGATCTGCAGAAGTAACTAGCTAGTTTGTAGTCCTTTATTGCCACATTATGTATTTTACTTTCAGTTAGTCCATGTTCACTTATGCATAATATGTCTGGTCTTACTTCACTCAGGAGTACTTCTGCTTCTAATTTTTTGTTACCAAAGTATTGAATATTTTGATGAAGTACTTTTATGTAATTTTTCTTTTGTTGGTTTACATGTTGTGAGCTGTATTCTGGGGCAAATTCTTTAGTATCGTCTTTTTTTGTATGGTGCTTATATTTTTCTTTTCCAGCTGGAGTGTATGATTTTTCATCCCCTTCAGGCCATATTAGTTTCCCTTGCATCTAATGATTGCAGACATCTGCAAACATTCTGCTGAACGTTACAGACCCCAGTCTATTTAAATGCAAGCCATCCTTCGCTAGTGAGTTTTCACATAGGAATTTGTTTGGGTCTATAAAAATTGCCCCAAGACGATCACATTGTTCTTTAAGAGCACAGTTTATTTTGGCGATATATTTTTCACTCACCGACCTTCTGTTTATGATTCCGCTAAGTATCAGACGAGATCCTGCATACATATTTCTTGCAGAACGAATCATGTTTCTTGTTTCGCTTGCCATTTCTTCCTCACTGCTGCTCCTTAACGAATTCGTCCCAACATGTATAAACACCCCATTATAGTTACGTCTGGTTTCAGAATTCGGTTCTGTATTATCTTGTCTTGCATTTACCATATTTTTAAAATGTTTACCGAGTTGATGCGTTCTAATACCAGGTCGTACGTCGATCTTGCAATTGGGGACAGCGATATTCTTCAGCAGCGAATCGCCAATTATTAAAAAGTCATTTTCCTTTTGTTGCGTATCTGTCGCCTTGTTTTTCCTTTTGCTGTATGTCACCACCTTCCATTTATATTTATCTTCCGGTTTTTGGCTTACTGAGTTTACCGAGACATCAACGGGAACACTTGAAATGTTGTTTTTAAAGTACGATCGGTCATTCGTATTTTCGCGATCTTCTTGCTTTTCCGTTTGATGGCTTTTACACACACAGGACGTCTTTTCTTGTATTAATGTATCGTTTTCTTTCTTGATGGTTGAAAGTTCGGTTTTTAATGCCTCAATGTCACTTCGTAGTAACTTTATAATTTCGTTTTTTGTATCAACTGCACTTACAAGATCGGCCGTTTCGTCACGTAAACAACCGTGACATGTCCACGGAAAATCATCGCTGACGAACTTTAGATTTTCTTTCGCGCACTTTTCGTGTAACCAGAAGTTGCATTTGATACACAGAATACCCTTCATCACACGCTTTTTACATTCTCTATACGAAGAACTGTTCATTTTTTGCCTTTTTAACGAGAGAGAAGCGTCACTACACTTTCCTATCGGCGCCATCTTACCAATCTGCAAGCAGAGCTGCACAGCACAGAGTCGCACCACAGTCTAATATAAGACTGTGGTCGCACTGAGCAAATCAAATATGTTTGTTTTTGAGAGCAGCGACCAGACCGTTTGAGTGACTTCAGCTGCATTCAAACTACACCAAGAGCATTCGGCTGTTGCTGTGGGTAGCAGGGTCACTAGTGTTACTGGTGTTGGTGTTTCTTCTGTTGTACTGTTGAGAAAGTGGCATCAGCAGGTGCATTAATAGCAGCTGTTTCTTCTTGGCATCCACTATGGGGCCAGCAAAAGGTTGCAGGAGTATTATAGATGACGCGTACAAAATACATTCCCTTATTCTCTTGTTTCTTTCACTGTCTTAAAATGACGGACAATAATAAAGGTGAAGTAACAAGTAACAAACTCACAAAAGTCATATTTTTATTGTGTGACAAAAAGTTTTCAAAACTATCTTATTTGGACAGCTTTATTTGAAGCTCTGTTAAAGTTTCCTACTGTCTGCTACAGGGAGCGAAAGGCTATTTACAATTTGTACAGAAACCAGATGGTATTTACAAGAGTCGATGGGCATGAAAGGGAAGCAGTGGTTGGGACGGGAGTGAGACAGGGTTGTATCCTCTCCCCAATTTTATTCAATCTGTATATTGAGCAAGCAGTAAAGGAAACAAAAGAAAAATTCGGAGTAGGTATTAAAATCCAGGGAGAAGAAATAAAAACTTTGAGGTTCGCCGATGACATTGTAATTCTGTCAGAGACAGCAAAGGACTTATAAGAGCTGTTGAACATAATGGACGGTGTCTTGAAAGGAGGATATAAGATGAACATCAACAAAAGCAAAACGAGGATAATGGAATGTAGTCGAATTAAGTTGGGTGATGCTGAGGGAATTAGACTAGGAAATGAGACACTTAAAGTAGTAAAGGAGTTTTGCTATTTGGGGAGAAAAATAACTGATGATGATCGAAGTAGAGAGGATATAAAATGTAGACTGGCAATGGAAAGGAAAGCGTTTCTGAAGAAGAGAAATTTGTTAACGTCGAGTATAGATTTAAGTGTCAGGAAGTCGTTTCTGAAAGTATTTGTATGGAGTGTAGCCATGTATGGAAGTGAAACATGGACAATAAATAGTTTGGACAAGAAGAGAATAGAAGCTTTCGAAATGTGGTGCTACAGAAGAATGTTGAAGATTAGGTGGGTAGATCACGTATCTAATGAGGAGGTATTGAATAGGATTGGGGAGAAGATAAGTTTGTGGCACAACTTGACTAGAAGAAGGGATCGGTTGGTAGGATATGTCCTGAGGTATCAAGGGATCACAAATTTAGCATTGGAGGGCAGCGTGGAGGGTAAAAATCGTAGAGGGAGACCAAGAGATGAATACACTAAGCAGATTCAGAAGGATGTAGGCTGCAGTAGGTACTGGGAGATGAAGAAGCTTGCACAGGATAGAGTAGCATGGAGAGCTGCATCAAACCAGTCTCAGGAGTGAAGACCACAACAACAACAACAACACTGTCTGCTAAGTGCCTTGTATAGAAAGCTCGATGTTGCTCATTGACACTGAAGTATCCTTGTAGGTCAATGACAGTGTTGCGAAGAGCATCTACATTTCATAATACCATCAGTAAAATCTGGTGAGGTTTGTACTGATTTCCAAAATATGCCCCACTTAGCATTCATTATACCTAAAGCACATTCAATTAATTGTCATGTTCTGGAAGAGCGTCTGTCAAAATATTCTTTCACTGGATACAAAATTCATCAACTGTAAGAGTTAAAAAAAAGGCCATAACAATGGATATGACTCATCCCATACGAATGCAAAAGGCAACGTAGCTAATGTCTTCAGTAGTGGAGAGTCTGGATTAGATTAGATTAGATTAGATTTACTTTCATTCCAATTGGTATACTGAGCTCCCCTTCTTGCATCAAATACACTATAACAATGAATCTATCACTTTTGCTTTCCTTCTCGTGTCACCCAACATCAATTATAATGAATTTCCTCTGCAACTGCTTGTACGATGATTTGAACGAATATGTTTTACAGTTATATGCATTGTACCAGAATTTTCTGAGCATTTTAGACGAATGTGTTTTCTGTCAACATAACTGACAGCATCTGTGAAGTTCTGTATGTTGTATAAATCATTTACAGCATTTAGAAAATCACTTTCAGAAGTCACTGGTGTGTTTTCACATGAGGGAATCCCACAACACTTTGAGAGTTGACTCCACAATTCCTGCAACCGTTATGAATCCTATAGTGAATGTCAGAGCCATATCTCAAAACTGATACAAGTCTCATTTCACCAGCTGTGCATTACCTTTAAAAAATTATACTATTCCACTGAAAAAATTTGCAGTTACTTCTATGGCCCATTAGATAAGGAAGTTATGCACAGTAACCATGTGGCAACCTACTTTTCTCATTGTGTGCTATCATTTGCCAAATTCTTGTTTCAATATCTCAACTCATTTATAAGATACAAAGGTATTATGAATATTTCATTCTCAATTTATCACCTGGACAGGCGAGCAGAATGGGGAGTGCTATATTGACCCATTCTCTCGAGAAGTTTAAACAATAGTTCAATATGTTAACCACATTTGGTATGCAGCAACATGTGACCTAACATGCACCAAATGCCAATTCATAGCGATCTTTATTTTTCAATCCAAACTATTCAATTGTCTGATACTATCTTGATTAATTTTGAAATATCACAATAACTATGATGATTAATGAAATGATAAGCAGTTCGTCGTGACGCTGACGAATAAAACTACTAGATGCGTGACAATATCCCCCCCCCCCCCCCCCCCCCGAGTAGTTTCTTTAAAATCATTTGAGAATGACTGCAGATTTACCAGCTTGTGCATTTACCATCCATGCTCTCAAGTGAGCCTGCCGGCTGTCGGACCACTCCCTGGTAGATAGTTAAGCTGTACATGAATTGTAAAGGTTAATTGCAATAATTTAAGTGCAACTGTAACTTGATATTATTAAGATATTACCTGATATTATTAAGAAAGCCTATTCTACTGTATGTGGTCAACGGCATTGAAAGAGTCTCATTATGGCCCCACTGTACGTGGGTGCAAAGCAACAAAGCACATCTGCGTGACACACAGCTCTGCTCTGGCCAGTAGCACTGCTTCACTATAATCGCTGGAACCAAGCTGAATATAAGCTTGATTTATTATTATTCCTGGTGCAGCGTTGTAGGCAGTAATTTTACATTGAACAGGGCCCCCAGTTTTTAAAGGCAAATTTGGAGGTCACCAGTTGATTCTTGTTTCTTCTGCTAATATTAAGCTGTTATCATACATTCATAACTCAGTTAGCTACATACGTGTACAAATAATCTTCAATAGAAAGTTAATGAATACACCTCAGAACAGAATGTCTATGCTTAACTCACATCCTGATTTGGTAGGTATCTGAAATGTGGATCAAAACTTGAAGGTATTAACTAGTAATTATGCCTGTAACTATTCAGGACATGAATACAACTTACTCAGAATGTACTATGATTTGAATTTTGAGATGTTAAGATACCTGCATTAAAGAAGATCTTTGTAACTTCAATTTAAAAAGATGTATGATTTTGGAACATGTAAATTTTAACAATTGAAAAATTGAGAGAGTCAACCTTATTTGTAAAGAAAACAAAAGCAGGGTTATTGCAGCTGAAGAGCATGATTTCCAGATGAGCTTGTAAAAGACATGTAACACTACAGAATTTATAAAAGAAAACCAACAGGAAAATAACTGCAAACTTCCCGTTGTTTGGAAAAGCATCTTACAGAAAATATAGTAAACTCATTTGTACAGAATGACACTCAAGATTTTTTTAGATGAATATCCATCACAACAGGGTTAACAAAAATGGGGAGAAATCGATCAATCAGGATAAAGCATTCTATTTAAAATTGTTGTCTACAAACAACTATCAAAATCTAAAACATGAATACATCAAAATCTAACTGCACTATAATTTCACCTACACCATGCAGCAATTTTCTACAAAGGCTATCCAGAAAAGAATAATGTTAATGTAATTAGGAACCATGAACTTGATCACACTCACTTCATTTCATCCATTTCAATAAAAAATTAACTCAGAAATAATTAATGATATCAATATAATAGAAGGAAACATTCCACGTGGGAAAAATTATATATAAAAACAAAGATGAGGTGACTTACCGAACGAAAGCGCTGGCAGGTCGATAGACACACAAACAAACACAAACATACACACAAAATTCAAGCTTTCGCAACAAACTGTTGCCTCATCAGGAAAGAGGGAAGGAGAGAGGAAGACGAAAGGAAGTGGGTTTTAAGGGAGAGGGTAAGGAGTCATTCCAATCCCGGAAGCGGAAAGACTTACCTTAGGGTAAGTCTTAGGGTAAGTCTTTCCGCTCCCGGGATTGGAATGACTCCTTACCCTCTCCCTTAAAACCCACTTCCTTTCGTCTTCCCCTCTCCTTCCCTCTTTCCTGATGAGGCAACAGTTTGTTGCGAAAGCTTGAATTTTGTGTGTATGTTTGTGTTTGTTTGTGTGTCTATCGACCTGCCAGCGCTTTCGTTCGGTAAGTCACCTCATCTTTGTTTTTATATATAACTCAGAAATAAGTTAGATGCAACATTGATAAATGCAATATCCACTGTGTAATATCAAACCGATTAAAAAAAGATATAAGCCAAAGTTTTATTCTTATTTTGAAACATATGACTATAACTGTAACTGTGTATCCATTTTTCTGAGATAATCACAGTACTTTCAAAGAAATATATTTTGCAGAACAAAATTATCTTTGAACACATTATAAAGTTATACAAACCTGCTAGAGTTAGAATGAATTTCTTCCTCCTGTCATCCACAATCCCCATGACTACACATCAGGTTCAACTGTAACAAGAGTGGACATGTTTTTAATATTGCCCCATCATGAATTGTGACAAATCCATTTAATGTCGTTGTTATACAGGGTCAGTCAGGAGGAAAGGTACATACTTTGAGGGGTGATAGCATTAGTGATTCTGAATAAAAAACTATTCTGAAATGTTTCTGAGATGGAACACATTTCATGTACACTGTTATTTATTTTCTGTATTATTCAAACATTGTCATCATTTAAAAATATACACAGTAGAGTGGAGGAGGTTAAGATAAACAATGTGACAAAGGACACTTGTGGTCTATCAAGTCGAGAAAGAACTGTAAATTGGCCTACAAAAACCGCCCAAGCTACAGCGCATGTGCATTGCACAATGTTTTCAGTATTCTTGTACTCTTTTGCGCAAACCATTAGTCATACAAAAAGAAGGAATAGGACGTTCTTTGTAGGGAATTTAATGTAGTTTAATGGAGTTTAATTTAATACCCCCTTGAAGCACTTTTGCCCTGACTAACACTGTATTTAAACCTGTCACACAGCTGGTAAAACAGACTGGAATAGTTCTGTACTCATAACAAAATGTGGCGCTAGATCTATTGTGTTACTAGATCTATTGAATTACAGTGCTTATTCCTATGCTATTTCTATTTATTTATACCATGGCCACTTTCATCATGTAATCACTACAAGCCATTTTTTTTTTCTTTTTCATTTTGTTTTGTCCTACTACAGATCATGGGGCTCGTCTTAAGTCTCAGCTAGGGTCCTCTCCTTTTTCTTGACCCAGTATGCCTTCATCTTCTGGCTGTGAGCCTGCTTCCTCTCATCCATCCACTTAGGTCTGGTGGTGCCTGTACACTTCTTGCTTGTGAGAGACAGTGGGAAGAATCCCTGCCGGATGGCCTGCCAGTATTGAATTTGGTTCTCGCTCATCTTTAATGGGATCTGCAGTTCCTCTAAGTCTGATTTAACAGATGTGATCCTCTTGGCTTTGGATGCCTTTCCCTTCTTATCACTGTGAAGATTTGTTGGTGAGCCTGGAGTGATTCAGGCAGGTCATGTGCCCATAGAAGGTTAGTCGCCTTTTTCTCATACATGTTACTATGTCTTCCTGATGTTCGTAGAGCTCGTTATTGTGCCTGATTCTGTAGAAGGGAGAACTGATAGAGGTACTCAAAGTACCCTCCGCCACACACCGTCAGGTGGCTTGCGGAGTATGGATGTAGATGTAGATATAGATGTAGGTACCGTCTTCCTCCCTTATTGGTCCTAGTAGTCTCCTCAGGATCTTCCTCTCTTTAAGTTCTAGTTTCCTGAGTGGGCCCTTTTGATCCATCAAGAGACACTCAGAGGCATAGAGTGCACAGGGGTTTACTACAGAGTTGTAGTGCTTCAGCTTTATGTTCTTGGATAGGTACTTGAAGGTATAGATGTTCTTACAGGAATGATAAGCCCTCTCTAACTTGGAGCATCTGGCGTCTATGGTCAAGGTTTCGCTCTCGCCTGCTGAGATCCATTCTCCCAAGTACTTGACTGCAGGACTTTACAGACAGTATTCTGGTAATGTGCGCCGTGGAATTTGAATCCCCGACAGTCGTCATGGACGTCGAAGACCCATAGAGGTCTCTGTACCATCGCGGCGTAAGCTGTGGCGGCACGTGCCTCCTGGCCCACATTTAGAGTGAGGGCGCCACAGTGGAACACATGGTTGCAGTGGCCAATAGCGGGGTCCCCAATTGAGTACTTAAGCATCTGCCTGTTGCTCAGCCTGCCAGTCTAACCTCGCGTGCGTCTCAGGACATATTGCCTCAGACTGCATACTGACTTTCGTGTTTCTATATGAGTGGACGTGGTTGTCTTGTTTGGTTCATGATTCTGTTGTCTGTTCTTGTTGTGTCGTAAGGTCCTCCGTTGGTCGTGTCCGTCCTCTCCCGCTGTGTTGTTGTTCGCGGGCCACTCCACGGGTCCCGCCACGTTTCCGTCACTACAACCCTGCGACCGTTCCAGTCGCCGTTACAACAAGTATTATTTCCTAGTGGGACTGTAGAAGAAGCCTGCTTGATATTGGTGATGAACTCCGTCTTCCATATGTTGATCCTCAGGCTGATTTTTGCTGCAATACTGTAGAGGCTCTGTAGTTGGGGAGTAGCCTCCTCCAAGCAGTTGGCCAATAGGGTGAGATAATCAGCAGAGGCTAGACAGTGTACATTAAGGTTGTCTTTCTTGTACCCAAGCTTCAGTCCTGCTTCTGGTGACGATCTGGAAGTCTATTCTTTGACGATTTTCTCCAGAACACAGCTGAAGAGGATGCAAGAGAGGCAATCCCCCTGCCTGACTCCTGTCTGGATGGGAAAGCTTGCAGAGAGTTCACCCCTGAACTTGACTTTGGAGGTTGTGTTCTTCAGGGTACCTTGGATCAGTCTGGTAGTCTTCCCATCTAGGCCTAGTTCCCACAGGGTAGAGAAGAGAGTTGGTTGATCTACTGAGTCATATTGCTTCTGGAAGTCTACCATAATGGCTACCCAGGGGTGTCCCCCTCAGCTCCTATATGAGAGGATGGTCTTGAGGTTTTGAATCTGTTCTGTGCAGGGCCCACTTGCATGGAAACCAGCCTGGTATTCGCCTAGTTGAGAGTTTGGTGACTCTATTTTGCAGGGCTTTAGAGAAAATCTTGTAGGCTATAAGCAACAAGAAGATGCCTCTGTAGTTGTTGAGGTTGGTCTTACTTTCTTTCTTGTGTAGTAGATGGATCATGGCTGAGGTCCATCCTTCTGGCAAGACCTCTGTTCTGCAAATGTCCTGAATGATCTGGGTGATACTCTGCAGAGACTTGTCATCTATGTGCTTCCACATTTCTGCAACTATACCATCTCCACCTGGGGCCTTGTTGTTCTTAAGGTCTTTGATGATCTTCTCTATTTCTTCCCTGTTGGATGGTATAGAGTCCTGGTTCCTGACAGTGGGCTCAATGAAAGAAAGTCTCTCTTTTGGCTGTTCTGCATTGAGGAGTTTCTGGAAGTATTCTGCAAAGGTTTTTGTGCAGTCCCTGTTATTAATTTTGTAGTTACCCATTTGGCTCTCTGAGATGTAGGGTTGGGACCATGTATGAAGTCATCTGTTTCTTGAAATGCTTGTAAAGATCTCTTGAATTGTTTTTCTTGAAGTCTTCTTCTGTCTGTAGTATTTGAGGCCTGTTGTGATTCCTCTTGGATTTGTGGACGATGCTCACTGTTGTTTTTCTTTGCACTGTGAAAGCCTGATGGTTGGGCTCACCTTTACGCTGATTCCACTTGATCCAGGCTCTATGCCTTTCCTCTATAGCTTGATCACTTTCTGTCGTCCACTAGGGGTGCTTGCCTTTGTTCGATGAAGCAGGTATAGATTCATGAGTGGCATCCAGTAGAGCCTTTTGAAGAGTAGGTCACCCTTATTTCTGTCCGTTCTTCTCAAGAGTGGTCTGGAAGTCACAATCCTTATCACTCAGCTGCTGGGTGTTAAACTTTGGTATTCTCAAAACCTTTGGGGTATTGTGAGCTCTTCTCAGAGGTTGTAGGTTAGTCTTAACTAGAGAGATAATGGTCAGAGTTGAGGTTTGCTCCCCTCACTATCTTGACATTTTGCATTTCCTTCTGGCATCTCCTGTCAATAGCCACATTGTCTATCTGAAACTAACCCAGCATGTGATTCATTATCCATTTATTAATAACTAGTCATTTATTAATAATATAATCCAATAACAAAATCTATTATTACCAACATAACACTCCAGTCTTCATCAGAATATCAGAAGCTGTTATGTTTGGCTGAGGACATACCAGTTGTCAAAAGAAAACACAATCAATTCTCGTGGAAAAAATTGTTTGCTCTACATACCTTTCAGATAATCTGTTTCATGATAAAGATCTTTAATGGGCACTAATAAAAATTGTAGCACCATTTACATAACTACCATTATTGCTAGAGTTTCTCACAGTTCCAGCAGGGTACTGGACTCTTATCAAAAATGGCATACAATTCTCCCACACTTGGCGTATAACTGTGTAATATGACAATATGAAAAGGATATATTGCTACTCACCACACAGATGAGGTGTTGAGTGGCAAAGAGGCACAATGAAAAAAGACTGCTAGATATTATTAGCATAAGACTAAGTCCTTCATCAGATGCAAACAAAACAAAACACACACATGTTTACACACATATGGCCACTGTCGTGTCCAGGTACCTTCTGTTCTGCCAACATGCAGAGGTTAGCACACTGGACTCACATTTGGGAGGATGACAGTTCAAACCTGCATCCCACCATCCAGATTTAAGTTTTCTGTGATTTCCCTAAATCGCTCCAGGCGAGTGCTAAGGTAGTGCCTTAGAAAGGGCACAACCTATTTCCTTCTCCATCCTTGACACAATCCAAGCCTGTGCTCCACATCTCAAATGAACTAGATGTCGATGGAATGTTAAACCCAATTTTCTTCCTTCCTTCCTGCCAACAGACTTGCATACTCCTACCTATTCCCTTCCCTACTGTATATCTTTCCTATCCTCTTCACTGCTTCATGGCACAGGCTTCAGAAGTTGCATCAAGCAACCCATCACAACCCTGCATGATCCCACAGGCAGCCCTAGCATCTTCGTCCACCCTTTTTCTGCTATCCCCCCCCCCCCCCCCCTGCCCCAAGCCCCTTCAGCACTCACACTACCCACCACACTAACACCTCTGTCACCTCAGATGCAGTCGCAAAGGGCCTTCATGCCCAGAGGCAACAGTAGTCATGTGTGAGTTATGCATATGAATGTGTTTGTGCATTTTATTGTATCTACATTTGATAACGAACTTGTTCTGATGGCTAATAATATTCAGCAGGGCTTTTCCATTGTGCATGTCGGTCATTCCACACCTCCTATATTGGTAAGCAACAATCAATCAATTTCATATTGTTGTTATTCCATTTGAGATTTTCCATTGTTTGGCTCAGTAATATGAATTATTCTCACAAAAAAGGAGCAGCCAGGCAAACCGTTCATCACAATGTTACAGAATGTCCCAACAAAGCAAGTTGTGGCATTTGCGATGATTTCCTTAAAACTACGAAACTACGGATGACACAGTTGATAATATTAAAAACTTAAATGTCTGTTCATAAATTACATGTGTTATTGTTTGTATTATATTTAATACTGTTCTTAAAATGATAAATAATTAAATAGCCAATAAACAGACAGACAAACTAATATTCCCACCTGGTAGTAGAAAGTAGTCCCAGATATGATTTTTTCACACAATTAATTAAAACAGAGATGAGCAAAATAATGTCGTATACATGTCAAGAGAGTTGTCCATTGCTTTTTAATAGAATGCTTTTTAATAGAATAAGCTGTTTGCTAACAGAGCTCTGTCGAGTACATCACTTAGGGAAATAGAGATGGACTGAACCTGACAATCAGAAGCTGTTACCTATGCATGCATCTATAGCCTACTAACAAGCTTGATAGTGATATTTAAATGTAAATTCACATGCAATTGGAAACTTTAGACTGCTTATCTGACTTTCATCAAAAAAGAGAGAGCATTTCGAAGATCATGCTAAACTTTTGCAAAAATGGATATAGTTTACAGGATACTACATGGTTATGTTTCTCTTTACTGTAAAGTTATATAATTTTATTTAATGGGCATTTACTTACATCAGGTTAAGTTAAATCAGGAAAGTTGAAAAATGTTATGAAAGAATAGTAAAGATGATATCCATTTTATGGGCATTAGTAAACAATTTAGGCTTGCTATGCTTTGAGATTTCAACTGACTGCTGAGTTATTAAAGCCTCTGGTGATATCTCCAGCAATGGAAAATGAAATGTTACATGGAGAATTATGCCTTGAATATGGCCTAATGCCCTAAAAACAAATAACACCAATAACGCAAATACCAACCATGAAAGCCTGCATTCTATGGTTCAAGAATAATAAAGATAGTCAGATGGATACAGGTGAAAGGCATGTAGCCCAGAACACTTACAGCACCTACTTCCTCGAGATTGAAATTACTATTCTTTATCTCAACAATTCAAGGGTTATTTAAAAGATACCAACATATTATGCCTTCAACTAAAATAACAGGTGAAGAATATATACAGGCTTAAAAATTATAGACAGCTGACAACCTTATCTTACTACTATGCCCAAATAACATATGCCACGTCACGTACTGGAACTATCCTGACACATTTCTAGCTATGAAAGAGCAACAGGTATAATTGTGGCATCAGGGTAAAAAATGAACATCTTACATAAATTATATAGAACCCCTTGAAAGTCAGTTTATTCCAATACCATGAAATTTGTGAAGAGGTGTTAAGTGAAGCAGCATTAAACATAACATAATAATACGTTATAATTGTCTTATATTAATTTCAAGTAGTCACTGATGGCATATTCAGTAGTCATATTGCATGTGGAACAAATTAATAGAAGGCAACAAAATTGCTGTTGTAGATACATTTATAAATTTCTTTGACTATCATTTGGATTATATCACTAATGTTATTAATGAACATCATCAATTATAAACTACAAACATGCCTAAACTAACTGTAAATAAACATCTTAATCAGTGAACCAGCTGTACTACAAGAAGCTACAACTCTTTCCATTATACTATTCAGTTCAGTTGCAAACTATTGTTTACATGGATGGATAAAAAGTAGTGGCAACATGATTATAATTCATTCCAGACTTTATTGACAGACATTCACCATGTTAAAGGGTAATTCTAAAAGTAAGGTCTCCAAAGTGTTGAGGCCAAAGGGAAACTGTCTGTGTGGCTGTCAGTCACACTGTTTTTATCCTTGCTCCCTCCACTCTCTACAGAAACCACTGCACATCCACTGGAGTTTTCAGTATTGGCTTGGCAGTCAGTTGTAATGGAGCTCCCGTTAGTCACTAAGGCCAGGCGCAAAGTTCATGCAGTTATTCGGTTTCTGAGTGCAAAAGACATTAAACCAATCAATATTTATCAACAGTTAACAGAAGTGTACAAAGAATCACATATGAATGTCTAAAATGTCCGAAAATTGTGTAGAGAGTTTGCAGGTGGTCTTGCTGAAATTCATGATGAGGAAAGACAGGAGAGTGCCAATTCCTGAAGAGACAGTCACAAAGGTTGAACAAATTGTGTTTCAAGACTGGCAGATCACTCTCCATGAGCTCTGCAATGTTCTTCCTGAGGTTTCTCAAAGCACCATTCACCAGACTTTGAATGAAGTGTTGAAATTTCAGAAGGTGTGCACAGAATGGGTCCCAAAAATGCTGAGAGAAGACCACAAACAGCAAGACACTGAAACTTCCTACCGATTTCTTCAACACTATGCAGATGAAAACGACAATCTTTTGGATTCAATAGTCATGGGTGATGAAACCTGGGCTTTTCACTTCACACATGAGACGGACTTCATGGTACCTGTGACAACAATAAATGCCGACAGGTATTGTCAGACATTCATCCTATAGTCCACACTTTGCGTCAACTTGTTTCCCAGGTTGAAAGAACATGTGGCTGGAAGACACTTCTGTGATGATGATGAGATGAAAGATGAGGTCTGACACTTCTTCAATAGCATCGCAGGCAGTGGGCTGGTATGGCATGGGAATACAAAAACTTCTGCAGCATTTACAAAAATGCCTGGCGATTATGTGGAAAAATAGAAAAAATGTTCAAGCTGCAAAACTATGTACTAGAGACATTACTTCTGGGATCTCCTTCCTCCTCAATATAATCACCCCACATCTTGATCACATTCCCTCATAGAGACAGAAGGCATTGCACACTGTCAGCACATCATCGATGTCTCTCAAGGACCACACTATGGCAAGGATGATATCTTTCCTCGTGTTGTAGTATGTGCCATGAAGAGGTTCCATCATTTTGACAAATAGGTTGTATTCGCACAGACGCAAATCAGGTGAACACGGTGGTTTTGTGTGTGGCATCATGCACTGTCATGGGATGCAGTACCAGAAAGAAATATTGTTGTGCGCTCCGATCACATGCCATTTTAATCTAGATCCACACACGTTCATTGTGTTTTTTAAACATACTATAGGCCTCTAATTAACTAACTCCCACACTTTCAGAGAGTACACACCCCAACTGGCCCAAACACAGCTATCACCGCTCACAGCACATTTCAACTGACCTTCTCCTATTAGCTATATAACAGTGGGCAAGCCATGTGATGCACATCCTTCATGTTATGGCAGTGTTGCATTACTTCCTATAAAACTCATGTAGTTATTTTTCCTTCCCTTCTCTTCCCTTTTCTTTCCCTTCTCCTGATGTAAGCATTTTGACACACAGGCGTTAGAGGTTAAACTGTGTTCTTAAATTTGTATCTGGAGGCCAATTAACATCAAAAAACTCCTTTTTCACTACATAGTCTCACCTTCTTTGGAAAGCTAGTGGCAGCATGTATACTAACATGTAGGTTTTTTGGCAGACTGCTTAATAGCTCAACAGTTGAGTACTGAGGCCCTTTTTCAAGCATTTTCAGTCAGAGGGGTATGTTTCGTATATCGTTCTTCCTCCTTGTGCTGTGGGTGCATCCAGCAGCATTTTGTAATCCTCTCTGAGCTACCTTTTGTGGTGTATATTAATATTTATATATGTACAAAGATAAAAAAGATAAGATGCCTAGATTTTTGAAATTGTTTCAGCATGTTTCAGATGACCTTTTTGTCCATCTGCCAGCTACTTTCATCATAATGCTTGCACCCTGAGTGTTCGCGTGCCCTTGGACCACAAGTGTTTCTCTGATGAGACTACTTACAAATCACATCAGCATGCGTGTTTTAGACGCAATATCTTTTACAAACGATCTGTTTAATCACTGTCTACAGCAGGTGTCCTCTGGTGGCACCTGCCACATTATCAAGCAGCACTTGCATCAGTAAAAAGTGGTGCTACTATCGCAGGGCCAGTTTCTTTAAGGGTCACTTGATCGTCAAACTCCCATGGATATCCTTCCACCTGTTTGGTGCTCCAGGTGCGCAGTCCTCCAGCAGGCAGCATTCACTCGCTCATCCACTTCTGGGCCAGACACTGCTGCAACAGCAGCCCATCAGTTGGAACTTCACTTAGACCAGCCCTGTGGCTCACATCTTCACTGCTGCACCACACCATGCCAAGCAGCCACCACACGGAGTTACTTCAATGACACTCTGTCTCCGCGTTGAGTTATCTCCATGCTGCACTGCCTCCACACCATCTCTGCATAGAGCCCTCACCACATCGGGCTATTCCCACACCATGCTGTCTTCATGTTGAGCCATCTCTATGTCAAGCTATCTTCATGCAATGCCACCTGTGAATCAAGCCATCTACACATACACGCTATACATGTGCCATGCCATCTCCATATCATTGCTTTATAACGCGACTCACCACATCACACTGCAAGCATAATATGCCACCCTGCCCTACATACAATGCTTCATCTCAGTGTCAACACCATCTTCCTGTTGTGTCTCCGCACCTAACATGCTGCACTGATGTTACTCCGATATCGATCGTGGAATGGTATCTCTGCAGCGGACTTGTTTATGTTATACTCTGTGATATGGACAATCTTCGAGTTATAAAGAATGTAGCAACCAGTAGCAGAAACATAATTTATTTATCTTGTTGCAAATTGATTTCGACTGACCAATGGTGTGTCACTTGATGGCAGAAATATGCCAAGGACAGTACTTCTACTTATGGCATGTATCGGTTAGAAAAATGCACTGATGATGGCTGATATCAGTCAAAATCAATTTGCAACGAGATAAATAAGTTATGTTTCCGCGACTGGTTGCTACATTCTTTATAATTTTGTATTCCATGGTCATTGCACAGGAAGGGAACCTTATGGAGCCCAACATTCAATCTTCAATTTGTCATCTAGAATTATATCTGCTGCAAATAAAAGTGCACATACCTGCAACTGTGTAAGCCCTCAGTTATCATACACCATCCTGTGAGGACATTTAAGAGTCTAATTTTTTTATGTGTACATTCTTTCTGTCTCTTGAATGTTTTGAGTTTTCCTATACTGTCACTCCATACTGCAGGTATGGCTGAAAGACTTCATGGTATACTGTGGACAGATGCTGTCTGTCTGCATATTGCAGCAGTTGCTTCATTATGAAGGTGATGGAGCTGCTTCTTACAGACACAATTAACATGCTGTTTCCATTCCAGCTCATTATCCACAGTAATCCCTAAGAATTTGACAGATTCTATTCCTTCCAGCCTTGTGTCCTCCATCTCTAAATCCATGTGCACAGACTTCTCTTTGTGTTTCGTAAAATACTCTCTGTGGAGTGAATATTCCATCTTTTTTCAGACATGCATCTCATATATTTTTAATTCATATTCCAATATTTCAGCTGACAACCTTTCAGCCATTCTTATGGCTTCCAAGTTTTTAAATCACTTTACACACTGTGGATTAGCATCAGTCATAGATAATACTGTTGGTAACATGAAGTTCAATCAAAGATTAAACTTGATGCTTTGTTTCACTCTCAGACGCATCAAGTTTAATCTGTGACTGAGATGCCCTTACATAATAAAAGCAAAACCTGAGTCTCAGTAAAGTGTTCGTATTGCAGCATTGCTCTTTGATCTCACTTAACACAGGCTGTACATCATGCACAAGTGATAACTGATGTTAAAAAATTATGTTTTCAACTCTCTGATCACAAAAAATTCATCCACAAAAGTACACTGCTTCAAAGTACATAATCATAGTTGACTGTCAAATCAAAACATTAGTGCTAAGAGTATATGTTTAACACAGGGCTTTAACAGCAAACAGACTCACCAAAATGGCAGATAGGCTTCAGCTACTGTCTGTGCTCAACACAGATAAAGTCATCTTCCCTTTATTCTAACATTCTTGCTTGCTACCAGCAATTTTACCTCTGACACACGCATGTTTACTCCAACAAATCACCTTGAGAATGGTTGGAAGGCTGTCAGAAAAAATATCGGAACATAAAATAAACATATCCCAGACATTCACCCAAGAAATGATCAAATAGACTTCTCTTTGTTTCTGAGCACCATGTACATAGCCTTTTTCAGGTTTATAATCAGTTCACTTTCCACGAGCCACTGAGCTGAGACATATAAGCTCTTCCTCAAGCTGTCCCACATTTTTTCCACTGTTCAACATTGTCATGCAATCTGCATAAAATATTTTCTTCTCTTTTTATTCAACACCCATATCATTTACAAACAGATTAAACAGCATCAACCCCAATACCAGACCCTGGAGTACTTCATACATTTTTTGAAAGAAATTTCTGCCATTCGACTGTTAACTGCTCATAATCGTGATTTCATCTTCATAGCCATTCTCAAGTGCATGTTTAAATGTTAAAAAATCTGACCTGTCTGTGACATGTCATCATCAAGAAATATATTTCTGGTCTTATAGACCAGTTGTTGTATTACAGGGTATGAGTACATATCAAAGGTACATAATATGGCTGATATGTATCTCTTGATACGTACTTGTATCCTGTAATATGACAATTAGCCTGTAAGATCAGAAATATGTTTTTTCAATGGTGACATCTCACAGACGGATCAGGCATTTTTGACATTTCAACATGAATTTTTGAATGGCTACAAAACCTTAATCATAATTGTGTAAAATAAATAAACAATAAAAATAATGGCAGCAATTCCTTTCAAAATATTCTATATGAACGTGGCCCCCACCAAGGAAAGATCATCAGCACCACACGTTGATTTTTAACTTTAATATTGTAAATCATTTATTACAGTTTTTAGTCCCAGATAACAATATTCCGAAGATATACAGAAAGTAGGGTGAATATTGAATCTTTTTAGTACATGTCTGACTTTCTCATAGGACATCCAATTTTCTATTTTATGTCTGCAGGCAAGTTGACAGATTTTATCAGGATATGCATCTTTTCATAAATGTTGGCTATCTTCCCTCATGTTCTGTAGTACGTACTGGACAGCCTTCCTGTCTCTCCGTATTTTTAGCAATTTACTGAACTGAATTTTTTATTCTGACAACAATTTTTATATCTCATGTTGTACATGTGTATACTTATTCAATGACATTGATCTTTATGACTAGCCACAAATGCCGATACAAAGTACACACAATCTATAATCAAAATCACTAACCCCTGACCATGGAACAGCAAGTGGGCTGGCAGACGGCCTTAATGTAGATGCAACCACATTAAAGGGGTATCTGTGGAGAGCCCTGACTAACCTACAACTAACTGCAGGGACAACAGTCTGGATGACTGACTCAGCTGGCCTTGTAATATTAGTCAGCACAGTTTTGCTATATGGTTACTACAGATGGCTGAAAGTAAGGGAAAATTGGAGGTGTTCTACACTCTAAGAAAAGGACAACACGCCATGAAGGAGTCATCCAATTTGGACAGAAATCAGTAGATAGGATGTATATGTACAGACAAACAAATGATTACCATTCCACAAAAATTGCATAATTTATTCAAGAGAAAGAGCTTCACAAATTGAACACGTCAATAATGCGTTGATTCACCTTCGGCAAGCAGTTATTCAGCTTGACATTGACAGACAGAGTTGTTGGATGTTCTCCTGTGGGACATTGTGCCAAATTCTGTCCAATTGCTGCATTAGATCATCAAAATCATGAGCTGGTTGGAGGGTCCTGCCCACAATGCTCCAGACCTTTTCAACTGGAGAAAGATCTGGTGGCCTAGCTGACCAAGGTAGAGTTTGGCAAGCATGAAGACAAGCAGTAGAAACTCTCACCATATGCAGATGGACATTATCTTGCTAAAATTTAAACCCAGAATGGCTTGCCCTGAAGTACTACTAAATGGGTTGTGGAATATTGTTGATGAACCACTTTGCTGTAAGGGTGCTGCAGCTGACAGCCAAAGGGGTCTTACTGCGAAATGGCACTCCAGACCATCACTCAAGGTTGTCAAGCCATATGGTTGGGTGGAACAGAATTGTCTTCAATGATGAGTCTCGCTTTGAACTGAGCTCCAATGACCAACAAAGACATGTCTGGAGACACTCCAGACAGCAGTGGGATACCAACCTCTCACCTGTCGTATCAAGAGCAATGTCTGGAATGCTATTTCATTTCATAGCAGAACCGGTTTGGTTCTCATCAGCAACACCCTTACAGCATAGTGGTATGTTAACTATGTTCTAGGTCTTGTTTTGTTGCACTTCATCACAAGCCATCTTGGGCTTACATTTCAGCAAAGATAATCCTGCCACCAGAACACAGCGGGAGTTTCTACCTCTTGTCTCCATGGTTGCCATACCTTACCTTAGCCAACTAGGTTTTTGGATCTCTCCCCAATCGAGAATGTTTAGAATATTATGAGCACGGCCCTCCAAAGAGCTTGGGATTTTGATGATCTAAAATGTCAAATAGACAGAATTTGGCGTGATATCCCTCAGGACATCCAACTACTCTGTCAATCAATGCCAAGCTGAATAACTGCTTTCATATGGCCCAGAGGTGTAGCAATGCATTACTGACTTGGTCAGTCTGTGAAGCACTTTTGCTTGCTAAATCATCTATTTTTTCTAAAATCGTGATCATTTGTTTGTCTGTGCATGTACATCATGTCTATTGATTTCTATCCATTCAGATAATTTCCTCATGGTGAATCATTTCTTTGGGTTACAGTGTATTTCCTGACAGCTTGCAGCTCTACTGCATGGTTTCATGATTATAGCGTCAACTTGGGCAGAACATTCCACAATTAAAGTATCCAGGTGAAAAATTTTCTGTCCACATAAATCAGGTATTTGTGCAAACATAGCTGTGCAAACTTACCAGTAATATTGTTTGCATCAAAACTTCCATGAATATGTCATAGTTGCTGAAGAGAGAGACAGAGAGAAATGGTGAGGAGAAGTCAGGTACAACTCCATCCCATTGTTCATAATATTGAGTGTGGCAGAATCAATTACCTATTTTAAACATTAAAAATACAGCTACACATTATTACTGTGCATTGTTCAAAAGAATACTTCATACCATTTTATTAGATGAGAAACTTTTTTTGTAAACTATGTCCTTTAGCTGTCCATCATTCTTGGTGGTACAATTTTCAGTCTGAACATGCACACTAACCAGAAGCTTGTGAAGACTGTCACTTGTTGTGGTCTCAGTTACTGTGTGTACGTCGTTTTTCTACAGAAGTTGTTGGCTTATGCAGATACATTTTTAATTCCAGAAATCACCATGTGAAAAAAGTCACTAGCCAATAAATCAGGGAAATGGGGTGCCCAAATGACATCACCAAAGTGGCAAACGAGGTGTTTTGAAAACACTACGCATAAGACAGCCGTGGATGTTCTGGCTGTGTGCGCAGTTGCACTGTCCTGTCAGGTCCACATGACCGCTTACGGATATTCTTACAACACATTTTCTGCATCACAAACTGTTGCAACATATCGATTTGATGTTACTGGAACAGTACCACCTGCGTCATTCTCCAAAAGGTACAGACCAATAATACTCAGCAAGATATATACCGCCACACAGTAACTTTTTGCTATGAAGTTGTCTTTTGTGCATTTGATGTAGTTGTTTGGTGCCCAGAACCTAAAGTTGTGTTGGTTAACATAGCCCAATAAATGAAAATGGGCCTTATCAGACATTCTGAAATTGCTGAGAAAATCGGGTTGACTGTTCATCATCTAAGTTGTGTACAGAACTTGTTATGTGCTTGCTGATCTCTGGATAATTGTTGCATCCCTTGGAACTTGTAGGGATGGAAATGAATATCCAGATGCAACATCTATCACAGACTCCAGTCTGAGACGTTAAAAATTTTGCGAATGTCGATAAACTGGTCACACTGGACATGAATGAAAAGCAGTTGTTCCTGTTTCAACGTTGCCCAGGATGCAAACCGTTCCTAGCCTACTCGTTGGCTTTGTAATCAACTACTAGGAGAGAACTTGATAATTAAGATCAATGTCAAAATGTTACTGAAACAAATTCTGCATTTGTACAACACTATCACCATGTTTGAAAAGCATTTCAATTACAAATACAAAATATTCGCTTGGCCATAGCTCATACTGAGAGAAAAATGCTTCGAACAGGCACCACACACTGGTATCAACATCAGCTCTCTCAAGAATAGTGTTCAAAATGACAATTTAAAACAAGTCATTATTTATGTCATAGCCCATACATGCCACACCAAGGTGAAGTGCATTAATGAAAACCATTACAAATTCGTGCCACACATGTCTGGCAAGATTTACTGCAAGTTGTGTATCACCTCTTTTATCAACTTATTAGCAAAGAGACTCGCTGTCAAAAATGATCATTATATCTGTAGACTGTTAGTACTGCTTCCATAATGACTGAACATATTGAAACAGACTTTTTTTATACTTGATGGTGTGTGTCCCACTTTGTGAGACAGTTTTTTTGCCACATGTTTCATCAAATTGTGGAAAAGTTTACCTGTAAAATACAGGCCTTATGGGTCAGCCTTCATTATGGATATTCAATATTCATGCCAAGAATGAATATGACATGACAGATGTGACCTGGAATGGTTCCATTTTGGTATGGTTTTTTTGTCATCAACATAACTCATCTGGAAATATGGGCAACAAAATGCCATGGTGATGAACGCTAGTAACAGTGAATGTTCTCATGAAAGCTTTTGAACAGCTGATGTTATGAACAAAATAACTTTGGCCACTTTACCGCATCATTGTAAAATGCTAAAGCTACTACACTGCCAAAATTTTGGCCAACTTCCAGTGGTCCTCTTCAGGGCAGATCACTGCTTTATACTGGTAGTATAAAGCAGTGATCAGCTCTGAAGACGACTGCAGCAAGTCAAAGTTACATCAAATTACATTATATTCTATACTTCAGACAGCTGTGCGTCGCTGAAATGCTTGTCATTTGACCACACAGAGGACTGGAACTGCAACAGTTCCATCAATAACTGACTAGCTTTCTCATACAGTTTGCAAAAGAAAAGAAAAAAAGCAGTACTATTGCATTTCTAGACATGTATAAAACTCTCAAGACTGCTCTGTGACAGAAAGTCAACAGAAGACATCAAGTACCAACACACTCTATTCTACCTGCATCCAGATGGACTCTGCTCTGCAAATACTGAGTGAACACCCTAGATTAGTGATGCTAACAACATCAAGCAAGAACTGAGAGAGCAAAACAGCATCTTTTGCATCAACAGATATGAAGTCATGACAATAAGAAGGGCTACAATTACCAGCAAAAACAAAACAAGAGAAAATGAAATTGAAGAATTTATTTATTTATTTATTTTATTTATCCATCCATTGACAATAAATATTGTATAGATGTTGTCAAGGGTACATGTAAGCCATTTCAAAGAAATGGGAAACAAACAATATATACGTAAAAAAGTACAAAACAAAATAATACAATGAAGTTAATAATAATACAATGAAATTAATATAGCCTATATACATCCCTGCTTGTTATTTTAAATGCATAGTCTGCTTTTCATTAAGGCTTTAGTTTTGTCCTCCCTAAACGGCAAGTCCTTATATACACAACACTGCTTAAGTATATATTTACATCACACAACAGCTGTCCTTTAAGTATGTAAATGTAATGAATGATTTGGTAATGAATGATTAGGTACAGATAGAGTATTTTCCATTTGCCTTTATAAATATCATCAGAAAAAATTTATTGACCTACATAATCATTTACAGAATAAAAACATTGTTCTACTAGAAATTTTTTAAATTCTGTTTTAAATTTGTTATCATCTTCTAACTGCCTGATGTTGACTGGCAGTGCATTGTACAGTTTTGCACCGATATGGCTCACATGCCTTTGTGTCTTCGTTCTTCTTGTTCGCTGAGTATGGAGTGCTGCACTATTACGGGTATTGTAGTTATGAAAGTCGGCATTTGTCTGAAAATCTGCGATATGGGTCCTGACATACAGTACACATTTGTATATGTATAATGATGGTATAGTACGTATTTTAGGCTTTTTGAATATGGGTTTGCAGGATGACTGTGAGTTATTATTCGGATGGCCCTCTTCTGCAACAAAAAAAATTTTTTTAGGCGCCCTGTTGTGGAACCCCAAAATATTATTCTGTATGTGGCAAGAGATTGAAAATAGCCAAAATATGCCATTCTGGCACCCTCTGAGGTACAAACATTTGCAATAATTCTGAGGGCAAAATGGGCTGAATTAAGTTTCTGAGCAAGTTTTATTACGTGGTCATTAAAATTTAAGTTTTCATCCACATGAATCCCCAGCAATTTTGTGGATGCCACTCTGTCTAAGGGTTTGTCACCCCACACCAGATTGGGATTTACATTTTGACATCTTTTCCCAAACTGCATATAATTTGTTTTATTTACATTCAATGTCAGCCTGTTTGCATTGAACCAAGAGTGGATGTAATTTAGTATTTTATCAGCAGTTGTTGGTAGCAATTGCTTTGGTGCACTTATTATCACACTAGTATCATCTGCAAATATTATTGCTTTGGTTGCATCATCTGAGGTGTGAAAATCATTTATATAGACAAGAAACAATATGGGCCCTAGGATGCTGCCTTGTGGTACTCCTATTTCTACATTTTTTGCCTCTGATACTGAATTTATTTTGTGGTTCGAGTAAGTTGATGTCAGTCCTACAACCTGTGTTCTGGTTTTTAGGTATGATTCTAACCATTTTTTTCCTATCCCATGTGTACCCAACACTTCGAATTTTTCTAAAAGAATGTCCTGGTTCACAGTGTCAAAAGCTTTGGAGAGGTCTAAATTTACTCCTACTACACTATAATCTTTTTCTAGATTTTTGATTATTTGTTCAGTGTAGCACATTACTGCTGTTTTGGAATTTTTACGTGCTTGGAAGCCATGCTGATTTCTGTTTAGTAAGTTACGGTCATTTAGATATTTGCTGATTCGTACTTCATCAGTTTTTCTAATATTTTTGAAAATGCTGGGAGGAGAGATACTGGGCGATAGTTTTTTACCTTATATTTGTTGCCATTTTTAAATAATGGCTTCACTTTTGAAATTTTCAGCCTTTCTGGAAAAGCTCCTTCACTGAATGATAAATTGGCTATGTGTGCAAAGGGCTTTGCGATTTGTGGTGCTGTCCTTGTTATGATTGACACAGGCACCTCATCTATGCCAGCCGACATTTTGGGTTTCAAGCTTTGTATCACTTTCAATGCTTCACCCTCATTTGTTGGCTCTACCCTCATCCTACAAGCTGTTTTTGGATATTCAGGTTTTTCTTCATTTGTAAATTTTAAGCTTAATGAAGTTGTTGCATTTATGAAATAATTGTTAATATAATTTGGCAAATCTTGTTTATTAATATTGACATTTTTAAATTTTTGAGGCTAATGTCCTGGTTTTCACAACTCTTCCCCATTTCAGTCTTCACAATACCCCATATGGCTTTTGATTTGTTTTCAGACTGTCTTATAAAACTATCATTGCTCATGAATTTTGCTTTAGCAATTACTTTTCTATATACCTTCTTGTAATTCCTGACATATTCTATGAATTGTGGGTCTGTGGATGTTTTCATTTTAGAAATTAGTCTCTTTAGAGTTCCACAGGAAGTTTTGATGCTAGCTGTGATCCAAGAACTTGGCTTTGTATTGCCATGTGACCTGATTTTTGACAGATTTTTTGGAAAACACATTTCAAAATATCCCATGAAAATGGAAGAAAATGTGTTATATGCATCATTTGTATTTGTTAGGGATAGTACTTCTGCCCAAGCCTCATTAGTTAGCATATTTATGAATTCTACACAGTTTTCTGTAGAAAAATTTCTTTTATACATGAAGTGTGTTTTTTTCTCTTTCAGTGGCCTTGTAGGAATTTTGAGGACAAGAGCATTGTGGTCTGATAATCCCAAATCAGTATTTGTTACTTCAACTTCTGTGTGTCCTACATTTGAAAATATATTATCAATAAGACTGACTGTATTATTCGTTACTCTTGTGGGTGGGTGTATGTGTGGAAGCAGGTTGAAACTACATAACAGATTTAGGAACTGGTCTTTTAGCCTACTTTCACTCATAAGATTAATATTGAAGTCACCACACACAGCTACAGTGGCTCTATCGGTGAACAGTGTGTTAAGCAATATTTCTAATTGGTTAAAGAATATGTCTGCATCACCAGTAGGTGATCTGTATATTGCTATGACTATGACTTTTCCCTGTATTTCATTCAACTTCACAGCTGCTGCTGCAAAATGATTTTCCACACTCAATGATTCAGTTTCACACCTTCTTTTATAGCTGATACTTGGTTTGGTAAATATACATAAACCTCAATTTTTGGTATTTTTTCCACAATATTGGCTTGCCAACTTAAATGGATGAATATTAATGCTACTTAGTTCAAAACTTCTGCACCAATGCTCCACAATGCCCATGCAGTCAATATTTGCACTGTTCATAGCTACTTCAAGTTCTAATGATTTATTTCTAAGACACTGAATGTTTAAGCTTAGAATTTGCAGGTGATGAGGATGAGAACTGGTTACATTTGTATTTACATTTTGTGGTGTCATACTCCGTTCCTTGCCCTGGTGAGGTACCAAAAATCCTCCAGAAGGACAGGTTTTCTGCACCTTGTAGGTCATTCACTGGGCTATGGTGAGTTGCTTGCTGCTGCTGCTGGTGTAGCTCCCGGTGTCATTGATGCTGTCATTTCTGTTGATGAAGACGATGATGGTGTAGCTGTTTCTGATACTTCAGGTGTTGGTTCTGTTGTTATTGATATGCTTCCTTGTGAACTGCTAGCACTTGGGGTGTTTTCTTGCAATGTCAGAACATCACACTTGCCTTGTAGTGGTGATGCTTCATTTTCAGATTCACCAAGTAGTTTGTGGGTCTTGTCCTTTAGGGGAATTACGTTTGAAGTGTCACAACTTACTTTCATTTTGGCATTTACTATTTCTATTATTTTTGCAATTACAAAATTTTTTCCTAATCTATTTAGGTGGAAACCATGTCTAGTATGCAATCTCCTTCCTAGTTTGCTCATATCAATGAAAGTCACATTTTCAAATCGTCTGCATATCTGTTTCATCTCACTACTTGCACTTTCCACTTATTTGTTAACGCAGGACCATTCCGCTAGGTCATGACAATGTGGTACTGAAAATACAATGACACTAGTACATCTTAGTTCATACAGTCGCCTTTTTAGTGAAAGCAACAGATCTTGTTTTTCGTTTCTTGCGACATCGTTTGTTCCCGCCTGGGAAGGGTAGTTATCTTATGTCAAGGATACTGGTGAACAAGTAGCCAACATGCATCATTGTGGTGGCATCATGCTAATTATCTGGAGCAGTCACAGGATGCACATGTACTCTTCAGAATGTCTTTAACCCTGAAAGGAAATGGGACAAAAATTTTGTCACTGACATACTGTTTGCACAGGGCCCAGTAAAAGGAAGGAAAGGTCCAGGGGCAACTCAGGGTCCCACAGCCATACAATTAACCAAGAAGCTTCCAGTACTGTCCCACTGACACTAAATGACCTGTTGCGACATGCATCACTTTTGAGAAGACTGCACCAGTCTGTATCAGCAGGAAACAAGTGCAAAAGTGAAGGCATCTGCTTATTGTTGGCTGTTCCAAGGCATGAACAATAATGGTACCCACTAGGGAAATGGCAGAAAAGAACAGAATGATCACTTTTTGCACTCACTTCTGTGTACCTAAGGATCTCATTCAACAAGTTGAAGAAGCTGTTTTGGCAGCCACTGAGGGAACAAGGTGATACCAACAGCAGATTGTGATACTTTTTTGAATGAACGATGTCAGTTCTCTGATGTTGTATTTGGAAAAATTTGCCAGAGAAGGTGGAGTAGTGCAATCTTGCTCACAGATTTTCAATGAATTTTTCCTACTTTCAATCTACACCATTGTTCCCAGAACTGATCAAAGCACAGTAATTCTGAGTCAAGTAGAAGACTTGAAAGAGAGACTTCAAAGATTCTAGGATGAGCTACACAGTAATATGCTAAACTTGCACTATATGGCTGAGAGATGTAGGGGTACTCCAAAATGGCTCAGAGGCGCATTGCACATCTGAGGCTGCTGCACAGGTGGTTGACTGTGTGTGTGGAGTGCACACAGGTGGTTTTTTTAGATTAAATGACTCCCTATTCAGGTCAGATAATGATAGCTTCTAAACATCCAGAAGTGTTAGTCTAAGACCCAAATAAATGGCCCTGCTAAATAACGAAGATAGAAAGGTAGAGTTTAACATGCTATATGAGATAATTATTAAAATCCTAGTGATCAACTGTCATATCATTCACCACCATGTCCCATATTTTGCACTGCTCCTAAAAAGCAGTGAAGCTTGCATAAAAACTGGTACACAAAGCTGGCAAAAGACTAACTGACAGTGCAGTAGACTAGAAACTCAAATCCACCAAGACAGAAATTGAAGCTACAAGCAAGTTGGTGTTTATAAAAGTAGATGAGCAAGCAGTTGATGCACGCATTCTTGCAAGAACAGTTTGTGCTATCATAAGTAGGCGCCAGGACACCAGAGGTTGCGAGAAGATCGATAAAGGCCAAAGACAGACTCATTACTAGAAACGTGTCACCAACAACCTCTTGGCCACCAGTATTTAGACCACCACCACAGATTGGAGGGCCCTGTCAGTTCCAGTCTGTCATCCAGTGTGTCACCAAGACATTTTTCTCTGCCCGGGGACTGGGTGTTTGTGTTGCCTTGATCATTTCATCATCATTTGTGACAGTGGCTCAATTGGATTGTGTAAAAAATTGAACTGCGTAAAACATGGGACTTTGTATGGGCACTGATGACTGCGCAGTTGAGCGCCCCACAAACCAAACATCATTGTCACCAAGACATCAGTCGTAGCCCAGTCACTTGCAGTCACAGATAGTCGCAAGCAGCACATAGTGACCAGAGTAGTGTACATAGTGGACTTGTACTTCACCAGCAGTGAGGCTAACATGGCCTGTTATGGAGAGCTAGTACCATAACACCTACATAGTGGACTTGTACTTCACTAGCAGTGAGGCTAACATGGCCTGTTATGGAGAGCTAGTACCGTAACACCTGGACTATCTTGAGTTAAGTAATTTTCTCTTCTTATGAATAAAGAACCTAGTTAATACATGCATGCAGTTTGTGTTATAGAAAGAGGATACCAGCCACCAACCATCATCATCTCCTTGCTTCCCACAGTACAAGCCTACAGCAACAAGACAACACAAAAAATTGACGATGAGTATAATTCAGTGCTGATTTTGCTTGCTTCTCTTTTATTTTAGCTTACTCCAAAGAACCACATTCTCATATGTGGAGACCTAAATGTGGATAAACTGAATCCTGATTCTACATGGGACTCATTACAAAGTCTTGCTCAAAGTTTCAATTTAGTTCCAATGGTTAACAGTGCAACCAGAATAACAAAATACTCAAAGACAGCTGTTGATCAGGTATTAACAGATTTAGGCAAAGATAACTGTGAGGTGGTGGTAGCAGAGCTAGGATTATCTGATCACTCAGCTCAAATCATTAATATAAAAGTGGCTCTAGAAGAAACAAAGAAAATGCATATTTACAGACGAATTTTTTCTAAAAAAAATAGACATGAGTTTGCCAAACAGATAGCAGGACAAACATGGGACTCAGTATACTCAGAGGTAGATGCAAATGAAAAATTCAAAAATTTCATGACATTGTTTACATTAAATTTTGAAGAAACATTTCCTAAAGTGTTATGCCCATTATCAACAGCAGGAAAAAGCAAGTGGGTCACAAAGGAATCAAAAAATCGTCTGAAACACTAAAGTACCTGAGCTCCATTAAACACAGCCAAACTAATCCTGCTTTCTCACTCTTTTATAAAAGATATAGGAAAACATATAGGAAAATATTGCTTGCAGCAAAGAGAGCTCATAACTCCAAAATAGTGCACTCTGCTGAAAACAAAAATAAGGCAGTATGGAAGATTGTGAAGCAGGAAACTGATACCAGGATAATGAATCTGTCAAACTTGAAAATCAAAGAGGAAGGGACTCTAATAAAAGACCCAATATATTTGGCAAACTATATAAATGATTATTTTAGTAGCATAGGAATAAAATTACAGAAAAATTTTCTAACAGCCCCTCAGGTCAAAAAGCCAAAAAATGGTGTATCACACTCGATGGTGTTATTCCCTACAACACAGGAAGAAGTCTATAAAGCAGTCAGCAAACTGAGAAAAAAAACTCAGCTGGTCTGGATGAAGTCCCCATTTTTATAATTAAGGACTAGCCTACTTCCACCTTTAGTTGATATTATAAATCAATCTTTCAAGCAGGGATACTTTCCAGACTATTTAAAATATGCGAAATTACTACCTCTCTTCAAAAAAGGTGATGCAGAAATAATTGAAAATTATAGGCCAATTTCTCTACTATCATGCTTTGCAAAAATATTAGAAACTATTATGAAAGATAGGCTAATGAATTATTTAAATAAATACAACTTACTGTCTGTTGACCAGTTTGGATTTCGATCAAGGAAAAGCACAGAATCAGCAACAGCACACCTCACAAAACACATTCTAGAAGCATTAGATAAAGGGAACTACACAACAGGTATATTTCTTGATCTAACTAAAGCGTTTGATACAGTAGACCACAACATATTGTTAAATAAGTTAGATGAACTTGGAATAAGGGGACTTGTGAACAAATGGTTCCAGTCATATCTAAAAAATAGAAGACAGATAACTGAAATCTCATATATTTCAAGTTGCTCAAACTATATTGTAAAGTATACTTCAGACCCAAATTATGTAAATATAGGTGTCCCACAGGGTAGTGTCCTTGGCCCAGTACTATTGCTCATTTACATAAACGACTTCCCACAGAGCATCAAGCATGGACAAACAATATTGTTTGCAGATGACTCAAATGTTCTAATCAGTGACAAATCACCAGATGCACTAAAAGAAAAAGCCAAACAAACACTAAACAGCGTACGTGAGTGGGCATCCAATAATAAACTAACACTAAATCTTAAAAAAAACAAATGCTGTTAACTTCCATGTCTGCAAAAAACCACACTATAACAACTTTAAGTTAAACAATGAAACTATAGAATGTGTAGACTACACAAAATTTCTTGGTATGCATGTCGACAGTTAGTTAAAGTGGAAAGAACATGTTAAAATACTTAGTAACAGAATCGCTACAGCATGCTATGCTCTGAGAATTCTGACTGCAGTTTGTGATACTACATGTGTCAGATCTGTATATTTTTCTTATATCCACTCTGTTATTACCTACGGAATAATATTTTGGGGAGTCAACAGTAAAAATATTCAAATAGTTTTCAAATTACAGAAAAGAGCAATTCGTATAATAACCAACAGTGGCAGTAGGGCTCACTGCCTTGAACATTTCCAAAAGCTGGAAATCCTAACTGTCCCCTGTGAATACATTTTTCAAAGTGTTATGTATGTAAAAAAAAATATGGACTGCTATATGAAAAATTCTTTAGTACACAGCTATGAAACTAGAAACCAATACAATCTGCATCTAGAGAGGAAAAATAAAGTTAAAACTCAGCAGAGCTTGATGTACAATGCTGTTAAATTATATAATAAATTACCCTAAAAAATAAAAGATATTGACACAATCGGACAGTTCAAAACAAAACTAAAATTTTTTTTATTAAATAAAAGTTATTACGCAGTAATGGACTATCTGAATTAAAACATGTAGTGTAATTAAAGTACCCTGCATTGTAATACATGAAGAAATAATTATAATATGAAATCAAAAATTGTACAGTACTATAAGAAAATTACAAATTACACAAGGATATAAAACTAATTTAAGATACCTCAAAAATGTGTGTAAATACAAATTTTATGTGTATAATTGTAGGTATACTGTATTGTATATGATTTTGCTGACGAAATCCACACAATGTAAATTGTTACATGGATTAATAAAGAAATCAATCAATCAATCAAAGCTTGCACGGGTGCTCCATTCTAATTTGTTGTTGTGTTCTCGTATGTGTTCCAGGAGAGGAGCCACACAACTAATCAAATTTCTCTTCTCAGAGAAGTTTTGCTTGCTTTTTTGCTACAACATATTTGTGTAAACCATGGCTATCCTGCCCCTCCACCCTCTGCCCTCGTACCTCATCCGCAGACGGTCAATGCGAGGGATCTTACACAAGCTTTTCAGTTTTAGAACTAACAAATAGCTGCTTTGCTGACAACAGTACAACAACTTCTGATGGGTCAACAGAGGCGTCCATAAACAAGTCTCCACAGCTAAATGGAATCCCTGTCAGATTCTACACAGAATTTGCAGCTAAGTTAATCTCTCTTTTGGAAATAAGGTACCATAAATCCATTAAAAAAACTGTGCCCAGTGGTTGCAGGAGAACACTTGTCACACTTATCTACAAAAGGGTAACAGAAACAGTCGACAAAGCTACTGTCTGATATCTTTGAAATCCACCTGTTGTACAATATTAGATCATATTTGGAGTTATAATGTAATTAAATATCTTGAACAGCACCAACTTGCATGAATTTGAAAACATCATTCGTGACATCCCACGAGCCACAGCTCAAGGCAAAAGAGTGAATTCAGTATTTCTGGACTAACAAAATGAATTTGACTCAGTACCACACTAAGATTTACTAACAAAAGTACAACTGTATGGGGTATCACATAAAATGGCCCCAAACCACTTTCAAATAGCATGTAAACATAGCCCTATAAGATACATACCAGAAAGAGAAAAAAAGCTAGAAATTATTCACCAAGCAGGAAATCAAAATTGTAGATTATGGAAATTTATCTTAGAAGAGGGCAGTATAAATGATTAAACTTAGCATCAAATTCAGCAACTTAGAAAATGGACAACTATTTGTTCAAGTTCTTATTCAAACAAATGTTCAAAAAACAAGAATGACAAACAAAAACATCAAATGGAATGAGGCTATTATTGAATGCAGGAGTTTCAGACAGACAATGAGAAGTAGATGACAAAGTATGCTCAGTCATAATAAACTATTTGTAAATGTGTCAGAGTAGATGCACAAAAATGCAGTGATACATTGACAAGAGAAACAATCTGTAACTTATTTCAGATAGACATCACATATCACCAGTTAAGATAGTAGAACAACTACCAACAGAGAGAACATTCTACAAACATTCCAAGATTTCCTTAAATCTTTGAAAAGTGTAAGATATGGAGAAGAAACACAAATAACCCATAAAGAAAATAATGAGATTCTACAACTAATGCCAGATGCGGTGTATGATTCCACTCAAGATACAAAGAAAGGGAAGATGCTGGGAAAGGTTGATCTTTCAATCGAAATGGTTAGACATGGGAGAAAAGTTATACGAAAGCAACTTACAAAATTATTACCAGAATGTCTGCTTACGTAGACAGTCAGCCAAAACATTAATTGCTACACTATGAAAAAAAAAAAAAAAAACAGATCCATCTGCCTCCTCTATGTAATGTGGAAGTCTCAATATAATCTAAACAGACAGCCCTTGAGAAATAAAACATTGATTCAACCCATACAAGTACACTGAAGAATATAGCCTATACATTACTGCCATAGCTTCCAATAGATTTCATCAGAATATAGCGAAAACTAAAGCTGAAAGAATAAAGAAGTTTCAAGATTCTCAGAAGTCTTAGATATTTTTAGATATGTTAACTGGGAAATGAAGGAGGATACATGTCAATGGAATATTTCTGAACCACATTTGTTTTGGTAATAACATTGAACTGTTTGCCTCATGTGCAGACAAACTTCAACAACAAATGGAAGTCCCAAATAGAAAAAGTCCACAAACAGACCTAAAAATCAATTGAATCACTTAGTTCAGAAGGGTCCTAAGTCCACTTTTATGACATTTTGTGCTGTGTACATTTCTGTGTTCTTCAGAGTTTGACTCATTACTGAGTGTGGAAAGGATCTCCATGTTTCATCAAACAGTCAAAATATACAATGGAGAAATTCTCATTGCTTCCAAAAGAGTCCCATGTTCAGGACATATGGCGCTCTTGTTCTCGATAATTCTGAACAATAACTCCATGTACTTTATTGAGATGCTGTGACAGTTAGAAAAGGTGGGAAAACAACAGAAATAATACATCGAAAGGGAAGCAGTGGTTGGGAAGGGAGTAAGACAGGGTTGTAGCCTCTCCCCGATGTTGTTCAATCTGTATATTGAGCAAGCAGTAAAGGAAACAAAAGAAAAATTCGGAGTAGGTATTAAAATTCATGGAGAAGAAATAAAAACTTTGAGGTTCGCCGATGACATTGTAATTCTGTCAGAGACAGCAAAGGACTTGGAAGAGCAGTTGAATGGAATGGACAGTGTCTTCAAAGGAGGATATAAGATGAACATCAACAAAAGCAAAACAAGGATAATGGAATGTAGTCTAATTAAGTCGGGTGATGCTGAGGGAATTAGATTAGGAAATGAGGCACTTAAAGTAGTAAAGGAGTTTTGCTATTTGGGGAGAAAAATAACTGATGATGGTCGAAGTAGAGAGGATATAAAATGTAGGCTGGCAATGGCAAGGAAAGCGTTTCTGAAGAAGAGAAATTTGTTAACATCCAGTATTGATTTAAGTGTCAGGAAGTCATTTCTGAAAGTATTCGTATGGAGTGTAGCCATGTATGGAAGTGAAACGTGGACGATAAACAGTTTAGACAAGAAGAGAATAGAAGCTTTCGAAATGTGGTGCTACAGAAGAATGCTGAAGATTAGATGGGTAGATCACATAACTAATGAGGAAGTATTGAATAGGATTGGGGAGAAGAGAAGTTTGTGGCACAACTTGACCAGAAGAAGGGATCGGTTGTTAGGACATGTTCTGAGGCATCAAGGGATCACCAATTTAGTATTGGAGGGCAGCGTGGAGGGTAAAAATCGTAGAGGGAGACCAAGAGATGAATACACCAAGCAGATTCAGAAGGATGTAGGTTGCAGTAGGTACTGGGAGATGAAAAAGCTTGCACAGGATAGAGTAGCATGGAGAGCTGCATCAAACCAGTCTCAGGACTGAAGACCACAACAACAACAACATGGTTTGTTTCAATGTCATTCTTGATGAGCAAGCAGTAGAATGTGATATGAGTGAATCTGATTGTAAAATTGAACCTATCCATTTGAAAAGAAGGAAAGGTGTTTAAGTCGTCTTCGGCAGCACAAACAAAATGTAATAAAAACTGATAAACTAAAGGAATTGGAGCATACCAATTACTGAGGTAAGCCAATACCAGCAATATCTGACAGATAACCTTGGGCAGGCAGTTCTTAGTGTTTTGAGTCCATTAGTCAAGAAGATCAGTTATCAATTCTCAAACTTTTTCTGGATCTTAATAATAAAGATGAACAAGATCTTTACCTTCAGATCTTAATACAGGCAGGAAAAGTAAAATAACATAGACCAAGGGAAGCAAAATGTCAAAAGGCAAATTCTTTCAAATATCATTGCATGGTGGGAACAAATCACATCCACATTTACAGACAAGCATTTCTAGGCCTATTTGCAATTGGTGAAAAAAGGGTGACAAGAATAAGACAGCTACTTCAGCTTGGAAAAAGCCCTAAAGATGAATGAGGAAAGTCAAAGAGCAGTAATTCAATATCAGAGGTCGAAATTCTCGAAGTTCATGAGCACATATCATCATTTCCAATGAAAAAGTCTCATTACGCTGGTGAAGCGCAACTTTATTTAAGTGCTGACTTGAACAAAAAGATCAGGTGCAAATTTTTCAAAGAATTTAATCCCCTTTCTCCGATCAAATACGAATACTATGTGAAAACATTTAACCAGGATTTCAAGATTCATTTTGGCAGACCACAGGCAGTTGCAGGTTGTGAATGTGAGCAATTAATGCTGAAAATCAGAAACAAAAGTTTGAAAGAGTCATCTCGACAGACTGTGGTTTGTGATTCAATGGTACACAAGAGAAGAGTCCAGAAATTTGATACTGCTTTGAATATAAGCGAAAGACTGTGCGAAGAAAATAAACATATTTTGAGTCTGAGCTTTGATTTCATGCAGAATCTTCATGTACCAAGAGTACCTGTTCAAGACTTATTTTTATCTCCGGCAGCTGATAGTTAATGTTATTGGCACTCACAATTTTAAAGACAATGCAGCACTTCATTACCTTTTCACGTAGGTTGTGATGAAACAAGCTGAGATCTTTTTACTTCCCTTCATGTTTTGCCATCTACCTTCTTAAATTCATTTTTTTCATTTTTGACTAATTACCTTTAACATGCATGAGTATAATCTGCATTTCCATGAAAGAGAGAGGTTGGCCCTCAGTCTTAAGAAATATAGCACCAGATATAATTCTGTGCTTAGTTTTGTGTATGTAATTACTTTCCTAATTTATTTTGACTATTCCTAGTTAATATCTTTTATTATAGGGTGAAATCAGTAATTGTTTTGTGATTTAAATTCTATTGTTGAGTTATAAACAAATATAAATTCTGTACTAATTATAAACATTTGGAAGAAGAATTATTAAGATTCTTAAAGTATTTATTTGGCTCCTTTCTAAAACGTATTTGCAAAGCCAGCCCTTAATTAATACTAAAATAATTACCAGGTTTGTCAAAAATATTGTTTGTATAACTATATCTGTTAATTTCATTATTTAAACAAATAATTCACCCTAATCTTTGTAGTAGAAGGAACCGTTCAGAAGGAGGTATTTTTTGATGTATGCAGTTAATTGAATGAGTTATGTTTTAATTGTAATTTCTGCAACTTAAACATCGAACAATGTATAGTTTCAGTGGCTATCTTTGTGGGGATATATAAAGGCCCAATTTTTGGTCCCGAGACAGTCAGTCCATGGCCAATTTTCAGACATGAAGTATATATCAATCAGAGTATCAATAATGCATTAATTTAACAGAGGAATTAGTGTAACACCAATAGGCCATGTGTTAAAACAAAGAGAGTGTCTGTTCCATTTTTTTTGAGAAATAGTGTCACACATACCAAATTATTCTGAAAGAACTGTGAACTGTGTGCTTAGGTTCTTACTGCTCATTGATGTTCAACAGCAAACTATTGTACCAGTATGCTGATGTTTGCCTGCATCCTATTAATGAGGCTTATCTAAATCTACCAATAATGAACTGGTCATATAACTGTGTAAAATTGGGAGGTTGTGATCACTGAAAGTACAGAACTGTGAAACGCAATTGTGCAACTGTCGGCTACATCATTTACAGCTCAACACTGACTAGTGTTAAACTTCCACCACCCATTTTTCAGCCAGTATAACAAACAATACAGTATGTCGACACCAAGGACTATCAACAAGGACATAAAGCAGGAAAATGTCACAAGGTGTTGCCCAAAACGGTTCTAATGATGTGTGCACTTTCTTCTGTCACTACCTTACCATGTGTATCACAAAGGACATACAAATTTTTCACCATTTTTGTGATAACTGCCCAGTGCAAAATAAAAATCAAAGTTTAATAATAATGTGTCAAGCTTTTGTACGTGCTGGAAAACGCCAGAAGATAGAGGTATTCTTTCCTGACAGGGAACACTCTTTCTTACTTTTTATAGAGCTTTTGGCACAATCAAGAGATCACTGTGAAAATCTGACAGAATATATACTATCATAAATTACATTGAACTTATCATCATGTGCAAGATGACAATTTTCCATGAAGGTTATCTCAACAGATGAAGTCTTGGACCACATTTTAAAAGAGGACAACTCATTCACCTGAGAGTTATGTCATAAAGGGCCTTGAAAGTAGCATTCAGTGTTTCAACACTTCATCATTATGTCTTCAGTGGTGAGGTATTTTGGGCTGTAACAGCCTGCACTATGATCAATGGTTTAAATAACCGAACATTCAGATTAGGATTACCTGGAGTTTCTCGGCCCAACAGCTGTTTGAGCCCATTCAGATGACTATATTCCTGCCAACGCAAGGAAGATGATAGATATGAAGAAGTCATCTGCTTACAGAGTGCACGAAGTAACAAATCCTAGAATTCTGGAATACTGTTTGTCAGAGGCCAACTGCTGTGGGAGCATGGACACAGAAAATACGTGACTTGCGATTTCCAGTATTGATGACGAGATATTGTGAATTCTGTAAATATTGCCTCTAACATTTACTACATGTTAAACACTTTGTTTATGTGGTACAAAGGTTTTAAGATTTTTATTTTCTCTTATTTCAGAAAAGCCCTAAGTCCAAGAGAAATATTCAGTTCTGGTCAATAAATACTAGAGTAAATAATAATTCAGAATTATTGTTCATGGTGGTATCTCTCATATGCAAACAATTAAGAAAATGCCCTGTAAAATAGTAAAACACTTTTTTTCCACTTTTCTCAAAACTCTGACAAATGGATATAGGACCCATCTGAAATAAGTGATTCAGCTGTAATAAGACAAAAATAGTGTTTAATCAACACATTGAAAAGAAAATAGGCCCAATACAAGGTCATACAACATGTCGATGTGTTTTTGTATTTAGGGTAGCGAAAGGTATTGACTAGAAGGACAGCGAATGAAAACATCAGAAAAGTGCAAATTCCCTGGAATGCTTTTGAAGAACTAAATAAGTTTTTGCCAAAACTAAAATCCCAGTGTGTCTGGAAAGGAAGTTAGCAATCAGTAAGTTTAACAGTTTTGATTGACTGCAGTGAATCATTCAAAAAATGAAGGTTGCTACAGAGCAATGGAGAGGTGCAATACTTACACATTCTTCATGAACAGCAGTGAAGTAACACAATGAGACCAATCCCGGGCATTGGAAGGAGAGGTGTGATGCTTACACATTCTTCATGACCAGCAGTGAAGCAGCACAATGAGACCATTTCTGGGCATTGGAACAGTCATAACAGTGTTGCTGTTTGGACCCCAAGATGACATGAGCTGACCGTGCCTTTGTTGTTGGGTTTTGTTAAAGGGTGAAGCCAATAGGCTGACAGGTAAAACAAGGAAGCAATTATTTACTTGTGTTTTAAGTGCTTGTGGTGTACTTGATGAAGACATTACAGCAGCTTGTATAAGAAATAAAGCACACAATGCACTGAAGGTGCTAATAATGGTGTCAATTTTTACTGGGGTACAGATGGGAAAATGTCAATTTGTTACTCTCTGCCACATTTCCATATGTGACAGTTTTGAAGAACTGCATCCCACAAACCACTGAGACTAGATTAACTGTTAGTACCATATTTCCTCCTACTAAACAGAATATTTGTACTTCCATAGAACACTCTTGAACTTATGTAAGCCATAAGTGTGGAACTCAATAAAATACCTATACAAAAAAGGTCTAATATGAAAAATTTTCATTATAGTCAGTAAATGTATTAAGAAAAAATGCCCACCATCAAAATTTGAAAATTATTTTTGCATCTGCCAACAAAATTAAGAGCAAACACCCAATATTTGTCATTCGCTATCAATTTACATCCCATCAATATTATTGTAGTATTTCCATTACATTATTGTAAACTGCAGATATAAATTATGAGACTGATTGTGAGTGTAAACATCTTCATAGACTTAATGTATATAATTTTCAATAATTGGATGTTGTTTTTTACCTATATCTTTTAGTTAAATGTTCATAGATGTCCATAAATTGCAGGTCTCAACACTTAATGGAATTCTGTCAGTCACCGTATTTGCTCACAGGTTACCACCGAAACTTACAATCCATGAAAGCATCCAGTATAAACGGATTGAAACTAATTTTGCAATGTGAATATGGGAGCAAAAAGCAGCCATTCATCCTATAATCATAGAATCCAGGCTTTCATGGCCAGAATGTGCATTATCAGTGATATTAGTTTATATGGTTATACCAAGAACATTTAAGACCTACAGCGTGTAACGCAGCTAACACGTCTTGAACAGTTCTCTGAAACATGTGAAGTGGTGCAGATCACTGCATTGCTTGACTCTAAGGGAGCCTTTTCAGCTACAGTGGTCTCTCTTCCTTGCATACACAGAGTAATTTCACAAATTACTCACTGTAATACAGCTTAGTGGCTAGCTATCTCTTTTCATTTCAATTTATTACAATTACACTGATGCCATAACACACAGTGGCTGTGATATTGAAAACATATAAGCTGACTTCCAATTACAGGAGAGAGAAGAAACAAAAAAAAAGAAAGCTGGGAGTCAGCACGTAGTCTGCATTTAATTCTCTTTACAGTGTGAATATGTAAATGTGTGGAGATGCCACTACTGAACACTATTCTGCATGTTCATGGTTAAACTGTTCAATGTGATATTACATGAAAGACATGGAGAAGTGTGAAACAACCATCACCAGTGAAGTGTGCCACACAAAATCCATATCTTGATGATTAAGCATATTATATAGATGTTGTTGTTGTTGTTGTTGTTGTTGTGGTCTTCAGTCCTGAGACTGGTTTGATGCAGCTCTCCATGCTACTCTATCCTGTGCAAGCTTTTTCATCTCCCAGTACCTACTGCAACCTACATCCTTCTGAATCTGCTTAGTGTATTCATCTCTTGGTCTCCCTCTACGATTTTTACCCTCCACGCTGCCCTCCAATACTAAATTGGTGATCCCTTGATGCCTCAGAACATGTCCTAACAACCGATCCCTTCTTCTGGTCAAGTTGTGCCACAAACTTCTCTTCTCCCCAATCCTATTCAATACTTCCTCATTAGTTATGTGATCTACCCATCTAATCTTCAGCATTCTTCTGTAGCACCACATTTCGAAAGCTTCTATTCTCTTCTTGTCCAAACTATTTATCGTCCATGTTTCACTTCCATACATGGCTACACTCCATACAAATACTTTCAGAAATGACTTTCTGACACTTAAATCAATACTGGATGTTAACAAATTTCTCTTCTTCAGAAACGCTTTCCTTGCCATTGCCAGCCTACATTTTATATCCTCTCTACTTCGACCATCATCAGTTATTTTGCTCCCCAAATAGCAAAACTCCTTTACTACTTTAAGTGCCTCATTTCCTAATCTAATTCCCTCAGCATCACCCGACTTAATTAGACTACATTCCATTATCCTTGTTTTGCTTTTGTTGATGTTCATCTTATATCCTCCTTTCAAGAAACTGTCCATTCCATTCAACTGCTCTTCCAAGTCCTTTGCTGTCTCTGACAGAATTACAATGTCATCGGCGAACCTCAAAGTTTTTATTTCTTCTCCATGAATTTTAATACCTACTCCTAATTTTTCTTTTGTTTCCTTTACTGCTTGCTCAATATACAGATTGAACAACATCGGGGAGAGGCTACAACCCTGTCTTACTCCCTTCCCAACCACTGCTTCCCTTTCATGTCCCTCGACTCTTATAACTGCCATCTGGTTTCTGTACAAATTGCAAATAGCCTTTCGCTCCCTGTATTTTACCCCTGCCACCTTTAGAATTTGAAAGAGAGTATTCCAGTCAACATTGTCAAAAGCTTTCTCTAAGTCTACAAATGCCAGAAACGTATGTTTGCCTTTCCTTAATCTTTCTTCTAAGATAAGTCGTAAGGTCAGTATTGCCTCACGTGTTCCAGTGTTTCTACGGAATCCAAACTGATCTTCCCCGAGGTTGGCTTCTACTAGTTTTTCCATTCGTCTGTAAAGAATTCGTGTTAGTATTTTGCAGCTGTGACTTAATAAGCTGATAGTTCGGTAATTTTCACATCTGTCAACACCTGCTTTCTTTGGGATTGGAATTATTATATTCTTCTTGAAGTCTGAGGGTATTTCGCCTGTTTCATACATCTTGCTCACCAGATGGTAGAGTTTTGTCAGGACTGGCTCTCCCACGGCCGTCAGTAGTTCCAATGGAATATTGTCTACTCCGGGGGCCTTGTTTCGACTCAGGTCTTTCAGTGCTCTGTCAAACTCTTCACGCAGTATCATATCTCCCATTTCATCTTCATCTACATCCTCTTCCATTTCCATAATATTGTCCTCAAGTACATCGCCCTTGTATAGACCCTCTATATACTCCTTCCACCTTTCTGCTTTCCCTTCTTTGCTTAGAACTGGGTTTCCATCTGAGCTCTTGATATTCATACAAGTCGTTCTCTTATCTCCAAAGGTCTCTTTAATTTTCCTGTAGGCGGTATCTATCTTACCCCTAGTGAGATAGGCCTCTACATCCTTACATTTGTCCTCTAGCCATCCCTGCTTAGCCATTTTGCACTTCCTGTCGATCTCATTTTTGAGACGTTTGTATTCCTTTTTGCCTGTTTCACTTACTGCATTTTTATATTTTCTCCTTTCATCAATTAAATTCAGTATTTCTTCTGTTACCCAAGGATTTCTACTAGCCCTCGTCTTTTTACCTACTTGATCCTCTGCTGCCTTCACTACTTCATCCCTCAAAGCTACCCATTCTTCTTCTACTGTATTTATTTCCCCCATTCCTGTCAATTGCTCCCTTATGCTCTCCCTGAATCTCTGTACAACCTCTGGTTCTTTTAGTTTATCCAGGTCCCATCTCCTTAAATTCCCACCTTTTTGCAGTTTCTTCAGTTTTAATCTACAGGTCATAACCAATAGATTGTGGTCAGAGTCCACATCTGCCCCTGGAAATGTCTTACAATTTAAAACCTGGTTCCTAAATCTCTGTCTTACCATTATATAATCTATCTGATACCTTTTAGTATCTCCAGGGTTCTTCCATGTATACAACCTTCTTTCATGATTTTTAAACCAAGTGTTAGTTATGATTATGTTGTGCTCTGTGCAAAATTCTACAAGGCGGCTTCCTCTTTCATTTCTGTCCCCCAATCCATATTCACCTACTATGTTTCCTTCTCTCCCTTTTCCTACACTCGAATTCCAGTCACCCATGACTATTAAATTTTCGTCTCCCTTCACAATCTGAATAATTTCTTTTATTTCATCATACATTTCTTCAATTTCTTCGTCATCTGCAGAGCTAGTTGGCATATAAACTTGTACTACTGTAGTAGGTGTGGGCTTCATATCTATCTTGGCCACAATAATGCGTTCACTATTCTGTTTGTAGTAGCTTACCCGCATTCCTATTTTCCTATTCATTATTAAACCTACTCCTGCATTACCCCTATTTGATTTTGTGTTTATAACCCTGTAGTCACCTGACCAGAAGTCTTGTTCCTCCTGCCACCGAACTTCACTAATTCCCACTATATCTAACTTCAACCTATCCATTTCCTTTTTTAAATTTTCTAACCTACCTGCCCAATTAAGGGATCTGACATTCCACGCTCCGATCCGTAGAACACCAGTTTTCTTTCTCCTGATAACGACATCCTCTTGAGTAGTCCCCGCCCGGAGATCCGAATGGGGGACTATTTTACCTCCGGAATATTTTACCCAAGAGGACGCCATCATCATGTAATCATACAGTAAAGCTGCATGCCCTCGGGAAAAATTACGGCTGTAGTTTCCCCTTGCTTTCAGCCGTTCGCAGTACCAGCACAGCAAGGCCATTTTGGTTATTGTTACAAGGCCAGATCAGTCAATCATCCAGACTGTTGCCCTTGCAACTACTGAAAAGGCTGCTGCCCCTCTTCAGGAACCACACGTTTGTCTGGCCTCTCAACAGATACCCCTCCATTGTGGTTGCACCTACGGTACGGCTATCTGTATCGCTGAGGCACGCAACGGCAAGGTCCATGGTTCATGGGGGGGGGGGGGGGGGGGGGGGTTTATATAGATGGGTGTTGCAAAACACATGGGTGCACACACAGAAGCATATTATATACCCTGTCAACTGAGAACCTGTTTTAAAAATAATATCTAACTTGTTACCTACACAACTGCAAAGAAAGTAATCATATTTATAAATGATCTGCCATTATGCACAGAATATGGGAAAATCACCATGTCTGCCGATGACACTACCATAGTAGTTAATAATCACTCAGGGAATGTGTCAAATGAGATAGTAAATACAGCTTTTGCAGTCATGACAAAATCGTTTGAAAATAATGGTCTTTGCATTACTCTAAAAAAGACAAATTATACTCTTTTTTTCCTCTAATACAAATGTCACCAATGAAAAGAATCTAAAAATGGGTGAACACGAAATTCTAAAGGTTGAGTCCTCCAAATTCTTGGGTCTGCATATAGACAGCAAACTTAAGTGGTACTACCGTGTTCCAGATCTGTGCAAAAGGTTAGCTCAGTAACATTTCCCTTGAGTATCATATTAGATAGTAGGGTGATGATCAAAATAAAAACAGCATACTTTGGCTATTTCCATCAACTTATGGACTACAGTATAATATTCTGGGGAAATCAACCAATAGCAATAAAAGTGTTCCATGCACAGAAGGAAGCCATTGTGTGTGGAATACATCCTATGCATACATGCAGATATCCATTTAGAGATCTCCAAATCTTTATAACAAATGCTCAATATATTTTTTCCCTGATGTGCTTTGTTTCAAAAAATTGCAACTTATTTAAAATCAATAATTTGTACCATAATTATAACACCAGAAGAAAACTTGATATTCAATATCATCTAAATACAAAGAGCATGATGCACAATGGGGTTTTATACAGTGACGTCCTGTTTTTTAATACCCCCACCAATAATTAAAGAACTGTTTGGAAACATACCCATGTTTAAAGAAAATCTCAGAGAGTTCCTTCTAGATGGATCTTATTATAGTACAGACGAATTTCTAAGCCAAAATGCATGATACCTCCTGAGTAGGCTTAAATCTATTTTTGTGGCCTAATCAGCGTTCTTTGTCTATCTACAGCGTAATTTAAAAACTGAAATGTATGTACATCTGTATGTATAATTGTATATTCATTCTGAAGTCAAGTACAATAACTCATACATCATATTATACATTAGCTTATCTGTTCCTGTTAGTTATTTGACAAGAACAATGTAGTTGTACACTAAACATTAGTTTGTAAAAAATTGACTCGTTCTGTGTTGAGATTTAAACTCACATATGGATCTACAGAACTCAAAATAAATAAATAAAAATAAATATTCCAAACAAAATCTCGAAATCCTTGTACATAGCCACTAGTGATGGGTCAACTATAAGACAAATCTTCAGTATGGCAGTTGTTTCTAACTCGTATCCTCTCCACCTATTGCATCAGATGTAGTTGACGTTCCTGTAACGCATACTGGTGCATTTATCCGAGATTTCACATCGGTGAAGAAACGTGGTTTAAACACAACGGTGTGTTAGCATTATTAGTAACTACAATACGAGGTCATCCCAGTGCAACATATAGAGAAGGTGGAGAAAGCACGGTAGACTAGGTGCATGGCAGCTACAGCCTCAATATTTTTTTAGACTTTTTTCTTGTAGGGCACATGATGAATCTTGTTTACAAGATGCATGCAGTCAAGAGGTGGTAGTAGTAGTGGCAGTAGTAATAATGATAGTAGCTGCAATAGTAGGTCCCTTAACGACTAATTTAACCTGTTTACAGAGGTATATTATTAGTAAACACATGATTTCCTCAGTATAGTGACCAGTATTTCATGATGAGTTAACATGCTTTTATAATGTGACACACAAGCACGAAATTCAGCTTTATCTGTAGGGCCTACAGTACACGCAACAATGTACGCCTAATTTGCAGTTGTTGACACTGAACGAAACTAGTACATAATATTCGCAGACTAGTAGTAAAACGAGTTGCAATGCACCCAGAAGGCATAAATTTGTTTACAACTCTAAACTAACGAATGCTTACGGTTTAATTGGCTCGAATAAAATGTAAACGGGACGGTTGAAGTAACCACCACTACGCCGAGACGGTGGCTTCGGATGGGCCATAGCCAACATACATTTCAAGTATTTAATCATGGAAACGAAAATCGTTATACCTGTAAAACCTTACAAATAAAACACGAGTTTCAGTTTTGAATACTAAGTCCACAGCACTTGTCATCAGCGTACTGTTTTTATATATAAAAAAAGAGGGTACCACTAACACCACCATCATAATAATGGTCTTCCTGCTAGTATAGTACTGTGAAACACTGTAACATAAGTAAACCACTAGGGGCAAGCACAGCGTCAAACATTTTGGGAATTAGGCAGTCAACGCATATAATGTCAAACATTTATCGATGCTATTATTACATACAGGGAGTGTTAACAGTATAAGTTCAACAGTAAATGCAACAATAGTGTGGTTCAATTAACACAGATGCTAGAAGAACGAGTTCAGTAAACACATGCAAACTAATTTTCCATAACTAGTTACGTTACGTAAATAAGAATAACAGCAAAGACGTAAATCTTAAATTATATAAAAAATATTCATATTATGTTTCATAGGGAGACATACCCGCAGATTCTACTTTACAAAGTTCTCAACTGTTGCCTTATTTTCGACAGATCTATCACTGCGGCTAAAACGCAGGGGGCGGTAACCACTTGGCGTTACTGCGTTGGCATGGTAACGGCCTAACAACAGTGATCGATATCTACTGGTACTATCTACTTTGTTACCCGCATATTTGTAATTAGCCTTATCGGTACCGGTGCGCATAGGAAAAATGGCAACGAGATTTTCTTTCTTAAAGTAGATTCGTGTTGATTACGTAGCCACTCGAAATAGTGTGCTTCTAAGTCATTGTGACGAACATCTAGGGGTGATAGATCACGTTAGGAGGAACAATTTCTGTTAGGGACAACATTTTCTCCAACATTTCCCGCCGACGTTAGGCGTTGTTAAAGCCTAATTTAAACGACGACAATAGGATGCGCTCACCTGCGGTATCGCTCACTGCGTAACTGCTGCGCTCAACTTGGAGAACTGAAGGTCTCCCTAGACAGCTCATTTATATTGTGGTTCGGAATGTTGGAGATAAAGACGCTGCTGCTGTGATAATAGTTCCAGTTCGCTGCAAGCAGAAATTAAAAGTGGATGAAAATTCGATTCAAAGAGCATCAAAAATCAATCACGAACATTTGTTACGAGAATAATTACGGTATTGAAGTTAAACGAAAGAAAAGATTATCATATGTGTTGACTTCCAGTACTGGATACTGTACATTACTGCATTCTTGGCCAATGGCATACCTACAACCGATGCTGAGCTTCAGGGAGTACACTTGGGGATGCGTCTCCTTTAATTTTTCGAATCCTCGGAGGAGAAAAAAGCTACTTTTATTTATGTTAGAAGGCAGAAAAATCAAACATCAATGACATTATTACCAAAAGCAGGTAATGATATTAGATTTAATCTATTTCTGGAGCATTTCTAAATGGTATGTTGGTGTTCCTATTATGTGTCATGGCAGCCAATGTCACAGCCCTTTTTAAACTCCTCATATGAACGCAAAGAACCGCGCAAATAAATAATAGTCTTATGCGGTATGATTTTGAAATACGTTTCGGGACGGCACTGCTTTCATTGCAGTGACGTCGTAGCGTCGTTAGTTCACTTCCATATTCAGTGTTGAAGAGGTCAAGGTGAAGTGTGCAACTGTATTAGAGTTTCGGGGTTGAAATCAATAGTAAGTTTACGCTGTATTCGGGAAGCCAGAGAAATATGATTGTGATATTCCAAAACCGATTTGGAACCTGCTTTGAACAACCATGTTCATCTGCAAGGTACCTCTTTTAACTTTAATTCTAGATATCATATAAACTTCTGAATTATTTTCTTGCTTTAAGATATTCTTAATGCATATGTTATAATTTCTTATAGCAATAATTCGTAAACGTCAGATACTGGCAACAGGTCACTCACAGTACAACTTAGTTTCTTTCCAGAGGGTCGGCGTTGCCTACAACTACAACATCCACACTCTGCAAATCACAGTGAAGTGCATAGCAGAGGGTATGTGAGATTGTACCAGTTATTAGTGTCTCTTTCTGTTCCATTCACATATTGAGTGCAGCAAGAATGATTGTTTAAATCCCTCTACGTGTACTGCGATGAATCTAATCTTGTCCTTACGATCCCTATATGAGAAATAAGTAAGTGCTGTAGCATATTCCTAGAATCATCATTTAACAGTCCGCCCCAGGTAGCTGAAAGGTCAGCGCGACAGCATGTCAACCCTAAGGGCCCGGGTTCGATTCTCCGCTCAGGGACTGGGTGTTGTGTTGTCCTAATCATAATCATTTCATCCCCATCGACGCGCAAGTCGCCGAAGTGGCGTCAAATCGAAAGACTTGCCCCTGACGAACTGTCTACCCGACGGCAGGCCCTAGTCACACATTTACCTTTATCGTTTAACACCAGTTCTTGAAACTTTGTAAGTATCCTTTTCCTAGGGTAATTTCGTCTATCTTCAAGAGTATGCCAGTTCTGTTTCTTCAGCATCACTGTGACACCCTGCCACGGCTCAAACAAACCTGGGAGCTTTCATGCTGCCTTTCTCTGTATACATTCAATATCCCCTCTTATTCCTGTTTGATAGAGGTTCGATTAACGTGAGCAATTCCAGAATTATTCACATGAGTGACTTGTAAGCAATCTCCTTTGTAGACTGATTGCAGTTTCCCATTATTCTACCAATGAACCGAAGTGTACCACCAGATTTACCCAAGGCTGTGCCTGTGTGATCATTCCATTTCATATCCCTACAAAGTGTTACACCCAAGCACTTGTATGAGTTGCCCAATAGGAACTGTGAGCCATTGATATTATAGTCATAGGATATTGTGTTTTTTAGTTCTGAACTTTTAAAGCAACTTAACCTTTGTACCACTTTGAAATCTAGTCAAGATCTGACTGAATATTTGTGGAGCTTCTTTCAGACAGTACTTCATTACAGATAACTGCATCATCTGCAAAAAGTCCTCAAGGTCGTTTATATACAACAGCAAGAGTCCAAAGACACTTCCCTGGGGCAAACCCAATGTTACTTCTACATCCGACAATGACTCTCCATCCAACATAACATGGTGCATCCTCCCTGCCAAAAAGCCTTTAATCCAGTCACAAATTTCGCTTGATACTCCACATGGTCATACATTTGACAATAAGTGTAGATGTGGTACTGAGTCAAAAGCGTTTCGGAACTCAACAAATGCTGCTTCTACCTGACTGCCTTGATCAAAAGCTTTCAGTATGTCATGTGGGTATGGAGTTTTTATTCGTTACAATTTTCTTATAAACTTCTACAAGTTATATCTCGTGATTCCGCTAAAACTCTCGCTGAGCCAAATGTAGCACTATGTGACTGATCATGATTAGACGATTTTGTAGCTTCAGGAAGTACTGTTTAATTGTTTGTTGGTTTTAAGTAGCAAAGTAATGTCTACAGATGTTAGGTGGATAATCGTAAGTTCACTGGTATGTAATAATTTTTTGTGTCAACTATTAACTGAGCATATCACTTATATTGTAATGTAGAAGAAGGTGTAATTAGATGAATGACGAATACTAACTTCACTTAATGAAGGTTTATTCAGCACTTACACATACAAAACTGCGGAGCGAACTGCCTCTGGCCAGAAAACATACTGTATATATACAGCTACAGAACATTCCAATACAACGATTTTTGCAATTTGCGGATACTTCTAGAATGTACTCGAACCGAATACAGAAATTAAAATTTTATAGTTCAGGTGAATTTTTTTTTCTTTTTCTGGGCGGGCGTCACAGGACATCCATTCAAGCTCTGACCGAACATGCTGAGCTACCGTGCCAGCAATTTTGAACTCACGGCCCGCCACGCAACAGTCTAGTATCATAACCTCTACACTAAGGCGACTGAGCTATTAAGCTTCTTTTGCCACATTGCTCCCTCCATCTCGGTGTAACGTTGTGCTAATCCGGAAATGAGTCATCGGTCTTGCATACTCCAACTCCTGGTGACTGATGTTCGCCCTGGCGGTGATTTTCTTATAACTTCCCTTGCCGCTACATTCTTCGTCACCTCTCCGCTTGTTGCCTGTAGCTGGAGCTTCGAATTTACCCTGGGTTGGAGGATCCTTATGGGGCTTCATTCGAAGAACGCGGACCGTATCTCTGATCTATCGTCATCTTGTGTCAGGGTCGAAATCTTCAACTACGTAAGTAACATCAGACAACTGTCTTCGAACCTTATAAGGTCCAAAGTAGTGCTTGAGGATCTTCTCAGAGAGACCAACCTTCCGAACAGGAGTGAAGATCCAGACGAGGTCACCAGGCTGGTAGACACAGGGCAGTGGCTCGCGTCATACCTTTGGCGATCGTTTTCTTGAGCCTGCAGCGTGCGGAGTCAAGCTAACTGCCGAGCTTCCTCAGCTCTGGTTAACACCTGGCCGATGTAGTCGTCGTCCACGTCATCAGGATGTAACGGAAACACAGAGTCCAGCGTTATAGTCGCCTCACGCCCATGCACCAGGAAAAATGGCGTAAATCATGTGGTGTCTTGTTTGGCGGTGTTGAAGGCAAAAGTCACGAAAGGTAGCACCTAATCTAGTTGCTCTGCTCAACATTGAGAAATACTGATAGCATGTCGGCCAAGGTCATATTAAGGCGTTCAGTAAGCCCATTAGTTTGCGGATGGTAGGCAGTCGTCATGTGATGAGTAATGTTGCACCGGCGGTTTATCTTTGTCACAAGATTCGATTGAAAAACTTTCCCTCGATCCGTAATTAACGACCTTGGGGCACCGTGCTTTAATACAATGTCTTCTACAATGAATTTGGTTACCTCGAATGCTTCGCCTGTTTTCACGGCTTTTGTAATGGCATAGCGTGTCGGATAATCAGTTCAAACAATAATCCATCTATTGCCACTAGCAGACGTTGGAAATCGTCCGAGGAGGTCAATCCCAACACGCTGGAAAGGTGTTTCGGCTGGTGGGATTGGTATGAGTCGGCCAGGTGGTTTCTGTGGAACTGCCTTTCTCCTCTGGCACTCTCGTCAGTGCGACACATAGTAATGGACACTTAAATAAACCTGGCCAGAAAAATCTCTTGCGGATCCTATCATATTTCTTAATAAAACCTAAATGTCCAGCCTCAGGTGTGTCATGGAATTTCTGTAGAACATCTAAGGGCATGTGTTTAGGAATCGCTGGTAGCCACCTCTTTCCAAACGGTTCAAAGTTTTTCTTGCAAAGTAATCAATAAATTGAGATATCTCGGCGTCCTCCTTCTGCTCATCAGAGAGATCCTGGATTGCAGTGAGACAGTCACTATCTTCATCAAAGTTTTGATGGTCTTGCACAGGGTTTCTTGAGAGATAGTCGGCATCTTGGTGTTTTCTTCCACTTTTGTACACTATGGTAACGTCATACTCTTGAATACATAGTGCCTACTTTTCGAGTCATCCTGTTGGATCCTTAAGACCTGTCAACCAACAAAGTGAATGATATATATATGGTTCTCAGGCGAGACGTCGGATGTCATAGTGAAAACTCCACAACATTTCGTCAGCGCAACTGGCCGACATCTTCAGGTGCGACGAACACACTGCTAAGGCAGGACCAGGGCCCCCTATTTATGCCAGTTTTAGGCAGGAAGTGCGCATGCGCATGCGTGGAAGCGCCAAATTCGATGACAATGTGACGTAGCATGTGAAAGTTGCTGAATTGGACGGGTTACTCCTGTAACTTAAATATCAGATCTGAAGATGGTTCTGAATGAACCGAAACAGGTCATATGAATAATAAAAAATCTGCAATTAAGACGGATTTAAAGTAACATTATAAAATCACTGATTGCTGTTATCCCATAAGACATTATGTCTGTTTTTGCAAAGATGTCATTCTTCATCATTTTCTCTACCTCGTTGCGAGTTATTCGACATTCCATTGCTGACCCACGGTATGCTCTCGGGCTTATTGGTTTATGGCCTCCAGTGCTAATCCAGTGCTAATCCAGTGCTTCACTGTCTATATGTCTAATTTGCTCTTCACATGTGGATTGAAGCATTCAGAGAACTCTTGAAGAAGGGCAAGTAGCTTCTTCTGTTGTTCCTTAGTGAGATCTGGTGATAGTCGAGCTAGAAGATCTTGCCTCGCAATGGTAGCACTAATATCGCCCACAAACTCAGTATGGGAGGTTTCTATGACACACAGCTGTCCTGCAATTAACGGCTCAGAGTTTGGTACGCACATACTTCTTGGAAGGATCTGTGGTTCTGGGCAACAGTTAACTATCCACAATTCACCGACTCCGTTCTTAAACGAGACGACAGAGGCTGGGATGACCAAGTTATTTTTCAGTGGTACGCTTCTCTTACATTCCACTACAAGATCCATGGGTAGATGCATGGCACACATGACAGTTACCTTTCTAGCGCTGACTGCAGGAATGATCACTTCATCCAGCACACATAGTCTACACACACTCGGATGCACATCTTCCTGTCCACATTATCTCATCTTGTCTAGCATAATCTTCGAGTGACCACAATCTAGAACTGCCTGAGAAGCTTTCAAAAAGTCCCATCCGAGAATGACGTCATGACTACACTCTGGTAAAGGCTGTGTATGACCACTTATGCCCACACAAATGCCACATCTTCCTGTAAGTTTTACATATTTGCCATTAGCCACCTTCAGTAGAGATGTTTTGTTGTTGGCGAATACTGTTTTCTGCAACTAGTGACAGTACTTCTCTGAAATGACTGAATATGATGCTCCAGAGTCCACAAGAGCTTGGTCTGGTCGGCCATCCATGAGAATATCGACGTAGTTTCCCATCATTCTTGTAGTGATCGACGGCGGAGGATTTTTCTCTTCGGTGGCCTCACCTCCAAGGAAGGTCGCACCCTTTAGTTTTCCAGGTTGCCGTGGCTTGGTGATTGGCTGGAGCTTCTAAATATCAATGGAGACCTTGATCGGCGTCTTGGGGAGCGTCCCCTCCAGCGGCTAGCTTGCGGCGATGATGACCTAATTCATTCTGCACCCATATCTTCTTGTTCACCTTCGCAGTCCCAGAGTTGGCGCCTGCTAAGCTTGGTCTGTTGTCTTCTGGCATGGGCGTCATCAAATATCTGCCACCTTTCTCGACAATAGCACACCACATGTCCCTGTCGTCCACAGTGCAAACACATTGATTAGTTATCCTGGGTCCTCCAGACGATAGTCTTCCTTGGTGCCCAAACAGGTTCCTCATGCGGCATTGTAGGAACATAACTCTGCCTGGGTCTTGACTTTTTCACCATTTTAAAGGGAAACGAAGGACAAGAGATCGGGTTCAATGTCTGTTCCACTTCCACCCTTATGACCTCTTGAAGCGTCTCGGTTTTTAGTTCGCGGTGCAATCCAAGTGCCTTCTGAACTTCCTCTCTCACTATCTGACGAAGGACACTTGTGAAATCAGTTGCTTCCTCCATCACAGACATCAATACATTTGGAAGCCGTTCAAACTTCTTGCATGTAATTCTTTTTTGATGCATTGTCTCGATGTACTGGCACATTTTATGAAGTAATCTGCTTTCGAAACCTCCTTCAGGAGTAAGGCTTGAAACATGTCCTCAGCAACATCCTTGATGAGATGTGCAACCTTATCTTTCTTCTTCATTCTAGGATCCACTATTTTACACGGCTCCAAGATGTCATAAATGTAGGATGCTGTAGTTTCTCCTGAACGCTGTGCCCTGCACTTTAATTTATCTTCAGCCTTGCACTTCTGTCGTTGTGTGTCGCCGAAATACTTGCTCAGTTCTGCCTGGAATACTTCCCAGCTTGTGAACTTCTCCTCGTTGTGCTCATACCATTCCTTGGCAGTACTCTCCAAGTAGAAAAATACGTAAGCCAAACACATGGTGTCATCCCATTTGTTAAATTTGGCTGTATGCTCATATACCTTTAGCCACTTGTTTGGATTCTGGCCATCATTACCAGAGAACCTGGGAGGATGTCTTATGTGGTGCCACACAGTCGCTGTCATTGCAACGTCGTCGTCTTCTTCTGTCTCCGATAGATTGCGATCTGTTGAATATGGCTCGAACTCGGGTTTCTCGCCACTTAAACAGCGGCTCTGTCATGGCCTGATGGGAGCCACTATGTCGTCGATAATGTGCGCTATCACAACTTCCAATACTCGGTGCTTCCACCAGAATAATGTCATGTAAAAGAAGGTGTTATTAGATGAATGACGAACACTAACTTCACTGAACGAAGGTTTATTCAGCACTTGCACATAAAAGAGTGCAGAGCGAACTGCCTCCGGCCAGAACACATACGGTATATATACAGCTACGGAACATTACAGTGCAATGATTCTTGCCATTTGTGGATACTTCTAGAATGTACTCGAACCGAATATAGAAATTAAAATTTTACAGTTCAGGTTGAGTTTTGAACTTACGACCCTCCATGCGACAGTCTAGTATATTTTTATCTCATTTTGTTCTATATTGTTCGTTGAATTTGTTTGTGGTGGAAGTCCGATGACATCCGTTCAGGTTGTTCGTTGATCCGTTCACTTGTTTTTTTTCTATTTTTTTAATTGTTACAGAGGGTAGCTAAACCCTCTAACCAAACTCGTTGGGCTACCGTGTGAATCAGAATCACTACACTACAGCGACTGTGCTACTCAGCTTCTTTTGCGACATTATGAAACGAGGCAATTTTAGGATCTTGCTCCTCGTGGATAAATTTCTGAAGGCACCTATTCTCCTTGATCAAGACCACAAAATACTACAATGAGAGACGCAGTTTCACCAGTTCAGTGCTTATCTATTATGATACGCTACAGTACCTTCCCACTGGCAATTCTTTCAAAGACTGGAAATTTACAAGTGCAGTTTCACCTTAAAGTATTTGACACATAGTTATGGAAAAGTGTCATGCAACAGTAAGTGCATTAAATGATTAAATGATTAAATTAGTGTAGGTAATGTGTACATAAATATCTATATACACTTGTAGTGACACATTGTCATCATTTGCCATCGTCTGCTGTGAACGCTCGTCACGCAGTCATGAGTCAAATGACATTGCGTGCACTGCCACAGATGACGCTACAGCGACAGAATGTTTATTCTTTGCCTTTTTTTCATCCTCGGTGTATTTGTACATAGCTACAACTTAAGTTCTACTACTTGTTCTCCATTAACCCTTCCAGTTACGTTAAAAAGACGTGTTCTCAGTAATGTAATGGATTGGACGTAGTTGTTTTACTCTTTGATAAATAAAATTATTGTTCCAAGTTAATCAAGAGCGGATCATTTTTATATGCTCGGTTGACTTGAAGTGTGCTCAACAAAGTCAAGCAGCCCTAATCTCAGCTGCACCCATCATCTGGTGACTCTAACACGACTCAAGCCTGAAGAACACACAATGTTTATTAGTGACTGAGGGTAAGGCCGCAGACCACAGTGCATCGTTGTTGGCCACCAACAAGGTTCTACTTGTCAGCCGTCAAAAATCCCTCAGTAACGGCATATGCAACTTCGAGAGTGGAATTTGGACTTCGGCTTATGCTGTGCATTGACCTGGAACTTTACCGTCGCTGATGTCTCGTAGCCAATCATTGGAGCAGATTTCCTGATGTAGTATCAGCTGATGACAGACGTGGCGAATTCCTGACTTATGGGCAATATGACTGGCCTAGCTATGACTGGGTTCAGCCCCAGCACAGATGTACACAGTGCCAAGTTATTGCAATCCAAAGATTGTAAGTACTCTTCCATATAATGCTAATTTCCTGCTTTGACAAGACCCCTGGAGCTCCAAAACAAGTGCAGCATAATACACAACATTTTATTAAAACCATGGACCCCCCTCCCACTGTCATGTAGGCCTAGACGTTTGGCGCCAGATCGACTGGCAGTAGCTAAGACTGAGTTTGCCACCACGGCATTATCTATCCGTCAAGCCGTCCATGATCATTTCCACTGCAACTGATGCCTAAGAAGATTGGAGCAGGTTATTCATGCGGTGATTATTGAGCACTTAATGCAAGAGCCATTCCAGAGCATTATCCAGTCCCATTGTAGTGAGACTACAACCATGCCTTGCATGGTGCCACGATTTTTGGTGTACTAGATTGCACCAAGGATTATACTCAAATACCATTGGTGAAGAAAGGTATACCAAAAACAGCAATCATTACACTATTCGAATTGTTTAAGAGTATGCTTATGACCTTCCGCCTACGCATTGTGGTTCAAACATGGCAAAGATTTATTAACTCCGCCCTGTAAGGCCTAATCTTCTGTTTCGCTTATCTTGATCTTTTTGGCCACCAAAGAAGAGCATCAGGAACACCTCAGAGATGTGTTCGAACGGTTGGAGTAATATGACGATGTTCCGAACACAGATAAATGTATAGTCAGGTGACCTGACATCAATTTCCACAGTCATGATGTATTTTCTGTAGGCTCACGTCCCCATTGGACATTCTGCGAATTCAGAAGCCAAGCACCGTCAAAGAGTTGGGAATGCTAAATTTATATTGCAAGCACCTACCACAGGCAGCGGAACACACTACCAGAGTGGGCTCCTCCTTCAAAGCCATTAAACAAAGCCTGGCAGATGCTGCATTGCTGTTGCATCTTAAACTCGACACAACCTTGACACAAGCATAGCAGGCATAGGTGCAGTTCTGTAACGGTGGTTAGAAGGCCCGTGGCAGCCACTAGCATTTTATTCCTATACACTTTCACCGTACCAACGCACGAGGTGTGGTTAGAACTGAGAACCTCTCACTATTTATGAAGCCATCACATACTTACGACCACAGATAGAAGCAAGTTACATGACCATAAACCATTAATGTAGCATTCAGGCAGAATAGCAACAACTGTTCACCACAACAAAAAAGTACATTTCTGGTGTGGACAACTTGGTAGCAGATTGCCTTTCGTGAGTTAACTATGTTTCGGGCCATGCTGGACGCAATGCACTCACTCAGGCACAACAGGCTGATCGAAAGATTCACACATTCCTGAATGATACCAGCTTTGCATTGAAGATGCAACTTGTGAGTGTCCCCAGCACAGATATTAAAATACAGGGTGATTCAAAAAGAATACCACAACTTTAGGAATTTAAAACTCTGCAACGACAAAAGGCAGAGCTAAGCACTATCTGTCAGCGAATTAAGGGAGCTATAAAGTTTCATTCAGTTGTACATTTGTTCGCTCGAGGCGCTTTTGACTAGGCGTCAGCGTCAGTTGATGCTAAGATGGCGACCGCTCAACAGAAAGCTTTTTGTGTTATTGAGTACTGCAGAAGTGAATCGACGACAGTTGTTCAGCGTGCATTTCGAACGAAGTATGGTGTTAAACCTCCTGATAGGTGGTGTATTAAACGTTGGTATAAACAGTTTACAGAGAATGGGTGTTTGTGCAAAGGGAAAAGTTCTGGACGGCCGAGAACGAGTGTTGAAAATGTAGCACGCATCCAGCAAGCATTTGTTCGCAGCCCAGGAAAATCGACTCACAGAGCTAGCAGAGAGCTGCAAATTCCACAATCAACTGTATGGAGAGTCCTATGAAAAAGGTTAGTTATGAAACCTTATCGTCTGAAATTGGTTCAAGCACTGTCTGCAGCTGATAAGATTAAAAGAATCGATTTCTGTGATTTTATCCTTGCTCAAATGGAAACAGATGAATCTTTCGTTTCAAAGATTGTGTTTAGTGATGAAGCAACTTTCCACACTAACGGGAAAGTCAACCGTCACAATGTCTGTATATGGGGCACTGAGAATCCGCGGGAAACAACTCAGTATGAACGTGACTCGCCTAAGGTGAACGTTTTCTGTGCCATTTCAGCCAATAAAGTTTTTGGTCCCTTTTTCTTCGAAGGTGCTACTGTAACTGGACTACAGTATCTGGAGATGTTAGAGAATTGGCTGTTCCCTCAGCTCGAACAAGAAGCACAACAATTCATATTTCAGCAGGATGGAGCGCCACCACATTGGCACTTATCTGTCCGTAACTACCTGAACGTTAACTACCCGAGGCGATGGATCGGCCGCCTGGCAGCCCGTGACAGAGCACTTCATCACTGGCCTCCAAGAAGCCCTGATCTTACCCCCTGCGATTTTTTCTTATGGGGGTATGTTAAGGATATGGTGTTTCGGCCACCTCTCCCAGCCACCATTGATGATTTGAAACGAGAAATAACAGCAGCTATCCAAACTGTTACGCCTGTTATGCTACAGAGAGTGTGGAACGAGTTGGAGTATCGGGTTGATATCGCTCGTGTGTCTGGAGGGGGCCATATTGAACATCTCTGAACTTGTTTTTGAGTGAAAAAAAAACCTTTTTAAATACTCTTTGTAATGATGTATAACAGAAGGTTATATTATGTTTCTTTCATTAAATACACATTTTTAAAGTTGTGGCATTCTTTTTGAATCACCCTGTATATAGTTACATCTCCCAAGGGAGATCCCGACCATTCCCACCTGCTCAGTTTTACAAGGAAGTCTTCAACAATTTACATAGCTTGTCTCATCCTGGAGTTTGTTCAACATTCCACCTGGTGCAGGAGCGCTTTGTCTGTCCGGGAATGGAGAGGAACTGCTGCATTTGGATGTGCATGTGTCTACTGTGCCAACGCAGAGAAGTTTCGTGTCACATACATGCAACAGTAGGCAACTTTCCAGACATCACCTCACGTTTTGCACATGTATCCCTGGATGTTGTGGGTCCATCACCTCCATCAGATGGCTAACGATAGCTTTTGATCATTATGGATCGTTTCTCCTAGTGGCCAGAGGCAGAATCATTGAACAACTTCTCCATGGAATCATTAGCCTCCACCATCATGCCCACATGGTTCAGTGGTCCACTCCACATAACACCATATCATAGCAGTAAATTTTAGACAGAGTTATTCGCCAAGCATGCAATTTTATGTGTCCAGGTCTGTCACAAATCAGCAAGATACCACACAGCCAAGCAACGGTCTGATATAGTGGTACTATTGTTCACTCAAAACAGCTCTCATGTGCCATGGTATGACTTGGACGACTGCTCTGCTGGTCATGTTACTAGGGTTGTGAAACGCTTACAAGCCAGTCATAGATGCTTCAATCACAGAACTGGTTTTCAATGAATCAATACGTCATTCGGCCGAATTTGTGAACCCTGACCCTCCGTAGTCTCCATACAAGATCAACCAAATTTTCTACGTCACTTGAGTGAGTGCATCACTTGCTTTCAACAGCATCTAGGTTCTAGGCATGGCACACAACCTTGTTAGGAGTATTATGATTTGGCAAGCTGTTCAAATGTGATGCTACACAGGATGGTGTGAAGCCTCCTCTGCAAGCTCTGTACACAAACCCACAACGGATGTTACAAAAAGGTGCACAGACAGCAGGGGCAGCACATTCATAAGGACCAGAAGGGCCCAGCCCCACCAGAAATTTTTGGTATAGTTTATTCTGCATATTTTTGCAGTATTATATCACACAGTTTGCGTATGACATGATTTTAAGTAGCACAGGTGACAGACATAAGAGGTAATCAGGTGCAGTTCCCACTACTCTGTTACATAAACACACAATGTTACTCTGAGCTGCCAGTAGTAAGGCCAAATTTTGCTGCTGCTCCTCCCTCGACCCTCCATTCAGCCCATCATTCTGCAATGAAAAACCTGTTTTCCTTACCCCACCCCATGCAGCTAAGGGCCAGCACCTTATGGTCTGTACTCCCTCCACACCCCAGCTTCATAAAATGCAATATTAGTTACATACACCAACTGTTCCCCTTCCTCCACTTCACCCCTGGCTGTAGCATAACTTGGAGTCATTTTGGGTGGGGCAGTGGATGGACCGGCTCATGCATACTCCTCCTTCCCTGCTGATCAGTGAACCCTGCTGTCTGTCATGTTACCACTCTCCCATCCGCCCACACCTGTACGCAGCATCTGGAGCCAGCTGGCTTGGACCCGTAATCAGAATTTTCACCTACATCACGCAACACACCTTTTTGTAGGCCATCTATGTTGCCACTTTTCTTTCTGTGCAGGAAGATGAAATAATACATATTAGTTTATCTTTATAGCATAGTACACTAAGGGAAAGAATCTAGTTCAAAGATTCCTTTCCTCAATAAATCACAAAGGTGAAGGTTACATAACAGAGCGGAACAATTCCGTTACTAAGTTTATTAAGTTATTATCTGGAACCCCCAGTGAAAAGGAACATGAGCCACCACTGATGGACAACAGAAATTTCTGTCAGCAGCAGGATCATTACTGCCTTCACTGATCGTGTCAAACCAGCATTCATCTTTCAGGATGTATAGCCGGCTAACATTTCGAGGATACATCTTCCTCCCTCATTGCTGGCACCACAGCTACAACCATGACATCACACCAAAGTGGAACTACAAACACAGCCAGCATGCACGAACCATTCTGGACGGCACGTTCATTTCCCTGCACATTTCAAGAGACGATAGCCCACTTCCACCTCAGGGGCTGATGTAGAGACATGTCATCTGCTGCTGTGTGTGGTTGTCGTGCAGTCAAGTGAAATAGTGTTCACTGTCACAAATGATGCTACAGCAACAGTGTTTTATTCTCAGACTTTTTTTCATCCTCTATGTATTTGTACAACTTTAGCTCTATTACTCATTCTCTGTTAGCCTTCCCAGTGTGTCGAGGATGATACTACACTCACGTAAGTACTAATATAACAGATTTGACGAACTTGTTTTACTCTTTGATAAATAAAATTGTTCCACATCAACTGAGAATAGAGCACTTTTACACACTCAAATGGCTTGAAGAATTGGTTAAGAAAGTCGAGCAGCCCTAAACTCAGCTGCATCCAACATAGTTTTTGTTTTAAACTAGCTGACAAATCCAGCACTGCACCAGTATTCACTTTGCCATTTTTCATTACAAACGAAAACAAGAAATGAACTGCTTTTTGTAGTGTACTATCGAAATAATTTCATTTAGATGTGGTATAGCGGTGGGAACATCCCGGCTCAGACAGTAAACCAGTTAGTAAATGCATCAGTGCATCATTGCAGAAACAGTCACTTCAAAGTAGATTTTGGATTTCGGCACATGTTCAACTGGAATTTTGTGATAGCAGATTTATCTGTGCCAATTATGGGGACATTTTCTTCGCCTCACTGGCTTGCACTAGACTTTGGAAAAGGAACAATTCGTCGTTCTATTACTGGAGATAAGTGTAGAGGGGCATGGATAGTTTAGGCCCAACAGCTTGGGGAGATAAAAGAAAACTGCAGACGAAACTTATAGAGAATAAGTCATGGCATCTTTAATGTATCTGTGCATATGTCTCGGACTTCATATGCATGACAAGGGTAACATTAACATTGTTCCATTGCCATTAATGACTGCATCTTGAAAGTGAATGTTTCTTCCGTGCATAGTTTCTTATGATTCAGTCTTACATAATGCATCCATTCCACTTCAATTTTTGCATATAGACCTACCAGGAATTGCTGTACTACACGGTGTGTGTTGAGAATGTGATTGTATGTTTCATTGTCCCTGATCATTAAGCAGTAAGCATAGAGATCCTTGGAACCAACTTTTTGTTTCTTTCTATGCCTGTTTCAGGATGGATTTGTTTCATATCAAAATGATATCTGCCCTGTCTGTGCAGATATATCAATGGATATTGGAGGGCATCACATGAAAGATGTGTCTCTGCAATGAGTTATAGTTCTTCTCAGCTTCTTTGTTCCCATCTTACTTATGTCACAGCTTTTGTGTTCATTGTCCACAATTACTGTGGCGACTTCATCTATCTGAGATGCATTAAATTTGACATTCGTGTTCTCCAGGTGGTCTTTTGTCGGTTCAGATTATAACTCTACAGTCATCAGAATCACTCAGTCTAGTGCTGTTTTGAATATGTGGATCGGTTGATTGTATTTGTTTAAGATCCTCTGTACATTTTGGACTACTTATTGTATCAATCCACTGATATTTGTGCATATTTTGATCAATTTATGTTTCGTCATTTCTGATGAAATATACTTGTAGAAATTTATAGCCTTCATTGGGTAGAAGTAGTAATGATCCCACGTTGTGATGTATTTGTCTTTGGATGGAAAAAAAACATATCAATTTCACCTCTGTTAGCACTGATCAAAGTGACTTCGAAAGAAGTCTTTTGGAACCAGGCATTGTACGCTTTTATATTTTGAAGAAAGTGTTTTGATTCTGAAGTTTCCCCGCAATGAAATCGAAAAATTCCTGTGTAGGTTCTTCCAGTGATGGTAATCAAATTTTTCCATTCATGCAACAGAATCCTGGTGTATCTCTACTGAACTTTTTCACATTGCAAAATTGGCAGATGTTATCCATTTTTTCGATTACAATGTGTGATATTTTCATGGCTGGGTTGAGATTGCAGTTGTGTTGCAGTTCTTGCTTCTTCACTCCATTCATTTCATTGTTCTTCAGTTTCTCTGCTTCTCAAGGTGCTCACTACCATTCGTGCTTTGCGCACTTCGTTTGTTTCGGTTTTTCGCTGTTCTTTTTGCTTTCACCATTTTGATTCCAATCTGGCAAAATCTCCTCATCTTTTATGTTTGGGCATAGTCTAAAATATAAATCAAATCAGCTTTTTATTAATAAATACACTAAGTGCATTTTACACACTTACTTTTGATTTATATTGAGTCACTGTAGAACTTTGACTACTCACACTTCACTCTCTGTTTATTCACTCACTGGACTACATTTTTGGTTCCTCCCTTCATCATTGATAAGAAACTCATGTTCGAACCCACAACAGGTCCTGATTTATATACCCTACCAATGGGTAGCCCCACCAGTGGCGAATTCCAGAATGTACAAAAAAGGCTTGAATGGTCCATCATCTTCCATAAGACACCACAACATTTGAGAGTGTCCTGGAATCTTCTTGAACATTCTGGAATCTTCCCAAATGTTCCAGACTATTCCCGAACATTCCAGAACATCCTGGATCACTGTGTAACATTCTGGAATGTTCTAGAAATTTCTAGAGGGTGAAACGTCCCAGCCCTTCTATATTCAAAAGCATGCCCTTCATGTAAAAATGGAAATCTCCTTCTTGGATGCGGGACACCATATAATTCCCTTGATTGAACTGGGACTCGTTTCTGAGTTTTAGTTGCATGCACATTGTACACTTACTTTTATAATATATATTGATTATACTGAATTGTTATTACTGGGTTGGTAATTGCAGGTTTTTATGGCTGAATACCTCACTCCTTTCTGTGGCGAACACTAGCTGTGTGATGGATAGTGTTATTTGTCCTTCTGGCATTATATTTATGAATGTTACTGTTGTTTTCAAACTGTAATTGATTGAGAGAGACAAATTTTATAGTAAATATATTGTGAGGCTGTTGTCATGATGCCCAGTTGTTTAAAGAGATGTCTACAGGGGGCTCTGGAATGGACTCCACATATTATCCGCAAGACAAACTTATGTGCAACGCACACTTTTATTGGATGTAAATACTATTCTAGAATTTTAGTATGCTAGAAATCAATACTAAAATTAAATTGTATGTAGTACTAACTGAATTTACAGTGGAAAACATAAAAAACACCTATTGAAACAGACACAGTTTGCAGTCAAATTGTGATAGCAGAAAATATAATTTCACCATTCAATTCTGACAGCAAGTGGTGGAGAATGTTTGCAAGTTGTGAGGGCCCTCCAAAAACCAATGCTGCATCATGTCGTGAAGAGCTTGGGTGGGAATTTCTGAAGTCCCCAAGTTTATAAATCAACCAGGACCTCTGTCTTTAATATGATCCACTATCAAAGATAGTAGTTTATCTTCAAATTTCAGTTATTTACATACAATGTTGTGATGGTACTGTTGACAAGCTGTAACCTATTTGTGTGATGGGCAAGTATACCAATTTAACAGTGACTGTCAGTAAGAGCTCGTTTGAAACATCAATAAAATATACATGAAACCAGACATGATATACATGAATTAGAAAATTTTGGAGAGTTAATACATTGTCACACATATTGCCCAATTTCACACACATCTCAAACAAGTTGCTAGTCTGTGTGTCGAGGCTGGAGAGCCTCCGGTGTCCATTCAGCATCATCTCCTCGTGGTACGGCAAGCATACAGGGCCAAGTCCACTCCTATTTCGTTGGGGTCCAACACCTTTTCACAGCCGGCACTGGAACGTCTCTTCCGCTACCGTCTGAAGGCAACAAAGCTGTTTGGCATCCGTGCAAAGGAGAGTCCCGAGTCAGTACACCTGGAGGGCATTAAGGTTCTCAACGAGGGAAGGAATAGGGGATCTCCCTGGCTACTACAAAGGCCGAGATTACTTCTTGATCTGGCTGCTTACAAAAAGTATTGCACCCTGGACCACCTTTTTAAAATTAAATTAACTGAGATTTTAGATGACCATTCAGATTTTATTACTGTTTACATGGGTGGGTCTAAACAGGGTTTTTTTATGGGCTGCTCTGCTAAGTTTCCCGATACTGTCTGTAGGATAGGGCTCCCGGAGCAGTTCTCAGTTTATTATGCAGAACTGTTTGCCATTCTGAAAGCATTAGAGCATATGCGACGACATCATGCCAAGAAATTCATCATCTGCTCAGATTCCCAAAGTGCTCTACACGCGCTTGAACAGATGTACCCAGCAGATCGGATGGTGCAAGAAGTGCAGGACACACTCCTGCTCTTGCAAAAGCAGGGTAAGGATGTAATTTTCTGCTCGGTTCCAGGGCACATAGGAATTCTTGGAAATGAACTTGCAGATGCGGCTGCCAAGGAGGCTTGCTCCATCCCACCTCCTGCTCGCTGTTCCGTCCCTCTGCAGGCAATATCATCATTCGTGACTCGGAAGGTCATGCGTTGGTGGGAGGCTCAGTGGCTGGAAGTGAGGGATAATAAGTTGTGAGCAGTGAAGGATTCTGTCCGACCGTGGCTTACCTCCTTCCGACAACGACGAGCTGAGGAAGTAGCCCTTCCATGGCGTCAAATAGGACATTGTCCATTGACACATGGTTTTACGTTACGTCGTGAGGAGCCACCAACGTGTCAGACATGTGGGACAAAGCTGTCGATAGGACATATTTTAACTGGGTGTGTTTTATATGTGGGTTTGAGGGAAAATTTAAGTTTCCCACCAGACCTGCCCTCTATTTTAAATAATGACGCGAGTGTGGCTAGAGTTTTACGTTTTTGTGTTATGTCTGGACTTCTTCCCAAAATATTGGGATTGAGATCTTAATGTGCTGTAAAGTGGTTTGGTCACTCATTATTTGTAAGTGGTCACCCATCCACAGTTAATTATTTTTACATGTTTTGTACCGGTATTTTATTTTTAGTTTTATCTACCTGTTTTGATGTGCTGTGTCCAATCTTGAAATTTGAGCATTTAGAATTCTCGCAAAGATCGGCTCAGAATTGATTCTTGTTTAACAGATCTTGGCTGCACTTGTCAACATTTATTTTGGGAACGGGCACTGATAACCTCGTTGTTGTGCGCCCTAAAACACTAATCATCATCATCATCATCATCATCATCATCATCATCATCATCATCAAACAATGAAGTACTGATCTGAATCATGTAGTTATGACTAACCAACAGGCTTCTGTACCCGAGTTTAGTAATGGGGAACTAGTGTAGTCAACAAGCTACATAAGCAACTCCAAACAGAGCAGGAAGCTGAAGAAATTTTACCATCTTTAATAGGCATAAGTAATTAAAGTTGTGCCAAACTTTAAAGCCTTACTGCAAAAAGGGCTGGGATAGCAAGAACAGAATGTCTTTTCTGTGTTGTTGATATAATCTCATTTGTACCTCCACATTTCAAATGAAATGTGAACGGGAACATACTAAAAAATTATTCTAGATTGAATATGGAGGAACAATGTTTTCTAAAATTTATGTTGTAGCATATATTCACAGAATATCCGGGTTGATCAGCAGAAATAGTGAAGAGTACGGTAGAACACATCACCTATCAGCAATGACACTATCGACAGGGAAACTATTCATCAGCACTACATAATCATTATGATGACTATGACGGCATGCAATCATCAATATTTTAACAATCAAAGTATAGGTGTCCAAAGACAGTATGGTAGGTTTTGGTAGACACACATTCCAGCGTGTTACAAACTTGAAAATACCACATTACAGTGGGAAAATAGAAGTTTACAGCAGGTACATAGTTATAACTACAAAATGCATACACAAGCTTGTTGTCTTGAAATATTTACTGGTTCTATCGACTCACGACCAAACTATCACCTTCCAACCTACACAGATCTTGATCGATGCAACAGATCAGTCAACACAACCTTCATTTAAATACAAAATAGTGTCACAGTTCAAAGCATAACTGAACAGCTCTATCAAAACACATCATGTCATAGTCAGCCGAGGACTTTTTTTTTTCTCTGGTAATAGTGGCTGGGGCTAGTAACAAGGTTTTCCTTATCCTTTTTTCAAAATTTATGATGAAATAGCAATATAGTTATATAAATGACCTAAAACTGAATGTGGAGGTTAATGGAAACAACATTTTGAAAGACGTGTGACAAGAAAGCTATTCAATTTCTACAAATTCTAGTGGATAATTTCATGGACATTCATTGGATGAGAGATGATTAGTTATTTGTGTAAGCTTTATTGGTTTCATGTGAGGATACTTACTGCTTACAATGAGGCTAGGAGTGTAAACACTGAAATCTCTGAGTAGCATGCATGTAAGTTAGTACTTATTAAGATAGAACACAGAGAAGCAGAGGTGACTATCAGGTACCTTCAAGGAGCTTACAGTGATTTGGATTCTATTAAGAAACACAGACATAAATCTAATCGCGTATCTGTTAGCAGTCATTATAGACATGAAATAGACTTGTCATTGTCAGATATGGCCGGACCAGAACCATTAGAATACAATCACTGTACTGGGCAAGACACTTTAAATCCTGTAATATATGAATAAAGGAAATATAAGTTGGCACAGTATAGGTAACATTGCCATCAATATACAATGAGCAAAGTTAGAAAACACTTCATGTACATTGGGAACTGAAATTCTATTCAATCTCACAGTGCTATTATATTTGGTGACTGTTGTCAGCCTCAAAGATAAAAGCAAATGGATAAATTTATGAACAGATTTTGGCAAAAAGTGAAAGAAGTGGTAAGTGATAGCTTAAAAAACCAAAGACTGACAATGGATTGAACCTGAGACCATCAAATCCATAGTGTGGCACTTCACCACTGAGACATTGAAAATGAAGTTGAAGAGTTAAGTGTTGAACAAGTAATAATTAGATATGGAAAATTCAGAATATAAACTGACTTTTGATGCCATCAATGGGTTGATGAGAGTCTGATTGATACCGGTTAATAATATTCGTAGAAAAATGTTTGATTTTATAATTGTAATGAGGTTTTAGGAGTTCACTTAAGTAAATAATTCATAACTATCTGAAGGAAGGATAGGACTTAGCTGTAATAATTGCTCGAGCAAGTGTCTGATAGTCACCTCTGCTTCTCTGTGTTCTATCTTAATAAGTACTAACTTACATGCATGCTACTCAGAGATTTCAGTGTTTACACTCCTAGCCTCATTGTAAGCAGTAAGTATCCTCACATGAAACCAATAAAGCTTACACAAATAACTAATCATCTCTCATCCAATGAATGTCCATGAAATTATCCACTAGAATTTGTAGAAATTGAATAGCTTTCTTGTCACACGTCTTTCAAAATGTTGTTTCCATTAACCTCCACATTCAGTTTTAGGTCATTTATATAACTATATTGCTATTTCATCATAAATTTTGAAAAAAGGATAAGGAAAACCTTGTTACTAGCCCCAGCCACTATTACCAGAGAAAAAAAAAAAGTCCTCGGCTGACTATGACATGATGTGTTTTGATAGAGCTGTTCAGTTATGCTTTAAACTGTGACACTATTTTGTATTTAAATGAAGGTTGTGTTGACTGATCCGTTGCATCGATCAAGATCTATGTAGGTTGGAAGGCGACAGTTTAGTTGTGAGTCAATAGAACCAGTGAATATTTCAAGACAACAAGCTTGTGTGTGCATTTTGTAGTTATAACTATGTACCTGCTGTAAACTTCTATTTTCCCACTGTAATGTGGTATTTTCAAGTTTGTAACACGCAGGAATGTGTTTCTACCAAAACCTACCATACTGTCTTTGGACACCTATACTTTGATGGTTAAAATATTGGTGATTGCATGCCGGCATAGTCATCATAACGATTATGTAGTGCTGATGAATAGTTTCCCTGTCGAAAGTGTCATTGCTGATAGGTGATGTGTTCTACCGTACTCTTCACTATTTCTGCTGATCAACCCGGATATTCTGCGAATATATGCTACAACATAAATTTTAGAAAACATTGTTCCTCCATATTCAATCTAGAATAATTTTTTAGTATGTTCCCCTTCACATTTCATTTGAAATGTGGAGATAAAATGAAATTATATCAACAACAGAGAAAAGACATTCTGTTCTTGCTACCCCGCCCTTTTTGCAGTAAGGCTTTAAAGTTTGGCACAACTTTAATTACTTATGCCTATTAAAGATGGTAAAATTTCTTCAGCTTCCTGCTCTGTTTGGAGTTGCTTATGTAGCTTGTTGACTACACTAATTCCCCATTACTAAACTCAGGTACATAAATAATTCATAATAAGTATTATGCAAGGGACCTGCTATCTTCAGTGACCAGAGTGTCATATTCCTGTAAACATACCAACCCTATGGAAGTGATTGATGAACCTTGTAAAGAGACAGCTTCCTCTAACATTACCTCTCTTCAACAGAAGTTATCTATACCAAAAATACTTTCCACTTTTTAAACAGGTTAATACTATCTCAGCTGTTTTTCTAAAAGAATTTCATAAGATTTTGTACATGCTGTATTATATTTCAGGTTAATATTTATAAAAAGAAATTACTTTATTTCTGTTGTTACAATAGATATGTACTAACTCTGTAAGTATAGTTAACATTACTATTCTTTTAGAAACATTTGAAATGACAAAATATCTGACACACTTAAAATTCCTATTATTAATTGTGCACAACTGGACAATATTTATTATGTTTACGCCTGGATTCATTTATAAAATAATAATAGAAATTAGTACAAAGTAATTTGTCAAGAAAGTTTGTAAACTCTTTGGAATAGTGTTAGTACCACAAAATGTAGTAGTAGTGGGCATGCTTCTGTTGTGATCAGACGTGTTTCTAATTTTGGCAATAACACTGTAATTTTTGATTTTGAAGTGGAAATTGTAAAGACAATGTGATATTGAAAAATGTGATACAACAAAAAAATTACAGAAACAGAAATTATGGAGCAGGATTACTTCAGCATTATCATGTCATTTGGAACCTACAATGTCAAAAATTTCAGAGTCAAGAATCAGCCCCTAGACATGAAGAACTGGAGCCAACTATGAGAAAAGACGATATTGTAAATCTTACTCCTCTCGAATCTTATCAAAAGACATTTAATATGAAGTCAGCGAAAATCAACAAATGATGTGAGGGAGGGTAAGATTACAGCCTTTTGTTTGTTTGTGCAATGCCCACAGGAGAAACTGCATTTGTGAGGACTGCATTTAAAACAGAAGGTTCATTGTTCACTTGCATAGGCTTGGCATGTTTACAGGAATGTGATACTCTGGTCACTGAAGATAGAAGGTCTCTTGCATAATACTTATTAGGAATTATTTATCTAAACAGAAGTATCAATATAGCTAATGATCTTCTGAAAAATATAAAGGGCAGTCAAATGAATATGAGGCAGATGGAAAAAATGTAAACTGTTTAGTATTTCAAAAGTAACCACCATATCTGTTTACACATTTATCCCACTGTGAGACAAGTTGGTCAACGCCTTCATGGAAAAATGTCTGTAGTTGCCTACAGAACCATGATTGTACCCAGATGTGCATCTCTTAGTCCAAAGTAAATCAACAGCCACAAATGACTTTCCATGTGGAAATCACATGGGTAGAGATTAGCACTTAATGGAGGATATGTAAGGGCTTCCCAGTGGACCTTCTGCAGTGCACCCAAGATGAACTTGACAACACATGGATGCTCCACGAGTTTCGCTAGGAAGTCCCTACACATATTCCATTAAGTTGCAATCTTTCCCACGTGATTTCCATATTTTTGGAGCACTGAGGAAAGACATGCTTCGGATGAAGAGGTGCACATATGGGCACAATCATGTTTCCGCAGGCAACTGCAAACATTTTTCCATGAAGGCATTCATCGGGTTTTCTCGCTGTGGCCTAAATTTATTAATAGTTATGGTGATTAATTTTGAAATAATAAACAGTTTACTTACTTGTGTCTCATCTGTCTTGTTTTCATCAGACTGCCCTTTATAAAACAATGAAAGTCCAGGATGGAATAACAGAAACATAGAAAGGCTATACTGCTCCTCATCACATAGAGTAGGCACTGAATGGCAACAGGCACAATGAAAAGCTACTAAACACTTAAGCTTTTAGGCAAATCCCTTCTTCTGAAGTATAAAAAACACACACATTCATAAAAACACAACCAACATACACTCGTTCACTGTTTGTGGGCTCTAAGGTTTTCCATTCCATTTTAGGAGGGGATCCTCTAGATGGTACATGAGTAGGTTGGCATAGGATGGTGTCATGTTGGTACCCTTTGCTGTACCACAGATTTATCTGTATATGATGCCTTCAAAGGAGAAATAATTGTGAGTGAGGGTGTAGTTGATCATGGCGGCAGGAAGGAGGTTGTAGATTTGGAATCAGTCATATGTTGGAAAAGATAGGGTTCAGTAGTAGCTAGGCTATGGATTGTGGGGATGTGAATGTAGAAGGAGATGGCATTGACAGCAATGAGCAGGCCACAGGATGGTAAAGGAACAGGAACTGTGGAGGGTCAGTGGAAAGAACTGCCGGCATCTTTCAAATAGCAGGGTAGATTACGGGTGTTACAGAAACACAAATGGCAGAGATTAATTGAAGAATATTAAGGAAATATAATTCATCCATGAAAGAAGAGGCTTAAAATATACTTTTAAAGACCAATTCTTGAGTGTTCATCAGTCTAGGATCCTTGGTAGTGTGGATAAATAGAAGATATACACAAGCTTGCGGAGTACAGATGTAATGTAGACGTTCCTTCCATTAGAATGCAACTCAACGCTACACAACTTCATTTGATAGTTTTAAAATTGGTTTTCTACACATATATTAAATGATAAACAGTTTTTATAAAAAAATAAGAATTTATTATCTTATGAGTATTTCACAGATGTAAAACTGCTCTTGTCTATTAACAGGCAAATTTTTGATATCACAGTTCTTATTTCTTCACAATAACATACATATTTAAACACTGCTTTCATGATGATTGGTTCATCTTTAGCAGTAATATATTATTGACAAAACAAAACACACTTGAAAAAAGAGTGTTCTCCAGTTATATTATGATACAATTATTTTAGGCAGAGTCTCACAGATAAGGTTGCCACCCATTATACAGGCGACTTAGGTTCACTGGATCTATAGCTTGCTGAATGAGATGGTTCACTTGACCAGCAATACTACTAGCACTCCCTTCTTCAGTACCATGCAGCTTTTGTCTCAGCCGAAGTAAAGCTCTCTCTGCCATTTTATTCACCTCATTTGAAGTTTCTGTAATGAATTTCAACATACATTAGTAGTAATGAACATCATATTACAAGTGTGTGCGCGCGCACACACACACACACACACACACACACACACACACACACACACACACACACACGAGAGAGAGAGAGAGAGAGAGAGAGAGAGAGAGAGAGAGAGAGAGAGAGAGAGAGAGATATATATACAGTTTACTGGGGGAAAAACCAATGTTAAAAGGCAAACAGTGCACTGGCTGACAATCAGCTGAAAACACTAAGTTGAAGATTCAGTGAACACATGAGTTTATGTGTGTGGAAAAATGTGCCACAATCTGTTTGCCACACATTTGAACTGCAATCATAATGCTCTAGATAAAACTATATTGGGTAGCAAGAACTCAAGGAAAGAAAGCTTTACAACTACATGTACATTTTTAATGATGTACAATTGACAAAACACGGTTCAGATGAAAAATGACTAAGTTCCACATCAAGTATTATTGACATGCACAGGTATGACACAAATTGTGGCAGCACTTTCGTTTCATTAATGCCTCTGCTGGGTTTGAGTGGAACATATTAACCATACCAGCGAGATGTGCTAGGCACAACATTGGAAATTAATACCAATTAAACACTATACGTGAAAGTATGGGATGTGATCAGCGATTGTGAAATATTCAGTGATTTGATTGGCAGCACTAGATGTGGTCTGGAAGAAGTGCTAGCATCAATGTGCAAGTAGATCATGGTTAAAGCACCTGGTCATCGCACACTAAATCAGAATTTGATTCCACCATCAGGCTAATATTTTTTCTTTATCCCCCATTGTAGAAGATGCCAACACCCTTTCAGTGGTTTCTTCTTGTGTTTTAATGAGTACCGCACTCATGTTTATTACCTTTTCCTTTAGAAAACTGTGGTAGTAGGAGCAAACAAAAAGTGAATCGTATAACCCACAAACCTTTCAATAGAATTCATCAAAGTCAGTGCAGAGAGAGAAAATTATTATTTTGAGGAGTAAGTTATTTTATATCAATCAGATTTCTATCAAAATTTTATTGTTTATGAGCACATATTTCAAATGTAGATGAGAGTAATCAAATAATTAATCAATTCTTTGACACAAATGAAACATAATGATATATTTCTTTAAACAATTACACACTCAAATGTAATCACCAAGCTCAACAGCAGTTGTTTTACCCTTTTATTCAGGAACACTAATATTCACTTTTACTCTCAATGTCAAAAACAATCAGGTCCAAATTACATTGCTGAAGAGAAAGATTTGAGCATTCACAGAAGCAGCAGACAGAACAGAAAAGTAGATGCAACAGAAAAAAAACTTTATGATAAAATTGAGCAAGAGAGAATAAATGTTTAACAATAAACTCAATAATTTTGGTCTTTAAGTACAATTACAAATGTGTTGGGACACACAAGTTCAACTATTCAATGTATGGGTTTAAATCCTTTCAGACAATATTTATTAAAATCTCATAGGATATGTATGATGACCCGAAATAGATAAGTAGGTATGAAACTGCACAAATATTCAATGACAGGACAAGTGTAAGAAATGTAGAATATGGGTTTCAGCGGAAATTGTAGCTCATTTCTGTGTAATTTTCTGCAGTCTACAGGTATGAAACTACAGACACCAGGTGATGGTAAGGCACTATGCTTTGCCTTAGAGCATAATAGAATTTAAGTTGAGAAAATGATTTTGATTTAACTTTTTTTTTAAAATTTAACGTCAAGATACTATCATTACTGAAAACGACTTTAAATTTAGAGGTTATGTGCCTGCCATGGGAGAGTTCGTTAATGTGAGACAGCTGGATTCTGACTAAACCAAGTAAGTAGTCACCTTAGCAAGAAAGTATCAGAACTTAGTTCTCTCAATAACTACAGCATAAACCAGTGACGAAAGACTGTTACGCAGCTATAAATTGTTGAGAATCCTTAGTTTTAAAGGTGTCGAACTTAAAGTTTTTTGAGTACATGTGCTTTTAGAGCTTTAATATCTGAAACTGAGTAGTTGTTGCAACATTTTATCATTATATAATTCACAAAGTACTCTTTCATTTACTATAATGAGCTGTCCTTCAAACTGATAAGCACAACTGTGTGGTTAGGTTTCTAGTGCAAGATGGCTTATTCCTAATATGTAATACCACAGATGTACTTGTATGTGAAAGCACTGCATATTAGGACATGCTACATCATATTAATATAATTTCACCCTGGTAGCTGTGTTCAGATTTATAATTTTACTAACTGGTTTGACAGTTTTGTGAAATTTGTGAAGCTCTCACACCACACTGGTGTTACTTATGTTTTAATGTTTGACTTTTTGAAGAACATTATGTTTTATATTTGAATGTATGACTTGAGCAACTCAGCTCTTAAATCACTGTACATCTTTGACGATATGTTCTTCATGTAATTACCTTATCTTCTGATGAAGTCACCCTTAGAGGTGACAAAACCTGGTCAAAGTATATAGAAAACCTAAGCAACCGGTTGGCAGATTCAGGGTGTATACATGGACAAGGAAAAAAAAAATCCCTGATTTTTCCCGGATTTCCCGGTTGAAAATACACTTTCTCCCAGTTAAAAATACACTTTTTCCGTGTTAACTGACAATATACTTTTCTTCGGCACTGTAAAACTTATCAATCGTTAGAATGTTTATTGTTTTCTACACAGACGTAGAATTTTCCGGGACTTTAGAAAACGAAACCCAGGGGGGAAAAAAAACGCGTTTTGGAAAGATCTTTGATGTGCAGCAACATGTACGCTGCATTTTTTCATATTACGGAGGTATAAATTCGAATTCCACCAAACACTGCATGTTACTTTCCGAAGCAATGAAATCGAGATTGCGATGCGCTTTTGTAAGCCAGTCATAGCTCATGTCACGTGATCTCATCCGCTGATGACAGCATATGACAGGTGATGTAGTCAACGAATAGCAAGATCACTCTTAAGTAGTGCGAACACACAAAAAAAGACAGTTAATGGTGGAAATTAATAGACATAGTGTTGCTACAAGAAAAACAAAGCTTTCACAAATAATACTCGCCTCGAAGATTAATAAGCTGCAAGAGAAGCTAAGCTTCCACATATAATGCTGATCTTTTTGCGCGTGTTACACTTTAATAACATCACACAAATGTGTCAGTAAAATTTTTAATAACGACGTAAATGTCTGATCTTCTGGGCTCGAAATTCTTCTAGATGGTCATCCTCTAAGAGTTGATTTTTGAATGAGAGTCAAACGCTCTGTGATCTAAGAAATTCATCGAACATTCTCGCACATAGTTCATCTTGCGTAAAAGGAAATTTACTTTGAAAGTAACACTTTTCAAACCATCATTGGCAATATTTTCCCGTGACCTGCTAGAAATTGGTTCGTTTCAGCAGTTGCCAGAGTGTGCCAGATAACAGGCGTCACTGTGCCTGCGCAGCTACGATGACGCAGGAAGCCTGCATGTTCGTACGTGTAAAACATTAAAAGATCTTGCATTATGTCATAAAAGAAACAAGCCATCAAAGGATACTTCAAGAGCATCAAAATTTCGTGAACCATACTAAAATGCGTAATTCGGCTTAAAATGCACAATCGTAGGCTATGTCCAGATTCGGATGTAAATTTTCTTGAGTACCAGTACTCTACTATCTCATGTTTGGTTCATTATTATGGCATAATGTCATACGAGCTAGAAGATGGAAAACGTGCACTTGAAATGCTGCGAGTATTTTAATTCATTTGGTAGCTCCCGGCCACAGAAATCCTTTTTGTTTCCACTTAATGTGAGAGCAATAACCGAAGAGGAAACAGCAAAATCACTAAACGTAAACACGGGTCACGTGGAGACTACCCACCTCCCAACTACAACTCAGACTGCTCTGTGCATCAGCCTCGGATCTACGATTTCCGAACCGGAGCAATTTAGATAGTGGCGCCAAGAAACACATCTGTCGCCAGCCGCGCAGGATTAGCCGAGTGGTTTAAGGGTATACGGAATGAGTTTTTCGATGAAAAAATCGATTTTTGGGTAAATGCAATTTCGAAAAATTTAGGCACTCCCGTTTAATACCATGTATAAAATATTTGGATGACGTGAATAGAACTATTTTAAATCATTTTTTAAAATAATTTCGACACACGATGTTCCGCACCTTGTATATGAGACGCGAAATATACCCGATATAGACAGCCTTGCCAGAGATATAATTGAGCACAAGAGAGTTAGCTTTTCTGTTGGCTGCACTGCTAGACAGTTGACAATAGATTCTGCACCATTTGTATTGTTTCCTTTGTGAGTACATCCATGTCATTGTTGTGAATGTCGTATGTGGAAAAGTCATTGAGTTTTCTTTCCTTCAACATGCCAAGACCTAGTCTGAAGGTATTTAGAAAGCGTGTACATTGGCGCAAGAGCGTAAAGTGTACTAAAAATTCATCTGATTCATCTTCATCAGTATCTGATGTCCCAGTAGCGACTAACCTCAACACTGGTAGTGATACATTGAGTGATGCTGCTGCCACTACACCGTTAAGTGCTTCAAGAAGAAAACTAGCTGGAATTGAAGAAGAATACAAGAAACTAAATGCTGGGACTACAAAATATGAGGTAATTAACGTCTCTTTATTATCAGACGTTTTGGAGAACAATATGTGCTGCAAACAATGTGGAAAATGTGGTGTTTCATTGAAAACAAACTTACAAGTAGGACTTGCTTGTGAATTAGAGTTGATGTGCAGTTATTGCAAACACAGTGTTACTTTCTTCAATTCCTCACATGTTACTGCAGATACAGGTAAACTATACGATATAAACATTAGACTGGTTTATGGATTACGGTGTATAGGAAAGGGCAGGGCTGCAGGTGCCATGTTGTGTGATGTGATGAACCTCCCTCCTCCACCTTCAAAATTTAACAAACACATAATTGCAATAGGCTCTGCTGTGGAAGATGTGGCACAGGAAAACATGAAAGATGCTGTTGAGGAAGCAGTTGTTGAAAATAATAATAGCAGAGACTTGTCCATAGCTTTTGATGGAAGCTCGCAGAAGAGAGGCCACACATCTCTGAATGGTGCAGTAACAGCTACAAGTGTGGACACTGGTAAGGTAGTTTATGTGGCAATACTTTCCAAGCATTGCAGATGCAAGGAGAAAATGAAAAATAAACATGAAGAGGAGTGCATGGCAAATTACTATGGGTCAAGTGGTGGTATGGAAGTTGCTGGTGTAAGAAGTATTTATCAACGCTCAGTAAAATGGTACAACGTTAGATACATAAATTATCTTGAAGATGGTGACTCAAAGGCTTTCAAAGAAATTGAGGAACTGAGACCCTATGGTAACGATGTGGAAATTTCCAAACTGGAGTGTGTTGGCCATATTCAGAAAAGGATGGGATCAAGACTTCGACGGCTCAAGGCTAGCACGAAAGGCAAGAAATTGAGCGATGGAAAAACTATAGATGGGAAAAATAGACTGACTGATGCTGCAATAGATCATATTCAGAAGTGCTATGTTCTAGCAATAAGACAGAATACAGCAGATGCAGAATTAATGAGAAGAGCAGTCTGCACTCTGTTTTTTCATACAGCTTCAAACAACGAGAAAACATGGGCTATGTCCAAAAGGAGACGATAGTTGGTGCAAGTACAACAGAGGCAAGGTAACTAAGAAACAATACAATCACCCTCATCACCTGCCATCTGCCATAATGGATGAAATAAAACCAATATTCCGAGACCTCGCAGATATTAGTCTACTAAAGAAATGTCTTCATGGCCGGACTCAAAATCCAAATGAGTGTGTGAACCATGTGATATGGAATAAACTACCTAAAACTGTGTTTGTGGGTATAAACACACTTCACTTTGGCGTTTATGATGCTTTTTCATCATTCAATCAGGGCAATATAACAAAGTGCAAAGTTCTGCAGAAGTTGGGGCTCTGTGTAGGACTACGAACGGCCGCAGCTATGCTTTGTTTGGACAAGGAATGGCTCAGGTCTTCAGATAATGCCATAAAAGTATATTCAAAGATGGCTAGACAGCATAGCAGAGCCATCAAGAGGAAGCTGTTGGATGATTCTGATGATACAAGCTATGGAGCAGGCTTGTACTGAAGTAAAAACTTTGAAGCTAATTTCCCATAACTTTAGTTTTTTTGTGTATAAGGTACATTTTTTCAGGGCCTATTTATAGTAGAAAGATGAAATTTTCTGTAGTTGTTCCTTAAGACCTTCTAATATATCTGAATTAAAAGATATGTGGAATTATTTTGTATTAGTGGATGTAAATTTTAAAATACTTGTTAAAATGTATAACTTTTTTAACATTTACAAAAAATAAAATATCTGAAAAACTATACATTATTTTTTCAAAATTAATAATTCAGCATAGAAGCAGAACATATCTCTGCGTTCTGTGAAAAAAATCAAGCGTATTGTCCAAATAACAAATGAGAAAATGTTCCTAACTTTTAGCTCAATTTAACATTGTATGCATAGGGCGTTCCATATACCCTTAAGGGGCTCCAGTCATGGACTGCGCGGCTGGTCCCGGCGGAGGTTCGAGTCCTCCCTCGGGCGTGGGTGTGTGTGTTTGTTCTTAGGATAATTTAGGTTAAGTAATGTGTAAGCTTAGGGACTGATGACCTTAGCAGGTAAGTCCCATAAAATTCCACACACATTTGAACATTTTCTGTAGCCAGAAGCGGGAGAAGGTAAGGTACTAATCGCATGCAACTCAACTGCGCGCACGCGCAAGAGCCCGCCTGCAACTGCTCAAATGAATCTAATGTAAACAACTGTCACGTCACGCTCATCGGAGGCAATTTGTTGTTAGGAAGCACTGCATATTCTTCCTAAAGCCTTTGACACAATTTGGTTGCCAGATGCTTGTATGAGCACAGTGTTTTGTTGTTGTAATGGCGCATTTCCTTTTCGACTTAAGTGTTATTTTCGTTTTTTTTTTCTTTTTTTTTTTTTTTTCTAGTTCATGTTTTGTTGCTTCAGTACTATTCTGCAAAAGCGGGATACATTAATACCCTTCATTAGAGTATTGGCTCTTACCAGTCAAAATCACAAAAATTCAACTGGTAACTAAAACAATGAAAACTTCCTGGAATTCTAAAAAATTCCCGGGTTTTTCCCGGATTTCCTGGATGTACTGGGTCGAATACACCCTGCAGCTTTTTACATGTTTTCCAAATTTGTGTATATGGTTGCTGCAAACATCAGCCATGTTCAAAGTTGTATAAAATTTGTTGTTGTCTGTTGCATTTCTGCATTTCAAACAGATCCAGATCTCAGTCATCTGCTTGATCAGATTATTATTAAATTTCCTCAAACCTTTTCTCATTTCTTTCTGAGTGGTCGTAATTAAAAGTTGTGCATTCTGCTGTATCTATGTCACTTATCCTCAATGAGCTGAATGGTAGTAACTTAAAGTTGGCTGTTTTTGTTAGATTTACGGATTGGGAACTTGCTTGCTGCAAATTGAATGCCTGCTCTAATTTTTCAGAGCATTTGTTTAATTCCAAGGACTTCAGATCATCTGCTAGATCAAGTTTCAGAGATACCATCTACTGAAATCTATTGAATACAGGCACATCTGTGCAGTACTGTTTCTTGTTAGTGTGGATTAAGTCGATTTCATCTTCAAGGGGCAAAATGTGTAGTATATTGGGTGTTTCTCCTGTGGATTGTCAAGTGTACTTTCCCTGCTGTGTCAGTAGATGTAACAATTTCGCGTTTGCAATGTGTAGCTGGAATCATCCCAAAAAAATCCTGCTCATACATTCCACATACGATGCCCAGTGTCGATAGCAAGTATCAGTTTGTTTCCCATTACAAGCAAACTGATATTTAAATCATAATTTTATGTTTCCATTTGACAGAACTGTCCCAAATTGGACTAGTGCATTATTTGTTTTATCGATATGTATTAACCCTTGAGTGTGAAAAACACAATTACAATTGTTTTGGAACATTCCAGTCTTGTTTTGCAATGGCAAAACCGTATCTATTTCTTCATTATTGCTTCAGCTAACAAGGTGATAAATTGGGTTGTCATACATTCAGATGAGCAACAGTAATATAAAATAAACATTGAGCTAGGTCAGAAACAAATTATGATATGTGCAAGAAAATGACTCACACTACAAGCTAGCGGCACAAACCCACAATGATGCAGTTGTTTGCAAGATAATGAGCAACTGAATATTTGGCTGGTCGGGCTCTGATGAAATTGCACTGTTTAATGCTTCAAGTGGGTAATTACTGTGGGATAACATCTGTCCGTGGCCGAATTGTTTTATAATGGAACTTTATTTCATTATTTTTAAATTAAACAGTGCTGTAGTGCACATTATTTAAGTTTATTTTATGGTTGTTTAGTTAAACTAAGATTCAACTATGATTTTGCTCTTACATGTTTACCTTTTTAACATTAAGACAGCTATTCTTTATATCTGTACACAGTGCGCTGCATGCTCGCTCGTGTTATGAAAATCTGTGCACCCTGTCACGTGTTACCAGAACGTCAGCAGTGACAGATGATTGGTTTTGCATGGCAGTAGCAGTAACAGCAAGCCAGGGTGGTGCTGTCACTGCTGGAGTGCCCCCCCCCCCCCCCTTTCCCATCCCGTTAATACACATTGAAAAAAAGCAAGTAACGCACTAGACTAATTTAGGACCAATCTACTGAGTACGCAAGTAAAATTCCACTTTAAAAATCATTAACTGACACTTCCCATTGACAATGGGCATCATATGTGAGACATGACGAGCAAGATTTCTGTGATCTGACACTAGCTACAAGCTGCAAAACTAAGATTGCAAACATCTGCCAAAACACCAGTGCTCTGTCAAACTCTTCCCGCAGTATCATATCTCCCATTTCATTTTCACCTACATCCTCTTCATTTCCATAATATTGTCCTCAAGTACATTGCCCTTGTATAGGCACTCTATATACTCCCTCCACCTTTCTGTTTTCCCTTCTTTGCTTAGAACTGGGTTTCCATCTGAGTTCTTGATATTCATACAAGTGGTTCTCTTTTCTCCAAAGGTCTCTTTAATTTTCCTGTAGGCAGTATCTATCTTACCTCTAGTGAGATAACCCTCTACATCCTTACATTTGTCCTCCAGCCATTCCTGCTTAGCCATTTTGCACTTCCTGTCGATCTCGTTTTTGAGACGTTTGTATTCCTTTTTGCCTGCTTCATTTACTGCATTTTTATATTTTCTCCTTTCATCAATTAAATTCAATATTTCTTCTGTTACCCAAGGATTCTATTAGCCCTCGTCTTTTTATCTACTTGATCGTCTGCTGCCTTCAGTACTTCATCCCTCAGAGCTACCCATTCTTCTTCTACTGTATTTCTTTCCCCCATTCCTGTCAATTGTTCCCTTATGCTCTCCCTGAAACTCTGTACAACCTCTGGTTTAGTCAGTTTATCCAAATCCCATCTCCTTAAATTCCCACCTTTTTGCAGTTTCTTCAGTTTTAATCTACAGTTCATAACCGATAGATTGTGGTCAGGGTCCACAACTGCCCCTGGAAATGTCTTACAATTTAAAACCTGGTTCCTAAATCTCTGTCTTACCATTATGTAATCTATCTGAAACCTGTCAGTATCTCCAGGCTTCTTCCATGTATACAACCTTCTTTTATGATTCTTGAGCCAAGTGTTAGCTATGATTAAGTTGTGCTCTGTGCAAAATTCTATCAGGCGGCTTCCTCTTTCATTTCTTAGCCCCAATCCATATTCATCTTCTATGTTTCCTTCTCTCCCTTTTCCTACTACCGAATTCCAGTCACCCATGACTATTAAATTTTCGCCTCCGTTCACTATCTGAATAATTTCTTTTATTTCATCATACATTTCTTCAATTTCTTCATCATCTGCAGAGCTAGTTGGCATATAAACTTGTACTACTGTAGTAGGCGTGGGCTTCGTGTCTATCTTGGCCACAATAATGCGTTCACTATGCTGTTTGTAGTAGCTTACCCGCACTCCTATTTTTTTTTATTCATTATTAAACCTACTCCTGCATTACCCCTATTTGATTTTGTATTTATAACCCTGTAATCACCTGACCAAAAGTCTTGTTCCTCCTGCCACCGAACTTCACTAATTCCTACTATATCCAACTTTAACCTATCCATTTCCCTTTTTAAATTTTCTAACCTACCTGTCCGATTAAGGGATCTGACATTCCACGCTCCGATCCGTAGAACGCCAGTTTTCTTTCTCCTGATAACGACGTCCTCTTGAGTAGTCCCCGCCCGGAGATCCGAATGAGGGACTATTTTACCTCTGGAATATTTTACCCAAGAGGACGCCATCATCATTTAATCATACAGTAAAGCTGCATGCCCTCAGGAAAAATTACGGCCGTAGCTTCCCCTTGCTTTCAGCCGTTCGCAGTACCGGCACAGCAAGGCTGTTTTGGTGAGTGTTACAAGGCCAGATCAGTCAATCATCCAGACTGTTGCCCCTGCAACTACTGGAAAGGCTGCTGCCCCTCTTCAGGAACCACACGTTTGTCTGGCCTCTCAACAGATACCCCTCCGTTGTGGTTGCACCTACGGTACGGCTATCTGTATCGCTGAGGCACGCAAGCCTCCCCACCAACGGCAAGGTCCATGGTTCTTGGGGGGGAGTTGGTTGGTTGGTTGTTTGGGGAAGGAGACCAGACAGCGTGGTCATCGGTCTCATCGGATTAGGGAAGGAAGTCGGCCGTGCCCTTTCAGAGGAACCATCCCGGCATTTGCCTGGAGTGATTTAGGGAAATCACGGAAAACCTAAATCAGGATGGCCGGACGCGGGATTGAACCGTCGTCCTCCCGAATGCGAGTCCAGTGTCTAACCACTGCGCAACCTCGCTCGGTCTTGGGGGGAGTATAAGCATGGCTGCACCTGTCCATACATTTGCTGAGCAAAGAGCTCAAGCTCCTATCAGTTAATCAGATATGCATGAGTTATTGTTCAGTTAGAAAGGGGAGACTTCATAGAGAAACAAAGGAGAATGGCAGGTAACTATGTGGCATAACTGCAGCATGAATGGTAAAAGTGTCTGAAACTAGTTGCTTGTAAAATCCTGAGAGATAGACTGATTAAAAAAATGATTGTTTGATTCACCTGTACTGGTGTCTCAAAAAATAGTGTGTTACAAAATTATGCCCTGAGGGCAGATATTGACTCACCTCTCACCTTAATGGTTGTACAGTTTCTATACAGAATATCTCAAGACGAATCAATCCTACTGTATTTAGTTAAACACAATAATGATGATAATTTTCTTCATTTTATGTAAGAGCTCCTTCAAACTCCTGCCATAAGTACTTTGTAGTTTACAGAGAAGAGTAATGTGGACATACTGAGAAACAAAACTGGAACAAGGACACACTGAGGAAGACATCACGTAATGCAATATATGAAGTGGTTTATGGCATAATAGTGTAAGTCAGATTTTGATGAAAATGAGTTACGTTCTATGTTATATAACGGAAACCGCACTCTTTTGGATGCCACAATGATGTATGTCGTCGTATGCACAATATCATCACAGATGGCACCACAAGTTTTACTACAAAATGGTTTGTATGATACATGTTATGGCAAAGTGAGGTATGTCTGAATGCTCTGCGATACCATGAAACAAAATCAGATTTTCTGTTTACATGTTGTGGCAAAGTAAAGCAAGGCTGACTTGCACCACATTGCCATGAAACATAATTATATTTTCTGTTCCACCATCAGGTGGTTTTCATTTCTGTGTTATTATTAGTATTATTTTGGAGGAAATTTTGTTTGATGTATTTTTGTGTTAATTCAAACTGAAATTTGTGCAATTTATACACAATTATGATGATAATACTAATATAACTTAATTATGCTCAAGAATTATTAATACAAAGTGAAATACATCGGATTTACCATAATTATAGTGATAATATAAATATTACTGCACTTAATTTATGCTTCAGTATTAACACTATCTCTTACTAGACTCAATATCCATATACATACATAGGCTTCTCTGTACAATGTTTCATAAATATTCAGTTTCTCAAAATGAGCAAACATGACTTTGATCATTATGCCACAAACCCCTTCACATATGTGATTGTACTGGGAGAAATACTGTGTGTGAAAAATTATGTCAGATTCTTACCTTCCCCAGCATCAGTTTCATCTCCCAGTGATCCTGAATTGGACTGTAGATTGTAGGCTTTCTTCGGTGTAACTGACCATGAGTACAATGGGTCATACAGTAAAACCTCCAGTATTGTTAATATAGTTTCTTGATTTTGACGCAGCACAGACATTGTTTTTTCACAACATCTGCAATAGATAAGATGAAAAAATAGATTAGATAGTTGTAAGCAGCAAAAACAGAGGATTAACCAAGGGTTACACTTTTTCTACTAAATGTCACCTCCTGAAAACGCCTTCAACTCCAGATGCCCCCATTCCATCAACAATATCTCTAGTAAGTCGAAAAGGTACAGTTTCTGGTGTTGGCAGTATGCGTCCCATTTCAAAAGCAATACCTGAAGAGTATGAAAGACACATGAGTATTAAGTAACACAACATCCAAAGCTAAAGTTACACACACATACACAAGAGGAAGGATAAACTTCCAAGGAAATAAGTGTAAAACAGCAATAATAATCAACTTTTGTATGTCAGACTGTTCAAGAATGGCTTTGAAAGTACAATACAAATTTGAAATGAGTAAATACAATCACTCACTAATTAAAAAACAAACTGAACGAAAACATACACAAACAAACAAACAAACACACACACACACACACACACACACACACACACACACGAAAGTTCCAACACTGAGCTACAATATTGAAGTTCTTGCATATAGTCCTGTTCATTTTATTATTTATCTTTAAACAGACAATAAGTAATTGTAGTGCATTACTTCACACTGTTTGTGACACAGAAGTGAAAAAAGAAATCAGATTAAATTATGCATATAGCTCTTTTAGCACATTGCGACTGGTGGTGGATGAGGGGATCTTTCACTTGATTGACATGGGAATCACTAATCCATTCAAGGTTCATCAGGAGATGAGGAATATAGACAAAATAAAGTGCACTCTTGCCAGTTTCTCATAAAGTTAGGCAATTCTCTTGTGATACACAGCAATGCACATTAAAAAACTGATGTTTCTTCTCATCTTGCATTGGAGCAGACACAGATTCCACCTGAAAAAATCAGCCAATAAGTGTCAGCAATTCTTGCTGATATCAGTTATAGCCAGATGGGAAAAAAAGAGTGCAAAACATGAGCTATTTTGGTGGTGTTGTTACTGTAATATTGCTCTTCATACATCTGAGTGTTAGGTGTGTGTAAGAATGGTACAATCCTCCCCCCCCCCCCCCCCCCCAAGAATAAAAACAGAGCTAAGCAACAGTATTCTGTATATCTGATTTTTATAATATATTCTAAAATATTCTTATGAATAGTCATACCAGGTTTTATTGTTTTATATAAGAATTTGTTCAAATTTATTTAATTAATAAAAGCTATTACTTTTTAAATATGTGATAAAATAGGTAGCACAACTGCCCAGCCATCTGTTTGATGTCAGTTTTGAATGCATTAAAATGTACCTGCTTTTCCAACTAAGTTATTCAGCTGTTGTTTACATACCAATTTATATTCCACAGGGGAAATATTGGAGGGAAGAAATATTTGTCTTTGTGCATATGAAGACCTCTTGTACTACAGACATTGTAACACTAAGACGGATCTGCAAACCAAAATTGTGCACCATCTGCTAAACTACAGAAGCACTAACATATAAGGAAATTTTTTTAAACTTTCTCAATATTTGTGAACCAATATTCCCACATTTGTTGGCAGGTTCTTAAGGAGTTCATACTAAACTTTGAAACACTTCTTGTGTTTTAGAAAGAAGTGCCATTTATATGAGAAATTTGGTATACATAACTGTTCATAATGTCCTTTTATTATTGGTGACAAATGTCACTAAACAGTGAGGGTACAGTAATGAGTGGATGGAAATATTCTGAGGTCTTTGAAAGAGGGCTTAGTATGATGATGGTACTTTTACTTACTGGTCACTTTTACAGAATTAATGCTTTATCAAGCTTCAGTAACATAAACAAAACAGTTTGCAGGTCAACATAAAAGAGACTTCTGTGTAAGAAATATGCAACAAGTATATCAAAATTTCACTTCATTTGCACCTCAAAACTGAAAACCTGATTAAGGGAGTACCAGCCAGAGAGTTGACTATTACTATCAACATCTTGGGTATGTATATAACTATTATTATTCTTCTGTGTATAACAGATTTTGCTAGATTTAGAAGTAAAATTTTCTTTCTGGTCCAGTATCACTATCTTGAGTTACCTGGTATGGTCAAACTTGAGATCTGGCACGAAATACTTGTCAGCAGAAAACTGTACAATTTGGTGGGCCTTTAATGTCTTTCAGCTATAATTTTTGTGGGTCATGAAAAAACCAAACACTGACACTATAACTTAACTTAGGAGACAGACTCAAGAAGATGCAATCCATATTTATTACATCTGTGTTTTTAGAAAATGCTTTTGACAATGTTGACTGGAAAACTTTTTGAAATCATGAGTAAAATACAGGGAGCAAAATGTCATCTACAATTTGAAGAGAATGCAATTGGGCATCAACAGGAAGCAGTAGCAGAAGGTGAATAGCCTATCTGCCATGTTCTTCGATCTGCATAGAGAGCAAATGGTAGAGGTAACTACAATATTCCTCTGTTTAGACTCAGGCAAACAAGTAGTTGCAAATCCACACTGTCCCAGAAAATAATGTTCATTTTTGCTAAACAGGCAAGCATCAGTTCAGGCAAGAGAAAAAGAACAATTGAAAAACCATCTGCAAATAATGAACACTGAAATGGTGTCTACTCTATGAATATTGTGCTCTTACGAACACAGTACACAAAGTGGCACTTATAACGCTGACCAGAGTCTCATCGATCTCTTCAGCAATTTGGCCTGACGAGCCAGACTTCAATTCTGTAGCCAAAATACCATTCCGTAAAGAAGGATTTTATAATAATAGGGAAAGGATCCTTGAAACACCATTCAAGTACCTGTTGCATGATGATGTACTACCAATTGGTACTCTAATATCTGGCCGTTCATTGGCTAGTCCTGTTTCTGGAACTATGTTCATGTCCTGCAAGCTGCCTGCCCTTGGCCCACAGCAGCTCCTCCCTTCAAAGATTGTTTACACACATTGCTAATACATCACATGTCTGGGTCCCGAACTGATTACAATAAATCTGTCTACATGCTAAATTCTAGCAAACACCACTAAGGACACCATCATCATTCACAGGCGATGCACGTAGTAGTAACAGTGATGCTGCTATTGAGGGAACCGGCCATGACAAGCCTGTGGATATTTCTACAACTGCTTTCTACTTAAGTCGTGGCTCAGCCTGCAGCAGGCAGTTGCAGGTGCATGTCAGCTCTTCGCTAAGATCCAGGCCACGTACGGCAGTCAGTCACTCATCTGTTGAAGCATTCCTGCCGAGTCTACTCCGTATCACTTAGCAGATACTAGCAATCTTCCTCGCACTCAGTGCTTCCACAAACAATGACTGTGTACTTGGCTAGTGTGACTATTGGACAGAAGTTTCTAATGACTTTGGTTGGTACTCACCTCCCATCAAGAATGATTGTTACAGTTGTTGTTGTCTTATGTGAAACTTAACTTTTCTGTGTAGTAATGCTCAATAAAAGTGTGTTGCCAGACTACCTGGGGAATTGTCAATCTTAAATCGTGCATGCAGTTAAAACAACAGATACAAATGATGGCAATGCGGATAGTTCAGCCCCAAAGTGATAGCATCTTGTCCACGACAAAAGATGGTGATGAGGATAAACATTCACTTGCTCCAGCACCAGCTTCAGGTTTGTGTCGTGTATTTCATCCTCCACCTTTTCCCAGCCTCGCCAGCTCCCTCTAGTACCACTGAAATCATTCCCTCATGTCTTAACAGATGTCCTAGCCTTCTGTCCTGTCAGTGTTTTCCACATATTCCTTTCCTCTCCAATTCTGCGCAGAACCTCCTCGCTCATTACCTCATCAATCCACCTAATGTTCAAAATTCTTTTGTAGCACCACATCTCAGATTCTTCAATTTTCTTCTGTTCCGGTTTTCCTACAGTCCATGTTTCACTACCACACAATGCTGTGCTCCTGGTGCACATTCTCACAAATTTCTTCCTCAGATTAAGGCGTATGTTTGACTATAGTAGACCTCTCTTGGCCAGGAATGCCCTTTTTTTCCATCGCTTGTTTGCTCTTCATGTCCTCCTCGCTCCGTCTGTCACTGGTTATTTTACTGCCTAGGTAGCAGAATTCCACTACTTTATATACTTCCTGACCATCATCCTGATGTTAAATTTCTCACTGTTCTCATTTCTGCTACTTCTCATTACGTTCGTCTTTCTTTGATTTACTCTAATCCATATTCCGTACTCATTAGATGGTTCATTCCATTTAGCAGATCATGTAATTCTTCTTCACTTTCACTCAGGATAGCAATGTCACCAGCGACTTGTATCACTGACATCCTTTCACCTTGAATTTTAATTCCATTCCTGAACATTTATTTTTATCATTGCTTCTTCCATGCACAGATTGAACAGTAGGGGAGAAAGACTACATCCCTGTCTTACATCCTTTTTAATCTGAGCACTTTATTCTTGGCCGTCCACTCTTATTATTTCCTCTTGGCTTTTATACATATTGTGTATTACCTGCCTCTCCCTATAGCTCACCCCTGTTTTTCTCAGAATTTCGAACATCTTGCACAATTTTACATTGTCGAACGCGTTTTCCAGGTTGACAGATCCTATGAACGAGTCTTGATTTTTCTTTAATCTTGCTTCCATTATCAACTGCAATGCCAGAAATTCCTCTCATGCCTTACCTTTTCTAAAGCCAAACTGATCGTCATCTAGCATATCTTCAATTTTCTTTTCCATTCTTCTGTATATTATTCTTGTCTGCAACTTCTATGCATGAGCTGTTAAGCTGACTGTACAATAATTCTCACAGTTGTCAGCTCTTGCAGTTTTCGCAATTGTGTGGATGATATTTTTCCGAAAGTCGGATGGTGTCACCAGACACACACATTCTTCACACCAACATGAATAGCCGTTTTGTTGCCACTTCCCCCCAATGATTTTCGAAATTCTGATGGAATGTTATCAATCCTTTCTGCCTTATTTGATCTTAAGTCCTCCAAAGCTCTCTAAACTTCAGCCTACCCTTCATCACTACTATATTGTGATCTGAGTCTGTATCGGCTCCTGGGTATGCCTTATATGCCTTACAATCCAGTGTCTAATTTTGGAATCTCTGTCTTACCATGATGTAATCTAACTGAAATCTTCCCGTATACTCGGCCTTTTCCAAGTTTATCTGCTCCTCTTGTGATTTTTGAACAGAGTATTTGCTATTAGTAGCTGAAATTTATTACAGAACTAAGCTAGTCTTCCTCCTCCCTCATTCCTTGTCCCAAGCCCATATTCTCCTGTAACCTTTTCTTCTGCTCCTTCCCCTACAACTGCATTCCAGTCTCCCATGACTATTAGATTTTCATATCCCTTTACATACTGTATTACCCTTTCAATATACCCATACACTTTCTCTATCTCTTCATCTTCAGCTTGCGAGGTTGGCATGTATACCTGAACTGTCGATGTTGGTGTTGGTTTGCTGTTGATTCTGATAAGAACAACCCTATCACTATACAGTTCACAGTAACACCCTTACCCTACTTTCCTTTTCATAAATAATCCAACTCTGGCTATACCATTTTCTGCTGCTGTTGATATTACCCTATATTCATCTGACCAGAAATCCTTGTCTACTTTCCATTTCACTTCACTGACCCCTATTATCTCTAGATTGAGCCTTTGCATTTCCCTTTTCAGATTTTCTAGTTTCCCTACTACATTCTAGCTTCTGACAGTCCATGGCCCAACTTGTAGGATGTTATCCTTTTGCTGATTATTCAGTCTTTTTCTGAAGGTCACCTCCCACTTGGCAGTTCCCTCCTGGAGATCCAAATGGAGGACTATTCCAGAATCTTTTGCCAATGGAGAGATCATCACAACACTTTTTCAATTACAGGCCACATGTCCTGGGGATAAACATTACTTGTCTTTAATGCAATGGTTTCCATTGTCTTCTGTAGCCTCATGCCGTTGATCATTGCTGATTCTTCTGCCTTTAGGGGCAGCTTCCCAAACCTAGGACAAGAGAGTGCCATGAACCTCTGTCCGCTCCTCCACCCTTTTTTATGAGGCCACCAGCAGAATGAGGGTGAACTCTTTATGCTGGAAGTCTTTGGCAGTCAATGCTGATTATTAGTCAAAATTTAAGCAGTGGTGGGTTTCAAACACGGGACCGAGGACTTTTGATTACTAATCAAAGACGCTGCCCCTAGACCATGGGTATTTACCAAGGTAGGGTACCAGCAGCATTTCCCAGTGTAGTCACCTGGCATAACAGCACTCAGACCTGGCTCCTGCCATGTCCCATCTGGCTGTTGCCATCTGGCTCAACCCAGTACTGCCTCACCCCCTTCAAGAAGATGCAGCCACGGTTGGGCGTCCTCAAAAGTGTGGCGCAACACCTCGTGCCTTCTTCTTCTTCTTCTTCTTCTTCTTCTTCTGGACTTGTTTTTGTTGACTCCCTAGGTGCTTTTTCATTTTTTTGATCATGTAGTGTATATATTGCCCATGCTCCTATGCACAATGTCTCTAATGTTTGTGTAGGGTACTGTTAATAGTTTTCTTCCTCTTCTCATGTCATTGATGGCAGTTTTTCTTTTACATCATTTTTCATGTTACCTCAGGAATCTTTTTTTGTTACTCATCTTTTTCATTAGATTGCTCTAAAGCATGCTGTATCATGCACCATCTGGGTGCCTCGCATGCTCAGTTGGATGCTTAAGTCTGTGTGGTTTTCACATTTCATGCATTTTCAGCTGTCTTTGTTCTCCGTGCGTATATGCTTCCACAACTCAGCCCTATCCCCACCCTCCAAGCATGCCCTTTCCTCTTATCTACTGTCTTCATGCATTTTATTTTCCAGTGACTACTGTCCCACATGCTACATGGCTGTGGCATCGTTGTGTTTCTGGCAGCTGCATCAGCTGAGCCCTGTCTCCCTGTGCCACCTATGCCTGCTGATACCATGACATCCCATTGCATATTGCATCAGTGGTTGAACTAGTTGAGTCCTGTTTACCAGAGCTGCTGGTTTCGAACTTCCATTGCAGTGTGACGCAAGCAGCCGCATTGGCCGAGCTCTGTCTCCCAGTGCTACCAGCGCCCTGAAAACCACCATACTGCCACCATGGCAGCTGCACTGATTGAGCCCTGTCTCTAAGTGCCGCCAGTGACTAGTGCGCCATTGCACTCGCAGCTGCATTGGTTGAACTCTTGTCTCTCAATGCTGTCTGCATCTTGTCCATGCCACATCTGTCAAGCAGTCTACAACGGTCTGTGCCTCCACTGCCAAAATTCTCCTACTCTTCTTTTCGTTTTATGCTTTCTTCACTGCCTGGACTGAGATGGTGATAGCACCTCTATAGATGTTGCTTCACAATCTCAGGTCCTGGGATCTAGGGAACAGGGTGGCAGCCCCCAAGCTCTGCCCTCTCACATAGATAATCTTTGCATTGACTTGACCCATGGGAGGTGCCCACTGGCACTAAAATCTCCTCCTCTGGTTGGCCTGGCTTCCCCGCCAAGAGACGCCTTGTACATCTTTTTCTTAAGGGGGGAGGAAGATCTAGTACCTGGCTGTCCAACAGCCACTCCTGTTTCTAGCACAGCTTCCGCGCTTTGCAGGTTACTTGCCTTTGGCCCACAGTGGTTCCTCCCTTTGGGGACTGTTTACTTGCCACACCATAAATTTGGATCATGTACTGATTACAATCTGTTGACAGGCTAAACACCAGCAGGCATCAACAGGGACCACTATCATCATTCATAGGCAGCGTGTGCAGCAGCACTGCTATTGAGGGAAGTAGCTTGCATCTGCAGCTCCTCTGCCTGCTGTGTACTTAAGCAGTGGCTCAACCTCCAGCAGGCAGTTAAAGTTGCACCTCAGCTCTTCACTCAGCTCCACGCCACGCATGCCAACAGCCTTTGGCTGCCCATCTGTTTGAAAGTTTCTGCTGAGTCTACACCACACCGTGATGCAGCCCAGCAGCTCCCAGCAATCTGCCCGGGACTCAGTGTTTGTGTGAACACTGACTCTGAACTTTGCTAGTGTAATTACCAGACTGTTGTATTCACCTCTGATCAAGGACGATAATTTGAGTTGTTGCTACCTTATGTGGAATTTAACTTTTTTGTGTTGTGATGCTGAATAAAACTGTATGGTCAGACTACCTGGGGAATTGTCAATCTTAATTCATGTGTGTGCCATGAACCCTTTCCAGCCCAATGGGTCCATTTGGATCCATTACAGTTTTTGATGTTTCTGCAGTATCAATGAAAGCCCACTGTTTCCACATGGCACTAATACAGTCTAGTGCATTCACTAGATCACCAGATGGCAGCATCAAAAGGATAATGTGTACTGTGACCATATGGACCTGACAGGAAAAAAATAATCAGGGTGTATATGTGGACAAGGAAAAAAATTTCCCAGATTTCTCCTGAATTTCCAGGTTAAAAATACACTTTCTCCCGGGTGAAAATACACTTTTTCCGTGTTAAGTGACAGTATCCTTTTCCTCGGAACTGTAAAACTTATCAGTTTATCGAGATTGCAACGCACTTTTGTAGGCCAGTCGTAGCTCATGTCACGTGATCTCGAAAGCCGATACAGCTGATATTCAAAGCATAGGACACGTCATGCAGTCAGCCAATAGCATTATCACTGTTAAGTAGCATGTACACACAAATAGGAAAAGTTAATGGTTTAAATTAATATACATAGTGTAGCTTTCACATACAATATTGGTATCAACGATTAATAAGCTGCAAGAGAAGCTAAACTTTCATGTGCAACGTTGATCTTCTTTGCGCGTGTTACACTTCAAGATACATCACAGAAATGTGCCAGCGAAATTTTTAATGACGACATAAATGTCTGATCTTCTGGGCTCGAAATTTTTCTAAATGGTCATCCTCAAAGAGTTGATTTTTAAATGAGAGTCAAACTCTCTGTGATTAAAGAAATTCATCGCACATAGTTCATCTTGCGTAAAAGGAAATTTACTTTGAAAGTAACGCTTTTCAATCAATCATTCGCAATATTTTCCCGCGACCTGTTAGAAAGAGGTTCGTTTCAGCAGTTGCCAGAGAGCACCAAACAACAGGCGTCACAGCGCTTGCGCATCTACAATGACACAAGAAGTCCGTATGTTCGTACGTGTAAAACATTAAAAGATCTTCCGTTATGTCATAAAAAAACAAGACATCAGAGGATATTCCAAGATCATCGGAACTTCATGAACTATAATAACGTGCATTTTCGGTTCTTTATTATGGCACAAGACGAATACATGCTCTTTTGAAATGCAGAGAACAGTTGAAACTAGCCAATAGTGTGGAATTAAACATTTCGTTACAAATAACTTGACTGCATCAGCGGAAAAGATTAATAAAAACCACATTTCTTTAACAAACCGACAAAAATAACTTCACTGCTCTGCAAGGCGATTAATGTTTGACTGAAATTGCCACCCAGGGCAGATACCCCGGTTCGCTCCCAGTGAATATGGCAGCTTGCGCGCGACAGTAAAATTTTTCCGAGTAGCATCTTGCTGCTACTGCTTATACAGCTAACAACCACACTTTTGTAGCCAGAAGCGCGAGAAGGTACTACATATGCGCAACTCAACCGCGCATGCGCATGGGCCCGCACGCAACTGCTCACATGAATCTGATGTAAACAGTTGTGACGTCACCCTCATCGGAGGCAATTTGTTGTTATAAAGCATTGCATAGTCTTCCTAAAGACTTTGACACATTTTGCTGCTGGCAGATGCTTGTATGAGCACTGTGTTTTGTTGTTGTACATGGCGCATTTCCTTTGCAACTTAAGTTTTATTTTAGTTTTTTTCTCTCACTCATGTTTTATTGCTGCAGTGTTATTCTGCAATAGCGGGATACAGTAATATCCTTTGTTTGAATATTATTTCTTACCAGTCAAAATAACAAAAATTTAACTGAAAACTAAAAGAAAAAATCCCGGAATTCTAAAAAAATTCCTGGGTTTTTCCCGGTTTTCTCCCAGATGAAAAAATTCCTGGGTTTTTCGCGGATCTCCCGGGTTGTATACACCCTGATAATGTACTAATTAAAAAAACTGAAATCATGTTTAATGCAATGCTAGAAGAATTTACAGGTCAAAAATACTGTTTTCATTTTTTTCTAATTCAAAATAAAAATTGGGCCAGAGAGAGTTAAAATAATGGATACATGAGGTACATTCACCATTTTTGGTCAACAAGTACTATGGTGAAGTTACGCTTGCACAGGAAACTATGTTAGACTTTTTGTCTCCAGCAGGGTGCTATCACAATACTTACTGCAATACCTCAAGAACCCAGCTGGATAGAATTTTTGAGATTTTGAATTTCCATGACTCATATCAGAAGAGGACTGATTACCCACTCTAGTGTCTTCCCTACACCAACAACTTGTACTACATTGGCACACAGTTAGATTAGAAACTGCTTCTGAGGAATGGTATCAAAAGGCTTTTGGAAATCTAGAAATCCTGAATCATCTTGAGATCCCCAGGTGATAGCACTCATTACTTCGTGTAACTAAAATGACAGTGAAGTTTCAAAAGAATGATATTTCTGAATCTGTGCTAGTTATGTGTCAACAGACCAATGGATTTTGACAGCATGTGTTTGTGGCAGTAAAAATATTCAGTCATTGTAAGTCAACCTCACTAAACCACTACTGGATCTCTCATTTTTAGTACAGAAGTCACTATGTTAACTTCCCCTTTGAGTGAGATCCTGATTAACTCGATCTTCTTATGAATGGCATGGAACGATTAATACGCAAGTAATGATTTCTTCTTACCCTCCATAATAATATGGCAAGTTTTGCTATTGTAATGTGGAAGGCTGCAAGGTATCTGTTATACCATGGGACAAACAGCTTTCTGAGTTTAAAACAAATTCTGGGAAAGGCTGCACCAATAGCACAGTTAATCACCATAGTGATTGTGTGCTATGCTACACTTACAAGGAAGGCATACACAATAGCTGCTTCAATAGGATATACTGCATCAATATTCAACATTTATCTTTTATAAATGGAGTACAGGTCTTGACTGTTGTTAAGATGCAGTTTCTGTCAGTCACAAATATTAGACAAGGGCATTGCTGTATGTCTTACTCATCTTCTTCCTCTGTTTCTTTCTTTCTTTTTTAGTGTTCAAGTCACATTATGTGCAAAAAAGCTGGTACATTTGCCAATGCTCTCCTCCTTCCATGGCCATGGTCTTTTATTGATTGAATAACTACAGCATAAAACTTGTTCTTTTTAAGATGAAAGTCATTTAGGGTATAAAACGAATTTCATGAATGACTGAAGAGGATGTCTGCTAAGATAAGGACAGGTATACACTCGCACACACGCACATATCCATCCGCACATACACAGACACAAGCAGACATTTGTAAAGGCCTTTACAAATGTCTGCTTGTGTCTGTGTATGTGCGGATGGATATGTGCGTGTGTGCGAGTGTATCCCTGTCCTTTTTTCCCCCTAAGGTAAGTCTTTCCGCTCCCGGGATTGGAATGACTCCTTACCCTCTCCCTTAAAACCCACATCCTTTCGTCTTTCCCTCTCCTTCCCTCTTTCCTGATGAAGCAACCGTTGGTTGCGAAAGCTTGAATTTTGTGTGTGTGTTTGTGTGTCTATCAACCCGCCAGCATTTTTGTTTGGTAAATCTCATCATCTTTGTTTTTAGATATATTTTTCCCTGCGCCAATGTTAAGTGCAACTTTCAACACAACACAATAATATAATATGAAGGAAGTTCTTCCCAATTTCTGTACGAAGTTTCTAAGATTTTCCTCCTTTCTTTTTCTGCAATTTGCAATGTTTAAATTTAACACACAATCTTCTCATAACAGGAAAAAGCTACCGTATTACGTTATGTTGCTTAATGGAAAACAAAGAATGCACAAAGCAAATTACATCTGATGATGGATGCTTTGGGACTTAAATGACTAGCGTAACACAATAAAGCATGAATATTTGTGAGTGGTGGCAATGATTTTTGTACCTAGCTCCTTATTACAATCTCTTCAACAAACAAAAATTTGTGGAGGAGGAAAAATGAATATTTATCTGAGGTACATGCCATGGGGAACCTAATTTAGAAATAAGTAACTGATCAATAAACAGCTCTTCATTCCAAGTAAAAATTAATTTAAATTAATTTAATTCATCATAATCAATGTTTTGGAAAGCCTTCAACTGAGGAATTATGTTTTAAAAAACGAAAAACTGCACGAGTTCCATATATTTTCATGCTTAGCTCAATGTGTGTTTCGAGAATTTATTCTCATTTTCAAATGCCTTTGTTTACATTAATATTTTTTGTGTTGTTTTCCTGTGCAATTTTGTCTCTCTGGCACTGTAGTTGTAATTCTGAGATTGTACCGCAAACTGAAAATCAGACAACATAAATTTTGGGATGTCTTTTATATGCTACTGATAGAATCAAACTATATGGTTGCAGAGGCCTTTTCAAGTCCCAAACATCTATGATGTATATATGCAGACTGAAGCGATGAATGAAAATTTGTAACAAAGCTGGGATTCTAACCTAGGTCTTCTGCTCAAAAGGCTCATGCTCTAACAACTACATCACCCTGGCACAGTAGCTTTGCTCAACTGCACAGACTACCTCCCTCCTCAGTCCAAATTCCCATTCATATTTCAACCCACTTGGCATTCCCCCTAAACTCGAACTGCTTTGCACAGAGTCTCCAACTGTATTGGAATAGCAAAATGGCTCTGAGCACTATGGGACTCAACTGCTGAGGTCATTAGTCCCCTAGAACTTAGAACTAGTTAAACCTAACTAACCTAAGGACATCACAAACATCCATGCCCGAGGCAGGATTCGAACCTGCGACCGTAGCGGTCTTGCGGTTCCAGACTGCAGCGCCTTTAACCGCACGGCCACTTCGGCCGGCTTGGAATAGCATCTCAGCTTCAAACAAAATGGCAGATCCTGCCTGAAATCCAGGCATAGGTGCTTTAGTTAATTGAGAATTTTTTCTCTCTTGCTTTTTGTGGTGTGCATAAAATTCCAGTTTCTCCGTTAAGTCCACTGTTTGTGATTTCTGGAAGTGGTAGAGTATCTTAAGATTTTCTCCTATATTTTTGAATGGGTGTCTCTTATGTGTGTTGTTACTGCTGAGTTTATGAATTAGCTATGTGTGTAATAGTTGACATGTTTGGTGTACTTACTTTGAAATTTCCTGCGAATCTGTCCTATATGGAACCTCGAGCAAATTTTACATGTGGTTTTGTATATTCCTGAGTCTGAGAATTTATCTTTTATATTGAATATGGTGTGTGTTAATTTCTGCTGTAATTTGTGCAGAAACAACTTTCAAAACTCATTTCTTATTGACAGAATATGAAAAGTAATACAGCACCTGTATGAACTGTGAAGCCCCCATATTAAGACCACGACTTAAAGAACACAAGCAAGGATGTTGACTGAGACCTATAGTTAACAGTACAAAGATCACTGCATACAGAGTATCTCACAAAGTCAATCAGTCCCTAAAAAAGTATTTCACATATGAAAAAACATATACTTTACAAAAGAGTATCACACTAGTCACTGAAATAAAAGAAATACACATTCTAGATGGTGCTCATTTTATATCACTAGGCATCAAAAACGTGTACTCAAAGAAGCCGTTGCAGTAACAATGGCCAATTTACTAAAAGCACAAAAAGTATTCAAAAGCTGAAACTATCAAACTGAACTAATCCTAAAGGACAATTACTTTTTTGCATTCAATGGTAATGTTTATTAACAACCAGATGGGATAGCCATGTGCTCGTCTGTATAAGGTACACTAGCAGATATTTTCATAAACCACCCATAACAGAAAATATTCAGCAGCTAGGAACCCTGCTTAACAAACAGTGTGCTACAAAAGATATGTAGATGATACCTTCATTTTAGTCAAAGGTGGCACCAATGACAAAATTTGTTTACTAATTTACACAAGAAAATAAACTAAAAAAAAAGAAACATTATTTTTTCTAGATTATGCACAGAAAATCACAAGTGGCATAATTTAAAGGTATACAGAAAAAAAGACAACTTCCAACAACACAATTTCTGCTACATCATGTCTCCCAGATGTACACAAGAAAGCTGCATACAAAACGATGGAACACCAAGCAAACAAAATTCCATAGACAACGAGGACATAGATAAATTCCATAGAATAACGAGAATATAGAGAATGAATTAGACATCTTTAAGCAAATATCAGTGGCTAATGACATACCGAGCTCAATGACAGAAAAAACAGCAAAAAAGAAAGAAATTCCTGGCTCTTTAAATGGAACCAATAATACAATCAAATGTATGGTCAGCACAACTTATGTAGGTAAATTTTCTCAACAAATAGCAAACCTAAACAAGTCATATCAAATGAAAGTAACTTTCTACACAAATAACAGAAATTAATACACACCTTAAACAATGAAAAAGATAAATTCTCAGACTCAGGAATATACAAAATCACATGTAAAACTTGTCTGGCTACTACATAGGACAGACTGGCAGGAAATTTCCAAGTTAACACATAGAAGCCATCGACTGTTACACACACGTGAAGAAAAGTTAATATACAATTGGTTTCTTAAATATATTACAGCAAATGATACATTGCCAAACTCACAGCTTGGATTTCAGAAGGGTTCTGACACTGAGAAGGCTCTACAGATAGAGAGAGAATGTCCTTAGGTCATGATTCAATAAATTACAGGTTACTGGTATATTTTGTGACCCGCACAGGCTATCAACGTGTTAATCACAATATCCTTTAATCACAAACTTTTTCTTGTGTCTTTGTCCTGCACTGGCGCAGGGTTGGCGTGATTATTAACAGATATGGCATAGTTAGGTTTAAGGAAATGCTGGATGCCATTCCAGTCACCACACATATGCACCGTCCCCTCGCACAGGACAGAAAGTGTGTACCCCCAGCTGTCTTTGTGCAGTGTTGTTTACCCCAGCTGTCTTTGTGCAGTGTTGTTTACATAAAAGTGGACAAAAGTCTTCTAAATGTTTGTGAATCACATAACTGAGATTAAATTTGGTTATCAGCCCAGTATTCACCTAGTGGGACGTGGAAAGTGTCTCAAAACCACATCCAGGCTGGTCCCCAGACTGACACTTATCGGCAGATTCAATCCGGGACTGGTGCACCTCCCTGTCCTGGGAGCAGTGCTTTGACATCCACGACTATCCAGGCAGGTTTTTAAATAAATTAGAATATCATGGTGCAACAGGAAATGTTTCAAAAATGGTTCAAATTGTATGCCACTGGCAGGAACCAAAGGGTGTCTACCACATGAAAGAGATGTGTATTAAACTATCAGGCATTATCGAACTGAGAACTAATTCTTACATATATCAATGACCTATCATCAGTAACATTACCAAGTGCCAAGTTTGTTTTATTAGAAGGTGATACAAACATTGCAATAATTTTTCTTCTTCAGGTTCAGCAGCATAATGGGTGTCAGATAATGACATGATTATTAGAAAGATGTACCAGAGTAACTGCTTATAATAATTATCTTTATTAATATAGACTGTTTTGGCATTTATTACCATTGTCAGGTACATAAAGAGTTTCGCGACATCCGTATTAAGTCATTAGTGAACTGTCTTATAACTATTGGTGTTTTGATTAGATGGTAAATGGCGTAAATATATTGAAAATAATACGTTAATTATGATCTGACAGTAGTTTGACAGTTCTGTTCTTATGAAGTTATATGTTTACAAAGATATCTTTGTGAACATATAACATCGTAAGAGCAGAACTACCAAACAACTATTAAACCATAAATAAAGAGTTATTTTCACTATATTTATGCCACTTACCATCTAATACCTCCCCCCATGAACCATAGACCTTGCCGTTGGTGGGGAGGCATGCATGCCTCAGCGATACAGATAGCCATACCATAGGTGCAACCACAACGGAGGGGTATCTGTTGAGAGGTCAGACAAACATATGGTTCCTGAAGAGGGGGAGCAGCCTTTTCAATAGTTGCTGGGGCAACAGTCTGGATGATTGACTGATCTGGCCTTGCAACACTAACCAAAACGGCCTTGCTGTGCTGGTACTGCGAACGGCTGAAAGCAAGGGGAAACTAAAGCCGTAATTTTTTCCCTAGGGCATGCAGCTTTACTGTATGGATAAATGATGATGGCGTACTCTTGGGTAAAATATTCCAGAGGTAAAATAGTCCCCCATTAGGATCTCCGGGCGGGGACTACTCAGGACGACGTCGTTATCAGGAGAAAGAAAACTGGCGTTCTACGGATCGGAGCGTGGAATGTCAGATCCCTTAATTGGGCAGGTAGGTTAGAAAATTTAAAAAGGGAAATGGATAGGTTAAAGTTGGATATAGTAGGAATTAGTGAAGTTCGGTGGCAGGAGGAACAAGACTTTTGGTCAGGTGAATACAGGGTTATAAATACAAAATCAAATAGGGGTAATGCAGGAGTAGGTTTAATAATGAATAAAACGATAGGAATGCGGGTAAGCTACTACAAACAGCACAGCGAAAGCATTGTTGTGGCCAAGATAGACACGAAGCCCACGCCTACGACAGTAGTACAAGTCTATATGCCAACTAGCTCTGCAGATGATGAAGAAATTGAAGAAATGTATGATGAAATAAAAGAAATTATTCAGATTGTGAAGGGAGACGAAAATTTAATAGTCATGGGTGACTGGAATTCGAGTGTAGGAAAAGGGAGAGAAGGAAACATAGTAGGTGAATATGGATTGGGGGACAGAAATGAAAGAGGAAGCCGCCTTGTAGAATTTTGCACAGAGCACAACATAATCATAACTAACACTTGGTTTAAGAATCATGAAAGAAGGTTGTATACATGGAAGAACCCTGGAGATACTGGAAGGTATCAGATAGATTATATTATGGTAAGACAGAGATTTAGGAACCAGGTTTTAAACTGTAGGATATTTCCAGGGGCAGATGTGGACTCTGACCACAATCTATTGGTTATGAACTGTAGATTAAAACTGAAGAAACTGCAAAAAGGTGGGAATTTAAGGAGATGGGACCCGGATAAACTGACTAAAACAGAGGTTGTACAGAGTTTCAGGGAGAGCATACGGGATCAATTGACAAGAATGGGGGGAAGAAATACAGTAGAAGAAGACTGGGTAGCTTTGAGGGATGAAGTAGTGAAGGCAGCAGAGGATCAAGTAGGTAAAAAGACGAGGGCTAGTAGAAATCCTTGGGTGACAGAAGAAATATTGAATTTAATTGATGAAAGGAGAAAATATAAAAATTCGGTAAATGAGGCAGGCAAAAAGGAATACAAACGTCTCAAAAATGAGATCGACAGGAAGTGCAAAATGGCTAAGCAGGCATGGCTAGGGGACAAATGTAAGGATGTAGAGGCTTATCTCACTAGGGGTAAGATAGACAATGCCTACAGGAAAATTAAAGAGACCTTTGGAGAAAAGAGAACGACTTGTATGAATATCAAGAGCTGAGATTGAAACCCAGTTCTAAGCAAAGAAGGGAAAGCAGAAAGGTGGAAGGAGTATATAGAGGGTCTATACAAGGGCGATGTACTTGATGGCAATGTTATAGAAATGGAAGAGGATGTAGATGAAGATGAAATGGGAGATATGATACTGCGTGAAGAGTTTGATAGAGCACTGAAAGACCTGAGTCGAAACAAGGCCCCGGGAGTAGACAACATTCCATCAGAACTACTGACAGCCTCGGGAGAGCCAGTCCTGACAAAACTCTTACCATCTGGTGAGCAAAATGTATGAGACAGGGAAAATACCTTCAGACTTCAAGAAGAATATAATAATTCCAGTCCCAAAGAAAGCAGGCATTGACAGATGTGAAAATTACCGAACTATCAGTTTAATAAGTCACGGCTGCAAAATACTAACGCGAATTCTTTACAGACGAATGGAAAAACTAGTAGAAGCTGACCTCGGGGGAGATCAGTGAGGCAATACTGACCCTACGACTTATTATAGAACCTAGATTAAGAAAAGGCAAACCTACGTTTCTAGCATTTGTAGACTTAGATAAAGCTTTTGACAATGTTGACTGGAATACTCTCTTTCAAATTCTGAAGGTGGCAGGGGTAAAATACAGGGAGCAAAGGGCTATTTACAATTTGTACAGAAACCAGATGGCAGTTATAAGAGTCGAGGGACGTGAAAGGGAAGCAGTGGTTGGGAAGGGAGTGAGACAGGGTTGTAGCCTCCCCCTGATGTTGTTCAATCTGTATATTGAGCAAGCAGTAAAGGAAACAAAAGAAAAATTTGGAGTAGGTATTAAAATCCATGGAGAAGAAATAAAAACTTTGAGGTTCGTCAATGACATTGTAATTCTGTCAGAGACAGCAAAGGACTTGGAAGAGCAGTTGAACGGAATGGACAGTGTCTTGAAAGGAGGATATAAGATGAACATCAACAAAAGCAAAATGAGGATAATGGAATGTAGTCGAATTAAGTCGGGTGATGCTGAGGGAATTAGATTAGAAAATGAGACACTTAAAGTAGTAAAGGAGTTTTGCCATTTGGGGAGCAAAATAACTGATGATGGTCGAAGTAGAGAGGATATAAAATGTCGACTGGCTATGGCAAGGAAAATGTTTCTGAAGAAGAGAAATTTGTTAACATCGAGTATAGATTTAAGTGTCATGAAGTCATTTCTGAAAGTATTTGTATGGAGTGTAGCCATGTATGGAAGTGAAACATGGACGAGAAATAGTTTGGACAAGAAGAGAATAGAAGCTTTCGAAATGTGGTGCTACAGAAGAATGCTGAAGATTAGATGGGTAGATCACATAACTAATGAGGAGGTACTGAATAGGATTGGGGAGAAGATGAGTTTGTGGCACAACTTGACTAGAAGAAAGGATCGGTTGCTAGGACATGTTCCAAGGCATCAAGGGATCACTAATTTAGTATTGGAGGGCAGCGTGGAGGGTAAAAATCGTAGAGGGAGACCAAGAGATGAATACACTAAGCAGATTCAGAGGGATGTAGGCTGCAGTACGTACTGGGAGATGAAGAAGCTTGCACAGGATAGAGTAGCATGGAGAGCTGCATCAAACCAGTCTCAGGACTGAAGACCACCATCTAATCGAAATATTGACAGTTACAAGACAGTTCACTAATGACTTAATATGGATATCACAAAACTCTGACATACCTGACAATGGAAATAAATGCCAAAACAGTCTCTTGTTAACAAAAATTAATTATTATAAGCAGCTATTCTGGTGCATCTTTCTAATAATTCTAATATTGCAATAAATAGCAAATGAAGTAGAGACTCAGAGAGATCGGTTAATGAAATTTTCATGGATATTAATATACAGTTCCTGGCCAATTCGTTGTCACTACACTTTGAAAAAACATACTAGACTCAATTTTGAACTTGTAAGAGCCCCCAATCATATGCCTCAAACATTAAGGCTATATATACTTTCATTACATAAAGTTACATGGGATAAATTTTTGGGGTAACTCATCAGTCCAAGCTAATGCTTCCCACATCCAAAAATGTGTAATATGAACTATTTGTGGTGTGAGCTCAAAAACATCAGGCTGAGGAACTGGCAATACTAACTCCTGCTACACAATATACTGGTTGTTCAAAAATATGTTGGCCATACTCAAAATATGGACTAACACAAGAAAAAATGTGCAGTAAACATGGCTGCTAAAATGGATATCATAAGAGTTATAAGCAGCTATCCTGTAGAAGATATAGTTTTTACACTACCGGAAGATGAAGAAGCACTCATCTCTCTTAATGTGTGCACTTTATAGCCCATGTTTACTGGACATACTACCACCTCTCAAAATATGAAGTACTTTTTTAAACACCCTGTATTTATTCCTTAATGAAAGTTGTCATTAGTAATATATCTGTTTTTCAAACCAACAACTCAGTTTCTGGAATGAATACTAGAAACAAGAATAATCATCACAAAGATTTAAAGCCACTTACTTTGGTCCAGAAAAGTGTCAATTACTCGAGAACATACATTTTCAATACCTTGCAGCAGCCATAAAAAGTTTAACTACTAATGAAGCATAGTTTATTATACTGTGAGTATTGTGTACAATTTGGCTTCTGTACAAATTCAGTGCATTCATGTGATCACTGTAAACAAGTGTTGTAAAATGATTTTTCTATTTGATGGTGCAGCCTAATAATTACCACATGCACCTCAGTATATTGAACATTTACATGTTTTGTGACAAGTTAGTTATCACCTTTCAAACGAAAATATGTTTAAGTTTTCTAATTTACTTATTTATTCCACAAGGGCATTGGCATATCTTTTTTTCCTTGTAAATATCTATTGTGTATTTTTGTTCTCTGACATGTGTTACTTCTTAGAGGATTCTCTGTGACAAAAATACGTCCAGTCTAATCTACAGTCCAACAGAAAAGATAAAGAAATTAAAATTTCTATGGGTGAAAATTCAAGAAAATGTTACAAAAGCTACTATAAATGGAAAGATATACTAAATGGAAAGAGGGCATATGAAGTAACAAAAAATATTTATAATAATAATCACTTATGAAGAAATGAAAAATAATGCATTACGGCATGGAAGTGAAAACAAAATGCCTCTACACAAGTGAATGCCTAGTATTCAATTATAAATTACATGAACTAGAAATATCAGAACAAAGAACCATGAGGAAAATTTTAGGTCCAATAAGAGGCAAAGAAACATGGAAATTAAGAAGCAATGGTGAAATACATTAAAATACAGAAACAATATCAAACAATACAGAAAAGCAGCCTGATATTTTCAGAGAAACTAGTTAACAGATGAAACATTACTGGTGGAAATGAAAAGAGCAAATGAGAAGGAATTGAAACTATCATCATGTGAGCCTTAGTTAGAAGAAAAAATAAATAAAGAACGTATAACACTGCAAGAATGGGTAGCACCACCATCTGTACTGTGGAGACTGAACACACAGTTACATTTAACACTTATACCATTTCAGGATTGCCTGTGACGTTTACATTCTCATTCAATATTCTTACACTATAATGTAATGTACGTTAATGATTATACTGTTATACATACCAAAATCAATATGTATCACCTCTGCTGTCTGCTTGTCAATCAGTATGTTGTTTACATGTCTGTCTCCTAAACCCAAAATATAACCTATCATGGATGATGTGGCAACACTGAAAAGGAAGCAGTATTTATTATGGTATATTTTTATTAGAACAGTTAATAGACATGTTATTCCCTTCTGCTCAATAAATTATCAAAGAGGAATAATAAGAAATGAAAAAAAGGGGGAAATAACTTATGATTAGGATCATCAAAGAATAATATCACTATGGTTTCAAAGTTAATAATATATTTGCAATTTATTTGCAGTAAAATGTGAAGGACACTGCCACAGGTAACCTCAGTCACAGTAAAAATCCCACATCCCAGCATAGTGTGTATTACAAATCATTTAATGAAGTGATATTGAATGGTAGATGGGGGCAGAGTGGCAGGGGAAGTGGGGGTGGTCTAGAGGAGGGGAACAGTAGAAGGAGGGGGGAGAGATGAGAACAGCAAGTAATTGCCTGTAAATGAACTTCACAAACCTGTGGATATATGCAAGTCTTCGTTCAAACCATATGCTTGGTGCTGGAAAATATTCCAGAAAAAATTTATGTAGCACTGGGCGAAATGACTTACAAATTTCCTTATATACCTCCAGCTTTTTCTCATTGGATTCTGAGGCCACATCCTGAAAAGATAAACAAATATTGTTGATTGTGATGATATCGCAGCAAGTTATGTTGCAAGCCTTATGGAATAGCGGCTAGTGTCACTGGCTGGTGTGCTGTGGGTCAGCTGTTCAAACCCACCACCAGCAAATATTTGTTATTTAGTACTTATTATTTATGGAAGTTCTTGAAATTTGGATTTGATTGTGGGTACGATGTGACTATATTATTGAAGCGTCTTGTAGAGTAGGCAGATTGTGAAGGTAATTTTTAGTGGCTTTTGAGAATTCTGACAAATATTTCCTTGTATATAGCTGATGCTATGTTACAGAGCTTCCCAAAGAATTCCTGCCCTTGGTTCTTGATAAGCGGCACTTGAGAGGTGTAGTAGTATTTATAGATTACAGAGAAGTCAAATAATGGGTTGTGGAGAGTATGGAGCTTTGGCAATGCTGACAAAAACTGAATTATTTCTTTCAGATGTGATTTCAGTTACACAAAACCAGTTTTTCATGGTGTGAGGTTTTATTTATATCTCAAGTTTGGCTCACTGAAATGCTGCATGTATGGATCACACGTGTAAAACTTTCTCGGTGTTTTCTCATAGGTTGGCTGTTTGACTGCTGGCAGCCTGAAAGTACAATTAACATAAATGAAGACTAATGACACTAAAGTATTCAACTGGAACTGCTTGACTAAAAACAAAAACTATGCTGTTAATATGCAAAATTAAAAAAGAGAAAGTTTATATACTAGCTGCCGATGCAAAAGCAATTATAGAATGTTTAATGGCTACACGTGCAGAGAAAATGAAAACTTAGGACAGGCACACAAAAGAAAGGAAAAATTGAAGCAGGAAATATAGCTATGAGACTGAAGAAACAACACTACAAACAAATCACATATCCTAAAAATAAAAGCAGCTTGCAAGAAGATAAAGGCTATGCATAAAACTATCCTTGATTCTGTTATTTTTGTCTAAGTAAAGGTAAGGTAGTGCAACTCTGCTGCCCATACCCTGCATTGTCATACTGCATATCTGACTGCCACATTCTCAACTGAATAACTGTTAGCTACACAGTAGACCAACCTATGTTTCATAATGTCAGCCATTAATTTGGAAATGACAATCTACATGTAAATTTGCAGTCCACATCAAACAAAATGTACAAAACAAGTGACAGATTGCTCAGAAACATACTGAAGTCTGTGACAGTTTCTTCTCAAAGGCACAGCTGCAGTTGCTGAATATAACAGAAGATTTTCAGGTGTGCTGGCAGTAGATATCAGCCATTGTGCGAACTTATGAAGAGTAGTGGCACATTTATTGTGGGAGCTACCGTTTTTTATTCAACAACAAAATCAATACAGCTAAACTTTACAAAGGGCCATCCACACCTGCTGTGTTTGCTTACAGTAGAGCAGATGTTGGCACTATGTCTCAACGTCAAGTTGGGCCAGCCAATAAGAGGATAACATGCTATAGCCAATGAACAGCTGTTAACTAAATACATGTTTATGCTGCTGATGTTGAACTGCTCAAATTTTGTATATGATCTTTCCTTCATCTTCTCCTTTTGCACATACAGGCATGTCTGTCACTTGGTATCAACATGTATGCCACATTTTTCACTGAAATGTTATTAATGACTCCATTTCAAATACATCTTGGTTACGGTGAGAAGATGATATGAATTACTTGTGTTGTGTGGGTGGCCTTTTCATTTTTTTGCTTTTGCAACTTACAAGTGTTTCATTTACTGATTTATACAGCACTTTTAAATTATCTATGTTGAAATACTGTTAATGATTTCATCTCAAAAGTGGACTTTATGTTGTTCAAGCTAATCTGTGTCATAGCTCTACTGTGTATGTTAGGTTGGGAGGTGCCAATTTGGTTGTACGTTGGCGAAGCCAAAGATCATTCTTGACTGTGGTGACAAGAGTAATATGTAGTTATCGGGAGCTCTACATCAACTTGGAAGCTAATAGTTTCATTGCCATTTTTTTCTGTTTTCTTGGATCCAGGGCAGTACACTTATTAATAGCAGAAATGCTAATATGCGACGAAAACACAAAATGAAAATGGAGTGTTTTATTATTTATTATGTATTTGTATGTATTTTCCCATGCAACCTAAATGCTTTTCTCTGAAAATACTGTTTGGCTGCACTCTAGCACCTATTATGTTAAGGTGGCTGTTGTGGTAAATATTTAATATTTTTCTCAATATCAGAACACAAACACTGATATATAATTAGCTATACAAATCAGCTATTCTGATATCATAATTTCCAATGACTGCTTCTGACATACACTTCAAGGTTACACCACAGACGACCCATCATAAACTTCTACCCATCTATAAATATAAGCCAACTATCTCAAAAATTTTCCATCTATGATTACAATATATTATCAATATTTATACCTTTAGTTCATAAAAAATTCAAGAAGCTGTAACTTACCAAACGAAAGCGTTGGTATGTTGATAGGAGACAATAAAAAACACACACACAAATGTCAAGCTTTTGCAACCCACGGTTGCTTCATCAGGAGAGAGGGAAGGAGAGGGAAGGACGAAAGGATGTGGGTTTTAAGGGAGGGGATAACGAGTCATTCCAATCCCGGGAGCGGAAAGACTTACCTTAGGGGGAAAAGGGACAGGTATACACTCGCACACACACACATATCCATCCGCACATACACAGACACAAGCAGAGATATGTAAAGGCAAAGAGTTTGGGCAGAGATGTTAGTCGAGGTGGAAGTACAGAGGCAAAGATGTTGTTGAGTGACAAGTGATGTACGAGGGGCGGCAACTTGAAATTAGCGGAGGTTGAGGCCTGGTGGGCAGCGGGAAGACAGGATATATTGAAGGGCAAGTTCCCATCTCCGGAGTTCTGATAGGTTGGTGTCAGTGGTAAGTATCCAGATAACCCGGACGGTGTAACATTGTGCCAAGATGTGCTGGCCGTGCACCAAGGCATGTTTAGCCACAGGGTGATCCTCATTACCAACAAACACTGTCCTAATCCTACTCCTAATGATCCAACTCCCCAATACACTATCCAAACTGAACCCTGCCTGGAACAGTTCCGTCCTCCGTCACAGCGGGACCCACCTCCTCTTCCTCAAAATCACCCTCTCCAAACCTTCCAGGAATTTCTCACTTCCAGCCTTGCTTCTCAATCCTTCTTGAAAACCTTAATCCTACTCCCAACATCACCACAGCTGAAGCCCAGGCTACCCATACCTAAAGGCTGACCGATCCATCGTCATTCTTCCGGCTGACAAGGGTTCCACGACCGTGGTGCTTGATCGTCGGGAGTATGTAGCTGAGGGACTTCGTCAGCTTTCAGACAATGCTACATACAAAGTTTGCCAAGGTAATCCCATTCCTGATGTCCAGGCGGAGCTTCAAGGTATCCTCAGAACCTCAGGCCCCCTACAAAACCTTTCACCTGACTCCATCAACCTCCTGACCCCACCGACACCCCGCACCCCTACCTTCTACCTACTTCCTAAAATTCACAAACCCAATCATCCCGGCCGCCCCATTGTAGCTGGTTACCAAGCCCCCACAGAACGTATCTCTGCCTACATAGATCAACACCTTCAACCCATTACATGCAGTCTCCCATACTTCATCAAAGACACCAACCCCTTTTTCGAACGCCTGGAATCCTTACCCAATCTGTTACCCCCAGAAACCATCCTTGTAACCATTGATGCCACTTCCTTATACACAAATATCCCGCATACCCAGGGTCTCGCTGCGATGGAGCACTTCATTTCATGCCGATCACCTGCTACCCTACCTAAAACCTCTTTCCTCATTACCTTAGCCAGCTTCATCCTAACCCACAACTTCTTCACTTTTGAAGGCCAGACATACCAACAATTGAAGGGAACAGCCATGGGCACCAGGATGGCCCTTTCGTACACCAACCTATTTATGGGTCGCTTAGAGGAAGCCTTCTTGGTTACCCAAGCCTGCCAACCCAAAGTTTGGTCAGATTTATTGATGACATCCTCATGATCTGGACTCACGCTGAAGAACAACTCCAGAATTTCCTCTCCAACCGCAACTCCTTTGGTTCCATCAGATTCACCTGGTCCTACTCCAAATCCGCCACTCTCCTTGACATTGACCTCCATCTGTCCAATGGCCAGCTTCACACATCCGTCCACATCAAACCGACTAACAAGCAACAGTACCTCCATTTTGACAGCTGCCACACATTACATATCAAACGGTCGCTTCCCTACAGCTTAGGTCTTCGTGGCAAACGAATCTGCTCCAGTCCTGAATCCCTGAACCATTACACCAATAACCTGAAAACAGCTTTCGCATCCCGCAACTACCCTCCTGACCCGGTACAGAAGCAAATAGTTAGAGCCACTTCCTCATCCTCTCAAACCCAGAACCTCCCACAGAACAACCCCAAAAGTGCCCCACTTGTGACAGGATACTTTCCGGGACTCGATCAGACTCTGAATGTGGCTCTCCAGCAGGGATACGACTTCCTCAAATCCTGCCCTGAAATGAGATCCATCCTTCATGAAATCCTCCCCACTCCACCAAGAGTGTCTTTCTGCCATCCACCTAACCTTCGTAACCTCTTGGTTCATCCCTATGAAATCCCCAAACCACCCTCCCTACCCTCTGGCTCCTACCCTTGAAACCACCCCCGGTGCAAGACCTGTCCCATGCACCCTCCCACCACCACCACCACCTACTCCAGTCCTGTAACCCGGAAGGTGTACATGATCAAAGGCAGAGCCACGTGTGAAAGCATCCATGTGATTTACCAACTGACATGTCTACACTGTGAAGCGTTCTATGTGGGAATGACCAACAACAAACTGTCCATTCGCATGAACGGACACAGGCAGACAGTGTTTGTTGGTAATGGGGATCACCCTGTGGCTAAACATGCCTTGGTGCAGGGCCAGCACATCTTGGCATAGTGTTACACTGTCCGGGTTATCTGGCTACTTCCCACTGACACCAACCTATCAGAACTCCGGAGATGGGAACTTGCCCTTCAATATATCCACTCTTCCCACTACCCTCAACCTCTGCTAATTTCAAGTTGCCGCCCCTCGTACATCACTTGTCACTCAACAACATCTTTGCCTCTGTACTGCCGCCTCGAGTGACACCTCTGCCCAAACTCTTTGCCTTTACATATGTCTGCTTGTGTCTGTATATGTGCCGACGGATATATGTGTGTGTGTGTGTGTGTGTGTGTGTGTGTGTGTGTGTGTGTGTAACTGCGCCCAGCTGCCTCGACATTTAACTAGAAATATTGTTTACAATCAAGTTCTGAGTAAAATAAACGTTACAGAGAATCGTATTTTGAACACTGTGTTTCTTAATTTGGATACTGTTCTTATACATTTGTAAATTAATTTCTTTCTACCGCTGTTTCATAATTTCAAAGGTGTTTTTGTGAATACATAGACATAAATTTTTTTTTATATTAAACTACAAACTGTTTTTGTTCTCGTTTCTAATAGAAAACTGGCACAATGAATACCCAGGCAATGGCGGGTTTGTAAGCTAATAAACAATAAAGACAGTGCCTATTTGATTTTGGGTAAAAACTACAACAGAGTGGCATAAGAAGGGGAGATCAAATTCATAATACTGGTCCAAAAATCAAATTTAGTGAGAAACTTGATAACATAGTTTATCATCTGCAGGTTTATAAAACTAATGGTCAAAGAAGTAGTCATAATCCTACAGAATTCATGTATTTGTTTAGCTGATTACGGTTGTTACTTCTGACTGCTAATCCAAAAAGTGTATGGCACTTTTGAACCCACACACCTATGCTGCTTTAACCATTTTCCCTTATAGATCAGTAAGTAGATTGTATCTGTACATGGTTTACAGTCCGATGTGTAACAACAATGTACCACAACATTACTGAAGGTTTCTTTTTTTACACGTGATTGCATTAAATTTTTGATTTACCAAGGTGTCCATTTCCCTTAGTTTTCCAGGCCAATTTTTGATATTTCCAGGGTCACACTGTGCTTAGACCTGATTTATGACAAAATCTACATATGTGGGGCCTATACTCTGAACTAATAGAAAAAAAATGCACCAGGATCTGACGAATCAACTGTAAAATGTAATCGGAGGGTGGGGGGGTGGGGGGGGGTGGGGGGGTGGGGGGGGGGGGAGAGTAGAAAGACACACAAGTCACATTAATGTGATCACCGTCTTCAATGTCAAAATGTGTAACAATCACTCACAGACAGCAGGTGGCAGCACTAATAGTGGAGGGTGTATAAAGTGCGTTGGGGGATGCAGGAAATAATGCATTCATTGTTGTGATGCAGAAATGCAGCAATTTATCTGCCACCTGATAGGATACGATCATTGGCTTTTGGGACAAGGGTGGAAGCATTTCTGATGGAGTTAAGTCCGTGAACTGTCCACATGCCACCATGGTTAAAGTATAATGTGCATGGCAAAATAGTGCTATCCAAAACCGGCACCAAGGCAGGTGTGGTGCACCATAGGCTAAAAATGACAGCGGTGAACGATGGTTGTGGAAAAATGGATAGGTGAAAAGACATGCAACTGTTAACACTTACAGCACGGTGCCCGTACGCCATACGGGCGCGGCCGCCCTGACATTGGCGACGGTGCCTGTGTACCGTACGGGCGAGCCTTTATTTGGCTCCGTAAGCACGTTTAGCGCCTCTCCGAAGCAGTTTCTTCAACTAATGTGGAGGTATTTCATTCTTCTTCTGCAATAAGCAAGCACTTATTGGTTATCTCATCCTGGGAGCGGCTGTGAGCACTGCAAAGATGAAGTTACCTGCAGTTCATTCACAGGTGTTTACGATCGTGAAAATATCGCGCAGCGAGTTGACGGAGGCAGAGATCTTAGATATTCTTTATGGAGATGCAGGATCTGAAACTGATGATTCTGACAAAGAGGATTCGTACTCTCCAGACGAAAGTACAAGTGATGATTCAGGTATGTATATGTCTCAATTGTTCATAAAGTGAAGAGTTCATTACCGCATTTTGTATTGTGACTAATGTTCATTACTTCACTTGCATTTAGTGCCTTTTAGTGCCACTCTTAGCATTACTTTTTTTCTATGCAGACAATGGTACAGACCGTCAGTCACTATCTGTGGTACCTGGTCGTGTGTGCCTCACTGAGCACAAAGAGCAAGATTGGTCGGAACCAGACGATCAGCCAGCACTGCCGAATTTCCACGAACTAGTCGGCGTAGCATCGCATTTTTCAGATGCCACTGAGGAGCTTCGATATTTTAGTCATTTCTTTGATAACGACCTTAGTCGTCTCATCAAAAGTGAAATGAATCTGTACGATGCTAACTTTATTAGGACAATGAAATGGAAAGGTAGCCTGAAAATAATCTCTGTTTGGCATACGTGGTCTGCAGTAAAATTGCAAGAGATTTACTGGTCTCTCAGTATTATTTTGCATATGTGCGTCGTCAAATTGCTGAAAATCAGTGATTATAGGTCAACAGACCCGTTTCCGCAGACAGGATTTGCGAGTAAATTGTTGAGTAGCTATTGATTTCGCGCCACATTGTCAATGTTACACTTGAATGACAATGCTACGTTCATTAGCAGAGGCGAAGAAAACCACGACCCACTTCACAAAGTGAGGCCTTTGTTTGATTTCTTTGTGAATAAAAGCAAAATTAGTTTTCATCCAGGCATTATTCTGACAACAGATGAGGCAATTTGTCCCTTTTGTGGTAGAACAAGCTTCAGAGTATACATGAAAAACAAATCCAATAAATATGGAATAAAATTGTATGCTCTCTGCGATTCATGAACTGGTTACATGCTAAACTGTGATGTATATACAGGTTCTGCAGGCAGTGTTGTCAATAGTATCCAGGGCCTTGTAAAAAGATTGTGTTCACAGTACTTTGGCAAAGGACATTGCATTTATATGGATAGGTACTACACCAGTCCATCTCTTTTGGACATGTTGTGGGAAAATAAAGCCTTTGGAGTGGGAACTGTAATAAAAAACAGTAAAGGTTTCCGACGAATATTCAGAAATAACTAAAAAAAGATAGTTTTTCAAAGGAAACACCATCTCTTGGCAGTGAAGTGGAAGTCAAAACGAGATGTTTTTTGTCTTCCACAAAGCATAAGTCTACCAGCACTAGTATTGAAGTGAGGACCAAAGGTGGAATAACAAAAATTGTAAAACTAGACGTTATTATTGATTACAATAAGAATAAAGCTGGGGTTGACAGAGCAGATCAGTTTACCAGCTATTATCCGTTTTCCCGAAAAACTTTGAAGTGGTGGTAAAAGCTGTTTTTCCACTTGTTTATCATGTCAACTGTCAACAGTTTTATTTTATATAAAGAGAACACTAGGAAGAATGTATCCCTAGTAGACTTTATTCACATAGTGTTAAGGAATTGGCTGAGAAGGGCAGAAATATTTTTCAGCGACAAGCCGCTTCATCCTCACAAATTGAGAGGACATTTGCAAGGCACTTTCCAGAGAAGGTCCCACCCACTGCAAACAAGGTGAATACTACTAGGTATTGCAAAATATGTTCACACAGGTGGAAGAAAGAGACGGGTAAGCACATCAGGAAGAAAAGTAGATGGTGGTGCAAAGACTGAGGTGTTGGCCTTTGCGTCCCACAGTGTTTACAGGATTGTCACACGAAGGCTAACTACATCTGAACTATCAAAATACTCTAGTTTACAGGTACCTGCAGTTAGACAGAGCAGTGATATTTTGTTTTAAATTTAGATACAGTAATAATGGCACTACTCAAGAGAGAGATCATGTAAAACTTTTTTATCCACGATATTTTTGTGTCTTCTTTTTTTTTTTTAATTATAACACCCATTTGTATTTTATATTGTAAAATGAACTCACATTCATGTAAAGCTCTTACTTTTTGCTTTTAAATGATGCAAGAACCATATTCCTATCATTTTTCTGTTCTTTGCAATTTAATTTCAAACATCCATTAAATATGCCAGTTCACAGCCAAGTGCCGGGTGAAAACAGGGCAGTGTTGAAAGTGTTAAGCAACAGCTGCCCAAATGAACTAAGGGGCTACTAACATTGTCTCCTCAATGACCATCAAGTATGACTTTACTGGGTGTTGGCCTCGGCAGCAGGTGCATGGTTCATGCACGCATGCTGACTGCTGTTCACTGGCAATGAAGGCTGGAATTTGCATATTAATATGGGAACTGGATGTCCACTGAGTGGCAACAGGTGGCCTATTCAGATGAATCTGGTTATGTGTTGCATCAGATAGATGGCTGTTGGTGTGTACGGCATGAAACATCTGAAAGCAAGGGTCCAGGCCAAAGGAGCAAGTGTTATTGTCTGGGGGAATGTTTTAGTGGCATTCCCGGTTGTATCTTGTCATTCTGGAATGCTCAATGGCTCAACACATGTATGCATCTATTCTTGAGGACCATATTCAGGCTTTGACATGTGGCCCATTGTGACTGGACCGTGCAGAATGAGGCTAGGTCACAAAGGATGTAACACATTATTAATAATCATTTAAATTATGAACAACGAGCTGTTGGGAGGGGGAAAAAAACAACAACAACAACCAAGAGTATTACCTCTTTCAGCAGAAAATTAAGACTTTTTACTTAGAGATTTAAGAATAAAATCCAAATACTGTTTGAACAAACTGATTATGGAAGAAACTGTAATAGACTAGTCCAATGAGGACACACATATGGGCATTACGTGAAGTCATAAGCAGGTAGGTTTTAGTGACTGAACTGCTACTTCAATCCAAGAAACCTCTTTTGTTTTTATAGTTTTTAGTGATTTTAGCTTTTATCTACTCACTTTCTTCTTTCTCTCATTTCCTTTTGAGAATTTTCAGCTGTCCTTTTTTCTGCTTCTATTTCACTATACCTACCACATGCATTTCGGAAACTGTGCATAAACTGCTTTGTGATAGTTATAGATCAACATCCCCAATGATCATGGACTTCGTTGTCAGCACCACAAATGGCTATGAGAAGGCTTTAGTCAAATTTTTGACTAGAATGGAGTTGTCAGAGAACCTCATTCAAGGCTGGCAGTGCTACGGAACAGACTGCATGCAACTTCGATAAATCTCTTCACACTTTCAATTCCACTCCTGACCTCAATGACTATCATTCAGAACTGATTGATGTGACCTTGGTCTCCATCAAATTCTTTGAGGTTTTTCTTTACTGATATGTTCTCCACTAAACTTTGGAACTCTGGACTATGGTGCCAGCCTCATGACCACCTAAGCAATTTAAGGTAGTGACACATGTCCATGCTATGTCTAATGTCTTTTCTCATGGTTGGTGTTACAGCCACATCCTGGACTCATCATGGAACGCGCTGCATAAAGAAACAAGTCAGGCACGATTTATCCAGAATTTTGGGTACAACAGGGTGAAGAAAAATTTGTGCACTCGGACTTCGCAGTGCGTTTCCTCACATATAAGCAATACAAAAATGTCTCTCACAAAATTTTGTTCTGCACATATTTTGGGCAGTTAATGGATGTTAAATATTGGCAATCTGGCAACACTGTAATCATGTGTAAGTTAACTACCTTTGTCAGGATATAGCAGTAGTGCTGTGTAGTTGGTGCAGTGGATGGTATTTTGCACCATGATATAAGAGGTAAAGGATTTGATTCCGGTAAGAGGCTTATTTGTTTGCTAAAAGTAGTCTGAGTGGTACGATATCTGGCGTGTTAATTGTTATGTAGAAATTACAGTGGGGTCTTCTACAAACGTATGCAGTTATATCCTATGAACACAGAAATACAAATAAACCTTTTGCACATTCTACACACAAATTATTTTGCACCACTGCATCTGTTAGATTCCAAATTTGTTTTGTGTATACCCTCCCCCACTGGTCTCATCAATTAATACAAACTATTATTCTTGCCACATTCAGGTCCATTACTTTTCATTAGGGCCTTACATCACCAATAGGGCTAACAATGTGCTTTGTAAATAATTTCAATGGGCCCATTCGAGAGGGGTAGACAGAAAACAGATTTGGAATCTAGTAGATGCAGTGGTGCAAAACAGTTTGTCTACATGACATGCGAAAAGCTTATCTAAAAGCTTATCTAAAAGCTGACCAATGAAAACAATTGTACTTCCATTTCTGTGTTTGTAGTAAGTAATTGCAAAGATTTTGTAGAAGACCCACTGTAATTGCTGTACGACAATTAAGATGCCAAATATCGTACCACGGTGATTACTATTGGCAAATAAGAACAAATAAGCCTCGATCCAGAATCAAACCCTACGCCTCTTGCATGCTGACCCAAAACGCTATCCACTGCAAGTACTGCACAGCACTATGCTATTTGCTGACAGAGGTACTTACTGTAGATGTGATTACTGTGTTGGCAGATTTCCAATCTTCCCTAAATATGCACAGGACGAAATTTGGAGGCATTTTTCTACTGCCAGTATGTGAGTGCAGAAACTTTTCTTCACCTGTATAGTTTTCATAGATGTAAGGCACTTATTCTGGAATGCCAAGATATCTTTCTCTGGTACGTAACACTGACCCAGAGCTCTTTTAGCTATTATCTGTTGTGCAGTTCCTGAGATTGCAATCGATTTTGTTGTCACTCAGATCTGTTTTGAAGCTAGTCCATTTTTACAAACTTCTGGTTGGACAAATTTTCTCATTAATTCTGTGGCTATAGAGAGGAGGTCCGCCCGATAGCTGAGTGTTCAGTGCAGCAGTCTGTCACGCCAAGGGGCCCGGGTTCGATTCCTGACTGGGTTGGAGATTTTCTCTGCTCAGGGACTGGGTGTTGTGTTGTCCTCATTATTATTTCATCATCACCAGTGGAAGGCAACGGGAAACCACCACTGGAATCACTTCCCTAGACGCTCGTGCGGTGGACCTCTCTGACGAGGCTTCCCCCATGACAAGACCTACCGTAAGGCAGAACACAAAGTTTACAGACAGGAGGAAATTGTAGAGGAAAGGAGCTAAGGTAGCATCTGACTAAAATTTAGTCACAAATGACTCCACCTGAGCAGTCATGTTCGCAAAAAGGCGAGATGAGCTATCAGCATCTTGTTCCTCAAAGACTTAGACATGCCTGGTAACTATGACTCTTAGGGATTACAATAGTGACCTAAGGTTTTGGTTATATGTAATTCTGTTCATTCTTTACTCTTTCTACTTCCTTTAGACATTTCTAAACAGCTGTTAATATTTACTGAGCCCAGAATGACACCATTTTATTTTCCACACATCAAACAGTGCAAAACTCCTGTGGGAAAAGAAATGCTTGCAATATTGTTCAAATCAACTTGGCGGGAAGAAAGTTTTTAAATAGATTACAAAAAGCTCTCAGAAACTGAACAAGATTCGAACTGACACTAGTACAACCTGTCTTAAAGTCATCCTGCACTGTATGTAAGCCTCATGTCATAAAGTCCAAAAGTATAGGACCCCTTGGATTACCCTCAGCTTGGAGCTGGATTTTCAGCTCTTTTAGGAATGTCTTATTAACATTAGAGTCATCCATGGACACATGAACAACTTGACCTTTCAAATTTACCTTATTTTCCAGTGCACTTGCTGAAACAAGGGCACCATCAGGATTGTCCTTTCTAATGTTGCAGTTGGCAATCAGCTGAGTGCACCCAGAAATGCCAGGCAGCACCCCAGGAATTACGTCTGATGCAGTAGCATTGGAGCCATGGCTATTTGCTGCAATCAGCATGGATATAGACACTGTAACCTTCCTAGTAGCCTCGAGCCCAGTAAGCTACTTTCCCTTGCACAACTGGACAAGTCCTACTTGTCTTTATTGCTGAGCAATTTTGGAGAGCATGTACCAAACAATGAATTTTTCAGGTGTGCGCTCTGCAATCCCCCAAAATTCTGGATCCACAGCCCAGTAATGGTAGAACAGAATTTCCAGTTCATCGAATAAGCCCTCAGGTAACATGTGCATTAGACAGGATCACAGCTAAACTATATAATGAGGTGGAGCCGAGAGTTCACATAGGCAGGAAGCCACTAGAAAATTTCACAACCTACCATTTTTTCTTTGTTGTGAGCAACTTCCACATCACCCCCTCGCCTATATCTCTCTCTGAGTGGGTCCAAAGTAAGGCAATAAAATCATCCCTGCAGTAGTTTATGTTGACTAACATCCACTGCAGCACGGGAAATGTTCGCCACTGAGGACAGAAATGACACAAAGTGTCGCCTTGCCCTCCATGATCCAGGACTGACTTGCACAGTCCACACTCACCATCCAGCCACCTGCATTGAACTGCAGGCTTTAGTTTAATGTTAACTAAACCAACAACTGCATGCTGAAGCACAATGACTGCTTGCTAGTGTTCTCTTTCACTATTTTAGGCCTACCACTAAAGGTCTATAATCAATATTATTCGTACACAACGCAATGAGATCGATAGCTGTTGGCATGTACAAGAGTATTTTTTCAGTATATACCCAAAAAATGTACTGCATGCCAACCTATCACATCCTAGTATCCATGGTTCAAAATAAATGAATTCAAACAGGTCATGAACTCCCCTAAACGCACACATCTTTGTGGTAACATTGTGTTAGCAAACAAAATAGTACATCTGAACAGATGTAAATGTGAACAACACCATGATCCTTGCTGGTTACATTGTCACAAACACACAAAATTACAACACAACAACAAACCAGCACAGCATGATCAGGCTGCAGTAACAGGTGTGCAAGAAATTCAATGTCAGTGCCAACAAACCTCTGTACAGCTTATCTGGACTTGGTCAGTCCACGCTAGCCAGCCCAGGCCCAGCCAGGCCGGCTGGTCGCTGCATTAGACTGAGTGAGGGGATGGATTAGGGAATGCCTAATCCCTGATGGAGGGTTTTTGTATGTCCATCCTTGTGATTGGAGGTTTCAGGCACTTCAGCTGTTCACTTATGTAATAAAATGGAACACCTACAGCCATCCTTACTATGTTATTTATTATATGGATACAAGTTTCAGTGCTTCAGTACATCTTCTTCACACCTTAACTTCAGTTAGGGCCTGAAGATGGTGCACTGAAGCACTGAAACTGGTAGCCATATAATAAATAACACCCAAAGGATGGCAGAAGGTGTTCCATTTTGTTACACTGGTGGAGGTTGGTCTCTCAGTATTGGGCTGATGGTGAACACAGTACTGCATCAAGCCAAGCAGAAGGCACACAAATGTCTCTGTCCAAAATCAAATGACACCCTGCGTTCTTCAGGGCTTTTAGGCAAAATTTAAAAATTCCCTGAGTTTCATCAGTTTTCCAGAATGAAATAATTTCCTGTGTTTTCTCCGTTTTCCAGTTGGTTGGACACCCTGCTCATATTTATGAAAGACAGAAACAAATGAAATGAAACATATAAGTAACATTTTATCTGTTGTCTTTGTGTATCAATTGCTCCCTAAATAATCGTTTTTAAATGATCTGGGACACAAGCCACAAAGTTTCCAAATTTTAAAAGTGAATCGAGGTTTTATTTAGAGGATTGTAAATCTGAGAGAAAATGGTGAGTAACATTAGAGAAACTGTTTTTGCTCTCAGTGGCTCAGCATATACAGGGTGATGTATGTAACTTTTTCACTTTAAATTATTTTAGACCCATTAAAGGCATTTGTAAACTGTTTTCACCTTGACGAACACTGACCACAGGTTCAGGAAACAAATAGCTTTGCATTCTTGCAATATTATTAATGACCTACATATAGGCATCAGCTTTTCTGTTAAGTAATCCGAACATCAGAAGAAACATCAAAATGATTTAAACAAGGTATGTGTTTGGTGAAAAATTACACAACTGATTCTGAATAATGAAAAGTGTGAGTGCACCTACGTGAGTACTAAAAGGAATCCATTAAATACTGGTCACATGATAATTCACACAAATCAAAAGCTATCAGTTCAACAAAATACCTTGGGATTACAATTATGAATGACAAACTGGAACTATCACATAGAAAAGTTGTGGGGAAGGTGAACCAAAGACTGTGTTCTATTGGTTAAACACTTAGAAGCTGCACCAAGTCTACCAAAGAGCCTGCCACCACTACATGTGTCCAGCCTCTGCTGGAGTATTGCTGTGTGGTATGAAATCTTCATGAGTTAGGATTGACAGAGGACACTGAAAAAGTTCAAAGAAGGACAGCTCATTTTTATTATCACGAAATAGGGGAGAGAGTGTCACAGATATGATACGCAAGCTGGAGGTGGCAATCACTAAAACAAAGGCATTTTTCATAAATGTTTGTTTATCCTGTGTGCTATTCAGGAATGGAATGGTAGGGAAATAGCCTGAAGATGGTTCGATGAACCCTCTGTCACTGAAGTGTGAATTGTAGAGTAGTTGTACAGATGTAAACGTAACAAGAAATCATGGAGAAAAAATACACCGAATATTGTTTTTGCTGCCACTCAATAGCCTGCCACCTGGAAGTTTACGCCACTCTCGAAGGAAACTTGCACTGACGAGGTAATAGGTACGTGATCTTTGTGACTCTAAAAGGAAACCTGTGTTATCCAGATAAGAGAAACAGTGTCAGCCGTGTGGAGGAGTTAACTGAAATGTGGTGGTACATGTGCCTGAGTACCGACAGGCAGAGGCCTACAAGCACTTGCACTTGTGCATGCCCACATGTGCACATGTTCATTCATAAAGGCACAACTCATACACACATGGCCAGTGTCTCCACGTGCTGCAGACAGTGGCCAAGTTCGTATGAGTCATGCTTGTATGAATGTGTGCGTGTTTTATAGTTCAGCAGAAGGACACTGCCAAAGCTAAATGTTTTAGCAGTCATTTTCTTATGCCTGTCTGTGATTCAACAGCCCCTCTATATGGTGAGTACCTACCCCTTCTACGTTGCAACTACCCCAGAAACGTAGATGGCAGAAAGTCATCAGTGATGCAGCCCGTGTGAATGTGTCACGAGGCAAATGGATTCACCTTGAACACACTTTAAATAATTCACCAATAGAAGTGTGACAGCCCATAATAATGTCTTCCTTGTTTCTTTTGTTTGCAATCTTTGGTGTCATGTATTTCATGTATTATTTTAAAGAACAAGTTTTTACGAGTGTGCAAATAAAACAGCATATGTAAAATAAATGGAAGTAATGATTTTATTTTCATTTTAAAATAGACATTTTATTCCACAAATTCTAGTAAATTTGTTGCTATCATACCTTTGCAAGCATCAAATGTTCTCATGGAAACCGTGGGAGGCAGAAAATGTGAATTATTTAACTTAATGCTTTTCCAGTGATATTACATTTTCTTTGACACAAAAGATGTTTCAACCTTCCCAGAGTTTAATGCACAAGGATGACTTTATATCTTAACCCAGTGGTGAAAGTTTCCTTGGAGAGTGGCATAAAATTCCAGATTGCAGGCCATTCTGCAGCCGGAACAAAAATCTCTACTATGTACTTTTACTCTGCAATTTATTTTTAGACATACAAGAATTATTTCACTGACTATGATGCATCAATATCTGTTACTCTGGATGCAAAAATTACAAAATATGTTGCCTGCGTCACACTTATTTATGAAGGTGAAAACAGATCACAAATGTCATAAAGTAAGAGTAAATTGAGATGAAAAAGATGGGCCACTAACAATGCATATAAACATTAATTTGAGGCATTATGAATAAACAAAAGTGAATAAAAGCAAATACTCACCTCTGGCTGATTGACATGTGGCGTACATACACAAAAATGTACATAACTTTCTAGATACCACTCTTTTTCTAGTATAAGTACATACAACCACACAGATACCCAAATATACCACATGCACGGTGATAGTTACAGAAATCTTGTATTTTATGATTATGGCAAAGACAATGTATTACAAAATGCATTACCTTCATTTTTTTCCTGCATGCAAGGCCTGAGAAATCAGATGGATAATATCGCCTGTGGGCGCCTGTTTTTAGATCTGAACCAATTAAATATATAGCTAAAACTTCTGTATTATCACACCATTCAATTATACCACTTCTTTGTGATAGAGGGACGACCTGGAGTGGAAAAACACAGAAATGTCACTGTAATATGAACTTGAGTCTGTTGTTCTTAATTATCATACCTGTTATTTAAGCAAAGAGATAACACACACGGAAGAATTTGATTGTCAAGAATCAGTTTCATGCTGTTCTACAGCTATACTATATGAGAAAAAGGAAACTCAGAAATAGAAACACTTAAAACAAGTAATGGAGACTCTCAAGGCACAGATGCCACGTGGAAAAAACTCGGTTTCCTAGTTTATGTACTTCACACTGTATTTCAGAAATACATTCATTCAACACTAAGTAAACAGTATTTGTTACATCATGCATGTAGTGGAAAATGATATCCTTATTCTTCAACACTGGCCTTTGCCATATTTAGGCTACATATTTTTGTTGTTCTTATTCTTGTGCATTGTTCAGATACAGGAACTGTCAAATGCTCCTTTTCAAGTTTCAATTATATAAAAACTAACAATCCATTTCTTGACAGAATAACAAAAGAAGCTATCCTAAAGTGGAATTTTCAAAATTACTGTATGTCCTCATTTCACAGCAGTTACAAAGTTAATGGAAGGATATATTCTTCTGGAGTATTTTATAGCTGTACTGGAATGAAAATTATAAAATGACAGATTATTTGTAACAGTATTATGAAAAGGGTAGTTACTACTCACCATTATATTGTGAGTAGCAACCATCCTTTTCGTAATATTGTTACATTCCATTCTTGGTTTTCCATTGTTAGATTATTTGTAATGTGTTTCATCTGGGAAGGATCCACAGCCTTCACATATAATAACTAAACATGCTCATTTCTACTTACAACCGTCAAAAATTATTTTAGTTTTTATTTAACTACACTACTTCAGTCAATTTTGGACTAATTTTAACATTTAACATTTGTAGTTACTGAGTGCTTGGGAAAGTGAAAATCTACACTAACTATGCACTATTAGAATAAAACTTTCAGTTTTAATGCTTGTACAAAGTTACACTGTCTTTCACAATAACTTTAGACCAGTCTTTTTTTTTTAAAAAAAAAAAAAGAAAGAAGAAGAAGAAGAAGAGAGAAAATTTTTCCTATGTCTAATGCTCTGGGTAAATTTAGGTTGTGCCATAAGGAAAGCAAATGTTAATAAAAAGTAAATGTAAACGGTGTTAATTCAGTACTGTAGGTTTACTTCAATATATCAAGATATTTGTATAACCTGGCATTTTTCAACTTAAATCACTGTCACCAAAAGTTCTCTTCACAGCCAATGCATTTAAAGAGTAATCATCAGTTACCATTTGCTGATACCATTCGCAAAATTGCATTCAGTGATCAGGATCATCATCATTAATTGCGTGCAGAAATCATGGAATGTAAACTTTCTACTTTGCAGTTTTCAGAATTCTTCATACATTTGTAGTGCTAACCCCCACTTCACATGCACATTGGGTAGCAGACTTCTGTAGAAAACTGACAAACATTTCCAACACAAGAGCTGATGAAGCATGACTTGTAGCTGTACGCTGTCTTGATCGTCCTTTGTGAATATCACAAATTGTTCCATGCAATTCAAACTTGTCAGTCATTCGTTCAATTCTTAGGCAGGTTGGCGGCTCTGTTTCAAACTCTCACCTCCACTGACGTTGCACTTCAACAGCATTATCAAACTTAAAAAACCACTTCACAATACATTTTCGTTGCTCGAATGTCAAGCGTGTTCCAGCCGTCTTGTTTTCTCAATACCGAAATGAAAGTACTAACATCTGTTGAGCCATACTACAACACATATCATACACAGACCATACAACAACACATTTGTAGCTCAAATCGAATGACAATATTGATATCTTGATAAAGCCTGACAAAGAGAGTATACATTTTTCTGGTGGACTCTGTATATTTTTGAACAAAAATTGTATACACAACAATATGGTGTTTTGTTTTCTTCCTCACAGTTGGTTTTTACAGAAAACAGGAAGGTTTTATTTATGAAATGATAATTAAATCAAGATCCTAAGCTGTCGACAGGCGTTGATATATATCAATGGGGACAGTGGAAAATGTGTGCCCCGACCGGGACTTGAACCAGGGATCTCCTGCTTGCATAGCAGACGCTCTATCCATCTGAGGCATAGAGGGCACAGAGGATAGTGCGACTGCAGGAATTTATCCCTTGCACACTCCCCGTGAGACCCACATTCCCACCTTAATGTCCACACACTACATTCGTAGTGCCCATTACACTCATTACTCGCGGCAGATAATCTTACCGAGTCCCGTAAGAGTTCAGGCAATGCATGTGCAGCCAGCACAGAAGAAAAGAGGTCAATGGCTTGTCAACCTTAACTATATGAAGATAGTATCTGTTCTTTCGGATTTTGTTTGAATTGCATGGAACAGCCAAGGTTTGCTGGGAAGCCTTTACGCATCCTCCTTGTAGCCACAATCTCTTTCCATTTTGTCTCACAGTGGGATAAATACACTGTGGTAACAAAAGTAATGGGATACCTCCTAATATTGCACTGGACCTCCTTTTGCATGGTGCAGTGCAGCAGCTTGATGTGTCATGGACTCAACAAGTTGCTGAAGGTCCCTGGCAGAAATACTGAGCCATGCTACCTTTATTGTCAACCATAACTGTGAAACTATTGCCAGTTCAGGATGTCATGCACGAACTGACCTTTTGGTTATGTCCCATAAATGTTCAATGGGATTCAAGTCGGGTGATCTGGTCAGTCAAATCATTCGCTTGAATTGCCCAGAATGTTCTCCGAACCAATCGGGAACAACTATTGCCCGGTGACATGACATCATTGTTTGTGAACATGAAGTCCACGAATGGCTGCAAATAGTCACCAAGTAGCCGAACATAACTACTTCCAATTAAGTATTGCTTCAGTTGGAACAGAGGACCCAATGTAATCCATGTAAACACACCCCACACTGTCATGGAGCCACCACCAGCTTGCACAGTGCCTTGTTGACAACTAGGGTCCACGGCTTTCTAGGATCTGCACCACACTCAAACCTTATAATGAGCTCTCCTCAACTGAAATCAGGATTCATCTGACCAGGTCACCGATTTCCAGTCATGTAGCATCCAAACAATATGATGAGAAGCCCAGGAAAGATGTTGCAAGCAATGTTGTGCCGTAAAAAAAGGCACTCCTGTCAGTTGTCTGCAGTCACAGTCCATTAACACCAAATTTTGCTGCACTATCCTAATGGGTATCTTCACTGAATATCCCACATAGACTTCTGCAGTTATTTCATGCAGTGTGGCTTATCTGCCAGCACTAACAACTCTGCGCAAACGCTGCTGCAAGAGTAGGCCGTTGCCACTGTGTTGTCCATGGTGCTTGAAAGTTGGTATTCTCAGCACACTCTTGACACTCTGATCTTAGAATTCTGAATTCCCTAATGATTTCAAAAATGGAAAGTCCCATGGATCTAGCTCACTCCACTAGTCTATGTTCACAGTCTAATAATTCCCGTGTGTGATCATAATTACATCAGAAACTTTTTAAATGAATCACCTGAGCAGAAATGACAGCTCCACCAATGCACTACCCTTTCATACCTTGTGTATGCAATACTACTGCCTTCTGTCTATGTGAATATTGCTATCCCATGAATTTTATCACCTCAGTGTATATTAACAATAATCACAATTACTTTTGAAATAATAATCAGTTACTTACTTTTTTCCCACTTGTCTTATTTTCATTTCACTGCCCCTCATAAATGAGCAGAATGAATGTAACATTTTGATTAATCGTACAAGTGATCCACACAGTGTGAATTAACTAGCAAGAGGCCTGTGGTGCCTTTTCACAGTCCTCTCTTTTTCATCCTTTGCACTGAGATGGTAAAGGCATAATTAGTAATTAACTGATCAAATATTACTTTTTATTTCTGTGCTTTTGACGGCAGCTCACCTCTATTCCGCACTGATGCAGTTTGTAGATGTTCTTTATTTCAGCACTTGCACTTACCTTGTATGTTCTCATTAGTAGTTTTCTCTTTGAAGTTTCTTTATTTCTTCTGAGAAATGTGTTCATCATTGTAAACACCTGTTGCATTACAGCATCCTGTCGGAGATCATCTCTACCCTTCAAGCAGAATACACCACGTTTAGTCAGATAATCAATGAAGCAGTGAGAAACAAAAGTAACACAAAGTGCTTGCAGGAAAAAGAACATTTAAAGAACAAGCATCAACATCAAATATAACATAGTTACAACACCATCTCTGTAGTTGAACAGTGCTGTAGCTTACTTCAGTGCAGAAGTAGCCGGGTTCGATTTCTTTCCTCAGGCACAGAGGTCTGGAACTGTATCCAAAAAGCCTCGTGAGGTGAAACGAGAAACACCTCGAATAGAGAAGCAGCAGCATCATAAGGATTTATCTACTGGCAATAACAGCTGGAAGGATTGATGACATGCCAATCACACATCCCAGACCGTAGATTGCTCCTTGTACTATCTTGTAGGGAGCAGTTGGCCAGTCAGAACAGGTCTACGACCTAACTGAGAGTGAATGTTTATGTTACATTTTTTCAAATACTAGCTTGCTATGGAATATTTGTGAACGACATATATTGCAGTATCAAATTTGATCCCTGAACCAATTCACCTTGCAGCAATTGTCTCTTTCTTCCAATCGTATAAAAACAAGTTAAAACAGTTAAAATCACACAAGACAGACACACTGATAGGTGCTGTACAGGAAACGAACACATTCCTGTTTTAGGTGTAGCACTGGAGGTTGCACCTCCTGATGGTAAGCTCTGGCCATGCTCTATGTCTCTTTGTCATCTCTTTTTTCGTTTAGAAACAAAGAGTAAAAAAGCTTATTGCATTGTTATTCTGTAAAGTGTACTGCATGTAAAAGCAAAGTAACTTGGAAAATGCACAAAATACTCCAATTTCTTTTTTTAAGTATAATAATAATAATAATAATAATAACAACAACAACAAATAAATATGCATGTCAACAAAAGCTACATCTCTATGTCTAATATTACAACTGAAATGGCTTGTATCTTTAATTTGTCCTCCCGCATCCAGTAAAGTGCTTCACCATTTTTAAATTGTATTTTCCACAAGTGCTTATCATGCAACAATGATCGTAAGACATTTGTAAGTGGATCTATTGAAACAAATAGTGTCACTGTGCAGTCTGCAAATTATATTTTACAAGACCGCTAATGCTATTAACAGTAATCCACCCTTTTAGTGGTGTTAACAGTTCCCCCCTGACATTAAATTGTCTGGTATCACAATAATCATACCCATCTTCAATCGTTACTACAAGTAGAGAAGCATTTCTGAAATTGTAAATCTACCTTTCACAGATATTCTTCTAAGTGCTGTGTTGTACTTGGGTACTCTGCAGTATGCTAATTAATGACAGCAATAATATTTTTCAAACCAAGATAGTGTGGGATCTGTCTTTATGGCCAAGGTCACTAAATTATGGAAACAAGATTATAACCAACCATGCACGATATCAGGGCATCAGATGTTCACTGTGATCCATTCATTAGACAGGGAAAGCTTACCAATTCCTTTCATGTTTTCTGACAAGAGAAGAGTATCTCTCAGCAGTAGGTTTCACTCCCCCCTGCCAATCACACTTCACTCCACATTAATTCACAACATAAGCGCACTACAATTTATCACAGTCGTCTATTCAATGTAGTTATAGATCTACAACTTATCCTGGAGTTTGAGGAAGATAATACTAATCCATGTTTCATAGGAGCTTCCTCTGGTAAAATATATTAACAGAAAAACGTAATAGCTGAGAATACTGATGGAAAAACATACACACAACATGCCCCCCCCCCCCCCCCTCCCTAACCCAATTTAAGCCTGTGTGTACCCATATACCCGAGGAGGAACAAAACTTCAGAAGTAGTGTTCACTATACTTGTACTACTGTTAGAATTCCACATAGAATTATCTGAGTGCATATTCATTTTCACATATCTAAGTCATTGCATGAGAATGCAGCATCTAGTCCCCCCCCCCCCCCCCCCCTCCCCCTCCCTCCCCTTGGTGGGGAGGCTCGCGTGCCGCAGCGATACAGATAGCCATACTGCCGTACTGTAGATGCAACCACAATGGAGGGGTATCTCAGGGGCAACAGTATGGAAGATAGACTGATCTGGCCTTGTAACACTAACCAAAACGACCTTGCTGTGCTGGTACTGCAAATGGCTGAAAGCAAGGGGCAGCTTTACTGTATGGTTAAATGATGATGGCATCCTCTTGGGTAAAATATTCTGGAGGTAAAATAGTCTCCCATTTGGATCTCCAGGCAGGGACCACTAGGGGGGCATTGTTATCAAGAGAAAGACAACTGGCATTCGGATCGTGGAATGTCAGATGCCTTAATCAGGCAGGTAGGTTACAAAATTTAAAAAGGGAAATGGATAGGTTAAAGTTAGATATAGTGGGAATTAGTGAAGTTCGGTGGCAGAAGGAACAAGACTTCTGATCAGGTGAATATAGGTTATAAATACAAAATCAAATAGGAATAATGCAGGAGTAGGTTTAATAATGAATAGGAAAATAGAAATACAGGTAAGCTACTACAAACAGCATAGTGGACGCAGTATTGTGGCCAAGATAGGTACGAAGCCCACACCTACCACAGTAGTACAAGTTTATATGCCAACTAGCTCCGCAAATGAAGAAGAGATTGATGAAACGTATGACGACATAAAATAAATTAATCAGATAGTGAATGGAGACGAAAACTTAATAGTCATGGGTGACTGGAATTCGGTAGTAGGAAAAGGAAGAGAAGGAAATGTAATAGGTGAATATGGAATGGGGGTAAGAAATGAAAGAAGAAGCCATCTGGTAGAATTTTGCACAGAGCATAACTTAATCGTAGCTAACACTTGGTTCAAGAATCATGAAAGAAGGTTGTATACATGGAAGAAGCCTGGAGATACTAGAAGGTTTCAGATAGATTATATAATGGTAAGAGAAAGATTCAAGAATCAGGTTTTAAATTGTAAGACATTTCCAGGGGCAGATGTGGACTTTGACCACAATCTATTGGTTATGAACTGTAGATAAAACTGTAAACTGCAAAAAGTTGGGAATTTAAAGAGATGGGACCTGGATAAACTGAAAGAACCAGAGGTTTTCGAGCGTCTCAGGAAGAGCATTAGGGAACGATTCACAAAAATGGGGGAAAGAAATACTGTAGAAGAAGAATGGGTAGCATTGAGGGATGAAGTAGTGAAGGCAGCAGAGGATCACGTAGATAGAAAGATGAGGGCTAATAGAAATCCTTGGGTAACAAAAGAGATATTGAATTTAATTGATGAAAGGAGAAAATCCAAAAATGCAGTAAATGAAGCAGGCAAAAAGGAATACAAACATCTAAAAAATGAGATCGACAGGATGTGCAAAATGGCTAAGCAGGGATGGCAAGAGGACAAATGTAAGGATGTAGAGGAGCATATCACTAGGGGTAAGATAGATATTGCCAATAGGAAAAGTAAAGACACATTTGGAAAAAAGAGAACCACTTGCATGAATATCAAGAGCTCAGATGGAAACTCAGTTCTAAGCAAAGAAGGGAAAGCAGAAATATGGAAGGAATATATAGAGGGTCTGTACAAGGGCGATGTTCTTGAGGAAAATATTATAGAAATGGAAGAGAATCTAGTGAAAATGAAATAGGAGATATGATACTGCATGAAAAGTTTGACAGATCACTGAAATACCTAAGTCGAAACAAGGCCCCTGGAGTAGACAACATTCCATTAGAACTACTGACAGCCTTGGGAGAGCCAGGCCTAACAAAACTCTACCATCTAGTGGGCAAGATGCGTGAGACAGGCAAAATACCTTCAGACTTCAAGAAGAATATAATAATTCCAATCCCAAAGAAAACAGGTGTTGACAGTGGTGAAAATCACCGAACTATCAGTTTAATAAGCCACAGCTGCAAAATACTAACACGAATTATTTACAGACGAATGGAAAAACTGGTAGAACCCAACTTCGGGGAAGATCATTTTGGATTCCCTAAAATGTTGGAACACTTCGAGGCAATACTAACCCTACGACGTATCTTGGAAAATGGATTAAGGAAAGGCAAACCTATGTTCCTAGCATTTGTAGACTTAGAGAAAGCTTTTGACAATGTTGACTGGAATACTCTCTTTCAAATTCTGAAGGTGGCAGGGGTAAAATACAGGGAGCAAAAGGCTATTTACAATTTGTACAGAAACCAGATGGCAATTATAAGAGTCGAGGAGCACGAAAGGGAAGCAGTGGTTGGAAAGGGAGTGAGACAGGGTTGTAGCCTATCCCCGATGTTATTCAATCTGTATATTGAGCAAGCAGTAAAGGAAACGAAAGCAAAACTCGGAGTAGGTATTAAAATCCATGGAGAAGAAATAAAAACTTTGAGGTTCGCCAATGACATTGTAGTTCTGTCAGAGGCAGCAAAGGACTTGGAAGAGCAGTTGAATGGAATGGATAGTGTCTTGAAAGGAGGATATAAGATGAACATCAACAAAAGCAAAGCAAGGATAATTGCATGTAGTCAAATTAAATCAGATGATGCTGAGGGAATTAGATTAGGAAATGAGACACTTAAAGTAGTGAAGGAGTTTTGCTATTTGGGGAGCAAAATAACTCATGATGGTCAAAGTAGAGAGGATATAAAATATAGACTGGCAATGGCAAGGAAAGTGTTTCTGAAGAAGAGAAATTTGTTAACATCGAGTATAAATTTAAGTGTCAGGAAGTCGTTTCTGAAAGTATTTGTATGGAGTGTGGCCATGTATGGAAGTGAAACGTGGACGATACATAGCTTAGACAAGAAGAGAATAGAAGCTTTCGAAATGTGGTGCTACAGAAGAATGCTGGAGATTAGATGGGTAGATCACATAACCAATGAGAAGGTATTGAATAGAATTGGAGAGAAGAGAAATTTGTGGCACAACTTGACTAGAAAAAGGGATTGGTTGGTAGGGCATATTCTGAGGCATCACGGGATCCCTAATTTAGTATTGGAGGGCAGCGTGGAGGGTAAAAATCATAGAGGGAGACCAAGAGATGAATACACTAAGCAGATTCGGAAGGATGTAGGTTGCAGTAGGTACTGGGAGATGAAGAAGATTGCACAGGATAGAGTAGCATGGAGAGCTGCATCAAACCAGTCTCTGGACTGAAGACCACAACAAAAACAACAACAACAACAGTTGTGATGAAATTCACATTTTTCTTTCTTTCTAAATTTTTAGACGTACAATTTTAAGAGGCCAACACACAGCGTACCTGAGGATAAAGCCTTACTGCTTTGAAACTGACTGTCAAAAAAACAGAATTGCTGAATGTGGAGCTTTTTTTGGCTGGAATGTTGGCCTTTGCAAAAATTTCAAGAGTTTTTTTCCGAAATGGTCTCTTCTCACTTTCTTCTTTTGGGGACTATTTAAGCTTTCAACAAATGGCTGTTTCTGTTGAGCAGCAGCATTTTCCTGCCCATGAACAGAGTGCTGCTCTGATTTAAGGTGTTTTTCAACATTATTTTTCTTTGGCTATCCAACGCAATTATTACAAAATCTCCAGAATACTGATTTCAAATTTTCGTGGCCATTTATAGCCATGTGACCTATACCTGACAGTGCTAAAGATAGAACCAACAAGGTACTTAGAGCAGAAGTACAACTGAAAATAATTCTATCTGCACGTTAGGGAAAGGCTTTCGGCGTGATGAAAATAAATTGACAGGTTTTCTCTTCTGATCGCTACGGTGCAAAGTGCGGACACTATAAACTGGGAGTCGACCATGAGCATGAACTAGAATTATGACCACCATATGGGAAGGGAGCAGTGCAAGGAAACAAGCCCTGTACCCCCTCTTAGGGTAGCAGCCTACACCCACATTCGGTCTGTTTGTGAAACTGGAACTGATACACTGTTGGACATTGTTGCTCCCTTATGGTGCCATGAGAGTCATATTCAAACCTCATGATGGATGTTCAAATATGGAAAGGAAACAACGAGCAACATACAACACAAAGGGTTTGGTAATGACTAGCATGCAATTTCTTGCTGAGATTAATCAACAGTGTTGTAAATGACATTGTTCAGGCCCATCCTTTACCAGTATTTGATGCAATCACCCACCATCTAAACCTACCATATTACACCAGGTTTTCACCTTAAGCTAGGTGACAAACATAAATGTTTCTTGATGCTAGGGTCCATGGTTGAGTCCTACAATGCCTTATGTGGCACGTATCTTATACATCACTCATACCACCCACTACTGGTATGGCACCAGAGCATGGAGTGCACTGCTACATCACTACATTCATGCACTTCTTATTTTGCACATACATTCTTACGCTCAATATCTTTCCACATTGGGCTTTGCCAGATAATGTGCAGTAAAGGTAATAAAAAAACCGGTTACTTTTTAGATACATGTGCACAAAAAAGCCATTTCAAACTATCTCTGACAAAAATAATTTGTCTCAATACAATTCACTATGAAATACCATTTATTAGGTTATTTTGCATTTTGAGACAGAATTCACATCTACAATGGTTGACTGAAATGTAATGCCTCTACCTTCGTAACTCTTCAACAGTTGGCAGCATTGGTATGCAGCAGGTACTGGCTTGTTCCGTAGCCTCTTCTCTACAGCTCCAGTTGGTGGGAAGCCTTAGCATTGAACGGTTGTGTTGTTACAGTGTAAAGTATGGAACCCTGTGCAGACTGTTGGTCAATACAATTTAAGCAATGTGCCGTCATTGAATTCTTGACAGCAGACGGTGTCACCCCAAAGGAGATTCATCAGAGAATGAAAGCAGTTTATGGTGATTGTGTTGATGTGAGTCCTGTACGTCCTTGGGGCGGGAACATCTGACCTGCGTGACGAAGCGTTGGACAGCCTGTGACAGCAACCACTAAGTTTCACAAGCAAAGTGTTGACAGATTGCTTCAGGATGATCGTCGTATCACTCAGAGAGAAATTGCAAGCATAATTGGCATTTCACAAGAAAGTGTAGGTCACATTATTGCTTTGCTTGGCTATCGGAAGACCTGAGACTTGAAATTTGCCAGGAACTTCACTCGCGTCACGAGAATGAAGGTGACACATGTCACCATTCAATTGAGTCAGGAGACAAAACGAGGGCACACCATTACAATATGGAGACGAAACATCAGTCTATGGATTATCGACACAAAGTCTCGTCCCAGGAAAAGGAATTAGACGCAGCCCTCAGCTGGATAAATCATGGCCACTGTGTTCTGTGATGCAGATGGTGTTATCTATGTTGATTTCCTCAACAATAAATTCAGAGCGTTACATCGCAATGCTGCGAACTCTGAAACAATGGCTAACAAGGGTCCGGAAGGAAAAGGGAAATGTTTTCCTGCAGCATGACAATGCCAAACTGCACATTTCACGTGTCACCACCACAGCAGAACTTCAGAGACTGAATCGCACCACCGTACGGCATCCTCTATACAGTCCAGATTTAGCACCATCTGACTTCCATCTGTTACCGATGCTGAAAGACGATCTGCGGGGACATCATTATGCTTCTGATGAAGACACTGAGAGAACTGAGTGACTGTGGTTGTGGAATGAGAGTGTCAACTTCTGCTGTGATGGCTTCAGAAAACTTGTTCCTCATTGGCAGAAATGTATCCAATTGGCTAGTGATTATGTGGAAAAATGAATATTTGTAATTAAAGATCACATTCTAAGGATCATTTCTGCATTTGATTTGTTAAAATATTCCCATTCAAAACCAGTTAATGAAGGTGGAGGCATTACTTTTCATTCAACCCTTTTATATTGCCATTTATTGCATATGTGAGTTTTTCAGGTCCCTTGATCTTCATTACTTTTGCATAGTACTGTTTGATACTGTAGGGATTATCAGGGAGGAACAGTTTTAACTGCTTTTACAATTCATTCTCCTCTCTACCAGAGAATTTACTTTTCTGCACCTAACTGCGAAGACTCTTTGAGTTGCGTACTCTGTTTATCTCTGAACGATACTTAGTGCCAATTACTTTCACAAGCAGCACAGGATGCACACACAAATTATTTGTAAACTAGTACAAATTATAATATTTGAGCCAAACAAATAATAATAAGCCCACATTTTTTTTATTGTTTTGGACTTCGGTTTTCTCATGTGATTAACTGTTTCTAAAAATACTTTGTTATGTTATGTTTTATACTATCAGGTGCATTTTCTCTGATATTTAGACAAGTATTTGCAATTTCTTTTTTGCAATGTGTAGCTGGAGTCAGCCAAAATACTGTTCATGTGACACCTAGTGTCAGTGGAAAGATTTTCAAAAAGAGATTATAAGCAGAATTTTAAGTGCCCATTCGATACAGCAGTCCAAAATTGTCTAGTGCGATACATTTTAACAGGGTCAATAAAACACAAAGAACAACGAGTACTCGAGGAGCGTCAGAGAAGAACAGCTGTGTGGCGGTAGCAGTTAGTGTGGGCCAGGTTGCTGCTAGAGTACTAGTTATTCTTTATGTTTTACTGTCTCTGTTAATACGTATAAACAAAACTAATATTGTACTACACTAATTTTAGACTTTACATTACAAAATGCACCTGATTACTCTTAGAAGTGACATTCTGTACATAGGCATGTATTACAAATGACTAATAAGATTATGTGAAACATTTGCTATACTTCATTAACATGTGCCCAAGAACCAAACAAAACTTTCCTATTAAGATCACACAGGACAAACACATAAAGCACAGTTAAGACAACAAACTTCTGAAAAGTGATTTAATGAAAACAAGACACAAATAAGAGTGCAGAATGCAACAAAAGAATGACAAAAAAGGAAAAAGATAATAATTCTGGCATACGTGAAAACTCTGAATAAACTAGACAAACACAAACAACAGGTATGAACAAGAAACAAAAACATATGGAATTTGAAACAAGAAAACTAATTGAGTTCATATGTAACCTTAATATGGTTTATGATATCATACTAAAACTAACTTGTGACTTTGTGATTAATGAGTACATTACAACATAAAATGCACATTTCACTACAGAAGTCTTCCAACTTAGTTCACAGTATAATGTTCCCTCGCGTCTGGATCCAGATACCTTCAACAGCCAATAATGTCCAATACATTTCTACGAGGCAGATTGTACTTTGATTTTGCTCTTTTATACCTACATCTAAATTTTGCATATCCCTGATAGCTGAGCTTACTTTTTACTGTGTTATGCATTTAGCTTTCCTCCTATGTCTTTTATGGAAGCAGAGTGAAGAAAAATAATTGCTTACATATTTCATTCAATATAATGTTATAATCATTTAGGAGTTTTATGTACAGAATAGTAATGTATTGTGATATTTCTTCTTCAAAATAGATCTTGAAATTTAGAAATAGACTTTTACAAGGTAGCTGGTATTCTTTGATGATCTCCTAGATCCAATTTTTCAGTATCTCTGTGAAGTTCTCCTGTGAGTGAAACAAAACTATTATCATTCACATGGCTATTTTTCACGTACACTTCATGCACCCCATTAGCCCAACATGAACTTCAAGCTCCTGCAGAATTCCATTATAAAACATAAAACCATTTTTGTTACCTCTGTTGCAGACAAAATGTAGCTTGAATCAAAGCCTGTCACTTCTTTTACACATAACGGAACCCAAGTGATTGTTTCACTATTATCCTCACTTAATTGTTACTCTTTCAGTTTGTATTAGGCTATTAAGGATGTATTATGTCTGTAGTTAATGGCTACTACAGATGCCTCACCAGGCAAAACTGCTTGGGGACACTGTATATTCTGCTCCTTTCGTTCAGGAGTGTTTGCAAGTTAAAAATATATTTTGAAGGACTACATGCAGGTTGTTTAGTGACTGTTTGGGTCCCAATGTTATCATCACCACCACCACCACCACCTGTGAGTAATCTACGGTTGCAATCAATGTTACCTGTTAAGTTGTTAACATACAATATGAACGTTAATGCTGATACAGTATTTTACTTTGGCAAATGTGAAATAATTTTAGTTTTGCGGGATAAATGTCCATTGATAATGTGCTGTTCTGTTTGTAAATGGACATCTGTTGAGGGACCACATAATACTATCTCGGCATAAGTAAGTGTATTTATTTCACAGTGGACATTGTTTTTAAGGTGTAAAATAGAATATTCCTGCAAAGTACAAAGTATGAATACTGATTCTGCAGTATTTTTTATTCTGCAAACACATTAACTGTACAAAGTATAATTTTATGTCATAAATGTGAGAGTAGAAGACTGAAAATAATGAGACTATTGACAGTTGTGATATCAACAAAGGCAGACAGCACTGCCAGCTTATGACAGTTATAGTCTGAAGTGTTAGAACACTGATGGAAGTATGGGACTGAATAATTTAATAATTTACATTTTTTGTGGGCTGTGAGAAAACAGTTCTTTAGGAGGTTCTCTCAACAATTTCTCATTTTAGTACTTGAATGGCCTGTAAAGGTACCAGCCATTACTTCCACACAAAGTTGGACACTTAACCAGGATGGTTACTCAAATTTGGAAAAAAATTTAGCTCAGAATTCCAGGAGTGAGAAGGAAGATGGTGTCCAGAAGCTCCTTATAAATTAATGGTGAATTATATACCAGCCCTAAGCAGTAGTTTAATTTCCATACAAGGTTACAAATGCAGAATTCCCTGAGATTTTATGAAATTCCATGAGATTTCCCTGATTCTTCCAGGTAAAATGCAGCTTCCAGAGAATTCCATATTTTCTAAAAGAATCGCCACCCTGCTAAAACGTGTGTAGCTGGATATTGTAAATGTCAGAAACATATAGTTTTGATCATTTTTGAATGATAGAAACATTATAAGGGTGGTTTTTTTCTATTCATAAAGCACATGAAAAAGCACATATGATGTTACAAATACAGGAAAGCTTATGACAAAACCACTAAAGTCTACACATTTTAATCTTTGAGATTATATACTAATCAACTAATCAAGAATCTGCTAACCTTCACTAGCTGAGGTCGTTTAATGCCATCTGTTCCAATGCATACAATTTTTTTTGGTGCATTCACTCCACCCACCATCTGATAAGTTTTTTCAAATCCTGCAATACCTGTACGTGAAAAATTTGTCTGAATTACATCATTTCAAGTTATGTTTCTCCCAAGTTTCTAAGCATTTCACTTATATACAGTATGAAAACATCGTAAGATTCTTCTTGCCAATTTGAATAAGCAACAAATAACAAACATTAAATAACAGAAAATATCTATACAAGAAAAGTAGCCTTATTTGCTTACAATGTGATAGATGTTTTTCCTAACAGGGAGACCACGTGGCAATTGGATTTTTGTATTTTCTTAATTCATGGTATGTGAAGTTCATAACTGAAATTTCAACCAACCAAAGCAATTTGAGGCATCTTTCAGAACTTTTCAAGAAAATTGACTTTCAAGTATTGAGTGTCTTTAATACCCTAATTTTAGGTTGACTTTTCAACAGTCATTGTGGCTACGTGGTAGAATGTAGTGAACCTTTCTTTGATTCCTGCTTGATGCAAAATTTTTTAATAAAGGAGCATGTTTTACAAGCATTTCCATGAAGATACATAAATATGAAAAATTTTAATTTGTAATGTTCTTTTTTGTTACTTAACCTTTTTCATTGACAGTTTTCAAATAAAAGATTGGTTATTAAGAACTTATATTTGCAGCAAAAACTGGATTTTTGTGTGTGATATGTAATTACAAATGAAAAGATGTGCATTTTTCATAAAAATGACAGTTTGACATGCGTTAATTCGCATATATTCTATGAAGTTTCTATTTAAATGACACAGATATATGCACTGAATGGGAAAACAAGAATCAAACCAGTGATTGAGTGATTACCAGTCTTGAGCTCTACTGATTTTTTCCATCTTTATGTGTTTTATGCTTTACGGAAATGCCTGTAGAACATGATAGTTTGTTAAAAAATTTGGCATCAATAAGGAACTGAAACCAGGCTCACCACATGGCAAGTAAGCGTTCTGCCACAGAGCGATGCTGGCCATTTAAAAATCAGCTGTATTACAAACACTTACAAAGACTTGCAAAGATTATTTTCTTGAGAACTTTCAAGTATTGAGTCTCCATGCTTTGGTAGCTGATCTTTGAATTCTGAACTTTATAAACATGATCTCCTTGTAAGACAGGTGTAGCCCCGTTCAAGACTCAAACTATGGTGATATTGTGAATGCTTATCAACTCATAATAATGAATGAAAGCTTTATTGCTAATACAAGATCGGAGAATGAGATGAAGTAAGGAAATAGGAGTAATATGGAACACATAGTGAAGGTAGGGAAAAAGCTTACTGAGGTGTGGTTAGTCTTTGTATTCCACCTATTCCAAACCTACACTAAAATATTTCAGTGTCTTTATCGATTTCTTTTTGTATTTTATAACATTTTTATGGTTCACAACTTAGAATGGACCCTCTTTTCTTCATATATGTGCACAATGTCTTTTTGCTGGATGATTAATAATGGCTGTTTATTTTTGCCACAAAACTTTTACTATTTTGTAAAAAAAGAAACTTGTTATATACGTCAGATTTTCTGGTTTGGATTACTCAAGTTTTAATTTTCAGAAGTCCTTTTCCTCAACTGAAACACAATGCATGAAAATGTTGAGTTACAAGTTTGTCTTGTACACATATTATGTTTGTGAGTATGGCTTTCTTTATGCATGACAGAAAACGCCCATGAAATGTAGTTTAGTGGAATTGCCAGTGTCTTGAGAGGGGGCTATAAGATGAACATTAATGAAAGCAAAACAACGGTACCATAACGTAATGCACTTCAATTAAAACGGGCAATGTTGAGGGAATTAGGTTAGTAAATGAGACACTAAAAATAGATGAGTTTTGCTATTTATGATGATGGCAGGATTAGAGTGTATAAAATGTAGAGTGGAAATGACAAAAGAAGAAGACAAATTTGTGAATGCCGAATATGAAATTAATTTTTAAGAAGTTTTTTCCGAAGGCATTTGTCTGGAATGTAGCCTTGTACAGGAGGGAAACGTGGGCGATCCGCAGTTTAGACAAGGAGATAACAGGAGCTTTTGAAATATGGTGCTACAGAAGAAAGCCGAAGATCAGAAGGGTGGATCACGTAAGTAGTAATGACGAGGTACTGAACAGAATTGGAAAGAAAAGAAACTTGTGATATAACTTGAGTCAAAGAAGGGATCAGCTGACACGACATGTACAGCCACCAGTTGGTATAAAGACTTCAGGAGCAAGAGTAATAGCAAACAAGAAGTTATAATACACTGTAAACATAGGCATCCGAATTAACAGCTACAAACAGGCTACAATTAGAGATTGTTAACATAAACCATATTATCACACGTATATTTCCTACGATCACCAACAGATGACTGAAAGCCCATACAAGCACATTACAGGAAGACAGAACACTTAAGACCAATAAAGTATTTCTCCACAATTACTGTAATTAACTGACAACACATAATTCACACTTATATTAAGTAATTACTCCTTGTGATAACCAGCCCCAAACAGTATATGTTCTTGTTCACTGTATAGAAGATGAGAGATCAGATCTGGTAATGCTGAAATGTTGACAGAGATCTTGTGATATGATCAACAATGCAGCATGAAGGGCAATCTTAAAACATGCATCTGATGAAGGGGATGTATTGACCAAATTATACTCCCAAAAATGCTAAACTAGTGAAGAACTGTTGAGTTTGGCGGTCACTTACTGTGACAAAGGTGCATTTCTGAGGGAGAAAAGTCATGTGTTGAAATTATATCATGAGCAACACTGTGAAGAAAATAATGTTTATAATGGAATGAGGTCAGCCATGATATAGAGAAGTATAAATGTACTTTTCAAGAAGATATTATTTTTGTGAGTTTGTACTTGCTCATTATTAATATTTGCAGAGGGTTCCAAATGGTGATGGCCAATTGCATGTAGTATGTAGCAGTGACTTAGATACCAAGCTTTTCGTTATTGGGGACAAATACTGTGATGCTGGCCACCACCTTCACTGATCTTGAGGGCTATGCAACTGACAGTACAGGAGAAGTAATTATGTGCAGATTCCTTGTTGATCAACAACTTTTCGTGGACACTCTTATCTTGTGAACACGATTCAGTTAAATGTTGGTGTTCATTACAAAGCATCACCAATTTCACAACCAGAGTTCACTGTACAATTTTTTTTTGTACAGGTATGTGTAAACCGGTTGAGAAATAAATGAATTATTTTTGGATCACTCTCAATAAACATAATTCTGTAACAGAAACATACTGATTATAATTCCTTACTCTATATATTACATGAATATTGGTGAATAAATAAAAATTTGGTTTCTCATTTGTAGGCTATATTGTTATTATTATTATTAATCATGTGGCTTTTTGACACATTGAAATAAATAAAGCATAGAATGTAGAGAAAATATATAAAATATTATATATGTATATCTAAAAGCAAAGATTCTGTGACTTACCAAACGAAAGCGTTGGTACGTTGATAGAAACAATAACAAACACAAATACACACACACACAAATTTCAACCTTTCGCAACCCACGGTTGCTTCATCAGGAAAGAGGGATGGAGAGGGAAAGACGAAAGGATGTGGATTTTAAGGGAGAGGGTAAGGAGTCATTCCAATCCCAGGAGCGGAAAGACTTACCTTGGGGGGAAAAAGGGACAGGTATACACGCGCGCGCGCGCGCCCGCCCGCACACACACACACACACACACACACACACACACACACACACACACACACACAGAGAGAGAGAGAGAGAGAGAGAAAACAATGTGAATAAATAAAGGACTCTGATGATACCGAAGTCGGCCATAGAGGTTTTCTTGTGAATACATAACGATTGTGGCATCTTTGAGTGTTGTGAGCAATTGTAATGATAGCACATCCAGATGTCTCTCTCTGTCAATGCATCAGTTTAAGATCAGTATTAACTGAACAAGAGTGATAGTTATTAATATAAACATAGCCTAATTATGTACATTCCTTGAAATGTCTACAAACCAAAAGTAACACATTCTCGTGCAGTGTCAAATGAACAGTATTGTACAATCTATTCATTAGGAAATTTATTTGGTGAAGGACAGAAAGTGTGGAGAGAGAGAGAGAGAGAGAGAGAGAGAGAGAGAGAGAGAGAGAGAGATAGTTTCGCTTACCAATAATGTTGCTGTATTGACAATTAGGCTTTACTGGAATTGTCAGTGTTGGTACTAGTACAGTATCACAGTTCTTTAACTTAGTTAGAAGCTCCCCTCTTGGAATTTGACCTGCAATTGAAATTTTTATGTATAACCCAAATCATGCTGCACTAGCAACTATATTAAAAAAAAGATCAGCTGGTATATATAGATGTGCATCGACAGAGACTGGACAATCATTTACAGCAAGAAGATGAAATGGAGAGCAGGAATGGTTCTTCATAAACAGAGGAAGTAACACGCCCATCAGGTTTAATTTTGCTCCACAATCAAATTTTTTGCTACTATACTAACAAGTTCAACATCTACATCTACATCTACATCCATACTCCGCAAGCCACCTGACGGTGTGTGGCGGAGGGTACCCTGAGTACCTCTATTGGTTCTCCCTTCTATCCAGTCTCGTATTGTTTGTGGAAAGAAGGATTGTCGGTATGCTTCTGTGTGGGCTCTAATCTCTCTGATTTTATCCTCATGGTCTCTTCGCGAGGGAGCAATATACTGCTCGACTCTTCTGTGAAGGTATGTTCTCGAAACTTTAACAAAAGCCCGTATCGAGCTACTGAGCGTCTCTCCTGCAGAGTCTTCCACTGGAGTTTATCTATCATCTCCGTAACGCTTTCGCGATTACTAAATGATCCTGTAACGAAGCGCGCTGCTCTCCGTTGGATCTTCTCTATCTCTTCTATCAACCCTATCTGGTACGGATCCCACACTGCTGAGCAGTATTCAAGCAGTGGGCGAACAAGCGTACTGTAACCTACTTCCTTTGTTTTCGGATTGCGTTTCCTTAGTTAATGGAAGTGTGTCAATTTTTTAATTTAACTAATTCTTTACAAGTATTTGTATACAGCGTATTATCATTCTAATTGTTTTTTCACTGCAGACAAAGACAGATATTACTAATACTATTTTCTTCTCGCAATGTGATGCCTACAATACAGACATTCAGCATTTACTTAATCTACTATTGTACTGTCTTGTGAAGTATGATTTAATGGACAGGCACACAAAAGATGTTGGGCACTGAAGTTTCACAAGACTATCATTTGTTAAAGAGCCAGATAAAAAGCAGTCAACATGAGTGCAAATACGAGCTTCTTATATTGAGGACACTTTCTTTCAGACTTAAAAAATTGTGCAAAAATGCAGATGAAATAAATAATGTGAAGAACAAATGCTACAGATTTCCTGTAGAACATAAACGGAGTGGAGAAATACGGTAACTCTATTTCACTCCCACGTTATTTCCTATCTTACACTTGCCTATGTATAAATATTCATTTCCTTCTAGTTTCAAACCATGGGCCATGCACACTATTCACCTTGATCTTTCACAGGTATGTTGTATCTTTAGTTTTATTCCTTATGCTCAAAAAATGATTATTACTTGTAGTTTTTACAATCAGGTCTTCATCACTTCAGCATTGGAATCAACAATATCCTCAATTCATATATATCTAAACCACCTGTTCTGAAAGTACAAACAGATATTAAGTAAAATCATCATACTTGCATATGACTTTTTAGGTTCTGTGCTTGAATCTGTAAAAATGGAATCCTTACAGGATCACTTTGTGTCTGTCTGTCCAAGGACCCTTTCTTGCAGGAATGGGTAGATGTAACATGTTCAAATTTATGTCACGTATGTCTGTGGTCCCTTGACAGTATAAAATACAGCTTAAAATAGCTTTTAAGTCAATTAAATCAAAAGATATGGCCATTTTTGTCTCATATTTTGATACTAAAAAACTTGCTCATCGAAAACTATAGGGCACTTCTTGTTGACTTAGAATCACAAAATTTGGCAAGAAGAAGGGTTTTGCAGTAAAGTACAGGAAAAAAACCAAAACTAAAAAAACTGTAATAATATAACACAAAAAATATTTTTAACAATGGAAATAATCAATTTTTGACAATATAATGTAATTGGATAGACAAAAAAATATACTCAACAAGCAGCAGCTGGAGAATATACATACATACAAAAAATGTTTTACTTACGCAAGCTATCAGAGCCAGTGCCTCCTCCTTCCAGCAGAATGGTTGCAGGGGAAAGAATAGGGGTGAAGGAAAAGGAGGTTTACTGGAGAGGATGAGAAGGAAACACTGATTGTTGGGGACTGCACCAGATGAGGTTTGAAAACCTGAGAGCTTAAAGGTGGAAGACAGAAATTACTGCTAAAACATGAATGAGTTAATAAGAGTGAAAAGCTAAGTACATTGCATGTGCTAGATGTGGGAAGGAGATGGCAAAAAATAGACAGTTCAGAAAATGAAAGATGTAAAAAGCTAAAATGGAGTGAAGAAAGGAGTAGTTACTCTGAAGAATGTTGAGATGGAAGGAATTAATTTAAATTGAAGGCAGGTGGGTGGGTGAAGAGAATCAAGGACATGTTGCAGTGCTAGTTCCCGTCACCGAGTTCTGAGAAACTGGTGTCTGGGGGAAGAATCCAGATGGTATGTGTGGTGAAACAGGCATCAATGTTATGACTCATGTTGTATAGCATGCTCTGCAACAGGATATTGCATGTTGTTGGTATACACTCTGACTGTGCCCATACATCCTAACTGATAACTTGGTGGTAGTCCTGCTGATGTAAAAAGCCGAACAGGGTTTATATAACAGCTGATATATGACATGTCTCATTTTACAGGTGGCTCTCCATTTGATAGTATATGTTTTGTCAGTTACAGGGCTGGTATAGGTGATGGCAGGAGGGTGCATAGGGTAAGTCTTGCAATGGGGATGGTCGCAAGAGCCATAAGGGTAGGGAGATGGGTGCAGAAGGAGCATAGAGTCTGACAAGGATATTGTGGAGATTGGGCGATGAAAAGCTGTTCTAGGTGTGGTGGGCAAAATGTCAGACATAATGGATCTAATTCCAGAACATGATATTAAGAAGTCATTGTGTTGTTGAAGTAGCTGATTAACACCTTCAAGGTCAGGATAATACTGAGTGGCAAGTGATGTGCTCTGAAGCTGTTTTTTGGAGGGATCAGCGGTAACAGGATTGGATGTGATAGGCTGGAAAATCTGCTTTTAAACTAGGTTGGTAGGGTAGTTACATCCAGTGAAGGCTGAGGTGGGATAACTTGTTAAACTTCCTGGGCTCTCTGAATACCTTCTCCAAATTAAAGTTCACATGATCCTATTCCAGATCCCATGCCACCTTCCACGATGTTGATCTCACCCTCACTGTATACCAGCTACACTTTTCCGTCCACATTAAATCTACTAACAGCCAACAGTACTTGCATTTTGACTGTTGCCATCCTTTCCATGTCAAACGTTCCCTCTCATACAGCCTTGGCATTCAAGGGAAACGTATTTCTTCAGATGCAGGCTCTTTACAGCAGCACACTACCATCCTCTCCTCAGCCTTCAATGGACACAATTAGCTCACCAGATGTATTGAACCATATTATTTTTTCATTCTTTTCTTTTCTTATACATACAAGCTATATGTAAACTGAATGAGTTATAGACACCGCCAAAGGTAAATTAATGAGTTGTTTTATGGCAAGGATAATGTTTTGATACATCGTTAAATATCTGTATGAAACCATGTAAGAAATACTCTCTTCAATTTATTGATTCCTATATCTACACCCTTTTTTTTTTCGAGAAGTGGTAGCATACAGATGTATGCTTGGATCCGTCATACCACCACTGTTAAAAATGGGTTTTTTAACTGTTCATTAAAAATATTATATAAAGTTATTAGAAAAGGAATATTTATTTGCACCATTATATGGTCAACACCTATCTGTTCATCATTTCACTCGCCACTGAAATCCTGCATCAAGAGGTTCAGTGCAGACAATAATAATTTAAGCAGTATCTTTAGGAGCGTTCCTGCACTGACATTGTCATAATCAAGACTAAACACAATGGAATTAATGTGAAGATCGACAATTTCAATGGTTGTTCAAAAGCTGATTTCCTGCACCATCATATCCAATCCTGGTACTGCTGATCCCTCCAAAAAACAATTTCAGAGCACACCACACCACTTGTCACTCAGTATCATCACGACCTTGAATGTGTGAATCAGCCACTTCGACAAGGCCGTGGCTTCCTAACATTACACCCTGAAATGAGATACATTCTGTCTGAGAGATTTTGCCCACCACACCTAGAACAGCTTTTCGTCGCCCTCCCAATCTCCACAATATCGTTGTCAGACTCTGTGCTCCTTCTGCACCCACCTCCCTACCCTAGTGACCATTCCTGATGGCTCCTACCCTAGTGACCATTCCTGCTGCAAGACTTGTCCTATGTACCCTCCTACCACCGCCTACACCAGCCTTGTAACTGGCAAAACATATACTATCAAATGGAAATCCACCTGTGAAACCACACATGCCGTACAACAGCTGTTATGTAAACACCATTCAGTCTGTTAAATCAGCATGACTATCACCAAGTTATCAGTTAGGATGAATGGGCAGAGGAAGACGGTGCATACTGGCAACACACAATATCCTGTTGCAGAGCAGGCTATACAACATGACAGTCGGGACTTGGTCTTGTTTGACCACATGCGCCATCTGGATTCTTTCCCCAGATAGCAGTTTCTCAGAACTCCACACGTGGGAACTAGTGCTAACAGGTTGGCGTATCAGGTTCAAATCTATAATCCCTTGGTGGTATAAGACATTTAAGCTTATAAGTCAATTCAATCAAAAGATTCAAACATTTATGTCACATACTTTGAACTTCCAAATCCACTCATAAACACGTATAGGGTACTTCCCATTGACCTGGAATCATGAAACTCAGCAAGATGTAAGGTTTCATGGTACAGGTAAAGGGAAAAATCTAACATGAACAAATACTTTTTGTTATTTTTTCCCATCTGTCTGTCTGTCTGTCTGTTAAGACCCCTTTTCAACATGAACAGATTGTTGTATCAAATTCAAATTTATGTTGCTTACTAGGGTCTATGATCCCATGGCAGAGTAAAAAATTTAAGCTTCTACGTTGTTGTAACCAACAGATTTGGCCATTTATGTCACATATTGTGATACTCACAAGCTTACTAATCAAAACCTATAGGGTACTTCCTGTTGACGTAGAATTATGAAATTTGGCAAGAGGCAATGTTTCACAGCTCAATTAAAATAAAAAAATCTGACAATTGTTGAACTGTAAACAGAAATATCTTTTTGCTATTAGAACACACATTGCCTTCATCATCCGTCAAAAGCATAATAGATAAACATTACTGCATGCAAACATTCAAAATAAGGTAGGCCTAAATAAAAAATATTTTATTAAATGCTCTATAGTGAAAGGCAATCAATTCTGGGGCCTATGTAATGCCCAAAATTGTTGCAGTCAGTTTTACAAATAGAAAGAAATTGGTATGGGCTGTGCAGTAGATGTGGGAGTGTGTAGATTTGGACTCCCTCAGCAAATGGTTGTTGTTTTGGCAACAGTAACAGCATATGCATTAGCATGGTGGAACAATTTTCAATGCTTGCACATCTTTGGCTGTTTAGCTAGAATTCTTTTGAAAATATTAAGGGAACAGTCTTCTTCTATGATAGTTTGTGCTTATTATTGTGCTAATTGCAACAAAAACACGAACACCAACCTCTTGTTCACATTGTTTCACCTCTTCACTGCTGTTGCACAGGTATTACTGAGGAGTATGTGGACCCATGACTTGTATACTGTCTTTGGATCATACCTGAACAGACGGATATTTTTTACGAGCTAAGGAGTAGAATACTTGCACACTGAAACGTATCAAGTATCCAGTGATGGACAAACTATCAAAGATCCTACTCCTATCGGGAAACATGTTGTGGTGTCCACTGATTGGATAATTTTCGGCCGCAGAAAAGATTCTTTAACAAAACTGTAGAGATTTCCACTGATCTAATGCCAAGAACTACACTGAATGTGTAGAAATGGACAAAGTAAATCCTCTTCAACCATTCTTCGAACGCTAACTGTGTTTCACATGATGCTGGAAGTTGCTGAAACTTCCGTAAATATTCATCTTTAAGACAATTTGTTTTATGTCGGAATTCATGCAGTTGGTGAAAGATAAAGACCATGCAAAGAAAATATTATTCAAATTTTAAATGGAATCTTGAAGGCATACTTAAATGTTGAAAACTATTACATGGATATACTCTCATTTCAGTTACCTGGCTGACAAAGCAGGACGTGAAAATTTAAACAATAGATTGTAATAGATGGTGAAACTAAATGTGTGTCTGGAACGCATGCAATGAACAAATTCCAGTCATTCTGAGAACTTTCCAGCTAGTCCTGATAAGTAGATTTAATTTATTTTGAAAGGAAAGGGCTACTAAATACTGACTCTTCAACTTCAGGTACATTACTCAGCTGAGTTCCGGTAAGATGAATGTAGACAGTACATATAAACCTGTTAAATACATACATTATTTGAAGTGGCTGTTTTAATTTGCAAAAACACTGAACAACTTATGGATAATCCTACTTTCACATGCTTGTTGACTTACCGTGTTCTGGGAAGAGATCAAGTCATTGTTGTGTAGACCATTAAAATGTGCGTGGTAAGTAATAAGATTACTATGACAAGCTCTGGTCTAATTAAAAACCATCAAAATACACTGAGACCAACAATAGTGAAATAGTGTAAAGATGACACGCTGAGTTGTAGGCAGGCACAACAAAAAGACTGTTGCATACTACACTTCTGACCAAAGTCTTCTTCAGAAAAGAAAGAAAAACAACACACATATTCACACAAGCATGCACACATGATCACTATCTTCAGCTGCTCTAGCCAGACGGCAACTGTTGCATTGATAACATCAATCAGGGGTGGGGCAGGAAAGTGGGAGGGATAGCAGTGTGTGTGTGTGTGTGTGTGTGTGTGTGTGTGTGTGTTGTGAGAGAGAGAGAGGGAGAGAGAGAGAGAGAGAGAGAGAGAGAGGGAGAGGGAGAGAGAGAGAGAGAGAGAGAGAGAGAGAGAGAGAGAGAGAGGGAGAGGGAGAGGGAGAGGGGGGGGAAGAAGAACCCTGTCTGTTTGTGTAGGGACAGTGGTAAAAGACAATAGGACAAGGCTGCCCGCGGGCAGTGTTGTGAGGCTGGTAGGGAGGAGGGGGGGGGGGGGGGGGGGGGGGAGATAGGAAACGAGAGGCGCAGAGGGGGGAAAATACTGGTGGAAGTGTTAGCAGAGAATGAGCACAGTGAGGGTGGGGCATGTAATGTGAATTAGGAGGAGGTTATAGGACAGGGGGCAGATACTGTTGTGTGGAAATTGTGGGGCCAGTACATTTTGTAGGTTAAGGCCAAGATCATTTTTGGAGTGGAGAATATGTTGTAAGGATAATTCCCACCTGCGAAGTTCAGAAAAGTTGGTGGTGGAGGGGAGACTCCAGATGGCCATTGTTGTGAAGCAGCCACTGAAACTGAGCATGTTGTGTTCAACTGCATTTTGTGCCACAGGGTGATCAACTTTGTTCTCGACAACAGTTTGGCTGGTGGACAGCTGTTTGGGAGTCGTGTCAACATAAAAAGACTGTGGAATGTTTTCAGCAGAGCAGGTATGTGGTATGGCTGCTTTCACAGGTTGCCACGGCTCTTTTTTGGTTTTAAGGCGCAAAACTGCTATGGTCATTAGCGCCCAGTCTGTGACTTAGGAAAGGTAAAAAACGAAACTGTAAACCAGCAGCAAAGGGAACGAAACTCAAAAAATTGGAGAAACTAAAAGCAGAAGGAAAGCTTAAAAAACCACTACCGAAAGAGGTTGACTGTCACCAAAAAGAGTTTCAAATGACTGACTTCATCTCACTGGCACTAATAAACTCGAGAACGCAATCGGCTGAGCGCGTGTCATCTGCTAAAATGGACGATATATCAGGAGACAGCTGTAGACGGGCGCGTAACGGAGTAAAATAGGAGCACTCAAGTAAAAGGTGTCTTACCGTCCACAGCTGAGAGCAGTGGGGACAGAGTGGGGGAGGATCTCGCTTAAAAGATGTCGATGGCTAAAAAGACAGTGCCCTATCCGGAGTCTAGTTAAAATTACCTCCTCCTGGTGCCGCGTTCGGGAGGAAGAGGTCCAAGCACAGGGAAGAGCTTTCACGTCCCGCAATTTATTATGGGGAAGTGTCGACCAATGTGCGTGCCATAAAAGAACAACACGACGACATAAAACACTCTGTACATCGGCAAAGGGAATCGTGCGAATAGCTGGCCGAAGAAGAGAGACTAAAGCCCTGGCCGCTATATCGGCCGCCTCATTTCCACAGATACCAACATGTCCTGGGATCCAGAGGAACGCCACTGAGACGCCCCCCAAGTGGAGCAAGTGTAGGCAGTCCCGAATCCGGTGGACCAGAGGGTGGACAAGGTAGAGAGCCTGGAGACTGAGGAGAGAGCTGAGAGAATCTGAACAGATAACATACTGTATCCGCTGATGACGACGGATGTATTGGACAGCCTGGAGAACAGCGTAAAGCCCCGCAGTATAAACCGAACACTGGTCGGGAAGCCGAAATCGATTTGGGGTGTCGCCAACAATATAGGCACTCCCTACACCAAACGATGTTTTTGAACCATCAGTGTAAATAAATGTGGCTTCCTTCATTTGTGCACATAGAGCAGAATATGCCCGATGATAAACAAGTGAAGGGGTACCATCCTTGGGAAACTGACAAAGGTCACGGAGCAGGCAGGTCCGGGGACGGAGCCAAGGCGGTGCTGTACCGCAAGTTGTCAAGAAAGTTTTAGGAAAGCGGAAGGAAAAAGAATGGAGCAGTTGACGGAAGTGGACTCCCGGTGGTAGTAGGGAGGAAGGGCGGCCTGCATACCCTAAATCCAAGGAGGTGTCGAAAAAAATGTCATGGGCCGGATTAGCAGGCATGGAAGACAAATGGCTAGCATAACGACTCAGAAGGGCAGCTCGCCGATTGGACAGCGGAGGTTCAGCAGTCTCAGCATAAAGGTTTTCCACAGGGCTGGTGTAAAAAGCTCCAGACACTAAACGTAATCCATGTTGGTGGATAGAGCCGAGACACCGAAGAATAGACGACCGAGCAGAGGAGTAAACCATGCTTCCATAGTCCAATTTTGAGCGCACTAAGACGCGATAGAGGCGGAGAAGGACCACTCGGTCCGCTCCCCAGGAGGTACCATTCAGGATACGGAGGGTGTTGAGGGATCGCAGACAGCGAGCCGAAAGATAGGAAACGTGGGAGGACCAGCACAGTTTTCTGTCAAACATAAGACCCAAGAATTTAGCGACGTCCGAAAATGGAAGGTTGACAGGTCCTAGATGTAAGGAGGGTGGAAGAAACTCCGTACGACGCCAAAAATTAACACAAACGGTCTTTCTGGGAGAAAAGCGGAAGCCTGTTTCGATGCTCCAAGAGTGGAGGGGATCGAGACAGCCTTGAAGACGTCGTTGAAGAAGGCTGGTCTGTTGAGAGCTGTAGTAGATCGCAATATCATCCACAAAGAGGGAGCCCGAGACATCAGGAAGGAGACAATCCATAATCGGATTTATGGCAATGGCAAACAGTACAACACTTAGCACAGAGCCCTGGGGTACCCCGTTTTCTTGGGAGAAAGTACGGGAGAGAGTAGTGTTCACCCGCATTTTAAATGTGCGCTCTGCCATAAATTCGCGAAGAAAAAGGGGCAACCGACCGCGAAAGTCCCAAGAGAACAGTGTGCGGAGGATACCTGTCCTCCAACAGGTATCGTATGCTCTCTCCAGATCAAAAAATATTGCTACTGTTTGGCGTTTCCGGAGAAAATTGTTCATGATATAAGTGGAGAGAGCAACAAGATGGTCAACTGCAGAACGATGCTTTCGGAAACCGCATTGAGCAGGTGTTAAAAGACTGCGGGACTCCAGCCACCAAGCTAAACGGCAATTCACCATATGCTCCAAAACCTTACATACACTACTTGTGAGAGAAATGGGGCGATAGCTAGAGGGGAGATGTTTGTCCTTTCCAGGTTTCGGAACAGGAATGACGATAGCTTCCCGCCATCGTCTGGGAAAAGTACTGTCGGTCCAAATTCGATTATAAAGGCGAAGGAGGTAACACAGACTATGGTATGATACATGCAGCAACATTTGGATGTGGATACCATCCGGTCCTGGGGCGGAGGAGCGAGAAGAAGAGAGTGCATGTTGGAGTTCCCGCATGGAGAAAACAGTATTGTAGCTTTCGCGATTTTGAGAGGAGAAAGCAAGAGGTCGCAATTCCGCTGCACGTTTCTTCGGGAGAAACGCTGGCGGGTAATTTTAAGAGCTCGAAATCTCAGCAAAGTGTTGACCCAATGAGTTAGAAATTGCGACGGGGTCCACTAATGTATCATGCGCAACAGTGAGCCCAGAGACCGAGGAGAAACTAGGCGCGCCTGATAACCGTCGAATCCAACTCCAAACTTCCGAGGAGGGAGTGAAGGTGTTAAATGAGCTAGTAAAGAAGTCCCAGCTTGCCTTCTTGCTATCGCGGATGACGCGACGGCACCGCGAACGGAACTGCTTATAGCGGATACAGTTGGCCAAAGTAGGATGGTGTCTGAAAACGCGAAGAGCACATCGCCGCTCACGTATTGCGTCACGGCATGCCTCGTTCCACCAAGGAACTGGGGGGCGCCGGGGCATTTCGGAGTTGCGAGGTATTGAACGTTCCGCAGCTGTAAGAATAACATCTGTAATATGAGTGACCTCATCATCGACGCTAGGAAAGTGACGGTCATCGAATGTCGCTAGAGACGAAAAAAGTGTCCAATTGGCTTGGGCAAACTTCCAGCATCTCAGGCGCATATATGGCAGTTGTGGCTGCAATCGAAGCACACATGGAAAGTGGTCAATCGAGTGTGTATCAGCAAGGGCGAACCATTCGAAGCGCCAAGCTAGCGGAACAGTACCGACCGAAAGGTCCAAATGAGAGAAATTTGTCGTGGAGGCAGACAAAAATGTAGGGTCCCCAGTGTTGAGGCAAACAAGATCCGCTTGGTGGAAGACGTCTAGCAATAGTGAGCCACATGGACAAGGATGTGGAGATCCCCAAAGCGGGTGTTGGGCATCGAAGTCCCCAACCAGCAAATAGGGGGAAGGAAGCTGACCAAGAAGATGAAGGAGATCAGGTCGTGCCATTGATGTGGACGATGGAATGCATACAGTACAAAGAGAGAAGGTGTATCCAGAAAGGGAAAGGCGGACAGCGACAGCTTGGAAGGAAGTGTTTAAGGGGATTGGGTGATAATGGAGAGTATCATGGAGAAGAATCATGAGTCCTCCATGTGCTGGAGTGCCTTCAACAGAGGGAAGATCAAATCGGACTGACTGAAAATGGGGGAAAACAAAGCAGTCGTGGGGACGCAGCTTTGTTTCCTGAAGACAGAAGATGACCGGCGAGTAGGATCGTAAGGTGATCGTCAATTCATCCCGATTGGCTCGAATGCTGCGGATATTCCAATGGATGATGGACATAGGGTGGACAGAATATGGAAGAATGTGACCAAAGTTGCCGTCAACTCAACGACTGGTGACCGACAGCATGGAACCGCACTCAGCCGAAGGCAGAAGATCCTGACCCATAGGTTGTTCAGGAGCAGCTCCTGCCACCAGCGATCGGCCGGTTGATCGGCCGCCAGCAGTGCACCTCGGCGACACAGAAGACGGCCGAGGGCGGTTACCGCCAGGTTGTGCTGTAGATGAGACATGCTGTGGCGGAGAAGGAGAAGAACTGGGTTTCTTATTAGCCTTCTTGGAAACATGATGTTTAGATGAAGGAGGAACCGATGGTTGTGAAGTTGGGGCACGTAAAAAATCTTCACGAGTATGCTCTTTTTTGGAAGTCCGGGTGTCTGACTTTCGGGATCGAGGTTTAGCAGAACCCGATGAAGGATGAGCCATAGAGTGAGCAGGCGAAAGTGGGGAGGTTGAACGGGCGATCTTTGCGCTGGCCGATCTGATGACCGTGTCACTAAAGGTGAGATCACAAGTCTGCGTGGCCGCCTCCTTTGTTGGCCGAGGAGAGGCAAGGACAGTGCTGTATTTTCCTGTCTGAGGCACAGTGGGCTTTCGACTGGCGAATAATTTTCGAGCAACAAAGGTCGACACCTTTTCCTTCACTCTGATTTCCTGAATGAGCTATTCGTCTTTAAAAATGGGGCAATCTCGAGAGGAAGCAGCGTGGTCACCCACAAAGTTGATGCAACGAGGGGATGGAGGTGGACAAGCACCCTCATGGGCATCCTTGCCACAAGCAACACATTTGGCCGGGTTGGAACAGGACTGGCTGGTATGATTGAACCGCTGACACCGATAGCAACGCGTAGGGTTTGGGACGTAGGGACGAACGGAAATTATCTCATAGCCCACTTTTATGTTCGATGGGAGTTGAACTCTGTCAAATGTCAAGAAGACAGTACAGGTTGGAACGATGTTCATGTCAACACTTTTCATGACTCTATGAACAGCCGTTATGCCCTGGGCAGACAGGTAGTGTTGAATTTCCTCGTTGGACAATCCGTCGAGGGAGCGTGTATAAACGACTCCACGTGAGGAATTTAAAGTGTTGTGCGCTTCCACCTGGACAGGGAAGGTGTGGAGCAGTGAAGTACGCAGCAATTTTTGTGCCTGGAGGGCACTGACTGTTTCTAACAACAAGGTGCCGTTCCGTAATCTGGAACAAGACTTTACAGGAGCTGCAATTGTGTCGACACCTCTCTGAATAATGAAAGGGTTGACCGTGGAGAAGTCGTCACCTTCGTCAGACCGAGAAACAACAAGGAACTGTGGCAACGATGGAAGAACTGTCTGTGGCTGAGACTCAGTGAACTTACGCTTGTGAGCAGACATAGTGGAAGAAGAGGAAACCATTGCGGAAGAATCCCCCATGATTACCGGCGTCTCCGATGGCGCACTCCTCCCTTGTGGGGGGCCTCTCTGAGGGCACTCCCGCCTTAGGTGATTGTTCACACCTCAGGTTACACCTCCCGAGAAACGGACGGAGGGACCAATCAGCACTTTCGGGAGTTATCAGCTCGGGTAATCACCCCTCCCTGGGCCTGGCCGTTACCAGGGGGTACGTACGTGTCCTACCTGTCTACCCGGGGCAAAGAATCACGCGTTACCCCGTCACTGGCTACGCATGAAAATGCGTGGGTCAGCCTTCAGACACGCACAGGGAGGAAAAAAGAGAAAGGGAAAAACAAAGAAAGGGAAAGGAAAGAATAGAGGTCTCAAACGCCGCAGTGGAGAAAAGGATAAAGAGAAAAGTTAAGGAAAAGAGAAGGACAAAGGAAGGATGAAGACTTGCAAGCAGAGAAAGCAAAGAATGTGTTACATTTTCGAGTGTCCGTCTCCGGACGTAGGCACAAAACATACTCCCAGAGAGGGAGAAAGTGAAGGAAAGAGCCGGTGGTGAGGGGAGGGGGGGGGGGGGGGCGAAGACGGGGGATAGGGAGGGATGCGGAAAAGGAAGGTATGCAGCCCGGAAAGGAAGGAGGGCCACATTAGCTTGCGGTTCCGTGCCCGCTATGCACGTATCTACAAAAGAGTAGTGGACCCCCTGGGGGGTGCCAGGGCTCTGAGAGCGTAGGATAAGCCTGCAGCAGGACTGGAATAGGAAGTGCTGGGTGGGTGGATTGGGTAAATCTTGCACCCAGATGTACCACAGAGGTAGGATCCCTGCTGCAAGGTGGTGGGATGGGAGTGGCATAGGGATGGACTAAGATGTTGTGAAGGTTGGGTGGGAGATGGAACAGCAGTTTAGGAAGGGAGGAAAGGATCTTGGGTACAATGTCCTTCATTTCAGGGCATGATAATAGATAATCAAAGCCCTGATGAAAGATGTGGTTCAGTTGTTCCAGTCTGTGGTGGTACTGGATAACGAAGGGGGTGCACCTTTATAGCTGGTTCTTGGGGGTGGTTGGAGGACTGGGTGTGTGGCAATATCTGTTTCAGACTATGTCTGGGGGCTGTGCCTGTCTGTGAAAGCCTTTGAGAGATCTTCAACATACAGGACAAGGGCATTATAGTGACTGCAGATATACTGTCCCTGGGTGGTGAGGCTGTATGGGATGGATTTTCTGGTGTGGAAGGAATGACAGCTGTTAAAATGCGGGTACTGTTGGTGAGTGTAATGTGGATGGAGCGATTGGAGAGGTGGTGGTCAGCATCAAGGAAGGTAGCACGCTGGGTTGAGAAGGACAAGGTGTAGCAGATGGGAGAGAAGGGGTTGAAGTTGTGAAGGAATAAGGATAGGGAGTCTTGGCTCTGAGTCCAGATCTTTAAGATATCATCAACAAACCTGAACCACTGCTGGGGTTTGGGAGGCTAGGAATGTTTCCTCTGCACAGCCCATAAACCGCTTGGCTTAGGAGAGTGCCATGCATGTGCCCATGGCTGTGCAGGGACTTGTTTGAATACCTTCCCTTCAAAGGGAACCAAACAGTTTCTGCACCCTCTGTGCTGTAGCCTTCTCCCAATTCACATCACATGCCCCACAATCATTGTGCTCACTCTCTGCCAATGCATCCACCAGTTATACCCCTCTCTGCTCCTCTCCTTGTCCGCTCACCTCCCCCTCCCCCTTACCCCAAAAGCACTCGACAGCCTTGTCCTGCCACATTCTCCAGTAGTCCCTGCAGCCTGCTCAACCAGGCAGCGCCCCCCCCCCCCCCCCCCCACACTTCCCGATCCCACTCCCAACGCAACAGTTAAAATCTGGCTGGGGCAGCTGGAGATAGCAGTCATGTGTGCGTGAGGTGTAAATGTGTGTTTTTCCTTCTTTTCTGAGGAAGGCTTTGGCTGGAGGATAGCGTGCAACAGTCTTTTCACTGTGTCGGTGTGCAACTCTATGTGTCATCTTTATGGTAAGTAGCAACCTATCCTTTTCATAATTGTTGATGTTACAACCTGGACTTTCCATTGTTTGAGACCAGGTGTGATCTCAGTCACGACATTTTACACTCTGTTTTTGCCATCTTATGTTTTACTGATAATCAGAGGTACCAATGACATTAATGACATTAGATGCTAGCATACTAACCAACAACTCAAAGCCATCCATTACTTCTAAATCTACATATATACCCTACAAACCACTGCGAAGTGCATGGCAAAGGGTAATTAGCGTTCTAGCACACACTAGGCTTTTCCCCCATTCCTATTGCATATAAGCTGTCAGAAACAGCAAAGGACCTGGAAGAGCAGTTGAAAGGAATGGACGGTGTCTTGAAAGGAGGATATAAGATGAACATCAACAAAAGCGAAATGAAGATAATGGAATGTAACCAAATTAAATCAGGTGATGCTGAGGGAATTAGATCAGGAAATGAGACACTTAAAGTAGTAGATGAGTTTCGCTATTTGGGGAGCAAAGTAACTGATGATGGTTGTAGTAGAGAAGATATAAAATGTAGACTGGCTATGGCAAGGGAAGCAATTCTGAAGAATAGAAATTTATTAACATCAAGTGTAGATTTAAGTGTCAGGAAGTCCTTCATGAAAGTCCTTGTCTGGAGTGCAGACATGTATGGCAGTGAAACATGGATGATAAATAGTTTAGAAAGGAAGAGAATAGAAGCTTTTGAAATGTGGTGCTACAGAAGAATGCTAAAGGTATGATGGGTAGATCACGTACCTAACGAGTAGGTAGTGAATAGAATTGGGGAGAAGAGAAATTTGTGGCACAATTTGACTAGAAGAAGGGATCGGTTCGTAAGACATGTTCTGAGGCATCAAGGGATCACCAATTTAGTATTGGAGGGCAACATGGAGGCTTAAAATTGCAGAGGGAGACCAAGAGATGAATACACTAAGCAGATTCAGAAGGATGTAGGTTGCAGTAGGTATTGGGAGATGAAGAAGCTTGCACAGGATGGAGTAGCATCAAACCAGTCTCCGGACTGAAGAAGACGACAACGACAACAACAACAACAACAACAACAACATCAACAACAACATCATCAGCATAAGAAATATGACTGTTTAAAAGCCACTGTGTGTGCTGTAATTAGCTTAATCTTATGATCACAATCGCTACAGGAGGTGCAAGTACATTTCTAGATTCTGCATTTAACATTGGTCCTTGAAACTGTGTAACTAGACTTTTGTAGGGTAACTGTCACGTATCTCCAAGCTTCTGGCAGTTCAGCTTTATTAGTGCTTTCATCTCACTCTCCAGCAGTCTAATTAAGATGAGACTATTTGTGCTGACCCTGCTTGTATACGTTCTATATCCCCTGCTAGTCCCATTTTGTGTGGTTCACACACACTTAATTAACATTTGATGAGGTGTAACGCAAGTGTTTTCTAAGCAGTCTTATTTTTAGGGTGCCTGCAATTTCCAGCATCCTGTCAATGAACTGACAAGCGTCCACTGAAGAAGATGCAACAAATTGATTAAAGAAACTGAATACACTATGCTTGTTCATCCTTTGCTGGTGCATTACTGTGCTGTATGGGATCCTTATAAGACAGGACTGACAGAGGACACAGAAGATGTCCAAAAAAGGACAAATCATTTGTACTACCATGAGACAGTGCAGAGAGTGCTATTGATATGATATGTGAGTTGTGGCAGCAATCATTTTAAAATATCATTTTTCATTAAGGCAAGATCTTTTCATTAAATTTCAGTCATCAACTTTCTTCTCCGAATGTGAAACCTTAGTTAAATGTGAATTTGAAGGTAGTCATGTAAATGTAAATGTACAGACAATAAGTCTATTGCATCCAGATTTTTACTCATCTGTCTTGAATTTTTGTGTTGTTTTTTGAAAATGTCCTGAATCTGATTAAAATTAATATGGGAACCTATGCTACAAATCAACTAAGAGAACTGTGTGAAAAAAGAGGTGAAGATAATTTTCCCAGTTTTATACAGAAATTATTACAAATAATTAGAAACAATGAAGAAATAATTGTTTCTTACCAGTTTTACTGTTGTCTTTTGGGCTGTAATATGCAAGGCTAATCAGTGCTGCTGCTACTTTTTCCATTTGTTGAAGTAGAGGTGCAATATTATCAGAACTTTTTTTCAGCCTCTCCACCAACTGTTGTGCACCAATAACACGGGGCTGAAAGAGAAAACAGAAACTGAAACAAATAACTTGGTTGAATGACTTGAAGACGTTATTACAGTCCAACAACTGGCACCAAAATTTTGATGATTCAGTCCAAACAAAATTTTTCAAGAACACAAAAATATGTTGGACTACAAAGTCAAAAAATTGTGAGGATGCTATTACTGTTTATTGCAGCTGAGCACTGTACTGATTAAGTTGTTTTACTTTCTGGTATTATATGCCATTGTACATTTTCCTTCTGATATCTAATAAGTGAAAGTGGTGTAGTGAAATTTCTAAACTGTGAGATACATATAGGTGTTTATATACTGATGGAGACACTTTTTAGATAGGGGCAACTGTGAGCTTTCTTCTTAAAAAGACTACATGCTAAGGAGGCAACTGTGTGGTACGTAATTAAGCGATATGCAGCAGTGACATAACATGAACCAATTCACATGCTATGGCATCATTATCCATGAAAGCATAATAAGCCTTATGTTGAAAGGAGATGATGGGAGACTGGATTCATTGCCCAATAAAATATTAATTATTTGGGGTTCTCCCTTATTTTATCAACTATTACAGACAGTCAAAAGAACAAAAATCATGTACTTAGTAGCATCACTGAACCTTTGAAACTAAATAACATAGTTATCCCTCGTGATGACATCCAATTTGTGTGAAATTGGTGGACCTTAGGAGAACTTTAAATGCTCTTTGTGTTTCTGTATTAAGAATTTTAGCTACAAACATTGGCACTGTTGCAAGGCTGGTCACAAACTATGCAACTCAGCAACAACGAATGATCAAAGAAAGCCATGTTGAGGAACAGAGACTACTCAAAAATACCACAAAAGGCTAAATTACAACTGGAATTGGGTAAAAATTGATTTCTCCTGAATGCGATCTGAGAGAAGGCGAAAGTGAACTGAGCTGAGCATGTGGAAGGGCAGTATTTCTACTTGTATTTTCTTTTATTTTTCTGAAGGCTTTGTATTATCACGAAATAGGGGATAGAGTGTCACTGAAATGATGGAGGAATTGCGGTGGACACCATTAAACCAAAGGTGTTTTTCGCTGTGGCAAAATCTTCTCACAAAATTTCAATCACCAATTCTCTCCTCCAAATGCAAAAATATTTTGTTGTCGCCAACCTACATAGTGAGAAACAATAGTGGTCGTTGTGAGGCACAATTAGCAACCAAAAATATCGCATTCATCCAAGCAAAATGTGCTCACTCCTTGCACCTCACTTTGCTTCATACTGATCATATTTCAGAGATGTACTACACAGATACAAACCCAAATTGTAAAAAAATGAAATGCCTACAGCCATTCTTATGATTTTATTTACTGTGAAACTACCAGTTTCGGCACTTCAATGCATCATCTTTAGGCCTTAGTAGATGCTAAAGGTGTTATCACGATCCATATATATGCTGCATCAGTGGCCAACGTAACTGGTTTATGCTATCATAACTGTGATGTCAGCACTCCAACTGAGCTGTTGGCCGCTGATGGTTGGTGAGTTCTCACCATCAGCAAAACAAACCACAACAGAAATACTATAAACAGGCAAGTTCGATGACCATCCAGCAGCAAAGACTTTGGCGACAGAGCTCATGGGGGCTGTGTATCAGCTCAGACAGCATCCATGGGCAGCCACTGGCCCTACTTCTTGGAGTCCGAGATTCAACACTGCCAGCATGTGCAAAAACTGCAGTTACTTTGGCCTGCAAGAATAATACATTGGCATTAGCTGGCTGGCACCTTGCACACCATCAACACTTCTCCTCAGCAATGTATAAGGCTTCCCGGTACAATCATCACTGCTACATCGGGTACGAAGATTTTTGTGGTTCAATGCCAGGTCACATCTACTTGATGGAGGCACAAAGTTGTGTCTGCTCCAGCTCAATATATCAATAAACAGTTTTACTGAAATCCATCTAAACAAACATACAATGTCTGGGTGGGAGAGAAGATGCACCATCCTGTAGCAACGTTAGCCCACCTCTCATTAATAGACAGCAAAACTGGCACATTACACTAACATGCAACTGACTGTTCTGGAGTAACATAATTCCTTTCTTTCAAAATTAAATTCTTACTGTGAGGATCACTGATGCTGAATATAATTTGTCTTTTTTTTTAATTTTATTTTAGTGCCTTTCACAACCTCCATATGATTTTACTGCAGCTGAATGGAAATCATTTGATGCCTAATACCCAGCTGATGCATTCACACTGGCCTAAAAGACAGAGAGAGAGAGAGAGAGAGAGAGAGAGAGAGAGAGAGAGAGAGAGAGACAGAGAGAGAGAGAGAGTACGATATAGCAAATCTCAACACAATAAGCCAATCATTTTTGGTAGACCATTTTCTTTCTTCAAAGAGACAGTTTCATACTGTTTCTTCTCCCTCATCCACGGTGGATCTTGCCATTGGTGAGAAGGCTTGTGTGCCTCAGCGATACGGATAGCTATATCATAGGTGCAACCACAATGGAGGGGTATCTGTTGAGAGGCCAAACATGTGGAAGAGAGGCAGTAACCTTCTCGGTAGTTGCAGGCGCAAGTCTGGATGATTGACTGATCTGGCCTTGTAACATCACCTAAAATGGCCTTCTGTGCTGGTACTGCAAATGGCTGATAGCAAGGGGAAACTACAGCCGTAATTTTTCCCCGATGGCATGCAGCTCTACTGTATGGTTAATGATGATGGTGTCCTTTTGGGTAAAATATTCTGGAGGAAAAATAGTCCCCCATTTGGATCTCCAGGAGGAGACTACTCAGGAGGATGTCGTAATCAGGGGAAACAAAGCTGGCATTCTGTGGATTGGAGCGTGAAACGTCAGATCCCTTAATTGGCAGATAGGTTAGAAAATTTAAATAGGGAAATGGATAGGTCAAAGTTAGATATATTGGGAATTAGTGAAGTTTGATGACAGGAGGAACAAGACTTCTGACCAAGTGAATACAGGGTTATAAATGCAAAATCAAATAGGGGAAAGTAGAGGTTGGTTTAATAAAGAATAAAAAAGTAGGAATGCAGATACTATGAACAGCATAGTGAACACATTATTGTAGACAAGATAGACATGAAGCCCACGCCTACCACAGTAGTACAAGTTTACAACCAACTAACTCCATAGATGATGAAGAACTGAAAAACTGTATAATGTGACAAAATAAATTAGTTAAGGGAGCCGAAAACTTAACAGTTATGGAGGACTGGAATTCGATAATAGGAAAAGGAAGACAAGGGAAAGTAGTAGGTGAATAAGGACTGAGGGTAAGGAATACAAGAGGAAGCCGCCTGGTAGAATTTTGCACAGAGCATAACTTAATCATGGCTAACTCTTGGGTTAAGAGTCACGAAAAAAGGATGTACACGTGGATGAGGTCTAGAGACAATGGAAAGTTTCAGATAGATTATATAACGGTAAGACAGAGATTTAGGAACCCGGTTTTAGATTGTAACATATTTCCATTGGAAGATGGGGATAATGACCACAATTGGTTATGAACTGTAGATTAAAATTGAACAAAATTGCAAAAATGTAGTAATTTAAGGAGATGGGACCGGGATAAACCGAAAGAACCAGAGGTTGCAGAGAGTTTCAGATGGAAAGATTGACAAGAACAGGGGAAAGAAATACCGTAGAAGAAGAGTGGTAGCTTTGTGAGATGAAATAGTGAAGGCAACAGAGGCTCAAGTAGGTAAAAAGACGAGTATTAGAAGAAATCTTTGATAACGGAAGAGAGATTGAATTTAATTGATGAAAGGAGAAAATATAAAAATGCAGTAAATGAAGCAGGCAAAAAGGAAAACAAACGTCTCAAAAATGAGATCGACAGGAAGTTCAAAATGGCTAGAGAACAAATGCAAGGGTGAAGAGGCATATATAACTAGGGGTAAGATAGATACTGCCTACAGGAAAATTAAAGAGATTCCTGGAGAAAAGAGAATCACCTGTATGAATATCAAAAGCTGAGATGGAAAACCAGTCTTAAGCAAAGAAGGGAAAGCCGGAAGGTAGAAAGAGATATGATACTGCGTGAAGAATTTGACAGAGGACTGAAAGAATTAAGACAAAACAAGACCCCAGGGGTAGACAAAATTCCATTAGAAGTACTGATAGCCTTGGGGGAGTCAGCCACAACAAAACTCTACCATCTGGTGAGTAAGATGTTTGAGACAGGTGAAATACCCTCGGACTTCAAGAAGAATATAATATTTCCAATCTCAAAGAAAATAGGTGTTGACAGGTGTGAACATTACCGAACTATCAGTTTAATATGTCACCGTTGCAAAATACTAACATGAATTCTTTATAGACAAATGGAAAAACTGGTAGAAGCCAACCTCGGGGAAGATCATTTTGGATTTCCTAAAATGTTGGAACACTTCGAGACAATACTAACCCTATGACTTACCTTAGAAGATAGATTAAGGAAAGGCAAACCTACATTTCTAGCATTTGTAGACTTAGAGAAAGCTTTTGACAATGTTGACCGGAATACTCTCTTTCAAATTCTAAAGGTGGCAGGAGTAAAATACAGGGAGTGAAAGGCGATTTACAACTTGTACAAAAACCAGATGGCAATTATAAGAGTCGAGGGGCATGAAAGGGAAGCAGCGGTTGGGAAGGGAGTGAGACAGTATTGTAGCCTGTCCCTGATATTATTGAACCTGTATATTGAGCAAGCAGTAAAGGAAACAAAAGAAACAATTTTGAGTAGGAATTAAAATCCATGAAGAAGAAATAAAAACTTTGAGGTTTCCCGATGACATTGTAATTCTGTCAGAGACAGCAAACGATGTACAAGAGCAGCTGAAGGGAATGGACAGTGTCTTGAAAGGAGAATATAAGATGAACATCAACAAAAGCAAAACGAGGATAACGGAATGCAGCCAAATTAAATCAGGTGATGCTGAGAGAATTAGATTAGGAAATGAGACACTTAAAGTAGTTAATGAGTTTTGCTATCTGGGGAGCAAATTAACTGATGATGGTCGAAGTACAGAGGATATAAAATGTAGACTGGCTATGGCAAGGAAAGCGTCTCTGAAGAAGAGAAATTTGTTAATATCAAGTATAGATTTAAGTGTCAGGAAGTCATTTCTGAAAGTATTTGTATGGAGTATAGCTTTGCATGGAAGTGAAACATGGATGGTAAATAGTTTAGATGAGAAGAGAATACAAGCTTTTGAAATGAGGTGCTACAGAAGAATTATGAAAATCAGATGGGTAGATCACTAAACTAATGAGGTGGTACTGAATAGAATTTGGAGGATCAGGAATTTGTTGCACAACTTAACTAGAAGAATCGATCGGTTGGTAGGACATGTTCTGAGGCATCAAGGGATCACCAATTTAGTACTGGAGGGAAGCATGGAGAGTAAAAATCATAGAGGGAGACCAAGAGATGAATACACTAACCAGATTCAGAAGAAAGTGGATTGCAGTAGTTACTTGGAGATGATGAAGCTTGCACATGATAGGGTAGAATCAAACCAGTCTCCGGACTGAAGACCACAACAAAAACTGTTCCTTACAACTTAAAAGGAAAAGCTCATTGTTTTTGGCAATCAAATAGGAAAGTCATTCATTTTTCAAGAACTGTTTGTAGTGTTGATTACTGCAAAATATACCAAAAACACATTAATAGAAGCAATTGAATAGAGCCACTTTTTATGGAATATCATTTGTCTGGAAACTTACCTCATATATTACTGACTGCATGTCAACTCCACAGATTTCTTTATCTTTGTGTGAGTTTGACAAAGCCAATATCTGCTGCAATGAATGATGAGGATGGTCAACTGCACATTGTTCTGTAACGGGTGAATGACACACCGCAAAATTATTTTCAATGTTGATGAAGTTAAAAGATGTAAAATGATTATTTGTAGTCAAATAAAATCATACATTAATACTAATTCAGATGTTCTTTAGAAGATATTATGTTCAGTTTTCAGTTACCAGTATGACTAGTTTCTTATTCTTTATTGAGTGAGGTAAGTTTTATCAATGATACATTCATAATTACCTATTAACATATTAATTTTTCTGGAGAAAGTATCTTCCATGTGACTCATATGTGGTATTAATTGTGGAAGGAGTGGCAAGAACTTATAACTTGGCACTCTAAATAGACTTTCATTCAGGACTGCATTTAGGTCATTGTGTAATGTGTTTTCTAACCACAGATGTGCCACTCGAAATACTCGTAAATCATGTGTATCATCACATTCCAGTCCCAGAATATAGTATCTGCAACACACATAGTTACTTTAATGTAACAATACACTCTTAAGGTTACCTTAATTATACATGAAACAGTGAAATAACATCTTCAGAAACAATACCAAATTAATTTGCAAGGTAGCACAGGAGTCCCTGCTTTCACATTTTCGCAAGCGTATATAGCCCAGATACTTTATTACGAACAGTTAAAATGTACGTCATATGGAGTCTTTGTTGGCTTATAACTTGTTACTGAAATGGAACAAAAAGTAGTTAATACTTCTTAAATAATAGACAAGAAGAAGTGAAAAAGATACATAAGGGGGGGAAGGTGGGAGTAGAGGTTTAACATATGCATTGTGTAAGTGCACTAGACAATAATCAGATGAAATAAATTATTTTTGCTACAAGTTCTTCAAGAAGACGTCTTCTCAATGTGTTGCTTCCATTCTGGTGTCAGGGTGGTATTACTACATAGTTCCCATAGCTGCTTTGAACCCACAAAACTTGAAATGCTTGAAGAACTGCTTTTGTTGTTTTGCAACTTAGTTTTTCACAAAATTTTTGGTTCATTACAGCTTCTGATAAAAATTGTTGGTACCTGTGATATAATTTAAATTATGACAGCAACTGGACTGCAGAGTCATCTTGTTGAGCTATATGCTTTAAGTTACTCTCATTAATTAATTTTACACACACACACACACACACACACACACACACACACACACATACATACATACACACACACAGAGTCCAAGGCTAAAGGTCTCTCTCTCTCCCACAATGTATCATGAATTTTGCATCACAAAATAATGATTCTATTATCTTTTCTGTTCTGCAGTTAGGTTCTGGACTTTCGTGTATTATGTCTTCATGTTAATTCCCTTTGTGATAGCTATTTGCCTGGTAAACCATAACACTGTTAGTGAATTCCATCTCATGCAGGGACAACTCCAAAACCTGCTGGCTGAAATTTATTTTGAGGTTCCTGGATCACTTGGTTGACTGACATAACTTAGTTGTCTCTTGTTTTACTGCTCTTATTCCTTCACCATTATTATCTACTACTTACCTGAATTTTGGGCAGGAATGACAAATAATTTTTTTTCTCTTTAAATTGTTTATCAGTGTTTGCTGATTTTGTCTAATCTCGTAGAACGTATTACTTCCGATGAAAATATTCATTCAGATTCTCATTGAGTCTCTTCTTCCAGTGAAGCTGGCTTATAAGGATTTGTAAAACATTTCTATTTAAGAACAGTAGATACTAGCAAATATTATTTATCATATGTTTTCTTTTATTGAAGAAGAGGAAGAAGGAGGAAAGTGGTGGGATGGGGGAAAGTTTTGGCCTTATTTGAGTTTTATTCGAAGCAATCATGATAAGGAATAGCTTTTTATACAGCACAAATGTATCAGACCAATTACGACACCACAAATATTTTATTGAAAACATTTTAATGTAAATTTCTCAGAAATGCTTAAAACATTTTAAAAAGAATCAACTGACCTTATGTGCTAATATGACTGGAATAAGATTTTCACGTTGATACCAGGGACATCGCAGACTATCACAGATTGAAACAGTGGGTAGAAGGGCTACAGTACAGCAAACTTTTTCACCAATTCACTGCTATACGACGACGACAACAACAACAACAACAACAACAACAACCGGTGAGAAGCCATAGCATACAAGACGAATAGTTCGCTAGGAACAACAGAAGCCACAGCTCTTGACTACTAGTATGCTGTTCCACTCTTTGAGTGCAATAAAGCAACGATTCTGCATGGTATGGATTTCACTGGTCTCTGATAGTTTTCTGGAGGCATGTGGCATCAGACGCCTATGCAGAGGTCATGCAATTCCTGTAAATTTTGTCTTGCTGGTTTGTGGGCCGAGAGCTGGTGCCCTAAAGTGTCCCACTGACTTCACTTCAAGTATGGTGAATTTGGCAAGCAAGACATCAATGTGAGTTTACTGGTTTGATCCTCCAACCACTGAAGAGCAATGCTGATCTTATGATATGGCAGTTATCCTGCTAGAACATGCCACTGCTATCAGGGAAGACATCGAGCATGAAGAAACACAGATAATCTGCAACTGTATTACTATAGTCCACAGCTGTCATGGTGCCTTCGATTACTACCACAGGTTCCATGGAAGCCTGGCATAGTATTATCCCCACTGGCCTGCTCTGTGACATAGTGTATGCTTTGCACAGCCATGCAACTGGATGACTGCTTTTCCGAACATGATCATCGACCTGCTGTAATAAAGTGACCAGCCGACAAATTTCCACTGATCCACGGTCCAGTCTAGATGATCCCATATTCAATGCAATCATAACTAATAATGTCAAGTCAATATGGGAATACTTATGGATTGTCTGCTGCAGGGCTCTATGTTCAACAATGCATCATCTTGAACGGTTTGCTCCACAACACTTGTGCTTGTGCAGCATTGCACTCTATTGTCAGATCTGCCCCACAGCAGGTAAGCCTCCAACCCTTCATATTCCATGAAGAGGTATGGAAATCAAACATCTTGTCATATATACTCATGTTTTAACAAACTTTGAAACACTTTTCATAGATGATCATGACAGGTAGCATGCGAACAGCTTCACCATTTCACAGTTCCTCATTTGCAGGTGCTGGACCTTAACAATCTGTCCACTGTCAAAACCATTTACATTGACAGATTCCCACATTTGTAACCTGTATTGTTGCTGGAATGATTCCCTGATTCATCTCTGCTCTGCTTATATCCTTTCTTTGGTGTGCCACATGACCATAACACCACAAAGTGGCATTCGATCTCATGATGGGCAGTTCTCACAATGTTTTTGTTCATTAGTGCATGCAGCACTGCTCACAGTACATAATAGGGAACAATAATTGGCATGGGTAGCATAGGCATAAAACACTGCAATTGGATGCTAAATACATGTAATAAGAATAATTTTGATAGGCTCTATGAACTTAAAGCTCTAACTTCACATTTTAATATGACTGTTGGGTGTTTACATGAGCCATCGAGCAACCACAGGGAGCTGACCCAACAGAGAAGCTTTAAATGTATGTAATTAATTTACCAAAGTAGCCAATGTACTTGAAAAGAACATGCAAAATTGTTATGAATAGTGTTCAATGTCTTTCAGAATGTAGGGTAAACACAAACATTAAAAACTCAAGCAATGGGAAAAACAGTTGCAGGTTTGAGACACCAGTTAAAGACCACTGCCACGAAGAGCTTTTCATAACCTCAAACTAAGCATCCATTACCTTACAGTACCATGTACATTCTAATGTCACTTTGTAAATGGTCAAGCATTTATCAGTGAGTTGGTGTGAAAGCCGTTATGTGAAAATGCATCATGGACATGAATAAAGGAATGTGGGAAAGAGTTTATAAGCTTTAAAGCGGAGCTCGCTGCAGCCAGAGGCCTCATACTAATCTGAAAGATGATTCCTGTTTAGCTACGAATGTTTCCATACTTGGTTTGGAAGCTTAAGACTGTTTCAAAGTTAAGCCACGAACAGCTGTAGAAATGACAGTAACCACGATGCATACGTCAATATAGTAACTATATGGTTAATTCCTTAACTGTTTTTGTCTTAGTATTGTGATGATCTGGCTGTTACCCACCTCGACTTCAATAAAATATTACATTCTGGAACACAACCTAGTATTTTGTTTGTTTTCATGTCATAATTCATCAGATGACCCGTTTACAATATATGCTACCCTCTGCTAGTATCACTGAAATTATTTCAGTGTTCTCTCTGCCTTCTTCAGTAGATTTGTTTGTTAAATGAATATTTAGAAAGCATAAGTTTGATGATGACTGGGTCCACAATCTTCATGAAATTTTTAAATGAAATCTTTCCACTTTAGGCTGTTAAAACATGATTTATTGCAATTGCAATTTCAACACTGTCATTTTCAAGCATATGGGATCAATGATATAAAGGTGTGACATGCTGTGTAAGAGCAGTTGCATGTGGTGGTATGAATTTATTTGATCTTCCATATACAGATTTCTAAAGTGTATGGTATATGGAACAGCAGATAAATTCACACCACCACATGCAACTGATCTTGAACAACATGTCACAGCTTTACTTTATTGAGTGGATTACAACATCCCATAATGCTTGAGAATGAACATATGTCGAAATTGCAATCACAATAGCCATTGTTTTAACAGCCTAAGGTGGAATGATTTCATTTAAAAATATTTAGACTGCAGTGGTTTGGCAGCTTCTAAAATTGTGCACGTGTGTAAACATGGTTAGATGATTGAAATGCTGTGCTTAGGGTGATTCTGAATGTATTCTTTTGTGGCCAGATGTATGGGGTGATAAGGAATACATTGAAACATCCTGCAAAAATAGTGAAGCAAGCAGTAGAAGTGTGATAAGTGACTGACAGAACAGTGAATTTGATGATGAAGTTCAACTGTCTAAATTTGTTTCATCAGAAGGGTATACAGAATTTCAAATGGATGTGTTTTGATAAAATCTGCACAGCACCAACAAACTGTTCATTTACTGGAAGTTCAGATGTGAATCACTATAAAAAACTGAGAGACTGACTGAAAAACTGTTTTTGAAGTATTATCCTTAGCTGGAAGCGAGCTCTGGAAAGCAAAGCTGCTAGTCAGATAATGATCTTCTCAGTCTCACTGAAAAAGATTTTTCCAAAATATGTGCCAGCTACAACAAGTGCACTGTCTGAATATCAAAAAATATCCAGAACTGAATTACATTACCAACCAAAGGAGTGTGATGGACTGTGTGCAGCTCACTGTTTGGAAATTATCCATAAAATGAAATTTTTTGCTTTTCGTAATTATGGTGTTTTGAACCATTTTTTGAATTAAATGCAATGTTTCGTAACCTGCAATTAAATATAAATTCAATTATTTTACAGTCATCTCCACAATCCCATACATGTACTGAGAACAGAACACTGCAGAAAACAAATGTGTCACAAACTGAAACTCTCAAGGATTACCACCTGATGACTGTCCTTTCAGCATGACGTGTGTTCAGTTACAAACAGCAAATGTTGTGAAACATCAGACTAACTCTTGTATTAACATGTGAAAATTTTTATTAGATGTGACATCTGTTATACCACTACAGACACACAATACTTAGACTGTCAGTATGTTGCTGCATTATTAACAATAACAACTACTTGATGCCATTTGATGAACAAAACCAAAAACATCTTTTGATGCATCCAAAACAACACACCAGCTTTTCAGGTCTACATCTATATCTACATCTACACCTATGATCTGCAAACCACCATGACGTGCATGGCAGAAGGTACGCCCCATTGTACCAGTTATTAGAGTTTCTGAAGTGCGGGAAAAATGATTGTTGGAATGTCTCTGGGCATGAAGTAATTATTCTAATCTTATCCTAACAATGCCTGTGTGAGAGATACTTAGGGGGTTGTAATACAGCAATAGAGTAATCATTTATTGCTGGTTTTGGAACTTCCTTAATAGACTTTCTCAGGATAGTTTACGTCTGTGTTCAAGGGTCTGCCATTTCAGTTCCTTCAGTATTTCTGTGACACTCTGCAATGGATTAAACAAACCTGTGACCATTTGTGCTGCCCTTCTCTGTATACATTCAATATTCCCTGTTAGGACTATCTGGTACAGGTCCCACACAGTTGAGCAATATTCTAGAACTGGTAACACGAGTGATTTGTAAGCAATCTCCTTTGTAGATTGATTGCATTTCCCCAGTATTCTGCCTATAAACTGAAGTCTGCCACCTGACTTATCCACGACTGAATCTATGTAATCATTCCATTTCATAAACCTACAGTGTGTTACACCATTGTATTTGTATGAGTTGATCAATTTCAACAGTGACTCACTGATATTATAACCAAGGAAACTACGTTTCTTCGTTCTGTGAAGTGCAAAATTTTACATTTCTGAGCATTAGAGCAAGTTGCCAATATCTGCACCATGATGAAATCTTTTCAAGATCTGAGTGAATATATATGCAGATTCTTTCAGATTGTACTTCATTATAGATAACTGTGTCATCTGCAAAAAGCCTGATTTCAATATTAATATTGTCTGCAAGGTCATTAATATACAACATGAACAGCAAGGGACCCAACACACTTCCCTGGGGCACACCCGAAGTTACTTCAACATCTGACAATGACTCTACATCCCAGACTACATGATGTGTCCTCCCTACCAAAAAGTTCTCAATCCAGTCACAAACTGGTTGCACCCTGTTCCCTAAATGCCACAGGAATAGCCTCTTCAACATGTTGAATGAAGCCATCTGGCATACACAATGAATGCACCTGGTGCCCTTTCCTGTCCTTTGATGTCATTTCCTCTAAGGGCTACAATCATTTGCCATACGTTTGAACAGCCGATGGTTAACAGACTCCAGCCCTTTTGCATTTGCCTCCTCATGGCACTGGACAAAACAGGTTTCCGCACAGCAGGTGAAGTGACCCACTGGGTCAATTTCAGTGAAAGACATCACCTCGAACTTGTTGGTTAGAGAGATCAATACAAAATCCTATGTAAATGATTACTCTGCAACGCAAATTTAAATTTTTTGCAGAGGGTTCATAGAACCACTTTCAGCCAATTTCTTGGGCATTTAACTCTTGAGTAGAACATGGGAGGAATTGACACCTAAATCTTTCCATAAAAACTCTGATTTCTCTTATGACATTGGCAATTTTTCCCTATGTAGGTGGGAGTCAACAATTTTTATTTTTTTTCTTCATCCGAAGGAGAAAGTCAGTGCCTGAAATTTTGTGCAAAGGTCTTGTTGCAACTTAAAACGTCATTGTTTTGATTATTACCATCCCTATTTGTTTATCATATCCATGACACACTCCTATTTTGTGGTAATACAAAGTGACTTGCTCTTCTCTGAACTTTTTTGATGTCCTCCATCAATCCTATCTGGTAAGGATCCTATACTGTGCAGTAAAACTCCAGAAGAGGACAGACAATTATAGTGCAGGCAGCCTCTTTAGTAGGTTTGTCACGTCTTCTAAGTATTCCGTCAATAGAAAGCAGACTTTAGTTTGCCTTCCTCACAGTATTTCCTATGAGATGCTTTGATTTTAAGTGGTTTACAATTGTAATCCCCTGCTACTTAGTTGAACTGACAACCTTAAAATTCTTGTTATTTACTGTGTAACGAAAATTCAACAGAATTTTTTTGGTACTCATGTGGAGGACCTCTCAATTTTTTCTTGTTTATGAACCAAGCATATGTCTTGTGTAAATTATTTAGCAATTTGTCTTGATTTTTTGATGACTTTAACATATGGTATACAACAGCATCACCTATAAAAAAACTAAGAGGGTTGTTCAGACTGACTCCTAACTTGTTTCTATAGACTAACAACACCCAATAGTCCATAAAACTTTCTTGGGGAACCCCAGAAGTCGCTCCAGTTTCACTCAATGATTTCCCATCAATTACTAAAAACTGTGCAGTTTCAGGCAGGAAATTATGAACACAACTGAGACTATGCTCCATAGACACACAATTTGATTAGAACCCAATGCGAAAAATAATGCCAAAAGCCTTCTAGAAAACTAGAAATATGAAATCAACCTGAGATTCCCTGTTGATAACACTCATTAGTTCATGTGAATACAGAGCAAATTGGGTTCACAAGAATAACATTTTTCTGAATCCATGCTGGTTATGTGTCAACAGACTGTTTTCTTCAAAGTATTTCAAAACAATGAAGCACAGTATTTACAAAATTATGCTACTAATCGAAGTCACAATGACAGTCTATAATTCAGCAGATTACTTTTATTTGCTTTCTTGTATATTGGTGTAATCTGTGCCACTTTCCAGTCTTTAGGAGCGGATCTTTTGTCATGCAAGTGGTTGATTATGACTGCTGAAAATGGAGTTATTTGATCAGCATACTCCAAAAGGAACCAAACTAGTATAAAATTTGGACCAGAAGACTTATCTTTATTAAGTGACTTCAACTGCTTTGCTACACTGAGGGTGTCTTCCCAAATAGTCATGTTACATGTGAATCATTAAGTTTACAAGAAAATTCTCAAAATCACAGCAATATTCAACATAAATATATTACCAAGGGTGCCTATACAATAGTTTGTAGTGAGGGGAATGGAGGGGTGGGGCGGGGCAGGGGGTGGGGGGAAGGAGTAGATCTGGGGTATGCTGTATTTTTAATACTTTGGAAGATGAATGGTGGCGTGTAAGTAGCCATGAAAAATTTCAGATCTGCCCAGGTTGAAAACCTGTGTAATACTGCCTTTTAAATCTTTTCTTGAAAGGAAAACACCTGAATACACTATTTTTTTTTCTTTCCATGAGAGCTTGGTGTGTGTGTGTGTGTGTGTGTGTGTGTGTGTGTGTGTGTGCGCGCGCAATCCCTTTCCCATCGGTATGGGTGCTCCTGATTATTACAAACTTAGATAATCCCTTAAGTCAATAATTACCTTATGGCTGTTGTAAGATACATGTCCATTTCCTTTCTTCTGTTTGCAATTTCTGCACGATCAATTTGTGTCTGGCGCTCATGCATTCTGTATGCTCTCTTCTCATCTTCATTCAAGGTACCACCCTCTCTTGCTTGTTGTTTTAAACGTTCAACATCATTTAATGCTTTCTCCAAGTACTTTTGTTTCACTTCATATTCAGCTGATTTGAAATAACAGCTAAGCTGTTGATACTGAGTGTCAGCAAAACTAGCAATTGACCAATATGTTTCTATCTTAGCTTCAGTAATTCCATTCTCATTACTGTCTAGTGTTTCTAGAGCCTTGAAAAAATAATCACTCATAATTACTTGTGCATTTTCAGACTTTGTTTCTACCATCCAGTCACCATATAACTTAAGTGACAATGCATGCCACTTTCCCTTGCTATTTCCTGGTTTACTGAGCAATCCTTTCAGAATGCAAAGAGCCAGTTCTTTATCATCTCTGTCCCATAATAATCTTGCTTCTTCAATTTTCAGATTAACAGCTGTTTCAGGTGGCAGGGAGGACATAGCTGACAAAGACTGAACATAATGAGCTGCTACTTGAAAATGTTTTTCAGTTCTTGCAAGTGCTGCTATGTCTAGACTTAAATTCACAATCACTTTCTGAAAGTACGGATTGACCAATCCTTTTCTTGCACTGGTCTTCAACATTACAATTCTCTGTGTCAGTATTGGCTCTACATTATCAAAGTCATTGTACTGAATGAGGTTTTGCTGATTCCACTTTTTAAGAAGATGATCAACATTTTTAGAATCATTTTCACTTATAACTTCAAAGAAATCTTCCATTTCTTGTAGTGCTCTTAACTGTGAAAGTACTGTATAGAGGAATTTGCTAGTTTCAAGACTAGCATGAGCTAACGACTCTACTACACAACTACGTGCATGTCGCAAATTCTTCTTAAAGGCATCTTCATCCAAGTTTTGGATAGCATTCATAGCCAAATAATGATATTTCTCATAGCTTCCAGGATGTAACTCTTTTTGAATATCACTCTCTACTTGAAAACATTCTGTAGATGCGTCAGAAAAATATATATCAGTATTCCAGTTTGCTAAACGCCAGGCACAGTCATAGTAATAGTTTTGTACTTTTTGGACTGGAAGGTGCTCACGAACAAATGATGAACAAATATAGCCATCCATTACATGATGAAGCCCAAATTTCTGTAACGCATTCAGCAGACCTGTGGAAGGGAACAAAAAGTTATTTTAAAATTTTGTACACAGCTGGAGAAGCAACCGCAGAATGAAATATTCTTGCAGAAACAGTAAACAGCTAATTATCTGCAAATTGAACGTTTATTAAAACCCCTTTAACATGGTTTCAACATTTATATGATCATCTTCAGAAAAAAATATAGGCAATTAGTTTACGTGCTGTGCAGAGGTACATTAAAATATAGCTGAAAGGCATCAGCCAAATATCAAATTTCATCTCTACAATAAATTAAAACATGCACAACATTGTTGTTGTCATATAGTAATTTCTCACCAATGTACATTGTTGAGGAAATACTATATGACAACAACCTATGGTATTTCCTCATCAATGTACATTGGTGGTGAAATACTTTATATCATCAACCATGTTGGGCACATTTTAATTTATTATGAGGTGAAATTTTGTATTATTACTCACATGTAATCCAGTTGCCTATATTTCTTTCTGAAGAAGACACTTTCATAAATGTTGAAACTATGGTAAAACAGTTTTAACAGAACTTACAATTTGCAACTGATTGGCTGTTTACTATTTCTACAAAAAGAACAAAAGAGAGCCATCATTAGTTATTTATTATTTGCTATAAGAAAAAATAATAATTAATTTCTCTGGAGACTACAGTTGTTTCCATTTTCCTTCATAAAATATACCAATAACAGTGTCATTCATATCGGATAGATAGAATATGATATTCTAATAACAGCATAAGGAGATTGGTTATTAAGTAATTTGGATATAAAGTTGATATGGCAATAAATGTGGAACTTAGCACATTGTCTAAAAAATAATGCTATTATGACCCACTCCTACTCCTGTGGCACCAGATGATTGCTAGGTGAGGATGTTTGCTTGTGGAATGTTGCTGCACATTGTGATACTCATTGATGGAAAATGTCTTCGGTCATTACAGAGGAATTCATGAAAGTAAAGCTGTCATCAATCCAAAGATTGTTTTGAACACACAGTGCTTTACTATGAATGGTCCTTTTGCTGGGTAGTATGCCCTTACCTTCCTTCAATCTTTTCACTGATTGATCCAGCCAGTTACGGGGTACTACAGTTTAAAATGTATTCCAAACCATGGTGTAACTCAGCATTTTTCACATTTACAAATGCTGCCAAAGGTGAAAGAAGTGATAAGTAATAGATAAAAGTCCTATGATTGATCAGGGATTGAACCCAAGACCTCTGGATTTGTAGTCTGGCACTTTATCACTGAGGCACTAAATTGATACTGGAATTAAAACCTAACATAGATAGGTGAGACACTGACAGCAAAAAGAGTCTAAAACTATTGATCATTTTGACTACACACAATACTTGTGCAAGGAAGTTGCAAACGTGGACAATGCAATTAATTTCATGATCATTTTAATTATGACAGGGGATAACCTGTGACAGGTATACTCCTTTTCTTCATGGGAGGTACCTAAAATCTTGCCAATTGGGTCCGCATCTCATGGTTTCGTGTTGCTGCCTCAGGATCCCAGCTTCGATTCCTGGCTGGCTTGGGGATTTTCTCAGCCTGAGGACTGGGTGCTAATGTTGACCTCATCATCATTTCATCAGCATTTGGGGAAGTTGAGAGACTCGACAATGAAAAGATTAGGAATTTTTATGGATGCTGATAAGATGGACGCTGACAAGATATTATCATCATACTGTATTTGGTCAAGATAAAAGTTCAGCAAATTCCTGCACAAATGCAAATGTTGCTCAATGAGTTTGATGTGCCAAAAATATCAACAGGTGCTATTGAGGCATGGAGAAAAAACTGAATCACTGTAACTTACTTTTGCTGTTGCTGATGTAAGGATTTGACCTTTGATCCCCAAATGCATATACATGTCAGTGAGTGATTAGATAAATGTAAGCTTCAAATTAAAAAACTGTATTAATGAGCTCAAATTAGTACAAAAAATAATTAACATACGAGTTACAAATGAGACTATAACAGAAACATGCAAGTTATATAAATATTCAGTTAAAAGCCTACCCAGAGGAATCACTGAAACTAACAGAAGATGTTTTGCATGTGAACAGCCATATTAACTTAAGTGCAATAGTATCTTAATTTATTTTGAGAAAGCAATGACATTTAATAATTTAATAACTGCCAGAATCACGAGATGCTTCTGGGAAACCAATGACAGAAATTAATTACTGCATTAATCTACGTTACTTTGCAAAAACTTTGCATATGCCGTAGTGGTGCCGGTTTCATGTACTCCTTAGTATGATACAGTATGTTGGATCAAACATGGTAACACATTATTTGGTCCAAGAAAAATTTTAAATGCTACCAGAGATCCAAAAAATAAAAAATACTAAGTAGTGTGTGGTAACATGAGATACACCAAGAACAACAGTGAATACACCAGGCAGTCAAGAACTTGGTACAAAGTGAAGCCAGAGTAGCATATTTTCATACTGTAAATCTTAATGCCGGTGTTCCTGTAACAACATTATATATCATTAACAAAAGTTTAAATCAATTTAAATCAGTTTCAGCAACAGAAATTAAAGAGCCTAGATACCTGTTAGAATTAATGCTGAAACATAATAATTTTCAGTTTAAAAACAAATTTTATGAGCAGGCAGGTGTTTAACCCAGATTCAGGTGCGTGTGGCTTGTCGGCTGACACTTACACTGATCACTTAGAAAACCAGTTTCTTTTTCCAAATCATGCATTACTTATTATACACGCGCACACACATACACACACACACACGCACACAACTGTTACCAGTTACACACTCACATACAACTATTTCACTTTTGAATGACATGTATATGAATAAGTCTGCAGCACAGTCATGGGCACCCTTGTATGCCAATTTTTTTATGGCTCATCTAGAGGAAACCTTCCTGGCCACCCATAACACCAAAATCCTTGTCTGGTTCAGGTTCATTGACAATAACTCCATTATCTGGACTGAGGGCAAAGACACACAAGTAACACACATGATATAGGATTTGGGGTAGACATCGTTAAAACAAAGGTGTTTCTCATTGCGGCAGGATCTTCTCATGAAATTGCAATCATCAACTTTTTCCTCAGAATGCGAAAATATTTTGTTGCTGCCGATCTATATAGGGATAAATGTTCATCATAATAAAATAAGGTAAATCAGAGTTGGCATAGAATGGTATAGGTGTTTGTTTTTTCCTGCATGCTGTCTGAGAGTGGAATAACAGAGAATGATTGTGAAGGTGGTTCAAAGAACCCTCTGATAGTCACTTGTGATTTGCAGAGTATCCATGTTGACGTAGATGTTACGAGCATTGTGCCTGCTATGCAAGGTATTCTAAGGTGATGGGTTTGACTGAGCATCATGTCGCTGGCAACTCGCCATGAACTGGCTAGGCCAAGTAGATAAGTAGGTGCAGAGCAGCATTTTGAATCACAGAGCCAAGAAAGGAGGAGGGGTACATGTCCAGCAGGCTGGTGTGTGCTGTCTTTGTGAAAATCATGTGGTTGTGTAAAGTGTGCCACTGAATGCTTATGGATACCAAGCCATGTGGCCTGTTTCTGAGTGTGCTAAACTTATAGCTTCAAATATTCACTGAACACACAAACAGCAATTTTGAGATATGCTAAAGAAAATCTAATGACAGTGTTGAAAACACAATAAACAGACAAACACACTATAATTATTGCCATACTTCTAAAGGTAGTACAAACAAAGTTACTAACAGTTACATGCAAAAAATTTTATAACAATGATAACAGTTGTTAAAGAGACAATACGTATATGCATATGACACATAGTTGGGTAGATACTGAAGGCAGTTATCACAGGACCATGTTTATAATATCGTTTAACAGAAACACAAATTGTTATACATAAATTATTATCTCAAAGAAAAGAGAGAGAATGAAAGTTCTCTCCACACATGCACTGCGGATTAGCAGCAACATTAATTATTTTTCCTATTACCTCAATCCATTTTTTTATTTAATGAGAATTTAGTAAGTTAATGTTGTCAGATGACAATTTGAACAGCATAGTACTGCAGCAGCAACAGGAAAAAGAAAGAGATGAACTTCACACAAATTTTTTACCTGTTCCATTTATGTGTGCAGAGTCTACACAAAAGCTGGTCATTCTACAATGCTTAGGATGTAATAATGTAATATCAAACTGCAAATTATCTAAAAGTATATGTAATCTATGCATGAAATATGTAAAGGTTGTAAAACACACAATTGTAAGAATAGTGATTTATTTGTAAAATAGTTACTTGATTGCGGTGATTGGTCACATGACCAAGGTTTTAAATAGGTGGGCAGAGCACGTTTTGTGGTCATTTGATTTTCGCGTCTTGATGGATAAGGTCTGCATGGCCAGTGAGCTGCAAGAGTTTAAGTGTTGGGCCACAGAATTATTTCCATGTGCACCAACTGAGGAGTTAGAAATACTGTAGTGTAACAGTTTTAACAGTTAGTGTGCTAGTGGTGTGACAGAACTTTTGAAAGGTAAATTTATTATTGTATGTAGTCTTGAATGAACTTATTGAACTTTAGGAAGTTAATTCAGTTTTTATGATTTGGTATACTAATAATGCCTTTGGCTTACATTCATTATGGCCTGCAAATGTGCTACTTACTCTGTGAATTCAGTCAGTTGAGTTCTTATTTCTTTACTGTGTTTAAATATCAGCTTGTCTAAGGCCACCATTCAATGCAACTTTGTGAGTGATCTGAATAAAGTGATAGTGAATTTTAAACCTCTGGTTAGGCTACATCATTATCCGGAGGGATCACCCCTTTAATATCTCCTTTATTTTATTAAACATATAAATTATAAAAATTTTGCTGATTGTCTCTGCTATATTAATGTGCCTCATGAAAGACTGATGCTTTGATAGTGGTTTAAAACAACAGTGCGTAACAATACCTGTAAAGTACATAAGAGCCAAATACAAATTTAAGCTCATGTACTCACCTCTGTTGGTGGGGTAGCAACACATCAACCCAATTGGCAATCAATTTCAGATTATTTTATTAATTACAAGCCTGATCTTTTTCACCCGCTTCTCCTCAGCCCAATGTGTCGCCTTCTTGGACATAATAGATCTTCACCTTTCTGATGACCACTTCCATACCTCTGTCCATATTAAGCCCACACAGTCCCTGAATTTTTGACACTTGTCACCCCTTCCATACCAATGAAGTGCTCCCATTTAGTCTGGTCACATATTGCTGATATCTGCAGTAATGAGAATTCTCTTGGCCAGTAAGCTGAAGGTCTCTCAAAGGCCTGCACCAGCACGGTCTAACCCCCCCCCCCTCCCCCCCCCAAACAGATTTCCCATGTCATATTCTCACACACCCCTACTATAGGCACCCATCCAGAGGTGGAAGGTCAAGAAAAATGCATGTCAATCTCAATGGCTGCATCACAAGCTGTGCCATTTGCATCCTTCTGTATATCACAAGCTTTTCTGAACTATGCAGATGGAAGTTATAAACCGCCTGGCATCAGTCTCCATTAACCCTCTGTTTTTGCACAATCTCCCCAACAGTTTCCGATTCCTCTGTCATATTATCTCCCCCCCCCTCCCCCCCCCCCCCCCACCATTCACCTCTCCACACCATCTTCATTGTGTGCCCCTGCACACCAGCTCCGTCACCTGTTCACCACAAGCCTTGACTGTGCACCTGTCACTGCTCCCTCCCACATTCTTAGCCAGCAAACCAGCTGCCTCCCACGGAGCTGCTAGATATTCATCCCCCCCCCCCCCCCCAATCTGCCTACCACCTGGCTTCCTCTTCTTCTAACACCCCCCCCCCCCTCCTCACCAACATAGCTGCCACCAAAGTAGTCCACCACAGCTGAACTGTAATCCGTGCACTGTATGTTCAGCTGGCACCATGTCGGGGCAAGGGGAAAAGGTGTGTGTGTGTGTGTGTGTGTGTGTGTGCTCAAGCTCAAGCAGGGCTTTATTCTGAATGAATGGCGTGTTTCTTTGTATATTTCTCTCATGTACGGGCTGGCTTTAATTAAAGTGCAGGTCCTCATTGAGGTCAATTGTGGACGATGATTATAGTATGGCAACATAACGTGGTAGATTTACACTGGAAAACAATTGGTTCCAATCTGGCCACCAAGTGCAAACACAGCACCGCAGCACCTTGTCAATGGCCCCACTGCTCATATTGAGCAAATTGTGCCAGCTGCAGTTAATAATAAAATCAACTTTGTGTCTTTCTCACTTATGTGACCTTTTCCGCCCACACCCTATTCCTATTTCATTACACATGGAAACATTTCTTTATGCCTGTCTTGCATTCACAGTGCCAGACTTGCACCTGGTGGCCAAAATTAGAACTAATTTTTTTTCCAGCGTAAATTGGTTTTGCATAATATCAACCAACTTTTGCTGCAAATGACAATTACAGCCCAGAGTGGACCTCTGTGAGCAGCTGCACTTTATAACCATATTGTATTAACACATCTCATCATTTCATTTTAATAATGCTGTCAGTTATTCACTTTCTTTGATTTTGAATGCTTAGAATTGTAGCTCACTGGTATAGCCAATATTTTATTGCAGAATGCACGGTGATGTGCAGACATCATGTCCTAGCCTTATTTCACCAGCTGTAACTATGCTTGCTTCATAATAGGTACATCAGTGATTTATTTAGATGATTCTATACAGAATATTTTCCTGCTATCTTCTCAGTAATTGTTACCATTAAGCAATTTTCTGCTATGCTCATTATTCCACATATGAAGATGGTTGTATGAACAGCCAAAACTAGTCATTATTTCGTGTGTTATATTTTGCGAAATTATAAAAAAATAAATAACTACTTTTTGACAATATTTGGACTGTTGGTTGCAATCTCCTGATTTCATCAGGAATTCATACCAACATTAATGAGGTTATTAAAATATATACAAATCAGTTGGTTCCACTAAGAAATTTGTCAATGAAGTAGAAAGGAGTTGGATATCCAAGAAATCCTTTAGCATCCCCTATTAATGTCAAGGTCATTAAAGACTACTGTATTAAGAGTCCCAAATATGTAGGGATTAAAAATACTCAAGATAGGTATAGTGCTCCACGAAGTATGATCGAATACTGCAATAACTTGATGTAATTATGCTGCAATGTCAATTATGCAACTGAGTTATGTATCTAGTGTTTGTGCACACTTTCCACAATTGTGTATATACTGTGTCACTCACTCAATGCTACGATACACCACTAATGAGGAATCCAATGGAATGTGTTAATGTTGAACTTAGAATCACTGACGAGTGACGGCAAACATGCATGTGAGCAACTGACACACAGCCCTTAGACACTTTCATCATATACTTTTGAACACAGCCATAGTTGTGGAAGTTGTGGGAGTCGCCAGCAGAACATCCGTAGACGCACAGTGAAGGATAGCATTATTCTGTGGCGGCGCGCACAAAGGACAGATTGTTTATTCTTTGATTATATATAGTAGTTCTGTTGTTATTGATTCAATGTTAATATGAGCTTTTCATTGCAAAAAAAAAAAAAAAAAGAAATATTATAGCCTAACTACTTCGTGAGTCTCTCTGAAGATTGTAATAAGTAGTAGGTGGCTAAAGTGGTGACCCTGTATAAAGAATTTTGTTGTAGACGAACAAATGCAGCCCAGTTCAATTTAGTCTACCAGGAGATTGGCGAGTCCGCTTGGCACACCGAGTGTTACGGATTGGCGTGACGTTTTACTAGAGAACATTGAGGAATTACAACACGACATTGAAGAACAAGAAAACGCTGTGTTGAATTTTTCTGCACCATCAAGTAACGGTCTTTCGACAGAGAACAGTAGCAAGATGAAATTACGCCCACCGCAGTTCATACCTGATAAACCTGAACTGTGGCTTGGAATGCTTGATCTCACCTTCCAGCATCATGGCATTGCAAACGATATTTATGATCGCCGTTAGTGCGCTTGACAATAAAACAGCAACAATCAACGCAGATATAATACTTCAGCCGCCCACCACGCAAAAGTATACGCGTTTTAAGCAGTTACTCATTGAGCGACTACGTCGGCCGGTGGAACAACATATCCAGCAAGTATTGCACAGTGAAAAGAGAGGAGATAAGTCACCTTCGGAATTTTGGCGGCACCTGAGAAGTTTAGTCAACGACACCGAGTTTCTAGATACGACACAGCAAGATGTATGGCGTGTGCAGTTGCCAGAGGCAGTTAGAACGACTGTGGCACACTCAGACGCACAAGATATCTCGTCGTTGATCTCATTAGCCGACAAGGTCTACACCTCGTTAGACGCAGCGCATGCGTCGACGGTGATGTTTGGACAGAACAGTACAGTCTCACAGGAAACGGCGGCAATACGACGACCCCAACAGCCGGATGTTTCTCAACAACTGGATGACCTACGAAAACAAGTTGACGGATTGAACCAGCAGATATCGACGTTGCTCGGAGGCAAGACAGAAGAGCAAGGAAGATGACAGTGTCTAAGGAGTGTATCTGCTGGTACCATCAGCGATTCGGAAGGGAGGCGACGTGCTGCACATCACTCTGCAATCACCCAAATAGCAGCAGTAGCTGACGTTAGGCGCTCCGGTCGCGAGTTCGAGCAGCAGCGTCTACTGTTGTGAGGTGAGATCGACGAGGGGCAGCTACGGGTGTGTAACCTTTCTTCTTCTTTACCTTCACTGTCCCATCGGCTGTTTGTTACAGAAGTTAATTCCCGCTGTACTTATCTAGTCGACTCAGGTTCGGACGTTAGTGCATTGCCTGTTAGAAACTGTGATGTGAAGCTCCCTCCATCTCAATCAAAACTCACAGCAGCAAACCAGACGTCGACAGCGACTTATGGAAAACGTCTGATAGAGGTAGACCTCGGGGTCCATGAAAGTTTACCATGGACTTTTGTAATTGCCGATGTGTCAGACACAATATTGGGTGCAGATTTCTTGTTTCATTATGCACTTGAGGTATCTATTAGCTCAGTGAGCATTCGATGGAGGACACAGTGCATTAGAGGCACCCTAGGACGAAGCCCTATGTCCACGTCTGATTGCAGACAAGTAGCAAACTGCGAATCCATGTCTGGTGGGCAGACAATAAAGCACAATACAGTACATCACATCAGGACTACACCTGGTCAACCAGTGGTTCAATGCCCACGCCAGTTAGCTCCGGATCGTTTTGCTGCAGCGAAGGCAGAGTTTGAAGAATTATTACGCTCGGGAATCGTCCGTAGATCCGAAAGTCCGTGGTCATCACCACTTCTCCCCATAAAGAAGAAAGATGGGACTTGGAGACCATGCGGAGATTACAGGGCACTAAATACTCGTACCATCCCCGATCGTTATCTGACACCACATATCAGAAATTTTACACATGCACTTGCAGGCGCGACCATTTTTAGTGCCACTGATTGCAAAAAAGCTTATCACCAGATACCGGTCGCACCTGCTGATGTACCGAAGACGGCTGTCACAACACCATTCGGTTTATTCGAATACCTCCGTATGCCGTTCGGGTTAAAAAATGCGGCACAAACTTGGCAGCATTTCATTGACGAAGTCCTCAAAGGTTTACCACATTGCTTCGCGTACCTCGACATCATCTTGGTTTTTTCGTTGTCTGACGAACTGCACGAACTACATGTAAGGACTGTTTACCAACATATTGAGGAACATGGCATTTCGGTCAATGAATCAAAGTGTTTACTTCGATGATGTCAGGTGCCATTCTTAGGCTACTCAGTGACAGCAGCCGGTATCAGCCCACTGCAAGACAAACTCGACCTTATCGAAGAGATGACTCGCCCCATCGACTATCGCCAACTACACCGGTTTCTTGGAGCAGTTAACTTCTACAGATAACATCTGCCTAATGCGGCGGCTATTCAAGCACCTTTGACGTCAGCATTAATCGGCAAGGATGCAGTAGGCAAACGACCTTTACAGTGGACATCAGCGATGCAGATGGCATTCGACAAGATCAAAACCTATCTTCACCAGATGGGCAGAGGCGATTCCATTATCGAATATTCCAGCAGAAACAGTGGCATGCGTATTTCTTTCATCTTGGATCGCACGTTTCGGCTGCCCTTTACATGTCACCACAAACAAGGGGCGGCAGTTTGAATCGACGTTGTTCTCAGAATTGGCCAACCTCTGCAGGTTGCAACATCATCGCACCACAGTGTACCACCCAGCAAGCAATGGGATGGTGGAATGCTGGCATAGAACATTAAAAGCTGCATTAATGTGCCATGCACAATCTTGGTCGTCAGTGTTACCACTAGTTTTTTTGGGCCTACGCACAGCATTGAAAACGGATTTAGGGGCATCCACCGCAGAATTGGTTTATGGTGAAACCTTACGACTGCCTGCAGAATTCTTCACCGATAAAGAAGGGGCATGACAGATTGAATTGCCATTTAAATTACAAATGGTACACAAGCATATGGCCAGCCTTTGCCCATCTGCTGTCTCCAAACATGGAGCTGTAAATACATTCGTGCACAAAGATCTATGCTCATGTACACATGTGATGCTGCGGACGGACACTGTCAAGTCACCGCTGCAGCCTCCATATCCTGGACCTTATAGAGTGCTCTCACAGGATGAACATACCATACAGATAGATCTAAATGGAAAGAGTCAAGTGGTATCATTGGAATGGCTCAAACCTGCACATATGTTACTAACTGAAGAGGACACAGAGGTCAGGCACCAAGCACCACCTTCCACACCAGTGGACCAGGATGACACCACTTCACCACCACAAGAGGAACCAGTATCGTCACTACCAGCAACAGAAGCTGAAGAAGTTCAACCAATGCGTTCAGTACACACAAGAGCTGGGCGTCGGGTGAAATATAAATACCCCAACATTCCCGGAGCTCCGCTCTATCAGATGGGGGCTGTGTGGGAGTCGCCAGCGGAACATCCATAGATGCACAGTGAAGGACAGCATTATTCTGTGGCAGCGCGCACAAGGGACAGATTGTTTATTCTTTGATTATATATAGTAGTTCTGTTGTTATTGATTCAATGTTAATATGAGCTTTTCATTGCAATAAAAAAATAAAATATTATAGCCTAACTACTTCGTGAGTCTCTCTGAAGATTGTAATAAGTAGTACGCAGCTAAAAAGTAAATCATTTAGTGTATTCCACTGGCACCCAAGAGGCCTTTTCAAGAATACCAATAAAATTATAATCTTGATAAATGAGAATGAATGGATAAATTGGATGTCAGCTGGTGTTTATCAGATTATTATTAGCATATCATAAAATTTGATATACGTGTGTCCAGTTGGATACATCATATTATTGTAGAATTAATAAAGTGAAAGGATGAGTGGCACTAAACTGAAAAATCAGATATAAGAAACCAAACACTAGAGGTCAGTGACTGTTTAGCTAAATAGTTGTTTAAATGTTTCTATGAAGCTGCACGTATTGATAATAGGTCTCCAAGGAACCTACAGATTACAGTTGACACACAGATCCACAACCCCCCCCCCCCCCCCCCCCCCCACACACACACACACAAAAAAAATAGTTTCTCCAGTTCCAGCATTTCATAATTTGCAGGTAGTTCCTTTACAGAGAGAAACAGAAGGTAATGTATAGAGGTAACGAAACTGAGAAGATATTCTAAACGATGCTGTATGTTACAGATATTTCGAATGCTTTCACACAGTGCTATTATTGTGTCATCATATCTTTAATACTTCTTCCGTCTGTGAGGTATGAATGTTTACAATGCATATGTTTACACTGTGAAAAAGATCTAGCAATGTAGTGAGTACATGATGATGCACAAGTTGCATAAACATTAACCAAAAATTGCTACATAACAATCATATCTCTGATTTGTGACTGCTAAAGAGAAGCTATGCGCTCTGTGGCATGCAGTGTTTCTCTCTGGATTGGCAAATAAGCAGTTAATGAACTGACTCTCTCTGATGTTAATTCTATGACGAGGTACATGTTTACTGAAATTTGTATGAAGCTAAGTAAATGTATTGCTGAAAGTCAGCTATCTTGTGAATTTTTGAATTGAAAAAGTTGATGAATTGATAAAGTTGAAATGACTTACACACAAAATTACATCAATGTTTAAAGTGAAAAGGTGACCACGGTTTTTTTAAAGTAAAGCAGTCGATATGAATCCTGACACGCTGCACAAGGGAATATATGTTCAGCATGTTGGTAGCAAATCCATGAGCCTGCACCCAATCAGAACTTTTCACGGAGAAAGTTTAGTTACAAAATTTCTACACATAAGTGTTTCCACTCCTTTTAAAGTTTTCCTAGGATGGATAGTACTACCAGATTCCAATCTAGAGTGGTGTCAGTGCATAGACAACTTCCAAGCCTTCTATTACGAGAAGTCTAATTTCTTTTGTAGTTATAGCCAATGACAAACTTAGCAGCAGGACATCGGACAGTGGAAGACTAATTTCTCTGAGCTCCAGAAAGCAAATACCAGAAGGAAGTGCCACTTAATAAGCACACATATAATTACAAAAACATTACATACATATTTAGTATGTTATCTTTGATACTGCAATAAAATTCCAGATAACTGATGACAAGCAACAGATTAAAATAATTTTCTTGTGATCTATTTAACTATGGAAATAATGAGAAATCAAATCAGGACTGTTTATGTTATTGTTCTAGAAATTATTTTATGTTAATTCAGATGGGAGGAGAAAGGTTCAGAAATTAATATGTCAAGTGGAGATTTTTGTTAATATTCTGGCAAAAGATAACATTGACTCATCTTTGGGAATCTACAAATAAGTATTTATATACCATATACAGTTCAGAGTATCCTAGAAGAAAGAGTCACAGCAAAATTGTGACTCTGTCTTCTAGGATACTCTCTTGTTGCTGGCGTTTCCAGTTCTGCATAGCTTCAGGTCAGTAGGTCAGGGATGTTGAAAGAGGGCTACTGAAGACTTTCACTGGAATTAATAGTTGGAGAAAAGGAAGGGTTGCTGGAAGAACTGAATGAGGAATTGGAGGAAGAAGGTGAAAGAAATACCACCATTGTATAGGTAAGGTTAAATAACTTGTTAAAGGTTATGCTAAGTCCATTGTTGTGAACTTCAGTACACAAAATAAGGAGCCATTTTTACCTTTTCATTATGATAATGTGATTAAAATAAGTTGTGATTTTTGAGTCTGTGCTATGGAACCCATATGCTGTGTAATGAGTTAATGACTATTTAATGTACATACCGGGCACTGTCTCACTATTTCCAGAGCACAATTCCAGGTCATGTGCTTGAAGGACACGATCCCATTTTGCTTTAAGCTTTAAATGTTGAATACAGCTCTGATAGTCTAGAGTGTTGGACGGCCAGCATCCATACACTGCATCAGAATCCCCTATCTTTGTATAAGCCTAAGAGTAAGAATAAAAGGAAAGACATATAATTACAATGTCACTAACATTTCACAACTTTAAATTGAAATGCTTAGCAGAAAGTCATATGAACAGCAATAAATAAGTAAAAATTAATACTCCATATTGGGTACAACTTGCAACACTCTGGAGAAACTACATTAGTGTGTTTCAATACAAAAATTGATTTTAACCCTCTACAGTCGAAATTATTATTTACTGTAGAAAAAAAAAAAATTTATATGCACAGAATGTTAAAGAATAATGTATTTAACCCATACAAGGTGAATGTTTATTTTTAAAATTATTTATGTTTTCAAAATAGGTCTGTGACTTTGAGGTCACAGCGGGCAGTTGAACTTTTTGTTCAATCTTGTACGAGTATTGTAGTATTTCTATTACAAGACAAGAATGCAGCTGCATGTTACAATAAAATTGGAAGTAAGGAAAGAATAATGGGATAACAATTAATTACAGGCAAAAATACACACAATACAATAATTTAAAAAAATACAAAGTTAAAAATTAATTTTAGTGTCTTCATTTTTCAGGCTTTTTTAGCTTCTGATATGAACTATGTAGTATGAAAATTAAAAAAAGAATTAGAATTTGGTGTATTGCAAAGATGCGCTTTACATTTTGTACAAAACACTTCTGGTGCACCATTACATCCTGACTTTTTCAACGTCCTCTTTTTTTCTGAAAATTGAGGCCAGTGGCCCATTCCATCTTTCCTCATTTCTTTTTCAGGCACTGGTACTGCTGACCCTATTTTCTTCTTCAACTGAGCTGCAGTTTCAATTGACGAACTACTAAATCTTCCCCCTTTTCTCTGTCGATCCTTATTCTGCTTGCAAAGACAAGCAGCAACAGTAGCTTTGAAGTCCAATGGCCTGAGCTGGTCATGCTTCACCTTACACTTTGTACAATCTCTTCTGTAGAGTAGCCATGCATAGACTACAGTCAGATCAAGCAAGTGAAATGCAAGTCTCAAATACCACTTCCATGATTGGATCTTGTTGCGATACAATGCTATCAGCGAATCCAACAGATCAAAACCACCCAAGCACTGATCGTAATAGTGAGGAATACTGGGGCATTCAACATTTATTTTTTCTTTCTTTGTATGGTCCCATCTCTCCACTTTTGATGTTGGATGAGCACCAGCAAAAGTATTAAGCAAATGAACAGGCTTGTTGTCGTACCATTTTACTGCACATAACGTACACCATCAATTCTAAATAAATGGTCCTCATAACTCCCTCGATTGCTCCTTTTCATCTCTTGGCAGATGAAACACAACTACAAACCGAACTCCTGTGAACCAATTATCAAAATACAGTTTATGAAACATTTATCTAGGTATCACATAAGCCAAGTGAAGAACAAAATTTCCACTCACACCGACATCAGGCAAGGAAGGATCATGCTTCACATTCTCTGTATATATCTCTAAATTATGTGAAATTCCATTTGAATCACACAAGACAAATGATTTATAACCCCATTTTTAGGTTCACTTTTCACATAAATCTTCAAGCTATGTTTTTCCTTGAAAGGAATCATCTGTTTGTCTACTGACAACTTTTCACTCATGGGGATACTTTGAAAATTTCCAACCAATGATTCCAGAAAGGACCCAATCTTATACAATTTGTCAGCTGGATCTACAGTTTTGTTATTGTTGAAATGAAGTCCTAATTTTAGCTGCTCCCACCTACTGCAGCTCATTATACCAGCAGCAGCTGGAATCTGAGTAGCAGTTTTCCAATACATACGAGATGATGGAAGTCCATAAATGGATATGTACATATAACAACCAAAAAATTGTTGTTATTGGTTTAGAAATGTCTTTCCGTAGTGCATACAAGTTGGTTTGAGAAGCAACATTTTCCACAATTTTTTCATCTAACAACTGCCTGAAATAGGTCACAGGTTGACGATGCTCCTCTGGTGCACAAGGGAGAGAACTCTTCCAAGGCTGAACAGGACAAATAATACAATGGGTAAATCGTCTCCAGTCATTACTGACGTGAACTTCATCACTAATGTTCTCATTATCACTTTCACTATGCACAAGTACACCATTATCACTGTCCTCTGCACCATCATTATCACTCTCGGCTATTTTCTACAATCTCAATATCATCCTCACTATCTGAAGCTAAGACAAAATTTTCTGATTCATACCCAGGAATAGGCCTAACTTCATATTCTTCACATTTTTCCTATTTTTCATAAAAATTTCTGGGATCCATGACTGCAGCAAAGTGGGGTTAGATTCCATTATTGTCCGATGTTACATCAGAGAAATGGACCTAAATTCCATCATAAACAGGGAACATTTTTACTTACATGAATTGCAATGTTTTAATAATGAAGAATGATACTTACATTTATTAATAAGTATTTTTCTTTCTTGAAAAACGAAAACAGAATCACTGTAAATAATAACTACGCCGACAAATGAGTGCAGCCCAACATTCAATGCTACCTACCAAAGATAATATTATATTGGTGTCTGTGCAAAGAACCTAAATATAAAGCAGCCATATTGTAGCACTCAAGTCACACTGGTCGAGAAAGGAATAACATTTCTAATGGGAAATATAGTGATGAAATTTGACATGACTTCAGAGTCACGGTGGGCAGTAGAGGGTTAAATGCACTTCTCTTGTCTAACAAACAGAACGTCTGGAATACAGTACGGATACACACCACAAAAATCATATATGACCAAAATTTTAAGTTGGTTAGAGCATTTAAATTTTACAGACATACAGTATGAACTCTGCACTTAGACACGGTATGCTTGAAAAGTTACAGTAGTTGTAGTAGACCTGCGAACTACTGAGCAGTGATGGTGTGATGTTACCATTACCCACTTGATAAAACAAAAGTGATGTGGTTCATTTCCTAGGGGAAAAACATAAATCCCTAATCACAAGCAAAGTTTAGGCTTATGTGCTGAGGACAGATTGGGTGGAACAGCTTCTCCAGGTTGTGAATATTCGGAAAAGCATTTATGTATATCACTGATTTCTGTTTTGGTCAACCAGTAATAACTGCAACATCATAGAAGGGATCAACATTGCAGCAGGTAATTCAGAAGAATGGATCCATCTACGAATATCAGCAGAGCAGTAAAAATTTAAAAAAAATAAAAAATAGTTTTGGCAAAGTGTATGCTCCCTGATGAATTGAAATTCTGTTAATTTAGTGCCCACTATCCACAACAGTATCACTTTTCAGAAAGGTCAATAATTGATGATAAATTCTGGGTATACTACTGAATTGTTAAATATTGAATATGATGATGATGTAGGACTTTCAATGTTGTTCTCCTTGAAAAATCCAAGTGCAAGCAAATGTTTTAAGAGTTTTAAAATGCTCCTTTTCCACTTTAAATTCTCATCAATATAGACATCTAAACATTTTGTAGTTTCCACCCTATTTATTACTTCTTCATCATGTGTTACACTATCACTGGTGTAGTACCCCTGGATGTGCAGAACTGAGTATGTTGCATCTTTTTAAAATTGAGGCAGAGACTACCTGAAGAAAACAATCAATGATACTTTTGAGAACATTGTTCACTATTTCTTGCTTCTTTGTATATGCTTGGAATAGTTGCAATCTGCAAAAAGAACAAATTCTGCCTGTTGTGTGTTAGACGGAATATCCTTTACATATATGAGGAACAATAATGGACCTAAGATTGAGCCTTGAGGGACCACATGCCTGATTACTCCCAAGTCAGAATAATGCCCCGTTGACTACATTATTTCAATCATTAATTGCAACTTTCTGTGTTTTTTTGGTTACATATGACATTATGCAGTGGTTGGCTTTACCATCAGTCCCACATAAACTCCAATTTATGTAGGAGAATAGTCATTCATGTAGCAAAGTGCCTCAGATAGGTCACAGAAAAAACCAAATGGCGCTATTTTATTATTTAATGCTTGTAAAATTTGTTGAGTGAGCATGTCACGGCATTCTCAGTAGAGTAACTCTTCTGAAATCCAAACTGTGGTTTGCTGAGGACATTATTGTCACTAATATGAGATACTGTTCTAGACTGCATCACTTTCTCAAAAATTTTGGAAAATTATGTCATGATGCCTGCAGCTCGCGGTCTCACAGTAGCGTTCTCGCTTCCCGAGCATGGAGTACCGGGTTCAATTCCCAGTGGGGTCAGGGATTTTCACCTGCGTCGAGATGACTGGGTGGTGTTGTGTCGTCTTCATCATCATCATCGTCATCATCATCATTATTCATCATGATCATCATTCATCCCCATTACGGATGGAGGAAGGCAAAGGCAAACTTCCTCCACTAGGACCTTGCCTAGTACGCCAGTGCAGATCTCTCGCGTCATTCCCCTTACGCTCTGTCAAGAAGCATGGGACTTGGCATTTCCATTTCCAGCAATGAAACAAGTCTGAAGATACTGACATCTAGCATAGTACCTTTCTTAAAGAGGAGACTGGCAAGGGCATATTTCAGTCTCTCTCAAAAAATGCTTTAAGTTAATGATGCATTACATATTTCAAGTAAGACACAGCTTATTGTTTGGAAGAAAATGTTTACTATTCTATTGGAAACATCACTAAAACCATATGAGTTTTTATTTTTGAGAGAATATATAATTTTCTTAATTTCAGAAGGAGAAGTGATATATTCATGTGATTGAATCTTATGAAAACTGATTTTTCAACATATTACTATGATTCTTCTCTTGTAGTTTTTGTCTCTATATTTTCTACTAACATAACTATTATTAAACATATTTGCTACTTGTGTCTCAGAATTTATAGCCATTCCATTCAGCTGGATAGTGATGTTATCCTGTCCAGTGGCTGGTTGTCCTCCTCTAGTTTTGCAAAAAATTAAATATAGCCTTAATTCTGTTCTCAGAATTACAGGTTTCTAACAAAATGAGCATGGTCCTTGATATTTTAAGTAACTTTTCTTAGTAATTTTCAGTAGTTTTTGTAATCTCTACTTGTTCTTGCCAACAAATACATTTCTCTTTTTCGTTCACAAGATATTTTCATCCCTTTTGGTTATCCATGCATTTTTACACGGCTGTTTAATGTCCTTTTTGATTAGCTTATCCAGAAAACTATTTAAAAATAGCGATAGAACTCATCATGGAATACATTGAGTTTTATATGAATACTGAGTTCATTATAAATTGCATCCCAGGACATTTCATGCAAACTATTCTAAACCCACAAGAGGGCGTGCTGATTTTCATAATACCGTCGGGCAAGGAGCCTACTTTGTACACATGGGAAGAATAGCTGTTTCTATGTTACCAAGCTAAACATGCAAGAGCAGAATCATAGTTTAATCCAAGAAAGATAAAATAAACTTATAGAATATGTAGCAGAAATGAGAACAGTGAGAAACTGAAGATCAGGATCGATGGTCATGAAGTAGATGAAGTAAGGGATTCTACTACCTAGGCAGCAAAATAACCAATGACGGACAGACCAAGGAGGACATCAAAAGCAGACTATCACTGGCAAAAATGGTATTCCAGGCCAAGACAAGTCTACTACTATCAAACATGTGCCTTAATTTGAGGCAGACATTTCTGAGAATGTACGTTTGGAGCACAGCAATGGATGGCAGTGAAACATGGACTGTGGGAAAACTGAAAACATCACAGAATGACTTCTACGGTACTATAGGAAGACGTAGAGGGGGAGAAAAAGTGTAGACGTAGGCAGAGATTGGAATATATCCAGCAAATAATTGATGACATAGGTTGTAAGCGCTACTCTGAGATGTAGAGGTTGGCCAAGAGAGATGCATCAAACCAGCCTCAAAACTTACTTTTTTTTTTCTTTTTTTTTGGTGGGGGTGGAGGGGTGGGGGTGGGGAGGTGCTAAACAACTGTTTAATTAAACAATAATGAAATAAACTTTCACTACACAACTACACACACTGTTACCATGGACAGGTGTCACCCCACAGTAATGGCCCACTCAAAGCATTAGACAGCACAGCTGCCTCAAACCCCGCCAATGCTTATTTTATAACTCATTAGCTTGTAGACAACTGCCTTATTGTGGGATTGTGCTGGTAGCTCATGATGTGGGTCATTTTCATACATGATCATAAAATTTTTCTGGCACAGAGTTTTTCTGAGATAGCTCACAGTTTATTTTATATTGCTGCTGCTCGCATGGATGCATAACAACACAATTTATCACTGTATTAGCTGCAGCAATCACAAAGGAACAGGTATGGGCTCACCATTGCGAAACAACACTAGAATGATGCAAACAATTTTATTTGTGTTTGGAATGCTTTATACATGTGCGAACCAGCTCAAGAGTTAAAAACATATGTCCTGGAGTCATTAATTATTCTAACTGATTTCAACTGAGGAGTATCAGTTCTGTAAGGCACTATCTTATTTATCCTAACTAACTGTGCGTAATCATCAGACAGATCATTTGTTACTAGGTAAACAGTTGTTTTCTTGCTTTGAGCTTCACCCAAGAAAACATTATTAAGTGTGGGCTTACCATTTTTATCCATGCATCTTGGAAAGTTAATTACTGAGATTAAATTATAGGATCAAAATACAGTTTCCAGAGAATGTTTCCTATCAGAATCCTTCAATAAACCTACACTGAAGTCACCACAAACTATTAACTGCTTGCTGCTGTCCTACAGATAGCACAGTCAGGAATCCAGATTCCGTATGAACAGTTGTTTTCCCTATGGGGATCTATACACAGTTACAAATAAACATGTAATGTTTTTCTGTAGTAATTCACAAGCACAATCTTGTGTGTGCTGATCACTACAAAATACACTTGTCTCAATGTTTTTGAACTTGTGTTCTGCCTTAATATATGTAAGAACTACTTTTTCCATATTAGTTCTGCACGAGTAAGCTGCTAGAGCATAATCATTTATATATAACTTGTCTAACCCTGTTGTTACATGGTGTTCCAATGGACACAGAATGTCTATTGTTTCATGTTGTTGCTGTTATTGTCTTTGTCTTTGTTGTTGTTGTTGTCATCATTTTTGCTGGTGTGGTCTTCAGTCCGAAGACTAGATTGATGCAACTCTTCATACTACACTATCTTGTGCAAGCCTCTTCATCTCTGAATAACTACTGCAACCTACATCTTTCTGAACCTGCTTACTGTATTCACCTTTGCTCTCCCTTTACAATTTTAACCACCCACACTTCCCTCCAATCATAAATTGGTGATAATTTGATGTCTCGGAATGTGTCCTATCTACCAGTCTCTTCATTTTCCCAAGTTTTGCCACAAATTCCTTGTGTCCCCCCCCCCCCCCCCCCAATTCTATTCAGCACCTGCTCATTAGTTACGTGATCAACACATCTAATCTCTAGCATTCTCCTGTAACACCATATTTCAGAAACTTCAATTCTCTTCTTATCTAAACTGTTTATCGTTAAAGATTGACTTCCATACACTGCTACACACCAGACGAATACTTTCAGGAAGGACTTCTAAACTTAAATCTATATTCAATGTTAACAAGCTTCTCTTTATCAGAAATGCTTTTCCTGCCATTGCAAGTCTACCTCTTATATCCTCTCAACTTTGGCTATCATCAGTTATTTTCAGCCCAAATAACACAACTCATCTACTACCGTAAGTGTCTCGTTTCCTAATCTAATTCCCTCAGGATCATCTGATTTAATTTGACTACATGCAATTATCCTTGCTTTGCTTTTGTTGACATTCATTTTATATCCTCCTTTCAAGACAATGCCTATTCCATTCAACTGCTCTTACAAATCCTTTGCTGTCGTTTATTAGATGACCGGTTTCAGCACTCTGAAGGTGCCATCATCAGATCTGAAATGTGGATTTTATAAATGAGTGCCGAAACTGGTCATCTAATAAATGATTGAAGCGATTGTGGCTTTCAAATTATTTTAAATGCTATAAATGTAGGTTTGCCTTTCCTTAACCTAACTTCTAACGTAAGTCATAGGATCAGTACTGCATCGCACAACTCCACATTTCTCTGGAATCCAAATTGAGGTCTGCTTCTACCAATTTTTCCATTCTTCTGTAAGCAATCCGTGTTAATATTTTGCAAACATGACTTATTATAAACTGACTGTTCTGTAATTTTCACACCTGGCAGCACTTGCTTTCTTTGGAATTGGAATTACTACATTATTCTTGAAGTCTGAGGGTATTTCATCTGTCTCGTATACCTTGCACACCAGATAGAAGAGTTTTATCATGGCTGGCTCTCCAAAAGCTATCATTAGTTCTGATGGAATATCGTCTACTCTCAGGGCCTTGTTTTGACTTAGATCTTTCAGAGCTTCGTCACATTCGTCTTGCAGTATCATATCTCCCATCTCATCTTCATCTATGTCCACCTCCCTTTCTATAATACTGTTTTCAAATTCCTCTCCCTTACTCAATATAATCCTTCCGTCTTTCAGCTTTCCCTTATTTGCTTAGGACTGGTTTACCATCTGAGCTCTTGATATTCATACAGCTGCTTCTCTTTTCCCCAAAGGGTTCTTTAGTTTTTCTGTAGGAGGTATCTATTTCTCCCTAGTGAAATATGCTTCTAAACCCTTGCATTTGTCCTCTAGCCATTCCTGCTTAGCAATTTTGCACTTTCTGTCAGTCTCACTTTTTAGATGTTTGCATTCCCTTTCGCCTGCTTCATTTGCTGCATTTTTAAATTTTCTCCTTTCATCAATTAAATTCAATATCTCTAGTATTATCCAAGGATTTCTACTACGTCTTGTCTTCGTACCTATTTGATCCTCTGCTCCCTTTACTATTACATCTCTACTGTGTACTGTCCCCCTTCCCCTATTCTAGTCAACCATTGTACAATGCTCGTTCTGAAGCTCCCAACAACCTCTGGTTCTTTCATCTTATCCAAGTCCCATTTCCCTAATTTCCTACTTTTTTCCAATTTCTTCAATTTTAAGCTACAGTTCATAACTAACAAATTGCGATCAGAGTCCACATCTGGCCCTGGAAATGTCTTTCCATTTAAAATCTGGTTCCTAAATTTCTGCCTAACCATTATATATTCAATCTGAAACCTTTCTCCAGGTCTCTTCCATGTATATAACCTTTTTTATGATTATTAAACCAAGTGTAAATGGTGATTAAATTACGTTCTGCGCAAAATTCTACCAGGTGGCTTCCTCTTTCATTCCTTTCCTCCAGTCCATATTTACCTTCTATTTTTCTCTCTCTTCTTTTTCCTGCTATCGAATTCATTCTCATATCTCTTTACATTTTCCAAACAGACAAGAAGCTCTTCTACCCTATTAGTGAATCCTCTAATATTTTGATGAAATATTTTTCTGTGCATTATTAAGCATTTTGTGGGGCTCCTCTGCTATTTTGACCCCTTTCAGAAAAATATGCCTAAATCTTCATTCTGACCTAAAAAGGTATCTCTCTGACACCAGAAACTACAGGGATCTTGCCTGGTGTGAGTATGGTGGCTGTACACTTCCTGCAAGAAGCTCAGCCAAAGTAGAAGTAGTAGTAGTAGTAGTAGTAGTAACAGCAGCAGCAGCAGCTGTTTTATTCATCTGTGGAACACTTAATGTAATTCATTTATACAGGTATCAGGATACTTACAGATGTAGGTTGACAAGAATGGGATAGGCAGTTGGCCATGTTCTTATAGCATTTGTCCGAAGGAGGCATGGCTCGTAGTTAAAGGCTCTGCCCCAAGATATACATATATTGCAATAAGGGATGACAGTACTTAAACAACCAGGACACATTTTGAATATTTCCCCACACGGATTTAAATAATGGGCATTTCAAAGACTGTTCATTCAGCCTAAGGTTGTTCTACTAACATCCACATGATTTTCATGCAGCATAGCTTACAATGAAAGCGAATCAGAATGGCCGAACCTTCACTATTTAATCCCTGTCTCTGTATATCTCTATTCTGCTTTCATGTGTCATTAATCAACATACAGTATTAATATTTTGATAGTGGTGATGATGGTTTTTTGTTTCTGTTTGTTTGACGATGCCCGCATTATAACTGCTATGTGTGACCATGACATGGCTGTGGAAGCAATGGTTACCAAGTACAAAGGACAACTAAAAGAAGCAGAAAGATATATATTTTCAATAAACTAAGCAAAAAATCAGAAGTGCCATATCTCAATAAAAAACTTGAAACTTTCAGCACAGGGCAGAAGCATGTAGAGCAACTATGGCTCAAGTTTGGAAGAATAGTTGACCATGCACTGGACAGATATGTACCCTGTAGAACAGTTCATAATGGGAGGGACCTACCATGGCATACCGTCACCCTAAAGAAACTTCTAACAAAACAGAGAACCTTAGAACATATTCTGAATCGAACATAATGAGGTATCTTGAACTGAATGACCTCCTCCATGGATTCCGAAAACATCAATCATATGAAACTCGATTTGTACTTTTCTTACATGGCATACTGAAAACTTTGGATCAAGACAGTTATGTAGATGCAGTAGTATTTCCTGACTTCCAGAATGCATTTAACTCAAGTATCATACCTACACTTATTGTCATAAGTTTCCTCATATGGGGTGGTTGTTGTTGTTGTTGTGGTCTTCAGTCCTGAGACTGGTTTGATGCAGCTCTCCATGCTACTCTATCCTGTGCAAGCCTCTTCATCTCCCAGTACCTACTGCAGCCTACATCCTTCTGAATCTGCTTAGTGTATTCATTTCTTGGTCTCCCTCTACGATTTTTACCCTCCACGCTGCCCTCCAGTACTAAATTGGTGATCCCTTGATGCCTCCTCGGAACCGATCCCTTCTTCTAGTCAAGTTGTGCCACAAACTCCTCTTCTCTCCAATTCTATTCACTACCTCCTCATTAGTTATGTGATCTACCCATCGAATCTTCAACATTCTTCTGTAGCACCACATTTCGAAAGCTTCTATTCTCTTCTTGTCTAAACTATTTATCGTCCATGTTTCACTTCCATTGGCTACACTCCATACAAACACTTTTAGAAACAACTTCCTGATACCCAAATCTATACTCGATGTTAACAAATTTCTCTTCTTCAGAAACGTTTTCCTTCCCATTGCCAGTCTACATTTTATATCCTCTCTACTTCAACCATCATGTTATTTTGCTCCCCAAATAGCAAAATTTCTTTACTACTTTAAGTGTGTCATTTCCTAATCTAATTTCCTCAGCATCACCCGACTTAATTCGACTACATTCCATGGGGTATCAAGTGAAATTTGTGACTGGCTCAAGGACTTTACGATATGGTGGACACAGCACGTTATCTAGATGGAGAGTCATCATCAGATGTAGAAGGAACTTCGGATGTGCCCCAGGGAAGTGTACTGGCACCCTTGCTGTTCAAGTTGTATATTAATGATTTTGAAGACAATATAAATAGTACCCTCATACTGTTTGCAGATGATGCAATTATTTACAATGAAGTGCTGTCTGATAGAGGCTGCATAAATCATGTCAGATCCTTGTAAGATTTAAAAGAGGTGCATCAACCGGCAACTTCCTTTAAACATTCAGAAATGTAAAATTGTGTACTTAAAAAAAAGTAGTCACACATGACTATAATTGGCCAACTCGTACAAATACCTGATTGCAACACTTTGTAGGGATATGAATTGAACGATCACATGGGCTCAGTTGTGGGTAAAGCAGGTGGTACACTTTGGTTTATTGGTAAAATACAGTCTACCAATGAGATTACTTACAAATCACTTCTGCAACACATTCTAGAATACTGCTCATGTGTGTGGGACCAGGACTAACAGGGGGCACTGAACATATACAGAGAATGGCAGCAAGAATGGTCAAGGGTTTGTTTGATCCACGTCAGATGTGTTACAGAGATGCTGAAGCAACTGAACTGGCAGCATCTTGAAGACAGACGTAAACCATCTCGAGAAAATCTGTCCAAGTTTCAAGAATAGGCTTTAAATGATAACTCTACGAATATGCTACAACCATCCATGTATGTCTCACATTGGGATCATGAGGACAAGATCAGAATAACAGAGGCATTAAAACACCCATTCTTCCCACATCCCATAAATGAATGGAATGGGAAGAAATCGTAATAACTAGTCTAATGGACCATACAAGATCAGGATAATTACAGCACACACAGAGGTGTAAAAACAATCATTCTTCCCCCACTCCATACATGAATGGAATGGGAAGAAATCGTAGTATAACGGGCCAATCTTCTACCACGCACTTCAAGGTGGTATGCAGAGTATGGATGTAAATGTAGTAGGCAATCAACACATTCAAGTGGTGTATTTTGAACAGGTAGTAGTTACTCCCACTGCTGCATCTTGAAATGTCAGTTAGTTCAGTATAGCAGAGGTTTGGGGCATGGCTTCTATACAGTACAGCTATTATGGGTATTCCAAAGCCTCTATTTATTCAGCCTAAGGCTGTTATAACAACGCCCACATAATTTTCACATATCACTGTTCACAGTGAAGGGGAATCAGAGTGGCTGAACCTTCATTAATGAATTCCTGTCTCTATATATCTCTATTCTGCTTTCATGTGCCATTCATCAACATTTAGTACTAATGTTCTGATAGTGAAGAAGATGGTTTTGCATTTCTGGCACTGGCAATTCTAGCCGCTGTAGGAAAAGCAAGTCTGTAAATATTTTGCTAGAGTGCACAAGAATATGGTAACGTAAGCAGCAACCATTAGGGAAGGTTTCACAAATGATTAGACGAAATAAGCACGTGGTACACTTCATTACCTCTATTATACGCCAAGAATTTTCTTGCTTCTTGTCTGTGTTTGCAGGATAAAATGTGTAATAAGCAAGTTTATTTTTGTGAGTGTATTGTGTCTGTGTTTTATTTTCTTGCAGCATACCACAGATATGGAAAGAGCTTGGACCTGAAGTGAAAGAACTTGGTGTGCCCATACCAATCTAGACATCAATCAAGAACAAAAACAGTGGAAATGCAAGTGAGGGTGTATACATAATTTCAAAGGAGCAATGTATGTTTGTACGTCTAGCTACCAACATCACAATAAATCGCTCTAAAAAGAGATTTAATGCAGTGTAGCACTTAAACTACATAGTTTTGTAATAAGTTAAGTATAAATATGAAAACCAAACAATGCAGAATGTAGGCTTAGCAAATTCTTCTAACAACATTGGAACTGCTCAGTTTGCTTCTATCAGCCAATCACAGCACAGTACCTCTGACCTCATACAACATCAAAGTTACATCGCGAAAACTCATAAATGCCAAGCATTGAATGCTACAAAAAATTAAACATCTCAAGTTCAGAATCAAACACAAGAAATACATTAAGCATCCATCCCAAAGGTATCAGACACCACATTGATGAACTCTCGAAAACACACAACTTTTCATATGTTTGTTACAATAAAATGTCGAGAAATGTGACGTTAGTGGCTAAACACGCTTCCTATACACCTTACCTTGAGGAGTTACCTTTTGGTTTATTTTAGTAGTTGACTATGGAAAGGATGGGAGATACAATGCATAAATTTTTTTGAGGTACCTGACACCATGGTTACAATCAGTAAATGTCACGAACTTCCCAAATACAGAAACCACGAGCTGCACATGGCCTAAAATAATTAATGTAAACTAGAGAAAACAGAAATTAGGATGGCTGAATGAAGACTGAAGCCTTCATATGCATGTGTTACTGATACTACAAACACCTTATTTCACAATGTAACATTACACACCCTATCAGCTGCCACCACAACCATAGGGCGGGTGTTTGGTTTCCATTTTGTGTGCCACAAATAACCATTTGATTACCTGAAAGCTGAGTCAGCAGCCACAGTACTATGTGGAATGACAGAGGGGTATTGTTATTATTTATTTGAGGTACATTTTTTATCAAATCCCTACTCTTTGTTGCTGGAATAATCCGTCACTGATCGAACATACTGAAATAAAGTACCTCTTAGCTAGTATTTTAAATATACTGAGGTGACAAAAGTCATGGGCTACCTCCTAATATCATGTCTGACCTCCTCCAGCAATGATATGCACCCATGGTCTAGTGGTACAGTCTTTTATTAGTCATCAAAAGTTCTTGGTCCTGGGTTCGAACCACACAGCTGCTTTAAGCCTAGTCTGATGATGTGTAGAAGAAGAAACAGAGAAACAGGAGTCGATACAAGAGAGATGAGGGATCCAGCATTAAAATCAGAAAAATGACTATTCACATTGGTGTGTAGAATGTATGAGGCTGGCGATACATCATCTGGCTTTCAGAAAACATCATCTACAAAATTCTGAAAACTGCAAGAGCCAACAAGTGCAAAAATTATTGCATGATCATCTTAACAGTTCATGCATCCAACAAGAAAGGCAATTCTGACATTGTGGTTAATAATGGAAACAAGACTAAAGAAAAATCAAGACATAGCCACAGAATTTGTTGACCCACAGAAGTGTTCAACAATGTCAAGTGGTGCAAAATTCTGAGAAAAATAGGGGTAAGCTATAGGGAGAGACTGGTAATATAAAAAATGTACAGCAGTCAAGATGGAATAATAAGAGTGGAAGACCAAGAACGAAGTGCTCAGACTAAAAGGGTGTAAGGCAAGGATGTGGTCTTTCGCTGCTACTGCTCAATCTATACATAAAAGAAGCAATTACGAAAATAAAAGAAAGTTTCAAAAGTGAAGTTAAAATTCAAGGTGAAAAGATATCGATGATAAGATAAGCTGATGACACTGCTATCCTCAGTGAAAGTGAAGAGGAATTACAGAATCCGCTGAATGGGATGAACAGTCTAACGAATACAGAATATGGACTGAGAATAAATTGAAGAAAGATGAAAGCAATGAGAAGCAGCAGAAGTGAGAACAGTGAGAAACTTAACATAAGGATTGGTGATCACAAAGTAGGTGAAGTTAAGGAATTCTGCTACCTAGGGAGCAGAAAACCCACAATGGATGGAGTGAGGACAACATAAAAAGCAGCCTAGCACTGGCAAAAAAGAGCAAAGAGAAGTCTACTAGTATTAACAATAGGCCTTAATTTGAGAAAGAAATTTCTGAGGAGGTATGTCTGGAGTATAGCATTATGTGGTAGTGAAACATGGACTGTTGGTAAACTGAAAAAGAAGAGAAAAATGGCTCTGAGCACTATGGGACTCAACATCTTAGGTCATAAGTCCCCTAGAACTTAGAACTACTTAAACCTAACTAACCTAAGGACATCAACACACACCCATGCCCGAGGCAGGATTCGAACCTGCGACCGTAGCAGTCCCGCGGTTCCGGACTGCAGCGCCAGAACCGCACGGCCACCGCGGCCGGCAAAAAGAAGAGAATTGGAGAATCTGAGATGATGGGCTACAAAAGAATGTTGAAAATTAGATGGACTGATAGGGTAAGAAATGAGGTTATTCTCCAGAGACATGGCAATGAAGAGAATATAAGGAAAACATTAATAAGAAGAAGAGACAGAAAGGTAGGATATCTGTTAAGACATCATGGAATACCTTCCATGGAAGCAGGGGAGATGTAGAGGGTAAAAACTGTACGGGAAAACAGAGATTGGAATATGTCCAGTAAACAAACAAAGGGATAGGCTGCAGGTGCTACTCTGAAGAGAGAGGAATATGTGGGGTATGCATCAAACCAGCCAGAAGGCTGATGGAGGGTGGAAAAAAAAAGTGGAGGGGTGCGCAGCAACTCGGTGTTGCACGGACTCAACAAGTCGTGGGAAGTTCCCTGCAGAAATAGTGAGCTATCCTTAGCTGCGAAACGTTTGCGGGTGCAGGGTTTGTGCATGAACTGACCTCTCTTACATCCTGTAAATGTTCAATGGGATTGTTGTCGTGCAATCTGGGTGGCCAAAAGCATTCACTTGAATTTTCCAGAATGTTCTTCATACAAACTGCAAACAATTGTGACCCAGTGACGTGGCGCATTGTCATCCATAAAAATTCCACCGTTGTTTGGGAACAGGATATCCACGAATGCCTGCAAATGGTCTCCCAGTGGCCAAACATAACCATTTCCACTCAATGATTGGTTCAGTTGGACCATAAGACCCAATCCATTTCCTGTAAATGAAGCCCACACCATTATGGAACTACCACCAGCTTGCACAGTGCCTTTATGAAAGCTTGGGTCCGTGGCTTTGTTGAGCCAGCACCACACTCAGACACAAATAAATTGGCACTTATTTGACCACATCATGGATTTTCAATCGGCTAGGGTGCAACCTAGACTTAGAGAAAGCTTTTGACAATGTTGACTGGAATACTCTCTTTCAAATTCTAAAGGTGGCAGGGGTAAAATACAGGGAGCGAAAGGCTATTTACAATTTGTACAGAATCCAGATGGCAGATATAAGAGTCGAGGGACATGAAAGGGAAGCAGTGGTTGGGAAGGGAGTAAGACAGGGTTGTAGCCTCTCCCCGATGTTGTTCAATCTGTATATTGAGCAAGCAATAAAGGAAACAAAAGAAAAATTCAGAGTAGGTATTAAAATTCATGGAGAAGAAATAAAAACTTTGAGGTTCGCCGATGACATTGTAATTCTGTCAGAGACAGCAAAGGACTTGGAAGAGCAGTTGAATGGAATGGACAATGTCTTTGAAAGGAGGATATAAGATGAACATCAACAAAAGCAAAACAAGGATAATGGAATGTAGTCTAATTAAGTCGGGTAATGCTGAGGGAATTAGATTAGGAAATGAGGCACTTAAAGAAGTAAAGGAGTTTTGCTATTTGGGGAGCAAAATAACTGATGATGGTCGAAGTAGAGAGGATATAAAATGTAGGCTGGCAATGGCAAGGAAAGCGTTTCTGAAGAAGAGAAATTTGTTAACATCGAGTATAGATTTAAGTGTCAGGAGGTCGTTTCTGAAAGTATTTGTGTGGAGTGTAGCCATGTATGGAAGTGAAGCGTGGACGATAAATAGTTTAGACAAGAAGAGAATAGAAGCTTTCGAAATGTGGTGCTGCAGAAGAACGCTGAAGATTAGATGGGTAGATCACATAACTAATGAGGAAGTATTGAATAGGATTGGGGAGAAGAGAAGTTTGTGGCACAACTTGACCAGAAGAAGGGATCGGTTGGTAGGACATGTTCTGAGGCATCAAGGGATCACCAATTTAGTATTGGAGGGCAGCGTGGAGGGTAAAAATCGTAGAGGGAGACCAAGAGATGAATACTCTAAGCAGATTCAGAAGGATGTAGGTTGCAGTAGGTACTGGGAGATGAAAAAGCTTGCACAGGATAGAGTAGCATGGAGAGCATCAAACCAGTCTCAGGACTGAAGACAACAACAACAACAGGGTGCAACCGATATGGTCACGAGCTCAGGAGAGGCCCTGCAAGTGATTTCATACCGTTAGCAAAGGCACTTGCATTGGTCATCTGCTGCCATAGCCCATTAACATCAAATTTTGTCACACTGTCCTAATATATACGTTGGTTGTATGCCCCCATGGAATTCTGTGATTATTTCACGCATTCTTGGCACGCTCTTGACACTGTGGATCTTGGAATATTAATTCCTAGCGATTTCCAAAATGCATGTTCCTTGCATGTGGCTCCAACTACCATTCCATGTTCAAAGTATTTTAATTCCTGTCATGTGGGCTTATTCACATCGGAAACCTTTTCACACAAATCAACTGAGTACAAATGAAAGCTCCGCAAAGCACTGTCCATTTGTAACCTGTGTACATGATACTATTGCCATCTGTATATGTGCATATTGCTATCCGATTAGATTAGGCACCTCAGTGTAAGTTAATTTTTGTAATCTCTTCAATCCTGTCGCAGTCTGTTGCTAAACTTATGAACTTAATATGCATCCTGAGTTCAAATACAGTGAGAACAAATATGGAATGTAATGCAGTATCTCAAGACAGCATTTTATTCACATCAATCATGCATGTAGAGCAATTAGATCAATTCACAGAGAAGCTGTTGTGTAACTAGTTAACATAAAGCAATTATTGTCAAGTTTATTCAGTGAAAGTGAGAAATAAGAAACACAAATTAACAGTCACAGAACTTCGGACTGTGGCAAGGAGAAATGATCACAGTGCTCCTGGAGGCCAATGCATGAACAATGTTGACAGCTCATCAAGTGAATCAGCTGTCCACCTGATGTAGCTACAGTCTGCTACTCTTCACTACAACCAACCTTAGGCAGTTATTTGTAAAATTTTATTCTTCCATAGAAAATGCTGTTTCGTGTTTTATGTTTATTCTTTCTTCGTAAATATGAGTTTGATCTAGATCTAGAGGACATGGTCATGGAAAAAGGTGTTTATGCAATAATTGTCTTTTTCTACGTCCATTACTGGCTGATAGATGTACTCACACAGTGTAGTTAAAATTCACAATATTTTTAACAGATCTTTGTAATGAGTTTGATTACTATTGTTGCTTATTATTCTTATGGCCTTTTTCTGTTATATGGAAAATGTGTTTATACTTTGCGCATTTGTTCCATTCTGATGAACACCATACCATTAACAACATTTTCAAATGTCAGTGTGCATAATGCTATTGCTTGTACCCTTCACTGGAATTTCTAGTCTTGAAAAATCACAAAATTTGGTTGAGAGAAGTTGCATCATCAACCATACAGTCAAGTCCTACATATCCGCACTTTTACATACTTACTGTAATGAAGCTATTTTGGTTTCTCAGTTCTTTCTAAGTTCCATAGCTTATAATCACAACATTTTTACTACAGTGCAGGATGTTCACACATTTACAAAATTAGTACATTATACCAGTAAATATTTGATCATAGACCGATCATTTACATGTTACCTGTATTAATATTAGGAATATAGTTAACCCTTGTCTAAAATGATAAATTAAAACACTCATAAGCAATCCATTCCAAAATTAATTTATTGGGTGAAAATAAATAACACCTACAAAAAATGCAGGAAACATAAACTGTTACTTACCGTAAAGAAGACACGTTACGTTGAACACAGGCTCCATTAAAAGACACGAAGCTTTTGGCCACAGTCTTCATCAGCAAAAGAGAAAGAGAGAAATGTACACCATTCATATACACAACCAAGCACACCTCATGCAAACATGACCACCAGCTCCGGCAGCTCAAGCCAGGATGGATCTATCACATGGGATGACAGCAGATTATGACGACAAAGTATGTTCCTTCAGACTTAATCAAATGTTGGAATGCTTCACAAAATTTAAAGGGTGTCAGCGACAGACATATAAAACATTATATTAACACTGAAAAACAAAAATTCTTCAGGTTGGGGTGGGATACACACAAAAGTTCTCAAATTTGTGCATAAAATAACAAGACACGACTATCTTTAATAAAAAGTCAGTCTTTTGAACATGGATGTTTCCCAGAGGTGCTAAACTATGCGGAAGTAAAACTGCTGTTCAAAAAAGGGTCAAGAGAGGATATGGGAAATTATTGTCCCATCTCTCTTCTCCCAGTCCTGTCAAAAGCATCTGAAACAGCTGCTACCATCCAGATTCAAAATTTTTTTAAAAAATATGAGATTATTTTGAAAATTCAATTTAGCTTCCAATGCGGAAAAAGCACTACAGATGCAGTAAACAAATTTGTTGATAAGATTAGTTCATCATTAGACAATAAGAATAAAGTCACAGGGATCTTTCATGATCTCACAAAAGCTTTTGACTCAGTAAATCATACACTTCGTATCCTCAAACTTGACAAATATGGAATTAGGGGGTAGTACTTTACAATGACTTACTTCATACCAGTGCAACAGGGAAGCAAAGAGTGGTTGTCTCTACAAATGCAGCAAATTACTTTTCCAAATGGAAGACAGTAACACAAGGTCTCCATCAAGGTTATATCCTAGGAACTACTTTGTTTCTATTCTACATTAATGACTTATCAATCAATAAAATGCCCCATTAGTCTTATTTGCAGATGACACTACTGTATTAATTGAAGAACAGGAGCCAGAAACTATTCCTATCAGCATCATCAATACAGCAGATCATTTAGAAACTTGGTTTCATCTCAACACATTAACCCTAAACATCCCAAAAACCCATGTGGCCCAGTTCAGAAAAAAACAGTCAACATCCCAGGATATTAAAATCAATCACAAAAATCAAAATCTAGAAGTCGATTCTGTGAAATTTTTAGGATTGAACCTAGACAAGAATTCAAATTTGAATACACATGTTAGCTATTAAACAAACTATGTAACTTTGCATTTTCAATGCACATATTAGCTAATGCCACTGACATGGACACAAGGAAAAATGCATACCATAGCTATTTCCAGTCATTTATAAGGTATGGTATTGTTTTTTGGGGAAATTTGAGAAACTTAATGTGCATAGTGAAATTACAGAAATAATTGTTAGAAACATGTGTGCTGCACATCCAAGAAAATCATGTTGCCCACTACTTAAAAATCTGAAATTATTAACAGTGTCCTCCCTTTATATCTATGATATTATAACTTTTTTACGCAACAGTTTAGAATTATGTCAAGAGAACTGCTTTGATCACACTTACAATACAACAAATAAAGAAAATTTTATGCTGCCTGCTCATTGTTTAAAATTATATTCTCAAACTCCCCAGTATAAGGGAACGAAAATTTACAACAAACTACAAGCCAAAAACATTCTGAGTATGAACCTAGATTCACTGAAAAGAAAGCTGCATGATACTCTACTTCAGTGATGCTACTACTCAGTTGAAGAATTTGTGAACGATGAACTGAATATTTGAGCAGGATGTAGTTGTATCAATTGTCTTATTATGTAAATATGACATAAGTTACATTAATGTTTAAATCATCTTATTAACCTTAGTGTTATACCAATGAAATTGTATAAACCATATTTTTATGTGTCTCCTATACTCTAATCAAATCATTAGCTTATCTATGTTATGAGACAAATAAACAACTATTCCTAATTCACAGCAATCTGGAGGGGGTGGAGAAAGGAAAGCAGTATGCAGATTACAGGGCAGAGGAATGCTGTCTGATGGAGTGTGCAGGTCTAGGATGTCCACAGGTGCAGTGTTAGGAGGTAGTGGGGCAGGGAGATGGGGAAAAAAAGAGCGAAGAGGAGAGGAGCAGGGAAAGATGGGCAGGTGTGTTGGCAGAAGGCGGCAAACAAAGAGGCTAGGAGATGAGAATGAGGAGGAGATGATAGGACAGATGGGAGTTATGCTTACAACATGTTCTTCGCTCCCATAACTATCCCAGCCTCAATGTACAGTAACATACCTTCCACACTTCCACTGTTGAACAGTTTCCATCCCCTCTGTCTTATCATCTAATTGTCATTCTCATCTCTCAGCCTCTTTGTTTGCCAACCTCTGCTGCCTTCGATCCTTTTTTCCCCGAGTCCCTGCACCAAAACCTCTTTACGCTGCACCTGTTGGCATTCTAGTCCCTACACACACTGCCAGACAGAGTTCCTCTGTCCCCTGACCTATACATTGCTATCCATTCCTCTTCCCTGCCCCCTCCAGATTGCTGCTGCCATCACAAGTGAGAGTTACATTCTGGCGTGAGCTGCTGGAGTTGGCAGTCATGTGTGCATGAGATGTGCTTTCTTGTGTGTGTATATGGGGTGTGTGTTGCTCTGTTACTCTTTTGCTGATGAAGGCTGTGGCTGAAAGCTTAGTTTAAATGTCTTTTAATTGAGCCTATCTGCAACTTAATGTGTCTTTTTTATGGTTGATATCCTTACATGGAGTTTCCATTGCTTGATTTAACACACACAAATAATTTTAGACTGTTTTTAATTTTTGATATTGTCTTATAATCTTTGAAGGAAAACAAAATATTTTACATCAGTGTAATTGTAGTGTTTCTGAATGATCCGTAGGTTCTTCAAGTACAGAAAAAGATGCTAGTAAATGCAGAATTTTGTTTTTATTACACACAACTAAATATTTTTGTAATTTAGCAATGTTAAGGTAATATTTCAGTTATACCAGTCTTTAAACACTAATGTCTGAAAAAGAATTCCATGAAATGTTTTTGTGGTGCTTTATGAGTTACAGTAATACACACAAAATTAAAGAGTACAGCTGAAAAGAACACCGTACAAAAGGAGTCATTGCAAGTGTTGGGAAACACAAAGAAATGGAAAGCAGCACAGAAATGTACACAATATCACCATTAGCATCCTGAGCGACAGTTACTACAACCACTCAAGCGGATACAGTAATTGTTTGCACTATTGTGTTAATTATAGATGTATTCGGAAGTAAACTTTCCACAGTAAACAACAATTCACATCTACTTATATCTCATACAGAACAGTACATTTAGAAAAAAATACCAAAATATTAATGTTATTCAGCTGTAAAGTGTATATTTACCTCCCACAGAATATGCTGCAGAATTTGTCCATTTTCCTTATCATTCCGACATATACTTTCAAGCAGAGACATCTTGTCTGTGTCCATGGGAGATCTGCAAGATTATTAAGACTTCAGCTTGTGTTTGAGGTTCATTTTATCATTTATTAGACTCTTCACATCATTAAGAGAGTGGTCAAAGTTTTTTAAAGCTGAACTTTCTGTGACACGCTAATTCTAAGTGATGACTAAAGTAATTAATTTCTTCTTCTAATATTATGTTTCTGAATGTTAGCTGTTGTTTTTGAACTGTGACTGACTGTTGACAATAAACTTAATTTCAGAGTAGATGTATTGCAAGGTTGTGGTCGGTATGTCCAACTGTTTAAAGAGTCAAACAATGGAAAATTCAGGATGGAGCAATGAAAATATTATGAAAAGGTAGACTGCTACTCACTATACAGAGAACAAATGGAGCCGAAAACAGACACAACAAAAAGACTGCTATACATTTAAGCTTTCAGCCGAAAGGCATTTTTCTAAAGTAGAAAAAAAACACACACACACACACACACACACACACACACACACACACACACTCTGTATAACAGTTTTTTTGCTGTGCCTGTTTGTGATTCAATGTCTCTTCTCTATGGTAAGTAGCAATCTACTCTTTTCATAATATTGTTTAAAGAGGTACCTAAAGAAGTTCTCAAATGGCCATCATATGTTTACCTTATTATACATTTCTGAGCCCTTCTTTTTAGATCAATAAAGTGTTCCCCAGAATATTATGCCATTAAAAATTAGTGAGAGAAAGGGGAGAAGTAAGTTGAACTTCTGAAATTTTTAACTCCGAAGTTTGTAATCACTCATAATGCAAAAGTTAGGAGCTAAAATGTTTAAGATGATTTATAACATGTAACTTCCAGTTCAGGTTATTATCAATACAAACACTCAAGAATTTGGAATATTCTGTGCATTCTATCGATTTTCCTTCATGCATTATTTCAAGTGGTATGGTAAAGTCAGTACATAACTGACAGCATATTTGCAGAAAACCAGTTAATAAAAAGAAAATTTTCCTTATGTTTTTGTGTATCGGTTACTTGTATCATCACAAGAACAACTATTTTAACTTCTTGATATATGGGTGATTATAATTAAGCTTTCCCTATTTAACACTTTATAACAGAGAAATGAATTACCAGACAAGTGACAAACTTGGTAGCATTAACGTACAGAGTATGGGGTACATGATTTCTATGTGTCACAGCACCACCGTCCAGTTCCAATTATGGCCACCAGGTGCTGTGGGCAGTCATTGAGATTCCTAGTCTCACACACCTGACCGGTCACAGCGCACTTGTTGACGTGTCAACATGAGTTTGGACAAAAGGAGCAGGGCATTATTGGTGAAGCTCTATTATCAAAACAACAATAATGCTGCAGCTGCACTTCGAGAATATTACCAGCTGAACTGATTACAGAAGGGTCCGCTTTCTCCAGCTGCTGTGTGGAGCATGATGACGAAGTTCGAATCAAATGGAGAACTGGACTTCGCTCCAGAATTAGGCGGACGACCAGTTGTACCACAGATGGTTGATGAAATTGCTGTTGCTATGGCTGACAATGCTGCACGCAATTCCTGATGATCAGGCAATGTGCAAGCTGTTTCACAACAGTTGAACATCCTGTGGTCCACTGTACAGAAGGTACTTCGAACCATGCTCAAATGGTATCCGTACAAGATCCATATCGTATAGCAGATTGCACCACAGGACGCACAATGCCATATTGATTTGGTTCTCCACTTTATCGCAAGAATTGGAGTTGACGAGGGCTGGCCCTGGACCATACTATTGACAGATGAAGCTCATTTTTCTCTGGCAGGTGAGGTGAACACACAAAATTGTTAAGTGTGGGGATCTTCACCTCCACGGCTACGTTCGTCATTGGCCCATTCTTTATTGAATAGTTTGGCACTCAAGGACCAAAGACGTGCAGTGTGACTGGAACCCGTTACTGCGATATGCTTCGCCAGCATAGGACCCGCCCATACATCACTCGTGAAGTTCATCTGCTCCTCTTAAACACATTTGGAAATGATTGAATTATCAGGCAATCATTTTCAATTGCTTGGCTGGCACAATCACCTGATCTCACTCCCTGTGATTTCTGATAATGGGGCTACCTGAAGGACAGAGTTTACCAAGGGAACAGTCATATGTGCTGATCTGAAGTGCAGCATATCAAGAGAGGTAGTCAGGATACTTATGGACATGCTTCGTTCTGCTGTGCAGAATGCAGTCGTGCGCTTTCAGACTATTCTGGACACTGATGGGCTCCATACTGAGCCACTTTTGTAGCAGTAATGGTACTGGAATGTAATGGTGTGATATACTGGAGCAGCACATTACAAGTGTTTCGACTGAACTGATTCTCCATTATTTCTCTTCCCCATGCCCTTGACATTAATACTACCAAGTTTGGTTCTCGTACGGTAATTAGTTTCCATGTTATAATGTCTTAAATAGTGAAAGTTTAATTATAACTACCCAGTACAATGGCAGGTTATTTACACACAACAAAGAGCACACCCAACATTGATCCCTGAGGAATACGTTCTGAGTTTCTTAATATTTTTCAAAAGGGGGACTGAATCTCACAAATTTTGCCATACTGTGAAGTAGTGAAAGTGGCAGCCAAGAGACAAATGTCAATTCTTCCACAATCCTCCTTTTATAATTACCAGTGAGGAGCATTTGCTACGGCAATGTTGCTATATTGACATTTTTACTCTTGCTGCCATCACCATACTATCGTAATGAAACAGTCACAGATGCATATCACTGACATGGTTTATTTGGCACCACATTTCTTGGTTCACAAACCTGCTATCAATGTGGGTCACTGATGTTTAACAATGGAGGTGTGGCTGCTACGTTGACAGAGTCTCGGCAATTAGCAAAAGAGGATATATGCCTAACAAAGCAATATGGAAATTGCCGGAAGGCTTCTGATTTCTGCTGATTGAGGGTACAGCCAGAATGACATGGAGAAGTATGCAGAAAAGTGAAGTGGGCACCTTATGCACTTATTCCTCTGGCTACCATTTGCATTGGTACCAAGTACAGCAATACTCCAACAGAATGTGTGTGAGTACAGCTGAGTGGTTAACTACTACTGATAACACCCTGATTTTAAAAGCAAATTTATGTGTGTTGAAGTTGTAATTGGTAAGATACACACAAAATTTCAAGGTCGGTTGAAGGTATGAAACATTGAGATAAAACTGCAAATGTTTGCCATTTCAAAACTGATATGTGAGACCTCTAATAAGAAAGACTCAGAGAAACAAGGTAATAATTTAAAAGAACACATTAAAGGCACATTTTACAAAGCCAGTTTTTTTTAAGCCGTAAGTCTTTTAATTAGTTTAAAGGTGTCCTCCATTTTATCCTCTCTTATGTTAGGTAACTATTAAACCCAACATCATCTGTAATCTTTGTTGCATTTTATAATCCTGGTCTGTCTGTATTACTTCCCCACCCCCCCACCCCCCCTCTCCCCCACTAATGCTTCTTTAGGTGCCACAGAACTATTTCCAAATACCTCAGCAGATGTCCCATTAATCTGTTCCTTTTTCCGGTTAACATGTACTGTTCAAATGTTTTTATTGCCTATTCATATTAGTACTTTATCTCCTCCTTCCACTCTTAACACTCCTAAACAGCAACACATTTCAAATGCACCCAGTGTCATCATCTCTGAACTTCTCATGATCCCTGTTTTACTTCTATGGAATGCTGTGTTCCAGGTGTACACTTCCAGGAACTTCCTCCTCAGTTCTGCATCGACGGAGCTCTTTTATCTAAGAATAGATTCTTCACTTGTGCCAGTACTTCTGGTACCTTTGTTCCTTTGGCTATCCTGTACAATCCTACTTCCTCTGGAGAGTATTTTCATTTCTGCCACCATTGTGTTGTTCCCATTTTTTGTTGTTAAGCTAGTCACTTTTCTCTTTTCTAGTACTCTTTACCACCTTCATTTTTCTCTGGTTCATCCTTACACTATATTCTGCACTAATGCATTCATTTCTTCCAACAAGTCAAAAGAAAGAAAATGTGTGTGTGTGTGTGTGTGTGTGTGTGTGTGTGTGTGGGCGCGCACGCATGTAGAAATTGCGTCCCACAAAGACATTTTTTATCTGAAGACAAATCCTCCTATTTCTGTGTTTCCGAATTTGGCTATTAGGGGTTGACTTTCCAAAGACAATGAAAAACACTTTTTATTTTGGATATCTAACCCAGAAGTCAAATACCAGTTCTAACAGATGTAGCATTAAAAATGATTTATTAGTAATTTAATAATGATTTATTTTTAAAAATAACTTTCAGCCACTATTTCACCCCTTAGTAGTTGAATTTCCAAAAATGCTCAATCAAATAGTTTTTTTTTAATTTCTGACTGAGAAACCAAATACCAGTTTTTGTACTTTTAGCTATAGAACTGCCTGAACAATGACATATTTTAAAAAATCCTCTCATCCATTGCTTCACCCCATTAGGTGTGGAATTTTGAACGATGCCTTATTATTTGATGCCTAAAGTATAAGATGAAACATCCTCTCATCCAGTGCTTCACCCCATTAGGGGTGGAATTTTGAACAGACCACTACTAAACAATGCCTACAGTATAAGATGATCACCCTCCCCAAATTTCAAGTTTTTGTCCTTAGTGTGTGATAACGAGTCAATGAATCAGTCAGGCCCTATTTTGCCCCCTTAGTAGCTGAATTTCCAGAAACACAAATACATAAAAAAAAAAAAAATCCTAACAGAGAAGCCACCCACGAATTTGCATAGATATAGCTTTAAAATGCCTTAGTGATTATTTAATAATGATTAATTTTCAAAGCAATTTTGACCAATTATTTCACCCCATAGGAATTAAATTTCCAGAATTGCTGAAAAACATATTTCTTTACTTCTGACCAAGACAGCAAATATCAACTTTCGTAGTTATAGCTTCAGAACTGCATTAGTAGTGACATATTTTCAAAAACCCTTTCATCCTCTATTTCACACCCACACAGGCGGAATTTTGAAAAAATTCCTTCTCAAGTAATATATACCTTCATAACATGTACATTTCCTAAAGAGATTCATCATAAACAATCCATCACAATTTGAGATGAATAGTGATGTTCATCTACAAAACTACTTGCATCAGTACAAGTGGATGCCAGACACAGAATGCCAAAAGAGATGGGTTGCTGGCCACTGCCACATGGCAAACTGACAGGGGAAAAGCTATTTAACTGGCTGAATACAGGACAAAACTGTTTTTCTTGGCTCTCAATGGTGAGTTTTTGATAGCCTGTAACATTGTGTATTTCTACTACTCAGAGAACAAATGCCTACATTGCCTTGTGACTAGTATGTGTTGTCCTCAGCTGAGTATATCCCATTCTAAAGAGTTAATCAAGAAGTTAAAATTAGTAGATGGAAACAAGTAATTAAAAGCACAAAACATAGATTTCAAGCTATGTGAAATTTTATTTTGTTATTCTGGTGGACTTCGTGTTGATTCGGTAGGGAGCTCCATAGCAGGTGGGTTACAGTTGTGATATGCACAGGTGAATGGTTCTCAGTATTGTTAAGACAGTGTACAGTACGAGCTAACCGTCTATATTTTTCTGACTAGTTGGTACAAGCTTTCCACTGTTGTAAAAGCATTGTGAATGATTCCTACTGGCAATGTGATGTGGTTTTAACAAGTAGTTGGACTGGAACTCAAAGGGCTCTGTGTGGAAGGAAGAAGAAGAAGAAGAAGAAGAAGAAGAAGAAGAAAAAGAAAAAAGGATTAGGGAAGAATACTTGATATTTGGAAAAAAGTCAAATATGGTTAACTTGAAAATGACTGAAGATAAAAATCTCCTAACTTCCAATTGCTACAGACTGATCTGCCTTCCTGATGATGTTAGAAAGCATGTGAAAAAATGTCCCACATAAATATGTTTTACCCATAATCAGAGGGTCATATGCCAAAATGAACTAACAACGAATTGTCTGTTTGAAGATATTTAGCTCTAAAGCCTTTTTTAATAATTAGTTGTGAATTGAGAATAGTAAATCGCGTGCAACAGACTTCTGTTATATATTCAATACTACTTATTTTATTTACAAACTAATAACACACATTATCAAGTTGACAAAATTATGGTCATTACAAATAAGTGTAATGAAAACCGATCTACAACACTGTTTCATCACAGTTGTCACCCATTGAACAACCGTGTTTCATTCAATTTTGATTGTGCTGCATACTAGTAAGTGACAGTATCTTGTACATTTTAAATACAGTTTTGAGGGGTCATGCTGATCTAATGACATTGTTTCATCAATACGATCTCCAGCACTCCAAGATGCATTTTGCAAATTTTTGTAAAAATAGTGGGGAACAACAGAAATGAAGCACAGCATTGGTTGTAGCACTTTCTTCTTAACACTTGTAAGTGGTTTTTCTCTGGGACGCTAGACGTTCAAGGTAATATAGTGAAGTTCAGTTAGCAGACCACCTAATCATTTAGTGAAATTCACTTCACAGCATTTCAGATGGGGGAAAGAAAATACCCTGCTGTTAAAATGACAGATATAAAGGAATCGTACCTCTTCCTTTCCATCACATCAAATTTTTAACTTTGCACATTTTTATTACTTGTCAGAATTGCATGTGCATGGGTAATGTATTGGTTGCATTTCAGCTTACTCTCAGTGGGATTGAAAATGGTAGAATTGAGCAGATAACAGTAGCCTGGGGCTAAAAATCTTTGAATGAGCTCTTTGATGAGCTGGACACAATCTTGAACTATTCTGGTTATAATGGTTACAAGTTTGTATTTCTATTTTGGACACCACATGACACTGACCAAAGCACTATAGTTTCTTTCAGAGAAGTAAACAAAAAAGTATTCTGATGAACTACAGAAAGCACTAAAAGAAACTAAAATCTTTTTGGAAGGAATAAGAAAGAAACAGTTTCTCATTATGAATCCAAAAGCACCTGAAGTTCAAGCCACGATCAAGTTCTCTAAGCCTGATCACTTAGCAAGACTGACTATTAATGCACAAGGTGGTGTAGGTTATAAACTTGAAAATTTATTGTAGGTTTCTTAAATTGTATTACTAGTTTAAGGAGACCAGAGTGCTAAAAATGGGGAAGCATTAATCACATACTATAAGAACATTAAACTATAAGAACATTACAATCCCAGTAGGTACTGAAATGACAACATTTGATGTTTGTAATATGTACATTAATGTCGCTGAAGATAAGGTTTGTGACATTGTTTTTGAAAATCTTAGTAGGTTCATTGGCAGACAACCTGATGAATTTGAGGTTATTAGTATTTTGGCACTGGTTTTGAGTTTTAATTATTTCAAACGTGGTGATCAAGTGTACTGGCAGCAACAAGAATTGGCTATGGGCTCTCAGTTAGGATGCATACTGGGGAACATTTTTATTCACATTTTGAGGAAAAGTTTTTAAGACACATATGGGTGATGCTAGTATGAGTATATGTCGAAAACATTGTGTAGATGATGTTTTTGAACTCTATGAGGTTGCTGAATAAGAATGCAACAATTGCACAAAAAACTAAATGCATCCTTGGGAAGACTAGTTTTACAGTTCAACATCAGATTAATAGGATTTGACTGTACTTAGATTTGACGATCATATTAAATGGTAATAGAACAGAAAATGACATACATAGAAAGGAGTCCATTACTAACTCAGTCCTGCACACAGGTTCTAACCAGCCACACAAGTACAAAATTACTGCCTTTGGTCCCTCCTTGGCATATTAAATTGTCTTCTGCTTTAGTCCGAGGGACTGATAGGAAATTGGGTATTATTAGATATACTGCTGGACAGAATAATTACTCTGCAACTATGGTTGATAAGCAGAATAAGAGGATATGAATGAAAGTGGCCGAAACATGCAACATCACTCCACTCCCAGCGAACAAAAGGGTAATATTAGGTTCTTTAGGATCCCATATCATGGATGTGCATCTGAGGAGATTGGAAGACGAATTCTGATAGCTAATATTGTCTCAGCATATTTTGTTTAGTCACTAGGCTAATAAATTATAAAGCATATAAGAAGTACTTATTTTCTAATCCTGGTGTATATTATATTTTTTTTAATGCACGACAGATGCGTAATAGCAGATATATTGGTCGAATGGGAAGGAACTTTCATACTAGATTTAAAGAACATACAGGTGTTGCTAATTCCATGCTCTGACCTTGCATCTGATTGATAATCAGCTTGAATTACAACACATTAATGATAATTTGGTAGTCTTGCACACTGCAGGTAATGGTCACACATTTAATATCCTTGAAGAGATAGAAATTGTAAGCAGTCTCCACTCTCACCCTTCTGGAACTATTAATGAATGCACAGATTTGTACACAGAAATATTTTAGCTAATTATGACATACTTCAGCCTAAAGCTTAAGTTAGGTTTTTTTCAATTTTTGACTATGCTGGTGTGTGGAGCATTTCCTCTTTTAATTGTAATTTTGATAACTGGCCTGATGTTCTTCTATAAAACTATTTAAAGTGGTGGTCACACACCTTTGAATTGTATATCTAGATGTACATGACCCCCCCCCCCCCCCCCCACCGTGGTTAGAGTATCCATATTCTTTTTTTTTTTTTTTTCTTTCTTTTTCTTTTTTTCCAGCTCAGAATTTTAAATTTTCCACCTACCATGACTGCAAGCAACAACTGCCTTTGCATCATGCCTGGCATGTGACCTCACTCGTCTCTCCCCTCAGCTGTTCACAGTTTTCCTATTAGTACAGGCAGACAAGCAAGACGGTGTTTGGTGCAGGAATCATATATCAGTGTCCTTCACCTATTGTGAGGCCAAGTACATCTTTTTAATATTTTTTAGATGGTACATGATTCTACAGATGGTGATTTTTCTGACAGATTTTTGTGTTTTGGTAACTTCTTAGGTTCTCTATTTCATAAAGTGTGACACGGAACCTTTTCCTCTATAGATAATGTAGAGTGGAAGACAACATCAGTTCTTATATTCTTTATGCGAGGAATGCCCAGTTATCAGTTTGCTGTTACATTTTTCATATTTGAATGACTGCTTATCTATAACTGTAACAGATTGTTTCCATTGTTACAGTATGTGCCGGAAGGTGAAATTATATTATACCGAAACCATTTGTAAGTAATAAAACATTATTGGCTCAGAAATTCTTGCGACTTTCTTTATTTTGTGAAAATGGACACTTACAGTTGTAGTCACACTATGAAAAGAACTCTTTTTAAAATATTACAGCCATGTTGTTTTAATACTGCTACAGCACTCGGCCATAATGTGTAACACATGACATTAACAGGGTAAGGAGACTTAAGTATGTCATTGTTACACACTTCTTTAAGAAGCGCAGTAAGAGAAATACTAATAACTATCAAACTTTTTCACAATTAACTTTGTTGTTATAAGTTTTGGGGGAATATAACACATTGGAATGGCGCATAAGTTCATAGTGTTTTTCCATACATTTAGTAAACACAGCAGATACATATCACAGAGACTTTAGTCATACTAAAATATTCTCTTTCACTATTTACAAGTGTCTGACAATGCTGGGGTAACTTTTGTTTTTTGTCAGTCTAGCAGAAAGCAGGTGTATGTTATTATGAAGTAGCATCACTTCATGCAGTCTTCCTCGTCATTGTTCTTGGATTGTCTGTGTATGGCATCTCAGTTGTTGACAACAAATGTCAGCAGTGATGGTTACACCTTGGGGAAGCAATTTGTAATACACCACACTGTCACCGTTTCACTAGATGCAAAACGTTACCTTTTGTGGATACACACGGGTCTTCAAATGAGGAGTTGCTGCTTTGTTTAGGCTCAACCATTTCTTTCTTTTTCCTTTCTCAACCTTTCCTTTCTTTTCCTTATGTTAGCATAAAGACACCATTTCTCGTCGACAGTAACAATACAGAAGAGTAATGGTCGGTGTTGTTCACAAGGCAATTGATAATGAGTACTCAAGGATGCAAATAAGGCCACTCACAGATTGTTTTGATTTTGGCTTGGAGCTTGTGGTATACAGGCACCCAATTTTTGAACCTTCCCAATAGCATGCAAACACCATACGGTAGTGGAATGATCGCAGTTCATCATATTTGCCAGTTCTCGAGTACACTGACTTGGATCATTGTTGATTAATGCATTTAAATGATCTTCATCAAACCCCAAAGGTCTTCCTGAATGTGGAGAGTCACTAATGTCAAAACGATCCTCTTGTAAATCAGAAAATAATTTTCTTGACATGCTCTGTCTAGTGGCATTATCCCCACATGTGGTACAAATGTTTCTGGCTGCCTGCATTGCTGTCACTCCTCTACTGAACTCAAACAGAAGAATATGTTGGAAATTTCCTGATTTCCCCACTTGGCACTCCATTTTCTGGTGTCCACAGCTCCACTCACTATGGCAAAATGACAATATGTAAACTCAAACAGCAACAGTGAACTACAAATAAAAATGACAATCAATAAATAAATCCATAGGAACTGGAATATCAACACACAAAACAGAAATCACGTATTACACATCTCAAATGCTTAATTTCAACAACAATTGCTCTACATGTAATTGGTGATTTTGGTAATGAAGGTATCAAAAACTTAGCTTACTTTGTTAACTTCATTCATTGATGGTGTATGGAATATTTTTCTGGGGCAATTCACATACAGACATTAAGTAGTCATTGGCCAGAAACATTCTAAAAGGATAATATCCTTGAAATTTATGCAGGCAGCTGTTTGTAAAATTAGGCATAATGTCAGCCTCAGGCACAATTTTTAAAATAACAGTAGCACTTATATGTATAACACTTCTACACAGGAAGGAGAAAAGTATGCAGCCATAAAAATATTTGACTACCTCCCTTGGGAATAGTGAATAGATAGTACGTAATATGTGGCTTGATTATATTTAACAAATTTTGCTGTAGATTAAGATTAAAAAAATCCAGTTACATAAGTGACCAGAATATAGTCATATTTTCAGAGAGAAATTCTATCTTATTTGCAACACTATTGACACATTTCATATCACTGATAGTAGTTGTGAATAAGATCCACGTAAGAGGAAAAACACTAACCTAAACCATCTGGTATATGATTTACGACTGTCAGCTTGTTTTTTCCATTTACTACACCATGATTAAATTTTATATTTTGCTGTAATATGAAAGAACATAAAGAATTACTATAAACAAGTGCATAACTTACCCCAGCTTTTCGTGACACCATAATTCGGCATATAAGATTGAAGTAAAATATGCAGAACAAAACTGAGCTGCTAACGAAATATGGAGAAAGTCCAGCTCAATTACCACACCACTGAAAATGTTAATAATAATAATAATAATAATAATAATAATAATAACACCAGCTGCATCAAAATACATCTAATATATTGCATATGAATATAAAACAATACATGGGATAAATGACTATCTCTTACCTTATCCTTTGTTGAGCATGCCTTCTCATTCTTAAAAAGTGCACTACATCAAGCATACATTGCACTGATGCCCTATTCATAATCACTTGTAATTTAAACTCTGGTCCTGAAACTAAAAAATATGAACTGAGACACTGAAATCTGTGCTGGCTGTACTAATTATGATATGACTATGAGCAATAGAATGCATCTCAAAATTGTAAGGATTTTAAGTGAGGATGTAATATATGTTTAAAAAATCTTACATTAACATATAATTATGAACTATATAGTGTAACAATGTTCAAAGTTATTTCTCTGCCGCTAGGCAAAATTCTTTTGCCAAAGGTATCATAATTCAGAGTGAAATATGACTGAAGAAATAAATGAAGAAACTGAATAAGTAACAACATTTAGCACTAATCATTCTTTATTTACATCAGTTACATGTGCCAATGGGCATGACCTAACACAGCTCATTGTACAGTGCACTAGATTATGAGTCGGGGGGGGGGGGGGGGGGGGGGAGGGGGGGGGGGAGCCAGGCCCAGACTGAATCCACAAAGCAGATTAACAACTGTTTGTCTGTTACAGCGGCAAAACTGAGTATTGTTTTTTTGGTGGCTTCCCATGTTTGTCTGGACTGGTCTCTCATCACCGCCTCAGAAAATATAATTATCAAGTAATTAAAATGCAGTAACACAGAGGACAATCTTTACACATTTCACAGACCAATGGTGTACACTACTTCCCTCCATTAGGTTAACTGATGATGGTGGTAGCAAACAGAATATCCAGCAGCAGTGTTAAATAAAGAATAATCTTGCCAAAACACAAAAGCGCCAGACAGGGTAAATACTAGGAAAGCGGGAAACACAATGATGGTCATGGGATCTTTAAGAGTTGGATTTGGTATTGTGCGATATCTCAAATTCGTTTTGTGGCATTCACATAAAAAAATTAAACACTGAAAAGTGACAAAATATTCCTCATAGTTTTTTAATTTATGGCAAATAAAGGAAAGGCAACCACTCACCTATAGTGGACTGATGTGCAGAGCATAGAAATCCATAATAGAAAACAGTACTGACAGTAACTTACTCGAAAGAGTGTGTGTGTGTGTGTGTGTGTGTGTGTGTGTGTGAGAGAGAGAGAGAGAGAGAGAGAGAGAGAGAGAGAGAGAGAGAGCAAGAGAGAGAGAGAGAGGAGGAGGGGGGGAGGGAGAGAGGGAGAGAGGGAGAGAGAGAGAGAGAGAGAGAGAGAGAGAGAGAGAGAGAGAGGGAGAGAGGAGGGGCGAGGGATGGGGGAGAGAGAGGGGGAGGGAGGGGGGGAGAGAGAGAGAGAGAGAGAGAGAGAGAGAGAGAGAGAGAGAGAGAGAGAGAGAATGTTTATATTTTTACTAGAGAAAGAGCATGAGCTCATTAGATTGTTCTATCTACGTTCTGCACATCAGTTCACTATAGATGTGCGGTTGCCTTTCCTTTTTGTGTGCTATTCCAACCAGTAATTTCTGTTATAATTTTCAATTTATTTGTTCTAGTGTATCTTCCATCATGGAGGATTTGAAAATCAAACTTTTTTGTCACTGAGTATATTTCTGTACCAATGTTAGAAAATTCTGTAACACGAAACTTGCTCAGAAATGCTGACAACTACTGCATAAACAGAATTTCCTTATTATTGACAATAACATTATTTAAGCCTATCTGTCCACAAAGAGATTCGAAACATAAGTACCTAAAATATTATGAAGCTCATGTTAATGGTGTCTGATAATTAAGCTCTCGTCAGATTTTTGGGATCTTGTTCGATTTCATCTCACTTCCTTTGGAACACTCAATTAGGCAATACTTTAACAAATTGATCAATACTAAATTATCAGACATGCGCTTGACTTGGGCCTATTTGTTATCAATTACTACATACACTCCTGGAAATGGAAAAAAGAACACATTGACACCGGTGTGTCAGACCCACCATACTTGCTCCGGACACTGCGAGAGGGCTGTACAAGCAATGATCACACGCACGGCACAGCGGACACACCAGGAACCGCGGTGTTGACCGTCGAATGGCGCTAGCTGCGCAGCATTTGTGCACCGCCGCCGTCAGTGTCAGCCAGTTTGCCGTGGCATACGGAGCTCCATCGCAGTCTTTAACACTGGTAGCATGACGGACTTTGAGCGAGGGCGTACAGTGGGCATGCGGGAGGCTGGGTGGATGTACCGCCGAATTGCTCAACACGTGGGGCTTGAGGTCTCCACAGTACATCGATGTTGTCGCCAGTGGTCGGCGGAAGGTGCACGTGCCCGTCGACCTGGGACCGGACCGCAGCGACGCACGGATGCACGCCAAGACCGTAGGATCCTACGCAGTGCCGTAGGGGACCGCACCGCCACTTCCCAGCAAATTAGGGACACTGTTGCTCCTGGGGTATCGGCGAGGACCATTCGCAACCGTCTCCATGAAGCTGGGCTACGGTCCCGCACACCGTTAGGCCGTCTTCCGCTCACGCCCCAACATCGTGCAGCCCGCCTCCAGTGGTGTCGCGACAGGCGTGAATGGGGGGACGAATGGAGACGTGTCGTCTTCAGCGATGAGAGTCGCTTCTGCCTTGGTGCCAATGATGGTCGTATGCGTGTTTGGCGCCGTGCAGGTGAGCACCACAATCAAGACTGCATACGACCGAGGCACACAGGGCCAACACCCGGCATCATGGTGTGGGGAGCAATCTCCTACACTGGCCGTACACCACTGGTGATCGTCGAGGGGACACTGAATAGTGCACGGTACATCCAAACCGTCATCGAACCCATCGTTCTACCATTCCTAGACCGGCAAGGGAACTTGCTGTTCCAACAGGACAATGCACGTCCGCATGTATCCCGTGCCCCCCAGCGTGCTCTAGAAGGTGTAAGTCAACTACCCTGGCCAGCAAGATCTCCGGATCTGTCCCCCATTGAGCATGTTTGAGACTGGATGAAGCGTCGTCTCACTCGGTCTGCACGTCCAGCACGAACGCTGCTCCAACGAGGCGCCAGGTGGAAATGGCATGGCAAGCCGTTCCACAGGACTACATCCAGCATCTCTACGATCGTCTCCATGGGAGAATAGCAGCCTGCATTGCTGCGAAAGGTGGATATACACTGTACTAGTGCCGACATTGTGCATGCTCTGTTGACTGTGTCTATGTGTCTGTGGTTCTGTCAGTGTGGTCATGTGATGTATCTGACCCCAGGAATGTGTCAATAAGGTTTCCCCTTCCTGGGACAATGAGTTCACGGTGTTCTTATTTCAATTTCCAGGAGTGTACATTAAAAAAAGGTTCTCATTTCACAGATCAACTGGAGCAGTGCAGTAGAAAGTAGCCAACCACCTCTTTGGACACGAACAAATATTTCAACTTCTGAAATTGATAAACAGCTACAACAATGGACAGTTTTATGCAATAATCAACTGTTAGCATTCTTTTGTCAGCATTTCAGTTCACTTCATCAGCGATGTTACACATTTCTCTTTGTGGCTTGCAAAATAACTTTTATGATAGAAGAAAGAATTGAAATTGGGGAAGCATATGTGAAAATATATTTGATTCAGGAAACTTGCAAAATTTTCGGGGTCAAGTATCCAGACAGAAGAGTACCACCACAGAGAACAATACATAGTCTGTATAAAAACTGGTGCATCTACAGATCTGTGCAAAATTTAAAATGACAAGGAATTCCTTCAGTTCACACACTGTAACTTACTGCAGACATGTGCTGAAGAATTATTCAGGGTCCAAACAAATCTACACATAAATTGGCCCAACAGGTGCATATAAGTAGGAGGAGTTGCCAGCGGATTAATTTGAAGCCATACCGTGTGATGGTTGTGCAGCAGTTATGTGTAGATTAGTGCATGTGGCTTTTGAATAACATCAACAATGGTCTGTTAGATCCTTTCCATTACATCACGAGTGATGAAGCATGGTTTCATCTTTCCAGTCATGTGAATTCACAGAATGTGAGACACTGGGCAATGGGCACCGGAACACTGTGTGTCAGCACTCCACGATGAAAAAAAAAATCTGTGTTTGGTGTGGTGTAGCAGATCACTGGACTGATATTTTTTGACTCTACCTTCAACATGGGTGCATATATGGAAATTTTTGATACATTTTGTGTTCAACTCGCTGAATAGGAAATACAATACTACTACTTCCAACAAGATAAGGGATTCCTGGAACAAGTCCATGTTGAATGAGGAACGAACTCTCAGCAACCACTTACAACCACCATGTTTGCCGGATGTAACAATATGTGATTCTTTTCCTATGAGGCCACTTGAAGAGCAAGGTCCATGAAACAAATCCACACACTGAAAGACAACATTAGTTGTGATGTTGCTGCCATCGATATCCGAACTTCGCACCAGGTTTACCTGAATAGGCACAATTGTGACAGATGTTGCAGGGGTCACTTTCAACATCTTCCATAAATTTATTTTCCACTGTAGTTTTTCTGGTCTTCATTTCCGTAATTTCACTGCATTTCCTTTATACTAACATGGGCTACTTTTATATTACTGTTTACTATGTTTTGCAAAGTTCTTATCTCATTTTGTTCTTTGAGGAACATATAGTTCAATGCTATGATGACCTCGCCTAGGATTTTACAATAATTTTTTTGTGCAGTTTAATCTTGTAATCATTTAGGACATGTTCTGAGGCATCAAGGGATTGCCAATTTAGTATTAGAGAGCAGTGTGGAGGGTAAAAATCATAGAGGGATACCAAGACATGAATACACTAAGCAGATTTCGAAGGATGTAGGTTGAAGTAGGTACTTGGAGATGATGAAGCTTGCACAGGATAGAGTAACATGGAGAGCTGCATCAAAACAGTCTCTGGACTAAAGACCACAACAACAATGATTTAATGTCAAGTGAGTCGTCTCTTAGTTTTAGATGGTATTCTGATGTCATTTGCACTAAGTGCTTCGATAGATTTAATCTATTACAACAGGCTAATTTTTTATGTTAATAGTTTTTAAAATAGATTTTGACTAAATTGAAGGATATACTACTAGGGTCATTTTTAAAGTAAGAACCGATAGCGTACTGCGTCCAGGCATCCTGCCACGCGACATCCATTCACAGTCTGCCACGCTCGGCTAGTTTCTCACTATGTCACCATTACATTTCACGTCTCTGCTGGTGTTGGTTGTATAGTTATACTGCTTCGTTTATTGCCATGTCAATCAGTTTTTTAAATCCAAAACAAGTTTGTCCTGCTGAAATTCACTGGCAGCTTGCTGAAGTTTATGATGCAGGTGTAATGAATGATGAAAACGTGTGTAAATGGTGTAGGCTGTTTAATGAAGGAAGGACAACTGTTCATGATGGAGAACAATCTGGACGGCCTACTGTCATGAATGAAGACGTGACACAAAAAGTTGATGAGCAATTCGTCAAAACAGGCATTTTACTACTGACACGCTGCCTCAGAAATTCCGCAAGTTTCAAGATGAGTAGTTTATCCTACTGTTACTGACAAACTTCGCAACAAAAAATGTGTGCGAGATTGGTGCCAAAAATGTTGGCAGAACAATACAAAACAAAGTGAATGGCATATTTTTTGTCCGGTTTGGGGCGCCATTATAAAAATAGTGATGAGCTCGTGGGTCACACAGTGACCAGTGATGAAACGTGGATTTCGCACTACACTTCAGAGAATAAATGTCAATGCAGTGAATGGCATCATTCAAACATTCCGTGAGTGGCATCATTTAAACTCTCTGAAAAAAAAAAAAAAAAATGAAATACAAGAGACAACATTAAACACGGACCGGAAAGGCATTCCTCTGACACGCTTTTTGCCAAGTGAAACATTAAAAAAGCTTAGGTGCACTATTCAAAATTGCTGGCAGGGACTGTTCTCTTGCAGCATCATCCTGCTTAACAAAAATATTTGGCCTCACACTGCAGCAAGAACGAAGACACAACTGGACAAGTTTCATTGGGAATTACTGAATGATACCCCACACAGCCCTGACTTAGCATCATCAGACTATCATCTGTTTCCAAAACTGAAGCGATTTCTTGATGGAAAGCACTTGGAAAATGATGACATGTTGAAAGGAACAGTTACTAACTGGTTTAACAGTCAGGAGGTAAGTTCTTTGATGCAGTCCAAAAGCTGGTGCCATGACTTGACAAATGTTTAAATGTTCATGTAACTATGCCGAAAAGTGAAAAAAATTGGATATTGTCATTTGTGATTTAAGTTACATTCGTAAATAAAATTTCTCTTACTCCATTACCAATTGGTTCTTACTTTAAAAATGACAATCATTTTTTTGGTATATGTCATATGTTATGTGCAGTCTTTTTGGATTTGTGTCTATATATAAGTTCCAAAATTCCTGAACTGCTATGCCTCTCATTGTCATGTTGATTTTCCCAGCTTTGTTGTTTTAAGAACCACGATGAATGTAACTCAGAAGCTGTGGCTCAAGACTGTACCCTATGACAGGGAGGGAGCACTTAAATAAATATTCTCAAATATAGTTAGAGTAGGGGAGTTATAATACATGAAATGACAACTGTTTTAATGTGGTTCTACATCTGTATTGTCTACACCATTTAAATTGTAATCACTTCTAGTTATTGTTTCAATCAATTCAGAGTTCATGAGACTTAATAATGCATCTAGTTACTCAAAATTAGCAGCATTAGTTTTCCACAAATTTACATCAGTTTAGCTTCAAAATGCCTATCACAGTAAATCTTTAGAATATTAATTTTTTAAATGTATGTATCCCTTCCGAATGAGGCTGACAATACCTCTTTGTTCGTATCTTCTTAATAATGACTGAGTGCAAAGCTACGTTCACCTGAATTCAGCATTCTTATTTCTTGATCTTACTCTTGGTGGTGGAAGGATCTGCTGCTAGAGTTCCTCCTAACATTGTCCAGGGTACACCTGATTGTTTCATATTCCATATCTCAAGCATGAAATCTTTCAGCAGTACATGACACTGTCAACCACAAGAAATTGATTATAAAGTTATATTCATTTACAAAAGACGACCACCTAACATAAGTCATCCAGTGTTTGCTGCAAAACTGGAGGTTTTTTGTCAGTCTGAGTAACAGGAAGACCCGATGCGGGACCTTGAAGAATGGTCTCCCTCCAGGCTGTGTACTGGCACCAATGCTGTTCATCATCTACATTAATGACCAACCAATCAACCCTCAAACAAGGATAGTTACCTATGCAGATGACACAGCAACTGCAGTTCAAGGCAAAATCTTTGGAGGAGTGGAGACGAAACTGACAGCAGCCCTCGAGGGTATCAGCAAGTATTACGATGATAACCACCTGAAGCCAAATGCCAAAAAGATGCAGGTCTGTGCCTTTCATCTGAGAAACCAGGAAGCCAGGAGGAAGTTAAGTATTACGTGGAGAGAGTAACAAGTATGCCACTATGATACTCCAAAATAACTGACAGTTAAGCTGGACAGTAACCTCATGTTCAAAGATCGTTGCCAACAACCCAGGCTGAAAATATCTGCTCACAGCAACATCACACATAAACTTCCTTCCACCACCTGGGGATCACAGCCTAATGTACTCCATAAACCTGCCCTGGCACTATGCTTCTCTGCAGCAGAATATGCAGCACAGTCTGGCGCAAATCCACACAAGCTAAACAGGTGGATAAGGCACTGAATGAGATTGGACACATTGTGACTGGTCACTTAGGATCAACTCCTGTCACATATACACACAGATGCAACTCACACTAGCGCGAGTTTTGGTGTTCTCGTAAAGATAAGTTATTTTAGATTATAAAACATATAGATTAGTACTGATTACGTGGTAAATAAGTGTATTAGTGAGCCGTTTAAGTGTACCATTAAAGGTTTCACTTTTCTTTATGTAATATAGCAGAAAACGCGAAAAGACCGTACAGTCGTATTTTTTGTTTACGTTCTGCTGCAGCAAATCTATAGAATTTCGCTTAGTTGTTCCTTGCTCTCTCCAGCAATTTAACTTAGCTTACCTCTTCATTATTTAACTAGCATTTCCGGAAAGTAGCGTAAAGTTTAACTTGTTGTTTCAGAAACTTTGCACTTTTGTTTTTGTTTACACACAGTTGCGTATAGGCCAAATTTGTGTAACCATATTTTCGTGTTTATCTGTAATTTAACTGACTTATTCTTAATCAACTATTACGTTTATCATGAGTGAAAAGTGCTTGACTTGCCGTAGAATTGTTAGGTCGGGGCTTTGGTGTGATGGGTGCTGTAGTTTTTTCCATGTGGGTGACTGTAGTGGCGTGGGAATAGGGGAAGTAAATGAGACTCATCAGTGGTTTTGTAGGATTTGTAGTAGAGATAGGAAGATACTGGAACAGGAGGGGAAAATTGCTGCCCTTCAGGCTGAATTAGACAAGGCCAGGGGAGATCTTGACAGGTTAAGGAGGGAGAAGGGTAAAGAGAGGTGGGAAGTGGCAACAGGCAACAGGAGGAACAGGCCTAGAACTTTGTCTGACAGCTTTATGGTGAATGTGGAAAATAGATTTGACCTGTTGCTTCAGTTAGAAGCTGGTGAGCCTCACGCAGTTGCAGGTGTAGACAGGGCACAACAAACTTTCAGCAGCAGATTGAAAAGTAGTGCTGGTCTGGAGCAGGTGACAGAGGATTTAGGATCACTTTGCAAAGATTTCACTAAGGAAGACACCGTGGTTATAGTGGGTGGGGCAGGTAACAGTATTGACAGAAATCCTGGGTACAGTATAGAGTGTGACCTGGCGAAGATTGCATCAGCATCGAAGCATACTAGTGTTGAGTTTGTATCTGTTCTTGGGCGCCATGACCGACCTCATTTGAACTCTTCTGTCAAGAGAGTTAATTTGGAGCTGGAACGGCTGCTCATGTCGGGTGCGGGGTCACACATTGGTGTGGTTCATGTTGATTCTCTCAGTAGGTGGGATTATACTAGGCATGGCCTTCACCTCAACAGGAAGGGGAAGGGTAAATTGGCTGGGGAAATAGCAGGAAAGTTAAAGGGGGGAGGCACTGTCATGAGTGGTAAAATACCAGTGGTTATAGGATTCAGAAAAGACCCTTTTTTAGGGTAGGGAGGACAGAAAGAAAGCAAATTTTAAGAGAGGTTAGAACTGAGACAAACCTTCAGTTTGAAAAAGAAATCAAAAAACATAATTCCAGCTTATTACATCAGCATAAACAGCCATTGGTTAAGAATTTTCAACTGTCAGCAGATATTTTAACTCCACCCAATTTTAACTCAGACAATGTGAAATGTCAGCTATCTTTATTGCATCAAAATATTCGAGGACTGAGAAATAAAATTAATGAATTAACTATATGCATAGATGAATTAGAGTCTTCAAACCCAGCTGACATAATCTGCCTCTCTGAACATCATGTGACCACTGGTATAGAACTTTTAAGTGTTACAGGGTTTAGGTTAGCATCTCACTTTTGTAGATCAGAAATGGAGAAAGGAGGAGTTGCCACATTCATCAGGAACTGTCATAAATTTAAGAACATAGACATTCATAAATTTTGCCTAGAACAGCATATGGAAGCATGTGCAACAGAATTAGATTTTCACAAAAAATCTTTCATAATATTAAGTGTATATCGGGCACCTGCAGGTAACTTTAATCTGTTTGTAAACCACCTTGAAGCTGTACTGGCCCATTTAATAACCAAAAACAAAGAAATAGTGGTTGCTGGTGATTTCAATGTAGATTTCCTTAAAGACTCTCCGAATAAGAACTTATTTGAGTTAGTAACACTATCATTCAACTTAATTCCCACAGTAAAGTTCCCCACTAGGATAGCCACTTGCTCACAAACAGCCATTGATAATATCTTTATAGAAAAGTCCAATGAACAAAATTATATTACAAAACCAATAGCCAATGGCCTCTCAGACCATGACATGCAGTTCCTTCTGTTAAATGTTAATACTGAACAGGATATAAAATCTGTTAAATCTGAGCTCAAGAGGGTAATCAGTAAGCCAAAAATTGATTATTTTAGGACACTCCTCAGAGACATTCACTGGACTGATGTTTACAGTGCTCATGGCATGAATGAAAAATATAACATTTTTGCTAATAAAGTGCTTACCTTATTTGAACACTGCTTTCCCCCAAAACTTACCAAGGTTAGAGGAAAATCTACAAAGAAGCCATGGATTACTCGAGGAATAAGGGTATCTTGTAAAACAAAAAGAAAACTGTATCTGTCAATCCGAAACATTTCCAATGTTGATGCTATAGCACATTATAAGAAATACTGCAAAATATTAAAGACTGTAATATGGATGTCAAAGCAAATATATTACAAGGAAAAGATAGCCATATCAGATAACAAAATAAAGACAATATGGGATATAGTGAAGGAGGAGACTGGTAGAACCAGACATGAAGAGGAACAAATAGCATTAAATGATACATTGGTGACAGATGTGTATAGTGTTGCAGAACTTTTTAACAAACATTTTATAACTGTTACTGAAAAGATGGGGTTGTCAGGTTCGGTAGATGCTGCTATGGATTACCTTAGACCAGACATTTCAAGTGATTTCCATAATATGAATTTGACCCTCACTACCCCAACAGAAATAATGTCCATCATAAAATCTTTAAAATCAAAAACATCTAGTGGGTATGATGAAATATCAACAAAGTTAATTAAAGAATGTGATTCTGAGCTAAGTAACATATTAAGCTATCTGTGTAACCAGTCGTTTATCAGTGGAATATTTCCTGAATGGCTGAAATATGCTGAAGTTAAGCCACTGTTTAAGAAGGGAGATAAAGAAATAGCATCAAATTTCCGTCCAATTTCACTGTTACCAGCATCCTCAAAAATTTTCGAAAAAGTAATGTACTGTCGTCTTTATAACCATCTTATCTCAAATAACATACTGTCAAAGTCACAGTTTGGATTTCTAAAAGGTTCTGATATTGAGAAGGCTATCTTCACTTACAGTGAAAATGTGCTTAATTCATTAGACAAAAAATTGCAGGCAACTGGTATATTTTGTGATCTATCAAAGGCATTTGACTGTGTAAATCACAATATCCTTTTAAGTAAACTAGAATATTATAGTGTAACAGGAAATGCTGCAAAATGGTTCAAATCTTATATCTCTGGCAGGAAACAAAGGGTGTTATTAGGAAAGAGCTTGATACATGTCTATCAGGCATCATCCAACTGGGAACTAATTACATGTGGGGTCCCACAAGGTTCCATTTTGGGGCCCTTACTTTTTCTTGTGTATATCAATGACCTTTCATCAGTAACATTACCAGATGCCAAGTTTGTTTTGTTTGCCGATGATACAAACATTGCAATAAATAGCAAATCAAGTGTAGTCTTAGAAAGATCAGCCAATAAAATATTTGTGGACATTAATCACTGGTTCCTAGCCAATTCTTTGTCACTAAACTTTGAAAAAACACACTACATGCAGTTCAGAACTTGTAAGGGGTGTCCCAAGAGTATATGTCTAACATATGATGACAAGAAGATAGAAGAAGTGGACAGTGTTAAATTCTTGGGATTACAGCTTGATAATAAATTCAATTGGGAGGAGCACACCACAGAACTGCTGAAGCGTCTTAACAAATCTCTGTTTGCAATGCGAATTTTGTCAGACGTAGGGGATATAAAAATGAAAAAGCTGGCATACTATGCTTACTTTCATTCCATAATGTCATATGGGATTATTTTTTGGGGTAATTCATCAAGCCAAGCTAAAGTTTTCCGGGCACAAAAACGTGCAGTAAGAATTATATGTGGTGTGAACTCAAGAACATCCTGCAGAAGCCTGTTTAGGGAACTAGGGATACTAACTACAGCTTCCCAGTATATTTATTCCTTAATGAAATTTGTCATTAAAAATATATCACTTTTTCAAACCAACGGCTCAATTCATGGAATCAATACTAGAAATAAGAATAATCTTCACAAGAATTTAAAGTCACTTAGTCTTGTACAAAAAGGTGTGCATTATTCAGGAACACACATTTTCAATAACTTGCCAGCAGCCATAAAAAGCTTAACAACCAATGAAATTCAGTTTAAGAGAAGCCTAAAGGATTTATTGGTGGCCAACTCCTTCTACTCCATTGATGAATTTCTTAGTAAAACCAACTGATTTGTATATAAGTACAACATAACTTCTGCACAATTTCAGTGCAGTAATGTGTTCACTGAAAATTTGTGTGTGTGTGTGTGTGTGTGTGTGTGTGTGTGTGTAAGTATAATCTAACTTCTGCACCATTTCAGTGCAGTAATGTGTTCATTGTAAATAAGTATTACAGTAGTTGTATTACATGTTTATTACCTTATAAATAAATAAAAAAACGTTTTTTATTTTAAATTCAGTGCATTAGTATTTGTAAAATGACTCTTAGTGTTCATTAAAAATGACGATCATTCCACTTGGGACCTGTGGAATGGTACATTACTTTATTTGTTTTAGTTGTAAATATTTGTCATGTATTGTTGTTTTTCTGACATGTTCCACATCCAGGAGGACCTCCTCACTACGGATCAATTGGAATGAAAGTAAATCTAATCTAATCACCAAAATCTATCAAATTATGGGTATAGCGCCACCTGACATCTGCAGAAGAACAGCTGCAGGTATTGAGAAAAAACAAGCAGGAAATCGACCCCAGGCACCACCTGTTCAGACATGAAGCAGAAAGGTCAAGGCCGAGGTCAAGAAGGAGCTTCACGCACACATCACCAATTCCCTCAGTACCCGGAACGTGTCAAACAGAGCTATGGCGAGATTCATTAACTGTAAGGCACAGGAAGAACATCAAAGACGAACCTGCCATAGGCTTTCATCTCCCATATGTGACATGGAAAGCTCTAGACCGATGAGGACAGGAGTATCAAGGCGCAAGGTGAGCCTCAGCAATTGAGGCTACACCAATGAGGGCAATGAGGAGGAATTATGTGAGTGTGGCAACCTTCATGACACACATCTCCTGGTCTACCTGCCTGATCCTTGCACTACGGAAGATCTTTATGCAGCAAATGGCAAGGCCATCAAAACCGCAGGATTCTGGAACTGAGGTCAATTTAATAGAAAACCATAAATGTCTTGCAGTATTTTGTTATTACTGTCAGTATCTTGTATTACTGTACAGTACTTTTATTTATCATGTTGCATTTTAATTATTTTGTATATCTAAGTCCTGGACAAGTAAAATAAAATAAATAAAGAAATTCTTATTTCAGTGGATACCCTGAGTTCTGAAAGGCTTATCCATATGATTTGTAGACCAGAGACAGGTAGTGCTATTTTCATTGTTTTCTACAAGAAATGGCTAGCAACCACAGTTTAGTCAATAAACAGCCACCTTTAGTGAATTAGCAGTCTAGTTAAAAGTTGATTAACTCTCTTCAGTAAATTGATTCCTTAGGATGGATAGGATGTGTGACTGCTGTGTACGGACGCAGGAGGAGCTGGCCACTGTTCGCGAACAGCTGAGCATGTTGATGGCCACGGTCAGCCGTCTTCAGGCTGCTGCCTCAGACTGTAGCGGCAGTGGGGCGTCTGGTGCATCGCAAGGTACACCCCAGGTGTTACATGCTTCACCCACTGTCCCTGCTGTTGAGACATCTTCGCGGGTACAGGGTGCGGTTGCGCCACCCTCTCCCCAAGTCGAGTGGCGGGTTCAGCGGCGTTCGCGGCGCACGAGGCGGAGGGTCAATGTGGAGGCTGGCTGTGTGGCATCGCCCGCTCTGCCTGTGAGTGGACATGTGGCTGCTCCTTCAGCAAGGTCCGAGCAGGCACACGGGGGGGAGGGGTTTACTAGTTATTGGGAGCTCCAACGTTAGGCGGGTGATGGAGCCCCTTAGGGAAATAGCGGAAAGGTCGGGGAAGAAGGCCCGTGTTCACTCTGTCTGCTTGCCGGGGGGTCTCATCCAAGATGTGGAGGAGGTCCTACCGGCGGCAATAGAGAGCACTGGGTGCACCCGACTGCAAATTGTTGCTCATGTCAGCACCAATGACTCCTGCCGTCTGGGTTCAGAGGTCATCCTCAGTTCGTACAGGCAGTTGGCGGAATTGGTGAAGGCAGAAAGCCTCGGTCGCAGGGTGGAATCAGAGCTAACTATTTGTAGTATCGTTCCCAGAACCGATCGCGGTCCTCTGGCTTGGAGCCAAGTGGAAGGCTTAAACCAGAGGCTCAGACGATTCTGCGGAGGTCTGGCGTGCAAATTTCTCGACCTCCGCTATCGGGTGGAGAAATGTAGGGTCCCCCTGAATAGGTCAGGCGTGCACTACACACCGGAAGTGGCTACAAGGGTAGCAGAGTACGTGTGGAGTGCACATGGGGTTTTTTTAGGTTAGAGAATTCCCTCCCTAGGCCTGACAAGATGCCTCCTGAGACGCGGCAAGGTAGGAGTAGGCAAAATGCAACAGGGAATAACAATATTAATGTGCTAATAGTAAACTGCAGGAGCGTCTATAGAAAGGTCCCAGAACTGCTCTCATTAATAAACGGTCACAACGCCCATATAGTACTAGGGACAGAAAGTTGGCTGAAACCAGACGTAAACAGTAATGAAATCCTAAACTCAGATTGGAATGTATACCGCAGAGACAGGCTGGACAGTGAAGTGGGAGGCGTGTTTATAGCGATAAGAAGTGCAATAGTATCGAAGGAAATTGACGGAGATCCAAAATGTGAAATGATTTGGGTGAAGGTCACGGTTAAAGCAGGCTCAGACATGGTAATTGGATGTCTCTATAGGTTCCCTGGTCCAGCAGCTGTTGTGGCTGAGCACCTGAAGGATAATTTGGAAAATATTTCGAGTAGATTTCCCCACCATGTTATAGTTCTGGGTGGAGATTTTAATTTGCCGGATATAGACTGGGAGACTCAAATGTTCAAACGGGTGGCAGGGACAAAGAATCCAGTGAAATTTTATTAAGTGCTTTATCTGAAAACTACCTTGAGCAGTTAAACAGAGAACCGACTCGTGGCAATAACATATTAGACCTTCTGGTGACAAACAGACCCGAACTATTTAAAACAGTTAACGCAGAACAGGGAATCAGCGATTATAAAGCGGTTACGGCACCGATGATTTCAGCCATAAATAGAAACATTAAAAATGGTAGGAAGATTTTTCTGTTTAGCAATTTCAGAGTACCTGATGGCTCAACACAAAACTTTTGTCTGAAGTACAGATAGTGTTGAGGATCAATGGACAAAGTTCAAAACCATCTTACATTATGCGTTAGATGAGTATGTGCCAAGCAAGATCGTAAGAGATGGAAAAGAGCCACCGTGGTACAACAACCGAGTAAGAAAACTGCTGCGGAAGCAAAGGGAACTTCACAGCAAACATAAACATAGCCAAAGCCTTGCAGGCAAACAAAAATTATGCGAAGCAAAATGTAGCGTGAGGAGGGCTATGCGAGAGGTGTTCAATGAATTCGAAAGTAAAGTTCTATGTACTGACTTGGCAGAAAATCCTAAGAAATTTTGGTCTTATGTCAAAGCGGTAGGTGGATCAAAACAAAATGTCCAGACACTCTGTGACCAAAATGGTACTGAAACAGAGGATGACAGACTAAAGGCCGAAATACTAAATGTCTTTTTCCAAATTTGTTTCACAGAGGAAGACTGCACTGTAGTTCCTTCTCTAGATTGTAGCACACATAACAAAATGGTAGATATCGAAATAGACGACAGAGGGATAGAGAAACAATTAAAATCGCTCAAAAGAGGAAAGGCCTCTGGACCTGATGGGATACCAGTTCGATTTTACACAGAGTACGCGAAGGAACTTGCCCCCCCCCCCCCCCCCTTCTTGCAGCGGTGTACCGTAGGTCTCTAGAAGAGCGTAGCGTTCCAAAGGATTGAAAAAGGGCACAGGTCATCCCCGTTTTCAAGAAGGGACGTCGAACAGATGTGCAGAACTATACACCTATATCTCTAACGTCGACCAGTTGTAGAATTTTGGAACACGTATTATGTTCAAGTATAATGACTTTTCTGGAGACTAGAAATCTACTCTGTAGGAATCAGCATGGGTTTCAAAAAAGACGATTGTGTGAAACCCAGCTTGCGCTATTTGTCCACAAGACTCAGAGGGCCATAGACACGGGTTCACAGGTAGATGCCGTGTTTCTTGACTTCCGCAAGGCGTTCGATACAGTTCTCCACAGTCGTTTAATGAACAAAGTAAGAGCATATGGACTATCAGACCAATTGCGTGATTGGATTGAGGAGTTCCTAGATAACAGAATGCAGCATGTCATTCTCAATGGAGAGAAGTCTTCTGAAGTAAGAGTGATTTCAGGTGTGCCACAGGGGAGTGTCATAGGACCGTTGCTATTCACAATATACATAAATGACCTGGTGGATCACATCGGAAGTTCACTGAGGCTTTTTGCAGATGATGCTGTGGTGTATCGAGAGGTTGTAACAACGGAAAATTGTACTGAAATGCAGGAGGATCTGCAGCGAATTGACGCATGGTGCAGGGAATGGCAATTGAATCTCAATGTAGACAAGTGTAATGTGCTGTGAATACTTAGAAAGATAGATCCCTTATCATTTAGCTACAAAATAGCAGATCAGCAACTGGAAGCAGTTAATTCCATAAATTATCTGGGAGTACGCACTAGGAGTGATTTAAAATGGAATGATCATATAAAGTTGATCGTCGGTAAAGCAGATGCCAGACTGAGATTCATTGGAAGAATCCTAAGGAAATGCAATCCGAAAACAAAGGAAGTAGGTTACAGTACGCTTGTTCACCCACTGCTTGAATACTGCTCAGCAGTGTGGGATCTGTACCAGATAGGGTTGATAGAAGAGATAGAGAAGATCCAACGGAGAGCAGGGCGCTTCGTTACAGGATCATTTAGTAATCGCGAAAGCGTTACGGAGATGATAGATAACCTCCAGTGGAAGACTCTGCAGGAGAGACGCTCAGTAGCTCGGTACGGGCTTTTGTTAAAGTTTCAAGAACATACCTTCACCGAAGAGTCAAGCAGTATATTGCTCCCTCCTACGTATACCTCGCGAAGAGACCATGAGGATAAAATCAGAGAGATCAGAGCCCACACAGAGGCATACCGACAATCCTTCTTTCCACGAACAATACGAGACTGGAATAGAAGGGAGAAACGATAGAGGTACTCAAGGTACCCTCCGCCACACACCGTCAGGTGGCTTGCGGAGTATGGATGTAGATGTAGATGTAGGCCACAGTTCATTTAAACAAAAACAAAATTCATAAATTTTACTTTTAGCACTATAATAATTTCATGTAAGAAACTAACTCATTTTATACTAGCAAGTTTCAAACTTTAAATTTTCAGTTATATTAACCTCCTTTAATATCAACAATTTGAAGAAAGGAGCTGTATTCACACCAGAGACTACAGAGGTACTATCTTGATCAGCAGACTCCTCCATCAAGTTTTCTGCTATCACCCTAGTAAACGTCCCACCCTCTTACTTTTAATGATTTATGCCATAGCTAGCAACATTCCACCTGACAGTAATGTCAACAGCAACTAATGTTACGTCAGTCCCAGTAAATGACAATCTCAGTCACTCCATACTGATCCAACTCCTATAATGTCCAATAGGGTCAAACATAATTCCTCAAAACAGAAACAAAATCAACATTTGTATGATTCACTGTTGTAACAATTGTTACCAGTCTATTCTCAGCACTGTAGCACTCTCCCACCAACTAGCACAATAAGATCCTCATCTGAAAAATTCTTACACTGAGTTTTGAAGTCCTCTTCCACCGGGCTGATTTGTGCTTTTCACCTGAAATGTCTGTGACCTGGAATCTGAAACTTACAGTCAAACCCCTATTTTACATTCTTATGTGGTCCAGACTTAAAAAACCACAAAACTGAGAAAAATGCAGAATTGAGGAAAATGTTAAAACCCCCAAAATACAAGCAAAAACACATGTCATTGGGATATATGATTAAAAATTGCAATCCTCTGCACTCTGTGTAAGTGAAGGAAATTAAATGTACAATACAATGTTTATACAATAATTTGTGGTAATGAATTCCATCAGTTCTTAAAAAATCACAAATGTGTAACACAAAGTGAAAACTCATCAAAAAATTGAAATTGGTATCTGGGACAAGGTAATCAGTCTATTTTCCAGCATGTTACAACCACAAATTATACTTCAAAACACACGTTTTTGAGAGATCATCCTTTGTGCTCACCCAGATAAAAGCAAAAATTGATGAACATGTTGAATTAAAGGAAAAACATCACAGCAGCTAGGTGGTTAAACCATGAGCATAAATGCAGACATCTGCTTAATGACAAACTTCGTCACTATAGCTGTTATTTTTTAATACTTTTCTTACAAGCCACACTTCATATGCTAAATATGTTAAAGTGTTATTTTAGGCTTGATGAGAGAAACACAGACATGAAATAATGAGTTTACTTCCCTAGTTGACGTTACAACCTTATTAGAAGTCTGCTCAGTGAATTTCTGTACACTGTGTAAAATGTAAATCTGAAAGAAATCTCTGGTGCTACAGTTTTACTTCATGCCCTCTACCACTGTTGCCAATCTTTACAATCTACTGTGTGTGGTGAAAGTATATACATGAGGAGTGTATGTATTTGTTGCAGTTTTATTGTGTCAGATTTGAACATGAAAGCTATCACAAAACCCTTGTTCTATTTCCATGTGACATCTCTCTCATAGCACATCATCTGCACGAAAAATATATTATCAGAACTTCACAAAATGCTTTCACCCCTATCTGCACTAGCTCTCCTCACATCCAGTATATGACCTCATTTTATGTGTGTTAGTGCGGTGTGGTGGCTGCACTGACTGTTGGGTGACTTGAGTCGCCAGCCAAAGAGTTCACTAGCCGGAAATAGGCGGCGTTTCCTCGGTTATGACCAAGAATACTCTTCAAGACTCAGTTTGAATTTAAAATGTTTACAATTGATACTGATGCTGTATGCATAACATCGGAAATTCATGAAATAAGGTAAGATTGAGTTATAAGTGGCACAAGAAAAGGTGGTGATTGAGCCGCTTCGTCATGTACTGGCTCGGTCTGGAACACTTTGCATCGACTGTCTTATTCTTCCATTGTGTTGGCAACACCGATTGTGCTTTATTCACCATTTACTCTCTCGTCTCCCCTCTCCACAACAGCCTAAAATATTCCCTTAACTTCACCACCACCAATTTTGAAAACGATCAGTCTTGTGTGTCACTTACAACTCGTTTAGTCACATTAAAAGTCAATAGGAAGAAAACAGGATGAAGTCAAGTGAGACGCTGAGTAAGAACTTCGAATCGAGGTAACGCTTACTAGGAAGAAATGTAAAATCTGGGAATTTTCAGCATTGACCTTATGAGTTTTTCACAGAGACTATGAATTTACGGCGTAGAATTATGAAAAACATAAAATCGGAGAACACAAAATCAAAGATCCACTGTAATACTTCCTGCAACAGCTAACTGACATGTTTTCCACAGCTTGAATCTATCAGTGGGAATTTTCTACTTTCTGTGAAATGACATATCCTATTGAAAGCAGCTTGACTGATATCCTAATGAAAGCACCCACATCACATGAATGTCCCTCTCCCCTCCTCCCCAAATCAGTGACAAAACTGTCAAGATACTGTTTTTTTTTCTGCTCTGACTGATGTCCCACTTTTCTTTGCCTTTCTTCACATGCTTACCATCCTCTCCAGTAGTGTCCACTGCAGCGTTAAGATCTTTCTTAATCTTCCTCTCCTGTTTCGCTGTGACTTTGTTCAATGTGCAGAATCAAAAATATCAGAGCAGAGTCAATTACTTGACTATTTTCTGTATTTCAGTATTTCCTCCAATGAAACTATCACAAAACCTGCACAGCACCCCTGCACCATCTTTCACATATCACTTCAAACATTTCATACTAACAATTATTTATAAACACTTGGGAAATACTCCCAAATACGAGGGTGAGTCAAATGAAAACCTTAAATTTGTAATAACAAATCAAAATTTTGCGCTATTATCTTGTAAGTAGGTACCGTAGGCGTGCTAGTGCTACAAACAGCGTGCAGAATGGCCTGTAGGTGACAGCATAGTGCAGATGCACACATACTGTCACAGTATCAGTATAAAGATGGCCACCCCACTTGCGACTTGCACCAGGGAAGAACAGCGTTCTGTTATTCAGTTTTTGCATAGTGAAGTTGTGAAACCTATTGAAATTCATCGATGAATGAAGGTTCAGTACGGTGATGCATGTCTGTCACAGCAGCAAGTCTATGAATGGAGTAGGAAGTTCGCAAATGGTGTGACTTCAGTGGAAGATGCTCCTCGTCCAGGTCAGGCACAACGAGTTGTGACTCAACAGAACATTGCAGCAGTCGAAGCCACAGTGAAGGATAACCGCCAGGTGACACTGAATGACACTGCAGCATGTTATCAGATTAGTCAGGGGTAAGCACACCACATTATGCATGATGTGCTCCAGTTTCACAAAGTGTCTGCAAGATGGGTACCACGGCAGCTGACTCCTGAAATGAGAGAACAACATGTTGACGCTTGCGAAGAACTTCTTCCACGATTTTAACGAGAAGGTGATGGCTTCCTTGCAAGAATTGTTACTGGGGACGAAACCTGGTTTCACTTCCATCAACCGGAAACAGAGCGAGCGAGCAAGGAATGGCGCCATTCCTCATCACCAAACCCAAAGAAGTTTGAACAGAACCATCAGCAGGGAAGGTTAAGCTGACTCTCTTTTGGGACGAAAAATGTATCATTTCAGAGCATTACATGCATAGAGGGACCACTGTCACCAGTGCATCATACACAGATCTTCTAAAAAATCATCTGCGGCCTGCAATCAAATCAAAGCGACGCGGACTGCTGTCAGCAGGTGTCCTTTTGCAACATTACAATGCAAGGCCCCACAATGCCCGTATGGCATTGAAACAATCACCGACCTGCATTTTGAGTGTCTTCCTCAACCACCATACTCAACAGACATTGCCCCAAGTGATTTCCATATGTTTGGACCACTCAAAGATGCAATGTGAGAAGAGAAGTTCCGTTCTGATGAAGAGGTATGCCATGCGGTGCACGAGTGGTTGCGCGGACTACCAAAAGAATTTTTTTCTAAAGGAATTTATGCACTTTGTAAGTGCTGGAGGACTTGCATTGAGCGTGGGGGAGGTTATGTTGAAAAGTGATACAGCTTTGTACCACTTCTGCACAATAAACAATATTTTTTAAAAATATTTAAGGTTTTCATTTGACTCACCCTCGTAAAAATATTTATATTACGCATTGCAAAGGAATGTAGTTTTATCTTAGTGTACTTGTATTTATGATTTTCTCCTCCTGCAATGAAATGAGGGATATCCTACCTGAGGTCCTCCCCCCCTCCTAAAGTGGTGTTCCACTGTCCACCAACCTACACAAAATTCTAGTCCATTCCAATGCCACTCCCACTCCTAATTCCTTGCAACAGGGATCATATCCCTGTGGCGGGCCAGGGTGCAAGACCTGCCAAATCTGCCTGCCCAGCACCTCCTACTCCAGTCCTGTGCAGGCTTATCCTACCCCGTCAGAGGCCAAGCCACTTGTGAAAGCGGCCATGTCATATACGAACTCTGCCGCAAACACTTCACAGCCTTGTATGTTGGTACGACTATCAACCAGCTGTCCACCAGGATGAATGGCCGTTGCCAAACTATTGTCCAGAACGAAGTTGGCCACCCTGTGGCACAACATACAGCTGACCACAACATGCTCTGTTTCAGTGGCTGCTTTACTACTTGAGCCATATGGATCCTTCACTCCACCAACAGATTCTTTGAACTACGCAGATGGGAGTTATCCTTACAACACATATTCCGCTCCCATAATCATCTGGCCTCAATCTCAGATAACCCACTGTCCCCGCACCCTCCATACCCACCAGTTTCCCCTTCCTCCATTCTGTCAACAGCCCCCCTTCTCCTCTCCCCGGTGCCACCAGTCATGTCCTCATGTAGCCTTCAGGATGTCCCTTCATTCTGTCACACACTCCCCACTCCCACTACTCTCCCCCCTCCTCTCCAATTTCATGTCCTCACATAGCCTTCAGCGTGTGCTACTTAACACCAGCCACAAGTATAACTGCCACCCCTCCCTCTTACACTTCTAGCCAGTAAACAGGCTGCACCCCTTCAAGCCACTAGCCACACACACCCAGCACTCTCCTTATTTCTGATCTCCCACTTCCCTCTACCCACCCTGCCCTACAATAACCCCATCACAGCCAGCCCACCTGCTGCAAAACAGCAGTGGCACTGTCTGTCTAGTCAGCACTAAATAGGGGTGTGTGCATTCTAGCTTATCTTTTGACAAGTTGAAAGCTAGCAAGTTTTCCTTCTTTTGTGCGTGCCTTTCAATGACTTGACACTTCTGCTTTTCGGTGAATGATGTCCTTTAATCCTAAAGCTTCTACATGCTACTTCACACCAACCATTTATATTTGAGTCATTAACTGCATGCACTGAACATATAAATTCTTTCCTTTGCACGCATGAGAGACGGGGAGGAGGGAGATCTGCAGTTATTTTAATTTTTTTATCCTAAAATATGTTGTTAGGAGTTCTTAAGCTTGTAAGATGAGACAATTAACAGTTGACTTACTATCTGTTCTCATTTCCGACAGTGTATTTAACTTCTTAACTAACTGCAAGTGCTTTTGGAAGTGCTCTTTGAAGAAATGCTGTAAGTGGTGTATGACAATAGAGCTGCATACTTTTTCCTTGCCTGCAAGTACCAAATCTAACAGGTACGGGAGCACCGCTTCACATAAGGACACCTGCAATAAACAGCAAATATATAATTAATGAACCACCAGGAAGTATCACTACCACATATTAGAATCACAACTTAAGAAATTCTTCATAGCTAGAAACTGAGTGCCTGTGATTTCTCAAGATTTTCATTTGCGGGTACACTTTTATTCATTTACTTATTTATTGAGCCCCATACTGCCTTTCTTAAGTGTATCAAGCTGAATCTCTTCAGCTACATACATTATTACAGAGTTCTCATGTGCAACTGATTCTGGGTACTGTATTTATCAGTTTATACAGACCGTTGCCGATTGGAACACAATTACCAAAAGTCATTTACAGACAAACACACAGGGGCCTTTTACTGTGCTTCCATCTGCAGAATGCCACAGCAGATGTCAGTCTGTATGGAAGTCGTCGTCTGATGAACAAAGGGGAAAAAAAGAGATATGACTGGAAAGCATATACCTCATTTAAAATTCACCAGCTGACAAAAAAAGGAAGCACCCAGAAAGAAGGAAGCAAACAAAATGAAACTTGAAGGGTTGAGAGGGTATGTGATGTCACTTCAGAGATTACAAAATAGAGTAAAATTTACAAATGGCAGTAAGGGCTCCCTTATCACTATGATGCTGCACTCCCTCTGGCCAGGATGCTTGCAATGATGTGGTTGGGAAGAATGTCATAAAGCCATTGTATCCTCTCCTGAGGTATGCCGGTTCACAGCTGTTGCAGTTGGTCCTCAATATCCTGCATACTGACACTGGGATGGAGCTGACATACAGGCAAGTCCCACACATTTTCTAATAGGAACAGATATGGGGAACTTTCCGGACACGAGAGTCATGCAGACAGTTCACACAGAAATATGTGGACACACACTGTTCTGTTGAAAATTGGCATCACAATATTGTCACATGAGAGGTAATACATGAGGATGCAGGATGTCCGTGATGTACAGCTGTGCCTGAGTCCCATCAATCACTACTAGCTGTGACCTGAACTCACACCCAATAGCTTCTCAGAACATGAAATCAGCTGTGGCTCTCCAAACCATTAGAAGAATTGTACTTCTGGTGATGGGGCAACCAACTGGTTTTAGCAAGCAATTAGTCAGTTGATTGGTTTTTTGTTCAGTTGATTTTTTCAATAGAATGAAAAAACTGACTGAAACTAGTTTCTGCAGCCACATCAGCTATATAATTGCGTATGTTTTGCTCACTATCTGGATTTGAGTGTTTTCCACAATCTGAGAAACGACTGACAGAAGTCTTTGATGGTTGCATTTGTTTTATATGTTTTCACACAGTCCCTGAGTTTGAGTGATTTCACTGTATTTCGAATGTGTGGTGCCCACTGCCGGAAGCTCCTTCATGCTGCTGCCAGGAGCACAGCCAGAATGAGGATGTGGCCTGGCCGCTGATGCCTTACAGACCCACAGTAGCCGGAGGATACCGGTGGCTGGGCCACCTCCTCACATCTGCTGTGCTCCTGGCAGCAGCAGGAGGCTCATGTGGAGTGCATGGTGCATACATGCAACCTGACAGGGTTAGACAGAGTTTTTAATTAATGGGCATCATCACACCTTCTAAGTAAAGTGGAATGCAAACAGTTGCTAAAACATTCCAGTGTTCTTTCTCTTCTTCTGTAGCCCTATGTGAACTTTTACACTGAACTTTGTACCACAAACAATACATAAATTTCAGTAGTTATGTGTTAATTGAAACTGGAACAACGTAATTCAAAGCAATACATTAAATTGATTTAAACAATGAAAAGAAAAATTAGTCTATTTAGTACATAATTAAATGATTATGTACAATGCTTATTTTAAACTTTGGTGTACCTCCTAAGACATCTTCATGTACCCCAACAGGTTCAGTCTTACTTCAGGAACACTGCTGCTAAAAGCTTCAGAGAAAAGGAAGCTTGGAATGTCAAAAAATGGTTCAAATGGCTCCAAGCACTATGGGACTTAACATCTGAGGTCATCAGTCCCCTAGACTTAGAACTACTTAAACCTACCTAACCTAAGGATATCATACACTCCATGCCCGAGGCAGGATTCGAACCTGCAACCGTAGCAGCAGTGCGGTTCGGGCCTGAAGCGCCTCGAACTGCTCGGCCATAGCGGCCAGCTTGGAATGTCACAAAGTAAAAATTTCTGCCAAGTGACGTGTTATCATTTTGGCAATATATATAGCAGAATAATGTAGGTTTACAACATACAGCAGAAAGAGGAAGCTGTGGTGGTTTACAACTGACAGCAGGGACGGGACAATGGAAGAGTTTGGTACCTTGTGAAGCTGTAGCTCGCAAGATGCAACGTGAGTTATGGTGTCAGCATAGGAAGTAGACATGTGCTGGTTTTGTGTGATGGGGGAAGGAGCTGGCTCAGACATGCAGTAACCTGTTTCCACGGTACACGTCTTTCTCTGACCTGAAAACATTAAATAAATTATGTACATGTTTTCATGAAGTACAAAGATAATGGAAACCATCCTATTATTCTGAAAAATGCTGAAAGATGTGTTTCTGATGCTATGTATATATATGAGCATACCTCGTTATACACAGTGAGGTGGTCCACTGAGTTGACAAAAAAGATGGGTCATTTATAAATACAAAATGTTCCAAGAAGAAACTGTTATGGAAACTTATGGTTCTGATATATGTATCATTCGTTGAACAATATGTTATTTCCACAATATGAAAAGCGATACCCAACACTGAGAACAGTGCTTCCTGACTGAAAAACAAATAGCTTTTTTAGAGGGCAGCTGTGTTTGGTGAAAGATTATCAGGGATTCAAGATATTGTTGAAGAAAATTGGAAAAAAACGAGAAACTGTGAACACATTCACCAAGACAGGCAATAATATTTTGGAGTTATTGAGAAGTACAGTAACACTGGGAGGTCTATTAAGTATGTTAATAACACTTTGCTTATTTATTTACACATCTAGTTCCATAGGACCAAATTGAGGAGCAAATCTCCCAGGTCACGGAACATGTCAGCACATGTAAGTACAACTTAAAAGTAATAACAGACAAAGTAAAATGTTTATGAACCCTAAAAAAGTCAAGCCATAAGTTTCAGTAAACATGATCAACAATGTAACAAAAGAATCGGCTTAATTTTTCATGGAACTCCTCAACAGAATAGAAGGATTGACCCACGAGGAAACTCTTCAGTTTCGATTTGAAAGCACGTGGATTACTGCTAACATATTTGTATTCTTGTGGTAACTTATTGGAAATGGATGCAGCAGTATGTATACTGCACACCTTTCCCCACAAGAGTTAATGAAATGCGATCCAAATGCAAATTGGATTTCTGCCGAGTATTAACTGAGTGAAAGCTGTTAATTCTTGGGAATAAGCTGATACTGTCAACAAGAAACAACAATAAAGAATATATATATTGAGAGGCCAGCATCGAAATACCCAGACCAATGAAGAGGGGTCGACAAGAGGTTCGCGAACTTACACCACTTATTACCTGAACTGCTCATTTTTCTGAGCCAAAAATATCTTTTTAGAATGGGAAGAGTTACCCCAAAATATAATACCATATGACATAAATGAATGAAAATCACTTACTTCAGATACCGTTTGAATAGTAAAAATGGCAGCATTAAGTCTTTGAACAATATCCTGAATGAGGGCTTTCCATGGCAGTTTACTATCTATCTGAACACCTAGAAATTTGAACTGTCCAGTTTCACTAGTCATATGTCCATTTTGTTAAATTAAAATGTCGGTTTTTGTTGAATTGTGTGTAAGAAACTACTGTGGTTTAGCATTAGTTTATTTTCTACACGCCAGGAACTTATATCATGAACTGCACTATTTGAAACAGAGCCAGTGTTGCATACAACATCCTTTGCTACCAAACTAGTGTCATCAGCAAACAGAAATATTTTAGAGTTACCTGTAATACTAGAGGGCATATCATTTATATAAATAAGGAACAGGAGTGGTCCCAACACAGATCCCTGGGGCACCCCCATTTGACTGTACCCCACTCAGATCCCACATCAGAGCAATTCTCAACAATATGAATAATGACCTTTTGCCGTTTGTCGTGGTGAACCAATTGTGAGCTACTCCCCAAATTCCGTAATGGTCCAACTCCTGGAGCAATATTTTGTAATCAACACAAACAAATACCTTAGTTAAATCAAAAAAAATATGCCTAGCATTCCAAATGTTTTGTTTAACCCACCCAGTACCTCACAGAGAACAGAGAACATAGCATTTTCAGTTGTTAAATGACTTCTAAAGCCAAACTGTCCATTTGATAGCAAATTATGTGATATAAAATGATCTATTATCCTTACACACACAGCCTTTTCAATAACTTTGGCAAACACTGATGACATAGATATAGGTCTAAAATTGTCTACATTATCTCCCTTTTTATAAAGCGGCTTTACTACTGAGTACTTTAATCGTTCATGAAACTGACAATTCTAAAAGGAAAAAATATGGCTAAGTACAGGGCACCACAGTACTTTAATATCTTGCTAGGCACTCCTTCATACCCATGAGAGTCCTTAGTCTTCAGTGATTAAATTATTGACTCAGTCTTCCCCTGATCAAAGAAGAGTATTTCAGACGTCAATCTCGAAAAGGCATTTTCCAGGGGAGTTATACGATTCCCTGTAGAAACTAAGTTTTTATTTAATTCACCAACAATGCTCAGAAAGTGACTGTTACATACTGTTTCCTTCAGAACTGACCATATGGTTTTAATTTTACCCTGTGAATTATCTATTCTATTTGCATACCACAAACTCTTTGCCATCCTAACAACATTTTTAAACACCTTGCAATACTGTTTGTAAAGGGCTACTATAGCTTGATTGCGACTACTTCAAGCATTTTGATATAATTCCCACTTTGTTCTCCATGATATCCTTATCCCACTAGCCAGCCACCCAGGCTGCTTTTTACTGCTAGTACCCCATTTAGAATGTTCTAATGGAAAGCAACTCTTAAAGAGTATGCGAAAGATGTTAAAGAAAGCATTGTATTTGCTGTCTATGTTATCGGCACTATAAACATCCAGCCACTCTTGTTCCTTAACGATGTTTAAGAAACTCTCAACTGCCATTGTATTAGCTGTCCTACATAGTTTGTAATTATACAGGGTGGCGCATGAAATGTGTTACCATTTTGTTTTTGAATATAAACTTTACTGTCAATACAATCTGAAACGAACATATACTACAATGAAGAGCCGTCCAAGGAGATTTGTTCCAACTCAGCACATGCTCAATATGTCCACCATTTCATTTCTTAACTTCCTTCAAACGAACACTGAAGTTAGTGATTACCCTACGGCACATGTCTTCCGTAATTTCACTGCAAGCTTGAAGAATATGTCTTCTGAGCTCCATTAAATCACGTGGACGTTTCGAGAAAATTTTTTCCTTTAGGTATCCCCAAAGAAAAGAGTCCCATGGATTGAGGTCTGGACTATTGGGGGGCCAATTTTGTCCGTCATTGAAGCGACCTGGAAACCTGAGTGAAATGATCCGCATGTCGAAATGCTCATGTAAAAACTCCAACACAGTGTTTGCAGTATGTGGCCTTGCTCCATCTTGCATGAGCCACTGCATATTGACTGGCAAGGCAGTAGCAAGAAGCTGTAGAATGAAGCTACTGCGAAGCATGCTCAAATAACACTCGCTGTTCACAGTTTCTTCAAAGAAAAAGGATCCCATAAGTCCGTGACTGGAAATTGCTGCCCACGCTGTAATCCTCGGAGCATAATGTTGTTGTTCATGAAGCACTTGTGGGTTTTCAGTCGCCCAAAAGTGTACATTTTGTTTGTTAAACACACCGTCTAAATGAAAGTCACCTCGCCTGAAAACCAAACGTTGTTAAGAGTTTCTTCCCTATCCTCCGCCCACTGAGCAAACAATAGTCTCTGCTGCTTGTGTTCTTCAGTGAGTTTCTGTGCACAGGTAATCTTGTATGGGTACATATGGAGGTCAGTTTTAAGAATGCATTGAATGAAGCATCTGGATATTCCCAGTTGCAATGCTGCCTTTCTACACGATTTCCCGGGACTTCTCTGTACAGCAACTCGTACCGCTTCAATATTCTCCAGCGAACAAACAGGCTTAGGCCGAGGTCGCTTCGCTTCCAATACTGTTCCTTCCTGTACAAATTTATCATACAACCTGTGGATGGTCTTCTTGCAAGGGACCCATCGTGTGTTAAAATGTTGTCAAAAACGCCTCTGAGTCACAACAAGGCATTTTGTTTCATGAAAAAGTATCACAATTGCCAATCGTTGCTGTGTCGTCAGTCTTCCATTGTCAGCCATTGCTGCTTACTAGTCTCCTAGTGGCAGTATTGTGAATTAGACGTCATTTTGTAACTCATTTGTTTTTCCAAACTCGTCTGGTACTGCTGTAGAGATCCCAGCGGGATATCTAATGTGCGTCGTAAATTGTGAAATAAACAATTGGTAACACATTTCATGCGCCACCCTGTATGTGACATTTCTTTGCGTACAAAAGCCTTTTCATGCAAAAATTTGTGTATCATGGTCTGAAAGGCCATTCACCCTTTTACTAAGAGAATACCCATCCAGTAATGAAGAATGAATAAAAATATTGTCATATGTGGGCTTGTTATTCAATGCCTATCGTTTCTAGAGAAGTGAAAAGAATGAATGCCTCTTGTACTGGTTTCTAAGTAAAAGTGAGCTATTATTTTGAATGAAAATGGATTCATGCCAAATGCATTACAAATATTTAATGTCTCCTGAGCCGAGCGTGGCTCGTGTTCCCGCCATCATGTATTTTACACCCTGTTTTTAATGTACTTCCAACTCACTACATTAATTTAAATTACTACTGTCACTGAGTTGCTGCTCTGCCTGACGGTGACCGGCACTAGTAGTGCATATCGATATATCCCCTCTCGTAGTATCTTTGCTCGACTGCTATTACTTCCCGGTAGCTGTCAATCGGGAGTTCGGGTCGCGAGTTCAGGCTGCCAGTCAGTTGGAACACATCTGGAGCGCAGTCCGGACCTGCCAGTCGGGGAGTTGCAATGCGGCACTAGTGCAGTCAGGTTGGAGCACTGAGGTCTGCGTCGACATGGCTTGTCTGACCATTGCCGCCACGCATCACTTGAGCTGGGCAATGGTCTTCGTGGATCGTCAGTTGGTCGTCCTACTGGACAACGCATTATGGGTCACCAATCGTTCATGAGTCGGCTGTGTGTGTTTGTGTGTGTGTGTGTGTGTGTGTGTGTGTGTGTGTGTGTGTGAGTGTGTGAGTGTGTGCGCGCACACATTGACTCCTGATTCGTCTTCGTGCGTGCTTCGTGACTGTTGGGTATCGTTCAGGCCTTCGTGGAAGTGTTTGTCAGGTTGTGTGTGTAGTTGGCGTTATTTCCAACTGACGACTATTTTAGATGTTGTCGGCATTCTGCGGCGAGTCGGTCAGTTGCTGCAGACCAGGGAAGGTATCTCCGCGCGGTGCAGTCTGCTGGATCCGCTGCTGGTCCTTGCGCAGTGTCGGAAGGGCGTGTGCATCTGTCCAATCGCCACGAGCTTTGTGGTTCACCGAAACAGGACATCAAAGTTGAGTAGTGGTTTCAACTACCCAAGCCACATCTGTCCATGTTGTGTGGTTCGTTTCGGTGATTTGATGTTGGGGATGTTTTCTGTGAGTAACACAAAGTGTTTCTATTGCTGAAATTTAGCTGCCATGCAGTGCAATTAACTATAGGTTGACTACAATTTGAGTGCACCAGCAGAACTTTCTGCCTTGTGGCCGTTAGTGTTGTCGTTACCTGTTCTGGCCACTGACGTAAATTCAGGCAGTGTTCCTTTTGGGTGAAGTTAACTATAATACCGTATTTCAAATTCAAGTGCACCAGCGGAATTTTCTGCCTTGTGACCCTTAGTGTTCCAATTGACTGCCCTGGCCACTAACTTAATTTCAGGCAGCGTCCTTTCCTCACCTGTTGTCGCTGTCCAACATGGTGTGTAGTTTTGACAGCTAATATATATTTCATTGTGGATAATCACATTCGTAACCTTTTGTGTTTGAGTTCTCATGTACTGATTAGTGGCAAGTAAGTCAGTCGGTCCATGGCTGTCCCCTGGTTGGGTTCCGACGGATCAAGTGCAGTTGGGCCCACCACCTGTCTCAAGTAAGTGAACGAGAACAGACCGACCTCCCTGGAGGCTTCTGAGTGCCGTTTTCTTTATTGTCCTTCTCACCTGTGTTTAATTGTCTATCAAAGCCAATGATTTAAAGATTCTTGTTTTTACTGGACTTCATGTATTTTTGAATTTTGGAACATCAATTGTGGGCCTTAAGCTGCTTAAAACCTTATTCTTGAAATTATCCATTAAGCAAAAACATTGCGGCCTTCTGCCTTAAAAGATTATGGTAATATATTTTAAAACTTTAAAATTTAATTGTGGCCCTCGGCCGCTTGTAGTGCACCTTGCATATGTTTGTTCTATCTACTTTTACCTTGAGGCTTTCCAGCCTAGCTGTGATGCCATATACATTTTAATTATTTTATTTGCAATTTTTACTGCATTTTTATTTGGTTTACTCGTAAGATGTCTTGTGTGGAGGCCCTCAGCTGTGAAATAATAGTCTTTTTGAAACTCATAGTTCTAAAGGTTCGGCTATGTGCAGTTTTGGTTTAAAGGTGTTATTAAATTACAATTTTGAATGAACCTGACCAACACCTTACTTGATCCTTTCCAGAATCCTAATCACCTGTTCTGCCCTGCGGGTTTAGCGGGCATCTGATCTCCAATTAAATATTGTGATCACACTCAGAACATGTAAGTTATATGTAAAATAAGGGGAAGAAAACCACTTGCCCATAGCAGACAGATGTGCAGTGTGTAGGAACTTGCTGCAGAACACAGTATTCACACTAACTTCCAAATTCTTGCTCTTTCAATAGCAAAAGGACACACACACACACACACACACACACACACACACACAAATTCCCTAATCTCACTGCAGCCGTCAGACTGTGTGAACGTGTGTATTTTTCACACAGAAAGAGCAAGAGATCGAAAGCTAGTGTGAATACTGTTTTCTCTAGAGTGCTTCTATGCACTACACATCAGCCATATAGGTGAATAGTTGCCTTTCCCTTATTTTACATATTATTGCATCCAGGAATTTCCATAGTTGTTGAACATTTCCATAGTTGTTGAACATTTCAATTAATTTGTCAACTGCCTTTTATTTTCAACATGTTGAAATAATAAACTGGCTTTTGCAAAAAATATAATTTGTTTTATGAGGAGATAAGAAAATCAGAACTGTTCTCTCATATTAAAACCAATGAGGAAAAATCGAAACAGTCAAAACTGATGCTACCATTGCTGTCTATGAGCAATCACGTCTTGGATTACCTCTTTACTACAGTCCTATTTAAATGGAACAAAATTTGCAGTAAAATGAAACAATACTTGCTAAAGACAGTAGTTAAATTCATAATGGCTAGTGTAACTGAAATATAAAGTAAGTTGAGTACTTCTCTTGTTACATTCACGTTTGTAAATTCCACGAGAAGTAACTATTGACATGACAGAACAATTCATTGTTAATGTGCAGGCCAACAGCATTATTGTTAGAGGAGTAATGACATAAGTAACAATGATATCCCATGTAACATTGACATTGACAATCAACAGCAATGTCACTTACATCAGTGCCTCACATTACTTGCATGTGTAATTTGAAGGCATTTCTAAGGTGGATAGTAGCAGGAGTGGACACGCCTGCCCCCACTTGTGGGTGCAAGTGTGGCTACCCCCCCCCCCCCCCCCCCACACACACCCCTTGTATCTCATGCTACATCTCAACTAAGTAAGTATCTGGTAGATTTGATAAACCCAGATGAAAAAGAGCAGTGCTTCATCAAAGCATGAAAACAAGTCAGACCACCACAGCAGACACCGAACTAACAGGAAGCATTTACAAAGTGACATGTTCAATACAACATAGCACAGCTTGACTTGTCTGGAAAAGAAAACGTGTAAGTGTGTGTGTGTGTGTGTGTGTGTGTGTGTGTGTGTGTGTGTGTGTGTGTGTTCCGCCAATCCATACTGCTTCAGTTAATAAAGTAAGAGCATCAGCACAAGCTATTTCATAAACACTGATAGACAAGAGCTGCCTCTAGCCTTTTCCATTCATACCAAGCTTCGGGTATTGATTTTTCTGACACATCATCAGCAAAAGTAATTGTCATTGTCAAAGATTTACCCTCCATTGCTGGTGGTGCCACCAGCAATGGAGAGAGATCACTGGAAAGGACAGCAACTAATGCTGGAAGAAAAACAGAAAAATTGTTACACAAATGTTGTTTGAAGATACTGAGACAGAAGCCATTAAGCAGTATGTCACTTACAAAACTGTTCCAGTTTCGAGGCAGCATCCATTCCTACTTGCCAGATCCTTTAGCATTACTTTTGCTCCACATTTAACAATTCCCTATGAAACACAAGCATCTACAGTCATTACTGACTGAAGGAAACAATTTAACACTGGCATTGTTATATGATCCCCGACGCAGGCTTCCCTTGTCAAATGCTTTAAATATGACAAGATCTTTATTTCTTTAGCATTTCCCAGTTCCTCAGCAGTCAGCCAATGTGATAACACAATTACTTAATGAATCTTCATTTTGCTAAATTTATTTGATATGATATTTGGAAAACAACCAACACCTAGTAAAAGCAGTACTTAGAAAATCGAATTATGGAAGAATAAGGATCATGAAAATGTATAACTACTGTTGATATGTTGATAATGTATGAACATTGAAACATCTAAACAGAAAATACTTCGCTCTTCAGGGCAGTAAAATAAATAAATGAATAAAACCACCCCAACGTCTTCCTGTATAGATACCGCCACTCACTTTACTGACACGTAAAACATGAACAAATAGTTTATGATCAAATCTTACATGAAAATACTAACACAAATTACTGCTTTACTATATTAACACTACTCTGAAGTAACGTCCATGAATACAAAGATTGCAGCATTAGAAAAAGGAATTGCTTGAACTTCTCTTCAGTGTAATGCAAGCAATGACAGCTAATAAAAGCTACTGTTCACATGGACCTCTGCAACCACTAACTGCTGTGAGAAAGACACAACCTTTGTTCCATATTGGCTATGGATCATCAATTTATTGTATTTACATGCACCGTATGCTACATGTATTACTTAAAAATGATAACATCCAAAACTAGTCATGAAGGACACACGAATATGAGGATGCGTTGTTGTGGTACTACAATGGTTATAACCTTCTCTCTAAGTAGATTTAATGAGGAGAATGAAAACTCTCAATATACATAGTAATAAATTATATTCTATAATTTTGCGTTCTTGTTAGTTAAATTAAAGAAAATAATAATTTTCAGTTAGAAATGTTGTTGTACATGTTGTAGCACTAGACCCAATCCATCAACCAAAACTTAATCTTTTAAAGAACAATAACTTGTGTACAAATTATATTAGTTTCATATGAATGCATTGTCAAAAATGGAGAGGACTTTTTCCAAGTTTTATCTGGAACAGATCTCAAAAGAAAATAACTAACAAAGAGGGGCAAGACACAGAAATCTATTGAGTTTGATGAGATTTGGTGTACTAGCTGCAGGGAAGTAACTACTGTGATGTGGTTTATGTCACATTTGTTTATGAAAAAAAGGAAAAAATTGAGATTTGAGATCTAACAATATTATAAAAAGCAAAGCTGCTACTCACCATATAACGGAGATGCGCTCTGTGTGTGTGTGTGTGTGTGTGTGTGTGTGTGTGTGTGTGTGTGTGTGTGTCGTCGTAGTCGTCTATTTTTGACGAAGGCTTCACTGGCTGAAAGCTTTTTTGTGGCAGTCTTTTTGTTGTGCCTGTCCGTGACTCAACACCTCCACTATATGGTGAGTAGCAACTTTCCTTTTCATAATATTGTTACAGTCCATCCTGGATAGTCCATTATTTGATTTGAGATCTAAGGTTATCATACAGGATTTCAGACACTAGGAATTGTTAGAATACTCAAAAATATCTTTTATTAATTCATATCTCACACACATATCCTAACAGCTTCAAGGGACATAGGAAGTGCTTACTAACTGAAGTAGTGACCAAATAGTATGCGGCTTGTGTTCAGAGTACAGCCAAATTCCATGTATGTAAGTTAGAACTGCATTTCTTACAATTATTTTTCACTCTTTGGTAACAGAGTGAAAACTGTTTCAAAATGTATGTATTGTTGGTGAGCTACTAACCTTTACTCTGCAGACAGGTATTAAATGCGGTAAAAAGTTTTTCTCAGCATCAAAAGTTTGCAAAATACTGCAAACAAGATTTGTAATCCATTTTTCATGTGTGGATCGTCCAGGTGTCCATGTATCACGGCAATCCACTAATTTCCTGAATAGCTCTGTATCTACATCCAAGCTGATATCATGGCGTGACTTTTTATGGTTAATGAATGGCATGATATAGTCTTGATTAAGAGACCTTGATGCTTCACTTTCTGAAATAATGCAACAATAAAAAATATTAGTTTCATTACAAGTGAACAAGGAATAGTGGTGAGAAACTTAGCAGTTATGTTGCACTTCTGGACATAGTTATGTTCCCATATTACAATGTTTTTAGAGGACCAGAATCATCCCCCAAAAAACCACCATGAATTCTGGAAACAGCAGTTAAGACTGTGTCCTGGAAGGAATTATACACAATTCTCACTCTTGTCAAGCAATCAAAATATGAGTTTACAGGTTACTGCACCAACTTTTTGACTGAATCAATTTTTCCCAGCAAACAAAACATGATACATCATTCTAAAAGAGGAGAAATAGTCAAATGAGAAAAATTTTGAGTGTACTCCAAAGAAGTGTTACAATCAATCAAGCTTAATAATCCATAATGACCTGCTGAATTACATTAAAATCTCCAAGAGGCTATTTGCCATTGATAATTAATATATAGGGAATTTGTAAGTAAGAAAATGTTAGTGACGCATAATGGATTGCTATTTGCTGCAGTGAATGGCACCTCACCCTCAACAATAGTAAATGTAATGCATTGAACATAAACTGACCAAAAGATCATTTAGCATTAGAGTATGTTGTTGACCGATAGCTGGAAACTGTCACAATCCTAAAATATCCAGGAATATGGATCTGGAGGGAAAACAGTGGAAGGACCACAACATTTTTTTAAGAAATGCAGATGCAGGTAGATTCAATGGAATAATCTTTAGGAAAAGCAATTCATCCATGAAGGAGGTGGCTTGCAAACTTACTCAACGTGTCAGTGCGGCACCCATATCAGGTATGATTAACAGAGGAGATAAATAAGATTTAATCAAGATATGTTTCTACTATCACTGTTTCTGTTAATTATTGTGTGCCACAGAGATGCTCAATGAACACACAAAGAGGCTTACTGTTAAAATTAAGAGAGTTGATGTTCTAAGAACAGCCAAACAACAAGTAGTTTACTTCATCCCACATAAATCTCGCAAAACAAAAATGTCAGAAAATCGATCTTAAACTGAGGATTACAGACAGCAACTTTTCATTTTTGTATTTGTTTCAGTGTACACAGAACTCCCCTGTGAATTTCCCTTTGGCATGAGCCACATATCATAAACCAACTGATCATTTACCAATTTTATTTTACACGAGCACAAATATTCATAGAAATGAATATAAATTAATATCACTGAGCATAAAGTCAAACGGTTGCACATAGCCTAAAACATAATAAGTTAGTAGGCTTAGAAAAAGTACAAACATTTGTGCTGAAACTATGCATAAAGAGTATACAAGTTCCCTTAACAACCATAATAAATGTGTTGTTCATTATGGGAAAATTTCCAAAGTGTTTAAAACAGGTAAGATGTGTGCCTCTGCTAAAGAAAGTTAACGCAGAAGACACAGAAAATTACCTGCCCATTTCCTGCTTTTGTCATTCTCAAAAATGACAATCAATTATGAAATACAAATTACTTGAATCAATACAACCTTCTGAGTGAACCACAGATTGGTTCCCAATGTGGTAAAAGTACAGAGTCGGCCACAGTAGAATTCACAAAAGCGGTATGTGCTGCTCTTGGCAAAGAGGATTGTGTGTCAAGCATATTTTTAGAGTTTTCTATGGCTTCTGATACTATTGACCAGAAGATTCTAATAAATAAGTTATTACTATTAGGAATAAGAGGCTGGCTAATCTATGTCTACATCCATACTCTGCAAGACATCATATGGTGTTTGGTAGAAGGTACTCCGTACTACTACTAGTAATTTCCTTTCCTATTCCTCTTGCAAATGGAGTGATGGAAAAATGACTGTGTGTCACCGTATCAGCCCCTCATTTATTCTAAGTTCACATTGGTAACAATAAAATCAATATGCAGTCACCTGCAAATGCCTATACTGGATTACACAAGTTTTGTATACACTGTAAACTTTGTAGACTAGCTTCACTCCCAATAAATCAAAGTCGACTATTTTCCTTCCTTACTACCGTCCTTACAGGCTTGTTCCATTCTACTTTCCTCAGCACTTATAAAAATTTTCACAAAAATTTTGGTATGTGAACATATTTACACTTTTTTTATGCTGAGGGAGGAGTCAGTGACAGTGGCAAAGATATGCAAAAGTAATAAATACTGGAAGATGGTAAGACACTGGTTGTGGCACAGAAAGGGCAAAGGAGACAATGGAAGTGTGGGAGAAACAGGGGACACAATGGCACTGGAACATAGTTGGCAGTGACAGAAAAGTGTTATGTAAAGAGTGAAGGCGATAGTGCCAGTGGGAGAGGAAAAAAAGAGAAAGTAGAAGTGCATGAGAGTCAGCGATAATGAGATGCAGAGCCTATAAAATGACGACAAGGAAGAGAGAGATAGTGACCGTGAGAAAAGACTGTGGCAGTGGGAAGGAGTAAATGAGATATTAGCATGAGAGAGAGAGAGAGAGAGAGAGAGAGAGAGAGAGAGAGAGAGAGAGAGAGAGAGAGAGAGAGACAGTAATAGGGGGACAGAATGAAGGAGACTGTTGCTGTGAAGCAGGCAGCAGTGACAGTAAGAGGGACACAAAGAGATAATGACAATGAGTTACGCTGAATGAGTGAATGAGAATGGGCAAGTGGGAGTGGGTGGAAATGAGCGACTTACAGCAATAGACTAGTGGTGTGAGAGAGTTACAGTTAGGGGAACTTGAGGGAGTGAGAGGTTAAAAAAAAAGTCAAAATTTTTGGGAAAATTTTTGAGGGGGCTGAGGAAGGTAGAATGTGGTTGCTGGTAACCCACTTTTCAGCCAGAGTCCACTGATAAACAGGAGCATACCCTACTTTTTTGTGTTCCAAAAGGAGCATTTTTCTGCTGGTACTGTTATTCATGCTGATGACAGCAATAAGCCTCTTTGTCTCCTAATAACTACCTACATACTTCTGAATCTGCTCCCTGCATTCATCTTTTGATTTTCCCCCTATGATTTTTACCTACACCTTTTCCTCCAATACTAAACTGGCGAGTCCTTGTTGTCTCAAAATGCGTACTACCAACTGATGCCTTCTTTTAGTCAACTTGTGCTACAAATTTATCGTCTTTCAAATTATATTACATCTCCTCATTAGTTGCATGATCTACCCATCTAATCTTCAGCATTCTTCTGTATCATCACATTTCAACAGCCTCTATTCTCTTCTTGTCTGAACTGTTTACTGCCCATGTTTCACTTCCATACTCTATTACACTCCATACATATACCTTCCCAAAGGACTTCCTAACAAACCTATATCCAGTGTTAACAAATCTCTCTTTTTCAGGAATGCTTTTCTTGCCATTGTCAGCCTGTATTTTATGTCCTGTCAATTAGATTACATCCCAATATTTTTGTTTTTCTTTTGTTGATGTTCATCTTAAAATAGTCCGCCCCCGTAGCTGAGTGATCAGCGTGACAGACTGTCAGTCCTAAGGGCCCGGGTTTGATTCCCGGCTGGGTCGGAGATTTTCTCCGCTCAGGGACTGGGTGTAGTGTTGTCCTAATCATCATCATTTCATCCCCATCGACGCGCAAGTCGCCGAAGTGGCGTCAAATCGAAAGACTTGCACCAGGCGAGCGGTCTACCCGACGGGAGGCCCTCGTCACACAACATTATTATTATTATCTTAAAATATTCATTCAAGATGCTGTCCATGCTGCTCAACTGCTCTTCCAAGTCGTTTGCTGTCTGACAGAATTACAATATCATCAGCAATCCTCGAAGATTTTATTTCTTCTCTCTGAACTTATAGTAAATTTCTACTCAAAATTTTCATTTGGTTTCCTTCCATGCTAGCTCAATGTACAAATTGAATAACATTGAGGTTAGGCTACAACCGCATTGGACTCTCTTCTAAATCACTGCTTCCATTTCGTGCCCCTTGACTCTTATAACTGCCATCTGGTTTCCATATAAAATGTAAATCGCCTTTCGCTCGCCTTTTATCCTTGCCACCTTTAGAATTTGAAATAGAGTATTCCAGTCAACACTGTCAAAAACTTCCTCTAAGGCTACAAACGCTATAAATGTAGGCTTGCCTTTCCGTAATGTACCTTCTAGATAAATAATATGGCGAGTATTGCTTGGGTGTTCTTACATCTCTCCAGAGTCCAAATTAGTCTCCCCGAGGTTGGCTTCTATCAGGTTTTTCATCCTTTTGTAAAAAATTCATGTTTAGTATTTTGCAACCATGACTTATTAAACTGATAGTTCAGGAATATTCACACCTGTCAGTTCCTGCTTTCTTCTGAACTGTAAGTATTACATTCTTCTGACAGTATTTCACCTTTCTCATACATCTTGCACACCAGGTGGAAAAGTTTTGTCATGCCTGGCTTTCGCAAGACTATAAACAGTTCTGACGGAACATCGTCTACTCCAGGAGCCTTGTTTCGACATAGGTCTTTCAGTGCCGTATCAAATTCTTATCACAGTATCGTCTCTGCTGTCTCAACCTCATCTACGCTCTATTCAAGATCACCTCCCTTGTATAGACCCTTTCTATATGCCTTACACCTTTCACTTTCCCTTCTTGTGTAAGTACTGGTTTTCCATATGAGCTCTTGATATTCATATGGTTCTCTTTTCAATAAAGGCCGCTTTAGACTACGCACGCACAGCCAATTTTCCATCACGCAATTTGTTTGTCGTAAGGATGAAACATGAAGATTGGACTACAAATGGACACATCTGTGGTCAAATAGTGATAGTGATTTAAAAGATGCAAATGGCTGTATTTCATGTATATGATAGTTGCACATCTTGAATGAATCACATGAATCACATAGGACCCTGCACACTAGTGATGCTGTTTCTCAGTCACTCTCGCTAAGTGTTGGGCACACACATTCTGTGCACCAGCAGCATATCTGATGACGAGAGTTGGGCTACAGATGACACTGTAAGTTGTGTTGTCAATTCAGAAAGACTAATTGTAGAAGTAGAAAAGAGGCTAGCTCTCTACAATAGGAAATTAAAAGAATACAATGATCACAATCTAAATGAAAAAGAATGGGGAGAAGTGTGCCCAGCAATATTCAGAACTGGGCTGAATTGACTGTATCAGAAAATAACAACAAAGGTATTTCATAGTTCACTAATTTTATTCATTCATGTAGACACTGCCATTAACAAAACTGAACTTTTGTCATATTGCCAAGATACTGATCCCAGTGAAGTCACAAAGTAATCTGAAAAATAATCCCTTATCTGCATACCACAGATATCAGCTCTTATTTCTATAGGCTCACAACCTTCATACGTAAAGTACACAAAGTGTTAATTTCACTCATGACATGTACAGAAATTCAAAAGAAGTGGAAGAACCTGAAAGACTGTGTCATGGGAGAACTGACATCATAGAAAAGGTCTCAATCTGGCGAAGTTGGGGGGGGGGGGGGGGGAGGGGGGGGGGGGAGGCGACCTGTACATTGATGCAATGTTATTCCTGCTCTGTCAAATGGAAGACAGACTAACTACCAGCAGCATCAAAATTCTGGCAAATAGCAGAGAAAACAAGGAAGGATGTTTGCCCCCCAAGTGGTGAGAGATCTGGGGACTTTGCAGGCCTGTGACAATTCCATTTCATCCAATTCAGTACCCCGGGTATTGTCTGTCCAAAAATATTCTCACTTTATATCTGTAATCGGGAGGTGTCCCATCATGGCAGAAGAACATTCGTCTTCTGGTTTGAAGCAGAACATCTTTGAGAAGACTGGGAAGTACATGTTCAAGAAACACACAGTAAAAACAACCAGTTAGACAGTGTGGAAGAATGTAAGGTCTCACTACCTGGTTGTGAATATTTCCAACCTAAACATTAATTGATAATCATTCCTGAAAAATGTGGACAGCCATACCCAGGATTTTCATGAAACCATACATAGAAGTTGCAACTGTTGAACATTTTTTTGTGGATGAAAGTCAATTCATCAGTCTACAGAACAAAGTCTGCGAAGTCGGGAGTTAGCTTTCTTTGCTGTAAAAACCATATGGCAAATTCGTTCTGAGTTGGAAAGTCAGTGGGTAGAGGTTCCTGTACCTTATACAACTTGTTTGGATGACAATGACCACCATGCAGATTTCTCCAAACACAGCTGGAACTAGCATTCGCATTCAGAGCATGGGCAACAGAGCATATACTACCTGAAAGACTGTTGTCAAACATCTGTAGTACTGGTTCCTCAAAACCAGGATTGCTTACATTCTGTAGTTGACCTCAAGCATGGAAATCTCCCTATAATATGCCCCTTTCATGGAGATGATGATCCACAGTGGCAAATGTTCTCCAAATTAGTATTTCCCTGTTTGGATAATATTCTGTGTACAAATGCCGTGCTCCTGCAGCATCAAAGGCCAAGTGCATGTCTGCAAGTTCATTACTCACAAAATGTCCCATGTCCCATGCATGATAAAAGGAGTAAACAATCTATTACAAGTGCATACTACTGCACCATAACACATTGTCTTACCTTTGGTACAAAACTTGATTATGAACTACATTGAGGTGGAAACGAAGTACACAAATGACTGCTCACTTCAGGTACACAGCACTGAATGAAGATGAAAGGAATTAGTACAGAGTTTCCTCATTAGGGTGTGGGTATCAATGAAAACAATTGATAGTAGACATCAAAACTTATGGATACGTACCGCTGGTCATCGCACCACCAGGCAGACTGATCACTTCTTTGAGGTCACCTACCATTGTCAATATGTGACCCACGTTCATATACTTAAAATTTCTGTCTATATCCAAACTGTCATTCCACAAGAATTCAGTACCTATTTCCAAAACACCCAGTATTTTCTTCTTTTATCAGTCAAATTCAATATCTCCTGTGATATCTAAGGATATTTACTAGGCCTTGTCTTTTTACCTATTTGATCCTCTGCTGCCTTCACTATTTCATCTCTCAAAGTTACCATCCACCTCCGTAGCATAGCGGTAGCGTTACCGCCTACCACACATGTGGCCAGAGTTCGATTCCTGGCAGGGGACTGGGTGTTGTGTGTTCTTCATCATCATTGACTTGCAAATCGCCGATGTGGCGTCACTTAAAAAGGACTTGCAATACGGCATCTGAACTCTCCCAAACGGGGCCTCCCGGCCAACAAGTCCATACGATCATTTCCATTACTCAAAGTTACCCATTCGTCATCTTCTGTATTCATTTCCCCTGTTCTTGTCGAGCATTGCTCTCCTGAAACTCAATCTCTCATTCTCTCAACTTATCCAGGTCCCATCTTCTTAATTCCCTACCTTTTTGCAATTTCTTCAGTTTTAATCTATAGTTTATAACCAATAAATTGTGGTCAGAAGCCACATATACCCATGAAAAGTCTTACAATTTAAAATCTGGTTCCAAAAATCTCTGTCTTGTCATTATATAATCAATCTCAAACCTTCCAGTGTCTCGAGGTCTCTCCCAGGCATACAACCTGCTTCCATGATTCTTAAACCAAGTGTCAGCGATGGACCAATTAGGCTCTGTGCAAAATTCTACCACGCAGTTTCCGCTTTTATTCTTTTCCCCCAGTTATTATTACCCTATTTTTTCCTTTCTTTTCCTTTTCCTACATTGAATTTCATTACCCCATCACAATTAAATTTTTGTTTCCTTTAACCATCTAAAAAAATTCTTTTACTTCATCATAGACGCCTTCAATCTCTTCATCACCTGTGGTGCTAATTGGTGTGTAAACTTGACCATTATGGTGGGTGTTGGCTGAGAGAGTGTCTTGGTCACAATAATGTGTTCACTATGCTGTCGAAGTAGCTTACCCATATTCATATGTCCTTATTCATTATTAAGTGTATTCCTGCATTACTCCGATTAGATTTTGGATTTATAAATCCTGTATTCACCTGACTAGAATCCCTGTTAGTCCTGCCACCAAACTTCACCAATGCCCACTATCTTTAACTCCAACCCATCCATTTTCCTTTCTAAATTTGCTAACCTAGTTGCCCAATTAAGAAAGTTAACATTCCTTACTGCTATCCACATAGCACCAATTTTGTTTCTCCTGATGATGACATCTTCCCAAGAAGTACGTGCCCAGAAATGTTAATGTGGGACTATTTTACCCCTGGAATATTTTACCCAAGGGAATGCCACCATCATTTAACCATATAGTAGAGCTGCATGCCCTCGGGAAAAAATTACGGTTGTAGTTTCCCCTTGCTTTCAGCTGTTTGCAGTACCAGCACAGCAAGACCATTTTGGTTAATGTTACACCAAATCAGTTGCCCTCACAACTACTGAAAACGCTACTGCCCTTCAGAAACCACACATTTGTCTGATATCTTGACACAAACTTCTACTTTGTGGTTGCATTTACAGTAGGGCTATCTTTATCACAGAGGCACCAAGCCACCCCACCGATGGCAAGGTCCATGGTTCACGGGATAGTGACTGAGAAAACTAGAGAATTCCTTCCAGAGAACTCACATGAAATCCTCAGGGAGAGTTTACAACTGGTCAAATGCAATACAGTGACACTGAACATAGAGAAAACAAATGATGTTAATTTCAGTTTGATAAGGGGAAACAATATGTTAAATTAAATGTATATGTTGTCTCTGTAGACTGTAACAAACACAAAATTTATAGAAATGAATATTGATTCTCATATGAAGTGGTGTGAGCACACAGAGAAACTTGCAAAATAGGATGTTATCAGCATGTGACGCCCTCAGAATCCTGCCAACAGTGTTTAACAGCCAATGCCTTTTTCCTTACGTACTATTCACATCTATATTCAATTCTCACCTATGGAATTCTACTCTGGGGAACAAATGCACAAAATATGAATACTGTTTTCAAACTACAGGAACAGGCCATAAGAAAAATAACTAAACACAGTAGTCATGCACATTGTCAAGATCTGATCAAAACAATGTGAGCTTTAACTGTGCCATATGAGTACATTTACCAGTCAGTTCTGCACATCAAAAATAAAATTGATAATTACTGTACAACACTGTAGAATCTGCTGTGTGGGTTGCTGTCCCACTCAAGATTTGTGTTAACCAGTGATGTTATGTGAATCCAATGGTGTAGTGTCGCGTGTGCTGCGACAAGTGAAATGCAGCTGTAAAGCAGTTTCCACCCCAGCCGCCAGAGGCACCATGTTTTGCATATCTTCTTATGATTTCTATGTTTTGCTGTACTTTCTGTCACTCCTGTTTACAGTAGCAATGAGTAACCTACTTTTCACAAAATACTCATGCTCAGAAATGTTAATGCTAATGGTAAAGTGCTCTCGATCTACTCATCTCCTGTAACCATCTGTTTTACAAGCAAGTAAACAAACCTAGTTTTTCATAAACAAAGATTTTTAATCCAGATCAATTTCTAGTCTCAGATTTCATTTCAAAGGCCAGTGAGCCCTATTTACGCTAATCCCTACATCATCATGAAACAAGGGCTAGACAGAACCACAATCTAACATAACATTCACGACACTCCATCTTGTTTTCGTTACCCACCGTGATAGCAGTGTCCCAAGCGGCCAGCAAGCAACACTTCTGAATACGATATCAGGTGAGTGTGAATATTAATGTTTATATTGATTTATAACATGTTTCGGCAATAGGGTGTCTATGCACTACCATAAAAATTGACAAGAACTACAAAATGACACCACATTTGTCATTCTTTAGTTTCACAAGGACTGTGGACGGTATGTAATGGTACATTACAGAACAGTTTTAGTGAGTCTCTTGTAATGTACAGATATTTACTGAATTGTCATTTTCCTTTAACAACAAAAAACTGCTAGTGAACACAGGAAAAGACAACCTTTTAGGGAAAGCTGTTGTTTACCTACCCCAAAAAGTGGAGTTTTGTTCGCTACACTTTCAGCCAAGTCAGTGAATTTGGAACACAGGAATCCTACATCACTTACCCAAGAATATGCGTGCTTCCTTTGATGCTAACATTGTATACAAGGCTGAGCTGGTTTCCTTGACGACATTGATATTTTCATCCACCAAAGCAACAGAAAGTTTCTTTAATACACTGCCAATAAGCAACACAACGATGTCCTCAGTCAGTACAATATTTTCATCAGTTTCCTTTTCTGGTTGCAGAACAAGTGTTGCCAAATCTGAAGGGCCAATTTCACCAAGGCAGCGTGATGCCCCAAGCTGCACCTAGGGAAGCAAACATTTATCTTTCTTATTGAACAAATGTGATCATAATGAGAAAGAAAATATCCAAAAAATTTATGAAGAATGAGAAATTAGTTAAAATGACAGTCAAATGCGGGTAATTCAAAATAATATTTCAGACCATATAATAAAAGTAAAGTGCTATACAGATCAAATGTGAATTTTAAAACCACTAATATTCACTAAAACATTAACGATTTCACATTTTATTGTGGCATACGTGTGAAAATTAGAATGAAAGTATAGTTATTTCCAGACTATTAAGACCACATCTTTTCCAAGTTTTCTCCTTCAATTATGTAGGACTATTTTGCAGATCGACACAGCTGTAGTGATGGGACAATTGACTGTTTTTAAGAACTGACTGAAACAAGTCTCCTTCGGTTGTGAATGTGATTTAAATGTTTTCACTCAATCACCATGTCTGAGTGGTTTTATTCAGTGCGAGACAACTGACTGAAACCAGTCTCTGTTGGTTGCAGCCATTACCTGAATGTTTTCACTCTCTCAATGGGTTTGAGTGATTTTACTTACATACATTGTCAGCCTTTTTGGTTTTGACAATTTTTTTTAGGGACAAATAAAGTGTCTTATTTAAAGAAGATGCGAATAAAAAGTATACTTTTAAAAGCAAAGCATTTTCAAAATATATTTACTTACTTAGTTAAATAAGAATTTTTGTACTTGTGGTACCTAATATCAATTTTTGGTTGGTTTTAAAAGTTTAATATCTAATGCTGCACTGTAAATTTATGAATGTATAAATGAACAATCACTTTTTAAAATGTTTTTATTTGGTCGGTTTCTTCTCTGTTTGTTCGATAAAAATTTTGCAATTGATTTTAAACCAATTTTGCAGTAAGCTGGAGACTTGCACTTTCAATTCAGCTCAGAACTGGATGACATGCAATATGAACTGGCTTTTGAGACTGGTGTGTGGGGGAGGACACCTCGTTTTCGATTGGTCGGTCGGTCTTTCTGTCCGTCTGTCTGGTACAAATTTTGCAGCTGATTTCAAACAAACTTCTTGATAAGTTAAGACTTGAAACTTTCAACTTAGCTCGGAACTGGATGAAAATGCAATATTAACATGCTTTCTTTTCTGGTATAATACTGCTATTTCTCTGTTTTCCTGTTTCAGTTGCGAATGTTCTGCAGTTAAGAATGATTGCTGAAGTTTCCAAGTGAGCTCACATCTCTCATATTTTTACATTCATGGTCTTTTCACAAGATATACATAGGAGGGAACACTGTATTGGTTGACCCGGTTGAAGAGAAACCGAAATAAATCTGAAATTCACAACATGTCTCCACTGTAATCTCATCAAAATCTCTGAAATCAACTGAAAAATTTCACACAATTGAGACTAAAAATTAGAAAGTAATTATTCAAATAAAAGAAACTTTCTAATACAACATATTTTTCACTTAAAACAAAAGAACGAACAATTCATACAATATGCAAAGCTACAATGGTGTCTAATGTTTTCATTTGATTACTCCCACAAACTAGTTTCACTCAAAAGAATGAATGAATAATTGAATTAATATGTAAAATTACAACTGAATGAGTCGCTGTTTTCCAACAACCGAATGAATGGACCATTTTCACTCAGTTGTTATCATCACTACACATCTGCTTACTGGTACTCATACTGATACTACAAGAGAAGAAGAAGAAGAAGAAGAAGAAGAAGAAGAAGAAATCACATAAGACTCAGAGCTGGGCTTAACCCTCCATTGCTTGTGCAGATGACACTTATCATCCACATGATTTTCTCACTATTTTATTTGACTGGACTGGACTTCAGCACCTTATTGTTAACCTCCCCCCCCATATTTAAATATGTCTGCTTGTGTCTGTATGTGTGGATGGATATGTGCGTGTGTGCTAGTGTATACCTGTCCTTTTTTCCCCCTAAGGTAGGTCTTTCCACTCCCGGGATTGGCATGACTCCTTACCCTCTCCCTTAAAACCCACTTCCTTTCGTCTTCCCCTCTCCTTCCCTCTTTCCTGATGAGGCAACAGTTTGTTGCGAAAGCTTGAATTTTGTGTGTATGTTTGTGTTTGTTTGTGTATCTATCGACCTGCCAGCGCTTTTGTTCGGTAAGTCACCTCATCTTTGTTTTTATATATAATTAATAATAATTAAACATGACAAAAGGGGTCAGAAAGCTGTTATTATTCCTATATAATATATGAGCAAGTCTTTGTACTGTATTTTTGTTATCTGTTTGTGGCATTCCTTGGGCAGTGTGTGGTGGATGGATCTTGACAGCAGAAATTCCTACATCCCAGCAGGAGTGGCATAGGGCAAATGACACCATACGGAGCGCCAAGGAGGACCTCAAGAGTATTCTACTACCACGTAAACTCATGGCTGAGCAAGATGAAAATCTTAACAATTAAAAAAATCTTTTACTTAGCATGAGGTTAGCTACTGCTAAAACCAGATGTTCATACTCACATGCATGTAATGAAAGTTAAATGACATTCGGGAACAGAAAACTTGTTTTATTTAGTAGAAGTCAGATAAGAAACAACTGTACTATTATAATTAAAGGGGAATATCAGTACTGAAAATGTTGAAAAGTGTTCTGACTTTGATGGATATTACATGGCTGTTTGTTTCAGAAATCTGGAGAGGAAGAGGAAGCACTGAAAAGCAAACGATCATCACTTGATTTCAACTCCAATGCTCAGATCTGCTTTCCAACAGACAAGATATGTTTCTCATATTACCTCTTTGTCTTCTGCAGATGTAAGTCCAACAAGCACACACAGCAACCGATGTAAAATGCTTTCCTCACAATCTTCTGAAAATCCTCTTAAATTTTTAAGCGACAAGTATAAATCCCTCAGTTCTGTCTTTCTTGTCGAAAGCTGCATAAAAAAAGAGAAAGGTAACTTCAGTTATTTCAACAGAAGAATTAAATTTCACTGTAAATTTCTGCTTCATGTGATACCATTTTGAATGATTCTATTAGTGTATATGATATTCTAAAAATTGGAACTTTTTTTTTAGATTAGATTAGATTTACTTTCATTCCAATTGATCCGTAGTGAGGAGGTCCTCCAGGATGTGGAACATGTCAGAAAAACAACAATACATGACAAATATTTAAACTAAAACAAATAAGCTAATGTACCATTCCACAGGTCCCAAGTGGAATGATCGTCATTTTTTAATGAACACTAAGAGTCATTTTACAAATACTATTGCACTGAATTTAAAATAAAAAAGTTTTATATTTATTTATAAGGTAAGAAACATGTAATACAACTACTGTAATACTTATTTACAATGAACACATTACTGCACTGAAATGGTGCAGAAGTTAGATTATACTTACACACACACACACACACACACACACACAAATTTTCAGTGAACACATTACTGCACTGAAATTGTGCAGAAGTTATGTTGTACTTATATACAAATCAGTTGGTTTTCCTCAGAAATTCATCAATGGAGTAGAAGGAGTTGGCCACCAATAAATCCTTTAGGCTTCTCTTAAACTGAATTTCATTGGTTGTTAAGCTTTTTATGGCTGCTGGCAAGTTATTGAAAATGTGTGTTCCTGAATAATGCACACCTTTTTGTACAAGACTAAGTGACTTTAAATCCTTGTGAAGATTATTCTTATTTCTAGTATTGATTCCATGAATCGAGCTGTTGGTTTGAAAAAGTGATATATTTTTAATGACAAATTTCATTAAGGAATAAATATATTGGGAAGCTGTAGTTAGTATCCCTAGTTCCCTAAACAGGCTTCTGCAGGATGTTCTTGAGTTCACACCACATATAATTCTTACTGCACGTTTTTGTGCCCGGAAAACTTTAGCTTGGCTTGATGAATTACCCCAGAAAATAATCCCATATGACATTATGGAATGAAAGTAAGCATAGTATGCCAGCTTTTTCATTTTTATATCCCCTATGTCTGACAAAATTCGCATTGCAAACAGAGATTTGTTAAGACGCTTCAGCAGTTCTGTGGTGTGCTCCTCCCAGTTGAATTTATTATCAAGCTGTAATCCCAAGAATTTAACACCGTCCACTTCTTCTATCTTCTTGTCATCATATGTTAGACATATACTCTTGGGACACCCCTTACAAGTTCTGAACTGCATGTAGTGTGTTTTTTCAAAGTTTAGTGACAAAGAATTGGCTAGGAACCAGTGATTAATGTCTACAAATATTTTATTGGCTGATCTTTCTAAGACTACACTTGATTTGCTATTTATTGCAATGTTTGTATCATCAGCAAACAAAACAAACTTGGCATCTGGTAATGTTACTGATGAAAGGTCATTGATATACACAAGAAAAAGTAAGGGCCCCAAAATGGAACCTTGTGGGACCCCACATGTAATTAGTTCCCAGTTGGATGATGCCTGATAGACATGTATCAAGCTCTTTCCTAATAACACCCTTTGTTTCCTGCCAGAGATATAAGATTTGAACCATTTTGCAGCATTTCCTGTTACACTATAATATTCTAGTTTACTTAAAAGGATATTGTGATTTACACAGTCAAATGCCTTTGACAGATCACAAAATATACCAGTTGCCTGCAATTTTTTGTCTAATGAATTAAGTACATTTTCACTGTAAGTGTAGATAGCCTTCTCAATATCAGAACCTTTTAGAAATCCAAACTGTGACTTTGACAGTATGTTATTTGAGATAAGATGGTTATAAAGACGACTGTACATTACTTTTTCGAAAATTTTTGAGAATGCTGGCAACAGTGAAATTGGACGGAAATTTGATGCTATTTCTTTATCTCCCTTCTTAAACAGTGGCTTAACTTCAGCATATTTCAGCCATTCGGGAAATATTCCACTGATAAACGACTGGTTACACAGATAGCTTAATATGTTACTTAGCTCAGAATCACATTCTTTAATTAACTTTGTTGATATTTCATCATACCCACTAGATGTTTTTGATTTTAAAGAACTGCCGACAAGCAACATCTAATTTTGAATCCTATTAGTCCTAACTGTAAAGAATAAAGCTTATATATAATAATCAATCACATTAGATCTAGTGATAAGAAATAAATTATGATATAACTGTATGTCTTTTCTGGTGCGATTGTGGAACGATCAATATCCAGCTCTCCGGGTGAGTCAGGCCACACAATCTTTTGACAACCATTCTACTCATAATCTTAAGGTGCTGCAGTTCACAATCACTGCTCTGCTTTTGAAGAACAGAGAGGATGGGTAGGTCTATCACTGAAATATTATGCAGCGAGTGGGAAGGGTGTGGGTGGGGGGAATTGGGAGGGAAGAGGAGAAATAAAAAAAATTAAAATAAAAAAATGATATTGTTTCTTTTGGAAACAATTCTACAAGCATATAAGGTACTTTTGTAATTAATAACATTCAGAGATGAAATGATGTCTATCAATTACATTATATTTATTCCTGACATCACAGATTACATTTATTTACACTTTGAAAGGAAATGCTTTATATCAAACCCAATAAATGTAGCAAATTACAGAAAAAAACTCTGCAAGCATAAACTGTTAAAAGTCATTCAAAAGAAAGTACTGTCACATAATATCAAACTTCTCTTCTGAAACTTTATGCTAGAGGTCCATCAATACTTCACTACAATATGAAAACAGCCACCCAGAGTCTAAATTTGAATGCACAAGACAAACTTCCTTCAGCACAACATGAGATGTCTCAAACACCTTGCTAGCATGGAAAGTTGCTTTTCCAGTAAATTTTGTGGAGAGATTTGTGTCCCTGCAGAATATTTTACATAGCCCACTTGTCATTATAGGTACACACAACAGTCTCTTTGCCGTATCAGCATTAAAGGAATTCATTATCAACCCATGGTTGATTCAAGAACCTAGAGCTGTGAACACAGCCTTAATAGGCTGGTCTGTGACCATATGAGATGAGAGCATAATTTGAAGGTCAACTCAGTGCATTTCAGTGTTTCCTTTACCTTTGCCTAAAGTATTCATCCCTTCATGTTTCTCAAAAGTTTATTAGTCTAATCACTAAAAATTCATTCTCCTACAACAATGAAATAATTTTCATTTTTAACTCTGAATACAGGCTTAGTTTTATCTACAGACTAAGATTTCCCAACATTTTTGCGCAACAAATACACTGACAGGCAAAAAGAGTGAAGCACCTAGAAGCCATGTAAGATATCAATATAAAGTGGTGCACCTCTGGCAGGTGTGTAAGCGATTAGATTTTGAATACTCTGTGACATTTAGAATGACCATCAGAATGCCATATTGTTGCTCATGTTTACTTTTGCTGCCAGGCCAGGTAGGGTATATAAGGGACATGAACAGCGTCAGATGTTGAATGATCACTGTGTAGGATGTGGAGAAGCTGTAGGCTTGTATGAGACAGTGTTACCAGCACCTGAATTAGTTTGAAAGAGAATTTATTGTGGATCCCGATCTGGCCGGTTGGTCAAATCGTTCTTCATAATGACATGTGGGGCAATTGGATGTGGCAGTGACCCAAAGTTGTAATGTAGGGTTACATGTAGTCAAGCACACTTGTCACCAAGGTTCCAGTCAACCTCATCTGATCACAACAAGGGAGGGTCGCCATATCATGCACCGAACACATTGTAACCCTTGATGTTGGTGCCTATCATATAAGAACAAGTAACAAGCTCCCTGCAACTGTCTGCGGCATCCTGCACCACTGTTTAGAGACTTAGAACAGCCATATTAGTGAATTACCATACCGTATGTAGGTATCATAAACATCAAAATACAAACAGCTGCATATAGAGTGATGTTGCGACTGGAAGCATGGTCTACATATGAATGATGTCACACTGTATTCAGGAATGATTCACGTCGCTGCACCCCCATGTGATTTATCATTGGTGACCTTGGGATAGGTACCATCTTCCAACATTTTCAAGTGACTTCACAGCTGGTAGTGACTGATGGAACTCTGATGGCCCAACAGAATGCCATGGACATCTTGCGTCCTCATGTGTTACTTCTCATGCAACAGTTTTGTGGCACCAATTTTCAACAAGACAATGCATTTGTGTCTTTGAACGATCTGCGTGCTGACCAGCTAGATCCCCATATCTGTCCCTGATAGAACATGTGTGGAACTAGCTTGAATGACAACTCCTTCTTGTGCCAGTACTGAAGATATCAAGGATCAGTTACAACAGTTGTGGACCATTTGCCTCAGAAGAGCACACAATGGCTTTATGACACCCATCCAAACCAATGCATGCATTCTGACCACATGGATTTCAAAGTCATATTGATAAATGGACTCATACTGCCAAGTTCTTTCGAAATTTGACTCTTTTTTTATAAACACTTAAATAACATAACAAACCATTTCAACCAGTGAAGTTTAATTTCATTTCCTCCTCTCCTTCTATGTGCTTAAATTTTTTTTTTTTTTTTTTTTTGGGGGGGGGGGGGGGGGGGGGGTCACGCTGTGTAGTATCTGAATGATGGGATTCAAAGAGGTCTTTAATGTTGTGGATCAGTTAAACTGCACTGCCTATTAGACAACAGGACACATGCTGAATCGAGGTGACTGAAATGCTAATCATTTCTGCAGAACGTACTAATGTATGTGTCCTGTCTCTAGTCATTCAAGGTGTTCAGTTTTTTTTTCTGAATATGTGGAGGGTGTTGCGTTGATAGCATTATCCATTGCAAAGGAATGGGTCTCGGTTTGGTTCAAAGGTACTAGATGTCATAATCTGCAAAACTAAAGTGCCCTATCTCATGTTTTTCACATTTATACTTGTGTATTATGAAGATATCTCGTTTAACTGATGCGCCATATGAAAGTTCTCTCAAAAACACACCATTTTTTGTACATCATGTTGTGCAAAAGTGAGGGAAAATATTTTAGCAACATCTAAAATTTTTACTAAAATGTGGTCGATTTTACATGCCATTTAGAGTCATAGTTTTTCGTGCAGATAATCAACTTTCGGCGTATTTAAAGATTATATGCAATTCTCAGAGTCCAATTTCTGCATTAATTAACTATCAGTTATTAATTTCAGGAATCTGCTGTCTTCAGCTTTACATTATTATATGGGAATGGCAAAAATGCGACTGCGTGTCGGACTTGTTATTTTGTCATTTGTTACATTGTTCTCTTTGTTTCATGTGAAAAATCAACTTTCTGGTTCTGGATGTGAATGTATGAGAAATAACAAAGATCTGAAGATATTTGCCAATTATAAAATTTTGCGGGAAGACGCAATGAAGCTTCCAGCAAAATAAGGTAAGACGCAGCATCTTTGCATTAGCAGGCTTGACCAGACGTATAATTCAGTGTATTAGCTTTTCAGTAAAATTCTGTAGTGTTTCTTTTCCGCATAACAGTTTCAGTGATAAATTCCATTCTCAGTACTTTTCCTTAAACAATAACTTCTGCAACAATACCAATACACGAGTGTACAATATGGCCGACTTCTGTACGATATGTTGTAACATGGACAGCAGCCATTAACAATAATCCCATATTCAGTTTACATTTTTAAATTAACAAACAGCCATTGTTGCCACGAGCGATTCATGCTCAACTGCATTTTATTTTAAAACCAGTGACAAATAAATAAAGCCTATGGCACACAACTGCAGCGCTGTGTCGCTGATAAAACAAAAGTACATTTACGTTACTCGTATGTTTGATTAAGAAGAGAGAGCTCTGGTTCAAGTGGTGCGAGAAGCACGTATTTTAGTTTATTGTCTGGCACACCGCCATATTTCATGTTATTGAAAATTACTGCGAGTTGCAACCATACTAGGCACTCGATTCTGAAAAGAATTTATATTTATAAAAGTAAGTAGGATTATGAACTGTAGGCTTATTCATTGAATATATTCTCTCTTTCAAATTCTAAAGGTGGCAGGGGTAAAATACAGGGAGCGAAAGGCTATTTACAATTTGTACAGAAACCAGATGGCAGTTATAAGAGTCGAGGGACATAAAAGGGAAGCAGTGGTTGGGAAGGGAGTAAGACAGGGTTGTAGCCTCTCCCCGATGTTGTTCAATCTGTATATTGAGCAAGCTGTAAAGGAAACAAAAGAAAAATTCGGAGTAGGCATTAAAATTCATGGAGAAGAAATAAAAACTTTGAGGTTCGCCGATGACATTGTAATTCTGTCAGAGACAGCAAAGGACTTGGAAGAGCAGTTGAATGGAATGGACAGTGTCTTGAAAGGAGGATATAAGATGAACATCAACAAAAGCAAAACAAGGATAATGGAATGTAGCCTGATTAAGTCGGGTGATGCTGAGGGAATTAGATTAGGAAATGGGGCACTTAAAGTAGTAAAGGAGTTTTGCTATTTGGGGAGCAAAATAACTGATGATGGTCGAAGTAGAGAGGATATAAAATGTAGGTTGGCAATGGCAAGGAAAGCGTTTCTGAAGAAGAGAAATTTGTTAACATCCAGTATTGATTTAAGTGTCAGGAAGTCATTTCTGAAAGTATTCGTATGGAGTGTAGCCATGTATGGAAGTGAAACATGGACGATAAATAGTTTGGACAAGAAGAGAATAGAAGCTTTTGAAATGTGGTGCTACAGAAGAATGCTGAAGATTAGATGGGTAGATCACATAACTAATGAGGAAGTATTGAATAGGATTGGGGAGAAGAGAAGTTTGTGGCACAACTTGACCAGAAGAAGGGATCGGTTGGTAGGACATGTTCTGAGGCATCAAGGGATCACCAATTTAGTATTGGAGGGCAGCGTGGAGGGTAAAAATCGTAGAGGGAGACCAAGAGATGAATACACTAAGCAGATTCAGAAGGATGTAGGTTGCAGTAGGTACTGGGAGATGAAAAAGCTTGCACAGGATAGAGTAGCATGGAGAGCTGCATCAAACCAGTCTCAGGACTGAAGACCACAACAACAACAACATGGCAAAAAACGCCAAATTTTGCACCATTTTGTACAAACTGCCAATTTTACATTATGTTGCTAAAAATCACAAGTTTTGCATTATTTTTTTGCTTTATTATTTACATGAAATTTTCCTGTCCCTAACATCACTGATGTTAGTGTTCATTTTTGTCAGCAAGACTTAAGGTTTCAAAGATTTGATAAAGGAGTTGAAAAGATGATTTCTGCTAAAGCTGTTATTGTTCTGCAATTGATTACCTACATCACTACAGAAATTACACAAGCAGAACATATATAAACAAATGCTTCAGCTACAATAAAACTGACACACAACTATTCATATTCAGATTAATTATATTACTTGAGCTGGTTTTTGTATGATTGCTTTATATCTTAAAGATGAAATGATAAAAAACATTGACTGTATTTGAGGACTTAAGCTCTCATTATACTGAGTGCAAGGGACATAAAACAATACAGAATATCAATAATTATATAATTACACAAACACAATGTGTGAAAGGTCTACTTTATTACCTGCAAATAAAGATGTTTCAATCTCTCCACATGGCAGCTAGAGTACATTTCAGCTTCCAAGAAATATTTTATTTCTTCCTCCAATGTATATTGTTTTCCTCCATAGACTGTCCGCTGATATACTTTCTGAATCTCGTTAAATTTAGGTTGAGCTGGAAAGGGACCTAAAAGTCTGATTCCTGATGAGAGACACTCAGCATTTTTCACTATTATAAATTCAAGTAATCTGCAAGCTTCTGCAGCTACATATCCATCAGATTTCACAACTGGTACCAGAACACTAGTGCACATTCCAAGAAACTTTTCTACAACCAGTGCTTTAACTGGAAGACATTTATCAAGAAAGTGCAAAAGACAATTACATGCCGCAATTGACAAACCTCCTTGGTTTTGTTTGTATCCTTGTCTCACGATGTTAATAAGTTGGTGGATAACTTCTCGTATAACAAAAGTTGACAAAGCATTCAGAGAACTTTCTGTTAGATTACATCCCAGCAAGTCAGCAAATGCAGCATATCGATGAAGTGATATTATCATCTCTTCACAAGTCAGCTGTTGATGAATATCGAGTGCCAGCTGAAGTAATATCTTCTGTATTACTCTAGGTTTGTTTTTTGACAAGAACAGTATCAATTTCACTTCTGGTGCCTGTGAGTTCTTCTGTAAAATAACAGACAAGAGATATAGAACAAGAAAGTATAAATTCAAAATACAGTTTTACATAACACAATCATATAACAGGAACAAGGAGAAATGTAAGACTTACAACATAACAATTACTCATCAGTCAAGACCAATGAAAAATAGACTAACTTCAATTACAAGAGACAATCACAAATATCCTTTCGTATGGAGCTGCACCAAAAAGAGGAACAATATAAAAGGTGTAACAGTCAGCAGACATCCTCCGCCAAAAGTATGCACCTATGGGCTTCTTTCTCTGTTCCCATGAAGGGCAGGTGTCCTGTTGTTCTTCCCTACCCTTGCAAGTGTTTCATGGCATTCTTCAATAATCTTTGATGCTGCAGGATTTACTCCATTAATATTATGACGTCAATATGTATACAGACAAACTGCAGTTCTGTTACTATTTTCATATTACAAGATATGCTACTAATTAGAAAGTATCAGAAAAATACTTGAATGGCCCAGAAGTAGAATGGAGTCACTTCTATCTTTCCACACACAATTTCTATACAACAGCAGTCCTTCCAAATTAACAGCAGTCCTTCCAAATTAACTGGCTCCACTCCACACAAGTTATATTCAAGCCACTCCATAAAGATACAAACTAAAAATCTTTTGCAGTACAACAATCACTTAGTAAAAAAAAGTTCTAAGAGTACAGGGGTGGAGAGGGAGACAGAGCAAGAGAGAGAGAGAGAGAGAGAGAGAGAGAGAGAGAGAGAGAGAGAGAGAGAAGAGAAGAGAAGAGAAGAGAAGAGAGAGAGAGAGAGAGAGAGAGAGAGAGAGAGAGAGAGAGAGCAGTATTGCCCATAAATATAAAATTAGCAACATACCTGAAGATATTCTAAGGTATCCAACATTTGCTGAGATTTAATGGTGGGAGGAGCTGGTTCTGGTAAGCTGGATGTGTATCCACACAAAGCAGTTACAGCGCCCACATCAAATAGTAAGCGAAATATTGTCACAATTACGATATCCATATTTTCTGAGAGAAGACATTTCACTTGGTCCTCTGAAAGTATTTTTTCAAGCTGCTTCAGAAGCTGTTCAGCATTAAATATATTGTAATTATACATCTCTTTGCTGTTTTTCATGGTGAAGATTGGTAGAAGATGTCCAATTATGTAAGGGCTGCATACCTGTGAAATTAAATTTCCATTTTACAACAAATTCATAACAGAAAAGTAGGTGTTGAGATTGGGGTATTTATATTTAACCACAAATGCATCAAATTTGGAAAACAGTCCCTTTCTTCAAACGCTGGGAGGCAGAGGATACAAGATGTAACAGTTCAGAAATTTATGGCTGTAGAAGTATGAGAGATCACTTTATATATCAGGCATCACTTACAAGGAAATGAACAGACCTATTCTGTCAAAACAGACCATGACTTTTAGGTCAGCCTCACTTAACAATATATTATTTCTTGGCCTGGAAAATAAAACAAAACTGATCATTGGCTAGCTGTTTTTTTTTTTTTTTTTTTTTTTTTTTTTTTTTTTTTTTTTTTTTTTTTTTTTTTTTTAAGGATATCTGAAAAAAAAAAATTATTTTCTTGTGGCCCTTGCCTATCAATCACTGGTATGAATTTGAAACACACTCATCCCATCTTTGTTCACACTTCAAGAAATACTCTTATATCTTCAACACTGCAGTGCAGCAGATGGGGAGCCATGTAACTGTTTTACTTCATGCTATCAAGATCTACATGAGCAAAGAGCTGAAGCCACCAACAGAAAGAGCTGTGAAGATTTTATGATATGCAAAAAGAACACGAAACTATAAGATCAGCATTTGAATATAATGTAGACATAGACCCTCTGCAAAGTAAGTGAAATGGTTACGATATTTAAAACGCTAGTATGAAATCTGATTACAAACTACTCACAAAAGTATAGTTACAAACCACAATTACCTTATCAGACAATAATAAGCAGTAACATATCAACTGTCAAAAGCATTTTAGGTGTGTGTGTGTGTGTGTGTGTGTGTGTGTGTGTGTGTGTGTGTGTGTGTTTCAATGTCACTGCACACAGTATAAAATTAGAATTCAGGATAAAATAGGAGGTGGTCAAAAATAAATGCAACGTTTTTAATTTATGACTCTGTGTGCTTCTCTTTCAAGTTGAACAAAACTCATTTAAAACACTGAGGACAAATTTTATAAAATAAATGATTCTGTCTGGTGTAATCTAAACTTCTGTTACAAATGCAAAAGATAAGACGCCACGTTTTAGCAAATCTTGTGTATACAATGATGACAAGGAGACCACATGCAAATGGGATTTTTGTAATTTTTTTATATTTACGGTATATGAAGTTCAGAACTCAAATCGCAACATCCCACAGCAGCTCAAGGCAAGTCTAAAAAATTCTTGAGAAACTCAACTTCTAAATTTTCTGAGCATCTTTAGTGGCCTAAAGTACGGTCAATCTTTTTCAGCACACAGTGTCATTCTCCAGGAGAATGCTTGCCTGTCACACAGGGGTCATGTGTTCAAATACAAAGCAACATAATTTTTTAAACAAAGGTGCATGTTCTGCGAGCATTGCAAAGAAGTATAAAATACATAAAGATAGAGAAAAGATGGTAGCACTCAAAATTGGTAATCGTTAGATCATTGGCTTGAATCTCGTTTCAAGTAAGAGGTGCATGGTGTCAATGGGCCATAGGCAGTTCAGGCATTAGGTAATGAGGTAGCGCAATGAAGAATAGAAAATAGTATTTCCCGGTTTAGTACTTCGCACAATGTAAGGTATGTGCTTCGATGCAATCAAGCAGATGATGAAGTGTCTCTCTCTAATGTACTTGTACAATTCTTACAAAGTTGTTAATGTTTTGGTCTTCAGTCCTGAGACTGGTTTGATGCAGCTCTCCATGCCAATCTATCCTGTGAAAGCTCCTTCATTTTCCAGTAACTACTGCAACCTACATCCTTCTGAATCTGCTTAGTGTATTCATCTCTTGGTCTCCCTCTACGATTTTTACCCTCCACGCTGCCCTCCAATGCTAAATTTGTGATCCCTTGATGCCTCAGGACATGTCCTACCAGCCGATCCCTTCTTCTAGTCAAATTGTGCCACAAACTTCTCTTCTCCCCAATCCTATTCAATACCTCCTCATTAGTTACGTGATCTACCCACCTAATCTTCAACATTCTTCTGTAGCACCACATTTCGAAAGCTTCTATTCTCTTCTTGTCCAAACTATTATTGTACATGTTTCACTTCCATACATGGCTACACTCCATACAAATACTTTCAGAAACGACTTCCTGACACTTAAATCTATACTCGATGTTAACAAATTTCTCTTCTTCAGAAATGCTTTCCTTGCCATTGCCAGTCTACATTTTATATCCTCTCTACTTCGACCATCATCAGTTATTTTGCTCCCCAAATAGCAAAACTCCTTTACTACTTTAAGTGTCTCATTTCGTAATATGATTCCCTCAGCATCACCCGACTTAATTCGACTACATTCCATTATCCTTGTTTTGCTTTTGTACAAAGTAGTAGTAGAAATTTGATAGTTAATGAAATTGGATCCCTACTTTAGTCTGGTGACATCATAAAAAACTGTCATGGGACAAGAAATTGATGAATATGACAGATTATTAAATGAAGGCTTAACAGACTGAACGGATATAATCTTTAAAATCTATGCTAGGAGAATATAATGTTAAAGATACTAACACTGCTCTTGGATTTGATAGAACAGTCCATATCTTCAACAAAATATCCTTGTGGTCCCCAATTCTTTTCCACATATTGTGAAGTATTCTGATATTCATCTTATGTGGTGTAATTAATCTTTATATTTTTAAACCCCTCACCTTTCCTCATAGGATGCTTTCATTCCGAACACTATATCGGTCACACAGGTTTAATGCGAAAAAAATTCACAATGTATGAGAATCTTTAGCAAAACACTTAAAAAAACTTGGAACAACAATCTCAATACATTAGCCATTTCACAATCAATCAATTCTTTCTACAAAGACAAATGTTTTTCTCAGGACAGCTCTATCCTCCTCTGCTCATGTTTTTATTCACTCTTTCTGATTCTTACTTCTTATATTCACTTGAAAATCACATTCATCTCTATATTATTGTTTTTGTTCATTATGACTATTGGACTTACTGTGATTAGTGTCACGCAAGGTCCGGAAACTTCTTGATGTATAACAGTATCGACAAATTAAAATTCTGAGCTGCACGAATCTGTCCTCAAATTTTATGGCAACATTATCATGCTATTCACAGTACTAGCATTTCTGCTTACATTGCCAGGCATCAGAACAACAGTATCTCATGCATGTCTTGTTATGTCCTTGGGCAACAGAATTACATCATATCCCTCAAAGTGTGTAGCAACTTTTCACTCTGATGACTGGTGACTGGTGACAAAGTACCATGGCTTACATTTCATGATACACTGAAAGCAATGAAAGAGAGTCATCCTGATTCACGACTGCTCAGCTGCCACACTCAGCTCACAGCCACTAGTTGGAGATGGTTCAAGGTGTTCCTCAGATACACTCAACAGGACTGATGTCAACTGACCTGGGAAAGAAATAGGCCGAGCATGGAGAAGCTTCTTGTATCTGCTGTGTATTGCTCAAACCATTCTGACACTATTTTTCTAAAGAGTGCTGTTAACAAACAAATGGATACACTTGATTTGACAGTGGGTTTCAGCATCATACGCTGGTCGTATCTTAGCATATGATACAGAGGTATATTACACTACAAGCACTATTTTACATTACGCTTTTGTGTAAGACACTTCGTGTGTTGACATTTTGTTTTCATTTTGTTACTGTTTTAACATGGAACAATATTTCAGACGGTATTTCGAAATGAAAATTAAAGCTTTACATTGCTTTGTTGTGATGCTACACATCCATAAACCATTCCTCTTATAATCCGACCTGTTTTGCATTCTGACCATGCTCCTTAGACCTTAGGGAATGGATTAGTGAGGTTCTACTGTATATTATATGCAACTGTTAGCAACAACATGAATCAAGGACCTTGCCGTTGGTGGGGGGCTTGCGTGCCTCAGCGATACAGATAGCTGTACCATACGTGCGACCGCAACGGAGGGGTATCTGTTGAAAGGCCAGACAAACGCGTAGTTCCTGAAGAGGCGCAGCAGCCTTTTCTGTAGTTGCAGGGTCAACAGTCTGGATGATTGACTGATATGGCCTTGCAACACTAACCAAAATTGCCTTGCTGTGCTGGTACTGCGAACGGCTGAAAGTAAGGGGACACAACAGCTGTAATTTTTCCCGAGGGCATGCAGCTTTTACTTTCTGGTTAAATGATGATGGCATCCTCTTGGGTAAAATATTCTGGAGGTAAAGTAGCCCCTATTCGGATCTCTGGGTGGGGACTACTCAGGAGGACGTTGTTATCAGGAGAAAGAAAACGGACTGTGGAACGTCAGATTCCTTAACCAGGCAGGTAGGTTAGAAAATTTAAAAAGGGAAATCGATAGGTTAAAGTTAGATATAGTGGGAATTAGTGAAGTTCGGTGGCAGGAGGAACAAGACTTCTGGTCAGGTGAATATAGGTTTATAAATACAAAATCAAATAGGGGTGATGCAGGAGTAGGTTTAATAATGAATAGGAAAATAGGAATGCGGATAAGCTGCTACAAACAGCATAGTGAACGCACTATTGTGGCCAAGATAGATACGAAGCCCACGCCTACCACAGTAGTACGAGTTTATATGCCATCTAGCTCCACAGATGATGAAGAGATTGATGAAATGTATGATGAGATAAAAGAAACTATTCAGATAGTGAAGGGAGACGAAAATTTAATACTCATCGGTGACCGGAACTCGATAGTAGGAAAAGGACGAGAAGGAAACGAAGTAGGTGAATGTGGAATGGGAGTAAGGAATGAAAGAGGCAGCCGCCTGGTAGAATTTTGAACAGAGCATAACTTAATCATAGCTAACACTTGGTTCAAGAATTATAAAAGAAGGTTGTATACATGGAAGAAGCCTGGAGATACTGACAGGTTTCAGATAGATTATATAATGGTAAGATAGAGATTTAGGCACCAGGTTTTAAATTGTAAGACATTTCCAGGGGCAGTTGTGGACCCTGACCACAATCTATCGGTTATGAACTGTAGATTAAAACTGAAGAAACTGCAAAAAGGTGGCAATTTAAGGAGATGGGACCTGGATAAACTGAAAGAACCAGAGGTTGTACACAGTTTCAGGGAGAGCATAGGGGTACAATTGACAGGAATGGGGGAAAGAAATACAGTAGTAGAAGAATGGGTAGCTCTGAGGGATGAACTAGTGAAGGCAGCAGAGGATCAAGTAGGTAAAAAGACGAGGGCTAGTAGAAATCCTTAGGTAACAGAAGAAATATTGAATTTAATTGATGAAAGGAGAAAATACAAAAATGCAGTAAACAAAGCAGGCAAAAAGGAATACAAACATCTCAAAAATGATATCGACAGGATGTGCAAAATGGTTAAGCAGGGATGGCTAGAGGAAAAATGTAAGGATGTAGAGGCTTATCTCACTAAGGGTAAGATAGATACTGCCTACAGGAAAATTAAAGAGACCTTTGGAGAAAAGAGAACCACTTGCATGAATATCAAGAGCTCAGATGAACCCCTGTTCTAAGCAAAGAAGCGAAAGCAGAAATGTGGATGGAGTATATAGAGGGTTTATACACGGGCGATGTACTTCAGGACAATATTATGGAAATGGAAGAGGGTGTAGATGAAGATGAAATGGGAGATATGATACTGCGTGAAGAGTTTGACAGAGCACTGAAAGACCTGAGTCGAAACAAGGCCCCGGGAGTAGGCAACATTCCATTAGAACTACTGACAGCCTTGGGAGAGCCAGTCCTGACAAAACTCTACCATCTGGTGAGCACGATGTACGAGACGCGCGAAATATCCTCAGACTTCAAGAAGAATATAATAATTCCAATCCCAAAGAAAGCAGGTGTTGACAGATGTGAAAATTACCGAACTATCAGTGTAATAAGCCACGGATGCTAAATACTAACATGAATTCTTTACAGACAAATGGAAAAACTGGTAGAAGCTGACCTTGGGGAATATCAGTTTGGATTTCGTGGAAATGTTGGAACACGTGAGGCAATACTGACCCTACGACTTATCTTAGAAAATAGATTGAGGAAAGGCAAACGTACGTATCTAGCATTTGTAGCCTTAGAGAAAGCTTTTGACAATGCTGACTGGAATCCTCTCTTTCAAATTCTGAAGGTGGCGGGGGTAAAATACAGAGAGCGAAAGGCTATTTACAATTTGTACAGCAAACAGAAGGCAGTTATAAGAGTCGAGAGGCATGAAAGGGAAGCAGTGGTTGGGAAGAGAGTGAGACAGGGTTGTAGCCTATCCCCGATGTTATTCAATCTGTACATTGAACAAGCAGTAAAGGAAACAAAAGAAAAATTCCGAGTAGGAATTAAAATCCACGGAGAAGATATAAAAACTCTGAGGTTCGCCAATGACATTGTAATTCTGTCAGAGACAGCAAAGGACTTGGAAGAGCAGGTGAACGGAATTGACGGTGTCTTGAAAGGAGGATATAATATGAACATCAACAAAAGCAAAACGAGGACAATGGAATGTAGTCAAATTAAATCGGGCGATGCCGAGAGAATTAGATTAGGAAATGAGATGCTTAAAGTAGTAAAGAAGTTTTGCTATTTGGGGAGCAAAATAACTGATGATGGTCGAAGTAGAGAGGATATAAAATATAGACTGGCAATGGCAAGGAAAGTGTTTCTGAAGAAGAGAAATTTGTTAACATCGAGTATAGATTTAAGTGTCAGGAAGTCGTTTCTGAAAGTATTTGTATGGAGTGTGGCCATGTATGGAAGTGAAACGTGGATGATAAATAGTTTAGACAAGAAGAGAATAGAAGCTTTCGAAATGTGGTGCTACAGAAGAATGCTGAAGATTAGATGGGTAGATTACATAACTAATGAGCTATTGAATAGAACTGAAGAGAAGAGACATTTGTGGCACAACTTGACTAGAAGAAGGGATCGGTTGGTAAGGCCTATTCTGAGGCATCCAGGGATCACCAGTTTAGTATTGGAGGGCAGCGGGGAGGGTAAAAATCGTAGAGGGGGACCAAGAGATGAGTACACTAAACAGATTCAGAAAGATGTAGGTTGCAATAGGTACTGGGAGATGAAGAACTTTGCACAGGATAGAGTAGCATGGAGAGCTGCATCTAACCAGTGTCTGGACTGAAGACAACAACAACAACAACAACAACAACAACAACAACAACAGCAGCAGCAGCAGCAGCAACAGCAACACCTATCAACAACACGTTACTGTGCAGCGGAGATGTTTCCAGGAGTGGTAGTTCTCACTGAATTGAAGTGCTTGTGGTACACCTTTGACACAGTGGCAGGATAATAGTTAAGTACCAGTGGAACCTCAGGGATGGAGTGTCCTATCCATAAGGGCTATGCAAACTGACTGTGGCCAAATGTGCAGATACTGTTTTGGCAAGCCAAACCTGTGCTTGACTGTCATACTAGGGTATGTCATTTTAGAGAGCAAAAATCAAATTTTGAGATATTTGTGAATGAGAGGGTCCAAAAAAGAGCCTTTTGATGTGTAATATCCTGATTTAAAAGGTTTTTCGTTCTTGATACACATTTCGCTCAGTGAACTTGCACTTGATTATAATGTGTATGTAAAATTCCAACAAAAGGGGATAAATTAATATAAATTAAAGCAAAATTTGATCAAAAATTGGTTTAACGAACTCAAATAATTTTCTTCATATTCTGTCTCTATTATCAAACACTTAAAACACTTTGTAACAAATGTAAAAAGCTTCAGTTGTTAATATTCATCAAATGCTGCTTTGATTCATTCCTAGAAATGATTCTTCTGTGTGCTTCCTGACCTCCGATGTATCATCCTTGTATCTCAGGAGTACACACTTTGACAGATGCCATTGTTCCTTGCGTCACACCCCTGCAAGGGCAGTTTCTGCACGAGCTATCGCCTGTATTTGACACACTTACATGACAGATGGTTTGAAAATGGACACATGCATCTGAAGCTACTCACCATCAAAAAATATAAAATAGGTACTTCTCAATGCAACTTATGACAAAGCTATAACCATTTATTTCAATTTCTCATTTCTGTTGTTTTGAGTTTACAAGTAAGTGAAAGTTCATATACTTTTTCTGACCAGCGTATCAATTCCAAAAGTGAAGTTGCATAGGGATTCAGTATAGGTGTCTTCCTAGAGTGAACAGACAGGTCTGATATATCATTATCTTCATTCCTCATTTTCTGGTTCCCCGCTTTTCTTTCTTCTCAGGCTTCTCTGCATAAAAGTACCTGAAGCACCATTTCACTAAATGTGAACCACAATGAATGTTGTATTGCCGGCACAAAAATATCCATGACTGCCTTCTTCAGGGATTTTAGAAGCCTCAGTTGATGAATTTCGAGTTGACTGCAAACCACCAGGGATAGCAAATGGCAATAACAAGCACTTGTAATGCCATCAAATTGTTACCTTTCAGACCATGTTTCCAAAGCCATATCCGCCAAATTCTATTTGCTGTTGTTAACCACCGAGAATGACTTTCAGGACCAATTTCTAACACTGCCATATCAGTTGGAAGTGCACCTGTCCTTATAGCCTGGCTTACCTTGTAACCATAAGCCTGATCTTTGTCAATAGTGTCACTTGGTGGAACCAGAATCTCTGGAAAGGAAATTCTGAGAAATGATGGATTGATTTCAAGTTCTGTTGCACTATCAAGCAAATTGTCAAGCTTACCACTCCTCTTGCTGTTAGACAAAGTTTTCCCATTAAACTGTTTGATCAAGGGCTCAAAGATATCCATTAGTATAAAGAGCACAAACCAACCAGATGAGTTTATGGTTCAGCTCTGTCTCAACCCAACGCATTGACTACTCCTTCCCAACCAGTGTCAGAATTCATTAAGTCACCACCAATTGTCTGCTAACTTATATCAATGCTGTTTCTCCTTAAAAAATTCACAAGATGGTTTCCTTTTTGTTACATCAGTCTCTGGAGTAAAATAGCAAAGTTACCTTTCATCTGGCTGACTGCAAACAGTGTTTCGCAATAATTGGAGACAGATAACTTGGGTTAGCTGCTTGTAACAGAACTTCAGTGGAATCTTGGCACCCATCAAAGAAGAAACATTCCATCTCGCCTATTCTGCATTGATCATGAAATTCTTCATTAAGTGATTCATGACTTTCTGCTGCGTCCTTTTTACTTTATTGTGATCAACTGTGGGTCTCCTGTCTCCCTCCATGATTAATCCAGCATCCAATATACAGGGTGGTCCATTGATAGTGACCGGGAAAAATATCTCCCGAAATAAGCATCAAACGAAAAAACTACAAAGAACGAAACTCATCTGGCTTGAAGGGGGAAACCAGATGGCGCTATGGTTCGCCCGCTAGATGGCGCTGCCATAGATCAAACAGATATCAACTGCGTTTTTTTAAAATAGGAACCCCCATTTTTATTACATATTCGTGTAGTATGTAAATAAATATGAATGTTTTAGCTGGACCACATTTTTCGCTTTGTGATAGATGGCACCGTAATAATCACAAACGTGTAAGTACGTGGTATGATGTATCATTCCGCCTGTGGAGACGCTATTTGCTTCGTGATACATTACCCGTGTTAAAATGGACCGTTTACCAATTCTGGAAAAGGTCAATATCCTGTTGATGTATGGCTATTGTGATCAAAATGCCCAACGGGCATTTGCTATGTATGCTGCTTGGTATCCTGGATAACATCACCCAAGTGTCTGGGCAGTTCGCCGGATAGTTACGTTATTTAAGGAAACAGGAAGTGTTCAGCCACATGTGAAACGTCAACCACGACCTGCAACAAATGATAATGCCCAAGTAGGTGTTTTAGCTTCTGTCGCAGCTAATCCGCACATCAGATGCAGACAAATTGCACGAGGATCAGGGATCTCAAAAATGCCGGTGTTGAGAATGCTACATCAACATCAATTGCACCCGTACTATATTTCTATGCACCAGGAATTGCATGGCGACGACTTTGAACGTTGTGTACAGTTCTGCCACTGGGCACAAGAGAAATTACGGGACAATGAAAGTTTTTTTGCACGCGTTCTATTTAGCGATGAGGCGTTATTCACCAACAGCGGTAACGTAATCCGGCATAATATGCACTATTGGGCAACGGAAAATCGACGATGACTGTGACAAGTGGAACATCAGTGACCTTGGCGGGTTAATGTATGGTGCGGCATTATGAGAGGAAGGATAATTGGCCCCCATTTTCTCGATGGCAATCTAAATGGTGCAATGTATGTTGATTTCCTACGTAATGTTCTACCGATGTTACTACAAGACATTTCACTGCATGATAGAATGGCGATGTACTTCCAACATGATGGATGTCCGGCACATAGCTCGCGTGCGGTTGAAGCGGTATTGAATAGCATATTTCATGACAGGTGGATTGGTCGTCGAAGCACCATAGCATGGCCCGCACTTCCACCGGATTTGACGTCCCCGGATTTCTTTCTGTGGGGAAAATTGAAGGATATTTGCTATCGTGATCCAACGACAACGCCTGACAACATGCGTCAGCGCATTGTAAATGCATGTGCGAACATTACGGAAGGTGAACTACTCACTGTTGAGAGGAATGTCGTTACACGTATTGCCAAATGCATTGAGGTCGATGGACATCATTTTGAGCATTTATTGCATTAATGTAGTATTTACAGGTAAGCATGCTGTAACAGCATGCTTTCTCAGAAATCTTAAGTTCACAAAGATACATCTATCACATTTGAACAACCAAAATAAAATGTTCAAACGTACCTATGTTCTGTATTTTAATTTAAAAAACCTACCTATTACCAACTGTTTGTCTAAAATTGTGAGCCATATGTTTGTGACTATTACAGCGCCATCTATTCCAAAACAAAAAAGTGGTCCAACTAAAACATTCATATTTCTTTATGTACTACATAAATATGTAATAAAAACTGGGGGTTTCTATTTAAAAAAAAAACGCAGTTGATATCCGTTTGATCTATGGCAGCGCCATCTAGCGGGCCAACCATAGCGCCATCTGATTTCCCCCTTCAAGTTAGACAAGTTTCGTTCTTTGTAGTTTTTTTGTTTGACACTTATTTCGTGATATATTTGGCCTAGTCACAATCAATGGACCACCCTGTCTGTATAGTTGTTGTAATGGCAGCTGCAGCACATAGAGTGACATCATACCTATTACTTTGCATTGCAACATTGCACAATAGTAATGTATTATACTAACTTGTACTTCAAGTAGAAGGTACATCAGAATCTTCACACGATACTGGTACTTCAAGCAGAGGGTAAATCATAGTCATCCCGTAATATCTGCAAGGAGTCTTTCAGAGTCTTCATCCTTAACATCAGTAGCCTCTTCACATTTTTTTGGAGAAAAGAATTTCATTTTACACATTTTTTTGGAGAAAAGTATTTCATTTTACTGTAATGTTAACTCTTTCTTCATTTTCTGCCAATACTCGGAAATTCCACTTAATTCATTTTCTCGACTCTTGTGTTTTTTTTTAATTTGTCTTCTGTGCTCGAGTAGATCTGGTATTCCAATCTGAGGCCATCCAACAGAGCCAACTTTCTTTGAACTTGAATAAACACCAGTTCTCTGACATGGAGCAGGAGATGTGCACTCCATATTTACGATGTACACTCCATATTTACAGTTAGCATCACCTAGACGTGGATCCTCAAATTCTGAATATACCTTAACCTCACTCTCGCAATTGAGGATGTCAATGATGATGATGATGATGATGATGATGACGATGACGTTTGGATTGTGGGACTCTCAAATGCTCGGTTATCAGCACCCGTACAAATTCCCAATCTTTACACAGTCCAATCTTGCCACTTTCATGAATGATGATGAAATGACGAGGACAATACAAACACCCAGTCACCTGGCAGAGAAAGTCCTCAATCCATTTCTTGTAAATAGAATTGGGAATTGCTAATCAATATTATCACCACAGCCCCCTCAGTTTTTGAAAAACCAAGTCAACATGTTTGACACGCCCTATTGTCACACTGGGATCAGTATACAATCTGCAAGCATTCGAGTCATTCGATTCACCAAATTATGCCATTCATCATAGCGACAGAAGAGCTCTCTCTCTCAAACACTCATTTGTAACTAATTAAAACTGTTCATGAACATCTAACATTAAACACTGACAAATAGGGAAATAAAATACAGTCTCTTTCAACAGCCAGTTTTCATTTTCATCCCTCTCATAGTAAGGTGATTTCCTTAGCGTGATTGACTAATGAAACTGCAAGTGTATCATCAAATGAAATTTGATGTTTTGTAAGACTTAGCCCATTATATTATTATAATGCTTTTCTTCTTATATTTAAATTTTCATTAATTTAAAAGAAATCAATACTATTTAATGTCCTGTCACTGTAAATATAGCCTCCTCAGCCCTGTTATGCTCAGATGGCTCTTTGCAGTCCAGATGTTATTTATACACCTGCAACATATTACATTCACACTAGTATAAGATAAAGTTTTTCCAAGATTCATCAACTGAAAAACACAAGGTCATCTTCCATTCACAAATTAGACTATTGCTGCTGAGGTCAATTTTTATATTGTGTAATAGGTTAATACAAGGGTTCTGTCACATTTACATATAAAGCTTTGGCAAATTCAATTTAAAAAATTGAAGGAAGTTGACTATGCCCTTTCAAAGGAACCATCCCAGCATTTGCCTGAAGTGATTTAGGGGAATCACGGAAAACCTAAATCAGGAAGGCCGGACACGGGTCTGAACTGTCGTCCTCCCGAATATGAGTCCAGTGCGCTAACCACTGTGCCACCTCACTCATTACGACTCCTGCCAGTTCAGCTGGAAAGAATGATTCTCTTTGTTTATATTGACAGTGTTGTACCAACTGTGAACTGTGGCAATCGAAAACAGGTGCAAAATACAGTCATAAGAAACAGTATGTTAAGAAACACAAATCTATGAGTTTTCAGTGTACAACTGGTTCACTCAGGCAGTGTGACGCCTACTTTAGATTAATGGTGGACTCATGAAGAAGAGAACACAAACAAATACGCAGCAAGAAGAAAATTTGGTGTCACAGAAATGAATGTTCACAGGTGGCATCCACTGGAGAACAAATTAAAGAACCCGAGTGCCACACACAAAACTTTGAAAGGACCACAGCAGAGAAAGTTTCATTAATTGGAGCAACAGGATGTACAGTATGTACAAGAGAAATGCACTGAATGCTTCCCAATTAATTGAAAAATTACCCAAATGAAGGCACCAGAGATAAATAGGTATTTTCCAACAACATGGATAGCAGAATACTGGTTGGTGTGGAAGGATGATGAATATGGCTGTGCTATTATGATGCAGAATAACGCTAACTATGGAATTTCCAGCAGCACTTGACAAAAAACTATGTGTGTATTGGTGTTACATAATCAATCTACAGAAACAGCTAGGTCATATGGGCAAGGCCGATCAGACATCTATTTCATCTGGCGCCACATGTCACCGTTGATGTGAAAGGGATTAAAAATGCTACTACAAGTAGTTCTGGCAATGAAAAGGCCAGAATAAAACTAATGCTGGGTGCCCTAGATGATGGAAGGAAGCGTTATTCTTTGCAGGAAAACGATATCAAACAAAAATCTACCTGCACATCTCATCTTTTCATGCCAGGAAATGGAAAGAATAGAAGATCAGGGTTTAACATCCAAACGACATCGAGGTCATCAGAGATGGAGCACAAGCTTAGAATGTGCCACAGCTGGGGAAGGAAATCAGCTGTGCCTTTTTAAACGAACGATCCAGGCGTTTGCCTGGAGGGATTTAGGGAAATCACGGAAAATCTAAATCTGGATGCCCAGACTGTGACTTGTACCATCGTCCTCCCTAATGCAAGTCCAGTGTGCTAACCACGTAACCACCTCATTCGGTACCAAGAAGATAGATGGATGAAAAATGAACTGATACTACATTGGTTGAAGGCTGTTTGGAACAGAATATAAGAATCTTTGCTTAGGAGAAGGAAAATGCTGATGCTAGATTCATTCAAAGGACACCTTACCCACCAAGTGAAGGTCAGATAGAAAACAGCAACACAGACCTGGTAATAATTCCTAGCAGCACGATTTCACAAATTGAAGCAATGGATGTTGTGAATGTTTTAATTTTTACCTGTGACACCTTTACAGTGAGTGCCTTCTGCACAGACACCATGCCCTTACTTCAGGCAACAAGTTAAAGGAAACCTCAATAGCCATGCTGTGTCATCAGATCCATGCTGTCTAGCACAGAATCTTATGTGAATCTATTGTGAAAGGAATCAGAAAGTGTTGCATAAACTATGTAAACTATGCCACGGAAGGCTGAGATGACGACATACTATGGAAAGAGTGTCAGGAAGGAAGAAATGCCATTATGCTTACAAACCAATGTTGGGCAATGAAAACTTTGAACTCCTGTTTCTTAAAATTTCCAGGTGAAACAAAAAAGTTTTATTAAAAAATAATATAAAATGATATATAAAGTTGCTACGTATGTAACAGTATAGTACAATCCTACTTATTTACAGATTACAGAAATCCATGCACTTTCAAAACATCTGTTTCATCACAGAGTTACGGGTTACCGAAATTACAAGTTTTCTCACAGACAGGCAAAGTTACGAGTTTTTCATTGCCTATCATCGAACTAAAGATGTTGATTCCAGTGATTATGATTGATGTGTGTGTGTGGTGTACAATGGTAGTAGCAATGGGTGCCAGCTAACATGTAGACAGTGTGATCATTTGCTTTCTAGATTGCATTTATACCTGGCACTACTTTACACTCTACAATATACATTCAAACAAATGATTCATCCACCAACAGTCATCCGCTGGAAGGCAGTAGGGGACGGAGCGCCAGTGAGGTCAGTCAGTTGGGGATGGAGTTCAGTCGAGGACAAGGCAGGAGTCAGGATGGAACTCCAGTGAGGTCTGCACAGCCAGTACTCGCCTGACCGCTGGTGACACACATGCACTGTCCAACGGAAGGAGATTGGAGCAGGAACGACTCTTGGTTGGTCGTTCGGTCGGTCGTCTCATGAGGCGATGTGTATTTGGTCTTTTGACAATACTTGGGCCTCATCAGTTGGTCATCTTGCCAGACATGGGTCGGTTCCTTCCTTGTGCAGAGATGTCGGGTAGCCAATGGGCTGGTGTTCCCTCTGCATGGTTGGGTCCGAGCCAGTGTGCCCAGGTCGCCGTGTCTCCAAGTTCCGAATGGAAATGGAGTTGAATCAGGTTGGAGCTGCAGTCAGCTTCAGATAGCCAAGACTCGCCCGACTGTTGCCGACACATGTAACTTGAGTGGGAACAACCTGGGTTGGTCGTCTCATCCGACGATGTCTATCTGGTCACCGGTGTGTGTCGAACTGATTCGTCCTTGTTCTTCCACAGTGATTGCTTTTATGATTGTTCGAGTTCTTGTGGAAGTGTGTTTACGTGGAACCGTGTGTAGCTTCAGTGATTTCCACTGAGCGAATAAATTCTGTCTGCATACTGGAGTAGGCAGTTGGTCGGTTGCGACAGGGGGAATTGATTACGTTGTTAGTTGGTTCTTCAGCCGTCCCTAGATCATGTTGCCACCCCATTATTTAGTGTTTTACTTGGCTGCCTGTCTCACCTGAACTGTTGTTAGAGTTTCCTCCCCAGACCAACCCTTGGAACACTTCTGAGCACCACCATTTGTTTGTGATTGTCATTTTATTTGGTCACAGGTACAGTGCCAAGCCTTCAGCTGTGTATTTAATATTGTCTGTTTTATGTTTAGTATATGGCCTTCCGACTTCATGACAACTATTTTAAGATTAGGCCTTCAGCCGTGTTTGTTTCAGAATCTGTGGCTTTAATATGTAAATCCTTTTCTGTAAGGTTTCACTATAATTATCTTGAATTCTTGAAACAGCCTTCAGCCGTGATCTGTAAATGTTTATCTTAAGGTGGTCTTTAATTATTCTTGGGTAATTGTTTGGGCCTTCAGCCTACAAGATACTTCAAGTTTTCTTAAGATGTTTTTGTTGTACTGTGTAAAAGCTTATCTTTAAAGCCTCTCTTTTATTATTTTAACTTTTTAAACATAGCTGCACAACAGCAATGGATTCACGTAATAAAATTATAAACAGCCGACCAGTTGCAATGGATAAAGAAATTCTTTACCTAGGTTTCGACAAATATAAATTTGTCTTCTTCAGAAGGTAGCCTAAGGACAATGAACATCACAGCTTACATTAGAAAAGTATGAAACTTTTAAGCCAAGGATAAATTTTAACACAAATTAGAGAACTCTTGCATTACAGAAGTATGATAATGATGACTAGTACTTATAATTTTACGTTAGTAAGGACTAGTGTACCATCGCCGTTTTTACTGTGTAAAAAAATTTTTATTGAGCTTTCAGCCGAAGGATTTATTTGAATTTTTCTTAATATGGCCTTTAGCCGAAAATTGTAAACACTTGGCTTCTAAAGAAATTCCTTAGCTGATCTGAAATATTATTTCGGCCTTTAGCCGAGAAGATATCGCAATTTTACTTAAGTAAGGCATTCAGCTGTTACTCTAAATACTGGTGTTTTAAAAGGAATCATTTAAACTTATTCTGGAGAAGTTACCTGGGCCCTCAGATGTGAATTGATCTTTGTTGTTTTAAAGAGAAACTGTACATTAGTTTGAGCAATAAAGTTGTGTGTTCCTGTATAACTAACGGTAATTGACCTTGGCCTCTTTCCACAACCTGATCCGCTCTGATCTGCGACAATCAGGTTTCAATGTCAGCCATCACACAGAGCACTGAAACCCAGAATTATTTTTCTGCATCTGCTACATATAAGGAGCAATCAAACGAAAACGAGACTGACGGGAAAAGCGAACTGATTATTACTTCAAAAGTAATCACCGTACTGTTAATACATTTATCCCACTGTGAGGCAAGATGGTCAGTGCTATCATGGAAAAATGATTGCTGTTGGCTACAGAACTATGATTGTACTCAGGTGTTCCATCTTCTAATCTGAAGCAAACTGATGGCCAAATATGCCTTTCTTATGGGCTCCAAAAATATGGAAATCAGCTGGGGAGAGATCAGGACTCTATGGAGGATGTGTAAGGTCTTCCCAGAACAACTTCTGCAGCGTAATCGAAACAAGCTGCCAACGCCAACAGAATGCCCATCCACATGTTGCTGAAGTTGTTTTGAATATGTTACAGACACACCCGAGTACTGTCATAGCTCCGGTGGCAACTGCAAATATTTTTCCATGAAGACACTGACTATCTTCTCTCACAGTGGGATAAACGAAATAAATTATAGCAGTTACTTTTGAAATAATAAACAACTTACTCACATCTTTTCCCATGTGTCTTGAATTCATTTGACTACCGCTTATAGTTTACAGGAGGAAATTCATTCACTGAGTGTAAGATTTATGTGACCAGGTGTCAACACATTGCCAGTTCCAGCACTTCAACGTCAGCTGTCAACCTGTTCCAGCAGTTCTGCAGTTGCCTACAAGTTATCTATAGTTGCTGAACAGTTACGGTCATCAGACATTTTACACTATATGTGGAACATTATTTAAAGTGATAATCAAAGAGTTAAACTGTTGAGAGACTGAAATTAAACTTGCTAAACTGCACTCCATTCTGAACTCCAATGAAGTTACTTAGCAATCATCTACTATAGTACATTAGATTAGGTTCATCAGTGCCATGACCTCCTCACAAAGCAAAAGCTGAGTCTATTTCCTGATGTACATTCTTTTAATAAATGATTGTTATTGTAGTTATGTGTTGTCAACAGTGAATTGTTTTAGAGTTATTGCCCTGTGAAGAGTTTGCAGCAAATGAGCAAGCAGAGAACTTCCGATTAGCTACAGATATATGAGGTGGGGGAGTCACTTCCTTTATATTGGGCAGCACCCTAATGTATACACAAGATAAATGGTAATGAGAAAAAAACAGAGGAATATTCTCATCAGTTTCACATAAGTGGCACTGAGGAAAACCACTGTCAGTACATAAACTGGCGATAGGAAAAAGTCCCGGCGATAGGAAAAAGTCCCGGCGATAGGAAAAAGTCCCGGCGATAGGAAAAGTCCCGGCGATAGGAAAAAGTCCCGGCGATAGGAAAAAGTCCCGGCGATAAGAAAAGTCCCGGCGATAAGAAAAGTCCCGGCGATAAGAAAAGTCCCGGCGATAAGAAAAGTCCCGGCGATAAGAAAAAGTTCGGGCAATAACATAAATTGGCAACAAAGAAAACATGTCACAATGAGCGATGAAATTTCAAGAGGATTTAAGACAGGTTTGCCACTTTTGCATTATAACTGGCCACCAAATTTGGGGTGAATGCACTGACATTTTTGTGGCAACATTTACTTTAGAGCATAACAATTTCCTTGGACTGATAATATAATTTCTTTTCACAAAAAAAATCAAACAATGGAAAATCCAGAATCGAAGATGACAACATGGTGAAAAGGATAGTTGTTACTCTCATACACAGGAGATGACAAATCACAGAAAGACACAACAAAAAGATTTTCAGAAAGTTTCAACCAACAAAGCCTTACACAAAAGTAGAAAACACACACACACACACACACACACACACACACACACACACACAGTCTCTTGCAGCTAGAGCCAGATTGTGAGCAGCAGGGCATTACGAGAGAGGCAACAGGGTGGTGGTAAGGAAGAGGCTGGGCAGGAAGGGGGAGGGATAGGAGGGTAGGAGTGGGGGACAGTTAAGTGCTGCTGGGAGGGTGCAGGGACGAGGTGGAGAGTGGGGGCAGGTAGGTGCAGTCGGGAGGTTAGACGGAGGGCGGGGAAGAGAACGGGGCATGTGCAGGGGTTAGTGGAAAAGGAGAGAAGTAAAAAACCTGGTTGCATTGATGGAATAGAGGTCTATGTAGTGCAGAAACAGGAATAGGGAAGGGGCTAGATGGGTAAGGACATGACTAACAAAAGCTGAGGATAGGAAGGTTACGGGAACGTAGGATATATATAGGGAGTGTGTTCCCACATGCGAAATTCAGAAAAGCTGGTGTTGGTGGGAAGGATCCAGAGGATCCAAATGGCACAGGTTGTGAAGCAGTCATTTAAATGAAAAATGTTGAGTTGGGCAGCGTGCAGGGGAGGTTCAGTTGTTTCTTGGTCACAGTTTGTCAACAACTATTCATGCAGACAGACAGCTTGTTGGTTGCCATGCCTACATATGTGGCAGCACAGTGATTGGGGCTTAGCTTGTAGATCACATGATTTGTTTCACAGGTAGCCCTGCCTTTGATAGGATAGGTGATGTTTGTGACAGGACTGGAATAGGTGATGGTGGGAGGATGTATGGGACAGGTCGTGCCTCTAGGTTTATTATGGGGATATGAGCCATGAGGCAAGAAGCTGGGTGCAGGGGTTGAATAGGTTTGGTGGGTGGCGGAATACCACTATTGGAGGAGTGAGAAGGGTAGTGGGTACTACATTTCACATTTCAGGGCACGAGAGGAAGTCGAAACCCTGGCGGAGAATGTAGTGCAGTTGCTCCAGTCCTGGGTGGCTCTGAGTCATGAGGAGAACGCTCCTCTGGGGCCAGACGATGGGGCTTTGGGAGGTGTTGGGTGACTGGGGGGATCTGTTTCTGTTCAAGGTGGAGAATGGCTAGGCTGTATGGAAGGGATTTCTTAGTATGGAATGGGTAACAGCTGGCAAAGTGGAGGTATTGCTAGTGGTTGGTACTGATATAGCCATCTTTGAGGTGGAGGTCAACATCATGGAAGCTGTTTGATGGGTTGAGTGGGAACTGGTGAAGGGAATGGGGGGAGAAGGTGTTGAGGTTCTGGAGGAATGTGAATAGCATTTACTCACCCTCAACCCAGATCACAAAGATGTTATCAATGAATCTGAGCCAGGTGAGGGGTTTGGGATTGTTGGTGTTTAGGAAGGCTTCTTCTGGATGGCCCATGACAGGTTGACATAGGATGGTGCCATGTGGGTGCTCATAGCTGTGACCCGGATTTGTTTGTAGGTAATGCCTTCACAGAAGTAACTTTAGGTGAGGATACAGCTGGCCATGGTGACTAGGAAGGAGCTAGCGGGCTTGGAATCTGTTGAGCATTGGGAAAGGTAGCGTTCAACTGCGGTAAGGCCATGTTCATGACTTTATTTCAGGTGTACTTAAATTCTGGATTCTGTGTGGTGGTGGGACAGAGTTTTGGAGGGTGTGGTAAGTGCAATAAATATGGGAGACAGGGTTTGTCAGCTATGAGGGGACTGGGGGGAGGCAGGTTTGGAGGTTGTTGTAGAGGTGGTGGACAGTGGTAGTCTAAGGCGCGAGTAGGAAGTGAGCAGGTTGGAGAGTATTTTGAGGTGGTGTTGTGCATGTTGCTGTAGTACAAGAGTTTCAATGTGTGTTATGGGATCCAGGAATTTGGGACTGCGTAGCACCATCCTATGCCAACTTGTTCATGGGCCATCTAGAGCAATCCTTCCTAACCACACACAATCCCAAACCCCTCACCTTGTTCAGATTCATTGACGACATCTTTGTGAACTTAGTTGAGCGTGAGGACACACTACCCACATTCCTCCAGAACATCAGCACCTTCTCCCCCATTTGCTTCACCTCTTCCTACCCAACCCATCAAGCCACCTTCCTCAATGTTGAACCACATCTTTGATGATGAGCAGTCCCTCTCGAAATATACCAAGGGTTTCACTGAGGCCTTTATAGATTGTAATTACCCTCCTCACCTTGCACAAAAACAGATCTCCCATGCCTTATTTTTTCAGTCACCCAACACCTCCCAAAGCCCCAGCGTCTGGCCACAAAGCAGCATTGCCCTCATGACTGAGTATCACCCACGACTCAAGCGAATGAAGTACATTCAGCGTAAGGTTTTGACTACCTCTCAGTGTGCCCTGAAATTAGAAATGTCATACCCACTAACCACCCCACTCCTCCCACAGTGGTATTCCGCCGCCCACCGAACATACACAATTTCCTAGTCCACCCCTACACAACTCCTGCTCCCAGCCCCCTTGTCTCATGGCTCATATCCATGTAATAAACCTAGTTGCATGACATCCTCCCACCATCACCTACTTCTGCCCGGTTACAAACAGCACCTATCCCATCAAAGGCAGGGCTACCTGTGAAACCAGTCACTTGATCTACAAGCTAAGCTGCAACCGCTGTGCTGCATTCTATGTTGGCATGACAACCAACAAGCTGTCTGTCTGCATGAATGGCCTCTGACAAACTGTGGCTAAGAAACAACTCGCCCACCCTGTTGCCGAGCATGCTAGTCCAACACGACATTCTTCATTTCAACGACTGCTTCACAGCCTACGCCATCTGGATCATTCCTTCCTACACCAGCTTTTCTGAATTGTGCTGTTGGGAATTTGCCCTGAAATCTATCCTACATTCCCATAACTCTCCTGGCCTCAACCTTCGTTAGCCCCTTCCCTGTTCCCATTTCCGCACTTCCCTGTTCCAATTCCTGCACTACACAGTCCTCAATTCCACCAATCCACCATCTTTTTACTTCTCTGCTTTTCTGCTAACCACCCCTCCCCTCCTCCTCTCCTCTGTGCCGCGTCTAACCTCCCGACTGCGCCTACCTGCTCCCCTCTCCACCTTGTCCCTACACTCTCCCAACAGCACTTTACCATCCCCACCCCTACCCTCCCGTCCATCCACCCTCCCTCTTCCCTACCACCCTCTGTTGCCTCTCCCATAATGCCCTGCTGCTTGCAGTGTATTTCTGTATGTATATTGTCTACTTTTGACAAAGGCCTTGTTGATCTAAAGCTAACTTTCCAACAGTCTTCTTCTTGTGCCTTTCTACAGCTCAACATCTCCACTATATGGTGAGTAGCAACTAACCCTTTCATCATATTGTTACATTCCCATCCTGGATTTTCCGTTGTTTGATTTTGTCTGACAGCTTTTCTTCCATCCTAATCCAGTGTCGTTTTCCTTTTGTTACTATTTTCTAATGCATTACTACACTCAGTGTCCGTCCTACTTTCTCTTCTTTCCTGTGTTTCTCCTATCGCCATACAAACTGTACGACATGCCCTTCTTATGAGCCACTGTATCAACTGTCCTGGCCATGCACAACAGGCATCTACAAGACCATACTGGTTGTCAGTGCAACATCTTATGTCCCACTTTACACCCGCCGACATAATTAATCCATGCTTTCCTATTGATCATTCTCCCTGCGTCATCTTTGCTTATTTTCACGTGTTATTTCCCGCAGCTTTCAGTGCCACATGAACTTGTATCTCATCCTACCAATCCTGCCCAACCTGCCATTCCATACCCTCTCTATACCAGTTCACACCTATTTATCTCTCCTAATCTAGTCCCTTCTGCCGTCCCCCTTCTGACACTTATCCAACCACAGATTGGTAACCCACTGTAAAGTTTTATTTTTATTTTCACTTGATCTCATTATGACTTCACACCAACTTCAGTTGGTTTTCACCCTTCATTATTGGACTACTTCTTCATATTCATCTTGTTTCGCATTGTTTCATCTCATTCTTCCTTTTTGTAATTTTCCCCCACATGTTTATATTTTTGCAAATTTTTTTGAATGTAATTCTTTGTTATTTATTTATTATGACACGGTTTTCCCACCACCACGGATCCTTGCTCCTTCCATCTTCATCAATACAGAACCCAGTCCCACATACTGTTCCTGTGTTGTTGCTTGGCTCATCAAATCCCACCAAATGGTCCTACCATCTAATTACCTCATGGAATCCCTGCAAATGGAATTACCACCAAATTACCCATCTCCGGCTGCCACCCTTCCTTCCACAATGACCTCCATCTGTTCAGATTCTGCCAATCCTTAGCCCTCACTAACAAAGTTCTGAAAAACCAGATAGATCAGGACCAAACCTAATTGCAATATCTTCTCTCCATACATAAAATTCTCCTGCTATGCAATCCCCAATTCCTGGATCCTCTAACACACATCGAAACTCTTGTCCTACAGGAACTAGAACAACATGCACAACGCCACCTCAAAATACTCTCCAACCACTCACTTTCTACTCCCTTAGACTACCACTGTCTATCACCTCCACAACAATCTGCAACCCCCCCCCCCCCCCCCCCCAAAAAAAGCAGACAAACTGTGTCTCGCAGACCTACTACATTTACCCCACAGAACTCGATACACAGTCATGAACCTTTCCTCCAAAAGCCTTAGCCCCGCAGAAGTATCAATTCTTTCCAAAAGTCTCACCTTTTGCCCCATCTGCAAATTCAGTCATGCAGGACTTATTAAAGACTTTCTCTCCTCCTGGTCCCTACAGTGGAAACACTTTTTCGCCACCAACCCAATCAGAGTCAACCAAAGACCAAAGTTGAACCCTGCATGACTAAATTCACTCCTCCATCCAACAGTGATCCACCTCCACTGGCCCCAAATCACCCCCTGTTAACTTCTTAGAATTTCTTAACTTCGATCCTTGCCTTGTCATCAGTCCCAAAATCTTTCAAAACGCAAATCAACCTTACATCCACAGAAAGATTGGCAATCTGCCACCTAAAAACTGATCCCGACCTTATAATCCCACCTGCTGACAAAGGCTCCACCACTGTTGTTTTGAACCGCAAGGATCACCTGGCAGAAGGACTTTGCCAGCTGTCAGATTCATCCACCTACAAACCATGCCACAATGACTCCATTCCAGAAATTCAGCAGGATCCTCAAATCCTTAAGCCCATCCCAGAACCTCTCCTTGGAATCCATCTCTCTCCTGACACCTACTGTTCTCCGCACTCCTATCTTCTAATTGTTTTCTAAAGTCCATAAACCCAATCACCCAGGACACCCCATTGTGGCCGGTTACTGAGCCCCCACTGAGAGAATCTCTGTTCTCGAAGACAACACCTTCAGCCCATTACCCGCAACCTACCGTCCTACATAAAAGATACCAATCATTTCCTCCATTGATTCTCCACAGTCCTGTCTCTTTACCACATGGTGCCCTGCTCATCATTATTGAACACTAATTTTCCCAATGCCCAACATATTTCAAACCTACAACCTCCATCTTAATCACCATGACAAACTATATCCTCGCCACAATGACATCTCTTTTGAAGGCATTACCTACAAACTAATCTGGAGCACAGCTATGGGCACTCGCATGTCACCATTCTATGCCAACCTATTCATGGCCCAAACCCCTCACGTGGTTCAGATTCACTGATGTCATCTTCATGATCTGGAACAAAAGTGAGGACACCCTATTCACATCCGTCCAGAATCTCAACACCTTCTCACCCATTCATTTCACCAGGTCCTAACAAACCAAGCAGCCACATTCCTTGATGTTGACCTCCACCTCAAAGACAGCTACATCAGCACCACTGTATGTATCAAACCACAAGCAATACCGCCACTTCGACAGCCGTTACCCATTCCATAACAGGAAGTCCTTTCCATTCAGCCTAACCACTCGTGGCTATCGCAACTGTAGAAATAAGTGGACCATCTTGAAATACGCCAAGGGTCTCACTGAGGCTATCGCAGTTCATTATTACCCTCCCAACCTTGTACAAGAACAGATCTCCGTGCCTTATCTCTCCGGTCACCCACTACCTACCAAACTACCACGTCCGGCCACATAGGGACACTCCCCTCAAGATTCAGTACCCTCCCCCAGGACTGGAGCAACGGAATTACATCCTCCACCCATGTTTCAACTAACTCTAGTTGTGCCCTACACTGAGAAATGCTCTACCACTATTGTTTCCGACCCTTCCATAGTGGTATTCTGCCACTCATCGATCCTAAACAATATATTCGTCCATCCCTACACATCTCCTGCTCCCAAACTCTCCCCTCACAGCTTATATCCCTGTAAGACACCTAGATGCAAGAACTGTCCCATACATCTTCCCACCATCCTGTCACTATCATAACCTACCCCATCAAAGGCAAGGCTACTTGTGAAACCAGTCGTGTTTCACAAGCTAACCTGCAACCACCGTGCTGCATTCTATGTGGGCACCACACCCAACAAGCTGTCTGTCTGCAAGAATGGCCACCGACAAACTGTGGCCAAGAAACAACTGGACCATTCTCTTGCTGAGCATGCCACCCGAAACGACACCCATGATTTCAATGACTGCTTCACAGTGTGTGCCATATGGACCCTTCCCACCAACACCAGCTTTTCTGGATTGTGCAGGTAGGAACTCTCCCTGCAGTATATCCTACATTCCCTTAAACCTCCTGGCCTTCCTTTGACAAATGCCTTGTTGGCTGAAAGCTAACTTTCCGACAGTCTTTTGTTGTGCCTTTCTGCGACTCAACATCTACCCTATAAGGTGAGTAGCAACTATCCTTTTCATTACGGTGGGACCTGAGGATACAGCTTTCGCAGCCCCCGAATGCATATCCAGTTTTGCTTCTATTCTGATGTGAGAATGTTACAAAGTCTCTTGCTTCCAAACATATTGTCCACCTGGCACTCTCTCATCTCATTGCCCGTGTAGAGCCAGCCGACACAACCCTCTTTCATTCCTGTCAGACGTCACAGCGAGTGTCAACAATATTGCAGCAAGAAACATGTAAGTACGCCACTGGCCCCCATTCAGACTTTTACTGTATCTTGCAGAAAAGAATACTACTGCTGAGTATTTGTCCAATATTTAAACTAGTTCAACTGAACTGGACTCACACAGACGGCAGTTTAAGTGTGTTATATGTTCAGAAAAAGCCAAAGTATGATCGCTCACTGCTCCCTTCTCAGCAATCATTTTCATAGCTCTCAGCCAAGCTGGTGTCTCTATTCCCCTTCCAACCCTTTCATAGTGCTAAACTAAAGCATCTGTGGGAAACAGATTGCAATATCTTCTTGTGTGCAGTTCATATGTAACAATACCAACTAATACATAAACAAAAGATCACAATTACGATTCAGTCCCATTCTTGAACTCTCATTCGTCCGGCAATCTATTGATACCTGTCAGAACTACCTCTGCAACGGGTCTTCCCGGTGTAATTTATTCTCACAACAACAATTACAGTCAGTTTAATATGATTTATTTCCTTTGCTAGATATTCCATTCTGGATTAATCTTCCTTCTTGTTTCAACAGAATGTCACTATCATGTTCCAAAGCTAACTAAAAGCTAGTAACATTCTTACCCAGTATTCTAATACATGAACAGTGACCAAATTTCTCATTTTCAATTCACTTAGTAAATTATTACAGTCTCTCATATATATTTAAAAAAAAAACTGGTCTGGGCTCCGAATCAACCGTTTTCTGTAGGAGAACACAGCCATTTTGGAATGTTACATTTACTTAAAAGTGGCAGCTAATGAAGCCTCTTAAAGACATTGTAGGCCTCAGACCACCGGGAATGCACAAAATACCATATGTGTGTGTGTGTGTGTGTGTGTGTGTGTGTGTGTGTGTGTGTGTGTGTGTGTGTGTGTGTGAGGCGGGGGGTGGTTGTGTTAGGCAACTTTATGTGGGTCAGACTGTCCGTACTATTGAACAGTGTCGCATAGAACATGAAAGGTGTTTCCGCCAACACTATCCCAACAAAATCAGCTGTAGCGGAGCACGCAGTGGAAAGTGGACACCAAATTGCATTCGACGTTACTTCTATTACTAAACAGACCAACAGCTTATGGGACAGCATAATATACGAAACAATAGAGATCTAAATATTGGCTCACTAAAGATGTTGGATTTCAGCTGAGTATGGACTGTGATCCTGTGATCGGGGAGTTGAAGTGGGCGCGACAGTCGCACAACGAAAACATTGCCCTATATGGTTGGGGACTAGGCACCAGTGACGTCACTGATGGTGGTATGGCTATATAAGCATGGCACAGGCATTCTGATGACGGCCAACCACTTGACAATGGCAGAGGAGATTTCAGCCAAAAGCTCATGGCAGATAACCACTTGATGTGGCTCGAAACCAGAGAATATTTTATCATTAAGAGATACATACCATTATGATCATAAAGTCAAATACTAGCACATCTTTTTTATGAAAAATAAAGCAAAACTAAAATATAATGATCATCAATGTATGGATTCACAAATCATCCTATCGTAACAGCTTGTCAGAGATTTTCTGTGTAACTCAATAATATGCATAAAATTACTAACCTCAGTAACCAATTTCAGATCTTTACCCACTTTTAAACAAAGTTCTTCAATGATATCTAGATCTCGATTGAAAAATAGTATAGGTACAATAGTTTTAAGATGTGTTGTATAAAAGTCAGCCTCTGAAGAACATTCCAGTAACAGCCACGGAAACTCCTGAGAGAAAAAAGAAAAAAATTACTTTTCACTAGATATTATCAACATTTAGACTCAAGTCACTTAAGAAATTATAGCAATGGCAAATATGAAATCAATAAAAATTTTTAAAGATACTGAGACTAAGATAAAAACACGACAGGAAAGAATGAGCACTATTCCTACAGCTGATGAAATTGGGCACATGAGCCAAATTTCCTTAGGGGTGTAAATTTATACAAACAGCTGATAGGATCAACAATCTGATTAATAATTTGATTCGTCATACGGGATTATGCTTATAATGTAGCAGAAGGTCCAGCTACTACAATTACACTACAACATAATTATTGGTGGCAGGCTACTAAATTGTTCTGTCTGTAAGTTACACTGACTTGAGATTGAGTGCTATTTCAAAATTCATTAATTCCAAATAACTCATTATAATAGATCACCATAGGTCAGGGTAATCACTAAAGCAATGGATTTCTATTCACCACGTCCACAGATCCTTGGTAAAAAGTACTATATACACAACAGGGGAGAAATGCTTAACAGTGCTAGTGGGAAGATAGAACAGGGGGTTCGTGAAGAGAGGGAAGAGAATGCAGTAGAGATAAATTAGAAAATTATATGATGGTCACGGACAGAAACAGAATAAGTGAAAAAGGGAGTTTGGGAAAGTGGGAGTAATACCATATTTACCCGATTATAAGATGACTCTGAATATAAGACAACCCCCATTTTTTTACAGGGCTCCTTGAGAAAAATTTATTTTCTAACATATTCTGACTAATTAAAATCATAAACTTTCTCTGCCTAAAGAAATAACGTACACATCTCTTCTAAACTTATGCCATTTATTCATTGTCTATGTTTTGGTGAACCAAGGAGAAATAAAATAAACAAAAAAGAAATTGTTTACATCAATTTTTAACTTCACTGCCTTTTTTTGTTTACTTTGACTGTTGTCTGTGGTATCACTATTTTTCATCATTGTCGTCGTCGTCATCATCATCATCATCATCATCATCATCATCATCCTAACAGGATGTGAAACTTAGATCATCAGTGTGGAAAATATTTGGTAGTTGCTCCTGAATATGTTGCATTTTCTGAGGTGTGATTCCGGTGCGACCTGAGAACACAGCTGTTTTTTCCTGTAGACATACCAAATTTTCCTTCTATACTGACATGAGAATGTTATGATGCCTCTTGCTTCCAACCATATCACCTGCCTGCTCCTCCTCACTGGCTGTGTAGGACCAGCAGTTGACACACCCGAAGTTGTTCCCATCATATCTCACGGTGAGTGTTGACAATGTTGTTGCATGAAACACATAAGTATGCCGCTGGCCCCAATCTTGACTTTTAGAATCTCCTGCAGAAACGTGTGCTGTTGTTGAGTATGTGTCCAATTTCGAAGTCAAGTCAAATCTGAGTGTAAATGGATTCAGTCAAACTGCAGTTTAAACATGGTAGATGTACATAAAAAGCCAAAGTACGCAGTATACATTCCATGGTTGGCAACACAACATAATTTGTGCGTGCCCACCACTCCCTCCTCACTCTCATCCTAGTTCACAGCCAAGTTGGTGTCACTGAGCCCCATTCAATGTTCTATAGTGCTGTTCTTGAGCAAAAGTGAAATGTGGATGGCAATATCTTCCAGGGTGCAGGTTATATGTAACAGTAGCAACTAATAAATAAATAAACGATAGCAATTATGATTCAGTCCAGTTTTCGAACTCGCTACGTAGTTATGTCTGTTGGTACTATCTCCACAACAGGTCTTTCCACTGTAATTTATTCTTACAATAATAATTTTAGCCAGTTTAATATGATTTATTTTGTTTTTCAGTCATTTCATTTCTGATTAATTTTCTTTCTTGTTTCTTCTAAATGTCATCAGCTTGTACCAAACTTGATTAAAAACTGGTAAAGTTTTTCCCCGGATATTCTAATAAGTGAGAGCAGCGACCAAATTTCTCATTTGCAACCCGCCTGACAAGTCATAACAGTCTCTCATAAACAAACAAAATATACACTTGGCTTCAGAGTCTAGTAATGGTTTATGAAGGAGAAGATTTTTGCCTCTGAACATTACCTTTACTTACAAAGGAGTGTAAATGTATGTATACAGTCTCCACATGTGTGATAACTTTAATTACAAACCTCTTCAAATACAACAAAGTTTGTAAGCTGATAGAATTTAGAGCATTAGGTTGCTGCAGTTGCTAGTACATAGTTTCTAGCGTATCCCCTGTGCTACCACTGCAGATCATATGCCACGTGACTGGTCGAGCAAGGTCGATACCATACTGGATCATGTAATTAAATCCTGACACAACATTATGGAATGCATCGTGTTGCCACCAACTTTGCCCAATGGCAATCTCGAGCCTATCTGAATGCAAGCATTGTTTGCTAAGCCCTACCCTTTGGGATTGCTCAAAATAAAATAAAGCTTCATCTGTAAATGTAAGACAACCCCTAAGATAATCTATTAAACAATGCAGAAACATTGACCGCAGCAGCAATTGCATAATCTGTGAATAAAATACAACGCCATATTTCCCGAATGACAAATCTGAGAAAGAACTTCGTCTTATAATCAGGTAATTATGGCACATACTAAATAATACATGAATGGTAACACAAATGATGGTACACAATGGGGAAGAAAGTGGGAGATTTTAAAGTGTCAGGAATTGATTCCTGCAATGTGATGAAGGTGGTTGAAACAAATGTCAACACACTCTGAGACACATACTTTTTCATCATTTTTCATGGTCGTCTCTGCAACATGGCTTACATTTTTCCCCAAGGTGTTTATCATCCAGCATAACCTGGACAGCCTGAATAGCTTATGAATGTTACACATGCAGCAAGTGGCAAATCTTGGTGAAGGGTAGAGAGTTACAGGAGTGTCACTGATAGACCAGTTGCGTGCAACACTTAACAAGAACATGATTAATAATGTTGAAGGAAGAAAGCCAGGTTAGGGTTTTAGGCTTATTGACATCACTCCTCATTATAGGTGGAGCAATTGAAGAAACACGGGGTGTGTATGTACCTACAAGGTTTATCTGCATGAACAAACGAGATGTATTTTCATACAGGCACCAGTTGAATGTACCAAAGATATCTTAATTCAAATTACAATGCACTAATACAGTCTGAAGCGGTGGCAGAAAAATTAAAAATGATACCTTCAGATTTTTTTTAAAAACACCTTTCTTGTTTTAATGCTTGTAACATAGCTCTTCTGTTCTCATCCACTGCGGTGTATGGATGTATTTTGTTCTAAATGCGCCAAACAAATAAAAAATGGATAGTTCGTGGAAGAAAAGTATTCTATTTCTATGAGCTTCAGGTACACCTATTCCCTCTACGAGCATCATGAATCATTGCAGCAAATCATTGAGTGCATGGGAATAACCTCCAATAAGACAACTGCAGCATCGTCATCGGCATTGCCATAATACGAGAGGAGAAGTAATTATCATTAATAGCAAGAGATGTTTCAAAAGTAATTACTTCTAGTTCATCTTGCTGAAGACTAAAAGCAGTACCTATTGTCATGTGATGCATGGCATTTGTGTAAAAGAAAAAACTTTACCACTAGACAGGCACTGCTGATTATAACACTATCGTCATACCTTTCTCTCTCACCAAATTTATTGTATTCTTATAGAATACAACCCGTTTAAGCAAAAATGCCTGTGGTCACCTGAAATAATTTGGAGAAACTACAGAAAAACTAAATCGAGAAGAGCCAATAGGAATAAGTGGTCTGGTCAAAAAAATTCTGTAACTTTGTCCACAAAATTTTTCTACACTTGCCTTTTACTTGTTGTGCATGGCCTCCTTCGAAATATTCTCCTCCACAATTGATAAACCGCTCCCAACAGCATCTCCAAGCATTGAAGCAGTCTTGGTATGCCTCCTGCTGGATAACGCAAAGTGTCATCTGCAAATTTTCTTTTGTCTCATCTACCACTGCACATCTTCGTCTTTTCAATGGGGTTTTCAACTTTGGAAATAAAACACTTCGCAGGGGGCAGTTCTGGAGAGTAATGAGCATGAGGCAGCACAGCGATTTCGTTTTTTGTGCAACAGCCACACACCAACAACGATGATCATGCGGGTGCATTATAGTGGTGCAAGAGCCATATCTCGGCACATCTCAGGCTGTTTGCTTCTCACATTTTCTCGCAGGCATCGCAGCCCCTCCCGATAATACTACTGATTAACAGTTTGTACCTATGGCATGAATTCATGATGAAATTGCGTCAAAGGCAAAGAAAATTATCAGTATGGCTTTGACATTTGACCTGACCTGACGAGCTTTTTTTGGTCTTGGAGAACATTTCCTGACCCATTGAGAAGATAGAACCTAGGTCTCAACATAATAACCATAGAGCCACATCTCATCATCAGTTGATTCTCTTAAGCAACATCTCATGCTCATCTGCATGATCCAAAATCTCTTCACAGACTGCAATGCGAAGGTCTTACTTATTTTGACTCGTGAGCCTTCGGGCAAAGTTGGTGGCAACACGATGCATTCCAAAATGTTGTGTCAGGATTTAATTACATGATCCAAGTGAAATATTACATTCTTCTGCAATCTATCGGACAGTCAGTCTTTAAATGGCATGCACAATTTTGTTGATGTTCCTGACTCAAGCATTATCAGTAGACGCTGAAGGAAGTACCGAACTATGGTCAGCTTTAACCTCCAGCCAGCCATTTTTAAACCATGTCAACTATTCGCAACACTGAGTACGGCTGAAGCCCTCATCACCATAGGCTCCTGCATCATTTGAGGTGTCTTTATCAAGGGCTTCTTGAGTTTCATGCAAAATTTAATGCAGATGTGTTGCTCCTCTAACCCCGCCATCTTGAAATTCGCAAACTGTGTGACACAACATTCTAATCAATACAGCAGTGAACAATAACAGACATACAACAACGGAACTTCCAGCAGTTACACATTAAACACAGGAATACACAGAGATGCCAATTGCATTTTGGCCCAACAAACAATTGCCACAAAATTACGAATGTTTCGGAATTTTTTGAACAGACCTCGTGTGACTGCAGTTCCCGCTGAGTGCAATTTCTTTGCCTTAACCACCGTGCCACTTACCTCCATAAAGTGCTGTGAAGTATATATGGACTAATCTTGGAAGAGTCTTATGATAGGAAAAATATTCACCTCTCAAAAGAAACAACAACTTGTAACATCAGTTTCATGTTATCATGTGGAGGCATATATTCTGAACACACTGTAATCTTGTGACGTTCACAGTTTCTGAATGAGTATTACAGCATCTAGAGCAGAGATATACTGGGTGATTCAAAAAGAAAGAACAGATTTTAATTGTTCATTACAGACAAACTGTGAATGATAGAAATACACTGGGCATGTCGCTGGTGGAGGGAAGGAGGTTCAAAGTTTTATGTTCACATAGACACTATACCATACACTTAACATGAGAATCATGCATTGCTCAAGAAAGATCAAAATGGCAGTCCATCTCATTTCTCTTATGAATCACCAGGTCCCTGTTTACTGAAGCGATGCCCTCAACAATTCCATTTCTCAGATCTTGAAGAGTAGCCGCCATTCGTGGGATGAAGACCCCATCTTTTATGTACCCCAACAGAAAAAAAAATTGCAAGGTGTGAGGTCTGCTGACATGGGAGGCCAAAAATTATGGATGAGGTCTTGTTGTCCACCTCTTCCAATCCAACATTGGAGGATGCTGTTGTTAAGATAATGCTGCACCTCAAGGTGAAAGTGAGGCAGAGTGCTGTCAGGCAGGCGTCGTTTCAGAACTTGCCAAATCATTGTTTGAGGAAGCTGAAGTTCCTGGCATGCCCATCTTGTGGACTTCCGAGGGCTCCATGTGAATGCACCTGGGATACACTCGACATTTTCATCACATGTGCATGGCTGATTAGTGCTCTTCCCTTTGCACGTGCAACAAACTTCCAAGAATTTATGCTAGTCATAAATATTCTTGTACAGAGGTGGCTTCTTGCTAATTTGGCAACAAAATGCAAGTCACACATGAACAATGAAATGACTTAGCTTAAATTCCAACACACAAAATGATTTCTCTTGTGGTGTAGTCATCAGGTTGCTACAAGCAGACAACAGCACAAATGTGTCAAAACTTTGAACCTTCATGCTCAATGTGTGTCTATCTTTCATGGTTTGTCCATAATAAGCAACTGAAATACATTCTTTCTTTCTGAATCGACCTGTACAGTTCATCAGCAAGTATAGCTCCTCCATCCTCATCTACATCATAAATTAGTCTATTCTACGGAGGTTGCAGCATTTCACTGCAGGCAACTAAGGATCCAAATATGTCTCTTGACAATACACAAAAGCAATTTCCCCTGTATTAGGAGACTCATTTCCTCCACATGACTCTACCAGCACCTTTATTATATGTAACTGCTTTTTGTTATTTCTGCTAAGGATTGGTAGGTTGTACTGTCTCTTAACACTGTTAATCACCATCCCACATAATTTTCAAATCAGCTGACCAGCCACAAGAAGAGGCACAATTGGAGCCTTTTTTTACACAAACATAGTTTACACTGTCATCAGCTCTCAATTTTTTCTGTGTTTAATACGTCAATGAGAGTGGAGGAAAAAGAAAGAGTGGGAGGATACAGTTTCCAGCCATAATGTTGTAATGTTTGTCTGCCATAAAAGCAAAAATTTAAATTATAGTATTTTTTCAATTTTGATGCCAAATAGTTTATTTTACACTCTCTAAAATTATTGTAGGGCATATTTAAAACAAACAATAAAAACATAATTACATGAATGAATAAAAACACTATCTGCATATTACACTGGTTTAACCTCTGTCCACAAAAGAGACAGAGGCAGCATTAAATACAGATTTCAACTAACATAAAGAGCCCAACAAATACATTCTAAAGAGATTTGATAATCAAATGCATGTTCTATAAAAATGATAGCACTGCTGACCCCAAAAATTCCTCATTATGAAACATATGTTTCTACATTTAGATACTAATAACACTTCTGTATTAAAATGAGCCACTGAGGCAATCAATCAGAGTTACATAATGGCCAAAAAATGATTAGCTTACCTGTATTTGGTATTTACTAAGGCACCAGTGAGTGAAGAGATATTTTAGATTTGCAGCAATAAGCTTACTGCCTATTATGTTCATAGCATTTCCAGCAATAGCAAGCGACTTTTTCACAAGATCTATAACATGGAAGGAACAATATAAGTCATCAACCAAACTGAAAAGTTAAGGGCAGGAACTTAAGTACGAGTTTCTTCAGTGAAAGGAACTTATTAGAGATATGAATAAATCAACAAGTGTAATGTCATACTCATTCGAAACTCATCATCTTTGATATTTGATTCCATAACTGTTTACAAAATTACTGACATTACTCCTTTATTCCTTTGTTTTACACCACTGGGCAAAAACTTAGCAAGATTATTACTACATGCAGTTACTAATGTTCCTAGCATAATAAAAGACTCTGACAGGTCTATTTGGCATATAGATGCATGCTGATAGAACATTTCAATAAAATTATGTAAGATGCATGCCAACTGCAAAAGGAGGAGGGGCAGAAGTTACAGGGAATCCTCAGCAACATATATGCTGAGGTATACTTAGATTTCAAGATACAACATTACAATAAGATATGAGGTCTAGCTGATGTCATGTCAGATACTCTGAAGCCACTTCAGATATGTTAATTTTACACACATCCCAGTCATCTACACTGGAAGTTTTCCAGCCCTTAAATACTCATATATTGGGCTTGATTTGTACCCTTGTTACATATATTGTGAAGAATAGATCAGTAGTATCTAATTAAGAAAACTCTGTGTGTGTGTGTGTGTGTGTGTGTGTGTGTGTGTGTGTGTGTGTGTGCGAGAGAGAGAGAGAGAGAGAGAGAGAGAGAGAGAGCGGGGGGGAGTCTTGTAGATATATTGTATTTTGGAGGGGAATTACTTTGTGTGTTGATACTGCAGTGAAAGCTGTGCGAGTTATATGAGGGCCAATGCATATGTTCTGCATCTTTTCATTGAGAGCAGCCTTGGAGACCAGTCCCCATAATAACAATTAAGGGGACTAAGATTTAAAATGATTTTTCTTTTTGTCTATCTAGCTGCTTAAACTATCAATACATTAATTAACTAAATAACTGGCATTGTCAAGTTGTAAAGTATTAAACTATTAAACTAGGAAACATGAAATTTAGTGTTGTGAAGAGTGACTTTTTTCTTTTTCAAGTGAATACTTCATAATCAGCAAGTGTCAGTTATTGTTACACAGAGAAGTTTGTTCTTGGCCAGAATATAAATTTACATAACATATATAAGGTTGACTTATATGGACTACAGGTAAACTATACAGTTTATGAGTACACTCATATATGATTAACAGTTACAATATTTCGCCTACATTGAATACTTGTCTCCTTACCTTTAGCACAATTGAAGAAATCGAATTAACCACATTGACATTTTGCCCACCTGTCATGACAGTTTTGCCATAAACTTGAATACTGTGAGGCTCTTACTGCTTTTCCACACAGTCTGCACTGCAAAAACTACAGACCTGTAGCTATACCCACTGCTTTTATTTCTCATTGTATACCTATGACTGTGGCAGTAATCATTTTGACCACTTAACACTTCTCTATGCGCCTATGTCACCTGAGAGTGTCACAAATGCTTAGTTGCATTGCAGGTGATTTTAATGTGCTACTACAATTATGCCAACACTTGTGAGCTGATTATTGTGTCATGCTTTGTCTAAAGTGCTTTGTTGTGTGTAAGTTGCATTACAGCTATTGAAAATGGCTCATAACTTGTCAGACTAAGAGGTAATGAAAAATTTAGTAAATCTTCAAAGAATTTTGGAGAAAAAGTCAGGGAAGACAGTGCAACTGAAAAGCAAATAGAACCTGGTAGGGGATGGCATTCAAATACAGCAGAGGACAAAATTGACGATGAGTGTCAGTATCTTTAACTATTTTTAAGGAGTCTTTGGAATTTGACAAAGACGGGATAGAATGAGACATTTGGGCCACACTTTGAATGCACCAGAAAGATAACAAACACAAAATATACTATATGACGGAGGAGGACCAAGGGCACTTGCGAAGAGAAATATCAAAATTCTGTTAGTTCTCAATGACAGTTCCTAAAACTGTACAGACAGACAGAAGCCCATAAGGAACTCTAAGGTTGTGTATCTAGACTGCTGATTTTTGACAAAGTGTTCCACAAAATAACAACCCATAGGAATTTGCTCGAAAATCTACAAATCAGCCATCTATAGTGACAGCTGAAAATTCGTGCCTAAGCAGGATCCTAGTTCAAACCTCCCACTCATGGCGAACAGTTATCTTAATCAATCAGCCCATCAAAGTATACCTACAGACACACACACACACACACACACACACACACACACACACACACACACACCAGCGATGTTTCCCTTCCATTATCCTCCATGGGATACATGTGAAAGTCACCAACAGGACAATATATTCAGTGTGGGTTTGAACACATGGATAATATTGAATTAATTAACTATGCTAGTGTACTTATTTAGTTCATTTTTTCATTTTACTGACTTTGCTGGGTCTGTGAGAACATCTGGTTACAGTATCGGGGAGTAATACGAGGCAAAAAAGTGATATTGAGATGACCCAACTGGTAGAACTGAAAGCTGTGATAACCAAGAGATTCCAAGTTAAAATCCTCATTTGGCAGAAATCCTGTATCATTCTAAACAAATTATACTGTCTTGAGTATGTTTAAAAGATTTCTTTGGCAGCAATTTTTCCAAGAATATTTACATCCTACATCTACATCTACATTCATACTCCGCAAGCCACCTGACGGTGAGTGGCGGCCTAGCCTGTAGTAAAACCTAGCGCCTCTACCAAAGCCATCCCTCAATAGGTGCTACTCCCAAATATCATGTGAGAGAAAGAAGATTGTAGTATTTGGTGCCAATAGATGGGGGGAAAAGACACAGAGTTTGAGTCAGTCCTGATGGTTTACTCAGAATGTCTAATTGTTTAAGATTCTAATCCTCGCCTGGCATAAATTTTCAGCTGTCAAAGAAGATGGTTAATACATCTGTAGCTGTAGTAGTGGAATGATTTCCAGGTTTCACTGTACTTTTCAGAAAATATTTTGACTCTGCCACTATTATTAATACAAAATGGGTGGATCACTGTCCACATAATGCCATAAAAGATAGAAGAAAACAAAAGAACAGAGAATTGTTAAATCTCTGTTCTTAACACCACACTGATTAGATGACACGAAAAATATTGCTGTGTTTACACTTTACCATATTTTTTAAGAGTTTAGGTACCAGAACTCAAACTTTTATAAAGTTTCCAAAGAAACAAATCCCAATAAAGTAAATGGGCAGCCCCAAATGAACCATGGACCTGTCCACAGTAGACTGACTTGTTTGACTCACCATTACAGATAGCCACACCATAGGTGCAACCACATCGGAGGACAATCTATGATGAGGTCAGACTTACATGCTCCTGAAGATGGCCAGGAGCTTATTCATTAGTGGCATGGGAGTGATTCACCAATATGGTATTGTAACAGTAACAGATATGGTCTTGATAAACCACACTGCATCGAGAGTATTTACATGCAGCAATATTACATCCTATAAAAAAAAGTGGTTTGATACATTTAACACCACCATGTGGCATTACCTGCCTAAAGGAAATATTACAGAAATTTCACAACACACAAAAATTTAATTAATACAAAATTCATGAGCCATTATAAAGCTCAAGGATAATCTCTGAAAAATTACCAGGAAGCAATCTCAAAGGATCTACACAGTACATACGTCCATTTCAGAAGAGGACCTGTTTTATTCTTTCTACAATATAACAAACCCAAAAAAGAAAGAGAATATACTACATTTTACTGTTCCAAATCAAGAGAATTAATGTAGCTTAAGTGGAAGTTATTGTTGCAAGCTTGGCTGTTACAAAGAAGGAATGGCTCAAAAGTGGAAGAATACACACAAAGGCCTATACAAACAAAATTACCTTGAAGACACTATTATTACTGGTTTTTTGTTGTTGTTGTTGTTGTCATCAGTCCAAAGACAGGTTTGATGTAGCTCTCCACACTAGTCTATTCTGTGCATGCCTCTTCATCTTTACATAACAACTGCAACCATTTTACTGTAATCAAGCCTAGGTCTCCCTTTACAATTTTTACCCTCCATATTTCCTTCCATTACTAAATTGACTATTCCTCGACACCTCTGAATATGTAACATTGACTGATCCCTCCTTTCAGTAAAGTTGCACAATAAGAAGTACATGAAGATGAAAAGGAAGCTATGATATTGCAAAAACAACTTCAGAGAGCACTTGTAATGCCCCCACAGAAAATACCCTCTACCACGCACCAATTAATCATTGTCAATCAAACCACCCACATTCATTCACTTTGGAAAAGTTATCTGATCTGATTTTCTCGTAATATATGCGGCGACACCTCGTCGACGCCAAAGTATTTTCTAGTACGTTTATTCTTTGAAATAACAGAGATGCATATATGCATTCTCCAAGGTTGTTAGAGTGGTAACTAGGACAGCTTCTGGAGTATCTGTTGAGGGATTGACGTGTTTCTGAGAGATACATATTCTGCTTTTCTTCTCGCTAAAGTGAGCCAATTAACATTTGTGCCGCTAGTGGTTTGTTTGAAGAGAAAGAGACTGTAAACGGAAAATAATTAAGACGTGGAATCACCGGAGATCTGGACATGTAATGGAGATGGATTTAATACACAATTTCCTTCATAAATAAGGCTTGTGACTTTTTTTGTTCTGGAGTGAATGAACGAATGAGTTTTTTCTGAATCATTTGATGATCACGTTGGCCCTGTAATTAGTGGGGAAGTTTCAGCTGTGTCGAAGAGAGCCTGCAATCACTGAGTCTGTGTTAAATCGTCCAAAAAGGCTTCGTACACATCTGGAATTCGCAATCTTTCGTAAAAGGAACAAATTGTCCACACGATTGATTCTCCCGACTGAATGCAGTGTTTAACAGTAATAATAAATGTAAAGATCTCTTACAGCAAGCCAGCCGCTGATTACCAAGACAAAGGACTCCACCAAAGATTCTATTTAGCTGATTTAATGTAATGAAATATTATATTAAAAACTGTACATAGATAAAGGAGAGAAAGAGAGAGAGAGAGAGAGAGAGAGAGCGAATGAAAATAGAGATAATACTAATAATCCTCCATTAGCCTAACTTTTCGCCTGTCTTATCACGGATCAAGCAACAATTGGGAGGCCCTTACTTTACTGTATAGATTTGTGTGTGAAGGTGAAGGGATCTTAAAGGCAACAGATACACATCTATACAGACAAGACATTACACAAAGTTAGCAGCTAGCTGCATTCATCATCTGTTCTTAGACAAAGAGACGGCAACTTATTATCCTTAACATTTCAAAAATGTTAAAACACTGAATGATCTAAATCAAAACAAGGAACCGGGAATAATCGACATTTGCTTAGAATTAAGATCCATTCACACTAGATGTCAACGGATCATCACATCACCATCATCACATCAATGTGTATTCAAAACAGGCATTACATCAATTCACTTTAGTCCAGTACCAAATTGTGAAAGTGAGGTTATGAGAGCTATGACATACCACCTATGACACAAAAAGTCAGAGTATAGTATTGGAATTGAGGAACTAACAACAATAAAGTTTATTAATGGCCAAAGCAAACTTCACAATGCTTGTTCTTGCTCAACTTTGCATGCTAAAGTAATGAGAAGTGACACAGCATTTCAAAACAATGACATTTATTTGCTAGCAAAAATATATGAATATAAGCACACCAGTAAATATTTATAAGGGCATAAATAGTGCACATGTTTACCTTATCGGCTATGCTCTTTGTTCTTACAAAACTAAAAAGTCATAAACTACTGTATTTTTCTCTTTAATTAAGAGTTGAATCTTTTGTGAAATCCAATGACTGAAAAGAAATGAATATACATCTCGTGGTCTACATTTAAAAAGACAAGGAAAGATTCACATTTGTAATAGGCTTGCCTCTTTCATACATATGGCAAAAATAGAAATACCAAGTACATAACTAAAGCATACACAGATATGCAAACAGGTAAAAAGTGATGTCTTGAAGTGAAAGTATCAAACAATAACAGACAATTATGGACTAGTCTGTAATCATAAACAAGCAAAAAGAAAAAAAACAGCAGCACACCTACCAAGCTGAATTTAAACCAACAAACATAGCAACAAGGTTGTCATTAGTGGTTAGATGGGTGAAAAAGAATTGTAATAAAGTGGAATTCAAAACATCTCAATGGAAGAATGGTAGAATCACTCATCCTATGAACCAATAAGTCAAAAGTCAACACCAAGACTCCCACACCAGGAAAAGAATCAGGATTTTTTCCCCACTAGGGAAACTAGTGCAAAATGTGAGGTAAGTGATCACACAACAAAATGATGTATTCCCTGTAGCTAGTTTTAAATTGCTGCAGCAGAAATGTTAAATTCATTGTCCAATAAACTTAATGAAATAGAAATTTTGTTAAATGATCTGAATAACATTTCTGCCCTATGCTTCACTGAAAACTGGCTCCAACAAGATACATTAAACCTGATTTACTTTCCTCATTTTAAATTTTCAAATATATTTTGTAGAGAATACTGAGTCATGGGGGTATCTGCGCAGGTGTTCGACAATCTGGATTGAACATTATATCTAAATATCATATCCTGTCCACTGAAAAATACATGGAATTCTCTGTAATGGAAATAGCAAGACAAAATACAATTATCTTTCGCATACACAGGTCACCGGACAGAAACAGAAAAGTGTTTTTTAATCACATGGAGATATTTTTGGAAGAAATTCACTTGCCCAAGAAAAATATAATTATATGTGGTGACTTCAATACTGATTTCTCACAATCAAATAAATTCTAAGATGATATAAATTTATTACAGACATTCAACATAAGCTGAAATGTAATCTAACCATTTTGAAAAACAGCAACTTCCGCATCATGTCACAGGCTAAATTTTGGGAAATACATGCAAATATGACTAACACACAATTGGTATACAAAGGTCTTAGTGAACACTATGCCCAAATGCTTACAATGAATGTTACAGGAAACTCAAAACTCCGCAGAATAAGATGCACTGTAAAGAATTTCAGTTCAAAAAAATGTGGAATATTTTCGTTTTCGCTTGAAGGGTCAATACTGGAATGATGTATACAGCATATTAAAAACTTAAGTTTATGGTCACATTTAAGCTTTACTATTTATTTAAGTTTTTCCCAAGATAAAATTACATGTAACTCTGTTCAAAAAACAAACTAGTGGGTCACAAATGCGATGAAGATACTGTGTCAAAATGAGACCAAATGAGTTCTCCAAGCAAAATACTAGTTCTGATTTCATTACCAACTTCAACAGATACAAACAAATACTAACCCATATACATGATACTCTAATCTGTATTTCTTAGAATGGGACTAAAGCAACCTGGCAAATTGTAAGTGGAGAAACAGGTGCAATGTCACGTGAAGACTGTAATACAAAACTGATTATGAACAATAATAAATTGCCTGACACCAGAAAAGTGGCTTGCACTTTCAAACATTATTTCTCAAATATACCACAACAGTTGATAAATACACATAATGACAATAGCCAGACAGTAAGGAGATACAGTCAGTCCAACAAATTTATGCAAATATGTTATTCATGTACTAACAACACTTGAGGAACTGCCTAAAATTATAAAAGGATTACCTAATATACATTCAGTGGGTGCTGATGAGGTACTAGATGCTAATATCAAATCTAGTGTAACATTTATTGTAGAACTACTTACAGACATAGTAAATTTATCATTTGAGACTGGGGTATTTTCAAATAGACTAAAAATTGCCTTCTTAAATAAAGGAAGGCTGATAAATGACTCTCAACATGGGTTCAGAACTAGGAAGTCCATTTACAGAGCAATTTTTGCCTTTGTAAATGAAGTATTACCGGAAGTGGATGATAAGCATTATGTATCTGGAATATTTCTTGATTTCTGACGACATTCTCTTGCATAGGTTAAATACTTATGGAATTAGAGGCCAGTCTGAAAGGTGGATCCAATTATACCTCAAAAATCAACAACAGATTGAAGAAATAATACACAAAGACAGTGAAACACAAACATTTCTAGTTTTTGCAGCAATGAGCAAAAAATGAAGTATGGCGTCCCATGTGGGCCAGTCCTGGGACCTGTCCTATTTCTGACACATGTAAAGGACTTGGTTAATAAATACATGATGGAACCACAGTGCTCTTCACAGATGACACTAATATTTAAATTAAACCACAGTCATGAAAATCTGCAGGAAACGAAGGAAAAAATATCTCAAATGTGTCATACAAAATATTTAGGCATATATACTCAGGAGGATTTTAAGTGGGAGCTGCACCTTAACAATCTAAATAAAAAACTGAGTACACTTATGTAAGGTATTAAGATCTCACTCAAAATATACAAGTTGCTCATCACTGGTGACAATGTACCATGATAGTACATAGAACCCACTGACGTACGAAATAATTTTATGGAGGAATTCCACAATAACATAAAGAAATAAACAAATAAAACATTTAAAACACAGAAAAATTGAACAATGGAAACTTCAGGTAGGAATATCAACAACGTAGGAAAAGACAGATTGCTACTTATCATAAAGAAGACACATCAAGTTACAGGTAGGTACAATTAAAAAACACTTACATAGAGCTTTTCCCCAACGCCTTCAACAGTAAGAGACCCACAACATCAAACACACAAGCAAGTGCACCTCAGGTACACATGGCTAAGATGCTACAGTTGGCGATCATGTGTGCGTCAGGTGTGTGTGAATGATGTGTGTCTCTCTTCTACTGATGAAGGCTGTGGCCGAAAGCTTTACGCTTTTAATTTTGCCTGTCTGCAACTTCACGTGTCTTCCTTACAGTAAGTAGCAACCTGTCCTTTCCTACATCGTTAAAATAGAGAAAAAGATTATCAAAGTTATAAGGAAACCTAAGTGCAGACATATTTTTAACATGGTCGTCTGAATCACTCCCTTGTTTGTACAAGCAAGGTACGTCTTAAGTAAGTACTGTTTTGAAATAAAAATAAAACACGTACACTTTTCGTAGCAATTTTATTTTTACACGAAGGCTTGTACTTTAATCTACTTTTCTACATAATTCTCACTAATATTGAGACACTTATGTTGTACAACCAGCTATTGATAATTTAAATGTTCTCTAACAACTGCAATAAGCACACTTCTTGATACTTACGAGTGATGTGATGTTATAGAAAAGAGTGAGAGCTTTTAAGGACAGCTGTGCAAATGCGCATGATGATGAATGAAGTGGGCAACCTTCAGTCATTACAGACAATTAGGTGCAGAAAATTAGTGAAAAAATGAGAGAGAACAGATGCTTTATGATTTGAACGTTATGTGATGAGTTGCCTCAACTGTCAAGAAGTGTGATTTATGCAACTGTTAAATAATGTTTCAATTATCGAAAGTTATGCTACGACATCAGATTTCTAAAAGGAAAGTATTTAAAGCCGGTTATACGACACAATGAGTGCCTTAATATCACTGGCAATTATGTAGAAAAGTAGAATGAAATATAGGAAAAGTAGACTGAAGTACAGATTTTCATATAAAACTAAAACAGCTGAGAAATGTCCGCTTGTGAGTAGATTGAAGTACAGGCTTACACATAAAAATAAAATACCTAAGAAATGTCCACTTGTTTTTATTTTCATTTCAAAATGGTCTTACTTAAAAAAACATGGTTTGTATAAGAGTTAAAAATTTTTACAAAAGGGAGTATCTTATGAAACAGAAAACATCTTCAAACATAACTATGATTTACAAGAATATGAAACTAGGCAGAAGCTTAACCTACATGTAAACACAATAAGTACAAGAAAGTTGTATGCAAACTGAATGGGTTACAAACACTGACAAAGATATAAATTAACGAGTTGTTTTGTGGCAAGGATAATGTTTTGATACATTTGTATGAAACAAAATTTAAAAAAAAAAAACACTCTTCAATTTATTAATTCCTTTACATTCACCCGTTTGTTTCTATAAGAGGTAGTGTATGGACATATGCTTGGATCTGTCGTACCAGCAGTGTTAAAAAATGTGTATCTCTCATCCGTACACTAAAAGTATTACAAAAAGTTATTAGGAAAGCAACATTTATTCGTACATTTAAGATGTTCACTCCCTGTCTGTTCATCATTTCGCCTATTGCCGAGATCTTGCATCAAGAGGTTCGGAGCAGACAAGAAGAATTTACACTATATTGGGAGGAGCAAACCTGCATTGACATTGTCACCATCACAACTAAACACAATGGAATTAATGTGAAGCATTATGTTACGTAAATTATGAATACTTACCTTGAATGTATTGATACTGAAGGTCTGTTGATATTAGTATCAGTTAAAGATCACCCAGGATTGTGTATAGACTCTTAAATTACCTTCAAATTTCTTTCAACTGTTCTTCCCAATCAATTTTTCTCAATTTTTCCAGTTATTCAAGCAATTATTAATCAGTTTCCATTACCTCCTCCCACGTATACATATTCAGTGATGGCCTTTTAAAGGACGGTGCCAAGCAAAATGTGAACAGACCTTTCAATTGTTGAGATAAAAATTTTTGAGATAAGTGATTCATATTATTGCTACAAAAAACTAATGAAACTTTCATTGTATTTGTTACATGTCCACGAGATTGGGAATCATAAAAACATTGAAAGAGCAATTTAAGATTCAATTCTGCCTACAAATGAGCCGATCCCAGAATGCTGATTTCAGTGGTAAAGGTAGGAAGCTGCAATGCTGTATGCTTATATGGCCGCGCTTGGTGCCGTCTCTCTGGCAATAGATAATCTCTTTTCCTTCAAATTAATATCCTTTACAGAAAGTGCATTTCTACAGAAAAGACGAAAATTTGTACAAAGTCATTATTAAAGTGCAAGATATGTCATTCAAAATCTATAGGACTGTGTCAGATAATAATCAGGTTCAGTAGTGAAAATGCAGCTAAATTTAGTTTAACTGAAAAGTACTAATACAGACAAAATTTCATTTTTGAAGAAACTTTATTCCTAATTTTTGTTAAAAAATTTGTACAATGGAGTCAAAGGAATTGCTATTGTTGAAAATTCATTACAAAATTTGATACATCAAGATGTCGGGAATCCGAGCTTGGCAACAGTTGAAGATAATGTGGCAACTCGTGAACTGACCAAAGGCAACCAAATCAACGAGGTTGACAGGCCACTATCAATAAATGATGACACTGGTAATATAACTAATCATGATGTCACCTCTGTGACACTCGACTCGACATTTTCTCAGTTCCCAGCAGGAAAAATTTCTTGAAATATTGAAGCTGAAGGGGCTAAAAGCGAAAATTCCTCTGATTACTTACTCACGACATCGCGAACGCAAGAACAGAATGTTTCCTGTTCTTGTTCCTGTTCATAACAACAACGTAAATACTAGTGAGACACACAATTTGATACAACTCGTACAATAAATAACACAACAGTTCAAAAAACCAACAGAAATTTCAGGAAAGTGTAACACAAGTTATGGGTATAGGACAACAGTTTACAAAGTGCAATCAGATATTTAACGATTTCAAGAATAATATTAGTGAACAGTTCAGTGAGGTGAGCAAGACTATACGCACTGAATTATCGGACGAACTATATGGGAAGCTGACAGACTTAGGTAAACAACTAAAGCAACAAATAATTACTGACATACCCGCAATGTAAGAACGTTATCATCCATAGATGATAAGTGGGAACAACTAGCAGGTGAGTTGCAAATGTCAGTGAAGCATATTCCCAAATTCAAGAGATGCAATCCCAAGTGTATGTGTCGGTAAAAAATGTGACAAATTCAGTCAGTGAGCTGCAAGACATGTGCAAAAACTTACCAACAGGAGTACAAAGTTAAGTTTAGAGTCAAAATTTGCCAAAAAACAGAGCATTAAGATATGTGCAGATGTAAAGCAAATAACTGAAAAAGCTGAAGCCAGGGCACTGGATAAGAGCAGGACCCTTGCTGAAAAGGTAGTGTTACAGTACAAAATTTATGTAGATACAATAGAACCAGCTCTAAAAGAGAAAGAAAGTCAGTTTCTAGGTAAAATACATTCAGGTTTTAAGGAAGCAGAGGAAAGGTTACAAGGCAGTATTGCTAAAAATACTGACATTCCAAAGCAACATTTGACAGAAAACAAACCCATGCTTCTAGAGGAGTTAGATACTTGCACTGGTTACCCACAATACGTGGCTAGCCAGTCGAAGTAAAATAGCGAAGAGTATGGAATACAGCAACACTTGCCGGCAGCTGTAGCTGTCAAGCAAGCGCAGTTGCCATGCTCTACGCCACAAGTGAACATAAACAAGTCTGTCACTGACAGCGCAGCATGTTTGTCAACATTACTTGCAGACGAAGGGTTACTTGGGCATCGACAATTTCAAATATTTACTTCCGAAGGGAAAAGAACAAACCCCGTGGTCTTTACCAGGGCATTTCAAAATGTTTTACCTCGTACCTGGACTGAAGCCCAGAAAATTAGATTTGTTGCTGAATACAGACAAGGTGATACTCTACTGTGGGCTACGGACATGGTGGAACACTGCCACTACTATGAATAGTATGGAAGAGCCTTTCTGGATAAATATTGGTCTGAGGCCAGACAAGAGAGGCTCAAACTGGAAGTGTTCAACCTAGCTCCATTCAATAGCAAACATGGAAACATAAGGGACTATTTTGAAAAATATTTGAATAAAACCAGATACTGGATGAACCCAGTATTTCAAGTAGATGAGCTGTTAATTTTAAAGAGCCGTCTTCCTCCTCATATTTGGGAAAAACTCATTACCATTCCAGAACACGATGCCGAATATTTTCTATCCGTGCTGGACTCAGTACATTAGATATACAAAGGGAGACCAGCACAACCCAAGCCTGTTAGTACGCAGATAGTGCCACAGAGATTTATGGACCAACAAGTTAACAACGGATTCGTAGTACAACACGGATGGCAACCTTACCCCACACAGACCTATAGTAATGGTACCGGTAATCACAATGGCAATAATGAAAGCTGTAAATTCAAGGGTGGATATAAAAGAAATGTGCAAAAATGTAATAAAAACAACTACAATGAGCAGGTACCATATGACCAGCCTGTAAAATATGTACAGACACAAGCTGCCGTCAATAATCAGCCGATCGCTTGGTAAACACGAAACAGTACCATACAACTGAATAACCCACAGACAGCAGAATTCAGCCAGCAAAGTAATGCACATTTGCAGAATAACGCACAAAGGCAAAGAGAATTTCAGTCGAGAGCCTCACGGGATACTAACTGGGGTAATCAAACACAAACAGTCCATATAGTAGAAGTTACACCTAACAGAGAGACCGATGCCAGCGTGATGCCCGAAAACTTGAACCAGTCACAGTAGGCCACTGTTCTGTGACCTGGAGGAGAGTGGGGGCACAAGCTTGATTGACACTTACTTTATCAGATATGATCAAGGTACTGATGTAAAGATGATCTGTATCAAAGTAACTAGGATGCACAGGAAAACTTGACAGAGGACAAGGTACAAGCTACTGTTAAAGCCAAAATAATTAGTTTTTAAGGAAAATTTTTGCTTGTACTTTTTCTTGTATGTTAAACGTGGTTCCAATAAAGTAAGTTGTTGTAACAAGGAAGAATTTTACTTTTATGTGTCTAGAGATGACGATACTCTAAATACAATGCTTCGGCTTGCATGTAGCCCAGTTGTAAACAAATAAATTAACTTGTGAAACACACCATAGTGTACAATGCAAGTGGTATCACAGAAACGCAGTGCATACGGATTGGGGAGCAGAAAGATAGTTGACAAACTGCAAGCTCGTGCGTGCCAGACAGGCACAGCTGGAAGTGTGCGAGTGCCCAAAAGAAACAAACCTGATGAGCTACAGCCCAGACTAAGTTTACTGAATAAACAGACACATAGAAAATTAAGAGTGTATCTACTTAAGGTACGCTACTATATACATTACACCTATATATGTACAGTATTTACAAATTTAAGTATTGAAAGTGCACGCTCTAATCATACTTGATTGATGAAAAAAGTCTGGCTGCACGTCAATAAGCAAGTACAATATAAGAGGAAAACTGAATACAAGGTCACACCACGCCTCTAATACACTTTATCTTTCAGATATATAAGGTAACTAAAGACGCACACATGACATGAAATAAGTTTTGCGATAGCACGACTGCACACTGAAGTTAATGAATACATAGTTGAATATGTGAAGAAAGCATTAGTACCCATCAAGCCACTATACAATTATCTATGAAGATTTAGTTTTAAGTTAGTATTAAGTTTTTCCTTCCAGAGAACGAGGCATCAACACATCCTAAAGTGAAGAAAGATAAATATTTGTCGAGTGTTAGGTATCATACAAACATAAGATAGGGCCACACCACCAGAGGTTGAAACCTAACTACTATAGAGTGTCGACTACCCATAAAAGTGTCAAACACCTGAAATACATTGAAATTTTTATGCACGTTTGTTACTTATGAAAAAATTGTTTTACACCCACTGTAGATTAACATATCGTATTGATGGTACAACACTGTAAACCTCAGCAAATGAAACAGCTACCCTTAATACAATGAACATAAAAAGTAAATACTGAGCTGCACTTTTAAACACTGAATAAGTATTTGATACAATTGGTACCGTCAGATTTGAGTTGTGTTTATAAACAACAAACGATTTTGTTCTTGAGATCACAGTTAAGTCTATGAACGAGAAGTACATTAGCACATAAATGCCTCTCCATGGAATTTCCTCAACTCTGTAGTGTGTAGATCCTTCCTGGAGAATGCTAGAGAGGCGAGGTCATGCATAGTTATCTGAGCAGCACGTAGTATCTATTGTAGTGCCTATTGTTTACTCCTTTGATTCTTTTGAACAGACAAATGTGCTCCAACAACAAATCATTGTGCATAGAAATGAAATGCATGTCAATTTAAGCTATAAATGAAAACAGAATCTACTACTGTATGAATGTTGTATGAAGAATGTAGAACCAAACGGGTGAGGATGTGTACTCACATAATTGGAATCGAATAATTAAACAGAAATGAAAACAAAATGATAAGCAATGACACTATGTATAAAAAGGGGAGGGAGTACATTACAGATATATGCAGATGTATATGAGCGACAATAATGGCATGTCAGCAAATGACTAGGATAAGTATTTTGTAATTGTATTTGTATTTTATTATGATATGTGTACAGTATGTGGAAAGGACACTACAGAAACTTTACATAATGAAACTGCATGAAAGACGCTCAAAAACGAAGTGCAAAAACATGAGAAACCTGGCTGCAAAGTGTTAAGTGCACATGTAATAAAACAATACATGGGTGTGCAAGAGGTAAACTAAAAATGGCAATACTTCCTGTAACACAAATTTTCTGTGCTTGACAACGCCATAAAAGCAGCAAGGAACTTACCTTGTTGATGGATGTCGGGTGTATGGCTGATCGTCCCACTGAACAAGTGAGAGCGACTAAATGAAATAAATTCCTCGGGCCACTGATATGTAAACCAGTTGTGACCAGATTTCACAAAGGATCACGTCGCTGAACATGAGCTTGATGAATCTGTGCAATGAAAGCTACTGTAAACCCACGACACTGTCACTCTGGCCTCGTATTGAACACATGAGCACTAACTGGGATGATAACAGATGTAGCATTGCGCACACATGCTTCACAAGCTAAACAATGCACAGATGCTGAATGACAACAATGGGACTACATGGTTACAGCAAGCACTTTATTAGGAGAGAAAACTTATATATGTATGTGTTAAAAGAAGCTGATATGCCCGTATAAGTTGATAACCATTCAGGATAAATCCCATGGCCGAAAAGAAAGGCTATACCCACACTGGCCCACGATTATCAACCCTCAAAAAGGGAAATAAGCTCAGACATTGTGCACCGCTGTATGATGTCATTGTACAGTGGGGGTGGGGGGTGGGGCAATAGTATTGAATCATATTATTTTTTCATTTTTTTCTTTTCTTATACGTAAGTTATATGTAAACTGAATGGGTTACAAACACTGCCAAATATAAATTAAGTTGTTTTGTGCCAAGGATAATGTTTTGATACATCTGTATGAAACAAAATAAGGAATACACTCTTCAATTCATTAATTCCTGTATCTTCACCCGTTTGTTTCTATAAGTGGTAGTGTAGGTTACATCAAGAGCTCAAGTTTTTTGTTGGCATAAAATGTTTAGTGAAGGCAGAATGAATGTTGAAGATGCAGACCGCAGTGGACGACCATCAACCTCACGGACGGATGTCAACTTGGCCAGGGTGTGTAAAGTCGTATGATCTGATCGAAGATTATCGAACATCAATCGAGAAATGGTTCATCTAACAATAACTGAGGATCTTGGTATGAGAAAATTTGTGCAAAAATGGTCCTAAAAAATCTCACACCGCAACAGTGAGAAACATGCAAAAATGTGGCAGCCGATCTGTTAGAGCAAATGGAAATCAATCCAGAATTGTTGAGGCGTGTTATCACTGGTGATGAAAGTTGTTTTTTTCAGTACGATCCAGAGACAAAATGCCAAAGTTCGCAATGGTGCTCAAAGGGATCACCCAGACCAAAAAATCTCACATGTCAAAGTCAAAAGTGAAATGCATACTTGTGTGCTTCTTTGATTCCAAGGGAATTGTTCATAAAGAGTGAGTGCCTCCTAGACAAACAGTTAACCAATATTACTACAAAGAAATTTTAGAAAGACTTTGTAAAAGAGTTCTTCGGGTCCATGCCAACATTGCAGTTAATTGGATTCTGCATCACGATAATGCGCCATCCCATTCTGCTCTTTCAGTACAGCAATTTTTAACCTCAAAACAAATTTCAGTACTACCACAGCCACCTTATTCACTAGATATCGCTCCGTGCGAGTTTTTTCTATTTCCAAGAGTCAAAACGGCGGTCAAGGAACACCATTTCAAACAACACAAGATGTCCAAAAAGCTGTGATGGCAGAAGCACTGGAAAAAGTGTGTGCAATCAGAAGGGAACTACTCTGAAGGAGACAACATTAAACTTTATTGTCGCACCTTGTAAGTGCAAGCTTGATTACTAGGCCAGGCTATACATCAGTTACTTGTGATGTTAGAAAAAAAGGGGCAGATCAAACAGAAGTTGGGAAGACATATCAAAAGCTTAGTTACTCCAGAAACAACAAAACAGAAAAGTGAAGAAGATAAAAATATTAGAATGCACTATGTAAATGGATTATGGACAGAATTTACATGGATAGAATGTTACATCTTAATACTTCAGCCTACATTTTTACTACAATTAAGGAAAGACAAAATGTATCTTTATTCATTTGTGGTGATAACTAAATTCTAAGTAACCTGCAGTAAGTAAGCAGTGTGGGTGTCACAAAAAGATATATGTTGCTGCACAATTTTGGTTCCACTAACTTGTTGGTTCTATATTGGAATATGAGAATGAAGTATTATGTTTATATAAACTTTACAAAGCCAAGTCAAACTCAACAATATTAAACAGCCATAAATGAAGAATGGATGAAAAGGGTAGAGTGGCATATGAAATGCTACATTATCAACTGAATAATTTTCATTTCAATAGTGTCAACTTAACGGTAGATAACTTAGAAAAACTGGAAAGAGTCTTACCTAAGCTAATATTTTTCTCTCTTATTAACTGCAGTAAGAAAAATAGTGATTTCTTCCTTAGAATTGAGTTTGACATCAGTAATGCAGCCACAGAATGTAAAGCTGTAGATGTTCGATTGGCACTTTCATCTATACGTTCTTGCTCTGATAACTCTCCCTGCAGATAAAGATAGAAAAGGAATTACATAATAAAAGACCATACACCACATCTCCGAGCTAATTTTAGCCCTGACACTAATTAATGTCAAAGTTATGGTTTTGTACATTGTTACACGTTGCTTGATTTAAAAGTGAAATAACAATTACTGATATTAATACAGAGCTGAATGCAGTGCATCATGAGTGTTTCTATAGAACAGTACTGTTTTTGGTGAAACAAACACTTGTACATCTACTTCATCTAAATTGTCTTCTTCAAAACCCTTCTTTCTCCATTCAGTGTCCTCAAATATCAACAGCAATAACTGATCCAGTAGGTAAATTCTTTACAATTATTTATATAAAATTTAATGCCAGATTACAATTTTACACATATATTATCTGGGAGACAACTGCATTCTGAAAATAATTTTATTTCATTTTTTATTTGTATTTTTTGTTGCAAGAATCCCATTCAAATTTATTCACAGAAGACAGGCACAACATTCTATTTCTTATTTATTGATAGTTCAGGGACTTCTTGTTCAAATGCACCTAGAGAATAGTACCTTAATTTCCATGTTGCTGAATTGGGCTCATGCCATTTTTTACTCAAAACTTCTGTAGTTCTGGTGGTGTGAATGGTCAAGAGATCCCTCACCCAACATCCTATCATTGATGCACAAAGTTGGGCTACAATTCTGCGTTCCTAGAAGTTAAACCGTAAGTTTCCACCACTTGTGTACCAGAGGCTTGCTTTTATCATCTCTCTCTTCGCACTGTAACAAGCGGTTTCGAAGTTTTGTCCCTATTGTCTACCACTTTCTCTTAAATATGATAGATTTTTTTTTTACCGACTTAAGTGGTGACGTCTCAATCAATGCTATATTCTGTCTGGGACAGTTCTGTTATTCTCCAATACCTTCCAACAACATATGTCAAATATATTGTAAAAAATACTGAAATTATTTGCTCACTTAGAAATTCATGGTCAAGGAACTGAGCCATGAATATACACATAAACAAACAAGAAGCTGAATATTGTAGCTTAGTAGTCAAATAAAACTTGCAATTTATGTATTATAATGCTGAGCTGGGTCTGCACAAGTCCACATGTTCTGGAAAAGAACGTAAATTAGTATGCTGAGCTACAATCTTTAGCTTCTTATTGATCTGTCCACCCATTGCTCAAAGCTTCAATGCAGACAGATTAAGAACTTTTAGTGAGGGTGAAACCGCAAGTTCTGGTGATGGGAATGTCAGAAAGTAGATTTGCTTTTTACCATAAATACTTTTAAAATGCTTGTATTAGTTGTAAATTGCAATCACAATGTTGGATGTGCTGCAACAGACAAACCGTTATCAATAATATTAATTGCTTTTGATATGGTTTGTTGACCTTCTACAGTCATGGTTACTGATTTTAGGTCCTATTTATTTGCATAACACACAGTATATCTACATAAATAACTGCATAATATACTAAAAAGCCTTGGAATACCACTTTTCACCATGACCACAACATATTCCATCAAATAAATATTATTAAAATTACATTGCCACTAGGGGCTTAAAACTGTAGCATCTATTTTTGGAAAGATTACCCTTTTTTTTTGCCAAAATTCATACCTATTTTTGGCAAAAATCACACCTATATTTTGGCAAAATTCACATCTAAATTCTTTTTGTTTGCACATGACTAAATGTAAAAATTTAAATGGTTATAATGATATATAATGATACATGTCTGAAGCTGAAGCTTTAGTGCTTTGAAATTTGCTGTGAAAAATAACATTCCATTAGTAAATGCCATGGTACACTCTTAGGCTCTTCTAGAAATGGAAGATATTCACATGAATGAAGAGAGAAAAACTATTATTTTAAGTTAATTGAACTAGAGTGGAGCAAAACACTGCCATTACAGTTCTCACTTCTATACAAGCAGAGTCAAGAATGTACAAAGGAGCTGCACCTTCTGTGGGCATGAGTGGTGAATAGAAGGTGCCACTTGCTGTTGTGGACATATTACTCTGTGCAGCCACTGATGAAAGAGGTAACAGTGGCCCACCAAGGAATGACCGAAGAGCCTGAATTAGCAATGAATGTTAAATAAAATGTATGGTAACTGACTTACTCATAGTACATGGACAAGAAAGAAGCAATCTGTTGCTCACACTGTATTAATGGTTAATATGACAACATTGGTTGAAGTGATGGAAATCTGGTAATGAATGCTTCACTTTGTTTGTGGAGAGAAATGAGCTCTTTTTCCACCTAATTCATGAAATTAACAGGAAAGAGGACCTAAGCATGGTGAAAAAGATTATTAGCTGGGACAGAAAAGTAGGACCAGCTGCACAAGCTTAAGTTACAGGTGACTGTGGTACCCAGAAGATATTAGCAAACAAACTGAGTCTAAAAGAAACATTATGTGCTATTCCAGGGGAATGTATGTAACTGGTAGGTTTGACATCTCCCTGTGAGGGCTAGGTACACATCGAATTGACTGTTTTAAAGAAAGTGATGATGGAGTAGTTTTTTGACTGGAACATTTGCTTTTGCAAAACAAACAGATTTTTTTTCCGAAATGCTCTTTGCTTGTTTTCTTCTTTTGGCTCTATTTAAGCTTTCAAAACATGAGTGTTTCCATTGAAAAGCAGGAGCTTTTTACTGTTGGTGAAAACACTGCTTCTCTGATTTAAGGTGTTTGTCAAACATTACCTACCCCCCCCCCCCCCCCCCCTCATAGGATGGCCAGCCAACACCCATTTTCTGTGTTTCTACAAAAGCAGAACAGCTACCAGTTCATACGGATCACTAATCCCTTCTGGTGTTGTGATGGTTGCAACCTTAACTCTGTGATGGATCAAGATTAGTCCCTTTACCCATTGCATATTAAGAACAGAAAATAATGTGAAACACACAACAAAAAGCATTCAGAAATGGCTACAACGTAATTTCTTGTTGAGGTTGGCAGTGGGATAAACGTGGTAGCTCAGACCTTACCTCTATCAATACCTGACACAATCACAGTTCAGACACCTGCCACTTAAAACGGCCATGTTAAAGTGCAGAATATAACCAACTTTTGAACTTTAGGCAGCAGCAGACAAACATACGCATTTCTTGATACTAGGTCCTACAGCTGAGTCCCAATATGCATTATACAGCATGTTTCTGATACCCCCACCCTCAACTGGCGTGACAACAGCAATTGGTGCACTGATATATCATTGCGGTATTTTGTAAATACATTTTTACGCACATTATCTTTCCAAAGAGGGTTTTGCCAGATGATGTGCAATAGCATGAATTGAAAATCTGATGCATTTTATTTTTATTTTATGTCATGTCATTCAAAGAGTGAGGCATCAAGGCAAGGTTAGTACTTTGCAAGAAAACCAGAAGGGAGCATTATCACAGCCAGATGCAACAACAAATGTGTGAAGTTGGGATGGACTAGCCCAGAAGAGATTCCATATGCCACCACATCAACATGCTTGCTTACATCCGAGTGCAGTGCCAAACCCAGTCAGCAATCATCGTCTAAGATGACACCTTCATGTCTCTACCGAGCCAGCAGTGCAATAGTTGTGTTAGACAGAACACTGCGTAAATGTTAATCATCAATTTTACTCTATGAGAAGAAACTATTACCTTGTTATGTATCAACTGATACATTCATGTGCACATGGATTGTTACAAAGTTAAGTATTTCATTTGGTTCAATTTGTAATAAAGTGATCTAATATTTTCCTCTTCTTCCAGGAGTAGAGCTACAGACTGACTGCTGTGCCAACAAGTGTTATATAATTCGGTATAATTTATATGCAGAAAATATAACTATTCCAAACTATCTCTGATAAAATAATTCACATTGACGCAATTCACTATGAAATAACACTTATCGGGTAATTTTGTGTTTTCGCACTTTAAGGCAGAATTTGCATCTATATTTGCCATTTATCACAAATGCCCTGTCTTGCTGTCCTGCAACATAAGCCACATCCCTTAGGCTCTTCCACAACCAAACAGAATTGAGAATCAATACAGACTAGTAAGCCTCCAACCTGTCCTCAAAATAGCCTGCACTACAGAAATTTCAGTCAATTCCAAAGGCCTTACAGTTAGCTGCTCACTCAAGTTCAGTTATTAAGGGCTTTTGACATTTCTACTTTCCTTCACAAAGACACTACAAAGGCAGCTCTTCTTTACAACTGCATAATCAACTCAACAATAAAATTGGTTAATATTTCGACTTTGTTTATTGTCCATTCAACTGTGATCTTCTACCAATTTCAGTGTTTATCATTTAACAATCTTGCGAGAGTTTGTAGCTTCCAATCTTGACTCACCTTCTTTCAACAGATTCCGTCCAAATGAGAACCTCAAAATTACAGTTATGGTTGTAAGTTGATCAACTTTCCTGACAATACTATTGTTGTAAACAGCAATAATTACCTATAGTCGGGCCTCAGCGTGATGTCAAACATACCAACACACGAAACCTGCTGCAGTGAATTCACTACAGAAGTCCCATCTGACCTATCACCAATCCCTGGGTAGTTCCCTTACTCTCTCCCCTAAACTTGACATCCTCCTCAATCCAACATTCGGTTGTTTCTCATTTTTTACATGCTTGCAAAATTCCATTAGCCCAACCACCCAAGACATGCCAGTGTATCTGGGTACTGCAAACACACTGAAAAAATCTCAACCACTATGGACCAAACAACATGAAGTACTGCCCAAAGGCCTCCTCCTACCTAACAAACAACCCAGTTGGTCCACTAACTTGGTCACTTTGCCACTGGGGGCTGATGCTACTTCATTGTACACCAACATCCTCAATGTCAAGGTTTTGCTGCAGTTGAACATTGTGTGTCCCAATGCCCAAATGACTTCAAGTCCACTGCTTCGCCCAGTGATGAAAGTTATCTATAAATCAACAGCCCTGTCAAGATGAATGGAGAAATCCTTTGAAAACTTGTTCATGGGCAATCTAGAGGACTCCTTTCTTGCATCCAAAATCCCCCCCACCTCGCATAGACTCATACAGCTGGACTCAACGAGTAACTTCTCCATTCATTTAATCAGGTTGTCTTTGACTGCCCCCCCCCCCCCCCACGCGCGCGCGCACACACACACACACACACACACACACACACACACACACACACACACACACACAGAGAGAGAGAGAGAGAGAGAGAGAGAGAGAGAGAGAGAGAGAAGGCAACTATTTATTCATAACCGATACAAAAGAGTTAGATGTTTGCACCTGTTACTGTCCTTCAAAGTAGTCACCAGTGTTGTGTAGAACATGTTGCCAATGATGTGGAAGGCGTAGTACACCGTTAGCAGAGTCTGTTCTGTTGATGGTGCGAATAGGGCAGTTTACTGCCTGTCAAATCTTTGGAACAGTTTTGAAGCGAATGTAATGAAGAGGTTCCTTCATCTTCAGACTCAAATCGAAGTCACAAGGACTTAATCCAGGGAATACGGTGGATGGTACAGTAATTCCCAGTCCCATCAACCAAACAGACCAGCCACAGCTTGCGCTGTATGCGCCCGCGCATTGTCGTGCAAAATGATGGGTGGCTTGGGCAGAAAGTGTCGCTGCCTCTTTCGCAAAGCTGGTCGCTGGTGATGCTCCAAAAACGAACAGTAATACTGTGCATTCACGGTCTGCCATGGAGGAACGTAACGCATTAGGATAACACCATCACAATTGTACTCGAAAGTCACCATAACTTTAGAACATTCCACTTGCACCATCAACAGAACAGGCTCTGCTAATGGTATACTACGCCTTCCACATCTCTGGCAACGGGTTCAACGCAACACTGGTGACTACTTTGAAGGACAGTAACAGGTGCACACATGTAACCCTTTTGTATCGGTTCTGAATAAATAGTTGCCACTTTTCAAGTTCCAACCCTCGTGAAACACATAGATAAAGACAGTAGTATCCTAATTGATGTTTTTTTTTTGCTGAAGCTCAAAGCAAGAAAATAACTGTTCACCTAGTAACAAATGGTCTCTCCGACTACATGCACAGTTAGTTAGTATAAGTAATATAGTGTCTTACAATATGAATACTCCTCAGTGGAAATGAGTCAGAGTAATTAATGACTCCAGGACAACTTTTTTAAGAACAGTTTACAAGAGATGACCTAAGATGAAATTTATTATGAACCAAATGTGTGTAGGTTCTTTAAGTGGCCTACATATATAAATCAATACTCGCGCTGTCTCCGTATTGCAAAGATATCGTACGGATGTATGATTATATATATGCTGACAGAAAATTGAAGAGCAAAAACAGCAATTATATTATGTACCTAATTTGTCTTTTCACTGATCTTGCCATCTGTCAGTCTTCTGAGTAGGTGTGAGAAAGAAGCATGTAACTGAGTCTCAATATTTTGTTAAGTAAAAGTTCTAGTATGCGGATGTCTTAAGTTTTCATTCTACTACCATGACCTCAGCAATTTGGTACCATAGGAACTTACCACCATTCTACTGCCAAGTGACATCCTAAATTCCTTCCCCCACTGCAAAGAGAACTTGCATAAACGGGCACATTTGGAGACAAAGTTACTTACAAAGAGAGAATAAGTGCTGCAGCCACATCAGCATTGTTGTACGTCATTAGGGAGAAAAGGTAAATTATCAAGCCACACATCAAAACTACAAGATTAACATTTATCGAAAGTTTTAGAACACATCTATGCCTGCGCGAATTTCCAGGCAGACAAGTTTTGGTGCGGCTTATGGATAATTACTGCATATATATATATATATATATATATATATATATATATATATATATATATATATATATATATATATATAATGGAAGGAAACATTCCACGTGGGAAAAATTATATACAAAAACAAAGATGAGGTGACTTACCGAACAAAAACGCTGGCAGGTCGATAGACACACAAACAAACACAAACATACACACAAAATTCAAGCTTTCGCAACAAATTGTTGCCTCATCAGGAAAGAGGGAAGGAGAGGGGAAGACGAAAGGAAGTGGGTTTTAAAGGAGAGGGTAAGGAGTCATTCCTTTTTTCCCCCTAAGGTAAGTCTTTCCGCTCCCGGGATTGGAATGACTCCTTACCCTCTCCTTTAAAACCCACTTCCTTTCGTCTTCCCCTCTCCTTCCCTCTTTCCTGATGAGGCAACAATTTGTTGCGAAAGCTTGAATTTTGTGTGTATGTTTGTGTTTGTTTGTGTGTCTATCGACCTGCCAGCGTTTTTGTTCGGTAAGTCACCTCATCTTTGTTTTTGTATATATATATATATATATATATATATATATATATATATATATATATAATGGAAGGAAACATTCCACGTGGGAAAAATTATATATAAAAACAAAGATGAGGTGACTTACCGAACAAAAGCGCTGGCAGGTCGATAGACACACAAACAAACACAAACACACACACAAAATTCAAGCTTTCGCAACAAACTGTTGCCTCATCAGGAAAGAGGGAAGGAGAGGGGAAGACGAAAGGAAGTGGGTTTTAAGGGAGAGGGTAAGGAGTCATTCCAATCCCGGGAGCAGAAAGACTTACCTTAGGGGGAAAAAAGGACAGGTATACACTCGCACACACGCACATATCCATCCACACATACAGACACAAGCAGACATATGTCTGCTTGTGTCTGTATGTGTGGATGGATATGTGCGTGTGTGCGAGTGTATACCTGTCCTTTTTTCCCCCTAAGGTAAGTCTTTCTGCTCCCGGGATTGGAATGACTCCTTACCCTCTCCCTTAAAACCCACTTCCTTTCGTCTTCCCCTCTCCTTCCCTCTTTCCTGATGAGGCAACAGTTTGTTGCGAAAGCTTGAATTTTGTGTGTGTGTTTGTGTTTGTTTGTGTGTCTATCGACCTGCCAGCGCTTTTGTTAGGTAAGTCACCTCATCTTTGTTTATATATATATATATATATATGGTTATAATAGAGGGAAACATTCCACGTAGGAAATATATATCTAAAAACAAAGATGATGTGACTTACCAAATGAAAGTGCTGGCAGGTCGACAGACACACAAACAAACACAAACATACACACAAAATTCAAGCTTTCGCAACAAACTGTTGCCTCATCAGGAAAGAGGGAAGGAGAGGGAAAGACGAAAGGAAGTGGGTTTTAAGTGAGAGGGTAAGGAGTCATTCCAATCCCGGGAGCGGAAAGACTTACCTTAGGGGGAAAAAAAGGACGGGTATACACTCGCACACACACACATATCCATCCACACATATACAGACACAAGCAGACATATTTAAAGACAAAGAGTTTGGGCAGAGATGTCAGTCGAGGCAGAAGCGCAGAGGCAAAGATGTTGTTGAATGACAGGTGAGGTATGAGTGGCGGCAACTTGAAATTAGCGGAGATTGAGGCCTGGTGGATAACGGGAAGAGAGGATATATTGAAGAGCAAGTTCCCATCTCCGGAGTTCGGATAGGTTGGTGTTGGTGGGAAGTATCCAGATAACCCGGACGGTGTAACACTGTGCCAAGATGTGCTGGCCGTGCATCAAAGCATGTTTAGCCACAGGGTGATCCTCATTACCAACAAACACTGTCTGCCTGTGTCCATTCATGCGAATGGACAGTTTGTTGCTGGTCATTCCCACATAGAATGCGTCACAGTGTAGGCAGGTCAGTTGGTAGATCACGTGGGTGCTTTCACACGTGGCTCTACCTTTGATCGTGTACACCTTCCGGGTTACAGGACTGGAGTAGGTGGTGGTGGGAGGGTGCATGGGACAGGTTTTACACCGGGGGCGGTTACAAGGGTAGGAGCCAGAGGGTAGGGAAGGTGGTTTGGGGATTTCATGGGGATGAACTAAGAGGTTACGAAGGTTAGGTGGACGGCGGAAAGACACTCTTGGTGGAGAGGGGAGGATTTCATGAAGGATGGATCTCATTTCTGGGCAGGATTTTAGGAAGTCGTATCCCTGCTGGAGAGCCACATTCAGAATCTGATCCAGTCCCGGAAAGTATCCTGTCACAAGTGGGGCACTTTTGTGGTTCTTCTGTGGGAGGTTCTGGGTTTGAGAGGATGAGGAAGTTGCTCTGGTTATTTGCTTCTGTACCAGGTCGGGAGGGTAGTTGCGGGATGCGAAAGCTGTTGTCAGGTTGTTGGTGTAATGTTATAAAACTTAATGGGGTCGTTGTGGGGGTGTTGTGAGGGTGACATGGTATTAGAAGGTGGAAAGTGTAAGATGAGGTTGAAATGAAAATGAAAGTATAAAACTTAATGGGGTCGTTGTGGGGGTGTTGTGAGGGTGACATGGTATTAGAAGGTGGAAAGTGTAAGATGAGGTTGAAATGAAAATGAAAGTATAAAACTTAATGGGGTCGTTGTGGGGGTGTTGTGAGGGTGACATGGTATTAGAAGGTGGAAAGTGTAAAACTTAATGGGGTCGTTGTGGGGGTGTTGTGAGGGTGACATGGTATTAGAAGGTGGAAAGTGTAAAACTTAATGGGGTCGTTGTGGGGGTGTTGTGAGGGTGACATGGTATTAAAACTTAATGGGGTCGTTGTGGGGGTGTTGTGAGGGTGACATGGTATTACACCAACAACCTGACAACAGCTTTCGCATCCCGCAACTACCCTCCCGACCTGGTACAGAAGCAAATAACCAGAGCAACTTCCTCATCCTCTCAAACCCAGAACCTCCCACAGAAGAACCACAAAAGTGCCCCACTTGTGACAGGATACTTTCCGGGACTGGATCAGATTCTGAATGTGGCTCTCCAGCAGGGATACGACTTCCTAAAATCCTGCCCAGAAATGAGATCCATCCTTCATGAAATCCTCCCCACTCCACCAAGAGTGTCTTTCCGCCGTCCACCTAACCTTCGTAACCTCTTAGTTCATCCCTATGAAATCCCCAAACCACCTTCCCTACCCTCTGGCTCCTACCCTTGTAACCGCCCCCGGTGTAAAACCTGTCCCATGCACCCTCCCACCACCACCTACTCCAGTCCTGTAACCCGGAAGGTGTACACGATCAAAGGCAGAGCCACGTGTGAAAGCACCCACGTGATCTACCAACTGACCTGCCTACACTGTGACGCATTCTATGTGGGAATGACCAGCAACAAACTGTCCATTCGCATGAATGGACACAGGCAGACAGTGTTTGTTGGTAATGAGGATCACCCTGTGGCTAAACATGCTTTGATGCACGGCCAGCACATCTTGGCACAGTGTTACACCGTCCGGGTTATCTGGATACTTCCCACCAACACCAACCTATCCGAACTCCGGAGATGGGAACTTGCTCTTCAATATATCCTCTCTTCCCGTTATCCACCAGGCCTCAATCTCCGCTAATTTCAAGTTGCCGCCACTCATACCTCACCTGTCATTCAACAACATCTTTGCCTCTGCGCTTCTGCCTCGACTGACATCTCTGCCCAAACTCTTTGTCTTTAAATATGTCTGCTTGTGTCTGTATATGTGTGGATGGATATGTGTGTGTGTGCGAGTGTATACCCGTCCTTTTTTTCCCCCTAAGGTAAGTCTTTCCGCTCCCGGGATTGGAATGACTCCTTACCCTCTCACTTAAAACCCACTTCCTTTCGTCTTTCCCTCTCCTTCCCTCTTTCCTGATGAGGCAACAGTTTGTTGCGAAAGCTTGAATTTTGTGTGTATGTTTGTGTTTGTTTGTGTGTCTGTCGACCTGCCAGCACTTTCATTTGGTAAGTCACATCATCTTTGTTTTTTTTATATATATTTCCTTCTCCTTCCCTCTTTCCTGACGAGGCAACCATTGGTTGCGAAAGCTAGAATTTTGTGTGTATGTTTGTGTTTGTTTGTGTGTCTATCGACCTGCCAGCGCTTTTGTTTGGTAAGTTTCATCATCTTTCTTTTTAGATATATTTTTCCCACGTGGATGTTTCCCTCTATTATATTCATATATATATATATATATATATAAAATAGAGGGAAACATTCCACATAGGAAATATATATCTAAAAACAAAGATGATGTGACTTACCAAATGAAAGTGCTGGCAGGTCGACAGACACAAACAAACACAAACATACACACAAAATTCAAGCTTTCGCAACAAACTGTTGCCTCATCAGGAAAGAGGGAAGGAGAGGGAAAGACGAAAGGAAGTGGGTTTTAAGGGAGAGGGTAAGGAGTCATTCCAATCCCGGGAGCGGAAAGACTTACCTTAGGGGGAAAAAAGGACGGGTATACACTCGCACACACACACACATATCCATCCACACATATACAGACACAAGCAGACAGGTCTTTAAATATGTCTGCTTGTGTCTGTATATGTGTGGATGGATATGTGTGTGTGTGTGCGAGTGTATACCCGTCCTTTTTTCCCCCTAAGGTAAGTCTTTCCGCTCCCGGGATTGGAATGACTCCTTACCCTCTCCCTTAAAACCCACTTCCTTTCGTCTTTCCCTCTCCTTCCCTCTTTCCTGATGAGGCAACAGTTTGTTGCGAAAGCTTGAATTTTGTGTGTATGTTTGTGTTTGTTTGTGTCTGTCGACCTGCCAGCACTTTCATTTGGTAAGTCACATCATCTTTGTTTTTAGATATATATATATATATATCCCAAACCAACATAAATGCTAACACAAAAATAATCTATTCCATGATCAATTAATATCATTATTTGCAAATAGCTTTCCACATAATCTAATCAGAAAGGGCATTAAACAGCCAAGTAGGAAAAATGTGGATCATTACAGGGATTAAAGTATCTTGTGAAACGATAAGGGAAATGTATGCTGGCAAGAACATGAAGAGCTCGTGCAGTAGCTGCACACTACAAAAACCACTCAAAATTACTAAGGAAGGTTATTAAAAGCTCAAGGAACATGCATATAATGTCTGAAATCAGTAATTCCTACAACAGAATTAAGGCTTTATGGAATGTAGTGAAACGAGAGACAGGACAACCAGCCACAGCACAGGATGACATCACTATTCAACTGAGTGGAAAGGCTACAAATTATGAGTCACATGTAGCAAACATATATTATTCTTTTCTTAAATGCAGTAGAAAGTATAGGGACAAAAAAGTTCATGGGAAAAATCTTAGCAGTATGTTGAAAAAGCAACTCTTATAAAATTCAATCCTATGAATCTATCACCAACTTCTCCTTCTGAACTTCAGAAAATTATGCATTCTTTCCAAAATAAAAGCTCATCTGGTTTTCACGGTGTTTCCAATAAAGTACTAAAGATTTCTTCCCATATAATAAGCCTAATGTTATTTGAAACATTACTAACTCAGCGCACTTTTCAAGACAGACTGAAGTATGTCACTGTCTAACACCTACTTAAGAAAGTTAAACAATGGAAAATCACGGATGGAATGTAGGACAATAACTAATGGGGGTTGGTCACTGTCCTCATCCATCCAGCCCCCTTGCTGTTCCCATTCCAGCACTACACAGCCATCATTCCACTATCACACCCAGTATTTTTACTTCTCTCCTTTTCCACTACTCCCCCCCAAGTTTCCCTTGCCCTCCGTCTAACCTACAGCACCTCACCATCTGCCACCCCCACCATGCTATCCCTCCCCCACCCCACCCCAGCATCCTCCTTACCCAACCCAGTTGCCACTTCTATCATGCACTGGTGCTGCTGCTCACAGTGGGGTTTCAGTTGCCTGAGACTACAATCGTGTGTGTGTGTGTGTGTGTGTGTGTGTGTGTGTGTGTGTGTATGTGTGTGTGTGTGCGCACGCGTGCATGTCGTCTATTGCTGACGAAGGCCTTAATGACCGAAAGCTTCATTTGTGACAGTCTTTTTGTTGTGCCTATCTGCGACTCAGCACCTTCCCTTTTCATAATATTGTTACTGAAGAAAGTTGATAAGAGACGTCAATAAGTACAGAGGTCAATAAGTACAGAGGTCAATAAGTACAGAGGTCAATAAGTACAGAGGTCAATAAGTACAGAGGTCAATAAGTACAGAGGTCAATAAGTACAGAGGTCAATAAGTACAGAGGTCAATAAGTACAGAGGTCAATAAGTACAGAGGTCAATAAGTACAGAGGTCAATAAGTACAGAGGTCAATAAGTACAGAGGTCAATAAGTACAGAGGTCAATAAGTACAGAGGTCAATAAGTGCCTGACATTTTACATAAATTTTTAAGAAGGTGATGTATTCTTGAATAATATTTCATCTTAACAACAGTAATATCCTCGCAAAGTTACAGTTTGGATTGCAGAAGAGTGGCTATGCTGAGAATGCCATTTACACATTCACTCACCAAATTTTAGAAATGTTAGATAATAAAATAGCACCGATTAGTATTTTCTGTGCTCTATCTAAGCCATTTGACTATGTGAATCACAGTATTCTCCTTGATGAATTGAAGTTTTATGGGATTGATTGTACATCCATAAAGTGCATACCGTCGTATCCAACCAAAAGAATGCAGAAAGCCATATTTAGTAATTCAACCAATAGAATCCATGGATGTAATTCTGACTGGGAAGAAATCACACGTGATGGTTCCCTGAGGCTCAATTTTACACCCACTATTGTTCCTCATATATGTAAATCGTCTCCCGTCTGATACACAACAAGCAGAATTAGTACCTTTTGCAGATGACACTAGTGTTGCAATCATTCCAAGTATACATACAAAGACAGAAGAAATGGTAAACAATGCTCTTAAAAGTATCACTGACTGATTTTCTGCAAATGGTTTCCCCTTCAATTTTAAAAAGACCATACATATCCACTTCTGCATATCTAAGGCTGCTACACCAGTGATAAGTGTCACACATGGTGAGGAAATAGTAAATAGGGTAGAAACTTTAAAATTCTCAGGTTTCCATATTGGTGAGACTTTTAACTGTGAAAAGCACAATTTGGAACTCCTAAAACAACTTAGTTCAGCTACATTTGCACTTATAATCATCCCATATCTTGTGGAGACACAAATCAGTAAGCTGATGTATTGTCATTCAGTAGTGTCATACAGAACAATGTTCTGGGGTACCTTGTCTTTAAGGACAGTCTTCATTGCTGAAAAACATGCTGTAAGAATAATATGTGGGCCTCACTTGCAATTAACCTTGTAGACATCTAATGAGGAGTTGGACATTCTGACTACTGCTTCACACTATATTTACTCTCTCATGAAGTTTGCTGTCAATAATCCACTACAGTTCAAAATGAACAATGATGAATGTAATTTGAGCACCACAAGGAAAAATGCCATTCACTACTCCACATTAAGGTTTTCTTTAGCAGAAAAAGTGGAGCACAATGCTATGACAAAACTTTTTGGTCACTTACCCACTGACAAAAAATCTCTGACAGACAGCGTAGTAAAATTTTAAAACAAACTGGAAAAGTTTCTCCTTGACAACTCCTTCTAATCCACAGAATAATTTCTATTATTGTAATGTGTAAAAGGTAGTGGGTAGGAATTACTAACTCACATCTCAGTGTGTGCATAACACACCTTACAAATGTCAGCATGCAGCCATACTGATAAATTAATTTGCGATCTGAATCTAAAAGAACTTATTCCACATCAATATGATTTATTGTGCAAAATGATCCATGGAATATGTGTAATAACTTCAAGTTGAACAAATATATTTCAAGGAAGATGCAATACATGAAAGTCGCAGATCAAGTAAACAGAGTAAGATGTGTGTACAATTTAACAGTCAAATCATAACCGAGTCCAAGTCTAGCAGCCGCTGGCTGGCTGGCCGCTTAGGTGGCGTTGCTGCTGCATGGCTGGCAGACAGCGCCGCACGTAGAAGACACGTGTAACTGCGCGGCGGCACTTTGAAAGATCGGCGAGTCACAACACATTTCCCCCCTTTGAAGTTTTTGCACAGGTCTTGATGGAAGTGGCCTGTAGATTGCTAACGTCCATAGGTGTTGGTTGACTGGCCGTAAAGTCTCGAGGAGGAGGCTTCCTGTACGGACGAAAGTGTCCTCGATGATAACGGGTCGAGATGACAGGAGATGTGGGGGTCGAATCTGCTGGGGGCCTGTGCACCAATCTGCCCATTGCGGCAAGTCCAGTTGTTATAACAGGAGACATGGGTGATGTGTCCGCGTCCGTAGGAGAAGGAGGCGAGTAGAGTTACTCCGAGAGATGATGGTCTTCTGGTTCCTGCATGGGCACATCTCCTGGTGGCGTCAGTTCTTGTGCTGGCACCAATATGATGGTAAGAGGACTGCGTTGTGAGTAATGAGAGATTCCAGTATCCCGAGCATCAGGTAGAGCCGAAGGTGGTGTAGCAGCATCCGGAACAGGCATTGCCAGCACATGAGGCTGAAGCTGGTCCGAATGACGCACTTCAACACCCGTGTCTGTCTGGATTTCATACAGGCATTGGCCACAGTGTCGTAAGATGCGGCCCGGACTCCATTTTGGGTGCCTGCCATTTCCCCGTACCCATACAAGGTCGTCGGCGGTGAACCGGCCAAGCGAAGGCACCCACAGCCGTCAGGTGGAAGGCCACAGAAGATGATGTAGCGTGCGGGGCTGTCAGCCATGTAAGAGCTCAGCCGGGCTGTGGTCGCCCATGGGGGTGAAACGGTAAGAAGCCAGAAACTGGAGAAGCGCAACAACAACAGCAGAAGAAGTCAGGAGTTTCCTCATCTGAGCCTTAAATGTGCAGACAAGTCGTTCAGCCTCACCGTTTGACTGTGGATGGAACAGAGGGGCCGTGACATGCATGACGCCGTGACGGGCACAAAAATCCGCAAAATCGGAAGAGGTAAATTGCGGACCATTATCAGTAACAAGAGTAGAGGGAAGACCTTCCAAAGAGAAAATGCGAGCTAGAGTATTGGTGGTTGCTGCGGTGGTAGGCGACATGCAACGGACAATGAAAGGGAAGTTAGAGTAGGCGCCAATAACGAGAAACCAATAAGTACCTAAAAAAGGTCCCACAAAGTCAGCATGAATACGCTCCCAGGGCTTCACAGGCAAAGGCAAAGGTGACAAAGATGACTTCAGGGCGGCAGCCTGTGACGCACAAGGGCCGCAGGCAGCGACCATGTGTGCGATTACAGAGTCAATGCAGGGCCAGTACACATGACAGCGCGCCAGAGGTTTCGTGCGAGAGACACTCCAGTGCCCTTGGTGAAGGAGGCGCAAGACCAAAGCACACAAAGATGCAGGTACCACAACACATGGCGAAGTATTTTCGGTGGAAAGGAGGATAACACCATCCCTAGCCATGAGGCGGTAACGCAAAGCATAGTAGTTCCACAACGGATCAGAAGTCTTAGCGGACGGACGATCTGGCCAAACCTTCTGAATACAGCATAAAACCCGGGAGAGGGTAGGGTCAGAACCCGTAGCAGCTGCCAGCCGGTCCCCGGTGATGGGGAGCCCATCCACAACCCGCTGCTCGGCAACATCCAGGTGGAAACACAAAAGTTAGTCCTTATCGAATCCCAGATCAGGACCCCTGGGAAGGTGAGACAGTGCATCAGCATTCGCATGTTGAGCCGTCGGCCGGAAATGAATCTCATAATTGAAATGACACAAGTAAAGAGCCCAACACTGGAGGCGGTGTGCAGCGTTGTCGGGAAGTGACGTTGATGGATGAAACAAGGAAACAAGTGGTTTGTGATTCGTTACAAAATGAAATTTGGATCCATAGAGAAAAACACCAAACTTATGAAGAGCATAAATAATGGCCAAAGCTTCTTTTTCAATTTGAGAATACTTTTGTTGGGCATCCGTGAGCGTTTTGGAGGCATAAGCAATGGGTTGTTCAGAACCGTCAGAAAAACGGTGCGCAAGGACTACACCGACCCCGTATTGAGAGGCGTCTGTGGCAAGAACAAGATGTTGGCCAGGTCGATAAGTAGCCAGGCACGGGGCCTGTTTCAGCATAGTCTTCAATGTCTGGAAAGCTGCATTGCATGACGCGGACCAGTGAAAAGGCACGTTTTTATGCAACAGGCACAGCAACGGCTAAACCACCGAAGTAGCAGACGGTAAAAACTTGTGATAGTATGCTCTTTTCCCCAAGAAGGCCTGCAGTTCCTTAACAGATGTAGTGCGAGGATGGGCGTCGATCGCAGCGACAGTTTGCTGAAGCCCGAGAGAGTTGAAACCACAAGTACGCGATAGATGTCTGAAAAAATTTTGATTTCTGAAGATTACACTTAAGACCGGCAGTCTGTAAGACATGAAAAAGTGTGCAGAGATTTTGAAGATGTTCGTCAGTGGTGGAGCCAGTGATAACAATGTTGTTTTGGTAATTTCTATACCCAGGGACAGTGAGCAATAATAGTTCCAAGAATCGCTGAAAGAGAGCAGGGGCGCTGGCAACCCCAAATGGCAATCGTTGGTATTGACAGAGGCCGAAATGTGTGTTAAGGATCAGAAGCTGCTGGGAAGCAGCGTCCAGAGGAAGTTGTTGATAAGCTTCTGACAGGTCAAGTATAGAAAAATACTGGCCTCCAGCAAGTTTAGTGAACAATTCTTCAGGTCGAGGCATAGGGTAAGTGTCGATAAGGAATTGAGGATTTACAGTGGCTTTGAAATCGCCACAGAGACGAATATCACCATTTGGCTTAGCAACGACAACGACAGGAGAGGACCACTCACTGGAAGTGACAGGAAGCAAGACCCCTGAAACAGTGAGACGATCCAGCTCCTGTTTGACCTGATCACGAAGGGCCACAGGAATGGGCCAAGCCCAAAACAACTCAGGCCGAGCAGTGGGTTTGAGCGTGATATCAGCTTCAAAGTCGTTTGCATGGCCTAACCCAGGAGAAAAAAGGGACGAAAATGTCGTCGACAAGGAATCCAATTGAGCATAAGGAATAGCATCAGAGACGATATTGACAGAGTCATCTGGAGAACCCAAAAATGAGAAAGCCATCGAAACCAAAAAGATTCTCCGCGTTACTATGGTCGACCACAAATATGGGAACAGTGCAAATGACAGATTTGTAAGATACCTCCGCATCAAATTGTCCCAAGAGAGAAATCTTCTGTTTATTGTAAGTCCGTAATTGCCTAGTGACAGGTGATATGATCGGAGAACCCAACTGAAGATACGTCTGAGAATTGATGATAGTGCCACCAGAACCAGTATCCACCTGCATGCGAACATCTCGACCAAGTATTTGGACAGTGAGGAATAACTTCCCTGAAAGGGAAGAAATACAATTGACAGACAACACAGAATCAGAATCAGCGTCATGTTCATGAACATCGTGTATGCGGTCTGATTTGCAAACGGATGACACATGACCCTTTTCTTTGCATTTGTGACACACGGTCAACCGTTGTGGACAATCTTCTCGTGAATGTTTCATAAAACACCGCGGACATGAAGGAAGTTGCTGTGGGTTTTGCTGTAATTTCTTAGAGGTTTGTTTACAGTTAGGCCGAGGCAGCGTTTGGGAGTGTAATGCGGCCACATCGGCCAACGGGGACATGCCACACGCTTCATCAACATTGCACAGAGGTTGTATTCCCCCGACGTCGCCCCATGCCTCTATTTGTGCTCCAGCGGCGTGAGAAATTTCAAAAGACTGAGCGATCGATAGGACTTCATCTAGAGTCGGATTTGCCAACTGAAGGGCACGTTGCCTAACTTCTTTGTCGAGTGCTGATCGGATAATAGCATCCTGTACCATGGAATCGGCGTAGGATTCTTTGTGAACTTCAGTTACAAATTGACACTTCCTACTGAGGCCGTGAAGTTCAGCAGCCCAAGTGCGATAGGATTGATTTGGTTGTTTCTGACAACGATAAAAGGCAACACGAGACGCTATCACATGTGTTTGCTTTTGAAAATAAACGGACAGAAGTAAGCACATTTCAGCAAAGGACAAAGACGCAGGATCCTTCAAAGGAGCCAATTGCGACAACAATCAATACATTTTAGGTGAAATCCATGAAAGGAACAGAGACTTACATGTTTGTTCGTCCGCGACATGAAATGCCAAGAAGTGCTCTCGAAGACGTTTTTCGTAATTAGACCAGTCTTCCGCCGTCTCATCGTAAGGAGGAAAAAGGAAGTAGAGACAACAACGAGAGACGCCCCGCATTTGATGCCGCGACGAAATCACTACCTCGTCGCCAATTGTACTAACTTCAAGTTGAACAAATACATTTCAAGGAAGACGCAATACATGAAAGTCACAGATCAAGTAAACAGAGTAAGACGTGTGTACACTTTAACAGTCAAATCATAACTGAGTCCGAGTCTAGCGGCCGCTGGCTGGCTGGTCGCTTAGGTGGCGCTGCTGCTGCATGGCTGGCAGACAGCGCCGCATGTAGAGGATGCGCGTAACTGCGCAGCGGCAGTTTGAAAGAGCGGCGAGTCGCAACAACGTGAAACCACCAAATTAACTAAGAAACCTTCCAAAATGCAGAAGGCCATGCTGCCTTGTCCACAAAACAATCTTTTGTGACTTACCCATACACTCAACACTCCTTTAACTCTTAGTCACAGCTGTGATTACATCCCAACATGCCCTGAAGCAAGAAACCAAAGTGCTAATCTGCCAATAAGCAAATGAATTGTAGGATGTGAGGTCCGCCAGTTATGCAAAACACTCTTTTTAGTATCCACATAATTTTGTAATCATTTAGTACAGATTAAATAAAATGGAAACCCACTAATGATGACACAGTGGTGCTGAAACATGTTTGGATACTTGGGAAAAAACAGTGTTTTGCATAACTGGCGGACCTCACATCCTTCAATTTTAACTGTAAACACGGTAAACACAAGGAGCTGTAAATCCAAATGATGAGTAAGCAAATGAATATTGATATTCCTACCTGACAAATTATGTCACCCCTGCTCTTAAATCCCTATCTCCTGGGTCATGTCTATGTGGAAAACCTGCTCATCAGTTCCTAATTCAGCCCAGTCAGTGACATTTACTACCCAATCAGAGACAAATCCATCTGTGGAAACAGTCACCTATCATCAACATCACAACACTAGTACAGCATCCTGCACAGATATGATCATAAACAAACTTCCCAACCAGATGAAAGGCCACTGCAAAACTACGGCTATGGGCCAGTTCGACAATTAGCTGCAGAAAAAACGGGGTAAACATAATTTGGATGACTTCAATGGCTTTTTAAAAACCCAATCAATCATAATGCTCTGGTCCTACAGATTTCGTTCTTAAGAACTGAATAACCAAAAAAGTTACGTAGGTAACAATATCATGAAAAGTAAAGTTGCCACTCACCATATAACAGAGATGCTGAGTCGCAGAGAGGCACAACAAAAAGACTGTCCCAAATAAAGCTTTCAGTTAGTAAGGTCTTCGTCAAAAAAAAAAAGCAACACACACACACACACACACACACACACACACACACACACACACACACAAAAAACTCACACTCACTTGACTGCAATCTCAGGCAACTGTAGTTATGTAGGTAACAGAGAACAACCAACTTTTGTTAAAAATTATTTTTATATGTAAAAATGTGTGCAATAAAATAACATCAACAGTGGATATTGTTCAAAGCCATGCTGCTGTACCAGTGTGTGTGTTTCCCAATGTATTATTCATCCATACTAAAATTTTAGACATTTCAACAGGAAAATTCTTTTTTAAGACAAGTTTATTTCTCAGTGTGGGATATGATAAGTAAGTGGAAGGAACTGCTTACACTGTAGCCTTATTTCATTATAAAGAACACTTCTTTATACAGTAAATATATTCTCATAATTGAGATTCAAACATGGAGAAAAATGTGTTAGATGTGCATGCATTCTATCTGTTTTATTTTTGCATTTGCAGAAAGAAGTAAGAACAAGTAGGAATACATTCCACCTAAATAATGTGACTGCGAAGAACAGGAATAGCGAGTTTCACTCTCTTCATGTAATGATGGAAATTCGAAAAGTGTCTGTTAACCTTCAAATATTAAAGTTGAAATAATTAACATGTTAAAAGTATGCTGTAATCTTCAAGAGAATAGGGCAATTGAATGAACAATCATACCTCAACAACAAAAGCTTCCATGATAATCTTGCACAAAGATTCAAACATGTTACTCTGCCACTGTAGTTTTTCAATTTTTTGTTCTTCAAAAGACCCAAAAAGGGTTGGTATGAATGTTATTGCCATCATTCTGAGCTCATGGAAAGGATGCTGTACATAAAATAGAATTTCCTCAGCAATTGGTGTTTCATCCCTCACAATGCTTCCAGGCAGTTTTGTTCCAACCCTCCACAATGACCATGATGCATCGCTGTCAACCTAGGATCAAAATAATTGATTAAAAAGTATCATCATAAAACAAAGCTTAAAATGTTAACATTATGGGAAACTTCCAAACAGTGAAAACTCAAAATGTACTTCACATAGGACTTACTACATTTTATAAATTTATTATCGAAACATACCAACTTGAAAGCAATTAACTCAGTGCTGTAGTGAGAAATTTCTGATCACCTCAGTTACATTTATTTCATTCTTCAGATATGAACAGGTCCCCCACTGAATTTTAATATAAGAGCAACATAGATTTCACCAGGAATACCAACTATAGGTGCCATTTTTGCAGCCAGACAGTTTGTAGAAAATAAATGGAAATTTAGGAAAGATAGCATAGTTGCATTCATAGATATCAAAAAGGATAATGACACAGTTAGAAGTGTAGAGTTATGGCAAAGTCAGAATACTCTGAAACTGTCAAAATGATTGTAACTGAGAATCAGAAACATGTACAACAAATGCCTGAATTGTGTTATAATACAAAAAGATCAGAATGGTTTAGAACAGATGGAGGGCTTTGGCAAGGAAGTGTGCTCTCGCCAGTGTTAATTAATATAGTCATAGACAACATCATAAGGAAAGCTCACCAGGGGTCAAGAGTAGATTATTTGAAACTTGTAAATATGCAAACGAAGTGATGATTTGTGAAGAAAATGAACAGAAATTGGAAGAACTAAATACCTAGCAGAGATTAACCAATTAACAAACAGTGAACTAATGAGAAACAGCAGGAATAATAAAAAACATTAAGGACAGGCATCTAAGGAATAAATTAACCAAGAAAAGAAACATCAAGGATGAAATTTTGGAGAAATGGTTCAAATGGCTCTGAGCACTATGGGACTTAACTTCTGAGGTCATAAGTCCCCTAGAACTTAGAACTAATTAAACCTAACTAACCTAAGGACATCACACACATCCATGCCCGAGGCAGGATTCGAACCTGCGACCGTAGCGGTCACGCGGTTCCAGACTGAAGCGCCTTTAACCGCACGGCCACACCAGCCGGCTATGAAAGTCACATTATCTCCCATTTTCACCTATGGATCAGAAAGTCACACCTAGACAAAGAAGATCTGAGCAGAATACAAGCATCACAGATGCATTTTCTTCAAGGCTTCCAGGGCAACATAAGAACGGACAGGATAAGGAATGAACACGAAATACCCTTCAGATTAATCCCCTACAAGAAACTATGAAGAGAAATGGTTTAAATGGTTTGGCCATACATGGGAGAAAAAAAGTCTTAAAAGAACAGCCCTGAAATGGACAAAATCTGTACGAAGACAAACTGGAAGACCATGAACAAGATGGAGAGACCAGGTGAAGGATGAAGTGAACTGAAGAGAACTGCAGTAAGAGGAGAGACTGAATGATAAGACTATGGGAGGAAAGAGAAGCTTGGAAGAGGTTCTGTGTGTGACCTGCATAAGAAGAAATGTTCCAGGAAGAAGAAGGAGGAGGAGGAGGAGACAATGCGCATAAAGCTATAGTCTGTAACTGCATAGTCAAAAGGCAGTTGGCCTGCTATTACAGTGCAGCCACATCATGACAGGAAGCACCTGGACACTATGTGAAAAAATAAAGAAATCCTGTCAGATAGAATGCAGATCTAAAAACATTTTCACTTCACACCCCTTTTTTTATATTTGTGTGGATTTCTCTTTTAATTTGTATGACTGACAAAATTCCTAGTATATGTTACCTGAAAATTAAAGTCTCATGGCAAAGATTTATTCCGTATTTGTTAAACAACAAAATACCATTCAGTTACACAATAACAGGCAAAGTCAAACTTATAATGCTTACAATTCAACTAACGTAAGTACTGAAAAGTAGTTATTTCTCACCCATATAACCATAAAACTTTTGTGGCAAATCTGTTCTACTAAACCTTCTCACTGTAATTACCAAGTTAATTCTGTATCCAAACCGAGTTTTCACCAAAGAGTAGCCTTTGTCAGAAAACTAACCAACCATAAAAAAAGTAATGGAATCACACAGATGTGTATGGTGTAGTAGTGTCTACTGCAACTAGAGGTTACATTGGTGGAAATAATGGAAAACTGTGTACAGCACCTTTTTTTCAATTGTGACCTACAATATACGACATAGTTTTAGGCAGTCTCGCAGTATCAAGTGCCCACTTTCATGAAGCACTGTGTGTGCTTCATGAAAGTTGTTGACACATATTTTAATTTCCATAGCCTCTTTGGTGATTTGAGTCCCAGTAGTTTGAAGTGTAGAGTCTGTACAAGAATCTATGTCTGGTCAAACATCTTGTGCTTGATCACAAGGTTGCATTCAGCAAAAGTATATTTTTTTGTGCACTTGATGAGCTGCTATTCTGAAATGCAATCCTGTCTCTGAGTAGAAAGACAGGAATATTACTACAGGAATCAGGCATTTCTAAATGATGATGTAGAGAACTCGTGACAACAGGCCCTGTGGTCACCTTCCTACAATAGCAAAGAAGGTGCACCAATAAGACCCACTCTTTGCCTATGAACTCTCCAACAGACAGACATGCCAAATATTTAATGCAATTAATGGCACCTTTTGTTGGTTGCTGTGAACACAGTTTTATGAACTATATATGTTTGTTGACATTATCATCAAACAAATAAGGACAGAAGCAGACAGAGTTATGCTCATAGCACCAGCTGTGGCAAATTTTTCAGGGGGATCTTGAAGAATGTTTTACCTTTAAATTTGAGATAACATTTTGATTTTGCCTCACTGCAACAAAATATTGCAGCAATCACTGATCAGATGGCCAACATATATCTCAATGCAAAGTTTGCTGCAGAAATGGAAAATGATGGTAAAGCTACCCTTCTTAAGATATTTTAGTTGAATGAAATTTAGATGGTGGGCTTGGCCACTGGTGTATCCTAAACCAATCTACACAGAGTTATATCTAAATGGGTACAGTTTCCATCATCTGCTCACAGAGATGAGCTGAACTGTAACACACTAAGCCGAAACCATAATAAACTATCTAACCTCTGAGAAAATGGCTACCTGCCACATGAAATGAAGTCAGCTCTCTCTGGGAAACATAAGATCATAATCATTCAATCCACAAAATATCAGCATACGATGATTATTCCATTGTGTGGAGCAAAGAGCAACACAGAGTGCAGTATAATGATCTTAAGCATACATTGGATTAAAACTTTCAGCCATCTAAGGAAATCAAAAAGAAATTGTGCTCTGTGAAGGGTAGTCAAAAATGTAGAGTATCAGACATTTGTATTGTTGCATATGACTTGGCAGTAGTGATTTGTGGTAGTTTAGTCAAACTGTTTTACAGCACTTTACTGTACACCGATGGCAAATAAAATACTGACATCTACAAAAATCAGTTGCCAAACATAGCCTTGTGAACAAACACAAGATGTCGTTTAAGCACTGACAGATTCTGGCCCCCACTACACACTATCAGGACGACCCAAGTCATTAAAAGAGGCTGTGGAAATTAGAATGAATGTGAATGACTCTCGTAGAGATATAGGCTACACACTCAGTAATGCATCAAAGTGCGCACTTGATAGCAAGGGCTTGTATAGGAGCACTTTTCATATTATAAATCATGGCAGAAAGAGACAGCACTGGGAGGGTACAGAAGCTACATTAAGGAAAGGCAAACCTATGTCTATAGCATTTGTAGACATACAGAAAGTTTTAGACAATGTTGACTGGAATACTCTCTTTCAAATTCTGAAGGTAGCAGGGGTAAAATACTGGGAGCAGTTACAAGAGTCAAGGAGCTCGAAAGGGAAGCAATGATTGAGAAGAGAGTGAGGCAGGGCTGTAGCCTATCCCCAGAGTTATCCAACCTGTACATTGAACAAGCAGTAAAGGAAACAAAAGAAAAATTTGGAGTAGGAATTAAAATCCACAGACAAGAAATAAAAACCTTGAGTTCTGCTGATGACACTGTAATTCTGTCAGAGACAACAACGGACTTGGAAGAACAGTTGAACAGAATGGACATGGAGTGCAAAGGAGAACCTCGGAATACTAGACTACAAGAGTCGTCAATGAATACTCAAGATTACAATGTCAATAATGTGTTATGTTTGTTTGGTTGTAGTACAGTACCCACTCAAGTTACTAGTATGAAATTGTTCATGTAAAAACAAATCATTGTTAACTGAAGCAAGTTAAAGTTACCTGAAAAAAATGGTATTAAAAGAATACATATTATTCATGATTTTATGAAGCAAACAATATCAAGAACTTATGTGTTTACCACCCAAACCCGTTCAGCCCATGACCGTCAGATGCTTTCCTGCTAAAGACAACTGTAGATACCGCCAAAAGCTGTGATCCATAGAGAGAATTGATGTATGCACTGAGAATTTTTAACACGACTTTTCTGTTACCTACAACACAATGTTATTTCTTGTCAGTTAGATTTACAAAGTATAGTATAAGCTAAGTATAAATTTATCACCGTTTATTTTCATAAAGGATCTACCAGCACACAAATCTGTGGCATCCTGGACTTACATAAAATTGGTATACCAGTAACAGTTCTGTTTGCTAACTATAGCTGGATTTGAACAGAAACAAATCAATACCAACAAACTATTGAATTTTCCATTCTCAGTAACCCCTGCAAAAAGTGAGAAGTTATGTTGCAAACACCATACATGTTTCCAAAGTATTTTGTGATTATGCATACGTTATATGTGCTATGCAGAAGATGGGACACCACATGTTCACAATGTTCAAAGACACAAGTTCAATTTTTTTTCCCAACTAAAACTTTGTGGCCTGGATACCAATGATTTGTAAATTTTGCCATTTTTTTGGCTTCAAGCACCTGATGGAGCTGTCATGAACTCATTTCTGATACACAACAAAAAAGTTGTGTAAATGAAATGTGAGTTTTCAGATAATGGTATAAATATGGAATAATGTTTCTTGGCGAGTATGCGTATTGCTGCCTTAATTAAATATTTGAGGATGCAAATGATGTTATAAGAAATGAGGAATTCGAACCGGGAACCAAAAACAAAAGCATACAGATTTAGTATCTGGCTTTGTCAATCAAGAGTTCCTACTAGAAAATTCATTATTATTACGTAACTGAAGGTGGAGCGGGGAGAAAGAAAAGAAAAATACTGATATCAGCTGCTTCAGAACTTTACGCAGAATCCGTTGATATTAAGTGAAAATGTGTACTGGACTGGGATTTGAACCCAGGATCTCCTGCTTACTAAGCAGTTGCATCAACCACTGTGCAATCCAGACACAGTGTTTATAGCAACTGCGTGGACTACCTCAGCAAGCCACCCAGCCGACCCCCACTGACACCGGTGTCACCTAATGGCAGTACCATCCATGCAGCTGACATCAGTAGTTCCTTCCCTTTCTCCTTCCTCCTCCTTTGATTACATAATATTTATAAAAGCTGTGGATTCCAGGTGCTGTCTGTTCTTTCAGACGTGTCCAAAATAACAGACACCACGTATTCATAAAATTCATTATTGCTCCATGTAATGCACTAAGTTACATTACTTTCGTAATGGACATTTAAGATGGGCATATTGTGGCATGTCACTGATCTGTACCTGCTGCCAGCCCTACGTGAGTGCCACTAAGCGTGCCAAACGGGGTTACATGTGCTCCTGTCTTACATGAACATTAATAACATGAGGTCACCAGTACTTTGTGATATCAGAATAGTTCAGTTAACGAATAACATACACCCCATTCCACATCCCTGAAGGAACTATCTCGTGATGGGATTTAAGGAGCACAAAACATTTATGTATGGATGTATGAAAAAGCAACCATAAGAGATGCAGGGCAGCACAATATAACATTTTAAAGAGTATTAAGCACTGAACAGTTCAATATCCTATTTCTATCTCCAACACACAAATGAATGAAAATAATAAATTTTTGAAAATATAATGAAACTGGATAAATAGTGGTGGCAGGAGGACACACAATATAAGGTATTTAAATCTGCAAGCTTTTGCAGCCAGTGGCTCCTTCTTCTGGCAGAAGGGTTGAATGAGAGGGGAGAGAGGTGAAGGTAATGGACTGGTGAGGTTTAGAAAATGGGGAGAGTTCGGAGAAGATGACAGAACCTCAGATCAGGGGAGACTTACCAGACGGGATGAGAAGACTGGCTCCGAAAGCTTGTAAATTTAAATACCTTTATATGTGCGTTCTCCTCCTGCCACTTGGTGAGCAGATTGTTTATCTACCCAACTTCAACAACCCAACTACAACACACGAATGAAGTAGCCACTTTGCTAAGTAATCTCATATTTCACTAGTGAAAGATAATTATAAGCAAAACCAAACAAGACTGATACACAAAATACAGCATGTGCTAGGAAATAGTCTTTCTTACCAAACACCAAGATTATAATACTTACTTTATAAGAGGTATTTGGCTATTTCACACTAATTAATACACTAATTAATATAATCCCCCCATGAACCATGGACCTTGCCGTTGGTGGGGAGGCTTGCGTGCCTCAGCGATACAGATAGCCGTACCGTAGGTACAACCACAACGGAGGGGTATCTGTTGAGAGGCCAGACAAACGTATGGTTCCTGAAGAGGGGCAGCAGCCTTTTCAGTAGTTGCAAGGGCAACAGTCTGGAAGATTGACTGATCTGACCTTGTAACAATAACCAAAACGGCCTTGCTGTGCTGGTACTGCGAACGGCTGAAAGCAAAGGGAAACTACGGCCGTAATTTTTCCCGAGGGCATGCAACTGTACTGTATGATTAAATGATGATGGCGTCCACTTGGGTAAAATATTCTGGAGGTAAAATAGTCCCCCATTCGGATCTCCGGGCGGGGACTACTCAAGAGGATGTCGTTATCAGGAGAAAGAAAACCGGCGTTCTACGGATCGGAGTGTGGAATGTCAGATCCCTTAATCGGTTAGGTAGGCTAGAAAATTTAAAAAGGGAAATGGATAGGTTAAAGTTAAATATAGTGGGAATTAGTGAAGTTCGGTGGCAGCAGGAACAAGACTTCTGGTCAGGTGACTACATGGTTATAAACACAAAATCAAAAAGAGGTAATGCAGGAGTAGGTTTAATAATGAATAGGAAAATAGGAATGTGTGTAAGCTACTACAAACAGCATAGTGAACGCATTATTGTGGCCAAGATTGATACGAAGCTCACACCTACTACAGTAGTACAAGTTTATATGCCAACTAGTTCTGTAGATGACGAAGAAATTGATAAAATGTATGATGAAATAAAAGAAATTATACAGATAGTGAAGGGAGACGAAAATTTAATAGTCATGGGTGACTGGAATTCGGTAGTAGGAAGACGGAGAGAAGGAAACGTAGTAGGTGAATATGGATTGGGGCTAAGAAGAAATGAAAGAGGAAGCCGCCTGGTAGAATTTTGCACAGAGCACAACTTAATCAAAGCTAACACTTGGTTTAAGAATCATGAAAGAAGGTTGTATACATGGAAGAACCCTGGAGATACTAAAAGGTATCAGATACATTATATAATGGTAAGACAGAGATTTAGGAACCAGGATTTAAATTGTAAGACATTTCCAGGGGCAGATGTGGACTCTGACCACAATCTATTGGTTATGACCTGTAGATTAAAACTGAAGAAACTGCAAAAAGGTGGGAATTTAAGGAGATGGGACCTGGATAAATTGAAAGAACCAGAGGTTGTACAGAGTTTCAGGGAGAGCATAAGGGAACAACTGACAGGAATGGGGGAAAGAAATACAGTAGAAGAAGAATGGGTAGCTTTGAGGGATGAAGTAGTGAAGGCAGCAGAGGATCGAGTAGGTAAAAAGACAAGGGCTAGTAGAAATCCTTGGGTAACAGAAGAAATATTGAATTTAATTGATGAAAGGAGAAAATATAAAAATGCAGTAAATGAAGCAGGCAAAAAGGAATACAAACGTCTCAAAAATGAGATCAACAGGAAGTGCAAAATGGCTAAGAAGGGATGGCTAGAGGACAAATGTTAGGATGTAGAGCAGGGCTTCACAACATACGTGCTCGCGGAGCAAGCTGTGAGCAGCAAGGCGCGAGCACGGAGCAGCGCGAGCACGCTACCCCCACTACCGGACCAGAGCGGAGAGTGGGGAAAGTCACGTGGGGCACACAACAACTGCCGCCAGTCAATGTAAATCCGCGGCCACCTGCAGGGATATCACTCACGAATTATTACTGCGACAAATGAAACAAATAAAGGAGAATGTACACATGCCACATAATCTTATTAGCTTAGTGTATGCCTCTACATTCGCATTAATTTGTGAACTGTTACACAATAAAAGGTGTCACTGAAGTGTGGGACTCTCGGTTATCTTGTACTTTTTGCCCTTACAATTGCGTCTATGTTCGGAGTAATTGTTCTTGTGCATTTTAGGCACACCGTGCAGTTTAAATTTGGATCAGACAATGCGTTTCTCAGGCACGTCTTGTTACATTTCATTGCAGAAAACAGTTGTTCACAAACATACGTGGAACCGAACATTGATATTATTGTAGCCGCCAGTTTGTGCAAACGAGGAAATCTATCCTGAGGGAAGTGTCTGTAGAATTCCAAAATGTTTTTCTTGTTCTGAAATTTGTCTCTGTATTCTCAGTCACACTGCAGGTCAATAATTTCTTGCTGCAGCTCAGGACGAATCTCTTAAATATTCGCTGAATATGGAGAGAACAGATCAAAATCACTGTCTAGTGCTGTCAGATCTCGAAAGCGCTGATCAACTAAACTATGTGAATAACGTTCACAGTCTTTGTGAACATCTTGCATGGATGATAATTTAGGAAAATGAACTAGGTTTCCTGATTCCAGCTGACTCACCCAAAGTGTCAATTTCATTTTAAAAGCTCGTATTCGATCTATGAAATGAGTAATTAGCAGATCTTTACCTTGTAGTAAAATGTTCAAAGCATTCAGATGGCTAGTTAAATCTGCTAAGAACGCGAGATCACATTCATACGTGCGCGCGCATTTCCCCTCCCTCCCCACTCCGCGACCTTGCGCCTGTTCGCGAGCACGTGCCTGAGCAGACGCGAGTGCTCGCGCTCAAAACCGGCCAGTTGTTAAGCCCTCATGTAGAGGCTTATCTCACTAGGGGTAAGATAGATACTGCCTACAGGAAAATTAAAGAGACCTCTGGAGATAAGAGAACCACTTGTATGAATATCAAGAGCTCAGATGGAAACCCAGTTCTAAGCAAAGAAGGGAAAGCAGAAAGGTGGAATGAGTATATAGAGGGTCTATACAAGGGCGATGTACTTGAGGACAATATTATGGAAATGGAAGAGGATGTAGATGAAGATGAAATGGGAGATACGATACTGCGTGAAGAGTTTAACAGAGCACTGAAAGACTTGAGTCGAAACAAGGCCCCCGGAGTAGACAACATTCCATTGGAACTCCTGACGGCCTTGGGAGAGCCAGTCCTGACAAAACTCTACCATCTGGTAAGCAAGATGTATGAAACAGGCGAAATACCATCAGACTTCAAGAAGAACATAATAATTCCAATCCCAAAGAAACCAGGTGTTGACAGATGTGAAAATTACCGAACAATCAGTTTAATAAGCCACAGCTGCAAAATACTAACACGAATTCATTACAGACAAAGGAAAAACTAGTAGAAGCCAACCTCGGGGAAGATCAGTTTGGATTCCGTAGAAATATTGGAACACGTGAGGCAATACTGACCCTACGACTTATCTTAGAAGAAAGATCAAGGAAAGGCAAACCTACGTTTCTATCATTTGTAGACTTAGAGAAAGCTTTTGACAATGTTGACTGGAATACTCTCTTTCAAATTCTAAAGGTGGCAGGGGTAAAATAAAATTTGTACAGAAACCAGATGGCAGTTTATAAGAGTCGAGGGACATGAAAGGGAAGCAGTGGTTGGGAAGGGAGTAAGACAGGGTTGGAGCCTCTCCCCGATGTTATTCAATCTGTATATTGAGCAAGCAGTAAAGGAAACAAAAGAAAAATTCGGAGTAGGTATTAAAATCCATGGAGAAGAAATAAAAACTTTGAGGTTCGCCGACGACATTGTAATTCTGTCGGAGTCAGCAAAGGACTTGGAAGAGCAGTTGAATGGAATGGACAGTGTCTGGAAAGGAGGATATAAGATGAACATCAACAAAAGCAAAATGAGTATAATGGAATGTAGTCAAATTAAGTCAGGTGATGCTGAGGGAATTAGATTAGGAAATGACACACTTAAAGTAGTAAAGGAGTTTTGCAATTTGGGGAGCAAAATAACTGATGATGGTCAAAGTAGAGAGGATATAAAATGTAGACTGGCAATGGCAAGGAAAGCGTTTCTGAAGAAGAGAAATTTGTTAACATCGAGTATAGATTTAAGTGTCAGGAAGCCATTTCTGAAAGTATTTGTATGGAGTGTAGCCATGTACGGAAGTGAAACATGGACGAGAAATAGTTTGGACAAGAGAATAGAAGCTTTCGAAATGTGGTGCTACAGAAGAATGCTGAAGATTAGATGGGTAGATCACATAACTAATGAGGAAGTATTGAATAGGATTGGGGAGAAGAGAAGTTTATGGCACAACTTGACTAGAAGAAGGGATCGGTTGGTAGGACATGTTCTGAGGCATCAAGGGATCACCAATTTAGTATTGGAGGGCAGCGTGGAGGGTAAAAATCGTAGAGGGGGACCAAGAGATGAATACACTAAGCAGATTCAAAAGAATGTAGGTTGCAGTAGGTACTGGGAGATGATGCAGCTTGCACAGGATAGAGTAGCATGGAGAGCTGCATCAAACCAGTCTCAGGACTGAAGACCACAACAACAACAACAACAACAACAACAACAACAATATATTAATACTTAAAATTGGCCATAACTGAAATTTATGAGAATAAGAGAAGAAAGGGAGTTAATTTTCTGTAAGAATTCATCTGCCACTTCATGTGTGTGTAACAAATTTTAGGCACTATTAATTGTACAATCTCGCTAACTGTGTTTGCATTAATTGCAAGTGAAATACACAACTAACAACTGAGTGAAACATATCAAACTTCTCAGAACAAAAGCATAGACCTTCTGGTGCAATTAAATTTCAGATCTCATTAAAAATGTGGAAATTGTAGATTTTTAATTGTGCAATTCTAAACCTAAGACATTTAATTACAGAAAGGCCACCCTGAGGGTAAAAATGGACTAGCTACAGGCTGTAGTGAAGCATTCAAATTGGATTAGAGTCGATGCCAGACCTTTGATGCCCTAGTCAGCATAATAGCTGCACAGGTATCAACAGAATATGAGAGATATTAAGTGGCCTAACTCTTCTGGAGGTCTGACAAAGAGGACAGTGGAAAAATACTTTCTACATGTTGATTTTTGTGATGATGTTACAACTGTTCGAATGGCTTGACACCCAGAAGTTATGTCACTCTCCATGTAAACTAACCCTAATAATATCTAATGTTTACGTTTCTTATCATCATATTCAACAACCCACCTGCAACACTTTTTATCAATGACTACATATTTTCATGCTGAGCAATAGTCTTACAGTGTAAATGAGTGCCAACATTACCTTTGCTAGTTCTCCTAAGCAACGTATGTATTGAGCCACAACTTTTGCACCATACTGCTTCTTACACACTACAAGCTGTAGTCCTCTCAAAAGTGCCACAGTGTTTTCTTTGTCTCTTGATTCTCCAATGTCTTGTACAAATCTGAGCAATCCTGGAAAGTAAATAAGTTCACATTTTTCAATATCATATTGAAAACCTACTGCAAACTGAAAAATCCATACACCACTCACTCATACAGAAAACACTATTTTCTCCTGCTGCCTTCCACTCGAATGTAGTGTTTATCATTTCAAAGAATACAGAATGCAATTCAAACCGCTACTTCTCACAAAATTACAATAAAAAATATGACTGCTTATGTGAGGGTCTACTATTTAAATTTACATTACTTGTGCAGTAGCTGTCTCCATAAAAGCTAAGTCCTAATTTGGTCATCCAATTTTCTGTTTACAAGAAAACCACTATCTTTTGGTCCGGCTGTTGAACACAAAGAGTGAACATAAGCTTCAATAACATTTTACTTACCTTTTGAACTGTTGTTGTTATATGAATAAGTACTTGTGGCATACACAACTTTTTCATAATTTTCAGGTTCATCTTTATGCCAATAGGTTTTGGTTCTACACACATTATCTTTTTCAAGTTAATGCAAATACAGCCATACTAATACACTAAAAATTAATTAACAGAACTGCATAATTCTTTGAAGTGTCATGTACCCAACAAGTCATTGGAAGTCCCCTGCCAAAATAATGAGCCAAACTGCCTCTGTAGCTGTCCATAAGTGTGAAAGTGTTTCTGGTGCAGGATTTCGTACATGAACTGACCTTTAATTGTCCAGCATGTTCTTCAAACGATTTGTGAACAACTGCAGAACAGTGACACGACATTTGAGAACATGACATCCATGAATGGCTGCAAATGGTCTAGAATGTGTTCAGTTGCACCAGAGGACCCAGTCCATTCTGTGTAAACACAGTCCACACCATTATTGAGAAACAACCAGCTTGCACAGTGCCTTGTTGTCAATCTGGATCCATAGCTTTGTTGGGTCTGTGCCATGTTTGAACTCTACCATCAGCTCTGACCAACTGAAATTGGGACTCATGAACAGGCCACTGTTTTCTAATCATCTAGGGTCCAACTGATATAATCATGAGCCCAGGAGAGGCACTGCACACAATGTTGTGCAGTTAACGAAGGCACTCATATTGGTTGTCAGCTGCCATAGCCCATTAACACCAAATTCAACCACACTGCCCTAATGGATAAATTTGTCGTACATCCCACATTGACTTCTGGGGTTATTTAACACACTGGTGCTTGTCTGTTAGCACTGACAATTCTACGCAAATGTTGCTCCTCTCAGTCTTTAACTGAAAGCCGTCAGCCATTGCGTAGTCTTTGGTGAGAGTTAATGAATGAAATTTGGTATTCTCAGCGTACTCTTGACACTGTGGATCTCAGAATTTTGAATTCCCCAATGATTTCCGAAATGGAATGACCCATCACCTCAGTACAAATGGCAGCTCCGCCAATGCACTGCCCTTTCTACCTTGTGTACCCCTTACTACTGCCATCAGTATACACGTAAAGCACTATCCCATCACTTTTGTCACCTCATTGTAGGTATGATGTGATGATTTTCGTGAAAGGATCCTTTTAAGGATTGGGAATTCACATGGCTCCATGGCAGTAGACTAAGATTCTTGGAAAAACTAAAAAATGTTTGGTTCAGGTTTACTGCACTGGCACTTTGTTCCTTTACTTTTATGGTAGTTGTACAGAACTGGATGATGTTTTATCTAATAAAAACTATTTGGCCTAGGGAATGCAAGTTACACTTAATACTGTTACTGGACAGTTTATAAAGACTTTGCTAATGTAAGAATACAATAATCTAAGAGTATTACTCTGTCGAGAAGAATAAATAAATTGAAAAAGTGCCTAACACATGAAAATTGCACATTTTATCATCAGCTTTTCATCCATCCCAACAATTTTGTAAGTGTATCTGTTTCCTTAACATGTCAGCTGCAAATATAATCTCAGGAAGCAAGAGGTAAAAAAAATGATTTTATCAAAATCCAACTCAAACAAAGTAAACTACAAAAAATATTTTCATTCATAATCATACAGTTTTAGTTAATTTTACATACCGTACCTTGTAATAGTTTCATTATGAAGGCTGCAGCTTCATAATCAAGGTGAAAGCTTCTGCACATGCCCTGCAAAACTTTAAGGCATTGATCAATGTGTTGTCGCCTCACTGAATCCATCTCCAGAACTTTCTGCATAATTACAACAGCCTGAAATCATTTGTACATACTGTAAACAATTCACTTTGGTGCTTAATAAGTATACATTAGTATATACATGTATAAGTAAGTCAATAGACCAACTGAAAATCACAATCACATTTACTTAATACACAAACGATAGAACAGAGACGAATTACTCACTTTATACTATCATACCCATTTACTCAAATATTATACCACACTGAGCCTCCTTTATTCACTTTATGCTGCAATTATCTATACTACTATATAAAGAGAAACTGAAGGTTAACATTATTACCAAAAATCATGAAAAGTTCTTGGCTAATTTAGTTCAAATTTTTACATAAACTGTGATAAACATTCAGACAGACATAGGCCTCACATTTTTAAAATAAATATGGTACATAAAAACCTGTTATGTCTTGAAATATTAAGAGGTAGGAAATTTGAAATGTTTATTAACACTCAGACTCAGGTTGCAAGGGGAAAGATGGCCATCTCTGGTGGCACCGGGGTGACCTGTCTAGGGACTTACGTTTCTTCTCCCCCTCTTTCAGATGGATTCACTGAAGCGACAACACATTGATCAATGCCTTAAAGTTTTGCAGGGCACAGAGGGAGTACAGGCATCTGTAAGATCTGGAACCAAAATAGTGTGGGAGACCTTGGGGCACACAGATGGTGAGTCTCGTGGCCAAGTGGTGGCAGGAGTCTTCCAGCCTAGGAGACACTGGGGAGAGGGCGCCCGGGAGGGAGCCCGATCACTGGCAGGTGGCAGGTGCTCAAGAAGGGGAGCACTTCTTCAGCCAGGGAGAGGGAGCGGCTCCCGGACGGGAGGTCATGGCAACTGCAGGAGAGGGGGAGGGAGAGGGGACAGGGCTGGGATTAGGAAGAGGTAGGAGGGGAAAACTATGTAACAGAGGTAAAAGTTAAAGACAGTGACACTGGATGAGTCTCTCATACTTTAGGTGAATCTCAGCCTAAGATAGACAATACAAGCACTTGTAGTCTTGGATCTTCTTTTCTTTCTTGTAAGCCGGGCAGTCTGGCAAGTGAGGGGAGTGGCGGTCATGACAATTGGCACACACAGGTGGCAGAACACAGGGGCTTTCTTGGATAGGGGTGGGGGTGTCCGGTCACTACACACAGGGTCCGCCGTACAGCAGGAAGACATATGCTCTAAACACAAGCACTGAAAGTACCTAGTGGGTGGTGGGACGTACAGCTACACATCGCACATAATCTTGACCCTCACTGGGAGGAGTATATCCTCCTCGAAAGCCAGAATGAAGGTGCCAGTATTGGTGCAATTGTCTTTGCAACCCTTCTGTACACGTCAAACAAAATGAATCCCGGGTCACTCCAGATTAGCCCAGAGTTTATCATCAGTTTGCAGAATGAGGTCCCTCTGAAAAACCACTCCCTGGACCATATTCAGAGATTGATGAGGAGTAATAGACACAGGGACATTACCAAGACAATCACAGGGATGAAGAGCTATGCATTGGTTGGCAGAAGAATCTTTGATCAAGAGGGAGCCTGACCGCATCTCATTAAGTAAGAGACTCCACATCACCAAACTTGTCCTCAGTATTCTGCACAAAAAACAATGGCTTTGTGGTGGTGAATGTATCCCTGTCTGTCCTAGTACAGACAGGTAAAGAGGAAAGTGTTTCATCCAAAGACAGCAAGCCTGGCCCTCCTCCCAGGGTGTAGCTAGGGAAGGGAAGGTTGCCGCGTCATATGAAGCAGCATTCAATGACTCTGAAGAGATGGCCATTTGAGAACGGCCAGATTTTTGCGGTTTGATATGCTTCATGCACCAAGCCAAGCATCTGCCCTGATACTACCCACTCCGACCAGGGGCTCTCCCCATGGGTGCTATGCAGCCCTCTGGCACGGTGGCCATTGCCGGGAGTTCCAATGCTCCAAGAAGGCAAGCACCCACTCCTTGGCATACATGGGGAGGGAACAGCTCAGGTGCCAGAAGTGTGATTCCTGTGTTGTCAAGAGATTCAGCCATATGGGTACGTAATAGCCCCATCACACGAGCTGGCTACACGTGCTGGTGATCTAACAGGATGAAAGGGGGCTACAGCGGGGAAGGTAAAGGGGGAGGAAGGGGAGAGAGGAATCCACAGCCTAGATGCTACAGAGGGAGGAGTTCCCTAGATGGCTCACACTAAAAACAGAAAATATAGAAGTGGAGGTCAAACCTCAAGAGAGGACCTAAGCACCAAAAAGGATGAAAGAACAGGCAGAAGGAACAAAATAGCAAGCAGTACAGGGAACCAAATGGATAGCCAGGTCGATATAAATCAGAACACCGAGAGAGGGGAAGGAGGGGGATGCAATGGGGATTAAAACTTTTCAGTGCACTTCTTCAACTTTCTATTCACAACTATGCATTTGCTTTTTTTTTCCAAGATAGATAGAATCTAGGTGTGATTTGTAACAAAATGATTCCGCATGTTTATTTCCACCAAGGAACATTTCAACTACCATCAGTGTCAGTTCATCGAATCTTTCAGAACTGACTAACTTTCCCAGTACATTAAATTTCACTGAGAATTCCCTGTTTTTCAGACAAGTCGCCGTACTGTGTACGCAACAATAAAATTAAGACAGCATTTAAATCTACACTGAAACTTACAAAAGCACATGGTAGAGGTTTAAGATATACACCATATCATAATTCCAACCACAAATGGAGTTTTAATATGGATTCCATGCTATTTTAATTTTTATTTTTCTATTTAGACATGAAGATGGAACGTAACACAAAATGCAACCAGTAATTACCAAAATCTGTACTAGTTATCTGACAGATGATAAATATATGCTACTGCCCTACATAATTTCCATTTATGGAAGTACACAATAATATAATTTTTTTTACAGCTTCAATAGAAAATAAAGTTCTCATCTCTTTCTAAACTTCAAGCTAATTTATACCAATGTGTTAAGAGTTCACAATCATAAGAATAATTCTGCCAGGTAACTGGCACAGACAGTGACGAATGTGCTAAAACTTGTTTTATGGGAAGACATACTTTCATTCCTTTGTTGCAGTTAGGTTTCAAGTAGATTCCCACTACACACTTTGTTTCAGTGGAAGACATAATGGTTGAGCTTTATTAATTGGTAGTGTACCTGTCATGATAAAATCAACTCTTAACTAATGAAACTCACCATGTAAAATGTGGCAGCAGTATTTACACCAATACCTGATACAAATAAACTGAGCAGTTTTGAAAGACAATTATCTTGACACTCTGAGAGAATCGTTCCACCTGTAAAATGCAGTCACATAATTTCTCAGTAAAGTGGAAATAAAATTAGGAAGAAACACACATACACAGACAGAAAATACCAGACACAAATGACAAAATGTGGAAAAGAGAGAGAGCTTGTTAACAATAATCATCATACTACAACATAGAAAAAAGGTAACAGACAACCACCCAACATTGCATGAATGGTATGTGGCACATTAGCCCAATTCAAAAGTCGATCAAAATTACTCATTAATTGACATTTTATGTGGTTCCTCCAATCAGAGCTCATAACGTAATATGCAGATTCTCAATGTGTCACAAAAAACATTAATTCACTTTACAAAGAGTGTAAAAACTTTATTTCTTTCTTTTGTTTTTGGTGTCAAATTAAAACTCAGAATATGCTCTTTGACGTATCATTCATTAGCTTTGGTAAATCAGCAGTGTGTTACTTAATTTTTTTTATGAATATGCCGCAAAGGGTTCAGAATGAGATTTTCACTCTGCAGCGGACTGTGCGCTGATATGAAACTTCCTGGCAGATTAAAACTGTATGCCAGACCGAGACTCGAACTCGGGACTTTTGCCTTTCGTGGGTGAGTGCTTTACCCACTGAGCTACCCAAGCATGACTCACGCCCGTTCCTCACAGCTTTACTTCTGCCAGTATCTCATTCTGGAAACATCCCCCAGGCTGTGGCTAAGCCATGTCTCTGCATTATCCTTTCTTTCAGGAGAGATAGTTCTGCAAGGTTCGCAGGAGAGCTTCCGTAAAGTTTGAAGGGTAGGAGACGAGGTACTGGCAGAAGTAACGCTGTGAGGAACGGGCATGAGTCGTGCTTCAGTAGCTCAGATGGTAGACCACTTGCCCGCGAAATGCAGGTCCCGAGTTCGAGTCTCGGTCGGGCACACAGTTTTAATCTGCCAGGAAGTTTCATATCAGCGCACACTCCACTGCAGAGTGAAAATCTCATTCTGGAAACATCCCCCAGGCTGTGGCTAAGCCATGTCTCTGCAGTATCCTTTCTTTCAGGAGTGCTAGTTCTGCAAGGTTCGCAGGAGAGCTTCTTTAAAGTTTGGAAGGTAGGAGAAAAGCTGTGAGGACTGGGCGTGGGTCGTGCTTCGGTAGCTCAGATGGCAGAGCACTTGCCCGCGAAAGGCAAAGGTCCCGAGTTCGAGTCTTGGTCGGGCACACAGTTTTAATCTGCCAGTAAGTTTCATGCCGCAAAGGGTTGTTTTGAAGTGGAAAGAGATATTTACTGGACCAAAGTTATTTATCTTAAGTACCACAAAATTTAGAAGGCTGTTGTTTAGCAGGGCTTTTCTTTTGAGGTTCATTTGGTGAGTTCTGAGTGAACAATTGTGATTTTCAATGTTCTGTCATTTCATAACAGCATTGTATCATGCATAATACTTACCTGAAAATGAAAACAGTCAATTATTGATAAAACTGAGTGTTTTAGTAATAATCTCTGTCTTTCATATTACCCTGTCTTCAACCTTTAAGCTCGCAGGTTTTCAAATCTCATCCGATGCAATCCCTAACAATCTTTCCTTCTCATCTCATACGGTAAATCTCCCCTGACCTGTGGTTCTGGGTGACTTCCCCAAAATCTGCCCCTTTTACTAGACCTCTCCAGTCCTTTTCCTTCACCCTTCTTCCTTCCTCTTCAACCCTTCTGCCTGTAAAAGGAGCCACTGGCTCCGAAAGCTTGCCAATCACAAGCATCTTTTATGTATGTGTTCTGCCGCCACTTGGTGAGTAGATTTTTTATCCATGAAATTTAATAATATGTACCTGTTTTTCCATAGTGGAAAAAAGTTCATTCTATCAGAACTATGACCAAGCTATATGAAACAACAAAAATAATCTGGAAACAATGAGAGGAGCTCTATGGGCAACACACTTACTCTCCAAAAAAACACTTTGTCTGATGCTGCTTTGGAGGTAATTTGGCAAATTCAGAGCTGTTGTAAAACATATAGTGAACATGTTATTTGGTCACAGCTTATGAAAACATATTTGTTTGATACAAAAGTCTCAGCTTTAGAGTAGCTGATGGTGGCATCACATTTAATGATGGAAATAAATGAAAGTCCTGCAAGAACTAGTAGTAAAAGTTGGTAAGAACACATTAACACTTCTTGAGGATCTGTAGAAAAGTGAATAGTAAATAACAGAGCTACAAAGTAATTAAATATAACCCCTGAGAAGAAGAAGATTGAATTTGAGCAGCACAAAAGATAATAGGACTACAATGTTTGGTCATTTCATTTGTATCGAGGAATTATAATTATATTTTTTATTATTTTTTTTTTTAACTGCTGCTTCCAGACCAAGTTTTTCTGGGTTGAATGACCCATTTTCTAGAAAACTGTTTGAGTGAAACATTTCCTCAATACGTTATTGTGACACTATGGATCTAGAATAATAATTACATTTGATATATCACCCTTGTAAGAAACCAAAATTTACCAAAAAAGGGGAAAAATTAACATTACAGAGTTTACTGTCAAGGAGAGGTGACTTCACAGTGACATAAGGGATGGCTGAATGACCTCAGCAGGCCACTTTCAACAATAAATACATCATACCCATATGTGCACAGTTAGCAGTTTCTATGCACATAAAAGTACTTCACAGCCAATGGCTTTGTCTTGTTTAATACACCAGTCCTCATCATCAGAGCACGGAAGTTTGTGTTTCAGGTGTGGCCAGTACTTGTATGGGTTAATGCACAGAAATGTCAAGTGCTGTTGACAGCTTTACCTTTGTTATTACAGCAAAGGAGAGGATGGGAGGTGGCTTACAGTTTCTGATCAGCAGTTGCTGTAGCGATGTCCTGGATTAAATTTAAAATTTCTCTGCAATGGCTCAAGAAGTGAGTGCTTGCAACACTGTTGACGTGGATCCATCCGTCGGATGGGGTTGTTAAGCTCAGTGGCCCCCTTGGTGCTATTCGAGATGACTAGGCTATACACTAGCACCGGGTTTAACCCTCTTCCCACCAGGTACACTTAACAGACAACTCAGAAACTTTGTGAAGGAAAGCCGACTGTGGGCGTAAAGTATAGGAAAAACCTTTCCAATCAGGCAGCTGAACATGCCCTTTGGGATCTCCCAGACAATCATGCCAGACAACTTGACTTGACTTTAATGTATTTCATTTTAATACCAAGCAACTTTATGAGGTATCCTGCTGTGCAGTGGTGACTGACAGACTGCGGAAATGGTCATTTCCTTCGTAGTATGCAACTCCTTGTGTGTGACTGCTTTAAAGATTGTAGGAAACCCACTGAAATATTGAAAGAATAATAGTATTTAAAAATGGAAAGAGTGACCACAGATGATGCGAGAGGAAGAAAAATGTGCCACCAGACAATGTTCAGGACTATTTCTATTTTGCAAATAAACTTAACAGTGACAAAAGTAGTCTTTGAAATCTAGGAAAAAGTTAAAAGAGTCTTTATTTTTGTTTCTTCCACAGTAGAATTTTATGCTTAAAAAAAAGGTCTAATTTAGCTTTCTTTATGATATAGTGATTCTGTTATTCCTTTGAATTGCGTGAATACTGAATTTTATCTTGTTATAATTTACCACATTTTTATGCTTAATGAGTGTACATTATGATCATTTATTTTCATTTTTTCCCTCACTGAGGGTAGTTAATGTTTTCTTAGTACATAAATGTTAATATACATGCAACAAAAATATTATCAGGACGCTATCGTGGTCAGGATATGAAAGCAGAAAGATATGAAGAATCTACAAAATACAAAACAGAAGCACCATCTTCCTAATTCAGATTCTGTTGGTTTGCAACAACTTACCAGGGTAACAGCAATAAGATGACAACACTTTTACACAATGCAGCTGCACTTTCTCTGTCTCAGAGAATGTTTCTGTATCAAATAATGAAACAGAACCTGTGAAAAAGGTAATATTGCAATAAAAACAGGAAATGTCAAGGCAAAATGAACTACACAAAAGTTACAGCAAAAACACATTATAAACTCAAAAACATATTTCATTATCATCATCTTAACATTGAGGGATTTCAGGGCTTTTGCAAAATCTTCAAACTAGGGCATTTATACATCAACAACGTTATTACCTGTTATGACTTAATATTTTAAATAATAATGTTTATAAAAGTTTTTCATTAACCAGTTCTGTAAGTGAGGAACAGCAGGGTAGGGGGTTAGGAAATACTGTTGTGATATGGGGACACGGAGCAGTGAAGGAAACCATAAGAAGAAATACAGGGTGATTCAAAAAGAATACCACAACTTTAGGAATTTAAAACTCTGCAACGACAAAAGGCAGAGCTAAGCACTATCTGTCGGCGAATTAAGGGAGCTATAAAGTTTCATTTAGTTGTACATTTGTTCGTTTGAGGCGCTGTTGACTAGGCGTCAGCGTCAGTTGATGCTAAGATGGCGACCGCTCAACAGAAAGCTTTTTGTGTTATTGAGTACGGCAGAAGTGAATCGACGACAGTTGTTCAGCGTGCATTTCGAACGAAGTATGGTGTTAAACCTCCTGATAGGTGGTGTATTAAACGTTGGTATAAACAGTTTACAGAGAATGGGTGTTTGTGCAAAGGGAAAAGTTGTGGACGGCCGAGAACGAGTGATGAAAATGTAGCACGCATCCAGCAAGCATTTGTTCGCAGCCCAGGAAAATCGACTCGCAGAGCTAGCAGAGAGCTGCAAATTCCACAATCAACTGTATGGAGAGTCCTACGAAAAAGGTTAGTTATGAAACCTGAACGTCAACTACCCGAGGCGATGGATCGGCCGCCAGGCAGCCCGTGACAGAGCACTTCATCACTGGCCTCCAAGAAGCCCTGATCTTACCCCCTGCGATTTTTTCTTATGGGGGTATGTTAAGGATATGGTGTTTCGGCCACCTCTCCCAGCCACCATTGATGATTTGAAACGAGAAATAACAGCAGCTATCCAAACTGTTACGCCTGATATGCTACAGAGAGTGTGGAACGAGTTGGAGTATCGGGTTGATATTGCTCATGTGTCTGGAGGGGGCCATATTGAACATCTCTGAACTTGTTTTTGAGTGAAAAAAGACCTTTTTAAATACTCTTTGTAATGATGTATAACAGAAGGTTATATTATGTTTCTTTCATTAAATACACATTTTTAAAGTTGTGGTATTCTTTTTGAATCACCCTGTATTTTAGCTGCAAGGGGGTCAACAACCAAAATACATATCTGAATGACAACAATCTGCTGTACTGATTGTTATTACCAGGACTTAAGAAACCTTTTATTTTGTATTCTTATAACTGAGCTCTAATACTTGCAAGTTGTATGTTCACTACAATTGTTCTGGAAACAAAATATTTCAGAAAACATTTGGTGCCATGTTGTTAATCTTAAAGTCAGGCCCACCCAATGCACTGCAAGAGTGTATGATCAGCAGAAATTTTCACTCTAACCCAAATATGCATGTACAGGTATGGTGGGTTATACTATGCTACTGGGAGATGGGGCAGGGAGGAGAGGGGGAACCTTAGAAATATGAGAATGCAGGCTTTCTCGGCGAATTTTGATGATAAAATCTTATCAGGTTGACAGCTGAGTCACTGCTTCATTCTCCGGCCAACGTTTCAGCAAGTTTCTTAATGAATATGTCAAGCAACAAACTTGCTAAAACGTTGCTGGAGAATGACGCACTGACTCAGCTGTCTACCCGAGAAGACCTTATCAACCTTAGAAATGTTCAGAATGTAACCATACGTACAAAATAATTTGAGATGTGAATGTAAAATGACTCATTCCACATCATCATGATCTATAGTGCAAAACGATCCATGGAACATTAACTAACTAATATGACTACACTGAGGCAGCTTTACACAACCCATATCATTTGACTTCTCAAAAACAGGTTTGCTGAATTGCAGAAGTGGAAACTCTACACATTCCCAAAATTGTTGCAACTCAAACTCTGACAGTCTTTTTTTTTTTTTTTTTTTTTTTTTTTTTTTTTTTTTTTTTGTGTGTGTGTGTGTGTGTGTGTGTGTGTGTGTGTGTGTGTGTGTTTGTTTATTTTAGCTCTCTCAAAAGTAGGGCTACACTTCAATTTATGACCATTTATTACATGCCTGTTTGAAACCCAATCTAATCTCACGTACCCACAAAAAATATAATTACATTTTGCATATTACGTGATACAGGTGATCCAACACAGGCGCATTTTTTCAATAAAATACCTGGAACGCAAATTGGGAAAACATTATATACTATCTCAAGTCCCTTAAAGAAAATTACAAATATGTAAAACAGAAATGTGTTGCGAAAATTAAGAAATGTTGCTTCTTCAAAAAATAGCAACATATGAGTTCTACTTATGAATTATTACTAACTGGAGTTCTCAATCTAAGGCCAACCTGCGAAATATAAAGAATAATGGGACAACATCACAATATCAGTAATGAATATCTAAGAATGATTCCTGGGAGTGTATATCAAATTTGACAACAGAATAGCATGTAACAATATAGATTACTTTGTACTTAATGAAAAACCAATGTTACAGAAATTTCAAGCAACCTAGCCGAATTCATGAATAGACAGTTATTAACTGAAAGAACACATAGAAGAAGTGTAAGCTTACCATATGTTTGTTCACCTCTTTTTGAAGTACGTTCAACAGCAAACTCATCTCTTTCATCTACAAGCAAAAACAAAAGTTTGTATCAATCATTAAAAAATGTGAAAATATAGACTCAAAGAGACAAGAAATTTGGGGAAGAGACCAAGGAGGGAGGGGGGGGGGGGGGGGGGGGTTATATCAGCAGTTCCATCCAAGATTGTACAAGAAAGTCTTCATGTGATGGAGGTTCGCAATCAGTGTATATCAAATTATCCAACTCCGGAACCGAAAAAGTCACTATTTGGAAATATATAAACAGGCAAGTGATTTAAAACTTTAATTCAAAGAGGCCAAAACTAATACTGAAGATTTTAACACATGATAAAATATGGTTGCATCAATTAGACAGAGATGAAATTGCAATCATGCGTCAGAATTTTAGCTAATGCTCAGGAATAAGTGCAGACAATAGAATTGTGTGTACTTCTTTACTATTACTGCATATATGTGTGCGTGTGTGCGTGTGTGTGTGTGTGTGTGTGTGTGTGTGTGTGTGTGTGTGTGTGTGTGTGCGCGCGCGCGTATATGTGTGTGTGTGTGTGATGGGGAGGAGGAGAGGGGGGGTGGGGGGGGGGGAGGGGAGGGGCAAGCGAGGTAAGTATTAATGAAATGTGCAGGGGCTTGTATGGTATAAATGGTTGAATCAGTGCATGTTTATTAATTCCAGTAACTTGTCCGTAACTGGATGCTGGAATTTGTCCAGCATTTATTGAGGTAATTATCTTCGAGGACATTCTATTTACTTAGTAGTAGTAAGATATATTAGAGTTTCAAAGAACCTACAGATACAGCCTACAGCTGATGCCTGGACGGATGAGATATACAGATAATGCTCCAGCTCAATGAACACATTGTAAAATATTTCATTAAGAATTATAACTATGTCTGTCTGACAGGGAGTGATGAGATGTGAGAGAGGTGAAAAAGAGACTAGTGATATCTACATTTTGGAAGATCACCTACTGGGATTTTTTCTGATCTCTCAAAGACATTTCTTTCATAAAAGCTCGAGTATTGTGGTGCAAGAGGGACAGAGCACACATGGTTTAATTCATATTTAATTGGAAGAATGCAGAAGGTTGAAATTAACAGTACTGATAGTCTGCAAAAATCAGCAGAGTCCTCTAACTGGGGAGGTATCAAGAATGGTGTCCCACAGGGTTCACTCTTGGATCTATTATTGTCCTTAATACATATTAATGACTTGCCATTCTATATTCATGAAGATGCAAAGCTAGTTCTTTTTGATGATGATACAAGTATAGTAATCACACCCAACAAACAAGAATTACCTGAGGAAATTGTAAATAATGCCTTTCATAAAATTATTAAGTGGTTTTCTGCAAATGGACTCTCACTACATTTTGAGAAACCACAGTATATACATTTCTGTACAGCGTATACAAAATTTCTGGGTGTGTATGTTGTGGAGAAATTGAATTAGAAGGAACACATTGACGATCTGCTGAAACATTTAGCTTAGGCTGCTTATGCTATTAGGGTTATTGCAAATTTTGGTGATATATGTATCAGTAGATTAGCCTACTATGCCTATTTTCATTCACTGCTTTCATATGGCAATATATTTTCATCATTAAGAAAAAAGTATTCATTGCACAAAAGCATATCATCAGACTAATAGTTCGAAGCCACCCAAGATCACCTTGCAGACATTTATTTGAAGAATTTTGGATATTCATAGTACCTTCACAATACATATATTGCATATATTCACTTACAAAATTTGTTATTAATAACCCATCACAATTCAGAAATAATAGCAAAGTGCATAATTATAACACTAGAAGAAAGGATTATTTTCAATGTTTTGGGTTAAATCTGACTTCGGCTCAGAAAAAGGTGAATTATGCTGCCACAGAAATCTTTGATCATTTACCAAATAGCATTAAAAGTCTGACAGATAGCTAAACAAATTAAAGGAATTTCTGAATGACAACTCCTTCTACTCAATAGACGAAGTTTTAGATACGAAGCAGTTATGAAAAAAGATTATTTCATGTAAAAGGAACTTACGTTAAACTGACAAGTTCCACATAATTGCGAAATGTCATATTCATGATCTATGGAACAAATATTAATGTAATTTAAAAACCTAAAAATCAATATATCATAAGCAGCGTCACTGCCAAAGATATGTTTACAAGTTTTGTCATAAATTCTATAATACATGTATACGATACACCAATTCTGAATAACTGATCAAAGATTACCACAAACTGTTTAACTAAACCTCCAATAAAATTATTAAATACAATAATAATAAAAGCTGGAATAATAATTTTGTTATAAACACACACTAACTGAACTAGTGTTAATCAATTTAAGGGTCACAGAATAGCAAACAATTTCAACTCAATTTCCATCTCAGGTTAAGGAATTCCATCAATACTACTAAGTGTTTGCATCAAATTCTTCAATTTTAATCTCAGGATCAAGTAATGTCATTAATATTGCTCAGGATATGCACAAAATTCTTGAAGTACATGACACTACTTGTGCTAGAGGTGCATACAACATTATAATTAGCTACCAAATGTGGTGGATTGATAGCTAACCATGAAAAGTGAAAATGAGTACAGGAGATTAGTGCACAACACACACAAACTTTGGCAGACATGTTGAAACTAGGTAACGAATATTCACTTTGTCACAGAGCTCTATGATGTTCTGAGAATGGGCATCCACTTACCAGATTACTTCTAGATGACCAACCCTTGGTAAAAAGTGAATATGTAAAGATGAACAAAATGTAAAGAAGAGTTGATTGCTTTAAACCCAATTCTAGTTTTGCCAACATTCACAATGCATGCTATACTGGTGGCATTTGATCTGTAGGTAGCTGATTTGATGTCTACAGAAGAAACAACTTTCATCTGCAGTATTTGGTCAGCAAAGAGGAGAGGCAGTTATATTCAGTTCCCCATCAACAGACTGTTCCCCCATATTTCGATTAAATCTTAATTGTCTCCACTGAATGAAGGATTTTAACACTGTTGATGATGACCTATCTAGCGCATGTGCAGACATCAGGTGCAGTTACAAATCTAGCGCATCAACCAAAAGCTGGAGAAAGGTAACGCAAATCACTTCTGATAGGACTTTGCAAACAGAACAATCTGAGATATCTTCAATTTTTTGGTCCTGTCCTCCTCAGTTGCGCGTAATACTACGGTGTGTTGATGATTTTCACTTATGGACCGTCTGACAGCAACTGAATAAAACACAATTTTAGTGCCATACGCGTTTCGCCTTTATTTTCTGCAAGGCATCATCAGTGGCCTGTAATATGTACATATGTTAGCTATTTTATTTAGATTTTTGTCAATGTGCCTATAGACTCCATAAGACGATACAGCATATAAAATTCAACAGAACATGCAAAAAGAACGATTTAATTCCAAGCTACATTAATGTAAAGGTTAAAAACAGTTCTACAGTGGCACAAAAGTCGAAATCATTTGCAGAACAATTTTGGTTACTACATGAAATTAAGATGCTCTATTCGAAAAAACAGCACCTAAACATGATGCTCTATGAAACTCATCTAGAATTGGCAAAAAACGTAGGAAACGCCGCAGTTATCATGGCACTAGTAGAAAAAACTGAGCACAACACATACATAGCAATGAAACATTTACAAAACAAACATAAACACAAGATAATGAAACTGACAGTAAAAAAGACGCAAAAATACATTTACATTTTAAATGTGAAACCACATGAACACCAACACTCATTTCATCCACGATTAGTTAACCTAACAGAGACAGAACTACACGAAAACGAAAAAATGCTCTTGGAAAAAGGTTTGAAACACTGCACCAATAGCAAGGTGAACAATCAATACATAGAAAATCTCATAGTAGAAACCGAACACATCCTTACACGTGAAGAACAACAAAATAATTGTGAAATAAACATAGGACTGACAAGAGAACTAGTAAAAGAAGAAATAAAAGGCATAATAAAACAAACACAGCAGACACACAATAAGAACAACCAAACAGAAGCAGCTATTATGAAAAGGTTAAAACAAAAGTTAACAAACAACAACGTATTAATAACAAGAGCAGACAAGGGAAATGTAACAGTACTCATGGATAAAGAGCAATACATCACAAAAACCAAGGAATACATAAACACCAACGCAATACAAAAACTGAAGTCAGATCCAACTACACGATTCCAGGCAAATGTGAAACGAACACTGAAAAACATTGAACACACACTCACAGACAAACAAAAATACTACTTAACACAAAAAAACCCACAAGCACCAACACTCCGCAGTCAACCGAAAGTACATAAAGACGGAATGCCAATGAGACCTGTTATCAACTTCAAGAAAGCCCCAACATACCGCATAGCCAAACACCTCCAAAAGTTAGTTACAAAACACTATAAAGTAGAAAACAACAGAACAGTGATAAACACAGGAAACCTAATAGAAAATATACAGAACATACAGGTACCACACACAGCATCACTGATTTCATTCGATATAGAAAATATGTATACCTCCATCCCTATCACAGAAACAATAGAAATCATAGTACAAAATCTCTCATCCCACAGCAACCTCACCACAGATACAATAAAAGAAATAACAGATATGCTCAGACTGACAACTGAACAAAACTACTTTCAGTTTGAGGAAGAATATTATCTACAAACTGATGGACTGCCCATGGGATCCCCAATATCAGGAACACTAGCAAACATTTTCATCAGTCACCTTGAAAATCAGATATTTGATAAGATAACCACAAATGAAAGTTTCAAAATCATATATTGGTACAGATACGTGGATGACATTATTTGTTTGGTAGACGAGCCAAGTGAAAAAATAGATGAACTCCATTCAGAAATAAACAAAGCTCATAAGAACATAAAATTCACACTTGAAAAAGAAAAAGAAAATCAAATAAATTTTCTTGACATTACAATTAAAAAAGAAAATGGAAAACATACATTTAACATCTTTAGAAAACCAACAGCCACGGACACAATAATACATTCCACATCCAACCACCCCCAAAGCCAGAAATTTGCAGCACTAAGACACATGTTACATAGATTAAACAGAATCCCACTCAGTAAGAGAAACTATGAACAAGAAATGAACACGATCATACAAATAGCTAGGAACAACGGGTATGACACACATGTGGTACACAGGCTCAATCAAAAAATAAAAACACAAATAAAAAACAAACACAACATTTCCACAATACAAAAGAACTCACAAGCTGAAAACTTACAAACACACTCAACAAACACACACAATGACAACACCACACAGAAAAGAACCAGATGGTACACCATGACCTACACACATTAACTAACACACAGAGTTGCAAACATCCTAAAGAGACAGGGCTTCAAAATAGCATATAAGCCTGGGCAAACCCTTCAATCACACCTAAGCCAGCCAGCTACCAAGAGGGACAAATTCCAACAATCAGGAATATATAAACTTGAATGTCAAAGTTGTGATGCAGTATACATAGGCATGACATGCAGGAATTTTGAAACAAGATACAAAGAACATATCAGATGTTGGAAGTATGAAACAAACCATTCCACATTTGCAGAGCATTTAAAACACTACAACCATCATCCTACAAACATGGAACAAGAAATGAAAATAATGAGAATAAGCAACCATGACAAACATCTTATACAAATGCAAGAAAACTTCCACATCCAGAAAGCCATAGCAGAAAACAAACATGTGATAAATGAACAAACACACATCAGCACAGGCTCCTTACTACACTTAATAAAGGAAATGATAACATAAAAAAAAGTATATACCACCAAAATACACACACACACACACACACACACACACACACACACACAACAGCCCCCCCCCCAACCAAAAAAAAAAAAAAAAAAAAAAAATGCATAACACCAAAATACAGACAGACACACAAAATATATATATATATATATATATATATCACACCAAAAAACACACACACACATACACAGGACATAAACAAAAATAAATAATTAAATACAATAAAATAAAATAATATGACACCAAAAAACACACACACACACACACACACACACACACACACACACACACACAAATGCATACACTAACAGACCACAGATACTTCGATAGTTACACTCATAAGTTTGGCAGTAATATTCGATCTTTGGCAAAAACATTTGACAGTCGCCAACAGAAACCAAAACATTGCATTAAAAAAAAGCGTTCAGTGCATAGTGCTGTGGAATGCAGAAAAAAACAGCAAATTGGCGCTCATAGGAAGAAGAATAAGACCAAAAATGTAACAGGAGCGTAATATATAAGAAACTGTCTACGCAACCTGTAAGTACAGTTCAAAACATTACTACTTAATAGGAAATACCAACCACCAGAACTGTTTATAACCTATAGGCACAGTGACAAAAATCTAAATAAAATAGCTAACATATGTACATATTACAGGCCACTGATGATGCCTTGCAGAAAATAAAGGCGAAACGCGTATGGCACTAAAATTGTGTTTTATTCAGTTGCTGTCAGACGGTCCATAAGTGAAAATCATCAACACACCGTAATCTGAGATATATCTCATTATCACCAGGCTCAGCAGGAGTACTAGTGTTCAATCAGAGTTGAGTAATATAAAATATTCAGAGGTACTATTCAAATCTTCACAGATGTATAATGTATACAATATAATAAACAATGTCACAAGAATAATATATAATGAAAGATACAAACATCAGTCTCTCAGCACGGGACCAACAGTATAATCACTGTAGATCACAGGCTGAATCCTGCGAGCGATGTTGGATGGCAGGTTTTGAATTTATTTCACAACATAAAATAACATAATAGCAAGAATTATGAATGTAAGCATAATGAAAAAATGACAGAAAATGCATTATTAATTTGCTTTAATAGGTAGTTAGGTGTCTAAGAAGATGATCTTTTTAATAACAGAATCATTCACAGTGAATGGAATGGTAAATGTTCACCTTTTAACTAGATCCTAAAGCAATACATTCTGTAGATACACAAAAGATGTATAGGTTTTTTTTTTTTACACACACACATGGCAACCAAAAATATCAGTTCAACAGGAATCAGAGTAAATCTGAAACAAAGTGATATTTTATCTATGTATTACTGAAATATAATTATCATAATTCTGAGGGAAGAAGAGATTGACAGCAGTGGTAATAAAACTATTACTGAATGCAACCAGTATGTCAATATTTTCATTGCATGATAAGAAGAAAAATGCACCTACAGGGCAAGTTTTCTGAAGCAATCTCATAAAGCAGTAAAGTAGCTTCAAAAAATTAACATGTCATTCTGTAAGTGTGTTGCATTTCATTGTTTACTTCGAAAACACAGCTCTCATTTAGCCATTATAAATGATACATTTCTCTTGTGAACAGAAAAAGAAGCTTAAGGACAAGTGACTACACTACCGCCGCTGAACTAGAAATGCAACTATATGCCTTAAACTGAGAAACTAGCCTAAAGATTATTTAAGAATTTTTCCTATTCTAAAAATTTGCAATTATTTCTGTTTTCAATTGATTTAAAAAGTACTGTTACTAACGGCATTAAAAAGAAATTGAAATTACCATTATCCTCACCACAAACAGCCATTCCCCATAAATTCTTAGTAGTTAGAATACCATGGATGACAGTAAGGAAATTATTAGGGATGATGCTCCTCATCTCTTTATGAACTGCTTGGTGATGTTGGAGTTCCATAATGTGACTTAAATTTTGCATAAATTTTGTTGCTACAGATGGTTCATGACAAAATATTTCTTTTGTGCAGTTGTCGTTCAGTTTTTCTATCAATATTTTAATTCTTCCAAAAAAGCTAAAAACACAGTAAAACAATATAAGTTCATAATTAGTTTCCTTTTGCAATAGTTTTAATATCAATATTTCAGGACAAATAATATTATAAATTTGCAGAATTTATTGTACAAAACCATTAACAAATTGGCTTGATGTTATCTCTGAACAAAGTTCTTAACAATACTGTACTCAACCAAAGAAATTATGAGAAAGAATTTCTGGCCAGTACTTTGTCCCAGAAGATGAAATGTGTGCCACTGCTGATAAGAAGATATTAAAGTAAATGTGATACACTCTGTAGCTTTTGGATGTAATAGTACCTGCCTCAGGATGGAGAGGATACATTGGGGAAAGTAGAAAGGGAGGAAACGTCACTCAGACCCCACAACAAGAGGGACCCACTTATAGTGAGACAAGTGTACACGAAGATGAAGGGAGAGGCATCAGAAAGATTAGGTAAGAGATGGTATGCTGGCAAGCACTACACCAACTTCAGTCCAGAGGTAAGGACAGAGTGAAAAGTGAATAAAGATCTGGTGGAAGAGAAAAGACTGGTGCACTTAAGAGAAATATATTTACATTATTTTAATGAGGAACGATAAATAAATTAAAGGTGGCCGTACAGACTAATTAAAATGAAAACATTCCATGTAACACGTGCAGTTTTTATTGGTTACTGAGCCACAGCTGGTTACAGCCACGAGTTTTCATTTCATGTTTTGGTACCATAGTTGCTATTTATTTACCAATTGTCACTTCTGTTTGAAATTTTCAAGTAAGGAAATTAAGACTGACTTTATATAAATGAATTTTTCAACTGTGATTGCTATTTGCTGGCCAAGTCTGCTGTTTAAGTGTAACACACAATTCTGCTGTTAAAGCATGCCACACACATTTATAAATGCTGAGTATGCTAATATATTATTTGTGTATAGGTTTTGTAATCCAAACACTTCTGATGATTTTAGAGAATACAGCAGACAAATTCCTAACCACAGACTCTCACATTCAATACTATTTGCCCATGTTTTCATTAAAGTGTGCAATGCTGGTGCAGAGGCCAGCAATTTTATTTCATCTGAATGGGCAAATCAACAGCATGTGAAATACTATTTACTGATGAAACCACTTTCGCTTGTGACAGTATCAGTAATAGCCGTAACTCACACTGATGGTCTGGCTAAAATTCACATGCTCTTGGGAGGACACATTTTCTAGGACACTTTTTTGTAAATACGTGATGTGGTATAAAAGACAATCAGTTGATTGAGCCTGTCATGTTACTGCATCGTTTTACAGGTCACATTTCTCTAGGCTTTCTTGAAAATGAGCTTCCATCATTATTGGAAGTGGTTCCTTTCACTACAAGGATGGGCGTATTCTCCCTTCACGAAGTGGTTCATGCACATTCTAGTTGTTTGGTGACCCATCATCTAATCCTTAGATTCTCTAAAAGATGAATAGGCAGTAATTGGTCACATTTCTTGGCCAACTAGGTTGCTACGTCTTACCCTTTTATATTTTTGCCTGGAGGATGGTTGAAAGATAAAGCTTCCACAGAAAAAGTAAACACAAGAGATGAACTGATCATTCAGCTTTGGAATAGTGCTGTCTTCATAAAGGAATATCAACATGACCTGATTCTCAGGGGAAGAGAGAGGGGTAGAGTGGGGAACTCTATAAAGGAAAAGCTGGTTACTCAGGCCCCAGGATGAGGGTGCTCCACCTGTAGAGGGGACGAGGGGAGGTGGTGGTGATGGGGGAGGGGGAGGGGGAGGGGGGGGGGGCTGCACATACATAAAATATGTAACGAATAGGGTGGATGTGTGTGTGCAACATGTTAACAGAGATTGTGTTCAGGATGGTCTCAGTATGCAAGGTGATGGAGAGAAAGTTCCCAACTCTGTAGTTGAGGAAAACTAGTAACAGGTGGAAGAATCCAAGTAGCCTGTGTGGTGTAGCACATTCTACTCTAGACCATCTTTGACAACTGGGTATTGGATCTATCTCTATTGATGGACAATTCTTCTATACCCATGCATACACTCAGCCAGTCTAGTGGTGGTCTGAGTCTATATAAAGCACTATGCAGTGGGCAGAAGTTGATAAAAAAATATGTGTCATGTCACAAGTTGTTCTACCTTTGACATTTGCAGGGTTTACCAAATGGTGGAATTGCAGCAGGTGGTAATGTGTGGATGCACAGGACAGGTTTTACAGAGGGAATGACTGCACGTGCAGTAGCCTTAGGATAGGGATAATGGTTTGAGAATGTCACATGATTTGATTATAATATTCAGGTTAGGTGAGCAACGTGAGGTGACAGAGGATGGTGTTGGGAGGGTATCAGGGAAAGAGGATCTTGTTTCAGCAGTTTATTTGGGAAAATTAGGGCTTTGGTAGAGTAAAATATTGAGGCACTGAACACCACAGTGGTATTAGGTGACAAAAGAATGCTTCTGAATTGCTTCTAGAATACTGAAGTTACAGTAGAAGATGATATTCAGTAGACTACTTTGACCACTGAATGCTGATTCACAGCAGACATCAGTGGAATGGAACGGCAACATCACTGTCATATGGTGATGTGTCCACACTACATTCAACACCACATCACTTAGACCAGAACCAAATGGTGAAAATGAGGTGGTAAGATGCCATCTATGATACAAAATTTAGGATTATAGTATAAGTATTAAGGAACTAACAATCATAAGGCTTAGTAATGGCCAAAATTAAGTTCATAATGGAACTCCTTCACAAAAAGTTTTAAGTGCAACTGATGAGGTATGAACAGCAGGAAAAGTGTTGTCTACGTATTTCAAAACATCGATATTTATTTGCCAGTGAAAATTAACACATACAAACACATTGGGACATTCAAGGTCTGTATGGTACTGAGTGACAAGAAGGTTCTTCAGTGTATTTTGGAAATGGGAACTGTATTACTTAGAAGGTGAGAGGCGGATAAAGTTCTGTAGATATGTTTTGTGAACAAAATCTGTGGAGTAATTGCAGAAGAGGAGAGCCTAGGACAGATGGTTGGTTTAGGGGTTTGGAGATTCAGTGATATGGCAGATACATCTGCTGTGGGTGACTAGTTTGTAGGAAAGGGACTGTTTGATGAGGAAAGGTATTGTTGTTGTCGAAGTGTAGGTATTGTTGTTTACTGGTTGATTTTATATAGGCTGAGGTTTAGATCAGAAATTCAGTGAAGTGGAAGTCAGTGTCAAGGAAGGTGGCTCTGGATTTGGAAAATGGCTCACATGAATCTGAGCTAGGAAAAGGAGTCAAGTTGTTACAGGAAACAGAGAAGTTCTTCAGCATCAAGTCCAGATGACAAAAATGTCATTGATAAATCTTTACCAAGCCTGGGGGATAAGCTTCTGGATCGTGAGAAGTGCCTCTTCCTTGAAGCACAGTTTAAGGTTTGAACGGGATAGGGCCATCCTGGATCACACAGAAGTCTCCCTGTTTTGTTAGCAGATCTGGCTGTCAAAGGTGAAGCAGTTATGAGTAAGGACTAAGGTGGCTAGGGTGACAATAAACGAACTTTTAAGAGGACTTTTTAGATGGCCCTTTGTAGAACTTCATCCTTGGACTGAAAGGACTTGTGTATATGGGATACTTGTGTAAAGTGAGGTCGCATTGATGGTGACAAGGTTGGTTCAAGGTGGGAGAGGTGTTGGAATGGATTTGAGATGTTCCAGGAAGTGATTGGTGGCATCTTTTATATAGGGTGGGAGGCTTTGTGTGATGGTCCGGAGGTGATGGTCAAAAAAGGCTGAGACGTGTTTAGTGGGAAGTTTAAAACTGCTAATACTTTGTGATCAGGATGCTTGTGTTTATGTATTTTGGGAAGAAGGTAAAAAGTAGTGGAGTGTGGATCAGGAGTAATATCAAGTTCTATGGGAGCAGCTGTGAGTTCCCATTGAGTGGGGAAGCAAGGATTTTCAGGATTTTCTCCAGCTCCGGAAGGATGAAAGGAATGGAACCATCAGGAAAAATTTTGTATACTGAGGTGTCCAAGAACTTACAATGTCCCACTGCCACATATTCATCAGAGTCAAGTACTACAGCAACTGAGCCCTTATCTAAAGAGATGATGATGATGACAGCACAATTTGCCTTCACGTCACAGGTAACTTGGTACTCAGCTCAAGTAATATTTGGGGTTTTGTTGATATTTTTCGGGTGGGAGTGAGACATACTGGAAGCGAGTAATTGCTGAAATGCCTCGCAAGGATAGTTTCAAAGAAAAGGGTATCCCTTTGGAATTTGGGTTGGGTCTGTTCTAGACACAATCCAGTCCTTGCTCTTGAGAGGCTGCTATTGTCTTGGACAACATTTTATTTAAATTAATTTTAGATTAAGGAAAGGCAAACATACTTTTCTAGCATTTGTAGACATAGAGAAAGCTTTTGACAATGTTGACTGGAATACTCTCTTTCAAATTCTGAAGGTGGCAGGGGTAAAATACAGGGAGCGAAAGGCTACTTACAATTTGTACATAAACCAGATGGCAGTTATAAGAGTCGAGGGGCATGAAAGGGAAGCAGTGGTTGGGAAGGGAGTGAGCAAGCAATGAAGGAAACAAAAGAAAAATTCGGAGTAGGTATTAAAATCCATGGAGAAGAAATAAAAACTTTGAGGTTCGCCGATGACATTGTAATTCTGTCAGAGACAGCAAAGGACTTAAAAGAGCAGTTGAACGGAATGGATAGTGTCTCGAAAGGAGTATATAAGATGAACATCAACGAAAGCAAAACGAGGCTAATGGAATGTAGTCGAATTAAGTCGGGTGATGCTGAAGGAATTCGGTTAGGAAATGAGACACTTAAAGTAGTAAAGGGGTTTTGCTATTTGGGGAGCAAAATAACTGATGGTGGTCAAAGTAAAGAGGATATAAAATGTAGACTGGCAATGGCAAGGAAAGCATTTCTGAAGAAGAGAAATTTGTTAACATTGAGTATAGATTTAAGTGTCAGGAAGTCGTTTCTGAAAGTATTTGTATGGAGTGTAGCCATGTATGGGAGTGAAATATGGACGATAACTAGTGTGGACAAGAAGAGAATAGAAGCTTTCGAAACGTGGTGCTACAGAAGAATGCTGAAGATTAGATGGGTAGATCATATGACTAATGATGAGGTATTGAATAGGATTGAGGAAAAGAGAAGTTTGTGGCACAACTTGACTAGAAGAAGGGATCAGTTGGTACGACATGTTTTGAGACATCAAGGGATCACCAATTTAGCATTGGAGGGCAGCGTGGAGGGTAAAAATCATAGAGGGAGACCAAGAGATGAATACACTAAACAGATACAGACGGATGTAGCTTACAGTAGGTACTGGGAGATGAAGAAGCTTGCACAGGATAGAGTAGCATGGAGAGCTGCATCAAACCAGTCTCAGGACTGAAGACCACGACAACAACAACATGAGACTCGTGGTTAAACTGAGAAACTTTTATGGTGATTTGCTACCACAAGGGGATCTTGTGCTCCACTGGTTATTATTTAGTATTGGGTGGTGTAGTGATATTTCCAGTTGAGGTTTTGGATGACTGGGGGGTGATTATTGCTAGGGCAGTGTAACTGAATTTGGGATAGGGTGTACTCATCTAATATTGTTAAGAGCTCACAATGAGAAAAACTGTTTATCTTCTGTACAAGTAGCACCCCCTTCCTATGCACTTAACTAAGTATCGCTCACTTAACTGAGCCGAAGTAGTGCTTGTCATTTATTCCTTGTAAGCCTTTAAAATTGGTGACAGATGTTGCACGCAGCCTCTAAAAAAAGGAAAGGAAAGAAAATTACAGTTTAACTTTCCAAGATGATGAAATCAATATAGATGGAGCATAAATTTTCAGCGAATGAGAATGAGGAAAGAAATCTGTTATGTCCTTTTCGAGTGAACCATCCTAATCTTTGCCCGAAATGATTTAGGAGTACCATGGAATACTTGTACCAGCAGGGACAAATGGGGGTGTGAACTCCAGTCCTCCAACATCCAAGTGCCTTAACCATAGTGCCACTTCACTCAGTTCATATTTTCACAAACCATACAATCAGTTAGGATGCTCTGATAAACTTAAGGACTAACATTAACAATGGGTTACTACAGTGGAATTGTCAAGGTGAAAGCAACAAGCTGGACATAAAGGCAGACTCATAAAATTTTGAAAATTGAATGCAACTGACAGCAACATAAGCAGGCCAGAATTTAATTTTCTACAAATGTCATTTCAGATTAAACACAAGCTCAGCTGGTCAAGGAAGGGGCAAGAATTTACCAGCATCCAGTCTGAAGGGATACCATCCTAGCTCTTCCTGCTTCCCCAAATGCAGGTCGAAAGTGGGAGAGTGTTAAGTATAGCATTATCTAATTCGTTACACACACACACACACAAACACACACACACACACACACACACACACACAATTTTGATAATATACTTTTTACACTAACAGATTTACATGTAGAAACACGAGTATCAGAGTTACAATTTGTTGTAATGCTCAAAAGGAAGGTGCAGTCAGTCTTATTTGCTAGTGCAGGCACCAACAGTGCCCCAAACACTGACTATTAGAGTAGTTGGCACTTATCTCCAGTGCCTCTAAATCCTATCAAGTCATGCAGATCACAATGATTAACAAACCATTTATTTGTATGTCGCATATTGGAAGGAAGGAAAATAATTGTTTATCTGCCTTCTTAGGTGACTTATCAATGTAGATGGGTGCCATTTGGAGCGTTCAAGTTGGATTCCCGGTACTGTCAAGGATTTTTCCTTGGTAGGAGGGCTGCTACAGGGTACACTCAGCCTCATTATGTCAACTGAGGAGCTACTAGTAGCTCCATAGCACGGGAAGTTGGCAAAATGGCCAGGAGAGCAGTATGCTGACCCCTCCATAATGCGTCTATAGGACACAGCAAAGCAGAGGATGAGATGGCAGCCAGTTGACACACCTGAGGTCTACAAGACCTGAACAGGGAGCTCCTTTAAAATTGTTTGGCATCCAACTGATGCATCATAAGCACCAATTGTGGAAGGATGAGAAAATAAACCATTCACTTTTTTTACGGAGGAAACGTATCAGCATTTGCCTTAAGCAGTTTGCAGAAACGATACAAAACTATCTGACTGGCCAGAAGGGAACTGAACTGCCACCCTCTCAAATTTGTTCCAGTGTGCTGAACACTTCCTCATCTCACATGGTGCGTGTGCTGCATTACTGAGCCTCATTTATTTTTTAAGATTTTCAACATACACAATTAAAACTGAACAAATTAATATTTTTACAACCATTATAATCTTACCTTGGCACTTTATCAACTGGTATGGTATTGAATCTAATCATCCAGGACCAGAGTTCCAATAGAAGTTCACAATGAGAAAATATATTTGTTATTTGTTTCAATCTCTCTTCTTCAGAAACAGTTACCACATCTTCCAGCAATTGCTGGCAGTTCCTCTCAAGTGCTTCTTCCAATGTTCTTAATGCTTCTTCATCCACTGATGCTCGAAAAGAACTTGATGTAGCATAACTAAATCCATGTCCTGCTATTTTATGAACAGGTTTGCAAATACTGGATTCAAAGGATGTTATACAATAGTTCTCCTCTATCGGAAATAGCTCTTCCGCAAATGAAGTGATCTGTTCCCTACTGGGCTCACATTTAACACTTTCTGCACTGGGTTTGAAACAGATCAGAGCTAAAACATTGGCTAACAAAGACGGTGAAAAAACTTCAATTTCTTTATGTTCAGGAAGCAACCAGGTAATTAAAGAATTATGGACAGCATGTGGTCTTCGGCTGATGATTATTTTTTCAGGAAGCCTTATATGGTTGCAAATGACAATAAGTGTTTTAAGGGCTGTGTCTGACTGTCTCAGTGTTCCCTTAACATACAGTTCCAGTACATCTAGAAGACTACCTGAGACTTTATCATAAGATACCATCTCCTGCAGAAGATAATGGCTTTCTTGTTCATTCTGATTCAGTCCAACCATCCTGAAACACAGGTAAATCAATCATCTTGAAACACAGTCATGGGTAAATTTAATATTTGATTACTATATTCCGATATCTTCTTATAAATAAATCTTGAAACTTTCTGGTAATGTTTCAAACATCGAAACAATGACACTTTTCAACTATACACATCTTAAATATGCAGTGATTAATTGCATTAGTGACTAGTAATTTGCTATAGAGAGAGAGTGAGTGTGTGCGTGTGTGTGTGTGTGTGTGTGTGTGTGTGTGTGTGTGTGTGTGTGTATGAGAGAGAGAGAGAGAGAGAGAGAGAGAGAGAGAGCACTGTCTGGGTTTTAGCTTGTCACTAGACTACAAATGTAAGAATGCTGTGTTTAGCTAATGATGATATAATCAAAGGGGGTACAGCAATTTTATTCACAACAGACACAAATATATGGGTTAACTTAATTTTCTGCCTGTAAATGATCATTGATAACTTACTACAGCCTGTATATTTATATTTTTTTTATATGTACATATAATCAGATCTAATAACTAACAAGAGCAAGAAATCTCTCTCTCTCTCTCTCTCTCTCTCTCTCTCTCTCTCTCTCTCTCTCTCACACACACACACACACACACACACACACACACACGAGACAAATTCAGCTTTCAGTGCACCTTGCAGATCTATCAACTGGCCATATACGAGGATCACTTGGGAAGTAAAAAAATTTTTTTCTACAGAAATTTGTATTTGAAGTAATTAAATGAAACTATATTTTACATATAATTGATACCCAAGGTACTTTTCTGCACAGACACTATTCAAATTTAGGCACTTTGTCATACTATTTTATCAGTTTTTCTATGCCTTCTGCATACTCAGTTGCCACCCAGTTGTTGAACCACTGATTCATTAAATTCATAATCACTTCCATAGCTTTGTCCACTCAAAATATCTTTCAGTTTGGGGAATAAGTGTTAATTGCTTGGGGGTTAAGTTCAGACTGCATGTCAGACATTGAAACATTTCGCACTGAAACAAGTCCTGTGTCACTTCTGCTGTATGCAGACGTCCATTATTATGAAGAAGAATGACATCACTAATTTGCATTCCACAACACTTATTTTTAATGATGTGGCAAAGTCGTTGAAGCATCTGACAGTACACTGCTGCAGTCCACTAACTGTGAAACGCATATCTTCTTGGATTTTTGTTTCAATCCTCATTCTGAGCCCGTCAGTCACCACTGAGGTCTGGCCCAAGCTATCTTCATGATGAACATTTTTCCACCCACCATTAAACACAATATCACTTCTGAACTGAAGCTTAGTTCATCACATTACTGTAAGACTCAGTTATCTGCCTATAAATTTCAGTGGGTCAGACTCCTTGTGCATTTAAAAAGCAGGTAACACTGAGCATCTCGCACTTGGTGGGATTGACAATTCCATCTCACATGATAAAATCTTTCTTTCTTTCTTTGTCTGTAATCATTTCTCATACTGTTTCTTTCTTGATCTTGATTTGCAGTCCAGTTTGTTTTTCAGATACTTCACTTTGTTCACTATGTTCCTTAAACCTTCTGTTGTAAATTGTAGTTTTCATGTCTTCTTTTATTTCCGTAATCCATCTACTGTTGCTCTTTCTGTGCCATAATTTCTCCATTAGTCTTGTCTCCTGATTGTCCTCATTGTGAGGCCTTCTATGTTTAAGTATTTTCTGTGATATATTGCGATTTTGACAATTTATTTATGCAACTGGATCAAGTAGATTTTTCTTTGAGGTTGTACATTATGGTTTCTCCAAAACATTTTAATTTCCCTACAATTTTGATTTCCTGGTCTTCTACTGCAATTTTGTTAACAAATGATGGATCAGCTAACATAATTTCTATTTCTTCAAAGTATATCTCAGACCAATTTTCTGTGCTATTTACTGTAGAGTTTAACTTGGTGTCAAGTTTTCTAATGGTTGCTGACAGGAGAGCAAGGTCATCAGCAAATCCCATGTGGTTAAAATTTAACATGTTTGCTTTAGATACCCTAACACAATACAAAAAACATGTACATACCACCAGTGTTCATTGTATTCAATGTACTTCAAACTTACATGTTTTACAGAATAACATAAATAGATAACTATTTCCATGGACTAATACAATATTGGCTTACTCTCTGGTCACAGTGATTAGTCAAAATTACTCATAAGCAATGGAATCTATGATGCAAAAGTAATATTTCCAACAACAGACTGTTAAGATTAACAGACAGAAACTGTGGTCTGTGAAACCTACAAGGAAATTTATTTTTAACTGAATTGCTGTAGTCAAATTTTCCTTGCATATTTATTTCAACCTAAAAATAATCACACGCTCAATACTCATACAGCTGGGGTAAAAATTTTGTGATATTACTTCTGGATATGAAAAGGTTATGCTTTTAGAAATTGATTTATTATCTTGGCACATGCAAGGGGGGTTTCAACAAAGTTTCTTGCAACAGAATCTACTTAATGATTAGTATCTGAATTCACTACTCATTTTCTACACACTCAGTGAAAACTGAGTTGATCATAATTTACAGTGCAATACAAGGTTCAGCAGGCACCATTAGTCAGCCTAATATCCTCATTGTAGGCCTCATCTGAAATACTCGATAAGGGGGCACCTCATCAGGTGACTGAGTGGAAGGGTCTCATCTGAAATGACCAATTCCTAAGGCTGAACATGGTCCTTTAGGGCCAGAAGAGCTGCTAAGTGTGTTAGAGCTGGACAGCTAGGTTGGTACAACAAGGCATAAGAGAGGCTAGGGCTGTGTGAGTGATTCCACACCATGGACTCCCATATCCTAGATCACTCATCTGTGTGCTTACGAGTGGGACAGTGGCAGTTCTGTGTTTTGGCTACTGGCTTGCTGGGTAGTTACATGGGTGCCAGGCCTTTCAATCTGAGGTGATGGTGGATTGGCCAAAGTTTGTGAATGCATGTGCAGCAAGAGCTCATGACTTGCCATGACATCACCTATGGCCAACAAAGGTACCTTTGGTACCCTAGTCTCTTTGGTGTCACGTGCATAGGCAGTTCTGTCCTTGGGCTGGGCAAACCGCTTCGGGCACGGAAAGTCTACACTGCAGTCGATGGAGTTGGACTGATACATGCCAAGGAAGCTTTGCTGTTCTTCCTTGGTCGACATTGTCAGTAGGGCATGGTGCATTTGACTTGAACTTCCTGAGCATCTGTTTGGCCTTCAATTGGAGGCTGGGTGAAATGGGACAGTGCTCAGGTGTTCAATACTGTTAGAGAGAGAGAGAGAGAGAGAGAGAGAGAGAGAGAGAGAGAGAAGGCCTTAAATTATGACAATGTAAACTGGGTATTACTGTCAGACATCAAAGTGTGAGGCACTCTCTCAATTGCAAATATTGTAGAAAGAATCACGGATGGTATCGTGAGTAGTTGATGAAGGTGTCTATGCCACAAAAGGGAAGCTGAAGAGAGTGTCTGCCTCATGCAACCACATAGCTCCATGAAATGGTTAGGTAAATTTAATATGTACTTTCTCTCATTGTTGGTTGAGTTGTAGTCATGGAAAGTGAGTTGTAGTCATGGAAAGAAATGCTGTGCCAGAGCCATCTAATTCAGAGAGCTATTTCACGAACTGAGCTGTGTTGCATCATAAAATAGTTACGAAATTCTGGATCTGCTTGTTTTGATCAATACTCTGGCCACCCCCAATGCACTGCTGACAATACTTACCATCGAACTGGATTGCAAGCCAATGCTGTGACAACCTTATGCACTGTCAGTAGGAGTGCCCAAGGTTTGATGGAAGTACTGGTTGAGTGCAGAACAAACTGTTTCTTGGTGACTGAACTTGGCTTCAAGGGCAATGGCAAGAAGAGGCACCCTATGCATGCTCCCTCAAAGTGAGGCATGAAGTTGCTTCACTGACACGTTGGGTGGTGGGGAATTCATAGTTACAACCATTCACAAATGTCCACACCTGCAGACAGTGCACTGTCTTTTTGTGAGCTTGGAACTTGTCCAAAAATTGATGGTAATGGTTTTTGTTGATTGACAGGTGGAATTTACTGCTATACAAATATACATGAAACATCTTCACACTGTAAGTAATTGATAAACCTCACACCATAAGTAATTGGTAAACCTGCATCCTCAATTTGGGAACTGTTTCGTTGTGTTGCTGTCAATGCTGTTATAGTATAGGCAATCTGGTGTTTTTGGGTCTGTTGAACATTTTATGAGACCATCACCACAATCCAGTACTGTGATGCATCCATCATGAGCATCAACTGCAAGACCAACAACAACATCAAGCATTTTGCTATTTTTAGACACCCATTAAGGCATTAAAAAAACCTCCTGAGTTGCTGCTAATCACACAAATATGTACCTTTTTTGCAAAGGTGATTTAGTGGGTTAGCAGTTTTAGCTGTTTGATGTATAAACTCAGCATAGCAGTTGATCTTTCTAGTAAGTACCTGTAATTGTTTCAGATTAGTGGGTATTGACAAGTTTGTTACAATGTTGACATGGGCACGATACTTAAGCTGCTGAGAATGTGCCCCACGTATTTAATGTCCGGGGTGACATTGTAAGCCATTTTTTGATAATCTTTTAAAAGGACTTTGAGGCTCCAAAGGTTATATTTCAATATACTGAACGGCTTATTCAATACCAGTGGCTATTTTGATTCATCATCTAATGGGAGTAGTAGACATACATCCTTTAAACCAAATTTTGAATAATATTGAGTTCTAGCTAGCCTTGTAACAACTCCTTCAGCCATGGTACAGGAAAGAGATTAACATTTGACTGAACATTGATAGTTGCTTTAAAATTACCACAAATGAGTACAGACTCATAAGGCTTTTTAATGACAACCATTGGCATTGCCCATTGCCTGTCTGATATCAGGGAAATAACACTCATTCCTGATGCTGTGTGAGCTCAACTTAAAGAACATCTCTAACAGCAAATGGTAAAGTGCAACAATTTCATTAAAACATAAGGAGCAAAATTTTTTGCACAACCCAATGATGGTTCAAAAATTTCCTTGTACACAGCACATAAATAATCAAAATCAGCAAATGGCACTGCTTTGGACAGTAAGTTTATGTGCTCCACTAATCTGAAATCAAATGCTGTAAGGGCATCTAAGCTGAAAATATTAAAACCGAATCAGGTGAATCTATAAGTAAGAATATTAATACACATTCAACGTGTACTGTAAGTGACAGTTTCCCGAAGGAGAGAAACTGACTTTTGGCAGTAACACATGTCTCACCATCAAGCCCTTCATAATGGAAATGAGCTTAGCTGCTGATACTTATCTTCACTGATTACTGACAAGGCAGCTACAGTCCAGCTGGAACTACACGGACTGGGCATTAATAATGAGAGCCACTGTCAGATTCCGTACTGCTTGATGGGCTGTCCACACAGCTGACGTGACCATGTGGAGAAATATGGCTTCACCAGGTAGTGTTTTTATGTGACACAATGTACAACTCATTGACACACAGCTGCCAGGTGTCTGTACTTGCAAGCCCGACAGTGAGTGACACGATCCTGGTAGCAGTTTCTTTTACGATGTTAATTGCATCCTGGGTATGACTGCAGCTTTGTTGACACATGTGGCGCACAACATCAAGGGGGAAAGGGATTTTCGCTTCAGCCTTTCATTATTAAAAAAGGTTTTACTTGGTGCCACGAGGGAATCATCGAGAAGCTGGTGATCTGGACGACTGTAAACACTGTCGATATTTGAAGGCGTAAGTAAAAGTTGGCGAGTCAGAATCATTAGCTGCCTGCTGCTCACAATGGCGACTAACTATTTTTTACATTTGAATTCCATTAGTGAAGGTATAATGAGCTTCGGAACCAAAGACTTAGGCTAGGATTAGATATTGATGATGCTTTAACCATGACTTCTCTGTCGAGGACTAAGTATACAACCACATCAAGAATCAATGATTCTGCATACGACATTTTATATTATTGTCATACAAACAACTGGTAGAGTACAGGAGTAAAGCACCTTGCTGTCTATCTGAACTGCTAAACGCAATATATTGCAATTCAAAACCTGGAGATGTATCCTCCCGATCTTTGAAACCTCACTGAAGCAGGCAAACAAAGGTGGGGTATAGACCCAACCAACGACTCCTGACATAAGATCTGCAGGATAGCAGCATGCTCTTGTTCCTGTTGCAGTTTCATTTGCCCCTAGTTTTGTTTCCGCAATGAAAGCTATTGCTGGAAAGTTCAAGAAACTTCAGATCCATAGTATTGGCAGTGAGTGTGACTGTGTCAGTGAATGTGCAATACAATACGTCCTCATAGTCACTTTTCGACCACTCCAGATACGAGAGTGCACTCCTTAAACAGAGCAAGAATCATCATTAATTGCACATTAGACATGAACCAAAAGTGAAAACCAGACAGCCCAAAAACAAACCAACATCACTGTAAGCTAGTAATATGACAGAAGTCCAAACACTTCATAAAGCATGCAACGAATGCAGAAGCTGTCTGCAGACTGGCTTATATTCGCATTAACACCACTGCTCGCATGAAATATGTGCCCTGCCTCTTAAGGCCAAGAATTAAACCTGTCACATCCATCCATTCTTCCAATCTCTTAATCATGTGATGAAGTCCACTGCTGCTGAGCTGAGATTGAGCACCGAGGAAATGCTCATGAAAACAGAATATTGGGCTCAAATTCTTACTGTGGTGGTGGTGGTTAGTGTTTAACGTCCCGTCGACAACGAGGTCATTAGAGACGGAGCGCAAGCTCGGGTTAGGGAAGGATTGGGAAGGAAATCGGCCGTGCCCTTTCAAAGGAACCATCCCGGCATTTGCCTGAAACGATTTAGGGAAATCACGGAAAACCTAAATCAGGATGGCCGGAGACGGGATTGAACCGTCGTCCTCCCGAATGCGAGTCCAGTGTGCTAACCACTGCACCACCTCGCTCGGTAAATTCTTACTGTGGGTAGAAAGATGTTGACAGCAATGGCAAATAGTTCGAAAGTGATTTGATGAACCCTTTGTGCCTAGCACTTATGTGTGTATTCAGAGCAGTCATGTACATGTAGATGAACGGAAGCAGGGGGAAAGTGGGAGAGTGATGGAATGGGGTTGGAGACAGAGGGAGGGAGGGGGGGGGGGGGGGGAAGAGAGGGGGGGGGAAGAGAGGGGGGGGGGAGAGAGAGAGAGAGAGAGAGAGAGAGAGAGAGAGAGAGAGAGAGAGATGTATGAGCATGTGTGATTTCATGTACAAATGTTTGTAACATTCTACATCTTTACTCTTAATGTCTACAAATTTATTTCTCAACATAATCACCCTGGCAATGAACGCATTCCTCCCAGCAAGAGACCAGTTTGTCGATAACATCACTGTAGAATGTTATTGATGGACGCACAACTTCACCTCTGCTTGCACCACTTCAACACTATCAAAGTGAAGTCCTCAAAGATGTTCTTCAGGTTCTGGAAGCAGATGAAAAGTAGAGACTGTATGGAGGATGATCAATAACAGCGAACCCAAGTGTTGGATTGCTGCAGATGTCGCAGCTCGTGTGTGGTCCAGTATTGGCATGCTGAAGGACAGGGTGTTCCATGTGTGGATGAGCTCACTGAATCTGTGTTTCCAGTATTCTTAGGATTTCTCAGTACCTTACAAAGCTTATGGCGGTGCATTAGGCATTAATTCCACAAGCACAACACCTTGAACGTTCTAGAAGACCATGAGCAAGACTTTGCATGCTGATGTCATGGTCTTAAACTTTTTTAATGTCAGTGTTCCTTTGTGGTGGAACTCCAATGATGCTCTCTTGTTTATAGGGTCAAAATAATGACTCAGCTTCTATCAGCTGTCACTATTACAGCTTCAAAAACATTTTATCTTGTATAAAATGGGTAATTCCATGCAATGCCCAACTATATTTTACTTTCATTCATGTCATTACAAAAATACCATCTCCAGACACTATGTTATAAACTGAACAACTGTTTGTAATACACTGAAGTGCCAAGGAAACTGGTACAGGCATGCATATTCAAATACAGAGGCAGAATACAGCGTTGCAGTTGGCAATGCCTATATCAGACAACAAGTGTCTGGTGCAGTTGATAGATTGGTTACTGCTGCTACAAAGGCACGTTATTAAGATTTAAACGAGTCTGAACATCGTGCTATAGTCGGCGCACGGGCGATGGGACACAGCATCTTCGAGGGAGCGACGAAGTGGGGACTTCCCTGTACAATCATTTCAAGAGTGTACATCAAATCTCCGACATTGCTGGGGCCGGAAAAAGATCCTGCAAGAATAGGACAAACGATGACTGAAGAGAATCATTCAATGTGACAGAAGTGCAAACCTTATGCAAACTGCTGCAGATTTCAATGCTGGGCCATCAGGAAGTGCAAGCGTGCAAACAATTCAATGACACATCATCGATATGGGGTTTCGGACCTGTAGGACCACTCGTATACCCTTGACGGATGCACAACACAAAGCTTTACACCTTGCCTGGGCCTGTCAACACCAACATTGGACTGCTGATGACTGGAAACATGTTGCCTGGTCAGAAGAGTCTCGTTTCAAATTGTATCGACCAGATGGACATGTACGGGTATGGAGAGAACCTCATGAATCCATGGATCCTGCATGTCAACAGGGGACTGTTCAAGCTGGTGGAGGCTCTATAATTGTGTTGGGTGTGTGCCATTGAAGTGATATGGAACCCCTGATACGTCTAGATACGACTCTGACAGGTAACATGTATGAAAGCATCCTGTGATCACCTGCATCCATTCATGTCCATTGTGCATTCCGACAGACTTGGGAAATTCCAGATGGACAATGCAACACCTCACACATCCAGAATTGCTACAGAGTGGCTCCAGGAAAACTCTTCTGAGTTTAAACACTTCCACTGGCCACCAAACTCCCCAGACATGAACACTATTGAGCAAATCTGGTATGCCTTGCAACATGCTGTTCAAAAGAGATCTCCACTCCCTTGAACTCTTAGGGATTTATGGACAGGTTTGCAGGATTTATGGTGTCAATTCCATCCAGGACTACATCAGACATTAGTTGAGTCCATGCCATGTCATGTTGCAGCACTTCTGCATGCTCACGGGGGCCCTTCACGATATTAGGCAGGTGTACCAGTTTCTTTGGCTCTTCAGTGTATTTCGTACCACATGAACTCCTATAATGGATAAAGGACAAACTGCCATACTGGTATCCATTGCATTAGCACGACAGTGGGATGTCAAGTGAAACAAATAACTTTATGAAATGTAGAATCTACTCTTGGATTCAATTTCTTGATGTAGTTGAATGGAGTGTCAATTGAAATTAATGTCAATAGTGCGAAATTGTTTGGACACAAAACAAAATATAGAAAAAGAGAAAAACCATATGTCCTACATTCATTCAGGAAATGTCATTCAAATGCTTGTGATGTGGAAATGAAGTAGGCTTAACATTCGGACTGACAGTCTTTATCACCATTAAAAGTATGTTAAATAAAACCGTGACTTCAGGATAAGTAATTTTTCTACAGTATTTTAAAATACAAAACTCAAAACTACATGTCAGGTTTTCATAAATTATCCACATGATAGCCAATATGTCAAAAGCATTCACAAACACAGATCACGGCACTGCAGGTGCTGCTTCTTACCTCCTTCTTTTTTACGATGATGCACTTTTTCCTTCTTCGTATTAGGTTGTTGCATAAGTTCGTAGTGTTTTTGTTTTGCATTTTGGTGTTACAGTTGCTATGGGTCATTTATCGATTGTAATTTTTTATTCGCGGTTCAGTTTACATATTGTCATTTCGACATTTGGAGACAGTGATTGCAGCTATGGACACTAGAAAATGGAGTGCCAAGTAAAGAATTCTGAACATTCCAGACATATTCTTCTGTTTGAGTTCAACTGAGGGGTGACATCAGTGCAGGCAGCAGGTCACATCTGTACCACTTATTGGGATAATGCCAATGGACACAGCAAGAAAATGGTTTTCTCATTTTTGAGGAGGATCATCTTAACTTTAGTGACTCTCCACATTCAGGAAGACTTCTGGGGTTTTATAAAGATCGTTTAAATGCATTAATCCACACTGATCCATATAAGTGTACTTGAGAACTGGCCAATGTGATGAACTGTGATCATTCCTTTATTGTGTGGCATTTACATGCAATGAAGAAGGTTCCAAAATTGGGTGTGTGGGTACTGTATGCTCAAAGCCAAAATCACAAAAATCAGTGGATGTCCTTATTTGCATCCTTACCATTCCTATCCTGTATTGTAACTGTTGATGAGAAATGGTGTCTTTATGCTGATATAAGGAATACAACAGATGGCTGAGCCAAAACAAAGCAGCAACTACCCATACAAACAGCTGCGCTTATCCAAAAAAGATAATGTTATGCACCTCGTAAAACAGCGATGGCGTGGTGTACTATGAATTGCTTCCCAGACATGTAACCTTTGCTACTGACATTTATTGACAACTGAGACGTGTTGCAGATGCAGTCCAAGAACAATGACCTGGAACAGTGTGTGAAGTGATGCTACTCCATGATAACGCACTGTTCCAGTGCACTGTGAACATGGCTCAATGGGTTCTTCGTCTCAAAACCACATGATTTCTATAGTCACTGAATCAAAAAGGTACCCCAGCTTTGCCAGACTGTTGTAATAGTGAAGGAGAATACATTGTTGATGAATAAAGCCTCTGTTATGTGTATCTGTTGTGTTTATTAAACTTATGTAAGAATGTTACGAACTTATATACCAATCTAATATCATTATTGGAGATGAAGTGGGGCGCCTTTATATCATACAGACTCTAGGAAGAGTCCACACATTATGATGTATAGTAAACTGAAGTGAGAAAATTCGATCAAACGAAACCACATATGAAAATAATGGTGACTGTGTTTCAAGACTAAGCTGCTAAGCTTTTTGTAGATTTTATTGACCTAAACATCCATCAAGTTGTTTATTTACTGCAAAAAAACAACACACAATTTCAAATGAAATGGTTTCTGTTTACAGTAACAACACATTTACGAGACCTCCTGCACACTAAAGTCATCCCACTGACAATGTCATATGTTTTCCAAAGGGACAATCTACATGTACATTCATACCCTGCAAATCACTGTGAAATGTATGGCAAATGGTGTTTCCCATTGTACTGTTATTAAGGCTGCTTCTCATTCCAGTCAGGTATGGAATGTGGGAAGACACATTGCTTAAACACCTCTGTGCCTGCTGTTATTCATCTAATATTGTCCCCAATGTCTCTATGACAGCAATACGTAGGGGATTGTAGTATACTTCTAGATTCAGAACTTAAAGTTGATTTCTGAAACTTTGTACATAGGCCTTCCAGATCACTGATTTCAGCACCTCCGTGGCACGTTCAAGCAAACCTATGACCACTGCTGCTCTTTTTTCTGTAAGTTCGCTATCCCCTACTAGTTCTATTTGGTACAGCTCCCACACAACTGAGCAGTATTCTAGGAAGGATCGCATGAACGTTCTGTAAGCGATCTTCATTCCAGACTGAGTGCCTTTCGCAAGTATTTTCCAATGAAATGAAATCTGCCACCTGCTTTACTTGTGACTAAACCTACGTGCTGACTCCATTTCATATACCTACAAGCTGTTACACCCAGGTATTTGCATGGAACTTGGCAAATTCCATTGCAGCTCTTTGATACTGCAGTTATAGGATACCATATGTTTTCGTTTTCGCCTTGAGCAATTTTGGAAAACCACAGAAAGGAAACATCTCAATGGTCAGACAGAGAATTGACCTGCTGTCATTCTCAATGCCAGAGCACTGTGCTAACCATGGTGCTAGCTTGCTCGGAGAGAGAGAGAGAGGCAGACAGACAGAGAGAAGTGAGGAGGGGGGCAGGGGGGAAGGAGGGGGGGTTATTATTGTTGCTGTTGTTGCAACGCTTTAACTATTACTTAGGTATTGTGGATCTATGTAATGTAACGTATTCCACGATCATCTATAAGTGATACAAGGGTCCTGAAGAACAAAAAATAGATTCATACAAATTTTCTTCCTGTTATATAGAAAATTCTCTCTACACATTAACGTCACAAACACTGTAAGTACATTTCTAGTGCGTGAAATACAGGAACTTGTTATATTCATACTGACAACTCCGTTGTTTTGCATTTCAATTTTAGTACATCATTTACATTTCACTCATGTATTACCAATTACATACCTCAGCACAACATCAAGGATGTTTTTCCACAGCTTAACAACAACCCCACTGTCCACAAAATCTTCTCTCAGGTTCTTGTCAACTTTAAGAAGTGAACTACAGCACCTGAAAACAAATCAAATTCTGTAGTACAACAGAGTTACAGTGAAATATCTTATGCATTCTGCTTTGTACAACTAAATATTCTAAGAATCTATTCAGGCTTGGTGTCAGTGAGATGGTTAGACAATACTTCAGTGTCCCTCGGTGGCCAGAGACAGTGGTGTGTGTGTGTGTGTGTGTGTGTGTGTGTGTGTGTGTGTGTGTGAGAGATGTATTTATGTGAATGTGTTGTGTGTTGTCTGCTTCAGAATGAGGCCTTTTGTTGCACCTGTCTGCGACTCAACATCCACTACATGATGAGTAGCAATCTATCCTTTTAAAATACTGTCATTATTCTATCCCATATTTTCCACTGTTATAAGCTGAATAATTTATAGATAGGGAGAGGCAAATTTCATGAAAACAATAATGCAAAATTGGCAGCTTTTAATGAAATATCATGAAATTATCAGTTTTTATTAAATATCACAAAGTCAGCAATTTTTACAAAATATCGAGAAATTTGTCATTATTTCATATAAATCTGAGAACGGCAGTTTGTTGACTTTCATAACTGCTAGTTACTGAATGCTCAAACTGCAATTTCTGATCTTGTTTCCTCGAGGCTATGGTTCACGTATAATCTTAAAAACAATGAGCACTTCTGTATAACTACAGTATTATGTGATGTCAAAACTGATGCTGAAATTTAAAAAATAACACTGAAAAAGGAGAAAAAACACTGAAAATAGCAAAAAACAACATATTTGCGGAAAAAACACTGAATTTGGCACACAAAACCACTGAATTTAGCAAACAAAACTAACAAACATGGTTAAAAAGGTACGACCGCATTTGGCAAAAAAAGGCAACACGGAATCTGGCCAAACATGACAATGAATCTAGTAAAAGGAGCAGTAAATTTGGCAAAAAAACAGCCAAAAATGGTAACAAATTTGCAAAAAATAACTGGCAAATGTAACACAAATTTTGCAAAAATAACCACCAATTTGGCAAAAATAACCAGCAAAAAAACCTGATTTGTTGAAAAATAACTCTGGATTTGGCAAAACTCTCCAAATTTGGTAAAAAAAAGAACTCAGAGTTTGGCAAAACGCTAACTCCAGAGTTTGGCAAAACGCTAACGCCAAATTTAGCAGAAAACTAACTCCAAACTTAATAGAAAACTAACTCTGAATCTAGCAAAAAATAAACCCAGAAAGAGAAAAATATGGAGCCGAAAACAGTGAAATTGGAAAAAAAAAATAGCACAAAAACTGGAAATTGGCAAATATCAAATTGGAAAAAACGCCAAAACTGCCAAAAAAATTAATCTGATGAAAATGTAGACCAAATTTGGCAAAAAAATTACACTGAATTTCAGAAAAACAGTAACACCATTTGGAACAAAAAGGTACCACCGAATCTGGCTCAGGAAAACATCAGATCTGGCAAAAAATAGCCTAGAATTTGGCAAAACATAAAATCAAATTTGGCCAAAAAACACAAAAATTGACCATAAAATAAAACAATTTTTTCCTGTCCTTATTTACAACATCTCAATCACAATTCATCCAATGCACCAGTTAAACTGCAAGTGCAAAGTACACCAAGGTTAAGGAACCACATGCTGGTAACAATACAGTGCGAGATCAATTTATGGCTGAGGCACTGTCATTTTCAAATACAAAATATAGAAATAAATTATTGTTGTTGTTGTTGTTGTTGTTATTGTTATTCCTAACAGAGACACTAGGCATATCCCATATATAAGCAAACAATAAGCTGCTGGGAATTGTAATGTTTAAAGTGAAATGGAACAGTGTTAGGAATAAGCGAGATCCAGAATATTGGAACTCGCTCACTTGCACCACTACCCATCAGACTTTTCGCTTCTATGATGTTATGTTGGAGGGAAGTAACTTTAAGTATCACTGAGTAAAGGTTTCTGAGGAGCGAGATAAAGCATGACACTCTCAATCAGAGTTACGTCACACCTCACGTTCAGAAGGAGTTTCCAAGGAGCAAGTTAAAATTTGTAAAGATAGAACTGCTGCACTTAATTCTGTCACTGACATAAACTTCCAGAGATAGTCTGTCACTGACAGGTAGCCGTGCCTTTGATGGGATAGGTGATGTTTGTGACCTGACTGGAGTAGATGGTGGTGGGAGGATGTATAGGACAGGTCTTGCAGCTATGTCAATTACAGGGATATGAGCCATGAGGTAAGGGTTTGGGAGCAGGGGTTGTGTAGGGATCGACGAGTATATTGTGTAGGTTCGGTGGACGCCAGGATACCACTTTGGGAGGTGTGGGAATGATAGTATGGAGGACCTGTGAAACCAGTCATGTGTTCTACAAGCTATGCGGCAAAAACTCTGTTGCATTCTATGTGGGCATGACAACCAACACTCCTCAGCAGCACTTCACTGTCCCCCACCCTAACCTCTCATCCCTCCCCCTCACCGCTCCAGCCTCCTCCTTACCCCCACCCACATCGCAACTCCCATCATACACTGGTGCTGTTGCTGACAATGTGGCTTCAGTTGCCAGAGACTGCAGTCAAGCGTGTGAGTTGCGTTTACGAGAGAGAGAGAGAGAGAGAGAGAGAGAGAGAGAGAGAGAGAGAGAGAGAGAGATCTATTTTTGACAAAGGCTTTGCTGGTCAAAAGCTTATTTGTGACAGTCTTTTTGTTGTACCTATGTGCGACTCAGCATCTCTGCTATATGGTGAGTGGCAACTTTCCTTTTCATAATGTTCCATTCCACCCTGGATTTTCCATTGTTTGTTATTTTAACATCATGAATTGAGTGTAATTATTTTTACAAAAAAGGGAAACTTACTTTATAGGATACCCTTTGTAAATGTAGATACATAAACTTTTTGTCCCTGTTATTTGACCAATGTCTGTCTGTAAAAACTGTTATGGATTTTTTTATGTTGGGGATAAATCTGGCTATCTCTTAGAGATTCTTGGCTATTTGTTCAATGAGTGTGTATATAATCCGCTATCTTCCAGATATTAGAATAGAAAAGCAAAATCTCCTACAACTACCTGCCACTTTACTGTAACATGCTGCTCCTTTCTCCTCAGTTTTATTTGTGATACTTGATATTCTTTTAGTATTTCATTCTAAAGTCGTAATTCAATACACTAAGCAGACTCAGAAGGATCTAGGTTGCAATATTTACTTGGAGATGAAGCACCTAGTGCAGGATCAAGTAGCATGGAGGGCTGCATCAAACCAGTCTCTGCACTGAAGACCACAACAATAATTCAAATAACACAGATGTAGAGGACTGAAGGTTAAGTCATCACTTTTGTCTTCCATTTGTATTTGTTTTAAAGATCTTAGATATTTCACCATGAATTTTACTTTTAGAACTGTTTCTGCAAGCGTTTCATGGATTAGGTTCTCCATTTTATTCTAAAAGAAACTAGAGACTTGTAGAACAGATGCATATTGAATGTTGCACCGGTATCCTTGAACAGAGAACAAGTAAAACCTAGTTTTTGTTAACCTGCCTTCTTCAGAAAGCAGATAATACCAACTGACAATGCCACCATGACACATATTTGCAATGATGCATATTTTGCGATGTGAACCGATGGAATAAAATTACAAATGAATATAGATAATACAGTTTATATGTTGCTTGCATCTTCCAATCTCAAGTCTAAGTTCAGTAACTGAAACACACTATCTGCATCATGCACAAATTTCATCTACTTTTTGAGGCATTGAAAGAAGAACGTTATACTGTGTCAAGGTATTTTTATCTTAAATTTAGAGAATCTTGAAAAAAAAGCTCCAGCCAGAACACCAGAATTACCAATAAATTGGGTACCACTTTCCCCATCATTACTAGATGGGGTACTTGGCTGGAATCTGCAGTGTTCATCTTTAATAATTTTAAGCCTTTACACAGACTATTAGATGCTTTGCCAGATGATTCTTCTGCTGTAAGAAATGCTTTACAGAACTATCAGGAAAACAATAACAGCAAAATGAACTTTATGTCACACACAGCTGACAACGGCCATGAAAAACTGGATGAGGAATGTTTCAAGAAAGAAGAATAGTGAACCATTTTGACAGACATGAAAGATGTGCTTGAAGGTGTTGGAAAACAGAAGCTGAAGTAAAGCTTAGTCAATAACCCTGATGTACAGGAAGAATCCTGATTACCATTCAAAAACAAGATTAGTATCTGTTTGCTGTCTGTTGACGTGGAATGGTCCTCCTCTGTTTATAAGTATTGCCGAATGATTGCAAAAGTCTCCCTAAAACAAACAAAAAAATAAATATACAAAAACATTAAAATCTTAAATGCTATTTGTTTCACCAGGTTTCTGAATGAGTGACAGACATAGGTCAGTCTGTTCAGCAATGCGTTTCATTACATTTTCCAATGCCTGAGTGAATTCCTTCAGTAGGTTTACAATTTAATATACAGTTCATGACAAATATCATGTTTGGAATTGGCAACTCTTTTGACCAAAATTTTGCTCCTGTTTTGTCACATATTTGCACCTAAATATCCTAGGTCTAGTAATGAAACACTCACCTGCAAAGGTGTGCCATTAGTAGCGTGTCTCTGCAAGAATTTAACTGATCAGTCACAACAGTTAGCAGAGAAACATAATCTTCAGTCATTACTGTTTCACAATAATGAGATATGTACTCACTCAAAAAGGTCAACCTGGAGGGGAGAAATTAAAACTTCATTAAAAATTTCATGTAAAATTTCCAAATAAAAAAATGATCAAATATGTAATGGTGAGCATAAAGAAACCATCCAAACAAATCAACATTAAAATGTGTGTCTATAATTCTCCTCTGATTATGAACTTCCAAGACACACACAATTCTATCCACAACTAAACAAAAGAACAGCAGTTTGCAATAATATGTAGATGATATGAATCCATCAACAAAGCAGAAAACAGTGTGATTAAATACACTTATGCATTTACACTTCTCATGAATCAACCAGACCATTAGAAGATTTGTTTGAAAAATTATAAAACTGGAAACAACATAAAATACTGACAATAATGCAAAAACATTAATAATAAAAAATTAATGTGGCACCATTTATGTTAAATTAGAACATGTTAAGGGTTCCAGATGTATGGGCCCACGTGTAACTGACTGTATAATTTATATGCACTGATGAACCAAAACATTATGACGACTGCCCACCGTGAGTTTGAATACCACTTGGTGACGTTGTGGCCACATGTTGAAGTAAGAAAAGTATATAGAAGCGAAGATTGATGGGGCCACAAATACGGAAATCCACTCACACAAGCAACTTTGACAAATTGTAGACTGTTATGGGCCGGTGCCCGAGAGTAAGCATCTCAGAAATGGTGAAACAGGTCAGTAGTTCATGTGCTATTGTTGTGAGCATATATACAATGGCTGAATGAGGTAAAACCCCAAGTAGGTGATGAGGTGTTGGACATCCACACATCACAGAATGAGGAGGTAGGAGGCTTGCCGCTCTGTAAAGCAGAACAGGCAATGATCTGTGGCAGATCTGACATGTGTCAATTCTAGTGCAGTGTTTCAGAGCACACCGTTTAGCACATGTTGTTGAACAAAGGGATCGGCAACAGGAAACTCCTATGTCTTCCCATGTTGACTCAACATCATCTATTACACTTGCAGTAGGCAAGGGTTCATCAAGTTTAGATGCAGGATATATGGAAATGTTTCACTTGGTCAGATGAATAATGTTCCCTAACACAGTCATGTCTGGATACTCATCACCCACGAGAATCTCTGCTTGAGAAGTGCACCATGCCACATATGCAGACCAATGGGGACATTATTACGCAATGGGAGATATTCACCTCAGTTTCCTTGGCATCTGTGGCAGTAATTGAAGGCACCATGACAAATGTGGACTAGGTGAACATTACTGTTAATCACCTGTGTCTCTTCATGCTTGGTATCTTCCCTAATGGCAATGGGATCTTCTGTCAGGATACCTATCTCTGTCAAAAGGCCTGAATCGTGCTACAGTGGTTTGAGAAGCACTATAGTTGTAGTAACACTGTTCACGTTTACGTCGCACTGCACTTAGCGTAGACCGGGACTGTGTCCTAGGCATACCCGATCTTGACTGACTGGGCACAGCCCGTGCTGCCGGAGTTGTTGTTATTGTTGTTGTCATGCCGGCAGAGGTCGCGTCCGAATTCTCGCGTGCCCTCTGGTGGACGGGACTCTACTTGCAGCAACTACCGTCCGTGACGCGCTGTGCCAATGTGCACCTCCCGCGATCTTTCTGGTGGCTACTACACTCCTCCTCCTTCGGGGGGTGAAGCCACTGTGATCCACTGCATCGGAAGGTGGAGCGACGGGCAGGAGCGATGACCTCCACATCCATTGGATGGCCGGAGTCGAGGGGATCTGCCAACCCTCGAGCTGGAACCTTCGAATACGGCTGGAAGTGACCCACACGAAGAGGCCCCCGTCGTCCCACAACTGGAGCCCGGGACAGAACGGGCAACAAGCTGTTGAACTCCGGATCCTGTTCCACCCCGGGAGGGGCAAGACCCAGTGGCGGGGACGAAGGGGAAGGGACGACCACAGGTGAACCAACCTCCTGAGAAACCGGGCCTGCTAGGGGGGCCAGCTCTCACTGGGGCATCTCGAACGATGGCGATGCCGGTGCCGGAGCTACTGGAGGCTGCCAAGGCTGAGAACCATCGCAGTGCGGCAGAGGCACAGCGGGGAGAGGAGGCAACGTCCCCTGCGAAACCAACACAGGTGCCGGCAATGGGGAAGCCGGTGTCCGAGAGGGCGGAGGGTGGGTGCCCGAACGTGGACGTAGCTGATTTTGGTGACGACGTACCACCCGGTCCCCCGCCTGCAAGGTATAGAGCCGGCGGCCATTTCGGCACAGGACCACCGCTGGTAGCCAACGTGGATTGCGACCAAACCCACGGGCCCAGACCGACAAACCCAGTGGAAAACCAGGTACTCCGTTTTGTGAAGACTGGCGAGGACCAGGCCGAAGGAGGTGCAGCAGAGTCCTAGGTTGACGCCCATGGAGGAGCTCTGCGGGGCTGCGGTCTCCCACTGGTGTGGTCCGGTATGCCGTCAAGAAAAACGTCAATGCTTCCTCCGCAGGAAATTCGTGCATATACTTTTTCATCTGCGTCTTAAATGTGCGCACCATGCGCTCGGCTTCCCCATTCGATTGTGGATGGAAGGGGGGAGAGCAAACGTGCCGAATACCGAAGCGCCTACAAAAATCCTGGAAGGTCTGTGAAATAAACTGCAGTCCATTGTCCGAGACCAGGGTGATTGGCAGACCTTCCACAGAAAAGATTTTTGCTAGTGCCTGGATTGCAACTTCGGAAGTGGTTGAGGAGCAGCGAACCACATATGGGAATCGGGAATAAGCATCAATGACAATGAGCCAAAAACCGTTGAGAAACGGGCCCGCAAAATCGATGTGAACAAGTTCACATGCTTGGGTTGCTGGTGGCCATGAAGAGAATGCCGCCCTGGGAGATGCTTGTTGGCTCGCACACTGGGAACAGGCGGCCACCAAGTGCTCAATTTCTCTGTCAATACCGGGCCAGTACACATGTCTGCGAGCCAAGGTTTTAGTACGGGAAACACCCCAGTGCCCCGCATGTAATAACGTGAGGACCTCCCGTAGTAAACTTGCAGGAACAACCACGCGAGGAGCTGTATCATCGGTAGCCAGAAGGAGAACGCCTTCCAAGACCGAGAGGCGGTCCCGTAGAAGAAAATAATTACGAAGAGGGTCCAAGGCCCGGCCCGGAGGGCGGGATGACCACCCCTGCTGAAGGAGGCGAACTACTTGCCGGAGAACCGGGTCAGCTGCTGTTTCCCTGGCGACTCGAGAACTAGTGATCGGGAAGCCATCAACCGCTTGGCGGGACGCCACATCCAAATGAAAACACATAATCTCCTCTCGATCGAACGTAGGATCCGGGCCCACCGGAAGACGGGAAAGAGCGTCGGCGTTGGCATGCTGTCCTGTAGGGCGAAAATGAATGTCATAATGGTACTTAGAGAGGAACAAGGCCCAGCGCTGTAGTCTGTGGGCCGCCCTATCCGGAATCTGAGAGGCGGGGCCAAATAACGATATTAACGGCTTATGGTCAGTGATTAACTGAAACTTCGTGCCATACAAGAAAGGGTGAAACTTGGTAACAGCGTAGACAATGGCCAAAGCCTCTTTTTCCACCTGGGAGTAATGGGCCTGCGCGGGACTAAGCGTTTTAGACGCAAACGCCAGTGGTTGCTCGGAACCATCTGCGTTGCGATGGGCCAGGACCACCCCCACCCCATACTGCGAAGCGTCTGTAGCCAGGACCAATGGCTTACGGGGATCAAAAGTAGCCAAACAAGGGGCAGACGTGAGGAGGCCCTTCAACGAGGTGAACGCTCGCTCGCATGCAGGCGACCAATCAAAAGGAACACCCTTGCGCAGACGGCAGTACAGGGGGTGGGCTATAGCGGAAGCCCTGGGAATGAACCGGTGGTAATAGGCTATCTTGCCTAAAAAAGCTTGTAACTCTTTCAGCGAAGCGGGCCGAGGAAGGTTGACGATACCTTGGACCAAACTTCCTAGTGGCTGGATACCGTGCCGAGAGATGGTGTAGCCCACATACTCAATGGATGATTGAAAGAAGGTTGACTTATGCAGATTGCAACTCAAGTCCACAGACCTGAATTTGAGAAAGAGAGTGCGAAGGTTGTGCAAGTGTTCTTTCGTGCTGCGGCCTGTGACAATTATGTCATCCAGGTAATTAATACAATGAGGAATTGTCGACGTGACATGCTCGAGATAACGCTGGAATATCGCCGGGTCACTGGATATTCCAAAGGCTAACCGCTGGTATTGGTAAAGGCCAAACGGGGTGTTGACAACCGCCAACCGTTTGGAGTCCTCATCAAGTGGTATCTGATGATAAGCCTCCGACAGATCGATTTTCGAAAAATATTGGCCTCCCGCCACGGAGGAGAACAATTCATCAGCACGAGGCAAAGGATAGGTGTCGACCACCAATTGGGAATTAATGGTGGCCTTGAAATCGCCAAAAAGACGTAATTTTCCCGAGGGCTTCCTTACAATAACGAGGGGCGAAGCCCACTCACTGGAAGAAATGGGAAGAACGACCCCTAGGGCTGTCAGCCGGTCTAGCTCTTCCTTTACCTGAGGGCGGAGAGCCAAGGGGATCTGCCTCGCGCGTAGAAAACGCGGGCGAGCCGACGCCTTCAACGTTAAGTGAGCTTCAAAATCTGAAACACGCCCTAGGCCCTCCTCAAAAATATGTGGAAAGTCGGAGATCAAAGATTCCAATGACTGATAGGGAACGTCTTCGGAGACCAACTGTATGGTGTCAGCGATAGAAAAACCGAAAGCTTGAAAGGCGTCCAGGCCAAAAAGGTTAGCTGAGCTCACATCACTGACAACAATAAAAGTAATAGGCCGAGTGACTGATTTGTAAGTCATGTCGGCAGTGAATTGACCCAGTAGGGGAATGAACTGTTTACCATAACCGCGTAGACGCCGGTAAACTGGCGCCAACGGGGGCGATCCAAGGTCGGAATAAGTTTGTGCATTCAACAACGAAACTGCCGCGCCCATATCGACTTGCAGTTGTAACCGGCGCGACCGAACCGACACCTCGATAAAGAGTTTGCGTGCCAATGCGTCGGGAGCCTGGCCCGATGAACCTTCCTGAATGTCAACGTCTATGTCCTCTGTACCTGCTTCCTTCGATTCTTTTGAGGCTGAGCAGCAAACTTTAGCAATGTGACCATTTCTATTACATTTGCGACAAACGGCCCAACGCTGGGGGCACTCTGACTGATCATGATGTATATAGCACGACGCACAGGACGGCAACAGGGGCCGGCGGCCGGAATTCTGTTTACGCGCCGTGCGGGAGCGGCCGTAACGGCCGGATTGAACCGCTCGCACGTCGTCCACCCCCGACACAGTGGACGCGGCCGCGCCGCCCCGATCCTCCGCGACGTCGCACCACGCTTCCAGCTGTTGAACTGCTGCGTGAGAGACTTCATACGATTGAGCAATGGACAGGACTTCCTCGAGGGAAGGGTTTTCTAACTGCAGGGCCCATTGCCGGACCTCCCTATCAGGGGCCGAACGAACAATGACGTCGCGTACCATAACGTGGGCGTACGACTCTCGCGACTGCTCCGTGACAAAATGACACTTGCGACTAAGACTGTGCAGGGTAGCGGCCCACGCCCGGTAAGACTGATGGGGCTGTTTCTTGCATTGATAGAACTCGACCCTAGCCGCCACAACATGCGTGCGGCGGCGATAATATGAAGACAGCAATGAACACAATGCGTCAAAAGACAAGGACGAGGGTTCCTGCAACGGCGCTAGCTGCCGCAAAACTTGATACAGCGAGGGAGATATCCAAGACAAGAAGAGAGCACGACATACCTCCGCATCGGAAACATGAAACGCCTGGAAATGCTGCCGAAGGCAATGTTCCTATGCGTCCCAATCCTCCGCCGTCTCGTCATACGGGGGAAAGGGAGGAGGGAAAGGCGCCGGAGCAGACGGTGTGGAGAGCAACGCCAGAAGCACTTGTTTCATGGTGGCCATGAGTTCCGTCTGCTGCGCAACCAAAACTCGCACCAAATCTTCCATGCCGTGGAGAAGCTGCAAAACCGGAACAACGACCCAACACGCGAAAGAACGACCCTACTCGTCGCCAATTGTGTAGTAACACTGTTCACGTTTACGTCGCACTGCACTTAGCGTAGACCAGGACTGTGTCCTAGGCATACCCAATCTTGACTGACTGGGCACAGCCCGTGCTGCCGGAGTTGTTGTTGTTGTTGTTGTTGTTGTTGTTGTTGTCATGCCGGCAGAGGTCGCGTCCGAATTCTCGCGTGCCCTCTGGTGGACGGGACTCTACTTGCGGCAACTACCGTCCGTGACGCGCCGTGCCAATGTGCGCCTCCCGCGATCTTTCTGGTGGCTACTACAATAGTGAACTCATGCTGATATCTTGGCCACCAAATGCGATTGACCTGAACCCGGTGGGACACATTTGGGACACTATTGGCCATAAACCATCATTCAACAATATATGGGAACTGCGTGATCTGCATGTAGACACCTCATGCCACATACCTCTGAAAACCTACCAAGAACTTGCCAAATCCATGCCTCACAGAATCATTGCTATATTGCGTTCCAACTGTGGACCAACATGCTATTAAACAGTGAGTCCTGTTTTCATTCACCAGTGTACGTACATAAGAACAAAAACATCGAGTAACGAATATGTAATTAACTTGTCCCCCATTGAACCATGGACCTTGCCATGAGTGGGGTAGCTTGCACGCTTCAATGGTGCAGATAGCCATACTGTAGGTGCAACCAAAACGGAGGCGTATCTGCTGTGCGGCCAGACTAACATGTGGCTCCTGAAGTGGGGTAAGCAGCCTTTCCAGTAGTTGCAGGAGCAAAAGTCTGGATGACTGATCTGGCCTTATAAAATCAACCAAAATGGCCTTGCTGTGCTGGTGCTGCGAACAGCTGAAAGCAATGGGAAATTACAGCGGTAATTGTTTGCGACAGCATGCACCTCTACTGTACAATTAAATGATGATGGCACCCTCTCCCGTAAAACATTCCCAAGGTAAAAAGTCCCCCTTATGGCTCTCCGAGCAGGAACTCTTCAGGAGAAAGAAAACTGGAGTTCTACAGATTAGAGTGTTAAATGTAAGATCCCTTAATCAGCAGATAGGTTAAAAATTTTAAAAGGGAAATGTATAGGTTGAAGTTAGATATAGGGGGAATTAGTGAAGTTCAGTGACAGAAGGAACAGGATTTCCTGTCAGATGAATACAGGGTTATAAATACAAAGTAAAATAGGGGTAAAGCAGGGGTGGATTAAATAAAGAGTAGTGAATGCATGATCACAGCCAAGAGTGACACAAAACCCACACCTACCACAGTCATACAAGTTTATATGCCAGCTAGCCCCACGGATGAAGAAGAGATCTATGATGAGATAACAGAAATTATTCAGATATTTAGGGAGTACAAAAATTTAATTGTGGTGAAGGACTGGACTTCGACAGTAGGGAAAGGAAGAGAAGGAAACATTGTACATGAATATGGAAAGGGCAAAAGGAATTAAAGTTGTCTGGTAGAATTTTGCACAGAGCATAATTTAATCATCAGTGATACTTGATTTAAGAATCAAGAAAAACGACTGTATAACCGTGAAGATGCTGGAAGGTTTCAGATTGATTGCATAATGGCAAGACAGAGATTTCTGAACCAGATTTTAAATTGTAGAACATTTGAGGGGGCAGATGTGGAATCTGACCACAATTTATTGGTTAAGAACTGTAGATTAAAACTGAAGAAATTGCAAAAAGATAAGAAATTAAGAAGATAAGACCTGGATAAGCTGAAAGAATGAGAGTTTGTTGAGAGTTTCACAGGGTGCATTAAGCAATGGTTGACTAGAACAGGGGAAAGAAATGCAGCAGACATTGGATGGGTAGCTTTGACAAATGAAATAGTGAAAGCAGCAGATGATCAAATAGACAAAAAGATAAGGCCTACTAGAAATCATCAGATAACACAGTAGATATTGAATTTCACTGGAGAAAGCACAATATATAAAAATGCAGCAAAAGAAACACGGGACAGGGCACATAAACGTTTAAAAATGAGATTGACAGACAGCGGAAAGCAGGAACAGCTAGAGCACAAGTGCAAGGATTCAGAAGCATATTTCATAAGAGGATAGATAGATATTGCCCAGAGGAAAATTAAAAAGGCCTTTGGGGAAAAGAGCAACAGCTTTATGAATACTAAGAGCTTGTACAGAAAACCAATCCTAAGGAAAGAAAGGAAAGATGAAAGGGGGAAGGAGTATATAGAGGGTCTTTACATGGGAGATGTATTTGAGGGCAATATTACAGAAATCAAAGAGGATGTAGATGATGGGAGATGTGGTACTGCAAGAAGAATCTGACACAGCACTGAAAGACCTAAGTCAAAACAAGACTTCAAAAGTGGACAACATTCCGTTGAAACAACTGATGGCCTTGGGAGAGCCAGCCATGACAAAAAAATCTTCCATCTGATGAACAATATGTATGAGATGGGCAAAATACCCTCAGAGTTCAAGAAGAATATAATGATTCCAGTACAAACAAAGCAGGTGCTGGCAGGTGTGAAAATTATCAAACTACTGGTCCAATAAGTCATGACTGCAAAACACTAACACGAATTCTTTACAGAAGACTGTAAAAACTCGTATAAGCCAGTCTCGGGGAAAATCAATTTGGATTTCGGAGAAATCTAGAAACACATAAGGCCTACAACTTCTCTTAGAGGATGTGTTATGGAAAGATGAACCTACATTTATAGCATTTGTAAACTTAGAGAAAGCTTTTGACAGTGCTGACTGAAGCACTCTCTTCAAAATCCTGAAGGTAGCTGGCGTAAAATACATAGAGAAAAAGGCTATTTACAATTTGTACAGAAACCAAACGACAGTTATAAGAGTCGAGAGGCAAAAACGGAAGCACTGGTTAAGAATGGTGTGACACAAGGCTGTAACCTATCCCCAATGTTATTCAATCTGCACAATGAGCAAGCAGTAAAGGAAAGAAAAAAAAATTGGAGTAGGCATTAAAGTTCTGGGAGAAGAACTTTCAAGGCTTGTCGAAAACATTGTAATTCTGTCAGAGACAGTAAAGGAGTTGGATGAGCAAATGAACAGAAAGGACAGTGTCTGGAAAGGAGCATCTAAGATGAACATCAACAAAAGCAAAACGAGGATAATGGAATGTAGTCAAATTAAATCAGATGGTGCTGAGGGAATTAGATTAGAAACAAGACACTTAAAGTAGTAGATGAGTTTTGCTATTTGGGCAGCAAAATAAATGATGATAGCTGAAGTACAGAGGATATAAAATGTACGCTGGCAATTTGTTAACATTGAACCTGACTAGAGGAAGCAATCAGTCGATAGGAGACATTCTGAGACACCAACGGTTCACCAATTTAGTATTGGAGGCAAGCATGGTGGTTAAAAATTGTAGAGAGATACCAAGAGATGAATACAGTAATCAGATTCAGAAGGATGTAGGGTGCAGTAGTTATTCCAAGACAAAGATGATTGCACAGGATAGATTAGCATGGAAAGCTACATCAAACCAGTCTTTGGACTGAAGACCACAACAACAACAATTAATTTGTTTATAGAATGGGTATTCGGGGCCCACGTGATCCGTTTCAGTGGCTTCCAGGTGTCAGGGAGGTGACAGTGTATAACTTGTGTTTGTCATTAATCGAGTGCCATGCTCTGCTTTCAGGGCACTGAATCTCTGGATTCAACAGATGTTAACTATTATAAATGAAAAGACAAAGGTGATATATAACTGATGATTCTTGTAATAACATGTCACCAGTGGTATGTTATTAATGAGGATGTCAGCCCTCAAGTTTAAAATTACTGGTACATAACATATCTTCATACAAATAAATTGAAAGCTGTTGTCCAGATTGAAGTAGACATCATGTAAAGAATAATAATGTTATCAAACATAAGAAAAACCAAGTGTATGGAACGGAACATACATTGGAAAAACTGCAGTTTACGACTTTGGACAGAATCTGATGGCCTAAACTTATTATGGAAACTAAACTGCTTCACATAAAAGTGTAGTGAAACATTAAAGCCAATATAAAGGAAGGTGAGTTCTCATAAGCTAGTGCCTAGGAGCAATTCCAATCACCTCCAAATAAAGGAGGGAGATACTGGTGGAAGTAAAGTCGTGAGAGCGGGCTATGAGTTTTGCCAGGACAGCTCAGTCATTATTAACATTCAATTTTGCAATGCGTGTATTTTTACAGTGTCTGTATAATACTATACAATGTGCTTCAGAAGCACACATGTATGTTTGAAGGAGCAGTCAAGGCTGATGATCTACAGGCATATGAAACAGAAGAGATATATTCGCAAATTGCGAATATGGTTAGGCATCAGCTGCAAAAATTTTCATGTGTCACTAATAAATTGTACTGCAGAGCCTATTAGCTTTCACAATATGCAAATACATCTCTTCTATTAAGAACGTAGCCCATGACGGTCCTGGTTCTAGGTTCAAGTCCAAATCTGAAATACAGTTTTAATTTGCCATGAAGTTTTTAACAAGAATGAAATTCTGTATACTGATTGTCTGGTTAAACTTTTTGACAAAATCGCAAATAAATACACAAAGTGAAATATTCTAGTAATAAGTGACAAGGAATAGGAGAAGAAGGATCAGAAAAATATAAAAAATAATTGCTACTGATAAACCTATCAGGGTATAAGGTCATGGTCTACGAAACTCTTTTGTTCCTAATGTTTCATTCAGAACTGTGCTGGACATCTTCAGACCCAAGACGTAATGGAGGAGCAAAGCCTCTGAAGATACCCAGTGCAGTTCTGCACAAAAAGTTATGATAAGAAGACTCATGGACCACGACCTTATACCCAAAAGGCTTATCAACAGCAGTGTCATCTGGTCATGAAAGCCTTGATTCGATCATAACAAAATAATGTTGGAGAGAAGGAAGTGCATCAGAGTATTTTTACACTGTATGCTACTTATTAAAGTTTATAAAGTGTTGCCTGCAAATTACATTAAAAGTGTCAGTACATTATTAATGAAAAGGCAATGCCAGATTAAAAGCCGACATTGTAGTTATTGGTTTCAAATGTTTGGCTGGTCTTAAGATTGGGGTCCTTTTGAGAATTGAGTATAGCACCAACATGCAGTTCACTGACTGCAGTGTACCAGAAGCAGACTCCATCATCTAACTACAGCAGTGATAGTAAATTCACCTTCCTTTGCTGATGACCCTCCGAGTTAGTCCTAACAATGTAGTTATTTCTGTGAAACATTTAAATGAGTTTAGGAACTATTGAAATGAAACCCTCCATTGCATCTTGAAGGACTGCAGCATTCTCTCTACACGGGTGATGCTTGCTGCTAACAATTCTACTTACCCATTACTGTGTATCCACCCAGTCACACTACAAGCAGACATCCAGATAAGCTACAGACTTTTGAATTGGTATTTCCAGCAAATATCAGAGATGACATTCATTATGCTCTCCACCATACACTGTGCAGTGTAACTAGCTAAATGTACAACAGTACAGCAACCACTTTATTCTGGCATGTATTCATTTATCCAGGTTTTTTTTTTTTTTGTTTTTTTGGGCATACTCCGTGACACTGGTTTCAAGGGGAGAAAGGGATCAATGGAATATGGAATATGGATCTTTATGGAATTCCACGGTCAACACTACCCGTAAAGGTAGGACAGCAAATGGAAAATCACTGATTCAACTGTTGGAATAAGTCACCTTGTCTTTGAATACTTGATTGGTGTTTGCAAAACATAATAAGTGCAAAATGGAAACATTTTATTGGAATTCTACAACAATTTTCATTTTCTTAACTGTTTTCAGCTTTTTAGGCCTACATCAGACGACAGCTGATGATGGACTATGACGATCAGCTAGTGGATGAATAAAAATTGTTGCACAACATAAAGGAAAAATATCTTTATTGATGAGGTAAGGTGCAAAATCTCCTGCAGTTGTCATCAATTTATATTTGTTTGCAGCTAGGGGCTAAAAAAAATGATGTTATTTTGGGACAGTATCAGCAGGATGGATTTTGGGAATTATGGTAGTATGGAGGTTGTTTTGACAACCATAATGCTTTAGTAGGCATGCTCATACTGAAGATATTACACCCTTGCCTTCCTCCAATCTTTGAATTGACTAATCCGCGCAGTTATGCAGGGACCTACAGTGTAATGTAGAATATGAATCATAATGCAGCTTGGCATTTCTCATGCATACCAATAGTTATGACAAGTAAAATAAGCATTAAGCAACATGAACATTCCAATGACAGATTTAGGATTGGAAATTGGTCCTTTGGATTTGTAATCTGACACTTACCCACTATGAAACCACATCTCGTTCAAGTCAGACACAAGTTTGCCTATTCCTTATTTAATTCTGTCTTCCTGAAAAAGCAGGAACATTGTTTACAATAGAATTTGTTAATATTCCCCCAAGAGCCTCTAGGCAGAATGTGTACTGGCTACATTTGTTCAAAAACTAATAACCAGTAGCTAAAACTACACAACACATAATGAATGTGAAACAATATTATTGTTCTATTGCTAGATGGTGTCATTTGTCTTTGGCTATTCTCTTCACTATTCTTTCGTATGTCCAAATATAAACTCTTTTAATGTGCAATGACAATACAGGGGTCTCTGTATTACAAGGACGAGGAAATTATGACAGTGTGCAGATGCAGTCACTAGTAAGACATAGTGGAATAATGCAAATCAAGCTGCTCTTCTTTGAACTTTTTCAATATCCTCTGTCAGTAGCATCTGGTAAGGATCACATACTGTACAGCAATACTCCAGAAGAGAGCAAACAAATAATTTAAATATTTTTTTAAATACTATTGAAGTGTGAATAACTACATGTACATAGTTAATTTGCAATTTATGCTTACGTGCTTGGCAGAGGGTTCATGAAATCACCTCAGACTCTCTCACATCGTTCCACTCTCAAATAGCATAGGACAAAAATAAATGCTTAAATCTTCCAGTGCAAGCTCTGATTTATTTTATTAAGGTAGATAGGAGTCAACAACATATTTTGGAAATTGGAGGGGAGAGTTTGTGATTTAAATTTCTGTAAAAAGATTTAATGGTTGTCATTCCAATTCATGTATCATATCTGTGCAACACTCATCCCTATTCCACAATAATGAAAAACTAGCTGTCTTTCTTTGTACTTTTCCAATGTCCGCCATCAATACCATCTGATATGGATCACACACTGAAGCAATACTACAGAAGAAGGTGAACAAATATAGCATAGGCAGTCTCTTTAGTAGACTTGTTGCATCTTGTGTGTGTTCTGCCCATAAAATATAGTCTTTGGCTTGATTACATTGGCTGCAAAATGAACTACTTCAGTTCCAGAAAAATAACTTGTCTCTAGTTGCCCCTGTCCTGTCACAGTTTCACCAACTGTCATTTTTTCCTTCTTTTACAGTAACTTCAGAAAGTAAATTACAAGTGTCATCCCTCATTAAAACCATTGTGCAAAAACAGTGGCTCATTGTCAGAAGATAATGTGTGTTCCACCTTTTATACAGACACAATTCTACTGCAGTGTGGATAACGGATGCACCAAAGTGCGCAATGAAAATTGCGTGGCAATTGTAAATGCATTCCAAACTTGAAGTACATGGGACAGTATGATTCTTGTTGGCAAAAGTCTAAATTTCACCATTAAATTCTTGCAGTATATGGGCAATGTCGCATCCAGTCATGTCAAAATGGTGCTACAATTTGACCAAAGCCGCACACATGGTAAGTCCAATTCTTCCAAAATGCAATTTCCAACTGAAAGAACATCTGGGGTAAAGAGATTTTCTAATGATGAGCATATTTATACAGTGGTTCATGATTGGCTGCATGACTAAAGAGCGGATTTCTGTTGTTGAGGAAATAGTAGAACATTCTGAATGTTTCTTTCAAACATTGGAAAATCTAGGATGAAATAATCACATATTATGAAAAGGATAGATTACTTGACATATAGTGGAGATGCTGAGTTGCAGATAGGCACAATGAAGAGGCTGTCAAGCAAGTAAGTTTTCAGCCGCAAAGGCATTCATCAGAATTAGACTACACAAAACACACACACACACACACACACACACACACACACACGCAAACACAACTCACACACACACGATCACAGTCTCTGGCTGCTGAGGCTCCTTGTATCTGGTCATATTGACGTGTAGTGCAGCATTCAATAAATATTGGTTGGGCAGCCATAACAATACATAACCTACTTTTTGAAATTGCCTTGTAACTTCAAAGCTACAGTTTTAATTCTTGTGTTTAGATTTTGTCAATACTTGCACCAAACCTAGACTTAGGGATCAAAGTAAAACTGATCAATATACAAAGTCAAGATCACTACTATTAACTGGACAAAAAGGTATGTTAAATGTTGGAAGAGTAAGTACTGTGAAGATAATTTTGGGGGAAATCAGTTTTAATTTAAAGATAATGTTTTATGCTATCATTTCGAAAACCAATGTTTTTACGATATTATAGATGAAAGTAAAAAATTCTAAAAATAAATTACTGGTTTATGTTCATATCCTGAATTAAAATTTACACACAATAGTTTCCTGATACATAATCAGCTAGCAGTGACAAGATAACTGTGGTAAGTGAACTACTTCAGACTAGGTCAATTAAGTAATATCATCTTTCAGTAATTCAAAATACCAATCAGCATTAACATAGAAATAACTGATTAATTATGAACAGTAACTGCCCATGAAATTGTTTTTCCTTTTATTCTCCTACATAAATGCTCACCATGGCCAGCATTCTTTTGGAGTATTCATTTTTGATATGTTGTTTACTATATCTCTTAACCCTCCTGCAATGCGCCGTTTCTTCAGAACTGGACTACAGGTAGGTTCATGTACATTTATACTTTGGTTTGAATTGGACCTGGAATGTTCATGAAATACCTGAAACAGACATCAAAAATTACTTACTAACAAAGAAACTGTGTTTGGGAGAACACGTTAATAATTCCCTGTTTCCTAAATATTTATAATCTTCCTGACTCACAAGTAGAGATTTTATTATGGTTACTGGATTTGGCACATTTAACAGACCATTTCAGATGTCCACAACAACAACAGCTTTAACAAAAAAGCATATTGTAAAGAGTCCTGTGCTATGTCAAATTGTGGAAGACCTAAGGAAGATTTCTTTAAATGAATAGTAAAAATCAACATCACAACTCTCTATACTTCTGATGCTCGGGGGTAACAAATATGTTATTAGAAGAATACAGATATATAGTATAATCTGAGAATTTAAACTTGTTTTACTCTCATGTAATATCACATTATTTAGATGAATGAAACATGATGCTACCTACCACCAAGTTAATATGAAATTTAAGTGATACACATATTTCAGTCCACTGTCCTTACAGACTTACCTGCACATCTATTGTCACACTATGCTAATATAGACCCCCCCCCCCCTTCCTGTCCCTCCCTACATGGGGGAGGGAAGGAGTAAGGCAGGCAGAGCGGATGTCTTCATCGTACAAATTGTATTTCATAATTCACCAAACTGTGCAGTACTAGCACTTTGTAGACCAGCCACTTAGAAGAATATCAGACCTACAGTCTGTCCAAAATTACTTTAGAATTGACAGTGAGGGCAGAAGCAGCACACGGGAAACCCATGGTGCAGGCCCAGGCCACTTTCCGCCAATACCATAGCACCTACAGCTGCAGCAAATCCCCAAACTTGCCAAACCTTTACCCCAAACAACAATTCCTGCTTGCAGCGGGCTTCAGTTGCACCCAGCTTGCTGTCCTGTGTGATCGTTGCACCCTGTGACTTTCTGTGTGTTCATTATTACAGCTGTACAAGTTGTTACCATTATTCATTGTCACCACTATTCTTTGTTACCGATACTTGTTGTTATCATTATTTGTTGTTTCCATTATTCATTGTACGGTACTCAACGATGTTAGCGGGAAGTTCATTGAAAGTATTAAGTGGAAAAATTCATCGCTGTTCTCTTGAGCAGAGAACTGCCATATGAGGACAGTCAAGAGAAATGGTTTGCGCATTACGTGCCTACTTTGAAAATGAAAAACTTAATGAAGGCCTGGTGCTCTCTGCTAATGAAGCGATTGACAGAACTGCTGCACCTTTAAATACAAACAAAAATACTGTTGTGAAGATTGGGAAGGAAATGTTTGACAAAGAAAAGGAAGCTGAAGAATCATCGAAACTTAATGCCCTTGGAGAAAAACATTGTATGGATAAGTAGAATACAAATATCGATTTGTTTGCACAGGATGTGATTTGTCTTCATGTTTATGATTATTATCACAGGAAGGAACATATGATGATCAGGGCTTTGCTGGTCACACTTAAAGAATCAGGATTTTTTCAAGGCAGTCTCTCATCCTTGTCCACAGTTTTACACAAGCTAGGCTTTCACTGTAAACATTTCAGTGGGCATAAGCTGATGAAGGAGAGGGAGGATATAGGTGCATGGTGAAACTGCTTTTCAAGGGACACCCATAGTACAAATATCGACGAAGTGGTGTAGCTTGACGAAACGTGGGTCAGTTACTGGTCACGTCAAGCAGGGCTGGGTGGATGACACAGCTAACGAAACAATGGCAATGCCCAATGCCTTCTGGCAAGGGTGGCAGACTTATTTTCCTTCATGCAGACATCTCGCAAGGTTTTTTCCCAAACTGTCTCCTGCTTTTAAATCAAAGAAAACAGGAGATTATGACAAAGAAATGAAGCATCTTACATTTACAAAGTGGTTAGAATATTCACTAATATGAAATCTCCGAAAATAATAATTCAGATGTTGTTGGCAAGGTACCTACCATGACAAACTGAAAGGAGGAAATGATTGACTGGCTTCAGTATTATAATGTCGATGTAAGTGGTGACCTGAAAAAGGTGAAGCTTATGGAAAAAATCTCTCTCTATAGACAACAGTTCCCCCAATAACAAATTGAAGAATTGGCAAGAAACATGAGCATATAGTCGTTACGCTACCACCTTACCACTGCCATTTCAACCCAGTAGAAATAATATTGACCCAAATTAAAGGTTACACTGCCAGGAATAATTTTTAATTTAGTCTCTCTACAGTTAACACACTCACAAGAGAAGCTGTCAGGAAAGTCACCAGTGAAGATTGGAAGAAAGCCATCAAACACACGCAGAGCACTGTGGAAAGGGCGTGGCAGAATGAAGCTCTGGAAAATTCAGTAGAGGAGATAATTTCAATAAAAGATAAGTGGCAGTGACACTGACACTTCAAGAACATAGCAACATCAACACACTTTTTCCATTGTCGTTATAGAAATGGATCACAGGTGGATCCAGCTACACGTTGAGCATGCGCAATTCACATCTTTAAGTGCCTACATAACATAATTACATTGTCATAAGTTCTGAAATTTCAATAAGATCTTAATAGCAACTAATTTCAAAGAAAGTTTTTCTCAGAAATTCATCACACAAAATAAATATTACTGATAACAACATGACTGCTGTAATACAGAGGTCCTCTAATTTGTATTACTTTTATTCTTTCTAAACGATAGAGGTTGGCATATTTAAGATACATTTTCCGATCTGTCTCTCGTTCTGAAACTGTATGGGCACCCAATTAGTAGTTGATGCACGAGCAGACCACTATGCTTCATGATTAACTCAAATTATCTTGCATTAGAGATCTCCGACAGAGTTCTGGTTTCGAAAATAATATGCATTCTTCAGATTTCATTCCCATAAGGTATTCACTTAACTTCAATAACAAAAACGTTTCCAATATGTCGAAAATTTGGTTATGTCATGTGAAAATGCACTTTCGTAAACTGCCCTAGTATCGTCTTAATAATTTGTTGCCGCAGATAAAACTAAAATGATAAAGGAATGTAGCTCTTTAAGAACAATGCGATTTCCATATTTATTAAGTGAATAGTTTGCCTGTTTGAGCGAGCTGAATGAAATGTACGAATACGCCTGTGTTCTGTGTGGACATGGCAACTCTGTTCTGAGATTTGCTATGCTCCTGTCGAAGTGTCAATCCTTAAGTAATTTTGTATTGACTATAGGAAACTGACCATTTATGCCATTATTTAAAGCAGTATTGGAACATATGTAATTGACGTATTTTCTAGGGTAATACATACGAAAAAAAGGACCAAGCTCCAAGATTTATTTTAGTTCTTTAACAGATTACAAATTTTAGAATGATGATGACAGAAAGTACAACTAATGTCCAAAAAATGTGCAAGATGAGTAACTGAGCAGTCTGTTCCTCTTGAGCTTCCAAAATTTCTTGCTCACTCAACAAATATGACTTATTTATAACAGAATTGCAGCACACTGTTAAACCTTATGCGTATACACCCAAAATTACATCAATATGATCATATTGGTTCAGCCATTCATGACAGCACAGCAGCTAATGTTTCTTTTGAAATAAACCTAGAAATTGAGAACAGAAGGCAGCACCAGTCAAGTGCTGCCTCACAAGACATTCATACATTATTCGCATATGTAATGAGTCCAGTTTTCAAGCAATAGGTGGCTTGGGCATTGAGAAAATCACAGCCGAGCCTATACTATAGCTTTGTCTTTTAAACTCAAAGTCTTGGCCTAAGCTATGTGTGGACTTGGTCTCTAACTGTTAAATGATGACGCCAAAAGTGATTACATTACTTTATAAAAGAATTTGAATTACATGTCTTCATCAATGTAATTTTTTCATGTATTTTACCCACAATAATACACACACATTAAAATGTTTTATAGCAACAATAATGGAACTTTCTGGTTGGAACAGCACAAAAAATAAGAGAAAGGCAACCATTCAAATATAGGGGCCTAATATGGGGATAGAACAGAAACATCTAACAGGCAACAGTACTCTCACTAGCTTTCAACCTCTTGTTCCTTTTCTAGTAAAAGCTACACACCCAAGTTCACATACACAACAACAAAGACATTATTGAGGATCAATTATTGAAAGCAGTTGCCTGGGCTGATGTAGGAAAGGAGTGATATGGATGGAAGAGAGATGGGAAATGGTAAAGTGAGTCAGTGGGAAACTGGTTAGCAGAGGTTTAAGCTGGATGATGGCCAGAGTGAAAGATATGTTGGAGAGAGAATTCCGACCCATGAAGTTCAGAGAAAGTAGTGCTGGAAGGAAGTATCCAAATGGCCTAAAAAGTGAAGCAACTGTTGAAGTTTTTCCTGTTGTGGTGTGCAGCATTTCTGGCAACTGGATGGTCATGTTTGCAGTTTGCCACAGTTTCGCAGAGGCCATTCTTGCGATTAGACATTTGGTTGCTTGTCAAGCCCACAAAGAATTTTGTTAAGTAATTACAGCTTAGCTGATATCTATGATGGCTGCTTTCACATGTGGCCCAACCTTTTACTGGGTAGGAAATGCCTATGGCTGGACTGTGGTAGGAGGTGGTGGGTGAATGTATGGGACAGGTCTTGCACCTGGGCTGCCCACGTGGCACAGTTGCAGGATTAGAATAGAGATGATCAAGGATATATATTTTTGCTCTATCCTTTGTACTCCAGTCATGTCATTGTGCAGCCACTGAGTCATCTGTCAAAAGACTTATCTCTTTATCATTACCCCCTCTTGCCCCCTACCCCAGGCTGTGCATGTGAAGGCATGTACTTTTACTCGAAAACTAGAGTGAATACTGTTTCCTGTTACATGCTTCTATGCTCCACAGATCAGTCCACTACAGGTGAGTCATTGCCGTTCCCTTATTTTCATATTGTTCCATCCAGAAGTTTCCATTATTGTTGTACACTGCTGATTCAGCTCTCCTCCTTCCCATATGTCTTTATCTCCATTACTGTCTGGCTTTATTTATCTACAACTCATTGCCCACTCCTTACTCCTTAATACGTCTATACTTTCCTCTCCTCTGCAGTACCTGCCTTCAAAATACACACCAACCTGCCCCTGTTGCACTATTCACAGGTCTGCTTTTGTAATAGCCCACAAGTAGCACAATACTATAACTGCCTGCTCTTGAACTTTTAATTTCAGTGCTGTTTCTAACATATTCTCCACTATCGTCCCGTGCCGCCCAAGTTGATTGTTAGCCGATAATGCATGTTTATTTACATCCTCAAGATATGATTGCATGTGTGTTCCTTCCTGTCACTGCAATGGAAGACATCTATTTACAAGTGCAACTGCTGCTTCCTGTTTGTTTCAATCATTTTCCGTCCTTCCTTCTAATTTCCAACATAGCTCTTTCTCTAGTACCTACCATTTATTTCCATTATAACAGTCTAATCATACGTTTTCACCCTCCTATTTTTCAACCTTTTTTAACTATTTTTTCAATCACTCATTTTGTCTCCCAAGCATCACAAATCCTTGCTCAATCTATCTTTGACAGTTTCAGAAACTCTCCATTACCCTTGCAAAACTCCAACCACACATCCTTTTTCTGAAATCTTGTCTGAGCCATAGTATCTCAACTAACAGGCTTACTATTAAAATTAGCATCTCAGGCAGTCACCCAAGCTACTGCAAAACACTCATCTTTTCCAATTCCATCAGTCCTTCACCCTCACCAAACTGGTCTTTATAATCATACAATTCAAGCTCAGACCATACTTGACTGCCTCTACTCCTTTCATAAAAACCTTTTATTCTGTAACTGCAACCTCCTGAATACCATCATTGCAATAGAAACTTTTGCCCGTCAACAGTTGGAACAGCACTCCCAGAGCCATCTGGGGAAGCTGTCCCAGCTATTATTGTCTTACAGCATAACTTACAGCCAACAAAGAGCCTACTTCTCTGGCCTTGCTGACTTACTCTGACTGCCATATCCCCAAAGACTTCCTCCACCCTCCATGAAACATCCATCCCAAAACACTGTTGCCAACCTTTCTGCCCAACATTCTGACCCCTGCAGAAGTCTCATTACTTTCTAAATGCATCATCTTTACCCTAAAACCTAAGTTCAACCATGACGGACTTATAAAGGACGTTGTTTCCTTTACTTATTCTCTGCAGTGGAAATGTTTCATGACCACTTCCCCTACTGTTTACAGCCAATCAAAACCCCACACAGAACATTCTTTGAAACAGTTCTAACCTCCATCCAACTGTGAATCTCCTTCCCTTACACCCACTCATCACCTGTTCCTTTCCTAAATCCCTCCCAAGTGAGTTCAGCATCACTCCTAAAAAACACACAATTGTCCCTAATCTGAAAACCAATCCAGACATTATCATACTTTCCACAGACAAAGGTTTCACCAAAGCAGTTATGAATCAGAGTGACCGTTTGGCTGAGGGTCTCCATCTATATTTGCATACCACCTTACAACCATGATCCCATCCCAGAAGTACAACATGACCTCTGGCAGCTCCTCAAGGCCTTAGGTCAATCCTAAAACCTGACACCTGAATCCATCTCCCTCCTCACACCTGTAATCTCACACACTCCACAAACACTACCCCATAGGCCTCCATACAGGTCACCCCATTGTGGCTGGGTACAACACTCTCACAGAACAAACCTCTACCTTTGTTGACTAACACCTCCAAACTATGGTCCGTAACTTCCCATACTACATTCAAGACACTACTCACTTCCTCCACTGCCTTTCCATAGTTCCTATCCTATTACCACCACACTGCTTCATGGTCATTGTAGACGCATAGAGCACTTGTACACCAGCACCCCCATGCCCATTGTGTTATTACTATAGAATACTACCTTCCCCAAAGTCATCCTAACACAAAACCTACTACCTCATTTCTAACCCTCCTAGCTATCCATATCCTGACCCACAATTATTTCACTTTAAAAGGCAAAAATCTACAAACAAATCTGTGGTACTGCTATGGGTACATGCAAGGCACCATCCTACGCCAGCTTTTTTATGGGCCATTTGGAGGAATCCTTCCTATCCAATCAACATTTAAAACCCCTTGTCTGGTTCAGATTCATTAATGACATTTTCAGGATCTGGAGTCACAGCAGTGACAATCTTTGCCTTTTCCTCCATAACCTCAGAATCTAATCCCAAATCCACTTCACCCAGTCCTTCTCAACTCAATGAGTGACCTTCCTGGATGATGATCTCTGCCTCTTAGATGGCTCCACAAATACATCTGTTCATATCAAGTGCACCAACAGTACCTCCACTTTGATAGCTGTCACTCATTCCACGTTAAAAGACCTCTTCCTTACAGCCTCACCACCCATGGGTATAAAATCTGCAGTGGATAGGCATTGTCTAAATATACAGATAACCTTTCCAGAGCCTTTACAGACAGACAATATCCAATCACGTTCATCCATATCAGATCTGCCATGCTATCTTCTCCTCTACATCTACATCTACATCCATACTCCACCTGACAGTGTGTGGCGGAGGGTACCCTGAGTACCTCTATCGGTTCTCCCTTCTATTCCAGTCTCGTATTGTTCGTGGAAAGAAGGATTGTCACTATGCCTCTGTGTGGGCTCTAATCTCTCTGATTTTATCCTCATGGTCTCTTCGTGAGATATACGTAGGAGGGAGCAATATACTGCTTGACTCTTCGGTGAAGGTATGTTCTCGAAACTTTAACAAAAGCCCGTACCGAGCTACTGAGCGTCTCTCCTGCAGAGTCTTCCACTGGAGTTTATCTATCATCTCCGTAACACTTTCGCGATTACTAAATGATCCTGTAACGAAGCGCCCTGCTCTCCGTTGGATCTTCTCTATCTCTTCTATCAACCCTATCTGGTACGGGTCCCACACTGCTGAGCGGTATTCAAGCAGTGGGCGAACAAGCGTACTGTAACCTACTTCCTTTGTTTTCGGACTGCATTTCCTTAGGATTCTTCCCATGAATCTCAGTCCGGCATCTGCTTTACCGGCGATCAACTCTATATGATCATTCCATTTTAAATCATCCCTAATGTGTACCACCACATAATTTATGGAATGAACTGCTTCCAGTTGCTGACCTGCTATACTGTAGCTAAATGATAAGGGATCTTTCGTTCTATGTATTCGCAGCACATTACGCTTGTCTACATTGAGATTCAATTGCCATTCCCTGCACCATGCGTCAATTCGCTGCAGATCCTCCTGCATTTCAGTACAATTTTCCATTGTCACAACCTCTCGATATATTACAGCATCATCCACAAAAAGCCTCAGTGAACTTCCGATGTCATCTACAAGGTCATTTACGTATAGTGTGAATCGCAACGGTCCTATGACACTCCCCTGCGGCACACCTGAAATCACTCTTACTTCGGAAGATTTCTCTCCACTGAGAATGACATGCTGCGTTCTGGTATCTAGGAACTCTTCAATCCAATCACACAATTGGTCTGATAGTCCATATGCTCTTACTTTGTTCATTAAACAACTGTGGGGAACTGTATCGAACGCCTTGCGGAAGTCAAGAAGCACGGCATCTACCTGGGAACTGGTGTCTATGGCCCTCTGAGTCTCGTGGACAAATAGCGCGAGCTGGGTTTCACACGATCGTCTTTTTCGAAACTCATGCTGATTCCTACAGAGTAGATTTCTGACACCAATAAATCTGTTAACCAACCTTCTTCTGATGCCTGAGTATTACCCTGGCCTCGAAAAGCTAAACCATATTGTAACATATCATGGAGGAGTCTTGCTATCCATTACATTTTTTCTATTCCCAAAGATAAGCAAAGTGCTTTTGCTAATTTTTACCTCGTTTTAAACACATGTATCATTTGGCATGTGACACATGGCCATATTACGAAAAGGAAGGATTGATACTCATCAAATAGCGTAGATGTTGAGCTGCAGATAGGCACAACAAAAGGAGTCAAACAAGTGTGCTTTCAGTCAAAAAGACCTTCATCAGAATTAGACAAAAAACACACACACACATATACACACACAACCATAGTCTCTGTGGTTTGTGTGTGTGAGTTGTGTTTGTGGTCTAATTCTGGTGAAGGCATTTCTGGCCAAAAGCCCTCTTGTTTGACAGTCTTTTTGTTGTGCCTATCTGCAAATCAACACCTCTGCTGTATGGTGAGTTGCAATCTATCATTTTCATAATATTACCACTATTCTATCCCAGATTTTTCACTGTTCGATTTTACACCTACATGACAGATTTAGATGGACTCATATGCACAGAATTGATTGATGTATGCTGTTGAAGATTCTGAAAGATACTGGTATAGACTGGAGGGACAGGAGGTTTATAAAGCAACTCTATATGAAACAGAAAGCGGTAGTTTGAATAGAGAAATATGAAACTGAAGTGGTGTCTGACTATGTTGCTGTATGTCACCAACACTTTCCAATAAATATACTGAAAAGATGACCAATAAGACACAGGAAAAATGAAAAGGACTTGTAGCGGGAGGAGAAAGAAATAAAAACCATCAAAGTATACTGATGATATGACTGTGCTAGCAGAAATGACAGAAGAGCTTCAGGTAATCATGAAAAATATTCTAAATATGTGTAATGTGCTTGAAATGAAAGTGAACATTCGCAAGACACAGTTATGAGAATCAGAAAAGAAGATGAATGATTAATATATCACTAGATGGAATGGTATTAGAACAAGTTCAGTCATTCCAGTATTTGGCAAGCGTGATAATGCCTACTGGGAGTTGTACAGAGGAAATGAGAAACACAACCTCCATAGGGAAGAGAACTTTCGGAAGACTGAAAGGTTTGCCGACAGCTAGAAGCATCCTCATCACACTTAGAAAGACATTCGTCAAATTCTTTGAGTGGAGTGTGATGTCTTATGGTTATCAAATTGTGAACAGACAGACACAAAGAATAAAGTTTTGAGTTATGGTCATGGAGAGGAATGGAGAAAGTGAATGAATCAACAGAATGAGAAATAAGGAGCTGCTGAGCAGGGTCTCCTATCATAGAATCATGGAGAGAAATGTACAAGGAAAAAAGGAGAGAGGAAGAAGGAAGTTTGGAATGCTAGTTGACGTGAAGAGAGGAAGAAGTTACAAATAAATGAAGGAGAATGCTTATGACAGAGAGATATGGAGGACATCCAGTTGATACCCATCCAAGGACTGATTTACTGAATGAAGAAGCCTTAAACAAAAATCTCAAGATCTTATTTAGACTTATCACTCAAGTTTTTATTTTGGTTGTTCTGTTTACAGTGATGTAATTAGTTTTCATTAGAGCATTAATAATTAGTAATTACAATTAATGTGTTGGTAATACAGTTCAGAAAATGCAAAACCCTACGAGTTCATCAATATATTTAGGAAAGCTAGCCCACAGATTCGAAGCTTAACATTCAAACTTTCCAGTACCACATTTTAAATTACCTAAAACTAATTATGTTCCAAAAGAATTAAACTTAAAAGTTCCAAGTCACTACCAATTGTAGATTTTGCCCTAGCTATTGTTAGATTCTGACTTTCTACTATCATCTTTTGGTAACTTAATTTTTCTGTACAATATGATGTACAGTACTAATTAATAACCTCAGGAATTAATAATTTCACATAATTTACTCCAGTATGTAATATGATGCTCAAACAGGTAAACAAGGGGATCCACATTGTGTAACAATAATAACGTCTATGTATATTTTCTGAATTTCTTACCAGCAACATAATCTATAATCCAAAATTCTACTGGTTCTTGTAGTACATTAGTACATCAAAAACAGTACATTCCAGCCTAGGCCATCTGTAAAGCATTATTTAGTACTCAATTTATTCTTACAGCTGACTATAAGTAGTCAGACATCACACAAACTGGGCATTTCAGTTAGACAGCCTATGAATAAAATCTTCAACAGGTGCAATCTTGGTGTTGGTTCAGGCCACAATCACTTGGTTTAATATGCAAAAATACGCGTACTGACAACAGTGAGACTCACTAATATTAATGTTTAAAGATTTAGAGTACCTCAAATTAAGAGACTTATTAACTAAACTGTATTGTGATTAGTAACCATGTGGAATGTTATTGTCATTGGAACAAGTGATTGTTGGGACATGTTGATTCTCATTATGGGCTGACGTAATTGACCTATCGTAGTGTAGCCTTATCAAGTCAATTATTACGGAACAGTGTCAATTGCAAAATGTGACTTTTTATGTAACTGTGAACTATGTTTTGTGTCACAATAAAATAATTAACTACAACTGTAAGTGCTGATCTCGTTCTGTGCACTAACAAGTTTTTATAATTAATAAACTGATCATCGTTCTGAAAAGCTGATGTGTGTGTGTGTGACTGTAGTGTAAATGGTACTGTTGTGTACATTTTTGAGCAAACACCATAACACACTCATCTAGACCTTCAGCTTAATGGTTAATGGTAATCAAGAGTGATGCTACAGAGGAAGAGACTATGAAAAACCCAGTCAGAATCACTATATTGTTCCGCCACCCACCCAACCTTCAAAATATACTTGTCCATCAATATTTAAATCCTCGTCCCAATCTTGCAGCTCATGGGTTGTTTCCTTGCGTCAACCCACTGCAACATTTCCTTCAGTACCAGAATCTTCTTGGCATCAATCTCCAGTAGCCCCTGTTCCACACCTACCTCCACAACTGCCCAATGATCCTAATTACATTCATTCCACTATCACTGCCTGGTCTCCACATTCACCCTCTTTCTCTATTCTATCTCCCCCTCCTAATCCATTTATCATCATCATCATCATCATCATCATCATTGCTTCCTTTCACCCCTTGTCCACTCAACCCAACACAACTCCTCATCTCAGTTGAGCTACAGTGCTTGCACAATATGGTGAACATTTGGTCAGTTTTTACCTTTCTCCCTACATTATTATGGTTGCAAAAATATGGAAACACCAAAAACACAACACATTACCATATCTAACATAGTGTAGGAAAACCATTGGCATACACAACAGCTGCCAGTCATATCAGAATGGATAAGTACAGGTCCTGTATAGTCTTACACCATTCTGCCTGCAAAATAGTGGCAAGTTCAGTAACAATTGCAGAGGTGAATAGTAATCACACACTCTTCTCTCCAAAGTAGACCACAAAGATTCAATACTATTGCGATCTGGTGACTGTAGTAGCAAAGAAAGATGTGAAAATTCATCCTCACAAAATCTGTCCTGGACGAAGCGAACTGTGGGAACAGGAGGTCCTGTCATCTTGGAACACTGTATCACCACTGAGGAATAAATAATGTACCATGGGATGGACCTGGTCAGCCAACATGGTCACATAATCTTTGGCAATAATGCGACTCAAGAACTCGTGAACATGTAGCAAGTGTGCCTTTCCCTCTCTCCACCAACCCCATCTCCCACCTCTGCCTCCAAAATTGCCATCTGTAAATTACTAAGTTAGTTTAATATGCTATAAAACTATTTGTCTCTTTGTAAGAAAACAATGTTTTTCTTGTAGAAGTGCAACAACCATGGATACTCTTTGCCTCTAGATTTTCTGAAAATGTAGTGTCAGAATCGCTGGTATTAATATATGTATACCTGTGAGCATATATTAATTAAACAAACCTGTTTGCAAACTTCAACTGCAAGTTGTAAAAATGTATTGCTAATCACCGTCGCTCTCTGTTTTTTAGTGTGTGTGTATGATAACTCCGAATCAACAAGAGCAAACATAGATCTCAAATGTGAGTGCCACAGGTCCCAGTTCGCGGCATATGCAGCACCCAAAACATCACTTCTTGAGGCTCCAGCTGGGTGATGGAGACGAACTTGCAGCAAAAGAAATTCCACAACCAAATTCTGAAAATCAAACACATTAACGGACATATATATAAAAAAATATGAACTGATAACATGAAGGCTAGAGAAAGACATCCCATGGTCAAAATATACTACCTATATTTCCTTTCTTACTCCATAAATCAAGAAATGGGTACAAAATAAAATACACTAAGAGAAAAAAAATCATAACACACAAAATTAATTAATGTAGGGTAATAAAATTTCATGAATAAACTTTTCTAGGCAACATACTTAAGTGATTAACATTGCAAGATCAGAGGTTAATGTACAAGTGAGATACGCCATTGCAAATGTAGAATGCTGGTACATTAATATCCAGCCTAACAGCCAAAATGTTGAATACCAGCATGCAAACGTTCATGCACTGTGTCGAACAGGTGCTGGGTGTCAGTCTGTGGGATGGAGTTCCATGCCTGTTGCATATGGTGGGGTAATTTGGGGATGGTTAATGATGTTTATGGATGATGCTGGAGTTGTCGTCTGATGATGTCCCATATGTACTCAACTGGAGACAGATATGGTGATCAAGCAGACCAAGGCAACATGTTGATATGCTGTAGAGTAAGTTGGATTGTAACAGCTGTATGTGGGTGAGCATTATCCTGTTAGAAAACAACTCCATGATTATAGTTCATGAATGACAGCACAATATATCTAACCACCAGATAGATGTACAAATTTGCAGTCAGGGTGTATGAAATAACAATGAGAGTGCTCCTGCTGACATACGAAATTGCACCCCAGACCATAACTCCAGGAGTAGGTCCAATGTGTGTAGCATCCAAACAGGTTGGCAGAAAGCCCCCAACTGGCCATCTCCTGACCAACACATGAGCATCACTGGTACTGAGGCAGAACCACTGTTCATCAGAAAACACAACAAACCTCCACCCTGCCCTGCAATGAGCTCTCACATGACATCACTGAAGTCACAAATGGTGGTTTGGGTCAGTGGCATACACGCTACAGAGTGTCTGGCTTGGAGCTGTTCTTCAAGTAACTGATTTGTATGTGTTAGTTGTGTCAGTGTGTTGCCAACTTTTGCTCAAATTGCTGCTGCAAGTGCAGTACGAGGTACTAGAGCTATAACTGAAAACAATGGTCTTCAGTCTCAGGCATGTCACATGGCCATTCAGAGCACAGTCTTCTTGTGACTGCACATTCTCGTGACCACTGCTGCCACCAATCACATATAGTCTACATTCCTGCCAAATCTTTCCGCAACTATTACACGACCTCGTTCAAAATCAGTGAAGAGTTGATAATGGTGTATTTGTCACCATAAAGGCATTCTTGACTAACATCAGCTCATCACATCCAGTCTCAAAGGTAACTAATGTTCAAGACTGTTACAGCACTTATTTAAAGCATCACCACTAGTGCAACTCTTACATGACTGGTGTGAAACATGAATAGACACCATCTTTCAGATGTAGAAACGTGGCTACTGACTTGTTTACGTGGCACAATTCCTCTTTGGAGTTGCGATTTTTTTTCTGTCAGTATATATTGTGCAAAGTGTATAAGGTGTTACTTGTTTCATTTTTGTCAGTATACATGATGCCGATAAATTCTTTTATCAAACTATTTATCTGCGATTGGAACGAAAAATCGATTTACCTATTTACACATATATGAAACAAATTAATTAGACCAGACACTAAGTTACTGATGATCAAGTTTAGCAACATTGTTCCACTATTAGAATTTTTTCATAAATTGTAATGTCAAAAAAATCTGATTATCACTTCTGAAGGAGGTCAACTGAAAGTCTTCAAAGTGACTGGCAGTAGATTTTCATCAACATTGCCCTTTCAAGTAACCTTCACGGACTACAACAGCTACTTTTACGGATTAATTAATTTTTTTATAAATAGTTTAAATAAGAGAAGGGGAGTCTTTATCTTAAGACCAAAAAATAGCACTATAAAACAACATTCTTTCTACAGTCTACTAGCATTCAAAAGCTTATGCTCATAAAACCATAAAGTTATTCTTCTGAAACCAGAACAGAGATGAATAGGAAATGTTATTAAACCTATGAACCCAAAAAATTATGAAGGTTGCATTCACAATTATTCAGAATGAACTTCTACTCTATTTATCTCTCTTTCATCCTTTTATCATTCCAATTATGCTTATTCTATACTTACTGTTGACTTCATTTTCAAGAGACTGACAATGATGGGTTCCTCTCTCAAATTCTTCACTTTTGTATGTCCTTTTCTTACCTACAAATGTCCTCCTTTTACCTACAAACATAGAGTTTTTCATAAGCTATCCATCAGTTTTTGGTCTCTGTGTTTGCTATCACAGAGGAAACCTCTATAGCATTCATTTCTCTTCTTTACTATATTTCACTTCTATTAAATTATCCTCATCGCTTTTACATACCCCAATAGTTTTTGGTTACAAGTCATTCCATCACACGTGCTTTCCTTTTAACTTTACTACATGCCACTTCATCATATTCTTCATCATCATCTTTATTCTCTTGAATTTCAACATACCATTCATTACTGTTACACTAGGACGCAAATCCATATTTTCAGCTGGGTATGGTTTACATTCCTTTGTTTGATTTCTACGTATTTGTTTGAACATGATTAAATCCAGTTGATAATTTTATATGCCTCGTGTTCTTTTACAAATGTACCTTACTTCACTTAAGTTTCATTTCTTCTTTCAGCCCAATGAAATTGTGCTTTCATTTTTCTTGTGGAATGGAGCATTAAGTGTCCCCCTATGAATTTTCCTACCTTGTTGCTATTTTATTAGTTTCACATCTCCTTTTATGTTTCCTCTGATTGATCATAGTTACTTTCTGCCACTGGTTGATAAACTGGTGCAATGACTGATGGTATTGGTTTAATTTTGATCCCAAAAATAATAATTTCATCATTACATTTTCCAGAAAACTCATTCTGTAGCCCACCTTTACGTTCATAATGATGCCAAAACTACCATTCACATAACAACACGGACCCAAGAACTGTTTTATTTGCTGTACTTATTAGCAAATTAGTGTTTTCACATGTAAAGGCAGATTTTGATTTTTCATGAAAACTTTTCAAAATTGTCCATTTTGAAACTACCCATAATTTTATGAGATGATAGAACACACACTTATTCCCATAGTTCTGCAGAAGAAACATGTCAATTTCAGTGTGATGACAACACAAATACACAGCTGAAAGCAGTATTTAGAAGAAAAAAAAGTATACTGAAAAATGAAGGTTAGATATATTTCTTGTGACATAAATAGCAATTTCAGAAACAAAATCTGTACTTTTGAATGAAAATCACTAACTGTAGTTTTTTTTAGCTTGCATAGATAATTGCAAAAGTTGTCCTAAGACAAGAAGAAAGTAGCATATATATAACACACATAATATTACCTTCTCTTTTGATAATTTGTCAAACAGATGTAAAACACGAGGAACTATCATTTCACCAAGGTGACAGACTGCCATACGGCACTCTTTTCCAATCTGCAGAAGGAAAACATTCATCAGGACTTTAAGACTGTACAAATAGAACAGCAAAAATACAAAAATTGCACTTTTAAATACCTCCAAACACATAGAAGTAGCTAGGCGAAGAAAGGCTTCTTGCGTTCCAACTGATGATTTCAAAAAATTATCATCCAAAAATGCTTCAGCAAGTACTGAAAACCTGTTTATGACAAAAGCAATGGTAGAGAGGATTACAAATCACAGAATACATGAAAACAATCAATTGTTAATATTATAATATAAACAGAAAGGTAGAAAAATCGACTCACCAAGTGGCAGCAGGGGAATACACACACACACACACACACACACACACACACACAAAAGGTTTTAACTATTGCAAGCCAGTGGCTCTTTCTTCTGGCAGAAGAGTTGAAGGGGAGGGGAGAGGGGTGATGGAGAAGGACTGGAGAGGTTTAGGAAAAGCAGTACAGTTCAGAAAAGTCACCTAAAACCCCAGGTCGGGAGCACCCACCGAACGTATACCTGCCTTAGTTGATCAACACCTGCAACCCACAGTACAAAGACTTCCACCCCATATTAAGGACACCAACCATTTCCTATATCGTCTGAAATCCGTGCCCATCCCACTCTCACCACAAATCTTGCTTGTCACCACTGACGCCATTTCCCTCTGTAAGAACATTCCCCATGTACATGGTCTGCCTGCTGCTGCTGAACATTTCCTCAGTCAATGCCCATCTGATTTGAAGCCTATGACATCCTTCTTCCTCACCTTAATTAACTTATACAAACAATTACTTCAGCCATACAAACAGATCAGGGGAGTATTTCCTGGGACCCACAAAGCCTTCAGGCCCTAGTTTTGTTCAGGTACATTGATGACATCTTTGCCATATGGATTCATGGTGAGACTGACCTATTAAGATTCCTGGAATCTCTAAATACTATCTCCCAATTAAATATCACATGGTTCTATTCCGAATCCCAAGCCACTTTCCTAGATGTTGATCTTATCCTCACCAGAGGCCAGCTACACACTCCTGTCCACATCAAACCTACTAACAAACATTACTACACACATTTTGACAGTTCCCATCCTTTCCATGTCAAACATTCCCTCCCATTCAAAGCAAACATATTTGTTCATATGCAGGCTCTTTACAGAAATACATCACCGCTCTCACTTCAGCCTTCACTGGATGTAATTATCCCAGCAGCCTAGTAGAAAAGCATATTTCCCAGGTAATCACATCCAATCCTGGTACTGCTGATCCCTCCAAAAAATCAACTTCAGAGCACACCTCTTATCACCCAGTTTTACCCTGGTCTTAAATGTATCAATCAGCTACTTCGACAAGGCCATGACTTCCTAAAATCATGCCCTGAAATGCAATCCACTCTCTCTCAGAATTTGCCGACCACATCTAGAATAGCTTTTCCAATCTCCACAAAACCATTGTCAGACCCTATGCTCCTTCTGCACCCATCTCCCTACCCTATGGCTCCTACCCCTGTGAACGTCCCCACTGCAAGATTTGCCCTGTGCATCCTCCTATCGCCATATACACCAATTCCAGCCCTGTAACTGGCAAAACATAAACTATCAAAGGGAGAGCGCCTGAGAAAGGACATGTCATATACCAGTTGTTATGTAAACACTGTTCGGCCTTTTACATCAGCATGTCTGTCAGGATGAATGGACATAGTCAGAGGGTGTATACAGGCAACACACAGTATTGTGTTGCAAAGCATGCTGTACAACATGACAGTCATGACCTCAGTGCCTGTTTCACCACATCCGCCATCTGGATTCTTCCCCAGACACCAGTTTCTCAGAACTCAACAGGCGGGAACTAGCACTATAAAATGTCCTTTGTTCTCGCCACCCACCTGGTCTTAACTTACGTTAATTCCCTCTGTCTCACCATTTTTTCACAGTAACTTGACTCGTCTATTTTTTGTCGTCCCCCCCCTACCGCCTCTGCTACATACAATGCACTTAGCTTTTCACTTTTATTAACTCATGCATGATGTTTTAGTAGTGATCTCTGTTTTGCATATTACCCTGTCTTCCACTTTTCAGCTCTCAGATTTTCAAATCTTGTTCGGTGCAGTCCCCAACAGTCAGTCTTCCCTTCTCATCCCATCCTGTAAGTCTCCCCTGACCCGGGGTTCTGAGTGGCTTTTCTGAGCTGTACCCCTTTCCTTAAACCTCTCCCGTCCTTCACCTTCACCCCTCTACCTCCCCCTTCAACTCTTCTGCCAGAAGAAGGAGCCACTGACTCTGAAAGCTTGTAATAGTTATATCCTTTTGCGTGTGCGTGTGCATGTGCATTGTGTGTTGTGTGTGTGTTTTCCCCTGCTGCCGCTTGGTGAGTAGATTTATCTATCCATTTAAATCATAGAATATGTTGAACATAAGTTAATAATTAAAAGTATGCTTTAGGTTTGCAGCTGAGCTGACAATTACATTTTTCTTGTCCAGTTCCTCAGAGCACTGTATTGTATATGCTCTGTGCTCAAATTTCAGACAGATTATGAACCCAAAAACATACTATCACTCAAAGTATCCAGAAAACTCAGAAGTCTCAATTTTTATCTTTTGATTGATCCTTACAAGGACAAGATAAAAATTTCTCAGGCTGGTAAGCAAAGACTGTGATTCTCAGGTAGAAAAGAAGAAAGGAACTCGTTTTAAAATGATGGTTTGGCCAAAGTTTTCCCAGTAAGATGAGTTTATCTCAGAAGTGTGATTTTGGAATGTTTACTAGGTACCCATTTACGACTGTTGGAGGGGGGAGGGGGGGGGGGAGCTCTCCAGGTGCTAATTACTTTAAATGTGGTAATAAAAAGGAAATCAGAGGCTGTCAAATCGTAGATAAAGGCTCGATGGTCTAACTATTTTACTTACAACCTCCCAGCATTTCCATTGCTAAAAACCCTTTGTGAGAGGACAGATTGTTCTATGAGGGTTGACTGAAAAGTAATGCCTCCACCTTCATAACTCTTCAACATTGGCAGCACTGGTGTGCAGCAGGTACTGGCTTGTTCCATAGTCTCTTCTCTACAGCTCCAGTTGGTGGGAAGCCTTAGCATTGAAAGGTTGTGTTGCTACAGGGTAAAGTATGGAACCCCGCGCAGATGGTCGGTCAATGCTATTTAAGCAAAGTGCAGTCATTGAATTCTTGACAGCGGAAGGTGTCACACCACAGGAGATTAATCAGAGAATGAAAGCAGTTTGTGGTGATTGTGTTGATGTGAGTACTGTGCGTTGTTGGATGAGAGAAGTTCCTGGCAAATTTCAACTCTGTGTGCTTTCAATTTAGGAGTCAGCATCTGGGGTACCCATTGTGCACAGATCTTCTGATAGCCAAGCAAAGCAATAATGTGACCCACACGTTCTTGTGAAATGCCGATTGTGCCTGCAATTTCTCTCCAAGCGATACGACAATTGCCCTGAATCAATCTGTCAACATTTTGCTCGTGAAACTCGGTGGTTGCTGTCACTGGATGTCCAACTCTTTGTTTGTCAAGCAGGTCAGATGTTCCCCCCCTCAACATTTTTAAGCTTACTCGTCCAATGACGCACGGTACTCACATCAACACAATCACCATAAACTGCTTTTATTCTCTGATGAATCTCCTTTGCGGTGACACCTACTGTCAAGAATTCAATGACAGCACATTGCTTAAATTGCATTGACCAACCGTCTGAGCAGGGTTCCATACATTACACTGTAACAACACAACCATTCAATGCTAAGGTTTCCTACCACCTGGCACTCTAGAGAAAGGCTATGGAACAAGACAGTACCTACCAAATACCAATACTGCCAACTGCTGAAGAGTTACGAAGGTGGAGGCATTACTTTTCACTCAGCCCTCTTAATATAAGAAAAATCCTTTTTTTTTCCCTATCCAGGCTGTTTTCACATATTGTTTGAACTCGTTAGCCCAAAAGAGTTATACAGTATATATTTTGCCAGGTAATCAATTCTCCTTGAATCCTAGAAAACACTGGTCTCAACCTTTCCCGCAGATGAAACAGACTTCAACACCTTTAGTGTGGTGCCACAGGCTCCCACACATTGCACTGATTTCTGTTTCATTTCTAGCATGAACTGATGGACATGTCAGTACTCTAAATCAATTACTTTTTTTTTACGTTGATCTAAACAACGTGGGTAGATTTGTTTACACATTTGCTTTTGGTCAATATTCAACAAATGTGGTACACTTCTTGTACGAAGCATTCTAACTATTAATTCTCAAATAAAATTTACTCTATCCTGATATAGCTGTGACACGAGCTATTTCATACACATTTAATCATCAACGGTTCAATATCATATTGTGCACTTTTTTATATTTTCATCTGTAGTTTCAGTTTTGGGATGTCCTTCTTGAGTGTCAGAATTTGATTGAAAGAATTTTAGGACATCATGATATTCCAGTTAATCCGAACACATACTTTCTTGGAAAAAATTCGGTCACGGTACGCTGACGTTTATGGGAACGATAATATTTTGTAATTTCACAACCAATTGTAATGATAGCGTCCGTAAACCCAGTAGTGACATCGGATGTTGAGGCGAACCGTTCTAAACAGTCCAAGGCTGTAAACATCTCCTGACGGGTAGGTGGAATGGTGTCTGTATTCTCTTCCTCTTCACTTTCTTCAGATGGCCCTTCTTGCACCTCGTTCACAGCCTTTGGCACATCCGATTCCACAGAAGCACATACGGCAACATCGTCGTCTACACTAATGAATTCTTCTAAACTAATCCCAGGGTTCACAACGTCCTGCAGAACTGTCCATTCATCAGGTGAAGTGGCATCTTCTAACTCGTGGATATCATCAGTGTTGCTATGTCTCCAAGCTCTGTTAAAACACTTCCCTATATGATGTGGCAATACTGAGTTCCAGGCTGCTGCGATGGCTTTTATTGTGTAATGCAGATTCCAATTTGGGGTTGCACTATTGTTTTCAGCAGCACGAATTGCAGCTCTTACAAGTCGCTTATGATAAGCTCTCTTTATGAGAGAGATTATGCCTTCGTCCAAAGGCTGAAGGCGGCTTGTGGCGTTGGGTGGAAAAAACTGAACCTTTATGTTGGATAGGTTCAGATCACGAATGTTATGGGCAGTACATCTGTCCAATGTAAGAAGAACATGTCTATTTTGAGCAACCATTCGACTGTTGAAAAAAAAAGAAGCCACTTGTGAAATGATGTGCCATCAATCCAAGCTTTCTTGTGGTGAGAGTAGATGCAAGGTTCTTCTTCTTCTTCTTTTGCTTACACCATAGTCCCACAGCGATCGCAGGGTCGGCGTGGTTAGAATGGATTTGGGAAGGTTAGTTTTAGGGGTGGCCGGACGCCCTTCCTGCCGCCACCCAGTACCCCCAGGGATTGAATCAGTGTATCCCAGCTGTCTGTATCTAGTGTAAATTGTGAAATAGTGCAAACGTGTTTCAAATGTCTGCGTAGCATGTAACTGAGGCGGGACGTGGGGACCAGCCCGGTATTCACCAAGCGGGACGTGAAAAACCTCCTAAAAACCACATCCAGGCTGGCCGGCACACCAGCCCTCATCGTTAATCTGCCAGGTGGATTCGATCCGGGGCCGGCGCGCCTACCCGAGTCCAGGTAGCAGTGCGTTAGTGCTCTCAGCTGCCATGGCAGGTTGAGAGTAGATGCAAGGTAAAGTGTCCATATTTATGTTTTTTAAAACAACGTGGTTTCTCGGATTCACCGATAACCCAAGGACGAAATTTCTCACTGCCATCAGCGTTACAGCACAGTACAATAGTCACACGTTGTTTGCTTCGTGCTCCACCACGACATTTATCACCTTTTATCCCCAGGGTGTGATTTGGAGAAAGATTGTAGAAAAAACCAGTTTCATCCATGTTAAACACATTACACAAGGCATACTTTTCCCTCACTCAGTTGAATTAATGCAACTAGCTGTTCGCACTTTCTTCATCAACCTTACCTGCTTCACCACAAATTTGTACAGATGAAATTGAATGCCTCTTTTGGAACTGATACAACCAACCAGCAGAACAACGGAAGTCTTCAATGCCCATATCTTTAGCAATATCATTTGCTTTTGACTGAACCACAGGGCCATTTAAAGGCATGTTAGATGCATGCATATGATTGAACCATTCTAACGTCTCGATGTCTTCATACTTGGCAGTATGAAGTTGTTTAGATTTGTTTCCAGAACCTGATGCCGCAGCATTAATAATTTTTTCTCGATTCTTAATAATCGTAGATAAAGTAGAGTAAAGTGTTCCAAACTGCTCTGCAATTGTTGTTTTCTTAGTACCACAGTCCACTCCATCTAGAATCTTAAGCTTTAACTGTACATTTAGAGCTGTCTGTTTCCTCTTTGCCATTTTCGTGTGCTACGGTACCGGTTGTAACTGTAGTTTTTATTCAGTATTCCAACTCGATACAGCTATGACTAACAGAACACCTGTCAAATCTGGCACTGAGTACATTCCTAAATGCTGCTGCACACATTATTGAATATCTTACAATGTACAGCATACACTGATTGTTGAGGTGATAATCACGGCTACCGACCTACAATATGTTAAAAACGAGTCAACAATAAGTATAATTAGCTTTTTAGCTCCATTTCCTACATTCATTTTGGAAAAAAAATTATGCTTTAGAATACTCTAAGGCTGGAAGTTCGTGTTACAGTGAAATTTAATTATGCTAGGAACTGAAACAGAGTTCGTAATTCGCCTTAACCGAAATTCGTGCTAACCGATAAAACATGCCATAAGAACTAATGTATTCCTGGCGGGACCAATATTTTTTTCGCATTAACTGCGAGTTCGTTTTATGCGAGTTCGCACTAACGAGGTTATACTGTATTAATACTGTCTGCAAAGTCTCTGATATACAACATGAACAGCAAGGGTCCCAACACACTTCTCTCAGGCACACCTGAAATTACTTTTACGTCTGATGATGACTCCATCCGAGATAACATGCTGCATCCTCCCTACCAAAAAGTCCTCAATCCAGTCACAAATATCACTTGATATCCCATACAATCGCAATTTTGACAACAAGCATGGGTGTGGTAGTGAGCCATGCTTTTCAGAAATCAAGAAACACTACGTGTACCTTGTAGCCTTGTTCCAATGCTTTCTTTCAGTATGTCGCGTGAGAAGAGTGCGAGTTTGGTTTCACATGATTAATGTTTTCGGAATCCACGCTGGCTGGCATTGAGGAGGTCTTTCTGTTCAAAATACTTCATTATGTTTCAGCTCAGAATATGTTCTAAGATTCTACAACAAACCGTCAAGGATATTGGACAGTAGTTTTGTGGATTACTTCTACTGTCCTCCTTGTAGACAGGGGTGACCTGTGTTTGTTTTCCAAGAACTGGGTATGGTCTTATGTTCAAGGGATCTACAATAGATTACAGTTAGAAACGATAGGCTAACTCAGCTGCAAATTCAGTATAGAATCTGATTGGGATTCCATCGGGCCCAGGAGCTTTGTTCAATTTTAACAATTTCAGCTGTTTCTCAACACCAACAACACTAATAAATATTTCATTTGTCTTTTCAGAGGTACGACGATTAAATTGGGGCAATTCTCTTGGTTATTCCTTTGTAAAGGAACAATTGAAAATGGAGTTAAGCATTCAGCTTTTGCTTTGCTACCCTCAATTTTAGTTCCTGTCTCATTCACTAGAGACTGGGCGCTAACTTTGGTGCCACTAACAACCAGAATTTCCATAGGTTTCGTGAATCATCATTTGACAGTTTTCTGCTACAGTAGCCACTGAAGGCATCAAGCATTGCTCTCTTGATAGCCAAACATGTTTCATTCACCATCTCTCTATCTATAGCCCCCTGCCCTGTTTTATACCTGTTACCTGCAGTAATCTCTGCATCTAAAGAAGTTTCTTTACAGTGACTGTATACCACACAGATTCTGTTTTACTGGGTACATATTATAACATTACAAGCTCGTGGGCGAGTTAGTCATCCAGCTATGCCTGATATTGTGGAGAAATGAATTTGTTGCATGGTTGAATGATAGGGGACGCAGGGCGCACCATGACCAACCAGCCTGGCTAGTTGACTGTTTCCGCCCCAGGCGAGCTCAGGTGCAGAGACAATGAGCATGTAGCCGCATATGGGTAAATCCCAGAGCTGGGAATTTGGATGGCTGATGATCTCATTGCCTTTGTGCAGAATATGCTCCAAGAGACGGAGTGTCAGATACTCTTAAAGATGGCCAACACCACAGCTCTTTGAGATTCAACAATAACTCACACCAAATATTAATGAAAATCTGAATACATTTGAGATCTCAGAAGAACGAGGTGCATCCAATGGGCACAACACTATCACAATATCCTTAAAACTACAGAAATTAATATTTCACAGTTAATAAACATTTTCACAATGAACCTCTGACTTAACAACTTCAGATGATAGTATTGCACTATAGCTATCAACTCTCAAAGCTACATATCTGTATATATTTTATTTATTGATTTATAATGTCTTTTATACTGTTTTCATCACACAAATGTTAGTCAGAATATCCTATTCTCCACATATACACAGCAAATGAATACAGCATCAGCATTTCATATTTTGGCATACTTGTGTATTTCTTTAAAGAACTGTTTATTATTTTGCCAGTAACTTTATTTAAATGGTGAAAGCAAGTGCTATTTAAAAACTGTGCTAATGTAAAATTGGTCAAATGCATGTGTTAGTGGACACAACAACTGGAAAGAGAATAAAAAGCCATCTCTGTCAAGAAGGCATAAATAATTGTTTAAATAGTACGCAACAAACTGTTGTCATTTATCATGAGCAAACTTGTGCACGAATACTAGCTTAATATCTATGGGAAAACCTTTATTTATGATTACTGTAAATTATTTGAGTGCGACAGAATGTTTATAACATTTCTTTGTTTAAAAATTGGTGTAATACATTAGTTTGGTCCGGAAGTGGTCAAGATGAGTCAAATCTTGTATGTAGAACCTGAGACTGTGTATATTTGGTGTGAACGGCCTTCGGCCAATGAGAGTCGGACAGTGGTGCAACGCTGCTGTAATCAAGGGGAGACTGGGACTTCTCGAGTGAAGAGCTCCATGGGGCAATTCTGGACACTTTGCGGTGAGTTCTGGAAGAAGAAAGACCTGTACCATGTGTGATTCAGTTGTATATGTGATTGTTTCTGGGCGGTGAATGGCCGCTACCACATTTTAGCTTCTGAACGGGCTTTACATTTAAAGAGGTCTGTATGTGCTCCACAGTAGAACTTTAATTTTTGCCGCCTAAATTACAGAATTGGGACTAGACAGAGTATCAGTTACTGTTCTTCATATTGCTTGTTTAATTTGTGAATCAGCCTGTTGAACTCTGAACTGTTTAGAGCTGGCAAATCTTTCATGTATTGTGATCATGAAATGGACTTAAGTTTTCATGAGTCTTTGATTACTATTTAGTTTGGAAATTTTGCTATCATTCTCATATCAATCTTTACATAACTTTACCGCATTTGATAAGGGTAATTTCTGTCTGAACTTTAACTGAATATTGCGGACCACTTCACATTTATTTGAGGTGTCTTTTCTTGAACAGACATTATTCAACATAACTCTCGGTTGTCTACATCAGTTACAGACATTAGAACAGAACCCGTTATTATTTAATTATTCATTTAACTTTTACTTTGTGTTTCCGCGTACTTTATCAACTCACAATTCTAGCCAATGCATAGACAGACTGACTGCAGGATCAAGCTGTAGGTTATTATTTACAGTTATTTGCAGCAAATTAGCTTCAAGACATACAAGCAGATGGATCAGCCTTATAACTACATTGAGCTATTGTTTTTAAGCAGAGCCAAGCATAGCCCAAGTACCTAAATTACGAGTAAACACAGGTAAACTAGCAACTCATTTGCTTGTATGGGATGCTGTTTCGAAAGAGCAAATACTCAAGCAGTAACCGTTTGGTACTGTCACAATATCTACCCAGTGTAACGTCAACTACTTTTTAAACTTGAACCATAGTTCCTCGTCATGCTCCTGCACTTTGTTGGAAATTTTAAGTTCCTCATTGAAAAATGACACTACTGATTTTTTTATCTAGTTAAGTGAACACACAAATCTTTCTGTTTGTTTTAGTTGTCTATTCTACTTCAGTAACCACTGCTGCCACATTGACATCCTCGAAGAAGTAGTCTATTTGTTGCCATTAGATACAATATATTTGCATCATGAGTGGGGTTCCTAACTATCTGTTCTAGGTGGTTTTGAGAGAAGGCATTTAGTAATGTTTCATAAGATGTCCTATCATGTCCACCACTAACAAAACAATAACTTTTCCAATTAACTGTTGGATGATTAAAGTCCCCAGCTATTATTACAGTAGGATTAGAGAAATTACGTACTAGTAAACTGAGGTTCTCTCTAAAGTTTTCGGTTACATCATGAGATGAGTGTGGCGGGCAATAGAAGGATGCAATTATCATTTTACACCCACTCCTGATACTGAGTCTTGCCTAAATAATCTCACATGCAGCTTCAATTTATATCTGGGTGGATTTGAATTTCTTGTCTACTGCGACCAAAACACAACGACCATTTCCCATTTGCCTGTCGTTTCGAGCCTTTTGAGATACACTTCAATCTTCCCCAAAAATCTCACTGCCTTCAATTTCTTGTTTCAACCAGCTTTTTGTATCGAGTATTATGCGAGATTCACTGGCACTCTGTTCCGAATGCTTTGTCAGTTAATCATTTAGTATTTTAGTATTCTCACCTGTCGAAGCAATTTGTTCCAGACTTACACTGATAGTTCTGGGTTTCCTACAGCTATCAGTATCTGGACTGGATGCAGAGTCACCTAATCTAAACAAAAAAAAACCTTTTGTGCACCACACACAAGTAAGCTACCCGAGTATCAGCCTTTCATATGTAGTGCCACCTGACCCAATTAGGGGCAACCCTACGGCACACTTCCAGGAAGTCGCAGCCTAGTTTGTCACAGAACTTTGGAAGTATCTGGTTCCACCTTTCTATTTGGTTCCACATCCAAGGTAGTACAACAAACACAAGAGTTCTCAAAGATTTGTGCGAAGAGGCTGCAAGCACATTCGATGTGCTCTCGTTCCCCACAGAAGTACAAAGGCTATCATGTTGCAATGTGTCACAGAGTGCTGCAGCTTCAACAAGAAACTGCTTTGTTTCTGGAAAGGGCAAGGATTGAAAAGAGAAAGACATACATGTCAAAATAACAGATAATATAATTATTTATTTCCAAAGTGGTATATCCTGTGGATTTCTTTATGGAAATAAAGATGCTTAACCTCAGATAGTAAGGAAATACAGTAAATAGTTTTGACATCACAAAATAAAGTTGCCAGTTTTCTTTGCACATTGGAGTTTTACCATGTAGGGCTGAAGTTCAAGACATTTCCATATTCCCTGAACTGATAGTGATGCTCAGTGCCAACAGTGAAAAATGATCACTTAAACACGAAATAAGTCGGCAATTGTCATCAGTAACTATTTTCCTGAACTGGAGAATCAACAAATCAATGCCTGGGTTTTAAGACCATTTTCTATGAATGAAGGAATATTTTTAGATAGTAAGTTCAAGCGAAATCAGATTTTCTTGAACTAGACACGAAAACAGATCTCTCTCAAACAGAACTAGCAACATTTTGGAGAAAGATTGGTGACAAGTATCCATTATTACCAGAAAATGCTTAAGAATACTTGTTTCATTCGCCACAACTTAAGAGGTGTGAACGTGGATTTGCCACTACAGTGGCAATAAAAACAAACACAAGGAACTGATTGACCTTGAAACACAATCTACATTGTACACTGACAGAAAGCACAGTGAACATAATTTTTTTTTTTTTTTTGAAATAAGCTATACTAATCACCTCACTAACTTTATTTACTGGTTTAATGCAACCCTACATAAACATGTGAACTTTATTTGTTGAACGCTAATGAAATGCTCTGCAGTGTCCTGTAATTTTAAAAACAGGAATGTTCAAACCTCTTTACCAGTCTAAAATTTATCAGAAACTTAACTCAGGGACATTGTTTTCTGTGTGATCCCCTTCGGGGGTAATGGTTTCTGAAAGAACCACGTTTCAAGCTGTCTTCGGAACTTGCAACAGAAAAATCTGCTGGTACCTCCTGTTTACTTATCAGCCAAGCGTTTGTCAATGGAAGGGCCTGGGCCAGTGTTGATCTAAAATTTGTAAATTAAAACAATAATCGAACTGCTTAATCAATGGCAGTCTTGTCCCATCTGTTAACCGGACAAAATTGCTGGTATCAATTTTTGTGGAATTTGTTTTCATCCATACTGATAGAGAAAAAACCACAACACCAAAAAATAATGTATGGAGAGTAATGAAATTTTGGGACTATATGTGTCTAGGTAACATATTTAAGGGTTATGAATATAATAGAGGGAAACATTCCACGTGGGAAAAATATATCTAAAAACAAAGATGATGTACTTTACCAAACGAAAGCGTCGGCATGTTGATAGACACACAAACAAACACAAACACACACACAAAATTCAAGCTTTCGCAACCAACGGTTGCTTCATCAGGAAAGAGGGAAGGAGAGGGAAAGACAAAAGGATGTGGGTTTTAAGGGAGAGGGTAAGGAGTCATTCCACGCGTGCACGCGCACACACACACACACACACACACACACACACACACACACACACACACACACACACACAGACAGACATTTTCGTGTGTGTGTGTGTGTGTGTGTGTGTGTGTGTGTGTGTGTGTGTGTGCGCGAGTGTATACCTGTCCTTTTTTCCCCCCTAAGGTAAGTCTTTCCGCTCCCGGGATTGGAATGACTCCTTACCCTCTCCCTTAAAACCCACATCCTTTCGTCTTTCCCTCTCCTTCCCTCTTTCCTGACGAAGCAACCGTTGGTTGCAAAAGCTTGAATTTTGTGTGTGTGTTTGTGTTTGTTTGTGTGTCTATCGACCCGCCAGTGATTTTGTTTGGTAAGTCTCATCAAATGGTTCAAATGGCTCTGAGCACTATGGGACTCAACTTCTGAGGTCATTAGTCCCCTAGAACTTAGAACTAGTTAAACCTAACTAACCTAAGGACATCACAAACATCCATGCCCGAGGCAGGATTCGAACCTGCGACCGTAGCGGTCTTGCGGTTCCAGACTGCAGCGTAAGTCTCATCATCTTTGTTTTTAGATATATGACATATTTATTTAAGTGATTGACATTGGAAGATCACAGGATAATGTATGCATGAGATAAGCCACTGAAAATGTGAAATGCTGTTACACTAATAACCAGTGTAACCACTAGAATGTTGAATGACAGCATGCAAAGGTGCATGCACTGTGTTGTACAGGTGCCAGGTGTAAGTTTGTGGGATGGAACTCACCGTCTGTTGCACTTAGTCAGACAATAAAGGGACAGTTAATGCTGTTTGTGAATGACACTGGAGTTGTTGTCTAATGATGTCCCATATGAGCTTGACTGATGACAGATCTGGTGATTGAGCAGGCCAAGGCAACATGCTGACATTCTGCAGAGCATGTTGGGTTACAACAGCAGTATGCTGGCGAGCATTATCCTGTCGGAAAACATCCCCTGGAATGCTGTTCATGAATGGCAGCACAACAGGTCCAATCATGAGACCGACATACTAATCAGCAGTCAGGCTGCGTGGGATAACCACGAGTGTGCTCCTGCTGTCATACAAAATCTTACCCCGGACCATAACTCCAAGTGTAGGTCCTGTGAGTCTAGGAAGCAGACAGGTTAGTTGCAGGCCCTCAACTGGCCTCCTCCTAACCAACGCATGGCTATCACTAACACTGAGGCACACTACAGGGCATCTGCTTGGAGCTGTCCTTGAAGTAATTGATTTGTAACAGTTCATTGTGTCACAGTGGTGCCATCTGCTGCTCAAATTGCTCCTGCATATGCATTACAATGCGCGACAGCTGGACGCTAAAGATAATGGTCTTCCCTCTTGGCATTGCCATTTGGTTGTCAGGAGCCCTGTCTTCTTGCGACTGTACACACCCATGACCAATGCTGCCATCTATCACGTAAAGTGACTACATTCCTGCCAAGTCTTTCTGCATTATCGCAGAAGGAATCTCCAGCTTCTCATAGCCCTATTACACATCCTTGTTGAAACTTAGTGAGGTTTTGATAATAACGTCTTCACCACTATAAAGGCATTTTTGGCTAAAATCAACTCACCAAGCCCAATCTCAAAGGTGACTAATGCTCACAACCATTACAGTGCATACTTAAATCAAACCTGACTTGCATCCTCACAGTGGCACTACTAGTGGCACTATTATGTGACTGGCATGAAATTTTAATACACGTCATCTTTCAGATGTAGGAACATGCCTGTCAACTTTTGTTTATGTTGCATAACTTCTCTTTGGATTTGAGATTTTTTCCCCCATCAGTTTATTTCCCACAGGATTCTAATGAATGCTTTTCACAGTGCTCTCCAAACTTTCCCTCAATTTGCAAAAACTACAGGACCAAAACCATTCACTATTTTCAAGAAGACCATGTTCACAGTTCCTCAAAATACACAAATAACTTCTGTTTTGTAGCAGCCTCCACTCCGTAATTCTCTATTACACAAAGATACTCAATGACAAATACAGTGACAGAGAGAACCCTAGCGTTCCTGCTAACTTCAGAGCCATTTCCAGTATATAGTAATGGTTACAGAATTTTTAGTTACAACTCCTTATCACCAAGAACTTCTGTTTGCTCGGGAATTAAGAATTCCAGCCTTCAGTGTTACAAGGATCTGGAATTCCTACGATCACAGCAGTGAGCATCTGTAACTGCAGCTCTAAAATGTGGTTCCTTTAAATTGGAACATCAATAACAACAACTTTCAAAGGCATTTAGTGAATGATCTTTTAAGATTTTATGCTATATCATGTGTTTTAGGGTGGTTATTGTAAATGCAAGGGCATGTTGTAAATACATTGTCATTTTAATTCTCCATTAGTTACATTTTTCCCCAGTTACTTAATATCTGCAAAACCCACATCTGAAATTGATGGCAAAAACTTTTGTGATGGCATTCAGATCAGAAACAATTAGTTCAGACTTCGTGCTAGCAGAAATTTTCGTAACGGTGTACTTCAACACTTGGAAGAAATGAAGTGTTGCACAGTTTCCGATCCCTACACTGTATCAATGTTCCAAATTTATTACAAATTTCTTTACAGTACGTCATAAGAGTGACAGAATGTGACATTATTAATTTTGACCTTATGCTTGGACTCTTTCTCACTACTATTTGAGAAGAGAGGATTATGTGCTAGCAGTAGGTTTCACCCAACTCCCCATCTCCAACTATTGCCAACAACGCAAATACAATACCAGACTCTACATGCATTCATAGCTGTCAGCATCAACGAAAATTCTGCATAGAAACACCCAACAAGGCAGTTGCTGAACTCACGCGAAGCAAAATGGCTTGCTTCAGATCATGAGCCACACAAAATAGTAACCCTGCAGCAGTTTCACAGTGTGTACTACACACGAGAGGTTGATAAGCACAAAAGAACTCAGATTTTGATTAAGCCTAAATTTATAGACTGTGAGGCGTTCATGGAAGGTTACTCTGGAATTATTTGTAAACTATAATTTATAACATATTACATAATGTGTCATGGCATACTTTACTAAGACCCTAGTATATGCATACTGTTTTATTTCCAGAAGTAAATCACCCACAATGTACTTCAGAATGGTATCCCCAGACAGGGCAAAGTTATAAGCTGAGTGCACATAGCTTTTGAAATTTGATACATGCATACTGTTTCAATATATGGTTTCAACTCCTTTATACTTATGAGTGGAATATCTTGGTAACACTACTTATTGCATTTTCACCTCACTCAATGCTCATTATCTGTAGAAAGATATCCAAGCTGCATGGTGGTTGACATTCCACATCAAGCTGTAGACCTCCCACCCAGTAACTGAGCAAGTTAGTCAGTTAACATGTAAGAGCATCCTCACCTAGAATGGGACCTTGCTCAGTAAAGCACTGTGGTGTTCAAAACCACCTTCTGATTGTTGACTGCCTCAACATGCTTGTTTGGATTCATACTGTATGAATACAGCAGCCATGGTTTCACAGGTTACAGCATGTTGCCGCCAGTCAGCCCCCCCCCCCCCCCCCAATCCCTTCCCCCTCCCCCGATACCACCACCACTCCAAACAGTTTTTCTATCAAATAGCACTTGTTCCTCTTCCTCCTGCTCTCTAAATTTTACCCATTCCTGCACTTGCCACATATTAATTGTGAACATATAAATAATGGTATTATGACAGACAATAACTATGATTCAAGTAACGAATCAAACCTGCACCACTGCCTTGGGCAAGTGAACTGATTGACCTGTATAGGAATGAAACATGGCCTGTCTTCACAGCTTCAAACCTGTAAGTGCCCCATGCCTAGATAGCTCAGAAAGTAAAAACACTGCTCATGAAAGACCAGGGTCTGTGTAAAAGTCCTGGAATGGGATACAATTTTTATTTGTCATGAAATTAAATAAATGTAGGACATAGAAAGACGTCCAGCTGCACAATGGTTCACATTACATGTTAAGCTGTAGACTCCCCATCCAATAACTGAGTAGGTTAGTCAATGATCATTCCAGAGGATGGTATGAACACCACAGAGCTTTACCAGGCATAGTCCTATTCGAGATGGTAGGCAGTTGGCTTCCTCCGACCTTTTACTTAAGTTACCCAGTAAGTTATAGGTGGACCTACATGTTAACATGGACTCCAATCAATGATGCAATTTACCATTTTTCACATTAACAAACACTTAAAGACACGACAAAGTGTCACATAACAATTTTAGGACAGACAAAGGATCGAATCCAAGACTTCTGGATCCAAGTCTGACACTTTCAGGGTGTATATGCAGACAAGGAAAAGAAATTCCCAGATTTTTCCCAGATTTCCCGGTTAAAAATACACTTTCTACCAGGTGAAAACACGTGTTTTCCGTGTTAAGTGACAGTATATTTTTCCCTTATCAATCCTCTGAATGGTTATGGTTTCACACACAGGCGTAGAATTTCCTGGCACTTTAGAAAGTCAAACTCAGGGAAAAAAAAAGGACACGTTTTGGAAATATCTTTGATGTGCAGCAACATGTACACTGCCTATTTTCGTATTACGAAAGTATACATTGGAATTTCACCAAACACCGCATGTTACTTTCAGAATAATTGAAATCAAGATAGCGATGTGCATTTGTAAGCCAGTCATAGCTCATGCTCTCGCCAGCAAATGGCAGCGGATATTCAGAGTATAGGACACGTGATGTATTCAGCCAACAGCAACATCACTGTAGCATGAACACACAAACAGGGAAAGTTAATAGTTTAAATGAATATACACAATGTTGGTACAATAAAAGCAAAGCTTTCACTTATAATATTGGTCTCTAAGGTTAATAAGCTGCAAGAGAAGCTAAGCTTTTGCATATAATGTAGATCTTTGTTGTGTGTGTTACACTTAAGAAATATCATACAAATGTGCCAGTAAAATTTTTAATAATGACATAAAAGTCTGATCTTCAGGGTTCGAAATTCTTCTAAATGACTCATCATCAAAGAGTTGATTTTTAAATGAGAGTCAAATGCTCTGTGATTTAATAAATTCATGGTACATTCTCGCACGCAGTTCAACTTACTTTGAAAGTAACGCTTTTCAAACCACCATTCGCAATATTTTCCCGCAACCTGTTAGAAAAAGGTTCATTTCAGCAGTTGCCAGAGAGCGCAGATAACAGGCGACACCGCACTTGCACAGCTATCAATATGTAGGAAGCCCGTATGTACGTACGTGTAAAATATTAAAAGTAACACTACCAGAGAAGGAAAGTTGCTACTCACCATATAGCGGAGATGCTGAGTCGCGATAGGCACAACAAAAAGATACACACAATTGAAGCTTTCAGCCATTAAGGCCTTTGTCAGCAGTAGACACACACACACACACACACACACACACACACACACACACACACACACACACACACACGTAAACGCAACTTGCACACACATCTGCAGTCTCAGAGAGCTGAAACCACACTGTGAACAGCAGCACCAGTGCATGATGGGAGTGGCGACTGGGTGGGGGTAAGGAGGAGGCTGTGGCGGGGAGGGGGAGGGATAGTATGGTGGGAGTGGCAGATAGTGAAGTGTTGCAGTTTAGAAGGAGGGCAGGAGAGAAGGTGTGGAGGGGGGGAGGGTGTAAGTAGCGGAAAGGAGAGAAATAAAAAGAAATTAAAAGACTGGGTGTGGCGGTGAAATGACGGCTGTGTAGTGCTGGAATGGGAACCGGGAGGATGCTGGATGAGTGAAGACAGTGACTAACGAAGGTTGAGGGCAGGAGGGTTACGGGAATGTAGGATATATTGCAGGGAAAGTTCCCACCTGCACAATTCAGAGAAGCTGGTGTTGGTGGGAAGGATCCGTAAGGCACAGGCTGTGAAGCAGTCATTGAGATGAGGGATATCATGTTTGGCAGCATGTTCAGCAACAGGGTGGTCCACTTGTTTTTTGGCCACAGTTAGTCCGTGGCCGTTCATGTGGACAGACAGCTTGTTGGTTGTCATGCCTACATAGAATGCAGCACAGACAGAGGTTGCAGCTTAGCTTGTAAATCACATGACTGGTTTTCACAGGTAGTCCTGCCTTTGACGGGATGGGTGATGTTAGTGACCGGACTGGAGTCGGTGGTGATAGGAGGATGTATGGGACCGGTCTTGTAGCTAGGACTATTACAGGGATATGAGCCATGAGGTAAGGGATTGGGAGCAGGGGTTGTCTAAGGATGGACGAGTATATTGTGTAGGTTCGGTGGACGGGGGAATACCACGGTAGGAGGGGTGGGAAGGATAGTGGACAGGATATTTCTCATTTCAGGGCATGACGAGAGGTTATCGAAGCCCTGGCGGAGAACGTAATTCAGTTGCTCCAGTCCCGGATGGTACTGAGTTACGAGGGGAATGCTCCTTTGTGGCCGACCTGTGGGACTTTGGGAGGTGGTGGGAGACTGGGAAGATAAGGCAAGGGAGATTTATTTTTGTACAAGGAGGGGAGGATAATTACCGTCAGTGAAGGCTTCAGTGAGACCCTGGGTATATTTTGCTCATCACTGCAGATGCGATGACCACAGATGGCTAGGCTGTACAGATGGGACTTCTTGGTATGGAATGGGTGGCAGCTGTCGAAGTGGAGGTATTGCTGGTGGTTAGTAGGACTGATATGAACAGAGGTACTGATGTAGTCGTCTCTGAGGTGAGGGTCAACATCTAGGAAGGTGGCTTGTTGGGTTGAGTAGGACCAGGCGAAGCAAATGTGGGAGAAGTTGTTGAGGTTCTGGAGGAATGTGAATAAGGTGTCCTCGTCTTTAATCCAGACAACAAAGATATCATCAATGAATCTGAAACAGATGAGGGATTTAGGATTCTGGGTTTTTAGGAAGGATTCCTCTATATGACACATGAATAGGTTAGCACAGGATGGTGCCATACGGGCGCCCCTAGCAGTACTACGGATGTTTGTAGGTAATGCCTTCAATGGAGAAGTAATTGTGGGTAATATTAAAAGATCATACATTATGTCATTTAAAAAAAAAAAAAAAAAAAAAGCATCAGAAGATACTCCAAGAGCATCGGATTTTCGTGAACCATACTAAAATGTGCACATTTAAAGTGCGTACTTAAGTGTACATTCGTATGTCCAGATTCCCAATGAAGTAGACCTCGACCTGATATTAAGCTTTTCAGTGTGGTTTTCGGGATGTAAATTTTCTTGGAGCACCAGTACTGTATTATATCATGTTTGGTTCTTTATTATGACAAAATGCCATATGTGCTAGAAGATGAAAACGTGCACTTGAAATGCAGCGAACAGTTGAAAAGGCCAATACTGTGGAATTAAACATTTCGTTTCAAATGCACTGACTGCCCCTGCGGAAAAAGTTTATAAAAGTCAAATTTCTTTAGGAGACAGACAAAAATAACTTCATTGTTCCACAAGGCGATTAATGCTTGACTGTCAGAAAAATGGAAATAAAATAAAATCTGAAACTAATGACATATTTTAGCCTTCCGTAATTATGTGAATGCATTTTAATTCACCTGATAGTCCCCGGCCACAGATATCCATTTTGTTTAAATTTGACGTGAGAGTAAATGTGGGGGAAACAGCAAAATCACTAAATGTAAACACGAGTCACGTGGAGACTACCCACTATAACTCAGACGGTTCTGCGCATCAGCCCCAGATCTACGATATTTGCGAACCGGGTCAATACTAAAAATAAAATCAAATTTTCACAAATATGTTCATCTTGTAGTGCGTATCTTTCTGAAAAGCCTGAAACATAAAACACATGTGTTAGAGGAAATGTTAAGACATATTATTTAGTCTTAAGTGTGTGAAAGTGCAGTGCCACGCCTCTTCATAAGGCATTCTTCTACCGCACATCACTGTATTTCGCTCTGTGGAATTGAAACTTGTATATTTTGTAATGGATGCCATCAAACTATGTTCAGGACAGTGGAAACTGAAATGTCCTCTGGAGCCTCTCCTGCTCCTAGTCGGCCAGTTTGACAGCCTGGCCCTCTTTTTTTTTTTTTTAAACACACCACAACTCGCAATTAATAGCGGATGGGATTATTTGTAATCGGGAGAACAAGAACTCTTCAGAAAACTTACACTCATTATTGTCTATTAGCCAATAACTTTCTGTTTTGTGTGACATAAAATTAAATATAGGATACATACAACCAATAAAGACAAGAGACAAGGAAGAAAGTACACATTCCTTCAATCCTTAGCTCCTAGCATTTTTTCCTCTCTAATCTTGCTACAGCTTTACATGGCGTGCTTTCCTTTCTGCAAAAAAGAATCTATTACCTCATCAAAGTTCATCAAACATTTTGCTACATGAAAAATCGAAATATCATTATCTAATACTGAAAAAGCTGTTAACACAAATAATACCCAAGACTGGTGTGGTTTCTCGATCTGATTACGTCTATTTTGTCACTGTCTGCTAGATAAAACAAAATAGGCCTTTCTAATATTATAGCAATTTTGTAAAACATACCAAATAAACGAGACTGTTTTGGCACAAATGGCCATTTTTATAACAAGACAGAATATAATTCACGAAGTACCAATAGCAAAAGCCTATTAGGCCTACTAGAAGCAAAAAGCTTTATGTTAGGAAATGGTTTCACATTTCATTCATATGCATGAGTTTCTCAAGCATGAGATCGAAAAGTAGTATTACGAAATTTTTATATGAATTTGGAATCGTCTTATTCTTCCACAATTTGTGTGATGTCCCCGTTTCTTCTCCTTCCTCGTTCTAACAAACAATTTTGTCATCACCAATTCTGTGGCTATTCCTGTCATTGTCAAAATTTGTTCACCGATTAACTTCACCAACACTGCCGATTAACTTCACTAACCCTGCCAGAATCACAGGTTTAGTTATCACGCAATTATTTTCCAGTTAGGCGCTATTACGTGTTCGTTCAACACGTTTTCCGCATTACTTCTAAAATAGAACTTAAGCGGCTGCTAGCTGGGGACTGTATAGATGGTCCTTACTAGTATAGTGATCTGGCCAACAATTTTCTGTCAAAATTTCATTTTCTTGGATACACCGAGAAGATAATACATAATCTTTCTCACCTGTTATTCCTGTCAGTGGTTTATTTCCATTCTGGTAGTCTCAATCTATAGAATTCGCTAGTAATTATACCAACGCTGATCATTCGCAAACCCAATCAAGCACAAAATCAGACAGCGATTGGGATTCATCCGTTCGGCTTTATCCACTCAGCTTGTATAGCCCTGTCCCCTTTTGTCTGCAGAAAGTTTATTTCTAGATGCGACGAGGAGTCTCCTGACAGAGACATCACGCATTCAAAAATCAACTTATGATTCATTCAGAAATAAACTTCAAATGTGTTCAAAAATATTCAAAAGCCAACAACGAAGTGTTTCAAAATCATATGAATAATCGATAGACAAACGTGCACTGGATACGAGGCACTTTGTGAAACAAGTTCTTTTCCTCAAGAATATGAATTTGGCGCCCCCTTTTCCCGATAGTATCTAGCTGCTTGCTGCGACTGCTTGCACAGCCAACAGCCACATTCCTGTAGCCAGAAGTGGGAGAATCTACAGCTCAAACGCAACTCAACTGTTCATGTGCACGAACCCACTCAACTCTAAAACAAATCTAACGTAAACAGTTGTGACTTCACGCTCATCGGAGGCAATTTGTTGTTACGAAGCATTGCATAGTATTCCTAAAGCCTTTGACACAGTTTGCTGTTGGCAGTCACTTCCATGGGCACTGTGTGTCGTTGTTGTATATGGCGCATTTCCTTTGCAATTTAAGTTATTTTCGTTTTTTTCTCTTGTTTATGTTTTATTGTTGAAGTATTATTCTGCAGCAGCGGGATACAGTAATATCCTTTGTTAGATTATCGGTTCTCACCAGTCAAAATTACAAAAATTTAACTGAAAACTAAAGCAATGAAAAATTCCCGGAATTGTAAAAAAATCCCGGGTTTTTCCCAGTTTTCTCCCGGATGAAAAAAATTCTAAGGTTTTCCCGAATCTCCTGGTTGTCCCGGGGTGTATACACCCTGACCTTACCACTGGGCTACCAAGCTCCCCTTTTAAATCAGTGTATCTAAAATAGATCGTAGGTCTGTGCTTCTTAAGCACTGACATTGACAATCAATTGCAGTCTTATTAACATCCACAATCTGGATTGCCCCAAATACGTCTAGCTTATGTTTTCTCTAATCCAAATTGCCTCCTCCTCGCACAACAATTTAAGGAAAATGGTTATACGAGAGAACAAACAATAACATGGAATTACACGAAAATTATGAAAAGGTCTTGAGTGCCTAAAATACACTGCAAACTGTTACCAATTTAAGACAAAGGAAGGCTAGTATTTAGCACTCCACCAACAATGATGTCATTAGAGCCAGAGCACCAACTAAAATTGGCAAAAGGCATGTGAGAATCATTATAAACTTGCCAAGGAATAAAATCTAAGAGCACTATGTACTTAAATAGTAGGTTTATGGCAGAAATAGACTATGAAGACAGGAAGATCAATAGCTTCTGAGAGATTATGAGACTCTTGAGTATGTGTCTCCTAGTACAAGTTGAGAAGAAGTAACAATCACAGAGTACTTGCATTATGGGTTCACTAGGCATATGACAACAGTTCACTGGAAAAGAGAGAGAAAGGTTAGGAAGACTAATGACAAGCTCATTAAGATGGAAGGCAAGTTCCCTTTTCAAAGAGACCAGCCCAGAACTTGCCATAAGTGATTTAGTGAAACAACACAACATCTAAATCTGGGTAGTGAGATGGGTATTTGATTCCCAATCCATCTAAGTCTGAGTCTGATGAATTAATCACTGTGCCAACTCATTCAGTGGCAGAAAATATGGAGATGATAAATTGAGCACTTTCCATGCTGGCAACTGCTTAAACAACTGTAGTAAAGATGACAAGTGATTATGGAATGGTGGGAGCACAGGAAGAAATGGGATATAACTGCAACTGTTGAGATCTCTACTAGTTGTCTCCCACAGAATCGGACACTGTTTGCACTGTTAGAAAAGACCAGTGTTGTGTGGCGTGGTTGCTTTTATGTTGTTTTCTTTAACCTATGTTGATTTCACTTTCGACTTATTTTCTCTTTCAAGATCATCACTCACGTTTGACTACTGATTGCTAAAAGCTTATTTAATAATTATATTATTGGATTTTATCTATTGTTTATTTCTGGATGGATGTCTTCATGTGTATTCTGGGAGACACACACAGCATTTGCAGTGCAAGGCACAAATTTACAGAAACTTAATCAATCTCATGTAACAACTGTAGATCAAGTTAACAGACCGAAATGGATGCATGCACACATTCACACCCACAAAATCTCTTTTGGCAAAAATTACATTATTGTTATAAAGACAGAACTAACTAACTTTCACGAAACCAAGCAAATTGTAACAGAAAACTGCTAACTATTGCATGAAAATTATATCACTTACACACAAAAGTTTATTTGTTTACCTGAGCTTGTTAAGAGAGGGGACATTAGAGACACAGTAAGAACAAAACTTCGTACTCACTTCTTTTTCAGTTTAAGACCAATAAATGATTGAGCACATCCAAATTTCACTATTCCATCAAGCACATCTGCTATTGCCGACATTTCCAGCTGCTGAGGTGGCTCTCTAAATAACCTCCAGAAAACTGCTGATAAATCTGGAATTCAAAATGCAAGAAACAGGAAACCTGAAGAAAAATCAAGCAGAACACATAATTTCCAAACATTAAATTGCTTTTCCAGCCTTAATTACCACTGACACAAACAACACAGTTCAGCCACAGTGAGATTCTAATTTAAAACTGGACACTAAATATTTTATTTAAAAACAGACAATCAAATAGCGATAATATTCATACTTAATATATCAGTCAAATTAAAAATGTAGGTCTTTCATACGGCTGTTATGAATAAAGAATGAACAACAAATAAAACAATGGAGGATCCTGAATGGAATAACAACATTACAAAAGGATAAATTGTTACTCAACATGTAAAGGAGATGATAAGTTGCAGACAGGCAAAACAATAAGACTGCTACACATTTGAGCTTTCAGTCAAACGTCTTCTTTTAATATAGGAAACATACACACATTCACCAAAGCACAACTCACGTACACATAACCACTGTCTCTGTCCACTAACAGCAGACTGCAAGCAATTGTGGCTGACGGGAGAAGCAGTCCACGGACGGTGGGGATATGGAGAAAGCAGGGGCACGGAGGGAGAGGGATGGCATGGTAGGGGTGAGAAAGGGAGTAGTGCTGCTTGTAGGAGCATGCAGAGACATGGTGAGGGTAGGGCTGCTAGATGTAATTGGGGGGGGGGGGGGGGTGTTTGAGGGAGGTGGGGCAGAAAAGGGGAGGAGGGGAAAGAGACTAGAGGGTGCACTGATGGAACAAAAGGCTTTGTAGTGCTGGAATGGGAGCAGAGAAGAGGATAGCTGAATGAAGGACAGGTATTAGTGAAAGTTGAAGCCAGGGGGGTTACAGGAACATAGACTACAGGGTGTACATCCGGGAACACTTTCAATTATTTATTGCACTAGAACTAAACATTGTACATATTTCATACATAGTGCATTTTGAAGAGAAACTCTGAAAGTGATTTTTTTTCTTTTTTTCCTTTTTTTTTTTACAAACATTTAATATGCAAACCATGAGTGACCCGGCAGACATCAATACAGTAACTGAATTCCTGCCATACCCATCCCAGTATGGCATCGCCAACTGTGGCAGTCATTTCCCGTATTCTCTACCGGAACTCTGCTACATCATGTGGTAGAGGGGGTACATACACCAGATGTTTAATGTGTCCCACAGAAAAATGTCACATGGAGTAAGATCTGGTGATTGGGGAGGCCATTTCATGAAACAGCTGTATCCTTCTGTAGCACGGCCGTTCCACTGATGCAGCATCTCCGTGTTCAGGTACCAACGAACTTCACGATGAAAATGGAGTGGAGCCCCATCCTCCTAAAAGATGAATAGAGAGTCTGATTGCATTTGAGGCATCAGCCATTGCTGCAACATGTACAAGTAGGACTATCCAGTGACTGTGCTCTCAGTGAAGAAGAATGGCCGTACAGTTTTCGACGTGACAAGACACAACAAACATTTACCTTTGGGGAATCATGGTCATATTCAATGCATTCCTGTGGATGCTTCGTACCCCAGATTCAACAATTATGCCTGTTCACTTTCCCATTAGTGTGAAAAGTGGCTTCGTCACTAAAAATTATGTAATCAACAACGCCATCCCCATCCTTATTCCATTGTTACAACTGTGAGCAAAACTCAAAACGCTTGTCTTAGTCTTCGTCATTGAGCTTCTGCACTAGATCCAATTTGAATGGTTTCATAGATAGCTTCTGTTGCAGGACTTTCCACACTGTCATTGGAGCCATTTCGAGTTCACGGGATGCCCAACGCACTGATTTCTTTGGACTCCTTACGAATGTCTCTCGTACACGTACCACATTCACTTCACTCACACTGGAATGTCCACTTCTGTTTGCTGGGCACAAGCAATCCATCATAACAAATTTGTTGTACCAGTGGTAAATGGCATTCCTTGTTGGTGACTTCCTACCGTACTTGGTTCTAAACATCCGTTGAACAGCTGTAGCACACTTGTTTTTGTCGAACTCCAACACACATAAAGCTCGCTCCACACCTGAACTCGCCATGCTTGTGACTAGAGCTGACTACTGGCAAATTACCAAACTGCGGCCGTATACATGAAAAAAAACTTCCAGGGTTTCTCTTCAAAATGACATATGTATGATATCTGCACAATGTTTGGTTCTTCTGCAATAAATAATTGGAATTGTTTCTGGACTTAATGTACACCCTGTATACTGCAGTGACAGATCTCATCTGTGCAGTTCAGAAAAGCTATTGTTGATACGAAATAACAAGATGGTGCAGGCTGTGAAGCAGTCACTGTAGTAAAGCAACCTGTGAAAGCACTCATTATTTACAAACTAAGCTGCAACCACTGTGATGCTTTCTACATAAGCATGACAACCACTGATGAAATACAACAAAGAGACTGCTGGACCACCCAGTTGCTGAACATGCTGTCCAACACAACATGCTCCACAGCCTGTGCCAACTGGATCCTTCCAACCAACACCAGCTTTTTTGTACTGCATAGATGAGAACACACTGTACAATATTTTATACACTCTTTTAGCCCCGTTGGCCTCAATCTTCAGCGGTGAATGGAAAAGAGGGGATCAACTCAATGTCGAGGAGAGCACATAGCGCAAGGATAGAAAACGTTCAATACATTTTGTTTGCAGTATTTCTACCTTTTTAACTAATGGAGAATTGCATTGTATTCTGACTGAATTAATGCTGCCAACTGTGTGAATGTATATCATGTACTCTGTCTTTCTGTGAACATCTACCATGTTAAACTGCAGTTTGCCTGAATCTATTTGTAGTCAGAATTGAATTGCCTTTAAAATTGAACACATATTCAGCAATAATATACATTACTGCAGGAACCAATAAAAGGTTAGGTTCGGGCCAGTGATGTACTTACGTGTTTCATGTCCCAGTGTTGTTGACGCTCACCTGAGGAAAGGTGGAACAAAAGGGGGTGTGTCAGCTGCTGGTCCTATGCTACCAATGAGAGATCAGTGGCAGACATGTTTGGAAGTGACAGTTGATGAAATATTGTCGCATTCTCATGTCAATATACATGTGAAATCCGCTATGTATTAAGAAAGAAGCTGCATTTTCAGGCCTCACCATAACTACAATCTAGGAAGCTGCCACGTATCCTGAAGAAAGAACTAAATATTTTTAACAACAAACATTATAAGATTTCATTGCTGGCTATTTTAACTGCTCCAATTTGAACTGTGCTATTAGGTCCCACTATAACTTCCATCCTGAAAATTGGAGTGTATTTGAAAGAAACAGCTAAATATTTGTGACAACGAAGATTATAATAAATTTCAAAGCTACTTGTTTCACTTGCAACAATTCCACCTGTGCAGCTGTGAAACACATTGTGTTGGGCAGCACGTTCAGCAACTGGGTGGTCCACCTGTCTCTAGCCCAGAATTTGTCAGTGGCCACTTACGCAGACAGGCAGTTTGCCAACATAGAAAGCATCACAGTGACTGCACCTTAGTTCGTAAATCACATGAGTGCTTTCACAGGTAGTGCTACCTTTGATGGGATAGCTGATGCATGTGACCATGCTGGTATAGGTGGTGGTGATGGGAGGATGCGTGGGACAGGTCTTAAGTGTAATTCTATTGCAGGAATTTGAGCCATGAAAGAAGAGGTGGGTAACAGGGATATAGTAAGGATGGGCAAGGATTTGCGGAGTTCCTGCTCCTTTACCACACAGTGCCCTGCTCGTGATTATTGGTGCCGTTAGCCCCTACACTAACATCATTAATGCCCAGGGTATTGTCGTACTGAATACTATCTTTCCTAATGTCTGACTGACTCCAAACCTACAACCTCCTTCCTGGACACTATGGCCAACTGTATTCACACTGACAATCACTTCCCCTCTGAAGGCATCAGCAACAAATCCAGTGTACAGCAATGGGCATCCACATGGCACCATCCTGTGCCAATCTGTTCATGGGCGATCTAGAGGAAACCTTCCTATCCACCCAGAATCTCAAACCTTTCACCTGGTTTAGATTCATTGATGACATCTTCATGATATGGATTCAGGGTGAAGATAACCAATCCACATTCCTCCAGAACCTCAACACCTCCCCCATTTGCTTTACCCAACATGCCACCTTCCTTGATTATGATCTCCTGCTCAAAAATGGCTACATCAGTACCTCCACCCATATCAAACCTACAACCTACCATCAATACTTCCTTCATGTACCAAAACACAAAGTACCACTCTCCTCATGACTCAGTACCACTCAGAACTGGAGCAACTGATTCATATGCTCCACTAGGGCTTGCACTACCTTTTGTTGTGCCCTGAAATGAGGAATGCCCCAATCACTATCTTCCTCACCCCTTCTACAGTGGTTTTCCAGTGGTCACCGAACCTACACAATATCCTCCCCCATTCCTACTCTGCCCCTGCTCCCACGTCCTTGTCTCATGGCTGATATCCCTGCAATAGACCTATATGCAAGACCTGTTGCATACATCCACCACCACCTAGTCCAGGCTGATCACAGGCATCACTTATCCCACTAAAGGCACATAATTATATGTAAAAGCACTCGTGTGATCTACAAACTAAGTTGCAACCACTGTGCTGCTTTCTATGTAGGCATGACAACCAACAAACTGTCTGACTGTATGAATGGCCACTGATGAAAAATGGTAAAGAGACAACCAGACTGCACCGTCTGGATCCTTCCTACTAACATCAGCTTTTCTGAACAGTGCAGATGAGAGATCTCCTTGCAATATTTTCTACAGTCCTATAGCCCCGCTGGCCTCCGTCTTCAGTGGTGAAGGGAAAGGAGGGGGTACAGAAATATGGCAGAACTACCAGTGAGATTTTTTGACCAGTCAATAAACATCTCAAAAAAGGTACACATTTAGAGAATAAGACACAAGCTCGACAGTCCTTTTGCAGTTCTGTTATTTCACAATTCCTTTCTGATTTTGCCTAAATTCTAATACGAATCAGGACCCCAACTTATTACTCCATCTTATTTTTCCAAAAGTCAAGAACAACGTATATTCAGTGGTGTAAACTATGATTTATCATTGATTACACACTCTCGTTCTGTTGAGTGCCAGCTGTCTACAAATATATTTTACATTTCACTATAAAGGCTTACTTGAAGGTGCGCATTTTAGAATCAACTTAGTCCTGACTGATGAATACTGAACGATATAACCAAATAAAGGAAGCAACTCAGCTGGATCTACAAGTGAAACTGGCAGGTTACAGAGGCATTTGTATTTCATTTGCTATGTATTTCTGCTGTAAGTTAGCTGTAATAGCTTATCTTTAATATCCTTATGGCAACAACAAAACTACACAAGCTATTACAGCAATATTCCCAAGGCTAAGATAAAGACTTTTCACAATATGTGTGTTGCTTCTCCAAAGCAGAGTAAGTTTTATGAATACCAAAGACACCTTTGTTACGGAAAATAAAATGCAAGGTCATGGGAAAAAGTGGTAATGTAAAGCTTAGAAAAACAAACAGTATACAAACAATGTACTGTATTTATCCAAGTGCAAGACAACCCTGAATGTTAGCCCAAGCTGAAATATGAGAACCACGAAAATTTTATATTTACCATACTCTAGTCAAAATTACAAACTGTTTTACTGATACAATGTAACTGCCAAAAAAGTCAACACTATACCTGCTCTAAACTTACTCCATTTATTGACTGTCTATATTTCGATTATACAAGGAGAAACAAAATAAACTAAAAGAAATGGTTCACATTAAGTTATTAAGTTTTATCTTCACTGTTCTCTATCTAAGCCAGATGTCTGTAGTATCACTATTTTGGTTAGCACAGCTAAAATTGCTGCAAGTGAAACAAACAGCAATGAAATTTACAATAATCTTGGTTGTCACAAATATTTAGTTGTATCTTCTAAATATGCTCCAATTTTCAAGATGTGAGTTAGAGTGGGACCTAATGGAACAGTTTAAATTGCAGCAGGTGAAATGGGCAGCAATCAAAGCTTTAATGTTCGGTGTCAAAAATATTTGGTTATTTCTTCAGAGTACATGGCAGATTCCAAGATTGTGGTTACGGTGAGGCCTGAAAATGCAGCTTCTTTTTAAATACATAGTGGATTTCACATCTATATTGACATGAGAATATGACAATATTCCTTCATCTCTCACTTCCAAACATGCCTGCCACTGCTCTCTCATTGGCAGCATAGAACCTGCAACTTTCACACCCCTTTCCGTTCCACCATTCCTCAGGCGAGCATCGACAACATTAGGACATGAAACACAGAAGTACATCACCGGCCTGTACCTAACCTTTTATTGGTTCCTGCAGGAATGTATACTCTTGCTCAATATGTGTCCAATTTTAAAGGCAATTCAATTCTGACTACAAATGGATTCAGGCAAACTGCAGTTTAACATGGTAGATGTTCATAAAAAGACAGGGTACATGATATACATTCACACAGTTGGCAGCAGAATGAAGTTTGACACCCACATGCCACTCCCCTCCCCATATTCGTCTTAGTTCTCAGCGAAGCTTTTGTTACTGATCCCCCTCATACCTTTCTGATTTCCTCAAAAATTAAATCTGCACATGAGTTCAATTGCCAAAGATTCATCTGTAAATGTAAGACTCCATAAATGGAAGATGACACACTAATCTATCACACTATGTAAGAATGTTGACCTCAACAGCAGTAGCTTAATCTGTGAATGTAAGACTCCCATAATTTTTGGGTGACAAATTCTGGGAAAAAACCTCATCTTATATTCGGGCAATTATGTAATTACTGAAGAATTAACACACACTCATAAGTACGCTACTGGACTGAAAATATAAAAAGAAATATGCAACAAAAATGTGTCAATTATAAACACCATGATTCCACTTGTTTTTTTATTTGCTTTAAAAAATTACAAGTGCTTAAAGTGGCTGTTACACAACTCAGCGGGAGAAATGTCCTGTAAATTAATTCAGTCAGAATACGATGCAATTCTCCATTAGTTGAAACTAGAAATATTGCAAACAAAATCTTGTGCATGCCATATAATGAACGCTTTTGATTACAATGCCATCCTTGCACTACAGTATCATATTAACTTACTATAACATTATCTTCATCTGTTTACATTGTACTTAGTGCTACAGAATCCTCACTCCACTACCTTAATTTGTAACTCAGTAAAACAATGTAGTTATGCCCCCCACCCCCCTCCCCCTGCCCACAATCCTCTCTCTCCGTACATGAAATCTGTACTATATTTGCATGTGGTGGTAAATAAATACGTAAAAGTTAAAATGTGAACAAATTATAGCACCAGAAGAAGATACTGTATCCACATCAGATAAACTAGAAACAATTATTATTGGTTATATTATTATTGATTAAACATCTGCCATGGATGATAGTCATGCAAACATGTTAAACTAGGAGCAGTGGTAGTTGCATTATGTTTCCTAATTATTATGGTTCAAGAAGTAGTTCAACAAATATCTTGATACACTATAGTTATATTTTTAATTAACATTTTAAACAATAAGATAATAATACAAAATACACTCATGGCTAATGGCTACTTGCACCACTTTCATTTTTTTATTGGGGGGGGGGGGGAGGGGGGGGTGATTTATTTCATTATTAAAATTAACTGAAAAATGGTACAGTATTTTTAATCATACGGGAATTTATTTGCAACCTAAAAATACTTAGTATTATTACTACTGCAATTATTCTTTCAAAATTCTCATCAATAGTGTGGACTGTTCAAAACTGTATCTGAATTGTATTGTTACTTCCAAAAGTACACCAAATTAGTAGCTGTATCATTTTCTACATGCTTATTATAGTCTCCATTGCAAGATAACAAAGCTTAGACATGCAGTAAAAGTTCATTATAATGTTTTTCAAGCATATCAAGAAAGAAAATATCTTAATCAGAAGGTGATAGTTGATGTCAAAGTGGCGGTGTTTACAATAAGTACCACAAGTAACATGATAAGTGATACAAAAAATTCCACATACTAAAGACAAATTCATTATAATAACCAAAATTAATTAATTCATATAATAAAATACAAATTACTGTTTTAAGATAATGTAAATTACCCACCTTGTTGCTTCAGTGTATTTGTATTTCAATCTTCACTATCAAGTGAAGTACCACAATAGTCAGTACCCTGTACAATGGTTCAAATCTGCACTCAGTCATCCAGATTTCAGGTTTCCATTATTTCCCTAAATTGCTGTAGGCAAATACTGGAATGCTTCCTTTGAAAGAGCACAAATAATTACCTTCCCCAACTTTGAAACAATCCGAACTTGTACTACATAATGTACTCGTTGTTGATGGGATGTTAAACCCCATTTTCCTTCCTTCCTTCCTTCCTTCCTTCCTTCCTTCCAATGAAGATTACAGGTAACAGCATTTGGTGATTCAACTTTGTTACCACAGAGGTATCTGTGAATGTGACTAAAAAAACCAGTACTTGTTTCATTCCTACACTGCTGTGCCTTCAGCAACCCATAGTTCCCATGTATCCATGCCATTCTGGGGCAGAAGTGACCATATCAGTTTGTAGTGGTGTTAGCATTACCAATGTCATTACATTTGGTGCTAGAAGGAAGCCAATACAATGACTGATGTAACGGGACAATGATCAGCAGCATCATTTCAATGTAGTGAGTGGAAACGAAGTTTCTCAGGGTGTGTATGAAACTTTACCTCATACAAGTGTTGGTTACTACACTGTTTTTGGCTTAGATTTCTTACATGAACATCACGCTAAAACTGAACTTGAACAGCATATAGTGGAACTCGATGGGGCACTGTTCCATCTGGGGGAATTGCTGTCAATGCCACACTACCACAAACTTCGTCTCTTCGGAAAGGGGAGCCAATTAGACTACGTGCGCGGCCACAAAGGATTAATTTGCATGATAAAGTATTGCAAGGTACAGGAAAACTACTATAAGTGAGTGTAGCAACTGTTTTGCTGATAAACGTGTTGTGTAGTTGAGCCACTAAAGGAAAATGAGGAATTATATAAGGCATGATGTTTCACACACAGAAGTGTGGTACATGTACAGGAAACGGGCAGTAATGAGGTCATGCTCGTTGGAACAGATAACTTTGGGATTGAAGACATGGCTTTGTCTTGTGAGTTGATGGTTGCCTACTTGGAGACTTTAGAGGAATATAATTTAGATAGAATAAATTCAGAACCTAAGCTTAAACAAACTGCCAGTTTAACTGCATTTGAACAAAAAGTAGAACACTTGAAAGGAATTGAAAAGCTAACAATGGAGCATTTGTTACACACTCTGAGCATCTGTTTAATGGTCATTGGTCTTTGCCAGTGACCGTGGTGCAAGCATAGAATCCCAACTGAGAATAAATTGCCTGTATATTGTAAACCATGCAGGATATCATATTATTTGTAATGATGAAATAATTTATTAATAAATAGTTATGGAATGGTATTAGCGAGGAAAGTACCTGACCTTGGGGAGCACCAGTGGCAATTGTTAAAAAAAAGAGTACAGACCACCAAAACTAATTCAGATGTGTTGTTATTACCGATATCTCAATAGTCGTGTGATTACAGACACTTACCTGATCCCAAATATAACAGAAACTTTGGATAACCTGGGACAGTGCAGGTATTTCTCCGCCACAGATCTGCAGAGTGGTTATCATCAGCTAAAAGTACCAACAGACAATCAGCCAAGAACAGCATTTACAGTTTCTTCAGGACAATACCAACATTGACGTATGCCATTTGGATTAAAGAACGCTCCAGCCAAGTCTCAGCATTTGTTGGATGGAGTTTTGAAAGAATTATAGCCAAGACAATGCATGGCATTTTAGGATGATATATTTGTCTTTGTAAAGGACATGGAAGAACATGTGCTATGGCTATGGGAGGGTGTTGAAGTGATCACCTGCCACCCATTAACACCCAGCATAGAAAAGTGTCTCTTGACATTACAGGAAGTACAATACTTAGGACATGTGATGACTTGTACAGGAGTCCGGATGGAGTTTAAATTGCTAAATGCCATATGGGACTTCCCAACACCACATACAGGCAAGGACTTACAATCTTTTTTTAGGCTCAGCAGATTATTAGAGAAAGTTTGTAACAAAATTTGCAGAGATAGCACAGCCTCTCACTCACCTACTGAAAAAAGGAGTGATGTTTCATTTGTGACTGGAGTGTGAAGATATGTTTGGTGAACTGAGAGAATTCTTGATAACTCAACTGATATTGGTTTTTCCAAATCATGAGAAGGAATTCTTATTAACATGTGATGCAAGCAATCATGTCTTGGCAGACAGCGCAGAGCATCTGATCACATCAGCTGAATAAACCAGAAGAAGTTACTTTAGTGCAGAGAAAGAAATACTGAGTCTCACCTAGAGCATACAATATTTTCAATGTTATTAATGAAGTAAGAAATTTAAAGTAATAACTAATCATGCAGCATTACAATGGCTATCAGGTTTGAAAGATCCATCAAGTAGCTAAACGTGGTGAATTTTATTTTGAGGTCATACATCACATGGTAACATGGATGGCCTCAATTGAAATGTTTGTGTGTTGCGAAGAGTGGATGACACCACTGCAGAATGACAGAAAGCACAAGCCCAAGATGAAGACCGTAAGCTATCTGCAATGCAGCCACAATTTATTGTGTACAACAAAATTCAGACCTTATGCTGTGGTTCTGGCAAGCTGCAGGAAGAAGTACTGAAAACAGGAACACAATCGTGTATTAGCTGGCTGCAGAGGTCGGAGAACACAGAATGATGTATAGCCAAACAGTATTGATGGTGAACACATAGGCTGGAAGTAGAACAATAGGAGAAGAACTGTGTGCCATGTGCATAGTGGGCTTAATTGAGTCATCGGTGTATTCCAGTGCAAAGATTACCAGAAGCTAGTTAACCATTAGAAATGATCATTCTGGGCATAGCAGGTCCATTTGGGCAAATCTCGGCAGGGAATCGCAATGTACTTACGACAGATCACTCTTCTTGCTACATGGGAATGGTAGGTTTCCCAAATTAGCAAGCCAAAACAATGGCTCAGACCATGGTGAATAATTGATTGTTGAAGTTTGGTGTTCCAGAAAGATAAATTATGAACCAGGGAACGAATTTCATGTCAGAGTTAATGAAGCAACTTCATCATTTATTATGAATTCATAAACTGAGGGCAAGCGCATTACACTTGCTAGCAAATGGGAGAACAGAGTGCACACATTGGACAGTAGTGAAGACTTAATTAATTATGTCAACAGTAAGAATACAGACTGGGACATGCTATTACCCTATGTCGTGGCAGCGTATAATTCTGAGGTTCACAAGAATATGGGCCTCTCACCATACAAGATAATACACGGCCAAAAGGATTCTATCATCATTCAAGGTCATGATGCCTAAAATATTAATAAATGGGGAAATCTCTATGGAATTTCGCAAGCCAGATACAAAGTCAATGGAACATAAGGAACAGATGAGGCAATGTAATACCAAGTTATTTATTTACTGCCAATGGAGTAGGTGACATTAATGAGCCCTTATACACTGCAGGGAAAAACGAAAAAATTCTTTACTCGTTATCAAGGTCCTACCAAGTAGTCGAGATGACCCCTCCATTAAAGGAGGAACTGTAGCTATCTACTCTTACAACAATCACCAAGATGGCCATATCTGACCCTTTCAGTGTGTGCCACAACATTTTACCATAATTACCTGCATCAACCCCAACATATGGGGAAGGCAGTAGGAAGGGGAAGGTGGTATAGCAAGAGTGTGAAACGTAACAGGCCATGAAGACCCACTTAAAACGAACATTTTCCAGTCGAATTCATGATCGGACATGTAAACAAAATATGTAATTCGTCTGAAAAAATTACAGCTACAAAACTAACTACTACATTACAATTACCGTAAAGTATAGAAGCTCTGTAAATGAAGGGAACATTTTCCATGAAGGGAGCATCTAGTAACTAATAAAATATGAAAATGCATTATTATAATTTCGTATTCGAGAAGTTCTGCTCGAATAAAATAATGGACACAAACCAATATAGGATTGTATTTGCTGTTCTGGAGCAAACATACGTTTATATATGTATTTTCAGTTTTTATATGTTAATTTTAATTGTTACTTAATCAAAAAATCATTTTACACAATGTCGAGGATTGTTAAGAAAGTATAAATAGTTACAGCTATGTAGTCAGGGGAGGTCAGTACTTTGTGAGTATTTGGACAGAAAGCATGTAGCTTGTTGAGTAAGATTCATTTCATTATTGTAAGTATGTTACTACTTATTTCAGTTTTGTCGAGAAGTTTTGATTTACTTTGAGACCGTAATAAATATTCTGCTGAAACATTATACTGGATTAAATATTCATTTAACTTTATAGTTAAATTTTATAGTAGCTATAAGAATCCAGGACTACGGCTGTGACAGATCGTCTGCAATGATAAGCACACAACCTTAAATCAAACTAATTCATAGTAACATATTAAGTGCAATCTACATGCATGTTGCCTTAAGCGTTAGGATCTAGAGTTACGCTGCTGTAAAAGCAAAGAGACAGTGTCTTAAAAATTTTGGAGTTTTATCAGCTGCACTTTTTTGTCATGCATCATGGTAATAAGAATATGGGAAGCAAATGATGTACAGATGGTAAAGGGTTTTTGGTCTTCTTTATATAATATATATTTAACCTGAGAGTTCACAAAAGTCTTTGAGCATTTGGGTGGCTTTATCTATGTACAGCTGCTGAATGACAGGTGACAAGTAACAACGTTAATTTGTTAATTTTAGTGTTGTGGTATGTTAACAGTTGATTTAGGGATACTATGGGGGCTGTTTATTTGAACCGATCCTGATTTCTTGTTAGTGTAGTAATTTGGGAGTTTGTTTCATTTTGCAATGAATTTCAGAAGACAGTGTACAATGTTTGTTTATTTTGATGTATAAATATAGTGTAAGTAAAGTACAGCTATGATTATTTTCAGGTTTTATATTTATATGAAGCACTGGGAAGTGACTCACAGCTGACATGTAATGCACCATTGGGGATACAATGGTGGTTCAAACCACCATATATATCTCTAAGAGGAAGCAGTTTCTCAAGGAACACGTGTGGGAGGATACCCATGGGACAGCCTCACACCACAACCTTATTTCCAGAGGACAGGACCTCAATGGGTATACTGGGTGTATGATCCATTTGTAATTATCACAACTTGCCAAAATCAGGGAGATTAAAAGGGAGCAGAACGCTTAAATTACAGGACAGTGAGATACCTTTGAATGGAACTCGTCATTTTGGGACCAACTTTTCAGTTTCCAGCAACCATAACGGGTACCATGGCTCCAAATGTAAAATAGCCTCTATTGTTTATGCCTGATACGCTTTTGAAAATAATGCAATCTAGAAACTTGACCTACCAGAATACACTGTATACTACACTACTCAGCTCTCTTAGAGAGTTTATAGCCACACAGTATGGGTGCATTACTGTAGAAAAGATATTCCATCATATTCAGCAATACCGAAGCAGGTACCAGCACTGAGTGATGGGAACAGGAATTTCGTCCATGTGAACCATCTTAATCCCAGTGCTCATTAGTATAGTCTGAAAGTAACAGAAATTTCATTGTCTTAAACTGTCTTAATCCCAGTTCTCACTACTATAGCACACATCTGTCAGTGGTAGCGAATCATCCGCCTATCTGAGTCACCAATCCGTTACGTAGTAACCACCCAAGGTTTCAACAACTGTGTGTGTACCAGTCACCATGTACTTTGTGATGGAGTGAACATGTGCTTCATAGTCACTTATATGAGTGGAGGCAAGCTCATGTCACAACATGGCTCTCCAGAGCACTCAGCCCTTAGCAGCATTTGACTTTGTAGTATGACTGGTTCTGGGACTTGACAGTTCCCACACCAGCCATCAGTCCAATGTGGGGCCCTGCAACTCCAATTTCATGCAACCACACTATCAGCTAGCTGGAGTTACACACGCCGCTGCTAAACCTGATGGTTCAGAGTCACAAGCCAGTGCCACTATGTGGTGACCTCAACTAAGGTGTCTTTGTCTGGGAATCCAGGCATCTCAAAAAGGGTTCTAGGTTTAACGCTGGCATCTCCACACCTGATCTGCTGTTCATGGCCACCAATGTGTGAGCCCACTGGATGCCAGGGGTGGTTTCCTTGTGTCAGCAGGGATGCTTCGCTGGCCACAGCTCTTCCACTGGAGCAACACCTACCACTGCATGGTCATGAATGACCACTGGATGTTATGCCGAGGTAAATCCCCACTGTCTGGCTGGCCCCACACAACACCAAAATACGGTCAACAATGAACATTCAAAGCGGATGAGCAGTTCCACAATTTCTCATTGTGGTATTGGTACATCACAACCCACAGTTCCTGCACACACCTTTCTGTGACAGAAACGAGTGTCTTGGCTTGTAGTGGTGTCTGTATTGATGGTATCATTACTGTAGCTAGATTTATCTGCCCCATGTCTATTGATTGCATTTTATTTATATGCCCATTCCCCTTCAACTGAACTGCCTCTTGTTATATTCATTAACACAGTACCTACAGCCTCGTAGAACTTTAAATACAGTTCAACATTCCTCAGTATTTCAGTACTCCATCTCTTTACACAATCATTCTTTCTGGTGATTCTCTTAAAAACTTCAACTTTCTTTTCATCATTACTAAACTATGATCAAGTCTGTACTAACTAGGTATGCCTTGCAATACAGTAACTGATTTAAAATTATATTAATAAGGTTTTAATGTGTATACCAATGCCAGAATTTGCAAAAAAGTTCAGTTGGTCTGTCTGCATTTCACTATCAATTGGTCCATTAATTCCAGAACTTAAGCCCAATGTAAGACAGAAATAACAACTAAAAATTTAAAACACACACCTAACACAGTCAAGAACCACTATAACCAACTGTCGGAATCCATAAATTACCTAGGGAAAAATCGTGGTAAATTAAAATAAGTTTGTACATTTAACTTACCTGTCCAATGCTCTTCTCCGAGCTTACTTCGATACTCTTGACGTGGGAGCAAACTGCTCCTCACAATTTCTGTATATTTATCAGAGTAATTTTTTCTGAGGTAGTGGTCTGATAAAACCTGAAGAATACTTGTAATCAAAACTGAGCACATTATCCTTGGAACTCCTAGTGAAAAGAAGAAACATGAACTAATTTTAAAAAGAAACCAAAAATATTAATTTGAAAATGAAAAGTCTCTGAACATCTGGTAACAAAGTATTATGCAGTTATTTTAGTTGATTTGTTCACAAACATTTTTTAAAAAATGCTCAAAATCATTAGTGCCTCCAGAATAAAGCTCACAACACAATACGCATTACATTGGGGGGGGGGGGGGGGGGGGGAGATTTTTTCAAAGAAATCCTGTAATGTGTTACATCAAACTCACAACTCATTTGGTGAAACAAAGGAAATAGGAGTGTCAAGGATAGGGACCACCAAAGATTGAGGCTGGCGAGGTTTTCAGAAAAGCTGGTAGTGGTGTGGCAGGCTCCAGATGGCACAGACTGTCAATCACTGAAGTGAAGCACGTTGTGTTGTACAGCATGTTCAGCAATTGGATGGTCCAGCTGCCTCTTGGCCACAGTTTGTCAAATGGCTATTCATGTGTAAAGACAGCTTGTTGGCTGTCATGCCCACATAGACGCAAGCACAGTGGTTGCAGCTCAGTCTGTAGATCACATGACTGCTTTCACATGTAATCCGGTAATCCAGCCTCTGATGGGATAGGTGGTGCCTGTGATGGGTTGCAGCAGATGGCGATGGGAGGATTATAGGACAGACCTTGCATCTATAGTCTGTCCAAAATTTCTTTAGGATTGATGGCAACGATCAAAGTGGTGGTGGTGGTGGTGGTGGTGGTGGTGGTGGTGGTGGTGGTGGAGGGGGGGGGGGGGGGGGGGGGAGTGGAGAGCACGCAAGAGGCCCATGTCAATTTCTGCAAATACCACGCTATCTGCAGCCACTGCATATACCTGAAGCCTCCAGACCTTCAACCCCACACCACAACACTTCCTGCTTTATGTGCAGTTAGCTTACTGTCCTGTGTGATAGTTGCACCATATGATTTTGTGTGTTTGTTGTTACAGTTGTAGTCATTATTCTTTTATTTGTTGTTACTGTTATTCATTGTTACTGTTATTTTTGTTATCGTTATACATTGTGTGGTACTGAATGACATCAATTTGTAGTTCATCAAAAGTTATAAACGAAAAGTTCAATGTCGTTCTCTTGGCCTGGGTATTGCAATATGAGGGCAGTCAAGAGAAATGGTATGCATCTATGTGCCTACTTTGAGAATGAAAAACTTGATCAGGGTGTATGTGAAAATATGGGAAAAAGCCAGGAATTTCTTCATCTGGAGGAAAAAAAAAAAAAACATGGGAATTTTTCATTGTTTTAGTTTTCAGTTTAATTGTTGTAATTTTGACTGGTAAGAACTGATACTCTAACAAAGAATTTTACTTTAGCCTATTACTGAAAGAAGAACAGCAGCATTAAAACATAAACAACAGAATAACATCAAAATAAAACTTCAGTTGCAAAGAAAATATGCCATTTACAACAAAACATAGCGCACACAAACAAGCGTCTGCCAACAGCAAAATGTGGCAAAGACTACACGATAATTCGTAACAACAAACTGCTTTCAATGCATCTTTCTCATGGGCCTTGTTCAAAGAGTGTGACATCACAACTGTTCTACAAATCACGGTAAAATACTGTGAATGGTGCTTTCACGAGTGTCACTTTCAAAGTAAATTTCATTTTAAGCAAGATGAATTATGTTAAGTGTGAAATTTTCTTAAAACATGGAGCATTAGAATCTAAAGCAAAACTTAACACTGAGGTCCAGGCACTTAGGAAAATTTGAGGCCCAAAAGACCAGCTATTTATGCCATTATTTAAAATTTTACTGGCACATTTGTGTTTGATGTATCTTAAAAGGTAACACACTAAGAAAGACTAAGTTTCAAGGTTAGTTAATCATATTTATTCTAATTATTTCACAGCTTACAAATTATGCAATAATGACAGCAAAAAGCATAATTATCCTTCAAAAAAAGTACAAGGCGAGTTCTTGGGCTATTTCACACGTAACTGGTTTTTCTATGGAAAAGTTGAAGTGCTCAACAGAACATGTATTCAGCCACGATACCCACAAAATGTGAACTTTATAATTGTGCTCGCCTCAAATATCCTGCTACTTAATGATAATGTTGCTATTGGCTGTCTACATCAAGTGTCCTATGTTCTGAACATCTGATTTTGACATTGGCTGGTGAGATCACATGACTGCGATTGGCTGACAAAAGGGCATTGCAATCTCAATAATAGTGCTTTGGAAGCTACCATGCTGTATTTGGTGAAATTTATGTTTAAATTTCCATAATATAAAAACATACAGTGTATGTGTTGCTACACATGAAAGATGTTTCCAAAATGTGTTTGTTTTGGCTGGGCTTTGTTTCCTAAAGTGCCAGGAAGTACTATGCTGGTGTATAAAACCTTCGGCATTCAAATGATTGATAAGTTTTACAACACTGAGGGAAAGTATATTGTCACCTAACATGCAAAAATGTACTTTCCCTTGGGAAAAAGTGTATTTTCACAAAGTAAATCTGTATTTGCACAAGGAAAAAGTGTATTTTTAATCGGGAAATCCGCAAAAAATATGGATTTTTTTTCTTGTCTGTGTATAAACCCTATTAATGGTGGTCTGCTGCTCATGGCTAACAAAGTAATCGACAGAACTGCTGCTGCTGTGAGTATAAACAAAGAACAGTTGTGAAGATTGGGAAGGAAATGTATGACAAAGAAAAGGAAGCTGAAGAACCATTGAAACTTAACACCCTTGGAAAAAAAAAAGTCATCTGAATAAGAAGGTTACCAATATATATTCACTTGCAGAGGATGTGATTCGTCATCATGTTTATCATTATGGTCACAGGAAGGAACAGCCGACACTCAGGAAGTTACAGGTCACACTTAAAGAATCAGGACTTTTTCAAGGCAGTCTCATATCCTTGACACAGTTTTACACAAGCTAGGCTTTCACTATGGACATTTCTGTGGGCATAAGCTTTTGATGGAGAGGGAGGATATAGCTGCAAGGTGATATTGATTTTCAAGGGACATCCATAGCATAAATATGAAGGAAGTGGTGTAACTTGAGGAAAGATGGGTCATTTCTGGTCAAATTGTGAAGCAGAGCTGGACAGATGACACAGCTAAAGGAACAATGGCAATGCCTTCTGACAAGGAGGGGGCCAACATCTTCTTCATGCAGGCACCTCGCAAGGGTTTCTTTCAACCAGTCTCCTGCTTTTTAACTCAAAGATAACAGGAGATTTTCATGAAGAAATGAACCACATTACATTTACAAAGTGGTTTGAAGATTCATTCTTAACAAATCCTGAAAAACCATCATTAACTTTTCTGGGCAATGCTCCTTAACATTCAGCAGTTGTTGATATAGCACCTACCATGGCAAACCAAAAGGAGGAAATGATCGATTGGCTTCAGCATTGTAAATTTGGCGTAAGTGGTAACCTTAAAAAGGTGGTGCTTATGGAAAACTTATCTCTCCATAAGCCACAGTTACCCCTATATGAAATCAACAATCTGAAAAGAAATTAAAACATGGGTATATTGTCACTTGGCTACCACCTTACCTCCGCCATTTCAACCCAATAGAGTTAATACAGGCCCCATATTAAAGGTTACATTGCCAGCAATAGCAATAAATTTACACTCTTTGTAGTCAAAGTACTCACAAGAGCGGCTGTCAGGAATATCACCTCTGAAGATAGAAAGAAAGCCATCAAACATAGGTGGAGCATAATGGAAAGAGCACAGCAGAATGAAGATCTTTTTTGAAAATTCAGTGGAGGAGAGGTGAAATTTCATTAAATGACAACAGTGACAGTGACACTCCTAGGATCTGTCATAGGGATGACAGTGATATCAGTGCAGATTTTCCATTAACGCCTGTAGAAATGGAACACAGGTGAACTCGGCTACATGTTTGGCATGTGCAGTTTACATCTGTATGTACCCATTTAACAAAATTATATCATCGTAAGTTTCAAATTTTTAACAGAAGGTCTTAATAGCAAGTAATTCCAAAGGAAGTTGGGGAATTCAGTCTGTATCAGACAAAATAAATATTACTGTTTGCAACACAACTGCTGTACTACAGAGGCCCCGTTATTTTTGTGTCACTTTTGTTCTCCGTAAACAACAAAGGTTTAAGATACATTTCCCACTTCATTTTTTGTTGTGTTAGAATTAAGTAGATGGATCATAAAAAAACTAATAACAATTTCACTAAAAACCTACAGCGAACTGTTTTTTGTGTAGAAACTGTACGGGTGACCAATTAGTGGTTGACGCATGAGCGAACCCATTGTGCATCATACTTAACTGAAATTACCTCACATTAGAGGTTTCCAACTGAGATATGGTTTCAAACACATGAAAATATAACGTATTCTTAAAATGTCATTTGATTTGTGTATTCACCTGACTTTGGTAACAAAAAAGTTTCCCCACATGTCAAAAATTTGGTAATGCCATGAGAAAATGCATTTTCATAAACAGTCCCTATATCTCCTTAATAATTTGTTGCTGCACATGAAACGAAAATCAAAACATAGTGTAACTTTTCCAGAACACATTCATGCAATTTCCATGTTTATGAAGTGAATAGTTTGCCTGTTTGAGAGAGCTAAATGAAAATTAAGATTATGCATGTGTTCTGTGCAAGATGTGGCAACTCTGTTCCGCACTTCCATGTGCTCCTGCTGAAAAGACAATCCTAAAGTAGTTGTGGACAGATTATAACACTACTGCACAGATACGAGAGCCATGAGCCAAGGAGTTGGGAGGAGGTATGGACTAGGGATGGACAGGGATATTGTGGAGGTTTGGGGCCATTGCATTTTAGGCCACAACGAGTAGTAGTCCACGCCCCAGTGGAGAATGCGAATCAGTTGCTCCAGCCCTGAGCAGTACTAAGTCATGAGGAGAGTGCTCCATAGTGGTTGGATGATGGGAATGTGGGATGTGGTAAGTAACTGGAGAGACAAGGCACAAGGTCGAGAGGGTAATTTTGGTCTTTGAACGACTCAGAAGGGTCCTTGCTATATCTGGAAAGGGACTGCTCGTCACTTGAGATGTGATGGCCAATGGGTAGCTAGACTTCATGGAAGGAATTTCTTGCTATGGAGTGGTTGGCAGGTATTGCTGGTAGTTGGTAAGTTTGATGTGGACGGAGATTTTGATGTCATTGTCATCTTTCAGGTGGAGGTCAACATCAAGGAAGGTAGCTGGTTGGTTTGAGGAGGACCAGGTGAAGTGAATGGGGGAGAAGGTGTTGTGGTTCTGGAGGAATGTGGATACGGTGTCCTCTCCATCAGTCCAGAAAACAAAGATACCAATGAATCTGAACCAGGTGAGGGGTTTGGGCATTAATAGCAACAAGCAAGGTGCTGTGTGGTAAAGGAATAGAAACTGTGGAGGGTCAGTGGAGGAAATGGTTGGTGTCTTATACAGGAGGGTAGGTTGCCAATAACAGGCTGAAGGTGCTGGTCCACAGCAGCCCAGATTCTCTCAGTGGGGGTACAGTAACAGGGCATCATGGTGCATCTTTGGGTGCTTGTGTTTATGGACTTTAGCAAGCATGTAGATTGTAGAACGCAGGAGCAGAGTCAGGGGAGAGGCTGTAGAATAAATCCAAGGATGGTAGGAGACTCTGGTGATCCTGATTGATTTCTGGAATGAGGCTACTGTGGCAGGGTTAGTAGGTGAATGAATCTATCAGCTGGCAGAGTCCTTCTGCCAGGTAATCCCAACAGTTCAAAACCAGAGTGGTGGAGCCTTTGTCAGCAGGTAAGATTATAAGGTTGGTATCAGTTTTTAGGTGGTGTATTGCAGTTCTTTCTGGGCATGTAATGTTCGTTTCCATGTTGAGGGATCTCTGGAATGATGGTTAGGCAAGGTTTGAGGATAAGAAATGCTTGAATGGTGACAGGGGGTAGTTTGGGGGGGGAGGGGGGCCAGTAAGGGGTGGATCATGGTTAGATGGAGAAGTGAATTGAGTCAAACAGGATCCAACATTGGTTTTGTGTTGAGTCCCATTGGTAGGGCTGGTAGCGAAAAAATATTGCCATTGTAGGGTGGGGGAGAAGGAGAGAAGATCGTTAACAAGTCCAGCATGTTTGGATTTGGGATAGGGACAAAAGGTAAGGCCTTTGGAAAGGACTGATACTTCTGTGTGACTAAGGCTTTTGGGGGAAAGGTTCATGAATATGTTATGGGTCTGTTTAGGTTCTGCATTTTGTATGGCAGTGGGAGGGAGTTTCTGAGGGTGTGGTACATAGTAAATGTAGTAGATCGACGAGGCAAGGTTTCGTCAGCTACGAGGGGATGTGGGAGAAGTTTGGAGGCTGTTGTAGAGATGGTGGATAGTGGCAGTTCAATGCAGGAACAGGAAGTGAACAGGTTGGAGAATTATTTGACGTGATGATGTGCTTGCTGTTCTAGTTGCTGGAGGGCAAGAGTTTCAATGTGAGAGATGGGAAACAGGAATTTGGGACGGCAGAGCAGGAGAATTTTCCGAATGGACAGAAGGTACTGCAAGGATGTTTGGGCCTAATTTGCATGGTTTGCAGGACCACATTGGTGACAGCTATGGACTGGGCAGAATTTGAAGAGAGAGAAATTGTGGAAGGAGGAGTTGCATCTGGGGATGGGTAATTTGATTGTAAGGCCACTGGGGTGTTTCTATGAACTAGGCAACAACGCAGGAGCAGCATGAGACTGGGTTCTGGCTAAGGATAAGTAAACTTTTCTGTATTGGCACAAACGGGATAAGGAATAAAATGTGTAAAAATTTATTAATTATGCAAAAATACATACAAAAACCGGTAAAAATAAATGAAATAGATAAAAAATGTTGGGAAAAATCATAAAAAGGACAGAATGGATGAAGCATGGGGAAGAATGATGTAACCTGAGGAACTATGACTGATAGTGAAAGGCAAAAACAAAATAAAATCGATATGAAAACACAGTGAGATCATAGAGAAAAGTAAATGAAAACACACTGTGGGATGCAGGTTCGTGAGCGGATATGCATGAAGTGATTGGACAGCAGATGTGAATGGATTAGGTAAGGTTAGTATGTGCATGCTGGAACGAGAGAAGAGATGAGAAATAAGAATGGAGGTCAGAGTTAGGTAAAGGTTCAACAAAACAAGTTCGCGTGGCATAAAAAGGTACAGAAAATATCACGGGATAATAAGCAATAGTGAACAGGACTTTTGACAGATTTGAAGGTCTTGGCTTAATTACATTGGTGGGAATAAAGTGAGACACAAGACGCTGCACCAACAATCAGAGCAGTCACATAGTCATGTGTTGTGCGCAGTGAAGACGGTTGACACAGAGTGAATTCAAAGGTAATAGCAGTGTATATGGCTACAACACTAGGAGAAAGGAGGATCTTCACTACTCAAGGTTAAATCTAACTTTGGCTCAGAAGGGGGTAAATTATTATATATATAAAAACAAAGATGTAGTGACTTACCAAATGAAAGTGCTGGCAGGTCGACAGACACACAAACAAACACAAACATACACACAAAATTCAAGCTTTCGCAACAAACTGTTGCCTCATCAGGAAAGAGGGAAGGAGAGGGAAAGACGAAAGGATGTGGGTTTTAAGGGAGAGGGTAAGGAGTCATTCCAATCCCGGGAGCGGAAAGACTTACCTTAGGGGGAAAAAAGGACGGGTATACACTCGCACACGCGCACACACACACACACACACACACAAACCTTCCAAACCTTGTGTGTGTGTGTGTGTGTGTGTGTGTGTGTGTGTGTGTGTGTGTGTGTGTGTGTGTGTGTGTGTGTGTGTGTGCGCGTTGTCATTATTCAATACTGGATTTACTATTGTTAGACACATCTCATTAAGTAAATTAAACAGAGCCAAACAAAAACTGCCTGTAAGGATGCACAAAGCTTTGATTACTGTTCTATCTACATAACAAACACAGTCTATCAAGCAAGGTAATACATTAAACTCCCAGTACCATGACTTAACTACATAAGACAAGATCCTTCTTTATGAGGTGAAGCAAGAAAAGAGGGAAGACCAATCAATGAAATAAGAATAACCAGAGCAGCCAGGCAGACTTTCTTCACTGTTTCATCTTCTCTCTTTTCTTATCCAAGGTTTGATGTGACTTTACTTCTCCTCACACACCGGTACAACTTAACTTTTGCTTCTCAGGCACAAACAACTCAACAGTTATCAAATTTCTGAGATTTAACTGCACTACTTAAATTTATTTGTACTACAGTTCTTCTTGTTTTATCACATATTAATCACTATCACTAGGAAACAAGATGGCTAGTTATATCACAGCAGTGTGCCACTGACAGGTTGGTGTGCATGGGAAAGCATTCTGATTTGATATTCCTTTTTAGTGCGGGGTTCCCTTGCTGTAATGCTAGGATTCACAAAGTAGAACTACTAAATACAATATCTTGTTTATACCAGTATTAAAGTGATTATGGCACATAGAAAGGCAGTGTACATACTGCATAAACGATTAGCTGATGTAATAATGCTTCTGTTCAATCTGCAGCTAAAATCACCACGACAGAAGACACATTTAGGGCACGGCAAATGAGAAATACAGGTGTTGAAGAACTTGGTAACTGATTATAATTATCAACTCCAACAGTAAATAATTGTGTTTATAATTAAGGAAACAGAGTGAGCTTCATAAATCAAGCAGCAGTTTCTACACTTGAATGAATAATGTTGTTTTTATTGTCCTTATTGCAGATTGGAAAGACAAAATCGTTTAGTACTATTATGTACGTGAATTACATTGTTAGCAACCAGTTACATTATTTAGGCCTCAAAAGGTTAACGTACAAATAAAGAGCCAAGCTAAGCATAACTCAGTGTACATACGGCATATTAGGGCATGGTCAGCATGCCATATCCATGTCTCATTTAAAATTACAAAAAATAATGATGATGTGGTCATTATACATTAAAGAAATATTCTATACAGGCTCAAGATAGGGACAGATTATTTGTTATATCAACGGATAAATCATTATGTACAGATACATCTGTGGCAGAATTGTGAACACTGACATTGTATGTACATGTGTAATGGACCCAAAAGCTGATTTGCAATTAGGAAGTCAACAATCACAGACAAAAATGTATGCAACAAACTTCTGCCATGTTTATGACATTTAATGAATGAAAGCTTGGCTGTATAAGTTATCATTTTAGATATAAAACTCAAGACGTGAAGATTCTACCAATCAATGTAGTGTGGTAAACAAGTCCTATTATAGGTAACAACGGTCACTGCTATGCACATGGCATGTTAGTAGACTATATTATCTTCCTCTCCTAAAATCCCCAAAGTCTGGCATATGGAGGAATTTGGTATGTGAGAAGCTCTCCTACAGAATGATGGAAGAGTATTGACTTTCTGCTGTTGTTTGCTCATCAAATCAAAATATCACAGCTACCTTAAATAAAATAAAGTTACGATAATCTTTACAGGTGCTGATGTTTACTTTGACTGGAATAAGGATAGAAGCACAAGGTACAGTGGCAGATAAAGTAGACGTACAGTGCATCCACACACTGTGACTCTGAAATCTATGAACAAGCGGGCACAGCCAAACGAGCACCACATGACCATACGCAGCGAGCATGGAGACATGTAATTGGGTTAGGTAGTATTGGGGTTACTGCTGAGCTATCCCAAGCAAACCTCCACCCCACTCTTGCGCCATATATTTCTCTCAGGTGAAGCCACCCCTTGTGAAGACAAGGAAAACCAAAATTGAAGAAGGAGGCCACTTTCAGAACATTTGATTGTGTACCATAGTGCCTCTGGAGTTTAAGACAGTATGTCTGTCACAGAAAAAGGTCAACATTTCATGTACCCTGTACTATTTTTTACATGTCATGACTTCTGAGATAACTGTTTCAGCCGTGTTCACCACAATGTTGAAAGATCCATCAAACCTGGAAGAACAACTCTTTTTCAGTAATTAAGGGAGCACTTTGTCCTAAGGAAAAAACATTTCTCAAGTTGTTAATTATACAAGAACCATTACCCAAATGAAAGATTATGGAGTAACCTAAGATGATCTCTCATTACTATGTAAAGCATACTCAAATTACATATGTAATCGAACTAATCCATATGCCACAAAATGTATTGTTCGCAATTAAACTAAAATGGTTGTCTCATTAGGGATTGAGGAAATCCACACAATGCAAAAACATTAGATTTCACCGTGGCTTAATATTTCTTATCTGTTGTCTTTCATTCTTCAGTTGACACTTTAGCTCAGTTTACAGGAATACACATAATGAATGTGCGAGTACAGGTCGTAGACACGTGGTTGACGACATATGGAAGTTTAGGTCTGGCCACGAGTCATGCCAAACGGTAAGGCGACCGATCGCGATAAGCGGGAAATACAGGTTAGTGCCCTGATCCGGCACAGATTTTTATTGTTGTCATTTCATTCTACAGCTGAAGGTAGTCATTCACAATCGCGAATTCACTTGATACGTTTCGGAACGGCTGTGGTCGCCACAGTGCATCGTCATCAGAATAACAAAGGCACTGCAATATCGTTAGCTCAGTTTACCTCCTTTGGGATAGTTAAGTTTATTGTTTACTGCTGTTTTTGGTGGTAGACTTTCATCTTGATTGATTTTTCCTATACATCACATAACTGATTTACCTTGTTATTTGAAGTTTTTACCAATTACTGTTGTTTTCCCATAGCAAAACTGCACAAGTTTTTTTCTCTCAATGGTTCTGAATATTTTTCGTAGTGCTGAATCTGAATTTCAAGTTTGCTGCCTTCTGGGAGGTCTACTTACCAATGAAAATTTTTTTAAAAAATATCAAAATTTTTGCACTTTCCACAGCTTTTCACTTGTATCTCAAAACCAATGTGTTTTTCGGAGATGACCATTCTATGCAAAATTAAAACAGATAAAATTATCTACAAAATGTACTTGTCAGATTTGATTTTATGATGAGCGGTATCAGTGCAAGAGTGCTCTGGAAAGCAGCCATTTTTTTGGTCCTATGACTAGAACATCAAAAAATGCTCACTCCCATACCCTAGAACTTGAAAAATATGCATATTATCAAGAAAAATTCTTACACCCGATGAAAGTGGATTAAATTTCCTGCAAAGGACATTTATAACATTCAGTTTTCTCATAAGAAAGAGAGAGCAAAGTGAAAATTACCAAAAATGCCCTCTGTGCCCTGCTCCTACCTGTCGATCTTTCATCAGCACTATACATTCAGTGTATTACACTTAAGAGTGGTTACTTTGAACGAATTGATAAGAAAGCTTGTATGATGAAAACACTAGCAAATAACATTTACAACTAATTAACTAATACTGAATAGAAAGATGGACATGAAATCTATATGTAGAATGTATGTGTGCGTCATGAAATGAGCAAATGTCGAGCCCAAGTCTGAGTCATCACTTCAAGCAGGTTCTCCATCTGGAAAAGAAGGCATTCAGTGGTATAACATGGATACAAAAGACAGGAGTTGTATAGTGAAGGATCGATTATGAAGATATAACTGTACTTATGTCAAATGTGGAGTTTTTTTTTACTTGTCTCTGTTTGTCTGTTGGTGGCCCAAGCAAAATTTGTTGGGCACTAGAAAGTCAAAGTGAAGGGTCTTGGGCACTGGGAGATTTTGGCAAAACAAGGACAGACTGATCACCCAACACATGATAAAATGCAGTGGAAGTGGAATCATCTGCATGTGGACAACTGATGATGCAGACACACTGATACTGCAGGCAGCAGAATCCCTGGCTTCAGCTCACATGAGTGTCGCAATTGGGGAGGGGGTTGACCTTATGGTCATAATGATGGGTCTCCCCCCAATATCTTGTTTCCTCAAGCCAGTGAAAGGTACTGCCCCTCAGTTTTTCTACCATCTGAGAAGTGCGGTGGAAAAGAAGAAGAGTGTTGCCAACCATATCCACACAATTAAATGATCTTTTAGCCAATTCATAGGAAATAATAACTGGTGCTGAGAAATTTCTGATTGCCCATTATTATGATCACCACACAACCGTGACATTCAACAAGCTGAGGTATAAGAAACATGCGACATCAGCCTACAAGGCATCAGCAAACATGGCTTCCATTCCTCCCACTAAAGCTTTCACTCAACAAGATATCTTCAGAGTTTTCCATCAGGTACCACAGTTTACCAGAAACTACTTGTATTGAGACCAGTGGGGGTGGAAGTTGACAAAAAATGAGTTGGCTCCATTGCCACACTGAAGTCTTCAGCTCCCAAGATATTCCTTCAGCTTATGAGATGCGACAATAAAGTAATGACACTGATATGTAAAAAAAATGTTGCTTACTGTTTTAGTCAAGTTTACAGTTGTCTCCTTCAAAGTAGTTCCCTTCTGATTGAACACACTTTTTCCAGCGCTTCTGCCGTTGATGGTAACATTTCTGGAACTCATCTTCTGTAATATCCTTCAAGACCCTCGTCACAGCTTTTTGGGCATCTTGTGTTGTTTGAAAATGGTGTCCCTTGACTGCCATTTTGACTCTTGGAAATAGAAAAAACTCGCACAGAGCTATATCTGGTGAATAAGGTGGCTCTGGTAGTAGTGAAAGTTGTTTAGAGGTTAAAAAATGCTGTTCTGACAGACCAGTATGGTATGGCGCATTATCGTGTTGCAGAATCCAATTATCAGTAATGTTGGCATGGACATGAAGAACTCTTTTACGAAGTGTTTCTAAAATTTCTTTGTAGTAATATTGGTAAACTGTTTGTCCATGAGGCATCCACTATTTATGAACAATTCCCTTGGAATCAAAGAAGATCTTCATCTTCAACATTCGTTCTGCCTTCACTAAACATTTTATGCCAAAGAAAAACTTGAGCTCAACATAACCTCCTCTCCAAAAGCCTTCTGAAGCTTACCGTAAGTTGTCGTCACTTTTTCACCCAATTTAATGCAAAAAGAAATGGCATACCGTTTCGCAATATTATGCGGTTCCATTTCCATGATGAGAGCCACAAACACGTGTTAACTTATTACAGCACAACTCATGACTGAGGAGTTGCATCAATGTGCAGCGTGGACCAGAAGCAGCTTATAGACCAAGGTCAAAGATATTTTGCCTATGCAAGCCTGCAGGGTTGACACATCTTGCAAAGAAAATCAGTCTCATTATTTTATTGTCGCACCTCGTAGATCCTGCATATGCAAGAGAGATTGCCAAGATCGGTATGGGTGTAGGCGAGCAGGACTGTTCTGCATGAAATTGTTGCAGCAATGTGAAGGTCCATGCTTTGATATATAAAGCAAAGACAGCCTGAACGAGCTCCTTGCATTGCAATACCAATGACTGAAGCAGCTGAAATGACAGAAGGTATTAATTCATGTAATGTTTTGTGGCATTATGCACCTTATTACCCCCCCCCCCCCCATGAACGATGGACTTTGGCATCTTGGCATTGGTGGGGAGGCTTGCGTGCCTCAGCAATACACATAGTCGTACCAAACTGGCCTTGATGTGCTGGTGCTGCGAACAGCTGAAAGCAAGGGAAAGCTACAGTGGAATTTTTCTCGAGGGCATGTAGCTTTACTGTATGGTTAAATGATGATGGCGTCCTCTTGGATAAAATATTCTGGAGGTAAAATAGTCACCCACTCGGATCAGGAGGACATTGTAATCACGAGAAACAAAACTGGCATTCTACGGATTGGAGCGTGGAATGTCAGATCCCTTAATCAGGCAGGCTGGTGAATACAGGGCTATAAATACAAAATCAAATAACAGTAATGCAGGAGTGTGTTAAATAATGAATAAAAAAAATAGAAATGCAGGTAAGCTATGACGAACAGCACAGTGAATGCATTATTGTAGCCAAGATATACATGAAGCCCATGCCTACGACAGTAGCAGAAGTTTATATGCCAAACAGCTCTGCAGATGAAGAGATTGAAGAGATGTATGATATGATTAAAGAAATTATTCAGAACATTAAGGCAGACGAAAACTTAAATAGCCCTGGAGGACTGGAATGTGATTGTAGGAAAAGGAAGAGAAGGAAATGTAGTAGGTGAATATGGACTGGAGGTAAGGAATGAAAGGGGAAGCTGCCTGGTGAAATTTTGCATGAAGCACAACTTAATCACAGCTAAGAATCTTGAATGAAGGTTGCATACATGGAAGAGGCTTGGAGACACCAGAAGGTTTCATATGGATTATATAATGGTAAGTCAGATATTTAGGAAGCAGGTTTTAAATTGTAAGACATTTCCAGGGGAAGATGTGGACTCTGACCACATTTTATTGGTTATGAACTGTAGACTGAAACTGAAGAAACTGCAAAAAAGTAGGAATTTAAGGTGATGGGACCTGAATAAACTGGAAGAACCAGAGGTTAAGGAGAATTTCAGAGAGAGTATTAGGGAATGATAGACAAGAACAGGGGAAAGAAATACAGTAGAAGAATAATGAGTAGCTTTGAGAGATGAAATGGTGAAGGGAACAGAGGATCAAGTAGGTAGAAAGAAGAGGGCTGGTAGAAATCCATGGGTAACAGAAGAGATAGAAGGGAGAAAATATAAAAGTGCAGTAAATGAAGCAGGCAACAGGAATACAAACGTCTCAAATATGAGATCAACAGGAAATGCAAAATGGTTAAGCAGGGATGGCTAGAGGACAAATGAAGGGATGTAGAAGCATGTATCACTAGGGGGTAAGATAGATATTGCCAGCAGGATAGTTAAAGAAACCCTTGGTAAAAAGAGAACCACCTGTATGAATATCAAGAGCTCAGATGGAAAACCCATCCTAAGCAATGAAGGAAAAGCAGAAAGGTGGAAGGAGTATACAGAGGGTTTATGCAAGGGCGATGTACTTGAGGGCAATATTACGGAAATGGAAGAGGATGTAGATGAAGATGAAATGGGAGGCACAACGCTGCATGAAGAATTTGACAGAGCACTCAGTCTTCAGGCCACGAGTGGCCCACAGGGGCCATCCGACCGCCGTGTCATCCTCAGAGGAGGATGCGGACAGGAAGGGTGTGGGATCAGCACACTACTCTCCATTTGACAGAGCACTGAAAGATCTAAGTCGAAACAAGGCCCTGGTAGCAGATAACATTCCATTAGAACTACTAATAGCCTTGAGAGAGCCAGTCATGACAAAACTCTTCCATCTGTTGAGCAAGATGTATAAGACAGGCAAAATATCTCAGACTTCAAGAAGAATATAATAATTCCAATCCCAAAGAAAGCAGGTGTTGACAGGTGTGAAAATTACCAAACTATCAGTTTAATAAGTCATGGTTGCAAAATACTAACACAAACTCATTACATATGAATGGAAAAACTGTTAGAAGCTGACCTCAGGGAAGATCGGTTTGGACCCCGTAGAAATTCTGGAACACGTGAGGCAATACTGACTCTACGACTATCTTCTAAGATCGATTAAGGAAAGCATTGGTAGACTTAGAGAAAGCTTTTGACAATGTTGACTGGAATACTCTCTTTCAAATTCTGAAGGTGGCAAGGATGAAACACACAGATCGAAAGGCTATTCACAATTTGTACAGAAACCAGATGGCAGTCATGAGAGTCGAGGGGCATGAAAGAGAAACAGTGGTTGAGAAGGGAGTGAGACAGGATTGTAGCCCATCTTCAATGTTATTCAATCTGTATATTGAGCAAGCAGTAAAAGAAACAAAAGAAAAATTTGGAGTAGGAATTAAAATACATGAAGAAGAAATAAAAACTTTGGGGTTTGCTGACAACACTGCAATTCTGTTAGAGACAGCAAAGGACCTGGAAGAGCAGTTGAACAGAATGGACAGTGTATTGAAAGGAGGATATAAGATGAACAACAACAAAAGCAAAGCAAGGGTAATGGAATGTAGTCGAATTAAATCGGGTGATGCTGAGGGCATTAGATTAGGAAACAAGACACTTAAAGTAGTAAATGAGTTTTGCTATTTGGGAAGTAAAATAACTGATGATGGTCAAAGTAGAGAGGATATAAAATGTAGACTGACTATGGCAAGGAAAGCGTTTCTGAAGAAGAGAAATTTGTTAACATTGAATAGAGATTTAAGTGTCAGGAAGTCCTTCCTGAAAGTATTTGTATGGAGTGTAGCCATGTACAGAAGTGAAACATGGATGATAAACAGTGTAGACAAGAAGAGAACAGAAGCTTTTGAAATGTGGTGCTACAGAAGAATGCTGAAGATTTGATGGGTAGATCACGTAACTAATGAGGAGATACTGAACAGAATTGGGGAGAAGAGGAATTTGTGGCACAACCTGACACAAAGATGGGATCGGTCGGTAGGACACATTCTGAGGCCTCAAGGGATCACCAATTTAGTACTGGAGGGGAGTGTGGAGGGTAAAAATCATAGAGGGAGACCAAGAGATGAATACACTAAGCAGATTCAGAAGGATGTACGTTGCAGTAGTTATTTGGAGATGAAGAGGATTGCACAGGATAGAGAAGCATGGAGAGCTGCATCCAACCAGTCTCTGGACTGAAGATGACAACAACAACAACATGCACCTTTAGTGATCAATTTGTCTCTATCATAACATTAAACATTCAATTACAATTTATTTTCAGTTGAAGAACAACAACAACTTACTGTACCATCCACAGCCGCTGATAGTTCACCTGGGTCTTCCACTGCCAAAGGCCCTTCATCTGGTTCTTCTAGCGCCCAAAAAATGTTGCTATGTGTTGCCTGGGCCACCGACAGGCAAATAGAAAAAAGTACCTCCACATGTCACGTAAGTGCAGGCATTTCTTCAAACATCAATAGGTCACCTACACAGCTTCTCTGTCTCTTGTATGCATATTATATCACTAAATGCCTTCTCTTCCAGAACCTACTTGAAGTGATGACCCACTCTTGTGCACTTTACCAAATGCAGCTTCTTTCTATTCAATGTCATGTTCCTAATAAGTTGTAAATGTAGTTTGATAACATTTTCATCAAACAAACATTTCCATCAATTCATTCAAAACAACCTCTTAAGTGTAATACACTAAACGCTTAGTGCTGAAAAAGATCAATTGGTAGGTGGTGTCATTTGGCATTTTTGGTAATTTTTACTTTGCTCTCTCCCTTTTATGAGAAAACTGAATGATACAAACATCTCTTGGAGGAAATTTAATCTACTCACATGAGATTTGTGGGTTTTCAATGATAATATGTATATTTTTTGAGTTGTAAGGTGTGGAAATGGGCATTTTTTGACTGTTCACAGAAGGACCAAAAAATCACTGCTTTTCTGAGCACTCTAGTGCTGATACCACTTGTCATAAAATCAAACAAGACTAGGGTATTTTGTAGGAAATTTTGTCTATTTTAGTTTTTCACACGATGATCATTCTTTGAAAAACGCATAGGTTCACAACATAAGAGAAAAACAGATAAAAAGCGCCAAAATTTTGAGTTTTTTTGCATTTTTTGTTGTGAAGCCAATCTCCTACAGAGCAGTAAACTTGAAATTCAGATTCAGCACCCCAAAAATCATGTAGATCCGTTACGAGAAAAACTTCTGCATTGTTGTTGTTGTTGTTGTTGTTGTTGTGGTCTTCAGTCCTGAGACTGGTTTGATGCAGCTCTCCATGCTACTCTATCCTGTGCAAGCTGCTTCATCTCCCAGTACCTACTGCAACCTACATCCTTCTGAATCTGCTTAGTGTATTCATCTCTTGGTCTCCCTCTACGATTTTTACCCTCCACGCTGCCCTCCAATGCTAAATTTGTGATCCCTTGATGCCTCAAAACATGTCCTACCAACCGATCCCTTCTTCTAGTCAAGTTGTGCCACAAACTTCTCTTCTCCCCAATCCTATTCAGTACCTCCTCATTAGTTACGTGATCTACCCACCTTATCTTCAGCATTCTTCTGTAGCACCACATTTCGAAAGCTTCTATTCTCTTCTTGTCCAAACTAGTTATTGTCCATGTTTCACTTCCATACATGGCTACACTCCATACAAATATTTTCAGAAACGACTTCCTGACACTTAAATCTATACTTTATGTTAACAAATTTCTCTTCTTGAGAAATGCTTTCCTTGCCATTGCCAGTCTTCATTTTATATCTCCTCTACTTCGACCATCATCGGTTATTTTACTCCCTAAATAGCAAAACTCCTTTACTACTTTAAGTGTCTCATTTCCTAACCTAACTCCCTCAGCATCACCCGACTTAATTCGACTGCATTCCATTATCCTCGTTTTGCTTTTGTTGATGTTCATCTTATATCCTCCTTTCAAGACACTGTCCATTCCGTTCAACTGCTCTTCCAAGTCCTTTGCTGTCTCTGACAGAATTACAATGTCATCGGCGAACCTCAAAGTTTTTACTTCTTCTCCATGAACTTTAATACCTACTCCGAATTTTTCTTTTGTTTCCTTTACTGCTTGCTCAATATACAGATTGAATAACATCGGGGAGAGGCTACAACCCTGTCTCACTCCTTTCCCAACCACTGCTTCCCTTTCATGCCCCTCGACTCTTATAACTGCCATCTGATTTCTGTACAAATTGTAAATAGCCTTTCGCTCCCTGTATTTTACCCCTGCCACCTTCAGAATTTGAAAGAGAGTATTCCAGTTAACATTGTCAAAAGCTTTCTCTAAGTCTACAAATGCTAGAAACGTAGGTTTGCCTTTCCTTAATCTTTCTTCTAAGATAAGTCGTAAGGTCAGTATTGCCTCACGCGTTCCAACATTTCTACGGAATCCAAACTGATCTTCCCCGAGGTCGCCTTCTACCAGTTTTTCCATTCGTCTGTAAAGAATTTGCATTAGTATTTTGCAGCTGTGACTTATTAAACTGATAGTCCGGCAATTTTCACATCTGTCAACACCGGCTATCTTTGGGATTGGAATTATTATATTCTTCTTGAAGTCTGAGGGTATTTCGCCTGTCTCATACATCGTGCTCACCAGATGGTAGAGTTTTGTCATGACTGGCTCTCCCGAGTTTCAGGGAGAGCATAAGGAAACAATTGACAGGAATGGGGGAAAGAAATACAGTAGAAGAAGAATGGGTAGCTCTGAGGGATGAAGTACTGAAGGCAGCAGACGATCAAGTAGATAAAAAGACGAGGGCTAATAGAATCCTTGGGTAACAGAAGAAATATTGAATTTAATTGATGAAAGGAGAAAATATAAAAATGCAGTAAATGAAGCAGGCAAAAAGGAATACAAACGTCTCAAAAATGATATCGACAGGAAGTGCAAAATGGCTAAGCAGGGATGGCTAGAGGACAAATGTAAGGATGTAGAGGCTTGTCTCACTAGGGGTAAGATGGATACTGCCTACAGGAAAATTAAAGAGACCTTTGGAGAGAAGAGAACCACTTGTATGAATATCAAGAGCTCAGATGGCAATCCAGTTCTAAGCAAAGAAGGGAAGGCAGAAAGGTGGAAGGAGTATATAGAGGGTTTATACAAGGGCGATGTACTTGAGGACAATATTATGGAAATGGAAGAGGATGTAGATGAAGACGAAATGGGAGATAAGATACTGCGTGAAGAGTTTGACAGAGCACTGAAAGACCTGAGTCGAAACAAGGCCCCGGGAGTAGACAACATTCCATTAGAACTTCTGCATATTTGTTATGAAATCGGCTCTTTTGAACACCAAATGACTGGACTACATAGCTTTCCCTTAGGGGGCAGAGCAGCATTACTATACTACATGACTCCAGCCCAGTATATCATTTCTATGTAACACTGCTCCACATAAAACATATTATGAAGAATAATAACCAAAATTGTAGAATGCATTCTCTTCAGGAACATTAACATAAAGGAGGTGTTTGAAATCTGTGCCTCACAGATTCATCAATTGGACAAGGGGAAACAACACCAGTGAATCATTAGAAGCAGTTTGAAATTTTAAGACACTTTTCCAAAGCGACCAACAATGAACATATTACCTTCTTTACAAGTGAGGCCTAGGAAGGTAACCTCACCAGCAGGGGAGTGAAAGATACAAACCTCACCCAGGTCATACATAGAAAGAACTGCTACTGTATAGTAAAGTAGGTAACTGAAAGAAATATGCACTGAAATGAATAGAAATAACTCTTTTTATTCAGAGACAATAATTACAGTGAAGTTGCTATGATGGTCCCCTGAAAATTAAAAAGAAAAGAAGGGGGGGGGGGGGGGGGGGGGCGCATATGGTTCTCAATAGGGTGTGTGATCACTATGGACAGTAATGCATGCTCTGCAACCTCCTTCTATGCTGGCCACTTGGTCGGCAAGGATTCTTGTGGTATGTTTCATTCCTCCACCAGCATGGCTGACAATGTCTAAATGGTCATTGGCACATGTGGACATGCTGCAAAACACCTCCCCAATGCATCCCACATGTGCTCGATGGGCTTTTAGTTGGATGAATGGGCAGGCCAGTCCATTCGCCAAATATCCTATTGTTCCAAAAACTACTCAGCCTGTGCAGTTTGATGTGGTCACACATTGCCATTCACAAAAATTCATGGCTGAATGCACGTCTGAAAAGATGCAATTGGGTAAGGAATACAGTGTCACAATAATGTTGACTGCTGCATGTACTGTGTTCACAGATCTGGAGGTCAGTGAGACCATGCAACATTATGCCTTCCCATACCACAACATCTGGACTGCCAACAAAATAATGTCCAACAACATTCCCGGGTACATTATCTGTCTCTACCTCTCGTCATACGATGATAAATGATGTACCCAGGAACATTTTGTAGCAAAATTGTTTTGGTGGCCCAGATGTCACAGTATGGGAAAACATAATGTTGCATGACTATGCTGACCAAATCTTTGAACACTCTCCAGTCAATATTAATTGTAACACTGTACTACTTCCCCACGTGCGCCTTTTCAGGGGTGCATTCAGCCCTAACTTAATTTTTATGGATGATGATGTGTGACTGCATCAGACTGTGCAGGTGGAGCAGCTGTTGAAACGAGAGAATATTCGGTGAATAGACTGACCTGCCCATCCCCATAACTTAAATCCCATTGAGCAATTGTGAGATGAGTTAAAGAGACATAGTTCAGCATGTCCACAATCACTAAAAATCATCCAGCAGTTAAAATAGTGCTGGCAGAGGAATGGAATGTCCTACCACAAGAATTCCTTAAACTCGTTTCACACATCTAGTAAGGTTCACCACAAGTTTGCTAGATGGCACACATGGCTGCCAGCTAGCAGATGGGAGTGATGGCTGCCTCACATGCTGAACTCTAACATATCGTACAATTTGACTCTCAGTGTGGAACTCGTGCACCATAGAAAAAGACAGAATGATTATTCACAGAATTCCTTATATCTCGCAAACAGTTTCAGACATTGAAACAAGATTTTGGAAAATGATAGTACGCAAAGAGAAGAATGTTTCACCATATGATTAATATGTGATACTTCCATATCTACCACAATATTCAAGCAACTATAGATTTTTCAGTGAAATGATGTAATATTTAAGTGGCATCGATAACTGGAGAAATGAGAGTTACTGTGGGTATCGAACAATATGTGTGAAGAAATTTCAGTTTATTTTTATACTGAGAATGGGCTTTTTCATAAACTACTGACTTACCCTTTCATCAGTTGCCGTTTTATGATTCTGTGACAATATGATCTGCATTAGAATGTTTGCGAAATGAATATTTACTAACTCTGCTGTGTTTTGGAAAAAGAAGCAGATTTGAAAGTGGCAACAACAGAACTTATGTATTCCTCAAAACTTGTCTATAATAGCATCTCTCTGAAGAAAAATAAAGGGAGTAAGAAGTCTGTTGAAAATAAATCACTATTTCTGTTGAAATTTTAATGGAATCCCATAGCCCCATGTGTTTTTAGTAATGAATAAGTGGAACAAACTGGCCAAAGAATTTACTTATGTATCTCAATCATCTGAGAAATATGAAAACATTTAAATCTCCAAAAGCCAATAAATCTGTTGCCTAGTTTCAATTCGTATCATTCACTATTAAAAATACAGTGAGGTAAAGTATACCACCAAAATTTCAACAGTAGTAGCAATTTATTTTCCCCAAACTTATCAGCACCTTTATTTTTATTCAGGGAAAAATTATCAGTGACGAGTTCTGAGTAATACATAAGTCTCTCTGTTGCACATTAATTGGTTTCTTTCTCCAAAATACAGCTGAGTTTGTAAATATTCATCTCAATAATCTTTTAACGCAGTTGAAATTTCGACAACATCATAAAAACAGCAAATAATGGAAAGACAAGTCAATAGTTTATGAAAATGTCCACTCTTAGTATAATAGAAAACTGTAATCTCTCACATAAATTGTTCCATACCCACAGTGATTCTCATTTCACCAGCTATCGATGGTGCTTAAATATTATGTTAGTTCATTGAAAAACTCTGTAGTCACTCGAGTATTGTGCTAGTTATACAAGTTTCGCATATTAATCATATGGTGAAATATTCTCCTCAACACAAACTATCATAAAATCTTGTTTCGATATCTGAAACCGTTTAAGAGATACGACGAATTTTGTTAATATTTCATTATGGCTTTTTCACTGATGCACCTATTCTGGACAAATTGCTTTACATACAACCCATTTCCTTGAAGTTGGTAATAGATAGTACTATCCATCAAAGTTTAAAGGAACATTCAGTATGTAAGCTACATTTCATATGCAGCAATGTATGACCTAACATGCACCAAAACATCAAATCCATAGTGACCTCTATTTCTCATCACAAACTTTCTGATATTCTTGCTGTAGTTTACTTAATCCTGAAATATCATAGTAAATATGACCATAAACAAAATAATAGGCAGTTCAACACGAAGCTCATGAATGAAGCTATTAAGATGTGCGAAAATATTAATTTTTTTCTGCATAGTCCCTTTACAACAATTTCAGAAAGATCACAGGTTGGCCGGCACGTGCGTGACATTCTGTTTGGTCCCAAGAGTTAAATGGCGTTGTTTGAGTGTTTCTGCCCTCCAGGCTGTGATGTCAGTTGCCCAACAGGACTCCTGATTGGCCAGTACAGGTAGCATTCAGGGAACGCTACTAGGCCTCCTAATAAAAAAAAAAACAGCATCGGATCTGTCATGGAAAACGTGCACACCTCCCTGCAGGGCAGCCAGCTAACAGACGAAAGAGCTGTCACATGAGCCAGCAAATAAGCCTGCAGACGATCTTACTCAGTATGCGACGGACTTTACCAACATTGTAGCCATCATGGGAGCATGGCACAGAGCATGCACTGTCGTCCATGCTGACCAAACACCCTGTTAAGAACCATGTCTCACCATTTGTAATGCCCAGGGGATCATTATAAATTACTGTGACTTCAGTGTAATTATTGTATTTGAAAAAAAGTATCAGTTCTGTACGTCTCATTGTGTATTTCTGTAAGTCATCTTCTGTAGTATACTGCAGCAATTCTTTCTATGTATGGTCCAAGTTTGATCGCGTTACAAGGTGTACAACTTTGCTTCTGCCGTTCTTTCCCCAAAATTTGAGGCTTCAATGAAACAAATTTGTTACACATGTATCAATCATTTTCCATCACTGGCCACTACTTTCTCCCATCTTTCGGGCAGTGTACGAATCTCACATCAAAAATATTGTTCATCTTTTGAAGCAATCCATGAATCGATCCAATTTGTGACTTCTTCGTGAGATCGGAAGTGTTGGACAGCCAGACCATGTGCCATTGATCCAAACAGGCGATAGTCAGAGACAGCAAAAACTGGAGAATACGGTGGGTGGGGTAGGACTTCCCATTTTGACATTTCCAAGTATGTTTTGATCTCTTTTGCAATGTGGGGTCAAGCATTTTCGTGCTGCAAAATCACTTTATCGTGCCTCTCACTATATTGCGACCGTTTGCTTTTAATGCTCTGCTCAAACACATTAATTGCCTTCAGTAACAAGCACCTGTGATTGTTTCACTTGGTTTTAACACCTCGTAGTACACGACGGAGAGCTGGTCCCATCAAATGCAGAACACGATCTTGGAGCCGTGAATATTCAGTATGGCTGTCGACGTGGAAGCATGGGCGAGATATCCCCATGATTTATTGCATTTAGGGTTATCATAATGAACCCATTTTTCATCCCCAGTCACAGTGCGATGCAGAAATCCCTTCCGTTTTTGCCTCTGAAGCAACTGTTCGCAAACACACAAATGCCGTTCAACGTCTCTTGGTTTCAGCTCGCACAGAACCCAAGTTCCTTCTTTCTGAATCATGCCCATAGCCTTGAGATGTTTTGAAATGGCTTGCTGTGTCACTCCCACTAATTGTGCCAATTCTTCTTGAGTTTGACTCGAGTCTTCACTCAGCAATGTCTCCAACTCTGCATCTTCAAAAACATTCTCTCTTCCACCACTATGCCAGTCTATATTAAAATCACCATTCTTGAAGCGTTGAAACCACTCACGACACGTTCTTTCACTAATAGCGTCCTTACCATACATACTTGAGAGCATTCGATGAGACTCAGCCACTGTTTTCTTCATATTGAAACAAAACAGTAACACCTCCAGCAAATGACAAGAATTAGCCTCGTAAACTGACATTTTCAATCAAGAACAACTTTATGATGCAGACACAAATCGACTTATGTTTGGATGAGGTTACATTCACTGAGGTCCAAGCTAACTGCCTGACATCTGCGATCTGTTTCTTTTGACCGCTACTTACCATTGTCGCCACCTATCGGCAAACAGCGGAAGCAAAGTTGTACACCTAGTATGTTATTTAGCAGTGATACATCATGTGAAAGTTACTTTTGTCCTTATGCTTTGCACAACATACTACCATGGGGTTTTAAGTGTCATCCCACACTAAGACTGCTGTACAACAAGAACAGTGCATTGTCAGAAGAGAGTACATGTTTCGTTTTAGCCGTAGACCATTTAGTATGATTCTTGTGGGCAAAATGTCTAAACTGCACACAGATTCACTGTGAAATTACAGAGGTATGTGGACCAAATGGAGTGTCGTGTCCAGCAACAAGGAAATTGTGCCAATTTGGCCACGGCCGCATAAACATGAGTAATGCTGGTCAGGAAGGAAAGGTATTGACATTTAATATAGACGACAATGTCCAGGCAATCAGGAACTTACTTACAGTAACTGCAGATTTCCCGCCAATGAAGTCGTTCACATAGCAGGTCTCAAATGGGTCCATGACTAAGAAGTAGATTTTATCATTATGGGACTGAACAGTCAGTTAAACACTCAGACCCAGAGACTTGTTGACTATGTTGAAAAATAGTGAAATGAATCTGTGTCATTTTGAAGTGTAGTGTAGCACTCAATAAAAGTTACTTGGCCTGCAGTTATAATATGTAACTTACTTTTTGAAATCCCTTCATAGATCTAATAAGCAACATTACACGAGACTTCCATAATAGTTTACAATTTCAGATCAATCTGACACCAAAATATCATGTCAGTTTGATGCTCACACCTATTGAGACATCTAATAATCTTTCCTACAGTGAGATGAAAATTAGACAGAGCAGAAGCTATTTCCCAAATAGATGAGATGAGTCAGTACATTTTTCACATGTCCTGAAGACCCATAGATCCATTCCCCAAGAAAGAGAAAATGCCATGGGAGGAAGGTGAGCCTATCTCCTAAAGGGTTCGACAGGTTGTAAATAGGGTGAATACGAATGAACAACATACATACTGTAAGGCTACATGTTTGCAGATGAGAAGTGAAAGAAACTCCTTTGAGTTTTGACTTACATCCACACTAATATGCTCTCAGCCAAATCATTACCCTTGTCTGCTTGCAACAGCGCCCATGTAATTATAAGGCAAAGGAAGAACAGTTCATGCTTTAAGAAACTAAACATTTCAGACTTAGTATTCCTACCTCTTCTAACTCAAATGTAATACAAATACTAAAAAGACCATGAAAAAGATTCATATTACTAGAAACTAAACAAACATTCATGAAATTTATTGTACAAGATGGTAACAAAAACTTCTTCAATTGTAAGTTTAATGGCATGATTGCAATGGAATGTAGAAATAACAAATATTTCACAAAGGTCATAACTAACATAACTGGTTTCAAAACGTAAGCAACTAATATGAAAGACCATATTGAAGTGTGAGCTGGTTCGCACTGCAGGATTAAATGAAAAATGTTGTCAGGGTTCCCCCTGATTTTCAATTTCCACACTTAATATTGTAATCATTTATTTAATTGTTTATTTCATAAATAATATCAACATTTCTGTATCAGCTGAAATTATTCATTCAAAAGTATTTACACCCAGCAACATCTATAAAAAAAAGTGTACAATTCAACTTGTCAAAACAGAGCAGTTGAACAAATCAGGTAGCAAAAACAAGAAAAACCTTCTGAACAGGCATTCATTTATGAACAAAATGCAGGTAGGGAAAAAATTTGTAATTTGAGTGTTACAGAACTTAAACAACCACCACCTTGTTGTTGTTGTTGTTGTTGTTGTTGTTGTGGTCTTCAGTCCTGAGACTGGTTTGATGCAGCTCTCCATGCTACTCTATCCTGTGCAAGCTTCATCTCCCAATGCCTACTGCAACCTACATCCTTTTGAATCTGCTTAGTGTATTCATCTCTTGGTCCCCCTCTACGATTTTTACCCTCCACGCTGCCCTCCGATACTACATTGGTGATCCCTTGATGCCTCAGAACATGTCCTACCAACCAATCTCTTCTTCTAGTCAAGTTGTGCCACAAACTTCTCTTCTCCCCAATCCTATTCAATATCTCCTCATTAGTTATGTGGTCTATCCATCTAATCTTCAGCATTCTTCTGTAGCACCACATTTCGAAAGCTTCTATTCTCTTCTTGTCCAAGCTATTTATCGTCCATGTTTCACTTCCATACATGGCCACACTCCATACAAATACTTTCAGAAATGACTTCCTGACATTTAAATCTATATTCGATGTTAACAAATTTCTCTTTTTCAAAAATGCTTTCCTTGCCATTGCCAGTCTACATTTTATATCCTCTCTACTTTGACCATCATCAGTTATTTTTCTCCCCAAATAGCAAAACTCCTTTACTACTTTAAGTGTCTCATTTCCTAATCTAATTCCCTCAACATCACCCGATTTAATTCGACTACATTCCATTATCCTCATTTTGCTTCAGTTGATGTTCATCTTATATAATCCTTTCAAAACATTATCCATTCCGTTCAACTGCTCTTCCAAGTCCTTTGCTGTCTCTGACAGAATTACAATGTCATTGGCAAACCTCAAAGTTTTTATTACTTCTCCTTGGATTTTAATACCAATTCCGAATTTTTCTTTTGCTTCCTTCACTGCTTGCTCAATATAAAGGTTGAATAACATCAGGGATAGGCTACAACCGTGTCTCATTCCCTTCCCAACCACTGCTTCCCTTTCATGTCCCTCGACTATTATAATTGCCATCTGGTTTCTGTACAAATTGTAAATAGCCCTTCGCACCCTGTATTTTACCCCTGCCACCTTCAGAATTTGAAAGAGAGTATTCCAGTCAACAGAGTCAAACGCTTTCTCTAAGTCTATAAATGCTAGAAACGTAGGTTTGCCTTTCCTAAATCTAGCTTCTAAGATAAGTCGTAGGGTCAGTATTGCCTCACGTGTTCCAATATTTCTACGGATTCCACACTGATCTTATCCGAGGTCGGCTTCTACTAGTTTTTCCATTCGTCTGTAAAGAATTCGCGTTAGTATTTTGCAGCTGTGGTTTATTAAACTGATTGTTCGGTAATTTTCACATCTGTCAACACCTGCTTTCTTTGGGATTAGAATTATTATATTCTTCTTGAAGTCTGAGGGTATTTCGCCTGTCTCATACATCTAGCTCACCAGATGGTAGAGTTTCGTCAGGACTGGCTCTCCCAAGGCCGTCAATAGTTCTAATGGAATGTTGTCTACTCCCGGGGCCTTGTTTCGACTCAGATCTTTCAGTGCTCTGTCAAACTCTTCACGCAGTAACATATCTCCCATTTCATCTTCATCTACATCCTCTTCCATTTCCATAATATTGTCCTCAAGTACATTGCTGTTGTATAGACCCTCTATATACTCCCTTCCACCTTTCTGCTTTCCCTTCTTTGCTTAGAACTGGGTTTCCATCTGAGCTCTTGATATTCATACAAGTGGTTCTCTTTTCTCCAAAGGTCTCTTTAATTTTCCTGTAGGCAGTATCTATCTTACCCCTAGTGAGATAAGCCTCTACATCCTTACATTTGTCCTCTAGCTATCCCTGCTTAGCCATTTTGCACTTCCTGTCAATCTCATTTTTGAGACGTTTGTATTCCTTTTTGCCTGCTTCATTTACTGCATTTTTATACGAGGGCCGTTCAGAAAGTAACCTCCGGTTGATTTAAAAAAATACACCAAGTTAAATAAAAATATTTTAATATATACATCTTACAACTACATCTTTGCACTATTTTTCTACATAGTCTCCATAGCCACTGAGGCACTTATCGTATCTCTTCACAAGCTTTGAAATTCCTTCTGCATAAAAATCACCCGCTTGTGCCTGGAGCCAGCCTGTGACCGCATCTTTGAGCTCTTCGTCGTCATCAAACCGCTGTGACCCGAGCCATTTCTTCAAATGCATGAAGAGGTGATAATCACTTGGCGCCAGGTCTAGGCTGTAAGGTGGATGGTTGATAACGTCCCACTTGAAGGACTCAAGAAGGGCCGTTGTTCTGCGAGCAGAGTGAGGACAGGCATTATCATGCAAAAAAACGATACCGGCAGTCAGCATACCACGGGGTTTGTTCTGTATAGCCCGTTCTAACTTTTTTATTGTTTCACAGTACATGTCTTGATTAATGGTCGTACCACGTTCCATGAATTCAACCAACAACACCCCTTTGGCATCCCAAAACACCGTTGCCATCAGTTTTCTGGCAGAAAAATCTTGCGAGGCTTTTCTTGGTTTGGTAGGCGAATTTGAATGTGCCCACATCTTTGACTGTTCTTTTGTCTCAGGGTTCACGTACTTAATCCAGGTTTCGTCACCGGTCACATTTCTGTTTAACAATGGTTCTCCTTCGTCCTCATAACGTGACAGAAAGTCTAATGCAGAGGCCATTCTTTGAGTTTTGTGGTGGTCGGTAAGAATTTTGGGCACCCATCGTGCACAGAACTTACGGTAACCCAATCTTGCTGTCACTATCTCGTACAAGAGAGTCTTAGAAATCTGTGGAAAACCAGTAGACAACTCCGACTGAGAAACGTCGATTTTCACGAACTTTTCCATCAACTGTCTGAACGAGTTCGTCAGTCACCAATGATGGTCTACCACTCTTCTCTTCATCATGAACGTTTTCTCGTCCACTTTTAAATAAACGTACCCATTCACGGACAACTCCTTCACTCATAACTCTTGGTCCGTACACGGCACAAAGCTCACGATGAATAGCTGCTGCAGAATATCCTTTGGCTGTAAAAAACCTTGACAGCACGCACTTCACATTTGGCAGGGTTTTCTATTGCAGCACACATTTCAAACTGCCACAAAAACTAAACTAGCGCAGGTACGACGTTCACTCGACCACGGCTTGATGCTGACTGACCTGTTGAGTGCGTGAACGCACAGATGGCGTCGCTACTCCCCCCACAACCCGCACTGTGACCAATCAGAGTTTACTTTCTGAACCGCCCTCGTACTTTCTCTTTTCATCAATTAAATTCAATATTTCTTCTGTTACCCAAGGAGTTCTACTAGCTCTTGTCTTTTTACCTACTTGATCCTCTGCTGCCTTCACTACTTCATCCCTCAAAGCTACCCATTCTTCTTCTACTGTATTTCTTTCCCCCATTCCCGTCAATTGCTCCCTTATGCTCTCCCTGAAACTCTGTATAACCTCTGGTTTAGTCAGTTTATCCAGGTCCCATCTCCTAAAATTTCCACCTTTTTGCACTTTCTTCAGTTTTAATCTACAGTTCATAACCAATAGATTGTGGACAGAGTCCACATCTGCCCCTGGAAATGTCGTACAATTTAAAACCTGGTTCCTAAACCTCTGTCTTACCATTATGTAATCTATCTGAACCCTGTCAGTATCTCCAGGGTTCTTCCATGTATACAACCTTCTTTCATGATTCTTGAACCAAGTGTTAGCTATGATTAAGTTGTGCTCTGTGCAAAATTCTACCAAGCTGCTTCCTCTTTCATTTCTTAGCCCCAATCCATATTCACCTACTACGTTTCCTTCTCTCCCTTTTCCTACTACCGAATTCCAGTCACCCATCACTATTAAATTTTCATCTCCCTTCACTATCTGAATTATTTCTTTGATTTCATCATACATTTCTTCAATTTCTTCGTCATCTGCAGAGCTAGGTGCCATATAAACTTGTACTACTGTAGTAGGTGTGGGCTTCGTGTCTATCTTGGCCACAATAATGCATTCACTATGCTGTTTGTAGTAGCTTACCCTCACTCCTATTTTTCTATTCATTATTAAAGCTACTCCTGCATTACCCCTATTTGATTTTGTATTTATGATCCTGTATTCGCCTGGCCAAAAGTCTTGTTCCTCCTGCCACCGAACTTCACTAATTCCCATTATATTTAACTTTAACCTATCCATTTCCCTTTTTAAATTTTCTAACCTACCTGCCCGATTAATGGATCTGACATTCCACGTTCCGATCCGTAGAACGCCAGTTTTCTTTCCCCTGATAACAACGTCCTACTGAGTAGTCCCCGCCCGGAGATCCGAATGGGGGACTATTTTACCTCCGGAATATTTTACCCGAGAGAACGCCATCATCATTCAACCATACAGTAAAGCTGCATGGCCTCGGGAAAAATTACAGCTGTAGTTTCCCCTTGCTTTCAGCCGTTCGCAGTACCAGCACAGCAAGGCTGTTTTGGTTAGTGTTACAAGGCCAGATCAGTCAGTCATCCAGACTGTTGCCCTTCAACTACTGAAAAGGCTGCTGCCCCTCTTCAGGAACCACGTGTTTGTCTAGCCTCTCAACAGATACCCCTCCGTTGTGGTTGCACCTACGGTACAGCTATCTGTATCGCTGAGGCACGCAAGCCTCCCCACCAAGGGCAAGGTCCACCCTACTGAAGATAATATCCCCCTGCCCTACTGAAGATAATATTCCCTTGTCTGACAACACCTCACTAAACAATCAATAAAAGAAGACACCCCCCCCCCCCCCCACACACACACACACACACACACACACACACACACACACACACACAGAGAGAGAGAGAGAGAGAGAGAGAGAGAGAGAGAGAGAGAGAGTATTTAGTAGGTGAAACAGATGCAGAAGACAACAAATATATGAAGGCCAGCCAAGGATCAAATTTCAAAACTTTGAATTTGTAATGAGGGCTCCAAACAATTGTGTCCCCACAATATGTAAATATGCAACTAAAAGTATGTGTTTAGCAAATACTTATTTTGTCTTCCTTCCCAGGCAAAAGCAGCCCATAACATCATACTTTTCCACCAGGAGCAATTGAGACTGAACAGTAAAATACACGTGATCTATTAGTTGCCAGGAAAGCAAATAGCATGCATACAACTTCAGTCCAATTTCATGCTATAAGAGACAGTCAAATGAAAACAAGACAGATGGGGAAAAATAAGTAAACATTTCACTACTTCAAAACTAATCACCATAACTGTTAATACGTTTATCCACTGAGAGACAAGATAGTCAGTATCATCAAAAATGTTTGTGGTTGCCTACGGAGCAATCACTGTAACCAGACATGCACGTCTAAAATATGGAAATTACATGGGAGAGTTAGGACTATACATGAAATGTGTAAGGGCTTTGCAGCGAAACTTCTGCAGTGTCGTTGAAACAGGATTGTTTTGTTGCAGGATAATTCCTGTAAATGTTGGCAAGAGTGTTTCGACTATGCTGCACAATTTTTGCTAGGAAGCCCTTCAACATCAGTCACACAGTCCTGATCTCTCCCCACATCATTTCCTTATCTCTAGAGCCCTGAAGAATGACATTCATGACTGCTGATTTGCTTCGAATGAAGAGGTTCACACTGGGTACAATTATGGTTCTGTAGACAACCGCTAACATTTTTCCAAGTCTCACAGTGAGATTAATGAATTAACAGTTACGGAGATTACTTTTGAAATAATAAAACAGTTTATTTACTTGTTTTACATTGGTCTCATTTCCATCTGATTGCACCTTATATTTGATTTTTGAAATAATAATTTACTTTGACCACACACTGAGGCACACTGATAACATATCAATCACAAAAACTTTCTGCTGCCATTGTTCACAAACCTTGAAAACCATCTCTAAGGGCCTTTAGAGTTCATGTTAAAGCTCATTCCATGTCCCACATTTCAAACTGTGTGGAAGATAAAACAAGAGCTTCTAATATAGAAAATATCACCCATTTATCAGCTGTTTCACCTACTTTTCTAATATGGCAACAAATAATCACTTTAAGTGCCACAAAGCAATACCTCATGTGGCACAGAAAAGGACCATCTGTTTCCCAGTTGGTGAAACTAGAATGAGTTGAACTGGATAAACAACATAAGAAACAAAAACTGATGTCAAACTCCTGAAACTGGCAGTCCCTTTACCTGAAGAAAGAGACAGTTAGAAAATGGCATAAAATACATGCAAGTCACTCAAAATTCTGGATCAACAAAGAATGAAGCTAGTGGAAATAAATTTCTAAGAACAGCATCGACTAATGCTGCTTTAAACTACAACTAACTCTTTGTTAGCCAGGGAACATTTCAGACGTATGGTGATCTGCAGCTTTCATATTCTTCATAAATGACATTTCTTGCCTGGCAAACAATTTTAAGTTGCTCACAAAATACTTATTCTTCAACCAATTGAAGAAAAAAATATTTTATGCATAGTTTAAAGGTATGTGTGCTTGGCAAAAAATTTCATTTCTGTGTTAGGCAGAGGTCTCGCAGAACTTTTCCTTTCTTGAGGCAAATTCCCAAATTTTTTTGCCTTGCCCTTTTGCGTTTGACCAAGCAAATGCAATATATGAAACTTATATGTTCAGTGCCTTTACCATGACTGGGCTTTTTAAGAGTCTGCCTTTGGACATTCCCATTTTAGCAACTCAAAAGCAGGTCTCTTTTTCTGGCCTGTACAGTGTGATATTTCTCTCTCTCTCTCTCTCTCTCTCTCTCTCTCTCTCATTTAAATTAAATTACCTTGATTCGCCTTGTTCACAATAATAACTACCAAACTAGCACAGTCATTTTTCAAGCTGTTCCTTCTCCACACAGCAGCAGAACTTTGTGCTCCTTTTCTCTCCTCACTCTTAATTTTTTCTGATTCCTGCAAAGAATAATTAAACAATCTGTCACTTTCAATTCACAATAACAACCTAGCAGTATAAATATCTTCACTGATAATAAATGGCAACTTTACATGAAGTTAAAAAATGTGCAAAATTTATTAAATCTGGATCGCTCATATACGATGAAAACACACAGAATTTTTCTAATAACATGTAAAAAAATCTGAAAAGAGAATTATGCAAAACACGAAAGATGGCCAATGATTATTTTGTCACTGTCACTGTGAGTGTAAAAACCCTTGTAATGTTTAAAGTTTTCAAAAGTTTTAAGTACCTAACAACTGACAGCACACAGCATTGATTACGACTTATATGCGAAAAGAGCCATTAAATTTTGTAACTGCTTAATTCTATCCACAAATTACACCAGCACATGTTCTATTGCATTTTTTAGTTTATTCCCTCACTTTAGAATTTACAAATAAACTGAGGACAAGGGATTTTTCTACAAATAGAGAATATATATTTCTGAGTTACAAATAGCTGTTAGTCTATATATGCCTACTTTCACAGAAGGATTCAGTTAATAAATTATCAGCTTTATAAACATTTTTAAATATACATCACCCCCCTGTCACTGACCACAACTAAGTGTAAACCTCCCAGCAATCTTTTGCCTTGTGTGTGTGTGTGTGTGTGTGTGTGTGTGTGTGTAAGATATTACAATGGCGGCACTAAGTTTATTGCAATGGTTATTGCCATATTATACATACTTACTTTTATGAGTAAACTGTGAGCTGAACTAAAAATGTGTGTCCAGTTAACATCACTGGAACTTGATGAATTGTTTAACTCTTGCAGTATTGTTTGATCATTCATCAAATCACGAAGTTGTTTCATGCCATTCTGAAAAAGAAACACAGCTTTAATTCCTCACTCTAATGGACTAAGGTGATTAGAAAAATGATACATACCTTCCTCTTAGTAGCCTCATTGGAGTTAAGCCAGTCTACACAATTTCTCACACTTCCTAAATGAGCCATTTCTGCTGAAACAGGAACAAATGGATACACTGAAGAGTTATTCTCCAAAGTCACAATGTATAGGCTCTGTGAAGCCTACCTGTCATGCATTCATACTTAATTATGTGCACTAATTTCTCTGAATGAAAACATGATTACTCGTATCAGTGGGCAATAGCAGGGCAAGTGAAACTGTGCTTGCAAGAAATTTGCCTTACATGCTTCTTTTTCATGAAAATTTCATGTATAACTAGAGGCTACCTGACAAAGTAAGTTAAACTTCATCAAACCAGCTACTTGCCTGACAAAATAATCTGCATATACACAACTATTTTTTATCTTGGAGTTATTAACATAAACAGCGTAGCATAAAAAATGTCAACATACAAACAATAATGGTACTCTCTTCAGTAACGAATAACTTGCAATTCAAATTATGTTACAATGTCTTTTAATCTTTCCATGCACTCATTTACACTGCTTTACGCCTAATAGTCTTCTCTTTGCCTTTCCAGATTTTTTGTCATTTAATTCAGTTATCTGACCAGCTGACAGCTTGACTGTTTCGTTAATCTATAACGGCACCATCTTCTTTGAGCTTCCATTATCTTAGCATGGCAAAAAACATTTAAAACAATGTAAGACCATCTTCACACCTCTGTTTTTGAATGGTTGTATTTGGTTAATCCAATTCCTTTCTCCATTCTATCATGCTTCTACAGTGTTTATGAGATAATCCATTTTACAAATACCGACTTTAAGAGAGATTAATACTGGTTTCACGTAAGGTCCAAAGTTTGTACCCACCAAATAACTGTGTTTCATTGTACACATTCCACTGACCTCTTCAAGTAGACCGAAACCAACAGCAATGTTTAGTTCAATACCAGATTCATAATATCCTGCATTTATATGTTCCACCATTTCAAGCTGCATACTAAACTGACAACACTAATTTCCACTCTGAATAATGCTTTAGCCGAAAGCACAAATGTTTCAGTCTTTTCACTGTACCTGTCTGCAACTCAATGCGTCATCTTTTCATAATATTGTTGACAACACTATTAACCGTAAATGCAATGCTAGATAATATCTTAAGGCACTGTTGAGCATTGCTGGTACTTCCAATGACCAACAGTGTTCCTGAAGAGGGGCAGCAGCCTTTTCAGAAAAGGGCAACAGTCTGGACGATTGGCTGATGTGTCCTTGTAACATCAACCAAAATGGCCTTGCTGAAAGCAAGGTGAAACTACAGCCGTAATTTTTCCCGAGGGCACGCAGCTATACTGTATGGTTAAAGATGATGGTATCCTGTTGGGTAAAATATTCCAGAGGTAAATAGCCCCCATTCGGATCTCCAGCCCCCATTCGGATCTCCAGCGGGGATTACTCAGGAGGACATTGCGCGATCAGGACAAACAAAATTGGTGTTCTACTGATTGGAGTGTGGAACGTCAGATCCCTTAATTGGGCAAGTATGTTGGAAAATGGGAAATGTGACAGTATTATGAAAAGGAAAGTTGCTACTCACCATACGACTGCAGTCTCGAGCTACTGAAACCACACAGCGAGGAGCAGCACTGGTGCATGATGTGAGTTGCAACTGGGTGGAGATAAGGAGGAGGCTGCAGCAGGGAGTGGGAGGGATAGTAGGGTAGGGATGGCAGATAGTGAAGTGCTGCAGGTTAGATGGCAGACATGAGGAGAGGTCCACCACTCTCCCCCAGGAGTGGTGGGAAAGGAGAGAAGTAAGAGGACTGGGTGTGATGGTGGAATAACGGTTGCATAGTATTGGAATGGGGACAGGGAAAGGGCAGGATTGGTGAGGACAGTGACTAACGAAGGTTGAAGCCAGGAGGATTACAGGAACATGGGATGTATTACAGGGAAAGTTCCCACTTGCGCAATTTAGAAAAACTGGTGTGGGAGGGTACTTCCAAGGGTAATGTATGTCTTCACTGAAGTTGTTTCTTACTAATTTCTTTGTTACAATGTTTATTTCTATTGTATTTGTTGCAGTTGCACATGACACAGGCTGTGAAGCAGTCAGTGAAATGAAGGATGTCATGTTTGGCAGCATTCTCAGAAACAGGGTGGTCCACTTGTTGTTGGCCAGTTTGTTGGTGGCCATTCATGCGGACAGACAGCTTGTTGGTTGTCATGTCCACATAGAATGCAGCGTAGTGGTTGCAGCTTAGCTTGTAGATCACATGACTGGTTTCACAGGTAGCCTGTCTGGACTCTAGTAGGTGGTGGTGGTGGTGGTGGTGGTGGTGGTGGTGGTGGTGGAAGGATGTATGGGAAAGGTCTTGCATCTAGGTCTATTATATGGGTATGAGCCATGAGGTAAAAGGCTGGGAGCGGGGTGTGTGTAAGGATGGACAAGTATATTGTGTAGGTTTGGCGGATGGCAGAATACCACTGTGGGAGGGGTGGGAAGGATAGTGGGCAGGACATTTCTCATTTCAGGGCGCGACGAGAGGTAGTCAGAACCCTGGCGGAGAGTGTAATTCAGTTCCTCCGGTACTGGGCAGTACTGAGCTATGAGGGGAATGCTGCTCTGGGGCCGGACGGAGTGAAGTGTATCACTAAGTCCCACCGTCCGATCACAGAGTGCAGTGAGACAGGGTTGAAACATATCCCCAATGTTATTCAATCTGTATATTGAGCAAGCAGTAAAGGACACAAAGGAAAAATTTGGAGCAGGAATGAAAGTCCAGGGAGAAAAAAATAAGAACTTTGAGGTTTGTCAATGACACTGTCATTTTGTCAGAGATAGCAAAGGACTTGGAAGAGCAACTGAATGGAATGGACAGTATCTTGAAAGGAGGATATAAGATGAACATCAATAAAAGCAAAACGAGGATAATGGAATGTAGTCGAATTAAATCAGGTGATGCTGAAGAATTAGATTAGGTAATGGGTACCTCTATGAACATTGGTATTTGACTTCTCTGTTACAAATACAAAAAGTACATGTTTCAGTGCTTTTGGAAACTGAACCCCCTAAGGGGACAAAATATGGGATGAGGTTTTTTTTTAAAATACTTTATTATGAAGGAATTTTTAAAACTAAATCTATGAAAATTCAAATTTCGCATCTCAGTTAGAAATAAAAAAATATGTTTTTCACGGTTTTCGGAAATTCAACCACTATGGGGGTGAAAAGGGGGATTAAAGTTTTTATGGAAATATTTTATTGTGCAACCATTTTTGAGGCTAAACCTATCCAAATTTATATTTTGCTCCTCTGTTGGAAATAAAACATACATATGTCACTGTTTTTGGAAATTAAATCAATAATGGGTTGAAATGGGGATAAAACATTTATGAAGACATTTCGTTTTGAAAGCATTTTTTAATGCAAATATTTGAAAATTGGTGTTTGCCTTTTCAGTTAGAGATGAAAAAATATGAGTTTCACTTTTTTTGGAAGTTCAACCTCCAAAGGGATGAAATTGGGTCATACTGTATATTAATATTAAGGGAATTTTGAAGCTAGGACTACAGAAACTGGTATTTGGTATCTCGGTAGAAAATAAAAAATACATGTTTCAGCATTTTTGGAAATTCAGTCACTACGAGGATAAAATGTGAGTGAAGGCTTTTAAATATAAATAATTACTGCCATAATCCGTATTACTTCAAGTAGGGGGGTTACCTTCGTAGTCTTGGACGTTATTGAATTTAGCATATGTTACAATTCAGGAGTAAGTAACAAACACTTTTTCTCCCCCCCTCCCCCCCCCCCTTTCCAAGAAAATTCCTGTCCCAAGATACAGGCCTCCAAAGGTGATACTGTGAACACCATTTTGAAAATGGCAATTTTGGAAAATAATTTTAAATGCTGTATCTCTGTAACAGTTCTATCTTTTTTTTTTTTTTTTTTTTTCAAAAATGGCAATCCAGTAAAGTAAGAATTTTTTCTGGTGATTAGTACCATGTAGTACTATATTCTCTGTAAAGGAGAGCTTCCACTTTTAAGTTGGACAGGTTTTATTTTAAAAAATCATTTTTTTTAACTTCCAAGGGTAATGTATGTCTTCACTGAAGTTGTTCCTTACTAATTTCTTTGTTACAATGTTTATTTTTATTGTCTTTATTGCAGTTATTTCTTATCACTTTCTTTGTAGCTGATATTTCTTACGCTTTGTTGTAGTTTCTTGTCAGTTTCTTTGTCGTGGTTGTTCATTGAAGGTTTCTGTACTGTAGTCGTTCAGTGCTAATTTGTTTACTGAAGAGGCTTCTAAGAAATCTGAGACCATCCAGTAAGTTCTGCATTTTCGTGAGGAATTTGCCAGTTGACACAGTTGCAGTGTGTTTTGTGAAAAGGACTGTTTGAAATGTTTTGTGACTGGGGCCACAGGAGAGTGAAGTGTGCTGACTATTTGCATATGCATAAAAGAGTGATATATAAGACAAGCAAAAAAACAGACTTTGTACACGCTGGGAATAAGTGTTCTCATTTGAAGACCCTGTTTCAAAGTGAAGATGTTTCAGTGACGACTATGTGTGTTTCACATGTTTTGACAGAATAACAACAATGATAGTATCTGAACAAGGTGAAGCCTCCCATGGTGCAGATTTTGCATCAATAGAGGAAGAATTAAATACAGTGAATCAGTCAACTACAGAGGTTGGTGTTAGTCCTGTTAAGAAACCGTGGTCAGTGAAGTCAAACCATTAGCTCTACGCATCAAGAAAGTGCAGAGAAATTACTAAAGCTATGGATGAATACACTGCAGCAAAACTGACCACATTCTTCAAAGCAGAAATTCCATCTTCAGATGAAAATGAACCAAAGCACTCTTGCACCCCTTGCCAGGAATTTTTCACAACTATCAATTCAGCTGTTGAATACTGTGCATCTTACAGTGAAAAGGTGCAAGTTTTAACTATTATTCCAGAGACACTTTCAAAGAAAAGAATTTTGAACCACATTCCATCAGTATCAAATTACATGGTAGACAAGTCAAGAAATGTGAGGTCTGTAAATGGAGTCTTTGGAAGACCAGACTCCTATTATGGTCATCCTGAAGAAGCAGCTCAAGTTCAAATAGTGCAGTCATTTTATCTGGAAGATGAATGGGACTGTTCTCACTAGAGTGTCAATAAAAGAGACACTATAACGGTAACAGTTGAAGGCCAAAAAGTTGTGAAAGTGAAAGAGGTACGTGACTTCCAGTATTAAAGAAACTTTTGCAATTTATAAGACCAACTACACAACTTCATATATTGGATAATCAAAACTTTATGCACTACGACCTACGTAGGTAGCTCCACACTCACCTAGAGATGTCTGTTTATGTGTGTACTGTGCGGATTTTGAACTTGGTAAATGGTCAGTGAAAGCAGTAACACACCAGCATGTGAAGAAATTGCAACAACAACAACACACTGCAGAAGTGAAAGGGTGTGTAAAGGCTGAAGAACTATGTTTAGTGCTTCACTGTGACTTTCCTGAGAACAGATGTGTAATTCTCCATCAAGAAGTACAAAGGTATTATTGAAGTAATGACCAGGTTTCAATTTTTACAGGCGTGACATATTTTCAAAACAAGACCACAAGCGTTGCAGTTATAAGTGATGACTCAGGACATGACTCAAGCACATGCTTTGCTAGCAATGCACAAAATTCTTCAACTGCAAACAGGGGCAGAGAAGATCGTCATTATTTCTGATGGTGCACCTAATCATTTTAAAAATCATTAACAGCTATTTGAATTGAGTTAAGTCGCTTGTGCCAACTGACAGGGTATACAGTGCTACTGGTCATGGGAAGGGGGCTTGTGATGGTGTAGGAAGCCTGCTGAAGCACCATGCTACAAAACATAATCTTTCCAGACCAAATACAGCTAAATACAGCTGCAATTCAGAATGCTGAGGATTTTACGAGAGTCGTGAAATCTTACACATCCACAGCCCTCATTCTTTTGTCCAAAGAGGAAATTGAAGAATTCCGTGAGCAGAAAAAAGAAGAATGGTCCAAACAAACTACTCCTGTGAAAGGAATTCAAAAGACACATTCTTGGGCTCAAAGTGATGGGCAAACTCATATTGCACGCACGTTAAATAGCAAGAAAGAAGAAATTTCGTTTGTTCGGACAACACCTCAGAAACAGCAGGATAATATTCAGATTCACAACCTGAGAAAGGGGATGTTTGTGGTGTGTGTGTAGGACTGTGACTGGTGGATTGCAGCGATTATAGACACCAGTTACAAGTTAAATGAAAATGTGGTGCACTTTATGCTATCACATGGACCAGCTCCTGGATATAGGTTTTCAGCTGAACGACAGTAACAACACCATCAGTACTTACTTCCTGTTAACAATGTTTTGAAGACTATAAGTGCTCCAGTTCCTATTGGTTCAACAGGAAGGCCTCAACCTATACCAAACGACAATACTGAAGCAGTGGAACACATTTGTAGTTCATTGACTGGCTAATTTAAGTACAAGACAGAGTGCATGGAAGTTGTATAAATTGAAACCTTTAAATCTTTGGACCTTTCACATACATATTGGACCCATTTAAAATGCTTGAAAAATGAGTCTCTTACTCATCTTTCAAAACTAAAATCATGTTAAACAAGGCTATGTTTTGATTTTTATGAGCCTGTTATGTGACAATGTAGTAATAAAACAGGTTTTATTGATGGCAAACATTTCAATTGTTTATAAAACCTGTTCAACCTAGAAGTGGGAGGCCTCCTTTTCAGGGAATGTAGAACTATATGGTAACAAGCAACAGAAAAAAAAAAATCAAAATTTTATGGATTGGGTTTTTGAAAATAAAAATCCATAAATTACAAAAAAAGTTCAGAATGTTATGGTAAAAGAACTTTGACAGATAGATCCAAATGGAGAATTTCTTTGTAATCATAAAGCAATTATCTTCCAAGTAAAGAAAACCCCAACTAAATATCTGCAACTGTTCTAGAGAAACAGCATTTTTAAAAAAATTCCAAAATTCGCATCTTCAAAATGGTATGCACAGTGTCATCTTTGGAGGGCTGTATCTCAGAGCAGAAATTTTTTTGGAGGGAAAAAAAAAAAAAAAACTTTTTCCTTACTTAGTCCTTCATTTTAACATATATGCTAAATTCAATAACATCCGAGACTATGAAGGTAAGATTTTTTCCTAGCCCGCCTGAATTGATATGGATTATGCCTTATGCCTACTAAAGAACTACTAAAGGATTTTTAAGGCTGTATATATTGCAATTGGTATTTGACTTCTTGGTTTAAAAAAAAAAGTGTTTCATTGTCTCTGTAAATTCAACCCCTAAGGTAGTGCAATAGGAAATGAAAATTTTTAAGAAAATCTTTCATTACATTAAAAACAATTAAAGCTAAATTTATGAAAATTGGTATTTTACTTCTCGGTTAGATGATGATGTTGTTGTTGTTGTTGTTGTGGTCTTCAGTCCTGTGACTGGTTTGATGCAGCTCTCCATGCTATTCTATCCTGTGCAAGCTGCATCATCTCCCAGTACCTACTGCAACCTACATCCTTTTGAATCTGCTTAGTGTATTCATCTCTTGGTCCACCTCTACGATTTTTACCCTCCACGCTGCCCTCCGATACTACATTGGTGATCCCTTGATGCCTCAGAACATGTCCTACCAACCGATCCCTTCTTCTTGTCAAGTTGTGCCACAAACTTCTCTTCTCCCCAATCCTATTCAATACTTCCTCATTAGTTATGTGGTCTATCCATCTAATCTTCAGCATTCTTCTGTAGCACCACATTTCAAAAGCTTCTATTCCCTTCTTGTCCAAACTATTTATTGTCCATGTTTCACTTGCATACATGGCCACACTCCATACAAATACTTTCAGAAATGACTTCCTGACATTTAAATCTATATTCGATGTTAACAAATTTCTCTTCTTCAGAAACACTTTCCTTGCCATTGCCAGTCTACATTTTATATCCTCTCTACTTCGGCCATCATCAGTTATTTTTCTCCCCAAATAGCAAAACTGCTTTACTACTTTAAGTGTCTCATTTTCTAATCTAATTCCCTCAGCATTACCAGACTTAATTCGACTACATTCCATTATCCTCGTTTTGCTTCTGTTGATGTTCATCTTATATCCTCCTTTCAAGACACTGTCCATTCCGTTCAACTGCTCTTCCAAGTCCTTTGCTGTCTCTGACAGAATTACAATGTCATTGGCAAACCTCAAAGTTTTTATTACTTCTCCTTGGATTTTAATACCAATTCCGAATTTTTCTTTTGCTTCCTTCACTGCTTGCTCAATATAAAGGTTGAATAACATCAGGGATAGGCTACAACCGTGTCTCATTCCCTTCCCAACCACTGCTTCCCTTTCATGTCCCTCGACTATTATAATTGCCATCTGGTTTCTGTACAAATTGTAAATAGCCCTTCGTACCCTGTATTTTACCCCTGCCACCTTCAGAATTTGAAAGACAGTATTCCAGTCAACAGAGTCAAACGCTTTCTCTAAGTCTATAAATGCTAGAAACGTAGGTTTGCCTTTCCTAAATCTAGCTTCTAAGATAAGTCGTAGGGTCAGTATTGCCTCACGTGTTCCAATATTTCTACGGAATCCAAACTGATCTTCCCCGAGGTCGGCTTCTACTAGTTTTTCCATTCGTCTGTACAGAATTCGCTTTAGTATTTTGCAAATGTGACTTATTAAACTGATTGTTCGGTAATTTTCACATCTGTCAACACCTGCTTTCTTTGGGATTGGAATTATTATATTCTTCTTGAAGTCTGAGGGTATTTCACCTGTCTCATACATCTTGCTCACCAGATGGTAGAGTTTCGTCAGGAATGGCTCTCCCAAGACAGTCAGTAGTTCTAATGGAATGTTGTCTACTCCCGGGGTCTTGTTTCGACTCAGATCTTTCAGTGCTCTGTCAAACTCTTCACGCAGTATCATATCTCCCATTTCATCTTTACCCTCTTCCATTTCCATAATATTGTCCTCAAGTACATCGCCCTTGTATAGACCCTCTATATACTCCTTCCACCTTTCTGCTTTCCCTTCTTTGCTTAGACCTGGGTTTCCATTTGGGCTCTTGATATTCATACAAGTGGTTCTCTTCTCTCCAAAGGTCTCTTTTAATTTTCCTGTAGGCAGTATCTATCTTACCCCTAGTGAGATAAGCCTCTACATTCTTACATTTGTCCTCTAGCCATCCCTGCTTAGCCATTTTGCACTTCCTGTCAATCTCAAGGTGTCAATTTGTGAACAACATAAAAATTCAAGTAAACAAAAACAAAAAAGATCTCTGCAGCTCCATGCCTCATCCTCCAAATATATTCACACTTTCCTACCAATCTGCAAACGACTCACTCAACCACCATTAACCCTGTGCATGCTGCATGTCAGTGAGTCCTATATGTTGAAGTGTATCTAAGACATCAATTTGTGAACTTTAATATGGGCTCTGCCCACTCTTCACCTTTACAACAGCTTGAACTCTGCTACTGACACTTTCAGTGAAGTGCCTTAGTACCTGTGGAGGAATGGTAGCTCATTCTTCCTTAATAGATGAAACCAGACAATGTTGGATGCTGGAGTTTGGAGCAAATTCAATGTTCCCACTTACCCCAGAGATGTTCCAATCGGTTCAGGTCAGGACTGAGCAGACTAGCCCATTTCAGGAATGTTACCATTTACAAACCATTGTGTCACATTTGCTATTTTAGGACAGTGTGCATTGTCATGATAGTACAATCTTTGTCTCTGAACCATATCTCTACTGTAGGCAGTACATAATCCTGTAAAATGTGTTCATATCCTTCCACATTTTGTGTTTTCTCAAGTACAATAAGAGAACTACACCTTAACCATGAGAAACACCCCCATACCATAACATCACCAACTACGTACTTCACTGTGGATGCTACACACAGCCGGCCGGAGTGGCCGAGCGGTTAAAGGCGCTACAGTCTGGAACCGCATGACCGCTACGGATGGAGGTTCGAATCCTGCCTCGGGCATGGATGTGTGTGATGTCCTTAGGTTAGTTAGGTTTAAGTAGTTCTAAGTTCTAGGGGACTTATGACCACAGCAGTTGAGTCCCATAGTGCTCAGAGCCATTTAAACCATTTTTTTGCTACACACAACGGCAAGTAACACAATGCAGACATATGCCAAACCCAATCACTTCCATTGGATTGTCACACGTTATAGCACAATTCATCACTCCAAATGGCATGTTTCCAGTCATGCACTGTCCAGTGACATCGCTCTCTCAACCATCTCAAGCATTGCTCTCCCTACCCATCCTTTCTGCTATTTCTGCTTCCCTACTGATGACACAACAGCTCCAACCACCGTTACTGGTGGGTCCATCTCTTTCGATGTGGTGAATTGTGCATTACATAGGGGTTTGCTGATACTTTTGAACAGACAGTATGAGGAGGGTGGGGGACAGATAAATAAAAGCAGTAGAAACCTATTTATTGCCTACTATGGCAGTGTTTTCTAAAGATTTTCCTATACTCACACACTCAGATTCTAGCTAAAACCCATATTTGGAATGCTAGTACAATGGTGTCCAAGTGTGTTGAACAGAAAATACAATTATGAATCTTCAGTATTATGATAAGGACAAGCCGCTTGTACGACTGCAGGTCACATTAATGACTGCAACACAGTAACAAAACTAATTAAAGAAGGGTGGAACATGGGCTATTCATACTACCTGTTCTGCATAGAGATATAAAAGACCATTGCTCAATATTCAGTTTCAGAAAAAGCGTTCCACAGAGTTGGCCGAGGATAAGCAAATTGATAATCTTAATATAGTACACATTAAACAACAAGAAGTTAAATTCCAATACTTTTATAAATCTGATCTCGTTAATTCTAATATTGCATTGCCAATTTCCCTCTTGCCCTACTCTGCTCTCTCTCATTGATTTGTTTCCCAAAGGTCACTTTAATTCACACTTCTTAAATGATACCGTTTCCTAATGTGTCACATTTGTCTGTGCCATGGTGTGAGTATACTATACTTACAATGGTAACTACCTATCTTTAACTCTTTTTTTCAGTTACCCACAGTTTTATCATTTGTCTGAGAACTGTTAGCAACCACTGTGTTGGAGTGCATCACGGCATCTGTACTGGGAATGTGCAGGAGAGTCTTGTGTCTAGAGTAGCAGTGACATTCTACAAATAGGACCTACATTAGGATTCAGTATAGCACAGTAGAATTGCTATGTTACAGAATATCATACATATTTACGTATTTCACTCAATGTCAGTAATATTCTAAAATGGCATTTACCTGTTTAACAACACTACATGATGAAGCCGAAGCATACCTGGTCATAACAACAAAGTTTAGGCTGATACTTTCACTCTCACCCTTTTCTCCAAACACCCCTCATCCCACCTTCAACCCTGGAAAGCGGTTGGAAAAAGTGTAACTTCTTTCTGATTAAATGCTTCAGTTCAACTGCTGTCTCTTCCATGTAGATACTCATATATGCCCTTCTTGTTTGCTATTTAACATTATTTCTTGTTATTTTAATTCTTTATTTTTGAGTATGGTTACTATAATTCTGGCTAACTCCAAGACTCCTACTTTATTATGCTACAACTTATTTTAGCTTTATCTAAAGTTATTAAGCAGTTGCCTCTCAGAAAAATTCACACAAAAATGGCCAATTATAACATCTTTAGCATGGATGGATACTACTCTGACTGCAGTGAATACTTAGCAATTGGATGCAAAAGAAGCCAATTAAACTTGAATGCTTCAGTTCAAGTTCTGCATTTACGAGACTAATAGTAAGCCTGAATTTGATGAGTCCCAATTACACTGATCAAAGGACAAAGGGGATCAGTCATCTGATCCTGATAGATCATGTCAGTTGTCAACATCTACATCCACTCTCTGAAAACCAGAGGTGCATGGCAGAGGGTACATACTACTGTACCAGTCATCAGGATTTCTTCCCATTCCATTCACGCATGGAGTATGGTAAGAATGATTGATAGAATGACTCTGTGGGTGCTGTAATTATTCTAATCTTGTCATCATGATCCCTACGTTAGCAATGCATAGAGGATTGTAATATATTCCTAGAGCTTCCTGAACCTTTGCTACCAGACTTTCTTGGGATTGTTTATGTCTATCTTCAAGTCTGCCAGTTCGGTTTCTTCAGCATCACTGTAACACCCTCCCATGTGTCAAACAAATCTGTGACAATGTTTGTGGTCATTCTCTGTGATACATTCAATATCTCATGTTAAACCAATTTGGTATGTCCCCCACACATTTGAGCAATATTCTAGAATGGGTTGCACAAGTGATTTGTAAGCTATTTCCTTCATAGACTGATTGCATTTCCCAAGTATTCAACCAATAAACCAAATCTACCACCTGCTTTACACACACAACAGACACTATGTGGTCGTTCCATTTCACATCCCTACAAAGTGTTACATTCAGGTATTTGTAAGAGTTAGTTGACTGGCTGTGACTTGTTGATATTATAGCCACAGGATACTATGTATTTCTCATTTTGTGAAGTGCACAATTTTACACTTCTGAATGTTTAAAACAAGTTGTCGAACTCTGCACCACTTTGAAATCTTATTGAGATCTGATTGAATGTTTATGCAGCTTTTTTCAGTTAGTACTTCATTATAGATAACTGCATCATCAGCAAAAGTCTGCGGTTACTATTAATATTGTCTGTGAGGTCATTAATATACAAAATGAACAGCAAGGGTCCCAATACACTTCCCTGTGGCACCCCTGAATTTACTTCTATATCTGACCACGACTCTTCATCCGAGATAAACTGTGTCCTCCCTATCAAAAAAGTCTTCAATCCATTCACAAATTTCTTTTGATACCCCATATGATCATACTTCTGGCAGAAAGAGTAGGTGTGGTACTGAGTCAAATGCTTTACAGAAATGCAACTGCCTTGATCCAGAGCTTTCAGTACGTCTTGTGAGAAAACAGATTTGGGTTTCACACGATCAATGTTTCCGGAACCCATGCTGGCTGGCATGGAGGAGGCCATTCTGGTCGAGGTATCTCATTGTGTTTCATCTCAGAATATGTTCTAAGATTCTACAACAAATCAGTGTCAAAGGTATTGAACAGTCGCTTTTGTGGACCACTTCCACTACCCTTCTTGAAGATGGTGTGATCTGCGGTTTTTCCAACTACTGGGCACAATTTTTTTGTTTGAAGGATATATGACAGATTACAGTTGGAAGAGGAGCTAACTCAGCAGCAAATTCAGTATAAAATTTGACAGGGATTCTACTGGGCCCTACAGTTTTGTTCAATTTTAACGATTTCAGCTGTTTCTCAACACCACTGACACTAATACTGATTTCACTCATCTTTTTGGTGTTATACAGATTAAATTGGGGAAATATTCTCGAGTTTTGGTTTGTAATGGAATGTTTGACAACAGAGTTAAGCATAGCAGCTTTTGCTTTCCTATCCTCAATTTCAGTTCCTGTCTCATTTGCTAAGTCCTGGACATTAACAGCCTTTACACATGACCAAAATTTCATTTGGTTTTGTGAAAGATCACTTGACAGTATTTTGCTACAGTAGTCACTGAGGGCTTCATGCATTGCCATCTTGGCAGACAAACATGTTTCATTCAGCATCTATCTATCTATAGTTCTATGCTTTGTTTTACACTTATTATGCAGTAGTCTCTGTTCCTTTAGAAGTTCCTTTAAAGTGATTTTATACATACAGGGTCCCCTCCCATTGTGAACTGTTGTACCGGTACAGTCAACTATTGTTTTAAACTTGAGCCGTAGTTCCTCTACACGCTCCTACCCTATGCTGAAAGTTTCTAGTTCCTCACTTAAGATATAACAGTTTTTTTTTTTAAATCTAGTTTACTGAACATATATATCTTTCTGGTTGTTTTAGTTGCCATTTGTACTTTGGTTATCATTGTTGCCACAACCATGACACGATCACCGATACCAGTTTCATTGTGGACATCCTCAAAGATATCATGTCTATTTGCTGCCTTCAGACCCATAATTATTCCACCATGGGAGGGGTTCCAAACTATTTGTTCTACGTAGTTTTCAGCAAAGGCATTTAGTACTGCTCCACAAGAACTCTTACCCACCAATGACAAAACTGTAATTTTCACAATTGATTGCTGGATGATTAAGGTCTCCGCTCGTGATTACAGTATGATGGGGGAACTTACGTACAAGCAACCCGAGGTTTCCTCTGAAGCTTTCGTTTACATCAGGAGATGTATCAAGTGGGCAACAGAAGGCTCCAGTTACCATTTCATGCACATCCCTGATACTGAATGTTGTCCAAACAATCTCACATGCAACTTCAATTTCTATCTCAGTGGTTTTGAGTCTATTGCAACAAATACAGCACCTCCCTTTCCCACAAGTCTATCCCTTCAATATGCACTTATATTTTCTGCAAAAAATCTCACTGCTGCTGATTTCAGGTTTCAACCAGCTTTCTGACCCTTTCTGTGTCATACAGCTTAGAGTATAATCACCCAGAATAACAAAAAGAAGAGAAAAGACTATTCATTTCTCCTAGATCAGTCACCTAGAAACTGGAGAACTGCCAAGTATATGAGCTTCAGGAAATCATGCTCACTCTGATATAAATACAGCTAGTGCAATGAGTCAGTAATTTACGGTCTGTGGTACTGAAAGGACAAAAATGAGTGGTCACTGCATTGTTTAGGTCATAGCACACAGCAAAAGTTAAGTGCAACATTGGGCATTCACGGTGATAATACAATATCTTCAATGTATTGCACAGGTGCTCAAAATGTGCTCTCCATTCCATCTTGAATCAAATAGATACGATTAACAGAGTAAATACATCAGCTTAAGCCAGTAGCCTAAAAATACTGTTTCTGACAGTATATATTTTTAAAAATATCAAAGTGAATTAAGAGTTTAATTTATAAAATATTATACAGTTTGTCTGACATAACTATTTGGCTAGTTTATTTTCTTTAACAGTTATGCACTGTATAATGAGGACAATTTCAAAACAGTTATCTGAAACACTAAAGATTATAGTTACAGCTGTCGTCTACACAAAGGTAGGTTTGAACATCACAATGCTTTACTACACAAGAGTCCTACAGAATGTGTTATGTCTCCCTCTCACCTCCCAACTAACTTGTCAGCCATCAATAAATCATTTCCACAGGTGAAAAAGTGGTAAGTTGACACAAAGAAATCCCTGTACCAACTGCTGCGGATGAAACCCCCGACATTTAGGTTAGCATCCTGGCACTAACCCACTTGATCAAAGAGTCACTTCAAAGTATGATATATTTGTTGTGGTTTTCCCTTGATCACTCAAATCAGTCAACATTGCCAAGCACATAGCATAAAACTACTGGGTGCCCAGAAATCACCACAGAATGAGTTGCACAGGAGTTCTTACATTCTCTTACCAGGCGGCAGTTACAGGAATATTATTGTAACCAGTATTCCATGAAGTCTGGTTGCCTAGCAAATTATTAGGCCCTATTGCAAAGACCCAGCCTAATGACTCCAGAACTATGGATTCTACATATATCCTATTTTTCATTATTTTCGTGCTGCTTCACTTTAGCTTAATAAGATTTTTATGGGTAAGAGCCTTCTAGCAATTCCTCCAACCTAGATTAGCAAGCATACAAAATATAACTATCTTTCAAATGTAACTACTACTCAACTTAGCATAATTGAGATGAAATAACATCAAGATATTTAACTGAGTTCTTATCAGGCCATCCTTATTTCTGGTTTATTCCCATTTCAGTCAACTAAATTAGGCTTTTCTTTTCACACTAGCCATTTCAGGATTTCTTGTTCCCACATTGCTCCAAATCCATCCACCTCAACCATGTAGTATGGCAGGCCCCCACCACTGAAACTTTTGGATGACAATTACCACAATTGCGTCCCTATATGTACACTTTTAATATCTGTTTCCATTTTGTCAAATATAAAGGTAATGTACTTTATTTTATATTGATAAAGTGGAAATGAACCTCTTGCTTGAGAATGCAACTACCATTATCGAATCCTTAACAGAGAGAATAATACCCAAAACATCCACTACAATTTTGACGACTCAAGTGTCCAAAAGACTGCTTATTTTGCATACTATTTATGGGTATTGTTTATTTACTGTTCACCTATTTAGTTTCAACTATGTAGAAACTGTTTTAAATACAGCAACACAATGGGATTTATTTTGGAATTAAATCAGTTATAATTCCTTTCCTTAAATACCAGTATGAAATTAAGACTTGTTTCAGTAATATAGCATAGCAAATTATTATTACTGATTATGATAACATGAAATCTTTCAGGTTTGGGAGTGCTCCAGTGACACAAACCAACTGCCATCAGCCGGATGGGACCACTGCTTAATTTTTCTGAGATTAGTACAATCTGGTACTAAATACCAATGAAGTCAATAAATTGCTTTAATGATAAATTACTGATGGTCTGTAGCAATCTTTGACCAACAACATATATTACCAACATCACCACAAGCTGCTCAACAAAGGATGACAGCTGAGACCATTTCATGCTCTGAAACTGACACTATACAGGGTTTCATTAAGGCAAAGACACAAGAGTCTGAAGTAGTCCTTGTCAAGGATACACTGAGATGAGAAAGGCTTTCTTTGATGTGAGGGTCACAAGCACCTAGTCATATTGTGTGAACTGACAATAATGGTAACAATATTTTTAGTGTTAAGATTTTATTCTGTTTTTACACCAAGGACAAATATAGAGTACTGTAGCTAGTTAACTGGTAAGGCTATTCATAATTTTAACATTTTATTGAGAAAGCATGCTACTGTGTAACATTTCCATTGTATATAGTGAATTTGCTAAAAATACTGCTCAGCAGACTCTTAAATATAAGCAGAGTACAATAGATAAATGGTGAAATTTCTGTAGCCCTAATGAATTATATGACTAGACAACTCAGCACAAAATAACTACAACTGTAACTGAGTAACTGCTTTAAGACACTCAACATGTTCCACATCAATGAAAATAACATTACAAAATGTTTACATGTTGTATCACCATCACAAATTGTAGTTCATTTACAAAATTTGTGTACTACACTCTGATCCATACCAATAAATGAGAGAAGTTTGTTTTACAAATTTTAAAGCTTAACTGGATCTCACTATCAAAAACCTCTGAATTTATATTTGTAAGTCTGTCTTCACTACCAATGTAGCCATAATATTGAGCAGATTACCATTATGAGATAAAAAAAACCTGTTTTACAAGCAATAAACGGTTTCCAGCAGGTATAAAAACAGTACTCTTAAGAAGAATGTAACGAAAATATTTCGCAAATACTTGCTCTAGCTAAATTCGTTTCCTTCTACCTACAAAAATAATAAAGTTGTATTGCACACTGAGTTACTCGTGGTTATTATCAAACAAAGCTGTTCACATAATGATATACCATGGTATCTATCATAGTGTTACAAACAACTGAACATAAAATGTCAGTGTTAACAGTGTAAAAAATATATTAATGTGATAAACTATTTTATGCATATTTTTACATGATCTACTTATTTTCAAATTATTTTTGTTTATAAAATGACAAATACGACCAAGGTACCTCAATCAGTAATCATAATTTGCAAAAAAAGATTAGATTCAGTTTTCGTTCCGCATACACAAAAATGAGATGATTCTCGTGGGTGTGGAACGCGTCGAAGTATACAATAAAACCATAGATGAAAACACAGATGAAAAAAGGGAACACCAATCAGTGAACTAAACTTCATTTTAACCTTACGATTTGTTAGTGCCGAAAAGATATAGCACTCATTCACGTTACTCTAACAACACAATAACTTCGACGCATATAACAATTCCCGAGATGACTTTGACAATTCAAGTGTCTCGCTTTGACAGTTTTTTGTACGACGTATTTTCGTTCACGGGTGGGCAATGTAGCTCATTCGTGCATGAATAACTTAACAACTACGGTACAAAGAATTAACCGGGTTTACGTTTTGAATGGAATGGGTAAAACGTATCACTGTGGTTGCTACTCGTTAATAACACGTTTCGACGTTAATTCATTATGTACAAAACAAAATCAAGAGACTGCGTAAAACACTTACTGATACACAATTTGAGCTAAAAACACTGCAATACAGCTAAAAACGTCGCACGCAACCGACACTACCCACATTCTTCATTCATCAAACCGCCACTCACAAAGATACTAGCCCGAAGACGTCGCATGCGATGAGGGTAAGGACTGTCAAAACACATGCCACTCGCAGCAGCTAGGTATCGGGGCTTCTGATTGGCTAAAGTTACTGATGTCAAAAGCTGCTTTAATACGAAATATAGCGGTAATATTTAAAATGGATTTTGTACCGAGGTCTCTCAACTTTTCAAATACACGTGGCACATCTTAAACGGATCCACGAAATGTCTCTTTGCCACGAGGGAATTGCTTGTCGTACATCAGTGATCGATTTGATTTGAACAGTCATGTTTTTTCGGTTCGTGATGAAGAAAACGTCCATTCCAGAATGAGTTGGATACCTCATATTCAAACCCTCGTCAGTACGTGTGAAAAAGCATTGAGCTTTATCAGATCAGTGTCAAAAGTATGGTGGGGGGCTCACCCCAACACTCTTCTCACCCTCTACCGTACGTTGATACGCTCCGGTATAGACTATGGATGCACGGTCTATTATACTGCTTCTAACAAGTACCTAGCACTACTGGATACACTGCAGTACAGAAACTTACGCATCTGTCTCGGAGCTACGCATTCTTCTCCCACCAACGCCCTTCTCCTGGAAGCATCAGAAAGACCTCTACATATTCAATGAACAATGATGTGTGATCGTTATATCTTACAGCGGATGGCAGATACTAAACATCCGCTGATAAAAAAGTGCGAAACGCTCTCTCAAATTAAGGATAACTGAAATGTTAGGAAACAGCAGTTTTATATCTACAAGCGTTACGAAGACTGGAAATATCTCCAAAAGAAAGTATTCGAAGTGAGGTTCTTCCAATGTTCCTATATGACTATTACAGCTCTTATCACAATATTCCTGTAACATACGTCGACTATTCCAGCAAAGGAAAAGGATATGGGCAGCTTTCACCTACATCGCACCTGGTAGAAAAATGGGCAAGCTATCTTAAACTGTATACAGATGGCTCAAAAATGGGGACGGAAAATTATACCAGACGTGCTTTCTTCTGTCCAGAATCTGCAGAAGAAAGGAAGTTTCAACTATCAGGTGATGCTTCCATAGTTCTTGCTGAGACTTTATATAGAGGCAATCAAATATGCAAGATCTCTCAAAATCCCCAAAGCAGTAATAATCTCTGACTCTCAAAGCGTTCTAAAATCCATTAGTTACAGGAATTGGGACAAAAGAACTAGTAAATACACCCTCGACATACTGGATCAATACCACAAAGCTAAGAAGACTGGCCAAATTATAGAATTTGTATGAGTCAAATCACATTCGCCGGCCGCGGTGGCCAAGCGGTTCTAGGCGCTTCAGTCCGGAACCGCGCGACTGCTACGGTTGCAGGTTCGACTCCTGCTTCGGGCATGGACGTGTGTGATGCCTGTAGGTTAGTTAGGTTTAAGTAGTTCTAAGTTCTAGGGGACTGATGACCTCAGATGTTAAGTCCCATAGTGCTCAGAGCCATTTGAACCATTTTTTTTTTTGAAATCGCATTCCGGCATCCTATACAGTGACAAAGCAGATCAACTAGCTAGAGATGCGATTAACAGTGGAAGACCTATGGACATTAAACTCCCATACACAGAATCCCTCCTAAAAGTAAAACAACAAGCGATAATCTCATGGCAGGGAGAATGGAATGAAAGCCAACAAACAAGAGGTAAAAGCTATGCACACATACAGACATTCATGCCAAGACAGCCATGGTTTGCGAACTTCAAACATTCAAGGAAAATTATAACGTCCATTGTGAGAATGCGTCTGAATCATGGATCTTTCACTACCCACTTACAGAGAATCGGCGTATCGGAAACAACCCACTATCAATGTGAACAGGAAACAATTGGTGATGTAAATCACATCTTATTTCAGTGTAGACGCTATGAGAAAGGCGGAGTCGACTTTTTAAAGGAGCTCTTAAGACTTGATCACTGCCAGTCGCTTGCACGATCCCAATTCTCGGAGACACAACCAGGAGTACATACGATGCCATATCCCGGTTTCTAGCGGAAGAGGACAGAAAAATCTAAAATGAATTGAACTAAAGAACTTATATAAAAAATTAAGTTTTGTAATCTGACTACAATAATTTTGATCTGAAAACTTATGAATGTATGCCCTAAACAGTAAGTACGACGAAGAAAAAAAAAATGTTACCTTGTTATGAGTGTCAGAACATTTATTTGTGATGGCTATAAAGTTTGTATGCTAGAAGCCAATAAAAATAAAACGTCTGTGAAACAATTAACGTGTCTAGTTTGCAGATGAAAATTACAGTGTAAAACGCACTATAAACGGCGCCAGTGGCATGGCATTGCTATGGAGAACCACGAACGAATTTCTCAGATCAGACAGTGAAACATTCGAAACTTAAAAGGAAAATATTCCAGCTTTGTAAATCGGTCTTGCAGAAATTAATAGCCACATATAATGATCAGTTTTTATTCAGAAACTCGCTAAGAACGTAAAGCGAGACGAACAACAAATTAAACAAATGTAGGATTTGGGTATCTAACACGACGTTCATGATGTATAATGACTGTCAACATTACCAATTCACATACACAATATTTATTTATACACATTTTACGGACTGATACAACTTACATACTTCGTGTCTCAGAACGCACTGCCCAAGGTCCAGAGATACTGTTTTTGCAGCGATATTCTTGGGGACGGAAGTCCACAGAGTTTGTGTCCATACAGACCCCCCCCCCCCCCCCCCCAAAAAAGGCATGGAGTGCCGAAGTTATGTTGCGGTACTGGGTGCAGCGCTGGCTTGTAGTGTCCATGCGTAGCATTACATGAATGCAAATCTGTAGGTTTTTGTGCACAAATATAGTAGGTGGTGTGTGATGCAACGGTAGTGGGACTCTGATGCTGCATATCTGTTCTCTGACCTGTTGTATGAGGCCGGGAGGTCCTCATTGCCTTCATTCATTGTCCGTTGAACAAATTCTGACGGGAGGCTAATCACTTCACAGTACAGGATCTCTGTTAGTGAAGTGTCAACATCCTCTTTGTGGGCCATTCTGGTACCCAGCAGCATTCATTATTGTGACACACCAGTGCCGATTTCAGCATGCGGTGCCACTGTTCCACAAAGCCATTTGACAGTATCTCTGGTAGACTGTGGTATGGAATACGTGGCAGCCACAGAGGCGGAACATTTCCATAAACAGGGTCTATTCGAATTGTCTGCCCTGATCGGTTGTTTGTGATTCAGGGCAGCCAAATGTCGCTATTCATAGGTCGATGAATGATCTCACCACTGTCTCCACTGATGTGTCACTGAGCAGGGCGGCCTCCACCCACTGAGTCGTTCAGTCAATGGCCGATAGGGTATAATGAAATCCGTTAGATTCAGGTAGTGGTCCCACTAAAAACTATATGTGCATGGCAAAAATGGCCCTTTGGGACAGGGAAGCTACCTAATGGTGGTTAGTTGTGTCATCCTGTCTTCGCCCTCTTGCAAAGAATGCATACTCGTGTCCAAGTGGCACAATACCTCTTCATATTCAGCCACACATAACGCTCTGAAACTAGTTTCATCATGTGGCGCACTCCGGTGTGAGCTGAGTTATGGAGCAAGTCCAATATTGTTTGGCAATAGTTGGCAGGGACGAAAGGTCGTTGCCTCCCTGTTGACATGACACACCAAACTACTTTGTTGGTTCTGCGCACTGGACATTGTCGTAGGTGTAATCCCAGGTTTCTGCCTGACAGGAATCACACCAGGTTTGTTTCTGTTGCCTGTGTGTCCATGAGGTTATCGAAATCCAGTTGAGTGGCCATGGCCGCTAGGCGGAACAGGTAGTCTGCAACCATATTGTCCACTCCATACATGTGGTGAACATCTGTTGTGAACTGTGAGTTGTGCCAGAACCTGCATGGTGTGCCATTGGCAGATGGATTCTTTACTGCATCAGCTAATGGTCAATGGTCTGTCTCACTTAAATATCGCTTTTTCGTACATGGCCAGTAGTTTGCAGTCAAAGGTCAACCACTTCCTTTGAGAGTCTGTCAGTTTCCTTGAGAAAAAAACAGAAAGGTTGTGTCATCATGGCACTTCCTGCTGTACTGCAGCACCTATCACTTGGTCACTCTCGTCTGATTTAATGATAAGATGAGCATCCGAGTGTGATGGTGTGGCTAATTGAGCTTTAATGTTGTCAAATGCAGATTGCACATCAGCAGTTCATGTTAGCTTACATTTCTCCAATGTATTTTTCCCCCATAGAGCTTCTGTGATGGGGAGTAGAGTTTCAGCTGCATGGGATAGGTGTCGTTGGTAGAAATTGACAACATCGAGAAATTTACATAGTTCTTGGTAGTTTGTGGGAGGTGACCAGTTAGTAATCTGCTCAGTTTTGTCATGTGTGGGCCGTATGCCTGTTGCATTGACTAGGTGGCTGACGAATGTGAAGCAAGGCTGTCGCAGTTGGCATCTGTCAGTATTAATTTCCACCCCATGTTGTGACAGCTTGTCATATACTCCTTGCAGGTGTCATTCGTGTTCCTCTGTGGATTTTGGGAAGATAATTAAATCCCCTAGATAGCAATAACAGTGTGGCACAATCAAAAACAAACTATCAATGACTCTTTGTCACGTCTGTGCAGGGTTTTTCAACCCAAATGGCATTAATATGATTTCATATAAAACGAATGGAGTGATAACGGCCATTTTGTGAACATCCTCTGAGGTCATACGTATTTGGGAGTACACTCTTTTTACAGTCCAATATGCTGAAGATGGTTGCCCCTGCCAACTCATGTGCGAAATCTTGGATATTGGGGACCAGGTAGCTATCCATAACCATTCTGGCATTGACGTACGGATAGTCACTGCAGAGGCGCCATATGCTTTGGAATAAACCCATGATTTGACACAACTAATACAGTGTACAAAATCTGTTGGCATTCAAAACAGTTTCAGTCATCTCTGAATGGATAAATACAAGTCTTGTATGGTTTTCAAGGGAATCCTTCCCACAAAAAATTGGCAAGTTAAGGTAAAAATCGTAGAGGGAGACCAAGAGATGAATACACTAAGCAGATTCAGGAGGATGTAGGTTGCAGTAGGTACTGGGAGATGAAGGAGCTTGCACAGGATAGATTAGCATGGAAAGCTGCATCAAACCAGTCTCAGGACTGAAGACCACAACAACAACAACAAGGTAACGAAGATGGAGGTGGATAGTGATCACACATAATTCCATTCAAAGTAGACTTTAAAGGCTCAATAATATAATAATATTGAGAACTGAAGACTGTGGTGGACAGGGGATATGCAACAATTCATCCTAATGCTCACAAAATCAGTCTTGGAAGATGCGACGTGTGTGAAAAGGGCTCTGTTGTCTTGTAACACAGTATCACCATTTGGGAACAAACATTACATCTTGGAATGGACCTGATTAGCCAAAATCGTCACATAATCTTGGGTCATAATGTGACGTTGCAGAGTAAAGATGGGGCCCTTTCAATGGCTCCCCAAATCATCACCGCACCTCCACCATGCTTGATTCTTGGGATGTAAACTCAGCTAGAAGTTGGAAATAGTGTGAAACAAGACTCATCTGACCAAATTACTTTCTTCCATTGTTCCATAGTCTAGGTGTTATGGTTTTGGCACCACACCTTTCCTGTTATGGGCATTTGTATCATTGATGTGTGGTTTTGAAATTGCAGCTCACCCTGTGATTCCCTGATTCTGGAGCTCCCTTTGTGTTGTTTTAGTGCCACGAGGTTTTGTGAGTGTGACAAGATCACTCAACAAACTCTTTTGTGGTGTTTCTAAATTTTTGTACAACCCTGTTATTATGGCTTGTAAACTTGGTGATATGTTATCACTACAGAATAGGGTGAAAGTATCAAAATATTTATCATTTGCACTACATATCTGTAAATTATGCTACTCATTATAGTGTGAGCAAGTTCCAATTACTACCATATTCCATAAAGGATCTGTGATGCAACTGCTCTGAATAGGTCCACCAATACAATGGGATTTGCAACACTGCTACTAGCATCTGGCATTAGCTGCAGCACCCGGTTTAGCAAATCCCATTACTTATCACAATAGAGACCAAATCCAACTACATATTATAGTAAATAATTAGATCCAATGCTCTAAACCACATACAGCCAGTTCACTGCAATATGCTGAGCTTTACAGTATGGGAAGGTTAACGTTTCTACTACACAGATTGGCACAAGAATGTGTATGAATATTATTCTAATTGAAGGACCCGCTTTGTATGCCTTTGGAACAGAGGATAGGTAGTTACTGACTTATAACATTAGAATATAAGTGAATACACCAGTAAAAACACTTTTTAACTTAACGTATAGTGGATAATATTTACTCTAAAAAAGAAAAAAAAAAAAAAAAAAATGAACAGAACAAAATAACATTTCAGACAGCAAAATTACAGATTAATACAGGAGCAGCATGTAACAGCGCTCGGTTGAGTCCTGCTCAACTGCGGTTTTAAAGTACAATGTAATATCAGACAGCACAGTAAAAAAATAGGGCATTATTCTTTACAAATGCTAAAAAAGCAGCAGTAGTTACTGAAATGTGTTCACGCATTGTTAACAGATACTACAAACTGTACACTTCGGTACAAATCAATGCTTCTCCTCACCACTCTCATGTTTTAATCATTGGATGTACTAGTGAAATCAGTTTATGTAGACTTTATTAAATAGCATTCAGTGCAGTGCAAATTTGTACACATCATGCTATACGATCTCATGCACAAATGTGCATTTCAAAGTAGAATATTTGTGCTGTGTAACAGTACCTGGCACCTGGTCTACTTATTCTGTTATTACACTTTTGTTGTTGTTGTTGTTGTTGTGCTCTTCTGTCCAGAGACTGGTTTGATGCAGCTCTCCATGCTACTCTATCCTGTGCAAGCCTCTTCATTTCTGAGTAACTACTGCAGCCTACATCCTTCTGAATCTGCTTACATGTCCTACCAACAGATCCCTTCTTCTAGACAAGTTGTGCCACAAATTCCTCTTCTCCACAATCCTAGTCAGTACCTCCTCATTAGTTACATGACCTACCTATCTAATCTTCTGCATTCTTCTGTAGCACCACATTTCGAAAGCTTCTACTCTCTTCTTGTCTAAACTATTTATCATCTGTGTTTCAATTCCATACAAGGCTACACTCCATACAAATACTTTCAGAAAAGACTTCCTGACACTTAATTTTATACTTGATGTTAACAAATTTTTCTTTTTCAGAAACGCTTTTCTTGCCACAGCCAGTCTACAGTTTATATCCTCTCTACTTCCACCATCATCAGTTATTTTGCTCCCCAAATAGCAAGACTCATTTAGTACTTCAAGCGTCTCATTTCCTAATCTAATTCCCTCAGAATCACCTGATTTAATTCAACTACATTCCATTATCCTTGTTTTGCTTTTGTTGGTGTTCATCTTATATCCACCTTACAAGAAACTACTCATTCCGTTCAACTGCTCTTCCAGGACCTTGCTGTCTCTGACAGAATTACAATGTCATTGGCTAACCTCAAATTTTTATTTCTTCTCCGTGGATTTTAATCCCTACTCCGAATTTTTCTTTTCTTTCCTTTACTGCTTGCTCAATATACAGATTGAATAACATTGGGGATAGGCTAAACCCTGTCTCTCTCCCTTCCCAACCACTGCTTCCCTTTCGTTCCCCTCAATTCTTATAACTGCCATCGGGTTTCTGTACAATTGTAAATAGCTTTTTGCTCCCTGTATTTGACCCCCACCACCTTCACAAATTGAAAGAGAATATTCCAGTCAACATTGTTAGAAGTTTTCTATAAGTCTACAAATGCTATAAATATAGGTTTGGCTTTCCTTAATCTATCTTCTAAGGTAAGTCGGAATCCAAACATCTTCTCCGAGGTCAGCTTCTACCAGTTTTTCCATTCATCTGTAAAAAATTCATGTAAGTATTTCGCAGGCATGACTTATTAGACTGATAGTTCGGTAATTTTCACACCTATCAACATCTCCTTGCTTGGGATTGGGATTATTATATTCTTCTTGAAGACTGAGGGAATTTTGCCTGTCTCAAACATCCTGCTCACCAGATGGTAGAGTTTTGTCAGGGATGGTTCTCTCAAGGCTATCAGTAGTTCTAATGGAATGTTGTCTACTCCGGTGGCATTGTTTCAACTTAGGTCTTTCAGTACTCTGTCAAATTCTTCACACAGTACCATATCTCCCATTTCATCTTCATCTACGTCCTTTTCCATTTCCATAATATTGCTCTCAAGTACATCACCCTTGGATAGACCCTCTATATACTCCTTCCACCTTTCTGCTTTCCTCCTTTGCTTTGAACTGGTTTTCCATCTGAGCACAGTACCATATCTCCCATTTCATCTTCATCTATGTCTTCTTCCATTTCCATAATATTGCCTTCAAGTACATCACCCTTGGATAGACCCTCTATATAACCCTTCCACCTTTCTGCTTTCCCTCCTTTGCTTAGAATTGGTTTTTCTTCTGAGCTCTTGATATTCATGCAAAAGGTTATCTTTTCTCCAAAGGTCTCTCCAATTTTCCTTTAGGTAGTATCTATCTAACCCCTAGTGATACACTCCTCTACATCCTTACATTTGTCCTCTAGCCACCCCTGCTTAGCCATTTTGCACTTCCTGTCGATCTCATTTTTAAGATGTTTCTATTCCTTTTTGCCTGCTTCATTTACTGCATTTTTATATTTTCTCCTTTCATCAGTTAAATTCAATATCTTTTCTGTTACCCAAGAATTTCTACTAACCCCCATCTTTTTACCTACTTGACCATCTGCTGCCTTCGCTATTTCATCTCTCAAAGCTACCCATTCTTCTTCTACTGGATTTCTTTCCCCCATTCTTGTCAATCATTCCCTAATGCCCTTTCTGAAACTCTCTATAACCTCTGGTTCTTTCAGTTTAGCCAGATCCCATCTCCTTAAATTCCCACCTTTTTGCAGTTTCTTCAGTTTTGATCTACAGTTCATAACCAATAGATTATGGTCAGGGTCCACATCTGCCCCTAGAAATGTCTTACAGTTTAAAATCTGATTCCTAAATCTCTGTCTTACCATTACATAAACTATCTGAAATCTCCCACTGCCTCCAGGCCTCTTCCACGTATACAAACTTCTTTCATGATTCTTAAACCAAGTGTTATCTGTGATTAAGTTGTACTCGTGCAAAATCCTACCAGCCAGCTTCCTCTTCCATTCTGTACCCCTATTCCATATTCACCTACTACTTTTCCTTGTCTTCCTTTTCCTACTATCAAATTCCAGTCCCCCATGACTATTAATCTTCGTCTCCCTTCTTCTCCTTCTTCTTCCATTGGCACTACATCCCGGGGTGGAACTTGGCCTCCTCTATAATTTTCTGCCATTCCTTTCTGGACTTCACCATGGAACTCCAGCTACAGCTACTGACTCTGGCGGCGTCCTCTCCGACCTCGTCATTCCACCTCAACCTAGGTCATCCTCTTGCTCTTCTTCCTCCAGGTTCACTGCAGCAGGCTTTCCTTGTGGGATCCGTCTCATGGAGTCGAATTACAAGGCCAGCCCATCTCAGTCTACACAGCTTTATGAACTTGGCCACATCATCCTCCTTATAGCAATCATAATGTTCATCATTCCTTCACCTTCTCCAGGTTCCATTTTCATATACAGGTCCAAAAATCTTCCTCAATATACTTCCTTATGTGAACCCAGTTTGTTTTCACCCTGCTTTGTAATTGTCCATGTTTCTGAGCCATAAGTAAGTACTGGGCGTATCAGCATTTTGTAAAGTCGGCACTTAGTCCCTTGTGATAGAAGCTTGGATTTAAAATGCCACAACATTCCAAAGTAGCATTGGTTAGAAGCCCTTATGCGAGCTATAATTTCAGTAAAGGTGGTGCCATTTGCTTCTATCTTTGAGCCCAGATATGTGAAACATTTCACTTGCTCAAATGTCATTCTATCAAGTGTTATTGTAGGTTGTAAGGGTTGGTTAGTGTCATTATACATATACTTTGTCTTTTCTTCATTAATTCTCAGGCCCATCTTCTCTGCACTCGATTTTAGAGCTGAAAATGCACTTTGTAGATCTCTAAATGTTCTGCTCATTAAATCCAAGCCATCTGCATATCCCAGCAATGGTACAGACTTATAGTAGATAATACCTCTTGTCTGAATACCCAATTCGTGTACCACTTTTTCAAGAGCCAGGTTGAAAAGCAGGCAGGAAAGCCCATCTCCTGTCCTTGGGAACTGAGGTGATATCCTGGACTGCACTTGCATGGTACACTGGGAGTACTTTAGGGTGACCTCCATTAAATGCACCAATTTTACAGGCACTCGAAATTCCCACATTGTCTCGTAAAGTTTGGCCCAGTTTACTGTGTCATGTGCAGATTTGAAGTATGTAAAAAGATTGTGCACACCAACATTGAATTCATTGGTCTTCTCTACCATTGGACAGAGAGTAAATATTTGCTTTACAGTTGAATTTCGTGGTCTGAACCTGCATTGATAGCTTCCAATAATGTCTTCTGCTATAGGTGAAAGTCTACTAAACAGGATATTTGATAGTACTTTATATATAATATTCAAAAGTGTTATGCCTCTGTAGTTGCTGCATTCAAATACACTCCTGGAAATGGAAAAAAGAACACATTGACACCGGTGTGTCAGACCCACCATACTTGCTCCGGACACTGCGAGAGGGCTGTACAAGCAATGATCACACGCACGGCACAGCGGACACACCAGGAACCGCGGTGTTGGCCGTCGAATGGCGCTAGCTGCGCAGCATTTGTGCACCGCCGCCGTCAGTGTCAGCCAGTTTGCCGTGGCATACGGAGCTCCATCGCAGTCTTTAACACTGGTAGCATGCCGCGACAGCGTGGACGTGAACCGTATGTGCAGTTGACGGACTTTGAGCGAGGGCGTATAGTGGGCATGCGGGAGGCCGGGTGGACGTACCGCCGAATTGCTCAACACGTGGGGCGTGAGGTCTCCACAGTACATCGATGTTGTCGCCAGTGGTCGGCGGAAGGTGCACGTGCCCGTCGACCTGGGACCGGACCGCAGCGACGCACGGATGCACGCCAAGACCGTAGGATCCTACGCAGTGCCGTAGGGGACTGCACCGCCACTTCCCAGCAAATTAGGGACACTGTTGCTCCTGGGGTATCGGCGAGGACCATTCGCAACCGTCTCCATGAAGCTGGGCTACGGTCCCGCACACCGTTAGGCCGTCTTCCGCTCACGCCCCAACATCGTGCAGCCCGCCTCCAGTGGTGTCGCGACAGGCGTGAATGGAGGGACGAATGGAGACGTGTCGTCTTCAGCGATGAGAATCGCTTCTGCCTTGGTGCCAATGATGGTCGTATGCGTGTTTGGCGCCGTGCAGGTGAGCGCTACAATCAGGACTGCATACGACCGAGGCACACAGGGCCAACACCAGGCATCATGGTGTGGGGAGCGATCTCCTACACTGGCCGTACACCACTGGTGATCATCGAGGGGACACTGAATAGTGCACGGTACATCCAAACCGTCATCGAACCCACCGTTCTACCATTCCTAGACCGGCAAGGGAACTTGCTGTTCCAACAGGACAATGCACGTCCGCATGTATCTCGTGCCACCCAACGTGCTCTAGAAGGTGTAAGTCAACTACCCTGGCCAGCAAGATCTCCGGATCTGTCCCCCATTGAGCATGTTTGGGACTGGATGAAGCGTCGTCTCACGCGGTCTGCACGTCCAGCACGAACGCTGGTCCAACTGAGGCGCCAGGTGGAAATGGCATGGCAAGCCGTTCCACAGGACTACATCCAGCATCTCTACGATCGTCTCCATGGGAGAATAGCAGCCTGCATTGCTGCGAAAGGTGGATATACACTGTACTAGTGCCGACATTGTGCATGCTCTGTTGCCTGTGTCTATGTGCCTGTGGTTCTGTCAATGTGATCATATGATGTATCTGACCCCAGGAATGTGTCAATAAAGTTTCCCCTTCCTGGGACAATGAATTCACGGTGTTCTTATTTCAATTTCCAGGAGTGTAGATCTTCTTTCTTATGCACCAGACACACTATCCCTAACTTCCATTCTTCTGGCAACTCTTTCTTTTCCCAGCTGAGGCACACAATCTTGTAGGTCCTATGATTTAGCTCAACTCCTCCAGCTTTCAATAATTCACATGTTATTGTTCTTCAATCAGACAATTGCTTTGTTCACTTCTCCTTGGGAAGGGGGAAGTACCATGACATCATCTTCTGGAGGGAGGATCTTCAATTGGGGACTCTAAAGTATCCAACAGTTCACTGAAATGCTCTGCCCACTGCTTCAGTACCTCTTGTTCATCAATTAGTAGTGCCCCATTTTAACTTTTACACAGGTTGATGTGCAGCTTAAATGCTCTTCTTTCACTATTAATTTTCTGATAAAATTTTCTAACACAACTTGTTTTTCCATTGTCTCCAGTTCTTCAGTCTGCTTTCTTTCCCATTCCCTTTTCTTTCTCCAATGCAGTTTCTTCTCTTCTTTCCTTTTATCTTGATAATTTCTTACTGCTAGGTGAGTATAAGATTTCTCAAGCATTTTCCTGTATGCCAGATTTTTCTCCTGACTTACTCTCTTACATTCTTCATCAAACCAGGAATTTCTCAGTTGTTTTCCTTCTGTCCCTAGCACTTCTTCAGCTGCCTTAATGACTGCATGCCTGCAAGCATTCCATTCCTGATCCTGATTATCACTTACACTAGAGATGTATAATATAATGCAAGATTCTCAGCAACCTTTTAGAGATGTCTTCATTCTTTATCTTTAATACCATATACTTAGTTTGAGGTGTTTCTTTGACTTTTCTTGCATTGGATATTCGTGCTCTTAATTTCACAATTACAAGGTAGTATTCTGAATCTACATTAACTCCTCTGTAAGTATGTATATCTAGTAAGTTTGAGGAACGCCTACCATCAATAATTACATGATCAATTTGGTTAAAGGTATGCTGATCTGGGCTACACCATGTTGCTTTATGAATCCTTTTGTGTGGGAACATAGTGCTACCTACAGCCATGTTATGTGGCAGTGCAAACTGAATGACTCCGTGGCCATTGTCATTTGTGCATTCATGGAGGCTGTGCTTTCCTATTGCTGGGAGGTAGTGGTCTCCAATAATTATTTTAATGTCATACGCAGGGCATCTGTCTCAAGTTCTCTCGAGGTTCTCAAAGAACGTGTCTGTACCCAGGTCACCTGATACTTCTGTGGGTGCATGTACATTGATCAATGAGGAGTTTGAGAATCAGGTCTTCAATCTCATATGTGAGATTATATATGTTATTCCAGTGAATCCACTCACTAGATGCTTAAATTTTTGTTTACCCTGTACCCTGTACCAAATTCATGGTGGCTCTCTGAACCATGGTAGAAAATTATACAGCTTCCCATATGAAGCATTCCATGTCCAGTCTGTGGCATTTCCTGTAGGACAGTTATGCCTGCCTTGGTTTTATCAAGTTGATCTAGCAGTGACCTCATGGCCCCCGCCCTGTATAGCGATTGTACATTCCGTGTTCCAATAAACACATCATTTTTTTCGTTTTCGTTTGCCTTTAAAAATGCCATGTTATTGCCCGTAAATCCGTCGGGCTTCTTTACTTTGAGGTTTCTGGACAAGAATTTTTTTACAGGAAGGGGTTGTTAGCCACCTGCCCAACCCCCAACTTGGAGGATCAGGATTTGTATGAGGTTTACTCCTTTAGGGAAGCTGGCTTCACTAGGGCACTCCCTGTCCTATACAACCTTCTTTCACGATTCTTAAACCAAGTTATCTATGATAAAGTTATGCTCTGTGCAAAATTCTACCAGGTGGCTCCCTCTTTCATTCCCTACTCCCATTCCATATTCACCTGCTACTTTTCCTTCTCTTCCTTTAGCCACTATCGAATTCCATTCCCCCCTTGACTATTAAATTTTCGTCTCCCTTCACTATCTGAATAATTTTTTTTATCTGATCATACATTTCTTCAATCTCTTTGTCATCTGTGGAGCTAGTTGGCATATAAACTTATGATACTGTGGTAGGTGTGGGCTTTGTGTCTTCTTGGCTACAATAATGCGTTCACTATACTGTTCATAGTAGCTTACCTGTGGTCCTATTTTTTTATTCATTATTAATCCTACTTTGATTTTGTATTTATATCCTGTATTCATCTGACCAGAAGTCTTGTTCCTCCTGCCACGGAACTGTGCTATTTCCCACTATATCTAACTTCAACCTATCCATTCCCCTTTTTAAATTTTCTAACCTACCTGCCCAATTAAGGGGTCTGACATACTATGCTCTGACTCGTAGAATGCCAGTTTTGTGTCTCCTGATAGCTTACAAAGCACAAACTGTGGCAAGAAGCAATATCATTCAAAGCAAAATTACACAGCCATTCTTTGATAAGATGCAATAGTGTTGAATAACAATTCTGTCAAAAACTATTAACAGGGTGATGTCAATCAAATGCAAGAAAGTGCAAAAAATGGATGCAAAAAAATTTGAGCAGTATGCTTACAACACGGTTTGATTGTGCAGTACCCACATAGATTTGTAAGCAGCAACAAATTACAAAAGTCCAAAGAAAACCTTGTGATGAAGCCAGATTCCATTTTACAAAAATCAAAAACAAATACTATTATCATTTACATCATAGAGTATATTGGCTTCAACAAAACTCAAAAGAGAATATGAGCAATACACTGACAATGAAATTTTGGTGTTATACACACACGAAGTGTAGGAACAAATGTGCATAAGTCTGTAGAACACCAGCTGCTGTTTTGAATGTAATTAAAACAAATGTGGAAGAATTTACATAAGCTAATACTAAAATGATATGACAGAAACTGCAGCACTCAAAGTGGCCTAGCAATGAGGTAAGGTCTTATTACCAGAAGTCATACAAGTTTCATCCCCCTGCAGCCCAAGGGCCAAATAACAGCTGGTGTACATATCAGCTATGTTTGCACCTCCCAGACTTGACATGAACTTTGCGCAATATTGCTTTGTTGTCTGGAGGCAACCATCAATATACTGTACAGTATTGTGGCTAATATTGTTGACAATCTGTGAGCTAATTTAAGGAAACCAAATTTTATGTTTTCCATTTTGCAGTGGAGCTATTCCTGCTGAAGAAGAAGAAGAAAGAAAAAGATGATGCTCATAAAAGGGATCATAGAGGTGAATTTCAACTGAGGAATCACAAGGCAATATTACTTTTATAAAAGAAGCCAGTGTTCTCTATTCGCAACCAGACAACTGTCATAACATATGCTGTCAAGGACAAACTAAGGGGACAGGTTCTTTACACCAAACAAGGAAAAAAATCCATATAAACATATGTCCAAAAATCCTTCAATTAAGAGTTACTAATGAAGGTTGATGTTCAATAGCTTTCCAAGTACAGCCAATTAGCTTCACTTATCTATACACCCATATGACTCATTGTATCCTAGATGGTATTGTGCTGTCACGTAGACTTGTTTACATTTGTCATTCATCTGTCTTCAGTGTCACAACTGTGTACATGTTCTACAGGTTAACTGAAAGTGCTCCACTCAAACATGACAGTATATTCATTTTGTGAGTAGGCAGATGTGATATTTATGTATGGCTACACAAATGGTAATAGACACAAAGCTGCACAGCTGTATCAGGTGGTATTTCCACACTGAAGACAGCACACTCATGCAACTTTTGGTGCTGTGTATTGTTGCATTGCCAAGACAGGATCTGTAAGACCATAGCATGTTGACCAAGGAAGACCATGTTTTGCTACTACATCTAGGCAGGGGAAGCATATTCTACAAGCTGTCAAAGTAGAGCCAGGTATCAGCGCAAAACAAGTGTCCCTGGGATGTGGCACATCTCCAAGTTCAGCATGGAGGATACTTTATGAGCAACTCATGTATCCACATCATCTTTAGCTTGTGCAGGGCCTTACACCAGTCACCGACTAAGGGAGAACTTTTGCTGATGGTTTGTTGCAGAAACAGCCAACCCATTGATTGTCCCCTCAGTTTTGTGTACAGACCAGGCAACATTTGGAAGAGATGGAATAACCAGTTTTGACAACCAACACATAAGGGCCGATTGCAGTCTTCATGCTAGAGTACAGGCTACACAGGGATAAGTTTTAAGATTAATGTGTGAGTTGGAATTGTAGGTGACTGACTGGTAGGGCCTCATGTTCTCCCAGCATGTGCTGTCTACGGGTACTATATTCGAAACACTCTCCAAGATTTATTAGATGATGTGCCCCTACAAATAAGAAGGAACATGTGGTTACACAGGATGGAGTTACAGCACATTTTACTCTCTGTGTTAGTGATTCACTGGCTGGTATCTACCGTGACAGATGGATAGGTAGAGTAGGACCAGTTCCATGGCCCACAATTCCCAAGTCTTCAATCCTTTGGATTATTATCTCTGAGGGCACCTTAACTGGTCTATGCAGCAGACCACCCAGATGCAGAAGCTCTTCATCAGTATTTCATACAAGCCTACAAAACCATTTGAAATGGTCAAGAAGTACTTGAAAGGGAATGACAGTCCATGATTGATGAGTATGTGCCATTTAGAAGCAAGATGAAGACATTTTGTGCATTTATTTTGAGATCATATGTTGATGAGCTCCAATCACCTAAATTGCAAACTTTCATTAATAACTCCAAAACAAAGGAGTTCCAGGCATGTTTATATGAACTTTTTTTCTGCTTTGGTGTAAGGAACCTGCTACCAAAGTTTGTAAAAATATTTTTGGAACACCTTGTGCAGCATATAAGCTTATGCAAGATCCTATGTGGACTGTCATCAATACAGCACTAAATGTTTGAAACACTTATAAATAATTAGAACTGAAATATAAAATCGCTTTTGGATACAGATGATGATACCTACATGATAGGGTAACATACATATTAGCAAAATGAGAACCTCTCTAAAGTTTTCTGTTACATCTAGGGGTAAATCTTGTAGTCAATAGAAAGATCCAATAATAAATTTATGTCTACACTAGGTACAAAGTCTTGCCCCAACACACTCGCATGCAGCTTCAATTTCTATCTCAGTAGATTTGAGTTTATTGCAATAAATACACCACCTCCATTTCTTATTAGTCTATCCTTTAGATAACCACTCAAATTTCCCCCAAACATCTCACTGCTATCAATTCTGGGTTTCAGCCAGCTTCCTGTATATAGCATTGTGTGAGCTTTGCCGCTTCAAGGAGCGCTTCGAGCTCTGGTATTTTACTATGAATCCTTTAGCAACTGATTACTAGGACTTTCATGTTCTCCCATCTGGGTGGTATTTCCTGATACTTCAGGATCTCATACAGCTATCATTATCTGAACTGTTTGGTGAGTCATCTAATTTAAAAAACCACTGCGCAACCCCCCCCCCCCCCCCCCCCCCTCCACATAGTCACCCAAGTGGATAGCAGCTTTTGACGTGTGATACAAAAGGGGAGTCGACAGTTCTCCATCTTATTATGGTGCAAGTCTAAGGAGTTCCAGCCTAGCTTGTCACATAATCTTTGAGGTCCCTGGTTCAATGCTTCCACTAAGAACCCGGGGGCCTGATCATTTCTACGGACAATGCAACAGACTGAGAGCTTAATTGGAACATGAGTAAGGTTGGTTTTCTCAACTTTTTCTGCTAGGCACTGAATTGGTCCAAGTACGACCTTGTAACCCTACTATTTGTTCCAACATGCAACATATTCTACAGTTAGTTCCACCCTGTCCCCTCGATGGGACAGCCTCTTGAATATATTAAATGAGGTCCCCGGGATAACGCACTGAGCGCACGTGGTGTTTCTTCCCATCTGTTGCTATCATTCCCCGTAAGAAGTACCATTATTCACCAAACACTTGAGCTGCCCATGGTTAATAGAGCGCTTTTGCATTTGTCGCTCTTTGAGATAAGACATAGTAAGTTTCCCAAAAGGTGAGGTGAGTGTCTATGGTTCAGTTTCAGTTGAAGACAGCACCTTTAACTTCTTGGTCAGTGGCTCAGTGTAACAGAATGAATTCTCTCTGATTGCTGTCTTCCTTTTACTGGATGCTTTTCCCAACCAATGACATATCATTCGCAGTCAGGTGGATGAGCAGTGATAGATCCTGTACTTTTTGTAGAGGAGACAATGTCCACAGGAGAAGACAGTAATTAAGGTACTTTGGTATCTCTGGAATACTGTTCTATTTCTTGCAGAGCCTGTACACCTCCTAAACACACTTTATTTAGTTATTCTCTGTTAACAGTTATCCTCCTCAATGTTTATTGCAAAGTTTCTGATAGCTCCATAAATCCTCTGTCCAAACTGAATACACAAAACATCCCCAGTACACAACTATTTCAGTCATTACAAACTGATCCGTGCCAATAAAATACTCCCATAACTGTGGCATATGCACACTGCCACATATTTAATTGGAGGTGGGAGTTATCCTGATCAGTATTCAGGTGTCCCAAAGAAATACCGACAAACTTTAGGGGCAGGTTCCTTCCACATAAACAAGAAAAAAATGTCTGGTATCAAAGATGAACAAGTGCTCATATCTCTTAAGGTATGCACATACCTTAAGAGATATGAGCACTTTTTCATCTTTGATACTGTGAAATAAAGCCCTTCTACTGCAAGTTCTTTCTTTTTCATACTTTTGGGAGGAGATAGTATGGAACAAAACAAGAAAAAAGTCTAGTAAACAACAGCTCTAAAATGCATACCTTAAGAGCTATCAACACATGTTCAGTCGAAGATTTGTGTTTCACACTAGCAAAGATGAACGAGTGCCCATAGACCCCATGTTCACTAGAAATGTTTTTCTCATTTTGCTCAATACTTCCTCCTCCAAAAATATGGAAAGCAAAGACCTTGCAATAGAAGAGATCCGTTTCATAATGTCAGAGACGAACAAGTGCTCATACCTCTTAAGGTATGCATTTTAAAGTGTATACCTATTAGACATTTTTTACTTATTTCTGTATAAGAAACCTGTCCCTAAAGTTTGTCAGGACAAGCTGTACATAACAAATGTAAACATGGTTTGTTCATGCATGCTGCTATAACTCTACAACACAGCCTAATGGGAGTTTTGTGGTATGGTAGTCCTGCACTGTCCATCCATGAAGGAGGTTTCGGTTTGAAACTACAGGGATTGGGTTAGAATATATGGGTGTCAAAAGAGAACATTACACCAAAGACCTTCTTGTGGGAAGTAGATCCAGCAGTTGGGAATTGAAGGCCAAAGTAGTCAAGACTGGCCAGAATGTTCCAAACAAAATATTCTAGAATGTTAAAGAATGTTACTACATGTTATAGAATCTACCACAAGGTTCAAGAATGTTCTGAAATGTTCCATAAAGTTCTAGAATTTTCTTTGCTTTTGAATACTTCTGAATGCTTTGTATCTTCTCAGTTCACATAAAGGAAAGAATAAGTGACTGACAGAGTACTTTATTTCAAACCAGGGTATTTTTCAATACTTAGTGGATTTAAAAGTACAAGTAGAGTAGTTCTGAGTGTCAAATACTAACATTTTTATGATTTTTTTAATAATAATTTGTACAATGTTCTTGAGTGATCTGGAACATTCTCATAAAACAAATAAATATAAAGATCAAGCAAAGCAGGTCTTTCTTGCCTTGTACGCTAATATCTTTGCCAGATCAATTCCAGACAGACAATAAGAAAGGAAGGACCATTAGGGTTTAACATACCATTGGAAGTGAGGTCATTAGACAAGATGCACATGGTCAGATTTTGGGATGATGGGTAAGGATATTGGCATTGCCCTTTTCCAACAACCCATTCTAGCTCTTTGTTGTGTAATTTAGGGAAAGCATGGATGAGTCACATCAGGATGACCAGACAGGTTTTAAATCACCATCCTTCCAAATGCAAGTCCAATGTCTTATCACTAAACCATCACACCCAGACACAAAATAACCTGCCCAAATAATCCAGAAACGTATTTCCCATACTACTTCTTCATGTGAACGCTACAACAGTGGACCATCTATTGATTAGTTCACAACTTGTCACCCAAACCTTGAAGTCTTTGACTATATCCTCTGAGAGGACTTCAGCTACATCTTGTTGTGCCCTGAGACATCGTCCAGATTATGCCAAAACAACAAATGTGCATTACTGGCATTCTAGTTTTAAGTTCAGGTGATTGAACGTGTCACAGAATCTTAAAAATTGGCTAGGGTAATTTACTAAGTTGAATTGTCTGAATTATTGCTCTAATATTTACAAATTTTAGCATATGAGATTAATAATCATACCTCCCTTTCCTTGGGAGGAAAGGAGGTGGAGGAGAGATAATTTAACATTCGTTGTTCTGGAATTACCAAGACATACTGAATTTTTATGTATGTAATCAGACATATTGCTTCAAAATAGACAAAAACTGAAAACTAAAGATTAAATCAACAGTAAAACTGTAAACAAAGAATCTAATGCACAGAAACCTTTGATCTGCACAGAGTCTGGTTCAGGCAGTGAGTCATGCACAGTTTCTTTGCCCAACAAACTGGGGTAATATTCATGATATTCCTGCAAAATCATTTGTTTCTCACATATTATGAACTTATCCTCAAGTTTAGCTGCTGCTATTGGAAGTTTTCTGTGTACACCTTGGGAACAGACACTTGTAAGCTTTTCAAAGGTCACTCCTTTCTTTCTAATGTCACTTCACTAAAGACCCCTTCAAATTCTGTCTTATGAAACAATGAAAGAGGTTTGTTCCTTACACTGTGGTCTAGGTAAGCATTGTGTACTGGAATTTTGAGATGTCTTCCTGGTGATTTTTAAAGTTTAAAAAATTATTATATGGCATAATGCAGAAAATGAAAGTATGAGAATTCCTCTCACAAGTTCAAATGATTTTTGCTCCTTCGGTGGCACATACTTACTCTATCTTGGCATGAAGTTACATTCCATTTCTGTGTGACCTGTTTCATAAAATGTGTGATGAATTACCTAGTTTTGGGTGGTTTTCTCAGACAGAAATGTAGAGTTCTTCTGATGACCCCCACATCCACCTGACATCATCCTCACTGGTAGCACCGTAATATAATCATACACACATGTCAATTTCAGGCAGTTCCATTTTGCTGTGTACATCATTTCATCATAACGATTTCAAAGATTGTATAAGATCAACTTGTACACTACAAGGTAAATTATTAAGGCCACACAGTCCATTTGGAATGGTCAACATGGCTGGTAGATCAAAATTTATGGCCACAACCAAAAAATCGAGTGTGACATCACCAGTTATTCTATTTTGAAATCATTAACCCTCCAGTGGGCATGCCGATTTTCATAACATGTGTGGGTGCGTGATGTACTTCGTACACACATAAAGAATAGCTATCTTCATGTTACCGAGGTACACATGTATGAGGAAAATCAGAGTTTAATTTTAGTTTAATTAAACAACTACAAATTAAACTTACATTATATGAGCTAAATCACTATTTAATTAAACAATAATAAAATGAACTTTCATTGTACCACTTTAGTGTTGGCTACATGTGATTCGTGAGTTTTTCCCGGCGTATTTGATAATCAAAATATCCACGGGTGTGCTGCCGGTCTATAGTGTCCAACGGGCACAATATTTCGGCGATCATACATGTCGCCATCATCAGCTGAACTGACGGACTGAGCTCCTGTGAACGTGCCGGCACGGAGATCCGTACGGTATGGCTGCTCAGAGGGAACTGGGTTCGGTCTTTAGAAAAAAGAGATGGGGCCCCTCCATGCCCACACCAACGTGGTGACCAAACCAAAAGTTCTACTGTCACCTCCGTCAACATGTTAGTTGTCTAGTAAGTGGATCACAGGATGCTGGGCTGTGATGTTGTCCGTGCGTCTGGGTAAGGCTACGCATTAACACGGTCCATCAGGTGATAGATAGTGGACGAAACGCGAGTGAGGGTAGCGATTTGAAGAGCAGAGGGAAAAAAGTGCCATGGCTCGTGCCGTGGGAAAAAAACCTCTGCGACAGTGGGATGGGTAGTAAGAGCAGTAGTGGCTTACTAGCTGCAATAGCTCATGCATGGTTGGATTTGTTAGTATAGGTATCATGCATCATTACCATGACAAGCGATGGCGATGTGTCCCAGTTGCTGCTGCTGCTGCATTCCTGGAACAATCAAGATCGTTATACAGTAGTGGGAGATCGGCCATAGATCATCTCACTGTGTAGGGGATGTGTGGAGCTTGTTTGCATGCAGTGTACGGTACGGCTTCCCTGTGTGGTGCCAGTTATTCGGCAGTGTATTCCAGCTGGATATCCAGTAATGGCGTCTGATTAACAGGGGCTCGCCTGTGCCGTTATGTTTACATATGCTTGGCCATAGATGTTATGCCCTTAAAAGTATATCTTTTGGTCTTTTATGTTTCCATCTATGGTTGTGGTTGTAGTTCCCCAGATTCAGAATAAACGGGTTCTGCAAATGTCTGGAGTTTCTGTATAGTCTTGTGGTGAGTTTGTCGATTACCTCCGTGAGAGTCTCAAGTCGGTATTCCCGATGAAGGTCCGCAATGCGTGTGTATCATGGAGCATTGCTTATGATTTTGAGTACTTTGTTTTGTATGAGCTGCAGACGGCGCAGGCGTGTAGGCGCAGCGTATCCCCAGACAGGAGCTGCGTACGTCATCAGGGGTCGGATAAGTGTCATGTACATGGACCTCGACACCCTTCTGTTCAGTGTGCTACGCCTGTTGAGCATAGGATAGAGCTGTTTGAGCCTCGCGCTAGCTCGGTTGGTCATGTGTTGTATGTGGTCCCCCCAGAGTAATTTCCGGTCCAGCCAGACACCGAGGTATTTGACTTTCTCGCAGAAACGTATTGGATGTGCATGTAGAGTTATTGGTCTGCAGTAGCGGTGTTTGCGCAGTTGCTTCGGTCTTCTAGTGAACAGAACGGCTTCGCACTTGTTGACGTTTACTCTGACACGCCATTTCTCCAACCAAGGCTCGGCCACTCTGAGTGCTGGGTTCGGTTGCGGCGGTGGCCGATTTAAATACCCTCCGCCCGCGGCACGCTCCCTCCGCCGTCCGCGCCCCGTGCCACGGCCGCACGGTGGAACAGATTGCGACGGCATGGAGAATACTATGAACAAACGGAGGGAGTCGCCATGGGTAGCCCACTCTCACCGGTGGTAGCGAATTTGTACATGGAGAACTTCGAGGAGGAAGCCCTGTCGTCATCCGTACGGAAACCTACTTGCTTTTTCCGTTATGTGGACGACACGTTCGTCATCTGGCCACATGGTATGGATAAACTCCTTGACTTCCTTACACATCTAAACTCCATACACCCCAACATCAAATTCACTATGGAGACTGAAATGGAGGGTAAATTACCTTTCCTTGACGTCTTGGTCAAGAGAAGGGCTGACGGCACCCTAGGTCATGGGGTGTATCGGAAGACAACACACACTGATCTGTATTTGCACGCAGACAGCTGCCACCACCCTTCACAGAGGAATGGGGTACTTAAAACTCTAGGACATAGGGCGCGCTCTATCTCTGACGCAGAGAGTCTACCCCAGGAATTGGAACATCTGAGAACTGTATTTCGAAAAAATGGGTACTCAGAGTGGCAGATTCAACGTGCTCTCCGCCCAACCACTGCAGCACAACCTGTTGAGATGGATGAATTCACGAGGGAGGAGGTAGGCACTGCATTTATTCCATACACAGGCGCACTCTCTGGGAAAATCGCCCGCATTCTGAAGAAACACCGGGTCAGAACTGTGTTTTGTCCTCCAAATAAAACTCGTGCACTGGTGGGGAGCGGCAAAGATGACCTCGGTTTGAGGAAGGCCGGCGTGTACCAGATTCCGTGTCAATGTGGCAAGTCATATATTGGTCAGACGATGCGTACTGTCGAGGATCGATGCCGTGAACACCAGAGGCACACTCGACTGATTTATCCGAGCAAGTCGGCGGTCGCTGAACATTGTTTGTCGGAAAATCACGCCATGGAGTATGACCGCACGAGGATTCTGGTACAGACTTCGAGATACTGGGACAGCGTTGTTAGAGAGGCCATCGAAATTCGCACCAATGACGACCTCATAAACCGTGACTGTGGCTATAATCTTAGCAAGGCTTGGGAACCAGCGATTGGGTTAATCAAGAGTAAATCGAGCAAACGTATAGTTGTGACGACCACAGCGGACAGAGCCATCACACCGACGTCACCTCAGATGCCGTCGCAATCTGTTCCATCGCGCGACCGTGGCGCGGGGCGCGGACGACGGAGGGAGCGCGCAGCGGGCGGAGGGTATTTAAATCGGCCGCCGCCGCGACCGAACCCAGTTCCCTCGGAGCAGCCATAGCGTACGGATCTCCGTGCCGGCACGTTCACAGGAGCTCAGTCCGTCAGTTCACCTGATGATGGCGACATGTATGATCGCCGAAATATTGTGCCCGTTGGACACTATAGACCAGCAGCACACCCGTGGATATTTTGATTTGGCTACATGTGTTAGCCCATGGTAATGATCCCCTTGGAGGATTAAACAGCACAGTTGCATCAGATCCCAGCCACACTCTTACTCAGTTACTAATTATCTCGTAGACAACAGCCTCATTGTAGGAATGTCCTGATAGCTCAGAATCTGGCATATTTTCTTGCACGGATTGTAAATTTTTTCTCACCTAACTAGTGGTTTATTCTATGTTACTGAGGCTCACTTGGATGTATAACAACACAACGTACCACTGTGTTAGTTGAAGCAATAATGAAGGAACAGGAATGGTTTGCAGTTATAAAACAATAATAGAATGGTACATGACAAAGTTATTTACAGTTGGCACACTTTATACATAGGCATGCCCACTCAAGCATTAATTTACCAAGTATGTTGCATACACAGATTTGGCAGACAAGAGCATTAGTGCAGATAGCTGTCCAGAGGGGTGATTATGTGTGACCTGAGGATGTGAAGTGAGGAGTTGGCAGGGTGGAACAATGGTTATTACAGCACTGTCCAGCACTGATAGCATCATTCCTTCTGTATACAAATTTGGTTCCTGACCCATGATATATGAATGTTGTTAGCTATTTTATTTCACTAGTTCCAGCCTCCTCCAAGGCACAATGCAGGAGCTTGGTCCCAGCAACATGCAACTGGTGAAACAGGACAGCAGATTGTCTGATGTGCTTACCAGCCACTGCTCACCAACCTGGAGGAAAGCTTTCAAAATTAATAAAGAAATGACAGCTGTGTAAGATTCTGTGTACTGGGCACAATGTAGAAATGTTATTCATCTAATTGAAGAAGTGAAATTCATTTAGTTAGGAGATGACAACAGCTTGAGCAGCCCAATATGTATATTTCTTGTAACTGATTTTACATCCAAGAATTCAGCATTAATTCTAAATGGTGGAAACATTATTGCCAAAAGAATAATCTTGTTGAACATTAGTAGTTAATCCTCGAGTGGGTGCACCATTGTATAAAGCATGCCAATGAAAATAACACTGTCTTGTACCATTCCATTGTTGTTAAACAATTGCGAGCCAATGCTTATTCCTTCATTATTGCTTCAGCTAACACCGTAATAATGTGTGTTGTCCAACTTTCAAGTGAGCAGCAGTAATATAAGATAAACAGCGAACTGGGCAAGAATAAATTTACGATCCGTGCATGAAAATGCCCCAGATTCCAAGCTTGCAGCACAGTCTCACAATGAGGTAGATGTCTATGAGATAATTAGTAACTGAATAAGGGTGTGGCTGGGATGTGATGCAACTGCACTGTTTAATGTTGCGGGTGGGTCATTACTGTGGGGTAACACTTGTACACAGCGACAGGGTGATACAATGAAACTTCAAACTTCATCTTATTATTGTTTAATTGAACAGTGATTTAGCTCGTATAAGTTTATTTTAACATTGTTTAGTTAAACTCAGCTCAAACTGCATTTTCGCTCTTACATGTTTATCATGGTAACATAAAGACAGCTATTCTTTACATGTGTACAAAGTACACCACACACCTACTTGCGTCATGAAAGTCAGTATATCCACTCCAGGGTTACTTTAAACTGACAAGTATGAGGAATCAGATTCCTGGTTAAATCATGATATGATTAATTTTTTAACTCAAAATGGAAGACTGCCTTGAGAGTTTAATACAAGTGTGGACTCTCAGAATGAAGAACATATAATTTCATGCATCAAATTGACCGTATTCATTATGAGAGAGAGAGAGAGAGAGAGAGAGAGGGAGGGAAAGAATGGGGTCATTGTCATTGCTATCTTCATAACTGGAAAAGTCTAATGATACCTAATCAATAAAATATGCAATTATTAAACCAGTTCATAAGAAAGGTAACAAGACACACTTAAACGACTATTGTCCAGTTTGCCTGCTGACATCTTTTTCCAAAATATTCAAACATGTAATGTACTTAAGAGTAGTCACACACTTAAGTGGAAACAATTTACGTAGTGTATCACAGTTCAGCTCCCAGAAGGGTTGCTCGACTGAGACTGTTATTTATACTATCTCTCATCAAATAGTACAAGCCTTAAATAATAGCATATGACTGGTACTATTTTTTGTAATCTTTCCAAGGCACTTGACTGTAGATTATGATACACTCTTAGAGGAACTCAAATTTTATGAAACTGATGGGTTGACACACAGATGGTCTGAATCATATTTAACAAACATAATGCAAAAGGTTGTGCTGAATAATTCACACAATCTCGAAAAGGTAGAAAATTTCAGTGGCAGGGAGGGGAAATCACAAAGGGAATACCACAAGGTTTAATTTTTTGGTCCACTCATATTTCTTATATATCTGAATGACCTTCCACTTAAATTTCAACAAACAAAATTGGTACTTTTTGCATACAGTACTAGTGTTATAGTAAATACAATTAGAGAGAAAGCAGTGATATTTTCTAAAGAATTATTAAATGATACTCTGAAAATGGACACCCCCGGCATATAAGCACAAGAGTCAGTAAATAGGGTAGAATGCTCCCAACTTTTGGTTGTACATATTGATGAAAATTTGAACCCGAAGAAGTATATTACTGAGCTTCTCAAACAATTAAGCTCAGCTACTTTTACTCTTCGTACAATGTCTCTTCTCTGTAACAAATGTATCAACCTCCAGATGTAATTTGCAATTTCAACTCAATAACATTGTACAGAATAAATTTCTGGGGTAACTCATCACTCAGAAACAAAGTATTGATTGCACATGAGTGAGCAATAAGAATAATATGTGGTGTTCACCTATGGACGTGATGTAGGTGTACCATCACAATATATATATTCGCCAATGAAATTAGTCATAAATAGTACATCAGAATTTGATAAGAACAGTAATTTTGGTCATTTGCCCACCTGTCATTCAACATCCTCTTTGCCTCTGTACTGCCGCCTCGACTGACATCTCTGCCCAACCTCTTTGCATTTACATATGTCTGCCTGTGTCTGTGTGTGTGCGGATGGATATGTGTGTGTGTGTGTGTGTGTGTGTGTGTGTGTGTGTGTGTGTATGTGTGAGTGTGTGCCTGTCCTTTTTGCCCCTAAGGTGGGTCTTTCCACTCCCGGGATTGGGGTGGCTCCTTGCCCTCTGCCTTGGAACCCGCATCCTTTCGTCTTTCCCTCTCCTTCCCTCTTTCCTGATGGGGCGGCCTTGTGTTGTGAGGGCTTGAGGTTTTTGTGTGTGTTTGTGTGTTTTTTGTTGACTCTATCAGCATGCCAGCGCTTTCGTTTGGTGAGTTGCAGCATCTTTGTTTTTAAGAAACATTCCACATGGGAAAAATGTATTAAAAAACAAAGATGCTGTGACTTACCAAACGAGAAAGCGCTGGTAGATAGACACAATAAAAAAAAAAAAAAAACACACACACACAATACCATATTCTCAAAACAGATCAGGTGTCAACTGTTCCCCCAGTACATCCTGCATTCCCATAATCTCATGCACAAACATTTTTGCAAGTCCTCAACTTTGGCCATTTTCCTCCCACTTTCTTCTCTTCACTTTCATTTTCTTGTATCTTATCCCTCATTGGCACAGGTTGGGCACAGGATTTGGCATGGTTAATCTAAGGGGTGGTCAGATGTTCTCATTGCCACCCTGTTACCTCCTCTGGGACAGAATATGTCTATCCCAACAGTTTACGTGTAGCATTATTAATGTGAAAGTTTTCTAAACGTGTTGTACTGCTTCGAGAATTTCGGAGTAAATTCTAGAACCACTCACCCTTCCACCGTTTCAAACACCTGATATTTTAGAGGTGAGTGGGAGAAACGAATACGCCGTACTGTGCATCACCTATTTCTATGAGCAGGTCAAAAAACAGTTACGAGAAAAAGGTGGACCCGGCCATTCAACGGTGGCAAACAGGTACCTGCTGTACAGTCCACAGAGTTTGTGTGTCCTCGTAGAGAAGAACAAGAAAAGTTTATGTACCGTGCTCTTTAGTGTCTGTGTTGATTGTAAAAAGACTAATGACCAATTGACTGTAGCTTTCTATGTACATTCACGTATTGTACTCACTTCAGACTAGAGACTTTTAAGTAACTTCATGTCTTGGCTGTGAACGAAGCAAGACACAGGTATGATGTTCATAAATTTTTTGGTTACCAAACCAATGATATTTGATATGTGTAAATAAGCCTAATGTTTAAGGACTAAGTTAGCTTGCAGAAGTTGTCGTCTGTGGAAGTTGAAAATATAAAGTGATTGAACTGAGAAGTATTCTATGAGTACATAAATTATTTCAAGGATAGAGAAGTAGTTTAATAACTTCCTTTAACCAGTTATAGTCTTCGGAGAAGAAGCTTTTGGGAGATCAACGCAGCTGATTACCCAGAGAAGAGGATTGGCTACACACAACATGTAAGTTAACTGACTTGAGAGATGCGTGAGCCTTGCAACCCAATAGCACACTGTCTCTTGTCATCCGAAAAACAAGTGCAACACAGTAGAAGACATGAGAAAGTAATAGTTGCAAAAAACCGGAGAGAAGACCTCAACCTTTCGACTAAGAAGATTGGGTGTGGAGAGTAAGCCATCTTCACACACATACATTGCACCGACACCAAAGCAGGAACCAGCCACCGATGCCAACAACATCAGTTGCTGTTCACTGGTGCTGACTCCGTGTTGACTCGCCGACACTGAAACCAACATTAGACGTCGCAGGCGCCAGTGCTGTCCACCGGCACTGATTACACATTCACTCACCAACACAGCTGGAACTCTATGCTGGATGAGCGAAAAACAATAACTATTTGGTAAAGTTGAGGGAACTGTTGAATGATAAAACTGTTAATATAGTTATTATACTCAGAGATGAATTTCTTTTTAATGATCACCAGAGCTAAGAGTAAAAAGAATATGGATCAAGAGCAGCAACTAGCAGAACCAGTCACAGCTATTAAAGTGACTAGGGAAATGCCAGACTTGTCTGTATTAGTGAACTTAATTAATGCCCAACAAGCAGATTCAGTAGCTGTAAACGCTCAAATTGCTGCTTTAAGAAAAGAGATAGGCTCAGTACATTCTAGATTAGATGCTAAGTTAGATGACCAAAAGGCTGATTCAGCCACTCTGTAATTGAAAAATTAGATGCTCAGAGTGAAATTTTAAGTAATCAAAGTGAAACCTTGAACAGTCACACAGCGAATATAGTTTTATTAAAGATTGACTTTGACTCTTTAAATAATAAGGTAGAAAATCTGAAGTTAGATTTAAAGAGTAAACCCATTAGTTCTTTGAATACTCACGTTAATCAACTATTTACTGAGTTTAACCACAGACAGGATGAATTTAACCACAGACAGGATGAGCAACTTCAAGATTCAACTAAAAAACTAGAATTTGATACTGAAGATAAATATAATAATGTAGAATCTGAATTTAGTGAAAAATTAAATTTTTTTAAAAATGTATGTAATGTTAAATTTAATTCCTTAAGGCAGGAAATGAATACTTCGAAAGAGAGCACAGATCAACCTAAGGAAGTAATGTCAATTATTCAATCGAAAATGCCAGATGTTGCTACACACATTGTTAGTTCACGAGTAGATAATATAGGACAAAGTTTCAAGGGAAAAATAACCAAGTTTGACAGGGTGACTGTGTCATTTGCAGTGATCACTCCAAGCCAGAAGGACGACAACAGTCACCCTTTTTTTTGCAAAACTTGTCAGTCCAACCCTTCTCTTCATATGCCTGAGTGCTTCAACAGGTTATCACAAAGTAGCAAAGTACCGCAAGAACTTGTAAAATGTGGTTGCCTATCGAAAAATCGATATGCCAAAGTTGTAAAGTTTGTTTTAAGCAAATATTATGAAATTTTGTAGTTTATTGACATAAATTAAATTTTTCATCCTTCAAAATGGACTTTTTATTTTTCTCCCCACTGACATCCCATAGAGATAAAATTGTATTTTATATGCCATTTTAAAGCTAAAACTTTAAAGAATATGATACAACTAATTTTAATATGTCTAACTCAATGCATCACCTCTCAACTAAAAAAAGTAAAAAAAAAAAAATCAAATTTTTCATTTTTTTCTATTTTAACACCACTGCCAAGTCAAAAAGTGCGTGATATGGAATAATGAAAATAGTATGCCAGCAAAGAGCGTGTTTTAAGCTTCATTAAAAAAAAAATTACACCGATAAGACAAAAACTGTAGATTTTATAAGCGATGAAAGAAACATAAGAGATATGGAACCTGCACAGTGTAGCTGAATTGCTCCGCTTTGGGGAAACGCGCTCTGTCCTGAAAGGGTTAAAGATCGATAAGTTACACGAGTATAATCTCCAGAAACATTTCAACGGTTGGTTTTTCTGAACTTAATGATGCTAGCAAGGTTATGGACCACTTATGCGAAGAATTCAAACTTGTCCATGTCAAAGTAGAAAATAGAATAACTTTACCTAATGTTGTGTTATCGAGTAAAGTGGTGATTGATTTGTTGTGGGGAGACTTTCACACAAAATTTAACGAGGAGTACTTGTTTGCGCTGCTCAATTAAAATTAATATCAGATCCATGGGATCCGGGCGGAGCCACATTTATCCCTCGGGGACATTAACGTTCTGAGTTAAGGGGTGGAATGATGACTGCTGGATCCTGAGTTGTTTTCAGTGTTTCTTCAAAATTAGTTTTCCTACACTGAATTCTCTTCAAATCTTAAACTATTCTGTTAACTATTAATGGATTCTTAAACTATCCTATAATTTTAGTGTATCGAAAACCAGATATGACAGAAAAATAATAGACTTAAGAGAATCATGGATAAACAGAGATCTCTGAACATTATGGAATGAATAGAATATAGTATTAGTGAAAAAATTATATCAAGGTACTATTCAAACAGAGTGATATCGAGATGACATAAACTATACAGTATCTTTTATGTATGTGTAAAAATATAGAATAAATTGAATGACTAAACAAACTATTTGATCGTAGTGTAGAATTGTCTATTTTTATAGAATATTTTATACCTTTTACGAGATGTTATGTATCGGGGAGGGTTTATATTAGTTTTGGAAGGGTTGGTTAGTGTAAGTACAAGCATGACTAACACTAAACACACACCACACCTTTCAGACAACCCTCGCAGACAAGTGTGACTGGTTCTTCAACATTTGCCATTCCATAGGGGTTGCTAAGATTATTCTTCAGGGGCCTCAAAGGTGAAGGTGAGAATGTCTGTGCTGTAGGAGACGATTAACACCATATCTCCTCCGGCTTCTCACTCAAGCACTAGCAAGGTAGGGATCTTGGGGGAGGGGGGTGGGAAGGGTTTCCTGTCTTTGGGGCTCTCTTCTTTCATTTCTTCGATCTTAGCAGCCATTTCTACTTTTTCCTTTCTTACTTCTCATCTGAGTACCGGTCTATCTTTCCCTCTTTCCATATACATATACTTCTATTGCTGAAGTCCTTATTTTCCATGGTTTCAATAACCTTCAACTTATTTCATATAAGTAGGCCGAAGAATCAGGCTACACAAACACCCCTCTACATACACACTCTACAAAATTTTGTAGAAATTATTCTGGTAAGTTTGAATTCTATATTTCACTATTATGTTTTATAAGTGTCAATAGGAACACTTTTATTTTGCCCAGAGTTCCTCTAGACTACAAAAAGGTTATAAATAATAAGAAAATTGTTTACTAAAGAAGTAGTACAAAGAATCAGAATAGAGAATAAAGTACTCAAGTGTCGTGAACACCTGGACTTTGCGATTGGAAATTGAAACAGAGTCCTAACGAATCCTAACCATTAGGAAAACTTACTAGATCATGATGGAATATTCGGGGTAGATGTCAAAATAGAGTGAGAGTAGAATAAATGAAAGATTAGCTAAAGTTTATTCTAAATGAGTACAAACATCTATGTTGGAATGTTCATTGTTAGAATTGTAAGTGATATATATTTACATTATGACTATAAAATATCGCGTGTTCCATTTAAAGGGGGGGGGGGGGGGGGGGGGGGGGGAATATGCGGTGCTTCAAGAATTACGGAGTAAATTCTAGAACCACTCGGCCTTCCACCATTTCGAACACCTGATATTTTAGAGGTGAGTGGTAGAAACGAATACTCCACCATTTCGAACACCTGATATTTTAGAGGTGAGTGAGAGAAACGAATACGCCCTACTGTGCATTGCCTATTTGTATGTACAGGTCAAAAAACAGTTACGAGAAAAAGACGGACCTGGCGGCCGAATGGCAGCTGACAAGTATCTGCTGTGCAGTCCACAGAGTTTCCGTGTACAGGTAGAAAAGAACAAGAAAGGTTTGTGTAGTATTCTGTGCTCTTTAGTGTCTGTGTTGATTTAAAAAGACTAATGAACAACTGACTATAGTTTTCTATGTACATTCATGTATTGGACTCGCTTCAGACTAGAGACTTTTAACTAACTTCATGTATTGGCTGTGAACGAAGCAAGACACATGTATGATGTTCATAAATTTTTTGATTATCAAACCAATGATATTTGAATATGTGTAAATGAGTCTAATATTTAATGACTAAGTTAGCTTGCAGAAGTTGTCTGTGGAAGTTGAAAATATAAAGTGATTGAACTGAGAAGTATTCTACGAGTGCCCTAATTATTTCAAGGATAGAGAAGTAGTTTAATAAATTCTTTTAACCAGCTATAGTCTTCGGAAAAGATGGTTTTGGGAGACAGACGTAGCTGATTACCCAGAGAAGAGTATCGGCTACACACAATGTGCAAGTTAACTGACTTGAGAGACGTGTGAGCCTTGCAACCCTATACCACATTGTCTCTTGTCATCTGAAAAACATTAGAGTATAACTGGGGTGGGACTTGGGTGCGATCCCATTATTCACCTACCAGAATGTGGGAAACTGCCTAAAAACCACAAATAGGCTGGCAGGCACACCAATGCTTATCGTTAATCTTCATGGTGGAATCGAATCGGGGCCAGTGCATCTCCCTCTTCCGGAAGGGGTGCTTTAACACACATGGCTATTTGGGTGAGTACTTTCTTCTCCTTGCTTTATCAGATGTGTAATTGTTAGCAACATTAAACCACTGAAACAAAGAGCCAATATGTGTATCCATTACCTACTTGCCAAAACTTCGATAAACTCTCGGAGTTGCCACACAGCATCTCTACGCCCCCAACAACCTTATTGTTGGGCATGACAGTCACTCAGACAGTGGTTACATCATACTGGCTGACTACAATGACTACTTCGATTTAATTACATTTGAATATGCCAGCATTTTATGAGCAGAGAAAACAGTGATCCACTCATCAGTAACATTCAACAGCTTTCAGGTTCACTTCTATGAAGATAATGAGGTTGAAGTTCACAGGTAACAATTTTTAAATATTAATTCAACAAAGACTCATATTAAGCAATTTTATAACAGCAATAACGAAATGGTAGCACCAAAAGTAACATTGCCATTTACCCAATAATACACTTAGTGTACAATCCGTTGAGGGCCAGTTGGATACAAAGTTGCAATGGAGTCAACACACAGATAAACTAACAGAAGCTCAATTTAGCATGTTTTGCTTTTAGAAGCATCTCTCATTGGGTTGACCTAAAGACAAGTACATTGGCTTATTTTGCATTTCTTCAGTTCCTGTTGTCTTATGGGGTTAGCCTCTGGGACAATGTGCCCACAGAAAAATCAAGTGTTTATTTATCAGAAGTGAGCAGTAACATTAACAATAGATGGTGGAGTTTCTGACAGTCTAAAATGGTGGGAAATATATTCATATTTGAGTTCCTTTATTTTAGTGCTTATTAATCCCTACCTTTTTGAGAGTTAAAACAACAGTTATTTCATACAATAATTAATACATTACTTACTTAAACAATAAAATATCTTAACAATTTATCATTGCTCTTGCCGGCAAGTTTCCTTAACTGTAGGCTTTCAAATATTAAGTATTTGTACAGCCTTCGAGATACATTTAGTACATACAGTCTATATTACACTGGCATGTGTTCTACATAAGACTCTGTTGTACAGGGTGTCTCACAAAAGACACCAGGATGGGTCCGAAGGCTGCACGGCATGGCCACCGCCTGTTGCGACCGTCACTGCATCCACCAGCGCCGCCAGGCCCTACACTCCAACACTAATCTGCCAGTAGTCGGCTGCACATGCACTTGCCCTGGATTAAGCATAAACAACGTTATCATCTGATTAACTTAAGCTTACCTTTATTTACAGTAGGTGCTCAAGATGACGTCCCTCTGTTGTAAGAGAAGCCTGACATCTCCTGAAAACATTAGCAAATACTTGACGAATTTTGGCTGCCGATATTTGGAAAATGACTAGCTGAACCCTGTCTTCCATCTCTTCGAGCATAGTCGCATACCTCTCGTCTTTTAACATTTCCCATGGATAAAAAATCACATGGATTTAGATCTGGAGAACGATGAGGCCAGTCAACTATCCTATCATCAAAAACACTTCATACTGCTGTCATAGAAGCATTGGTGATGTGTGGTTTTGCGTCATCCTGCATGAAATAACTGCACATCTTATTGTTAGCTGTTACTTCTTGAAAAAAAAGGATGCATTATATTGCTCACATAACTATCAGAATGTATTGTTTTGTGGAAAAACATTGGTCTAACAATTCATCTTGCACCAATTACACACCATATTCCTGTTTTCACATCGTGCAAAGGTTGTCGATGTATTTCATGAGGATTTTCGGAGCTCCAGTGTTGATTGCTCTGAGAATTTATATTCCCTAACAAATGCTAAGCCATGCTTCATCAGAAATAAAAGAACCTCAGGATCAACTTCATCGTGCACAGACTATAACAGCCAGTTGCAATAATGATGTTGAGCAACAGTATCCGAGTTCCTCAGTTGATGCACTGCCATATTTTTTACAGTTTCAATTTCAGTTTGTGCCTAGCTCTGTGAGCAGATGCTCTTGACACACCACTCTGAAGTGCTAAATGGCGCAGAGATTTCTTCAAACTTCTTCCTAACGCCTCCCCTATCACGTATAATTTATTTTCAGTTAAAACACTAGGTTCCCTCGGCTTTCATTTGTGTAGCACAGATCCAGTCTCTTGAAATTTCTTCACTAATCTGCATATTGTCGAATCACTGGGAACATACACACTGGGAAATTTTCATATGAATTCATGCCAACATTCCACATAAGATTCTGTTTTTGCATAGTTCAACACAAGAAACACTTATTGATCATTCTTGTGCACCATACCAAATTGAAACTCGACAGGAAACTCAAAACAAAACCACAGGACATTCTGTCACACAGTGTAATGGCACACACTAAGTATTGTGTCCAAGAATTACGCACAGCAACAACCTGCAGACGCAGTGGCAACAGCCTGCAAATGCACCGTGCGACCGACCCGCAGACCCCTCCCGGGCATCTTTCATGAGACACCCTGTACTTCTTACTCTGGTCAATGGAACCTGCTCAATGGTCGTAGCACAGGTGAATTTTGTTTTATGCGCACATTTTCCACAGTCTACTTTCTGGCATTGTTCCTGTGGCCTTTGCTGAGGCTGACTTGGCATTGGTACTGCTTTCTACATAATTTTGGTCCCAATCGTCCTCTTTTGGCTGTTCTTCTTGCTGCTCTTTTGTTCCCTTGAGTTTATTCACCAGTTGACTAATGAACTATTTCTGTTCAATTTTCTTGTTCATTACTATTTTGTAGATGACACCAGCATTTATTGCTGTCACATCCAAGATGATATAGAAGATACACATTGACCATCTCCTAGGCGAACGTTTGTAGTGTATTTATGAGTCATTTGTTCAAACACGTACACACCATGCTTTGTTGTATTGTAGAAAGTTATGGTTTTAGGTTTCTTGCTTATTGCTACTTCAGCATGCAGGGTACTCTAAAGTATGACGATGTTATTACCCTCTCGTTGATCGACAGTTATGGTGCAGCCTGTGTTGGTGGTTGAGTGTATTTGGCTTCTTTACTTCTCTCTCTCTCTCTCTCTCTCTCTCTCTCTCTCCCCCTCTCTCTACCCCCAAGTATTACATTTACAGGGTGTCTCTCCTAAGAGTTGTCAGGTACATTTTTTTCTGATGTTTTGAGATTTTGCAATTATGTTTTCTCATTGTGTAGCTGGTTTGAGCCAAAACAAATACTCCTCAACACTTTTTTCATGTGTCGTCTAGTATTGACAGGAAGCTTCAATTTGTTTCCCGTTACAAAGTTACTTTTAAAGCTGAATTTTGTGCACCCATTTGATAGAGTGGTCTCTAATTAGTATAGTGAGATATTCATTTTATCAATATTAACAAGATTAGTAATACGCAGAATAACCAGGACTCTGGCAGTGGCAGCACCACTCTGGCTCACATTGACTGCTACTGCTGTGCAGCAGTGCTGCTCAGTTACTGCTGGCTATTCATATTTTACTGTCCCTGTTAATTCAAATTAATAAAACAAATATCATACTAGACTTATCTGGGACCACCCTATCAAATGGGCACATAAAATTTCACTTTAAAAATAATTTTGTTTGCAACAGGCAAGGATGTAGCCAAAGAGTGAGTGGATGGGTGAGGGGGGAGGGGGTCCATGTGGTCTACCACTTAAATGAAAGTAGCTGCCATGAAGTGTAACTGAAAGATATTTTGATTTTTATATGACAAAAAAGGGATACGCTCATCAACAGCCAGCAAGGTCAACGGTAGATCTGAACTGTCTAACACATCAACAACACTATCAGCTATTGCCCATCTCTATTTTACTCAAGACCAATTGTTGGCCTTGGACGAGCTCAGGTCAGAACAGTTCTTACTTGCAGTTGAATTAATGTAAGTGCTACTATTTATTGTTTTTGTGCTGTGTGGTTGTGATAGTTTCTAATTATTAATAATTTTGTAACAAGGGGAAACTGATTTTAATTCATCTGCAAGTGTTATGGTGAGTTAAAATATGTGCACACTACTCTAATACCCTAATTACCTATCTACAGAAGTTTAGTGTTACAAGTGGAGTTGTTATTTGGAGGTTGATTGAACTTCAGAGTTGCCAATTTCAGTATTTCACACAGCAGCGAAGCAGTAAATATCAGAATAAGTAACATTAAATTAAAATCAGTGCATAAAAACACACGTGGATTTGACTGTTGCCCAAAAATCACATTTATCAAGAAAAATAGTGCCTAAATGGTGATTGAAGCATTTCCTTAAAAAGTTTGCTCAATATTCTATTATTAGTAGCCAAAATGGGAAAATATCACCCAGTCTGGTCATTTGGGAGGTATCAATTACGAAAACCAGTCCCGATACAGAATGTTGGGCGGGGGGTGGGTGGTGGGGGGGGGGGGGGGGGGGGCGATGGTTTGTGGAGAGCAGAATGGATATACTGTGACAGCACATTCCATACTTCGTTCATTTCTAAAGGATTTTTTTAGCAGGCTGCTTGAATTTGTCCTGAGTTGACAGTGTCCTTCATCCCTCCCTCCCCCTTTCATCCATAATCTATTTTTGCTGTTATAATACTGTAATAACTGAAGCCACCAATTTTACGAACAATTAAATCTTAAAATCTGTACTCATTCTGCACTATCAAATGACTAAACATGCACATGTAAGGAAAAAAACATGCAATGTGAGAATTCAGTCTTTTGTTGTGATGTATTTAATCTTATTTTATTTTAAAACAATGTATAACATAGTTTTTCCAAATCTTTCACTGTGTTCGGGTAGCTCTGCACGCTGAGCAGCTTAGCTAGCAACCCCTGGATTCAGGAGGTGATGTGGTTTGAATCTACCCACTGGCAACCTTGAAAATTATTTTCAGTGTACTCCCATTTTCAGCTCAGGCAAATGCTGAGGTTGGTCCCTTACTACAGGCCACAGCCAATTGCTTCCGATAACCTATCTTCCCCAATGGATTACAATTCCCTTAAAGATGTAACCCCTTTGCTTAAATGAAAAGAGCTACATCAAAGGTAAGCCGAGCATCTCTCCAGAGACAAATAAATGATAATCCAAATACTCCCCGTTTACGCTCATGCATTCATCTGCTGGGATGTTCTTTAATGCAGAAAATGATCTTTATTACATTGCAAGAATTAACACACGCATACTTAAATGAGGAAATTTGGGAAAGCATAAGGTTGAAGAATTCCAAATCATTTGCATTTTCGCCACCAAAAATTATTCTAGCTTCTCTGTCGACCAGAGATTTCTCTATCCCAAAACCCCTGTAGGTAATAATCACATTATCCTAAAAGATTAGTGCTCATGCATTCCTGATCACTTCCTTAGCTCAGATCCAGACTGAAAGAGAAAGAGTGTAAAATGACCTTGGATGGAGAAGGGAGGTTGGAACATGACTGATTCTTAGTGGCTTGCCAATACACAGCACTATTATGTGACGAGGTTGAGTCTCCGCTTGATGAAAACTCCGAGATAAATTTTGAATGAAACTGTTTATTATTCTTTATGGGAATTTCCAGAGTAAATGAGTCATCGTAAGATTCTCTGTCACAAATTGGAATCCCCTTTGACAAAATCCTGGCTACATCGCTGCAACAGGATAAAAACTTACGTTGTGCATTAACATCGGGTGTCACATGAAGGACAGAATGAGTACTATTTGTATGTGCTGATTCCAGTTAAACATTGCAAAAATGAAATTGCTACTATCTGCTGATATATTGTCGCAGAATAAACTGAGCAGCACCGTGTTGTAGTGGTTATGATACTAAACTGTTGAATGGAGGGTCACGAGTTCAAAACACACCTGGACTGTACAATTTTAATTTCTATATTTGGTTCAGATACATTCTAAAAGTATCCACAAATGTCAAGAATCAGTGTACTGGAATGTTCTGTAGCTGTATATATACTGTATGTGTTCTGGCCGGAGCCAGTTCGCACTGCACTCTTATATGTGCAAGTGCTGAATAAACCTTCGTTCAGTGAAGTTAGTGTTCGTCATTCATCTAATTACACCTTCTTCTACATGACATTATTCTGGCAGAGGCAGTGGGTATTGGAACTTGTGATAGCGCACATTATCGACGACACAGTGGCTCCCATCAGGCCATGACAGAGCCGCCGTTTATGTGGCGAGAAAACCGAGTTCGAGCCATATTCAACAGATCGCAATCTATCGGAGACAGAAGAAGACGACGACGTTACAATGACAGCATCTGTGTGCCACCACATGAGACATCCTTCCAGGTTCTCTGGTGATGATAGCCAAGATCCAAACAAGTGGATGAAGGTATATGAGTGTATAGCCAAATTTAACAAATGGGATGACACCATGTGTTTGGCTTACGTATTTTTCTACTTGGAGGGCACTGCCAAGCAATGATATGAGAACAATGAGGAGAAGTTCCCGAGCTGGGAAGTATTCCAGGCAGAACTGAGCAAGCATTTCGGCGACACGCAACTACAGAAGTGCAAGGCTGAAGATAAATTAAAGTGCAGGGCACAGCATTCAGGAGAAACTACAGCATCCTCCATTTAAGACATCTGGGAGCTGTGTAAAATAGTGGATCCTAGAATGAAGAAGGAAGATAAGGTTGCACATCTCATCAAGGAAGTTGCTGAGGACATGTATCGAGCCCTACTCCTGAAGGAGGTTTCGACAGCAGATGGCTTCATAAAATGTGCCAGTACATTGAGACAATGCATCAAAAAAGAATTACACGCAGCTGGAGGTGATGCTCCCCAACACGCTGATCAATGTCTCCATTGATATTTAGAAGCTCCAGCCAATCACCAAGCCACAACAACCTGGAAAACTAAAGGGTGCGACCTTCCTTGGAGGTGAGGCCGCCGACGAGAAAAATCACCCGCCGTCAATCACTAAAAAAATGATAGGAAACTACGTCGATATCCTCATGGATGGCCAACCAGCCCAAGCTCTTGGAGACTCTGGAGCATCATATTCAGTCATTTCGGAGAAGTACCATCGCCAGTTGCAGAAATCCGTATTTGTTGACAACAAAACACCTCTGCTGAAAGTGGCTAATAGGAAATATGTAAAGCTTACAGGAAGATGTACCATTCGTGTGGGTATAAGTGGCCCTACACAGCCCTTAGAATTCATCATCTTACAAGAGTGTAGTCATGATGTCATCCTTGGATGTGACTTTTTGAAAGCTTCTCAGGCAATTATAGATCGCGGTCGCTCGAAGATTATGCTAGACAATATGAGATACTGTGGACAGGAAGATGTGCATCCGAGTGTGTGGAGACTGTGTGCTGGATGAAGTGATCATTCCTGCAGTTAGCGCTAGAAAGGTAACTGTCACGTGTCATGCCATGCATCAACCCATGGATCTTTTAGTGGAATGTAAAACAAGCATACCACTGAAGAATACCTTGGTCATCCCAGCCTCTGTTGTCTCGTTTAAGAATGGATTTGGTGAACTGTGGTTAGTTAACTGTCACCGAGAACCGCAGATCCTTCCACGACGCATGAGCGTAGCAAACGCTGAGTGGGTAATTGAAGAACAGCTGGGTGTCATAGAAACTTTCAAACCTCAGTGTGTGGGCGAAATTAGCACTACCACTACAAGGCAAGATCTTCCAGCTCGACTATCACCAGATCTCACTAAGGAACGACTGAAGAAGCTACTTGCCATTCTTCAAGAGTTCTCTGAATGCTTCAATCCATAGGTGAAGAGCAAATTAGACAAATTGACGGTGAAGCACCAGATCAGAACTGGAGACCATCAGCCAATAAGCCAGAGAGCATATCGTGTGTCAGCAACAGAACATCGAATAATTCATGATGAGGTAGAGAAAATGATGAGGTATGACATCATTCAGCCTTCACAGAGCCCATGGTCGTCACCAGTGGTCCTCGTCACGAAGTAGGATGGCAGTTGGCGCTTTTGTGTTAATTACAGGAAGCTTAATAAGATAACTAAAAAGGACGTTTACCCTCTTCCATGAATTGGCGATACACTAGATTGTCTGAATGGGGCTAAGTTTTTCTCAACCATGGACATGTACTCGGGATACTGGCAAATCGAAGTAGATGAGGCTGATTGTGAGAAAACTGCATTCATCACCCCTGAGGCCTGTACGAGTTTAAAGTAATGCAATTTGGTTTGTGTAACGCACCATCAATTTTTGAACAGATGATGGATAATCTTCTAAGGCATCTGAAATGGATGATGTGTCTGTTATTTAAATGTCATTATAGCGTTCTCAGAGACATTTGATTAACACACAAAAAGACTTATGTGTCCCCAACAAGCTGGACTGAAACTTAATCCAAGAAAGTCTCTCTTAGGAGTAAAAGAAATCAAAGTACTTGGGCATCTTGAGTCAAACGAAGACCCAGAAAAGGTGAGATCTATAACGGAATTTCCTATTTCTAAAAGTATTATAGATGTGCGAAGCTTCCTCGGATTACGTTATTACGTCGTTTTATCAAAGACTTTTGTAACAAAGCCAGGCCACTCCAAGAGTTGTTAAAAGCTGATGCTAAATTTATCTGGGGTGGTGGTCAACAAGATTCTTTCGATGTGGTGCGAAAATCTCTGACGACTGATCCTGTACTTGGGTGTGTATGATGAGAGAGCACCTACAGAACTACACATGGATGCCAGCGGGTATGGGATCGGTGCTGTTCTGGTGAAAATTTCGGATGGAAAAAAGGTTATAGTCTATGCTTCTAGGACATCTACAAAAGCCGAGAGAAACTCTCAACTACAGAAAGAGAATGTCTTGTTGTTATCTGGGCCATGTGCAAATTTCAACAGTATCTCTATGGAAGGCCATTCACAGTTGTTACAAACCATCATTCACTTTGTTGGTTGACAGGTCTTAATGATCGAACAGGACGATTCGCCAGGTGGGCAATACGTTTTCAAGAGTATGACATTACCATAGTGTAAGAAAGTGGAAAAAAACACGAAGATGGTGACTGTCTCTCAAGGAACACTGTGCAAGACCATCAAGACTGTGACTGTCTCGCTACACTCCAGGATCTCTCTGCTGCCCTAAATCGGTCAGAGGATGTGAAAGGACAATTTAAGATAGTTAATGGATTACTTTGCAAGAAAAACTTTGATCTGTTTGGAAAGACGTTGTTACCAGTGATTCTTAAACAAATGCGCTTAGATGCTCTACAGAAATTCCATGAGACACCTGAGGCCGAACATTTAGGATTTATTAAGACATACAATAGAATCTGCAAGAGATTTTTCAGGCCAATTTTATTTAGGAGTGTCTGTCACTACGTGTCACACTGTCGAGACTGCCAGAGGAGAAAGGCAGTTCCTCAGAAACCACCAGGACATCTGCTAGTGGCAATAGATGGATTATTGTTTGCACAGATTATCTGACACACTATGTCATTATAAAAGCTGTGAAAATCGCCAAAGCATCCAAAGTAGCCAAATTCATCATGGAAGACATTGTATTAAAACACGGTGCCCCAAGTTCATTAATTACGAATTGAGAGACAGTTTTTCAATCGAATCTTGTAATAGAGATAAATCATCGGTGCAACATTACTCATCACATGACGACTGCCTACCATGCGCAAATTAACGTGCTTACTGAACGCCTTAATAAGACCTTGGCCGACATGCTATCAATAGTAAATAATGTCGTGTGACGAGGGCCTCCCGTCGGGTAGACCGTTGAATGTTTGTCAATGTTGAGCAGAGTAACTGGGATGAGGTGCTACCTTTCGTGACATTTGCCTACAACACCGCCAACCGCCAAACAAGACACCACAGGATTTATGCCATTTTTCCTGGTGCATGGGCGTGAGGCGACTACAACGATGGACACTGTGTTTCTGTTACAGCCGGATGACGTGGACAACGACTACATCGGCCAGGTATTAACCAGAGCTGAGGAAGCTCAGCAGTTAGCTCGACTCTGCATGCTGCAGGCTCAAGAAAACTATCGCTGAAGATATGACGCAAGCCACCGCCCTGTTGTCTACCAGCCTCGTGACCTCATCTGGATCTTCACTCCTGTTCGGAAGGTTGGTGTCTCTGAGAAGACCCTCTGGCACTACTTTGGACCTTATAAGGTTGTAAGACAGTTGTCTGATGTTACTTATGAAGTTGAAGATTTCGACCCCGACACAAGATGACGAAAGATCAGAGATACCGTCCACGTCCTTCAAATGAAGCCCTATAAGGATCCTGCAACCCAGGGTAAATCCGAAGCTCCAGTGACAGGCAACAAGCAGAAAGGTAATGAAGAGCATAGCAGCAAAATAAGTCCTAAGAAGATCACCGCCAGAGCGAGAATCAGTCATCGGGAGTCGGAGTATGCATGAATGACGACTCGTTCCCAGACTATGAGGACATAACACCGAGACGCTGTTCTCTTAAGGAGCGAGCAATGTCGCAGAAGAAGCTGAGTAGCACTGTGGTGTAGCGGTTACGATACTAAAATGATACTGGGAGGGTCGCGAGTTCAAACCTCACCTGGACTGTACAATAATTTCTATATTCAGTTCAGTACATTCTAGAAGTATCCACAAATGCCAAGAATCATTGTACTAGAATGTTCTGTAGCTGTATATATATACACTGTATGTGTTCTGGCTGGAGGCAGTTCACTCCATGCTCTTGTATGTGCAAGTGCTGAATAAACCTTCGTTAAGTGAAGTTAGTGTTCATCATTCATCTAATTACACCTTCTTTTACATGACAATGTAGAGAAAATGCACCTCACGACTCTTCGGAGGGACAGCCAGTATACAATGGTCAGGGTGTATACGACCCGGGACAACCGGGAAAAACCCAGGAATTTTTTCATCCGGGAGAAAAGCGGGAAAAACCCGGGAATTTTTTAGAATTCCGGGAATTTTTCATTGCTTTTGTTTTCAGTTAAATTTTTGTAATTTTGACTGGTAAGAACCGATACTCTAACAAAGGATATTACTGTATCCCTCTACTACAGATAATACTGCAGCAATAAAACATGAACGAGAGAAAAAACGAAAATAAAACTTAAATTGCAAAGGAAATGCGCCATATACAGCAACCAAACACAGTGCTCATATAAGCGTCTGCCAACAGCAAAATGAGCCAAGGCTGTAAGAAGACTATGCGATGCTTCGTAACAACAAATTGCCTCCGATGTGCGTGACGTCACAACTGTTTACATTAGATTCGTTTTAGCAATTACAAGCAGGATCAAGCACATGCGCAGTTGAGTAGTACCTTCTCCCGCTTCTGGCTACAGAAATGTGGCTGTTGACTGTGTAAGCAGTCGCAGCAAGCAGCCAGATGCTACCGAGAAAATTTTTTTACTGGAGCGCCCGAGTTGCCAGATTCATGCATGCGCAGCAGGACCAGATCTAGGAGGGGGAGGGGGCGAGAAATTCATATTCTTGAGGCGATTAGCATCCAGCGCACATAAGTCTATTGATTATTCGTATGACTTTGAAACGCATCCTTGTTGGTTTTTGAACACATTCTAACTGAATGAATCGTAAGTTGATTTGTGAATGCGTGCATAGTGTACATGATGTGTCTGTCAGGGGAATCCTCATCACATGTAGAAACAAACTTTCCTACAGACAAAAGCAGCTATACGAGCTGACTGGAGTAAAGCCGAACGGCTGAATGCCAACCGCTGTCTGATTGTCTGGTTGATTGGGTTTACGAATGATGAGCGTTGTTATAATCATTAGCAAAATCCACAGATTCAGACTACGGGAGTGGAAATAAATGAATAACAGGTAAGAAAGATCACATATTACCTTCTCAGTGTACCGAAGAAAATGAAATTTTGACGGAAAATTTTTGGCCAGATCGCTATACTAGTAAGGGCCAGTTGCACAGTCCCCAGCTAGCAGCCGCTTTAAGTTCTATTCTGGAAGAAGCGTGGAAAACACGTTGTACGAACATGTAACAACGCCTAACCGGAGAATAATCGCGGGATAACTAAACCGGCGATTCTAGCAGAGTTAGTGAAGTTAACCTGTGAATAAGCTTTGACATTGGCAGGAATAGTTACAGAATTAGTGATAACAAGACTGTTTGTTAGAATGAGGAAGGAGAAGAAATCGGGACATCACACAAATTATGGAACAATATGACGATTCCAAGTTTGTATAAAAATTTCATACTACTACTTTTTGATCTCATGTTTGAGAAACTGGAGCATATGAATAAAGTGTGAAACTATTGCCTAACGTAAAGCTTTTTGCTTGTAGTAGGCCTAATAGGCATTTGATATTTCAATTGTTGCAGTATTTGAAAGGCTTAGTTTGTTTTATCTAGCAGACAGTGACAAAATAGACATAATCAGATCGGGAAACCACACCAGTCTTGGGCCCTATTTGTATTAACAGCTTTTGCAGTATTAGACAGCGACATTTCGATTTTTCATGTAGCAAAATGTTTGACGAACTTTCGCAAAAAGGGAAGTACGACATGTAAAGCTGTAGCAAGATTACAGAGAAAAAAACTCTAGAGCTAAGGATTGAATAAATGTGTATTGTCTTGCTTGTCTCATGTCTTTACTGGGTCTATGTATCCTATATTTAATTTTATGTCACACAAAGCAGCAAGTTGCTATCTGATAGGGAATAAAGAGTGCATATTTTCTGAAGAGTTGTTTTTGACGTCCTATCCCGAACGCTCGAGGGAATGGCGGGGTATTGCCCCGGTTCGGGTATATCGTAGACCCGGGGCTGATGCGCAGAGCTGTCCGAGCTATAGTGGGGAAGTGGGTAGTCTCCACGTGACCCGTGTTTACATTTAGTGATTTTGCTGTTTCCTCTTCATCTACTGCTCTCACGTCAAATGAAAACAAAACAGATTTCTGTAGCCGGGAGCTATCCAGTGAATTAAAATACATTCACATAATTATGGAAGGCTAAAATGTGTTGTTAGTTGCAGATTTTATTTTATTTCCACCTTCCTGACAGTCAAGCATTAATTGCCTTGCAGAACAATGAAGTTATTTTTGCCGATTTGTTAAAGAAATTTTCTTTTATTAATCTTTTCCACTGAGGCAGACAATATATTTGAAACGAAGTGTTTAATTCCACATACTGTTCGCTGCATTTCAAGTGTGCATTTTTAACTTCTAGCACGTATGGCATTATGCCATAATAAACAACCAAACATGAGGTAACACAGTATTGGTACTACAAGAAAATTTACATCCCGAAAACCACATTGATAAGCTTAATATCAGGTCGTGGCCTACTTCACTGGGAATCTGGACATACGAATGTGCACTTTAAATGTGCACATTTTAGTATGGGTCACGAAATTCTGATGCTCTTGGAGTATCCTCTGATGTCTTGTTTCTTTTATGACATAATGTAAGATCTTTTAATGTTTTACACGTACAAACATAAGGGCTCCCTACGGCATCGTAGTTGCGCAAGCGCGGTCACACCTGTCATCTGGCGCTCTCTGGCAACTGCAAAAAAGAACCTATTTCTAACACGTCGCAGGAACATATTCCGAATGGTGGTTTGAAAAGCGTTACCATCAAAGCAAATTTCCTTTTACGCAAGTTGAACTATGTGCGAGAATGTATGATGAATTTCTTAAATCACAGAGCGTTTCACTTTCATTTAAAAATAAACTCTTTGATGACAAGCCATTTAGATGAATTTTGAGCCCAGAAGATCAGACATTTATGTTGTTATTAAAAATTTTACTGGCACATTTGTGTGATACATCGCAAATTGTAATACGTGCATAAAAGACCAACATTACATGTGAAAGCTTAGCTTCTCTTGCCACTTATTAATCTTTCAGACCAATATTATATGTGAAAGCTTTGCGTTTCGTGTAGCAACACTATGTATATTAATTTTAAACCGTTAACTTTTTCTGTTTGTGTGTGTGAGCGCTACTTACCAGTGATGTTGCTATTGGCTGACTACATCACGTGTCCTAAGCTCTGAATACCCGCTGTCATCGGCTGGCGAGATCACGTGACATGAGCTATGACTGGCTTACAAAAGCACATCGCAATCTCGATTTCAATGCTCGGAAAGTAACATGCGGTTTTTGGTTCAATTCGAATTTATACTTTCGTAAAACATGTTACTGCACATCAAAGATCTTTCCGAAACGTGTTTTTTTTCCCCCCCGTGTTTAGTTTTCTAAAGCGCCGGGAAATTCTACGCCCGTGTATAAAACCATAATCATTCAAAGGACATAAGTTATACAGTTCCGAGAGAAAATATACTGTCAATTAACAGGGAAAAAGTATGTTTTCACCCAGAAGAAGGTGTATTTTTAACCGGGAAATACGGGTGAAATCCGGGAATTTTGTTTCCTTGTCCACGTATACACCCTGTATGTTGCTACATCGACAGGAATCCAGAATTTGAGACTACATTTGCGGGATCTTTTCGGCATGAATTGAATGGACCTGCAATTGCTTGGCACTTATTGCTTGTCTATGGTTGTATTTTCTCTAGGGTAGTAAGAACAAATAATTTCACCAAATTTAAGATACAAGAGTGAATTTATTAGCTGACAGGCAGTCAGCTTGGGATAAGTTTTTCTCAAAACAGAGAAATATGAGAAGCTTCAGAAACCTGTTCCTTGGCACAACATCCTTGGTGAAAGTAGTCCCCCCTCCCCCAAAACACACACACACACACACACACACACACACACACACACACACACAAAGGAAACATCAAATCATCATCTACGGACATTCCTTTTGCACAAAGTACACCCCAAGCATATAAAAAGCTATCAGTTTGCCAGTTCCTCATGTGACAGGTTACAATAATTGTTTTTAGTGCTTTTTGAAAATTTGATTTATTTCTTCATGTGATACCAGCACTGCTTCATCACAAATAAGAGGGAAAGCAGAGTCATCTATTCATTGGCTAACATGAAGTAGGGGGACCTCTTCTCTCCTTTAGAACTTTTGCAGTCAACAGAAGAAGAAATGAAATGGGTAAAAGGAGAGCGTGGAGCACTTCACACAACAATACAAGGAAAAGGAACTGATAGCTTACTGTGTGAAGGACTATAAACTATAGGAGACCATCCGCTTGCTTTGACTAAAAAAATTAACATGCGAGTTGGACATTAATTTTCAAATATTTATTCAAAATTAAAATCAACACAAAAATAGTAACAACTACTTTACAAACATTTATAACAAACTATTAATTCTATTACACAGATTACATGAACAGTTGTGTATTTATTCATAATCTATATGTCTTTGGCCATTTTCAGACTTCTGTTACTGGTCCAATGTGTCACCTGTCCAGTTTCACCTTATGAGACCTGCAGTAGTCATCATAAAATGATCCATACTTTACCAATAAGCAGCACAGAATAGGAGGAATGCAATGTATAGCACCATAACACATTTGTATTCTTTAATATTTTAACATTTTTCTTGTGCCCTTTTAAGAAATTACGTCATTCAACATGAAATATAATGGGTTTCTCTCCTAATCACCACCAGGTACATTTTCTCCACTGTTTTGGCAGAAATTTGCCATCTGTTTATGCACTGTATAGCTGTAGTCTGCCTAAGCAAACACTGCCCATGATGTCTTTCATGCAACGTCCAATGTCAGTGGAATGCATCAGTTTGTCACAAGTTACAATCAACATGATTTTTAACGAGGAATTTTACATGCCCATTCAATAGGGAGGTTCCAAACTAGTTGAGTGCAACGTTGTTTAATTGACGTGTATTAACAGGGACAGTAAAACATGAAGAATAGCCATTTCTTTAAGTCAGCATGGGACAAGATGGCGCTGCTGATGCTGGATTACTGGTTATTCTTCGTTTTTCCTATTGATACTGGAGTACTGGTTATTCTTCTTTTTTCAACACGTATCGATGAAACTAATCTAGCATTAGATTAGTCTGGGACCATTGTATCAAATATGCCTGCAAAATTTCACTTTGAAGATCATTTTGTTTTTAAAGGGAAACAAACCAATGCATTCTGTCAACACTAAGCGTTGCATTAAAGATGTGATGAGCAGTATTTCTGTAAGGACGACTGACTACACATCGCAAAATCAAAATTGCAAACATCTGCCAAAACACTGAAGAAATTGGGCCTCAGGTCTCCTAGGAGGGACACCATATATATTACCAGTTAAGTGCCACAAGAGGAACTCAAAACTTAAAATAATTGTCATTCCTATATTACATTAAATGACTAACTGTAATACTGAATTCAGATTCACTACAATAATTCTGATAACATACATACAGTGCATCACACAATTTCACGAGCCTATTTGCACATAAAGTTTACGTAACTATGAGATCCTTTTTCATAATACACAAATGGAGAAACATCAAATGCATGTATTATTCTACAACATATAGCAATTACATATTTTCATCTACACTGGTCACAAACAAAAATAAATGCATCTCATGATATGACAGTGGATTTCTTTATCTACAAACGTTTGTGGCTTAAATGAAATGGCACAAAAAGTTTTTGGTTGTTAGGAATTATATGGTTAAGTACACAATTTTTAAATGCATAACATCATGTTTGGCTGTTTAAATAATGAAATATGTGCTTACTGACAAAAAGTTATTGATCTGTAGTGATTTTCAGTACACGCACCCAGAAGCTCCACCTGTGAATGAAAAACCAGTACAAGCACTCTTTTCTAAAAGTTGTAATGGTACGGCAACAAATTAGTTTAATGGACATAATAAACACTGTCTAATAAACAGTCTGTCATTGTTTTTGGGATATAAACTTATCGACACCAGAAAGCAAATAATAAGAAATCTTTGAAAAATCATAACAGCTCATATATTGTTACAATCGTAAAAACACATGAAGATTAAAATTATGTAGGACTCAAAATGTTGGAATACTGGGTCTTTCATAATTGATGATCATGCTTAGAAACTTGACTACTTTATTTGCACCAGCAATATGTCACACACAAAAAAAGCTGTCTCCCTAATGTCACTGCACACTATTCTATCTCTCATTTCTTAATGCACTGAGGAATGCATATGCTCATTTTGGGAACAGAACTCGTTATGATCTTTCTTAAAAAACAAAGTGTGGTCTGCAAAAAATCATGTGCAGTTTAAAATTTCAATTACTAAGAACGTGAATGATAGATGATATCAATCACTGACTAAAGAATTGGAAAATTTTCACCGTTGAGATTACAGCTATTAAAGTTTAGTATGAAATACATTTACCCATATGTCATGATGTACTCTCCAATAACGGAAACTGAAGTTTGTGCTCCAAAAGCATATTATTTTCTGGAGGAAGCCCAATACAGGCACGCATTATGTTTTCAATACAAGCACGCTGCTTTGCTAAGGCATTAACAACTGGTGTCCCTGGTGGAACTAAGGGAGCCTGAAAAGTAACAAGTGAAACCTATATCTGCAATCATTTTAGTAACAAAAATTTTAAAAAGCACAAGGAGACAATACAGACATAATGAAAGCAGAAATAAATTAAATATATTTCACACAATTTGAACAATTCTTCAAGAGGAATACACATTTAACAAAAAACTTGTTTACCTGCTCAAATGTATTGTGCTGTACTGATTCTCGAATGGAAAGATATAAGTGATTGATATAAAACAGAGATAAGGTTTACAGCAAAGAATGCTCCGGTCTAAAAGAAATTATTTTATTGTTCAATATCTTTACACTGTTAAAGTTTTGTGCCTTTTTATTTGTGTCTTTTGAATATTGTGAAATAAAACCTAAGCAACTTCTTGGCAGACGATCCATGGGCCTTCTAGAGAATATAATCCTGAACCTTCTAATTTGTTGGCTGGGGGGGGGGGGGGGGGGGGGGGGGGATCCGAAATAGCTAGGTTATCGGTCCCCTGACTTAATGCAGCAGAAACTAAGGGAGGAGCAACACCAACAGCACAGTCCAATCGATGGGAAAGGAAGACGGGCAAAGAAATAGGCAGAAGGAACATCAGTGTGGCAGGAAGAGTAAAGAACAGGATGGGAGAGGAGGAGGACACCAGAGGCATTACATGTGGTGAGGTGTTGGCGCTGCCACTGACCCACCCCCATCCCCACACACCAGACCATGACCATGACCATGACCATGACCATACCAGGGTACACATTCAAGAAAAGGGAAAACAAAACAGCACAAAATACCAGACAAAATGTAGGGAAAATCCCCGGCATTGAGGTAAGGCTGAACATCTCCCAAACAAATGCCAATTCTAATCAAGGGACGCCAACTCCAAACAGAAATTCAGGTACTTAAATCTGGAAATCTGGTAGGGCAAACCACTTTCGTGAAGAAAACTGAAGATAAGGAAAATCATGCAAGGCTTGTCTGCTGAGGCCTGTAACAAGGAAGGTGAAAGGGTGTATTTAGTGTGAAGGGCCAAAACATGGGGGCAGTCCAGCAAAATATATGGTTCACCATGAGGGCGGCCCTCCATTATAGAGGGGGGGAAAAAAACAGTGGGTCAATCTAGTATGGTCGATACGAAGACAGCAGAGGATGGTAGATTCCTGGTAGGAGTGGCAGAAGCAAGGATGCCACCTCGCGGGTGCCCCTTAGTAGCACAAAGTTTATTAGGCAGGGGAGTGGGCCGCCAAGATGATCAGCAAACTCATTGCCCATGTAGTCGAGTATCCAACAGAAATTAACCAAACAAGCACCATGCCCAAGGTTGCCGAAAAAGTCATGGATGGCAGAGAGCAATAGATGGAATTGGGGGTGGGGGGGGGGGGGGGGGGCGAGGGGACAGGTTATAGTCTAAAGGCCACTCATCAAGTCCTTACATAACAGAACTTCGTTGAAGTAGGGCCGTTTAACAAAGCACAGGGCCCAGTAAATCAGTTCCACAGAGATGGTGTTCCGTGACGGCAGAAGACATGAAGGCATATCACACAAAATCTGCAGATTTGGAGACAACGATGCAAAAAACAATAGCATCCCAAGACTTCAGTAAAAGGGGCAAAACAAACAATGCAACACCATCAGAGCAATGGAGGCTTTTGGATCGTGGCAGAGATCCGTATGAATCTGTGGTCAAGGAACTAACCAAGGGCGGGTGTTCAGAAGAGAACATGGAGAACAGGACAAAGATGGAAGACGAAAATCGAAATGGAGAGAAGCAAGGCAGAGCCCAAAAAGTAAACCCACCTGAAGGCTGGCAGTGGATGGGCAATGTCTTGAAACCGCAAAAAGACTAGAATAGAAGGGGTGAGTAGGGAAACAGTGGATATGGATGGTATAGGTAACCAGGGGCTGGGACATACAAACTGAAAGAAGAGGCTTTCAGGGTCAACCTGAAGACTATCGAGAGGGTTAGTGCAAAAGGCACCTGTGGTCAAACTGATACCAAGATGGTGGACCAAGTCTGAGAGAAGCAGTGTGGAAGGGCCAGCAAAGCCACAAACTTAAGAACCATAGTCCACATGGAGGAGAAGAGTTTAATGATCTGTGCCCCAAGACATGTGGGCAAGGAACCAAAGGTCACTGAGATAATGGAAACAGCCAATCTTCGGAAGGTGGATATATAAGCTTGCTGTTAAAAATAAGACCCAAAGAACAGAACCTGGGGAGCACTTAGGCATGGGGCATCGAGGTAGAGCTCTGGACTGCAATGGACCATAGTACAGCAACATAAATACACAACTCGTAATTTAAGCGGAGGGAACTGAAAACAGTGTGTGAGGGGGCCCCCATTACCAGCAGATGCCAAAGAAGCGGGATACTTCTCCAGTGAGGTGGAGTGAGCAGCCCCCGGAGGGGAGTGCATGGGAACCGCAGGGGAGTGGGAGAGGAGAGGGGATAAGGAGGAGAGGGAAAAGAACATAACAGGAGCAAAGCTAGATGTCTTAGACACAGGGTGCACATGATCATATTTCTGATGGGCCTCAGTGTTGGATAAACGATCAAGGGACTTTTACTCCTGTCCCTTCTTTTCCTTCTCATAAACTGGAGAATGCAGCAAGCGTGGAGAGTGATCCAGAATGAAATTTCCACTCTATAGCAGTGTGTGCACCGATATGAAACTTTCTGGCAGATTAAAACTGCATATTTGACTGAGACTCATACTCAGGACTTTTGCCTTTCGCAGCCAAGTGCCCTGCAGACAGATAAGAGCTTCTGTGGAGTTTGGAAGGTAGAGATGGGGTACTGGTGGATCTAAAGCTGTGAGGATGGATAGTGAGACATGCTTGAAGGTAGCTCAGTCAGTATAGTATTTACTCGCAAATGGAAAATGTCCTGAGTTTGGTCTCAGTCAGGCACACAGTTTTAATCTGCCAGGAAGTTTTCTGGAGAGTGATGGTCATGACAATTAACGCACAAGGGTGGCAGAACACAGGTGCTCCCCTCATGGAGTGGGTGTCCACATTCACTGCATACAGGGGTCTGCTGTACAGTGGAAAGACATCACCCCAAAACAAAGACACCGAAAACACCTCACAGGTTATGGGACGTACAGACTTCATGTCACACCGATAAACCACGACCTTGACCTTCTCCAGGATGGTAAACCCCTCCCTTCAAATTCCAGTATCAATGTGGTTGTCCTTATGGCCTTTCTGAACACATCAAACAAAACAAATGCCCCGCTGCTCCTCGTCAGCTTGCAGGATGAGGTCCCTATGGAAAATGACACTGAACCATATTCAAAGACTGATGAGGAGTAATAGAGATCGTGATGTTGTCAACATGGTCACATGCATCACGGGCTGCAGAAGTAGTTCTGATCAACAGGGAACCCAATTCCATCTTACTCAGAGTGTCCAATTTTTGTCCTAGTCAGTCATGGTGCAGATCAGGTAGCAGAAAGGGGGTTCACCATAAGGCAGCGAGACTGGCCCTTCCCTCAGTGGGTAGGCAGGGAAGAGAAGGCCACAATGTCATAATAAGCAGCATTAAAGGATCGATTCCAAACTAGAGAGAGGGCTGCAGAAGAATGGCCACGTTTTTGGAGCTTACTATGTTTCACATGAAAAGCATCTGCTCTGATACCATGAACTCCGATAATGGGCTCTTCCCTTGGGTACCACCCAGCCACAGCAGGTACAATCTGGCATGGCAGCCATTGCTGGGAGTTGATGATGCTCCAGAATGATAAGCAACTACTCAGACATACATGGTGAGGTAGCATCTCAGGTATCAGAAGTGTGATCCCTGTGTTGTCAGGGGGCTCAACCAAAAGGGCACATAATAATAACAATACACCCCCCCCTCCCCTTGCCACCCACTGACTGGCTACCGTATTGAAACAAAAACAGGTCAAGGAAAAGATGGAAGATGTGATAAGGCCACATGCCGAAGATGCTAAGTAACTCGGTTTTCCCCTGTTGGGTCACACTATGGAGACTTAACTTTAGATGGAGAGGTCAAACCCCAAAAAGGGGGGAAGGGGTAAAAAAACAATGGAAATAAAAATTAAAAATAAAATAAAATTCAAAAAGGACCAAGAGGAACAGAACCATAAGGGATCACAGTAACCAGGTGGATAGCCCGGGCGATGTATGCATGGACATCGAGAGAGGGGAGGAAGGGGGTAGAGGGAAAGGAGGGGGCATAGGGAAACGGATGGACAGAGGAAAAGGAGGGATGGACAGAGGAAAAGGAGGGATGGACAGAGGAAAAGGAGGGATGGACAGAGGAAAAGGAGGGATGGACAGAGGAAAAGGAGGGATGGACAGAGGAAAAGGAGGGATGGACAGAGGAAAAGGAGGGATGGACAGAGGAAAAGGAGGGATGGACAGAGGAAAAGGAGGGATGGACAGAGGAAAAGGAGGGATGGACAGAGGAAAAGGAGGGATGGACAGAGGGGAGGAAGAAAGGGCCACAATAGGTCACGTCCTACCCACAAAGTCGTGAAAGAGCTGTGGACATTCATAGTCAATGCTGTAACATTTCAATGTATGTACAACAATTATACTTCAATATGGTGCACAAATATTTTTCCTTCTTTATCTTGTGTGGAATTAACTGGAATTGTGACTTCACAATACTGTTTTTCTCATAGAAGATGCTCCACTCATTGTGATCCATTACCCGCCAATCAGTGATTGCAAGCTGAATTGACAGGGCTCTCCGTGCATGTTATTGGAGAGAGAAGAGATTTGTCATATCCTTGTGTCCTGCTACAACATAATATCCAGCCTTTTTTTCCCTTTTTCCTTCTACTGCTGCTCTAGAATATCATTTCACATATTCCCTGCAGTCCCTTCCAACATAAAAGAAAACCTAAGAAGGATTCTCGCACTTCCACAATGTGGTCTTCTGTATGGACATATCTACTTATATGGCACATTTGATCAGTTCTGCTTTCACTCAGAGTGCTATCCAAAATTATTCCATAATACTTTGTCTTTTTTATACAAGTAATAATTTTTTTCCTTAGTAGTTCAACAACTATAAAAATAAATTCATTTTGTTTCTCTTTCACCCATCTTCAAATTTTAAATGTTGCTCTTTCATTACTGGATATCTCCCACCATCAACTGAACCATCTCTAAGAAATTTCCCATGTTTTCTGATGAAATATCTTCACAATAATTGTGGAAAGCACAGTTTTGCTGGGCTAAAAACAGTTTAATTTCAGAAAGGCAATGTAAAATGTTTCTCTATTTCTTGGTCTTATCATTATTTGCCCATGTAATTTTAAAATATATTTACAGTACAACTGTGAAGATGGCGTAGGCTTCAAGAATAATTGAATCTACCAGACATCTAGTTATCATTCTATAGTTGTTAAGTTCCATGCAAAGTTTCATTAAAGGAAAAAAAAATTCTAAAAATTATGAGCACACCCAATGATAATTGCCATGGCCCAAAAATAGGTATTGTTTATATTTTGCACATGTATGGGGCCTCAAACTGCAAACTGCCCCTTGTTTTTTGAACATCTTCAGATTTGATTAAAAATGGTCTGGTTGCCATTAATTTAGATACTCTGCTATTTCTTTGTTGTCACCCTTGCTAAGCAAAAATATTTTCCTTTCTTAATATTTCTAGTAACACTAGTTGTCACTTATGCTAAAACAGCCTTTTGGACAGTGAATCCTTCTGCTATATTGACTGATTAGAAAAGTTTTGATCTGTTAGTTACTACATGGTGTAAGACAATGTCCTCATGAATCAGTACTCTATCTGCTCGAAGTAATTTTCAGACAAGAAGTTTAGAACACTACCACACAAAACCCTGTCTCTCTTGTCAGTTATTATTGCATGACTACCTCATTCTACACCTGGTAATTGATGTCTTTTTTACATACAAGCACCACAATGATAATTATCATAAAAACATTGAAATCAAAAACTATTTTGACATCTTGCATAATTCATGAAAGGTGATTGTTTACATGGACAACCTTTTCGTAAAAGATCTGTTGGAAACCATACTCTGTTAATATTCATGAAAATTTCTCTTTCATCAGAAAGCCTGGAAGTGTACCAGGCAGACCAGATCATCTCATTAAAAATTGGAAATGAAAGCTGCTGATGCACTACTGACTGTATTTTCATACAGTCTTTATGGAAATTTATTTCTCTATTATTTTCTATCAGACTTTTTGACCTGTCTATAAAATTAGAAGTTACAAGGTTCTACAAGAGTAGTACCTTTTGGAGGAATCAATTTAGTTGTACATGCTGGTGATTTCTTGTCATCCTGAAAGATTTCGTCATATAATTCAAGCTTTGCTTGTTCACCCAAAGGGTCAATAATTCACACAAACTGTTCTTTTCCCACGTAAGAATTCAAACAATAGTTCAAAAAGTCAATATACAGTCCTGTTCTTAGCCTCCCAGATTTTGAAGAAGTTGTTATGACATTTTGATACTTTTGAATATATTCATTTAATGTTTTTTAACTTAGGGGCCAAAGTTGCCAATTGCTTCTTGTAAACAAATACTTGATGTAGGACTTTTCCAGAGAGATGAGAGCATACTGAATGGTACACATATGTGTCATTTTATTCATGTTGTGCCTTTTGACAAAAATAATTTTGTTTTCTTTGTCCAATACAGTCCGGTTGTACATCAACTGATACTCAAGCTCTGGAAAGTGAAAACAATCAAAATTGAAGTATTTTGTGAGAGAGTTGTAAAAATAAGAGAGCAAAATGAATCTCTAAATACTTTGCAATAATTTACCTGTCTGATCAGTGTTTATAACAAAATCCTTGGTATCAACCTGAACGACTAGGTTCAAAAAGTGGCTGCATAAGTCAAGGTTTCTTCAATCCTCTTTTTTTAAAACAAACTTTGTCATTTTTCATTAACGACTTCCATGCTTATTTTTGACTTTATGAACTCAGGTGTCAGCAGGTTTAAGTTCAAAATCTGTAAATTATTGTGCTGGTGCTACGGCCTACTGCTGCAATCCCGAGTAGTCACTTGTTGATCATTGTCTTGGGCTTCAACAAAATAATCATATGTCCAGGAATTTATTATTGTATGCTTATCAAATTGACTGCCTCCTTTCTTTATTTCTCCTTCCCACTGGGATGTGTTTCCATATGGGATGAGCCCTTGCAATATTAACAACTTTAATTCCGCAATCCAAAGAAAGATAGTCTACTTATCTTCTTTTTTCTTCTTATAGCTCACATTCAACTGATGAAATATGGTCTGCGACTTTTTCAAAATATTCCTCATCACAGTTTTCATTTTCATGAGCAAGTTTATCATCAGGCACAAGTATTTTTTCAGCCCGCATGTCCATCGTACTTCTTGGGCCAGAGATGCTGGAGTTGGTGGCCATGTGTGTATCCGGTGTGCTTGCTTGTGAGTATGAATGGTTTGTATCTCTTTTATTGATGAAGGCTGTGGTCGAAAGCTGTATGTAGTGTTTCTTAATTGTGCCAGTTTGCAACTTAAAGCACCTACTATACAGTAAGCAGCAATTTGTCTTTTCATACACTGTTGATTAACATGTTACTTATATATTCACCTCCCTTCCTATCTCCTTCCTTTCACAGTTGTTTTTAGTGCATTATTTTTTCCACTTTTTATGTACCCTTCACATTCTAATCTATCTCTGGTTCTCACTACGAGTTGCTTATCATATCTGAACTGAAGCTGGTACACCGCTTATTATTGTACTATCTTTGGCTCTCTTTTTTCTTTTTCTCCTTTCCCTGGCATAACACAGGGTGACAATTATAGAATTATATGAAAGAAAATGTAAATTAGTAACAAACTACAGTGTCCACACAATTTATTCAATATGTAAATGCCATTCCAGATATTCGAATTTAGGTCTTGACAGGTTCAATATCCTGCCATCATTGGCGATGATGTGGCGCAGACGAATAGCGAAATTCTGCAGGGAGACCTGCTGAAGTGTCGGAACATCGAAGCTGTCAATGACCTCATGATTGGCTGTTTTCAGTTCAGCAATGGTTTTGGGGTTATTTCTGTACATGTTGTCTTTAATATACCCCACCAAAAGGAGTCAGATGTGTTCTGACCCAGAGAATATGGCAGCCAATCGAGGCCCATGCCAGTGGTCTTTGGGTACCCCAGAGCCAGAATGCAGTCACCAAAGTGCTCCTCAGGACATCGAACACTCTCCTGCTTCAATGGGGTCGAACTAAATCTTGCATCAACCACATCTTCTAGAATCAGGGGCATTTTGGACATTGGGGATGAAATAACCTTCCAAAACCTTCAAGTACCATTTGGTAGTCACTGTGCCATCACGGAATATCACACTGACTACTCTATGACTGGACATTGCACACCACACAGTCACCTGTTAACGGTGAAGAGACTTGTTGATTCGGATATGTGGGTTCTCTGTCCCCCCAAATGCGCCAATTTTACTTATTGATGAACTCATCCCAATGAAAGTGAGCTTCACTGCTAAACCAAACCACATGCATGTGCATATTAATTCCCATCGTGCCCCACAGCCAACCGTGCAGTTTGAAAGTCCTAACACAAACCATTCATAAGTTATAACGATTTTATTTCATACAGATAGATAATTGTTACCCAGCAGGTCAGACGCTTTTAACCTGGGGTCTGAGCGACATGGCACCTCTCCCATCCCATTTACGCCTCTTCCACTCAACTCTCCTTTGCTCCCTAAACAAGCAACCTATAGTTTGGAAAGTTGGGAGTACTATTTTGTTATTCTTTCAGTAGTGAAGAGAATTGCACCTGTTGTAGATAAGTAATGGTCAGTACTTTAATAATTCCCTGACTAGCAGTTTTCTTTTTATACAAGTAGTTCTAGTTACTGTTAACAATTACATTAATTCCTCCCCAACCTGTGCCTTTGACTGAAGCACGTAAAAATTTCTGCATGTTCTTAAAGACTAATCTGAACAATAAGAACATGAATTTTTGTATTCAGAATAGTTCAACCAAATTTCAAAATTAGGTTAAAAATTGTTATCTGCAGACAATTTTATTAAAAGTTCCTATCTGCCTTTCAAACAGCTGGGAACAGACACTTGTGATATATATGATTATTAAGCAGCAAAATTCAAAGGTAATTTGATTTAGTTAGAAAGAGAGATGAAAAGTGCAAATGACGTATCTTTCTGAGCCTCATATGCTTTAGCATTTAGAAAGCAAGGTCACAAACAGTAAAATTAGATCCAGTATGAGACATTTTAATTGCTGGTCTACCTTCCCTACTTTTGATAAACAGCCTAAGTTTCTAAGTGGGCCAAGGGGTCAATGGATTAGTTTTAGCAGTGCTGAAATGGACGAACTGTACCATTCCATGTTCTAATGTGTGGAAAACAACTATATGGTCTGATAATTTCTATGCTCAGAGTACGGCTTCCTGATTCTATACAAATATCCTCAAATCAAACAGTTTAATTTTACTTAATTGGAGCATCCACACATATGGAGTTAGGCATGCAGCATGAAATGACAAAGAAAACTAAAGCATTCGCGAATCTACACTGATATTACCAATAGTTGGTTCATTATTGCACCAAAAATACACTGAACAATAGGGTACTACAGAACTTTCAAGATTTTCAAATTGTAGATAATATGTTACAATCACTACAGGTTATATTCCGAAAGAGGATGACAAGTAAGCAAACTGTCTTGCTTTCAAAATGCAAAGTTATCATTTTACATGAATATATTAGTATAACATACTTAACAGTAGCTTTCTTGAAGTGATCTTTATGGATTACGTTGACAACACATAAAATTTCAGACGAAGATTGAGTTTTTATGCATTGGTGTCATGTTACAGGGTATTTCTGATGCAATTCTTTTCCCCACTGCTATGGATCTTACTGTAATTAACATAGTGATTGGACAAATGTGTCTAAAACATCACCTGTGCTAATATCTAAGATTAGCAGGATTTGCACAGAGTAAAATTTACTCGCATGAGAAGTTTCCACGCTTTTTATCATTATTGGAACAATTACTAAAATGATAAACTATCAGATATTCAATCAAATTATTTGAAATAGCCTTACAATACTTTCCTGAAAGGCATAAGAAATCATACACAACTTTTTTTTTTCAAAAAAAAAAAAAAAAAAAAAAAAAATAATAATAATAATAATTTGGCCACTGTCAAAGCATTTGCTAGGTGGTACCTTATCAGTACTTCATAATCTCTAACTTAGACAACAAATAATTGCTGTAAATGTTCAGCATAACTCAAAACTTGCAAATAAATTCATATGGATTTCTCACAAACTCTACTTTTGTGAGACAAGTGTACTTTTTTCTGGGGTACAGATTTTTTGCATTTGTTAAGAGACTTAGGTACCCACTTGCAAGTCCTGTGCTCTTAACCTTTCTATAACATTCTCAAACTTCCTGTGATGTTCTCCCAACATTTTTGAAGGAATATTCTGACCAGTGACTGCCACTTCAGTTCTCAATCCCTTTTTGATACCCATATCTTTGAACACAAACCCCGCACTTCCAAGCCAAAACCTTCTTCAAGGATGATGGATAAAAGGTTACCACACCACACAGCTCCAATGGGGCTCCAGGGGTTGGTTGCTGATTTATACCATGCACAAGATCAAACCACACTTACGTTTATATAATATATAGTGATTTGTTGGTTATGAATGTTAAAGGAACTGTTACTGCCGCACTCTCAATATTCTTTATATCACAATAGAGCAAGACATCGAAACATTGCACTCTGAATGTTTAGTGGTTTATAATTCCTAAATTCACTGTTTTGGTCAATACCGGAACCATTACATCACTGTTACTTTACGTCATGTTAATGACAGCTCCTGATGGTGCACATATCTACTAAACATTAACGTCCCTAAATTTCCCTTGTTCCAACCAAAAAGCACATTCAGCACATGTGACTGAATACCCATATAACCTCGCACACTTCTACTCTCATTGACAGATATCCTATGGCTCTTAAGTGCCCAGTGACTAAACCACGTATTGCACTGTGAAACTGTGCATGATAATGCTCAGGTGTAAACTAGTATATAAAGCATGCTAGAACAGAAGACATTACTAGCTATAAGTCTTCCAACCTGCAAATAGTACACATTGTCTAATACATTCCATAACATAGTTTTTATCACTAATATGATTCATGGAACAAGTATTTATCAATGGTGTCAAAGATTTACGCAGTGTCTTAAACATCCATGGGTGACATTACCAATAATTGTTGCGGCTACATCCTGTATATTCAATTCGTAAGATTTGACAGTTGTTCATCAAAAATAAGAATGTGCATATCTGTACATAGTACATGCTAATGAACATTAAATAAATGTAAAATACTTATTTTATAGATTAGTTATGATGTCAACCAATAGTGTCTAAAAGAAATGTAATGGACGATGAATGTCTGAAAAGAATGAGAACTATGTTCAGGTTACACACACACACACACACACACACACACACACACACACACACACACACTCCCTTACCTTGCATAAGTAGCTCAGTACTGAGAGGACAGGGTGGAAATTTGAGTATTCAGAGTGAAGCTCATCGGGAGACCTGAATTCGATTCGGGTGCACAATTCAGTGAGAAGTACTAGATCCAGTATGATCGGACTTGCAAGTAAAGAATCCTCACATGTATTGTGAATTACTATAGTATTATGTCCTCCCATCATTATCTCTGAGATATATTCATCCATCGCTCTTTTACTGTCACCTGGAACAAGTCAATGGATCTAATGGTCATCATTACCATAAAGCACCTGCACAGTTTTTATACTTACACAACAGACAACTGTAAACTCACTTTTTGAAAATAATAATTGGTCATAACTTTTGATAACACAAAATATCAGTTTTTCATGACAATATTTTTGTTCAGTTAGGAAATACAATACATGAGGTCTTGTTTGGCATTTATAGTTTTAAAGATAGAATAACATGATAATTGTCACTACAACAATTTTAGTAAATTACTACATTGAAGTGCGTGTGCGCACTGCTTCCTCGTCCGATAAGTTGAACAGAAAAGTGATCCATTCTAACCACTTTATTCAATTCCACAAACTTTATAATAACCACGTAGAATAGCAAAGGAAAAAAAGAGGTGAGGTAAGGGCATATACACAGAAACAAAAATTGTATTTCTTGCAATGTTGAGTGACTGCAAGAACAAACTTGAGTCAGTTTCCTTCTTCGTTTTATTCTTCCTCAGCATTTGTCCTATAATGTAGTGAGGTCTACCCCTTATAGCTCTCTGTCTCCATTTGGTGTGATTCTGTGCTGGGTCAGGATGGAGACTCACTATCTTGAGGTCTATATGATAGGGTATCCAGCCGATGCTGTGTCAGTCTCATGACAGGTTGTTTATAATCAACTTTCAACCAAAGCCCACACTTTGCTAATGATATGCTATAGGTATGAGTCCAAACCACAATAGACTGCTTTTCCTTGTCCTCTCAATAAGTGCCACCTCTTTACTGCCTGCAAATTTCATCAGTGGCCATATGATCTTGAAGTGTCACACCAGATGCCCTTTGAAGTACTTTGGTTTGCACCATACAAGGCAACTGGATGGCTTACAGAGTGGTATATTTTGGACTTTAGGTGGTCCACGATCATACCCCTGTAACTGCCTGCCAGTGATATTTGAGCCAAGGTTTTTGAAGCGATGTGTTTCTGGCAGATCTGTACTGTCATCATGCTGGCATTCATATTATTTGCACCTGTTGACAAAATATTCAGTCTTCTTTGCCTTCAGACTTAGTCCAGATGGTCCAAGGTGGTTCTTCAACGCTTTGACTTTTCACTGAAGATTGTTCTCGTCTTTATTAGCCAGAAGAACTTTACAATATAGCAACATCCAAGGTGCAAATTTCTGAACGTCTCTGGTGAAAGTGTGCATATTTATGATGCAGAGAAGGGGAGAAAGAACAGATTCCTTTATTTACACTTGCAGTTAAAATACTCAACAGAATTAACTGATAATGCTCTTACACAAGTCACACTGATCAAACATTTTACAATAAATTTAAAACTTCATAAAGGAATTGGGAAAGCATGAAATTTATGGCTAATAATACTGCAAACAAACAATGGAAACTTTAGGTAGGAATATCAACAATGTGGGAAAAGATAGATTGACACAATAAGTTGCAGACAGGCACAATTAAAAGACACTTGCTCAAAGATTTTGGCCACATCCTTCATCAGAAAAATAGAAACACACATCATTCATATGCACAAACAAGCACACTTCACACACACTTGACTGCCAACACCGGCAGCTCAGGCCGGAAGCCGGACCTAGATACTCAGGTTGGCAGTTGTGTGCATGAGGTGTGCTTGCGTGTGTGTATGAATGGTGTGTATTTCTCTTTAGATGATGAAGGCCATGGCCAAAAACTCTGTGTAAGTGTCTTAATTGCGCCTATCTGCAACTTAACAAGTCATGTTTATGGTAAATAGCAATTATTTCCTACATTGTTAATAGCGCAAACAAACTTATTTTAAGCAGAATATTTACATCACACATACATGTTTTGTTTTCTGGAACTACACTGCATCACATCTGAACGTTACATACAAGATGTGCACATGTTGCTTAAAATGCACACTAACGGTTGGATGAAAAGCGTGGGGGAGTCGCACGAACCATGGCAACGCGCCTTAGACCGCACAGCTACCCCACACAGCCATTGGATGAAACAAGTAAATATGGTGTCAAGTAGTCATTCCTCCCTTTAATGACAACATCTTTCAAATGAGCTGCTGAAGGAAAACGCAGCTCCCTCTGTGTTACACAGAAAATCTTAGCTATGCCAAAGCTCACAACTAGAAAACTATGTACTTAGAAGTTACAAATGCTCCAACATTCTGAATAATATAGAAATCCCACTGTTCAAAATAATTACTGTATATGTATTGACTGAAGAGGAGTATGGATGCTATGTTCCCATTCAAAGGCAACAGTGCAGACAACAGCTACATCATCACCAAGGTACAGAGATGAGCTGACTAGACATGTTACAAACTCAAGAAGACTGTCAGAATCCTCACAGTTGAATACGCACATGATTTTCTACGTTCACAGTAATGACTCAGAAAATGCCACCTGTTGTAAACCACCCCCTGCTCTCCAAGTTCACGGCCCTCAAAATCACATGAACAAGCGCGCGCACGTGCACCCCCCCCCCCCCTCCACACACACACACACACACACACACACACACACACACACACACACACACACTCTACATGTAATACTCACCTACATAAGGCACATATTTTATTACAACACAGTGATCCGGTTTTTCTTCTGGTTTGTATAATATTCTGTTTGACTCCACCATGTCATCTACAACACTGCTTTTAGAAATCTGAAATATGAAATGAAAATCATATAGAGTAAGAAATTGTTAGAAACTAAAGATGTCTAAACTTTTTCTATGAACTCAAACTCTTACACAATTTAAACTACAATGCACATACAGAATGGAAAATCCAGGATGGACTGTAACAATAATATAAAAAATATAATTGCTATTCATCATATAGCGGAGATGCTGAGTCACAAAAAGAGCTTTTAACACCCAAGGGTCACACACACACACACACACACACACAAACGCAACTCACACACATGACAACACTTCAGAAATACTCTTTCTACACTGGTTTTTAATATCCCATTTACATATGAATGTTCCCTCATTGTAATACATGTGAAACATTTTAACTTTTAAACACAACAACAATATGTTATATTACATATGCATGTAAATCAACTGCATTGACTGAAGAAATATCACATATAATATGTCTATATTAAATTATAATACAAACTATCATTCCAGAAAAATTGGTATTCCTCATTTTATAGTCTCTACTGTAAACACTACCAATATGATTTGTAGACTGTGCAACTAATATGCACAAAGATAGCTAAACAAATATTTGGTAGGTTGGAATGCATACCTCCTTGGACCGAAACTGTTGGGGTGCCGACAGATTACAACCATCATTATTTCCAAGATGATTGTAACTCACTATAGAAACAGGCTTAATCCCAGCAGTCACCAAAAAATCCACTAACACTGATTTCAGTTTTGTCTGGCCAGATTTGAAGTCATCTCCACCAATCAACACATTGTGTTGCTCAGCTAGCTGAATGCAGCCAGGAACAAATGTGTTTTGTGGAGATCCATTTAAGTATGGACTCTGCCAAGCAAAATCATTCCCATTAAAATTATTTATGAATTACACTATTTAAAGCTACACCTAAAAGTATGCTAACACAACATACAACACAAACTCAACCTGAGGGAGTGGTTGAATTAGTATCTTTGATAATTATACTTTTAAGTGCCATACTTTCCATATTTGTCATTTCACTTGAGTCTCATGTAAATAAATAGTGGACGTCAATTGAACAAGTAGTTTGAAAGCCGAAGTGCCTTACCAGGTGTGGTCCCACTGAGAATGATATGCCCTGGCTTCCCCACGGTTGTGTCAATTAACTGACCCAAGCAGTTATGGGGAGGACCTATGGTTCTAACAGGCTTCCAAAGCACTGTGCAACTTTGCATTTTCACACATATAAATTGTAGCCACAAGGGAATGCAGCAATCAGTGGTTAAAAAAAAATTCCTTAGAGCAAGCATGAACTGAACATCAAATCTTTGGATTAACAGTCATACAAATTCACACAGGCACTGAGCTAATCATTTTAATGAATTATATTGACTATGTAACTGTTGCTAAATTTCATCGTAATGTACACAGAGAGCAAGCTGTTTAAGTTTTAACATCTCTAGTAACAAACATATTAGCTATTCATTACAAATTTTGGATAGACAATATCTAAAACTATTACAAATATTGTACAATTGACAGAAGCACCAATTGCAAGAATGAGAGAAGAGCTAAAAATAAATGACATCAAAGAATCAGACGTAACAAAGAAACTTAAGAATAAAGTATTAAATTTCAAAGGAAAAGACAACATGGATTGAGGAGACAGGGTACTGGAAGAATAGGCGACAATGAAGAAGAAGAAGAAGAACAGAAGTAATTAAACGGTCTAAGTTGGTTAATATTAAGCTCAGAAATTACAAAAATCAATAAACCTGTAGCTCTTGCTGTGACAATCCCAAGCATAGAGGACAACCTTACAGAAAAGCCACAAAAGAACTTAAAATATGAAGGAATCTTAGTGGCACCACAGGGAATAACAGACCAAGTTTTAACTAGATGAGCAAGCATTCAAGGCAATTGAGTAAAAATGTTTCCAGAAGAACGAAGCTAACTAAAGAGAAGCCTGAAGGGATAATTTTGAGGAAACCCAAATGATTATTCCAAAAATTACACATACTGTGCCAGATTACAATGTCTTCTTTTTTGTAATGCCTTGCATTTTTTTCTCACCCAGTATCTCAAAACTTTGATGGTTTAGAACCATTTCTAAGAAATTATAATGGAGACATAATTTTCAAAAGATATACCAAATTTGAACAACAATATGGAAACGATGCAAGAAAAGCATGCTTGAACATAAACGCAGGTGCCAGCCAAGCTTGCAGGTTATGCTATTGCATTTGACCATCAATAGCACCTGTGCAATGTCTTCAATACATTGAAAGTTTCAGTCGTGGTCACAATAGTGTTCTATGTAGTCGTGACTGCATTATGTCAGAGCTCAGTACAGTCGAAAGTGGGCAAATTATTGGTGCTTGTATGGTGAGCTCTTTTTCCGCAGTTGGAGTGTTAGGTGTTCCAAGAAGCACTGAACCAAAGATCTATACAACATACAGGAAAGTGGGATATTATCATCTGTTAAGTCATAACGCAGACAAATGTGTGTGTTGAGTGATGGTGACAGACAATCATTGAAGAGGATTGTGATGAAAAATAAGGAGACTAAGGAGACGACAGCTACAAAATTCACTGGAAAACTGAATATCGCACTCACGAATTCTGTAAGCACCAAAAAAACATGAAGGGAGCTCCATACGCAGGAAATTGCAGGATGAGCTGGAACTGCAAAAAAACCTTGTCATCAGTTATACAAATGCCAATAATAGGAAAGCATTCTTTCTTGGCCACCACAGTCACAAGGTCAGAATATTACTGACTCTTTGTGGTCTACTTTGGAGAGAAGGGTATGTGACTACTATCCACCTTCATCATCATTATATGAACTTGTCACAATTTTGCAGGAAGACAAAGACTCCCTTGAAAACCATACAGGACGTGGATTTACCACTCTGAGATGACTGGAAGGTGTCTTGAATGCCAACGGGATTCCTACTCTGTATTAGGCATAGTAATGTGTTGTGTTCTTGGTGTTTCTATATTTTGCCCACCTGGAGTAACTCATGTATTAAAATAGATAGTACTGCAGTTACTAAGTGATAAATACAAAAAAATGCTAACTAAAAAATAGATGCATATTTTAAATATACTTCTTTCAGCAGAACTATGAGTGCTGAAGTAGCAGGCACAGGTAAATTACAAGCTGTAAATATTTTAGCAATAAAAGATGTTCCTTAAACTGAATTCCTAGCATTATACATTTTATTCACTCAACCACTGAAGTGACCCCTTCTGTGATTAATCTAGTGGTTAACATCAGCGCCTATCATGGGGAGGTTCCAGGTTTGAGTCCTGTGGCCGTCTCACATTTTTCTTTAGTGGAAAGATATAGAAAGGGTTCAATCTGATTCTTAAAGACCAACTGAGAAACTGTATAAATTACAAAGCAGTGGAACTGATGCACAAGACACAAAAGTGCCATCAAATGAAAAAGACTGCATCAGGCTGTGAACTACATGCCATATTTTCAGTACCAAACTTTAATAAATTAATAAACAACTTACACAAGTTTGAAATGTACTTCTAAGTAGTTTACTATTTTATTAACCCACACAGTGATTTATAATTGAAAACAAATCAAACAGACTTAACGACATGCATTTCCAATTTAACTTGCAACATATCTATCCTAAAACAATGAACATATGCTTCCATTTTATCAGCATTTTTCAAAGATTAAACCTTTATTTCCGACACTGTACGTAACGCCAAGTGTGTTTATCATAGATATGACTTGTAGAAGTTCTCAATTACTCTCTCTCTCTCTCTCTCTCTCTCTCTCTCTCTCTCTCTCTCTCTCAGTACTAATTTTAAAAAAATGTTGGAGCAGGAGGAAATACTCCAGTCATCTTCAATTTCTTTATGTTTAACTATTTAACTATACTGATGATTAATATTAGTCCTGTTTCTCCTACAGCTTGGATATAAATAACATTGATTTCTACAACCAAGACATTAATTGCACAACCTTACTTAAATAGTTTATTGCCATTACCTGCCTTTGTTTTTAAGGTAATATGTATTACTACTTACACCCTCCAATATAGAAGCAACAGCGTACAGTGTTGATGGAGATATTTCACTGGCATTACTTTGTATGGCTGAAATCAAATTTTCACTTGTGTCATTAATACCCGGCAGAACATCACAGAATCTTTCAGTGTTTGCTGTCCACAGAACTATAACTTTATCCAGTTTCTTCATCTTCTTAAATTCACGAATATCTTTTCGTATCTGTTCAACCTGATCCCACTTAGTCCCAGTGAGTACGTTATCTGCACGTCCAGCCTGAAAATCAGCACGATGACTGAAAAAATTGTCTCTTCAATAAATGCTACACAAAGAAATAAATCCATCCATCCACAAACTCTTAGTTTACACTCACACATATCCATGAGGAATTGGTTCTTGCTTACAGAAGGCACACATGTATCAAAACCCACTTGAAAAGTTTCAAGAACCTATGTTAAGTGAGGAATCTATGAATGCACTCCAAACCCCTATGTTTCGCTCCTATAGTGGCAGCAAAGGACAAGATTAGACCAGTTACAGAATGCATAGAAGCATGTAAGCAGTAATTCTTATCATGTTCCATATGCAGACTGAGTTGAGAGAAATAATGGGATAGCGATACACAAATAGTATCGTGTATACAAGATATGAAAGGGTACCGCTTTCGCAGAGCTGTCATCCGTACTCAGGTGATTCATGTGACGGTTTCCAACGAGATTATGGTTGCACAATGGGAATTAACAGGCTTTGAACTTGGAATGGTAGTTGGAGCTAGACACATGGGACATTCTAATTTTGGAAATGGTTAGGGACTTCAATATTGCGAGATTCACAATGTTAACAGTGTGCTGAGAATACCAAATTTCACTTATTTCCTCTCATCACAGACAACGCAATGGCTCATGGTCTTCACTTAATAACCAAGAGCAGTGGCATTTGTATTGACTTGTCAGTGCTAACAGACAAGCAACATTGTGTGAAATAACCACAGAAATCAATGAGGGACATGTGACGAAGTTATCTGTTAGGACAGTGCAGTGAAATTTGGTATTAATGGGCTACAACAACTGAAAATCAATGTAAGTGCCTTTGCTTACAGTACAAGATCGCCTGCAATGCCTCTCCTGCACTGGTGACCACATCGACTGGATGCAAGAGGACTGGAAAACTGTGGCCTGGTCAGACGAGTCCCAATTTCAGTTGGTAAGAGCTGATGGTACGGATCGAGTGTGGTGCAGACCCCATGCAGCCGTGAACTTGAGTCATTCACAAGGCACTGTGCAAGCTGGTGATGGCTCCATAATGGTGCGGGCTGTGTTTGCATGGAATGTACTGGGTCACTGACTGGAAATGATTATTTTCGGCTGCCTTAAGACCATTTGCAGTTATTCATGGACTTCATTTTCTCAAACAACACTGGAATTTTTACAGATGACAATGCACCATATCACTGGGCCACAATTGTTCACCACTGGTTTGTAGACCATTCTGGACACTTCGAGCAAATCATTTGGCCACTCAAACCACGTGACATGAATCAGATCAAACATTTATGGAACATAATCGAGAGGTCAGTTTGCAAACAAAATCTTGCACTGGCAACACTTTTGCAATTATGAACAGCTACACAAGCAGCATGGCTCAATGTTTTTGCAGGGACTTCCAATGACTTGAGTCCATGTAAAGTCGAGTTGTGAACTGCACCTGGCAAAAGAAGGTCCGACACAATATTAGGACTTTTGTCAACTCAGTATAAATGGAATGGGAAGAAGCTCTAATATGTGTTATGATGGAAAGTACCCTGTGCCATGCACATGATGATGATGATGATGATGATGATGATGATGATGATGATGATTGCAGGTCGATGAATGGCAAGATTATCAGAACCTCTACAGAATATCAATTAAATGCTTATGGAAAATAAAGTTTTTCCTTGCAAGCAATCTTCCTGGGACAATGGCCCGTGGACACACGTTAGACACTTTAAAGACTGCCTGGCAATAACGACATACCAACAAACTAAAATGTGTAATAAAAAATCACGCATGGAAGTGTACACTTCCGTATGCAAATTTGTGCCTTTCCCATTCTTAAAGCTATATACAGTCATGACATAAAATATTAAATAAAATGAGAATTAGCTGAAGAAAGTGCTAAATGTTACTGCCTGGTACATGTGAATGGCTGATACTAATAAAAACAGGAAAGAAGTCAATCACTGTGAGAACAAATATATGCTGGGTAACAGTCCTATACACAGATGTTGGAAGTGCTTAAAAAATAAATAAATGATAGCAGTTCTCAATTTAACAGTATTTACTAAAGGAGAAATGGACATACATTTAAAACTGTAAGACTGATTCAGATAACCGTGGCTGGCTTGATCACTGACTAAAACAGGATGAACCAGATACTCTGTGATACAGCAAAATACCTACCCAATAATTTAGGCAGCAGTCATGACAACACACACAATATTAAAGCCATTTCCACAATCATCTCATTGTTTTAAAACCATGGGCTATAGCATTACCATAAAAACTGTTGCCCTATTGTGAACATAAAATGCATTCAAGTAAGATGTTGTGTACCTACAGTAATATGGCACAAAGACAGCACATTAGTGGGCCATCCTGCCAGAGGAGTGGCCTGTGCAGCAGAGGACAGGACCCTCTTCAGTGCGACTTCTTTCCATCTGTGTTACTGGAATGATGTTCACCAAGGCAAAACTGTAGGCTTCATCAGCCTTAATTTATTACTTTGTACATCCAGCCACATATTCTCCCACTGACATGTAACTCTGATCCTCAATAATCAGGTAATATCAGTCAAGGGAACAGCTTGAGGCAGTACATTACTTATCTTGCATGCATCCCTTGCCGCAGAATACTACTACTCTCCCTTGATGTTACAGTATGAAAAGTGTGTGTCATATGTTCTGTGCCACTTTCCTGGGTACATTTGCTGAATGGTCTGCACAGCATCAGGGCAGACAAGAAAGTTATTCCATCAATTTCACTATACTGCTCCAGTGCCTTTAGGATTGATAGAGCTCTGCAACAAAGACTGTAAAAATTCGTCCAGAAGTTTACTCTTAAAGACACAATAATAGAAAACAACTAAGTAACCTATAGTATTTCTCACTTAGACCCAACAGTGCAAATTAATTTCACTGCACCTCTAAACACACATAAAATGCTTGCTTAAAAGTAAAATTTGGTGCACAAGATCCCTTGCACTTTGTCAGATTTAAATATTGTATTGCTCTCACTACTAACAATGGGGGAGCATATTTGTTCCAGTCCTGTGTTAAAACATTCAGGTCCTTCATTCTAATTCTAAATTATCATACTGCTCTTCTGTGATTTAAATACATTTGTTCTACTGACTGTTGGACAAGAAGATTAAAGGTCAACTGGGGGATTAACCAGAAATTATATGCATGTTGCACCAAAGAGAACTTCTACGGGTTGGTTAGAGGTAGTTCCCTTGTCTCTACAGAGGCTGGGTTTACCGAGCTTGTCCCATGCTCCAATGCCAATCTCATGTCCTTATAGTGAGCTGATTCTAAAATTTTTAAATGGGAAGCTTGTTCAGAACCATAAACAATATAGCCATAGTACAAGATGTGACCTATCAAAGGCTCTGTAAAATACTGGGGTACCTATAAGCTCCCAACATTTGACACTTAGTTTACAGCATTTAACGCTCTTGCTTGGAGATGCTTCACATATACCAACCCAGCAAGTTTCTCATCAAAGATGATGTCCAAGAACTTTACTGTTTCCTCAAAACTAAGAGTGATGTTCCCCAGCACCAGTTTGCATCTATTACAAACATTACCTATACGCACGCACCTCTCTCTCTCTCTCTCTCTCTCTCTCTCTCTCTCTCTCTCTCTCTCTCTCTCTCTCTCTCTCTCTCTCTGTGTGTGTGTGTGTGTGTGTGTGTGTGTGTGTGTGTGTGTGTGTGTGTGTGTGTGTCGAAACATTGAAGCCTGTCTTTTTGCAGCTGTCTTGAGATTGAGAGTGAAAGACAAACAGATGATTGAAAAATCATCCACAAAAAGAGTGCACTTAACACTCTCCCTCAGGGACATCATTCTCCTGGGTATGTCAGCCAGAGAGCTGGCAACCCAACCTAAAATACTGTCCTGAAAAGAAGGGAGATAAAAACCTGCAACAACAGTCTAAAATTAATTCCTAGACCAGCGAAGATGACCGAGCTTGGAAAGAAGCATGAGGTATATACAACTGCATTATTGAACTTCTTTGCCAGTGGGGATGGTTTTTATGAGGGTTACAAATGCTCAAATTAATATTTGTCAATTAATAAATGTAACACTGCAAAATTAACAAACTGTTATTATTTTAAACATACTCAATGTTGTCACAGAAAATATAACACAATGTCCTCATCCAAACCACGGTCTGTCCTCTAATTGGTAAACAACTCTCATTATGTCAATATGTGGTACTCTGATAGTTTTTTATATATGCTACTAAGATTTGTTTCTGCATAAGCAGTTCTGTGTTTTGACCAGTGTAATCATGTGCGTAGTCCATATGGCTACATGGAGATCTTAATCTAGAGCTATTTTATTAACACTAAACAGAAACAAAAACAAATACCACCCGACTCTACACAAAATTAATGACAGCATTACAAGAATAAAAGAAACTAGTGGGTAAAAAGGAAAAAGTCACAACAGCTTTTTAATTGGGTACCTGATTATCTGCAACAAAATCACCAAAGAAAATAGCAGGTCGTGGCTTCCTGTTTTTCATATGTGGATAGAGTTGCTGCTGTAAGTTCCAATTCAGAACACAAGCCCTTGCCATTGCATCAGCCAAATTTAGTGAAGATATATCCCAGCCATCAACTACCACATCATTGGGATTCACCATTGGCAGCATGTCACTCATGGGAACATAAACATCTTCACCACCATCGCCAACTCCTAAACGGACTGTAGAGGCCTGTGTTATTGAACCATACCTGCAACAAATTTTAGTATTTATTCTTTAAACATTTGTATCATGAGACATCTGCATTTCACATGGGTGACATACATGTTTTTAATCAAAGATTTAATTAATTAATACAATTATAAAACAACTTACTGCACGTTTTGCTACTGTCTTTCTCTGTAGTGTTCTTAATTGGTACACTCCCAGCCAGTGTCTACGGGATGGACAGAATGACAGAACTGTTTAAGCGACAATCTGGTGTAGATATTTCTCATTATCTCCACATACGCAAATCAGTACACCAGATGTTATGATTCAGCAAAATGTTTTAAATTGTTTCACTCAATAAGATATTGAAATATTCATCACAAGCACTGTCTTCTTCACTGCAACCAGTTTGTTTCTTCTTACAATACTTCTCATGGGGATACTACTATATGGGAAAGAAATTGGTAAAATTATAAGGCTTACCCAAACTCGTTTACTGTGTTTCAGTTTCTCATGTGTTCATTTATGTGAAAGAGATTTCTTCTATTGGTGAAAGAAGAGGTGGGAGGGGGAGAGAATAATGATTGTCTTGTCATAAATTAATTGAATGGCAATTCCTCCCACATTACAGTTTCAAAATTCCTTACAATGTTTTTCTGCAGCATTCTTACAGTGACAATACAGTAATGAAGAACTGGTCATTTATCCACTAACAAGAAGTATCCCAATTTGAATATCATGTCTTCCCGAATTATGAGATATTTGCCGTTGCAACTGCTTTATCATGAGAGGATGTGGTCTGGCTTCTTTGGTTTTCAACCACATTGTATCTGGTGACTACTGTAAGCATTTGTACGGAACATGGCCTGTAAGTGCTACAATGTATCTGCTAGACTTCTATGGCCCGAGATCTAGCACGCTCTTTGCGCTAGTGTGCTTAGGACTCTGTCATTGTCGAGGGACATTACAGCTGTAAGCATGCAACTACAAATCATTGTGTGTCTGTTTACAGTAGACACTGTGTTCTAGTGTGCCATCTGGTCTTCATTTGATGACCACATCCACAAATAGAAGTTGGTGGTTGCCCACTAACTCCATCATGAATTTGATGTTCTGGTGCAGCAAATTCAGGTGTTGTTGAGTCTCATAGGTGCATCGTCCTTGTGGCCAGATTACTATTGTATCATCTACATACTGAAAAAAGCACGAGGGCTTGTAGATGGTCAATTCCAGTTTCTTCTTCAAATGCCTCCATAAACATATTGGCCATCATTGGTGATAGTGGACAGCCCATCCCTGCTCCATTTGTTTGTTCGTAATAATTTGCATCGAACAGAAGGTAGGTTGATGTAAGCACAAATTCAAACCACTTGGTTAGTACTGGCACAAACTTTTTCCTATGAGGTTTAGGGCATCTCTTAGTGGGATCCTTGTGAAAAAGAGATACTATGTCAAAGCTTCCCATGAGGTCTTCTTGAACAAGTCAAACAATTCTGGAGCTGCTGAATGAAATGCACCAAACTTTGTATATGATACTGTCATTTGCCCACAAGACGGCTGAGCATCGCTGTCAGACGTTTCGCTAATTCATATGTTGGTGTGCCAATAATGCTAACTTGGACAAAGAGGCATTTCTTGCTTGTGTAGATTAGGTAGTTCGTAAAGTGTAGGTGACACAGCTGCTCATGACTGATGTGTCCTCACTGTCTTTTCGACTGGGAATGTATGTTGGAGGTGTTTGATGGTCTTCCTCTTCATTCAGTTGATAGGATTGTCCTCAACTTTCCTGTATGTATTGTCCTCTAATAGGTCATCCAATTTTTGTTTGTGTACGTGATGTGGTAGAAGCACCTTTGTCTGCTGGCTGGATGACTGTCTCAGAATCATCTCATAGCCACTTGTTTAAGTGCTTTTCTCTCTTCCTAAGAGACATTCAGCTTTGGCAGAGCTGCCCTGGTAAGTGTACAGCATGTTTCAAATTTCATTTCCTTTGCACATCCCATGTAAGTGCAAGAGCAACCTGTTCCATAACACTGATAAATTCTGCTGTTGGTATGGCCATTGATGCTGGTGCGAAATTTAGCCCCTTTCCTAACACAGAAAAGGTAATATTGTCAATTATTTTCTCTGTATGGTTAATGACAGTTCTCCGAGGTTCTTCTTGCAGTGGTTTAGCCGTACGGTGTTCATACTTAGCAGTTTGTCTGCAGGTGGCTGATTGCCATGCCTTGGCTTGAGATCAGCTATCTGCATCTATTCACCCCCATGAGCCAGGGGAGAGCATCAACATCAACTGCAGGTGGAACGAGAAGTGTTCTCTTGAGGTGTCGCTGAGTCTGCATCGGGTGTACTGGATCCTCTCCCTGACTGGGGACAGGCTGGCTCTTCTCATGATCCAGGTCGTGGCTGGAGTTCTGATGTGATGAAGGACCTTCACGTAAGGTGGTACGATTCGGTTCTCTCGGCACCTCAGCAGAAACCTAAGTGAGGCCAAAAGGTGCTCCTTCCTGTTCTGAAGCTAGTCAAGCTTCTTAATTTTGCTGTGCATCACCTCCCCATAGAAGTACAAGAGCTGCGATTTCAAGTTCTCTTGTGTAGCAAAATCTTTAATAGTTCTAGGGTATTCAGCCAGATGCCATCATCTCAAAGGTGTGATATTTCGGCAAGCCAACTTTTTACCATCTTTAGGCATTCTGGATGACTGGGTGACACGTGCTGGGTGCTGCCAAGTTGTTGCAACAATCCAACACCTCCTAGGATTGCATTGTCAAAGAAGCTGAAGAGATCCAACTGCATGACAGGCTAATAGATAAGGACACCAATTTTCAAGTAAGCAAGGCCTGGAACGCAGGCTGGAGCATGACCAGGACACAGCAGGAATCTATGCAGAGGTTGGCTCCTGTCGCAGCTGAGGGGGGATGAAAAAGCATGGTCATCTTGCCAGCAGAGATTCGTATCCAGTGCCAGCCATAGTGCTAATAAAGCCCCTGAATCGACACCTGACACAGTGCTTCCCCCATCATGGCATCAGGTCCATTCCACAAGGCACTGGCTGGAGGGGGTGGCAGGAGTGAGGAAGATGTAAAAGCAGCACCCAGCAACACCCAGTCACCAGGAGCACCTGAAGATGAAAATAAGTTGGCTTGCTGAAATATCATGTCTTTTAGACAACAACACCCTGATGAATACCTGAGATCTACTCAAGATTTTCCTAAAAATTTAAAATCATATATATGCAATACTAACAAAAAGTATACCTCTCAAAACAGAAGTAGCTGTGTTGTCGCACGGTCTATTATGTGTCACTTAACTGTGAATGTGGAGTTTCAATAAAATGGTTAAAACAAAGCAGAATGGAATAGCACACACTCTTGCCAAGTGAAACATGTGGACATGGTAAATCAGTTTTTGTAAACCCACACTGCAGTAGTTAAGTATCAAATTCCATAATGCTCATAACTATTCAGATCTGTGTCACTAGTTGCTCCATTCCCATTTTCAATCATCTCACTGAAAGTACATGTTTATATTTTGATAACAAATAAAGGAAGATTATACAACAACAACTTCTATTTTGGGAAATGTAACTCTGTAAGTAATGGATGAGTTAACATATACTGTTTCAAGTTAATGTTTAGCCTTTTGTCAAATAATATATCAACTGCGAACCTGATGGCACAACTGTATGTTACACAGGACTGTACCTTCAGTGACTCTTGCTTCTCTAGTCTTTATATCTGTTGATCTGCAAACATATGTACACAAATGCAGTTTTACAGCTAAATCATATTGATAGAGAGCAGAATTTATACATCTAAAAACAATTTTTACTCAGTTTTAATTGAGCTTTGTAAGTAAATTGAATTACAAAAATTTAACAAGTGCTTCAACACGTTACATTTGCAGCATAGTTCTGCAAATGAATATAAATAACTATCATCTTCAACCATACACACATAAATTCTCTCTAAATCTTATTTCAGGCTACCAAGAGGTTCTAAGAAACACCTAGAATAAAAGTGAGTGGCTATGTTTACAGAAAATATACACATTTTCTTATAACACACATTAAAAGTCTTAATTGCAAGAATAACTATACATAAATTGTAAAGATTGCTAAACTACTACAAATCAACATTACAGCTCTAAAGCATAATACAATACAAATGACAATAGCTATACATGAATATCAAGGTCTTTTATGTAGTTTATTATACTACTCATCACTACCAGCAAAACTTCGAAAGGATCTCTCTATGCATGTGTGGAACATGTTGATACCACATGCACAGTTGTGTCATTCAGTACCACAGGCACAAAATAGTGATGAAGTTTTGCCCCACTTGTGGAGAGTGTCTGCACACCTCCCATGGCCCTTATAGAGGCAATTCAGAGTGATCCAAATTGCCCAAGGTTGGTCAAATCCAGGGGGGCTTCACATTGGTGCAGAGCAGTTTCACATATTATGGAGAACAATTTTGTTGCTGACAGCATTTCCATTCAACAATGGCATTGAATTAATTTTTAGTAAGAATCCTAGCTGACAGAAGTGAGATGTTTTTTCTTAATCTTTTTCGATCCACAGGTAATACATAATTTGGTACTGCAAGGTCATGGAGTGTGACTCAAAATAGATAACAAGTATGTGGGAATAGATCATATTGACCCAATGAAGCATTTACCTATTTCATATGTCACTGTGACCGACATATGTTAGTACGAGAATTGCAATGGTCTAAGATGAGAGTTTATAAATCATAAAAAGTTCTTACTTAGGTACTCTTCGGGACAGATGGTTTCAGTTTAATTTAACTGCATTTAAAACTAAATGTAACATGCTGATAAGAAGAGTGGATTTCACAAGGTACACAATTTTCTAGTTTCAGAAAAAAGAATGCCACAGTGAAATAACAAAATATGATAACTGTCATTTCATTAAGTACATCAGGCAGAATGCAAACAATGTCATGTTCACACAGTCTCTCAAAAAATTATGGACTTTACATAAATATTCATTGACTGTGAGGTTGTGCCATGTGTATGTTATATCTTCAGAGTATATAAAGTTACATTTTTTGTCATTATCTTAAAAAGTTGAGTTGAGAACCACATACATTTACTTCATGTTAGTAGAGCACGAGCTGCACTTACTGATGCAACAAGTGATTAAAAACTTAGTGAAAATTCATTTATTTGTTATGTTTTGAGTTGGTGCAGACAATGTAATTTTAGCTATTGTGCACAAGGTCTGCTGTTCTTTGTTCTTCCTGTATTTAACACAAGAAGATGTCAAGTTTCAACCAAAATCAATTCCATATCGAGAAACTCACCAAATGTGATAATTATGCGAATTGGAAGTTCTCAGTACAAGAGCATCTAGAGCATGATGAACTTTGGGACTGTGTATGCAGTACCAATACTAATTCAAAGAAAGAAGTCAAGGATGCAGTCAATTTCATTATTACATCCAATCAATTATGTGCATATACAACATGCACCTAAAGCTAAGGAGGTTTGAGAGAAACTGGAGTAAGTTTTCGATGATAGCTGTTCATTAAAACGATACATGGCATTACTGAACCATCCCCTTATCACTACAGAATTGTCTAGAAGTTTTGAAAACTATGTGAACAATATCATGTCAACCACTCAAATTATTATAGGAAATATTAAATTGGAAGTCAATGATGAGTGGCATGAAACTCTCATGTTGGCCAGCTTGCCTGAAATGTACAAGCCAATAGCAATGGGGACAGAAAGCTCAGGAATAATAATTTAAATAGATCTAATAAAAACAAAGCTTTTACAATAAATAAAATGCCCAGGGTGTTCAGCACTCTTCACCAGCAAAGGACCTTTTCCAGGAAAACAAGTGCACAAGCTAAACACAGCAAAAGGAAATAAGGGATCTGGGTGTTTCAATTGTAACACAAATGGCCACACTGCTGCATACTAAAGAAAAAGATGAGTAAATCTGAGGAAGAAAAAACTTTCGCCGCAGGTTTCTTTACATTCAAAGAATGTAGGTGTATGGTATGTGGACACATGACATGGTGTATTATACACACAAAACGACCAGTACCTACTCTGTTGTTCCCAGCTTGTTGTGGAAATATGGGAAATGTCAATATGATACTGAATGGTCATGAATATGTGATGGTACAAGATGGTGGCAAGTATAGGTGTACATGATGTTACTGCTAAGCTAAATTACAGCGATGTAGTTAAAGAGATAGCTTGTGTGAAGTCCAAAGATGAACTTAAAATGTATAGTGAACGTATTTCAAGTTTACAATCAGTAATCTTAGGATTAAGAAGAGAAAATGACAGCCTAAGGCATGAAAATATGGACCTTAGGTCGAAACAAAGCATGGGTGTACTGCCAAAAATTAGATCCTATAAGTTGATGGAATGGAAGACAGTGAATGGCAAATGTAAAGCACAAGGCAAAAAAATGTCACCTACAGTGAGTAAACCAAGTTTCGAGTGTGAAAACAATTTTAATATCCTTTATTCCGAAAACTGTAGTCAAGTGACTGGATCGAAACATGAGGTAAATTCGAGTGTGTCTATGGAAAACGTTAAAAATCTTCACAGCAAAAAAAGTGAAAACTCACGCAAAACAGTTAGATTTGCCCTACCTGCACCTCAGCTCTTACCAGAAACCAATAGCGATAAATGTGAAAGTGTGAAATGTGGCGAAAACGAATTTCGTAAACTATGCAGTGGAGAAACAAACAAAAGAAGGGTAAAAAATACGATTGTCAAACCGTCGAAAAAAAGGTACAACGTTCTCTTGTTAACAGACAGCCACGGCAGAAATTTGGCAAGTGTTTTACAGGACAATAACAAAGATATCCAAGCAATAGGAATAGTGAAACCAGGTGCAAGTACGAAATATGTTGTTGATGTCGACCTGCAGGGAAGAGAATGAATATGTAGTGTGTATAGCTGGTGTCAATGACATCACGAGAAATGAAGAACGAAATTGCCTAGCAAGCCTGGAAAACTTCCAAGAAGCAAATAAATCACGAAACACCATTCTTACAACGCTGCCTCACAGGTACATTCGTGTGCAAATAAGTTGATTCGAAAAACAAACATTAAAATGAAACAAATGTGTGCTCATTTTGGCAAATGTAAAATATTAGATATAGGCAAACTGAAAAGAAGCCTACATACCACACATGGTATGCACCTAAATTTTGAAGGCAAAAAATTCTTGTGTGACAAAATATGGAAAATTATCAAAGAAAAAGACGATTTAAACAGAATTCTCAGTCACAAAGTAGACAATGATCTTTTTTTTAGAGGAAAGCAAAATAAATTAACCCTTGTATATCAGAATGTCCAGTATGTAACTAATAAAACAGAGCAGCTGAGTGTTTACCTAAATGAAACTAAGCCACACCTCTTCCTAGCGAGAGGATTGGGATGCAAGGAAGAATTACAAACTTATAAACTTGGTGGTGTGGTCTTCAGTCCTGAGACTGGTTTGATGCAGCTCTCCATGCTATTCTATCCTGTGCAAGCTTTTTCATCTCCCAGTACCTACTGCAACCTACATCCTTCTGAATTTGCTTAATGTATTCATCTCTTGGTCTCCCTCTACGATTTTTACCCTCCACGCTGCCCTCCGATACTACATTGGTGATCCCCTGATGCCTCAGAACATGTCCTACCAACCGATCCCTTCTTCTTGTCAAGTTGTGCCACAAACTTCTCTTCTCCCCAATCCTATTCAATACTTCCTCATTAGTTATGTGATCTACCCATCTAATCTTCAGCATTCTTCTGTAGCACCACATTTCGAAAGCTTCTATTCTCTTCTTGTCCAAACTATTTCTCGTCCAGGTTTCACTTCCATATATGGCTACACTCCATACAAATACTTTCAGAAACGACTTCCTGACACTTAAATCTATACTCGATGTTAACAAATTTCTCTTCTTCAGAAACACTTTCCTTGCCATTACCAGTCTACATTTTATATCCTCTCTACTTCGACCATCATCAGTTATTTTGCTCCCCAAATAGCAAAACTCCTTTACTACTTTAAAGTGTCTCATTTCCTAATCTAATTCCCTCAGCATCACCCGACTTAATTCGACTACATTCCATTATCCTCATTTTGCTTTTGTTGATGTTCATCTTATATCCTTCTTTCAAGACACTGTCCATTCCATTTAACTTCTCTTCCAAGTCCTTTGCTGTCTCTGACAGAATTACAATGTCATCGGCGAACCTCAAAGTTTTTATTTCTTCTCCATGAATTTTAATACCTACTCCTAATTTTTCTTTTGTTTCCTTTACTGCTTTCTCAATATACAGATTGAACAACATCGGGGAGAGGCTACAACCCTGTCTTACTCCCTTCCCAACCACTGCTTCCCTTTCATGTCCCTCAACTCTTATAACTGCCATCTGGTTTCTGTACAAATTGTAAATAGCCTTTCGCTCCCTGTATTTTACCCCTGCCACCTTTAGAATTTGAAAGAGAGTATTCCAGTCAACATTGTCAAAAGCTTTCTCTAAGTCTACAAATGCTAGAAACGTAGGTTTGCCTTTCCTTAATCTTTCTTCTAAGATAAGTCGTAAGGTCGGTATTGCCTCACATGTTCCAGTGTTTCTACGGAATCCGAACTGATCTTCCCCGAGGTTGGCTTCTACTAGTTTTTCCATTCGTCTGTAAAGAATTCGTGTTAGTATTTTGCAGCTGTGACTTATTAAACTGATAGTTCGGTAATTTTCACATCTGTCAACACCTGCTTTCTTTGGGATTGGAATTATTATATTCTTCTTGAAGTCTGAGGGTATTTCGCCTGTCTCATACATCTTGCTCACCAGATGGTAGAGTTTTGTCAGGACTGGCTCTCCCAAGGCCGTCAGTAGTTCCAATGGAATGTTGTCTACTCCGGGGGCCTTGTTTCGACTCAGGTCTTTCAGTACTCTGTCAAACTCTTCACACAGTATCGTATCTCCCATTTTATCTTCATCCACATCCTCTTCCATTTCCATAATATTGTCCTCAAGTACATCGCCCTTCTATAGACCCTCTATATACTCCTTCCACCTTTCTGCTTTCCCTTCTTTGCTTAGTACTGGGTTTCCATCTGAGCTCTCGATATTCATACAAGTCGATCTCTCTTCTCCAAAGGTGTCTTTAATTTTCCTGTAGGCAGTATCTATCTTACGCCTAGTGAGATAGGCCTCTACATCCTTACATTTGTCCTCTAGCCATCCCTGCTTAGCCATTTTGCACTTCCTGTTGATCTCATTTTTGAGACGTTTGTATTCCTTTTTGCCTGCTTCATTTACTGCATTTTTATATTTTCTCCTTTCATCAATTAAATTCAATATTTCTTCTGTTACCCAAAGATTTCTACTAGCCCTAGTCTTTTTACCTACTTCATCCTCTGCTACCTTCACTATTTCATCTCTCAAAGCTACCCATTATTCTTCTACTGTATTTCTTTCCCCCATTCCTGTCAATTGTTCCCTTATGCTCTCCCTGAAACTCTGTACAACCTCTGGTTCTTTCAGTTTATCCAGGTCCCATCTCCTTAAATGCCCACCTTTTTGCAGTTTCTTCAGTTTTAATCTACTGTTCATAACCAATAGATTGTGGTCAGAGTCCACATCTGCCCCTGGAAATGTCTTACAATTTAAAACCTGGTTCCTAAATCTCTGTCTTACCATTATATAATCAATCTGATACCTTTTAGTATCTCCAGGGTTCTTCCATGTATACAACCTTCTTTCATGATTCTTAAACCAAGTGTTAGCTATGATTAAGTTGTGCTCTGTGCAAAATTCTACCAGGCGGCTTCCTCTTTCATTTCTTAGCCCCAATCCATATTCACCTACTATGTTTCCTTCTCTCCCTTTTCCTACACTCGAATTCCAGTCACCCATGACTATTAAATTTTCGTCTCCCTTCACAATCTGAATAATTTCTTTTATTTCATCATACATTTCTTCAATTTCTTCGTCATCTGCAGAGCTAGGTGCCATATAAACTTGTACTACTGTAGTAGGTATGGGCTTCATATCTATCTTGGCCACAATAATGCGTTCACTATGCTGTTTGTAGTAGCTTACCCGCATTCCTATTTTCCTATTCATTATTAAACCTACTCCTGCATTACCCCTATTTGATTTTGTGTTTATAACCCTGTAGTCACCTGACCAAAAGTCTTGTTCCTCCTGCCACCGAACTTCACTAATTCCCACTATATCTAACTTCAACCCATCCATTTCTCCTTTAAATTTTCTAACCTACCTGCCCGATTAAGGGATCTGACATTCCACGCTCCGATCCGTAGAACGCCAGTTTTCTTTCTCCTGATAACGACGTCCTCTTGAGTAGTCCCCGCCCGGAGATCCGAATGGGGGACTATTTTACCTCCGGAATATTTTACCCAAGAGGACGCCATCATCATTTAATCATACAATAAAGCTGCATGCCCTCGGGAAAAATTACAGCTGTAGTTTCCCCTTGCTTTCAGCTGTTCGCAGTACCAGGACAGCAAGGCCGGGGGGGGGGGGGGGGGGGGGTTTATAAACTTGTACTGCAGAAAGACACGCAAAAGTGGTGGGGTAGGCATTTACAGTAGAAATGATGTAAAATGTGAAAAAGTTAAATGGATAGGTTGTAGCAGTAAAGCTGAAGTATGGAAACAACAGTCTTATTATAGCAGCACTGTATAGGTCACCTGGAAGTAACACAGAAGAGTTTCTAAATTGCCTAGAGGACTTGCTGGAGGGGACAGCAGTGTATAAAAACCACTTGTTGCTTGTTGGAGTCATTAACATAGACTCATTAAATAATAGTGTTAACTATTTGCACTATATGAATGTATTACAGTGTTATAAATTTAAACAAATGAACTCAGAACCTACAAGAGTCACTGCAAATACGAAGACATGCATTGACCATGTTCTCACAAATGTAGGAAAAGAGAAAGTAAATGTAAACACCTTAGAAAACTACATTTGTGATCACAGAGCCCTTACTATGGAAATTGATGTAGAGCATATAGATGTAACTGAAAGTGATACACTTATATACAAAAGAAAATTTAATTATTCTAAACTTAAGATGGCACTACGGAATGAAAAATGGGAACCAGTGTACAATGCAACTGAAGTGAATGAAAAATGGGAATATTTCTATAAGTTATTCAGTAACACTTTAAATGAAACCTGTCCTTTAGTTAAAAAAGTAAATAAAGATGTAAACCATAAAGCCAAGAATCACCATTCTGAAATTATTGAACTGAAGGAGAAAATGAAAGATTGCTATATACTTTTTAGAGATACTAAACTACAATATTTCTCAACCAAATATAAACTGCTCAGAAAAACATACAGAGTCCTTGACTAACCTAAAAGCACAGAAATATACCTCTGAAATAAGGAACTCTAGCTGTATCAGTAAGACTATCAGTAAGACTGCCTGGAAAATAATGGATAAAGAAAGTGGGAAACAGAATTCCTATGAACAAAGCAACATAACATTAAAAGAAAATGGTGAAGAAATAAATGACCCAAAAGAAATGTATGAGAAATTTATACAGAAGTTCAGTACAGTTGGTACAAATGAAGTTTGCGTCAAGCCACAAAATTTTAGTCTTGCAAAATCTAGCCAGTCCCTTTATATCCACGGCATTACTGAGAGGGACGTCCTAGCAATCATATCAGCACTTCGACCAAAAAGGTGTTGTGGCTGGGATGACATTTCACCTAAACTGCTAAAGGAATGAAGGGATGAAATAGTGAAACCCCTGACTCACTTGATAAATACCTCCCTGAGAAATGGAGTATTCCCAGACCTTTTGAAAATTACTGAAAAGGATTAAAAACTGACACTAAAAACTACAGGCCAATATCATTAACCTCAGAACTAAGCAAATTGTTAAAGAGAGTAATACTAAATCAAGTTGAATCATATTTCACCAAACACAATCTGTTAAACAACCTACACCATGGATTTAGAAAAGGGAGATCTTCTACAACAGCAGTAGCATCTTTTATACATGAAATATTAAATAAGCTGGACAAAAGTGACAAGGTAATAGGCACTTTCCTAGATATGAGTATAGCCTTTGATACTGTGAATCATACCATTCTTCTGTGCAAGCTATAAGAGTACAGGTTGAGAGGACTAGCCTTGAAACTACTTACCTCCTATTTGAAAGGCAGGAAACAGTGTTAAAGCTAACTTATCAAAATAATGAGCAGCTGCTAACAACCAAATCAAACTTCAGGACACTTCAATGTGGCGTGCCTCAAGGAAGCATACTAGGGCCTTTTCTGTTCCTTGTATATGTAAATAACTTATTTGAACCCCAAAATTGCATGGTCGTAAGCTATGCCGATGACATAGCCTTCATCAGCTGTGGCAGTGATATGCAGTCTGCAGCTAACAGTACCGAGATAAGTTTCAATACTCTGTCCGCATACCTTACAGCAAACAAGCTTCTTGTAAATAAAGACAAAACGGTAATAATGAAGTTCATCCACAGTTATAATGCTGCCATAACTGATACTGTATTTACATCCCCATTGGGTCTTGCATATGCAAATTCACATAAATTTTTGGGCATCACTGTTGATGAACACTTATCATGGAAAGAACATGTAGATAATATTTGCAAGAAAATCAGTAGAAATGTGTATCTACTGAAACGGGTCTCAGCCTTCTTGGACCATGATACTTTAAGGCAAATATATTTTGGGTTAATTCATCCGCACCTTCAGTATGGTATTGAGATATGGGGTGGGGCATCAGCAGTTCATATAGATAGACTTTTTAGATTACAAAAAAAGGCAGTAAGAATAGTAGCCAAGGTAAAGAAGAGAGAGCCTTGTAGAGACTTCTTTAGAAAATACAAAATTCTTACGGTGTACTCCATGTATATACTGCAGTCATGTTTGTGAAACAAAATCCTGAATTTAATATGAGAAACAGTAATGTACACAACTATGATACACGGGGAAGGGAAAATTTTCATAGAATTGTGACCAATAAAAAGGCAACGGACCACAGCCCACACAGAATGGGAGCAATTTTCTACAATGCACTACCCTGTGAACTCAAGAAAGTAAATCTAAATATGCTTAAGAGTAGACTGAAGCAATTATTAATAGAGAAGTGCTGTTACTCTATAGTGGACTTTAAGCTGTAGTGCCATCTTGGAAAACAGTGTATATAGACAATGTCTCCGGTCTACCAGTGGTATGAAAAAATGTAATTATACACTATATTATGTGTACAGTATAAGCTAAATTGTGTTACACTATAGAGGGATATATTTGGAGTGCCCTTTTGAAAAATAATGTGTACAGACATGTGTCTGATCCATATGTTGTTATGAAAGAATGTAAATATTTTACTGTATAAGTGTAAAGTAATCTAAACTTTCCTGACAATGTCCGAAAACTTTGTTATATGGACAGAAAATAAATAAATAAATGAAAATGGAAGAGTTCAGGTAAGCAATGCTAGTCTGTCACTTAGTCAAAAAATGGTCAAGTACATTTGCAAAGTAAAGTTTAAGCATGACTATTGACATGCACAACAGAGAGAGAAGGTTTGAGTGTTCAATGGCAGTGGTAAATCTAAAACCTGCTCATAATTTACATGTCATTATTCTGTGGCATTAACACATGGGAAATTTGAATTTAAATAAGCTATCAGATGTACCAATGGAGTGACCTTGTCATCTGCAAGGAGTGGAAAACCTGCCCCATCTACCATACAACTCCAAGCAAAGCAAAGAAAGACTTCTACTTAATAATAATGGAACAAAACCTTCATAACCATTAGAGCTGATTGACATACACATTATGTGGCCCAAGGAAACATAATCACTGGGAGATATGAAATATTTCATCACATTCTTAGATTATTATTTCAGGAATATGCATGTATGTTTTCTAAAATATAAATTCCTTGTACTGGAAATTTTCAACACTTACTTAAGTCTAATGGAGAATCAACTGGAGGGGAAAATAAAAAAACAATTGCTCAGACATTGGTAAGGAGTACTGTAACAAATAATTCAAGACTTTCTTAAACAGAGGTCCTATTCAGCATAAGATAACTATTGGTTACTCTCCTTAGCAGAACTGGGCTCAAAGAGCATATTAACAGAAGAACAGAAGAGAACACTGGAGGAAAGATCTAAATGTATGTTATTCAATGCTGGTTTTCTTTAAACAGTTTTGACTGGAGGCAACAGCAATATCTTCCTGTATTATTAATTGGTCACCTGCCAAAGTAAGTGATGGAAACAACTTTGGAGGTATGGTAAGGTACAAAATCTGATATACTATACAAGACTTTTTGGATCACAAGATATGACTAATTTCCAAGGAAAAATACCAAAAGTGGGATTTCAAAGTCAAGGTAGCTGGTATTTGTTGGCTATCATGAGTTTACCAAAATCTTATCTTGACACAAACAACCTGAGAAAGAGTATAAATGTATTTTTTAGGAAATCCACAAAAATGTAACCTATATCTATACTTCTATATAAAGACAAGTTATCTTCAACTTTGCAACCAAAAATCTAGGAAACTAATTGACTAAATTACTTTAAAAATTTCACATGATACTCTAATAAATGTTCAGATGGACATATGTTATATATTTTGTAATATATATAATATATAAATATATATGTAATACATGAAAGGAGATTTTGTTGCCAAAAATCTGAAGTTCTCGACTCATTTCTTCACATTTATACAGACACTAATGCACATCTACACAGGCATGAAGTACGTTTTTTTTTTTAAATACATATAATATAAAGACATACGTAATGTATAAAGGGGAAACATTGCTACAAAAACTCTCAAAAAGTTCTTGACTGATTTACTTCAAATTTTGACATGATACACTAATAAACATTCAGATAGACACAGGCTACATACTTTTTCAGTCTTTCTTGCAGTCAGTTTCAAATATGATAGGAAGGCATATAAACCACTGCACAGTTTGTTTCTCAGGTGTATATTCTTTCTACTTGCATATAATTCCAAATAAAAATGGTATGCACAACAATGTGCTGTTTTGTTTTCTTTCTCGCAGTTGATTTTACACAAAACAGGAAAGGTTTATTTATGGCTTACTGCTTTCTGATTAGAATACTATAATAGAATCCATATCATTTGAAACTTCGTTATCCTACCAATTCACAGATTATTCTACCATTGAAGCTACTATTGTCACAGATCTAGCAGTTGAAGGTATCTGTTGTACTCCATATATCAATGATCTCAATTGATTTACCCATTCACTGTAAGCGATTTCAATTTCCAATTGAGAGAGAGAGAGAGAGAGAGAGAGAGAGAGAGAGAGAGAGAGAGGGGGGGGGGGCAGTAGGAGATTAAGACATACATCCAATTCCCATACATATTTAGCAACTTCAAAGCACTGCCAGGTTCAGTACTAAAATAGAATTGCACCATACATCTGAAAAAACATGGAAACATCTGAAGAAATCAGGAGATCAGGTGGAAGAAACACAGACAACATTTAATTCACAAATCATAATGAAACTTTCATCACATGCACGAGTGGTGGTGGTGGTGAATATAAATCAGCTAATGATGCTGTGATTATGATACCTACATAATTGAGGACAGAATATCAACAGATATTAACCATATGAGATTATATCTTATGGCCAAGACAGTGGCTGTTCAGTATGGGCAGAAATAGGATGATGACCTCAATTTATTTTGTTCAGTTCCACGTCAAAATGATTCTCAGCCTGCTGATGTGTTATCATCTGTTCATGATCGTCAGTGCAACAAGGCATTGGATTAAGAATATGATTCACTGATGAAAAATAAAATGTGGTCATTGGAAAATCAATCTGACCAAAGGGAAAAATAACTCGCTACAAGGCAAGATTAGGGGTTGAAGGACACGTTCAAAGAAAGGCATCAATGATGAATTATACTAACCAGTTGTGAAATACACTTCAGTTCATTACCTATTTCACTGCTAAATATAATCTAGAAATGGGTCAGGTGACGTAGCAAGTGCATTTTTGCAGTGGGATGTTGACATCATAATTTGTGTGCCACAACCAGAGATGTAATCAGAATGCATCCAAATATGTTTGTTACGTAAGTTTCTGTATAGTTTCAAGCAAAATTAAATCTAATGTTGAATAATGTACTACTGGAAATACGATTCGGAAGTAAAGATTTTATTCCTGTACATGTATAAGGGGCATTCAAATGAAGCCCGGTCACTAGTGTAAAGTAACGGTAATGATTTGATTAACTCAAAAATGTAGTTATGCACAGTACACATACTCAAAAATAGTTGCCAAAACTGTTGGCACATTTATTCCATTGCAACATTAGCTGGCCGATTCCATCCTTGAAGAAGCTAGTAGGCTGCTGTCGGATCCAGACCTGGACCCAGTCACACACTTCGTCGTCCTTAGCAAATCGATGTCCATGAATATCTTGTTTTACAGGTCCGAACACATGAAAGTCATACAGTAAAGGGCGGGACTGTACGGTGGATGTTCCAGCATTTCCCACCAAAACTATTGCAATGTCGTCTTCACTGCATTGGCCATGTGTGGGCGGGCATTATCATGCAGGAGGATAACGCCACTGGACAACATGCCTCGACATTTCGACTTGATGGGTTGTCTAAGGTTCTGTAAAGTGGCTTGATAACACTAGGCATTGATGGTGGTTCCCCATTCCAGGAACTCAACGACCAGTGGACCATTGTGGTCAAAAAAGAAGGACAGCATGACCTTGCCAGAACTGGTGTGCCGGCCTTTGATTTCTTTGGAGGTGGTGAAGTCACATGTTTCTTCTGCTTCCTCTGACGCTTGCTTTCCAGCTGAAAATGGTGACACCATGTTTCGTCACCTCTGACAATATGCAACAGTAGGCTGTATTACTCCTCATGATAATGCTGCATATTACTCAAAGACAGCGTCATTCGACTACTGCGCTGTTCGGTGGTCAGTTGGTGGGGAACCTACTGGGCACAGATTTTTCGAAAGTTGAATCACTCCTCATTGTTCCTGCTTACTCGCCTGCATGTTCTGTAGTGGACAATAACTTGTGTGACCACCTTCTCTTCGATGTGAAACTACACTGGCAGTATGCAACATCAAATGGTGCACATGCGTCAATCTCTCTACCAATAGATGGCACCTCCAAACCCGCAGTTAAGTGGTGCCACCTTATGTGTACGGCAAAGGTAGATTCACTGACCATGTTTCATTTGAATGAACCTCACAATTCTATAGGCAAATCAATAATGTTATTCCTTGGTGTGTGTGTGTGTGTGTGTGTGTGTGTGTGTGTGTGTGTGTGTATAAATGATATACTAATTTCTTTTAGTCATTAAGCACAACAATTTAGATATCAAAGAAAAGCTAAAAGAGAAATTTTCCCTAAAAGGCATTGGCAAAGAAGCACTGTACTGGCATGAACGTAACCAGAAATTGTGAAATGAATGTGATTATCAAATGAATCACAACAATGAAGTATTACACTATTTTTGAATGTAATATTACAGACCAGTTTGAACTCCCATTGAAATACAAGCAAAGTTTAACACCAATCCTACTGACAGAAGAAACAACAGACTACAGCCAAAGGGTAAGATGTTGATTATATCTTGCACTAATGATAAGACCTCATATTTCATGTGTCATAAATAAATCAACACTGCAAAGATCTGAGAAACCAATAATGGGTCAACAGAGTTATTTTCTGGGAACTAAGGATCTATAACTGCATTTCACCACACAAAACTCCTCAGAAATAACTGGTTACGTGATGCAGAGTGGTTCAACGATCTAGTATATATAAAGTACCATACTGGTCTCCCCCCCCCCCCCCCCAAGAGGGCTAGTATTCATGGAATTTGTGCAAGCAAACTGTAGAGATTTCTGCAACGGAATCGAAGTACATGGCAATGGCGTTGGTAGGTCAGGAGGCTTGGGCTTCAACAGGTGTGAAATAAACTTTTTCTACGAAGGAATGATGTGATAATTTTACATTGCAACAACTAAAGCACAATAAAATGTGCCATCTACAGACTATCATCATCTAAGGATAAAACATATAGATAAATTTCTGCACTTTCTAAGAGAAAATGTTAAATCTACAAACATTTTTATTGTGTCCATAAAATAAGTTAATGTTCTTGGGGGGGGGGGGGGGGGGGGGGGTGTCAGATATTGGACTGCAAATGATTTTATGCTCCAGCAGTCACTTATAAGATTGCGGAGTCTTCATAATATTTGCTAGTTGTGAGGCTAGTTCTGTGCTATACATGATCTTTGGAGTAAATACAGTTACATTTTCTGTCATTTTAGGCTGTATAAGCACTGGCAAACAGTTAGCAGTATTGAAATGCCAAATATGCTAATACTACCACAAACTCAGTTCACACATCGAAGTTTAAATAAATCTTTTTGATAAAAGCAGTAAAGGCAGATGTCAACACAGCGATTATCAGAGTAATATAAATACCTGTAAAATTTACCATGAATCTGAGTACTTTACAGAATTTAATGTAGCTTCGAAAAGATTGTGGGATATGTTATATTCCCATTGTAAATTTATTTATTTATTTAGATTTTTTGCATGGAGTCATCAAAATGATGGTTTTTGCAAATGTCAAGTAAAAATACAAACATAAAATACATTTAGATCTTAGCCTTACAGGAAGTAGTTAAACAGTAAATTGATGCTTGTCAAAATACTTTCCATCTTACACATATTAATACAGCCAATGATTTTTTATACATTATTTTACAGCTCTTATGTTTAACCATTTAAAATTTGTTGAGTGAATAGACACACTCTTCAAAACAGAATTCTTTTAGCTTTGATTCGAATTTCTTTTTATTACTGTTCTGGCAGTTTATTATGCCATATCAGTCCATTAGTATGTGTGTTCTGGTCCGTCATTTTTAATCTTGTTCATTGTCGGTAGTAATTTTCTTTGGACCTGGTGTTGTGGTCATGTATATTACTACATTTAATTACTTCAGTTTTCTGTGAGACAAAAAAAGTAATGAATTTATAAAGATACAAAGAGTATATGATGAAGGACTTGTGTTGTCTGAAAACATCACAGCAAGAGTCTTTATAGCCTAGTCCATGTATAATCTTTAACCCTCTTTTTTGTAGCAATAGTACTCTTAAGGTGAATGTCTGCAGCACAACCCCATATTTCTATATATTAGCTAGGATGGGGATAGATTGTCCCATAATACACAGTTTTAAGCAGTGAGTGGGCACGATTTTGGACAGTTGGCTAAGTAGATACAGCCCATTCCTGACATTTTTACATACAGCGTTAAATGTGGCTAATCCACCGGAGGTTTGAGTACAGATGGACCCCTAGAAATTTACACTTGTTTACTTCCTCTGCCACTATGCCGCATACCTCATTTAGGCACAAGTGGTGTGAGCTGCCAGTTGTAAATATTAGCATCTGGGATTTATTTACAAAATTGTGCATGAAAATATTAACTTAATTCTAGTATCCCACTACTTGCTGAAAATTTCTGTTCCTCACAATCTTTACCATGAAATAAAACTGAGGTGTCATCAGAATAATTTATAGTGTGCAAGTTAATGGCATGTACAACGTTATTAATACGTGCTAAGAAGAGGAAAGGGCCAAGAATTGAGCCTTTAGGGACTCCCTGTGTCACTGTTTCACTTTTGGATTTGAAAGTTAAGATCTTATTGCCAACCTAATGTGTAAGTTTGGTACATTGTTCCCAATTCACCAGATAGGTGGATAGAAGTTTCACTGATGCAACAATGATACTGTACACCCACAGTTTTTTTAAGAGAAGCTCGTGGTTTACTGAGTCAAATGCTTGGCTCAGGTCGAGGAATATTCCGACTTTGTGCATACCCCATTCTATATTGCTATATACTTCATAGAAGAAACTGGTAACAGCAGTGGCTGTACTTAGGTCTTTCCTAAACCCATGCTGCAATTCAGAAAGCATTTTGTGTCTTGAGAAAAATTTTGTGAGTTGTGATAGGCTAACTGTTTCAAACATTTTACTGAAGGTAGGGATTAGTGATATCGGTCTATAATTTGAAGCTACTTCTTTATTTCCCTTCTTATGGACTGGCTGAATTACACTTATTTTTAAGGCATTTGGGTATATGTTTTCATTAATACTACAGTTAATAAGATAAGTAAGGGGTTTAGTTATTTCATTGGCACATTTCTTTAACACTACACTTGAGATACCATCCTCTCCAGATGAATGCTTGTTCTTTAGCTTTTGTATTGTATTAAATATTTCCTGTTGATTCATCTCCATAAATTTGAGCTCTATACCATCCGTGACATTATTTGGTGAAGATTCTACTGAAAGGATACCCACTAAAGCAAGTAATGCAGTATATCATATAGTTGCACCCTCTTAACTATAATATACAACAAATATTTTGAAAGCAATATTTCCAGTGTGTTGAAGTGTGCAATAATTAAATGTTTGTTCAAGGAAAGCTCAACGGAAAACATTGGAAACCATCAGACATTTTCTAGTCTTCCAATCTTGCAGAATGTATTGTAACTGCAAACTAAATTCAAAATTTTATTTCATAATATATTATTACTCTAAGTGACAAATTTGGATCCCAACAAGAAAAAAGCACTATGAAAGCAGTAAACAACTTCCTCAAGAGGCCTAGCTTTCCTATATATTAGGTAATTATGGGATTAGTGGCAATGCTGTGTGGCGGCTTACACTACCCACAGGGTAAAAAGCAAAGAATGATTCTCATTTCAAAAAGCAGTGATCTATAGTTATAACTTGGGTATACCACTACAAGCTGCCGCTCAAGACTCCTTGCTACAGCCAATTCTGTTATTATTGTTCAAATTGCAGATAGATAACTAAGCTGCAATTGTGTTGAAATCCTAGCAAATAAATTAAGCAGTTTTTCCATCCCCTATGAAACCTACCTCCACTCCCACTGACCACATCCTTCATATAATTACATGTGTGACATAATTTTATCTGCTTTGTGCATTTGTGTTAAGACACATACACACTAGAACAACAAAGGCCAACATATGCCAGCCAACTGTTTCGTTGGCGAGATCTGCTTAGTGGGAGTCAATGAAGCAATTGGCATTTGTTGCGGTCCAGTCTGCTGGCAGCAACATCAAAGTGTTTACAGTTAGTTGGCACTGGGACCCCCCTCCTGGTAGATGCCAGGTCAAATGTTTGTTTGTTTAGTAGTGATTTGTCGTGTCTCTGCAACGAGTGTGTATTTAAGTTTATCAAGACAGCCACAAGTCGCATTTAGCATGTTTTATAGATCAGTTTGGCTCTTTAATTTAAGAAGAGAATCATCAGAGACTCTGGAATTTATAGTTTAAACTACAGTAGTTGACCGCTAAATTAAAGTGTAAAACCAGTCAATACTAAAATTCGAAGTGCGACTTCTGGCTACCCTGAAAATGTTAATTTCATCAGTCGCCGTTTCCCCTGTAGGCAATGTCTGTTCTCACTACAGGTGCAAATTTACTGTGTTTAAAAATACTAGAGTACGGAGTGGAATATAGAGAGAGAATAAAAACTGATAGAGGTTTATCGTGAATGGGAATGTTTATGAGCCCCTCAAACTGTGATTATAAAAACAAATGGAAAAGATCAGACGTGTAGAGTGTAATAACCCAGATATCAGAAAGTGATGCGCACAATGTGAAAAAGAAAACAGTGTCTTTATTGACATATTTTCGCAGTGAATGACAAAGAGGAACAAACAAACTGGGAATGACAACTTCCTGCCCCAGGCACAGCTTTCCGAAAAGAGGTGTTATGTACGGAAATTTTAGGGTTCTACACAATTCATAACAATTCAAACTCTGCAGCTTTCGTTAGGGAAAACTTTATGAAATAGCCCATATGCCAATTCAGCTTTAAGGTAGACATTAATTTTGTCCCACCATATGGCTCCCTACGTTTTAAAAGAGGTCGTCTATCAGTGTAGTTTCTTCTTCTACTTCTTTCTCTGATGATCAGCTTCTTGCAGTAAAATAAATGCTGCACATGTGATGAGTGCTAGATCCCCTTCTTCCCTCATAATGTCGGCCAATGAAATTTTAATTAAAATGCTACGTTATAACAATAACAAAATAGGAGCAACATTGGCAAGTTATCAGAGCCAACTGTGATTTCACATGGCTGAACCCCTTGGTCGCAAGTCCTTCATTTGGTGTGGATGATAAGCTGAATGCCAGAGCATTGCCCACCAACATTCAGCCGATTCCAGTCACCATCATTCGTTGGCTTAGTGTGTATGAACCATTACAGTCTGAAGAGCAGTTAGGGGTAAAAAGAGAAAACATTCAATTACACAGTACTTGCCGAAGTACTTTTGGAAACAAACGGTTCTCCTTATCAAATACTACAAATACAGCTGAAGGCAAATCCGAAAGACAATATCAACATAAGTAGCTACGAATTGTCTGTATGTATGTGTACTCTAGCTTGAAAAAGGATTCACTGGTAAACCAATAATTTTTCAGTCTTATTTATGTGCTTGTCAACGATTCAGCACCCTATTTTTTTACATTCTACCAAGACTTCCCATTGTCATAAATAACTATGAAGTCACACTGATTACCTAAAATTACAACAAAGGCCTGATTAAAAATAAAATTTGAAGTCACAGTTTTTTTGCTTCTTGAAAGCTAAAAATAACATGTATTTTACTAGCAACCATAATACATAATTACCCCTATGCTTCAGGTCTGCCACATCCAAATCAGTGTTTTGCACCTTTGCTTGGAAACCAAACTGTCTTTTTGCCCTACTGTGATTCAGGAACTATTTCTGCTGGCAGTTCAGTGGTAATATTTAACGTCTGAGGCAGGTAACAGCCCTATATTATAGTCACACTATCCTAAAAGGACCTTCTGTTTGATGGTTAATGATAATTCCTTACAGAAAATCTGGTTTTGGGATTGCTTCTGAAACCCTTCTGAAGATCTAATGCCTTCATGGTGGTCATGCTAGCAACACACAGTGGTTCTGTATTCCAGACACAACTAAACATAGTTTTGCAGAACAACTTAGAAGTAACAACTGTCTATGTGCCCCTCATTCCTATAAGAAACTCACACTACGGTACTTTAGGATATTAAGTGCCATGTTATTCAAATCTACATCTTGATCCATACACTAGAAACTACAGCAAAGAGCATGGCATAGGATACTCCCCATTACATTAAATATGGGGGTTTCTTACAGTTCGAATTGGTAATGGAGCACGCGAAGAATGACTGCTTGAATGCCTCTTTGTGCACTACCATCAGCCTAATATTTTATTTGTGAACACTACAGTAAGGATATGTAAAGAGCTAATAGTATATTCCTAGAGAGCTGAATACTCAAAGAGCTTAATTTCATTTCTTAGTCACCTCTTTGTAGTATTTGGCACTTTTGGTACAAGTGTTTTGTAGTAAAGTAGATCAACAGGGCATACCGTATGTTCGAATAGCCCTTTGAGCGGATCTCTGAAAATGTGAAGTATTAAATATTGTTGACACTGGTAGCAACAGCACAATTTCTTACAGGTGTACGTACTTGTAAAGCTTCATGCACAACTCCTTGTATTGGCATACTCATTTCAATCTATAAATGTACTGGTGTTTGCTTTTTACACGCCAATGTTGTATGACCATAGTTACAGCACTGTACAAGAACATCAGATTAAGTGTGAGACCAAAGCTTCGGAAGAGGAATACTTCTTTAATATATTTAATATATATAATATATATTAATAATATATATAATATATATTAATAATATATATAATATATATTAATAATATATATAATATATATTAATAATATATATAATGTCTTCAAATTGAAAAGTACAGTTTTACTCGGTGGGGTGTGTGGTGGTGGTGGTGGTGGTGGTGGTGGTGACGGGTCAGATGGCATAGTGGAAATACTGCTGACAGTAAAGAATGTTTTATTAAACTTCGGTACATGCTTTGTCGAAGCTCAGCGAGGCAGAACATACCTCACTCTGTTGAACCTGGCCAGTGCTTACAAGTGACAGCTTCTGCCCTGGTGAGAGGATGCTGCATAGGCACCCTGTGTTGTTGACTGCAGGCGTATGAACAGCCAGCGGCCTCTGTAGGCCGTGGCTGTTAAGTCAGAGTGTGCTGCTGCATCATCGGCAATGGCACCTGGAGTGGCCCCTTGGCCCTGAATGCATTCACCATAACAGTGTGTGGAGACTGCTGTGCATGGGATTCAACCCGCTGCCTCCTGGCAGGAGTTAGAAGGCAGCTGGCAATGAGGCACTGGGTCCTGTGGGGAACATAGTGCTGTGACGACAGGTGCAGCCTGGTCTCAAACCCATGGTTTCTGTGGCAATGCCATGTTGTCTTGCTGTCCTGCGTGGCCATGGCATTGTGGTGGTGGTGGTGGTGGTGGTGGTGGTGGTGGTGGACACCAACGGAAAGAAATGCTTCTGCCTCAAAATTCAGACATTTATATTGCCCTGAGATGCATTTTTTGACAAAAACCTGGCACCTTGTCACATTGCCCTGGTATAGCGACACTGACCTTTCTGCTACGGTTATTACTGCCATGCAGTTTCCCACTCAGTGTGGATAGTCTCATCTCGCAATCCCCTTACATGCATGTTATTCTTACCCATGTCATGACACTGAAGCCTATGGCTGCTAATGCAATATTTCATGGCAGCTTTCTCACCACTTGTTACTTTTGCTAAAAGACTGGGTAGCAATATTGTACTGCCCCCTCCATGGAGAAGACCCGGACCATTGGGTTTTGCTTCGGTCCGGTTCTCTACTTAAATTACCTTCACTTTTTATCTTTAAAACAAGTACATACTGCTAGATTGGTTATTCTCAACTTCCATACAGTTACTATATTAATCTTCAACTTCATATATATCTATTTTTCTTCCCTCACTCAGGGAATCCAGTTAACAGGAACTTGGATTATCCAGGATCAGGTTTCAGAAGGACTCTGTTTCAGATACGAAAAAGCTATGCAAAGCAAAACCAGCATCACTTTGGCACTAGGAACTGTGACACTCAAGGTCACTGTTACGTCACCTCTACCATCCTGATATTTTTTCACATGTTGCAATAACTACTCCACAATGATTTGCTGTTCCTCTGGGGCTATCATCTGACTTAGTGAATGGACCAGGCTTTGTTCCCACGTGGTGTTTAGAAAGATATGGTTTTGTTTGGTTAATATCTCTGGAGCTTTTTCTGCCCAATGCAACTCCCCTGTGTTACATTTAATAGAGTAAATCCCATCATTGTAGCTGGTAAATAAAACTTAGGCCCTGTGATATCACAGTTAGCCCCACTAGCAATCCACTGCCTTGCAATTCCAAACAAATCGCACCCTTGGGCTTTCCTTGCTCATAGCAACTAGCAACCATTAGCACACTTATGTACCACTCTCTGGGAATATGGTTTTGTTACCATCATCGATAGAGTAGCATGGAGAGCTACATCAAACCAGTCTCAGGACTGAAGACCATAACAACAACCATCATCAACTTTTGGCATGGATGCCCTCTGCTTTAGCCCTGAACAACTGCATGATGCATGTGCTTCCACCCACCATGAAGTTGCAAGTCAGGCATAGGCCACTAACAATACCCCCCCCCCCCCCCTCTTCCCCAGTTACTCGCACTGGTCTCCCAGCTGCTGTGAGCTTCAGTGGATACGTGTTCACCGTGTAACATTCCCACAATGCATGCTTGGTCACTACTGGAATCCTCCCTGATATGTAGAACTGTGCATCTCACTTCCCTGGCTGTCTGGTTCTGCTACCAATTGTAATTCCCACAGTAATCCTTGCACCTTTCTCAGTGACCTGAGATACTGCTCAAGAGACAGCAACACCAAACTTAACACTTAATGTAGTGCCTGATGAATGCCTTTCTGCAAGATCGTCAGCTCCACTCTTGAATCCCAAATACAATTCCATAGTGACTACAATAGTCTTATCAGCATTATTCTTGCATGTCAGCATTATTACTGCATCTAACCCTTGCAACCATGCTTGAACTGCCTCCAAGTGGTGGTGGTGGTTAGTGTTTAACGTCCCGTCGACATCGAGGTCATTAGAGACGGAGCGCAAGCTCGGGTTAGGGAAGGATTGGAAAGGAAATCGGCCGTGCCCTTTCAAAGGAACCATCCCGGCATTTGCCTGAAACGATTTAGGGAAATCACGGAAAACCTAAATCAGGATGGCCGGAGACGGGGAACTGCCTCCAAATCCCAGTTTAGAGCACTAGTCCAGGTTCTGGCATAATCCACAACTTCCTTAGTAAGCTATCTATGCATGCATGCGTCATTCAACACGCCTCTCTCTTACATTCACAACCCGTGTGGAAAGCTACTCCATAGCTGCTTTATTCACCTCCCCTAACCCCCTAGCAGTTTTACTCAATTCGCTAATGTCATTTGCATCTGCTGTCGCAAATATGGTCTTCAGTATGCTACCTGCAACATCTATCCAGCCCATTTTCACACCTCCTTGACTCATGAGACACAACTCACTTCCTCCAACTGTTTCTTCAACTGTGCATACGCCCAAAGCAACTTACTGTGTGCCTTCGACGCCTCCATAAGCATTCTGTTTCTATTCACTAATTGTTGCACCCCTGAAAACACTTGCTCCAGCCTCCTTATCTCATTTCATAATCCCACGCATTACCTGCTAAATCCAACTACCATCTGAGGTTGGGTAATACTACTACTTGCTGCATGGGAAACAGAACTACTCTGTCCAGGCGACGATTAAGGATCAACCCCAATCCCCCCCCCCGATGAAGAGAAACAGCACAGCCAAAATTAGCCCTCTTCTTCTCTCTTCAGCAGTCTGAGGACAAGAACCATTATTACCTCCCATCCCCTCAGAAGACTGCCGTCTCCGAGCAGCAAGTCACACTAAAGCTAATTCCGATCTTAACATAACATATAACCTTATACACAATAGCTTCAATAGCCTATCCGGTACATCAAAAGTAAATATGCAAATCACAACAACACAATATATACCAAATTCTTCCTTGGCCTCAACGTATACAGAGCCTGAGGTATATGGACTTCCTCTTCCCACTGCTTATCATTCCGCTTCCTAATCCTTGGTTCCTTCCCTGATTTCACTAATACCCCTCGTGGAATTTCTTCTGGTGCACCCTTGAATGGTCGTAGATTCCCGACATGCACAATCATTGACATTGTTGACCTCGTTGGCAACTGTAGTCTCACATTTACTGCTGATATAGTTTCAGTTACTTCATACTGGCCCTGGTACCATGTTACAAACTTTTTCGCTTTCCACTCGACATCACCCATTGGAGTACTTTGTACAAAGGTAATATTCCCACTTGCTTTACTGCCTCTTCCTCCTCCTCCTCCTCCAGTGCCTTAGTACTTGCTTGCTGGGCCATCTACCACACTTCCTTCATCATTCTTGCAAATTCTCAGACAGACTCTCCATTCTGGCCTGCTTTCTGTATAATCATATCAAATGGCAATGGCATCTTACCATTCACCACCTAGAATCGTGACATCCCTGTGCTAAAGTGCACTTCGGAGTTACACATACTGACTATGAAAGAAATATACCTACATTAATACTCTGTAATTCAAATTTAAGTGTCTGGCAGAGGGTTCTTCAGACTATTTCTCTACCATTCCACTCTAACAGCGAGTGATGAAAAATAAACACTTAAGGGGGTTAGGATGTCAAATGTGCCGACTTGGAGCAGGAGAGGCATCACAGGACATTTTAATTTCCAGTGTCTATACTTTTACAAATAAATTCATAAAACTTTATCAGCATCACCAGGAAGGATTCAGGATTCACACTCATTGCAGTGGAAGTTCGAAAACAAAACAAAATAATTTTTTTTACTAGTGAAATTTTATCATTTTTTCACTTACTAATGGCTGCATTTGTTGCTATAGGTACACTTTTCTTCATAAGTTAGAGAGATTCTTCGATGAATTTTGCACAGCATACATACCATACTTACAGATGTATGAATCTCTAGAATTTATTTAATTTATGAAAAAACGAATGATCTGTTGTATTTTAAACTTCATGTTTAGAAAAAACACATATTTTGTAGTCAATTACCTCAATTTTCACCACAGCTTTCAATAGATTTGGAAAATTCTAGAGTTTCACACGCCTTTAAGTACGGTTTGTACGCTGCGCAAAATTCATCGAACCATCTATCTTACTTATGAAGAAAATGTACCTATAGCAACAAATGCTGCTATTAGTAAGTGAAAAAAATGACGAAATTTCACATGTAAAAAAAAAACTACTTCGTTATGTTTTTGAACTTCCCACTGCTATGTGTGGGAATTCTGAATCCTTCCTGGTCATGCTGACAAAGTTTTATGAATTTATTTGTAAAAGTATAGACAGTGGAAATTACAATGTACTGTGGTGCCTCTCCTGCTCCAAGTCGGCCCGTTTGACATCTTACCACCCTTAAATCTTTCTGTATGAGCTCCAATTTCTCTTATTTTATTACAATGATCATTTATCCCCATGTAGCTTGGGAAAAGAAAAATATTTTCACATTCAGAGGAGAAAGGTGGTGATTGAAATTTAATGAAAAGATCTCACCAAAGTGAGAAATGCCTTTGTTTTAATGACTGCCACCCCAACTCACATCCATGGCAAACACCCCCCCCCCCTTTTTCCCATTTCACTTTCACTACAATACAAAATGAGCTGCCCTTCTTTGGACTTTTTCAAAGTCCTGTCAATACTATATGACAAGGATCCCATATTGCACAGTCATACTCTAGCAGAGGATGAACAAGTGTGGTGTAAGCAGTCTCTAAGTGTTTGCCAATAAAACACAGTGGTTTGCCTTCTCCACGACATTATCAATGTGATGGTTCCAATAAGTTGTTCATAATTTTAATTCCTAGGTATGTAGTTCAACTGACAGCTTTTAAATTCGTGTGATTTATCGTGCAACCAAAATTACAACTTTATAAAACTGTAAATGACAGAATCTTCTGCAAACAATAGGGCTACTCAGATTGCATCCTAATCGTTGGATTAGGAACAGCAGAGGGCCTGTAACACTTCCTTGGGTAATGCCAGATATGACTTCTGTTTTACTCAATTTACAGTTAATTACTATGTACCGTGACCTTTCTGATAGGAAATCATGAATCCAGGAATCCAGCCACACAACTGAAGCGATACTCCAGAGGCACACAATTTGATTACAAGTCTCTTGTGAGAAATGGTGCCAAAAGCCTTCTGAAAATCTAGAAATATGGAATCAATTTGAGATCCCCTGTCAATAGCACACATTACTTAATGCAAATAAAGAGGTAGTTGTGTTGCACAACAATAATATTTTCTGAACCTGCCTTGCCTGTGTGTCAATAATTGTTACCTTTATAGTAATCCATAATTTTTGAACACACTGTATGTTTCAAAGTTCCACTGCAAATTGACGTCTGTGATACAGGACTGTAATTTAGCTAATTACTCCCATTTCCCTTCTAGAGCATTGATGTGACCTGTGCAACTTTGCAGTCTTTCAGAACTGATCTTTTGTCGAGCGAGCAGTCGAAAATGATTGCCAAGTATGGGGCTATTGTATTAGCATACTCTGAAAGAATCTAGCTGGTATGCTATGTGGACTGTAAGGCATGTCTTTATTAAGTGCTATGAGCTGCTTCACTACTTCGCAGTTACTAATTTGGACAGTAGTTCTAGATTCAAATTATAGACTATCTACTTCATCTTTGGATAACTATGTTTAATAACTTCACTTTAGTGGTTCTGTCATTGATATATTGTCCAGAGAAGGTACTGATTGTGTCTTGCCGCTCGTGTACCTTACTTACAGCCAGATTCTCGTTGGGTCTTGTGTCAGAGCTCGAGACAGAGTGCCACTGTCGAAGCTTGCACTGAAATCCATGCTAAGTTTCAAGCTTTGGTAAAACTAAAATGGTATGGAGCTAATTGGTGGAATAGTAAGGTGCTGGGTCCTAATAAAATCCACAATACTTGAAAGAAATTTATTTAAATATTCAAAAAACTGCGAGTGTGAAAATGGCTTTAACCTTTTCTTTTACAATACAACATGTCCACAACGGACGAGAGGAAATAATTTTGATCAGAACGAATTTACTCAAAAACAACTCCAACCAAACACAATTACTAAACGCTCGGTTCAAAACCCTTAAGGTATTGAAATATGTTCCTTAAGGTACTTAAATAAATTCCTCAGCCAATTAAACTCATAAAACTCAACGACAATGCATGACCTTTAAAAGAATAAATCTCCAATGTTTAAAAGATGTTCTATAATAAAAACAAAATATCAGGTTTACATTTGTAATTTCACAACTCGCGACAATGCAAGCTCTGCTGTACAAATTGAAGGCCCCATTTGCAATGTGGTCACTATGTACCACTTCTATTAACTAAAGCATATGAAAGCCTCCACATAAACAGTTTCAAGGCTTTTAGAATACAATAAATAAGCTATTTGTAACACATAAAATATGTATATAAGCACAAACACAGGTAACACAAATATACAGTAAAATAATCTGTTCCAACTTCAACAGCTGAAAGTACTTAAAATCTGAGAATTTTCAAATTATTACGCAATAGCCACAGCTGAATGAGTCACAGACTTCGAAGTACTAGGTGGTTATAATTGGGGTGCAACTACTTGCAGGGAAACTTAGTACCTATTCTAACGTGCATTAATATGGAATTGATTATGTTGGGGAAAATAAATTAGTTCTAATTTTGGTAACCAGGTACAAATTTGGCACCGTGAATATAAGAATGACATATAGAACTGTTTCCATATGTAACGGATTAGGAAAAGGACTGCAGAAAATGTCAAACAAATGAGAAAGGTGTAATGTTGATTTTATTATTAACTGCCACTTACAAAATGGAGATGTGGATCCGATGCTGTGCAGTTCCAGATTTGTGGCCAAAATTGGAACTAATTTTTTTTCCAACATAAATCAGTTTCACATTAACGAATTAGCCCATCTACCAAGTTTCACTGACATATAATAATTAGAGCCCACACTGGACCTCCGTGATTAACTGCAATTTAATTATAATCGCCTGGTAGTTTGCTTGAAATAATTTTCTAAGGGCTCAGGAAATTTACAGACCAGAAACAAAGAAGTACTGATTAACAATACTACACAGTCCTGTCACACTAATGTGACCACCACCTATGTTCAATGTCAATGTGCAATAACCACTCACAGATGGCAGTTGGCAGTATTAGCAGTGAAGGGTATATAAAGTGTGTTAGAGGGACGTGGAAAACAGTGCACTCATTGTCATAATGCATAAACGGTGCGATTCTATGTCCAAAATGGCAAGGGCCAACAGAAGCATTTCCAAAATGGTCGAGTTTGTAAACTGTTTGTGTACCACTGTGGTTTAAGTATACGATGCATAGCAAAATGGCTCTAGCCACAACTGGTGCTGAGGCAATTGTGGTGTACCACAGTCCATAGTTGACATGGGAGAGTGACAGATATGGAAATGTGTACAGGCAAATAGGTCTCCAACTGCTGAACAGCTGAACAACTGATCACCCAGATCAACCAGGAGCTACCGACAGTCTCCCCAAAGACCGTTCAGTGAACATTGATGCATATGGGCCTCTGCTGCTGGCACCTGGTTCATACACCCATGCTGACTGCTATTAATTAGTGACGAAGGCTGGAATTTGCAAGGCAATATTGCAACTGGACATCCACTGAGTGGCAGCACATAGACTTTTCAGATGAATCAGGTTTTGTACTTCTCAGACAGATGGCCTCAGGCATGTACGGTCCCGCAACAATCGTCAGAAGTGTCCTGGCAAGATGAGGGAGCGTATGGTCTCTGCAATGTTTTTGTGGCATTCTGTGGGTGGTCTCATCATTCTGGAAAGCACAATGGGTTGACACAGGTATGCAGCTAACCTTGGGTATCCCTACATACTGCTTGTTTTTTCCTCAGCACAATGGCATCTACCAGCAGGACAATGCAACATGTTACACAGCTTGCAGTGTACATGCATGGTCTGAAGAGCTCCAGGGTGAGTTTACCATACTTTCCTTTCCACCATATTTCCCCCACATTTAAACTCAATCAAGGGTCTGAGTAACCACCTCGATCAGGCTGTTCACACCGCGGATCTCAACTGAGAAACCTAGCGCAGCTGGCCATGTCACTGGAGTAAGCGTGGCTCCACAATCCGTGTCAGTGCCTTCCAGAATATTACTGACACACTTGCTGCATGTCCGCACTGCAAAAGGCAGTTATTCAGGCTTTAAACAGACGATCACATTAATGTGACAGGACCACATATAACTTAAGTGCAACAGCACTCGGCCATCACTCAGGTCAGAATCACACACGAATATTTGGTAAATGGCTACACTTTTTTATGTGCAAGACAGTGGAACACATATTACTTGATTTTACACTTTATTCTAAATATAGCTTCGACTGCACTGCACTCTCAGAGTCCTCTTAAGGAACTACCACGAGATAGATTGGAAACAAAGACAATATAGACTGACGGGCTCCCTTGAATGAAGCAGATAACTTCCTATAGAACTTAGGAAATGCAGATGTTCACCATTCAAACACAGATACAGTCCACTTGAAGTACGCTGGTCAAAAGCCACAGTAGGAACCGCCGTGTGACCGAATGTAAGTTTCAATATGTGGGTCAACTGTGGTGCCGTTCTAACAGCAGCTCCTCCCAAGACACTATTTCTTTGAATTCATGTCCTCTCTGGCCTGTACTTGCATAGCTAGTGTCCCAATCCGACTGGTGCACGTTCATGTAATCACTAAGCATCTCGTTCTCTCCACCCTATTAGTTTGAGAATGAATTGGATTATTTGCTAACTTTGCTCCTTTTATAAAGCACCACAACTCTTTCATCAGGTCTGACATGAATTTTGTACCTTCATCCGTAACTATTGTCGCTGGCACTCCAAACTCCAATACCTGCCCATCAACTAACATTTACAGGGCTGTGACAGCCTGTTGGTTCAGCATCGGCATCATCTCAATGTAACAAGAAAAAAATGGTCTATTATGGTTAGCACAAAACGATTGCTCACTGGTTTTTCGTTGAATGATCCTAATACATCCACCCCAATAAAACGAAATGGTTCTGCTGCATCTGCAACCTATGCAGTAATACCTGCTCCCATTTCAAAGCCACAAGCTGAATACATTCTATACAACTTCTTAAGTAATTAACAACCTTTTTGCTTCCCTTGCACCAACACTTTTCTGTGCTTAAGTGCTGTTGCTTGCTATACTGTTTACACTCCTCGTCGGTGCTCAATGTCGTTTGCCATTCAGGAAGGCCATGACCCAGTGCTGGTACTATTGCCATTTTCTTGCTTAACTCCACTGATTTGCATTGTTTCTTCTCACGTGAGGATTACTTTGTTCTCAAACTCATCGAGTTTTAATGCTCATCTCGTCAGTCTACTTGATGGGTACTTCAAAACTAGTAACCACTTTGAAGAAGCAAGATCCACCACTTCCCTCAACTTCCTTTTTGGCTCAAAATGCACCCAAGAGCAAGGTTCCACGCATCATATGAACACCTTCTGATAGTCTGAAATGCCAACATTGGACTTCTTGTTAACACCTTTAATTCGGCAAATGCTCACCGACAACACAAACTTAACAGCTTTCTTCAATAACTCTGTAGCAGTTGTGCAATATCTGCAAACCCCGTCACAAACTTCCTACAATAATTTGTGAGACCCAGGAAAGATTGTAACTCCTTAGAAAACTTGTGCTGCTTGCACTCAGTCATCACCTTAACTCCTGCATATCTCTAAAAGACGATTGGTCAGCAAGATACAATGATTTTGGTACTCCGTCCATAAATGCTGGTACGTTGCTGATGCATATTTTTAAAACCCAAACAACATACAACATTCTTCTGCCCTATCCTCTGGAGCCACTTCTAACTGACAGTATCCACTCTTCAAGTCATTGTTGATAGTTATTGACACTGCCTAATATTATCAATCATTTTTGTGATGTTCAGAAATGAATAGACATCTTTCATAGTTTCACTATTTAAATGGTGGTAATAGCAACAGAATCTATTTCTTCACGTCATCCACAAACTTATTCAGTACAATTTCCCCATGCTCCAATGCTAATCTAACCGCTGCAGAGATATCTTTAGGCACCCCAGTAAACAGTCTCCTAGACCTCTCTGGTGCCTAAATCTCTCAGGAAAGCATGAAGCACACTTGATCCACTTCGTTTAATTCCTACATATGCCCTACATATGTCTTCAATAGCTTTATTATGCCTTTTGGAAACCTTACTCAACTGCTCATGGAAAAACTGTGCGCTGTTCTGTTTCCGATGTCTTTGTTCTAAATCCTGTCTGAGCTGATCAAAAGCCTCTGTTTTGCACCGTACACACAATTTCACTTCTCCTGTTAAATGTAACCTTGGTATCTGTAATAATTGCTCATCTGATCAAGGTTAGCAACAGCCAGACCCACTCCTAAAGTCTGTGAGGAACAATTCTCTCTTATTTTTCTCCACTACTTTATTATTCGAAACCACCTTATCTGTCCTTAACTGAGCTACATATTTTACTAATGACTGAACAGCCTCCTCTCTGGTAAAAACATTGTGTCTCTGATATCGCCATTGCTTTCCTGTCACTCATTTTCATAATTCAGAATTAACACTCCAAGAACAACACAAAAATAATAATCCAAAAATATCCCAGACATTCTACAGTTACCAGAACTACCAAGCTACTTCTTTTGACTAATCATGAGCTGTCTGGACACATTACACTGTCTAGCCACATGCCCAGAATGATTGCACAAAAAGCAAACAACTGCCACAGACTCAGGACAGGGAGCAGAATGACCAAGCAGATTGGACTGCATAAAACATACAGGTTCTAACCACTCACCTCTAGAATTATCCCTGAACTGGGCAAGTCCACTGGTTCTTCTGGTTTCACAAAGTACATCATCGTCAACGCCACAACTGTCACCACAAATGAACAAAACAATCTCACTCACCCCAAATGACAACGTTATAGGCTGTGGCTTGGCTGCCATTCTGCAGAGGGGGTGGCACATCCTCTGCAGTTGACTATGACAATGTTGGCTCTCCTACCACCACTCTGAAGAGTTCAGTTGTAGTCAGTGGGATGATGATGATGATGATGATGATGATGAGGAGGAGGAGGAGGAGGAGGAGGAGGAGGTGGTGGTGGTGGCCATAGGGCTCAGTGGAAACACTGCTGACATTAAAGTATGCTTTATTCAATTTCAGTATATGCCATGTCATGGTGAAGCAGAAGATGCCTCACTCTGTTGCCATGTTGATCCTGGCAGGTTCTGATGTACAGGCAGCAGCTTCTTCTCTGCTGAGATGATGCATAGTCCCCCTGCATTGCTGATGACCCCTCTGTAGGCCACAGGTATAAATTGAACGGTGCACTACTTCATTGGCGTGGCATCTGGAGTGGCCCCTCAGCCCAGTACACATTAACAGTGGAAGTGCTTGGAGACTGCTGAGCATAGGATTCAACATGCTGCCCCCTGGCAAGAGCCTGATGGCAGCTGGTACTGAGTCCCATAGAGAACTCGGTGCTGGCAGCTACAAGGAAGGACAGCACTTTGGCGGTGCTGTGGCACTTAGTTATATGAGGAACGCAATTTTGGCAGTGGCTGGTGCAGTCTAATCCTGAACCTATGGTTGCTGCTGGCAATGGCCAGTTCTCTCATGTCTGGTGTGACCCTGGTGTGGTGGTGGTGGTGGTGGTGGTGGTGGTGGTGGTGGTGGAAGGGGAGGAGGACTCCAGTGCACAAGAGTCCCACTGCTTCAAAATTCAGACATATTTACATCGCTATGAGGCTCATTTGTTTCAATAAACCTGGCCTAGTCATGTGACCCACAACAAAAGACTTGCCATGGTCTGATAATATTGATCAGCCTGCTACTGTTATTACCACCGAATGGAGCAGTTTTCCTCTCATGCCACTGCACGGTGCAGTTTTCCTCTAGTGCAGCTAGCCTTATCTTGCAGTCCCCTTATGTGCATGTTAATATGACCCACATTGTCAGACTGTGGCTGCTAATGCAATACTTCACAACAGCTTTCTAACCACTTCTTATCACTTTTGTTAAAAGACTGTGTAGCTATACTATAAATTGATTGAAAAGGTGGTGAACCTTTCAAATTCTCTATTCATTCTTAATGATGTTCCTTGCATTTGTTGCAACTTCACTTTCCCATTCTTTAACATATCTTTTAATTTAATGTACAGTAACACTTTGCAAGTAACAGTGGTCTTTGGTTTAGCTGAACGGATGCATGTTTGAACTTTTACAGGGTAGCTGTCCAGTTCTTTTGACTGTACTTTAATTGATGAATTTATCTTGATAATACGTGCCCTAATACAAACTTTTTACTGACTGCAAAGTGTCGGCTAAGATTTCTCTGGATCAAGAAGGGTAACACTTCTTCAAAAGGTACTATTTATGAGGCACATAGACTGGGGCACAATTTTCATTTCAATTTAACTATCTTCTTTGTTCAATATATATTCTGACATGCATACTTATTCTGGAGAGAAATGATCTAATGATAACAGTGAGGAGAAGCCAAGAGTGATGTTAAAGAGTCTACTGGTTCTGCCTATCATCTCAGAGCTCAACAGAAACTGGTTCTGACAGAGCTACAGAATTACTACGGCACATTTTCTCCAGGACTCACAAGTAACTCATTTTCACCAATTCTCTATAAACTTGTGGGGTGAAAGTTTATCTTCCAAACTCATCATATGTGATTCGTTGCAATCCTATTTGATTAGTGCTTGTTATTTGGTCTTCATTTGAGATGGGCTGCCACATTTGAAAACCCCCTCTTGTTGTCTATGAGAGAATGTCATCGTATGTCAACTGTGCATTGGTATGCACAGTATGTGAACTGGAAAGGAAGATCTTGTCCCAAACCCTGGACAATCACTGGATGCCATGGGTTTTTTTCCCCCTATTGTACTGCATGAAGTCAATGATGTATGAAACCACCAGGAGAAACTGGTTCCCATTATGAATAGTTACTATAAGCATACAATGTTGCTGTGAGGTGCAAGTTGCTCATGTCAATAAAAACTAAATAATCCCCAACAATTAATTCCATACTTCCAAGTACAGTAATCAGTTTAGGATAGGCACCCCCTTATGATGTATGGAATATCACCAAGATCAGCAGCAAAGCTAGCTAAGATTTAAGACATTCACAGAGATCCAGATATAAAATAACTAACCATAGGCATGTGCGTCCTACAGGTTCAGATTACAATGACCACTGACTCAAATGGCCATGACAACATACAGCAATGATCTAATTCCAAACTCACTGTCATCAGATATCAAAACCAGGTGCTAACAATACTTCTTTTAAAAACTATGTTGGATTGTGGGTTTGAGTAAAAGTCTTTAAGAAATGTAAAGTTAACCCTACAGACATGCCTCAAGATATTTTATAACCTCACTATCATAACCCTTAAGGAATGGCACACAGTACTGTAACAGTACAACTGGTGTACGATGTTGGAAACATCCAGAGCTTTAAGAGCCTAAATAATGTTATACGGCAAAAATTCCAGGTTGTAATATTATTGTATTCAAGTTTTAAACTCTTCCACAATTTTATAAACTTTCTAAGCTTTTGTAATATCAATTTTAACATTAAAAACACAAATAGTAATTTTTCTTTCTTTCCATGGTCAATTGATATATATTTATTAGCTCTGACAAATTTCAACTTTTCCACATTGTTTTGTGTTTTAATTCCTAATCGGAAATATGTTCTTTATTGAAGAAATCATTACATATTGTAACCATACGACTGACATTTTTAACGCACTTCATGTGGAACCTTTTTGTTTTCATTTCTTTACATCTTGAGCACTTCGTACACCTTTCCTTCTAGTTTCTTTCATTGTTCACTTTTCTGTTCATAATCTGAAGCTCTTTGTCATCAACATATTTTGACATCTTTTTCCCAGTTTCTGTTTGATATATTTGGGTAAGGATGTCACTGCTCTCTTGTGTATAATTGTAGTATTAGCTGAACTATTTTTGTAGGAATAATCTTCCTGGCATATTATCATCTCATTACTTCTGGTTCATATCAATTGAGGACTTATTCCAGAACTATCCAGGACATGGAAAAATATTGCACAGTGCCAATATATTGTTTTTATTAATACGGAATATGTGGCACACATTTCATCCAATGTATTGATTCCTGTTTTTAAGGAATGTTACACTGTGATAATTTCAGGCTTCTTTTTCTGTCAAGTGCTGTCGTATTTATTCTTGGCACATAAGAGAAGACAGTCAAATCCCTTTGATATCCAAAGAAGCTGCTGTTTACTTCAAATTGCTCCACACTCACAAATTCATGAGGAAGTTTTGTTTTTACAACAGTTGCAACCATTAGCTCTCTACATATGCTGGAACTAGTAAAACAATTGTCTGCCATTATATTATGACCGTTTCCCCTCAACCGTCTTGCTAGACAATTACCACATTTTGTGGTGAGTTTGAAACACTGTATGGCGAATCTGGCTGTTTTCTGATGTATATCTCCATAGTAAGGGTGTACCAAGACCTGACATCACAAGAGTATTAGCATTTTCAAACCACATTTTGGTGGCTTACTTGGTATATAGGATGAATCGTGTAAAACTTGCACTGCAAATATTGCAGAAATGGAAAATGCTATTGATATGTGGTTTTCATAGAAAGAACTGGTAGTCAGGGGCTTGTACTGTTTGCCAATTAATAGATTGTAATAATACTTAGAAAGTGTATTTTTGTGCTAACACACACTTCTTTAAACAGAACAATGCCAATTGACATTAACAAACTAAATAATTCATAAAAGTAGGTAAATTAGATTGTCAGTGATGTTTGTTGCAGGACTAATGCAAGTCTTTTACAAGATGCCGTATTTCGAAAAGTTCCCACACTGACACTCGTTTGTGCCATTCAAGCTACACAGTTGCTAGGAATGATTATGTTATGTTAGCTTACAATATGCTTGTGGATTGTGAATTGCTTGTCAGTGTGTGACAGTCCAAGCAGTAGGTCGTGAATGTACGGTGGGATTTACCAATGCAGAACAAGCTAACACGCTCATGCGGTGTGGACAGTATGGGAAGAATGCAGTTTGTTGTTCTGTGGTGTATGTAGTAAGATATCCCAATAGATGTCAACCATCTCAGCAATTATTTATCAGCCTCCTGAACCAGCCACGTTACAGTAGTATTATAAAAGAAGAAACCAAGTGTCAATAGAAAAGGGGGAAATTACTTTCTTGGTGCTTATGCAGTTGATCCGCACGTTAACTCCCATGCAATTGCAAGTGGAAATGGTATGAGTCAGGCAAGTGTCCTATGTATCCTCCACTGACATTGGTTCCATCCCTGTCCTTCAATATCAGTATGGAAATGATTATGAGAATAATGTTAACTTCTGTAGATGTGTGTTAAGACAGTATTTGTTTAGTGATGAAGCCACATTTCCTAATTGTGGCCAGGTAAACCACCGAAACATGCACTACTGGTCTGCTGACAATTTCCTTTGGCTTCATAACGTGGAACGTCAGTGTCCATTGAGTGTAAGCGTGTGGTGTGGGATAGTTGTACCATTAGCCCATACACCAATTTTCATAGATGGAACACTAAAGGTGCACAAGTATCACAGCCTCCCAACACACCATCTTACATGGATGCTGGAAGAAATTCCTCTGCTGACTGGGAAGAACCTGTGGTACCAAAATGATGACTGCCCAGCCCATAGTGCACGAAGTACTACAGCATGTCTTCGTCAATTGCTTCCAAATCGTTGGACTGGATGCAGAGGACATGTACCTTGACCAGCCTGTTCTTTGGATTTGACACCTGTAGACTTTTTTGAGTGGGGAAAGCTGAAATATGATGTGTACAAGGACAAGAACATGACACTCGATGATATGCAATGACATACTGCTGCAGCCTGCTCAACCATCTCTGGTGAAATACTAGCACGTATGCAGCAGTCGTTCGATACCAAATTGGTGCTGGTGGTCAGTTTGAACACAACCTGTGATGGTCAACTTTCTTGTTATTGGTCAAAATCTACATAATTAGTATATGTGGTTGTGTTGTTCTTTATTGTGTGCTACCACAGGAATTGTATGTACAAGTGTTGCAGTGGGAACTTTTCAAAATGCGATACCTCGTTAATGACTATCACTAGAATCCTGCAACAAACATCACTGACATTCTGATATAAACTAATTTTAGTTTGTTAATGTCAATAGGCATTGTTCCATTTTAAAAAAAAAGAGTATGATTGTACAAAAATACACTTTCTCAGTATTATTACGACCTGTTGATTGGCTAACAATAAGAGCCCGTCACTACCAATCCACTCTGTGAAAAACACACATCAACAGCACTTTCCATTTCTGCAATATTTGTGGTTCACGTTTTAGGTGATTCGCCCTGTATATAAGCAAAAAATTCACTTCCTTCTGGAAGCTACTAACTGTTCATCCGCAATAGCATATTCAGATAACGTGAAGTTCTTTTTACAGTTTGCCCGAAACAGGTCAAAATTTCGCTAATAGGTGTAAGTTTGGCTACTTTCTTTTCTTGTGCTTCATATGAATGTCATCAAATCATAAAAACTCATCAGTGTGAAATATCTGAATTCCAAAACAAATTTGTGATCCACAAGTCCTTTACGCTCCTACGTCCAGAGCAGTAAAAAACAATTAAAATTAGTAACCCAGCAAAAGCCTTTGTTTTCGGGCAAAATTACCTTAAGCACTTCTTCACCCATTTTGTTGTTTTGTGCTCTACAATGTAGAAATTGTTATTTTCAAAACTTGTTTGATTAGCACCACCATCTTTCTGTATCAGTTTCATGTTCCAGTTCTTTCATTCATCTGGTAATTCTGAACCCGATTTATCATTTTTCTTCGCTATAACCTCAACTAGTCTGTTTCATTCTTCAATTTCTTGATACATACACTTATTGTAGATTTAATTTGTTACCATGCAGTGGCAGAAAGCAGACTGACTCCAAGACGTTTCTTTCACTTGGAAAGCAGTTAGAATAGCAGTACCAGACAACAATGAGTTCATTTAATATAGCAGAAATGCAACACAATGGAATGGCCACAAATTTAAAAACTAGACACTTGGTATTATTTTTATTGTTGTTATATTAGGACTGGCATGGGTCGTCCTGAAAACCCGAGTGTACGTTTTTGGCAATTTGGCAACAATGATAACTGAAATTTAATATGTTCCAATTTAATTATTTACGCAGCTGTTAAATAGAAAGCTAACAGGAATTTTACACAATTATCAAAATGTAAACTAACAATTCAAGCTTTTTCATTTTTAATTTATTTATATGTGGTGTTCACCTTACCACACCCCCACCCCCAAAAATCTCTAGAGGGTTAATAGTCCCAGTAACTATTCTGATACTGGCAGTCTTCACAGTTTTGATAGCTTTTTCCACTAGCCTATTGTTTTTAGTAAGCTAACAACAGTGGACTGGAGTATTTGGTGAAGATTGGAACTTATAAAATGAATACTAACTGCTCTCAATAGTACACTTCCTGGTTTTCTGATGAGTTGTTCCCATTTAATGCACAATATTTTGATGATTGGTCCAGCTGTCTTCTTCAGATTGTGTGTGTTGCTGTTACATGTATCTGCTGCCCGGACTAAATTAGAAATTGAGGTTTTTGGTGTTCTAATGCCATGGCATGAAAACCAATACTTCTGACTGGTTGGGTCCAGGCAGTGAGTACAAACAACAGCAACACTCTCAGCACTTTAAGACAACTGGGCAGGATGTTGAAGCATTGTGCATAAAACAGAAACAGTCTGTCAGAACACCCATAAGCACACCACTAATCATACAGAGAGATCTCCCAAAATGCTGCTGCCCACAAACAAGGCAGTTAAAATGGCACACACAAATTACTTCATGGTAAAAATTATTCGTGTTGCTGCTGATTTTACAAGTCTACAGCAGTAATTTCTACTAATGGAAACAAATCTGGACACTTCACAAAATGGAAGAAATACAAGCATGAGAAAGAGTTACTTTGCAGTTATCTACACTTTTTAGTGCATGGTCAGCAAAAGTAACACTAATACTCATGCACAAAGTGCTCACCCTTCTGAAAACTTAATAAACAGGCTCATTACCCTTAACAATTGTAATTTCAGAACTTACCACGAAACCCATATAACAGGTACTTTATAGCACATCACATGTTGTTGTGCTTTATGCATAGAATCTGCACAGCTGAAGGCTGTCACGCAATGTGCACAATGTGATGGAACTGAAGAAGAATTTGCATTCAATTTTATAGAAGTACAAAGTATTTAACACTACAATCTAGGAATCAACTCTCACAAAAATTCAACATCGAAAACAATGACAGAACGCAACATTTATTGCCATTACATATGCTGGTGAAGTGAAAGGTTTGTGGCTTCTGACGGCTACAGGAAACTTTGTTGAAGTCTTACAGTGTGTCACAGTTAAGAAAGTTCTACGGTACTAAGAAGCAAAGAGAACAGGCACAAATCACATTTATAACACCAAACAGACAACTTTACTAACATACCAGTTTGCAGTTTGCTTTCCATCCTTCGTTTGCCATGTCAAATTTAGTTTGTTGGCAAGAAGAGCAGCTGTTATTGTTGAACCATTATTCCCTCCCCAGCCGACCAGCATCATACCTAATTTTGGAACCTTACGCTTTGTGCGAATGTGAAGAGTTTTTGAAACCGGTGTGGCCTAAAAAAATAAAATAGGTGTGAATAAATAGTGTGAGGATAATTTCTCTACTAACTTCAATACACAAGAAACATTTTAGACACTTAATGGACTTAGCAATATTTCAGAACAAAAAAGCAACCAGCTTAGCTAATTTTAAGTTTTCCATGAGTATGTAATGTTGCTTACGCACCCAAATCTTTTTAAGTACACAACTATTAAGGAAATCTAAAGGACATACACTCATTGCAACACAAAATACAAGAATGTTGTAGCAATATTGTAACAACACCAATGTAACTAACATGGGCCTACTTTCAGTAAAAAGGCACTCACAAATGTCCAGACAACTTTACTCGTTTTCTCTTGTACAGCAATTTGCCTCAAGCAAACTAAACACACTTAACTCTGAATAACAAGATCACAAATGAAAACTGAGCTTACCACAATTTAAGATGAGATGAGAACCAATATATCAATAATTCCATATAATCGTCAGAGATGCCAGTACTTTTCCCCTCTCATTTTATGCCTTCAGTCACATACACGCAACTTATTTCTAGAAATCTAAACCTTTACATTCCCACAATAATAAACTTTATTAGCTTTTGATTTTTAATCAGGTTTAGTTTCAATGTGCATTATTTGCAATTGCTACACTTTAGTAGAAACAGAATGATTCTATCAGGTGAATGTGAATCACTAAACCTTTGAAGCAAGCTTTTGTAGTGAAAGGCATAAATGCCATCATATACATATTACAATCTTGAAGAACTTAATGGACGTGTTAACTTTTAATGTGACATCCCAGGGAAAATATGCCTCACTACAGTTCCAATGCAAGCTTAGCCCTATAGTAAAATTTGTTCCACTGTTCCAAATTAATACAACAGACAACTGTAGGCATACCATTCAGACATATATACTAACATCTTTATTGACAAAATTCTTCAAACTATTATGAAATGAGCTGCTGCTTCACTCATTTACGTTAGTCATCCGTTCTACATCCCACAATAAGTGTGAATTATTAAGTTATTATTTTTTCCTGAAGCCGATATTTATACTTCGACTGTTTGTATGAAAAACATATTAGTATAAAAATTACTATTAAGTTGTAGCCAGATATCAGTGGTCAAACGTAAAAGCACATCAAAGTGAATTTTTATTTATATTTTACCACTGGTTCTATACAAATTATATAAACAGAATGCACAGTAATTTAGCCGTGATCGTAGTTAATTTTAAATTTACAGTTCTTAACAACAATGTTACCAATTACCAATATCTCTTAGACCTAGAAAAATTTTATTGTAAGCATTACTATCATACAATCTGTCAGAATCAGCTGTTCCACATACCACATGCACGCCACGCTCCATCTTAACTTTTGTTGTCTGATATTCATAATCTGCTTCTATATACTCTTCTGTATAATCCACGTTTTTTGCTTTCACGCAGACTGCTTCACCGGACGCCATCCGTGAAATTCAGCAGAGCCCTTCAGCCTGCAATACACAAAAAAAATTCCACTTAATCACAACGTATCTACTTTTCATTAACTATACCTCAGACTTTAACTGCGAAACGACAAATAATTTTGAATATCCATCAACATTTTTCCCTATAAATCAACATATATGATAAAATATCAGTGGCCGTCGCAAATTATTAACGCGAAAAAAAAATCAGCATGATCAGCTTGGTATGGCTCCAGGAACAACCGCGGATTTCTTTTATAACCAACGCAAAGGAACCCAAAACGCTGTTACGTTACACATACTGATTATTATAACAACAGCTAACAATATTTACTGCACCAGATATTTGCCAGCAACACCCTGTCCTGTTCAACAACCGCAAAACTTTCATGCAGCACCCCACCCAACGGCACCAACCCCTAAGACACTTCTAGAAATCCAGAGTCAGGTCCGGATTGGAAGGGCAAAGTAAACAATTCTCGCCCTGTTACGGGGCTCGGAACGACAGAGCGCGCCCTCTTCAAACAGCACAGAAAACGGAACTACTGAAACAGCAACACCAAGCATATAAAACCACAGTATAATACTTGGAAGGGCAATATCATACAAGTGACTTATCGCTTTACGAAACCGCTTTAGTATTTCCAGCATTGTTGGTGGAGATGAGGGAGTTTCTCAAAAACAAAACAAAAATGTTCTTTGTTGTATTTAAACGTGCTATGAAAAATTAATCTGTTTCTTGTCGTATTGTTGATTGCATTTATTTAAACTTAAGGGTTGATCTTTTTTCGGGTTCATAAACATTTTATTTTTATCTCTTATTACTTTTAAGTTATAATTTCATGTACTGATACGTTCCTTGATCTTCGAGATTTGCTCCTCAGTTTGGTCCACCGGAACTTAACTTGAAAATAAAATAAAAAATGGCCGAAGTCTTTTCACGAACCATTTTTTGTTGTTGTAAATGATTGAAATGACAGCAACTAATTTCGTACACGTAATACAATAGTCCGCTTCAGCGTGGTTAAATCTCTGATCGAGAACTTTAAGTAGTGGAACAATAACCTGTCTGGCAAGGAACTAACCTTGAAAAGAGCAATCCCTGTACCCATATGAAATAATGTAAGAGAACTCTCAAATATTTTAGTCAGGGTTTGAGGACACGAATATGCGCTCCATTCTTCTTTAAAATGTTGCAGCGATTTAACCTTGCCCCATTTTTACCCCGTTTCGTTCCACTATAGTGATCTATGATTGTTATTATCACAAAACAAGAAATCTTAGACAGCGTCTCATTACTACTACGACAATATAATGAATATATGCAGATTTATCGCTGAACGTATTTGGTACCGTAGTTATACTCTTCTTCTTCTTTACCATTTCTCGTGCTTCCCGTGGTTCGTCATTAAGCATTTTTACGTGTTTCGGCAATGTTTAGTAGTAGTAGTAGTAGTAGTAGCAGCAGCAGTAAAGTAAATCTCATGTTCAAACGTGAGAACGTTTTCTAGATGTTTGTGTAATGTGTAACCCTAGATCACGTGATCTAGGGTGTAACTGAAGGGGAATATGTGACCAGCGCGTATTTGTTTTGTTGGATGTGTGTGTGTGGGGGGGGGGGGGGGCACTTGGAAACCACACCCCCTTATCGAATCCTTACAGACATTGCACATAAATGGGACTGTTTGTGTTGTAGTTTGGAAAGATCGTTGGAAACCACATCCCCTTACCGAATCCTTACAGACAATGTACATTAATGGGACTGTTTGTGTTGTAGTTTAGATAGATCGTAAGTTGAATAAATTGGAACTATCGAATGTCGATTATTTGCACCAAACAGTTGGTTCAAACACATTATGCAAACATTACATTCTTCGTCTTCAAAACTGAAGCCGAGTACGTACGTTTAGAATCTTGCGAAATAATTACGACGTGGCAGAGGTCGCAACTCACACCTATGTTACCACTACAACAGTGAAAATTTGACACCCTTGGTCCAGCGGAAAACGGGCATATGGCCTCTAATCAGATTTGGATTGAAAATCCGTAACATGACTAATGTAAACTCTATACTATTTTCCATTAATCTGTACGTCAATACACATTTCAGCAAAGGTTAGACTTCTAACACTTTCATAGTTTCAGATTAATTTTTTTGGATACGTATCATGTCTACCCCGAAATTTGACATATTTCTAAAGTCTCTATTATTTAATTTATTTCAGTTGTTTATAAAAAATATTGTTTCCGAGTTAATTTCAAAGGACGCTTTTCCCCTGCAGGCATTTATCACAGATGTCACTGGTCTTTATCCTTCGTACATTCCAATTTGCAAATCTTTTGCTTTTTTTTTATTTGTGCGTTCATACAGTCATTTCTTAGACAGTCTATCAGTGTTGCCAATTTAGCGACTTTGTCGCTAGAAATGGCGACTTTTGCCTTCGTCTTAGCGACAAAAAAAACTTTTTAGCGACAAAAATTATTTAGCGACTTATCTGGCGACTTTTGGAGTACTGACGACTTTTGAAGTACAAATCAAAACTACTTTGGGACAGTATTTTCATTAACAAAACTAAGATTTTAACTATAGAATGGGCACTACACTGACTTTGTTCTAGATTTACTAAGTTAAATTAAGTTCTCACAAGGGAACCTCCCCATCGCACCCCCCTCAGATTTAGTTATAAGTTGGCACAGTGGATAGGCCTTGAAAACCTGAACACAGATAAATCGAGAAAACAGGAAGAAGTTGTGTGGAACTATGAAAAAAATAAGCAAAATATACAAACTGAGTAGTCCATGTGCAAGATAGGCAAGGTCGAGGACAGTGCAACCTCAGGAGCGCCGTGGTCCCGTGGTTAACGTGACCACCTGCAGAACGAGAGGCCCTTGGTTCAAGTCTTCCCTCGAATGAAAATTTTACTTTCTTCATTTTCGCAGAGTTATGATCTGTCCGTTCGTTCATTGACGTCTCTGTTCACTGTAATTAGTTTAGTGTCTGTGTTTTGCGACGGCACCGAAAAACTGTGCGATTAGTAGACGAAAGGACGTGCCTCTCCAATGGGATTATCACATCCACAAGAAAACCTAAATCGGGCAAGATAAAATAATCTTTTTACCCATTCGCCAAGTGTACAAGTTAGGTGGGTCGACAACATATTCCTGTCATGTGACGCACATGCCGTCACCAGTGTCGTATAGGATATATCAGACGTGTTTTCCTGTGGAGGAATCGGTTGACCTATAACCTTGCGATCAAATGTTTTCGGTTCCCATTGGAGAAGCACGTCTTTTCGTCTACTAATCGCACGGTTTTGCGGTGCGGTCGCAAAACACAGACACTATAAACTTATTATAGTGATCAGAGATGTCAATGAATGAACGGACAGATCATAACTTCGCGAAAATAAATTTTTCACTCGAGGGAAGACTTGAACCAAGGACCTCTCGGTCCACAGCTGCTCACGCTAACCACGGGACCACGGCGCTCCTGAGCTCACATGATCCTTGATGTTGCTTATCTTCCAAATGGACTATTCAGTTTGTATATTTTGCTTATTTTTTTCATAGTTCCACGCAACTTCTTGCTGTTTTCTCGATTGATCTGTGTTCAGGTTTTCGAGGCCTATTCACTGTGCCAACTTATAACTAAATCTGAGGGGAGTGCGATGGGGAGGTTCCCTTGTTAGCAGATCGTGTAGCATTGTTCAGCATTTAGTAAACCTGAATGTGGGAATTGCCTACAAAGTAAGAAAGCCTTGACTATAGAGCAATTCATTATTCATTACCCACTAGCCTGTTGTCGTCGATAGCGTATCGATCTATAATTCTTCAACTTTTGAACTCCCTTTATTTTTCGAATTGACAAAAAAATACGTAATATTAAGTATAATAAAATACATTTCTGTCCAGCAACCTCTAATTTTTCGAAATCTTAACTCGCATTCAAATTATTACCACATGCACAGTGGTAACGCAAGAACAATTCGGTGGGGGTATCTCAGACTTTATTACGTTTTAAACAATGAACAATAGGACTGATATCGAGTTACCGAGCGAGTAGATTGTTTCATGACCTCTAGTTGACCTGAGTTTTAATGTATTTTCAGTGATTATAAATTGGTGAAACTTATGTTGTGGTAGCTTACATAATGGATTTACCGCAGAAAAAGCAGTACGCTCAAAAATATCGGGATGCGTGAGAAGCAGAACCTGAATTCACTGGGTGGCTGAAACCAGTCGTTGGAGACTTATCCAAGGCAAGATTTCAAGTATGTGCAACAGAGTTTTATGCTAAATTGTGTGATATTAGAATGCATTCGAATACTATTAAGCATAAACAAAAAATTGATTTAAAAAAACACAAACCACCTTACCTGTGAAAATTGTTCCGAAAACTACAGGCAGAATAGCAAGCAGAGCGGAAGGCGCCCTTCCTTTATTTATTGCTGAACATTGTTCTATTTTAGCTGTAGATCATTTAGGAATACTGTGCAAGAAGGTGTGTTCCGGTGATGAGGGCGCTAAAAACATGCAATTACATCATACAAAGTGCACTTACATTATAACTGAAGTTTTGGCTCTATATTTTATACAATCATTGGTTGAAGATATAGGTAACCAAAAATATAGTGTACTAATAGATGAATCCACAGATGTATCAATATCTAAAATGCTAGGTATCGTTATACGGAACTATAGTGTAAACAACCAAACCATTAGATCAGCATTTCTCAAACTCGCTGTAGTAGAAACTGCAGATGCAAGAAATCTGGCTGCTGCTCTTGTGAATTCTTTGAAAGATCTCAAACTTCCAATCGCTAATATGGTAGGAATTGGCACAGATAATGCTTCTGCAATGATTGGAATAAACAATGGGCTTTTAGAGCCACTTGAGAGAGAACATGGTTTGAAGCATTTGGTATTGATTCGTTGCATTTGTCACTCTCTTCAGCTTGCAGTTTCGCACGCTTCAGTGAATACCATACCTAGAAACAGAGTTTCTTGTATGGGAAACCTACAATTGGTTCTCCATTTTACCCAAAAGCAAGAGGAATATAAAAAGGTTTATGAGACAATAAATTGTGGAAAACAGCCACTAAAAATTTTGAAGGTCTGTGCAACACGTTGGCTTTCAATTGAACCAGCAATACGAAGAATTCTGGAGCAGAAGTAAAGCTACATTTTTCACTTGCCGTGGTTCAAGACAATTGTTACACTGCCGATCTTTTGTTCCAAATGTATTGTGACGACTCAAATCATCTTTACATGTTTTAACTTAAACATGCTTAAACAAGACGTACAAATAGCAATAAAAACTTTTGAAGGAGAAGACAATGACCCCACTAAATTACTAGATACACTTGTTTTTCTCATGCAGTCACTGGGACAAAACAAAGTTTTTCCAACTGTTGATTTGTTGACATCACCAATTCCAAGCGAATGTATGTACGCAAATCCGAACCTTGGCTTTATGTTTGAACAGTTTGTCTGAAGAAAATAAAGTTTATTTGAAGAAGAGATGCATTCAGTTTAGTCTGAAACTCATAAAAGAAAATCAACAAAGACCGCCAAGTAACGTTACAATCCTGAAAAAAAATGTCAATGCTGAATGTTGAAGAAACACTAAAAGTGAATAAAAATAGCGCTGTAGCGGATGTAGCCAAAGAATTGGGTTTTACTGGCGATTTCATAGACGGTATGCTGCAAGAATGGCATATCAACTTCATTAGGTGGAATAACACTACTAACACTGTTCGATTTTGGAGTGAGGTTTTGCAGTATAAAAATGCCGCAGGGGAGAATCCTTTTTCTTTGATTTCACAGCTAGCAATGACTGTTCTATGCCTACCGCATTCAAATGCAGAAGTGGAGAGAATATTCAGTTCTATGAACATTATAAAAACTAAACAACGTAACAGATTATCGTTAAATACAATTAATACTTTGATCATATTGAGAGACCAGCTGAAGAAACAAAATAAAGATTTTGCATCTTTTGACATACCGTCAGACGCATTGGAGCTTATTGGAACGAACAAAAGTTACTCTTTTGCGATAAAACCAGTCGAACTGCAACATCATCTTTTGAGCGACGTTCAGCCCTCTAAATCAACTACAGTTCTGTCAGAGTATGAAACAGAAGAGTTATTCGATGTTCTGAGTGACGACGATGAATAGCTCACATACCGGTATGTATATATTTTGTAACCTAATTTGAGTTCTTGCTTTCTTTTGTTACAAATATAGTTGTATATTTCGAGTATATTTGACTACTATGATTGAAACAACAATTTATGTGTTGCGTCAATTATGATAAATGTTCAATTAAACGTTAGCGTATTTTATATGTATGTTGTTGCAAGCGATGCGTCATTCAATTAAGACAATATAGCAATTACGTATGAGACAGTAATCCCCCCACACTGGCTTATTTCATCATTCACAGCACGAAATTTTCAGTACACCCCTAGTAAAATCAGTTTTAGCGACTTTCTAGCGACTTTTGATATTGAATCTAGCGACTCGGGCGTTTTTAGAGTTGGCAACACTGCAGTCTATCTCACTGTTGTTCTGCTCTTTGTTGTTGTCTGCACGTGAATTCATTTACCAGCTAAAGAATGAACGCCTTCTTATTCAAATCATTTTAGTTATGGACAATACATGCGTTTATTCCTGCCATAATATCTAGCTTACAAGGGGAGGCCGCCAATTGTGAAATTCAGATTCGATTCATACTGCGCATAATAAAAGCTCATGGCCAGAGGTGTAATGTGGCAAAGCACCAAGATGCACTTCTCAGCCGTTTTCGAGAAAACCGACAGTTAAAAAGAAACCGTTGCGGTGAAATACTCTCTACGATTAATAATTTTCTACAGCGTTGTGGCGCAGCGGTAAACGCTCGGGTTTGTAATCCGAAAGTCGCCGGATCGAATCTCGCGCCATGCAACCTTTTTTTTAGTATTTGTTTTTTGTAATTCAAATGTGTATATATATACACACACACATATATATAATTCCCGGCAATCAGTTGCAACAATTATGCATATAATAAGTTGTTGAAAGTCGTTTGTCGTGGAAAAACTGGCGACTTTGAACATCATTATGTTTTCCGCAAACAAAGTTGTATTTCACAAATGTTATTAATTGTCTTCATAATGTTTATCACGTATAGTTAACGGAAGACGTAGAAACGATATTCCGTAACGAATACGTACGTATAGCGTAAGTCAAACGTTCGAATTAGAACAGAGACCCCACGAACACAAATTTGCTGTGGCAGGTATGAAATATAAACTCCGTTACTCGCTCGTTACACTTGATGGACAGATGTTGAGTGGGCCGAAACGAGCCGCCGCATAACAGCGTAGTTGCCTGCTCGCTGCGCCACGACGCTGTAGAACATTATTACCCGTCGTAGAACATTATTACCCGTAGAGAGTATTTCACCGTAACGGTTTCTTTTAACTGTTGATTTTCTCGACAACGGCTGAGAAGTGCATCTTGGTGCTTTGCCACATTACACCTCTGGCCATGAGCTTTTATTATGCGCAGTATGAATCGAATCTGAATTTCACAATTGGCGGCCTCCCCTTGTTAGTGAAAAAGATCTGTAACTGCGATCTCCTGAAAGCGGCCGTAGCTAAGCATATATGCATTATTTAATCAATGATATCCACATCAGACTTCACGGCGCGGCGTTATAGAAAGTAATAGAATTAATAGTTCTTCCTTCATCGCTCACTGATACTCCAGGATGTAGTGTGCTGAGAATAGCGACTATTTTATTCTTCTTTCCTTAGAACACTGTCAGTGTGCATCATCTTCATCAACATACATACACCACAACCCACCATAAAGTGCAGGGCGGAGAGTACCCAGTATCGTTGCTATTTATTGCTTTTCCTGCTCCTCTCGCACTGTATGTCTCCGTACGAGCCCAGTTCCCCTTATCTATTCTCTGCCGGCCTCACGAGAACTGTACGTTGGCGGCAGTACAATCATCTGCAGTCACCTGCAGAAGACGGTTCTCTAAATTTTTTCTGTAGCATTTCGTGAAAATATTTATCAGTCATTTCCAAGAACATCGAGGGATTTAAGTCGGGCCTATTGCTCTGTACGCAACTGGGGACCACCACGAAAATCTTGTTCACTGTTCCTTCTGTCGAAGTTTTCTTTTTCACGCTGAAGCGGTAAGAATAATTCATCTATTGTCACGCTACTTCCCTGGTTTAGAAATAGCTGTCTGGTCAGTCTTCCTCCTTGTCGAGGTACGTTTATAGCTATACAACATTTTAGTGCGTATTTGTTGGGTTTGTCTACCATTAACACCTGCACCTTCCTTTGCTTGGCAGTAACTATCCATTAATCGTAATATTTTCTCTGGGACGGTAACAGCGCAGGCAGTTTCCCACGAACTTGTTCCATTCTTCAGAAATAGGAGTTCACGACAACTTCTTATCAAAGAGGAGAAATCAGATATTTTCATGCAATCACTCTCTTGTCTTTGTATCCCTGATAAAATTAGGTAACAACGGAGGCAGTTTCCCACGAACTTCTTCCATTCCTTAGAAATACTAGATCAGGAGAACTTCTTATCAAAGAGGAGAAATCAGATACTTACATGGAATCACTCTCTTGTCTTTGTATCCCTGATAAAATTAGAGCCCCCAAAAATACGACCGAAGGTCACCCAAGGAAACATCTGTGGCACAAAAAACGTCTATGAAGTACTTGGCTGCCGCTTCCCTCGCTCCTGCAACAGTACGGTTCACGTGGTGCATTTCATTTCATTTTGAGTATCTCATTCTGTGTAGCATTTTTTTTATGATACACATCATAGAATATCTAAAATAAGCGCACAGCACTGATAGGCTTCGTCCAATTGGTGGCGACCATATGCAGTAAGTAGGCCCTCCTCTCTCTTTCAGAACATACTGAAACTGTTTGCGAGTGAACCGAGATTACTCCTTCTCAGTCTTACAGTACCAGACGTCAATTGTCTCTGGCAGAAAATCGCCCTCTGAACCTGGTCGGTCACTTTCTGATTCAGTTATATCTGAGTTCTTGAGAATATTTAGAATATTTTACATAGCAAGACCGCGCTGATGCAACGTAGTTGAAAGCGGATATAGGTAGATAGATATATAAACACAGTGATGACGTAAAACAAGACCGAAAAAGTTCCATAACAATGACGACTGTGCAAATCTATTCGAAGAAGACTGTTAGGCAGCTAGTTAGTTACATGTGAGGTATTAGGCTCCGCGGAAGTTGAATGCCCGCCATAGAAGATGGACCTAGATGGCTGATATATTGTATAGTATCGACACAGAGCCGCACAAGCAAAGCGAGTGCGCAACTCATCTCGCCACGAAAATATGTCGGTCAATAGCTTCTTCCCGGTGAGGATAAGTACGGTCGTCCAGCGATCTACAGAAACTGGTACAACATGTAGAACTAGAACGACTCCTGCCAGGCGAGCAGTTCGGATTTCGAAGAAACCATTTCACTACCCAACAACTCCTACATCTAGTAGAAGGGATGGAAGCCACGTAGCAACGGGAATACCTAGGATCCGTCTTCCTAGGCGTCTCTCGTGCGTTCGATCCAGTGTGGCACAAGGGTCTCCTATACATACCGTTAATAAGGCGGATCCCCTGTCACAAGCCAGACTGTTCCATTCATACCTACAGGGGCGCACATTCACAGTGTTTAACACATCAAATCAATCATTCCTGTCGAGATGCTAGTAGAATGAATCACAACTTGGATACCGTAAATGATTCATTCTCAAAAAACATGTAGAACGCAAAAAATTGTATACATATTAAGTATACAATGTCGGATTATACCCAAATGTAATTTCGAAATTGGCAGACTGTATGTTTGACTTTCTTTAGACTGTACTTCCCTTTCTTAACAGATACAAAGTTGGCTGATATGATTAGCAGTGAGAAACAGAAGACATACACCCTGTCCTGGCACTTTCAGAAAAAGCTCAGTGGACAAACAAATGGTACTCAACACATTTACTGTGAGTGTTTCCTTATCTGCTGAACCAGAATGTGTATATCACTTACTGAAGCAAGAACAGCAGTTATAATGCACCGATGATCTTCTCATTCAGGCACTGGCTGCTATGCAGATGATGTACATGGCGTACCTACAATAATTGTGCTCTTTTTCTTTATGTGTGTGTATCTGTATTGGTTTCAGGTGGGGGGCCCCCATGGCTCAGGTTAGGTTCGGGATAGGATCAAGGTAGAGCTTGTAAATGGATCCACAACGCGTTACGTCAGGGATAGGGTTCGACGGTGAATCCACCACATGTTATGGTTGGGATAGGTTTGGAAAGTGGATCCATCATGCATTATGGCCGGGATAGGGTTCGGAGGTGGATCCGCCATGTGTTACGGCTGGGGTAGGGTTTGAAGGTGAATTCACTTGCTATACGTCCAGGACTGTGTCTGAAGGTGGATTCACCGGCGGTATTTTCAGAGTATGATCTGTGTGTGTGGGGGTGGGTGGGGGGAGGGGGGGCTACATGAAACCGATACAGGCACACATACATACAGAAAAATAGCGCAGCGCGCTAGATGTTGACAACTGTACTACAAAAATTGGTTCAAATGGCTTTGAGCACTATGGGACTTAACTGGTGAGGTCATCAGTCCCCTAGAACGTAGAACTACTTAAACCTACCTAACCTAAGGACATCACACACATCCATGCCCGAGGGAGGATTCGAACCTGCGACCGTTGCGGTTGCGCGATTCCAGACTGTAGCGCCCAGAACCGCTCAGCCACCCCGGCTGGCACTGTACTATATTTACAATCAAGTTTAGAATATATGGCGAAATAGTGATGCTATGATCACATGAGCAGAAGTGATAAAATCGGTAAAATTACGAAAATAAGTATAAATTGAAGGAAAATACGCCAAAATGCAGGGAAATTGCGGAAGAATGAAGGAGGACTTCCATGTATGCTTGGTGCAGGAAAATTCTTGTACCTGGGAATGAGTACGTGATAGCAAGAGGAAGACAGTTGACATTGAAGCACCGAGGACTAAGGAAACAGGCGTTTTTCGTGGACAGCAATAAGACGGCTGGAATAGATTGTTTAATGTGTATGACCACCAAATGAAGAGTAATAAATTTATGTATGTCGGATCACAATCCCAGGTGTGACCCCACAGTTATTGGCAATCACCTTATAGATTTTTATGAAGTGTCTCCAGCTAAAGAGCTTTGTATTACCAGCTGAGGGTCTGCACTATACTAAAGAATAGATTTGTGTTTGACTCTGTGCAAGACTGTTTACGTGTTTTAAACTCTAACATGGTTGATTTGGGGGAGGGGACCAAACAGCAAGATCATTGGTCCCATCAGAGTAGGGAAGGCTGGGGAAGGAAATCGGTCATGCCCTTTCAAAGGAATCATCCCTGCATTTGTCTGACGCGATTTAGGGAAATCATAGAAAACCCAAATCAGGATGGCCAGATGCAGGTCTGAACCATTGTCCTCCTGAATGCGAGTCCAGTGTGCTAACCACTGCACCACCTTGCACGGTTGAACTCAAACAAACAATATTTACAATGTGCTTCTTTGTACTCCCTACCAATCACAACCATGCAGTGTCAATTAGCACATACGTTACAGAATAGATTTTAACAACATTCTGCTGTATGCCTGCTGAGGTAATAGGTTTACATAAAAGTTGACTTCTATCATTGATGCTTTCCAGGAAAAGAGAACCATCTGCCTCTAAACTGACATGGATCTATGTTAAAAGCATGATAGAAAGTAGATTGGGTAATCGGTTGAGATGGTTTGTAATAAAGTATGGTTTAATGGTAGACTGATAATGCATTCTAGAGAGAGGGAGATGCTGCGCCTGGTCATTTATGACACATTTAACCATTTTTCCCCAATGTTCTCTTGAAGTGTATCAGTTGATTGGTATAACCTGCATTCGACTCATTTAGAATTGCATGTTCTGTGTGTGACTTAGAGTGCTATCTGCCTGCAGTCGTTAACAGCAAACCTCTCCATACCACAGTCAGAAGAGGTATTCCAGCACGTGTGTGATGAATCATGTCCACCAAACTGAAGGAAAAATCAAATTCAGCCCTCTCATCTAGACAAACGAAGATGTATGCAAAGTAATCCATGTCCCTGCCACTTCTTCGATCTAAATCGAGTATTTAGTTCTGTAATTTCAGTGATTTGAAATCAGTGGCAGAGGATTTTCAAGTACTGCAATACCTGTGTACACAATTGCATGACAGATGTGAATGGAAGAGACTGTGTTCTGTGCACAGAGTTAGTGCAGCATGGCGTGTGATTTCACATGTCAAACACCATTGCTATGCATTTGACTGTTTCCTCATAAGTTGCCGTTGTTTCATGTATTTTCTGTTGCTAATGATCATTTTATGGGAGTGATGCGGGCAAAGCATAATTTCAGAATCACAACTAGATGTGAACAGTGAGCGCTTGCACCAATGGAAAGCTATATAGTGCATGTATCACGAAAAATCTACGTTTTTATTTTCCTTCGGTGTAGAAGATAGTAATTTTATCATCTTGAAGTTTTCCGCCATAGTGAGAGTTGGATAGACTTGCAGGTTGTATGTATGTCAGGTGTTGAAAATATATTTCCTGCATTGGGGTACTAACAGTGTTGCATTCCACATGACACACACACATTGAAGAGCTAAAGAAACTGCTATAGGCATGCATATTCAAACACAGAGATATGTAAACAAGGCCGGCCGCTGTGGCCGAGCGGTTCTAGGCGCTTCAGTCCAGAACCGCGCTGCTGCTACAGTCGCTGGTTCGAATCCTGCCTCAGGCATGGATGTGTGTGATGTCCTTAGGTTAGGTAGGTTTGAGTAGTTCTAAGTCTAGGGGACTGATGACCTCAAATGTTAAGCCCCATAGTGCTTAGAGCCATTTGAATCATATGTAAACAGGCACAATATGGCGCTGCGTTTGGCAATCCTATATAAGACAAGTGTCTGCCGCAATTGTTTGATCGGTTGCTGCTGCTACAATCGCAGGTTATCAATATTTTAAGTTACTTTGAATGTGGTGCTCCAATCGGCGCATGAGTGGTGGGACACTCTTATGGGTTTATGGACAGCCTTGCAGGATTCATGGTGTCAGTTCCCTCCAGCGTTACTTGAGACATTAGTCGCGACCATGCCATGTCATATTGCGGCACGTCTGCATGCTCACAGGGGTCCTACGTGATATTAGGCAGATGTACAATTTTCTAGGCTCTTCAGTATATATCAGAAACCTTACTGCTTTAACATTCTAGCATGTTGTAGTTCAGAACCGTGTAGCCTTAAGAGTGTGTATTTATGTTCTACAATAATTTTTCTCTTTCCCTTGCATTCTTGATATGAAATCAAACACTACAACAATACTACGGAATCGATAGCTCAAGTGATTTACGTCAATTGTTTCCAACTCCTTCTGTCTGTATCTCCATCATGCACAAACCGTACAGTTCTTCATTTTCTTAATTGTCTGTTATATCACTACAACACACTCAAATGTATCAGGCTTGTATCTCCTACGTACCAGTAAAGGGTGTTCATCTCCTCTGCATACATACATCTAGAGAGATCGTGTGTAATTGGATGGGTCATGTGAGTAAGACTGGTACAGAACAGTCTTCACAGGATGGTAGTTACGGTATTTGAATGAGAATACCAGTCTATGTATGTCACAGACATTGACCAGATGTGCAAGTGTGGAGCACATGTTATGCTTCTTCTGAAAGCTAAATATGAAAGTGTATTGATTATGTGGAACCCAGCTTGTTCTGTTTCTTAATTAGACATCGAATGTAGTGGGCATAGTGTGCTCCTATTTCTGGTCAGTTCCAAATTAACTCGGATGCAATATTGCAGAGAGGAATGGTTAACGACAGAGGAACAGTTACAAGATGCGTAGAGAGATCATCTGGAGTTTTGTTCAGAATCTACGAATGCAGGAGTACTGTGTGACTGCTGTCCGCATTGATGCGATATAGATTTTGCACCCCTTCTCTGCTGATGGATATTTCCTACACTAAGAAGCAGTATACGCGTTATGTGGTGCAGGCAGTGTAACAGGATTCACGATAATACTAGGCCAAACATCATATCACCCCACTCTGCACTGTAGCCAGATTTATTCAAGATGGCGGCTCCAAGACGGCGGCCATAAAAAAAATGTTCAAATGTGTGTGAAATCTTATGGGACTTAACCGCTAAGGTCATCAGTCCCTAATCGTTACACACTACTGAACCTAAATTATCCTAAGGACAAACACACACACCCATGCCTGAGGGAGGATTTGAACCTCTGCCAGGACCAGCCACACAGTCCATGACTGCAGTGGCGGCTATAGATAGGGCAACAATGCACTGATGTCATGATGGGAATTCAAATTTTAGTGGGAAAGTAGGCCAAATTGGCTTCCTCCACTAACCTAACTTCACCCCCCCCCCCCCCCCCCCCTAACGTCACCCATGGTGGGAAATTGAAATTTTGGCGGGAAATTCAAATTTATTGGCGGGAATATCATATTTTGTGTGTTCACCTTGAGGTCCGGAGACCAACTGACCTAGTTAACAACATCACCACCAGAGTGCGCTGTTGGCCCTCCCCCATTCCCCTATCTAGAAATAGGTGGTAAAACAAATCAGTCTGTGCTGGGCTGCTGGATAGGATGGATGTAAATCTTTATTTTGTATTCAGTGTGGTACATTGTTTATTTTAGAAATTTGATTTAGTAACAGTGTAAAGAGAGCAGCAGTGCACTTTGTTAGTGCAGCTTGCCTGCATCAGGGACAAGCATACGTTCAGGGCAAAACCTATTGTTCTCTTTTGATTGACAGGTTCTTAACCTATTGTTCAGCTAAGTGGATTATAACCTGCTGAGGACAATCAGTCATGCCATGTGTGTGTCTATCATCCGAACGCCGCCACTTCGGTCAAAACCCCTCAGTGTCATAATTACAGATCACGTTAGTAAATACCACTGACCAATGAGAGGATATCGACCTCCTTGATTTCGGATCCCCCAAACAAAGCATCAATAGACAGCATTCTATTGTTGGGGAATTTCTAGTCCCACTTCATCTCTCTATCTGTCTCAAGAGCCTACTTCCTATTTGTGTGTGTGTGTGTGTGTGTGTGTGTGAACGAATATCTCCAAACACGCAGATGGAGGTTTTCATCTGTGTTCCTTTCCTATTGCCTAATGCTGGAGACAAAGCGAGAGCTGACACAATTTCATTCCTCGGTGATAACAGTTATTACATCATGGGAATCAGGGGTGGCAGGGGTGCAGACGTGAGTTCTATCTAAGTGGAAAAATCCTGTCTCCTGCAAACTGCTAAAAAATAAAGAACATGCCTCAATATATTATTGCATTGATTTGAATTTCATGTCGTGAAATCCTTTCTCTCCAGCACAGAGTGCGTCTTTTTTCTGCCAATTTTTTCTGAGTGTTGCGGTGGGAGGGTACGAGGGGTGACTGGGCGGGACTCGAATGGTCGTGGCATTGTGCGTTAACTCAGTCGATCCCTGCACGTCATTGTGAGCATGCACCAGGAGTTATCTTCCAACAAGACAACACAATCTGCAGCAGTGTAATTACGTAATTAGGACATGTAGTTGATGGATGTGAGCTTTCCCCATCAAATAAAAAAGAGATCCAACCCCTGAAAATCTTTGCTATGTAACTGACACTGATTGAATTTCCTGTCGTGATATCCTTCCTCTCCAGCACAGACTGAGTCCTTTTAAATTGTTTAAACAATATTCCATACACTGCAATCGATTCCTACTAATTTCTTTAAATAAATAAATAAACCATATTCCATACACCGCCTTGTATCTCTTAAACTGTTTAAATAAACAATATTCCACACATCGCCTTGGGGTATGGGTAGGGTAGGGTAGAATAAGGTCTGGGGGATTTCCCAGTTTGGGAGGCGTTAATTACTTCATCGATTTAATTAATTGTGAATTAATTTGGTATAAAAAGTGTGCTTGTATTGGCGAGGGGCATTCCCTGAGTGGTAGGGGAGGAGGAGGAGGGGGAGAGAAGGGAGGGGGGAGGTGGAGGAAGGAGAGGTGTGGGTGGGTTTTTCGGTGGGATGGATTATCCCCAGGGGATATAAAACACATAGCTGAACAGTAGGTTAAGGACCTGTCAATCAAAAGAGAATAATAGGTTTGCCTTGAATGTATGCTTGCCCCTGATATAGGTAACCCACACTAACAAAATGCAGTGATGCTCTCACTACCAACGGAGTGAGATGGTGCAGTGGTTATCACACTGGACTCGCATTCAGAAGGATGAAGGTTCAAAGCTATGTCTGGCCATCCTGATTTAGGTTTCTCATGATTTCTCTAAATCACTCTAGGCAGATGCCATGATGGTTCCTTGAAAGGGCACACCCTATTTCCTTCTCAGTCCTTCCCTAATCTGAGTTTGTGTTCCAACTCTAATGACCTCATCGTCAATAGGATGTTAAAATCTCCTTATCATCCTCCTCTCATTACGCTACCACTTGAGTTGCAATTGATCGAGCACATAGACAGTAGCTGCATCTAGTATGTTCACCTTCAGGTCCAACTGACATAATTCACAACATCACCACCAGCTGTCACTATTGGCCCTACCCACCCCCACCACCATCCCTCCCCAACTACCCCAAATCCCCTCCCCTTCTCTGCTTGTGAGGGAATTTCAGTCTGTCCCAAACTTTCTGGGAGGACAGACGTAAGTGTTTAAGGAATACTACTTGTCCAGTGGATGTTATATATGTGCTGGATATATGAGCTGTAATCATGCACCTGAGGCCTCTGTCCATAGCATGATTATTGGAATGTAATGATACTGAATGAGCGTATGAAGAACACAAGTACTCTTCATCAAATAAGTAATATGCAGCAGGATGGAGATAAGTTTCAACTCACAACTCATACCGTTGAATGCCTGTTCTGGGACTGTAGATCATTCGAGAAATGTCCAGTAAGTCTTCCGAAGTGCAAGAGGCAAGCTGTTCACCCAATCAGCACAAGCATCGAAGTACACAATTAAGGAAATGCTGGTGAGAGGCAACTATGAATTTAATAAGTGTACTACATGCAAGCACAGAGCTGATGACTGTATCCATACCCTCCTACATAACAAGTGGAAAAGAAACATAATGCATGAGAACAGGGTGAATACTTTTAGACAACTAATGGAAATGCAGGGGCATGAGGTGAAGATGTATTTCAAAACTCGTGCAGACAGATATTTGCGTTGGAATTACCTACCTTTTCTGAAACTGGCAGAGGTGTTCAGGTCTAGAGTGAGGTAGTTCATAATATCACACCAGAAGGAGCTTTCTTTCACCCCCACCCCCAACCACATGCCTTAGGAGCCAATAGGACTGCAGGAATACTATACCCAGTCAGGTGGTCACAACGTTTGGTGTATAGGGCAGACATGGCAGCTTGCAAGTCTCAGCCAGTCTCTGAAAGAAAAAGAACCATGAAGCATCACCAGCAGCAGTCGAGATCGTGCAGTCCAGCACACAGCAGCAGCAGTATAGGAAGAACCGTAAGAGTAAGTGTATATATAGCTTCACTACAACTCCACACACACACACACACACACACACACACACACACACACACACACACACACACACACACATATATATATATATATATATATATATATATATATATATATATATATAATCACTACAGTAACATTTTTTTCCTTTGTTCAACTCAATTTTCTTTGTCTCTGTGGATGCTTATTGCTTCTTCTCTGTTCAGCGTGACCTCCAATGTGTCCAGACCAGCAGCAGCAACAAATACTGACTTGTTGGGACCTGTGTGACCTCTAACGTGTCAGGACAAGCATCAGCATCGGCACCGTGGGATCCTGTTTCGCACCTGGGCAGAATGCTGCAACAGGACAGTGATATGTTGTTGTCTATACCACTGAGTGATGAATACACCCATCCTGTACTCAACTCACAGCAATGTGCAGGTGGTCATAACCTGCACTGTACAGGTCAGTATTGGTTGCCAACATAGGAGCCATCTCAGAAGATTTAGATGCACTGCTAGAAGAACAAGGTGTATAGATGTGGAACTAGCAGTTCCTCTTAGCGCTTTAATGCATTTAGCTTCAAAATACAATTTAGCATCTACAGGTTCAAAGCGTTTAAATATCAGTATACTAGCAGCTGTACAAGCCAATGACTTGTGTGCGTTGTTAGAAATCGTAAATGTATTAAAAATGATAAAGTTCAGTTTACTGGCCATGAATGGAATGAAATGAAACGTGCTGAAGCCCATATCAATCAGCAGATAATCACTGAGTATTATCCCAACTCATAACTCTCCCAGACATTAACTGTGGTGTTGCAACTTTCTCAATTACAACAGTGTATGATGACTCTGCTCTATGTGTGAAATCAGGGAACACAATCATTTATCTGCAACACCTCACAGTTAAAAACATCGTAAGTCTAGGGATGGTATTATCCTGTGTGTTGGAAAGACAGAACAAACGACTGCATTGTGTTAAAATTGTGTATAAAGATATTTTAGACTATCTCTGAGTGAACAGTGTGCATGCTGACCGAGTTACACCAGCATATCCATACAGTGTCAAAAGAAACTAAAGAACAACCATTAAGTTTGAGAGAATTCAGGCTGAATTCCGCATGTACACAAAACCGTATATATATATAGTGCAGAACTTACCAAGTACGGTTTTGTGTACACACACACACACACACACACACATACACACACACACACACACACACACATATATATATATATATATATATATATATATATATATACTTACTTATCGCGAATGGACCCAGAAGGATCACGCAAAGCTTTCTGACATCGTTTCTTCCATACTTCTTTCATTCGTTCTCCATGTTTTCTTTTTCTTTCTTCTGTCCATTTTGTTCCTGGTCTCTTTAGTGCTTCCTTCTCCGACAATACAATCCACTTTTCCACCTTATTTCTAAAAGTTTTTCTATCTTTGACATCTTTAAGTTCAATATTGTAAATCTAATTTTACTTGGCTAATCCATGGTGTTGTTGATTTGACTTTTTCTATGTAAGTGAGAATTCTGTTGGTGAGTCGTGAGGGGGGAAGTCTAGTGACATGTCCATAAAAATCTTCGCCTTCTTATGTCTGCTGCCAGGTTTGATATAGTTTCTGTGGTTCTTCTTGATTGTATCCGGTATCCTTCTTCTGTTAATTTTAGACCTAAAATCTTTCTCATAATTTTGCGTTCTTCTTTTAGTATTTTTTCTAAATCACATTTTGTGTGGAGTGTGAGCGTTTCACTAGCATATAGTGCTGCTGGCTTAATTACTGCGCAGTAGTGTCTGATTTTTGTGTTCGAGGAGATGCATTTTTTATTGTATATTTCATGTGTCATACCATATGCTCTCTTCATTTTCTGTTGTCTGATCTTCTGTGCAACTTTCTCTCCTCCGGTTGGCTCCAAAATTTCACCTAGGTATTTAAAATGTTTTACTCTATTTATTTTTCCATATTTTGTGTTCAAACTGTGTATATGGAATTTCGTACAGAAAAATTCTGTCTTTTGAAACGAAATTTGTAAACCTACTTTATCCGCGCATTCCTTAAGGATCTCTATTTGTTTGGTGGCGATTTCTTCATCATCTGCAAGTATGGCCAAGTCGTCCGCGAATGCTAAACAAGATATCTCCACGTTGTCTTTGGTTCTACCAAGATGGATTGGTTTCCAGTAGGATTGATTTTTTAATTCTTTTTCCCATTCCTTAATGACTTTATCCAGGACTATATTAAACAGAAGTGGAGATAGCCCGTCACCTTGACGTACTCCAGTTTTTATGAGAAAAGGTTCAGAGATTTCTCCCTGAATTTAACTTTAGATACAGTGTCTGTCAGTGATTCTTTGATAAGCCTTAGTGTTTTGGAGTCAAGTCCAAGTTCCTCTAAAATGTTAAACAAAGATTGCCGGTCAATTGAGTCATAGGCTTTCTTAAAATCTACAAATGTACAAATTATGGGGGCATTTCTAATTGCTTTGTGTTCTAATATTGTCTTTAAATTAAATATTTGTTCTATGCATGAGCGACCGGGGCGGAAGCCTGCTTGATAATCACCAATTTGGCATTCCAGCTGCTCTTGTGTTCTTTTCAGCAGGCATATTGAGAGAATTTTGTAGGTGACTTGTAAAAGTGAGATTCCCCTGTAGTTATTGACATTTGTTCTGTCTCCTTTTTTATGTAATGGGTGAATAAGGGCACATTTCCAATCCTCTGGTAATTTTTCTGTTTCCCATATTTTTGTTATTATTTTTGTGAGCTCTTGCAACGTCTTTGGTCCTAGGTTTTTTAATAGCTCTGCAACAATGCCATCTTCGCCAGATGTTCTATTATTTTTTAAGTTTTTAATGTGACATTTGATTTCTTCCTGTGTTGGTGGTAATGAATCCGGTTGAGCGTTGGCACTGATTTCTTTGGGAAACCTTAAACTAGGCTCTGGGCAATTTAGTAGGTTAGAAAAATATTGAGCCAATACTTGACAGTTTTCCTGGTTTGTTAGGGCTAATTTACCATCTGGTTTTCTGAAACATAAATTTTGAGGGATATATCCTCGTATTTTATCTGCGAAAGTTCTGTAGAAGTCTCTTGTATTATAGTTTTGGAAATTTTCTTCTATGGCATCCAGTTGTGCCTTTGTGTACTTCCTTTTTGCTTGCCTAATAGATTTTGAAACCTGTTTTCTAACCTCGTTAAATAAATGTAGACTTTCTTGTGATTTTTTACTGTTATATTCTTGAAATGCCTTTTTTCTCCTTTCCAATGCATTTTCACAGTCTGAATCAGGACAGCGTTTGCTTTGAGCATGTATGTGTATTTTCAAAAATGCTGTGATGTTGTGGTAGAAGACTGGATGAAGAAGAAAAATGGATACCCCATCCTGATAACATAAGAGCCATCAACTGTTGGTCCTTCCAACTGGGCTAAGACAAATCCTGTGTGTTATTTCTTACTTCATAACCATCTTTTTGTAATGTAGTCACAGTAGCTCAGTCAGTAAGATGACTGTGCAATAATGGCTACACATATTATTATTATTATTATTATTATTACAAGTGTTCGTTTTTCTGTAAAATGCCATTCCATGTCAGGACGTGATGTAATTGGTATGATGGCAAGGTCGGTGAAGCATCAGGAATTCGTTGTAAGAGTCTGGTCCTGTGATGGTGTGGTAGAAGACTGGATGAAGAAGAAGAATGGATATTCTCCTGATAACATAAGAGCCATTAACTGTTGGTCCTCCCAACTGCAGTAAGACAAATGTTCTCATGCCACTGCTAACACATCAGACAGCGTTTGCTTTGAGCATGTATCTGTATTTTCAAAAATTCTGTTTCAATCTAAGTACAAGCAACTGCAAAAGATACTGCAGGGTGTAGATGGTGTAACATACACGACAATCAGTCAAAGCAGTCAAATTCATGTGCTGGAAAAAGTAAAGCCAAACACAATGTTCATATTTGATGATGTTACTGTGGAAAACCGAGATCAAATTCTATGATATTTCTGCTTTGGTCGTCATACCGGCACTGACGTATTTTATTTGAATCAGACATATTCCAGAATCCTGAAACAGTTTGTGAGCAATAATGCAAATCTCATTATAGCTTTCAGACAAGGTAATTTGAATCTAAAACACATTTATCAGGCACATGTAGGAGCTGACGTGTCATTTAATGATACTGTAAAGATATGTGCAGATTGCTGGAATCATACACAGTACAGGTTTCTTGTTGTTGACAAACTGAGAAAACTGAATGACAGAAGGTATAGACGAAATTTCCAGTGGTTTCTGTATACGAGGGTTGGAACTTTAATAGTGGCAACTATTTACTTTCAGCTCGTACAAAATAGATACGTTTTTCAAAGCTTTACCGACCTTCAAAATAGTCACCATCATTGTGTACAACCTGTTGCCAGCGATGTGGAAGTCGTAGGATATTCTTAGCAGGGCCAATTGTGTTGACAGTTTGAGCGGCACAGTCTACCGCCCGACGAATTTGTAGCAGGTCTGAAGTGAATGCCATGAAGTGTTTCCTTCAGTTTAGAAATCGAGTTGAACTCGAGAGGCTTTAAGTCAGGGGAGTGCAGTAGGTGGTATACCTCTTAGCAGCCCCATCAGTCAAACAAATAAGTAATAGCATGCACTGTACATGCTTGAGTATTGTCCTGCAAAATGATGGTCAGGTCCTGCAGAAAGCGTCATCACTTCTGTCTCTGTGCTGTTCATTTTTGGAACATAACCTACGACCAGCTTAGAGACAGAAGTGATGACGCTTTCTGCAGGACCTGACCATCATTTTGCAGGACAATGCTCAAGCACATACAGTGCATGCTGTTACTGATTTGTTTGATTGATGGGGCTGCTAAGTGGTATACTACCTACTGCACTCCCCTGACTTAAGCCCTTGCGAGTTTCTAAACTGAAGGAAACACTAAACGGCATTCGCTTCAGTACTGCTTCAAATTTTTCAGGCAATAGACCGTGCCACTCGAACTGTCAACACAACTGGCACTGCTAAGTGTATCCTACGACTTCCACTCGCTGGCAACAGGTTATACACAAAGCTGATGACTACTTTGAACGTCAGTAAAACTTTGAAACACGTATCTATTTTATACAAGCTGTAAATAAATAGTTGCCACTATTAAAGCTTCAACCCTCGTATACAGGTATGAAAAAAGTGATGAATATGTTAGTGTACATCATACTATGAACAAGTTTGCAGATATGTCAGGCACTCAGCCCGATAGGATATATGTGCATAGACAGAGAATGTGTCTGTACATAGATGGAAAATTTCAGTCTCTAGGACGTAAAGTTAAGGAGCTAGAGACATATGCCCACACCCTTCTGAGATTTATCAGCGAATTACATGCTAGGGGTAAGGAACTAGAGACATACAACCACATCATTCTGAGAAAGGAAGTAGACAATTTAGCTCTAAAAGTTGATGGAATTGAAAAGAAAGTACATGACTTAACTGTAAATATTGAGCGAAACGAATATAAGGTACAGCCTGTGAAGCAGCTCATTTAGTACAAGATCAGCCTGTCATAAGTCATCCAAACCTTTAATAAGAACAAGCCTATGAGGGTGTGTTTTGCATGCTGGTTTGTGCAATTCTCGAACTACTGTCACTGTACTCATTCGATTATACCTCTCTCTCTAGGCTCTGAAATTATTGAGACAACCTCATTTGAATAAGTGGTACTGCCCACAGCAGCTGAAGCCATGAGCAGTCATAGTCTACAATGTCTCTATATGCACTTTTAACACAATGCAATCGTCTGTTCTGTCTTTCCAAAACACAGGATAATGTCATCCCTACACTGAAGATGTGTGTAACAGAGTGTTGCAGATAAATGATTGCGTTCCCTGATTTCACACAGAGTGCAGAGTCATCATACACTGTTGTAATTGAGAGAGTTACAACACCACAGTTAATGTCTGGTGGGGTATGAGTTGGGATAATACTCGGTGGTTATGTGTAGATTGATAGAGGCTTCAGCATATTTCATGTCATCCCATTCATGTCCAGTAAACTGAACTTTATCATTTTTAATACATTTACGATTTCTAACAACACACACCAGTCATTGGCTTGTACAGCTGCTAGTATACTGATATTTAAACGCTTTGAACCTGTAGATGCTAAATTGTATTTTGAAGCGAAATGCATTAAAGCGCTCGGTGGAACTGCTAGCTCCTCATCTATAATATATACACCTTGTTCTTCTAGCAGTGCATCTAAATCTTCTGAGATGGCTCCCATGTTGGCAACCAATACTGACCTGTACAGTGCAGGTTATGACCACCTGCACATTGCTGTGAGTTGAGTACAGGATGGGTGTATTCGTCACTGAGCACAACAGCACAACACTGTCCCGCTTCAGCATGCTGCCCAGGTGCCCAACAGGATCCCATGGTGCTGAAGTTGATGCTTGTCCTGACATGTTGGAGGTTACTGTATGTCCTGACAAGTCAGTGGTCATTTCTGCTGCTGGTCTGGACACGTTGGAGGTCACTGCTGATCAGAGAAGAAGAAGAAATAAGCACCCACACAGACAAAGAAAATAGAGTTGAACAAAGGAAAAAATGGAATTGTAGTTAATCTACATATATGGTTCTTCTTCTAAAGAGACTGACTGAGACTGGCGAGCTGTGGCATCTACCCTATATACGCATTGTACTGATCACATGACCAGATACAGCATTCCTGCAGTCCTATTGGCTCCTGAGGGATGTAGTGTGGGGGGTAGGTGGACAACACTGCCCTCTGGTGGTGATATTATGAACTAACTCACATGAGACCTGGACACCTCTGGCCATTTCAGAAAAGATAGGTACTTTCAGGACAACCATCTATCTGCATTAGTTCTGAAATGCATCTTCATCCCATCCCTCTGCATTGCCATTATTTGTCTAAAATTATTCACCCTAAGCTCATCCATTGTGTTTCCTTTCCACTCACGGTGTAGAAGGCTATAGATACAGTCCTCAGCTGTGTGTTTGCATGTTGTGCACTTATTAAATTCATCCCTGCTTATCATCAGCATTTCCTCAATTGTATACTTGTATAATTGTGCTGGAGTGGGTGAACTTCTTGCCTCTTGTGCTTTGGAAGAGTGACTGGCATTTGCTCAAATGTCATTGGCTGATAGCATCATGAGATCGACATGATGAGACGTTTTGTTTACGTGACAAGTAGTCGAGAGTGGTGGTTTGTAAGTCGAGTAATTGGATGAAATGCGCTTAAATGATGGGAAACCCGATAAAACTGCGAAAATTGATGGAAAATATGTAAAACTGAGGTAAATTCGACAAAAATGTGAATGAATGGTACTTACATGCTCGCCTGGTTGTTTGAAAATCATTTTATTCCTCCACCAGTGCGACTGATAACTGATGATCCTCCAGTTGGGCTATGGGTTTAAATCCAGCAGATAACCTCTTGTTCCACGATCATTTATGCACTGTAGGCCATACATATCAACGACACACTGTTATCATATACCTGGGTGATATATGTCCTGCCAATATGATGAATCAATGCTCTTGGTCTCTTTGAAAATGGAACACTGAGACATCTGCTACGCTGTCACTGTGGAACATGAGATTAAAGGCAGAGGGCATCACCTTCGGAAAACTGTTTGGAGACAATCCACAATGCTGCAGACTCTTGGAGGTTTCATATCTTGCCGTGTCTCTCACATTTTTGTCAGTAAGAAACACAATATCTGTCTTTAATTTCAATTATCTCGTGTGTTGTGGGAGCAGCTGAACTTAAACCATACAATGTCCAGTTTTCTGTGAGAGACGATGGATCACTTACACAGACCTCAAAGTCACGGTGGAAAAATAAAATGTATGGCCATGTACAAACCTGTCGTCATACACTGCTTGGATCTGTTACAGCAGAAAAGCAATGTATCAAACTGCTTATGAACGAATGACACAAGGACCCTCTCTTGCAATTGATAGTCTGTGGGATATGGTCCTCCTACAGCATCGGTGAAGAAACTTTACATCAGTCTATACACTGCTTGGATCTGTTACAGCAGAAAAGCAATGTATCAAACTGCTTATGAACGAATCACATAAGGTCCCTCTCTTGCAATTGATAGTCTGTGGGATATGGTCCTCCTACAGCATGGGTGAAGAAACTTTACATCAGTCTATACACTGCTTGGATCTGTTACAGCAGAAAAGCAATGTATCAAACTGATTATGAACGAATCACATAAGGACCCTCTCTTGCAATTGATAGTCTGTGGGATATGGTCCTCCTACAGCATGGGTGAAGAAACTTTACATCAGTCTATACACTGCTTGGATCTGTTACAGCAGAAAAGCAATGTATCAAACTGCTTATGAACGAATCACATAAGGTCCCTCTCTTGCAATTGATAGTCTGTGGGATATGGTCCTCCTACAGCATGGGTGAAGAAACTTTACATCAATCTATACACTGCTTGGATCTGTTACAGCAGAAAAGCAATGTATCAAACTGCTTATGAACGAATCACATAAGGTCCCTCTCTTGCAATTGATAGTCTGTGGGATATGGTCCTCCTACAGCATGGGTGAAGAAACTTTACACCAGTCTATGCAGGCGATTTCGATCACTGGCTATCAGCTCCAGCGGACCAATACCTGTATATTTAATAGGATCGCTGCATATGCTTGATGTCAGCATGTACACGCTGTTTGTCTTTCATGTATCGAAAGGGAGAGACTTGGTAATATCTTATTCAATTCTCTACTGGGTGACATTAGTGGAATTTTCATAGTTCTTGGTATTTCTCTGTTGTATGTTACAAAATAATGAGGATAAAGAGAATGTTTGGATGACAGACATGAATGCATCCTGAGGGACATAGATCTCCTTTGGACTGCTGTAATTGTATGTGGTTTGGAGATGTCTCTGTCTTTTTATTTCAACTGTCCTGTGTGTTGTGGGAGCAGCTTAACTTATACCACGTGATGTCGAGCTTTCTGTGAGAGACGATGGATCAAAATGTGTCAACGCCGGTTTAATACTTGACACAGACCTCAAAGTCATGGTGGAAAAACAAAATGTATGGTTGGGTGCAAACCTGCAGTCTTATACTGCTTGGATGTGCGATTTTTACACATTCCATTTTTACAATTTCAGCTCCATCACCACAGGGCTTCGATTTGTTAATCTTGTAGTGAGCTTTACTGTCACCATCACCGAGATATTGTAAGCAACGCTCGCCATGTTCATGTACCGACTGTTTGAAAATTTGAACAGCACACTGGATCTCCATCCTCTCATCAGTCCCAACATAGCTTTTGTCACGTTTACACACCCTCAACAATAGTTTCTCAGAACCTCTACATCAGCAACTGTACCGGTATCAGATGATGTTGCAGCAACAACACCAAGATAAGTGGCATGGCTACGTTTCTGCCAGATGCCATCGATAGATACACAAGTGTCTTTTACTTCATATTTTAGTGACGCAGCTTCTTGCACAGCAATTCTCACACACCCTTCACTTACATCTTTCAACTTTCTTAAAATTACTCATAGTAATTGAAGAACTTGAATGGTGGGGATGACAAATCCACATTCCATACAATAATTCTGCAATATGCTGTCCTTCGCTGATGCACCTCATGTCATAAACCATTCTTAAATTTATAGGTATCATGGTAGATGTGTCTTGTAGTCTCCGAAATTCTTGTTGAAAATTAGGTTCATTGCAAATTTTATGTGTAATCACCAACTTGCAAACAGTACAGACCAAACACTTTTATCTTCTACCATGTACAAAGAATTTGCAGCTGAACAATATTTACAACCAGTTTTATTACTTACAAATGTAGAAAGAATATCTGCACTAATAATAACATTATCTGTATTTACAGAGCGAGATTCCACGGTCAGCCTATTAACATTTTCATTTAAATTACCAAGCTTCTTTCTCAATGTGCTTGGTGGAGAAGCAAAATCATGTGGAACTGTTTCTTGTACCGTAACTCACTAGAATTTTTATTTTCATTATCTTGACTACAGCAGTGCCACAAAAACAGGCACTGTATTACAGCCTTGCCAATTAGTGATAATTTCAAATTACAGTAAAAATTCCGAAACAATAATAGACATCTCTATTTTTAGTCAAGAATATGATGGAGTACATTCCAGAAGAAAGTTCTTGCTGATGCTACGAAAATAAATAAATAAATAATAACTAACATTACAAGAAATTTTGAAGGAAAATATTCTTTCACTTCAGCCTGTGGAAAAAAACAGAACCACTGGTATGTTTGAACTAAAAACAACATATAAACATTCTTAAAGTTTATAGATGCAGGTGATGTATATTTTATCGTGAAAATATAAAAGTATTCTGAGATAAAAAATAAAATGCAGTAAGAGGTGTGAACTTGTTCTGCCTGTGTAACGAAAAGTGTCGGCGCTGAAGAATTTGCGTTCTGCCAGACCCTGCAGAAACTTTCGGCGAGAAAACTGTAAACAAAACTAGGAAATTAATTTTGGTACCATCTAAGACATCCTTATGGTGTCACGAGCAGTATGAACACAGAGGAGGAAAGAAAGTTTACTGATATGTTTCAGTTTGTTACAGAAGTGGTGTCATTGCTGGTTTCGGGCCACGGCCAGGATTTTTATTCCGACAGTTCGCCTTGATTGGACAAAGTATATTCCTTAACTCCAGAACGTTTACTTTCTACCCTTACCGACCCTTCGCCACTGCACCCACCATCCAAGTCGCAAGTATGCGCTGTAAAAGTAACTGTAGGTACTTTCAGGCCAGTGTTTTCGTTGAAGTCGAGCAAAATATATTTTTTCGTGTTATTTTCTGAAACTCAAGTTTTATCGAAGTATACTACAAGACTGTCGTCCTCAGTGTGCAGTAGGTACATTTTATCCAGAACTCCGTTCTTGCTGTTGCAATGTCTCTGCATTCCAATAAAAATTTGTCATCATCATCATCATAATTATTATACTTTCTGGAACAAAAACAAAGTGAGTGGAGAAAACAAAGAACGGAGATCTCTGAGCCGGAATAATTATTTTTTTTCACGGAGATCACTCTGTATTTGCCTAGCTGTCGGATGCTCTCTTCTATCATAGCACCTAAGTACAGTTTTACACACTAACTTTTTGTCAAAATCGTCAATTTCTGTTAATTTCCGTTTTCATTTTAATCCCCTTCTTGGAGAATCAAAACATGTGCTCAAATCTAGAGATTCTGATGATGCTACTACACCGTTAATAGAGAGTACAGTTGATTCAGAAATACCACAGTATTTTGTTGTCATTTTATTAATTTGTGGACAATTTATATTATTTCTGGCTTCTTCACTGTTGGTCAGACCAGCAAAATATTTTCAATAGGTTCAATACGATAATTTTAGATGTCTTAGAGGTTTACACACACCAACCGGAGTAGCACTACATGTGGTCACTTGCTCTTGCATTTCGTTTGGTACCAAATACAGGTCAATGCACTGTTCCACGGAAGACTCAAACCACATATGAACACACGATAACCCACGGAAGTACAGAACATTCAGATTGTGCTGATCTAATGCGCTATTAACAGTGTACATATGACAACAAAGCTGTGATGTAGGCGAATCACAGCAGGACTGCAGAGAGCCAATGTGACCTTAAGGTACCTAATTTCGTGGCGGCCACTCTAGTTGCTGCGTGTTCGTTTGCTGTGGATAGTTGGGATTGGCACCTCCTGCTTCCCTACGTCCAGTGCCCTCACCAAAGATTCAGTTTCACCTCTATCGATTCTGTAGTATGAGACATCAGGTCGGACGAAAATAAGGAAATCGACGGAAAGAATCTGCAAGGAAAATATATATGGTGCATGTCATTCTTATGTTAACACAATAACCGGAGGGAATGGTGCAGTGATTAAAACACGCAAAAAGGAGGAAAGAAAGTTTATTGATATGTTTCAGTTTGTCACAGAAGTGGTGTCATTGCAGGTTTTGGTTTATTATGTTCACACTTGTGCGCTGGAAGGTCAGTTGAGCGTGTGATAATACCAGGCTTATACACTGAAGAACCAAAGAAAGAGGTACACCTGCCCAATATCGTGTAGAGCCCCCATGAGCACGCAGAAGTGCCGCAACACGACGTGGCATGGACTCGACTAATATCTGTAGTAGTGCGGGAGGGAACTGACACCATGAAGCCTGCAGCGCTGTCGATAAATCCGTAAGAGGGTGTAGATCTCTTCTGAACAGCACGTTGCAGGGCATCCCAGATATGATCAATAATGTTTATGTCCGGGGAGTTTGGTGGTCAGCGGAAGTGCTTAAGCTCAGAAGGGTGTTCCTGGAGCTGCTCTGTATCAATCCTGGACGTGTGGGGTGTCGCATTGTCCTGCTGGAATTTCCCAAGTCCATCGGAAGGCGCAATCGACATGAATGGAAGCAGGTGATCAGGCAGGATGCATACTCACGTGTCACCTGTCAGTGTCGTATCTAGACGTATCAGGGGTCCTATATCAATCCAACTGCACACGCCCCACACGATTACAGAGACTCCACCAGCTTGAATAGTCCCCTGCTGACATGCAGGGTCCATCGATTCAGGAGGTTGTCTCCATACCCGTACTCGTCCATCCATTCGATACAATTTGTAACGAGATTCGACCGACCAGGCAACATGTTTCCAGTCATCAACAGTCCAATGGCGGTGTTGACGGGCCCAGGCGCGGCCTAAACCTTTGTTTCGTGCAGTCATCAAGGGTACACTACTGGACCTTTGGCTTCGAAAGCCCCTATCGATGATGTTTCGTTGAATGGCTCGCAAATTGACACTTGTTGATGGCCCGGCGTTGAAAGCTGCAGCATTTTACGGAAGGGCTGCACTTCTGTCACGTTGAACAATTCTCTTCAGTCGTCGTTGGTCCCGTTCTTGCAGGATCTTTTTTCAGCAGCAGCGATGTCGGAGATTTGATGTTTTATCCGATTCCTGATATTCACGCTACACCCGTGAAATGGTCGTACGGGAAAATCCCCACTTCATCGCTGCGTCAGAGATGCCTTGTCTCACCGCTCGTGCACCTTCAGTGGTAGTCAGTCTGGTACGCGGGTTGGAACTCAAATAGTGGCAACTATTTATTCACAACGGATACAAAAGAGTTACATGTTTGCACATGTTACTGTCCAAAGCAGTCACCAGTGTTGCGTAGAAACCGTTGCTAGCGATGCGAAAGGCTTAGTATACCGTTAGCAGAGCCTGCTCTGTTGATGGTACGAATGGAGCGGTCTACTGACTATCGAATCTCTGGAACAGTTCTTAAACGAATGCCACGAAATGGTTCCTTCATCTTTGGAATCAAATCAGAGCCACAAGGACTTAAGTCCGCGGAGTATGGTGGATGGTACGGTACTTCCCAGTCCCATCGACCTAACAGAGCAGCCACAGCAGCGCATTGTCGTGCAGAAAAATGAGTGGGCTGCGCGGAAAGTGTCGCCGATTCTTTCGCAAAGCTGGTCGCAGGTGATGCTCCAAAAACGAACAGTATTACTGTGCACTGAACGGTCTGCCGTGGAGGAACGTAATGTGTTAGGATAACACCATCACAGTCGTACACGAGATCGCCATAACTTTCATCATACTGTGGCTCCGACGCATTTTCGACTTTCGCGGCGACCCATAATGACGCCATTCGTTGGATTGGCGTTTCAGTTGTGGCTCGTACGATGTGGCCCATGTCCCATCCAGTGTTACGATACGGCGTAAGAAAGCCTCATCTTCGCGCTCATAGCGTTCCAAGTGCGTCTGAGCAGCGTCGTAACGCATCCATTTCTACATTTCCTTAAAGTCATGCGGAACCAATCGTGATGCTTGATTTGATTCCGAAGATGAAGAAACCACTTCGTAGCATAAGCTTCAGAACTGTTCCAGAGATTCGACAGGCAGTAGTCCGCTCCATTCGTACCATCAACAGAACAGGCTCTGCTAACGGTATACTGCGCCTTCCACAAAGCTGGCAACGGGTTCTACACAACGCTGTTGACGGCTTTGAGGGACAGTAACAGGTGCAAACACGTAACTCTTTTGTATCGGTTGTGAATAAATAGTTACCACTATTTAAGTTCCAACCCTCGTACATACCAGCCACTATTGGGTGTTCCAGCTTTCATGGCGGGAGGAGGTGGTAAGGGTTTTAAAATACTCTCATTAGGTTTTCATAAAATTTTTAACTTGCTATAAATCTGATTTATAAATTAAATAAAGTAAGGTTACTTCCTGCTTTATAAATCACCATTACTGTAGAACAGGTGGGCAGTTTGAAAATTTTAGTACTAACATAGACACAAAAGTGGGCAGTCGGTAAAAAAAGTTGACTACCGCTGATCTACATAATGATAAAAAAGAATAAAATCACAGCTAAAGGCTCAGTCTGCCAGCGGTTTCAGATGTGTTGTCATCACTACTGAATGCAACAGTAGGTACAGGTCGAGGTTTTACAGGAAGAGATGCCTTCAGTATTACAAATCAAACTAACTTCCATACACAATCATGTGCACCTGAATAAATTGTCTATATGAATGATTCCCCAGAAGATATAAAGCAGAATCTTACAGTGTCTGATGATTACAGAACAATTGTCTGTACGACTGATTGTGAGACAAAAAGAGGAACTTCAAACGGGAGCAATCACACATATTGAAACTGTAAATAACTATCTGGTACAAAACAATCTTGTTAAAACTCAGTCTTAAACAGCGGTCGTCAAACATTTTGCTCAAGAACCAATACTGACAAGTGCGGCATACGTGCTGCCGTTATTATTAATTGGTAATCTACCTACGAACGGCAATAGGATATCTACAGTTAAGGCGCAGTACGTTGTCCGTGGGCCGTGTGTACGGCTCGTTCACAGCCTGTACCATTCGGAACACTTCGTCTCGACTGTCCTCTGTTTCATATTGCTGATATCCCAAAGTCATGACACTGTATTGCCTGATGAAGTGTTATTGTATTGTCCGTGCGAGCGAATGATTAATAACAGTAACTGTACCTACATTTCAGTGCATTATGCAATATGAGACACGATAGCAAAAGTTTATCAAATGTTTTTGATGTAATTTTTCTTCTACTCGTCGCGTTGTATTACTTGCTCGAAATATGAACCGCTTTTGAAGACAACCATCTCTATAATGCGCATTCACGAATCCACGTTACTTCCACGTCAAAATTAGCAATGGATTGGTACGAGTCGCGCCTGTCTAAGTTGTCAGTACTGGAAGACAAACATTAAAACATTCCCACTCTCACAACCCCGCAGCGACCAGGCTGTTTACCCCCCTGCCCCTGGGGTAAGAAGCAAACCTCACTTAGCTCACGGCCGAATTCACCAGCGTCAGTTAAAATTAAGCGTAGCTCAAAATACTTTGGCGTCCGGAAAAGTAACACCTCTTGAAGCTTTTTGAATAAAACATAAGTTATTAACATTCTACATCTTGATTCTTCATGTCAACATAGTTATTTCTCAACAGTCACCGCCGGCCGGTGTGGCCGGGCGGTTCAAGGCGCTTCAGTCTGGAACCGCGTGACCGCTACGGTCGCAGGCTCGAATCTTGCCTCGGACATGGATGTGTGTAATGTCCTTAGATTAGTTAGGTTTAAGTAGCTCTAGGTTGTAGGGGACTGATGACCTCAGATGTTAAGTCCCATAGTGCTCAGAGCCATTTGACCCATTTTATCAACAGTAAACAATTCATCACTATCAAAGTGAAGTCCTCAAAGATCTTCCTAAAGTTTTGGAAACAGATGAAAGTCGGATGGGCGACGACGGGACTGTATCGCGCATGATAAATAACAGCGAACCGAAGGCGTCGGATGTTGCAGATGTCGGTCGCGTCGCTCGTGTGTGGTCTGGTACTCCTGTATGAAGGATGTGTGGATGAATTCTAATATGCGAAACTCTACTACAGCACGCTGTTTCTCACGCGCCGACATAGTTAATGTTACATACCGCCATGTTTCACGCTACAATTCGGAGCCCTTTAGCGGCAGAGGGCTGTAAATACACTGACGGAGAAACAATTGCAACACCAAGAAGCAGTTGTGAGATATAAACGAAAGTTGTTAGGCGTGTTTCTACACCTGATAGATGACGTCTAACCAAATTTCGCGCCAGTCGCATAACAGTGGCGCTAGCAGCGCCACTATGAAGATGCAAATCAGGTTTGCCTTAAATACACGCTGTAATGGTTGTGAGAGTTCTTACCTTTGAGACTGAGTTGATGTTAGTGAAGAATGCTTTTTTAAGGCGACAAAGACGCCATTATCAACACTTCACTAAATGTGAACGAGGTCGTGTAACAGCGGTACGAGAAGCTAAGCTGTATGTAACATCTGTGATATTGCAGAAAGAATTGGCAGGAATGTAGCTACTGTAAATGATTACTGACAGCGTTGGTCACGAGAATGTACCTTTCCAAGAGAACCGGGCTCCGGACCGCCACGTGGCACTGCCGTGAGGGAGGACAATCGTGTTCGGCGTATGGCTTTGGAGTATCGCACTGCATTTGCAGCAACATTTTGAGCACCAGCAGGCACCAGTGACACAAAGAACTGTTACAAATCAGTTGTTTCCAAGGATAGTTTCGAGCCAGACGCACTGTAGCGTACATTCCATTAACCCGAAACCACCGCCATTTGCGACTTCATTGGTTTCAAGCGAGGATCATTGGAGGGCAGTGTGGAAGTTTGTTGTGTTTTCTGACGAAAACCAGTTCTGCGTCGGTTCCAGAGATGACAATGTGTTGGTTACAAGGAGGCCAGTTGAGGGCCTGCAACAGGCCTGTCCTCGTGCTAGGCACACTGGACCTACACTTCGAGTTATGGGCTGGCATGCGATTTCGTACCTCACGCACCCTGAAAGCAGATCTGTTCGTTAGTCTGGTGATTCGACCTGTTGTGCTGCCATTCACGAAAAGCATTCCAAGGAGTGTTTCCAACTACATAATGATCGCCCACGTACCGCTGTTGTACCCCAGCATGCTCTACATTGTGTCAACATGTTGCCTTGGCCTTCTCGATCACCACATATGTTTGCAGTCGAGCGCATGTAGGACATCATTGGGCGACAACTCCAGCGTCGTCCATAAACAGCATTAACCCACAAACTGACATCTGGCATCTGTACAACACAATGCACGCACGTCTGCATGCTTGTGTTGAACAGTCTGGTGATTACATCAGTTATTAATGTATCAGCGTTTCACCTTTGCAATGGCATATCTCGCGCTTACGTTAACCTGTAAACTTGAAACATTAATCACTTAAATATGTTACCTAGACAAATGTATTCCTGAAATTTCGTACCCTACATTGATTATCTTTTGGTGTTGCGTTTTTTTTCAGTCAGTGTATGTAGACACGAAGAATAACGATACACAACTTTAACAACATACGCTTTATCTAAAAATGTTTAAGAATTGCTCGAACAGTCCACGGGTATACTGCCGGTTCATAGTGTCCAACGGGCACAATATTTCGGCGATCAGACATGTCGCAATCGTCAGGTGCGCTGACGACCTGAGCAACAAATACGCCGGGAGAAACTGAAGAATCAAATGTTTACGAATATTCAGATAAAAAATTCTGAATAGTTACTTTTCAGCACTCCTGTCTCTGTAACTATTTTTGTTTGTTAATAAGCACGAAAACTACACCCTTTAAGAGGCTCTTAACGTTAATTGATGTTTTTTGGATTCGGCTGTTATTTGCTAGATACCGGTACAAGTTATAAAATACGCCTGAGAACAAACGGTAGACCGGACGAATACTCGACTTGGGGCCGCTGTTAGACGACCACAGGTGTATAACAATGTAGGAAGTGTTCCTAACCAAACAGAGAAATTTATAACGTAAATATTAAATTAAATAGAGGGGTAGCTATAGAAATAAGCATCACAAAAATTGTATGAACCATTATAGATGGGCATTTGACGTCATTGGAGCACATAGATGTACTGAGTAAAAAGATAAAACACACCGGTTTTTTTCATGCAAAAAGAGCCAACGTTGAGGATTAAAAAACTCTCTACACAATATGTTATGGACTTGTGTTAAGCGCTGCCAGGTCAAAGAACAGAAAAGCTGGATCCGGCGTTATAAGTAACTGGACACTTTGTCCTATAAATCGGTCTACCTATTTTAAATAGAAATACAACCATTTGGGTATTTTCAATATAATCAGTAACAGACTGTTTTATGCGATATGAAACTTAAACGTGCATAAACAAGACAAAACAAAAAAATTAATAAACAGCCTTATGACGTGACAGATATGATAGAAAGTGCACAGTCCCGTTAATTGTTTAGTTTTTCTTCCCGTGTCAAAAAAAACCAAAAGTTTTTCAATAACCAAAATAAACAATTATCTATTCTTCTGGAGAAGGCGTCGCGCAGATTAACTCTCGTTCGCATATGGGTTTCACACACTCACACACACACACACACACACACACACACACACACACACACACACACACACACCACGGGTCGTAGAAGCGACGTGCGAGTGTGTCGGGGCATCGGCTGATAGAACATTCTACTTCGCCTCGATCGCTCTGCTGATAGAGTCGTCACAATGTGTGTTTTGTGCGTTTAGCCTACAAAGAAAAACATAGACACAGACATAAGAATAGCATTCGTTGGCGTATATATATATATATACCCTTATGGTACATTTCTTTATCATTCCTATACTTGAAACTTCCTGGCAGATTAAAACTGTGTGCCGGACCGAGACTCGAACTCGGGACCTTTGCCTTTCGCGGGCAAGTGCTCTACCAACTGAGCTACCCAAGCACGACGTACGGCCCGTCCTCACAGCTTTACTTCCGCCAGTACCTCGCCTCCTACCTTCCAAACTTTACAGAAGCTCTAAGCCATGTCTCCGCAATATCCTTTCTTTCAGGAGTCCTAGTTCTGCAAGGTTCGCACGAGAGCTTCTGTAAAGTTTGGAAGGTAGGAGGCGCGGTACTGGCGGAAGTACAGCTGTGAGGAAGGGCCGTGAGACGTTCTTCGGTAGCTCAGTTGGTAGAGCACTTGCCCGCGGAAGGCAAAGGTCCCGACTTCGGGTCTCGGCCCGGCACACAGTTTTAATCTGCCAGGAAGTTTCATATCAGCGCACACTCCGCTGCAGAGTGAAAATCTCATTCTGGATTCCTATACCTATTCCCAGTGATTACGTTATTAGTTTGGAATTGGCCTTGATTGTGCGATCTCTACATCATCGCTAAAAAGCCTAATAAAAGCCGGACAGGCTAGATTGTATATATTTTGACGGACACGGTCCTAAATAGCCAGACATGTGTGATTAAAGCCAGACACCTGGTGACCCTATTTGTGTTCCCATATATGTCCTACTATATATAGTAATAATGTACCACTGTATATATATCACAATATTATGGCTGTGAGAGTGGGGAAGGTCACCTAAGTAAAGATGTACATTCTTTGACGTAAAACCTGGCCGGTGGCCTGCGCCATAAAGTCTGCACAGACCGCGACAGCCGGCCGGTGTGGCCGAGCGGTTCTAGGCGCTACAATCTGGAACCGCGCGACCGCTACAGTCGCAGGTTCGAATCCTGCCTCGGGGATGGATGTGTGTGATGTCCTTAGGTTGGTTAGGTTCAAGTAGTTCTAAGTTCTAGGGGACTGATGACCTCAGCAGTTAAGTCCCATAGTGCTCAGAGCCATTTGAACCATTTTCAGACCGCGACATGTGACAGATAAACATGGCTACGCTGATAATACCCTGTAAATCCGACTATCTGCACAAACTGGCAGCAGTGTAGATTGCGGCAGTTCCTGAAGGAAGTCTTGTTTTCTGTTCGAGCTCTCACGCTACATCTACGTACAACTGTGTTCTAGTGGTAAGCCGAACGTTGTCTCAAAGCAAAGTATGGCAGTGTAGATTGCGGCAGTTCCTGGAGGAAGTTTGTTTTCTGTTGAGCTCTCACGATACATCTACGTACACCTGTGTTCTAGTGGTAAGCCGAACGTTGTCTCAAAGCAAAGTATGGGAGTCGAAACCGCTCTCGTTGCCTAATTTTTTATAGTACACTTCATCTGAATGTTAAAGTTCTGAGTGTAATAGAGACATAGGTACGATGTATTTTTCTTTCTGACACACCGTCCGCAGCTCGTGGTCATGAGATGGCGTTCTCGCTTCCCACGCCTGGGTTCCCGGGTTCGGTTCCCGCAGGGGTCAGGGATTTTCTCTGCCTCGTGATGAGTGGGCGTTGTGTGATGTCCTTAGGTTAGTTAGGTTTAAGTAGTTCTAAATTCTAGGGGACTGATGACCATAGATGATAAGTCCCATAGTGCTCAGAGCCATTTTCCGACATACCGGTAATACCAGTTCCGTCCAAGAATATTTTTGCGACAGGTTTCCACGCAGACTCTCTGCCCGTTAACACAACATGCGCCAGAGATCTTTGGGAACCATTTGCTGGAAACTCAGCGACAGTGGCGTCTGCGCTGCGCTACCTCGCACCTTGTTTCAAGTGTCAGCTACCGGTCATCATTCTATGTTGTTGAGCGATGCTCCACAGAAAATGACTACGATTTGCATTTGATAACAACGGAGACAGATCACATCTTCTAATATGATGAGTAGTGTTTACACTAGTATACAAGAAACGAGTGTGCCTCAAAATTAGTTTTGTATTTTGTAATCTGATCAAAATACTCACTACGTTGCTTACTGTTATTAGTAATGTTTTATATCTCGCTTCTTTCTTTAGAAGCAATTCCACATGCAATTTTGTCCTAAGGAATCCGTATGTTTCAGTCAAGCCAGTGCGGTGTAATAAGTTTCACTGTCGTTATCTGATTTGCTACGGTAAATGTATGCCATAAACTCTGTGAATGCCTTGGGGCTCATGCTCTATAGCAGGGGTTCCCAACAAAATTTTCTCGAGGACCCCCCCCCCCCCCCCCCCCATCGAGCATTATTGGTACCTTGTCATATCACAGTATCAAGTACCTAAAAAAGGCCAAATTAAGAGTATTTTTTTGCGTTTTCTATGTGTCAGTTGGCTCTAGGAAGACGCTAGACGCAGAGGTTAGCGATCGCTAAAGCTCTGCTCACGCAGGAAGCGGCCGAAACAAAAAAATCTGTTATCATAAGAGATATATTTAATATATTTTTTATTGTAATAGCATCTTGCTGACCCCCTCTGGGATAGCTCGCGGACGCCTGGGGGTCCGCGGACCACCTGTTGGGAACCACTGCTCTATAACAATGCGAGCACAATGCACGTTGTGTGATGTCTTTAGGTTAGTTAGGTTTAAGTAGTTCTAAGTTCTAGGGGACTGATGACCATAGATGTTAAGTCCCATAGTGCTCAGAGCCATTTGAACCATTTGAACAATGCACGTTTTGAGATCTACATATGAATTCATGGAGAGCTTAACGCTGATCGAAACTGATTTTTTAAATGTTCAATTAGATTTAAATCAAAAAAATTGCCCAGTTTTGAAGCTACCCAGAGTGGAAGAAAGTTGCTAATGCCAGTGTCAGCGAATCTCTACAGGGGCGCCTAACTGCTGTTACAGAGATTTATTACAACGAATCTATATTAATCAGAATGTTCACTTTATAACTATTCTCCTGGCGTATGGTTTTTACGTGACGAACAAAACCCGTGTTCGTATCGGTAACGATAGAGTCCAACCTCTTCAGAGACGTTTGTATAATGAAACAGCTTGATATTTGCAAATCAGAAATCTATGACCATTAAACCAAAACGGGCCGAAAACCCCGCCCGGAGTCTTCGGATTGTTGACACCAACGCGTTATTCGTCATTATTACTTTTGGAATCAAAATAAAACAAAAGGATTAACACACACACACACACACACACACACACACAGAGAGAGAGAGAGAGAGAGAGAGAGAGAGAGAGAGAGAGGGAGAGGGAGAGGGAGAGGGAGAGAGAGAGAGAGAGAGAGAGAGAGAGAGAGAGAGAGATATTGACAATAAGAATGGACAGTGAATAAGAATACGTACTCCATCCGTTGACTTTGAAAAAAGGTTCATTTTAAAAAAGTCTTCATTTTTGTATTATTTATCGATCTATTGTATGTGTCTGTGCCATCAACACAAGTGTAGTTTCGTAATGTCTTGGCACACAATTTACAGAATCAACGAAGTCACATTTGTATATATTTGTTTTAAAAATCTGTTTTTCGTTATGAGTATCATCCTTACGTAATGTTTGATGAAAAGAAAGTTTTCATAAATATGTGTTTCTCGTTTCGTCGAACAAAACCATGTATTGTCACTTTGTCGAAGCAATCCTCGTCGGTAGTGATGAAATTGTTGAGATGCGCGAACGGCGAGTCGTCCGTACGTGGCGGCAGCAGTGTAAGCGGCAGCACGCCGCATGGGGCGACGGTTCGATGACGTGCTTTGACGTCAGCGGTGACAGCCGAAGATAGGTTGTCGCACGGCGCCCGTCAGCTGTGCGGTCTAGAACGCCAGGTCGCCGCTACGCCTCGCGCACGACATGCAAATATTTCGCCGAGCATCAGTTCATTTACGTAACGAGACAAATACACATATAGGAGGGGCTGAAAGGAAACGTAACTAGTCTTCATTCGCTCCTGACTCACATGTGTAAACTGTTTATGTCTCCGATAAACAGGTATTTGAACGTACGAGATCCCGTCCTTCAAATAAGGTTTCGGCTTTTATCAAGACTTATTCCATTTTTCCTTATTAATTAATGATTTTGTTTCGTGTTTACAAACTTTGCACTGCACTATTTCACTATGGTGAGCGTTCGGTGCGAGTACATCGCCGTGGTACCTTTTAAGGTTCGTATGTTGGCACTTGCGTCGCCTGTAGCGTTCGACTGTTGGCTCGGAATCCGCCGCTCGCTGTCAGACAAGTATTGCGCCTTAGCACAGTCCACATTGGATTATCCATCCATAGGACGTCTGTTTTGTTCGTGACTTTAATACTATTTATGACAGTAATCATTGCATAATACATTACACTTTTATCACAGTTTCACCATGTACGCTGGAAATTTTTAAACTATACTAGATACTGACAGGTTTCAGATAGATTGTATAATGGTAAGACAGAGATTTAGGAACCAGGTTTTAAATTGTAAAACATTTCCAGGGGCAGATGTGGACTCTGACCACAATCTATTGGTTATGAACTGTAGATTAAAATTGAAGAAAGTGCAAAAAGGTGGGAATTTAAGGAGATGGGACCTGGATAAACTGAAAGAACCAGAGGTTGTACAGAGTTTCAGGGAGAGCATAAAGGAACAATTGACAGGAATGGGGGAAAGAAATACAGTAGAAGAAGAATGGGTAGCTTTGAGGGATGAAGTAGTGAAGGCAGCAGAGGATCAAGTAGGTAAAAAGACGAGGGCACTAGAAATCCTTGGGTAACAGAAGAAATATTGAATTTAATTGATGAAAGGAGAAAATATAAAAATGCAGTAAATGAAGCGGGCAAAAAGGAATACAAACGTCTCAAAAATTAGATCAACATGGAAGTGCAAAATGGCTAAGCAGGGATGGCTAGAGGACAAATGTAAGGATGTAGAGGCTTATCTCACGAGGGGTAAGACAGATACTGCCTACAGGAAAATTAAAGAGACATTTGGAGAAAAGAGAACCTCTTATATGAATATCAAGAGCTCAGATGGAAACCCAGTTCTAAGCAAAGAAGGGAAAGCAGAAAGGTGGAAGGAGTGTATAGAGGGTCTACACAAGGGCGATGTTCTTGAGGACAATATTATGGGAATGAAAGAGGATGTAGACGAAGATGAAATGGGAGATACGGTACTGCGTGAAGAGTTTGACAGAGCACTGAAAGACCTGAGTCGAAACACGGCCCCGGGAGTAGACAACATTCCATTAGAACTACTGACAGCCTTGGGAGAGCCAGTCCTAACAAAACTCTACCATCTGGTGAGCAAGATATACGAGACAGGCGAAATACCCTCAGACTCCAAGAAGAATATAATAATTCCAATCCCAAAGAAAGCAGGTGTTGACAGATGCGAAAATTACCGAACTATCAGTTTAATAAGTCACGGCTCCAAAATACTAACGCGAATTTTTTACAGACGAATGGAAAAATTAGTAGAAGCCGACCTTGGGGAAGATCAGTTTGGATTCCGTAGAAATATTGGAACACGTGAGGCAATATTGACCCTACGACTTACCTTAGAAGCTAGATTAAGAAAAGGCAAACCTACGTTTCTAGCATATGTAGACTTAGAGAAAGCTTTCGACAATGTTGGGAATACTCTCTTTCAAATTCTGAAGGTGGCAGGGGTAAAATACAGGGAGCGAAAGGCTATTTACAATTTGTACAGAAAGCAGATGGCAGATATAACAGTCGAGGGCCATGAAAGGGAAGCAGTGGTCGGGAAGGGAGTGAGACAGGGTTGTAACCTCTCCTCGATGTTATTCAATCTATATATTGAGCAAGCATTAAAGGAAACAAAAGAAAAATTCGAACTAGGTATTAAAATCCATGGAGTAGAAATTAAAACTTTGAGGTTCGCCGATGACGTTGTAATTCTGTCAGAGACAGCAAAGGACTTGGAAGAGCAGTTGAACGGAGGATATAAAAGAACATCAACAAAAGCAAAACGAGGATAATGGAATGTAGTCGAATTAAGTCGGGTGATGCTGAGGGAATTAGATTAGGAAATAAGGCACTTAAAGTAGTAAAGGAGTTTTGCTATTTGGGGAGCAAAATAACTGATTATGGTCGAAGTAGAGAGGATATAAAATGTAGACTGGCAATGGCAAGGAAAGCGTTTCTGAAGAAGAGAAATTTGTTAACATCGAGTATAGATTTAAGTGTCAGGAAGTCGTTTCTGAAAGTATTTGTATGGAGTGTAGCCATGTATGAAAGTGAAACAGGGTCGATAAATAGTTTGGACAAGAAGAGAATAGAAGCTTTCGAAATGTGGTGCTACAGAAGAATGCTGAAGATTAGATGGGTAGATCACATAACTAATGAGGAGGTATTGAATAGGATTGGGGAGAAGAGACGTTTGTGGCACAACTTGAGTAGAAGAAGGGATCGGTTGCTAGGACATGTTCTGAGGCATCAAGGGATCACTAATTCAGCTTTGGAGGGCAGCGGGGAGGGTAAAAATGGTAGAGGGAGACCAGGAGATGAGTACACTAAGCAGATTCAGAAGGATGTAGGTTGCAGTAAGTACTGGGAGATGAAGAAGCTTACACAGGACAGAGTAGCATGGAGAGCTGCATCAAACCAGTCTCAGGACTGAAGACCATAACAACAACAACACTAGTTTACTGTACATATTCGACAGTCGTCAACTGCGAAATACAGTTCGTTTTCGCTGTGCTTTTACAGAGTCTTTCAGTTCACTTTTATATTAATTCCAACTCGTAAATCACTTTATCCTCACATCACTGATTGAGTGTCCGCATAGTTTTACACAGAGCTTGGAAATTATAAGCACATAATGCTCTATTTACAAAAGAAGAATCCATCTTTAATCTTAGTTTCTCATTCCACATATAACATAAATCAGTGCCTTTTGTTGTTGAAGTTATTTAAGCAGTGTTTGTAATAGCTAGCACATCTTATTTAGAAAGTCTGGCCAACTCGTCTTTCTGGACTCGAGAGGTCAGTAAATTTATATATCTGACATCAGTAAATGATTCAAATGTCTCTAAGCACTATGGTACTTAACATCTGATGTCATCAGTGCCCTAGAACTTAGAACTACTTAAACCTAACTAACCTAAGGACATCACACATATCCAGACCCGAGACAGGATTCGAACCTGCGACCGCAGCAGCAGTGCGATTCCTGAATGAAGCGCCTAGAACCGCTCGGCAACAACGGCCGGCTTGACATCAGTAAACATTCAACTCTGATTCAAATTCATTTCGATTATTGCAGTTGCCTTGCATGAGAGGGTACGACTGCAAGCACTTCTAGGCTGATATTTAATAATCTGCCCTAACATCCGTTTTTTCTTTCTCTTTAACATGACAAGTTTTATCATTGCAGTAGACCTACTTTTTTTCAGCAAATCGCGATTGGAATAGACTCCAGGCAACCATGCAAAATGCCTAGTAAAATTTTGTGCCATGAGCCACAAATCTGATTCATTAACTATATATAACCTTGTCCAGAGGCATACCTGCAGATACATACATCCCATTCAAACAAATAGCTTACAGATATACACACTTATATACTACTGCATATATACAAATGCATGAAAATGAAATGCAAAGGCATATGAATTGAAAATCAAATCCTCTAACTACACTTAAACTATAACTTATAAACTACTAACTGCTTACAATTCAGTTGGGTTTTGCACTCAGTTAAGTATCAGTTTCTTCATTCAGAAATATGAACAGCTTTAAGTCTTTAGGAAGGTACAACCCTCGCACCTTCTTGTCTCCGGGTGTGCTAATAGGTAGCAACCGTCATGTGGTACGTTAATTATTAGGTGTGGCCCAGTATATAAAAGTTGCCACTTTTTATTTATTCTTTTAATATTAGAAGCCTTGGGCTGGTTTTTCAACATAACCAAGTCTCCTGTTTTGTAGGTATATATTCTATTCAGATTGCTATCAAACTTCGCTTTCCTGATCTCGGCATGGTGTTGCAGTGACAGCAAGGCTTATAGTAACCTCGGCTCTCTAGATACTGGCCTTGGAATTCGCGGCAGAGGCTTCAATCATTCATCGTCAGGTGCATTTATCATGACAATTTCACAGGGTGTGTATCCTGTTGGCTCATGAGGTACATTTTTGTGCATCTTTTCAAAGATGGGTACAAGTTCCACCCACTTAGTCTTTGGTTAGCAGCATAGGTTCTGACGAATCTATTTATTCACGGAAACATTGTGCTATGGGGTTCGCGCTAGGATTAAAATATGATACTGATATATGTCTAATCGCTTGGTCCCTTAGAAACTGCTTCCAGCATTGACTTTTAAAGTAACTGGCATTATCCGTCAAAAGAGTTTTCGCTTTTTCGACACTCGGGATATAATCGGTCACGAGTTTTCTGATAATTGTCTTAGAGGTTGAGCTATGTGTTTATATATTTTGAAAAGATATCAAAATCTGCAATGATATATTTTACACCGCCTCTAGTTATTGGCAAATTTCCCGTTACATCCACGGTTGTAGTCTGTATAGCTTCTGCCGGAATGATTGGATGCAGCTCATTTTTAGTACTATGTGTATTAGGTTTTGTCTTCTGACAGATAACGCATGACCTCACAAGTTCCTTGACCTTCCTATATCGATTAGGTAAATAGCAATACCTGGTTAGTATAGCAGTGCATTTTTTACCGCCAAAGTGTCCCCAATAATCATGGGTGTACCATGTTAAATTGTTTATTGGTTTTTTAGGTTTTGCAGATTCACCAGTTCTCGGAAGCTTCATGCATTATGTGTTATAAAAGGTCATTGTGCATCTTAAAAAGTTTGCTAAATTCTCCATCTGGATTATTCCTCAACGAGCTAATTATTTTTTCCCAGATCGGGTCAGCTCATTGCATTTCTTTGATTTCTCGGTACATACGTAAGTATTTTGTCTTCTGTTGGAGTCTTAACAATAAACTTTTGAATTCAGTTGATTGTTAAACCAATCCCGCAAACTCGGGTAATCCCTGTGGTAACCTATATAATGCATCGGCAACAACATTATCCGTGCCTATGACAAGCCTAATTTGGAAACCATAATCCTGGACTGCCAAAACCCACTTCCTAAGACGTTTATAAAGCAACCTGCACATAAGTACAAAGCTAAGTGCCCGGTGGTCACAAAATATCATTGTTCTTTTGTCATAGACGTAATAGTGGTATTTCTTTAATGCCCATACCACTGCGAGCGCTTCCAGTTTCGTAGTGGAGTAGATATTCTCACACGAATTCAAGACTCGACTTGCGAATCTAATTATTTTTATCTCTGTCTCTTGTACTGTGTTGTCTGCTTGAAACAGACAGGCGCCTAACCTGGAAAAAGGAAGCATCCGTCGCGATATAAAAATCCTGCAACATGTTAGGATGAGGGAGTATTTCAGCATTTACCAGTGTCTCTTTAATGATTATGTGCTCTTTTACATGCATCTGTGAACACCCATGGTCGTTTTTTCCCAACAGACTTAACACATCCTAATTATTTAACAACTGAGCAGGGACAAAACGCCTATAAAATGATACCATTCCTATAAACGCTTTTAATTGCTTCCTGTTGTTGGGATAAGGCATCTCGTTTGTGGCACGTAATTTCTTCGGTTTAGGTAAGATACCCACCAGACAAATATGGTGCCCTAAAAATTTAATTTCTTATCGCCCAAATTTGGATTTCGTGAGATTGGCGGTAAAACCTACCTCAGAGAACCTTTCTAAGACACGGTGTAATGTTTCCAAGTTTTCTGCCCATAGTTCTGATGCTACCAAAATGTCGTCTACATAGACAGTCACCTTTTCCAAAAGGTCAGCCTCTAATACATTGTCACGTGCCATAATAAATACACTTGTACTGACGTTCAGCCCAAATGGCAAAACTCTAAATTGGTAGCTCCGAATGGGAAATATAAAGGCGGTATATTTCCTAGAGCCTGGTTTTAAGAGAACATGTCGAAGCTTGTCAAGTATTTTGACGCCTGGATTTGCTCCTCAGTGTTTTCAGGTCTCGGCCGTACGGGTAAAATTACACTCCTGGAAATGGAAAAAAGAACACATTGACACCGGTGTGTCAGACCCACCATACTTGCTCCGGACAGTGCGAGAGTGCTGTACGAGCAATGATCACACGCACGGCACAGCGGACACACCAGGAACCGCGGTGTTGGCCGTCGAATGGCGCATTTGTGCACCGCCGCCGTCGGTGTCAGCCAGTTTGCCGTGGCATACGGAGCTCCATCGCAGTCTTTAACACTGGTAGCATGCCGCGACAGCGTGGACGTGAACCGTATGTGCAGTTGACGGACTTTGAGCGAGGGCGTATAGTGGGCATGCGGGAGGCCGGGTGGACGTACCTCCGAATTGCTCAACACGTGGGGCGTGAGGTCTCCACAGTACATCGATGTTGTCGCCAGTGGTCGGCGGAAGGTGCACGTGCCCGTCGACCTGGGACCGGACCGCAGCGACGCACGGATGCACGCCAAGACCGTAGGCTCCTACGCAGTGCCGTAGGGGACCGCACCGCCACTTCCCAGCAAATTAGTGACACTGTTGCTCCTGGGGTATCGGCGAGGACCATTCGCAACCGTCTCCATGAAGCTGGGCTACGGTCCCGCACACCGTTAGGCCGTCTTCCGCTCACGCCCCAACATCGTGCAGCCCGCCTCCAGTGGTGTCGCGACAGGCGTGAATGGAGGGACGAATGGAGACGTGTCGTCTTCAGCGATGAGAGTCGCTTCTGCCTTGGTGCCAATGATGGTCGTATGCGTGTTTGGCGCCGTGCAGGTGAGCGCCACAATCAGGACTGCATGCGACCGAGGCACACAGGGCCAACACCCGGTATCATGGTGTGGGGAGCGATCTCCTACACTGGCCGTACACCACTGGTGATCGTCGAGGGGACACTGAATAGTGCACGGTACATCCAAACCGTCATCGAACCCATCGTTCTACCATTCCTAGACCGGCAAGGGAACTTGCTGTTCCAACAGGACAGTGCACGTCCGCATGTATCCCGTGCCACCCAACGTGCTCTAGAAGGTGTAAGTCAACTACCCTGGCCAGCAAGATCTCCGGATCTGTCCCCCATTGAGCATGTTTGGGACTGGATGAAGCGTCGTCTCACGCGGTCTGCACGTCCAGCACGAACGCTGGTCCAACTGAGGCGCCAGGTGGAAATGTCATGGCAAGCCGTTCCACAGGACTACATCCAGCATCTCTACGATCGTCTCCATGGGAGAATAGCAGCCTGCATTGCTGCGAAAAGTGGATATACACTGTACTAGTGCCGACATTGTGCATGCTCTGTTGCCTGTGTCTATGTGCCTGTGGTTCTGTCAGTGTGATCATGTGATGTATCTGACCCCAGGAATGTGTCAATAAAGTTTCCCCTTCCTGGGACAATGAATTCACGGTGTTCTTATTTCAATTTCCAGGAGTGTATATTGTTGAACCCCGCGCATCCAACACCAATCTGATACTGCCGTCTGTTTTTGTTATGGCTAGCAGCGGGCTGCTGCTATAAGATGACATTGACGGTAGAGATGGTTCGAACTCGTTCATTCCCGTGAACCACTTCATTCATTTCACTCTTTGCCGTGAAGCGTTCAAATGAAGTAGTTCATTCATGAAGTACGGAAGCCTGGAGAAGTTGCCCAGTTCGCCGCTCAGTCGCGGCTACGCTCGCTTCGCCTCGCACGTACAATAAAGCTTCGTAATTTGAGCAGTTCTCGGGTATCCGACCCGGCAGCGTCGTAATTTCTCCACAATATTTCGGCAGACGTACACGCAGCGTGTACGCCTGCCGAAATATTGTTCAAATTGGAAATACGCCGGGAAAACTACAGATCGCAAAGCTTCGTAATACTTCGTAATTTTACCAAAAAATGGCCGAACTATGCAGTAACGTGCACGCAACGTTTTACGATCTTACAACGTCTGAGTTAACTTAAATAGAGCATGGTCGAAGTGGACAAAGGAAAGATAAACAGAGAAGCCTGTCACATATAAAGAAGGTATTACATTTAATCTTGCTCAACATTTTTTCGTGAAGTGCCCAAAAAAGTCTTTATCTGCCAAGTGAAACCCTATTTGTTCTATTCATGGACTGAAAACTAGGGCTACCAACGAAATGCAGTCCAATTTTATGTTCCTTTTAAAATTTAATCCAAAATAGAATGAGTATGTTTACTACTGTCACAAAGTTTATAGCCTCGTGACGACTGGGTGTTGTGTGACGTCCTTAGGTTAGTTAGGTTTAAGTAGTTTTAAGTTCTAGGGGACTGATGACCATAGATGTTAAGTCCCATAGTGCTCAGAGCCATTTGAACCATTTTTTGAACAAAGTTTATATACCTACGTTAAGTAATTATTCAGAAGTTTTCCTGTAGATTTTATTTTTGTTGAGAATAATAATCCTCCAAATTCGAAACGTAAACTGTCACCTGTAGTCATTGGTACGATTTCAGGTAAAATCCCTCTTTATTTTATCCGGAAATCAGTTTTTGTGTCTGTTCACTCTTATACAATAGCTAGCAACTCGCGATTGCGTAAAAGTAGTGAAATTTGAGGTTTCTTCGCCGATTTAGGTGATGGGAAAGCAAAGTGCAACTGTTGTTCTAAGTGTATTTCATGTAAAGGAGGAAATACGTTTAATCTAGAGCGTCATGTTCGAATGCTGCATCCAACAGTGTCATTGTCAGTCAGGCGCTTAGCGCCCCCTGCTCCTGCATTTTCCGATATTTCTTGGACAAATAACCCGGACAATCAGGAGCCAACATCAGCAGTTGACAGAAGTGAACAGCAGTCGGTGCCAGAAAATAACAGTATCACTTCATTATCAGACAGCAGACATCAATATCACGGAACATTACCTATGTATTTTCCGAAACCTCTTTCGAACAAAAGATATCAGGAGATAGATTTCGCACTTCTGGAGACTGTTGGAAAGGACTATTTGCCCTTCAACATAGTGGAAAGCAAACATTTCCAAAGTTTGGTAGGCAAACTGAATGGTGCTTACAGAATGCCATTTCCAATACACTACTACAACAATAGTACGCCATGATGAAAGAAATTGTGAAAGTCAAAATTAATTCTGCGGAAGGGGTTGTGCTGACCATGGATGGGTGGACCTCAACCACAAATGAGAGCTATTTGTCGGTGAGAGCACACTACGTTAAAGACCTGGAGCTGGCGTCTTCCCTCCTAGAGTGCTTTAAATACGACGAAAGGCACACGTCAGAAAAACTCTCCGAAGAACTGCGACATGTCACAAGGGAATGGGGCATTCATGAAAAAGTCGTGTGTGTTGTTAGCGACAATGTTGCTAATATTGTGGCAGCTATAAGACTCACAGCCTGAAAACACATCCCCTGCTTTGCACACACACTCAATTTAATTGTTCAGAATGGGCTTCTGCACATTCAACCCATTCTGAATAAAGCAAAAAAATTGTTGAATTTTTTAAAAGAAGTTCGCAGGCCTGCACGAAACCGAAGAAAATGCAGGAACAGTTAAAGGAGCAAGTTCTGACACTAAAACAGAACACTGTTACAAGAAGGAATTCAACCTATGATATGCTGCGAAGAATAATCGAGGTTAAGAATTCCCTAATGACAGTTATCACTCTGAATTATCCGGATCTTCCAAATCTGACTGCAGAGGACATTGCAAGTGTAACACAAGCCTGTGACCTGTTGAAAGTTTTCAAAGACTGCACCGAGGAAATGTCAAGTGAAAATGTTGTCACTGCTTCTAAAGTTATACTCCTTAGTCGCTCGTTGAAAAAATGGTGTTGCAGGTTTGTTAATAACACTGAAATTCATGTGACGTGCAACAGATGGCCGAAAAGTTAGCTGAAGACCTAAAACGACGATTTAGAAATATAGAGGAAAATTCCATTTTCGCAGGAGCAACTTCATTGGATCCCCGGTTTAAATTACATGGTTTTTCTGATAAAAATTCTGCTGAGAAAGTGAAATTAAACCTGATCAGGCACTGAGAGAAATTTGTGACGAACACATCCACTGCTACTGCAACAATCTCAGTTCCAATCACTGAATCTACTTCTAGTCTCTGGCTCGAATTTGATGAAGTGTTTTCCAGGCTGCAGAGTAATCCACACCCGAGAGCTGCAATAGTAGAAGTGGACAAATATTTACAAGAGCCCCTGCTACAGAGGCCAGGCAATCCACTTCAGCGGTGGTCTGAACGGCTGTCAGTATACCCCTCGCTCTTTGAACTTGCAAAAATACGACTATGTATTGTTGCAACCTCCACGCCGTGTGAAAGAGTGTTCTCAAAGGCAGGACATCTTATAACTGACAGAAAAAATCACCTGACAGGAAAAAAAGTGGAACAAATCAAGTTTTTAAACGGAAATCTCAGAACATTCGCCAAATCCGTTGATGTTTATTCATAAATATATACGTATTTTTTTTAATTTAATTAGGACAATCCTCAAATTGTCATTTAGTGAAATTATTTCAATAACGTGTACAAGATACACATTCCCACATGAACGAATCTCTTTCAAGCGTGGATTCCACGCATGCTTCAGTTCCTGACTCACAAGGTAAGCATTTCATTTTCATGTTGGCTGTGCGTGCTCACAAAACCAGCCTCTTCGTTTGTATCTTTAATATTCATTTGTCTGCAAGCGCTGCCAACGGTAGGCTACCCGTAGACGCGAAGTATAACTGTTCAAATAGTCACGGGTAATGATGTCAGCACTGGAGGAAGCAGCTGACGCTGCCTTCCACTCGCCCCTAACCTCCAAACCCCTCCAAAACCTATCGTTCCCTACAAACACCGCGCGAACCGTCGACAGGCAGTAGAGGGAGGACTGAAGTGAAGGGAGAATGAGTGGCGTTGTGCCGATGTAGTGGGAGAGGGAGAGGGGAAGAGAGTGAGTTAACTAGAAAAAAGTGTGGAGTGTGCTATCTGTGAAGAGTTTGAAGTACCAGTTCATTGAAATTGAGTGGTTAGTTCACACTTCACTGGAGTGAAGCGTTCATTTGAACGACTCATTCACGAGCTCCCCATCACTAGTCGTGGTGGTTACTCTGCGCCACCTTAAGGGTGTGATCGTCAGAGTGCGCACTCAAGACAGAGTGGCCCAGGAGGAACCGTCCATGTACCACGTCATCGCAGAACGACGGCGCCGAGGCAGGACACTGATCCAAGCTATCACGACGCAAAACGGACGGCGCCTTGATACCAAGCGCGATACAGGAAACGCCCTTCTTGCTCACTACACTAGGCTGTACTCGGAACATGGCATCCCCAAAAGGTGATCGCCGAAGTCTCTCAACTCACTTACGGCATGATCTCTCCGACAGCGGCGGCGGATTTGACTGCAGATGTAACGGAGGAGGAAATCATTGAAGCAATACGGGCGGGGGCTGCTCATAAGTCCCCCGGACCTGATGGCCTTCCTCTGGAATTTTACCGGACATATGAGCAATTGCTGGTACCAGCATGGACTGATATTTGCCGCGATCTTATGTCTCCCACGACGCAGATCCCTGGGGCGTTCCTAGAAGGACTGATTGTGCCCATACACAAACCACGAGGCGGATCCAGGATCAGTGATTATCGCCCCTTGACCTTACTCAACAGTGACTTGAAGATTTTCACCCAGCTTCTCGCGGCATGCCTAAAGCTATCGGTACAATGTGTTGTATCGCAGGACCAGGCATCGTTAGATGGTGACCATAATATTCGCACTGCACTGTGCCGATATCGAGATATGATCACGCTAGCCAAAGCTCGCCAACTGCCAGGAGTTTTGGCCTCACTCGACTCTAGCGAGACCTTTGACAGAGCCGACCACACATTTTTGATGGAGGTACTGCGACACATGGGGTATCCGGACATCATAGTTAAGGCAATGATGCGTCTCCCACGCGGCGCGACGTCCAAGGTGTTACATAATGGCCGTCTCACGCTGCCGATACAGATCCAGCGATCGGTTTGACAAGGCTGCCCTCTTTCGGTGATATTCCCTCGTCTTGGAACCACTCCTCTGCGGCCTCCGACAACGCCTGACTGGGATGTCCCTTGGTGGACACACTGTTTGCTGCACTGCCTGTGCGGATGATCTGGTACTTCTTCGCAGTAATGACGATGTTCGTGCAGCACTGGCGGGGTGGCGACCTACGGCGCGGCATCGGGGAGCAAATTCAATCTCCACAAATCGCACGCCCTGTCTGTAGGCAGAGGTCTACCTGACGAGAGCGTCGCACCGCTACGAAACAGTGACACAATCCGCTGTCTTCACATTGAATTCACATCTGACATGAAGCGTTCAACAGCCCTTAACTACAGGCGTTTATTGAATCAGTTGAGAGCACGAACAAGTGACCACCGTCTTAGACATCTAGACCTCCTGCAACGGACGCGATATGCTAACGTCCATTTGGCGCCACGTATCCCCCATTTTGCACAGATACTCCCGATACCACCTACTCTGGTTCACCGCATGTTGGCGGTTTTGGGGTCCTTTATTAATACGGGCATGTTATTTAAGATTCGTTACGAGTCCCTAACCCTCCCGCCGGGGAGCAGAGGAGGTTTAGGCCTTTGTCATGTTCAGAACAGAGCGAAGCCCCCCTGTTTGTCAGCTGTCACCTGCACTTGTGGCGACGAAGCCTGATGTGCCTCACAAGTCTCTTACTGGAGGCCTTACGACCAACCTCACTCGCACCCCCTGTGATGATATCGGACATCCCAGCACCTATATTCTACGAGGGCAGTTCAATAAGTAATGCAACACTTTTTTTTTCTGAAACAGGGGTTGTTTTATTCAGCATTGAAATACACCAGGTTATTCCCCAATCTTTTAGCTACACAACACTATTTTTCAACGTAATCTCCATTCAATGCTACGGCCTTACGCCACATTGAAATGAGGGCCTCTATGCCTGCACGGTACCATTCCACTGGTCGATGTCGGAGCCAGCGTCGTACTGCATCAATAACTTCTTCATCATCCGTGTAGTGCCTCCCACGGATTGCGTCCTTCATTGGGCCAAACATATGGAAATCCGACGGTGCGAGATCGGGGCTGTAGGGTGCATGAGGAAGAACAGTCCACTGAAGTTTTGTGAGCTCCTCTCGGGTGCGAAGACGTGTGTGAGGTCTTGCGTTGTCATGAAGAAGGAGAAGTTCGTTCAGATTTTTGTGCCTACGAACACGCTGAAGTCGTTTCTTCAATTTCTGAAGAGTAGCACAATACACTTCAGAGTTGATCGTTTGACCATGGGGAAGGACATCGAACAGAATAACCCCTTCAGCGTCCCATAAGACTGTAACCATGACGTTACCGGCTGAGGGTATGGCTTTAAACTTTTTCTTGGTAGGGGAGTGGGTGTGGCGCCACTCCATTGATTGCCGTTTTGTTTCAGGTTCGAAGTGATGAACCCATGTTTCACCGCCTGTAACAATCTTTGACAAGAAATTGTCACCCTCAGCCACATGACGAGCAAGCAATTCCGCACAGATGGTTCTCCTTTGCTCTTTATGGTGTTCGGTTAGACAACGAGGGACCCAGCGGGAACAAACCTTTGAATATCCCAACTGGTGAACAATTGTGACAGCACTACCAACAGAGATGTCAAGTTGAGCACTGAGTTGTTTGATGGTGATCCGTCGATCATCTCGAACGAGTGTGATCGCACGCTCCGCCATTGCAGGAGTCACAGCTGTGCACGGCCGGCCCGCACGCGGGAGATCAGACAGTCTTGCTTGACCTTGCGGCGATGATGACACACGCTTTGCCCAACAACTCACCGTGCTTTTGTCCACTGCCAGATCACCGTAGACATTCTGCAAGCGCCTATGAATATCTGAGATGCCCTGGTTTTCCGCCAAAAGAAACTCGATCACTGCCCGTTGTTTGCAACACACATCCGTTACAGACGCCATTTTAACAGCTCCGTACAGCGCTGCCACCTGTCGGAAGTCAATGAAACTATACGAGACGAAGCGGGAATGTTTGAAAATATCCCACAAGAAATTTCCGGTTTTTTCAACCAAAATTGGCCGAGAAAAAAAATGTGTTGCATTACTTATTGAACTGCCCTCGTACATTAGCCAATTCTTCCTTGAATTAAGCTACATCCATACTGCACTACCACCCACACGCTTGATGATGACGAGTGCGATATATGCTGCCATGCAAATGAACAGGATGCCGAATGTGATTGAAAGCAAACCCCCCACTACAAAGTGGCGTGCAGTGTGGCAGGCAGTGAGTGCCACCACCCTTAATACTGACGTGCAATCTGCATGTACGTAACTGATAATGGGAAACAGTTGTACCAGTCCCACCTACATCACATCCACCTCGCCGATTCACCCTTGTGTGCCACATGCCAAGTGATTGACACGGATGAACATCGTTTCGAATGCGGGTCGGCAAAGGACGTTTGGTATTTGGTGCGTCAGATATTCGATTTTCTCACACGCACGACTCCTGACAGGATAACTACCCGATCACTTCTTTTCCCCGATGAGATGTAATTCCCAAGAGCAAAAACGAACGATTAGCGGCCACGCTGTTCACTACCTATTCGGTAATGGCGAAAAGACAGTACCCGATTTTTGGTATTACCTCAACGAACGACATTGTACGGTCATCAAGAACCCTAAATACAGGCAATATTTTTCTAATTTTCTTTGGAGCGCATTCCATAATCCGCCTCGCAGCTGGATTATCGATGACATGAGAAGATAAACATAGCACCTCTTTCCAGTCCCATTTTTTATGAGATTGAACAAACAACGGGAACAACACAGCAACGAGTCGACAGTCATCGAAAAATTCGCAGCAGGCTATAGTATGGAGCATTCTTAAGTCGTAACGGGACGACTTCCTATTATTCTGTTTATGTAGCTGAAGAGGAACGGCTTTCCGTTATCCATTTGTATAAAAATAAAATAAAACAAAAATAAAAAACAGAAAAACAAACCTTCCAAAATCCTTTCTCCTTTTTTCATTTTTGTTTTCAAAAAGAAAGGAAAAAAGAAAAAAGAGAAAGAGGGCTAAAAAAAGAGGGTTAGCTGCCATCTGTAATAAAAAAAAAAACTTAATTGATGGATCAACGACGAACTGAAACGGGTGTCTGGCGACGTCCGCCCCGAGCAGATACAACGAACGAAAACGAACAAAGTGAGATTAAAAAAAAAAAAGCATAATGTGTAGCATCACTGTCCTGTATAAAATTGCTGCTTGGGGTGATGGTTCGCATCTTGACATTAACAAATTTTTTTTCCTAACATTTGCGTTTTTATTAGGTTCTGGTACTTGATTATTAGTTTAATATAAGTATATACTATAGTATTTGATGTTATGTAAACGTAAGTCCACCTTTTTTTGAGGGGTGACTTTGTTCGATTGGCTTTATCTACAGGACATCTTGCGCTACTTGTATGAAGACATTTTGCTCCTTTTTCTTTTACTATTCGTAATTCATATGTTGCAAAGATTCTGCTACTGGTATGAACAGTAATCAAGCAAGACTGACCTTAGGGATTTACTAAAATGTGGAAATGATGAAATAATGTTTATCTTTTGCGGAGAAGTATTCCAAATTTGTACCGCACTGTTTGTAATGGAACTTTAATATGCCTGTGCCCATATTGACTGGACATGGTACTTTCCTTTTCGTGAACGATGGAGGAAATGTGCGTTTTAATAGAGCTAACGTGGGAATTTTACGCGTGCCTGTTGAGTAAACAGTGTGATTTATGAGCTAGAAACATCCCTCAAGTGCCACAGGAGTGCGTTGCGATCGTGTATACCACGTTGGAGCCTACATACCGTATGCACAAGTCGCATCGTTCCTGAGCGTTCAGCAACACGTTGAACTTGGCATGCTCAACGTTAACGTTCGACAGCATGGTACATGTGCCGACGGCTTAAGTACGCACAGGCCCAAGTGTGCGAACTGTGGCGGCCTACACGTGGCGAATTACTGCGGCTGCGACGTTATAAAGGCCGCAGTTGCTTGCCAACGTGGGCAGCAAACGAAGACTGCCGACCGCTCTCTTCGCCGTCCGCACCCAGGCGCACAGGTGGCGAGGACGACGCCAGCAACCGATGCAGCCACCGCCACCACTGAAGGGGGCAACAGAAGACGACGCGATCGCGCCGGCAAGCGTGCTCGAAAGGGTACACCAGAAGATTTACGCGGTGATATCCCCCTCCCCAGGGAGAAAACGCGCAAAGAAGATACCACCTCGTCAGGAGGCAGCAGGAGTGGCAACATCCCAGCTGTCACCCGGAATCCAGCTGCACCCAGCCACAGCACAGCAACCGCTGTGCAAGAAGGAGAGCTGTCTGCAGTCGTCTCCACACTCTCTAAAGTAATCTTACCTAACCGATATACTGCAGAGTTGTCGAGGCAGTGTTGACCGCCATGCCGGCGGCTACCCAACAGCTGTCAGAGAAAAGCGCTCCCAACGCCGTCCGCGCCGGGAGCAGTGAGTCCGACCTGTCATGGGCCCCACAATTGGCTGCACTGCAGAGAACAAAGAAGGGCTAGGGAAGAAATATCTACACAAACCACATAAGTCAAGGAGGCCAAGTACGTACAGCCTACCAGCCTACCTAGGGGTCGGCGGAACCCCTGATGAAGCCCGTCTCGTTCGTTCCCTGGCAAGAGACACCACACAGAGAGTTATGATCCTCCACTTACTTTCAACAGTTACAAGCTCAATTACAGTAGTAGTGAAAAAAAAAGTGATAAGATATGGCTTTTGCAGCAAAACTAAACAGTTTTTAATGATGCTGAGCAACAGTCATACAATAACATCGAAAATAACACAGCGCCATTTGACTGTATTGTTGTTTATTTAATTATGGCCCAGGTCGTAGTTAAATAAACAACACAGGCCAGAGTGTGCGAACTGTGGCGGCCTACACGTGGCGAATTAACGCGGACGACGTTATAAAGGCCGCAGTTGCTTGCCAACGTGGGCCAGGTCGTAGTTAAATAAACAACAATACAGTCAAATGGCGGTCTGTTCATTTAAAAATTTGAAAACTGGAACTGATTTAATAAGCACTTCACATCTATGCGGACAATGCATTACCACAGTAAACACTGTCTGATTGCCATTATCATAACTGAGGTAGATAGCTTGCAGGAAAAGATGAGATTAGGATTGGTTTACCATCTGTCCCGACATATTGGGACCATCACCGTTATGGACCTTCTTGTCCCGATATCCCGACAAGATCCAGTTTGTTCCCGAGTATTGAAGTAACGCCATCTGTTAGCGCAACATCTAAATGCAACCTCAGTTAGTTTTATTTATGTCAACAAGTTTATGATGACAAGGTCGCCTCACAGATGGCGTTGCATGTTGCATGCAAACACCTCGAACATCTAGCGCCATAATTCATCTTACAGTGCAAGTTTAACTACAAGCTGACATGCCTGGAGTTTTATTAATATGCAAAAGGGAAAAAATACTTGCTGAAGAAGGCGACATCTTCTGAAAAATATTGTGTACCAATTACTTCTGCTACACCAAGTTCCATGTAATCGTGTTCTAAGTAAAGTGAAGCCTCCCTGTCTCCTCTATATCTCTTTTGCGTTATGCCAATCTTCCATTTACAATAAACTATAAAACCTTTCCTTAGGAAAGGCAAACCTACGTTTCTAGCATTTGTAGACTTAGAGAAAGCTTTTGACAATGTTGACTGGAATACTCTCTTTCAAATTCTAAAGGTGGCAGGGGTAAAATACAGGGAGCGAAAGGCTATTTACAATTTGTACAGAAACCAGATGGCAGTTATAAGAGTCGAGGGACATGAAAGGGAAGCAGTGGTTGGGAAGGGAGTAAGACAGGGTTGTAGCCTCTCCCCGATGTTGTTCAATCTGTATATTGAGCAAGCAGTAAAGGAAATAAAAGAAAAATTCGGAGTAGGTATTAAAATTCATGGAGAAGAAATAAAAACTTTGAGGTTCGCCGATGACACTGTAATTCTGTCAGAGACAGCAAAGGACTTGGAAGAGAAGTTGAATGGAATGGACAGTGTCTTGAAAGGAGGATATAAGATGAACATCAACAAAAGCAAAACAAGGATAATAAAATGTAGTCTAATTAAGTCGGGTGATGCTGAGGGAATTAGATTAGGAAATGAGACACTTAAAGTAGTAAAGGAGTTTTCCTATTTGGGGACCAAAATAACTGGTGATGGTCGAAGTAGAGAGGATATAAAATGTAGACTGGCAATGGTAAGGAAAGCGTTTCTGAAGAAGAGAAATTTGTTAACATCGAGTATAGATTTAAGTGTCAGGAAGCCATTTCTGAAAGTATTTGTATGGAGTGTAGCCGTGTATGGAAGTGAAACATGGACGATAAATAGTTTGGACAAGAAGAGAATAGAAGTTTTCGAAATGTGGTGCTACAGAAGAATGCTGAAGATTAGATGGGTAGATCACATAACTAATGAGGAAGTACTGAATAGGATTGGGGAGAAGAGAAGTTTGTGGCACAACTTGACAAGAAGAAGGGATCGGTTGGTAGGACATGTTCTGAGGCATCAAGAGATCACCAATTTAGTATTGGAGGGCAGCGTGGAGGGTAAAAATCGTAGAGGGAGACCAAGAGATGAATACACTAAGCAGATTCAGAAGGATGTAGGTTGCAGTAGGTACTGGGAGATGAAAAAGCTTGCACAGGATAGAGTAGCACGGAGAGCTGCATCAAACCAGTCTCAGGACTGAAGACCACAACAACAACAACAAGGATTTCTATCTCTTGCTTAATAATAACAAATGAAATCTTCCCTTTGAAATTTATTCTCTTTCTCAATCTTCGCATACAAATTTAATTGCTGCTTATTAAAAGTGATTTTCTGATTATTTCGACGAAACACAGAATGTGTCGTCGTCGTGGTCCTCAGTCGTTATCTGCAATAACCCAAAACTGTTCCTTACCTTTTTTACTGTTACTGGATCGCCATCTGACTGCTACATCGAACTGCGACATGAATATTCTTCCTCTGGTTTACTATACTCTATTAACTGCTGGTGGGCTGTCGTAATAAGTGGCTGTATTTATTACCAAAGCTGAAGTTATTCTTTAATAGCAAAGCTGACGTCATTCTTTAATTAATTTCACTGAAGTTACGTAATTCATAGTTAAACTTTCTCTTGACAACAATAAAATTTTGCAAAGTTTTACGTTGATGGTTTTTGGGATGGATTATAATTAGAAATGCAATATTGCCGGCAAAAGTTAATTATATTCTGAGTGAAATGATTTTACAAACGTTCAAATGGGACTTCCTTTTTACAATAATCTTACAACTAGCAATGCGCAAACATACCTTCAGTAGTCTTGAGTTTCTCAAAAAAATTAATTCAATAATATTAGTTCCTCTTATTATAATAGTTAGCTGATGTCTCTGTACATCCGTTTATAATCTCTTGTAAATCATAGCTGGTGGCTGGCAGGCACACCACTCCTCTCAACCTCTCGCTTCAGACCTGCTACCAACTCGCTTCACATCTCGCTTACTACTGACTTCCTACGAACGCTGAAGTGCGGTCTCTCCTGCCAACAATGCTTTCTGGTGCAGACAATCCCTGCTACCATTACAAAATGTATCAATGCGCGGTCTTTCCCGCTCTTTTCTTAAAATGTATCCATACGCGGTCTCCCCCACCCTTTTTAAAATTATATCAATTTGCGGTCTCTCTTGTTGCAGACGTTCCCTGCTACCACAATTATTTCCAACATGACAATTATTAATTATTCATACTTAATCCTATTAGTAAAATATAAAGATCTTTCATAAATTGTGATTTGACAATAGACTATAGAAATATACACGTCTTACATAACCCTCCACTTGGTTTCCTTAAAATTTTCCTACGTCATTAAGTCATTTGGACTTGATGTAAAGAGAAAATTTGATTATAGAAATATGTGTAGTAATAAGTAAGTTAAAGATAGAATATTTCTTTCAACAAAGCACGTAGATATACTGTCATAAGAATTTATTTTCCTAAGTCTAACAAAAAGAATATTCAAAAGAGTATACATAAAAATATACAAATAATATGATTAAGTAAGCTGGAAGTGTGCATCAGGTAGTAAAAGTTATTTATATTTCTAATAGTAATGGATGGTAAAAATTAGAACATAGTTTATGTTTCATTATAAATGGGCATCTATTAGTACCATATTCAAGGAAGGGAAAAAAAGGAATTGGATAGCAGGGTCAAACCACAGGCAACTGTCTGTGAATGCACTCAAAAGTCTGTTTCTTTCCCTCAAATAGCACAACACCAGGTTTCGCCATGTGATTCCGTCGTCTCTTTGATCCATAGTTTTAATGTAACCAAACACTAAGTTAACCATCGAATTGCCTGAGTTGCCGCAGCTACATCAGGTGCAAGTTCCAACTCCAATTGTCCATTAGTAGTGATGGTGTGCTTCTTGGTATGCAAGCACCTATTGACGTACATCATGACTGTGGTGTGCATCTTGGTATGCCGACACCTCATAGAAAACATCGTAGATTGAAGTAACGTGGGTCACTATTCACTTTGTTTGTGCTCCATAACCATGGGGATGCACAGGAATTAAGGTACAGGTATAATCGTTTTGTCAAAAGGTTCACGGATATGGTTGATACCGTTATTACCAAATTTTACATCATCTCTTTCCTCTGTGCTCATAAAAAAATATTTATTTTACGTTTAAAAGGACAAAATATGTCACCTTGTGTAACTGTAGAATAAGTTTATAGTTTTAAACAACTACATAAAAAACAAATTTTCGATCTGTAGTGAATTCAGCCTACAATACGTATTACATTACCTGGCAGTCAATAACATAAACAAATATTTCTGGAAGTGGAATTTAGTAGTACATTTAGGCATCAACATTTTAAATAAAATAGACAAGTACCTTTATACAAACTATGTCACTTTCTGTGACTCTAAATAAATCATAATCTGGTGCTCATATAAATAATTACATAAAGACACTGTTATATTACTTCACAGGTTGTGAATTCACAGTTTTTGAAATATGAAAGTACATTTTGACAAAATATGTCACTTTCTGTGACTTCAGTATGTTCGGTAATGTGTTCGTCAGTTATGAGTCATATTGTCAGTCGACTATATATTATGTTTGAGTTGTGTAGCACACATCGTCATTGTTATTTATGAGAAAACATTTGTATTTTATGTAGAGTGCGAATCGGTATGCTGACATTTGGTGTGACCAGTTTTTCCTATGCATGTATCTGATGTAAAAGATATCATGTTCAATGCAGAAAAAATTTTTCGAATAGAAAAGTACATATAGTAAGCAATTTAATGTGGTTTCTCCATCTGTAGTGCTGCGCTACGCTGTGTCACCTGTTATCAAAATAAACCATTACTAAATTATATTCCTTACATACTAACATCTTCATTCTCCTCTCTCCTTTGTACCTCGTGTCATCTCTGTGCATAGCCTATAATAAAAATATTCATTGTTAATAATCATCAGCGCACGGCATGACTTCAACATCTCTCTGCGTCTGGAATATCGCGTCAGCTCTCATCATGACCTGTAAAGCATTTATCCACATATCTCCATATTCAATACTTATATTATAATTAAAACTACGTTTATTTTGGTGAACTATGACAACAATACTGCATGGACGGGTTAAAGAATACATCTAATTGCTACTACTGTATGAAAATTATTTGTACGTGTTATACATTTACATTTAAAGTAGTCCTGTTAATTGCTTCACTTACCTTACATAATGTGAAATAAATGTCCTGCGAGAACGCTTCTAAGACTGCTATTAATGTTCAGTGTATTTATGTGCGGTAGAATCAAGGTGACCTGTTGTGCACGTAAATAACCCATTAGTAGCTCACTGCATTCAGGCTTACTGGAATGTGTCAAAAAGCTCACTGTTATACTCTGTCAGTATGTATCCCTGTAAGAAGGTTTTCTATTTTAAGAATTTCTTTATGTTCGGCATATGATGGTTTCCTCTCGATTTTTTTGTTCTGAGTGTCTCAATGTGTACTAAATTAGCGTGCGGAATATTTCGAATTCGGTACGGTCCTGCGTGTAGAAGTTTAAATTTTTTGCATCGTTTCTTCCGTTTATGTGACAGATAATTGGTACGAACTAGTACCTTATCGCCAATCTCGTACTTGCGTAATCTACTTACCTGCTTCTGCTGTCTCTTCCGACGATCTGTAGCTCGCTTAATGTTCGCTAGTGCCATGTCTATTATCTCACGATGACGGAGTCTACGCTTCTTTGGAAAAGTAATCATTTCAGTAAGTTTATTCGGTGGGTCCTTATTCGTCAGTATTATAGTTGTTGAGAGCATCCTTGACTCATTAGGTATTGCATTTATTACTTCCTGAAACTGTGAAATGTATTCGTCCCATGTTGTATGCTTTCTGTGGCAATAAATTCTACAAAGTTTCCCGATCTCTTTCTACATCTACATCCATACTCCGCAAGCCACCTGACGGTGTGTGGCGGAGGGTACCTTGAGTACCTCTATCGGTTCTCCCTTCTATTCCAGTCTCGTATTGTTCGTGGAAAGAAGGATTGTCGGTATGCTTCTGTGTGGGCTCTTATCTCTCTGATTTTATCCTCATGGTCTCTTCGCGAGATATACGTAGGAGGAAGCAATATACTGCTTGACTCTTCGGTGAAGGTATGTTCTCGAAACTTCAACAAAAGCCCGTACCGAGCTACTGAGCGTCTCCCCTGCAGAGTCTTCCACTGGAGTTTATCTATCATCTCCGTAACGCTTTCGCGATTACTAAATGATCCTGTAACGAAGCGCGCTGCTCTCCGTTGGATATTCTCTATCTCTTCTATCGACCCTATCTGGTACGGATCCCACACTGCTGAGCAGTATTCAAGCAGTGGGCGAACAAGCGTACTGTAACCTACTTCTTTTGTTTTCGGATTGCATTTCCTTAGGATTCTTCCAATGAATCTCAGTCTGGGACCTGCTTTACCAACGACCAACTTTATATGGTCATTCCATTTTAAATCACTCCTAATGCGTACTCCCAGATAATTTATGGAATCAGCTGCTTCCAGTTGCTGACCTACTATTTTGTAGCTAAATGATAAGGGATCTATCTTTCTATGTATTCGCAGCACATTACACTTGTCTACATTGAGATTCAATTCTACATCTACATCTACATTTATACTCCGCAAGCCACCCAACGGTGTGTGGCGGAGGGCACTTTACGTGCCACTGTCATTACCTCCCTTTCCTGTTCCAGTCGCGTATGGTTCGCGGGAAGAACGACTGTCTGAAAGCCTCCGTGCGCGCTCTAATCTCTCTAATTTTACATTCGTGATCTCCTCGGGAGGTATAAGTAGGGGGAAGCAATATATTCGATACCTCATCCAGAAACGCACCCTCTCGAAACCTGGCGAGCAAGCTACACCGCGATGCAGAGCGCCTCTCTTGCAGAGTCTGCCACTTGAATTTGTTAAACATCTCCGTAACGCTATCACGGTTACCAGATAACCCTGTGACGAAACGCGCCGCTCTTCTTTGGATCTCCTCTATCTCCTCCGTCAACCCGATCTGGTACGGATCCCACACTGATGAGCAATACTCAAGTATAGGTCGAACGAGTGTTTTGTAAGCCACCTCCTTTGTTGATGGACTACATTTTCTAAGGGCTCTCCCAATGAATCTCAACCTGGTACACGCCTTACCAACAATTAATTTTATATGATCATTCCACTTCAAATCGTTCCGCACACATACTCCCAGATATTTTACAGAAGTAACTGCTACCAGTGTTTGTTCCGCTATCATATAATCATACAATAAAGGATCCTTCTCTCTATGTATTCGCAATATATTACATTTGTCCATGTTAAGGGTCAGTTGCCACTCCCTGCACCAAGTGCCTATCCGCTGCAGATCTTCCTGCATTTCGCTACAATTTTCTAATGCTGCAACTTCGCTGTATACTACAGCATCATCCGCGAAAAGCCGCATGGATGGTTCAAATGGCTCTGAGCACTATGGGACTTAACATCTTAGGTCATCAGTCCCCTAGAACTTAGAACTACTTAAACCTAAGTAACCTAAGGACAGCACACAACACCCAGTCATCACGAGGCAGAGAAAATCCCTGACCCCGCCGGGAATCGAACCCGGGAAAAGCCGCATGGAACTTCCGACACTATCTACTAGGTCATTTATATATATTGTGAAAAGCAACGGTCCCATAACACTCCCCTGTGGCACGCCAGAGGTTACTTTAACGTCTGTAGACGTCTCTCCATTGATAACAACATGCTGTGTTCTGTTTGCTAAAAACTCTTCAATCCAGCCACACAGTTGCTCTGATATTCCGTAGGCTCTTACTTTCTTTATCAGGCTACAGTGCGGAACTGTATCGAACGCCTTCCAGAAGTCAAGTAAAATAGCATCTACCTGGGAGCCTGTATCTAATATTTTCTGGGTCTCATGAACAAATAAAGCGAGCTGGGTCTCACACGATCGCTGTTTCCGGAATCCATGTTGATTCCTACATAGTAGATTCTGGGTTTCCAAAAACGTCGTGATACTCGAGCAAAAAACATGTTCTAAAATTCTACAACAATTGCCATTCCCTGCACCATGCGTCAACTCGCTGCAGATCCTCCTGTATTTCAGTACAATTTATCATTATTGTTTCTAACGGGTTAGAAGAACTGTGATATCTTGATATGTAAATTGGTGTTATGTTCTTACTCTCTACCATTTGTTTCCATATGTCTGACCTAAACTGTGGTCCGTTATCAGAAATAACCTTCTGTACATGTCCTACTATTGATAGAAAATCTCTTACAAATGATCTTGATACTGATCTAGCTGTTGCTTTCCTTAGTGGAGAAAATGTTACAAATTTAGATGTCAGTTCTATGGTTACTAGAATATAACTATAACCTTTACTTGTTCTGGGGATTTGACCGAAGAGATCTACTGCTGCCATGTGTCTTAACCGGTATGATGGGATACAGTGGTGGAATATGTGATACTGTAGATGATTTAGCTTTCTGTTTGATTTCGTGTTTTACATTTTGGTACATTTTGTCTAATTTCTGATCTGTGTGTGTGCGTTCTGCCTTGATTTCGTTTTATAGGTCTGCTGATTCTTGTGCCCTTCTGTTAAAGTTTTCATTCATGTCTTGTCTCATTTGTAGCAAAAATGCCATTATTGGATCCGTTTCGGATTGACTTCTGTGTGTATTTGTATTCATTGTTAAAGGTTCTACATCTGTGTTCATTTGAACATCCTCAGCCGATTGTAATCGTGTCACCTCTTCTGTGGTTTCGGAATTTTTGTCAATAAAAGTGTGGTATCTGTTACGCAGATTAGTTAGCTGTGTACCGTTTGAATCTGTTTCGGCACGTAATGGAGTCACACTGTTTGACTGCATTATAGTGGTTTCGTTACTGAAACTATTGTCTGATACGCGTAATTTGTGGCTGTGTAGCGTCTGTTGTATTTAAAAACCAATTATTTAGCACTAATGTCTCATTATCAGTTGGCATTTCTGAAGTTGATTGTTCGTCGAAAGATTCCATATTATTACTAATCTCGAATGTCTGTTCACCTAACGTTTCACTATCGGGTTTTTCACACGTATTGTTTCTGTCTATTCCTGAAAAGAATTTCTCGTCAGTGTTTTCTACACTTTTATCACTTTGAGAACGAGTAATTATTCTGCGCGACATTGTCTATAATTAGCACACGCAACAAAATATATCACTGTTTAAAGCGGATTAAACACTGAACAAACACTTTTCAACGCAGAATCAATAGAGCAAACAGAATTGCCGATTGGCTGGGAATTAAAGGTATACAGTTTAGTATAAGCGTTGCGCCAATTAACACTAGCTTATTCATGCAATTGTCAGAGTCAGTATATTCATTTTCACAGTAAATTCACTAAAGAGTCTTACCGATTGGATGTCGCCTAGTGAAACCTTCCCGTCTCCTCATTAACTCTTTTGTTAATGATAACCTTCCCTTTTACAATAACCTATGTAACCTTTCCTTAGGATTTCTATCTCTTGCTTAATAATAACAAATGAAATCTTCCCTTTGAAATTTATTCTCTTTCTCAATCTTCGCATACAAATTTAATTGCTGCTTATTAAAAGTGATTTTCTGATTATTTCGACGAAACATAGAACGTGTCGTCGTCGTGGTCCTCAGTCGTTATCTGCAATAACCCAAAACTGTTCCTTACCTTTTTTACTGTTACTGGATCGCCATCTGACTGCTACATCGAACTGCGACATGAATATTCTTCCTCTGGTTTACTATACTCTATTAACTGCTGGTGGGCTGTCGTAATAAGTGGCTGTATTTATTACCAAAGCTGAAGTTATTCTTTAATAGCAAAGCTGGCGTCATTCTTTAATTAATTTCACTGAAGTTACGTAATTCATAGTTAAACTTTCTCTTGACAACAATAAAATTTTGCAAAGTTTTACGTTGATGGTTTTTGGGATGGATTATAATTAGAAATGCAATATTGCCGGCAAAAGTTAATTATATTCTGAATGAAATGATTTTGCAAACGTTCGAATGGGACTTCCTTTTTACAATGATCTTACAACTAGCAATGCGCAAACATACCTTCAGTAGTCTTGAGTTTCTCAAAAAAATTAATTCAATAATATTAGTTCCTCTTATTATAATAGTTAGCTGATGTCTCTGTACATCCGTTTATAATCTCTTGTAAATCATAGCTGGTGGCTGGCAGGCACACCGCTCCTCTCAACCTCTCGCTTCAGACCTGCTACCAACTCGCTTCATATCTCGCTTACTACTGACTTCCTACGAACGCTGAAGTGCGGTCTCTCCTGCCAACAATGCTTTCTGGTGCAGACAATCCCTGCTACCATTACAAAATGTATCAATGCGCGGTCTTTCCCGCTCTTTTCTTAAAATGTATCCATACGCGGTCTCTCCCACCCTTTTTAAAATTATATCAATTTGCGGTCTCTCTTGGTGCAGACATTCCCTGCTACCACAATTATTTCCAACATGACAATTATTAATTATTCCTACTTAATCCTATTAATAAAATATAAAGATCTTTCATAAATTGTGATTTGACAATAGACATTAGAAATATACACGTCTTACAAAAGTAATTCTATTAAATACATTTTTACTTCATTTCTTCATCCCCATCTCAGAGTGTACCGACGAGGTCCCAGCTAGATATGATCACCCTACCTGAAACGCATTCCATTCTGAAGCATTCCTCTAAACAGAAATAGTTCGGCTTGTGTGCTGGGCATGGCACGATACGCCACCGGTGTGCCGTGCTACAGCATATACACTCCTGGAAATTGAAATAAGAACACCGTCAATTCATTGTCCCAGGAAGGGGAAACTTTATTGACACATTCCTGGGGTCAGATACATCGCATGATCACACTGACAGAACCACAGGCACATAGACACAGGCAACAGAGCATGCACAATGTCGGCACTAGTACAGTGTATATCCACCTTTCGCAGCAATGCAGGCTGCTGTTCTCCCATGGAGACGATCGTAGAGATGCTGGATGTAGTCCTGTGGAACGGCTTGCCATGCCATTTCCACCTGGCGCCTCAGTTGGACCAGCGTTCGTGCTGGACGTGCAGACCGCGTGAGACGACGCTTCATACAGTCCCAAACATGCTCAATGGGGGACAGATCCGGAGATCTTGCTGGCCAGGGTAGTTGACGTACACCTTCTAGAGCACGTTGGGTGGCACGGGATACATGCGGACGTGCATTGTCCTGTTGGAACAGGACTAGGAATGGTAGAACGATGGGTTCGATGACGGTTTGGATGTACCGTGCACTATTCAGTGTCCCCTCGACGATCACCAGTGGTGTACGGCCAGTGTAGGAGATCGCTCCCCACACCATGATGCCGGGTGTTGGCCCTGTGTGCCTCGGTCGTATGCAGTCCTGATTGTGGCGCTCACCTGCACGGCGCCAAACACGCATACGACCATCATTGGCACCAAGGCAGAAGCGACTCTCATCGCTGAAGACGACACGTCTCCATTCGTCCCTCCATTCACGCCTGTCGCGACACCACTGGAGGCGGGCTGCACGATGTTGGGGCGTAAGCGGAAGACGGCCTAACGGTGAGCGGGACCGTAGCCCAGCTTCATGGAGACGGTTGCGAATGGTCCTCGCCGATACCCCAGGAGCAACAGTGTCCCTAATTTGCTGGGAAGTGGCGGTGCGGTCCCCTACGGCACTGCGTAGGATCCTACGGTCTTGGCGTGCATCCGTGGTTCGCTGCGGTCCGGTCCCAGGTCGACGGGCACGTGCACCTTCCGCCGACCACTGGCGACAACATCGATGTACTGTGGAGACCTCACGCCCCACGTGTTGAGCAATTCGGCGGTACGTCCACCCGGCCTCCCGCATGCCCACTATACGCCCTCGCTCAAAGTCCGTCAACTGCACATACGGTTCACGTCCACGCTGTCGCGGCATGCTACCAGTGTTAAAGACTGCGATGGAGCTGCGTATGCCACGGCAAACTGGCTGACACTGACGGCGGCGGTGCACAAATGCTGCGCAGCTAGCGCCATTCGACGGCCAACACCGCGGTTCCTGGTGTGTCCGCTGTGCCGTGCGTGTGATCATTGCTTGTATAGCCCTCTCGCAGTGTCCGGAGCAAGTGTGGTGGGTCTGACACACCGGTGTCAATGTGTTCTTTTTTCCATTTCCAGGAGTGTATATTATAACACGGGAATGATCGAATGTCTGAGGAGAGCAAAAACAAGAGACCCTAGAAATTCCACAACGAATTTTTGTCTGAATTTTCATAACCAAACGATGAGTTGGGAATAGACAAATGGGGTATCAAACTGAACAGCGTGACACTTAGTTTTGGGCAAATGTGGTACCAAATTGACCCGCGTGGGGCCCAGTTGTGCAAAAAAGGATTTAATTACTTCCAGGTAATCAGGGTAATTAAGAAAAACTTTATTTTTGGTTTGAGGGAAGCTTGAAATATTTCTCGAACGCTTGCTTTTGTATCTGTAAATGAAGAGTCGAAAAGATCTTCCCTTCACGCCCCAGCTATTTTGGGTATAGAAAGTTAGCACAGAGTAGATCAATAGTAGTCAACCTGGTCCCTAAAGTCAACTAGCAGGCGTTACAGCTTTTACGTTGGGTAGGGGGCAGTTGGGAGCTAAAATACATTTTCATTAGGTTTTCATAAATTTTTGACAAAGTATTTCGACAATGGTTATTATTATGCGTTTTGGCTACCTGTAACGCTGCCTTATAAATTTTATCAGGTTATTTACCTACTTTATAAAAAAATGGCTCTGCGCACTATGGGACTTAACATCTGAGGTCATCAGACCCCTAGAACTTAGAACTACTTAAATCTAACTAAGGACATCACACACATCCATGCCCGAGGCAGGATTCGAACCTGCGAACGTAGCGTTCGCGCGGCCTACTTTATGAATCACCATTACTGTGGAACTGGCGGCGATTAGAAAACTTTGCTACTAACAGAGATACAAAAGTGGGCAATGGGCAAAACAGGTTGATTAACTTTGTTTTAGATATTGTACAATTCTTTCTTTCATGTCGAAAAAATAATATAATATCAAATTACAACATAAATTGAAACTTCCCTACTTTATTCTGATGCATATCCCTTTCAGACCCACATGCTAAAATTGTGTACACTAAATTTTACTGTATCTTTATTGAAAAAGAAATATTTTCCCTGGTGGAAATCTCATGGGACAAATTATAGTGCCAGATTCCACTCGTCGGCTTTGAGCAATGGCGTCATGTCTGAGGCATAGACGCGACCTATAGGCAATGTATGAGAGCAACGGATCATACGTGTAAAGAAAAGATATAATTACAATCACATTTCACGCGGTTATTTGTTTAGTCATGAATTCTGTGGAAACGGATATAACGAAAATAAATGAGAACAAGAATAAATATTCGTGTCTGGTAAGAATTAACCTCGTTATTTATGCGAGTAGAAAAGCACAGAGAACCTTAAGTTGCATTACAGTAAACCGCCCTGTGAAATCATACTAGTATAAAATAGCGTTAATTTTACTATTAATTATTAGATCTAACGGGAGAAGCGCCGGAAAATTGGCGTTTTGGCCGGGGAGAAAGTGAACTATAACGGAAAAAGCCGGCCGCTGTGCCCTAGCGGTTCTAGGCGCTTTAGTCCGGAACAGCGCTGCTGCTACGGTCGCAGGTTCGAATCCTGCCTCAGGCATGGATGGGTGTGATGTCCTTACGTTAATTAGGTTTAAGTAGTTCTAAGTCTAGGGGGCTGATGACCTCAGATGTCAAGTCCCATAGTGTTTGGAGCCATTTTTATAACAGAAAAACGGGAAAATGAAATGAATAACGACAGATACGGAACAACAGCATGAAATGTGGAGATATCGGCACACTAAATAGTATAAGAACAGCCAGATCACAACTAATGAAAATCCACAAAAAAGAACGAATATTGGAATCGATAACTAGAATTAACCTTTATACGTAAATTCCACTTACCGATTCCAGCCGTTCCATGATTTATACGCAAATTATTTTTGCAAGACTTGTATGCACTGAAATGTAATAGCATTTCTACGTTTGTGATTGCTCTCTAAAACTACTGCCGTGATATAGCAAAAATTGGAATCGGTAATTAGAATCGACGATTCCAATATTAGTAACTTTTTCGTCCTTATTTCAGAGAGCATGTAACCTCCCCACAGAAATGTTAAATGTAAATCAAGAAAATGGAGCCATGCGTGAACTCCCCACAAAATTGATAAATGAAAATTGACCAAAAACCCACACAATAATATTAATTAAATAATGAACCATGAACGAAATGTAACCTCCTAACAGAAATAATAATATCTGGTAAATTTTATAAGGACAGCAGCGCTGACCTTCGGCCCTGTATTACCTCAATAAAACTGCAATTATATATCTGCTCTTATTTATCGACACAGCTTCGTGCAATGCTGGCGTATATATATTTTTTTATTCTTGGAAGTAATGATAATGCATTGGAAAAATTCTTTAAATCGAAATGAATGCTTTTTCTTCAAAAGAGTGGAAAAATTCTTTAAATTGAAATGAATACTTTTTTTAAAAAAGTTACTTTATAAAAATTATTATTGGGGAATTTTTTCTGAACAAATTAAATTACAATTAACATATATTATTAAATATGCGGAATGCTGCTTCTTTACCTTCTACAACAATACTCATCGTCCAGGATCCTGACCAGAGTCGCGACCAGAGGGCACAGCCGACGCATGCCGACACCCGCAGACTACTACCGTCCACTCGCTACTACTTTATCCTACTGACTACTACTGCAGACTCGCGCAGACTGACTTCTACTGTCGACTCGCGCAGACTAGCGCAGACTCGCGACAAGCAACAACTAACGATAAACTACTCTCTGGTCAGAGATTCTGTCATGCCTCGCCCATCGCCGGCGAAGCATACACCTTACAAGCAATTACAAGTGAAGAAATCCTATTAGCCTACATATTAGTGCACATACCTGCTGTAAAAACAATCTGGTTAATGAAGTATCGAATGGTTGGAATCGGTAGATAGAGTTGACCTATAGAGGAGGTCAATTCGAGTTACCGATTCCAACTATTCAATGACCCATAATTTTGGGCATTTTTGCAGTAAATCTGTGGATTACTGTTTTGTAGGATTTCTAGATTTCTTATTGATCTCAGAAATACTACGAAAAAGTAACAAATATTGTAGGTACGGATTCCAAATTTTCTTTTTTTTCATAGTTCTGAAGAGAGTAATACCAAATGTAGAAATCCTGTAACACTTTCGTGCACAAACTTGTTTTTAGAACGGCCTAAATGACGAACCGTGGAATAGTTGGAATCGGTAATTAGAATTAACATATGCAGGTCCGTTCTAGTTACCAATTCCAATATTAGTCATTTTTCCACAAAAGTTCAGAGAGCAATTACAAATGCAGAAATCTTATTAAACTTCAGTGCACACATCTGCTGGAAAAACGAACTACGTAATGTTACATGGAATAGTTGGAATCGGTAACGACAATTCACACATGTAACTTAATTCTAGTTATCGAGTCCAATATTAGTTAGACCCTATTTTTTGTGAATTTTCGTTACTTGTATACTGGTCCCGTTAGGGAGATAATGGCTGTTCGCGTCCGTAGCATACCATAAGCTACACGTGTCTCCCGGGTGGTGCTAAAAAACAGCCACTTAGAGGTGGCCAAACAATCATTGATCATGATCGCTGATCTCCTGGCTAATTGTACGTCGTATATCACAAATATGGGTCAAACCATTATGACTGGCCATAGAAAATGCTCCTCTCAGAGCCAGCAGACGTGGCCCCTAGGACCTATCTTCAAGATTTGCCATATCAATATAGAAGGAGTAAGCTGGGCTAAATGCCAAGTATTAAGTAAGATTTTGTGTGATGACAACATTGATCTCGTTGCAGTTCAGGAAACTCACGTGAAGACGAAGACCAACTTAAACGGGGAGGTATGATTCCAGGCTGCAACCTAGTTGGCGCAACGTATCATCGTGCTTATGGCGTGGCTACGTATGTGCGATCATCGAATGGAGATGTCCACTTGTGCTCGGCAACAGAGCATGGCGACATACATGAAGTTGTTGTCAAGATGGGAGATCTATCAGCGAGCAATGTGTATAAACCACCAATCATTCCCTGGCCTCAAGACGTCCTGCCACACCTAGCAATATAGGTGGGGGATTTTAATAGCCACCACCCTCCGTGAAAACATAGAACAGCTGATGGAAATGGCGAGGCTCTTACTAACTGGGCAGAGAGTAACAACCTGTTCTTAGTTTTCGACCCAAAGGATAAAGGACCATTTAGATCAGCAGCTTGGAGAAAGGAATATAATCCAAAGTTATGCTTCGTGACGACTGGCAATAACCATACAACACTAAGAACTACAAGACCTGTATTAACAAACTTCCCTCGTAGCCAACATCACCCAGTCTTGATTGAAATTGGAATCAATATCCCACCAATAACAACTGTACCACGACCAAGGTGGAATCTCAAAAAGGCAAAGGGGGATATTTGCGTGGAAAAATTGGATAAGTGCTTGGGATGGATTCACCCAACAGCGAGTAATTATGACAGACTAATAGGTGTAAAAGTGCAGCGAAAGCTGCTGTTCCAAGAGGGTTCCATAAACAATATGTACCAGGATGGGACAAAGAATGCGAAAATAAGTATAAGAGATTCCTTGAGAGTAAAGACCCTACTACACAGCCTAGACAACGCATGACGATAGAAATGGATTAAAACTGTTAAGTTGCTTGGTTTCAAGGTATCTAGTAGACAGGACTAGTCTCTCCCCCAAAAACTAGGTGCAGCTAACAAACTACATCATAACTCAACAGATATTTCTGCAAATAGGATTTCAGATCACATACAGGCAACATCTAGAGCGCCAAAGGACAAGAAACATACAAGAATAATACCCCATGAACTTACTGCTCTTAAGAAAAACAGCACACTTTTGGACCAGTATTCCTCGGATTTTACCAGCAGTGAAGTCAGAGAAGCGCTGAAGAGTGTCAAGGCGGGATATGCACTTGGACTAGATGGAACACACCTAGAATTCCTTCTTCACTGTGGGGAATATGCCAAAAAATGGCTTGCAGAATTTTACTCAAATAGCGGTATAATGTCAATAGGGAACATACCACAGAAAATGAAGAACTCAAAGATCATTGCACTTCTTAAACCGGCGAAACCAAGCGACCAGCGGAAGAGTTACAGGCCAATCGCATTGCTCTGTGTCCTATACAAGCTGCTCGAGAGACTCCTGTATAACAGACTGAACCCAAAAATACTGGAATAGATTCCAGATGAACAATCAGGACTTCGACCTAATAGAAGCTGAACTGATCAAGTACATTCCCTGACAAAACATATAGAGGCAGGCAACCTGAAAAGCAAAAACCATCAGTTGCATTCATAGACTGAGTGCAGCCTATGACACTGTCTGGAGACAAGGCCTGCTATACAAACTCATACAAATAATCCCACGCAGCAATATCATCAGACTCGTCGATAACATGCTTGCTGGGAGACATTTTCAAGTGATTACTGGAAAACAAAAATAAGCTCTACCAAAATTCTCAACAATGGGCTACCACAAGTCTGAGTCCTTGCTCCATTGTTCTTCCATCTTTATTCTTCTGACATTCCAAACACACAATCTAGGAAGTTTGGCTATGCAGACGATTGGGCTATAGCTGAGCAACCCTGAATCATTTGAGGCTACTGAAGACACCTTGTGCTCAGATTTGAAGCTGCTGAATGGCTATTTCTGCAAATGGAGACCGCAGCCGAATCCGACTAAGACTGAAGTGTCATGATTCCACCTTTGCAACCACTCAGCAAGAAGGGAGCTTAATATCATCTTTGAAGGGAAACGCCTTAGCCATAACAAATACCCCAAATACCTAGGAGTCACATTGGACAGGACGCTCTCTTACAAGGAGCACCTGACAAAGACTGCAGGTAAAATGAGGACAAGAAATAACTGTGCAGCACCACTTGGGGCCTCACAGCGAGCACGCTCCGCACATTAATAGTTGGGCTTGTCTGCCTGGTGGCAGAATACTGCGCTCCTGTGTGGATTAACAGCCCGCATACAAGCAGGATTGATGTAGTACTAAATGACACCATGCGTAACGTCAGTGGCACAATGAAATCTATGCCCACTGTATGGCTGCCAACCGTGAGCCACATACCACCCCCAGAACGCAACGAAAAAACGCTCTTCTCAGTGAGTTCAACAAGATAACTAATAACCCACAGCTGCCCACACACATCGACATAGCTAACTTGGAGCGCAGTAGACTTAAACCGAGAAGACCAGCATTACTCTCTACTAAAGAGATGAACTCCAACTTTGATGTTGTCGACAATCTGTGGAAACATTGGCAAGAACACTGCCCACCAAAACGCCAAAGTATTATGACATCTGAGAAACTGCCTGGCTTCCACCAGTCACGCAAAGTGTGCACAACTCTAAACCGCATACGTACTGACCACGGAGGATGCGCTGACGCCCTCTACAAATGGGGAACGATACCGACACCAAATTGCGACTGCAGCGCTGAAAAATAAATAGTCCGACACATAGTGGAAGAATACCCGGTTCGAGCCTACAAGGGAACCTTCAACGATTTCCTCGCTGCAACAGAGGAGGCAACTGATTATATTAAATGTCTTGATGTCAATCTGTAATTAACCTATGCATAAAATATGTAAGGATTGTGATGTATGACGTACTATAAATAAAAATAAATGGTCCCGTTAGATTCAATAATAATTATTAAAAATTAACGCTATTTCACTCATTATGACTTCATCATGGGCTATACTGTAATTTATTTAAAGGTTCTCTGTGCTTTTCTTTCGAGCATAAATTACGATAATTTATCTCAGACATGTATAATTCTCTTTTGCTGTACTTATTTATTTTCGTTGCCTTCAGTGTTGTTTTCGATGTAATTTACTACTAAGTAATTAATCACGTGAACATTGATTCTAATTTCATTGTATGCTACATTCGTTTGTTTACGAATCAGTTACTTTCAAAGACTGCCTCTATGTAGCGTCTCTGCCTTCAGTATGATGTCATTTCCCAAAGCCAACGAGTGGAATCGGACACAAGAATTGAACCAAAATATCAATGTAGCAGGGCACAGCTGCTTGTGACCACTAGGATATACGCAAGTGGTTGGTTAGTTATATTGCGCTTATACATGAATGTTATTATTGTTATTCTGCGTGGCAATTATTGAATTGTCAGTTTATTTATTACAACGGTGGATATTTCAAAATTAATTATCTTAGTCCATAAAAAGAGGTCAAGTGTACAAAGTATACTTTGAAAACGAGTACATATTTTAGTATTTTTCTTGCTTCTGGAATCAATAAAAAGTAATCTAAGAGCATTACAGCACAAAGAAAACTTTTCCTTCCCCAGGAAACAAAATTTCAGTTCTGTAAGGGAATACTGATGACGATGATGATAATAATAGAACACCAACAGATATTTAAATATATTATATTCCATACATTCTGAACGAAACCTGAAAATAAAAAGAACTGAATAAAACGAATGGTCAAATGTTCAGTGAAATGACTGATCAATATGAAGGAAATAAAACAGATCAGAGAAACATTTGACGAGCATCATTTGCTGTAAATGATTTCGACCATTATACGAGGTGCGTCAAATCTTTCAATTGATCTGTTTTACTTCTTTTATAAAAATTTGACCGTATCTTTGCGAAACTTTTTTTTTTTTTTTTACATTGGAAAGACACGGAGGACTCATATTCGTGCTGCTCTTCTACGAATGCTGACCCCAAGTTAATAGCTTCGTTCTTAGAGAACAGAAATAACATTCTTAGCTTAGGTCGAAGTGTAGAGTCACGAACATCAAAGGAAGGGTTCTTCTGGGCTCTGTACTTGGGATTATCCTTTACAACATTTGCATGAATGACATCCCAAATGATGATAATACTCTGTTGGTACTTTCTCCGGATGATTCAGCTATTTGTTCTAGTCAGCCTAACGTTAATTATGTAGTGTGTCCTAAATCTTTACAGCAGGAGTCTCCAAACATTTTAGCCTAAAGTCCACAGTGGCTTTTCCAATAAGTCCCAAGGGCCAAGACTTAGCTATAGTCTGTGTATGTTTTCTTGAGGCCTGCTACCCTAGAAATGCTCTGAACTCATCGCTACAAATCCGAAGTTTTCATGACTGCTACCACAATTGCCAGTCTTGACGAGCTGACACTGAATGGCACTGCAACAATAACCACCCAATGAGCGCATTATTGTTTGACCTTGAGCTACGGCCTTAATTTCTTTTCATACACATTGCTGCAAGTAAATATCACTCGTGAAGGTCATTGTAGCGTGCTTTCACGAAACCTTGCTGTTTCGGTGTATCATTAGCATCACAGCAAGTGGTCATAATATAGCGCGAGCTGCATGTGGTATAAGCGCTGCGGGATCTTCCCACCGCAACATTCCTCGCCTGCGGCGGCAACAGTGGTTACCTCTTCGTCCCTGCGGTCACAGCTGGCATGACGCAAGAAAAGTTGGATACGCCATAGCTCATCATACTAACATGCTGTAGTGTTGAATTAGGTGTAAATTTTCGTCTCAGGACTAGGCGGTGATTGAGATACCTATGGCGCAGGGTGCGTGGGTGGACTCCACTCAATTTCTGTTGGTACTTACGAGCTAGTTTCCAGGTCATTTCATTGCCGCTGTGAAAAGCTTTACGTATTGGTACGACTACTTCCGACAATGATAAATGTATAGCAGTGACGTCTTCCAGAGAGTAGAGAAGATAAGTGACGTAGTACACAACAATTTTGTGGGAATTGGCAACATGTGCGATCTGACAAGCAAAATATAGTGGGAATACAGTGTTTGATGACTATAGTTTGTCAGTGAAGATACAGTGTGTTCAACAGTGAGCATTTAATTTAATTAAAAATGCCCTAAAGATAAACCCATTGCGATTCTTTACCCGCAACGCACATTTTTAATAATATTCATTGGCATCTCTTGATTTGCAGTTACATCCGTTTTTTGTGATTTTTTGTAAATATACAAAAGAAACTGATGGTAGATACTGAGTGTAGAAATTTTAAAGAGCAGTTTTTCCAAATTTACAGGAAGCCAACGGTTAGAAACATATGCGTGTTTGAAACGAGGTTTCAAATCTCAGCAAATATTGTTTAAAAAGGTAAACTCTGAACGAGAAGCAGCAACTCGTGGCTCATTCAACGGCAAAACACGGAGAACCATTTACTGACAGCGAATTAATAAAGAATTGCATGATTGCGGCAATTGAAGGAACATGTCCAGGAAAAGCTAATTAATGTAAAAAGATCAGTTTGTCAGCAAAGACTTGGCTCGAAGAGCAGATGATACTCCTCAAAATGTAACTCAATCGTCTGAGAAAACTCGACACATAGAATAGTTCTCTTTGGCTCTGGATGAGTCAACAGATGTTTCAGATGTAGCATAGGCGTTAATTTTTAATCGAGGGATAAGCAAAAATGATGGAGTGCATGTAGAGCTTTTTGACGTTCTTAGCATTCACGACGCGGTCACAAGAAAAGAAATTTTTAAAGGAGTAGGAAATACTGCCCAGAAAAACAATCTTCAATGGAAAAACTATCATAATTGATGGTGGCAAAAACCTGTGTGGAAAAAATAAAGGTGTTGTTGCCCTCGTGTCAAGGCCGGTAGAAAATGATGGTGGATAAGAATAATTAATCGTACTTTGCGTCATTCATCACCAGTCATTGCTCGGAAAGTGTTTGGATCTGTCAGAAACTTTAAAGCAGTCATGCCAGCTGTTAATTACATAAAATCATATGCTCTCAATCATCGTCAGTTCCGTAAGTTTACTGGAGAGGCTGAAGAAAACGACATACTGTATTATACAGCAGTACGCTGGCTAAGATCCAGAAAAACTCTGACGCTATTTTTTGAGCTCCGAAGATAAATCGAAATTTTCTTGACTGAACGGATTCGCCGTCTGACAGGGTTACAAAACAATTGGTGGTTATAGAAGTTATCATTTTATACAGACTTAACTAAAGATGTAAACGACCTTAATTTAAAATAACAAGGAGAAAAACCAGTTACTGCCAGATTTGTACACCCATATTAAATCCTTTCGACAAGAAATTGCTTTGTTCCCAGAGCAAAAAATGTTTCAAGCATTTCACTACATGCCAAACATTCAGTTAGAGACTCCATTTCCGGCACATTTAGCTACTGAAACTTCGATTACTTTAAGAACAAATTTCAAGAAAAAACTCTCAATCGTACAAATTAGTCTTTATTGTTGATAAGTGGTGTCGACAGTTGTAAGTCTTATCTTCCGGTCTTTAAAAATTTTTTTTATAGAACGTGTTCCATTGTGAGTTAGTACCTCATGCTATGTTGCTATTCTTTCTGCTTTTAGTGTTCAACCCTGAGGTTCGTTTGCAGCAGATCGCCACTCCTCTCTTCTGTCTGCCTTCCTCTTCATTTACACGTATGTGTGTATCCTATATCATTCTTGATCTGTTGGATGTATGATATCCTTGGTCGCCCCTGCCGATTCCTTCCCTCAATAGCTCCTTCTGCTATTGTTTCAATAATGTTGTTGTGTCGTAGGATGTGCCCTACAAGTTTGTCTCTTCTTGTTTGAATGTGCCTCCACAGAGATCTGGTTTCTTGTACTCCTCTAAGCACCTCTTCATTTGTTACTTTGTCTCTCCAGCTGATCATCATCCTTCTATAGCACCACATCTCCAGGGCCTCTAGCCGTCTTCTCTCTTCTCTTCCAATTGTCCAAGTTTCACATCCGTATAGGGTCAAACTCCAAACGAAACCTTTCATGTTACGTTTCCTTATTTTCAGACTGTTGATGTTGCTGGTGAGTGAGTTCCTACTCCGATTAAATGCAATTTTGGCCTTTTGTATTCTGGTCCAAGTTTCTTTCCGGCTTCTACCATCTCTTGTGATTTTTCTTCCCAGGTAAGTAAATTCCTCTATCACTTCCAGCTTCTCTCTTCCAATTCTCATTCTCAGAGGTTCATATTCTGCTCCTGTACTGCATAACATCACTTTAGTTCTTTTCTTGTTTATTCTCAATCCATACTGATTGCATAGAGTTTTTTCCATTGTTCTGAGGACTTCCTCTAGGTCTTCTATTGTCTTCGTGACTATAGCAGTATCATCTGCATAATGTAGTATGTCTATCTTCTGCCCATTAATTTTGATCCCCACCTCAGTAGTTTGTTCCTATTATGATGGATAGAATACAGCACATGACATTATTGTCGACAGTGAAACCATTTGCACTGTATTTGAACAGTATACGTCGTTGAAGTGAATACACGATGTATGTAACTTGTCACTCAAACAGAAAGAGATTTACGAGGGTTGCATGAAAAGTAATGCCACCACTTTCGTTAATTGGGTTTGGATGGGAATATCTTAATAAATCAAACGTAGAAATAATCCTTAGAATGTGATCTTTAATTACCAATATTCTCTTTCCCACATCATCACCAGCCAATTGGATACATGCTGCCAACGATGAACAAGTTTTCTGAAGCCGTCACGGAAGAAGTCGACACTATTTTCCGCAACCACAGTCTCACGGGTCGTTTTTTCAGGAGTCAGCATCCGGGATATCCAACGTGCACAGATCATCCGATAGCCAAGCAAAACAATAATGTGACCCAAACGTTTTTGTGAAATGCCGATTGTGCTTGCAATTTCTCTCTGAGTGACATGACGATGGTCCTGAATCAATCTGTCAACATTTTGCTTGTGAAACTCGGTGGTTGCTGTCACAGGACGTCCAACTCTTTGTTTGTCACGCAGGTCAGATGTTCCCGCCTAAACATCTTTAAACTTACTCGCCCAACAGCGCACAGTACTCACATCAACACAATCACCATAAACTGCTTTCATTCTGTGATGAAACTCCAACAACACAACCGTTCAATGCTAAGACTTCCCGCCAACTGGAGCTGTAGAGAATAGGCTACGGAACAAGCGAGTACCTGCCACAGACCAATTCTGCGAACTGTTAAAGAGTTACGAAGGTGGAGACATTGCTTTTTAGTCGACCCTCGTACAAATGTGCAATTTACTATGAAAGAGTAACTGTAAAGAGTAACAAGCGTCTTAAGTGCTACATGTGCGAACATGTCCATGTGCTGTGTAGGTACATGGCGAAAGACCCTCCGGATACGGTAAAGTAAAAATTTAGTTAGAAAAATGAAACAGCTATCGACCATAAGCGTCAGCAAAGACATTAATTATAAATGCGCGGTAAGGCGCAGACAAATGAACAAAAAATACCATTCAATTTTCTTTGTACATGATTTTGTTTCTCTCTCTCGTATGTAGAAGGATGGTTAAGATGTATTGCTCGAACTATGACGTGCTACGAGTGTTATGTATTATACGTGATTCTGAGTAAGAGAAGACTTAACAAGAGTATCAAGTACTTAATTTTTTGACACGCTCTGGTGTTCATCGAGTCGGCTGCATCTTCAATTGAAATGTAAGAGACGAAGTCCGAATAGCACAATTTCGTACACACGGAATATTTATAATAATACTAATAATTTACTAATAATACTTCACTCTAATACAACTGGTGACCTAAGTGCCAGGACTTCAGGGCACGGATTGTAAGTAGGGTTTGTTAACTATTGCTATACACACAGCAAAAAAAAAAAAAAAAAAAAAAAAAAATTGCGTCGCCTCGGTTCCGAGAGTTCCGGAACCTGTACCCTGTACAGAAAATTGGAATTGAGATCAACATAAACTTCATTTTCGCCCTTTTTATTGCTCATGAAAACCACACACTGCATGTTGTACCGCCATACAGCGGGACCTTCAGAGGTGTTGGTCCAGATTGCTGTACACGCTGGTACCTCTAATACCCAGTAGCACGTCCTCTTGCATTGATGCATGCCTGTATTCGTCGTGGCATACTATCCACAAGTTCATCAAGGCACTATTGGTCCAGATTGTCTCACTCCTCGACCGTGATAGGGTGTAGATCCCTCGGAGTTGTTGGTGGGTCACGTCGTCCACAAATAGCCCTTTTCAATCTATCCCAGGCATGTTCGATAGGGTTCATGACTGAAGAACATGTTGGATACTCTAGTCGAGCGATGTCGTTACCTTGAAGAAAGTCATTCACAAGGTGGCACGATGTGGGCGCGAATTGTCGTCCAGGAAGACGAATGCCTTGCCAATATGCTGCCGATATGGTTGCACTATCGGTTGGAGGACGGCATTCACGTATCACACAGCCGTTAAGGCGCCTTCCATGACCACCATCGGCGTACGTAGGCCCCACATAATGTCACCCCAAAACAGCAGGGAACCTCCACCTTGCTGCACACGTTGGACAGTGTGTCTAAGGCTTTCAGCCTGATCGGGTTGCCTCTGAACATGTCTCCAATGATTGTCTGGTTGAAGGCATATGCGACACCCATCGGTGAAGAGAACGTGATGCCAAACCTGAGCGGCCCATTCGGGATGTTGTTGGGCCCATCTGTACCGCGCTGCATGGTGTAGTGGTTGCAGAGATGGACCTCGCCATGGACGTCGGGATGAAGTTGCGCATCAAACGGCCTAATGCGCATAGTCTGAGACGTAACACGACGTCCTGTGGCTGCACGAAAAGCATTATTCAACATGGTGGCATTGCTGTCAGGATTCCTCCGAGCCATAATCCGTAGGTAGCGGTAATACACTGCAGTAGTAGCCATGGGCGGCCTGAGCGAGGGATATCATCGACAGTTCCCGTCTCTCTGTATCTCCTCCATATCCGAACAACATCGCTTTGGTTCACTCCGAGGCGACTGGACTCTTCCCTTGTTGAGAGCCCTTCCTGACAAAGTAACAATGCGGACGCGATCGAACGGTGGTATTAACCGTCTAGGCATGGTTGAACTACAGACAACACGAGCCGTGTACCTCCTTCCTGGTGGAATGACTGGAACTGATCAGCTGTCGGACCCCCTCCGTGTAATAGGCTCATGCATGGTTGTTTACATATTTGGGCGGGTTTAGTGACATCTCTGAACAGTCAAAGGGACTGTGTCTGTGATATAATATCCACAGTCAACGTCTATCTTCAGGAGTTCTGGGACCCGGGATGATGGAAAATTTTTTGATGTGTTGTAGTAAGAAGTGACATGTTATTAGTCATAAGAACTGTCTCTTTCCCGTTTGTGTGAATCACAATTGGGAGCAAGTACAGCAGCAGGGCAAAAACTGAGAAGAAAATTTTAGAAAGAAATAATAACTGTACCCAGGTTGCGTAAAATTTTCCAGAGTAAGCTGTTTTGTTCGGCGCACCAAAGGTGAAACGGCTACGCAAGTTGCTTGCATGGTTACGCTTGGTAGCGTCTCTTTTAATTTAGATAGAAACTTTTTCCTCATTATTCCCTTCCTTGAATTTTATGGTGGAAAATTTGCAACAATTTTTCAGTGTGATACGCGGTCAGTAAAACATAAAGAATTGCGACACAATAGTTTGCGTGTCATAATAGACGTAAAACAGGCTTTGACATCGCGTAAATTACAATTAACAAGTGCAATAATAAGCATATGAAATTTTAACATTTTTTGAAATTTTTAATTTTTTGCATATTTATACAACATGGCAGAAAAATATATGCCCATTGTTGATAGTAATAGCGAAAACGCAATCAGCCAAGATAGCGCAAAACTGCGTGATGGAACTATTGAAGTTCAGGCGCCATACATGCCTACTGTAGAAGGTGTAAGTATGTCAGATATGAGTGTCGCAGTGTGAGACGAATGATAGCGACGCTCCACAGCAGAATAACCTTGACGGCACAATGTTTACAATTGACGAGAGTCATGCATGACCCATAGTGATATACTACTCATGAATGAAACATTGGAGAGCGATACAAATATGAATCTTGACAACACTGTTACAAACACCGCTTTTTCACAACACAAACATTAATATGGAAAGTTCAGCTGACAGCAACCACTGTAGTACAACTGACGCACTGCTATGGCACGAAATTAGTATCAACTCAAATTTCAGTGATATGAAACCAGATATGAATACCAAAATTGATAATTTGACACAAGATATGCACAAGGTAAAACGGCAAAAAACCCTGTTACACAAGATCTAAACAGTACTATGAAATAAGAATAAAAACAAGTATTCAAGGATTTGCAAGACACCATCTCACGGAAATTCGATGACTTAGCCAAAAATGTTCACACTGAAATCGACGAAAAATTGAATGACATGGAAAAACAAGTAAAGCATGAAGTACTTCCTGAAGTTAACAGTACAATTCCGGAGTTAAAACAAAAGGTAGATTCTTTTAACGACCATCATGATCTAGTTGAGCAACAGATAAAGAAAAGACTATGAAGGTGAACCTCTAGCTGTAAAGGAGCTTACTTTAAGGGTAGCAACACTAGAAGTTGACTCAGAGTGTGCTAAGAAGGAGAGAGAGAGGATCAACGAAACTCTAAGTGATATCATTAGTCAAGTTGAAGCTGGTACATTAGATAAGAGTAATACCATTGCAGAGTACTTAGTAACCGATTGTGTTATACACAGATGTAGTAGGAAAGGCTATTCAGAAGAAAATGTGAAATAGTAAACAAGGTAAACACTAATCTACAAGCCGCGTGAGATAGGGTCCGCAATCTTATAGAAGAAAGTTTTACCTGATCTCGAAATATGCATGTAAATAATACACAGGTTACAGTGAAAAAGACCACAACTTGCCGGTATTCATCCACAAATTGTTATGAGTCCTACAGCAAGTACCAGTGACAGTTGTAGAGTGCAAAATGTAATAACTCCAACACCTGAGCAATTGCCAACCGGAATTGCAGGTAACTACAATAACAACATAAATACGGCCGAAAATGCCACGTGTCTATCAACTATTTTTGAAGACGAAGGTTTGCTGAGACTTCGACAGTTTCTTACATTCACTACTGAAGAGAAAAGAATGAACTCAGTATTTATCAGTGCTTTTTGTCATGTATTTCACTGGACGGAAGCACAGAAAATCAGGTTTGTCGTGAGATATACGCAAGCTGACGTTCCTTTATTGGCAACTAAAGTGGCCAAACGTTGCAGCACTTATACACAATTTGAACGAACTTTCCTCGACAAATACTGTTCTGAGGCAGTACAAGAGAGACTCAGACGCGAGGTTTTTAACCCTGCAGCATTCATTGGCAAATGCGGTAGTCTACGCGGATACTTTGGAAAATACCTGAACAAGAAACGCTACTGGACGAGCCCAATACCACAGGTAGACGTGTTAAAAATTTTGAGAAGTCGTTTACCATCGTACATTAGAGAAAGATTAGTCACAACGCCAGAGCACGACACTGAATATTTTCTGTCAGTGCTTGATTCTGTCGACTTAATCGATGAGGAAAGACCTGTACCACTTAATCTATGAGGAAAGACCTGTACCGAATAGAGAAACAGAAAATCAGGCACAACAACAACATAGTTATGTAAATCAGTCAGTGAAACGTGATCTAAACACACAGCAAGGCTGGTACACACAACAGAAAAGTTACACACGGGAACGAGTACGGTAACGGGAACGGAAAAAACTAACGATTTAAAAGGAATCTTCAAAACAACAGGAGTAATTTCAATACACGATCGAATTACAATCCACCGTCACAAGGCCATATGCTGAATATAAACAGAAACAGTCAGCCGCAGCAGTGGCAAAACGCAACAATGCCGTGCCTTACGGTGTACCGCAGCCGACCTTCGGGCAGGAAAATAACGGCATAGCAGCCAACAACACAAACTGGCGAAGTGTGCAACTAACTGAAATTACTTGAGGTAATGAATTAAGTCACAATACGCTGTAGGAAAACACCAACCGGTCGTAGTTAACTCTCAGGCTATTGACCTAGATGCCAGAGGTATCGATAAGATTTTAGTACCAGTAAGCACAAGACCAGACAACTTGGACGAACAGCTTTTAAAGCTGGGAGTGTGGGAAAAGCAAAAAAACAGACATGTTTCGTAAGATTTGACAAACAAGGTGACATCAAGCATGATCTGTATCAGCGTGAGATAGATACAACGAATAATATCCAGGAAGAACAAGTACAAGCAGTCATTAAGGGGAAAATAATTGACACACAGTTAATTTTAGATACAGGTTCGACTACCAACCTAATGTCAAATGTCAAATGCATTTTCCTGTGAATTGAAGATGAGAGTCAAATTTCCTCCCCAAAATTTGCAACGAGCAAACTGCTACTGGCAGAAAGACTAAATTGCAGAATGAGATTTTCACTCTGCAGCGGAGTGTGCGCTAATATGAATCTTCCTGGCAGATTTTTTTTTTTTTTTTTTTTTTTTTTTTTTTTTTTTTTTTTACCAATACGTAGAACTTTATTCAATTCAAAGATATATAGTAGATATAAGTTAAGTTTTAGAATTCATTACATTTCGTTTTCAGTTTACATTTTCATAGCTATTGTTTTTATTGCGTTACTGTGTTGAGTTCGTTTATTTCATTTCTAGCCGGCCGCGGTGGTCTAGCGGTTCTAGGCGCGCAGTCCGGAACCGCGCGACTGCTACGGTCGCAGGTTCGAATCCTGCCTCGGGCATGGATGTGTGTGATGTCCTTAGGTTAGTGAGGTTTAAGTAGTTGTAAGTTCTAGGGGACTGATGACCTCAGTAGTTAAGTCCCATAGTGCTCAGAGCCATTTGAACCATTTTTTTTCATTTCTAAAATCTTTTCCGTTTGTATTGAAATTTTGTCGAATTTGTGTCTTTCTGTGTCATAATGATGGACTTGATCGTTTCTAATTATGAGTTTTTTGGCAGCGATAAATATGGACAATAATTTTCTAATGTATTAGAAAAACACGAGGACATAGAATTAACAATTGATTATTTGCTTATTATTGCTTTGGTGTAAGAAGGGTGATTTTGCCTTTGCTTTTGATTTCGCTTAAACTATTCCCAGCGAGGGCATTGGTGTAACACTGAACACAAAACAAACACTGCACTCGGCACCGAAAGAAAACTTCACAGAAGCACTTTGTTTTTTTGGGATGGCTGCATAGCGTCCCCAGCGAAATAATAAGAAAAGACTTAATAAAAGACAGTACTTATAAAGAAGAGATGTTTAAAAATTGAATAATATGCATTTTTCTTATGTATCCGTATTATAATAATTTCTCTGTGTAAGTTTCGAGGGCAAAGAAATATAACAAAATGATCTAAAGAGACGACAAGATACGCTCTTCTGTTAATTTATAGTCGCCTTCACTTCTTCTCTTGTCTTGGTTGTGTGTAGACGGACATCTTGCGAGTGCTGGTAAATGTAAGCATATTTGTACTAATTAAGCAGATAATTTATTGATTTAATATTATTGCTCACTTTTCATCTGCAAGCGGTGATCCCGATTTCATGTCTGCCTTCCTTTGATTAACCTGCATTCAAGTAATTTACAGTGCAGCAATCGCAGCGGCCGATGCAGCCAACGACGCCATTACGTGGCGATATTAACTTATAAAAAATTAGCGGAAGCGAAAAACTTGCTCGCTATTAACATATACATTTTTCTTCACAGCCGCCCGACGTTGCAGAAAATACGTAGCTTTAAGATTCTTATTTTCAGTGCCACAGCCAGGACTCCGACTACAATGCAATGGTTAACGGAGGTAAGAAGAAATACTCTCTCTCGTGTGGGGGGGGGGGGGGGCGCAATTGTAATTAACAGCTATAGATATTTTGCTTTAAAGTGAAATGACTAGCCGAGGAGCCGGCCGGTGTGGCCGTGCGGTTCTAAGCGCGTCAGTTTGGAACCGCGTGACCGCTACGGTCGCAGGTTCGAATCCTGCCTCGGGCATGGATGTGTGTGATGTCCTTAGGTTAGTTAGGTTTAAGTAGTTGTAAGTTCTAGGGGACTGATGACCTCAGTAGTTAAGTCCCATAGTGCTCAGAGCCATTTGAACCATTTTGAACTAGCCGAGGAAATTAATATGAAAAGTTTATTCCATTGTTCAACTTATGTGCTCATGTTTTAAGATTCAGCGAGTCTAACGTTCATTAACGTAAAAAATTATTTATACTGAAGATTAATATTGTTAAAAAAAAGAACTTCACAAAAGCATTTAATTGTCAGTCAAAATTAAATGAAATATCAGTTTCATTAAGGCCCACCACGTAAGTCGGCAACAATCAGCATTACCAATAAATAATATATTAAATTACGACGGCCGACGGACGCGAGAGCTGGTAGGCTTGGCGCGGGCTGCAGCGGCGGTGGCGTTGCCGTGGGCCGCTGCCCACCCTCAGCTTTATTGTTTTCGTCCCATAGGTACGAGAGGTATTCCATGACATCTTCCTGGTTTTGTTCTATTATAGCATACACTGTTTGACCTAGGATCCAAGTGGTACTTTGTTTCTTTGCTCTGGGAAAAAGTTTTATGTCCGGGGCGGTTAATAGTTTGATGTTTATCCTTTCAGGTGTACTTCTGTTTATCAGTGCCAGCATCGCTTTGCATGGCTCCCATATTTGTTTCTTTTCTCCGCATTGGAAGCGATGTTCCAGGGTATCGTTTTCATTACAGGTCTGACATTTTCATGATGGTCTGAGGTGAATTGCTGTCCTTTGGCGGGTAGGACACTTGTGCTAGGAACCATACTTTGGACAGGAGTTGCTCGTTAATGAGCCTCGCCTTCTCGAATAGGTCCAGCTCTATTGCCATTCGTTCTGGCGAGTCCTCTTATCGTGTGTAACACTTCCCTCCAATTTTGTGCCACCATTTTCATCGGGCACGAGTGTAGTTTCAGCCCCACCCACTTTCTTCAAAAATGGTTCAAATGGTTCTGAGCACTATGGGACTTAACAGCTGTGGTCATCAGTCCCCTAGAACTTAGGATTACTTAAACCTAACTAACCTAAGGACATCACACACATCCATGCCCGAGGCAGGATTCTAACCTGCGACCGTAGCAGTCGCGCGGTTCCGGACTGCGCGCCTAGAACCGCGAGACCACCACGGCCAGCCCAGCTACTTTGTGTTTCGGCAGCCTTGTACCAGGTACTTTCGTCTTGCATCTTTTTTTGCCAATCGGTAGTAGGGCAGTTTTGTTATTGTTTGTTTTGGCTCCTGCTGATTGCGCGAAAGTTTGAAGGACTTGGCTTATTTTGTTGAGGTCTTCTCTGTCTCCCACGAAGAGACCAACATCGCCAGCTACGCTTTGCATTTCAGTGTGGTGCCAAGCGACGCGATTACTGTTATGGTGTCTTCTATTTTTCTTAGCAGCGGGCGAACAAACCCATCGAGAGGGGACATCATTGTCTTACTGATCTCTGTATTTGGATGACTTTCGTATTTCGGCCGTTTACCGACGCCTTTGATGTGGCACTTCTAAGGATGTTCTTAATGATTTTAATGAAAGGTTCGCCGAGGCCGTATTTTTCCATCGTTTTGAATAGGAATTTGTGGTCCACGCGGTCGAACGCTTTGTGGAAGTCTATCGATATTACCGCAGCTTCCGATTTATTTACTGTTGTAATGCCGATTCAGTCTCGAATATTGTCCTCCCTGGTACGGCACATGTCTGGTGGGGCTTATTGTTTTTGCCATATCTTTTTAGTTTGTCCGCCACGTATCGCGCAGCTATTTTGTAATCTGCGTTTAGCAGCGTGATGGGGCAGTAATCTTCCAAAAAAATGGTTCAAATGGCTCTGAGCACTATGGGACTTAACATCTATGGTCATCAGTCCCCTAGAACTGAGAAATACTTAAACCTAACTAACATAAGGACAGCACACAACACCCAGTCATCACGAGGCAGAGAAAACCCCTGACCCCGCCGGGAATCGAACCCGGGAACCCGGGCGTGGGAAGCGAGAACGCTACCGCACGACCACGAGGTGCGGACAGTAATCTTCCACTTTCTGGGACGCATCTTTCTTCGGGATTAGTATTATGTTTCCCGTTGTGAAGTCTTCTGGCAGTTTCTCTCCCTGTATTATATCGTTGACGACTTCGGTGATTGTGTCGCCGATTATGTCCCAGTACTGGATGTAGAATTCCGTTAGAATTCCGTCCATTCCTGGGGCTTTACCAACCGCACTGGATTTGACAATGTTGTGTACGTCGTCTTTTTCCATATTTGCCTCCAGCTCCGCCTTTTCTGTCTGTCAGGATGTCCGGCAGGTCGTGGAGTAGGGTGTCTGTTGCTGCTTCGCTCGCTTCTTCTCGCTTGAAGAGTTGGCTGAAATACTCGTGTTCAAGCTTCAGGATCTCTGCTGGCGCTTCTTTGGTGGTTCCGTCTTCTTTTTGCAGGTGTTTGATCTGTTTTTGTTGTGTCCTTCGGATTATTTTGTGTATATGGTGAAATGTGAGCGGTTCTTCTTCCACTGTCCATAACGGCTGGCTTCTTTTTATTGTTTCAGTTTGTTCTTTCTGCATATTTACTAGTTTTGTTTTTATGCGCCTTGATTTTGTCAGGAGGTTTGGGTGATCGTTTGTCTGGGCATTTATTACGTCTTTCATGCACTGTGTAGAAGTCAGCGGTCCATTTCTTCCATATTGCTTTTTCCGCACTGTACTTTATGATCGTTTTTCGTAGCGACGGTTTTGCATGTTTTACCCACCATTCTATGGGTGATTGTGTGTTTGATTTTTTCCTTAAACATTCTATCCACATGTCGATGATTTCTTTGCGTAATGTTGTGTCTTAAATCGTTGGTGGACATTTTCCAGAAGCTTTAGCGATGATCTATCTTCCGTTCTGGGAGAAGTATTTTTGTAATTTGGCAGTTATGGTCCGAAAACACTATGGGCTTAATTTCTATTGTTTCTATACCTTTTTCTAAATTTTTGGAAACGACTATCCTGTCGAGCCTACTCTTTCCGTTTCTGTAGAAAAAGATAAACTCAGTTGCGCCTGGATATTTCAGTCTCCACACGTCTCCGAGTTTCGTTTTTCTGATTATTTCGTCCAATTCTACGCACATATTGGCTGTTGGTATCTGATCTTCCTTCGCCACGACGCAATTGAAGTCACTTCCGAGTACTATGTTGTCGAAGTTTTCGTTAATTATCGTATAAACGTCTTATTTGAAAAATCTCGCTCTAGTTTTATTTTCCGATCCTGGAGGGGCGTATATGTTCGTGAACAGCGTGCCTTGTATTTTGATAGCTATGCCTCGACCGTTTGGTGTCTTACAAAACGGTGTGCTGGACCGAGACTCGAACCCGGGACCTTTGCCTTTTGCGGGCAAGTGCTCTACCAACTGAGCTACCCAAGCACGACTCCCGCTCCCCCCCCCCCCCCCCCCCCCCCTCGCAGCTTCACTTCCGCCAGTACCGCGTCTCTTACCTTCCAAACTTTACAGAAGCTCTCCTGCAAACCATGCAGGACTAGCACTCCTGAAAGAAAGGGTATTGCGGAGACATGGCTTAGCCACAGCGTAGGGTATGTTTCCAGAATGAGATTTTCACTCTGCAGCGGAGTGTGCGCTGATATGAAACTTCCTGGCAGATTAAAACTGTGTGCCGGACCCAGACTTGCAGGAGAGCTTCTGTAAAGTTTGGAAAGTAGGAGACGAGGAACTGGCGGAAGTAAAGGTGTGAGGACGGGCTGTGAGTCGTGCTTGCGTAGCTCAGTTGGTAGAGCACTTGCCCGCGAAAGGTTCCCGAATTCGAGTCTCAGTCCGGCACACAGTTTTAATCTGCCAGGAAGTTTCAAGACTAAATTGGTTAGGTATCAGGCATTTGTTCCATTACAAACTGAACATTTAACAGTAAATTGCAATTTTCTTATAATTGACACTCATAGTTGATTATCTTATTGGCATGTACACGTTTAGCCGGCCGAGCGGTTCTAGGCGCTTCAGTCCGGAACCGCGCAACCGCTACGGTCGCAGTTTCGAATCCTGCCTCGGGCATGGATGTGTGTGATGTCCTTAGGTTTAAGTAGTTCTAAGTCTAGGGGACTGATGACCACAGATGTTAAGTCCCATAGTGCTCAGAACCATTTGAACCATTTTTTTGTACACGTTTAGAACATACAAAAAACAGATTATACAGGTAATGGTAAATGCCACTTTCATGTAAAGGGTCAGGTTTTTTCTATTGATTTTGTCAAAACACCTGATGAAAGTAACAGAAACGGACCAGAGTCAAAAGTAATAGTAAAATATTCCTTTCTAACTGTGTATTTCACAAAAAAATTTGACCCTGAACAAGAAGCAAACACTGATGTCAGTCACGAAATGGTAGAGCAGAAACTAAGTGAATCACAGGCACTAAATGATGTGCAAGCACAAGAACTTTCTAACTTGTCATTTAAGTATGCAAATGTTTTCAGTAAGGAGTCATAAGTAATCAGAGACTATGAATATAAATCCGAAGTTTATCCACATGGGCAAAACTAGAGGCAGTAAAGGAAGAGATCAATCATATGATTAAATGAGGAATTATAAAACTTTCATTTTCACCCTACTGTAGCCATACATTACCAGTAAGTAAAACAGATGGGTCAGTAAGATTAGTTCTCGATTCTAGAGATACCAATAAGATATTAGTACCAGTACGCACAACACCAGACAACTTGGACGAACAGCTTTTAAAGTTTTCCAATACAAAATACTTCAGTATACTCGATCTTAAGTTGTCCTACTGACAAATGAAGCTCCATGAAGAAAGTCGAAAATATACAGCATTTGTTTGTGGTGGCAGAAGCTACAAATTCCGTGTTCTACCATTTGGACTGAACATTAGTGCAAGTGTGTTTATATCTGCACTGGACAAGGTCTTGGGACCAGAATTGCTTAGCAAAGTCACTGTTTATGTAGACAATATTCTAATAGCCACACCCACATGGTTAGAACATATCAGGCCCATTGAATCAGGTGCTTCAACGATTTGCAGATTACGGAGAAACAGCCGATTTAAAAAAGTATAGTTTTGGGAAGGAGCAAGTCAAATTTTTATGAGATATGTCATAACAAGGTATATTACCTGATCTGAAAAAACTTGATGCCATACGCTATTGTCCAGCTCCAAGGAATAAAAAACTAAAAGCTTTTTTAAGGCTAGCGTCCTTTTTTCATAAATTCGTACCACAGCAACTGATGCACAGTGATGCATTACTCAACTTGTTACGAAAAAATAGGCCTTGGTTGTGGGACGATAAGTGTCAAGAGCACTTTAATAACATTTTATAGCGTTTTATTGGTAAAATATTTAGAAGATTTAACAGATCTACTAAAGAGACTCTACACTACACTTGCCCATCCTTTTATGGAGTAATGCTGCGTGGTCTGGGAGCCTTACCAGATAGGATTAACAGAGTACATCGAGAAAGTTAAAAGAAGAGCAGCACGTTTTGTATTATCGCGAAATAGGGGAGAGAGTGTCACTCAAATGATGTGGGCTTTGGGATGGACACCATTAAACCAAAGGCACTTTTCGTTGCGACGGAATTTTCTCACGAAATTTCATTCACCAACTTTCTCCTACGAATGCAAAAATATTTTGTTGACGCCGACCTACATAGGGAGAAACGATCGTTATAATGAAATATGGAAAATCGGAGTTCGCATGGAAAGATACAGGTGCTCGTTTTTTCCGCGCGCTGTTTGAGAGTGGAGTAACAGAATTATTGTTAAGGTGGTTTGAGTAACTCTCTGCCATGCACATAAGTGTGATTTGCAGAGTATCCATAAAGATGCAGATGTAGATCTATACATTTTGGTGACATTCCTTATATTCTTGTTGTGCAAGACGGAAGACCGGATGTAGATAGTGCCCGTTTGAGATCAACGGTGCGTAGTAGCTTGAAATTCCGGACAAGTTAGTTTTGCGAACATTTTTTTATTTATTATTAATTTTTTTAAAAATAAGCTGTCGCAGCAAGTCGGTCAGTATATGTGTGCCCCTCATTTGTATTTTTCAATGGCGTCGGTTTGAAACAGTCCCTCAGATCGGCGTCTGGTAGCGCAGCTCCACTGGAGGAAGCAATGGATAGCAGTGAGGACATTGTGAGCTATCCATGCAGTTGTTCATATTGCTAGTGCAGATGAGACTTGACAGTGCTGCTGACGACGTTCGATACCTCGTGATTGTTCGCTCACTTTCTGGATTGGTGCTCAATGATTCTGATAAATTCCCTTTTCATACTGATGAAGTAATCTGAATAGTCATCTCGTAATTTTTCCGCTCTAGAGAGGCCATTCCATGATTAGCCTTCAAACGATTTTATATTTCATGTTGTGAACTGTCTGCATTAACTACCACCAGAGCAATGACAGAGCTAAACGAAGCAGTGTCATGTTTGCTCCGAGGCACCATGCTCGTCTCGTGATATAAGACGAGGGCAGTTGCTGGTTCAGATCGCGTGGGACTATCGAGTTATATCGCATCAGTATTTTTGTTCTTTCGCCGCAAATAACCAGAACGGAATTTAGCAACAAAATGATGAGAAAACCTTTGCATCGCACCAACTGAACGATCAGCCTATTTTAATTTTCAATCGTCAACCTTCTTTCGTAATGCAATAAACTGTATCCGTTATTAGTTTGTTATTTTTACTATTATTAGTGTTGCGTGTTCACCCCAAAGAGCTATCCCTACCCTATTTGGTAACGAAGCACGTGAGTGAATCTATAAGAATAGGATATGGCCTGTTTGCCTCGGCGTCTTGTGTTCAGGGGAATAGGAAAAGCTAAATACGAAAAGACGAGGACGGGTGGCCGACGTTGCAGGCAGAATTCCGCAAGAATTGCTGTTGGTTTTACACTGTGCCGACAGATAAATTCGTGCGGCAGTGTTACTCAACAATCGAATATGTAATCACGATCATGTTTTACCATTGCCTCAGCTGCTGATTATATTACAACTGTAGATGGAAGACTGTTTGATAATTTTGTTTTGCTGCTGTTCGAATTAGTTATGCCACAGGATAATTGAGGTTCCTTCTTGTTTTTATTTACACTGCTACGTAAACTAACATGGAAGTTTTGGGTACTCAAGTGCGTGTTTCACTTGTGACATTCGATTTCGAATACAATTCGTGAGCCTTCTGGCAATCTCAATCGAATACCTCGTAGGAGTAGACACAATGGTTAGCTTCACAAATATCAAGCAAGAACACGCACGAAGTCACTTGAAAGGATTCCAAGAACCATCAGTGACGGATTCAGATTGTTTCCATCGTTTACGGACCAAACAAGTGGGGAACATTACCAAAGCAATGAACAGGCAAGTTAGTACGCCTGATATGTACAGATCTCAAGGTGAAAACCGTATGATGCCGCAGAATTGCACATTACCCACATTTAGAATTTAGTTGAACTGTGTTAATGAACATAATTTTCAGTTTCTCGTCTTCTGAAACCTCGAATGAAATGATTACTGTATTGTACTGTACGAAGACTTAGTTAACAGCCTCTATTCTTGCTTCCACCGAAAACAACGCACTTCCACACTCTCGTGGCATTCAGGAAATTATATTTGTATCTGGCACAGGTCTGCACATAGACACAGTCGATTTCCAGGTGCAAAGTGTTTAATATCTTACTGTTTCGTTCGTGTGGGGCAGGATTGATTTCAATTACTTTTTATTGCATTTAAAAAAGCTTTCGTTGCAATCCATCGGAGTAAGTGTTTCATTCGTTAGTATTTTAGGAAAACTGTAATTGTGATGGAAGATTATACACATCAATATTTCTCATGCCATATGCTGCACGAGTGGAATCTAATATCACTAGCGTTGCTATCCCTGCTCTGAAATTATGCAGGGTGTATCATAATTAATGGCGTAAACGCATAAAGTTGAAAGTACACGGGCCCGCATCTCGTGGTCGTGCGGTAGCGTTCTCGCTTCCCACGCCCGGGTTCCCGGGTTCGATTCCCGGCGGGGTCAGGGCTTTTCTCTGCCTCGTGATGGCTGGGTGTTGTGTGCTGTCCTTAGGTTAGTTAGGTTTAAGTAGTTCTAAGTTCTAGGGGACTTATGACCACAGCAGTTGAGTCCCATAGTGCTTAGAGCCAATTTTTTGAAAGTACACGAACTAGAAGCAAAAAAGTCTCAGTAAACCTAGAGTCGAAAATGCATACCTTGAAAAGTCCCCTTAGAAAAATGTATGAATGACTGTGCTGATAAACCTCTTACATTATTTGCTTTTCAAACAGCTGAGCAGAACTGAACGTGCACTACATTTAGCTCTTTTCCTATTCTGATCAACACTAAACTGACACACAATATTTTTAGCGCAACGCAATCTAACTTTCAAAAATGCCTAAAAAAGAATGGCCCTGACTAACAATAACCTACACCTTTCATGAATCACTTACCTCACAAAAATCTTCGTTACTCTAACTACTGCAATAGAGCGCCAATACTGCCAGCTAAATAAAGGATTCTAACTACTGAAGGCACTAGCTACTGATAGGCATAGTTAGCAAATGAGAGATTTCGATAGAGAATAAGCAATGTATTTACCTTAATGGTGTTCAAAAGTTCATGACACCCAGTCTTACAAATTTACTGTCTCTGATGGACACACGAGCAGATCATCCGCTCTCAAAACTCCATCTCAAGCCCCACATCCACCACTGCTGACGGCTCACCTCCAACTGCGCAACGCTACGCGCTGTTAACAGCCAACTGCCCAACACTACAATTACAATAGCAAATTCCAACAATGCAAACCAGCCACAGACTGCACAAAGCACAGTCAGTGATTTTCATACAGAGCGCTATATGACGTTACCAACATAAAAACTTAAACAGCCTACTTACAACCTTAAGAGCGAGCAATATTTCATCTTCGATACTGTGAAACAAATCTCTTCTACTGCAAGTTCTTTGCTTTCCATATTTTGGGAACTGGTAGTATGGACCAAAATAAGAAAAAATGTCCAGCAATCATGTGCTCTAAAATGCATACCTTAAAAGTTAGGAGCACTTGATCATTAGAAGAGTTGTGTTTCAAAGTAGCAAAGATGAGCAAGTTGTCATAGCTCTTAATGAATGCATTTCAGAGCACATGTTTACAGGACTTTTTTTTCTTGTTTTAGTCTACACTACCAGTTCCCAAAACAAATGATCGAATGGGCTGAAACTGGAGCTGAGCTCGTAGAGCTCTCCCGCTCCGGCTAGTGCGCGCTGTCGTCGGTGACTCGTAGTGCCAACTTATGAACCTATGCCGTGGCATCGTTGCTATCGATACCACATTGTTCCCCCCTGAAACGACGCACTGTCGTTGAGTATGGCTTCTGACGGCGGGTGGAGGGACCCAGGGGCGGCGCAGCTGAGGGGGCGGACAGCGGAACTGCCAGGGCACGCTGTCCACCTGACCCCGAATTGCTCGCGAGGGGGCGAGGAAAACGCCCCGTGGAAAACCTGCCCAGGCCGCGCACCGTCACTGGGTATGCTCAGATGAGGAGGCCGAGCAACGACCTCCGTGGGCGGCGGCGGCGGCGTGACGACAGCCTCAGAGTCCATCTGTTCCGGCTCTGCGGAGGAACACAGCGGCGGCGGCGGCGGCGGCCGAAGGTGGGACCGCGGCGGCTGCGAGAGGCGTCCATCCGGTGCAGGTGACCGGACCGGCAGCAGCAACGACGGGAGGCGCGCACGGGGAGGCGCCGTCGGTGGAGTCGTGGGCTGAGGCAGCGGAAGCTGCGAAGCCTCCAATTCTGACGGAAAACAACCAGCGGCAGAAAGCCGAGGATGGCACAAACTAATCTGGTTCCGGTGTCGCTTGATAGTGCGGGAGGGATCAGAAATGAGAAATGAGTCGCGGCTAAGCTGGCGAAGAATGCGCCCCTGCTCCCAGCGCTGCCTGCCAGAGAAAACACGATGGAACACCAAATCATGCGGCGCCAAACCAGAACGAGGCGATGCAGCGGGAGCGTGCAGCGGCGGGTGCAATAGCTGCAGGAGCGACAGCTGGGCGCGGGCGTGTAGCAGTTCCGCTGGGGAACGGGTGCCACGCGGCTGAGAGCGATAGGAAGCAAGGAAACTCCAGAGTGCGTGGCACGCAACTTCCTCATCTGCGACTTAAACGTACGCACGAAGCGTTCAGCGTCACGGTTCGACTGGGATTGGAACGGGGCTGAGGTCAGATGGCGAATGCCATTAGCAGCACAGAACGCTTCAAACTCTGGGGACACGAATTGGGGGACATTGTCGGAGACAACTTCAGGAAGGCCCTCAAAGCAAAAGATAGACATCAAAGCCAGAATAGTACTGACAGACGTAGTAGAAGACATAGGTACAACAAAAGTTGCTGTACGTATCAATAATTATCAACCAGCGGGTGTCCCAGAAAGAACCGCAAAATCAATATGAATGCGCTGCCAAGGTGCAGAAGGTGTCAGCCACGCAAAGAAGCGCTGGCTGGGAGCAGATTGATGCTCTGCACAACAGCCACAGTTAGCAAGCAAATTCTCAATTTGTTTATCAATGCCGATCCAAGTGCAGTGACGACGCGCTAATTGCTCCGTCCGCACTATACCCCGTCACTAGGGTGCCAGATGCAATTGTTTAAAAGGGAGGACAAAGGAAGAGAAAAGAGGACACATCAAACGGGTCAACTGCAGATGAGGATAACACCCGTCAGCTTTGGACGAGTCACGTAACTGCCGGTAATTACTGGTAAAACTAGTAGTTAGGTGGTGGTGGTTAAATGAGCAATATAAAAATAATTAAAAACATTTATTGTGGCGACAGTGTTGCGTCAATTGTTTTGTTATGTCAACAACACGGAATTATTTACAAAGCGAAGAACGTAAGACCATTCACCTCCCTTCATTCGATGCACTGCTACCAACTTCTACAATTCAAGCAGCAGCTAACGACATGTAAACTGCACTTTAACCTTCCGAATACAAATAAATCGAATGACTATGAAACAATAAAATAAAACCATGACAGTTAATCTGTCGAGTTATTTCTTACGTTTATTGGCCACTGAGACGTACGTTCCAGATCCACATACCATACATTCCGCTTCAAATTCATTTCTCCCTTTCTTATAGCCGCATATTTGCAGGAAAGGACATCAGAAAATGTACACTTTCGTTTAGGCATAGCCAAATATTTTACGTAACTCACTCGGTTAAAAATTACTCACAAATCACACGTGCACTACAGGAAGTCAAGCCAATACAAAGCGAAGATAGGAAACGAAAATTTTAAATAATCGATATTTGCATTTGCTTATAGATAGATCAACGATAACATCGACAATCCTGGTGCCACCTACTAACACCGCCTTCGTGCTTGTTTATCACAAAGGCTGTGCCAGTAGTTAAACTATTTAAGGAAAGAGCAATAGAACGGGACGAATTGTAAATTTAACTGTATAACGCTCAACTTTGCGAAAAAGCCGAACACTGTAAATATCCGCCCGGACCCCGGACAAAGGGCTAAAATCGGAGGACATGTCCGGATTAATCCGGACGTCTGGCCACCCTACCAATGACCAGATGCAGCAATCTGAAGATTTCCGACTGCAACGAACGAGGTACAACCACATGAGACTGATCATTGTCAGTTCGTAACAAGATAACACCGTGGTGTACAGACAAGTTGTGACGTTGCGCAAAGTAAAGTCGAGCAAGTGGATCTCGAATCTGCGTAGCAGATGGAGACCTTTGAGTACAAATATACTGCAAAAGAATCCGCAAAGAAGCATCGGCGGCTGTCGCGGAAGCAATGCGACGAAAATCCACCGGAAAACCATCAGTCAATTCCTTATCTTGCGAATCAATAAACATGCAGGACAGGTCGGAAGAATCAAACACTTCGTCAGGACCGATAGCTAGATGAGACAAAGCGTCAGCATTGCCATGCTGGGCCGTAGGCCGTAACAAAATTTCGTAATTGTAGTTAGACAAAAACAAAGACCAACCTTGCAACTTTTGGGCAGTACAGGCCGGAACTGGCTTTGACGGGTGGAACAACGACGTCAAAGGCTTATGGTGGGTAACCAAAAAAAAAAAAAAAAAAAAAAAAAAAAAAAAAAAAAAAAAAAAGAAATCATGAAACTTAGTTAATCCATAGACAATAGCTAAAGCTTCTTTCTCGATTTGAGAATAGTTTTGCTGGGCAGAATTGAGCAACTTAGACGCAAAAGCGATCGGGCAATCGACAGAATTAATGCGGTCCAAGAGAACCGCTCCGATGCTGTGAGAAGATGCATCGACAGCCAAAACAACCACTTTGAAGGGATCGAAAGGAATCAAACAGCGATCACTCAACAAAGCAGATTTGAGCTTGTGGAAAGCAGCGTCACATTCCGAAGACGAAGCAAAAGGAAGGTTCTTACGCCGAAGGCGATGCAAAGGCGCTGCAATCTGCGCTGCATTTTGTATAAACCGAATATAATATGAAATTTTGCCCAACACAGACTGAAGTTCTTTCAAGTTCCTGGGTGCTGGCAAGTCTCTAATGGCACTGAGATGTGACGGCGAGGGGTGGATACCCTGTCCGTTAATCATATGTCCTAAATACTGAATCTTAATTTGAAAAAAATTGCATTTGGCCCTGTTCCACTTTAGTCCTGCCTGCAAAAGTACAGTAAATAAGGCACGCAAATTCTGCAAATGTTCGTCAGGGGTACGACCTGATACAACTATATCGTCCAGATAATTTGGGCAACCAAGGACAGTGACAGCTGCTGCAAGACTGAAAAATAGCAGGAGCCGAAGCATAACTTAACGGAAGGCGGCGAAACCTGAACAAGCCAAGGTGGGTGTTGATCACAAAATAGCGCCGCGACTGTTCGTCGAGTGGAATCAGAAAGTATGCGTCCCGCAAGTCAATCATGGAAAAGAATTTTCCCGCTCCAAGCTTATCAAAAATGTGTTCAGGACGCGGTAAGGGAAACGTAGGTAACACTGTCAGGGGATTTACTGTAGACTTAAAGTCAGCACAAATACGGAGACGACCGTTTGGTTTCTTCACACACACACACACACACACACACACACACACACACACACACACACTATAGGCGAAGCCCATGGCGAAGCAGAAACAGGTTCAATGACACCAATGTCTTGCAAATGCTTAAGTTCAGAAGCTACGGCGTCGCGCAGTGCATGCGGTACCGGGCGTGCCCGCCGGAAGGCAGGCATGGCATTGTCTTTAACTACAACATGCGCTGCAAAGTCTGTGGCACAACCAAGGCCATCAGAAAAGAGTTCAGTAAAATCATCGCATAGTGCGGCAACACTAGCGTTGATGCAAAGTACATTGTCCTGAATTGCGAGGCCAATAAAAAGTTCAAATGCGGCCATGCCAAAAATGTTCGTAGTATCACTAGAGCGGAGCACATGGAAATACACTGTGCGGGACGTTGCACCATACGTGGCTTGCAAACTACACACGCCGAGCACTGAGATTTCCTGTCCAGTAAATGCAGTCAACGTGGAATGCGAACGACGAAGCGGGGGCGAACCAACCAAGTCATACGTTTATTTGTTCAGCAAAGAAACTGACGCACCAGTGTCCAGCTGCAAGCGAACAGAACGTCCACAAATGTGCAAAGTGACAAAAAGTTTCCTCACATCACGCTGATTGCGAGAGGAAGTGTCTGGCAAAACTTGATTCACACGACCGAGCTGTTGACGTACGTGACGCAGAAGGCTTTGAATAAATGGCATTAACGTCCATAGGCAGATGTGAATCATGACCATGGCGGTCGCCATTGCAGTGACGCCCACGCGAGTCACGCGAACGGAAGACAAGTTGTGAATTAGTTTCTCTTACTGCACACGGCTTGTACATGTCCCTTTTTATTACAAAAAGAACACTGTGTTTGACGGGATGGGCAACTGTCCCGTGGGTGGGCACGAGAACAGTGCGGACATGATTTCAGTTTCTTAGAGGGTGCCTGGTTTGAACCATGTTTACGTGCGCGCGAGCGGCGCGGCGTGGCTGGGTGGAAGGGCACGTGTTGTGCCGCGCTAAAACCTAACCTAACCTAGCCTAACCTCTTAGTGTCTCTTGTCTGTCTAGCAAGTCCACTACTTCCTGAAAATACGGGTTTTGAAATTTGAGGATTTGCTCGCGGATGCGGTGATCCGCCACATTCTGCGCAATAGCGTCTCGAACCATTATATCCGCATATGAGCGTCCACAAGAGCAATTAAAGTCACAATCAGAAGTTAGTCTCTGAAGGTCCGCTAACCAAGATTTATTGGACTGAGTAGGGCCACGCCGGAGATGAAAGAATTTGTAGCGTGCAGCTACCACATTTACACTGTCACGGAAGTGGGAGTTCAAAGCGTCAATCACTTCGTCGTAAGTTTTAGTTTCTGGGCGGCTGGTGGGAAACAATTTCACGAGCACACGGTACAACACAACACCCGCGTTGGCAATGAAAAAGGCAAGCCGCTCTGTACTTGTTATGTTGTATGCTGCGAAGTGTGCCTTTGAGCTGGGCGATATATTCTTGCCAGCGTTCAACGTCAGGATTGAAGGCACGAAATGGCGGCACCGTCGGAGGCGCCAAAGTAGCTGCACTTTATAGTGTGACCAGTCCATTTATGGTAGCAAGCAGCTGCGTCATTTGCTGAGACTGAAAACGTACAAGATCGGACAGCGAAATCTGTTCCTGTGGCGAAGCCATGGTTTACACAATTGCAAGTTTTATACTGAGGCTAGCACGAAAAGAAAGCAGTACCGAGCAAAAAAGGAAATGAAAGGGAAACCTCGTCGCCAACTTTTGTATGCCGCCTGGGGAGGAGCAGGAACAGGAAAAATACGTCGGTACTGCAATTAAGTAAAATTGGTTTACTGGAGCCTGAATATGTATACAGAGGCATACATAACTTGTACAGATGAGCACAGTCTTAAGCTGAAGCTAAGTGTCCCGGCCGTCTGCTCTTGATCAAACGGGCTGAAACTGGAGCTAGAGTGCGCTGTTGTCGGTGACTCGTAGTGCCAACTTATGAACCTATGCTGTGGCATCGTTGCTATCGATACCACATCTTTAACGTTGCGTTATGGGGCTCAGCGACCAAGGCCATGAGAGAGAAGTTCTGCCAATAGGGTCTCGTTAGCTCAGTGGGGCCACCCATGTATTTCGATCCAAGGGCTGTGTGAGGTGTCATTTCTAATCGTGGTGTAGAACAGTGCCCTCCAGGTTCTCTTGTTTTCATTTTATTTAACGGTGCTGCACATTTCTAGGTGAAATTCTATAACAAAATCTGATGAAAACCTTTACACATTAAGTCGTCTCGCAAGCCCGACCCAGTAAGCTGTGTTATTGGTCATAGATGTCTAATTGACGAATATCAAGCTGTTTCACTATACAAACGTCTCTGAAGAGGTTGGACTCTGCTCTCAACGATACTAATCCGAGTTTTGTTCGTCACGTAGAAACCATACGCCAGGGGAATAGTTACAAAGTGAACATACAGATTAATACAGATTCTTTTGAAATAAGTCTCTGTAACAGCAATTCGGCACCCCTGTAGCCGTTCGCAGACGCTGGTGTTAACAACTTTCTTCCACTCTGGGTAGCTTTAAAGCTGGGCAATTTTGTTGGTTTAAATTTAATTGAACACGTTAAAAATCACTTTCGATCAGCCTTAAGTTTTCCATGAATCCATATGTGCATACGTGCAGTGTGCCTGCATTGCTATAGAACATACACTGCAAAGTATTCACACAGTTTATGGCGTACATTTACCGTAAGAAATCAAACAACAGCCGCGCGGAATTAGCCGAGCGGTGTAAGGCGCTGCAGTCATGGACTGTGCGGCTGGTCCCGGCGGAGGTTCGAGTCCTCCCTCGGGCATGGGTGTGTGTCTATGTCCTTAGGGTAATTTAGGTTAATTAGTGTGTAAGCTTAGGGACTGATGACTTTAGCAGTTAAGTCCCATAAGATTTCACACACATTTGAACAAATCAAACAACGAAAGTGAAACACATTTCATCGTAGTTACTCATTATAGCTTGGCTGAAACATATGGATTCCTTACCACAAAACTGCATGAATAATCGCTTATAAATAAAGAAACGAGATATAAAGCACTAATAAAATTAAGCAAAGTATTAAGGTATTTTGATTTGATCACAAAACATAAAATTAATTTTGAATTAATTTGAATATTAGTGCAATGCAGTATTCAGCAGATTAGAAGAAGTGATCTGCCTTCCTTGCTATCGACAGTGAAATGCAAATCGTAGTCCTTTTCTGTGGAGCATCACTCAACATCATAAAGCATTTTATACTATCCAGAGCGATGATCGGTAGCTTACGCTTTCGACAAGGTGAGAGTTAGCGTAGCGTAGACACGCGCAGTCGCTGCGTTTCCAGTAAACGGGTCCCAAAGAGCTCTGGTACATGTCGTGTTAAAAGGCACACAGTCTGCCCAGAAATCTGTCGCAAAAATATTCTTGGGTGGCACTGCTATTACCAATGTGACAGAAAGTCAAATACACACATCAAAAAAGGTTTTGCATCACCTCGGTTGCGAGAGTTCCGGAACCTGTAGAGAAAAACTGGAATAGAGATCAACATAAACATCATTTCCGACCTTTTTATTGCTCATGAAAACCACACATTGCATGTTGTACCACCATACAGCGAGACCTTCAGAGGTGATGGTCCATATTGCTGTGCACACTGCTACCTCTAATACCCATCAGCACGTCCCATGCATTGAAGCATGCCTGTATTCGTCGTGGCATACTATCCACAAGTTCGTCGAGGCATTGTTGGTCCAGATTGTCTCACTCCTCAACGGCAATACGGCGTAGATCCCTAAGAGAGGTTGGTGGGTCACGTCGTCCATAAACAGCCCTTTTCAATCTATTCCAGGCATGTTCGTTAGGGTTCATGACTGGAGAACATGCTGGACACTATAGTCGAGAAATGTCGTTATCCTGAAGGAAGTCATTCACAAGATGTGCACGATGGGGCGTGAATTGTCGTCCATGAAGACGAATGCCTCTCCAATATGCTGCCGATATGGTTGCACAATTGGTCGGAGAATGGCATTCACGTATCGTACAGCTGCTACAGCGCCTTCCATGGCCAACAGCGGCGTACGTCGGCCCCACATAATGCCACTCCAAAACATCAGGGAACCTCCACCTTGCTGCATACGCTGGATAGTGTGTCTAAGGCGTTCAGCCTGACCGGGTTGCCTCCAAACACGTGTCCTACCAGTATCTGGTTGAAGGTATATGCAACACTCATCAGTGGAGAGAACTTGATGCCAATCCTGAGCGGTCCATTTGGCATGTTGTTGGGATCTGCACCGCGCTGCATGGTGTAGTGGTTGCAAAGATGGACCTCGCCATGGACGTCAGGAGTGAAGATGCGCATCATGCAGCCTATTCCGCACCCACTGCAGTAGTAGCCCTGGGCGGCCTGAGCGAGGCATGTCATCGACTATTCCTGTCTCTCTGTATCTCCTCCATGTCCGAATACAATATCCACAGTCAACGTCTATCTTCAGGAGTTCTGGGAGCCAGGATTATGCAAAACTTTTTTTGATGTGTGTACATCGTAACTGTGCTACTATGACAAACAGATGAAAGGTGCTATACAAAATTAGGCAGCGAGTGGTTTCAAGTACCAGACTTTGCTTTGAGACGACGCTCGGCTTACTGCTAGACTAGCCTTGTTCGTAGATGTAGTATTAGAACTCGAACAGAAAAGAAAGCTTCTTCCAGGAACTGCCACCACGTACTCTGCTGCCAGGTTGTGCAGATAGTCAGACTTAAGTCGATTGTCAGCGTAGCTATGTTATTTGTCACATGTCGCAATCTGTGGGAACTTAGGAGCGGCCGGCTGTCAAAGAATGTACATATTTATGTACTTGATGTTCCTCACTTACTCTCACAGCCATATTCTGATGTACATATAGTGAGTACACCTGTCATAATACTATGGTGTACAATAGGTGGTCTGGCCGCTTGGGGTAGCCATGTTGTCTTGGCGTCTTGTCATGGTTCATGCGGCTCCCCGCTCGGAGGTTCGAGTCCTTCCTCGGGCATGGGGGTATGTGTTAGCCGTAACACAAAATTAGTTTAAGTTATAATAAGTAGTGCATAAACCTAGGGACCAATGACTTTAGCAGTTTGGTCCCATAGTCCTTACCACAAATTTCCAAAAGGTGGTCTACAAGTCTGTCTGGGTGGTATTTTTGCTATACAACCACTGCTCTTTTCTGTATTTTAAATGTTCTTTTTAAGTAGTGAGCTTGTATACTTTCCCATGTACACTGAACAGCCAACGAAACTGTTACATCTGACTAATATCGTGTAGAGCACTCAAAAGTGCCGCAGCACGACATGGCATGGGCTCAACTAATGTCTGAAGTAGTGCAGGAGGACTGTCCATGAATCTATAAGAGTGCGAGGGGGTGGAACGAGAGGAAGGTTCTGAACAGCACGTTGCAAGGCATCCCAGATATAATGTCTAGGGAGTTTGATGACCAGCGGAATTGTTTAAAGTCAGAAGAGTGTTCCTGGAGCCCTTCTGTAGAAATTCCTTAAGTGAGGGGGGTCGCATTGTCCTTCTAGAATTGCCCAAATCTGTCGGAATGCAGAATGGACATGAATGGATGCAGGTGATCAGATAGGATGCTTAGATACATGTCACACGTCAGAGTCGTATCTAGACGTATCAGAGATCTCATATCACTCCAACTGCACACGCCCCACACCATTCCAGAGCCTCCACCAGCTTGAATAGCCCCCTGCTGACATGCAGGGTCCATGGATTCTGAATAGTGTCAGAATAGGTGGGTGACTAAATATTGGAAACTGATAAATAATTGCTGCTTGAATAATTAAAAAGAAACTAAATGTAAAGAATAATTGAAAGAAGTTGGAAGGTAGTTTATAAATCTCTACACATATCCTGCGTGACCTTTAACTGGTACTAATATCAACAGACCTTCAATGTCAATATATTTAAGATCAGTATTCATTCTTTGAATTACGTACTGCTTCACATTAGTCCTGATTATAACAATGCCGATGCAGGATAGTTCCTCCGCTGCTTGCGCAAATTCCTGTTGTCTGCTCCGAACCTCCTGATGCAGGATACTCGGTGAAGGTGAAATGGTGCTCAGACAGGTGTGATCGATGTGAATATATGAATGATACTATACATTCCTAATAACTTTTTATAGCAATTTTATGTATGCTTGAAATACACATTTTAAACAATACTGGTATGACGGAGCTTTTCATACGTCCATCCACCACCACTTGTAGAAACAAAGAGGTGTAGAGGCAGAAATTAATCAACTGAAGGGCGTATCTCTTCTCTTTTTTTTGTATCAAAACATTATCTCTGCCACAAGGCAAGTCATTAATTTACCTTTAACTTACATGTATAAAAGGAAAAGAACGAAGAAAGAAAAAAATAATATGATCCGTTGTAATTGCCCCCCACTGTGCACTGCCGTCATATAGAGGTGCCCAGTGTCCGAGCTTATTTTCCTTTCTGAGGGTTGATAACTCTCACCGGTATGGGCGTAGCCTATATTTTCGATCATTGGAGCTATCCTGTATGATTACCAATTCATATGGGCATGTCAGCTCCTTTTAACACATACATAAATAAGTTTTCTCTCCTAACAAAGTGCTTGCTGTGACCGCATAGTCCCATTGTTGTTAGTCAGTGTCTTCACAGTGTTTAGCTTGCGAAGCATGCATGCGCAGCTCAACGTCTGTTATTGTCCCATTTCGCGCTCACATGTTCAATACGAGGCCAGTGTGTCCGTGTCATTCGTTTACAGCAACTTTCACTGTACAAATTTGTGAAGCTCGTGTTCAGTGGCGTGATCCTTGTGAAACCCTCGATATAGTGCAGCCCGAGGAATTTATTTCACCTCGTTGTTCTCACTTATTCAGTGGGGACACCGGCCGTACATCCGACATCTGCCAACAAGGTAGGTTTCTAGCCGCTTTTACGACGTTTATGGGCACAGAAAATTCATGTTACACGAACTATTGCCATTTTTAGTTTAACATGCGCACACCCACGTACATCACATGCACACTTAACACTTTGCAGCCAGGTTTCATGTTTTCGCACTTTATTTTTGAGTGTCTTTCATACAGTTACATTACATAAGGTGTCTGTAGTGCAAATACAATTGCATAATTCATTTGCTGTCATGCCATTACCATCGCTTATATACATTATAGTCTGTAACACATTCTCCTCCTCCTTCTATATATATTATCATTGCTCATCGTTTTGTTTTAGTACATTTGGTTAAATTACAATTTCCTTACATTATTCGATTCCAATTATATGAGTACACATATTACACTCATTTGGTTATACATGCTTCGTATGACATTCTTTCTGTTTTCCTTTATGGCCTAAATTGACATACTTTTCATTTCAATTTGCAATGACTTCTTGTCAGAGCATATATACCAATTCCAAAGAATTAAAGAAGTAAACAACAGGTACTACGCGCCACTCAGATAACTACGCATTGCCTCGCCTCTCTAGCATTCACCAGATAGGTTCTACACACTAGAGGAAATTTCACGGAAAGGCATTTATGTGCTCAGTCCCACCTCTTTAATAGACTTTACTGTGTTCCCAAGAACAAAATAGGTTGTTGTTTATAAACACAACTCAAACCTGACGATATAAATCATTTCAAATACTTATTCAGTGTTTAAAAGTGCAGCTCAGTATTTACTTGTTATGTTCATTGTATGAAGGATTACAATTTCATATGCTGAGGTATACAGAGTTGTATCATCAGTATGAATGTTACATACAATAAGTGTAAAACAGTGTTTACATATGTAACAAACGTACATAAAAATTTCAATGTAAACCAGGTGTTCGACGCTTTCATGAGCAGTTAGATTTCGACCCCTTGATTATTTGGTAGCGCTCAACCTTACTTCAGCATTGTGATACGTGACGTACTACAACTGTTTTCTTCTTCAAATACTTTCACACTATCACATACATACATATCAATAACTTATAAGTAGATTTATTTTGCGGTGTGGGCTTGTCTTATGTTTATATGGTACCTAACACTCTAAAAGCATTTATCTTTCTTCACTTTAGGACGTGTCGATGCATTGTTCCTTGGAAGAGAAAAACTTAATACTAAATTAAAACTAAATCTTCATAGATAAGTGTATAGTGGCTCGATGGCTACTAATACCTTTTTCATATGTTCAAGCATATATTCACTTCAGTGTGCAGTCGTGCTATCACAAAACTTATTTAATGTCATGTGTGCATCACTCGCTTGTTTACCTGCTGCAAGGCCTTTCTGGTCCATCAAGTATAATCAGTGCGTGCACTTCCAATATTTAAATTTGTATATGCTGTACATATATAGATATAATGTATATAGTAGCATAGCTTAAGTAAATATTTTGTAGTCCAGCAACCCTTTCCTATGTATGTAATCCGTTAACTTATCTTGTTATGTATGTACAGTGTAGGTAGTTGTAGTATAGACTCTCTCTCTTAATTCTCTATGTTCCTGTTTATGCAATAGGCTTTACTAACGCTAGTGCAGGCTGTATCTCGTCGGGTTTGTTTGTTCTTGGCGCTCCAACACTCCCAGCTGTGCCTCTCTGGGGCGCACACGCTTGTTTGTTGACTAGCTTGCTCCCCAATTCGCATGTGCTGTGTCGCTCTTATACCACTTGGAATGTAGATGTAGAGTTGTGTATTGAATTGTATGCTACTGTGTGTTTCACAAGTTCGTTTATTTGTTTACAACTGGGCTACGCACAAGATGAAGCATTGTATTTAGAGTATCGTCCATAGACACATAAAAGTAGAATTCTTCCGTGTTACAACCACTCATCCAAACGTTTGCACATTTGATATGTAAAAAAAAAAAAACATGAACAAAAATCTTCCTTATCGACTAACAACATAAATTGTGAAATGTGACTTTCCAGCATCCTAAATCTATTATTATTACACATATATACAACTTAGAGGATATACAGCCTTGTAATGTACCTGCAGCATATACGTAATGTGCCTACAACAGATGTGGCCTATGTTCGTTTGCGAAAATGGACTCAATAAGAAATCTGAGCTATCAGTAATCGGAACCTAACCTGCATAACACCTTGTGCGTGTTGTATGAGTGTCAATTTCACTGTCATTTCAGCGCTCAACAGATCGTTACATGAAAAACTTGAAATTAACGTTTAAATAAGCTATCTGACTGCGTATTTGAATATGAAAAACTACAAGAACAGATGAATCTGTAGCAATGAATAGCTAAGCTTTCTGACTGCGTTTTTGAATGAGAATTTTCATGTGATACAGAATCTGGCTTGTGCTACGGAATTTACTGGATTAGACTACATAACATGTGGCGTGTCAGTGTCTCTGTTTTGGTCCTAAGGTTTGCACTCACCTCTTTAGACGACTGCCCCTTTCCAAGTGGTTTACAGCCATTCGCAGCAGCAGCGACTGAAGCTTATTGTTGCTAAGAATGAATTTAATAATATGGAGTTTGTTTGGGTCCTGTTAACCACTAAATAACTTGTGCGAAGGGATTTCATAAATTAAGTCTGTTTAAAAACTTCATAAATCATCATGACAAGTATTAATAATGGCGAAGGCCTAACAATGAGTTTTATAATTATCAATAGTGCCTGAGTACCAGATTAAAAAATTATTTCAATTTCAAAGTTACGTTAACATTTAATAACCACAGCATATTTATTTGGAGGATAAGGAGGCTTCTTTAATTGACAAGCAAAACATGGCATTATTGCAAACTCGGACTAACAATCACGAGCTCCCATGTTTCGCCATCATATCGTTACTATCGATATATGAGTGCTTCCAGAATGAGATTTTCACTCTGCAGCAGAGTGTGCGCTGGTATGAAACTTACTGGAAGATTAAAACTGTGTGCCGGAGCGAGACTCGAACTCGGGACCTTTGCCTTTCACGGGCAAGAGCTCTACCAACTGAGCTACCCAAGCAAGACTCATGCCCCGTCCTCACAGCTCCACTTCTGCCAGTACCTCGTCTCCTACCTTCCAAACTTTACAGAAGCTCTCCTGCGAACCATGGAGAACTAGCACTCCTGAAAGAAAGGATATTGCGGAGACATAGCTTAGCCACAACCTGGGGGATGTTTCCAGAATGAGATTTTCACTCTGCAGCGGAGTGTGCGCTGGTATGAAACTTACTGGAAGATTAAAACTGTGTGCCGGACGGAGACTCGAACTCGGGACCTTTGCCTTTCACGGGCAAGAGCTCTACCAACTGAGCTACCCAAGCAAGATTCATGCCCCGTCCTCACAGCTCCACTTCTGCCAGTACCTCGTCTCCTACCTTCCAAACTTTACAGAAGCTCTCCTGCGAACCATGGAGAACTAGCACTCCTGAAAGAAAGGATATTGCGGAGACATAGCTTAGCCACAACCTGGGGGATGTTTCCAGAATGAGATTTTCACTCTGCAGCGGAGTGTGCGCTGATATGAAACTTCCTGGCAGATTAAAACTGTGTGCCGGACCGAGACTCGAACTCGGTCCGGCACACAGTTTTAATCTGCCAGAAAGTTTCATCTGAGTGCTTATTTATTTCCAATCTTGCACAACGCGAAGAATAGCCTTAAGTTGGCTAAATCGTTTTCGATACTCATTGTAGTATTTAATCAATGTAATGGACAGTTATAACACACTCCTTACACGCTTCCTCAATATATAAACGTTCTAAGGTCTTTGTGTGGGTAAAAGCGCTTGTCTTTACCCATGTTCATGAGTGCAATCTGTATGCCTCTGGGTAGGTGATTTTTGTAATTATGTATGATCCGGTGTATAATAATTGCGACTTACGGTTCAGTTTTCCAACTTTTGTGGATTTGGGATGTGTTCCAAGTAACACCTTTTGTCCTATATAAAAATGTGTTGTCGTTTCAGCTTTCTGTCATAAATTCCTTTCCCAGATTTAGCCCAGGTTTCAAGGCTTGTCGCATTTTATCATTCAGTGGTAATTCTGGTATGGGTATCTTGGGCAAAAGTTTTTCCCACTCGTCTACTTGTTTGCAATTGAACATCAGCTCACTTGCTGTAAAGGCAAATCCTTGTGAAACCCTCGATATAGTGCAGCCCGAGGAATTTATTTCACCTCGTTGTTCTCACTTATTCAGTGGGGACACCGGCCGTACATTGTAGTATTTAATCAATGTAATGGGCAGTTATAACACACTCCTTACACGCTTCCTCAATATATAAACGTTCTCAGGTCTTTGTGTGGGTAAAAGCGCTTGTCTTTACCCATGTTCATGAGTGCAATCCTTGAACACCCTTTCTATGGGGGATGCTTTGGGATGAAATTATGATGCTAAAATGTGTTTGATTTGGTTGGAATCTACAAACTCTTTCCATTTACATCCAACAAAATATGAGGCATTATCTGTTAACATGACTTCTGGTTCTCCTAATCTTGCAAAATAATCCTCTTTGGTCAGTCTTATAACTGAACTGGCTGTAATGTTCTGTACCACATACTGTTTTATGTATTTGGTGAAAGTGTCATACAGGCCTACTATATATTTTACTGCCTCCTTACCTCGGGGATAGGGTTCAGCCACGTCTAACGATACATTTTCTAGATGTCTTTTAGCCACAGTGGGATGTAGTTCTATCTGTTTAGAGATGTTAGAATGTTTTGCTTTCTGGCAAATAACACACTTTCTTACCACCTGTAGTACTCTTCATCTAAGGTTGGGGAAATAGCAATATTTACCCATTTTGTCAGTGCATTTTGCAGTGCCATAATGGCCACTAGTATTGTGTTTGTATAAGATAAAATCATCTACATATTCCTCTGGCAAGCACATGCGCCATTGTTCTTGTTCGGGATGGTTCCTATGGAACAGAACAACTTTGTGAATAGTGATAAACCTTTTTAACTTTTCATCGCCATTTCGCGTAAGTTTCCCTCTTACCTAACTCCAGCGTTTGTCTTCCTGCTGTACTTGCTCCATGTGTTTACACATGTGGATATAGCATAGTTGTAGTGTTTTGTCCTCCATCAACATAGCTCTTATTTCATCTTCCTGCTCTAAAGGATCGTTGAATTCCTCTATGCCTTGTGGTAGTCATGAAAGAGCATCAGATATTATGTTTTGATTTCCTTCTGCGTATACTATTTCATAATCGAATTCTTGAAGATACGTACGCCACATGGGTATCCATCAGTGTAGGAATTTACAAGTTAACAAAAACAATAGGGCCGGCCGCGGTGGCCGAGCGTTTCTAGGCGCTTCAGTCCGGAACCGCGCGACCACTACGGTCGCAGGTTCGAATCCTGCCTCGGGCATGGATGTGTGTGATGTCCTTAGATTTAAGTAGTTCTAAGTCTAGGGGACTTATGACCATAGATGTTAAAGGGACTGTTGCTTACAGTATACTTTTGTGTGTTTACCCCAAAGGAAATATTCAAACTTTTTAAAGGACCAAATTAGAGCAAACCTTCCAACACCATAACTAAATATGACCATTTAGCTTCGCATAACATGCGGCTGGTGAAGCTAATTACTTTCAGGACGAGATTTCCCTCTTCTTTTACCATTTGAAAAAGGCATGCACCCAGACCCTGAAAAGATGCATCGGTGCATATACAAAAATTCTTATTCAAGTCTGGTTGAGATAAAATATTAGCATTTAATAAGGCTTGCTTGATGTTCTCAAAATCCGTTTCACATTGCTTGTCCCATAACCAAGGTCTGTTTTTCCGGGTAAGATGGAGTAAAGCATCACTGTTCATAAGTTGATTAGGGATGAATTTCCTGAAAAATAAGACTAGGCCTAAGTATGCCTTTAATTGTCTCTTGTTTTGAGGAATAGGACAATTCCTAATGGCATCAAGTTTTTTAGGATGTGGCAGTATGCCTTCCGAAGAGATTGTGTGTTCTAAAAATTTTATCTTTTCTTGTCTGAAATTGGATTTCTTGAGATTGCTGTCACTCCATATTCGGAAAAACGGCTCAATACTTGATCAATTAATCTTAAATGTTCTACCCAAGCAGGTGTAACGACTGCAAGGTCATCCATGTATACTGTTACCTTACTCAAAATCGAATCCTAGCACTCTGTCAAGTGCAGAGATAAATATACCTCCATTTACGTTCAATACGAACGGTAATACTTGAAATTCGAAGCTCATGCCTCCATGTACGAAGGTGGTATGCTTCCCACTTTCTTCATGTAGTATTATTTGCCAATATGAAGACCGGAGGTCGATTATAGTAAGAAATTTAACATTATGGAATTTCGTAAGCTGTTCCTCTAAATTGTTTGGACGTGTTCGGACTGGCACAATAATCTTATTAATGTTATGTTATGTGTGTCGAGTACCAAGTGCACCTTGCCATCGGGCTTACTTACAGCTATGAAAGGACTACAATAAGGGGAAAGTGATGGTTGAAGTATGCCCCATTCATTCACGTCCCATTCAAATATCTTTTCTTACTACTTCCCTCTTTGTCCATGGTACAGTGTATGAGGTAGAACAAAAAGTTTTGTGAGGACACACTTCCATTTGTACACGAAATCCTTAGTAGTACCTGGTCTTTTTTTCAGATACGTGTATACAGGGTGTTACAAAAAGGTACGGCCAAACTTTCAGGAAACATTCCTCACACACAAAGAAAGAAAATATGTTATGTGGACATGTGTCAGGAAACGCTTACTTTCCATGTTAGAGCTCATTTTATTACTTCTCTTCAAATCACAGTAATCATGGCATGGAAACACACAGCAACAGAACGTACCAGCGTGACTTCAAACACTTTGTTACAGGAAATGTTCAAAATGTCCTCCGTTAGCGAGGATACATGCATCCACCCTCCATTGCATGGAATCCCTGATGCGCTGATGTAGCCCTGGAGAATGGCGTATTGAATCACAGCCGTCCACAAAACGAGCACGAAGAGTCTCTACATTTGGTACCGGGGTTGCGTAGACAAGAGCTTTCAAATGCCCCCATAAATGAAAGTCAAGAGGGTTGAGGTCAGGAGAGCGTGGAGGTCATGGAATTGGTCCGCCTCTACCAATCCATCGGTCGCCGAATCTGTTGTTGAGAAGCGTACGAACACTTCGACTGAAATGTGCGGGAGCTTGATGCTAGTACTGTAGAGCAATGAGTCGCATGTCAGCACAAGCACCGAAGTCAGCATTACCTTCCTTCAATTGGGCCAACTGGCGGTGAGTAGAGGAAGTACAGTACATACTGACGAAACTAAAATGAGCTCTAACATGGAAATTAAGCGTTTCCAGACACATGTCCACATAACATATTTTCTTTATTTGTGTGTGAGGAATGTTTCCTGAAAGTTTGGACGTACCTTTTTGTAACACCCTGTATAAGCAAGTATTAGTTCCTAAAGTTCCGCTTGCTGTTCTTTAGACAAGCACTTAGATTCACTTACCTTTGTGCTTATTGTGTCGGCGATTATTTCTTCTGCTGACGACTGTTCCTTATTGTATGTGTTGACAAACGTAACTATGGGATTTATCAATTGGACTTCAAGGTCGTGGGTAACTTCAGTTTTACATCTATTAGTACTTCCCTTGATTAGGTCTGTTACAAATAATTGGTTATTTACAGTGAAATATCAATTTGTACTTGATATGTCGTAAATGTATCCATACTCATTAAACAATCAACTATTAATTTCTCTACTATCAAAAAATTACAACGTACATAAAACTGTCCTAATTGTACAGGAATTAAGGTTTGTATCTTGACTCCTTTCGATTTCTGACCAGTGGTAGAATGTACCTTGCAATTTTGCACTGGCAGTGTGGGTGTGCATCTATGTTTCTTCAATTCTTGAAAGAATCCCTGTGACATCAAATTAGTTGCAGCACCTGTGTCAACCACAATTGGTACATCAAGGTCAAATAATTTGGCTTTAATAGTAGTTTGTACTTTGCTCTCTGTCAAGTTTTTCTGCGTACCCTCATTATCTTGATACAGATCATCTCTCACATCATTATCATGATCGTATCTGATAAAGCAAGTCTCGATCAAGCTCATGCCCCCGCTCCCCTCCAAGGCCACAGAACGGGGGCCTACCATGATCAGTTCAAGATTTCCAGCGTCGCGGTGGTATCGATTCTAGGTTAGGTGTAACTTCCACTATGTTGACCATTGGTGCTTGGTTATGGCAATTAGTGTCCTGAGAGTCTCTCGACTGAAATTCTCTTTGCCTCTGCGTGTTATTCGGTATATGTGTGTTACTTTGCTGGCCGAATTCCGCTGTCTGTGGGTTATTTGGTTGTCTGTTATTGTTTTGCGTTTGCCAAGCGATCGGCTGGTTATTGCTGGTAACTTGTGTCTGCACATATTGAACAGGCTGGCCATACGCTACTCGCCCATTGTAATTGTTTTTGCTAAATTTTTGCCCATTTCCTTCATATCCACCTTTGTATTTACAACTTTCTCCATTGCCGTTGGGATTACCGTTACCATTGCCATACGTCTGTATGGGGTATGGTTGCCATCCGTGTTGTACTACGAATCTGTTGTTTACTTGTTGGTCTGTAAATCTCTGTGTCGCTATCGGCGTATTAACAGGTTTCGTTTGCACTGGTCTCTCTTCTTATAATAAATATATTAAGTCCAGTACAGATAGGAAGTATTCGGTGTCGTGTTCCGGGATGGTAATGCGTTTTTCCCTATGTGGGCAGGAAGACAGCTCTTTAAAATTTTCAGCACGTCTACTTGAGATACCAGGTTCGTCCAGTACCTGGTTTTAGCCATGTAGGATTTAGCCATGTCTACAGCCATAGCAGAACGTCACCCTGTGTGTATCCAACAACAAATCTAATTTTCTGGGCTTCAGTCCATGTACGAGGTAAAACATTTTAAATGCTCTGGCCGGCCGCGGTGGCCGTACGGTTCTGGCGCTGCAGTCCGGAACCGCGGGACTGCTACGATCGCAGGTTCGAATCCTGCCTCGGGCATGGGTGTGTGTGATGTCCTTAGGTTAGTTAGGTTTAAGTAGTTCTAAGCTATAGGGGACTTATGACCTAAGATGTTGAGTCCCATAGTGCTCAGAGGCATAAATGCTCTGATAAAGACCACAGGGTGTGTTCTGTTCCCTTCAAAAGTAAATATCGGAAATTGTCGATGCCTAAGTAATCCCTCATCTGCAAGTGATGTTGACAAACACGCCGCACTGTCAGTGACAGGCGTGTTTATGTTCACTTGTGGGGTAGCACATGGAAACAGCACTTGCTCGACAGGTGCAACTGCCAGCAAGGGTTTTTGCATTATGCAAACTTCGCTATTTTCCTTTGACGGGTAACCCCATATTGAGGGTAACCAGTGAAGGTACCTAACTTCTCCAAAAACATAGGTATGTTTTCTGTCATATGGCGTTTTGGAATGGCAGTAGTTTTAGCAACATTGCCTCATAACCTTTTCTCTGGTTCCTTTACCCCAGAGTCTATTTTAGCTAGGAGTTGACTTTTTTCCTCCTTTAGAGCTTCTTATACAGTATCTACATAAATTTTACGTTCTGACACTACCTTTTCAGCAAGGGTACTGCTCTTATTCAGAATCCCAGCTTCAGCTTTTTCAGTTATTTCCTTTACATCTGCACATAACTTATCTATCTGTTTTTTGGCAAATTCTGACTCTAAACGTAGCTGATCTAGTCTTGGACTCAGCTTGTGAATCTCTGTAGGTAGGATTTTGCATAGATCTTGCTGCTCACTGACTGCATTCGCCACATTTTTTACCGGTGCATCCACTTTGGATTGTGTCTCCTTAATTTGAAAATATGTTCCACTAAGGTTTTGCAACTCACCTGCAAGCTGTTCCTGTTTACAATTTACGGATGTTACTTTTCCATTAATGTATTTGTATTGCGGAACATGTCGGTAATTACTTCTTGTTTTAGTTGTTTATCGAGCTCTATGAAATTACCAGATAACTAATCAGATAATTCAGCGCATTTAGTTTTGCTCACCTCACTCAACTGTTGACTAATACCATTCTTGAAATCGTTAAATGCCTGATTTTTCTGTGCAAACTGTTGTCTTCTATTTTCGTGAAATTCCTGTTGTTTTGTAAGCTATTGTGCTATTAGCTGCACTAGTTGTGTCAAATTGAGGGTATCTCTAGTATTTACAGTGCTTTTTTGAACTGTTTCCTGCTCTTGCGTTCGCGATGTAGTGAGCAAGTAGTCAGAGGAAATTTCGCTGTCGTGCCCTTCAGTTTCACTATTTGGAAAAACGTTTCCTGGTGAGAACTGAGAAATTGTCTGATCGAGTGTCAGAAAAGTGACATCATAATTAATTATATCACCACTGCCATCATTTTTTAATTCTGGGATGCTAACCTGGTTGTTTTGGTAGCCATTGCCCAGTTCACGATTTGGCACGTTACTTTCAGTTGTTGCCAAGCTCGGATTTCCGCCATCTTGGAATTGCATTTTGTCATGAATTTTCAACAGAGGCCATTTCGTTTGACTCCATTGTGAACTGTGTTTAACAAAATAATGAAAAGAAAAAAATTTAAACATGAAATTGTTTTGTATTGCTACTTTTCAATTAAAGCAGATTTGTATGCATATTCATTAATGAACCTGATATTCTCTGACACAGTCTTTCAGAATTTGAATGAATTATATTGTACTTTAATGTTGACTTTACTCAAGTTTTCGTCTTCCCTGTAGAAATGCATTTTCCGTTAAAGATATTAATTGGAAGAAAAAGAGATTACCTACTGTGAGAGAGATGGCGCCAAGTGCGGGCATATAAGCATACAGCATAGCAACTTCCTACCTTAACTGCTGAAATCCACATTCCCAGCGTATCTCGTTTGTAGGCAGAATTTAATTTTAATTTGCTCCTTCAAGTTTTTAATAGTTCCGATCTCACGGACATGTAACAAATGCAACAAAGGCCTCGTTCGTTTCTTGTAACGATAAAATGGATCATTTGTCTCAAAACATTTTTATCTCAACAATTGAGAGGTCTGTTCATATTCTGCCTGGCGCCGTCCTGTCAAGATCGCCATTGAATAGTGGTGGGGGGGAATAAAATGAATATATAATGGGAACTGATTAATAATTCCTGTTTGAATAATTAAAAAAGAAATTTTGAAAGAATAATTGAAAGAAATTGGAAGGTACACATATCCTGAGGGAACTTTAACTGGCATTAATGTCAACAGAACCTCAATATGTAAGAAACATATTCAGCATTTAAATTTAAGTTCTTCTTTTTCTTGTTACTGCCATTGTACATAGAGCTTGGTATGACAATACTGGTTCCGGATCACCCCTCTTCTGCTCAGAAAAGACAAAACACAAATAATAGTAATAATAATAATATGTTACATTAGAAAAGTCTTCTAATATCGGTACATGGTAGCAGTCTATTATAGTCCAAGTGTTGAGGTGCCAATAATCGCCACACAATCGCCATTATCCTTTTTGAGGATGAGCTTGATAGCATAAGGCCAGGGACTGATGGATGGCTGAACAGTTCTAGCACACAAGAGTTTGTCCAAGATGGCTTTTGCCACTTGAGTTTGTGTGGAGGCAGGCAGAGGGAACAGTGCAATGGCAAACCGATGGGTCAGGAGTGGTGTTGATGTGATAAATTGTCCCACATCCCAGATGGTACAAACCCTTGCAGCCAGATGGGCTGGCATGGAGACCAAGGGAATAGCGATAGGCGTTATTGTAACACCATCGTCAATGAACAACTCTGTTGCAGAGGCACTGTCAATAACACTGGGTGCGGTCAGGTGAGCACAGTTTGGAAATGGCACTTGACTGACCTCTTTTGAAGTTGTCAGGCAGTGGGCGTAGCTGTTGCAAAGTGGTGAGCTGCTGTTGAGCAATACGAAGCTTGTTAGATATCTCAGCAGTGTGTGAGCCAAGGTCATTTGTTGCTTGCGTATCCAAGCTGGAACACTACAGTTTGGAGTGTTAGCATATGTCATGCAGAGCTCATCCGGAATCGTCTACATTTCAAGATAAGATCAAGAGGCGTCTCTGGCTGCAAAGTAGGCATGACGGTATATCACTGGGAGGAAGGGAATCACAGATCTTGCTCCTGATAAGCTTTAGACCATTGTGGTGCAGGAGCAGAGCGCAGTTCAGGTCTGGCAGTAAATGATTGAGCCTGAGGAAGTCAGCTCCCAAGACAGGTTCCACCATTTCAGTTACCAAGAACGTCCTGGACATAGGCGTGTGGTTGCCAAGATCGAGAGTGATGAGGTTTGTGCGAACGACTGGTATCACAGAGTCATTAACTGTTTGCAGTTGCATGGATGAAGGTGAAAGTGTAGTGAGAGCTAGAGACAGTGGAATTGTGCTAACATTGGAACTGGTGTCAACAAGAAGGTAAGAATTCAGTTGTGCATCGTAAATGAAGAGGCGAGAGCCATCCAGTCGTAAGTTAGACTTGCAGATGCTATCTTGAAGTGGCGATTTGCCGCAATTTGCAGAGCATGAGCCACCTTGTGCACCAGTATCAGACCACGAGATAAGTTTGGGTATGACCAAGGCAGTCTGCAACGTAGCATGTCAGAGTCAAAGCAAATGGGGAACCAGCAGAAGTGGTGCACGTGGATGGGTGTAGTGCCCAGCTGATTCACAGTGTTTTGACTGGCAAGCACAGGTTGGTGAACGGGCAGAGGTGCATTAGTGCCAGTGTGCACTGAAGGTGTTTGTTTATGTTTGTCACCTGGGAGACCACACAGAGCAGTAGCGGGTAAGGGCTCAGTAAGGTTCAGTGAATCCTGGTAGAAATCAGATAGCTGGCATCTTCATGATAGAAGGCAAATAGAAGTGGCTGGGAACGTAGGTGGGGCATTGGCTAGGTTCGGTTGGAATTGTGTGTTGTCAGCAATGTAGGTGGACATGCTGTCAGCTGTAGTGCGGTCACGATGAGAGTCAATCAACAAGCTGTGCTGGGAGTGACCTAGCCTTCGGTCACCAGACATAGTTTGAGATCTAGTGGAGTGTCTTCATATGCGAGCGTCACTGTTTAAATGCTCTCCAGCAGTTTTGATAGTCATGAAGTCTACAGGGCATGATCGAGGAGAAGGCTCATGCCAATTTGCAGGCGAGGCTTGCACCACATTGCAAAAGGCTTACTGTGACTGAGAAGGTTTCTCTTATCACTACATAAAGCTGTTCCTCTGGCAAGCAGGATAGAGGTTGAAGCAGAGGTGCCTTGACAGTCTCATACTCGTTAGTTTGCATGTGCACATCAAGCAGAAAATCGCTAATCACTGAGGTGATCGAAAAGTACCAGTAATTTGTCATTGTTCTCTGTGATGCCTGCAGATAGCATTATGCACTCACTAACTGCGAACTACAGCGTATGCATATCCACAATTAACGGAGGGAGTTTAGGTTGAGGACATGCGGAATTGTAAGGGCAATGGTTATGTGAGGCTGGCACGATCAAGAAGTGGGCATTGCTCGGAGTGGTAGAAGAAGCAGAAACGGAGACGTTGTGGAGTGGCATTTATGTAAAACAGCGAAGGGCTGCGCCTTATGGTAGGCATGTCAGGTGTAGGAGTTTCAGGATGGAGTGTGCTCTGATCAGACAAAGGTATGTGCAGTGCATTAGACGTGGGCCAAGTATGAAGGTGGGCATGACCGGCTGGTCCATGGGAGCTGTCAGATGCTGTGATTACATGGTATGCTCATGATGTAATGAATCTTGTAAGGCAGTTGTGCTGAATCCCAGTGCTACACATCCATGGAGGAGTTGCAGTGTGTGCACACCGAGCATAGCAGTGGTGGTTACAAGTGAATGCGGGGCAGATGGTGGAGATGTGAAATAACTTAGGTGATGTGGCAGTGGTCGCAACATGATGACAGGGGCGAATGCAGCACGATGACATAGTTTGTGTTGGGTAGTTCACTTTTATGTCATGTTCTTTTGTATGGGAGGGGGTAAATAGTCGGAAACTGTTTGAGGATTGTTTAGCAGGGGCTATTGTTGGCCAACTATCAAGGCACTCTTGGTGGGTGCAGATAGTTTTGCAGAACGCTGGGAACGTTAATGCATGTAGATTCACTGTCACTAAAGGAGTGTCCAAAGAAGTAAGTGTCATTATTTCCTGTGTGGAAGCTTGGAGCATTATATGTATGATGACTGGGGCAGCAGGAAGCCAGTATTTGCCTGGAATCATATTTTTTGTCACATCAGAATTGCTAGGCAAATAGTCACTCGCCATCATTACAGTGCTGTCAGTGGTAGAATTCAATACGTCATTGGCCGGTTTGGTGTGAAGCGATGTGACTCTGGTGTCGTAGATGCAGTGCATATGTAATCATTGTCGTTGGTTAACTACACACTGAGTTTGCAGCTCATGGTCTGGTGGCTAGCATTACTACCTCTGGATCACAGGGTCCTGGGTTCGATTCCCGGCTGGGTTGGGGATTTACTCTGCCTGGGAGGTGGGTGATTGTGTTGCCCCCATCATTTCGTCATCCTCATTCGTGATAGTGAACTGCCTAAAAAATTGGAGTGTAAAAAAAAATTGGGACTTTGAATGGGTGCTAATGACCATGCAGTTGAGTGACCCACAAACCAAATATCATCACCAACTACACACTGCTGGATTGGACACTTCGTCCAGGTTTTGGCGAAGTTGTACCAAACTGAGGCCTGGAAAGATCGTGGAATTCACAGGCATTGACGAAGAGGTGAGGCTGCCATCCCTCCGAGCAGGAAATGGTTGACTTGGAGGTAGCTGTGGCATTGTAGGGCATTGGACCAGTGCGGGAAATTTTACTTTTTAAATGCGGCGCGGCTGAAATTTCCAGGTCACCACTGTAGGAAGTACGGTACTTGGGATAGTAGTTACATATAACAACAACTAACAGTTTATAGGATTCCATTCAAATATATTTATGCCCTACAAGGTAAAAAAACATGTTGTCACAAACATTGATTAGAGCGAACTAACTGTAGGTCCAGAGAGGTTAGTTGAGCTACCTCAGGGCAGCAATATTGTTCCTGGAGAGTCTATGCAGCTACATCCCCACACTTTTTTTTTACCCTTCTGCTTTTTATAGACAAGTTTCTACAACATTTTTTGCCATCACATCAGAAAAGTAAAACCATACACTAAGCACAAAAACTAAAAAATACAAGATCAATGCTCGAATTTTGGAGTAATAAAAGAAGTGACAACCAAAGATATTTTTTGTAGGTTTTCTATTGCACTGATTCATATTGTTGAATCTGTTCTAATTAATTAAGTTACAATGACGCTGTATAAAAATATGTCTCATGCAGAAATACTTAGTTACATGTGTGAGTTTGAGAACCTGCATAAAGTGAAGGAAATTAATCACACTTATCTCCATATGAACATAGTACAGCCTACCGATGTGTATACACTGACTGGCAATTTACTTAAACACACTTGGAAATTTATCTAGCACTTGTCTCAAAAACACACTGTCACAAAATTGCAGAAATTATCTTTACATTAAAAGACTATATAATACCATATCTCTATATTTTTCGACACAGAGGCCTAAAGTGGCTCATATCGATATGACATTTACAATTATACATTTGTTGTATGTGCCTATGAAAAGTAACTGGTCCTCCTTTCACATACTTCTCTTTACATCCGTAGCGATGACAATACTGCAACATAGCTGTTACTAAAACTCAAATATGAAGAAACAGTATAAAAAACAGGGCGAATAGTATAATATTCAAGTTTCGCTATTACCACAAGTTGTAGACACAAGCAGCGTCGTCCCAAAATCTCGACATGAACCCGCTTTGATATTGAGAAGATGCGCATAGATTTTGCTTACTCCATAGCTATACATACTCTATGGACGTCACAGGCATAGATGTCTGTGATGTACGTGGCTCGTTTATGGCATGAGCACAGACGTGAAGTACATACACCACAGATAACAGAGCATTTCCAACTTACAGACATGTATGTCTATGGTCAATTATGTCTTGTATGGAGCCCTCTATGACATCATTAATATTAGCCAATCAGCAACCGCGATGCCTGCCTGCCCCCAAATCCATCTAATGAGATCACTGGATTTTTTACATCGTTGGCTCGTCACAAAAAAATTGTTGCTGATCAATAATCTCGTCGTAAACAGTTAAGAAACACAAGTCATGTATGTGTTGTTATAGATGTTTGAAGAATTGTGTGTGACGAAAATAAAACATACGTCCAATGAAACGTTAATTTTCGTTTAGTAATTGAAGTAGTAAATATCAAACAACTCGCATCCATAAAATGTATTATTAGACCAACATGTGGAATATGTTGGCCAACACTCGAAATTAAAGTAGCGGAGACAGTGTGCAGCACGATGTAGTTCTTTTCTAGCAGAAAGGTACCAAAATATTGATCACTAACGCATTATTTTGTATTGTCTAGGCCCGAGACTTCTCCAAAGTGAGGGGACTGCAAGTAATTCTGCTGATGCTAAGCTGTTTGCGGGGAAATTCTAGTGTCCGATTCCAGTTTGTATATATTTGTTACGCAAATGTTTTTTTATAAAATATGAACTCGTGTAGAATTTTTATCCTTCGTATAGTGATCAAATGAATGCGGTTTGGGAACTTGCTATAGTGTGGTTTTGTAAATACACAACTATCAGTAACGTAGCATTTCAGCGCAAACCATTACCAATGTTGCGACGTTGATGTTACTTATGAAAACATATGTTTCCCTTGTGATATTCAAATGCAAGATGCAGCTTTTGAACGTGATACAAGAAAACGCTGTTTGAGAAAACAGCACAGACGCTAACTGTGGCTGGGAAACAAAACCCCTGACTGTGTTTTCTCATCACTAACATTTTCAGGTGCAGCACATGGCAGAATATCTACTTTACCCAAATTCATAAATTTATTATATAGATTTTATTTTTCATATATAATCCCAGCAATTTTTTGTGAATCTGTGGTACCTGGCGGCACAGTTTATATGTATGCTTCTTTTTACATATTTATTAATCTATTCCTTGTTGCCAATCATGTATTTCGTAGCGTGGAGGAAAATATCCATGACTAAACTATGTAATATTTTAGCTGACAGACCATGCTATTAAATTCTCTGAACATGGTTTTCCATACTCTGCACTTTGTGTGGCCCATTGCGTCATGCAAGTCTTCCAAGTGAATGCCATTCCAGTTCTTTTCATACCAAGTATGTTTGGTGTGCAACTGGTGATGGTAGAGAAGAGAGAAGGTTGTATCCAGTACTGGTATTTAGCCCCTCTCCAGTCAAACACCATCTGGTGGGCTACAAATGTCTATTTCATGGCCAAGCTCTCAGATGGATGGGCAATGACAGTGAGTGTCACATGCCTGCTCTCTTATGATATTCAACATAAAGAGATGTTATTGAATCCAGGACATTGTTGTGATGTTTCATGATCATGAATTTTATGCAGCTACTTCTTGTTTCCTTGCCAGGTAAATACTGGTAATTCCAATTCCTTCCTTCACTAAGAACCAAACCTCTGAGTTGAACAGCACTGTTCATTTGTACACCAGTTAGCTATACAATGCAGGTTTGTCATTATGTCAACTACCACAATTACTGATATTCTTTTTATGTGATATCAGTCAACGGTGTTCATTTTACTCAGTTTATGCTTCAAATCTGTGGAAATGAAAGTGTCTGCATAATTAATTGTATGCTTCGGTACTTAGCCTAACAAAAACAGGTTTTTATGTCTCAAGGAATAGACTTTTGTGTGGTATTAGCACTTCCTTTTAGGATGTGCTCTTTTAATTTGGTTGCTGAATATCCTTAGCTACATACTTTTTTGAACTGTCCCAACCTCTTGGGGCAGTCTGACCAAATAAGAATCCTAAATGAGGTACTGTAATGATACTGGGGGATAAGTCACTTTAGGATTTTGTAAGCTTTCTCCTTTTTATAAATGCATGCTAGATCCTAGTGGAATCCCATCACTGAATTGCCACTACTAAGTAGTTTCACTTGTGAAACTCAGTTTTGGTGTACACTGACATCATATCGGGGAGTTGCACCTACCTGCCTGCATTCCTTTTCATTTGACTATTACATTTAAAGAGAGCTGCCAATTTAAATGATAGTCATTGTCTGCAAATTATTGTACATCGCCAATGAATGTGACAAGAAATAAGTGGCAGCCTTGCCACCAGATAAGAAGCTGCTGCATCCAGCAATGCCATTTTATATGGTAGTGGCAATTACTAGTAACATCCACTTCGTTATTTTCACGTCAGAAGTGTAACTTGGTCGAGGACACCAAGATGTCAATTTTGTTATTGTTCCAACCAGATTTTGGGAAGTATGTACACTATATTGCTCAACAGACATTGTTCGAATATACGCAGGAAGAAACTACTACAGTTTGATAAACACTGGTCACATATGGTATAACTCCACGTTAATTATTATTTTTTCATCTTTAATGATAAATTGTCACAAAAAATATACATCCACATTACCAGCATATGTAAACCGGCAGTTATTGTTAACGGTAGCTACAGACATTTCAGAAAGTCATTATGACATGGGAGATGTTGTAGTGGGGTATATTTTCAATTGTTAGTATGCATGCCCATCAGAGTAAGGAGTCTGCTGGCAGTGTGCACATAATTTTCATGCATGAATATAGAATTGTAATGATGTAACTGCAATCACTCTTCTGTGTATCGAAGCCAAGTCATGATTATATTCAGAAATCTTTGTAGGAATTCCAAAGTTCTTTGAAGAGCTATTGGCATAATATTCAATAGGTGCTTGGTATTTTCAGAGTGCAGAACTGTAGAGTTAGTTTTAGCCAAGTCATCTTGACAGGCTAGTATGAAATTATCAAGAATATGTTAACATTTTTCTTTTTAATTTGTCATTCATGTATTTACAAACAGGTAATTAGCAATTGCCACTTAATTCATTTAGTTGTTCAGCAGGGTGTTGCTGTGCATTCTTTTCAGTTTCAAGCAGCATGGAACTTTGTAAATGTTCTGCTTACTAATGCCTTGCAGACTTTTTTAAATTTGCCCCAATGTACCATACTAGTTTTTGTAATGCAAAGGATAAGTAAAATTGAATATGTGCAGACTCAGATTTCCATAGTAGTTGTTGGGTCATTCCAGTGTAATGGAATGGGACACTTGCATTACATTTTAACAAGTTGCATATTTCAAAATTAAATTTCTGTTGAAAGAACTCTCTCTCTCTCTCTCTCTCTCTCTCTCTCTGTGGCCATAAAGTGGCATCGACCTTAATTGCTGTCTCTGACAGAATTACAATGTCACTGGCAAAACTCAAGGTTTTTATCCAACTCCGGGTTTTTCCTTTGTTTCCTTTGCTGTGTGCTCAAAATATAGATTGAATAACATCAGGGATAGGCTACAACTCTGTCTCACTCCCTTCTCAACCACTGCTTCTGTTTCATACCCCTCGGCTCGTGTAACTGTCATCTGGTTTCTTTACAAATTGTAAATAGCCTTTTGCTCTCTGTATTTTACCCCTGCCACCTTCAGAATTTGATAGAGGATATTCCAGACAACACTGTCAAGAGCTTTCTCTAAATCTACGAAAGGTATAAATATAGGTTTGCATTTCCTTAACTTATCTTCTAAGATAAGTCATAGGGTCAGTACTGCATTGCATGTGCCTACATTTCTACGGAATCCAAATTGATCTCCTCCGAGGTCAGCTTTTACCGGTTTTTCGTGTTAGTATCTTGCATCGATTATGACAGTGACAGTTAAGTAATTTTTACACCTTTTAGCATCTGCTTTCTTTGGAATACAAATTATTATACTCCCCTTGAAGTATGAGGGTATTTTGCCTGTTTCATACATCTTGCTCACCATATGGAAGAGTCTTGTTATGGCTGGCTCTCCCAATGCTATCAGTAGTTGTAATGGAATGTTGTCTACTCCCGGGGCCCTGTTTTGACTTGTCAAATTTTACACATGGTATCATATCTCCCATCTCATCTTCATCTGTATCCTCTTCCATTTCCATAATAGTGCCCTCAATTACATTGCCCTGCTTTCCCTTCTTTGCTTAGGACTGGTTTTCCATCTGAGCTCCTGAGAATCATACAGGTGCTTCTCTTTTCTCCAAAAGTCTCTTTAATTTTCCTGTAGGCAGCATCAATCTTACCCCTAGTGATATATGCTTCTATTTGTCCTCTAGCCATTCCTGCATAGCCATTTTAAATTTCCTGTTGATCTCATTTTTGAGATGTCTGTATTCCTTTTTACCTCCTTCATTTACTGCATTTTTATATTTTCTCCTATTCGTCAGTTAAATTCAATATCTCTTGTGTTACCAAAGGGTTTCTACTAGCCCTCGACTTTATCCTCTGCTGCCTTCACTATTTCATCTCTCCAAGTTACCCATTCTTCTTCTGCTGTATTCCTTTCCCATGTTCTTGTCAATCGTTTCCTAATGCTGCCTCCAAACATCTCTACAACCTGTGGTTTTTCAATTTATCCAGGTCCCATCTCCTTAAATACCTACCTTTTTGGAGTTTCTTCAGTTTTAATCTACAGTTCATAACCAGTAGATCGTAGTCAGCATCCACATCTGCACCTGGAAATGTCTTACAATTTAAAATTTGGTTCCAAAATCTCTGTCTGACCGTTATATAATCTGAAACCTTCTGATTTCTCTAGGCATTTTCCACATATGTAGCCTTCTTTCATGATTCTTAAACCAAGTGTTAGCTGTGATCAAGTTATGCCCTGTGCAGAATTTTACCAGGTGGCTTCCTCTTTCATTCTTTACTCCTAGGCCATATTCACCTTCTCTTACTTTTCCTATTGTCAAATTCCAGTCCCTAATGACTAAAGATTTTTATCTCCCTTAACTGTCTGAATAATTTCTTTTACCACATCATACATTTCTTCGATCTCTTCATCATCTGCGGAGCTAATTGGCAAATAAACTTGTACTACTGTGGTAGACATGGGCTTTGTGTCTGTCGTGGCTACAATAATGCATTCACTATTCTGATTTTAGCAGCTTATCTCCATTCCTAATTTTTTTTATTCATTATAAAACCTACTCCTGCATTACCCATATTAGATTTCGTATTTATAACCCTGTATTCACCTGACCAGAACCCTTGTGCCTCCTATCATCATGCTTCACTAATTCCCACTATATCTAACTTTAACCTATCCATTTCCCTTTTTGAATTTTATGGCCTACCTGCCCAAGGGATCTTACATTCCACACTCTGATCCATAGAATGCCAGTTTTGTTTCTCATGATAACGATATCCTCCCGAGTAGTCCTCACCCAGAGATCCAAATGGGGGACTATTTTACATGTGGAATATTTTACTCAAGAGGATGCCATACCATTTAATAATACAGTAAAGCTGCATGCCCTCGGGAAAAATTACACCTCTGGTTTCCACTTGCTTTCAGCCATTGGCAATATCAGCACAGCAGTGCTGTTTTGGTTGATGTTGCAAGGCCAGTTCAATCAATCATTCACATTGTTGCCCCTACAACTACTGAAAAGACTGCTGCCCCTCTTCAGGAACCACACATTTGTCTGGCCTCTCAAATAGATACCCCTCTGTTGTGGTTGCACCTGCAGTATGGCTAACTGTATCACTGAGGCACGCAAGCCTCACCACCAGCGGCAAGGTACATCATTCATGGGGGGGCGGGGGGGGGGGGGGGGGGTTGGGCGGCGATTACTGGCATACAGTATGACTTTGTTTAGTATTTGTTACTTATAAAACATAATTGCATTGAAAATAACATTACTGTTTTGTAAATAATATGAACTTCTAGATTTCACTGTGATGGAATATGACAGCTAAGCATACAATTTTTCTCTGCGTTAAATGGTATGTTTCGATTACAGCACAAGTAAATTTTATGAATTACTAATAGAAATGCTACAGAATTTCTAAAAACACAAATACAGAAAATTAATCATACTATACATACGAAAACTTGCCTTCTGAAATTATTTCTTTCTTATTAGCGGAAATCTAGGTTTGCAGTCACTGTTTCAAGGTAGTTACTGTGTTCCCATGTATAGTTTTTATAGTATAGGCAACCATGAACTCTGCTGCAACATATTTACATACAATAATCAAGTAATTAAAAAAATACTTTTTATGTGGTTAGTTTCACTTTTCATTGGCTGGTACTGTTTCATGAATTATTTGTTTTGAATACTAAATTGAAACACCAATGGCAGAAGTAACCCTTTTCTTTTGAAGTTCATTGTCTACATGTGTACTCTGTAAACCACTATGAAGTAGAAGGTACTTTCCATTGTACTGGTACCAGTTATTAGGACTGCTGTCATGTATGGAGTGTGGGAGGAATGATTACTTAAATGCTTGTGTGTTTGCTGTAATTAGTCTAATCATATTTTCATTATCCCTGTGGAAGCAATATGTAGGGGAATGTAGTATATTCCTAGATTCCTTAGTTGTTGGAGCTAGCTGTTAGGATAGTTTACTACTGTATTCAGTGCTCTGATAGTTGAGGAGTGCACATTGTTTGGCATTTCCATGATGTTCTGCCATGGATCAAATATACCTGTTACTTTTTAAATGACTTTATATCTGCCATTGACTATACTATTTATTACAATATCCACATTGAATTTTTGACCTTACATCATTTTCAAGTGGTGGAGCTTAAAACACAATAGTAGTAATCATTAGTAAAAAGACTACAGCTGTCTTTTCAGTACCCATAACCACTTAAAAATGATTTAATGTTAAAATTGGAATAGAGGATATTGCAATAAATAGTACAGTCGATGGCTAATATGGAGTCATTTAAAAAATTATGCGAGACACAGAAAATACAGTCATGTAAACGTGTGACTATTAATGTAGCCTGTGTGTGTGTGTGTGTGTGTGTGTGTGTGTGTGTGTGTGTGTGTGTGTGTTCAATATTCTCTGTTAATCTTTTGTTGCAAGGAATCTCGTTTGTAGCTTCATTGCATTTACCCTGTATCCTATTAGTACTATTTTATATCCCTACATATTTTTTGCACTCTGTAATAAGCAGTAAAGGTAACAGCTCACTGAATATTAGAGGCATTGGGTTGTTGAAAACCTCATAAATAAGACTGAAAAATTTGCTGGCCGTTTGGTGTGTAAGGCTATGGTTCATTATATAATAGTAGCTCTGCTCTACAGCTCGAGCAGTAGAACTTATGTGTGAAGCTAGAGTTTACTGTTTTACACATTCAAAGTGTTCTCAGTCTGTACCAAGGCCTTTCTACCGTATTGACCATATTATGAGACACACCAGATATGTATGTTTAATTTATTTTTCACTTCTGGTCAACTTATTATCATTATTTTGAAGCTTCCGTTTCTACCTTTTATTCAGAAAAGGAAACACAGTGATGAGAGGCAGTATGTTGCCCATTGATTGAATTGAAATTCTCTGTTATATATCTCTGCAGCTTCACTACAGTTTATTTGCCCTCTCTCAAAGTAATCCACTTTTTTCGCCCTCATTGAAAGAGAGAGACTTTTTTCCTCTTTCCCACTACCCCATAGTTTTTCTCATTTGAAGTCTGATGTGCACTGCAACAGTTTAAATGTTTGCTTTGTCTGTGTATATCGACCTAATAATGCCATATAGTTTCTGTAGCAACAGGTATTTAACACTTTCGCTGCGGCATCGGTGCAGGCGCGCAACTCTCCAGTGCGGCCCGGCAACGTGCGAGTGCGGGCCGGTAACTCTCTGAAACGGCAGGTACCGCTCGGAGCCGACGCTCCTAAGACACCTGAGTTACAGGCCGACCTCAAGACCTTGTAAGATCTGTAGGATCATGTTCTATACTGACTTAATGATGACGCCTACACTTAGAGGTTTCCATTTACAGATCCTAGATTCCTCTTTTGTATTTTCGCTCAGCAATATGTTGACTGCGTTATCGTTCGTTTCGTCACCTACAAGTTGCAACAATTCGTATGTTACCAATAATCTGAAGAAATCCATAGGAGAATTGAGCCAGCAGGATGAATTTGCAGAACTTCTTACTTTGTAAATGGTGATACTTCATATTATGTGGTTCTTTATGCCGGGACTCACCTGCATCATCTCTGTGTGACCGGTCGGGCTCTTTTTCGTCGTCGATTCCCACACAATCGTTGTGATCTGTATCGTCAGATTCGGAACTGTCACGAAACAGATTCGAAAGCTGTGCTTCCACGCTATCATCACTCTGCAATTCTTTTGCAGCCTCTGAATGACAATCTCCGTGGTATGCCTCGTCCTCATTACACAGAAAATCACTGTCGCCTAATACATTAAGTGACTATTCCTCTGTCAAACACAAAACAAAAGTTTACACGCTTTGATGCTAGCTTAGACGCTGCAACTGAACTGAGTAATCCGACAGTGAGCGCGGACGCTTATAAGCGTCAACCGCACTGGCTCGTGGCTTGTTTTGACGCTTATAAGCGTCGGCCGCAGCGAAAGTGTTAATATATTACTTGATGATGGTAAGTGGATCACTCACAAAAAGGTAATGCCTTTTCATATTACAGTACACTAAAACAAGTTTTACCAAAACAACTGTACGAGGGATTAGGTGTCAGAGCTGCATGCTGTACCTAACTAGTTAACTAGCCAGTAAGAATTCTGATGTAGAGGAATGTGATTATAGTTTACTGGCCAGTTCACTTGGAAGGTATAGGTTTGATTTCTGTATTTTCTGTAATGTTCTAGGACTTAATAGTTTTACATTTATAGAAACATCCACACACAGTTTTTGGTCAGACTTGAGTTGCTTTAATGACATAACTTCAAGAACTGGTTTCAGTTGTGCTGGGCTTAATTGTGTTTCCCTGGCCCTAGTGATTTTACCAGTACTTACATCCCGTTTTAGTCGACGTTCTTATTGTAAACCTTATTGGGTGTTATCCATTAATAAGGAAAATAATATGGAAAACAGCTAAAATTATTTTTGAATTTTTCAGCTAGTTTGACAGAGTTGTTTCCCAGAGGACTAAGTGGGTCTATGAAAGGGCTGCATACAATATGCTTGATGTATAGATCACTGCTGCCTTGTGGGCTGCTTTGCATGTCTCCACACACATCTACCACTATACTCTGCAAACCATTGTGAAATGCATGGCAGAGGAAATGTCCCATTGTACCAGTTGTAATGTATAATTTTATATATATAAATTTTCGATGCCTGCATGTCACGTCTTTCAGTGTCACACAAATTTTTATTTTTAAAGGCGATCACTTAAGACTATTTCCATGGGTTTGCCCCTCAGATTTCTCCCTCATATCACAAAATTGTCGTCTGATGTAGTACAAACTGAAAAAATAAATTCCTTTTAAAGCACAGTTTCGTATATAATTTATATTCAAAACCTTACGTCTGTGTCACAGAATAAATCCTACATCGAGAATACTTTACACAAGTTTAAGGGAAGAAATGCTTCCGATAATTATTACAGTATTTAAAGAACATCAAAATATGAACAGGCTGAAATGAACAAACAGTACATGAGACTATGTTAATCAATTCAATTGTAAAAAGCTAAGGAGCATATTATTAGCAAAATGAGAAATATGCAAAAGTGAAATGCCAAAATGAGCACTTCTCAGTAAATCAAAACAATCAGAATGGCTGAAAGAGAGCACAGTAACATGAGCCATAAACGAATAAGAGGTAAGCAACTAAGCAAATGAGAGAATAGGCAAAAATGAGATGCCAACAAAATGAGAGCTGGCCGAACTTCGTCGGCACTTATATACGGTTGCGCTCGTGGCGGCACCTTGCGTCTCGTACACAACACGCGCGCCTGCGATCGCAATGCACTCTTAGCGCTTGCGGCGGCGTCTAGCGGCCCATACGCAAGTTGTGCGATTGCTGTCCCAGGTCGACCCTTAATTTATGATGTTACACAGTTATTAGGTCTTTTTCCCATTCCACTCATTTACGGAGCACGGGAAGGATGATTGTGTAAATGTTTCTGTGTGCTCTGTTTTAAGTTTGTTTGAAACACTTTCAAAGTTTGTTTTCAAGGGATACTTTGCATCTATCTTCCAAGTGTCCTACACTTCATGTCTTTCAGTGTCTTCTTGGTTCTCTATGATGGATCAAACAAACCTGTGACCAATTTTGCTGCACATCTCTATATACATACAATATCCCCTGTTCTGTTTCGTGTGGGACCTACACACTTGAGCATTTAAAAGGCAGACATCTCATTAAACAGTGTTGGATACTGGGTTTGATGAATCAAGAGCTGCTAAGTGAACAAAGATCATGACTTGATGTCATGAATCAGAAGGATTTGGTGGAAAACCTATGAGAGAAACTCAAACCCTGTGATGTGGTGCACTCTTAGAGGATGCGGGAGCGTAAAGACAAAACAATCATTACTGAGAAGCCCTGAGTCACCTGCTTCACTTGTGTTTAATTAGGCTTTTTCTGTGTGAATTTCAGTGGGGCTATATATGCCATTCACTGATTTACATCTACATGACTAATCTGCAATTTACACTATTTACCTGGCAGTTTGTTCACCAAACCACATTCAGACTGTTTCTGTACTGTTCCACTCTCGAACGTTGCATGGGAAAAATGAACACTTTAATCGTTCTGTACAAGTTCCGATTTATTTTGTTATTATCATTTCTCCCTCTGTATGTTGGTATCAATTAAATATTTTTGCAGAGGAGAAAGTTGGCGATTGAAATTTCATGAAAATATTTCGCTAGAACAAAGAATGCCTTTGTTTTAATGATTGTCATCCCAACTCGCTTATCATATCCATGACACTCTCTCCCTTATTTTGTGATAACACAAAGTGAGCTGCCCTTCTTTGGACTTTTTCGATGATGTCTGTCATTCCTTTCATGTAAGCATCCCATATTACACAACAACACACGATCAGAGGGCAGACAAGTGTAGTGTAGGCAGTCTCTTCATTAAACCTGTTGGATCTTCTAATTGGTCTATCAATAAAACACAGTCTTTGGTTTGCCTATCCCACAACATTAAGTATGTGGTCGTACCAATTTTAGTTGTTTGCAGTTGTAATTCCAGCCTTTAGATTTGTGTCATTTATTGTGTAACTGAAATTTAATGGGTTCCTTGTAGTACTCGTGTGAGTGGCCTCACACTTTCGCTTATTTAGAGTCAATTGCCATTTTTTACACCATGCATGCATGCCTTTACTAAGTGCCTGTCATTTTACAGTTGGCTCTGATCTTCTAATGACTTTACTAGATGCTAATGACAGCTCGTCTGCAAACAATCTAATAGGGTTGCTCAGATTGTCTCCTAATTTGTTTATATAGTTTAGGAGCAATGAAGTGGCTATAGCACTTCCTTGGGGAACACCAGATGACTCTTCTGTTTTACTTGATGACTTTTCATTTATTACTGTGAACTGTGTCCTTTCTGACGCTAAGTTGTGAATCCAGTTGCACAACTGAGACTATCCTCTGTAGGCTTGCAGTTTGATTAGAAGTCTCTTGTGAGGAATGGTGTCATAAGCCTTCTGGAAATCTAGAAATATGGAATCAGTTCGAAATCTCCTGTTGAGAGCACACATTACTTCGTGTGAATAAAGAATTAGTTGTTTTTAACAAATGATATTTTCTGAATATGTGCTGACTGTATCATTAGACCATTTTCTTCGACTCAGTTCATTATGTTGGAACACGGTATATGTTCCAAAATTCTGCTGCATGTAATGTCTGTGATACGTGTCTGCAATTCATTGGATTACTCCTATTTCCATTCTTGAGAATTGGCGTGACCTGTGCAACTTTACAGTTTTTTATGTATAAATCTTATATGTGATTTGTATATGATTGGTCAGTATGGAATGATTGCATCAGCATACTCTGAAAGAGACCTAATTGGAATGCAATCTGGACTATAAGACTTGCCTTTATTAAGTGATTTAAGCTGCTTTACTACACCAAAGGTATCTACTTAAAAGTTACTCATTTCATCATACAGATTCTAGTGATTGTGTTTAACTGCCACGGAACAGCTGCATTAAAACAGTAATAAAAGCTGAGTATTATATCGTCATGGTTAAAATTTATTGACACTAAGAGAAAGTAATAATAATATAATACACAGTGTTACTTAGAACATAGTTATCATTACCATGAGAGAGAAGTGTATGTTACACATCTGCTCTGGTACTCCGTAAACCTCAGTATGGCATGTGGCAGGAAGTACACGTGTACCAGTATCCTTTTTCCCATTTCCTATACCTGTTATGGAATATGTGGTAGCAGAGTGTTTCTTAGTGAGATATATGCCTGCATTGAAGTATAGTAATATGTTCATTGACAGTGGGAATGTTAAGAATAAATCTTTCTCTGATGCAAATCGTCTTTCTACTTTTTGTCATCACCTTCCTTTTGAAATTCAAAACTATTTCAGCAAACATCAGGCACCTCACACTCCACTAAATTGTTATGCAGTAGTAATCTCAGAAGAGTGTGTTTAAAAGTAAATGTCTAATGTATGTGACAAAATGGCCTTGCTGTGCTGGTGCTGCAAACGGCTGAAAGCAAGGGGAAACTACAGCCGTAATGTTTCCCGAGGGCATGCAGCTTTACTGTATGATTAGATGACGATGGCATCCTCTTGGGTAAAATATTCCGGGGGTAAAATAGTCCCCCATTCGAATCTCCGGGCGGGGACTACTCAAGAGGACTTCGTTATCAGGAGAAAGAAAACTGGCATTCTACGGATCGGAGCGTGGAATGTCAGATCCCTTAATCGGGCAGTTAGGTTAGAAAATTTAACAAGGGAAATGGATAGGTTAAAGGTAGATACAGTGGGAATTAGTGAAGTTCGGTGGCAGGAGGAACAAGACTTTTGGTCAGGTGAATACAGGGTTATAAATACAAAATCAAATAGGGGTAATGCAGGAATAGGTTTAATGATGAATAAAAAAATAGGAGTGCGGGTAAGCTACTACAAACAGCATAGTGAACACATTATTGTGGCCAAGATAGACACGAAGCCCACACCTACTACAGTAGTACAAGTTTATATGCCAACTAGCTCTGCAGATGATGAAGAAATTGATGAAATGTATGATGAGATAAAAGAAATTATTCAGGTAGTGAAGGGAGACAAAAATTTAATAGTCATGGGTGACTGGAATTCAAGAGTAGGAAAAGGGAGAGAAGGAAACATAGTAGGTGAATATGGACTGGGGGTAAGAAATGAAAGAGGAAGCCGTCTGGTAGAATTTTGCACAGAGCATAACCCAATCATAGCTAACACTTGGATCAAGAATCATAAAAGAAGGTTGTATACATGGAAGAAGCCTGGAGATACTGGAAGGTATCAGATAGATTATATAATGGTAAGACAAAGATTCAGGAAACAGGTATTAAACTGTAAAACATTTCCAGGGGCAGATGTGGACCACAATCTATTGGTTATGAACTGTAGATTAAAACTGAAGAAAGTGCAAAAAGGTGGGAATTTAAGGAGATGAGACCTGGATAAACTGAAAGAACCAGAGGTTGTACAGGGTTTCAGGGAGAGCATAAGGGAACAATTGACAGGAATGGGGGAAAGAAATACAGTAGAAGAAGAATGGGTAGCTTTGAGGAATTAAATAGTGAAGGCAGCAGAGGGTCAAGTACGTAAAAAGGCAAGGGCTAGTAGAAATCCTTGGGTAACAGAAGAGATACTGAATTCAATTGATGAAAGGAGAAAATAAAAAATGCAGTAAGTGAAGCAGGCAAAAAGGAATACAAACGTCTCAAAAATGTGATTGACAGGAAGTGCAAAATGGCTAAGCAGGGATGGCTAGAGGACAAATGTAAGGATGTAGAGGCTTATCTCACTAGGGGTAAGATAGATACTGCCTACAGGAAAATTAAAGAGACCTTTGGAGAAAAGAGAACCACTTGCATGAACGTCAAGAGCTCAGATGGAAACCCAGTTCTAAGCAAAGAAGGGATAGCAGAAATGTGGAAGGAGTATATAGAGGGTCTATACAGGGGCAATGTTCTTGAGGACAATATTATGTAAATGGAAGAGGAGGTAGATGAAGATGAAATAGGAGATATGATACTGTGTGAAGAGTTTGACAGAGCACTGAAAGACCTAAGTTGAAACAAGGCAACAGGAGTAGACTACTGACGGCCTTGGGAGAGCCAGTCCTGACAAAACTATACCATCTGGTGAGCAAGATGTATCAACAGGCGAAATTCCCTCAGGCTTCAAGGAAAATATAATAATTCCAATCCCAAAGAAAGCAGGTGTTGACAAATGTGAAAATTACCGAACATTCAGTTTAATAAGTGACAGCTGCAAAATACTAATGTGAATTCTTTACGGACGAATGGAAAAACTAGTAGAAGCCGACCTCGGGAAAGATCAGTTTGGATTCCGTAGAAATGTTGGAACACGTGAGGCAATACTGACCCTACGACTTATCTTAGAAGAAAGATTAAGGAAAGGCAAACCTACGTTTCTAGCATATGTAGACTTAGAGAAAGCTTTCGACAATGTTGACTGGAATACTCTCTTTCAAATTCTGAAGGTGGCAGGGGTAAAATACAGGGAGCCAAAGGCTATTTACAATTTGTACAGAAAGCAGATGGCAGATATAACAGTCGAGGGGCATGAAAGGGAAGCAGTGGTCGGGAACGGAGTGAGACAGCGTTGAAGCCTCTCCCCAATACTATTCAATCTGTGTATTGAGCAAGCAGTAAAGGAAACAAAAGAAAAGTTCGGAGTAGGCATTAAAATCCGTGGAGAAGAAATAAAAACTTTAAGGTTCGACAATGACATTGTAATTCTGTCAGAGACAGCAAAGGACTTGGATGAGCAGTTGAACGGAATGGACATGGTCTTGAAAGGAGGGTATATGATGAACATCAACAAAAGCAAAACAAGGATTATGGAATGCAGTCAAATTAAGTCGGGTGATGCTGAGGGAATTAGATTAGGAAATGAGACACTTAAAGTAGTAAAGGAGTTTTGCTATTTGAGGAGCAAAATACCTGATGATGGTCGAAGTAGAGAGGATATAAAATGTAGACTGGCAATGGCAAGGAAAGCGTTTCTGAAGAAGAGAAATTTGTTAACATTGAGTATAGATTTAAGTGTCAGGAAGTCATTTCTGAAAGTATTTGTATGGAGTGTAGCCATGTATGGAAGTGAAACATGGACGATAAATAGTTTAGACAAGAAGAGAATAGAAGCTTTCGAAATGTGGTGCTACAGAAGAATGCTGAAGATTAAAATGGGTAGATCACATAACTAACGAGGAGGTATTGAATAGAATTGGGGAGAAGAGGAATTTGTGGCACAACTTGACCAGAAGAAGGGATCGGTTGGTAGGACATGTTCTGAGGCATCAAGAGATCACCAATTTAGTACTGGAGGGCAGTGTGGAGGATAAAAACCGTAGAGGGAGACCAAGAGATGAATACACTAAGCAGATTCAGAAGGATGTAGGCTGCAGTAGGTACTGGGAGATGATGAAGCTTGCACAGGATAGAGTAGCATGGAGAGCTGCATCAAACCAGTCTCAGGACTGAAGACCACACCAGCAACAACATGTGACATGTTGTTGATTGACATTAATGATCTCATAGGGCAATAGAAAATAAAGGAGTGATGGAAGAACCATGTTGAGAAAAGTGATAGTGGAACTGTAAAGTACAGCATTGTTCATATGCACAATTAATTCCCAATGCTACCAGAATACATCAAGAAGTGATGGAAAAACAGTGTTGAGAAAAGTGATTGTGGAACAATGAAGTACAGAATCATTCAGGCACACAATTAGTTCCCAATGCTACCAGACTACACCACGTAAGGATTTCTTAATCTTAAAGTACAATCCTGCATTCCTAACTTCTTGTACAACTAGAAATACAAGTGTTGTTGCCATGTCACTTGGGTATGTAAAAGTATCTCAATTTGCTGCAAGTATGGTGAATCGTAAAATGAAGATGGAATGGAATACATATAACCTCTGCCTTTTGTTGACTGCTTAGATAAATGTATAGTGTGTAGAAGAGACTTATAGTTCCATGCTGTAGAATGCAAAATATAAGAACTAAGAATTTCAAATTGACTGCAATATACGAGGGCGGTTCAGAAAGTAATTTCCGATTGGTCACAGTGCGGGTTGTGGGGGGAGTAGCGACGCCATCTGTGCGTTCGCGCACTCAACAGGTCAGTCGGCATCAAGCCGTGGTCGAGTGAACGTCGTACCTGCGCTAGTTTAGTTTTTGTGGCAGTTTGAAATGTGTGCTGCAATAGAAAACCCCGCCAAATGTGAAGTGCGTGCTGTCATAAGGTTTTTTACAGCCAAAGGATATTCTGCAGCAGCTATTCATCGTGAGCTTTGTGCCGTGTACGGACCAAGAGTTATGAGTGAAGGAGTTGTCCGTGAATGGGTACGTTTATTTAAAAGTGGACGAGAAAACGTTCATGATGAAGAGAGGAATGGTAGACCATCATTGGTGACTGACGAACTCGTTCAGACAGTTGATGCAAAAGTTCGTGAAAATCGACGTTTCTCAATGTCGGAGTTGTCTACTGGTTTTCCACAGATTTCTAAGACTCTCTTGTACGAGATAGTGACAGCAAGATTGGGTTACCGTAAGTCCTGTGCACGATGGGTGCCCAAAATTCTTACTGACCACCACAAAACTCAAAGAATGGCCTCTGCATTAGACTTTCTGTCACGTTATGAGGACGAAGGAGAACCATTGTTAAACAGAATCGTGACTGGTGACGAAACCTGGATTAAGTACGTGAACCCTGAGACAAAAGAACAATCAAAGATGTGGGCACATTCAAATTCGCCTACCAAACCAAGAAAAGCCTCGCAAGATTTTTCTGCCAGAAAACTGATGGCAACGGTGTTTTGGGATGCCAAACGGGTGTTGTTGGTTGAATTCATGGAACGTGGTACGACCATTAATCAAGACGTGTACTGTGAAACAATAAAAAAGTTACGACGGGCTATACAGAACAAACGCCTTGGTATGCTGACTTCCGGTATGGTTTTTTTGCATGATAACGCCCGTCCTCACTCTGCTCGCAGAACAACGGCCCTTCTTGAGTCCTTCAAGTGGGACGTTATCAACCATCCACCTTACAGCCCAGACCTGGCGCCAAGTGATTATCACCTCTTCATGCATTTGAAGAAATGGCTCGGGTCACAGCGGTTTGATGACGACGAAGAGCTCAAAGATGCGGTCACAGGCTGGCTCCTGGCACAAGCGGGTGATTTTTATGCAGAAGGAATTTCAAAGCTTGTGAAGAGATACGATAAGTGCCTCAATCGCTATGGAGACTATGTAGAAAAATAGTGCAAAGATGTAGTTGTAAGATGTATATATTAAAATACTTTTATTTAACTTGGTGTATTTTTTTAAATCAACCGGAGGTTACTTTCTGAACGGCCCTCGTATAATGGTGGAGAAGCACCAACAGTTGCCAATTTTCTTGTCTGTTGCTTCTGTTATCACGAAGTCAGTGCGCAAAATTGATCAGTACAGACAGATTCTTCCAAAACCATTTCTCGCCATGCTGATGCTGCTCGGTGAAAAGCTGGTGAAGAGCTAAGCAGCCATGTGGCATTGAGGTTCTGTTATTAGAAAGAGCAGTCACCTGAAGGAAACCACAAAAATTAAATGGTAGCAGGACTAGTTGGATACTATGCGATCAACAACTCAAGCTTGAACTTATAGATAATGTAGGGCTTGGTAGGTCATGTGAAGTGATGCTAATGTATTCACATCAAAATCTCTTAGCTAGCTTACAAGATTATCAGTATTGTTGCAGCGAAAGTTATTGCTCTATCATGAGGGATAGGAGGTTACAATGTTCAAGTGAAGACAAGTCAGAGAGAACATCCCATCGTCAAAATTTACAATTCAAATAATTAAAGAAAGATAGTGGCAGGAATTTATCTGTGTGAGGAGCTCACTAATACCAATTTTTTGGGATATGGGAGCCCCCTATTGACAACACTGACATTATACAGGCTGAAACAATATATTTCATTGGTCTTACCAACAGAACTAAATTGCACAAAATGTTTTGTACCTACCTGACGTTTTACACAGTTTTTTTGTGTGTACTTTTTCAGTACCATTTTTGACCACTTCCGGTCACTATGTACAGACTCCTGTGTGCTGAAGGTAAAAGAAAACCCTTCATTGTCAACGTAATTCAGTAAAACATACTGTACCTCCAATTATGAATGGGACAATTTGGCTTGCATATACTGCTCATTCTGACAACTTGTCTCATTGGCTTAGTTCAACGTACTGTGTGTACGTTGTCACTTCATGGTAAGAAGAACTTATTGATATGTGAAGCTGTTTACTGATTTGGTATATGTCACAGCAACATAATTTGAACATTCAGCTGCATTATCAGATGCAAAACATTGAAAATATGCCTTGTAGTGGTTGCCCACTGTCTAAGCCACCAGCCAATAATTGCTACCTGCAGATAATGGCTGAAAGGTGCCTCAAGTAGCATACAAAAGAACTGTGTGTTCCAGTTCTGGAAGCCAATGGGAGGGCTCTGTAGGTGCATATAGTATGCAAGTCTTAAAACGATCAGTCTGTCCTTAGGCATCCACTATGAATAGCGGTACAAGCCCTCCAGCAGTGTGGTGCATGAAAAAAGGATGAACAAGGGAACATTTGGAATGGATCCTGTATAGTGGCATCAGGTTGTATTCGTTGACAAGTGTAGAATTTGTGTGACACTTGATTATTGTAGAAGAATGTGTGGATGGCCAGTGCAAGGGTTCATTTATATTTTAAGTTACTTTATTGTGATCTTCAGCTCAGATTAGTCTGCAAACCCTTGATTTGTTGAATATTCTTATTATCTGTAGAACAACTTAATTTTTTCTAAAAACCAGAACTTGGCAATTATGATCTTTTGAGGCTTTAAATACAACGCATATAAGATGATGAGTATCTTGTTGTAGGAGACCTTCTGGATAACAAATAAGAAGTGGTTTTTCAAAAAAAAAACACACACACACACACACACACACACACACACACACACACACACACACACACACACACACAGAGACTGGTGCAGGAGACTCTTTGCTGACCTTGATTGCTTTGCCTGTCAGAGCTCCAATCCAAAAACACCTTCAACTCTCTTGGAACAGCATGGAGACCATGCGAAATACCTCATGCAAATAATAAAATACACAAAATAGTACTTATCCCCTAATAAGTTTTCTTACATAAAATGAAAACTTTATATTCTGAATGATTATTCTGGATAACAAAAATACATAAATTCTACTGATAAAGCTTGTTCATTTGTATTCAAAGTTAATATGAGATTTCATTTCCACTCAATGAAATTATTTATTTCTGAACTTTGGCTACAAAATATCTATCAGGAAAATCTTGTATGCTCACACCAGGTACCTGCAGTCTCATATGTTCAGGAGAAATATGGAATTTGGTATTTTTGGCCTGTCTCATATACAGTTGTGGAGAGTGTCTCATCGCTGTTGAGGGTAATTTGCGGGCAATACAGTATAGAGGCAGACAGGGCTGGTGGTCTGGTGACAAAGTGTGTGCATGGAAAACTGAAGCTTGTGAGGTCAGATCATGTTCAGACTGTGGAAAATTTCAGTCCACCTTTAACCTAGCCTTCATATGTCAGTGATTTGCCAGAAATGACACATGGTTTGAATTTCACATTAAACTGTCGGTGCTGTTTACCCATAGGAATACTGGGGTAAATTAGGCAAGTATCAGGTGGCATTTAATTTAAAGACTTACAGCAAGCAATTGAGCCACTGTGATTATCATCATCATCATCATCATCATTTTCTTCTTCTTCATGATCAAACCATCTTCCATCCAATTGTCTAGCCCTACAGTTAATGTTTTGATGTTGAGTTCATCTTTCAAGATGGCAATGGATGAGCACACTGTGCCCTTCCCCCAGGAGGGAGCAATCAACTTAATGAAAGCACCTGCATACGCAGTTGACATGAAGCTACAAGGGTAATCCCAAAAGTAAGGTCTCCAATTTTTTTATAATTACTTAGACCTGTTTATTTCTACAATGGTTTACATCAGTTTACAGCTTGAACATTTAGCTATTTTTCGACAAAATCACCATTTCTGTCGATGCATTTTTGTAGGTGCTGTTGCAGTTTTTATATGCCCATGTCATACCAGCTCGCCACCATGCTGTTCAGAAAGTTATGAACCTCTTCTTTCACCTCGTCATTGGAGCTGATCGCTGGGACCACAATTAACGCTGACAGGTACTGTGAGACTCTGAAAAAACTCAAACGGGCAATTCAGAACCGGAGAAGAGGAATGTTGAGCAAGGCCGTACACATTCTCCATGACAACGCTTGCCCACACATGGCTCGGAAAACCATTGCTCTCCTGGAACGGTTTCAGTGGAACATAATCACCCACCCACCCTATAGTCCTGACTTAGTACCCAGTGACTATCACCTGTTCCCTAGATTAAAAGAACATTTGGCCAGAAAGCGATTCAGCCCCGACAACTAGGAGAAAGAAGAGGTTCATAACTTTCTGAACAGCATGGCGGCGTGCTGGTATAACATGGGCATACAAAAACAGCCACAGCGTCTAAAAAAATGCATCTACAGAAATGGTGATTATGTTGCAAAATAGCTAGATGTTCAAGCAGTAAACTGATGTAAACCATTGTAGAAATAAACATGTCTAAGTAATTACAAAAAAAATAGGATACCTTACTTTTGGGATTACCTTCGTAGTTTCATGTCAACTGTGTGTGCAGGTGCTTTCACTAAGTTGATAGCTCCTTCCTGGGGGAAGGTGTTCATGAGGTGGGCGCAGTGTGCTCATCCATTGCCATCTTGAAAGATAAACTCAACATCAAAATATTAACTGTAGGGCTAGACAATTGGATGCAAGATGTTTTGATCATGAAGAAGAAGAAAATGATGATGATGATAACCACAGTGGCTCAATTGCTTGCTGTAAGTCTTTAAATTAAATGCCACCTGATACTTGCCTAACTAACCCCAGTATTCCTACGGGTAAACAGCACTTACAGTTTAATGTGAAATTCAAACCATGTGTCATTTCTGGCAAATCACTGACATGAAGTCTAGGTTAAAGGTGGACTGAAATTTTCCACACTCTGAACATGATTAGACCTCACAAGCTTCAGTTTTCCGTGCACACACTTTGTCACCAGACCACCAGCCCTGTCTGTCTCTATACTGTATTGCCCACAAATTAACCTCAACAGTGATAATACACTCTCTACAACTGTATATGAGACTGGCCAAAAATACCAAATTCCATATTTCTCCTGAAACTATGAGACAGCAGGTGCATGGTGTGAGCATACAAGAAAGTTATGAACCTCTTCTTTCACCTCGTCATTGGAGCTGAATCACTGGGACCACGATTAACGCTGACAGGTACTGTGAGACTCTGAAAAAACTCAAACGGGCAATTCAGAACCGAAGAAGAGGAATGTTGAGCAAGGGCGTACACATTCTCCATGACAACGCTCACCCACACATGGCTCGGAAAACCATTGCTCTCCTGGAACGGTTTCAGCGGAACATAATCACCCACCCACTCTATAGTCCTGACTTAGTACCCAGTGAATATATTACTGTTCCTTAGATTAAAAGAACATTTCGCCGGGAAACGATTCAGCCCCGACAACTAGGAGAAAGAAGAGGTTCATAACTTTCTGAACAACATGGCGGCGAGCTGGTATGACATGGGCATACAAAAACAGCCACAGCATCTAAAAAAATGCATCGACAGAAATGGTGATTATGGTGATTATGTCGCAAAATAGCTAGATGTTCAAGCTGTAAACTTTTGTAAACCATTGTAGAAATAAACAGGTCTATGTACTTATAAAAAAATAGGAGACTTTACTTTTGGGATTACCCTCTTAATTGAGCATGTTTGGGACCATCTGAAACGTGCAGTGTGCTGTTGCATGTACCCTCCTCATCGACAGAATGACCTCAGTAGTGCAGCATCGAAGAATGGGCCATGTTTCAACAACAATGTGTTGATAATATTGTGAGCAGCATGTTACATGCATGTGGTGGAGCAACATGATACTGAATACTAGCCAACAGCACAGTTGTGCATTTTTGTAGATACTGCATTAAGTTTGGTTATTGTTTTATTTTTATTTCACAGTAAAGTTATTTTTTTAGTTTCATAGGTAGGCTTATTCTTTCATTCGTTGCTGTCCTTGAAGGTTTGCAAGTACGCAGAGGCTACTTTTTTTAGCTGCTTAGTTAGGATTCAGCCTCCCATTGCAGCAAAGGGACAATGAAACAAAGTTAGGATTTCATTTCCAACAGTGAAGAGGGGAATAACGGATATTTCTTCATGGCAGAGCTGGTGTCCACTCTGTCTGGCACTGTAAACAAAGTACTTTGTAATAAGCAAATTCATTACACCGTGTGAGACAAGGGTAACCAGTCATGTTCTTTAAATATTTCAAGGATTAAAAAAAATGGCTTCTCAAACCAGGTAAGAACCATAAATCACTAGCTAACTATTACAGTATTACTATTAGTTGCTACCCAGAGGAGAACTAATGAATAATGTGCTTTCCAAAATTGAAAGGTCTCTTAGTTTCTTCCAGCATGGTTTCTGGAGAAATGTGAATCCTGATAACTGGCCCTACTGGAGGCAGTTATATAACAGGATTTGCTATGCAGATAGTACCTTTTAATTGTTTTATTCAGCATAAAGTTTATGGTATTACAAAGAAGCATAGAATCTTCAAACATCTCGAAAAATATGTTCCCAGATGACCCTCTTCATACAGCTCTTTCTGTCTAAGCGTTTTTTTCCAGTTTTACAGTGGCATGTGCTGCCCAGCCAGTTAGAGTACCTCTACACACACACACACACACACACACACACACACACACACACACACACACACAGAATGGAGCAGTGCCATATCTGTAGCAATCAGTAAGCCATACATGCGTCCTGGGTAATTCCAAATTCTGAGTGCTGTAGGTAGCTAAGTCTTGTTGGCTGATTTTGTATTTGGCAATCCCAGGTTTTTTGAGCAGAACACTGGTACGTGCTACTCATCAGCTGTAAACCATAAACTCGTTTGTGTGATTGAATATTCACCATGGGTCATGGTGGTGGAATGGGAGCATGATTTAACCATCAAATTATGTTGGCCTACCTCTTTTTTTTATTTTTTCAAGTTGTATTACATGCTGATGGTAGTAGAATGTTGTTGTGGTACAGCTGTTAGCTGGCAGGCTTTTGGGGCACCTGCTGCAGACCAGGTATAGAAGGCATATTCAAGTTCTGTCTAGTTTGATTATTACTATACATCCCTAGTTAATCGTGGTATTGCCATGTCATGTAATTCTACATATAATAAAAAAGATCCAACAGGATCGGATCAAGGAGCAATAAACCCACTCAACAAAAAGGGCTCCCAATTACTCAAGGCAAACTTCACCTCAGAAAAGAATGCTGATGAGTAGCTGGACGCATAACATGACTCAACTATATTCTTAATTGTTAAGAAAAAGGAAGGTGGTTATGAAAAAGTGTCACCTTGCTATAGCAAGGGCTGCAGTGTTCAAGTACATTAAAATATGTCAAGCTCTTGAGAAATGGCACACTGCTAGTAGAAACAGCCATTTCTAGCTGAACATATAGAGAAAAGAAAAGTGTTTTGTGAGTACATGATTGTGACCAAATTGTACTTCACCTTCAATTCTAGCAAGGGTGTCTTGTCATGGGATGATTTAATGCGTATATATTTTAAGGGAAATGTTGACATGAATAGAAATAAAGTACATTGTGAAGTTAGTAAATGAATTGTGAGCTTGAAAAGATAACAATGTTTGTTCTGATGATGATTCTCCAGGCAAGGTTCATTTGCCCAAAAGTGAGACCAGTTTTTCCTAATGGAATGCACTGGTCTCAAGTGTCGGTATTATGGACACAGTTTGCCATGGATGTGCAATGTAGTAAAATGTGACCAAGCTGCTAATGAAGATAGTAATCTTTGTTCTGTTCCTCTATTCTTTGTGAAGTGCAAAGGTACCTGTACTTTTTCAACCCTTATTTGGGTGAAAACAAAATTCTGGAAATGAAAGTAACGAGGAGAATATTGTTTCCATAAACTACATAAAAAGTTTGACTCATGAACCATCAACCTTTGTAATGCCATTTGCTTCAGTGGCCAAAACGACAGTTTAGATAAGGGATTTTTCAACACATCTACTACTAACTGAAGCTGCCACAAGCATCTTCACATGCAAGTACACTTGCAATGATGAAGTTGCCATGGATACAGATGATTGTGATGATGATGATGATGATGATGATGATTTGTGGCTGAGGGCACTAAAGAGCAAGGTCATCAGTGCCCTGCCATGGATACAGTTATTTTCCTCACATGACTAGCAAAGCTCACAGAAAAAGCTGCAAAATCTTCTATTGAGACAGAACTATCAAAATTGAGCAGTTTGTTCACAGTGATAGAAGTTATCTCCAGTGATTGAGAAAGGCATAGTGAAGAGGTTGAGAACAGAAAGAAATAACTCAAAGCCCTCTGTCTATCCATCCATGCTGTTTGTGTAGTGAAGAACCTGATGAAGAGGAAACTACAAACAATATAGAAATTCAGAGCTGCTGAAGAGAACTAACAAGTCTCACCATAAGACACCAAACATTTCCACCCCTTCAAGATAGGGGGAAAGATTGAGTGAGACGATGTTGTGGATAGCACACTTAACTCGCATTTGGAAGCATGGTTATTGTAATAGCCAGTCTGTACACTCCTATAAAATTTTCTTTGCTTTAGAAAACTCAGGCAAATGCAACGATAGTTCCTTCAAGAACACCAATTTTATTCTGTGCCCTTCTCCCAAGTGAAGCTGGTGCTCTGTGGTGTTAATACCTAGGCAAAGGAAATAAAAACCTCACTGCTAAGATGTCTGCTATGTTAAAGTGGAATTTAAAATGGTTCAGGATACATGTGGAAGAAGTTAGCCTGATAGGATAGGTCAGATCTTTGTGCTTGCATTTACAAGCAACAAATTTTACATTATTTGTAGCCCTGTGCTAAGGGGTTGTATCCACCATAGGAAGGACAGCCACACTGGAGAGAGAGCTGAAGGAGAGAGAACTGAAAGAGGAGCAGCCATCTTTGTATGTAATGTATACAGCTTGTCAACGCTAACCTACAAGTAGTTACTATTACAGCATTTGTGCGTGCAGCATAGAGTAATTGTACGTTTCCTCTACCTGCCTCAGTATATCATATGACCAAGAGTCTCTCTAATATTATTACAGAACTCTGCAGCCATTCCTCATTTCTCCACACGAGATACTCTGTGGCTTTTCCACTATCTGCATCTGGGGTTGAGTTGTTGAGCATCACTTGGCTGGAGAAGAACTGCGTCATCTGAATATGGGACGGAACACGCAGTTCAGCTCCGCAGGGTTCCAGTGATTGATCTTTTGTTATGGTTTCCATGTTTTGTACAATTTGCTCTGCGGGAAGTGGTCAGTTATCTACTCTCCAGCTACCATTTACTATTGGGACACCTCTGCTGGACAGAGCAGTTCTTGAAAGACTGTCACCAGTGTGGCTGCTCAGCAATACAAACTGGGTGTAGAGCCAGCTGGTGTATTTCAATGTAGAGATCATTCAGAAATGTGATATTGTCACCAGTATGGCAAAGTTTTCAAGACAACTATGAAGACATCCTGTACCCTGTTGGAGTGAAAAGTGCTGCTCCACAATCAGGGACAGGCACTTGGCATTGTGGAGGCTCAAGTGCAGGCCATCATTTGAGAATCTCACAGTCTTCCTGGAAGTGAGAGCAAAATGCCTTCATATTATAAAATGAAGCAAGAGGAGAATGTGCAGGAATTCCTGAATTCCATATCACATTCTAATAAGCCAACAATTGTATCAGAGACCATCAATTTCTGTTTATCTTTTATCAATTTCTGTTTATCTTATTGATATTGCTTAAGTTCCTTATGTATTCTATAGTTACATTGATAACTGTCTCTTCTTTTAATTGGTTTGTGTATCACTCTCCATGTCTCATACCTCCTGATGTAGCCTTGTCTAGTACTAATTTTATTTTATGTTATTAGTTTTGTTTATTAATAGAAACTGTTATGTAGACATGCTATTCCTATTTTGTGTTAGAGGTTTTCCTGTCTACTCCATTGTTATTTATGTACTGTTCAAGTTTTACTTTTTCATTGCATTACCATGACACTGTCAAAGATGTTACTGTATGTTTCTACTTCAGTCGAGACATGTTACTTCTCGTCCAATGTTGTTTGCAAACATTGTAACTTCTTTGGTGATAATACTCAGTAAATGTCTGAAGATGGCCTTGTAAGCCGAAAAACGGTTAACAATAAAAGTAATATTGTAGAACAAAAGCAAACTGGTGCTTTTCATTTATTATAATGTTGTTCTACCAAGAACCGACAGAAGATTCTGTTAACCATCAAGAAGATTTCAGACGAAGGTACCTGGTGGAGAAACTAAAAGTTTCTTACTTTTAAATGTTAACTGGCAGTACTTGGAGTTGATTCTCCTGTAAATGAATTGTAGTCAGATAATTTTTATTTTGATACAAAGAATTCAGTATGAAACAATGGAAAGTCCAGAATGGAATAACAACAATATGGAAGGATAGATTGATAATCACCACATAGAGGAAGCATTGAGTTGCAGACTGGCACAATGAAGAAGATTGCCTAACACATAAGATTTCAGACAAAAAAGAACTTATTCCAAAATAGAAAAATAACACACACACAAGCACAACTTGCGCACGTGTGGCCATGTCTCCAGTTGTGTGGCCCAGACAAATTTTTCATTGTGCTTGTCTGCGACTCAGTGTCTCCTCCATGTGGTAAGTAGCAATCTATCTTATTCATATTATTGTTAAAAAAATTCAGTATGATTTTTTTCTAGTCTGATCCATTCCATGCCTTATCTTAATTTAGTCTTATGATATTCTGAAGATGATGAGCAGTCACCAGATATGGTAACAGTTTTATTTTTTGTATCATTCTCTGTCAAAATTCACACTTAACAATACAAAGTTAAAAAAAAAAAAAAACCACTGAGACATGGAAACAAGAATTTTATGATGGGTGGATGCTAATGAATTTACTTATTTAATGATATAGGTACTCATTTAATTTGTTTTCATGAGTATAGTAATGTTTTTATATTCTGTTCTTGATTTTCCAGACAGGTAAGCTTGTCAAAATGTTGCAACTTTTTGATGAGCTTACCTGAATCGAAACTCAAGAAGTCAATATCAGACATGTATTTCTTTAGCTGAAAATAAGTATCACTTGATAAAATGAAAGGACATTGGACAATATACTTTGCAGTCACATGGGCTGAGCTAAGTGGTGAGGAACGGAAAATAGATGCAGTGCTTCAATAGCCATGTTAGAATGCTATGAAATCAGAGTGAGACCTTCATGATGTATTTAAATGAAGCCAAAGACCTGCTGATATACAACACTGGAAGTGTAAACAGAGCAGGAGGAGGAGCATTCAGTGAATTCAAGAGTAAAAATCTTATCTACTGCTCTGATAAAAATTCCAAGGTATATTTAGTTTTACATAATTAGTAAATTGACAAAAATCATTTTTCCAATTGGTGTGAAAACAGAGGACAACAAAGAATGTAGAAGTACTTAAATATGTCATCCCAATATTTTTCACTAAGAATGATCATACTATGGTTCCTCCTTCTGATTATTAAATATATACCAAAATCGAAATAACAGGTATTGAGATCCATATTCTCAGCAGAGATGTGTGTGTGTCTGTGTGTACGTGTGTGTGCCTATTGTTGACAAAGGCCATTGGCCGAAAGCTTTAAGTGTGAAAATCTTTTTGTTGTGCCTATCTGCAACTCAGCATCTCTGCTACATGGGGAGTAGCAACTTTCCTTCTCAGAATATTGTTACATTCCATCCTGGATTTACCATTGTTCGTTAGGTATTGAGTTCAGTGATTATGAAATGGTAACAACTAAAATTACCCAAGAGAGGAAAAGCCACTGTATCTAATAGGATACCTGTTTGGTTCAACGTAGATTATTTGCAATAACTGGCTCTTTTTCTGGTATGTGTTTATCATAGGTTACTGGAGGCACTCAAAGTTGTTAAAAGAAGTCACTGGCCATTTTCAACAAGAATTGTCAGACAAATGTGTGTAACTATTACTCTGTATTGCTGACTCTGTTATAGGATTCTGGAACACATTTCATTCTAGCTTATTATGCCTTTTTGATGACCAAACATCTCCTCTGCAGTAAGCACCATGGTTTCCAGAAACACCTGTGTGGTAAAATTTATATTGCTTTGTTCATACATGACACTGGAGAGGCAAAAATGTACCTAGCTTTGGTTGATGGCCTGTTACTTGGCGTGAGAAAGTGTGTAGTACTGTTCCACACTCGTGAGTAATGAACAAAATATTATCTTGTGGAATATTTTCTGAGATTTTTGTCTGGATTAAAAACCTCTTAGCAAATATAAATCAATGAATATGAAAGGAAGTTCATCAGTACTTGTGGTGGTGGTGGTGGTGGTGGTGGTGGTTGTGGTGGTGGAGGTGGAGGTGGTGGGGGGAGGGAGGCTGTTACTGGATAATTTCTGAATATACATTAAAATGGTGATGTGGATAGCACCAAAAGCTCATAAAGGCTGCTTATGGATGATGCTGTTGTATATAGGAAAGCCACGACACCAATAATTTGAAGGAAAATGCAGGAAGACCTGCTAGAGTATTGTTGGCTGGTGTGGGGTCGGAAAGTTGAATCTCAACATCAACATCTGTAATTTATTGTTTGATTGTATGGATATGTAATTCAACCCAAAGAAGGCTTGTTATATCATTCTCATTCAACCAATTTGGCAACTGCTTTCTGTTCTGGAACCCTAACCAGGTAATTCAGCAATATACTTCATCAAGGAGTAATTTAGTAACAGCAAAAATGTTAAATCTTTCTGGCAGATTAAAACTGTGGTTGGACTGAAACTCAAACTCTGGACCTTTGTATTTTGTGGGCAAGTGCTGTACTGACAGCTACCCGAGTGCGGCTCATGACTGGTCGTCACTGCTTTAGTTCCACCAGTACCTCATCTCCTGCTTTCCAGACTTCACAGAAGTTCTCTTGTTAATCTTGCTATACTGGCACTCCTGGAACACAGGATACTGAGGAGATGTGGCTTAGCCAAAGTCTGGGAAAGTTTCCACTATCAGTGCACATAATGCTGCAGAATGAAAATCACATTCTGCAAACATGTCCAGCCTGTGACTAAGCTATGTCTCTGCAATATCCTGTGTTCCAGAAGTGCCAGCCTTTCAAGTTTTCCAGGAGAGCTTCTGTGAAGTTTGGAAGGTAGGAGATGAGATACTGATGTAACTAAAGGTGTGAGGATGGATCATGAGTTGTGTATGGGTATCTCAGTCAGTGAAGCACTTACCCGTGAAAGACAAAGGTCAAAAGTTTGAGTCTCAGTCTGGCACACAGTGCCAGGAAATTTCACATCAGCGCACGTTCTGCTGCAGAGTGGAAATATCATTCTGCGAAAGTTTTGTAGATAGCCTCATCCAACTGCAGTGGTAAAAGCTATAGGAGAGGCATTGTGTAATAGGGAGGGACATACCATTATAATTCGGAGAGCGTATGTCTCAAGAAGACAAGAAGAGACAGACAGGTAATTCCTTTCTTCCACATATATCTCTTGAAATGATGCTAAAATCAGAGGTCACATGGAGGCATAGAGGTCATATGGAGGTATAGACAGTTGTTCCTCTTAGGCATGATTATCTAGTGGAATAGGAAACAGACAGGTATATATCGAACAAGGTGAAACAGTGGTTAGCGCACTGGACTCGCATTCGGGAGGATGACGGTTCAATCCCACATCCGGCCATTCTGATTGACGTTTTCCATGATTTCCCTAAGTCGCCCCAGGCATATGCTGGGATGGTTCCTTTGAAAGGGCATGGCTGACTTTCTTCCCCATCCTTCCCTAATCTGATGAGACCAGTGACCTCGCAGTTCGGTTTCTTCCCCCAAATAACCCAACCCCCACAGACAGGTATGCAGAAAGTTATGGAAACTGCTATAAAGCGTAATTACATTCAGTGCTATCTGTTTAATTTTATGGAAGCTTCTGCTATACCAAATAATTTACCGTTTGTACAACTGTGTGGGGATTACTAAGTGTGAACCCACTGAAATAAAAATGAACATTCCAAGAGACAGGGTGTTGTTAAGTCGGAGCTAAAAATGTTGCATGGCATTACAGAGGTCTTCAGATAGAGATGTGTACTGTAATTACTGAAATTAAACAATAATATTAGAAGAATTTTGTTTGGAAGAGTATAAGGGGTAGTCATATTTTTTAATCGTCAACTAACAACTTTATTGGCAAGTATATGTCTGCAGCCCTGGTACACACTGAAATCTCTGTCCCACAGTATCATAACATGATATGCTGCCAGAACAGAGAGATGCAGCGTGCTGTTAAAGTGAAGATGGGCTGTCTCATTTTATTATGGCTCCTCTAGCGTCGTGCTGTGGTTCAGGGATTTCAGTGTGTACCAGGACTGCTGATATATACCTACACACAGACGTGAAATTAATTACATAAATATTATTTTTTGTAGTGGTAATTAATCCTTTATGACTAGTCTTCTTATGAGTGTGTCACTCATCGATGAAGGGTATGTGTCAGCTAGGAATGACGGTCAGCAGAAAGATAGTGCAAAAAGTATCAAATTTTCTCCATTTTCAGGGCGAGAGTGAATCTGTATCTGTGGGGTGATAATGATTGATCAAAAATACAGTTCCATTATTTGATAAAATAGGTTTTGATATTTCAGCAGACCACTGTTAAGTGACAAGAGTTGAAGCTGATCAGATATATGATGGATATGGCAATAACCTTCTACAAGTTTGCAGTTAGAAATGACCTACAGCTATGGGATGATAGATATACTCGGAGTATAATGTGAACAATACATTAATGTAATTGTTCATATTAAAACTGAAAATACATAAATGGTAACACAATTTCTAACCTGTACATAAGCCAAAGACAGATACTGAAATAGAGTGTGTACAAGGGCATGTTGAAAAGTAATGATTAGAAATTTTTTATTCTGTTCTCAATATCAGTTGAGGTATTACATGTCATGTATATTAATTGATTGACTTTCCCATTATGCTGACACAAGTTGCAATCCTCTGCTGTTAGAGGACTCCAAAGTGTAGGGTGTAACATGGTGATGTGTAACATAACCGTATCAGTGTATGAGAAACAGTTGTCTGTGATTGAGTTTCTGAAAGCACGAAATCGAAGAGTTCATCCACACATGGAGCACCCTCTCTTTTTAGCATGACACTGCTAGACCATCCACGAGTACTGTGATTTCTGCAACAGTCTGACATCTTGGGTTCACTGTCATCAGTCATCGTCCGTACAGTACCAACTTACCCCATTCAATTTTCATCTGTTTGTAAAACTGAAAGGATGCCTTTGAGGACTTCACTTTGATACTGATGAATTGGTGCAATCAGAGGTAAGATTGTGGCTCCATCAATAAAGTCAAATGTTCTACCGTAATGGTATCAACAAGCTGTTCTCTTATTGGGAGAAATGTGTTCGTTGCCAAGGTGACTATGTTGAGAAATAAACATGTATACATGAAGAATAAAGATGTAGAATGTCAAGAAAGTTTGTTTTATTTAAAAAAGCTTTAAGAGTTTTCACATAAAAAATTCGGAGGCATTGCTTTTCAGCACACCCTTGTATTTAAAGCAACTGAGCATTAATCAGTTTCATAAACGGTGATTAAAAACGAATGTGAGTGGGGCCGGAATAGGACAATAAGTACTGAAATGTACTGCACGTAAAGTGAGAAACTAATCCCAGGCTTAATAGAATTTTCATATTTTAGAATAAGTAAATACCCCAAAGTTTTTTTCATAACATCTTCATTGGGTGCTTTTAACCAGGCCGGAGCAAACATCTATTCTAAAGAAAAAAAGCACTTTGCAACAGATTCATTAAATACAGCTGATGTAGAAGAGTTTCAAATTGCAAGCTGCATTGTTCACTCCTTGTGGGCTTTAAATTATTTTGAATCTCTAAAACTTCATTCAATAGACAAAAAACTGCTTTTACATTCACAGATATTTTTATGCTTATGTACAAGAGGTTACATCAGTTTCCTTGCCATTTGTCAACCATACTTTACGGCTTTTTTCAACAACACATATCACCCATCATCATTGACAGGTGAGTGAATGGATAGCTTCAGAATATGTTTTGAGACCTCAAAAAACATGTAACCATCACACATAGAGGCATATATTACCTAGTTGTTGTGTGTCATCAAAAATTTATATTCTTATTTATTTATGTATCATCTGATGACAACAACAAATATTAAGAAATATTTGTAGTTTGCAATTATACATTTATGAATTTAGGATCAAAGCTAATATGTTTAAATTGTGAAAATTAATAATTCAATAATACTAAAAAAGTAGGACTGTTAATTAAAACAGTCAATCAGAGTTCAACATCTATTGAATGAATCCAATTGATAGTGGGAGCAGCATTAATAACGACACTTAACGGTCTGGGTTCTTTTTCAGAGAGCAGCCTGTGACAGTATGCCAGATGGTTTGTTGTTGGGTTCCACAATCACAGGCTGGAGATTTTGGAGTTTCCACTTGCATGTCACAGCATTGCACCTGGTGTGACCGGTTCTTATCCTGTTCAGTGTTGTCACTTCTCTTCTGATCAAACCCAGTAGACTGGCAGATGGATCTTGAACACCTTGATGTTGTTATGTTGCCGCATTTCGTCTCTTGTACCACTCTTCTTTAAGGTAAAACTTCCTGTTGTTTCTTTCATAATGCCACAGTTTAGTGTGTGATATCAAGCTGTCTGGAGGAGGGTCATTTAAGACTGTATGAATCTGAAAGGTCTTGGGGGTAGTCAGGGTGATGCAGCTTCTTCCATTCTTCATTGGTTGCTTCTTGGTGTCACAATTCAGGTGGCAGAATGCTACTGATGGTCTGCAGCCAAGGGATTGGTGTGGATTTTAATATACCCATAATAATTTTCATTGATTCATTCACATGGATGTCTAATTTCCTTGCATGAGCATTGTGTTGCTGTATTCAGCTACTGGGTATACTAGTGACAAAGCTGCAGTCAAGAGATTGGATGCTTTAGCACCACAGGTTGTATGCCAGTTAGTTTCTTTATGATGTTATTTTGTGTCTTACAAGGGGACCCTCTATACTGTAAATCATGGATTTTGATGCGCTTCAAATATGTTGTATGGGCACTGAGTACCTGGCTATCTGGTGTTTTAGCGACAGGTCTTGGTTTTTGAGGAAGTCGATTTTGAAGTTCATTGCGTGTATTGTATACCCGTAACATTACATATATTTCGAGCAAGTCAGCGTAGCGCAGCGGTAAGGGTTCGTGGCCACCGCTGTGGAGGTACCATGTTCGAAATCTGCTCTTGTACTTTTTTTTTTCAAAATTGACTGAAATTTTTCAATTTTATTTCAAAGAATATCAACAAACAGTGGAAGGTGTGCAAAATTATAAAGATATGTTCAGTTATCAATTTTTTCCAATATTCATTCCGTTTGTGGTTTGCAGTTGGAGTTCCAAATGTTCTTACAACGGTCACTTCTTGTATTACCTGAAATCGATCTCCGCCCATTATCATCCCTCTCCCATGAATACCGTTATCCATAATGGGAACCTCATCTCCTAAAGTAATGAGGATGCGAGTTGCATTCCTTTAGGTTTTCCGGCGTCAGCTGCTCGCAAAGCGTATCTAGTGCCGTGTGTTAGAAAAAGTTTGTGAAATGGAAGAACCAAGTGTTCCTGCAGTAGTGCAGCTAGCAGAAGATCCGCAAGTAGAGGAGTTGAATGAAGAATCAAAAGACGAAATCACGAATGCATTAAATACATCAAAAATCTACTCCGTGATTTGAATCTCGTAACAAATACACCGCCTAGTGTGATCTCTGCCACTTCCGTTGCAATTGGCAGTGAAATATGTATCACAATACAGGATCTCTTGGCCGAAAGACAGATCATTATTGATTATGAATTGATAGATTTCAATGAAGAAGATGAATTGGGAGAATATGAAGTGAACCACAAACAGAATGAATATTTGAAAAAAATTAATAACTGAATATATATTTATAATTTCACAAACCTTACACTGTTTGCTTATATTTTTTGAAATGAAATTGAAAAATTCGGTCGATTTTTGGGGGGGGGGGGGGGGGGAAGATACACGAGCAGGCTTCGAACTCCGTACCTCCACAGCGGTAGCAACGAACCATTACCACTGTGCTACACTGACTTACTCGAAATATACAACACGTGCAATGAACTTCAAAATCGATTTTCTCCAAAACCAAGGCCCATCGCTTATAAACCGGATAGCCAGGGTAAGTGCCTCTGTAACATATCTGAAGCACATCAAAATCCGTGGTTTACAGTATGAAGGGTTCCCTTGTTAGCTTCATCTTAAAAACAATAGTTCAATCTATTTATATAGTGATTCTTCCTTTGATAAGTGGATGATTTGTGTAATTCATCTTCTGCCTGTTGATTAATTGCACATTCTTTCCCATGCCATGTAATATTTTAGAAATGAGGAACTCAGTTCATATGTCACAATTGCAGTATAGAAACTTTTATTGTTCAAAGTAGAATTGGTTTCAACAGTCTTATGCTGCCATCATCTGATATAGAACTTGTTTCAAAAGTTCCGTGTTACATTACATGAAGTCAAAGCACAAAAGGCACTCCACAAATATACATATATTGATTAAAAAGAAAGACACAGTTGGCAAAATGAACATAGTTGATAATATCTGCTGTGTCATCTGAACAAGGCACAGCCAGGGCAAAAGATGAAGCTGGCACTAATGCCATAGAAACTCGCCACTTGCACGAGTTCCGCCAGCGCCATGTGCGACACTGTGGATGAAGATATCAACTTTGCCTTGGCCAATTGCCGGCTGCATACAATCCGCCAATGACAACAACAACGGACAGAAGCCTACTTGGAAGATAGAAGAGCAGCTCTTGTCCACTTGGCTGTAGATCATCATCCAGAGCTGACCTAGACAGGGAATGTCGTTTAGTGAACTCTTAGAAGTGAACAGACAGTTGTAAATTGCATTTGCTGTGTACTGTGAAGTTTTGCTATGATTATTTGCACTTAGCCATTGAGGGCCTCTTTTGTGTTATATTACACACAGTGTTGTAGATTTCATTATTTGACAAGTCACAAAAACAAGTGAACCTTTTTTAACTCATTTGTGTGACTTTGTTAGTAATTTGTTGGAGTGTTGTAGAACATCCATTCTCCTATCCTGTTACCTGACCCTGGGGCATAGCTGTGTAATAGTGGGAGGGAGAAACTGCCTCAGCGGTGTACTGTACAAGAAGCCGTTTCATGATTTCACAAACTCGGCCTGCCATAACAACAGTGGCAACTCGGTCTCCACAGCAGTAGTGATGAGACTTTACAAAACTGGTGACGATGGTTTACAAAAACATGCTCATACCATTCATGCATATTGGTATTGGACATGACTCTCCTAAGCTTTCCACACAGCACTTTACTAAAATCATCCAACAGTGAGATAGGTAACTTTGTAGTGGATCTGCCACGTCTGTGTTAACACTCCACTTGTGCGGTAAGCTTGAGAGAGTCATGTCCAACATGAATATACATGGATGGTATGAGAATGTTATCAACTATGTGTATTTTATCAAGTGTGTGTTTTTTATCAAGATATGTGTACATGTGGAGCACCTTTTGTGCTTCCATAAGATCAGATGATGACACTATAAGAAACTGGTCATCTTGGAACAGTAAGAGTTTCTATACTGCAGTCAAAGCATACGAAATGTGCCCTTCATTTACAGCAGTACAGATTGCCCCACAGCACAACATGAGGACTTTACATAATATTTTAGAAGTTACAGTCTGCCAACAAAAATTCTTGTTACAGTTTCCTTTTTAGTTCTTATTGTTGCAGTTTGATGGTGATAGGTAAGATTTAAGACTTCATTGAAGTTGCTTAGAACGCTATGAAGCATAGCAAAAACTTCCGGTTTTGATGGAAATAAGTTTAATCCAGGATTATCTACTTATACTTTTTATATGTGAGTGTCTTAAAATAAAAAAAAATGCGATGTTTGTCACTTACATGCTTTTGGATTTCAGTGTAAATATAAAGCAGTTTCATTGTGTTACAGGTTTTGTTTCATCTAAAGCATGGGCAGCAGTCACTTGCATGTAGTTTGGGACAATCATATCTCCAATTTGCAAACAGTTCTCTACGAATTCTACAATCGTCATAGCTTAGCTGACGTCACAATATCATGCAAGGATGGTACTTTAAAAGCACACAAAATAATTTTATCTGCCTGCAGCCCGTACTTTGAGACTGTTTTTCAGGAAAACCCGTGTGAACATCCTGTTGTTATACTAAAAGAAATATCATGTTATGAGATGCAAATATTACTTCAGCTTATGTACCGTGGGTCCACTGATGTTCCAGAAGAAGATATTTCTGATATCATACAAACAGCAAATGAACTTAAGGTAAAGGGATTTGTTCAAGCTGCAGTGAAGAATGTTACAGAAGACACAGACAGACTAGAAAATGATTCTGGAATGGATCAGCATAATTCATCTACCATGTTGCCCACTAATGATGATCATGAGTATCAGGATGAATCTGACTTACATGTTCTGAAAGACACAAGACAGAATGGAGAAAATTATGGTTTAGAGGATGATGTGGAAGGCAGCAATAGGCTTGTGGACACAAATGACCAGGTTGACAACTCTACAAGTGAGGTGGATCAGGAAATAATGGTATCTTCACCATATTCAGTGGTAAGCTATTCTTATTTCTATTCTAGCTGAAAACATTTTGCTATATATGGTTTTTGATGCATACAGAAATGTCACCTGCAGAAAGTACACAGATGATTTGCAGAATTATTTTATTTGGACAACAGTTTAGTCAATAATTAACATCCAAGCTTTCTGTTTATAGGAACGAGAGAGAGAGTGAGTGAGTGAGTGAGTGAGTGAGTGAGTGGGGGGGGCGGGGGGAGGGAGCAGGGGGTTAACTCTGGAATACCATCAACAATTTTGTGTGTAGTTAAATATCAGGAAAAAATTCATTTATAGCCTTCTTAGTGAAAAGGGTGAGGGGAAGTGGGATTAAGATAATAGAAAACAATGTGTTAGTGCTGAGTCCACATTTTTGCAATTCCTAGGCTGATTGGTGACAGTCCCAATGATATTTCTTCTCGAAGAATTTGGGTTATAATGGGAAGAGAATGACATATGAAAAAGAGGCATTTTTAAAAAATACTGTAGATTGAATTAGAGATCAATATGTTCTGCTACAGTTAACTTATGTTTCTTGCTAAAGGGTTAATTCATCTAAGAATTTATTTATTCTTGCTACTGGATGGAAACTAAAAATGGTCTTCACAACAAAGTTTTGTGCTGTGTTAATCTACATCTACAATGCTAAACTACAAGTCACCGAACGGTTCATGGCGGAGGGTACCCTGTACCACCACTAGTTATTCCCTTTCCTATTCCACTTGCAAACAGTGTGAGGGAAAAACGATTGTCTATATGCCTCTGTATGGGCCCTCATTTCTTGTATCTTATCTTTGTGGTCCTTACGCACAATGTATGTTGGCGGTAATAGAATCATTCAGTAGTCAATTTCAAATGCAAGTTCTATAAATTTTTTCCACAGTTTTTCTTGGAAAGAACATTGGCTTCCCTCCAGGGATTCCCATTTGAGTTCCTGAAGCATCTCCGTAACACTTATGTGTTGTTCAAACCTTTTGGCAACAAATCTAGCTGCCCGCTTTTGAATTGCTTCAATGTCTTCCTTCAAATTGACTTGGTATGGATCCGAAACACTTGAGCAGTACTCAAGAATAGGTTGCACTAGTGTCTCATATGTAGTCTACCTTACAGGTGAACCACTCTTTCCTAAAACTCTCCCAATAAACCGAAATTGACCATTCGCCTTCCCTACCACAGTTCTCACATGCTCATCCCATCTTATATTGATTTGCAATGTTATGCCCAGATATTTAAATGACTTTACTGTGTCAAGCAGGACACTAGTAATACTGTATCCAAACATGACATGTTTGTTCTCCCTACTCATCTGTGTTAACTTACACCACAGTTAGGGCTAGCTGTCATTAATCACACCAACTGGATATTTTGTCTAAGACATCTTGTATATTCCTACAGTCACTTAACTTCGACATCTTACCATACATATACAGCATCATTAGCAAAAAGACAGCAGATTGCTGCCCACCCTTTTCACCAAATCATTTATGTATATAGAGAACAACAATGATCCTATCACACTTCTCTTGGGCACTCCTGATGATACCCTTGTCTTTGATGAATACTTGCCATCAAGGGCAACATACTGGGTTCTATTACTTAAGAAGTCTTCGAGCTTCTCACATGTCTGTGAACCTATTCCATATGCTCATACCTCTGTTAATAGCCTAATGGGGCACTGTGTCAAATGCTTTATGGAAATATAGAAATATGGAATCTGCCTGTTGCCCTTCATCCATAGTTCTCAATATATCATGTGAGAAAAGGGCAAGCTGAGTTTTGCTTGAATGATGCCTTCTAAAACCATGCTGATTTGTGTACATGAGCTTCTCTGTCTCAAGAAAATTTATTATATTCAAACTGAGAATATGCTCAAGGATTCTGCAGCAAACAGAAGTCAGGGATATTCTGGTGAGTTGTACGGGATTCTTATCCCAACAATGTTGTTTCCAGATATGAAGTCATATGTGTAATAAATTTGTTTGAAATTGATGCACTCATTCCAGTGTCGCTAAGGAATAAACATTCATTCAAATTTACATATACTATTTGGTTTCTTGGCACTACCTTGTTACTTATTCATCACAGTCTTCAGTCAAATAAGAAAAGCAGTAAAACCTCTCTACAACACAAAGTCAAACTAACTTTATTTACATGTTTCTAAAAACCACAAGACCAATACACAAATTATAGATTTAAATCTTACACAAATGAACTACACTGCATATTGTTTGTCAGAATGGTGCTGCTACCTGTCAAGAAGTGGTCAGACTATAAGTTTAATATGCACTGACATTGTTGCCTGTGAATTTGGCAAAGGAAGCTTGTTCAGTTACTTTTTAGTGAAAATTTTTCTGATATTTAATTGTCAGATGTAAGATAAGTTATTTATATTACTCTTGTTACCTCACTCATACATAAATTAATACTTTACTATCATATCAATGTTTAAACAATATGTTTTGGCCTGCAAATGTAGATCCTTGTTTTTTTTGGTTTGATAGTTTAGTCTATGAGCCACTTATGCTGATATGGTGTCTGACAGGGAAAAGTGACAAGGCGATTCCACAATAATAATTAGTTACTTCCATGTATCACACATAATACCACAAGTCAGATTGACTTCTAAACCCTTTTATATCAAAACTACCAACAGTCATTCTGTCCCTTTGTGATAATTTTGAATTGATTAATTGATATTATTTAAAACCATCTCTGTTGTTATATTTGATCTAATATAGAAACTGACTGAAACCAGTGTGCTTCAGCCTTTGGTGGCACACCTAGAAAATATAAAAAAATCAGAACAACAAATGGGGTATACTATTGTGATGGCATTGGCCACATTACTGCTCTAGGTAGGGAAAAGTGAGCACTATGTAAGCATTCAGAAAAAAATGCATATAAGTTCCTATATCTTATTTTCTTTTTTTGCTTAAAAATATTTGGTGTGATACCCCATAATAGGTAGATTCAAAATGTGTAAGTGACAAGTTTCTATCAATAACCTTGATTCAGTGATAATGTCCCGTAGAGTGGCCATTTTACTTCATCTGCACCTGCAGAGTGTAAAGTAATATCAAAGTAATTCCCATAATTATCAGTATTGCTAGAATACTGCTAGTCATAATTTGATGTTATTACACTTTACAGAAGTGCCCACAGGGGCTGCTTTTTCCTGGTACTATATAATTTGACAAGTTGCAAATCCCTGAAGCTTCTCTGTTGCAATAGTATTTATGGAATACATTATGTGAATAAATAAATGAATGAATATTAGAGTTGAATCTATAATTTCTAAGACTACTTTGCTGGTAGGCGGTGTTCTTCATAACATTCAAGTGCAAGTTTATTCAAATAGAAGGTGGTGCAGGTACTAAAGTCACAGATATTGTACCATATCAAGATTCTGGAGATGTTCCTTTGTGGTGCAACCTGAAACTATAATGTCATGTAGGTAGTTTACACAACAAGAAACACATTGTGTGAGTTGCTCAAAAAAAAAGAAAAGAAAAAAAAATGTTGGAACAAGGCTGAAGCTCTCAGAGCCTCAGAAACCAACTGGTTGTACCTGTAGACACCAATAGAGCATGTTGACTACAACTAACTCTCATGACTTTTCATTGAATGGAAGTTGTGACTATACCTCTGACAAATCCAGTTTAGACAAATGCTGTCCCCTAGCCATTTTGTCTTCTGGATGTGGTATGTGTTGACCATAGACTGTGCATTAATAGTAACCTTGAAATTGCCACATAGATGGAGCTTGCAAGTAAGTTTCTTGATAATCCCTAACAGTGTAGCTTGTTGGCTGGGCTATATAGGTTCAGTGAAATCCAAAGCAGTCAGCCTGCTGAGTTCTTCCTTGACTTGATCATGAAGTGCAAGTGGTACTTGCCTAGTCCTGAAGAAATGAGGTTGTGCTTTGGATTTGACAGTAATATACACTGTAACATCTGTGGACTTACGTAACCCAAGTGAAAAAAAGTCCAGATATTCCTTGCACAGTTTATCCAATTCCTAATATGACACAAGGTCAAAAACCAGGCTAATCGAACCAGCAACTGTGAGTCCCAATGTTGTAAAAGCATCCAAGCCAAACAAAGTTTCTGTAAAAATACTGTTCACTACAAGGACGGACAATTGCTGGACCACCATCCTGTATACCATCTTCATTGTATACTGTCCAATAATAAAGATTTTTTTGTCTGTTATAATTGAAAGATGGAGCAAAGTAGAAGACAATGAAGGAGAGCAGAGGCAAAGATATAAGTTACAATTAATAAATGATCCTCTGTGCCCGTATCTACTTGTAACCATATGGTGATTCATTAATATGCACATTGATGAACAGCTTTTAGAAACAGTAGCAAGACTGTCACATGCAGGGCTAATGATGTTCATGTCCTTAGATTGAGAGATTGAAACTGCAATCAGTCCTGACTGTGCTTGGCATACTGCCACATTGTGTCCTTTCTACAGTGGTGGCAAGAATACTGATACTTTGCGGAGCTGTTTGTCTGGAATGTGGAATTTGGAAATGCTGTACCACCACGATTTCCACTTCCAGAGCTATACTGGAACATGAGTGCCTACCATTGTCTAAGTTGACAGCAGCTACTTCCATCCAGGAATCTGTCAGCCTGGTGCAAGAGTAATGTCATACAATTTTAAAATGGAGAGGACTTCTTATAAAATGGGGTCTTCAAATTGCAGTGTCCATTGGTGGACCTCTTTATTGAGAGCTGATTGAATGATTGCACCCAGAATCATAGTATCAGCATAAGACTCCTTAGACTGGGGAGCAATGAAATGACTTGCAACTCTGCATCCCAAGTTTGATTTAATTGACAGGATTCCTTCCTGCATTGGTAAAATTCCCATGTCATGGAAATAACTTGGCTATGTTGGTGGTAATATGACATGAACAACTGACGCATTTCATTAAATAAAAAGAGTGCAGGACACTGAAAAGCGGCTAACTTTCCTAGTAAGCGGTACATTTGGGAAAAGATCCACAACAGGAAGAGTGCTTTAATGAAATCATCATCCATTACCTTGAAGGCCATGAAGTGTTGTAGTGGACATTTCTCATGTGCCTCCCAACCCTCAATGGCCTCATCATAGGTGGGGAAAGGTGATGTGTAAGCTAGCGAGTGTTGAGGTCATGCTAACAGGCTGATTGAAACACTATCCAACATGGCCACGTGCTCTTGATGCTGCATTTCCAGCTGTTGCTGCAGTAAGTTTTGAAGTGCTACCAACAAGGATGTGCATGTCAAGGTCATCACTTTGGCAAAAAACTTGTGACCATTCAACTGAACTCATTGCCATTTGTGTAATAACTACACTCACAAATAAGTACTCACAAGAATGAAAATCATGCTAACAAAAATTGTTTAAAGGTTCCATGCATATTCTGAGTGCAATGCCAGGTCGAATCTGATATTATATACTGAGTGTCCTGAGAGCAGGGTCAAGTGAACACACCTTAATAGAATGATGCCTGTGCCTGTGGTGTGTGCCACAAAGGTGCCGGTATGGTCCGAGTGTTTCCACATTAATGAACTTCTCAAAAACATTAAAACAAATACTTAGGCCAAAATCTGTACAAACTCTTTAAAGTTATATTTACGACGACACTGCTCTTACTCCATTGAACAATATTTAACTGAAATGTAGTGTATATATGAGAATGACATGCAGTTTAAAGATGTAAACTTAGAAAAGTAACTTTTGTAATGTATTGACTTTTCCATAGTCTCGTACATTAACTGCTTTCATAAACAAATGAACAATAAAAATACAATACAGTACAATGCTGGCATGTTTCCAAACTCATAGATAAGGTTTCAAACAATACTGTACCCATTCGGTGTTTTTCAAAAACAAATCATTGTTATGTGCAGATGTTTCACATTAAAATATCTCACTGATACATTTTGTTTCACATGTTGCTGCCACAGTATTTTCTGTCATGTCCAGTCTCTCTTAGTGTGGATTTCATGATATGGCTTCTTGTTCTTATTTCTTCAAAAATTGTCAGTGTGTCATCTTCTTTTCTTTCTGATGTCTTTTCTTCCCTATTACAAGCAAATATCATCTGATTAAGATAGCATTTTATGTTTGTAGTCTTGCTAGTCAGTCTTGTGCACCAACTGGATCAAATGTCATGTCTTGTCGCTCACTGCTTCCTATGTCGTTGATATGTGTTCCATGTTTTCTGTGCTATTTGTCCTCTCTTTCTGTGTGGTTTTTGGTGTCTTGTTGTTTCCAAAATTAATTATCTTGCAAAAGCTGATTTCAATTCTAGGTAGCTTGTTATATCCTTGCTAGTATTTTCATCTCAGCTAGTCCTTCTAAATAACTTGGTTATGCACTGGATTGTTTTGCTTTTAAGTCACATTTCTGGAAAAATGCCTTTAAAGGTAGGTTAACTATTTTCTAAATGTAGATTCCTCGTGGAATAAATTTGTAAAATCAGCACTTGGTTAAATTATATTAGCTAGATATTTAGATTTATGCTTACAGTCCCATCACATTTTACACAATTCCTCAATCATATTTCTTTCTTTATTAACCCCCTTCCTTATGACTGCCATTACTTCTATTTGTTCCTTAAATATGCTTTAAGTGTGGATTTTTTTGTTCTCACAGTGGTTCATGTTTTTGGCATTTTTCTATGTTGTCTTATGCCTAGATTTCTCTTTCTCTACTATTGTCATCTGCTCTTCCGTTCTCACTTTCTGCTCTAGTTTAATCTGTTGTTGCCTCTTTCTATTCTGGTTATATGTTTTGTGTTATGCGATTTTGCTTTTCTATTACTGGTTTGAGACCTCGTTTTACGTCTTTTGTCACTCGTGCCTGAATTATGTCGTATTTTTCACTCTTTATTTACACCTTTATCAATTTTATGAGCTTGCCATGAATGTGAAATTGTTTTGATAGCATCTTCAATTCCGGTATTCTTGTCCATTACATTAATGCCCAGCAATCCTGATTGCTGTGATTCTGATTCGATTTTGATAGTACATATTTTTTTTTTCCACTCTGATCTTATTGTTATAACTCAACATTTCTGCAACATTAACTATAATTATCATCATAGAGTCAAAAATATGGTTATACAAACATCAGTAACTGCATAATTAACAATGTTATCCTCCCAAAAGGCAAAAAACAGTTCTATGTCAAAGTGCACATACTTTTCACAACGGTTTGTTCTTTCTGTGTTAACTGCACTGGCTTCTATTTAGTCTACTAATTCTGTGGCATGATGATTTTTCTAATATGCTTATGTGAGCTGTAACCTTTCAGTACTAATAATCCTATTTGATATTGTATCTCATATTACAGCATGTAGGCTCAATCACATAGTTTCTAACACACATTCTGACTTGTTATTACTAATACAATATACAATACAATCCAAATTGTCATATACTATAACTGATACCTAGCACAGCCTCCATGCCAGAGCTTTTGTTAAAATTTTGCCTCTCTTCCTTTGCATTTTCTCACCATAAAGTAAGTTCATGGCATGTTGCACTTACAGTAGTTTTACTACTTATTTCTTTATTCAAAGGAAACCATGGCAGAGACATCTTTCTTCTCTCTTCCTCCTCCCCCTTGTTTTCTATTTTGAATAATGGAAATGTACTCACATAGTCATACTACTAGGAAAGAAGCCTTATCTGTTATGGGCCATACCAGGTTGAAAATTAATGACTAATTGCTCCAAAACTGTGGAGCTGTTCCACAGTACCATTAGGAGTGCAATGCTAGGCGAAAATCTGGTTCATGGCAGGCAATGTTGAAAGTGCTTTAAAGACGTGTGACTCAAACTGTTTTCTCTGTATCTTAGGGCTACACTGAAACAGACAATCCATTTGTGAAAGTGCATCATGGTCACAGATGCTGCTGTTGCACCTTCCATTGGATAGGCCTCAGGTCAATATGTCCAATCAATGTCAGGCAGTAAAATATCTTTCAATGCTTGTAAAGATCTATTGATGTCAATATGAACATGCTCAAGTCACTGACTAGGTGGAGTGAAAATACTGAGTGGAGATGGTAACATGCTGAGTTATTTTGTTGTCATGATAAACTGCTAGAACCAAGAGGCTCTGTCTACCCTGTCCAAATCTTTAGCTACTAAGGAGGCTGCCACGTATAGGCAAAAGTGTCAGAACTTCCTGGCTGCCACGTCTAGCCCATTGTATCAAATCCTGCCTCTCACAAGTGGCATGATTTTTGGAGTTGATGTCATGCTTAATCCTGGTAAAAACTAGTACTATATCTCTGTCTCAACATACGTACAGGGGCCAATATTACAGGCAAGCAGAAGGTGTAACCTTGCCAGTATGTTCATGGACAGATTTGAGGAGAAGTCATTAGAGATGGCTAGATACAAACCATATGCTTTTTCAGGAATGTGGAGGATACCTTTGTGATCTGGCCTCATGGTAGGGATAGGCTCACTGATTTTCTGGAACGTCTAAACTCACGTCACTCAAATATGGAACTGGAAAAGGATGGCCAGTTGCCATTTCTGGATGTATTTGTCAAGTGTGGCACAAATGCTTCATTTGGACACAGTGTGTATTACAAATCTACACACACTGATTTATACCTGCAAGCCAGCAGCTGTCACCACCTAGCACTGAAGAATGGAGTTCTGAAGACATTGGTCCACTGGGCACACACCTTGTCAGACCCAGATAGTTTGTGAGTAAAAGTAGAACACGTACAGTCAGTGTTCTGCAAGAATGGATGCACAGGCAAACATATTCAGAAGACTCTTCAACCAGCCATACTGCCACATGATCTAGAAGAAGAACAAGATGAGGCAAAGACACTGGCATACCTGCCCTATGTGGGATCTATTTATGCCAAAATCAGCGGGATTCTCAGGAAGCATAACATCAAGTGTGTGTTCTGTCTTCTTGCCAAAATAAGAGGACTACTGAGAAATGTGAAAGATGATCTGGGACTATGAAAACCAGGATTTTATAATACCTTGCCGTGTAACATGCCTTACATTGGCCAAACAATAGGAAAGTGGACATCAGATGCAAAGAACATCAGATGCACACCTGATTAAGACAGGCACCTAAATCAATCATTCCTGAGCACTGGCTGAAACTCAGTCATTCCATGAACTATGATGAAACAAGGGTTCTGACATAGACCATCAGATACTGGGATAGTGTTATAAAAGCGTCTATAGAGATAAAGGTGATGAAGAAGACACTAGATACTCAATAGAGGTTTGGATCCTGCTCTGGAGTTGCTGAAAACCCAAAGGGGACAGCAACAGAACTCCACAAACAGAAGAACTGATGGCATGTACAGGAGGAATGAACCCCAGACAGAGCACCAAGTGCAGTGCACAGAAGATGGAATGTCACAGGACACTTGGAGTGGGAGAGGGCCACAAAGAGAACACTTAAAACTGCACTGGACTATAGATGAAACACCAGCACACAGATGGGGACACTGGACCAAAGACATAACAGCAGCACTCGGCCTGGTGCACCAGACCAAAGAGGAAATGCCAAAGAACATTTCAAGTGGGAGCAGGTTGCAGAGAGAATGCTTGGAACCACAATGGAACAAAAACAGAATGCCAATGTGCAGAGAGGTGTATTGGACTGAAGAGTAGCAGTAGCAGAGATATATATAAAAAAAAACAAAGATGAGGTGACTTACCGAACAAAAGCGCTGGCAGGTCGATAGACACACAAACAAACACAAACATACACACAAAATTCAAGCTTTCGCAACAGACTGTTGCCTCATCAGGAAAGAGGGAAGGAGAGGGGAAGACGAAAGGAAGTGGGTTTTAAGGGAGAGGGTAAGGAGTCATTCCAATCCTGGGAGCGGAAAGACTTACCTTAGGGGGAAAAAAGGACAGGTATACACTCGCACACACGCACATATCCATCCACACATACAGACACAAGCAGACATATTTAAAGACAAAGAGTTTGGGCAGAGATGTCAGTCGAGGCAGAAGTGTAGAGACAAAGAAGTTGTTGAAAGACAGGTGAGGTATGAGTGGCGGCAACTTGAAATTAGCGGAGATTGAGGCCTGGCGGATGACGAGAAGAGAGGATATACTGAAGGGCAAGTTCCCATCTCCGGAGTTCGGATAGGTTGGTGTTGGTGGGAAGTATCCAGATAACCCGGACGGTGTAACACTGTGCCAAGATGTGCTGGCTGTGCACCAAGGCATGTTTAGCCACAGGGTGATCCTCATTACCAACAAACACTGTCTGCCTGTGTCCATTCATGCGAATGGACAGTTTGTTGCTGGTCATTCCCACATAGAATGCATCACAGTGTAGGCAGGTCAGTTGGTAAATCACGTGGGTGCTTTCACACGTGGCTCTGCCTCTGATCGTGTACACCTTCCGGGTTACAGGACTGGAGTAGGTGGTGGTGGGAGGGTGCATGGGACAGGTTTTGCATCGGCGGCAGTTACAAGGATAGGAGCCAGAGGGTAGGGAAGGTGGTTTGGGGATTTCATAGGGATGAACTAACAGGTTACGAAGGTTAGGTGGACGGCGGAAAGACACTCTTGGCAGAGTGGGGAGGATTTCATGAAGGATGGATCTCATTTCAGGGCAGGATTTGAGGAAGTCGTATCCCTGCTGGATAGCCACATTCAGAGTCTGGTCCAGTCCCGGAAAGTATCCTGTCACAAGTGGGGCACTTTTGTGGTTCTTCTGTGGGGGATTCTGGGTTTGAGGGGACGAGGAAGTGGCTCTGGTTATTTGCTTCTGTACCAGGTCGGGAGGGTAGTTGCGGGATGCGAAAGCTGTTTTCAGGTTGTTGGTGTAATGATTCAGGGATTCTGGACTGGAGCAGATTCGTTTGCCACCAAGACCTAGGCTGTAGGGAAGGGACCGTTTGATGTGGAAGGGGTGGCAGCTGTCATAATGGAGGTACTGTTGCTTGTTGGTGGGTTTGATGTGGACGGACGTGTGAAGTTGGCCATTGGACAGGTGGAGGTCAACGTCAAGGAAAGTGGCATGGGATTTGGAGGAGGACCAGGTGAAACTGATGGAACCAAAGGAGTTGAGGTTGGAGAGGAAATTCTGGAGTTCTTCTTCACTGTGAGTCCAGATCATGAAGATGTCATCAATAAATCTGTACCAAACTTTGGGTTGGCAGACTTGGGTAACCAAGAAGGCTTCCTCTAAGCGACCCATGAATAGGTTGGCGTACGAGGGGGCCATCCTGGTGCCCATGGCTGTTCCCTTTAATTGTTGGTATGTCTGGCCCTCAAAAGTGAAGAAGTTGTGGGTCAGGATGAAGCTGGCTAAGGTGATGAGGAAAGAGGTTTTAGGTAGGGTGGCAGGTGATCGGCGTGAAAGGAAATGCTCCATCGCAGCGAGGCCCTGGACGTGCGGAATATTTGTGTATAAGGACGTGGCATCAATGGTTACAAGGATGGTTTCCGGGGGTAACAGATTGGGTAAGGATTCCAGGCGTTCAAGGAAGTAGTTGGTGTCCTTGATGAAGGATGGGAGACTGCATGTAATGGGTTGAAGGTGTTGATCTACATAGGCAGAGATACGTTCTGTGGGGGCTTGGTAACCAGCTACAGTGGGGCGGCCGGGATGATTGGGTTTGTGGATTTTAGGAAGAAGGTAGAAGGTAGGGGTGCGGGGTGTCGGTGGGGTCAGGAGGTTGATGGAGTCAGGTGAAAGGTTTTGCAGGGGGCCTAAGGTTCTGAGGATTCCTTGAAGCTCCGCCTGGACATCGGGAATGGGGTTACCTTGGCAAACTTTGTATGTGGTGTTGTCTGAAAGCTGACGCAGTCCCTCAGCCACATACTCCCGATGATCAAGTACCACGGTCGTGGAACCCTTGTCCGCCGGAAGAATGACGATGGATCGGTCAGCCTTCAGATCACGGATAGCATATATATATATATATATATATATATATATTGAATATGTCTGCTTGTGTTTGTATATGTGTGGATGGATATGTGTGTGTGTGCAAGTGTATACCCGTCCTTTTTTCCCCCTAAGGTAAGTCTTTCCACTCCCGGGATTGGAATGACTCCTTACTCTCTCCCTTAAAACCCACATCCTTTCGTCTTTCCCTCTCCTTCTCCCTTTCCTGATGAAGCAACTGTTGGTTGTGAAAGCTAGAGTTTTGACAGGTCGATAGACATACAAACAAACACAAACATACACACAAAATTCAAGCTTTCACAACCAACGGTTGCTTCGTCAGGAAAGAGGGAAGGAGAGGGAAAGACGAAAGGATATGGGCTTTAAGGGAGAGGGTAAGGAGTCATTCCAATCCCAGTAGCGGAAAGACTCACCTTAGGGGGAAAAAGGATGGGTATACACTCGCACACACACACATATCCATTCACACATATACAGACACAAGCAGACATATTCGAAGGCAAAGAGTTTGGGCAGAGATGTCAGTCGAGGCGGAAGTGCAGAGGCAAAGATGTTGTTGAATGACAGGTGAGGTATGAGTGGCGGCAACTTGAAATTAGCGGAGATTGAGGCCTGGTGGATAACGGGAGGAGAGGATATATTGAAGGGCAAGTTCCCATCTCCGGAGTTCGGATAGGCTGGTGTTAGTGGGAAGTATCCAGATAACCCGGACGGTGTAACACTGTACCAAGATGTGCTGGCCGTGCACCAAGGCATGTTTAGCCACAGGGTGATCCTCATTACCAACAAACACTGTCTGCTTGTGTCCATTCATGCGAATGGACAGTTTGTTGCTGGTCATTCCCACATAGAGTGGGTCACAGTGTAGGCAGGTCAGTTGGTAAATCACGTGGGTGCTTTCTCAGGTGGCTCTGCCTTTGATCATGTACACCTTCTGGGTTACAGGACTGGAGTAGGTGGTGGTGGGAGGGTGCATGGGACAGGTTTTACACCGGGGACGGTTACAAGAGTAGGAGCCAGAAGGTAGGGAAGGTGGTTTGGGGATTTCATGGGGATGAACTAAGAGGTTACGAAGGTTAAGTGGATGGCGGAAAGACACTCTTGGTGGAGTGGGGAGGATTTCATGAGGGATGGATCTCATAATAATCCAACTTCCCAAGATACTATCCAAATCGAACCCTGCCTGGAACAGTTCCGTCCTCCGTCACAGCGGGACCCACCCCCTCTTCCTCAAAATCACCCTCTCCAAACCTTCCAGGAATTTCTGACTTCCAGCCTTGCCTCCCAATCTTTCATACAAAACCTTAATCCTACTCCCAACATCACCACTGCTGAAGCCCAGGCTATCTGTGATCTGAAGGCTGACCGATCCATCGTCATTCTTCCGGCGGACAAGGGTTCCACTACCGTGATACTTGATCTTTGGGAGTATGTGGCTGAGGGACTGCATCAGCTTTCAGACAACACCACATACAAAGTTTGCCAAGGTAATCCTATTCCTGATGTCCAGGCGGAGCTTCAAGGAATCCTCAGAACCTTAGGCCCCCTACAAAACCTTTCACCTGACTCCATTAACCTCCTGACCCCACCGACACCCCGCACCCGTACCTTCTACCTTCTTCCTAAAATTCACAAACCCAATCATCCCGGCCGCCCCATTGTAGCTGGTTTCCAAGCCCCCACAGAACGTATCTCTGCCTACGTAGATCAACACCTTCAACCTATTACATGCAGTCTCCCATCCTTCATCAAAGACACCAACCACTTTCTCGAATGCCTGGAATCCTTACCCAATCTGTTACCCCCGGAAACCATCCTTGTAACCATTGATGCCACTTCCTTATACACAAATATTCCGCACGTCCAGGGCCTTGCTGCGATGGAGCACTTCCTTTCATGCCAATCACCTGCCACCGTACCTAAAACCTCTTTCCTCATTACCTTAGCCAGCTTCATCCTGACCCACAACTTCTTCACTTTTGAAGGCCAGACATACCAACAATTAAAGGGAACAGCCATGGGTGCCAGGATGGCTCCCTCGTACGCCAACCTTTTCATGGGTTGCTTAGAGGAAGCCTTCTTGGTTACCCAGGCCTGCCAACCCAAAGTTTGGTACAGATTTATTGATGACATCTTCATGATCTGGACTCACAGTGAAGAAGAACTCCAGAATTTCCTCTCCAACCTCAACTCCTTTGGTTCCATCAGATTCACCTGGTCCTACTCCAAATCCCATTCCACTTTCCTTGACGTTGACCTCCATCTGTCCAATGGCCAGCTTCACATGTCCGTCCACATCAAGCCCACCAACAAGCAACAGTACCTCCATTATGACAGCTGCCACCCATTCCACATCAAACGGTCCCTTCCCTACAGCCTAGGTCTTTGCGGCAAACGAATCTGCTCCAGTCCAGAATCCCTGAACCATTACACCAACAACCTGAAAACAGCTTTCGCATCCCGCAACTACCCTCCCGACCTGGTACAGAAGCAAATAATCAGAGCCACTTCCTCATCCCCTCAAACCCAGAACCTCCCACAGAAGAACCACAAAAGTGCCCCACTTGTGACAGGATACTTTCCAGGACTGGATCAGACTCCGAATGTGGCTCTCCAGCAGGGATATGACTTCCTCAAATCCTGCCCTGAAATGAGATCCATCCTTCATGAAATCCTCCCCACTCCACCAAGAGTGTCTTTCCGCCGTCCACCTAACCTTCATAACCTCTTAGTTCATCCCCATGAAATCCCCAAACCACCTTCCCTACCCTCTGGCTCCTACCCTTGTAACTGCACCCAGTGTAAAACCTGTCCCATGCACCCTCCCACCACCACCTACTCCAGTCCTGTAACCCGGAAGGTGTACACGATCAAAGGCAGAGCCACCTGTGAAAGCACCCACGTGATTTAGCAACTGACCTGCCTACACTGTGACCCATTCTATTTGGGAATGACCAGCTACAAACTGTCCATTCGCATGTTTGTTGGTAATGAGGATCACCCTGTGGCTAAACATGCCTTGGTGCACGGCCAGCACATCTTGGCACAGTGTTACACCGTCCGGGTTATCTGGATACTTCCCACTAACACCAACCTATCTGAATTCCGGAGATGGGAACTTGCCTTTCAATATATCCTCTCTTCCCGTTATCCACCAGGCCTCAATCTCCGCTAACTTCAAGTTGCCGCCACTCATACCTCACCTGTCATTCAACAACATCTTTGGCTCTGCACTTCCGCCTCAACTGACATCTCTGCCCAAACTCTTTGCCTTCGAATATGTCTGCTTGTGTCTGTATATGTGTGCATGGATATGTGTGTGTGTGCGAGTGTATACCCGTCCTTTTTTCCCCCTAAGGTGAGTCTTTCCGCTCCCGGGATTGGAATGACTCCTTACCCTCTCCCTTAAAACCCACATCCTTTCGTCTTTCCCTCTCCTTCCCTCTTTCCTGACGAAGCAACCGTTGGTTGCGAAAGCTTGAATTTTGTGTGTATGTTTGTGTTTGTTTGTGTGTCTATCGATCTGCCAGCGCTTTTTTTATATATATATATATATATATATATATATATATATATATATATATATATATAAAAAGACCTGCCAGCGCTTTTGTTCGGTAAGTCACCTCATCTTTGTTTTTATATATAATTATTCCCACGTGGAATGTTTCCTTCCATTTTATATATATATATATATATATATATATATATATATATATATATATATATATATATATAATGGAAGGAAACATTCCACGTGGGAATAATTATATATAAAAACAAAGATGAGGTGACTTACCGAACAAAAGCGCTGGCAGGTCTTTAAATATGTCTGCTTGTGTCTGTATGTGTGGATGGATATGTGCGTGTGTGCGAGTGTATACCTGTCCTTTTTTCCCCCTAAGGTAAGTCTTTCCGCTCCCGGGATTGGAATGACTCCTTACCCTCTCCCTTAAAACCCACTTCCTTTCGTCTTCCCCTCTCCTTCCCTCTTTCCTGATGAGGCAACAGTTTGTTGCGAAAGCTTGAATTTTGTGTGTATGTTTGTGTTTGTTTGTGTGTCTATCGACCTGCCAGCGCTTTTGTTCGGTAAGTCACCTCATCTTTGTTTTTTTATATATATATATATAAAAAAAAATAGAGGGAAACATTCCATTCGTCTAGCTATCATTAGGTTTTCAGATGACATTCGTCTTCCCCTCTCCTTCCCTCTTTCCTGATGAGGCAACAGTTTGTTGCGAAAGCTTGAATTTTGTGTGTATATATATATATATAAGTGATCAAAATTTGTAAAACTGTTTACACTGAACACTATTTGTCATGCAGCTTATGATAGTCTTCAGGGCTTGAATGTAGATAATCAGATAAAGGGCAGATAACAAGGAAAATTTTTAGTTTTCTTTTGAACGTGTAGTTATTGTCAATATTTTTTATGTTAACACAGTGGTTGATGAAGAACTTTGCTCCAGAACACTGAAAACCCCTCTGAACTCTAGATATTTGGCCTAAGTCTAAATGAAAATTATTTTATGTATTGTATCATGATTGTATAAAACACAGTTCATCTGCAATTGATGGTTAGTATCAACAACAAATAGCACTAAAGGGGAAATGTGCTAGGAAATGGCCGGCCGAAGTGGCCGAGCGGTTAAAGGCGCTACAGTCTGGAACCGCACGACCGCTACGGTCGCAGGTTCGAATCCTGCCTCGGGCATGGATGTGTGTGATGTCCTTAGGTTAGTTAGGTTTAAGTAGTTCTAAGTTCTAGGGGACTTATGACCACAGCAGTTGAGTCCCATAGTGCTCAGAGCCATTTGAACCATTTTGCTAGGAAATGAGTTAAAATGTATTCTAACTACTCGTTTTTGCAGAATAAATACTAATTTACTTTTGCTCCATTGTGTTAGAAAATAGTTCCATAAGACAACAGAAAGTGAAAGTTTGTAGAATGACCTAATGTTAATGTCTCCACGATAACACAATGGGAGACACTGTGTTGTAAATTTGTTAGTGGCAATACGCATTGCTGATCGCTTACTCACTGACACCAGTCTGACATACGATGTAATGGTCCTCAGAGGTACATGTAGAAAACACTTCACACACACACACACACACACACACACACACACCTGGACAGTGAAATATGAGTAGGAAAGGTTGCTAACATCTGAAAACCTAATGATAGCTAGAAAATAATGAAGGGAAGAAATGAAATGAATTATCGTCACATAGACAGAGTGAATACCAATTAAAATTTATTCAAATGTTTGCAGGCAGACACAAACACCTGGCAATTTTATTTTCAGTAAATTTTTGTCCTATTAGAGCTAAGTAGGCTAGCTGTTCATTTCAATTAACAGTTCCAGATTTTCTATCTTCATTTCTAATTTTTGTCAGATTTGCTATAATCTACTGACTGAAAATGCCAACTATCTTCCTTTTTAGTATCAAAAGCTGTCATGACACTGAATCTTAATATTATACCATTGAAATTAGGGATTTATACTGTATGTTGTTCTGTATTATTCTGGTCAGACATTCTCATCTTAATTTTACCTGTGCACCATTAAATCAAGGCTTAAATTGATAATTTTTCCAATTTCTGTATAGCTTGTAAAGCTATCTAGATTTGGTTAAACTTCTATTGTGTAATATCATATATTCACAGAAGCAATGTTTCATTTATGCCTCATCTTTATACACAAGGCTAGGTTGTAAGCGGCCATTGTAATAACATGCATTCTTTCTTTCTACACTGTGCCACATTACTTATTACACTTAAGTCCCCAGAAATCTGCAATGCATATTGAAATTTTTATGCTGCCCTACATTTTTCCTCTCAGTTACTTCCTCCTTTATTATAATAATTACCCAGAAATCTGCAATGCATATTCAAAGTTTTATGCTGCCCTACAGTTTTCTTCTCAGTTAATTCCTCCTTTATTATAATAATTAGTCCTGGATTCCATAAGAGAATTTTTTCTCATCTATCATTTTCTCTCTATCATTTTCCAGATATTTCTTTCTTCACATATTGTATCTAAAACATTTTCATTTGAAATTTAATATGCTTATCTAATTATTAACATCTTCCTGTACACCCTATTTCACACGCTTCCAGTTTTCTCTTTACTACCTTTCTGTCCACCCACTGTTGATTCATATCTACGGTTTCAGAAAGTCTTCAATTGGACTAGTTCTACAGGAAGAAACCAACTCTTAAGTGATGAAGAATGTAAAATACTCATCTGCTGTCTGGACCTTTTTATTTTATATGTTCAAAAATAGAATCGGCTTAATTCTGTATTTATAGACCAACAAAGACCAAGTGATAGGTAGTTGCACATGTTTGTACTTTCAGAAATAATTCATATGATCAAGTTCATTTTAGCAAATTTCCAAACCTTCATTGAAAGAATCTTGTCCCTAGAAAGAGCAACATCAAGTCATCCAAAACACCATGTTTTGCACAAATATAGTTAATACATGGAGGTTTGTATACAAAAAAGGGAACATACATCTTGAAATTGTAATGTTGCAGCACACAGGTTAAAAGTACTGGCAGTATGGCTTCTAGTGTTGATTGTTTAATTTCATTCAGCAATACTTCTACATTTAGTACAGAGTACCTGGAATGTTCAATGGCTCTGCTTCATTATCAAGTTTGTAGAAAAAGATTTGTGAATAAATAAGTGTCATGGTTGAGTAAACTGCTGAAAATAGGAAATTTGTATACATCAATGTAAAGTTAACCTAATTTCACCCAACAGGCTAACTGGTACAGCCACAGAAACTTTTCATTAGTATCACATCTGAATTATCAGATACTCTCTCCTTCATATATGTGCTCCTATTGAAGAGTATTTATTTCCTTCCAGGTTTAGTTATTATGTTTGGAAATCTGCTGTTAGTTTTGCTTATTGTAACACATTAGTATCATTAATGGATGTGCATTTCATTCTTGACAGGCAGAACTGAAATGTAAATCCATGAAGCGCCATCGGAGGAAAAATGGTTTGAAAACTCGCAGAAAGGCTGTAGAGTTTCAAGATTCTCTGTCATGGAGTTCAGAAGATGAAAAGATGCTTTGTGATAGACAAAGATCGAGACTGCCAAGCAAAAATGATGACTCTACTTTAAATGCTTTAAATGATGTTGATACTTCATTGCAACCACAGTCAAATTTTACTGATAAATCAGCTATGAAAGAATTGCGCTGTAAATCTGTTGATGACAAATTTATTCATACAATCCCTGAGATCCAAATAAAAGAAGAACAGCTAGGCGCAGTGGATTATAGAGTGATGTCAATACACAGTGATACAAGGAATTATAAGGATACCTATAAGGTGAAACAGAGTGTTTGTGACAATCCTGTCAGTACCTATCTCTCATGCAGTGATATTTCTGATGTTTCAACATTAATAAGGAGAAGTGAGATTGCAGCAAAGCCACATGAATGTGAATACTGTGGTTTATCATTCAGTCGTGCATCTCACCTTGCCAGACATCGCCGTGTCCATACTGGAGAAAGACCATTTATTTGTGTTTTGTGCCAACGAAAGTTTACTCGTCAAGATAAACTTAGGCTGCATGTGATGAAATACCATGCTTTGGATATAAAAGATAGGAAATATCAGAGTTACATATTAACACAAAAGGTACTGAGCTCTATTTGTATAATTTTTGGACAAAACTATTTTGTGTACCCAAACATGTGCATGTTTCTGAAGTTGTAAAATTAGAAATATTTAGGTATTTATGAAATTAATCATGTAATCTTTTAATTGTCATTTGTTGCTTTATTCAGGTTTATTTTGATACAGCAAATACTGTTACTTGTTACATTCATCTGAACACATAACTGTGACCACTCATATTCTAGGCCAAATACAAGATAAAATTTCTAATACACTGAACCAAACACATGCACATAATGTACTAAATGTAATATCCCATCTTGATAAGCAGCAGTATGATCTGCTGAACAATTTGTTTGTTTTCTTTTAGTGATCCAGAGACACAGGTTGATGATGCAGAGTACTTGTCGTACCTCCTAAACACTATTGTGAATACCAATTTTAAAAGTCTGAGTCAGTACTAAATATTACAAGTAATTTTGTGCTACAAGTTTTGATGTGGAAATAAAAAGTGAAGCTTTATTTTTATTTGGATGTCATCGAAGGCACATTTCTGTCATCCTCCTGCTGGTTGAACCTTAATGATCCAGAATCGTATGTTCAACTTTTTATAGGAGATTGCTGTGGTAGGTGTGCTTTATGATAACAGCTTTTAGCTGGTGTTATTTGGTCTTTGCCTCTTGAAATATCCTACTTTAAATGATTAATGTACATAATGCAAACTGAAATACAGCAAAGAGAAAGAAAAGAAAATTCAAGCTTTGTGTCCTGTCAACTATGGCGGCATTAGGGATGGAGCACAAGCTTTTGCTGGGAAGGAAATTTGCTGTGTCCTTTTCAAAGGAACCATCATTGCATATGGCTAGGTGATTTAAGGAAACCACAGAAACCCAAATGTTGATGGCCAAACAGATATTTGACCCTCCTTTCTCCCATATGTGAATCTACTGCCATACCATTGCATCACTTAACTCAGTGAAACATAGTAGTCTTCTTTGTGTTGTTTATGAACCAAATTAGCATTAAGTGACTGAAAAATCCACATAAAAAAATTCTGATGCAGTGTTTGTAACAAGATAACCTTTGTGAAAAAGAATTGCAACACCAAGGAGCAATTGGGCAACATAAAAAAGAGTTAGTAAGTGTGTTTCTACATCTGAAAAATGTGCCAGTCACATAAGAGTGGTTCTAGCAGCACCACAAACAGAATGCCATTCAGGTTTGCTTTAAATACATGCTGTAATGGTCATAACCTTTGAGATTGTATGTGGCAAGCTGATGTTGGTCAACAGTGCCTTTAAGGTGACAAAGACACCATTATCAACACCTCACAGAGTTTGAGTGAGGTTGTGTAGTAGGGCTACGAGAAGCTGGATGTTCCTTCTGCAATATTGCAGGAAGAGTTGGCAGGAATGTAGCCACTGTACATGATTGATAGCAGTGGTGATCATTAGAATGTACAGTTGCAAGAAGACCATGCTCCAGACGGCCATCTGGTACTACCATGAGGGAATACCATTGTGTTTGGCGTATGGCTCCAGAACATCATACTGCATCTGCAGCAGCAATTTGAACAGCAGTTGAAGCCACAGTGGTACAACGATTACTTCAAGGACAACTCATAGCCAGATGCCCTGCAGTGCACGCATTCCACTGATCCAAAACTATCGCCATTTGCGACTTCAATAGTGTCAAACAAGAGCTCAATGGAGAGCACAGTGAAGGTCTGTTGCATTTTCTGATGAAAGCTGATCCTGCCTTGGTGCCAGTGATGGCTGTGTGTTGGTTAAAAGGAGGCCAGCTGAGGGCCTGCAACCAACCTATCTGCATGCTAGACACACTGGACCTACATCTGGAATTATAGTCTGGGGTGCGATTTCATATGACAACAGGAATGCGTTTGATTATCACATGCATCCTAACTGGATATTTGTATATCAATATGGTGATTCAGCCTGATATGTTGTTGTTCATGAACAGCATCCCATGGAGAATTTTTCAACATGGTAACGCTCATCCACATGTTGCTTTTGTAAACCAACATCCACTACAGAGTATCGACATGTTGAATGGGCCTGCTCAATCACCAGATCTATCTTCAGTTGACCACATACGGGGCATCATCCGACAACAGCTCCGGCATCATCCACAAAACAAAATTAACTATCATTGTATTGACTGGCCAAGTGCAACAGGTATGGAGCTCCATGCCACAGACTAACATCCAGCACCTGTACAACGCAACACATGCACATCTTCATGCTTGAATTCAGCATTCCGGCAGTTACACTGGTTATTAATTACATTTGCAATGGCTTATCTTGTGCACACATTAACCTGTGTTCTTGCAATTTTAGTCACTTAAATATGATACCTAGACAAACGTATTCCCAAAATTTCATTACTCTACATTAATTATTTTCTGGTGTTGTGATTTTTTTCCATCTGTGTATTTCAGACTGATGTAAATAATGAGAGTAGTGAGTGACAATATTTGTTGTACACCTTCAGATCAAAGAAAACCTTAATTCTGAGTTTTTATAACTCTATTGCAACTAGTTTTCTTTTTCTTGAATCCTGCGTTATCAATCCAAGGATTACCTCAAAATCAGTGCAGAGTGTTTCTGTGCCAATATCAAAGTTGATGGTCTTGCACCAGCAGTCTTGGTCCCTCAATTCTGACTGCCGTTCTAGTTAAGGTAATGTTACCACTATTGACAGAGCTAGTTAACTCTTCCTACAGCTGGTTATTTTCCTATGTGTTATCAGTACAGATTACACATAAGGTACAATTATATGCTTAGTCACACTCATAACAGAAAAGCTGAACTTGTGGACTCATATTGGTGTAGTGACATTGGCTGAGTCAAGAAGGGCTGAAATCCACATATGCCATCTAGTGGCAAAATGATGAGTCACTAGCTCATCCCAACCTAGTCAAAATATCTGTATACATTGGGGAAAAATACACAGATCAGCCAGAACATTATGACCAGCTACCTAATAGCTGGTATGTCCACCTGTGGCACAGATAACAGTGGCAACGCATTGTGACATGGAAGCAATGAGGCTTGGTAGGTCGCTGGAGGGAGTTGGCACCACATCTGCACATACAAGTCACCTAATTTGCTTAAATTGCTAATTTGCTTAAATGATGAGCTCTGATGTTGTGTTCAGTCACAACCCAGATGTGTTCAGTCAGGTTCAGATATGGGTAGTTGGGGGGGGGGGGGGGGGGGCACCTCATTAATTGGAAATTGCCACTTTGTTCCTCAAACCACTCCATCACACTCCTGGCCTCAAGACATAGCACATTATCTTATTGAAAAATTCCACTGCGCCATCGGGAAAGGTGCTTGTCATGAAGGGGTGTATGTGGTCTGTAACCAGTGTGCAATACTCCTTTGCCATTCTGGTACCTCACACGAGCTCCACTGGATCTATGGGTGCCAATGTGAATGTTCCCCAGAGCATAATGCAGCCGCCGCTAGCTCGTCTCCAATCCACAGAACGGATGTCAAGGAGCTGTTCTGATAAGTAAAGTTAAAGTTGTGCATTGTGACTCTAGACGGGCAATTGAGCCTGACTAGCTGCTGTGTTAGTCTCTGCCAGTGGTATCATGGGATGCAGTGTGGTGGGGTATATGGTCAGCACAACACTCTCACAGGTGTTGTCAGGTTTCTTGACCTTGGAACTGCTAGTACATGCACGAGTAGCTCCTCAGTTGGCCTCATGAGGCTGAGTGGAACCTGTTGTGGCCCTACAACAAAGGAAAAATTCTTGGCAGTATCAGAAATCAAACCTGGATCCCCCCACGGCAGTCAGCCATACTTAGCACTCACCCACAGAGGCAACTTCCTCAGTTCCAATTGTGGCTACTTAATACCAAAGGAATCTCATAAGGTCTCTGTCACCAAGACAAAAATGCTTTAATAAAACTTGTGTGATATGTAGGATATTTTCAGAGTGTCACAAACAGAATTTCAGAAGTACTACAGTTATGAGTGCAACCTGTTACTGTCCTACAACCAAAGAAAAATTCTTGCCAGTATCAAAAATCGAACCTGGACCCCCCATGGCAGTCAGCCACACCTCGCACTCTTATACAGAGGCAGATTCCTCAGTCCTAACTGTAGCAACTTAATACCAAAGGAATCTCATAAGATCTCTGTTACCAAGACAAAAATGCTTTTAATAATGCTTGTGTGATATCTACGATATTCTCAAAGTATCAAAAACATAATTTTAGAAGGTAACTGCAGTTACTTCAGAGAGAGATTAGTTCCAGTTTGTGAGACAGCACTATGTGATGGGGCATCTTCTCTGTGCAAAAACTGTTGAGTATGACCTGCCATTTGGTGTTTCCTTGTTTCTCCTTCTCAAATGCTTAGTGGAGTAGATAAAAGATGCCTGTGGACATCTTAGTGGCAGCTACCTCAATGAGTTCCCCAAGCTAAGATGTGAGAATCGTTTCCATAAAGACTTACCCTTGTAATGTGCCTCTTTAATGCTGCATATTGAATGACTTATCCTTAGACCAGATGTTAGTCATCCAATCTGCATCGAAGGACACATCCACGTATAAAAATACGAAGTTGCACTTAGCTGATTACCTTAACGTTGGCTTTGTTGTCTTCTTTGGAGGTATGATAATTTCTGCAGGTTTATTTCCAGAAAGAAAATTATCCAATGAAATGATTGTGAAAATCAGGCAATTCTCAAAATACTAAATGAAGTGTCTGAACATTTAGACGTTTCTATTCTGCAACATGTCACGTTTTATAAAGGTACAGCTTTAAGAAACGAAACAAAAAATACATCCACTGTCTGCAGCCTCAAAAAACAACTCACTTTTATAAACGTAGGCTTCCATGGCTATTGTCACATTCAATAAAATTTTTCTGGGTTTGTGACCGCATTGTCAACATATATAAAACTACTGACATTTTGGTCACACCCTGAAGAAGGTCGCTTGCAACAGGGACCGAAATGTTGGTAGTTTTATATATATTGACAATGCGGTCATGAACCCAGAAAAAATTTTATTGAACTCAATTTTACTTTACAACCACTTCCCACCAAATTTTTACAGAAACAAGAACAGTGGAAATACTATGCAAAACAAAGAGTTTAGATCTTTGTCGGAGACAATGGCTGGTACATACTTAGCAGAATTAATATGCTTGAATTTAAAAAACAGTTATGCTATAACTTCAACATTATTTCAAATACATGGAATGTAAATATTTTGGCATTAAATAATTGATTTTTAAGGACACACTTTCTTAGATGAATTTTTCTGTATGTATACATAGATACCGACACCTGCTGGTATCATAGGTTTTTAATGTATCATTAGCTCAAATCCATTACACAGTGTTGTGCTCCCAGCTTGCTCCTGATCTGCATTGACTTCTACAGCTTCAAAATCCCAGAATTTTCAGTTGGCATCATCATATTTTGGCTATAAAGAAGCCAAATCGATGAGAATAACATAAGAGTCTTATTCTTTTTCTTGCCCCTTTGTCCAACATTGGTGCAGTGTCGGTGTGGTTATGAATGGATTTGGCATGGTTAGTTTAAGAGATGGCTTAATGTCCTTCCTGACATCACTCCTCCCCCCCCTGCCCCTCCCCCCCCCCACCCCTCCCCCCTTCTCTGGGATGGAATAAGTGCAACCCAACTGTCTGCATGCAATGTTGTCCTTGTGAAAGTGAACAAATGTTTTCTAAATGTTTGCAAATCATGTAACTGAAGTGGGGCATGGTTACCAGCCCAGTATTCACCTAGTACAATGTGAGGAACTGGCTAAAAATCACATCCAGGCTGGCCAGAACACTGATCCTCATTGTTAACTCACCAGGCAGATTCAATCTGAGGCTGGTGGCCCTCCCTGTCCCATAAACAGAGCTGCAACATGTACAACTATGCAAGCGGTTTGATTAATGTAAGAGTGATTTGCTAAAAGCCCTAGGTGACTTTCTACTGAGTCTCAAGAAGGATAATGAATGAGCTATTGATTAGTAGAGGTATCATTAACTATTTTTCAATAACATGGTCAGCTCTTATAAGTGGCTCTTTGGAGAGGTCATTGTTTTATGTTGAGTCTGTGACTTGCTGCCATGATGCAGCATTTTGATGTTTTTGGGGATAGTTGGATGTGTGAAAAAGCAATGTATGCACTCAAAGGCAGTGACAGTTCAGTGACTGTTATTACATGCACTTCTTAGCAACAGCCATTGGACCAACAGAAGCCAAGAGTTGATCAGCTGTAATTTTAGACTGACAGTCAAGGCTTTGCTTTTGTAAGTGAACCAAATCTTGGTATCTAGGATACAGCACGTTTGAAATCATAAAATAGTATCCCACCAGAAAACACTTCAGATGTAGAAATACGTGATATTGCTTCTCTGGCACAAGCATTTCTTTCTGTCACCCTCTTAAACACTTAGGGAGCTGTTCAAGAACATTCATCTACACAAGTCAATGCTTTCTTGCTGCCCCAGGCCCAAACACCATGAACTATCGACAGTGTTTACTTTGTTACATACAAGCCATAACATGCACAGTCCAATTACTTTGTAATATGTTTGTTTGTTTATTTGTTAAGCATCCATTCATCAAATATATGATGTGGGATACAGCTTACTTTGTATGTTAGTACACAATTTTAAATACTGTTGCATAACAGTAAGATTGATTCAATGACATAAATAATTTAAGCACATGATACAGTACAGTAAATAAATGAAATACAATGCATTAATAGACTAGTACAACCTAATATGTAGTATGAATAAGATAGAGGGAAACATTGCACGTGGGAAAAGTATATCTAAAAACAAATATGATGTAACTTACCAAACGAAAGCGTTGGCATGTTGATAGAGACACTAACAAACACAAACACACACACAAAATTCAAGCTTTCACTATACAGACACAAGCAGGCATATATGTCTGCTTGTGTCTGTATATGTGCGGATGGATATGTGTGTATGTGCGAGTGTATACCTGTCCCTTTTTCCCCCCTAAGGTAAGTCTTTCCGCTCCCGGGATTGGAATGACTCCTTACCCTCTCCCTTAAAACCCACATCCTTTCATGTTTCCCTCTCCTTCCCTCTTTCCTGATGAAGCAACCGTTGGTTGTGAAAGCTTGAATTTTGTGTGTGTGTTTGTGTTTGTTAGTGTCTCTATCATCATACCAACGCTTTCGTTTGGTAAGTACTAATATGTAGTACAATAGATAACAAAAGCAGTTTGATATATGTAATATGAGAAAGGAAGTAATTTAAATTTATGTCAACAGATATTTATTTACCAAAGGAAATTGTTTAAATTTATGTTAACAGGTATTCATTTATCATATAATAGCACCTGTCTTGTAAATATGTTTTCAAGACCACTTTGAATTTTTGTGTTCTTTTATTTTCTTGATGTTGTGAGGAAGTTTATTGTAAAGTTTTTTGCCAGTTTGCAGTGCTCCATTTTGCCTGAGAGTTGTGCTTGCATGTTTGCTGTGGAAGTCTGATTTTTGCCTGCTGCTGTGTGTGTGGACTGCTTGATTTGTACATGCTAAGTGGTTTTTAGTTTCTGAAATTTTCTTTATGTATGAAATTATCTCATGAACATACAGGTATAGTAGTGTTAGTATCTGGAGTGCTTTAAAAAGGGATTTGCAAAAATTTATGGATGTGGCATTTTCAATTGTCCTCATGATCCTCTTCTGTGCTATGAAACAGCTTTTGCTTATTGGCGTATTTCCCCCAAAAATCATCCCATATTGCAGTAGTGATACTGTCTGGGCATAATACACATTTTGTAGTGTTTCTTTTGTTTACACCTAGCTAGTATTTTTTATGCTATAGGATATTGTGCTAAACTTCTTGCTGATGTATTTGATGTATGTGTCCCACTTCATATTGTTCTGAGTCCAGAATTCCAGAATTTTTTTGAGTTTACAGTTTCTAAGTTTTTATGAAATAGATTTATGGTGGGGCTTAATGGATTTTTATTGTGTGTGGTGTGAAGGTGCAGTGCAACAATTTTCTCTGTGTTATTAATAAGATTATTTGTAATGGACCATCTTGTAACATGTGTGGTGCAATATTGTAGTTCTGCAGCAGTTTTGCCTTTTACCAATACATGTGTGTCATCTGCAAATTTTATATATTTTCTGGAATGGCTAGATGATTCTGTGCCATTGATAAATATTAAGAACAGCACTAGACCCAAGATAGAACCTGGAGAACACCATACTTAATTTCTTTTCTTTTAGATTGTTGGCTGTACATAATGTTTTCATCCTGATACATGATTTCAACTATCTGTTCTCTGCTTTTCAGGTATGATGTCACCCACTCATGTGTCAGGCCTCTCATTCCTACATACTCCAATTTTTCAAGTAGTATGCTGTGGTTTATCACATTAAAAGCTATTGTGAGGTCCACAAATATTGCTGATTTGTGTTCTTTCTGTTCTATTGCATCAAGGCTTCGTTAACAAAGTGAAAAATGGCAGTTTCTGTTGATTTGAGTTTTTTTGAACCCATGTTGGGTATTTGATACAAAATTATTTTTTTCTATGAATGAAATCAGTCTTTTGTAAAAAACTTCTTCCAGTATTTTAGAAAAACCGGACAGCCAGAATATTGGTGTGTAGTTTTTTTTTTCATTTGTCTTGTCTCCCTTCTTTAAAGAGGTCTTACCTTGGCCATTTTTAGTTTTTCTGGGAAAATACCACTACACAATAAAGAGTTGCAAAGATGAGTTATGGGCTTAGTCAGCTATGTTGCACATTCTTTTATATTTAAAAGAATATTTAAAAGTATGTGCAATATAATCAGGAACATGGTCTGTACCTGAAGAAAATTTTGACTTTAATTCCGTTTTAATATTCATTATTTCCTTTTCATCTGTTGGATACAAAAAGATTGCTTTGTAATTTAACTTTTTACCCATCTCTGTTTCCAGAAGCTGTTTTATGCTGTTGTTCCATCAATGTGTTTGCTGTTTCTGTGAAATATACATTAAATGCATCAGCTACTCTGTGTGGGTCAGAAATTTTGTCTCCATTTTCAAGGAGATTTGTGTTACTGTGTCTTTCCTGTGTTTTTCGTTTCTGTCCTAACAGTGGCCCACATTGCTTGCATTTTATTTGTAGCTTTTCCCATTCAGGCATAATTTGTTAGCTTTTTTGACTTTCTGGTAACTTTATTTAGGATCTATTTATCTCTTTTAAAATATGCATCAAATTTTGGAGTTGTTTTGATTTGCATGGCTATAGCAGCGAAATCTTTTTCCTTTTAGTGAAACTTATTTGCCTGAAGTTATACAATTACTTTTTGCATGTTTTCCTAGATTTTCTTTTTTCTGTTTGGGAAGCACAGTTCAAAGTAATGCTGGAAGGTGCTTAGGAATTTATCAAATTTTTCATTAGTATTGCTACAGCTGTATACTTCCTCCATCTCTTTAGTTAAGCAGTTAATAAATGTATTTATGTTTTGTACACTGAAATTTCTAGCAGTGGTTACTAATGGTTGGTTGATTGATTGGGGGGAGGGGACCAAACAGTGAGGTCATTGGTCCCATCAGAAGGATAGGGCAGGAAATCTACCATGCCCTCTCAATGGAACCATCCAGGCATTTGCTTGAAGTGATTAAGGGAAATCATGGAAAACCTAAATCGGGATGGCTGGACGTGGGTTTGAACCACCATCCTCCCAAATGTGAGTCCAGTGTGCTAACCACTGCACCACTTCGCTCGGTGGTTACTAATGTTTTGTTAGGATGTACAGGGTGATCTATGTTCACTTATATTATCTGTGCAATATGATCTCCAAAACCTGTGGTGAAACATTTTGCATTACATTTTGTAAGAATACCAGTAAATATTTGGTCTATTGTTGTGGCTGAAGTGTTTGTTGTACATGTTGCTATTTCCATTGTAGATTTCAAATTAAATGTTAATAGGTGGTTCAATATGTCAGTTTGAGTTTTGATTCTACAGAAAAATCAATATTAAAATCACCACTAATAATGAGACCTCTGTTCTTTTTTGATAATTTATGAAAGAGGTATTCTAAATTTTGTAGTAAAGTGTTCATGTCACTATCGGAGCCCCTGTACAAACAGATTATGGCCATATTTTCATTTAACAGTTCAATACCTGATATTTCCATATTTCTTTCTCTGGGAATATCTTCCAGGAACTGAATGGACACAAATTTGATATCACTTATAATGTAGATACAGTTGCCGCCACAACCTTTTGCTTTCCTGCAGAAACAACTACCTAGTGTGATGTCTGGAACATATACTATTTTCAGTGTGTCTTTCTGCAGCCACTGTTCAGTTATACACAGGATTGAAACATCTTTAAGTTCATTCTCTCATAGTACTTGAAATTCATCAAGTTTATTTGTTAGGGACTGCACATTTTGGTGAAACACTACAGGTTCCTGAAATTTGGGGCCTACTTGCTTCTACTGCTCCATTTTATGAATCCTGGATGAATGTGATGCTGAGTTGGCATCCTCCTTCTTCTGATGTGCAGTAAAGTTCTCATACTTCATGCAGGCTGTCTTCAATCTTCCTCTGGGTTGCCAAGCAATGGGAGGTTCTTCTGTACAAATGATGGTGTCTCTTTCTTCTTTTCTGGGAGTGAATGTCTGGAGGATTGTGGTTTCTTCTTCCTTGAGTCTGATCTTTTTAGCTGAGTGTTTTTCCATAAAAAAACACACACATTTTGTTTAGATGTCCCTGTGTCTTCCTCCAGTAGTTGATGCTGACGTTGGGGATATTTTCATTTCTTCTTCAGCAGCTAATTCTAATGTTAGTGCTGGTTTCATATCTTGTTTGGGTTTTATGTATGCATATTTCATTTGATTTATTGCACTTGGTTGTTGGAGTTTATGTTCTTCTGTGACTGGTTTTATCTGTGGTGGCTGGCTATAGTTAGACTTTGTTTCCAATTGTATATGTCAACACAGCTTTTCTTTTCCCTTCATCACCACACACAAACCGTGTTTTACACAATCACTTCATCTCAGGAATGTGTTCACATTTACAGTGTTGGCATGACTGTGCTTTAGAGTCGCATTTAGCAAACAGTTGTTGATTTGATATAGTTTGTTGTTACAGTGTAACTCATCAAATTTCTAAGGAATTGTACAGAGTATGACTTTAATATGTTTTGTTTTTTGTAATAGACCAGCAACACTCTCTATGAAGTCCTGAATCGTGTTTTTTGTATCATTTGCTCCACCCATGATGATCAAATAGTCATCTTTTGTGATATTTGTGATCTTGCCTTCCACGTTATTCATGACTTCTCTAAATGGTGCATTTGGTTTTTTCAATGAAAACGTATGAGAGTAGGGCTGGCTCTCTCTCTCTCTCTCTCTCTCTCTCTCTCTCTCTCTCTCTCTCTATATATATATATATATATATATATATATATATATATATATATATATATATTTTTTTTTTTATTTTTTTTTTAAGAGTCTCTCACAATGCCACCTATGACTGTCTGCTAACAGAAGAATTTTCTGTTTCATACCTCCATTTGTCTTTTCCAATTTGTTTTTTGTACTTTTATCGCCCTCACCAGCTGAGCTTTGTTGACTTTTCGAATTTTTATCAAATAGGCAACTTCTACAAACTGTAGATTTTCACTGGAGTGTTTACAGTGTTTGATTGCTATTTCATTCTTCATTTTGTGTGTAACTTTGCACTGTTCATTGTATTCATTTTTGTGGATAACAAGTTCAAGTACACTAACTTTAGATTCCAGCATTTTGAGTTCCTTCAAAAGGCCACAGTTTTCTTTTTTAGGCACCCCTATAATTTCGTTTTTTCTTGAAATCTCATGCTGTAATTCCACAATGTTGTGTGATACACTTTTATTACTGATACAACCCTGCTTTGTTTCCAATCTTGTAGCAATTGGACTTATGTTTTTTAGTTTAAGTACGCATGCATTGCAAGCACTTACACCTTTTTGACACAACTTTTTGCACTTTACACACAAGATACTCGCATTTACACAGTTGTTTTGAACACAATTTACTGACCATATTTTACTCGTCATTGTTTGCCATATCAGCATACTAGAAGCTGTATATAACAGGTTATAATAAGAGACTATTTAGATGATGTATTTTAATACCTATTGACTATATATGGTCTAGCTGAATATGATTGGCAATAATGTGCAAAACTGGTTCAGCAAAAAAGTTTGAGTAAATAAAAGAAAATAAATACATGCAGCTTAGGTTGACATTAAAATGTTAAAAATAACCTTTACAACATACACGTAAAAGCTGCACTGGACCCGAGCTTCAAAGTTCTTCATCATTCATATATAGTTAGCAATTGATGAAATGATATAGGTTTTTAAATGAATATCCACATTTAGTGTATTGTGTTTTGTACACAGGTTTGAGAAATTTGTTGACACTGGCAACACAACTGAACTTTGAGTTTATGTCAACAACGTAAATTAAGATGAAAGTCTCAGACAAGAATGTGGAACTTAGTGTTATAATACTGAGCCAAAGTGTAATTATGATAATGACCACTATGTCAAAAAAGGCGTTAGTTATGCTCAAGTTTTAGTGACTTTTGAGGTATCTGTACCTCATAAAACCTGGCTCAAAATCAATTGATAAGTTTAGAATGTTGTGTTAAACTAAAATTTATCATTTCAAACCACAGTGAATATGAAGGGAAACAAGATGCCTGAAAAGACAAGTGCCAAAGTTCATGACTATACTGAGAGGTTGATGAGATTGGCTTCTCCCTAGGGTAGAGGCACAGAGAGGGTACAAAACTGACTGAAAAAAAAGGTTTAAAAGTTAGACTGGTATGATTTGCTGTTGACTCTGATATATTACTTATGAAAATGAAATAATTAAATTTCTAAAGTAATGCAATACTACCTTAAAAGAAATAGCATTGCGTCATCTGTAAGATTAGAGAAGTTATCATGGAAACGTATCCAATCTGGCATTCTGTCCTTGATCCGTACTCTTTTCTCTCTGTGTATAAATGAAATTTTGTCTGTGTTGTAAATAATTTAGGAGTAAAGGTAACAACTCACTGAATAGTAGAGGCATTGAGTCTTTGACAGGCATGCAAGGCATCAGAGAAGACTGAGAGCTTCACTAACTTTTGGATGATTTCTTTTTTGAGCTAGAGTACCATATGCACACATACACATGAGCATGTGTGCATGCATACGCCCATCCATCCATCCATCCATCCATCCATCCATCCATCCATGCACACCCACCCACCCACAGCCACACCCACATTCACAATCACACACACACCCATTCTCCCACCCAATCACACTCACCCATCCACACATCTAGCCCCCCTCCTGCCCCCCCCCCTTTACACACACACACACACACACACACACACACACACAGACACACACACAGAGAGAGAGAGAGAGAGAGAGAGAGAGAGAGAGAGAGAGAGAGAGAGAGAGATTACGTCAGCCAAATACACAGTGCTAGGAGGGCAGTTTGGTAGGTAACCAAGTGTAAGGAGTGAAGAGAGGTATGAAATTGGATGGAAGGTCAGGGAAGTTGAGGAAGGTTGGCCGATGGCCGACAGTTTGGATGGAGGCAGCAGATGTATGTCATAGGAATGCAGGAGGGAGAGCCAGCAATTGCCCGAAATAGAAGTGTGACACAAGGGCACTTTAACCACTAAAAACATGCAGTGAATGATGATGATGATGATGATGATGCTGTCAGCGAGTGGGTTGGGGTGAGATGAAAGAACAGAGGAAGGGGACACTGAGAAGTGGGTGGCTCCACCCATACTTCTGCTCATGTCAAGTCCACTAACGATCATTACTATGGGCATTTTGACAGCTGTCATCTGTTTCACACCGAAAAATCACCCCCATAAAGTCTTGCCACACCCATAGGCAACACATCTGTGATGATGAGAATTGCCTTGCTCAATATGTTGTAGGTCTCACTAAGTCCTTCAGAGACAGGTACTATCCCTCAAATCTAGCCTATAAACTTATTTCTCACACCACATCTTCAAGCTTCCATAATCCTCCCTCCCCTTGGCAGAACCAGGTGCAAAGAAACACCCCTCATCACCCAATACCATCCCAGGATGTAACAGGCAAACCATATACTTTGCTACATTTTTATCTAGCAATGTGCTTGGAAATGAGAGACAGCCTACTCACAATCATTCCCACCCTTTCTAAAGATAGAGAGTGACTGAAGACATTGCTGAAGATGAGGAAGTTGTTGGAGCAGTTGTTGGAACTAGAGTGTTTCATAACAGTATTAACTATGCAAAGAATTATATTGAAGACACATTGCCTGTTCAGTGTTCTCTTGGGATAGTGTCTTATCCCAGAGATATCTCAACATAAATGTTCCCAGCTGGTAGATATCACTGACTCAGAGCCATATGTTTCAGATCCTTCCATGTTATGACTTTGATGAGTTAGTACTTAATTTTCCTTGTTTATTTAGTTATTTCTCAAAAGTGAAAGATGGGCCATGTTTTGAATGGTTTCTACCTCACTTCAACAACTGTATAGTGATTCAGACATTCCTGTTCAGTTACTGTTTGGTGTCTGTCAGGAGGCAATTTGTTTTCTGAATCAATCATGAAAGGAAGTATAATCAGGTTATAGTTCTCACCCAGAATATGCTACAAAGACAGGAGAATTGTTTTTAGCGTCTTTCATATGCTAGTTCTTATAGTGAAGAAACAGGCTTTCATTTCAGGGAAGCATGTTGTTCCAACTGTTCCTTGAACTTTTCAACAAACCATTCCTATCATGTAAACAGGTCTTTTATAATCACAACAACATACTTTTGAACTGCATCACAAGTACACACCTTTTGTACTTCTTCATTTTTAACAGAACTCACTACTCACTACATGTTATGGAAATTATATTTAGATCACCCAAGTTTCAGTAATACTTAGCCATGAGCAATAGAATTAGCAGTGATAAATTTGAATTTTTACCCTGATTTATAGACTGATGCATTACCTCTATTTCTGACAAACTCTGGTTGCCCTATTTCCTAAACATCAGGAATTCTTCATGTCTTCACAAAAACTTAGGAAGTTACTCCAAGTAATGGAACACGAAAAAGACCCCAATAACTGGTACACTGGGATGTACTGCATGCCATGTACTTCACAGTGGTTTGCTGAGTATAGATGTAGATGTAGATGAAGTAATCAGGTGACTGTGTGATACTGTGTTGAATATCTTGGAGGAATCTAGGCAGATTAAATGGGAGCTAGATTTGAGACACATTATGAGTGTAGAAAGGCGGTGATGTAACACACAATTGATCTTCTTAGCACTTTCTGTGGTTTTTGGGAGCAGAATCTTTTCTTTTTGAAAGAAATCATTATACTTGTATTTGAGTCCCTATTTACATCTTTTCCCTGTTCTGCCACTTGTTATAGGATTTGTTTCCATATTTTCATCATTTCATATTAATTTTTCCATCAGATTTTGTGACTTAGTGTACTTTTGGTATTACCATTTATCTATGATTCATTGTTTCTTTTTTTGCTTGTTTGCTACCTTTATTTGTGTTTAGATTATGAAAATGACTGTAGTAACGTGAGTCACTTTCTGTGAAGACTGACACTGACTTATTTTTCAGGTTTCCAGTGGTGCAAATAATGCAGTAACAGAAGATGAACTGCGAGAAGTAGGAAGGGGAGAGTCATCACTTCCATTTGGAGATACCAGCTATTTATCATCACTTTCATTTGGACAGCAGAAACATACTGACTCAACAGTCAGTGCAGCAGAAACTTTGGACTCAAATACAGATGAACTGTTATATTCTGTAAGACAACTTGGGGAGTGTACTATCCAGGCAGTGTCTAAACAGGAAGTTAATTCTTAATGCATACTGTACTCTGAACTTTTCATGTATTAAATGTGAATGTGACAGTTAATACCAAAGATGATAGTGATAGTGAAAGATGTGATTTTCTTTTCATTTGGTCATGGTTTATTTATTTTTTTAATTTTATTTGGCCTTTGGCAGTGTAACACTATTTAGGCATGTGGTTATGGTTTGTCTTTATTTCCTTTTTACTGCTTCATTATTAGCTTTGTGTGTGTGTGTGTGTGTGTGTGTGTGTGTGTGTGTGTGTGTGTCCCGAGACTGTCCATTTATCAGTACACTGAACTCAAATTTTGGAGGAGTGGAGTCAAATTCCCATCTTACCATCTAGCTGTAAGTTCTGCATGATTCCATTGTTCCATCTTAGCTTGTATCCCATCTCTAATGATCTCATCATCTTCAACCTGTTATACCTTAGCCTTCTTTCCTTCTGCTTGTATCTGCTCTGTAATGCTTTTTCCATGAAGTATTGTGACAAGAGGAGGTATCAAAAACTAAAGGAAGTTAATGAAGGTTTCGCAGAAGATGTGTAATCAATACATACAGGAATGTAAACAATTTGGCAGTGTATGAAATATGGTGGTGGTTTTAAAAATGAAAAGTGATTTAGATAAGGAAAACATGGACACTCACAGGTGCCATCAGCTCTAGTTGCATTGATGGACTTTTAGAGAGAAAGTCTGCAGACCATTAGAAAGTTAGCAATTTAAGCAGTAGCCTCAGTGCTGTGACTGGTGAAACAGATGCCATTATTAGTAGTTTATTTTTATTGTGTATTTTATAAATCTTGGGTTATGATATGTTTTCACATACTAAGCATTGTTCCCATGCAGATTCAGTGATTATAACTCATACAAGGGTTACCCCCCCCCCCCCCTCCCCCCACCTAAAAAATGAAAAAAATAGGAACTAGTTTTTACAAGTTATATATTTTCAAATTACTTACAAAACAACCTTCTCCCCTTCAAAATACTCCTCTCCATTACAACTAATAGATTTGTCCTACCGATCCTTCCTCTATCCAAAACATTTTTGTAGTAATCTTTAGAAATGGCTGGCAGCTCCTCTCTGGTTTTTTCTTGACTTCTTCAGTGTTAGCAAATTGGTGTCCTCCCATCCCCTTTTAATGTGTGGAAATAAGAAAAAGTCGCACAGAGCCAGGTAAGGCGAGTAACGTGCATATGGGGTCTTTTTTGATGAACCATAACACCATGACTCATTACCAGTAATGACCTTTGACAGAAAATCTGAATCAGTTTCAAGCTGTTGTTTCCAAGCATGACATGTTTCAACTCTACATTTGTTTTGATTGCCAGTCAGAATCTAAGGAATTAACTTGGCAGCGACCTTTTTCATTCCCAAATCTTCCATTAAAATGGGCTGAACCGACCTCCGAAATAGCCCACTAATCTCTGACAGTTGGTCATTGTCTGTCGATGGTCTGTGAGCACAAGCTCTTGAACTTTTTTAATGTTTCTGGTGATTTGGGCAGTTGACGGACGTCCAGAATGAGGTTTGTCATCAATCAACATGTTGCCATTTATAAATTGAGCAACCACTTTTACACTTGAGTTTTCAGTAGCCTCATTTTGGTAAGCTGTTTCCTACAATAAAACAGTTTCAGCAGCATTTTGACCGAGTAGAAAAAAAATTTCACAGCTGCGTGTTGTTCACTTAAACTTGCCATTATAAAAAATGAAACAAGAATGAAACAGTGTTAGCAAAAACAATCACTGCAGGTGAACAGAACAAGCGAGGTTGACAACACGGGGGCACTGAACTGGCAATGAGTTGCACAATACACACCTAGTGGCAGAAATACATTCTACACAAGCTCCACTAGTCTGTTTTTTGGGTACCCCCAAGTATGTCAAGAAACCCTTCTGGCCAGCACAGTCAGTTAATATTTTTCTATTACCAACCAGCATGGCCTTGTCACTTCCTTCTTATACGGGTAGCCTAACGGGCACAAGTGTAGCAGGCAGTCTGTGTGTTGGATAATACAACTGTAAAACAGTGTGTCTGAACCACCTGCTGGGAAATTGTACCTCTACAAATTGGTTTTATATCACTTGCATATTTGCATTTACATTCTTTTAGCAGATGATGCTCTCTCAAAATTGTCATCTGTCAGCAGTTTTCAAGTAGGGGTAAAATTTTAGTTCTCCAGTTCATTATTTCATTTTGTCAAGAACCATTCTTCCTTTGTTCCCTTCATTGATTTCATGTTACTCAGGGTATAAGAATAGTCTCATGTATTCAGACTGAAAAGTGTCCACGAAATTTCACAGTAACTGTACAAAACGGTCTGCATTGCGTTTCTGATATAATCTTTGCTTCATCCAAGTACTGTACCTCTGCATCATAACATTAAAGTAAGACATTTGCTATGACACAAAACTATTGTGCCTTGGAAAGCTTAGGTATTATGTCTGCTAAGGTGTACTCTTTTCTTTCTTACTTATAAGGAAACTATAATTTGTTAATATGCCATAGTTAAACATAACATAAACTGCAAATTGATATATTGTAACTTTTGAGAAAAATACTACTAATTTAGTATTGTCTTATTCATTTGTGTTACTTCTTTATAAAAGATACTCATTTCTTTAAGGCATATAAAGGTTTGTCTTGCTGTGTTTTAATGTTGACTTTTGTAAATTGTGGATTCCTTTCCTTGGATTCTAGATGAATGTTTTACACTAATAAATTAACTGCAAAAGCATTTACAATCTGATTTTAATAGCCTATCAATACTTTCCTTGAGAGACATTGGTTTTGATTGGTACTCAGATTTATAATTTTTAATTACCATCATGTACATGCACATGTAAAATTTTGCACTTCAGAAATGAAAAGACATAGCACCCTTTGACTATAATATCAGTGAGTCATTGTTGGAATCAGCCAACTCATACAAGTACTTGAGTGTAATACTTTGTAGGGATATGAAATGGAATGATCACATGGGTTCAGTCATGGCTAAAGCAGGTGCTAGACTTCAGTTTATTGGTAGAATACTGGGGAAGTGCAATCAGTCTACAAAGGAGATTCCCTACAAATCACTTGTGTGTCTGGTTGTGGAATATTGTTCAAGTGTGTGGGATCCATACCAGATAGGACTAACAGGGGACACTAAACATATACAGAGAAGGGCAGCACAAATGGTCACAGGTTTGTTAAATCCATGGGAGAGTGTCACAGAGATACTGTTAAAGGAACTGAACTGGAAGACTTTTGAAGATAGATGTAAACTATCCTGTAGAAAACTGGATGTACTGTGTATCTTCAAAGTTCAGAACAAGCCTATTCACAGAAAACCAATCAATAACTTTTCCAAAGACATTATTTGTATCATTTTCTGTTGGAGTTTCTTTTAGTGGATTGATAATGATGCTTGTATCATCAGGAAACAGTGTCAGTTAGCTTCTTGTGTCAGATAAAAAAGGAGGTCATTCACATGCATCAAGAACAGAAGGGGACCCATGATCAAACCCTGTGGAACACCAAATGTAATTTCATCCCAGTTAGATGAAGTGGGAAACTTCCTTAAATCACTTAATCCATATAGAGAAACTTTTTGCTTCACAGAAAATTCTTATTGGTGACATTTTACTGTTTAAAGTAAAGACTCTATTATGTGGGCAGTGAAATTGTATATTGCTGTTTCAGTTGAACAGCATTTTTGAAATACAAACTGTGACTTACTGAGTATCCTATTACTGTTGAGATGGCTAACCACTCTTGAGTAGATTACTTTCCCAACAATTTTTGAAAATGCTGTAAGCAAGGACACTGGCTGGTAGTTATTGACATCTGTGGTGTCTCCTTTTTTGGTGAGAGGCTTGACAGTGACATATTTTAACCTGTCTGGGAAAATATCTTGAACTAGTGATGCATTACAGATGTGACTCAGGACATCAGTATAACTACTCCACATTGTTTTAATACATTGTTAGAGATGTCATCTACTCCAACAAACATTTATTTTTCAAAGATTTAATGATTTTTCTTATTTCACAAGAGGTTCTTACATGAAAATTAATCTGACAAGGATTTCTCAAAACTGACCCTTACATATACTGGTTGGCTTTTTCTTTTGAACTATCTTCACCAATTTTTTCACCTACAGTTAAGAAATGGTTGTTAAATACATTAGCTACTTGTGTACCTTGCTTAAGATGGTCTCATTCTCTTTAATATTTATGGTGCCTACCCCAGCAGTTACTTTTCCTGTCTCTCTTCTAACAACATTCCATATTGATTTGATTGTATTGCCTGAGTTGTTAATTTCATCTCTGATATACATATTTTTTGGTTTTGTTTTGTGTAAATGGCAACTCCTCCTTTATCCACACTAGATCTGCAAGTGTAAGATGCTAAATTATAACCATATATACTGACACTTTCCATCCCCACAGTTATATGGTGTTCAGACAGACAAAGTATGTCAATCTCATTCTTATTTTTGACAATGGAAAATCCAGGATGGAATGTTACAGTATTATGAAAAAGAAAGGTACTACTCACCATACAGCGGAAAAGGTGAGTCGCAGATAGGCACAACAAAAAAGACTGTCACAAATGAAACTTTTGGCCATTGAGGCCTTCAGCAACAGTAGACACACACACACAAAACTGCAGTCTCAGGTAACTGAAACATGCTGTGAGCAGCAGCAACAGTGCGTGGTGGGAGTAGCGACTGGGTGGGGGTAAGGAGGAGGCTGGGTGGGAGAGTGGAGAGGGGGATGGGTAGTATAGTTGAGGGTGGTGGACAGTGAAGTGCTGCATGTTACACAGAGGGCGGTGGAGAGGTGGGGAGGGGGGGGGGGGAGTATCAGAAAAGGAGAGAAGTAAAAAGACTGAGTGTGATGGTGGAATGACAACTGTATAGTGAAAGAGAAGGGGCTGGATGGATGATGACAGTGACTAATGAAGGTTGAAGCCAGGAGGGTTATGGGAACATAGGATGTATTGCAGGGAAAGTTCCCACCTGCGCAATTCAGAAAATCTGGTGTTGGTGGGAAGGATCCATATGGCACAGGCTGTGAAGCAGTCATTGAAAAGAAGGCTGTCATGTTTGGCAGCGTCTTCAGCAACAGGATGGTCCTCTTGTTTCTTGGCCACAGTTTGTCAGAGGCCATTCATATGGACAGACAGCTTGTTGGTTGTCATGCCCATGTAGAATGTAGCACAGTGGTCCTATAGATTAGATCACATGACTGGTTTCACAGGTAGCCCTACCTTTGATGGGATAGATGATGTTCATGACCAGAGTGGAGTAGGTGGTGGTTGGGTGATGTATGGGACAGGTTTTGCGTCTAGGTCTATTACAGGGGTATAAGCCATGTGGAAAGTAGTCGGGAGCAGGGGTTGTGTAAGGATGGACGAGTATATGGTGTTGATTTGGTGGATGCCAGAATACCACAGTGGGAGGGGTGGGAAGGATAGTTGGTAGGACATTTCTCATTTGAGGACATGGCAAAAGCTAGGTGAAACCCTGGCGGAGAATGTAATCTGTTGCTCCAGCCCTGGGTGGTACTGAGTTGTGAGAGGAATGCTTCTCTGCGCCAGACTGTGGGACTTTGGGAGGTGTTGGGAGACTGGAAAGATAAGGCTTAAGAGATTTGTTTTTGTACAAGGTTGGGAGGATAATTACGGTCTGTGAAGGCTTCAGTGAGACCTTCGGTATATTTCAAGAGGGACCGCTCATCATTGCAGATGCGATGACCACAGGTGGCTAGGCTGTACAGAAGGGACTTCTTGGTTTGGACGGTTGGTAGCTGTCGAAGTGGGGGTATTGATGGTGGTTAGTAGGTTTGATATGGAAGGAGGTACTGATGTAGCCATCTTTTAGGTGTAGGTCAACATCTAGGAAATTGGCTTGTTGGGTTGAGTAGGATCAGGTGAAGCAAATGGTGGAATGTGGATGGAGTGTCCTCATCTTTGATCCAGATTGCAAAGATGTCATCAATGAATCTGAACCAGGTGAGGGGTTTAGGATTCTGGGTTTTTAGGAAGGATTCCTGTAGATGGCCCATGAATAAGTTGGCATAGGATGGTGCCATGGGGGTGCGCAAAGCCGTACTCTGGATTTGTTTGTAGGTAATGCCTTCAAAGGAGAAGTAATTGTGGGTGAGGATATAGTTGGTATGGTGACTAGGAATGAGGTTGTTGGTTTCGAATCTGTTGGGTGATGGGAAAGATAGTGCTCAGTAACAATAAGTCCATGGGCATTTGGAATGTTAGCGTACAAGGAGGTGGCATCTATGGTAATGAGCAGGGCACCATGTAATGAAGGGACAGGAACTGTGGAGACTCATTGGAGGAAATGGTTGGTATCTATTATGTAGAAGGGTTGGTTCAGGGTAACTGGTTGAAGGTGGTGTTCTACGAGAGCAGAGATTCTCTCAGTGGGGGCACAGTAACTGGCCTTAATGGGGTGTCCTGCGTGGTTGGGTTTATGGACTTTAAGAAGTATGTAGAAGGTAGGGGTGCGGGGAGTGGTAGGAGTGGGTAGAGAGATGGACTCTGGGAGAGGTTCTGGGGTGGTCCTAAAGATTTCTGTCCAGAAATCCAGCAGGATATCCGGTCACTACTCAAAACCTTCAGGAATTACACCCTATCTTCCTTGATGTTTGACAAGATTATGACAACATTGAATGTTCCATGTTATGAAAAATGTTAAGAGGAATTTGTCATCCCATCAAAATACATCCAAGTAATTATAGCTTGCTAATCTCTATCAACTTGGCAAGTTTGGTTCAGCATGGGCATTAGGAATATTAGCGTACAGGGAGGTGGCATCTATAGCGATAGTTACTATCACTACCACTGAATATTCGAAATGGTTTAAGCAAGGAGATCCATTGGTGCCAATAATATTCAACTTTATCTTTTAAAAAGTAAGCCATGACACTGAGTGAATCATAGAAATTGAGCTAGTGAAAGCAAATGCAATCCTGGCATTTGCTGGCAATCTTGTGATTGTAGGTGCCAGCCTTAAGTATGTGCTGTTACTTCCCGATTTCTCCACAATGCGAAGAAAACTGAAATGGTTGTGAATGATGATAAAACTAAATATCTCATTGTATCACACTGTCAGGTTCTCATTCCTTCCACTGTTGTTGATGGGCATACCTTTGAACAAGTTTAAAAATTCAAGTGCCTGGGATCCATACTGACAATAAAAGTGAAGTCACTAAATAAGTGCATCAACAAATATTGCTAACTGCAAATTCTTTAGCCTGAACAGTTTATTCAAGTCATGATTGATGTCACAGAAGAATAAGATCCAGCTGTACATGACACTAGTACGGCTGGTACTTTTATAAGTTTGTGAAATGTGGCTAATATCAATAACAACTGAAGAAGCAATCTGTGCCATTGAGAGGAAGGTACTATGAAAGATCTATATACCCTTGTACGAATACATAGAAGGTAATTTATGAATGAAGAATGAATGAAGACCTGTCCCAGCATTTACGAAAGCCACAATAGGGCACAAGAGACTACAGTGGTTTGGCACATCCTTTGAGCTGATAGATCACTCCCATACTGAGTCTTCCATTCTTAACATGCTGGAAAATGCCTGAGGGGACGTCCAAGGACATGATGGAGGGATCGAGTATTAACAATCCATAAATAAGTGGAACTGGCAGCAGTGGAAGATGAAGCTAGAGTTCGGCAATGATGGATTACCACCTGCAGTAGGTATCTCCTTTGTTATGACTGACCACCCTTTTTCATTGTGCATTTTGTGATGTGTCCTTTCTTAATTATGTATAGTTCACTGTTTTTTTCTTTTGTCCTGTATTTTTTGTTTGTTTGTTTTTCTATGTAGGCCTAAGTGCAATAATTGATGATGATGATGATGATTGTGATTGTGATGATACCAGTGTATTCATGATAAAATTATCAATGCAGGAGAAATACATTGTAGGACTACAGTTGGCGCAGAAGATATCATAGGGTCTTAAAGCATTGACAAAATTAAACTTATAGTATATTAGCATTTTATTTTGACAAACCTCCATAACCTTGACTGAGTGTGCCATAACTTGTACCTACATCAAGACACAGTAGTACATACAAAGACAGCTAAGTGGTGGTCCTCTCAAGCAATTGCAAAGTTTTGCTAAAACAACAGCACATCTAGAAGAATCACTGTATCTGAGTGACAATACTTGTGGTTATAAAATTATAGCTTGTTATCTGCCCTATGTAGAGGTCTCTCTGGAAAAATATTCAGCACTTTAATCCCACATGTTATGTGTCCCTAGCCCCCTGCTTTTGTATAGTTTTACCCATACTTATTTCAGACAGTAGTTTTAACTGTGAGTACACAAGATATGTGTCTTTCCAGTAATAACTCCTATCAGGTATTAGCCACTTTTAAAAATGACCCAAGTTTCAGTAATTAGAAGTATGATATGTTGTAATATGTCCATACAGAAGACAGTTCACATGGAAATTTTGCAATTTATTAGACATGAGTGACAAGTATGTACTATAGAAAAACAATTTGAAAGCATGTACTGATGTATTTTGAAATGAAAACGACAGAATAAACTAAAAAATAACACTAAATAAATTAACTAATTAAAATAGAAACAAAAATATTTTTGAAAGCTTGTTCTTTATGAGTGGAGTGCTTATTTGTAATTACAATAATCTATAAAAGTGCTATGCCCGAGCTGATTGTTTTTACTCATCTGATGCTTGATGTATTACATATCCATGATGATTATTTTTTGTCTCACACATGGAGTATATATGCAAAACAAACAGTATATAGCACTGTAGGTATATTAAATAGAAATTGTGTCCATTTTCTTTTGGTACATGGAGTTTTTCAGTTGATAGGAGGACAACTTAAACCTGAAGGACTTGCAATAGGAATGTAATTTCACTTACCTGTTTCTAAGAAATTTCTATTTATAAATCAGTAGAAAGCAGAAAACTATAGTTTTTTCTGAGAAAACAAATATTGAGGCAGTGATAAAATGAGATAAGATAACATTTCAGCAGTATTTCTGATAACTGTTATCTGCATATGTTTGTATATTTTGACAGATTATTTTATGCCAACAGTTCCTTAAAGGAGCTGCAGCAGTACTGTAGGATAATCTTATGGTAAGGAGCTCATTCCCCTCTACACTAAAATAAGTGCTACATGTAGATCCTTTGCCCAGCTACTGTTTCATTGTTTGCAGTTTTTGTGAAGTGCTCTCTTTCCAATTTATTTAAGCAAGTTAACTGTGAATTAAAACCAATATTATTCTTATATTGCCGTAATTTAACCACCAAAACTTATATTACTCTGCAAAAGATGCGAAATTGACAACTCTTGCAGTTTATTTTGCCTGCAAATATTTCTTTAAGAATAATATCTCCATCTGCTTGAAATTTCGGTATAACACAGTATTTAAATATATTCCCATTCCTCTTCAACTGTGTGTTTGCATTATGTGTTAATTAACTAATTATTTTAACTACACATCTAATTATTTAACTTATATTTGAAAATTAGTGTGGATGTTTACAGCATGTTTACCTGAACACATTTCACTTCCTCTTCAAATATTTATTTTTCATATTTCCTCTTTTTGAGTAACAACTGATGCAATCATCAGGAGATAGTATGGAACTGACTTAGTTGCCCTGATCCAAAGCACTCTCTGTGCATGAGAAGCACAACTATAGGTGGTTCTTTTTGTATATGATTTTTGCTGTAAGTAGTAAACTTACATAAGTGTCAAGAAGAGACACATATGAAAAACACTGCAAAGGAAAAATAAATGCTGGCTTTCAAGTGCAGATTTTTTTTGTTTTCCAGTAAGTGTAAGGAAAGACATAACAGGAACAAAACTGTTTCAACTTAAGAGACAAAACTTCTTGAGACCCAGAGCAAGGCCAGGCAGGCCAAGATGGGAATGGAGTAAAAATTTAATTTTTTATTACTAGGTACAAAATCCTTATTCACTTGTTGCAAGGAATTATTTGAGTTTACAGTTCAGGATGTGATACCCTTTTATGTTTTTTTATTTATTTTTTTATTTTGTAATATACAGATGCACTACCAATAGATAAATGTTTGTTTTAACTACAAGTCAAATGAAAAGAATAGCCATACTGCGTGAAACCATGGAAAATCCAGGATGGAGTAATGACAATATTGTGAAAAGGATAGGCTGGTACTCACCTTATAGAGTAGATGGTGAGTTGCAGATAGGCACAGAAAAAGACTCCTTTCAGCTGAAAAGCCTTCTTCTAAAGTAGAAAATACACACATTCACACAAACAGAACTCTCACACATATGACTACTGTCATTGGCTGCTGAAGCTAGATTGCACTGTGCCAAGGCCAGAGACAGTGGTACAGTGGTCATGTGTGTATGAGTTATGCTTCTGTAAATATGCGTGTATCTTTTACTTAGGCCTTTTGACTGAAAGCTTAAATGTATAGCAGTCCTTTTGTTGTGCCTGTCTGTGACTCAACATCTTCATTACATGGTGACAGAATCTATCCTTTTTATAATATTAGGGAATAATCTATATTTTTTCCAAAATTGTTGGTATTCCATTCTGGAGTCCCCATTGTTTGATTGCTTCTTTTTGTATTATTGTACTACAAGAAAATAATATAAAACTTGCAGTCTGAAATGTTTTAGGACAATAAAATTATGTCAGCTCTGGACAAACCTCCAGTGCACTGATCTATTGTTTCCATTCTGGCCAGTAGTTTTGTATATGGAGAAATAAAAAAAATTATGAAGCAAATGTTTGGGGCAATGTTCTGAAAACTTTGAGATTAATAGAACCTTGAATGACAGTGGCGCTGGCCGAAGTGGCCGTGCGGTTAAAGGCGCTGCAGTCTGGAACCGCAAGACCGCTACGGTCGCAGGTTCGAATCCTGCCTCGGGCATAGATGTTTGTGATGTCCGTAGGTTAGTTAGGTTTAACTAGTTCTAAGTTCTAGGGGACTAATGACCTCAGCAGTTGAGTCCCATAGTGCTCAGAGCCATTTGAACCATTTTTTGACAGTGGCACTATGCAGGCTTTCTTCTGTTCCATTTATCCTTCCTCCTGCCATGGTTATTTTGGATTTCTGATACAATCAATTCCTAGTTTATAGTTGTATCGAAAAAACAATTATATGATGTGTTGTGCAGGTTACATCAGTTTAACCCTAGCTATTCCATTAGTAATTGGTGCACTAAGAAAAACTGTTGGACTACCTCGATAGAAACTGAAACTTCTTTAATTTTACTGCTGTGATCATTATGTGAGAAAGACGTATTTGGGATCAAGTAATATGCATCATAAAATTTTAAGAATAAGCCTTCCTACTATGCACTGTGCTTTTCTTGTCAGATATGTTTCTGCACACTGTCAGACGATTGTATTTATTAAACAGCAAGAAGGCAGATGCTCACAGATAGTGACAAAATAACTCATTTTTGGAACCAGATATTCTTCCATCCAGCAATACAGACAAAAAGGTAAGGAGATATGAGAATAATGAAAAATTTAGTATAAAAGTCATTCAAGGCTATAAATAATGGGAGGAAAACCAATCTATGGTGGGATGAAATTTTACTTCTCTCATTCTCTGCGTATTTTTAACTTATACGCTTTCACTCTCATCAAATGTCTACCATTCTATTTAGTTCTTCCCTCTTCCACTCTCTTAAAAATTTTGCAAATTGTCATACAGATTTTTTTTTTTCTTGACTGTGCATTCTCTATCATTTGCTTCTAGTTCTGATTGCCTTGCATCTGTTCATTGTCATTCCATAGTCGATCGTCTTCATGACATATAATCTTCTCCCTTTTTAATTTTAACTTATTTTTCCAAATGTCATACATTAATTTTTGATCACCCTTCTTCCTGTCAAACTGGGGCTATGTTGTCCAAAAATTGTGGACAAATTACATCTACGTCTGCATCTACTTCTATACTCTACAAACCACCATGAGGTGCATTGTACCAGCTATTAGGGTTTCTTCCTATTAGATTAATGTATGGAGTGTGGGAAGAATGATTGTTTGAATGCCCCTGTGCATGCAGTAGTTATTCTAATCTTATCCTCACAATCCGTATGCGAGCAATGCGTGGGGGTCATAGAATGTTCTAGTGTAATCATTTAAAGCTGACTCTTGAAACTTTGGTAATAGATTTTCTCAGGATAGTTTATGTCTATCTTCAAGAGTCTTCCAGCACAGTTCCTTCAATACCTGTATGACACTCTCCCATGGATTAAACAAACCTGTGACAATTCATGCTGCCCTTCTCTGTATATGTTCAATACCCCATGTTAGTCCTATCTGTTTTGAGTCCCACACACTTGAGAAACATTCTACAGCCAGTTGCAAAAGTGATTTGTAAGCAATCTCCTTTGTAGACTGATCACAGTTCCCCAGTATTCTACTAATAAACCAATCAACCACGACTGAACCTATATGATCATTCCATTTCATATCCCCACATAAAGTGCTACACCCAGGAATTTGTATGAGTTGGCTGGTTACCACAGTGACTCATTGATATTATATCATAGGATACTACATTTTTCATTTTGTGAAGTGCAAAATTTTTAATTTCTGAACATTTAAAGCAAATTGCCAATCCCTGTACCACTTTAAAATCTTATTAAGATCTGATTGAATATTTATGCACCTTCTTTCAGACAGTACTTCATTATAGATAACTGCATCATCTCAAAAAAGCCTGATTTTACTATTGATATTGCCTGAAAGGTTATTGAATAAAACATGAACAGCAAGGGTCCCAACACTCTTCCCTGGGGTACACCCAAAGTTACTTCTACATCTGATGATGACTCTCCATCCATGATAACATGTTGCATCTTCCTTACCAAAAAGTCCTCAATCCGGTCACAAATTTCACTTGATGCCCCATATGATCATACTTTTGACAATAAGCATAGGTGTGGTACTGAGTCAAACGTTTTTCGGAAATCAAGAAATGCAGAATCTATGTGATTGCCTTGATCCAAAGCTTTCAGTATGTCATTTGAGAAAAGTGCAAGTTAAGATTCACATGATCGATGTTTTCAAAATCTGTGCTGGTTGACATTGAGGAGGTCATTCTGTTCAAGATACCTCTATGTTCTAAGATTCTACAACAAATCGATGCCAAGGATATTGGACAGTAGTTTTGTGGAACACTTCTACTACCCTTCTTGTAAACGAGTGCAATCTGTGCCTTCTTCCAGAAAATGGGCACAGTTTTTTGTTGTAGTTAGAAGAGAGGCTAACTCAGCCACAAATTCAGTGTAGTATCTGACAGGGATTCCATCTGGCTTTGTTCAATTTTAACGATTTCAGTTGTTTCTCAACACCACTGATACTAATACTTATTTCATTCATCTTTACAGTTGTACGAGGGTTAAATTGAGGCAATTTTCCAGTGCTTTTCTTTGTAAAGGAGCATTTAAAATGGAGTTAAAGATTTCAGCTTTTGCTTTGCTTCCTCAATTTCAGTTCTTGTCTCACTCACTAGGGACCGTACACTAACTTTGGTACCACTAACAGCCTTTACGTACAACCAAAATTTCTTTGGGTTATGTAAAAGATCACTTGACAATATTCTATTAAAGTAGTCATTGAAGGTATCATGCATTGCTCTCTTGACAGCCAAATGTGTATCTATCACCCTATGCTATGTTTTACACCTATTATGCCATAATCTCTGTTTCTTTAGAAGTTTCTCTACAGTAACTGCTTACCATGGAGGTTCCTTCCCATTGTGAACTGTTCTACTGGGTACATAGGTATCCAGTGTGTGGTCAACTATTCTTTTAAACTTGAGCCAGAGTTCCTCTACATGCTCCTGCCATGTGGTGAAAGTTTCAAGTTCCTCATTGAGAGATGCCACTAGCGATTTTTTAACCTAGTTTACTGAACATACATATCTTCCTGCTAGTTTTAGCTGTCCTTTGTACTTTGGTAATCATCGTTGCCACAACCCTATCATGGCCACTGATACTGGTTTCAATGTGGACATCCTCAAAGAGATCAGGTCTATTAGTTGCCATTAGATCCAATATATTTCCATCATGAGTGGGGTTCCAAACTATCTGTTGTAGGTAGTTTTCAGAGAAGGCTTTTAGTAAAGTTTCACAGAATGTCGTACACCCACCACTGAAAAAACTGTAGTTTTCCCAGCTAATTGTTGGATGATTAAAGTCTCCACCAACGATTATTGTAAGATTAGGGAACTCACATATGAATGACCTGAGGATTTCTCTAAAAGTTTTTGGTTACATCAGAAGATGAGTCCAGTGGGCAATAAAAGAGTCAAATAATCATTTTATGCCCACCCCTGATACTGAGTATTGCCCAAACAATCTCACATGCAGCTTCAGTTACTGTCTTGGTGGATTGGATTCTCTTGTATACTGCGAAAAATATCCCACTTTCATTTCCCATTTGCCTGTCCTTTAGATATACAATTAAATTTTCCCCAAAACTCTCACTGCTAACAGTTTCAGGTTTCAACCAGCTTTCTGTATGTAGTGTTATGTGAGCTTCACTGCTTTTCATGAGTTTTTCAAAGTGTTAGTTGCATTTTGCGTGTCCAAGGTTTTCGAAGTTCCTGCTTGTTCAGAAGGAAGAAGTATTTCTGCTTGAAGCACTTTGTCATGTTAGAGCTCAGAATATGTTCAGTGATTCTAAAAAGAAATGGATGTCAGCGATATTGCATGGTAGCTTAGTATACAACTTCTACCACCCTTCTTGTAGGTGAGTGTGAGCTGTTCTTTCTTTCAAACAACTGGCCCAAGCTTTTTGTTTGAGGGCTCTGTGGTATATTATAGTTATGACAGGGGCTAACTCAGCTGCAAATTGTGAATGGAATCTGACAGGGATCTTGTCAGGCCCTGGGGCCAGCTAGTAAGTTAGTTATTCGATCCCTCTTGCCCTCCCTGAAAAGTGTGCATGTGCACACTCGCACACATGTGAAAACAACACACACATACACAAACACTCTCTCTCTCTCTCTCTCTCTCTCTCTCTCTCTCTCTCTCTCTCTCTCTCTTCCTACTTCACATTCAGAAATACTGTATTCTGTTTTTTGATTGTTGACAACAAACTTGTGTAATAAGAATGGTTTTAGCGATTTCTCAATGCCATTGTTTTGCCATCTTCAATGTTAGTTCATTTGTCATTCATGGGTGTTTGGGCACTAAATTTGATTCCCCTGACAGCCCTCGTATATGACCAGAGTTTGTTCTGGTTTTGTGAGAGATATTTTGTATGTTGATAAGAGTCTAATACGGTAGTCAATGAAGGATTCACACACTGTCATTTTGAAAAACACATTCATTTAACATATCTTTGTCTATAACTCTGTGCTTTGTTTTACAATTATTGTACAGTAGTCCCTGCGTTGTACAGAGACTGTGTTCTTCCCATCACAAAGTGTTCTACAAGGTAATCTTATATATATCTTCAGTGCTTGGTCAGCTACTGTTCTGAACTTGAGCTAGAGTTCCTTTACATTCTCCTGTCTAGAGCTAAATTTTTCAAGCTCCTTCTTGAGATATGACTCTACTGCCTCTTTATCTTGTTTACTCACATATAAATCTTCCTACTTGTTTTAGTTGACCATAGAACTTTCAGAGTAATTATTGCTGCAAGTCCTTCATGGATACTGATACCAATTTCCTCTTGGACAGCATCAAAGAGGTCATTATGCTTGTTAACATTAGATCCATTATATTTCCATCATCAGTGGGACTTCAAATATCTACTCTAAGCCATTTTCAGAGAATGCTCTTAGAAATGCCTCACAGGGGGTCTGTTGTGTCCACTACTTATAAAACTGTAGTTATATCATTAAATTATTCGATGACTGAAGTCTCATCTAATGACTGCGGAAGGTGTATGTTAGTTTGGATAAAGCTTTATCTAAATTTCTCGTTTATATTTGGGGGTGAATGTGTGGTCAAAAGAAGGCTCCAGTTATAATAATTATAATTTTATTCTGACACTTGGTTCTAAATCGTACCCAAATAATCTCATATGCACTTGCAGTTTCCATGTCAGTGGATTTGAGTTTCTTGTCTGGTGTCAACCTCTATTTTTCCAGCCAAGCTGTTTCTTTGTCCCCACAGATCTCAACAGTGACAGAACATTTCATTCTTTTTCCACACTTTGTGCTGCTCGCTACACACCAATTTCCTTAAGGCAAATATTAATGTAGTGGCATCCAGCTACATTTTAACTCTTGAAGAACCAAATGTGAAAGATACATATGAAATGGTGTTCAAATTTCAGTGGGTGTGATTGCTTGAAGTAGAAATGTAGAGTTCCAAGGCATGTATGTCACTCTAAAACAGATTAATAACACTTGCAACTTCCATCTCTACATCCATACTCTGCAAATCACTGAGAGGCAAATGGCAGAGGATGCTTTCAATAGTATCTGCTTTACTGGCAGCTGAGCCTGTGCGATCATTCCACATCAGATCCCTGCAAAATGTTGCACCCAAGTATTTGTGCAGGATGACTCTGTGATGATGTTGCAAACTTTCAGTGTGATGTAGTTATCTATAATGAAGTCCTATCTGAAAAGTGATACACTAATATGCAGTTGATCTTGAAAAGATTTTTAACTGGTGTAAAGGTCAGCAACTGATTTCAGAAATGTAAAAATATTCCGTCCACAAAACACAAAAATATATTACGGGTGTCCTATGACTACAATATCAGTGAGTCACAATTTAAATTAGTCAACACATGTAGGGTGATTTCATGATGATAGAGAAAGGTATCAGTTTAAGGCAAGGGACAGTGGTCTAGTTGAAAGTTATAACCAAAGATCATTCTCATTCCTCTGAAAGCGGAATACATGTACCATTACTGTTGTTGCTAAGACTGTAGGGTAGGCAACTTTCAGAGGTGGTAGTAAAAACATTTAGTAAACATGGGCTCTAAAATGCCTACCTTAAGCAGTTGTTGATCTTTGTTACCGTGAAACACGTCTCTTCTACCGACAAAAGTGCTATAGCTCTTAAGGTATGCATTGTAGAGCCAATATTTAAGAATTTTTGATTTTATTTTGTGGTCCATACTACAGCCACCAAAAATATGGAAACCAAAGAGCTCACAGCAGAAGAGATATGTTTCACAGTACTGAAGATGAATGAGTGCTCATAGTTGTTAAGATATGCATTTTAGAGCATGCATTCACTAGACGTTTTTGTCTTGTTTTGGTCCATACCACCAACTCTGAAAGTTGCTTACCCTACAGACTTAGCAACAGCAGTAGCAGCACACATATTATACTGTCAGAGCTATTAGAAAGATTTCGGTTATACCTTTCAACTCTGTCATTTCAGACCATGGTTCCTTGCCTCAAACTGATACATTTACCCTTCTCCTTCCTTATGAAATCACCCTATATGTATCGACTAATTTAAATTGTGACTCACTGATATCATACTTGAAGAATACCAGTACTACTCTACTGGCCATTAAAATTGCTACACCAAGAAGAAATGCAGATGATGAACGGGTATTCATTGGACAAATATATTATACTAGAACTGACATGTGATTACACTTTCATGCAATTTGGGTGCATAGATCCTGAGAAATCAGTACCCAGAACAACTACCTCTGGCCATAATAACGGCCTTGATATGCCTGGGCATTGAGTCAAACAGAGCTTGGATGGCGTGTACAGGTAAAGCTGCCCATGCAGCTTCAACACGATACCACAGTTCATCAAGAGTAGTGATTGGCGTATTGCGATGAGCCGGTTGCTCAGCCACAATTGACCAGACATTTTCAATTGGTGAGAGATCTGGAGAATGTGCTGGCCAGGGCAGCAGTTGAACATTTTCTGTATCCAGAAAGGCCAGTACAGGACCTGCACCATGTGGTGGTGCATTATCCTTCTGAAATGCAGGGTTTTGCAGTGATTGAATGTAGAGGGTAGAGCCACGGGTCATAACACATCTGAAATGTAACGTCCACTGTTCAAAGTGCCGTCAATGCGAACAAGAGGTGACCGAGACGTGTAACCAATGGCACCCCACACCATCACGCCGGGTGATACACCAGTATGGCGATGATGAATACATGCTTCCAATGTGCATTCACTGCGATGTCGCCAAACACGCATGTGACCTGCATGATGCTGTGAACAGAACCTGGATTCATCTGAAAAATGACGTTTTGCCATTCGTGCACCCAGGTTCGTCGTTGAGTACACCATCGCAGGCGCTCCTGTCTGTGATGCAGCATCAAGGGTAACCGCAGCCATGGTCTCCGAGCTGATAGTCCATGCTGCTGCAAACGTCATCGAACTGTTCATGAAGATGGTTGTTGTCTTGCAAATATCCCCATCTGTTGACTCAGGGATCGAGATGTGGCTGCACAATCCGTTACAGCCATGCGGATAAGATGCCTGTCATCTTGACTGCTAGTGATACGAGGCCGTTGGGATCCAGCACGGCATTCTGTATTACCCTCCTGAACCCACCAATTCCATATTCTGCTAACTGTCATTGGATCTCGACCAATGCGAGCAGCAATGTCACGATACGATAAACCGCAACCGCGATACGCTACAATACAACCTTTATCAAAGTCGGAAACGTGATGGTACACATTTCTTCTCCTTACACGAGGCATTACAACAATGTTTCACCAGACAATGCCGGTCAACTGCTGTTTGTGTATGAGAAATCGGTTGGAAACTTTCCTAATGTCAGCATGTTGTAGGTGTTGCCACCAGTGCCAGCGTTGTGTGAATGCTCTGAAAAGCTAATCATTTGCATATCACAGCATCTTCTTCCTGTCGGTTAAATTTTGCACCTGTAGCACGTCACATTCATGGTGTAGCAATTTAATGGCCAGTATTTTGTGAATTGCACAATTTTACATTTATGAACATTTAAAACCAGTTGCCAATCTGTACACCACTTCAAAATCTTTTCACAATCATATGAAAGTTAGTGCATCTTTTTTCAAATAGTACTTCATTAGAGATAACTACATCACCTGTCATACACACACTTCCCTGGGGGATGCCTGAAGTTAATTCCACAACTGTCCATGACCTACTGTGTAAGGTGACATACTGTATCTGCACTACCAAGAGGTTCTTACTCCATACACTAATTCCATTTTATACGCCACATGATCATACTTTCATTAATAAGTGTTGTAAATTGATGATTTGCTGTTGGTAGTGATCTGTATTAACAGTTTCATCAGGTTTTAGCAGCTCAAAAATAGATGACACCCTTCTGATCCCACCAAGTACAGAGCATTGTGTTCTTTTCAAAGCAATTTGGTCTTGCAGTGTATGTTGATGGTTTGCCTGGTTTCAGCCACGATTTATGACACTTAGGATTCGCAAAATATATCCATTTTTCATCACCTGTCCCTCTTCGATGGAGAAACAACTTTCTTTCATATCTAGCAAGCAGCATTTCAGAAACGGTCTTTCAATTAGCTTGCTGTCTTTCATTCAGCTCATGCAGAACCCTTTTCCCATCTTCTGCACCTTGCCCATGGCTTTCAGCTCAAGAGAAACGGCTTTCTGCATCACATTCAATTGTTCCGCAAGTTCTTGTTGAGTCTGAGTATTATCTTCATCCAATAAGGCCTACAATTTGTCGTCTTCAAACTTTTTCAGTGGTTTCCTGCACTCATAGTTTCTGATGTCAAAATCACTACTTTTGAATTTTTTGAACCACATGAAATACTGTGTTTTCCCAAAAGCTTTGACAAGCAATCAGTGTGATTCTGCAGCAGTTTCCCACAATTGATAATGGAAAACCAATGCTGTCCACAAAACACAGTTCATAGGCACAAAACTCAACATGTTTATGGCTTTGAAACAGATACTGATGTACAGAACTTGGGTTACTGTGTGTTGACATTGGTCGTCAGCCATTACAGGAAGCAGATGGTGCTGCAGATGCAGTGTCATGGGCCCTACACTGATGGGTAGCTCCAGCTATACAGAAATTCTGGTTCCATACTTCTACACCTGGTATATCTGTTTGACTATCTCTAAATCAGATAGAGATACATAAGCAAAAAGATGTATTGTATTTATTTCTATTTTTTTGTGTCACTCTTTGTAATTCAGTGCATCAGTTTTATGGCTCTCTGATATACTAATACTGACATTTGATATTATTATTTACTAATGACAAATACATGACATCTGTTGAACACATTGTAGTATTACTGACCTGTTTTGTGTAGTCTCTCTTCAGTAGCACCACTCTTGATCACTGCAAAGCTGAAAGTCTAAATGTGAGTGGGATGGTGTCGGCTCAAAGATTTTCATGACACCATAATTTAGATTACACTAATGCAAACATTGAGCTTCACAAAGTTTGAATATTAATAATGGCGACCAGTTTGTCAACTAAGAAGACTTCTTAGTTCACAGAACCAGACAAGGACGTACAGTTACCTATAAACAAACAGTTCATTGGCAAAGTTAAGTGTTTAACTGTGCCACAAAACATAGGTCACATTTACACAAAAAGTTACCGTTCACAGTTAGCACAATCCTGTGTGATTTATTATAGATGATTGTGCTTCAGTAGTTCATTTAATTCAGTACAAAATGAGAATCTTTGTGTCCAACCATCATTTGTTTTGATTACAATGATTTTTCACATCACTTGTTAATCAAAACACATTTCAATAAAATGTTCCTTAATTTATGTTACAGAAGTCTTTAAACATTAAATTTCTTGAGTTTTGTGGATGTCAGAGCATGCATTTCCATGTACAGAACATGCATGACTGGTGTGAGCCAACACTGAGAGTGCACCTGACATAGGTTTTACTCTTTGGTTTCCTAACAGCAAACTGCCAATTTTGGGTGATGTCTGACTACTTGAAGATGGGTGTAAGAATAAACTGTTATTTTGTAAATTAGATTGTGCTTAGAGAATTGACTGGGGTGAGTTTTACTGTTTTTGATGAACTACAATATCCAGTGTGATTTTGGCATGTAGAAAATGTTGTTGGTTAGAAATTTAGAAAAATGCATAGACAGTATTATTCATTGTGATGTCGATCCACTCATTTGCGTATATGATTGTCATATTGCAAATTAGTGTAAATTACATGACATTATTAAGCAGTGAGTTAATTATTTAGTTCTGCATGTCACATTGTGCAGAAAAATTAAGGTAATGAAAGTATGTAGCCAAAAATCACATTCTAACAGTTGGTAGAGCAAAACAAGTAATGAAAATTTGTAGTGGTCAGAAATTTAAGTTTAATTATTTTGGAAGATAACTGTTCTTAGGTAATTTAAGATAGGTTACTGGAAATTTGGAATGCTTAGCTTTCGAAAGATGTAGGTCATCCCTTTGTATCCTGCCCATTATCTCATTGGGCTTTGTATGTTGCACTGTAGTATTAATATCACTCAATTTCATTTTCAAATTATGAGTGCCCTAATGAAAATTAATTATCTTAATGTAAACAAAACAACCAGAATGACAATCTGAAGAGTAAATTCAAGTAAAATTAAGTCTAAATAAGATCTTGAGATTTTCATCTAAGTGTTCCCTGTCAGTAGATAAATGTATTGAGAATAAGATAAAAATTATCAAAAAATGGGTTATTAGTGAGAGTATAAAAAACATAACAGATGGGGAGAATTCACCATGCTATGTCACGCAAGCCTCACATTGGGTCATATATACAGATACCACCCAATAGCTGAGTATATAATCCACTGTCCAGACAGTTAGCTAAAAACCTTCCAATATAAATCCCAAATTAAAAAATGTAAACTTTTCGTAAACTACAAATTTACAGTATTGCATACACAAATGAAATATATGTTAAAACTGGTCACTGACATCAGTTATAGAAGATATACATTTTATGCATACTTTAATGTTATCACGTATACTAGATTCTTCAAACTGGAAACAAATTTTTAGTATTTTTTACAGAAATATACAATATTCTTTTCAATGTTTTTTCAAGTTCTGTTCTGCTAACTCTTAATTAACTCATTTTATTGTAATTCAGTTCCCTATTTTCACAGGTTCAAATTGTGAGCCTATGTTCAGCCACGTCGACCAGTGTCCTCGAATGTTGTTACATACAGCAATCACACATGTAAAACAACGGTCAAAAAACTCTATTTTAGTACACTAGTAACTCCTAACCCGACACCTCTAATAAAATGTTTCTCATCTAGTCAGACAGTCATTACCTATTAGAAACACAAATAGTTATCCTAATAGCACAATAAATAACATTTAAAATAATGGTAAAGCAATGCCTTATGTATTCCTATATTAGCATTACATAACATTTTTAATAATCAAATTGAGCTAAGGGGATGGAAGTATTTCTATATGACCCTGTATATTTGCTTGAAGCACAATACTCGCTTCACTGAACCCAAAAGACAAATTTCAATAAAATTTTCAAAATGTTACTTAGCATATCCAAAAATTACTATGTTATTAGTGTTAAATCCTGACAGAATATTCATGATACTTTCTCTTGTAAAGTTCTGTCTTTCCTCTCTTTATTAATGTTTTTTTCTACTTTAGTTTTATGAATATCAGGCTCATGTATGGGAGCTTTATGTAAAGATCTCACTTTGTTACAAAATGAACTTGACCATGTACTTAAAGTGTATATGCCTCTCATATGTAGCAAATGTTAAAGTTATTTAATTGAAGACTCAAAGATGTCATTTTGAAATAATAACTATACTTTTCAAATTACTCTGTCTATATTTGCTTCTGCACATTTTCACATTAATACTGAACCAACCATTGCTGCCCTGCATTTCCACATTAATTAAACAGGTAATCACTGGTCACGGGAGCCCTTCCATTTACTTTTTACTAACAATATGTTTATCCAAGACACCCCTAGCATTGGGGCATTGTTGTCATTATACAGCAAGACAGTGCTTTCCCAGAGAGAAGGCACACTTGGCTCCAAAAGTTCCAAAAGACATCAATTAAGTGAGGAGTACACTATCGATACATTCAGAGAGCAAGTACCGTATAGCAGTACTCCTTACATCCCCCCATAGAATTTTTTAAAAAATGTGAGAAAGAAGTTTTTTGAAAATCAAAAGTTTTTTGAAAAACAAAAGAAAAAGAAACCATAAATCCCACAGAAAAATGAATAACCAATGAATAACACAGCAATGTTTCCCTCCTGAGTTATTATATTGCAGTATGGCAGAAATATTACATGCATTTCACATTCTCTCATCCCAACAATGAAATTTCCAATCTTTACATTTTTTTAAAAAATCTGATAGGCAGCCAATAAAGATACATAGAAATGGAATTTGCCATACAGCTGGGTTAAATAAAAGTAAAACTATGAAATGCTTCACAGCATACTGCACATCTTAATCTTACTAGTGTTAAGGCACATTTGTAAAATCTGCAGAAGTTACATGCAAAGGTTGCATGGAAAAAACAGTAGCAAGATCATCATGTCTCTGAACCTTTTCTATGACTGTTTAACATACTGTAATCAACAAAATATCATTACTCATGTGATAAACTAATTTACTCTATTTATGTCAATAGAAAAAATAATTAAATAAGAATAAAAATAGAAATAAATGATAGGTGATGTACAGTCTGTAAGAATAGTAGGTGAATTTTGCATTTCATACCATACATCTTTATGTTTCTCTTCTTGTCTTTTTCAGATCTCTTCACCATTTTCTGTTGACTCCCCTTAAATATTTTCACCTTGTACTCTTGACTTTCCTAATTTATACACTTCATTTCCTCTTTATGCTCCTTAAACACTGACTTCATTTCGCTCATGATTTTCTGTAAATTATTTGAATTTCTTCTCTTGACTTTCTGCATATTCTGTGAATTCCTACCTAGATTCATTCTAGTTACTTATGTGAATTCTTTTATCGCATTTAATAGTATCATTATTCCATCTTCACTAGGAAGAGCTCCCACAACAACACTATCAACTGGTGCTTGTTCCTTTTCTAACAACACTTTTACACTTCAAAGTCAAAAAATACAAAATACAGGTCTAACTAACTTCTTCCGTATTAAGCCCATCACACATCAAATAATTTAAACGGTTTGCCTACAGCAGCAATTTCAAACTACATGCAACTGGCCTTATTGCAATACTTACATTTTTTATTACACCTGATGGTTGCTGCTTTGTGGTGTGGTGCAGCAACTGCACCACTCTTTTGCATCATCATGATGGTTGTCTTGAACCACTGCAATCCAAGATGATGTGGAATTCGTCTCTTGTATCAAACCACTGAAATTCAAGATGCTATAGATTTTTGTTGTATAAACATTTTTTTGCAATGGCACATTCTCATTACTCTCCCCACAGGTAGATTTATAGCTTTATTGTGTATAGTTAATTACAATTATTGCATACCATCTCTCCATTCTTCACCAAAAAGCAATTGTCCAGGAATGGTATGCCAAATATAAAGTTACAGTCCCTGGCACCATGACAGATGTAGAGCTCCTGCTCTCCTCTCTTTGTTAATATCTTTTCTACTTAAATTTTGTAGTTATTGGACTAGTGGACTCAAGTTGGAATCCTTACATAGAGATCATGTTTTGTTACGAAACGAACCTGACCATATTCCTAAAGCAAATGTGTGCCTCTTGTGCATTGCAAATTTCAAAGTTATTTAATCTGAGAATGAAATATATCACTTTGAAATAATAACAGTAAAATTCAAATTACTTTTTCACGTAATATGCTTCCCTAACAGTGCTTCACTCACCCAGTCTCATTTAACAGTTATGTTTGTTTCACATTCAAACCGAAGCAACAATCACAACATGGTGTTTCCCCATTAATTAAACAGGTAATCACTGATCATGGAAACCCTTTCGTTTGTGTTATACTGACAATATGTTTCTCCATGACAATTACTGATTCTCAGACAAAACTCTTTGTGAACCATAAACCTCTGACTCAGTCCCTCACACCTTTTCATGTAATAACCGAAATACTTTTCTTTTTTAAACCAAAAAACACTTTTATATACTAATTCCACTTTCTACTATATTATGAACATTACTTATCCAGCTAGTTATATACTGCCATCTCATGCCCTAGTGTGTGAAACCGAGTGCTAAACCATCTGCCACCTGCACCCCTAGCTAGCCCACAGATGGCTCCCCACTCTCCCACAAGCCTCTAGACACTTAACCCCAACCTTCTTCCTGCCTCCCGTCTCTCTCCATCCCTCACCCCACCCCACCCTGCACCTTCTCCTCACATCAGTACACTCACCGTGGGCCAGGAAGGAGCTGGCAGTTGAATGAGTAAAATGTGGGGAGACAGGTGCGTGTGTGTGTGTGTGTGTGTGTGTGTGTGTGTGTGTGTGTGTGTGTGTGTGTGTGTGTGTGCATATTTCTCCTACAGCTTGAGAAAGGAGTTGCATTCTGAAAGCTATCAAAGTAAAGCTGTGTACCTTTTGTGTGTGTATCTGTTGATGACGCAGCACTTCTACCTTTCAGTGAGTCATCTGCTTTATTCCTAAATAGCATAATAGGATAGATTGCCAGATGTGCCCGGGAATGGAATCCATGGTCTGCAATGTGCATTCAAAACATTGATGTTCATGTGTCCTGCAGTTCACACGTCAACATGCAATTTGCTGCGTTCTTCATCGACCCATGGACCGAGTGATCCACTGTCCTGGGTGAGGGTCAGCTATATATTGTAATGTTTTTTGGATGACAAGAGAGAGTGTGGTATTGGGTTGCAAGGCACACACATCTCTCAATTCAGTTAACTTGCATGTTGTGTGTAGCCGATACTCATCTCTGGGTAATCAGCCAAGTCAATCACCCAAAAGATTCTTCTCTGAAGACTATAGCTGGTTGAAGGAATTTATTGAAATACTTTTCAGTTCAATCACTATATATTTTCAACTTTCACAGACAATAACTTCTGCAAGCTAAGTTATTCCTTAAACATTAGACTCATTTACACACATTCAAGTAGCATACCTGTGTCTTGCTTCGTTCATAGTCAAGACTTGCAGTAATTCAAAAGTCTCTAGTCTCATCTCCACTTCTTGATACTTTATTTAGTCCCTGGAATCCTCCCCTACTTTTCAACTTATACATACTATGTCTCTATACACCATTCAATATATAATATGTTTATTTAGGTTATTAGAGTCCCACTATCCTGCAAATTGTCAGAATATTTGTTAGACTGACATTCCTTAATAATTATCACAATTAGTTCCTCCCTGACTTATGCTCATTAGTTATGCTCCTTATGAACATGATAGTTTTTTTTCAAGTACCTAGACGATGTAGAACCGTCACAATCAACATCCATAAGTACACATTTCTGTATGTGCACATTTTTCCCCTATAACACTTGACATTTCTCACATCCTTTTAATCTGTATTTTCATTGTTCACATCTTCGTGTTATGGTGTGTTTATGCAGAAGTGTGTTTGTGTAGCCTGATTCTTTGGCCTACTTATATGAAATAAGTTTAAGGTTGTTGGAAACCATGGAAAATAAGAAAGACTTCAGTGATAGAAGTATATGCATATGGAAAGAGGGGAAAAAGAGACCGGTACTCAGATGGGAAGTAAGAAAGGAAAAAGTAGAAATGGTTGCTAAGATCGAAGAAGTGAAAGAAGAGAGCCCCAGAGACAGGAAACCCTTCCCACCTCCCTTCCCCAGCATCCTTATTTCACTGGTATTTGAGTGGAAAGAAGCTGTATGAGGTATGATGTTAAATGTCTCCTACAGAATGGACATTCTCACCTTCACCTTTGAAGTCCTCGAAGAAAACTCTTAGCAACCCCTATGGAACAGCAAATGATGAAGAATCAGTCGCACTTGTCTGCGAGTGTCATTTGGAAGGTGTGGTGTGTGTTCTGTGTTAGCCATGTTAGTACTTACACTACCCACCCCTTCCAAAACTAATACAAACCATCCCCTACAAATCACACCTCATAAAGGTAAAATTATGTATCATGGCATCACACTTATGTAATAATTCATATAAAATTCCATTTTCTATTAGTCTAATATTCTTTGCAGTTTATTAATCTACACACAGGTTTACATAGATCAACTAGATAAGAGAATACTTTCAAAGAGTAGCTTAGGTGAAAATAAGACCTAACTATACTCTGGTGCCAGGATTTGAGACCACCGTTGACTTGAGCAGAGCATGAAGGTGACTTAAATACTTATCGGGCACTAACAACCAAATACTGAGAACACGGTATGTTCTGAATGTAATTGGAGATATATCAAATCGGAATCCAACTGCTTCTAAGGAACATATTATGAAAACAGTAATAGGTGCTTCAGTCCTGACTCGATGTAACAACGAACTTTATTGAGTTGATGACATAGCGTGGAACAGAAGCCCACGTAACCCATTTGAGACCACGAATAGTGATACAATCACTTATTGCTTTTACTACAAGAAACAGTATGGCTTCGATATCAATGACTTGCAGTAGCCATTGCTTGTCAGCCAAGTAAAGACAAGGATGCAGAAGCAAGAGAAAACTGATCAGCTTATATGTCTCCCTAAAGGTGGATAATAGGATAGCATAAGAATTCAAGAACAGATTACAGAATAGTTTAAGATTTGAAGGGCATTCAGTGCAGGAAAAATAGTACAGAAGAAACACCGAAAACAACTAGGGATCCAATGGTTGTCACTCTGCCTGTTGACACCAGGATATTAACGTCCCTGGGGGACAGATGTGACTCCGCCCGGATCCCATGGATCTGACATTAACCTCACTCGATTACTTACGGACCAATACTTCTCATTAAATTTTTTCTGTAAGCGTCCACACAACAAAACAATTACCACTTTAATAGGAACCACAACATTAGATAAAGTTATCCTATTTTCTACTTTGTCATGGACAAGTTTGAATTCTTAGCACAAGTCATCCATAACTTTGCTTGCATCATTAAGTTCGGAAAAAGCAACCGTTGAAATCTTTCCAGAGATTATACTATCTGTAACTTTTCGATCTTTAATTATTTCAAATTGTTCCACCAAACTACTTACATTTATAATGTCAAATTTGGCTATTTTTCCTTTAAAACTTCATCCTATATTATTCACTTGTGAACTGACAACTTGTGTACTGACACCTGTAATTTGCAATTGGACTATAGGAATTAGTTTGTCCTGCTTTTCAGCACTTTCCTTTAAAGTGTGTAACCTTTGTTTTACAGCATCAAATGTAACACTACATATACATTGAAACGATCCTAGTTTTTTGCTCAGTTCCATTTCTACATTATTACATTTATCATTAATGTCAAATTCTAATTTTTTAGATAAATCTTGAAGTTGTTCATCCTGTCTCCATTTAAATTCGGTAAATAGTTGATTAATGTAAGTATTCAAAGAACTAGTGAGTTCATTCTTTAAATCTAACTTCAGATTTTCTACCTTATTATTTAAAGAGTCAAATTCAGTCTTTAATAAAAATATATTTGCTACTTGACTGTTCAGGGTTTCACTTCGATTACTTAAAATTTCACTCTGAGCATCTAATTTTTCACTTAGCATTACATTTTGTGCTTCTAGTTTTTCACTTAAATTCGCACTCGGTTCATCTCTCAAGGAAGCATTTTTAGCATTTAACTCTGTTGTCTGGTCATCTAACTTAGCATCTAATCTAGAATGTACTGAGCCTATCTTCTTTCTTAAAGCAGCAATTTGAGCGTTTACAGCTGCTGAATCTGCTCGCTGAGCTTTAATTAAATTCACTAATTCAGACCAGTCTGTCATATCCTTAGTCACTTTAATAGCTGTGACTGGTTCTGCTAGTAGCTGTTCTTGATCCATATTCGTTTTACTCTTAGCTCTGGTGATCATTAAAAAAATTGACCTCTGAGTATAATAACTATACTAACAATTTATCATTCAACAGTTCCCTCAACGTTACCAAATAATTATTGTTTTTCACTCACCCAGCATAGAGTTTTAGCTGCGTTGGTGAGCGAATGTGTAATCAGTGCCAGTGGACGGCACTGGCGCCGGCGGCGGTGAATGTTGGTTTCAGTGTCATCGTTGGTGATTAGACGTAGAGTCAGCACTGGTGAGCAGCAGCTGGTTAAGTCGGCATCGGTGGCTGGTTACTGTGTCGGTGTCGGCGCGATGTACGTGTGTGAAGACTGCTTACTCTTCACATCCAATCTTCTTAGTCGAAGGGTTGAGGTCTTCTCTCAAGTTTTTTGCCTCTATTACTTTCTCTTATCTCTTACTGTGTTGCACTCACAACTTTCTTCCATTGGTTTATTGGACTCAATACAATTACTGGAAACAGTTCTCGTATCATGTTAGTCATGGTTGCTATGGAAACTCATAATATCTTCTTCCTGTTTCTGTCTTAAAATTCCCGTTTTCTCAGGTCCTGTCACTTGGGTCTCCATGTTCTAACTTTTTTTGGACGACAAGAGACAGTGTGGTATTGGGTTGCAAGGCACACACGTCTCTCAATTCAGTTAACTTGCACATTGTGTGTAGCCGATCCTTACCTCTGGGTAATCAGCTACGTCAATCTCCCAAAAGCTTCTTCTCTGAAGGCTGTAGTTGGTTAAAGGAATTTATTAAAATACTTTTCTAGACCTTGAAATAATTTTGGTACTCATAAAATACATTTCAGTTCAATCACTATATATTTTCAACTTTCACAGACAATAACTTCCACAAGCTAAGTTATTCCTTAAACATTAGACTCATTTACATATGTTCAAATAGCATACATGTGTCTTGCTTTGTCCATAGCCAAAACTTGAAATAATTCAAGTGTTGTTCAGAGAACAGGTAGGACCCACTGGACAGGTAGCATTAGCAGCCATGGCAGAAGGAGCTTGTAACATTCTTCTCTGTTTGTGTTGTGTGTGTTCTGCACAAACTTGATAGCTTCTCTTGTTTTCTGTTGCTGCATTGATGGCAAGCACAATGACCTCTGATCTATAATTTCATTTGCAACTTGTGAATGGCCCATTGTATTATATGTAATTATAAAGCTTGATTTTTCCTTTGTCTAACTAAAACTAATATTTTTGTAAGTGGCTGTAGATAATTTTAGTAAATAACTTATTCATCAAAGAGAGGAGATTGGTGATTCACTGAATGGAAGACTATATTGATCTTTATTTCTTATGGGTTCCTCACAGTCAACATGATATTATGTTATAGGTTATTTGTTATTTAATTATTTATTTTTTTACATACAGTGGTTTATAATTAACCATGTCCAATAACCTCTCTCTCCCTGTCTCTCTCTCTTGCCCTCCCCCCATCCCTCCTTCCCAAAACACACACACACACACACACACACACACACACACACACACACACACACACAAAAACACACTTGTACTAATTAGACATTCAGAAATTCTTATATGAAGTATAAGGAGCTCATCAAACAGGTGCTTCTGTTTGAAGTAAATTTTATTCTGTATTAAATTCTTTACATCAGTGGGAAAGTGGTCGATGATTTTTTTGACTGAGCACCTCACTCCTTTCTGTGCCACACCAAAGGTTGAGTGAAGAACAATTTAAATACTTTTTTTCCCTTTTAGTATCAAACAATGGAAAATCCAGGATGGAATAATAACAATATAATGAAAAGGATAGATTGCTACTCACTGTATAGTGGAGATGTTGAGTCACAGACAGGCACATCCACCACCTCCAAAATTCCCACCATCCAGCCACAAAGGAGTATTTCCCTTGTGACTAAGTACCACCCAGGATAGAAGCAACTGAATCACTTTCTACACCAGAGTTTTGTTTACCTCTTGTTGTGACCTGAAATGAGGAATATCCTACCCAGTGTCTTTACCACCCATCCTGCAGTGGTATTCTGGCACCCACCAAACCTACACAATATCTTGTCCACACATACTCTAACCCTGCTCCCAACCTCTTGCCTCATGGCTCACATCCCTGTAACAGACTTATGAGGTGCTATCCAGAGTTTTCGGGACTGGTGCTGCCATCTGTTGAAACCTTACTTTTGAACTAATGGTCACCGTCACCCTCGAAGTAGTTCCCATCCGCATGTACACACTGGTCTCAGCACTTCTGCCACTGGTCAAATGTTTTCTGGAAGTCCTGTTCTTTGAGGTTGTTAATCACCACCAGCAATGCTTCTTGAATCCTCTCTAGAGTGTCAAACTGATGGCCTTTCAACTTGAGTTTCAGTTTTGGGAATAGCTTAAAGTTGCAAGGTTCAAAATCTGCTGAGTACGGTGGCTGGGGTACAACTGCCATGTTGTTTTTAGCCAAAAAGGTCCTGGTGAGTAAGGACATGTGACAGGGCATGTTGTCGTGCTGCAACAGCCAGTTCCCTTGATGCCAAAGTTCAGGCTGTTGTCGCCACACGTTTTCACAGAGCTGTCACAAAAGTCACAGTAGTGTATGGAATTCACTGTTTGGTTGGGTGGGATGAGTTCTTTGTGCACAATTCCCTTGGCATCAAAGAAATCGATGATCATGCTCCTCACTTTGCTCGTCACCTGTCTTGCTTCTTTGGGTCTTGGAGAGCCCAGACTCTTCCACTGGAACGATTGTTGCTTTGTATCTGGCTCATAACCGTAAATCCAGCTCTTGTTGCCGGTGATAACCTGTGACAAGAAGGTTGGATCATAAGATGTTGTCTGACGAAGGTCCGTGCACATTTCAACATGCTGTGCCTTCTGATCGGCAGTCGAGATCCTTGGCACAAATTTTGCGGTGACACGATGCATGCCAAATTCATCAGTCAACATTCGTTGACATGTCCCATAACCAATATCCACTTCATCTGCAAGGTCTTGAATGGTTCGACATTGATCTGCACGAACAAATTGTTGAAGTTTGGCAACAATGTCTGGCGTTGTGTGGCTAACGGGCCTTCCAGTGTGAGCATCATCTTCGACATCTGTATGGCCGGCCCTGAACCAGGCATGCCACTCAAACACACATGTATGGCTCGTGCTCAGTCCCCCAAGCATTTTTCTCGAGATTCACACAGAATTTGATACACGCATGCTGTTCTTTTCACGGATCCATCGTAAAATTGCCACACACCAAACACAGAGTATTACAGAAATCACTGTGGACACACAACATGTCCTCCAAGCTGAATCCCACTCCACACACTGACTCATCAAGTATGCAGCTCTCACCACCTAGTGGTGCAAAGATCTACTACTACTACTACTGTCCAGATAGCAGCACCAGTCCCAAAAACTTTGGATTCCACCTCATAGGTGCAAGACATGTCCCATACTTCCTCCCACCACCACCTACTCCAGTCTGATCACAAACATCACCTACCCCATCAAAGGCAGGGCTACCTGTGAAAGTAGTCAAGAGATCAACAAGCTACGCTGCAACCACAGTGCTGCATTCCATGTGGGCATGACAACCAAGCTGTCTGTCCTCATGAATGGCTACCAGCAAACTGGCTGAAACAGCTGGTACACCCAGTTGCTGAGCATGCTGCTCAACACAACATTCTTCATTTTAATGACTGTTTCACAGCCTGTGCCATCTGGACCCTTCTTACCAACACCAGCTATTTTGAACAGCGCAAGTGGAAAATGGGAAGTGTCCCTGCAATATATCCTATCTTCCTGCAACCCTCGTGGCCTCAACTTTCATTAGTCACTATCCTTCACTCACCTATCCCCTTTCCTGCTCCCATTCCAGCACTACACAACTGTCTATTCCACCAATGCATAGACTGTCTTTTTACTTCTTTCCTTTTCCACTCCCTTTTGAACCTCCCCTCTCCCTTCCACCCACCCCCTGTCTAACCTTCTAACTGCCCCACCCTATCCCTATCACATCGCTTATGCTCCCACAAGTAGCACTTTACTGTCTTCCAACAAGGTAATACAAGACCACATACTGTGAGTGCTGTACTGACCTGTTTTGATGCTGAAGGTGTTTGTGTGTGTTCACTGACCAGGACGTTCACAGATCTTTCACCTATTGAAAACATTTGGTTATGGTCTTGCTGATGGATTTGTAGACCAGCAGTTGCCTCCCAATCATTACATTTAATGGACTCTGGCACAGAGTTGAAGCAGGATGGGGTGATGTACCTGCATCTGTAAGCAGTTCTCGATGCCCAGCTGGGTTACAGCCATTGTTGCTGCTAATGTGGAGCTCTGTGTTCTACATTTCACAATCTGTATATATGTAAATCACCTATGAATTTAATAACATAGTCTTCAGGGTATTATGTATATACACAATAAGTAAAATTTCAAAGAATGGAAACTCCAGGATGACAAGATTATGAAAAAGAAAGGATGCTACTCATCAGATGTTGAAGCACAACAGAAGATGTTAAACAAGTAAGTTTTTTGCCAAAAGACCTTCTTCTGAATTAGACACAAGTAGCATTTTACTGTCATCCACCCTACCCTCCTATCCTGCCACCTCACTGCCCCAGCCTCCTCCTTACCCCCACCACCCAGACTGCTTCTTTGGCCGGCCGGTGTGGCCGTGCAGTTCTAGGCGCTTCAGTCTGGAACCGCGTGACCGCTACGGTCACAGGTTCGAATCTGGCCTCGGGCATGGATGTGTGTGATATCCTTAGGTTAGTTAGGTTTAAGTAGTTCTAAGTTCTAGGGGGCTGATGACCTCAGATGTTAAGTCCCGTAGTGCTCAGAGCCATTTGAACCATTTGAACTGCTTCTTCCATTATACACAGCTTCTCGCAGCCCAGCATTGGCAGTCAGAGACAGTGGTCATGTGTTTATGAATTGTGCTTGTGTGAATGTGTGTAATTTAGAAGAAGACCTTTTGGCCAAATGCTTAATTATCTAATGCCTTTTTGTTGTGCCTGTCTGTGACTTAACATCTCCCCTACATGGTGAGTAGCAATCTATCATTTTTATAATACTGCCACAAGTAAAATTTCATTATTTGCCATCCTTCTTAGTGTTGCAATTTTAATGACCAGCTGTGTATACACCAGTTACAAGAGTGGACCAATATAGGTCCCTGTGGTACACGTAAAGTGAATATTCCATATTATGAAGATACTGTTTATTGCACACACATCCTAGGTTTCTTAATGCAACATTCTGGATCCTTTAGATACGTAGTATGAAAACCAGTTAGAAGCAAGATCTCTGATACCATTGTACAAGCGCGTGCTGAAAAGTAATGCCCTCATGTTTTTAGTGTGAAAACTCTTATAAAGATTTTTAAATGAAGCAAATGTTATTAACAGTTTACATCTTTATTTTTTGGACCTACATATTTGCAACCCTCTGCTGTGCAACATGGTAGTGTGTAACTGTAACTATATCAATGGCTGAGAAACAGTGTGCTGTAATCAAGTTTCAAATTCAAAGAGTTTGTCCGTACATGGTGCACCCTTGCTTTAGCATGACAATGCCAGACCACACTTGAGGACTGCAATGGTCTGACACCCCGGGTTCACTGTCATTGATTCTTCATACAGTCCTGACTTGGTCCCATCTGAATTTTGTCTGTTTCAAAAACTTAAAGAATATCTTTGAAGACTTCAGTGTGGTAGTGATGAAGTAGTGCAAGCAGTGGAGAGGTTGTGGCTCAATCACTCTAAAGTGACGGTATCAACAAACTGGTCTCTTTTTGGGAAGTATGTTTGTTCTCAGAGTGACTACATTGAGAAATAAATATATAGACATGAAGAATAAAGATGGAGAATATTAACAACATTTGTTTTATTTAAAAACCTTTGATAGTTTTCACATAATTCATAACTGATCTTCTCTGTGAGAAAACTGTGAGCTGCAGTATAAAGTGATTTTGATAAGTCATGGAATATACCAGTTGACAATATTTTGTCATTTAAATTTTATATAATATGATCTATGAATTGAAAAAATGGCATTTTTTGTAGAGAGATCTGTTTGAAACTGACCATTGTTTTGAGCAATGTGAGTTATGGTTCTGCATACACAATCTTGCCAGTACCTTCATGTGGGAGATTAGTAGTGAGATTGATCAGTGTTGTGTATGTGACTGAATACTGTGCATATATGTGAAGAACACAATTTTTAAACAATGGAAAATCTAGGATGTACTGTAAAAACACAACACAATTTTTACAATTTACTTGAGATATTATCAATTCCATGAGAGTTTTTACTGTGATGGAGAATGGAGTAATTGTGGTTTATGTATTGTGTGGCATTGCTTCTTGCTTGTAGTCTCTGTTTTATTCATTGAACTGTCCACACCACCCTTCTGAGCTATTTTTTGGAAGTGATCATTAAATATGTTGACTACCAAACTGCATTGTTGTAATATGAAATCAGTCCTGTTTCTCTCTTTGTTCTGATGATTTCATACAATTTCTTTTTCCTTGCAAATGATGTTTTGATTCTGAGCTATTTTTTGGAAGTCATTATTAAATATGTTGGCTACCAAACTGCTGTAATATATTGTTTTGCTGTTTTCTTTAATAACAGTGACCTCTCATTCCTTAACTGATTTCCCAGTTTCTCTTTTAACAATTTCCCTCATAGATTTAATTTTACTGTCTGAATTATTAATTTCAGACATTATACAGAGGTTTTTTATTTTTTAATCACTTTCCTTTAACATGACAATTTTGTTGTAATATGAAATCAGTCCTGTTTCTCTCTTTGTCATAATAATTTCATACAATTTCTTTTTCCTTGCAAATGATGTTTTGATTTCTTTTGTAATCTTAGTCTTTTCTTATATCTTAGTGATGCCATGTGCTGTTTTCTTGGGAAAGCAGCTGTTACGGATTGGTAGAAAATCATCTATACATACATGAAATCGAGAACTGATATATGTCACATTATACACATTCCTTTACTCAGCTTCCCACAAGGGTGTTTTGATATTTTCTCTTGTCTCTTTGTTAATTACTATAACCATCAGAAATATTATTCATTACTGAATAAACATTCGCTATCATTGATTAAATGTAACATTTTAACACTGATGTGGATGTTTTTACATGCCTTCTGATTTCACCATGTAGAAGAGGCAACACTCTTGTCGAACTTCATCTTACCTATGAAGTATGTCTGGGTGTGTGTGGGTGTGTGTGTGTGTGGGTGGGGGTGGGGGGGGGGGGGGGGGAAGGAACATTTTCTTCATCTTTTGAAGGCACTGTCATGATTGTGTATCATATGGTTGCTCAAAAATTTGCCTATACACCTTCACTGTGAAGCATCTCAGCAGCTTGAGATGTCGTAATATAGAGCAGGTCTCCTCTTTACTTATCCCTTATTTTGTTCTCACCCTGTCTCGAGCTCAGCTTTATATTCTCATTGTTATAAGCTTTAGCACAGGGAGATGTCCAAAGTTCAATCAGTTTGTGTTTGAAGTTTTCAGCAACATTAATCGTCTAAGCTCTGACACTTAACAAGTATACCACAGAATTCTTTCATACTTTCATTTTATTTATCTATTTATTTTTAATTCCATGTATACTTAACATGAATGCCTCTCTAGGATACAGAGCATTCAGATTATCGGAGTAAATGGTCATAAGGCTTACAGTCAAAGTTATATGTAAATGTATGAACCAAAATTGAGGTACAATTGCTCAGATATTAAAACTGTAGTAATAATAGTAACACAAACAGTCAAGTCAAAACTGAGCACCCATCGCAATGGGACAATGGAATGGTTCCATTCAAAAGTATTTACCACGTATGTTGAGATATTGATCCCACTAGGAGACGAGATGATCAATTCCTGTTTCATAGAATGTGGTCAGCCACAAATATGCCAACTCTGCAATTTCTTGTCTGACTGAAACTGATGTCCACACATGTCTTTCTTCATGTTGCCAAAGATGTGCAAATCATATGGTGAAGGATCTGGGCTGTATGGAGGATGTTACAGTGTTTGCCAACCAGATCACTGAAGCATAGCCTTCAACTATGTTCGAGGAACATAGGAATGAGCAGAGGGCCCCTGCAGGTGGACAAGAAGGTCATAGTGACCTCACTAGAACTTGTGCAAGTAGTTTTTTTTTTTTGGGGGGGGGCGTAGATGTGGGATATTTCCACTGATGACTTTGCCATTTGCCCTCGGGCTGTTGGATGGAATCATTCTGTTGCATGATAACATCTGCCCTCACACTGCCAACTAGACAAAGGCTACACATCAGTGATTTGGTTGGGAAACAGTGCAATATCCTCCATACAGCCTGGATCTTTTCACCATGTGATTTTCAATTCTGAGGTGGCCTGAAGAAAGAAAAGTATGGACATTGGTTTCAGTCAAATGAGAAAGTGCAAGAGTGGATGCGGTTGTGGGTCCATCAGTGACCAACCACATTCTCCTTTAACCAGGAATTGACTGTGATGTCTCTCAGTGGGATAAATGTCTGAACATGATTGGTGATAACTTTTGAATGTAGCCATTTCGTGGTCCTATTGTGGCGGATATTTTTTTTACATTTGACTGCCCCTCGTATAAGACTTACACATTCTAATAATTGTATTAAACTTTCTGTCTGTACGTGAGATATTATGTTACATACTAAGTTCATATAGCAGTGCTTAAAATGCACACAAAGCTGCCAACTCTAGCATTTCTGGCCTGAGATGCTGCAGTTGGCAGTCTTGTGTGCATGAGAAGTGCTTGCTTGTGTGTATGAATGGTGTGTGTCTCTCTTTTACTGATGAAGGCTGTGGCTGATATCTTTATGTAAGTTTCTTTTAATTGTGCCTGTCTGCAACTTGATGTGTCTTCTTTATGGTAAGTAGCAATCTGCCTTTCCCTACATTGTTGATGGACCAGAGATACATACAGTGTGTCAAACAAAGAACAAAAACAATCCAATTTACAAAAATCATATAAAATTTGTTTATTATTCAACAAAGAAATTTTCATAACCTTTTATAAATTTCACGAATGAATAATAACATTTTTGCACTTGGATGACATGTTATCTTATCTTTAGTAAACCTAGTTCCAGACTATGAAAGTTATTCATTTTTAATTTATTATAAATTTTCATAGCCATGTAATGAGGAGTTTGGGAGTAGACTTTTAGTCTATGTTGGTTAGTTAGTTACTTTCATGTTCCATGGATCATTTTGCATGATAGGTCATCATGATGTTGAATGAGTCATTTTACATTCATATTGCAAATTAATTAGTACATCTATTTGTACTCTAAACATCACCATATAACTATTATTTTTTTCCCCCTGAAATAGAAAAAAAGAAATACAGTTGAGTTAGGAATTCCTACCCACCACATTTTATACATTACAAACACAGAAATTCTTCTGTGGAATAGAAGGAGTTCTCAAGGAGAAACTTTTTCAATTTATTTTCAAATTTGACCATGCTGTCTTTTAGACATTTTATATCACTGAGTAACTGGTCAAAAATTTTTGTTGCAGCATTGTGCATCCCTTTCTGTGCTAAAGACAACCTTAATGCTGAGTAATGAATGCCATTTTTTCTTCTAGTATTCTAATTATGCATCTCATTGTTCCTTTTGAACTATAGTGGATTATATACAACAAACTTCATGAGGGAATAAATATACAGTGAAGCAGTAGTCACAATGCCCAGCTCCGTAAACAGATGTCTACAAGATGATCGCAAATGAGCACCACATATTATTCTTATAACATGTTTTTGGTCAATGAAGACCTTCTTTCTTAAAGATGAGTTACCCCAGAACATTATTCCATATGACTTTACTGAATGAAAATAAGCAAAATATGTCAACTTACTGATTTCTCTCTCCCCAAAATTTGTTATGATTCTAGTGCAAATGTGGCAGAACTAAGTTGTTGTAGGAGTTTCAAAATGTGTTTTTTCCAATTTAAATTCTCATCAATATGAACACCTAATAATTTTGTAGTTTCCACCCTACGATGCCACGTGACTAGGGCCTCCTGTTGGGTAGACCATTCGCGGGATGCAAGTCTTTTGATTTGCCGCCACTTTGGTGACTTGTGCATTGATGAGGATGAAATGATGATGATTAGGACAACACAACACCCAGTCCCTGAGCAGAGAAAATCTCCGACCCAGCCAGAAATCAAACCCGGGCCCTTAGGATTGACATTCTGTTGCACTGGCCACTCAGCATATTATTTCATCACCATGTGTTACACTTATAACTGGTGCAGAGGTACAGAACTGAATATGATGTGTCTTTGTGAAATTCAGGGTGAGACTATTTGCAGAAAAACAGTCAATGATACTTTTGAGAACTTAGTTCACCATTTCTTCCATTTCTGTTTGTATACTGGGAGTGATTACAATACTGGTGTCATCTGCAAAAAGAACTGATTCCATTTGTTGTACATTAGATGTAGAGAAACAGTAGTGGACCTAAATTTGAGCCTTGGGGAACCTCATATGTGATTTCTCCCCAGTCAGAATTGTGTCCCTGCTTGCATTAAAAACAATGTTTCAGTAGCATCTTTAAAGTCAAAGACAGATGCATGCATTGGAATTGCATGGAATGATTTCATAGCTTTAGCTGATGGAATTCCTGAGGGAAGTACTGCTTGGTACAATGACCCGGCATCTTCTAGTGATGAATGTTTGAAACATTTGCTCCATGATTTGACACTTGGAACAAGTCTAGGGTACATCGACAAGAATGCCATGAATACAGTGGCACTGCAAAAAGTGACACCTAGAATGTGTCACATTTCCAATCTTCATATCCACAAAGACATTTCAAAAGTCATTCAATTGTAGAAAATGATGAGCATATCCAGTACAGAAAAAGAAATCTTATAATGACTTGGAAGTTCACACCTTGAGCTATCAATGGAATGAGTCTCTTTCCTCTGACATATTTGTTGAAAGACTGAAATGTACAATAATAGTGCTGACTTGTAAAACTGGAAATAAGCATAAAATTTCCACTTACTGTCCCATTTCATGACTTTGAGATTTTCCTCCAGATTTGAAAAAAATGAGCTATTATGGAATATGTCAACAGTCCCATTTTCCACACAGTGACTTTAGTTAGCTCTTATTTTTATTTATTTATTTTTCATCCTTGGATCACTTTTGGTAGTGCTATTGGATACAACAGGATATACTTGGATATGTTACAAAGAATTTGGTAAGTGCATAAAAGCAATGATATACAGGGTGTTACAAAAAGGTATGCCCAAACTTTCAGGAAACATTCCTCACACACAAAGAAAGAAAATATGTTATCTGGACATGTGTCCGGAAACGCTTACTTTCCATGTTAGAGCTCATTTTATTACTTCTCTTCAAATCACGTTAATCATGGAATGGAAACACACAGCAACAGAACGTACCAGCGTGACTTCAAACACTTTGTTACAGGAAATGTTCAAAATGTCCTCCGTTAGTGAGGATACATGCATCTACCCTCTGTCGTGTGGAATCCCTGATGTGCTGATGCTGCCCTGGAGAATGGCGTATTGAATCACAGCCGTCCACAATACGAGCACGAAGAGTGTCTACATTTGGTACTGGGGTTGCGTAGACAAGAGCTTTCAAATGACCCCACAAAGGAAAGTCAAGAGGGTTAAGGTCAGGAGAGCATGGAGGCCATGGAATGGTCCACCTCTACCAATCCATCGGTCACCGAATCTGTTGTTGAGAAGCGTACGAACACTTCAACTGAAATGTGCAGGAGCTCCATTGTGCAAGAACCACATGTTGTGTCGTACTTGTAAAGGCACATGTTCTAGCAGCACAGGTAGAGTATCCCATATGAAATCATGATAACGTGCTCCATTGAGCGTAGGTGGAAGAACATACTGACGAAACTAAAATGAGCTCTAACATGGAAATTAAACGTTTCCGGACAAATGTCCACATAACATCTTTTCTTTATTCATGTGTGTGGAATGTTTCCTGAAAGTTTGGCCGTACCTTTTTGTAACACCCTGTATACAGTATTTTGAGACATTTCTAAAGATATTAAGAGTTTACAACATACAAATAATATTACACATATCAGACAGAGTTAAAAAGAGTACATACAGTTGTGCTACTTAACAGTGACAGAACAATGTCTTTATATTAGTTACATGGAGTATGCAGAAGACTATTATTTAAGAATTTTGTGCTCTTGCTTGTAGGAAACTCCTTTACACTGTTATGCTTCCATCTAAGAACTCATTTACATTGTGACAATGAACTGAGACCAGATGGTCTTCTGGTATTTTCTTGAAAACAGGTACTGTTTTATAAGTTTTTGATACTGTTTGGAAGTTTGAACACATGTGGTAATTATCATTACATCTAGTACTGTAGTCATGTATAATTTTGTTCATGAAAACTGTAGAGTTTATTTCTAGGTATGTAATTGTTTCATATATATACAGAGCAGGCACTGTCAATATTTGCAGTTCTTTTAATTTATTTCTGCAGTACATTCTTGGTGACAGTTTCCAATGTGCCTAATCACTTTCTTTCAGAGTTTAAGTAATGTGCTTATGTATATATTAGCTATAATACCCCATACAAGTATACAGTAAAGATATGTGGATAACTCAGAGCATAATACGTTTTTAGCAAAGTGTAATGATCAATTTGTGACAATTTTCTCATGAGAAATATATTTGTGCTAATTGTTGAGCATCTTTTATCTATTTGAGTCTTCTATGTCATGAGACTGTCCACCATCAGTACCAGAAATTTGCTGCAATGAACTTTTGAAATGCTGGAATCCTCAAGCATAATATCAAGATCATCTGCTTTGACATGTCTATTTGCTTGTATTCTCGTGTAAGTTGTTTTATGTCCATTTATGAAAAGGTTGCACCCCCAAAATATTTGTATGCCCTATCCCTCTCAAAATGCTTATTGATAGACAAAGCCATATTTGACCTCACAAATGATATTATGATGTCAGTTGCAACCAAATTGCACACTCAAACAACAGATAATCTCATTTATGGTTTAAAAATCACTGCAAGCAGTACTTTTACTCAATTTATGGAAAATTAAATTTTTTTTCATTTAGAAACTTTAATGAGAATGTTGATATCCTCAAAAGAAATATTCTTTGTATCATATTCCTGTCTGTTTTCTACATTGGAGGAGAATATGATGTGCACAACAGCAATAAACAGCTTGTTCCCCCCAAAGGCTGGCAGTGTAGTGAGATCTAGATAAATGCCTATGTGGCATCCCCTGAGACTTTTGACAAGAAATATGGAGCGGCCACACCCATCTGCCATAACCACTTTCCTGTATTACACTAATAAAATGCACGCTAATGACTTGCAGCAAAATTCTCACTGTGTTTGTTATGAATGTGCATGACTGGATTTCATCGTTATTGCAAGGACTTAATGATGGATATTTTCTTACCTGCAGGAAAAAAGGTGAATTTTTTATAGACATGCAAAAGACAATATGTTTGTGAAACCATCAGATTTCAGGTATAAGAAATAGTATAGAAATGAACATTTTACATATCTCCATAGAATAGAACTGAGTAACTACACTTATTGTCAAAACTATGATCATATGAGGTATCAACAGAAATTTTTGTTTGGATTGAGGACTTTTTGGTAGAGAGGATGCAGCATGTTATCTTGAATAGAGTGTCATTGTCATCAGTGAGTCACTTTTGGAATTGGCCAACTCATACAAATCCATGGGTGTAACACTCTATAGGGATATGAAATGGGCTGATCGCATAGGCCCAGTCATGGATAAAGCAGGTGGTAGACTTTGGTTTATTGGTAGAATACTGGGGAAGTGCAATCAGTCTACAAAGGAGATTGCTTAAAAATCTCTAGTGCAACCTGCCCTAGAATGTTGCTCATTTATGTGGGACCTGTACCAAATAGGACTAACAGGAGATGTTGAATGTATACAGAGAATGGCAGCATGAACAGTCACATTTTGTTTAATTCATGGGAGATTGTTATGGAGATACTGAGGGAACTGAACTGGAAGACTCTTGAAGACAGATGCAAACTACCTTGACAAAGTCTACTATCAACTTCTTAAAAACCAGCTTTAAATGACAACTCTAGGAATATACTACAATCCCCTATGTATTGCTCACATAGGAATTACGAGGGTAAGATTAGAATAATTTCTGCACTCAGAGGCATTCAAACAATCATTCGTCCTGCTATCCACACATGCATGGAATGGGAAGAAACCCTAATAACTGGTACAAAAGGATGTATCTCTGCCCTGCACCTCACAGTGGTTTGCAGAGTATAGATTTAGATGTAGAGTAAACTAATTATTCACCTTTAAACGTTTTCACATGTAATCGGTGTTGTCATATGCAGTTTATATACATCTATAGTTACAATATGTTCCTTCTATGGCTCTTTGTGGAATTAAGTTATAATTACGTTACAAGATGGCATTAACCATAGTTATTACTTTAGCAATGTACCCTGTTATACAAACTGACCATTTTTTTACAGATCTAATGTTCACAAATCTAATACAGGGTGCCATGGTAAATCATCATATCACATTAAAAACTTTATAAACTATAACAATTATAATTTCATATTGATACTTCGGATCAAAATTTCAAGTAATTTTTCAAATCTCTCACTGCATAAATTGCTGTACCTTTCATCAATTTGGTTATTATGTTTTTGAATTGGCTTGTCAGTTGCATGTCCATTTTTTGTTTTATAGTGCTGCATTGACATCCTAAGATCAAAGTTATCCACGTTTTCTTTAGCGTATACTAGGCAGCCATAAACATAAATACTTGGAACTGTCATTGAATTCATTTTCTCAAAGTAATATCTACATTATTCTCATGTTGTTGGTCCTACTATGCATCTGATAGTCTCTTTTTGTTATTTAAGTACCGTCTTTGATCCAGCCCAGTTTCCCCATAACATAATTCCACATGGTAGATGGAAACTGAAGAAAGCAAAATATGCATACAGAAATTGTTCTACTAACATGGCTTCTCGGATTTTGCAGCAGATAAATCACATATGAGCATCTGGTACACAATTCAATTGTGGGGTATTTAAATTAAAAGTATTTTTTTTCCTGTTAGCTATTATTTATGTGTATTAGCCTGAAACCATGACATACACCTATCTATTGCTGTTGCTACATTCTGTTTAACTCATTCAGGTGGTATTCTAAGTAATTAGTGTGATCTTGTACTGACTGATAAACAGAAAGAGTGTAAGAAAGGAGCCTTGTGACACACCTTTTCCAAGAGGTAAAGAATCTGATATTTTATTATTTACTAACACTAACTGTTTCATATTGCTTAGGTATGACTGCAATAGGAGGACAGTGTTCTCCCCTATTCCATAATACTGTAGCTTTCATATTAGGATATTGTGGGACACTGTATCAAAGGCTTCCTTAGATCCGGCAGTATCACACCGTTTAGTGACGTATCCACAAAGCAGTTATATATATTTGTTATAAAGTAGTCAACAACTGCTTTTGCAGTAGAAAGGGAAGATCTAAAGCCATATTGCGCAGCACAGATTACATTACAATATTCAAAAGATTGGGTCATCTGCTGGTGCATCAATTATCCTATAAATTAACAGGAGGAGTGAAAAGGGTTGATAAACCATTCTACATCTACATCTACATCTACATTTATACTCCGCAAGCCACCCAACGGTGTGTGGCGGAGGGCACTTTACGTGCCACTGTCATTACCTCCCTTTCCTGTTCCAGTCGCGTATGGTTCGCGGGAAGAACGACTGTCTGTGAATGTATGGCCTCATCTCTCTATTGTACATCTAAGCAGAGTTCTTGTAGTTAATTAAATGTAAATTGCTTACTGAAGAACACTTTATTTAACCGTTACACCCAGTTTCTTCCATAATCATATAAATTCCATTAGGGGTCATGTGTGACACCAGCAATTTCTACATGTATTATGTTCTTAAAAAAATGAATGTATTTTATTTATTTAGTTGTTTTTATTTTATTGTTATTTCCTGTGTTTGTTGTAATAAAATAATTAATAAGTTGATAAGCAAAATCACTTGATTATTACATGAAGTCCAGGAATTTTTAGCTGCATACTTACATGAATCATGAAAAGAACTTTGCAGGAAACACCGTCCCACAGTGAAAGAAATTGTGGAACAATTATAGGATAAATATTACAGAGAACATTAACCACTTTCTCATTCTAGTGTTCATTTCAACTGCTCACAATCCTAGTTCACAGAATGATCAGTATATTTATTACAAAGTATTTTTTCGATTAAATGATCATTACATACAAAGTCATCACAGTTATCACATATTTGATTCGTTTTCCTATATTTCTCATGTGGGCATGAGACACATCTAGATCTCTTCTTCCCCATTCTCTTCTCTCTGAGAATTCTTGCTTCAGATCCTATCAAATGATGAAATCCACTTATGTTTATTGCATCTGTTATGGCCTTGGTTCTTTTCTGTGGGTTCTGTAACCTTGTTCTTATTTTGGGTGCTGCTATTTCATTAGCAAGGTCTATTAGAAATTGTCTCCTTGCTCTGCTCTTTTTTCCATGTGTAGGGATTATGCTCAGTACAGAGGAAGGAAAATATATTTGCTTAACAAGAGTGATAGGGCACAAATCGCAGAATATCTGAGTGACCACCATCAAACGTTCATTTCTGAGGAAGAGGATGTGGAACAAAAATGGAAAAAATTCAGGAACATCGTCCAGTACGCCTTAGATAAGTTCGTACCGACTAAGGTCCAAAGCGAGGGGAAAGATCCACCGTGGTATAACAATCATGTACGAAAGGTACTACGGAAACAAAGAAAGCTTCATCATAGGTTTAAGAGTAGTCGAATCATAGCTGATAAGGAAAAGCTGAACGAAGCGAAAAAGAGCGTAAAGAGAGCAATGAGAGAAGCATTCAACGAATTCGAACATAAAACATTGGCAAACAATCTAAACAAGAACCCTAAAAAGTTTTGGTCATATGTAAAATCGGTAAGCGGATCTAAATCCCCTATTCAGTCACTCGTTGACCACGATGGCACCGAAACAGAGGACGACCGAAGAAAGGCAGAAATACTGAATTCAGTGTTCCGAAACTGTTTCACTGCGGAAAATCGTAACACGGTCCCTGACTTCAGCCGTCGCACGGACGCCAAAATAGAAAATATTGAAATAAACGATATCGGAATTGAAAAACAACTGCTATCACTTAGTAGCGGAAAAGCATCCGGACCAGACGAGATACCCTTAAGATTCTACAGTGATTATGCTAAAGAACTTGCCCCCTTTCTATCAGCAATTTATCGTAGATCGTTGGAAGAACGTAAAGTACCTAGCGACTGGAAGAAAGCGCAGGTCGTTCCCATTTTCAAGAAGGGTCATAAATCAGATGCGAATAATTATAGGCCTATTTCGCTTACGTCAATCTGTTGTAGAATAATGGAACATGTTTTGTGTTCTCGTATTATGACGTTCTTAGATAATACAAATCTCCTTCATCATAACCAACATGGATTCCGCAAACAGAGATCATGTGAAACTCCGCTCGCCCTATTTGCCCAAGAAATTCACAGTGCCGTAGACACTGGCGAGCAGATTGATGCCGTATTCCTGGACTTCAGGAAGGCATTTGATACGGTTCCGCACTTACGTTTAGTGAAAAAAATACGAGCTTACGGAATATCGGACCAGGTTTGTGATTGGATTCAGGATTTCCTAGAAGAAAGAACACAACATGTCATTCTTAACGGTTCAAAATCTGCAGATGTAGAGGTAATTTCGGGAGTACCGCAGGGAAGCGTGATAGGACCTTTATTGTTTACAATATACATAAATGACTTAGTTGACAACATCGGTAGCTCCGTGAGGCTATTTGCAGATGACACGGTTGTCTACAAGAAAGTAGCAACATCAGAAGACTCGTACGTACTCCAGGAGGACCTGCAGAGGATTAATGCATGGTGCGACAGCTGGCAGCTTTCCCTAAACGTAGATAAATGTAATATAATGCGCATACATAGGGGCAGAAATCCATTCCAGTACGATTATGCCATAGGTGGTAAATCATTGGAAGCGGTAACGACCGTAAAATACTTAGGAGTTACTATCCGGAGCGATCTGAAGTGGAATGATCACATAAAACAAATAGTGGGAAAAGCAGGCGCCAGGTTGAGATTCATAGGAAGAATTCTAAGAAAATGTGACTCATCGACGAAAGAAGTAGCTTACAAAACGCTTGTTCGTCCGATTCTTGAGTATTGCTCATCAGTATGGGACCCTTACCAGGTTGGATTAATAGAAGAGATAGACATGATCCAGCGAAAAGCAGCGCGATTCGTCATGGGGACATTTAGTCAGCGCGAGAGCGTTACGGAGATGCTGAACAAGCTCCAGTGGCGGACACTTCAAGAAAGGCGTTACGCAATACGGAGAGGTTTATTATCGAAATTACGAGAGAGCACATTCCGGGAAGAGATGGGCAACATATTACTACCGCCCACATATATCTCGCGTAATGATCACAACGAAAAGATCCGAGAAATTAGAGCAAATACGGAGACTTACAAGCAGTCGTTCTTCCCACGCACAATTCGTGAATGGAACAGGGAAGGGGGGATCAGATAGTGGTACAATAAGTACCCTCCGCCACACACCGTAAGGTGGCTCGCGGAGTATAGATGTAGATGTAGATGTAGAATATGGCCACTGATGCCTGCCATATCTATCATGTCATAAAAAAAAAACTTCAGGAGGCCATTCCCTGTGCTTAGTTGAATACTGCCTTGCGATCATGTCAATGGTGTCTACTCCAGACTTTGTGCTGTTGTAGAATAAAATAACCCTTGGCTTTTGCTGATAATTTGAAGTGGTGTTGAATTTTTCATGCAGTGTAGACAGTTGAATGATAGCTTTATTTTTCCTTGGAACATATGATACCACCAGTGTATTCCTGGCAATCCAAAAGATACTGGGAAATTCTTCTCTAGCCCTGGATGGTAACATTTCTTCTGGCATTTCTCCATCTTGACCAAGTTCATAGCTAGTGAAAAAATTATCAGTCATGATATTTCTTCCACTGCCTCTCAAGTGATCTATCAAGTTGTTTACAACTCTGTTGCCCTGCTGGGTCTCTCCAACGTTGCCTACATGACCTGTGTGCATTTATTATGTACTGTGCCTCACAGGCTACAGGAGCCTCTATTTTGATACCATGTTTTCCTGGTTTTGATGGTGTATACACTTTGAAGCCACACTTTCCTCTAATCATGCACAAATGCTCATCCAATGTAGTATTAGTCCCTGGTATGTGTGATGAAATACAAGTTCCAACAAACATCTCAAATATTGCTCATAAAGACTCTTCTTTATTTTGTGAGATTTCTTTTCTTGTGCTGCATGTATCTTTATCATCAATTTCAGACATGGTAGTAATCCCCAAATAAAGAGAGTTCATATTCAGGAGACCAAAAGTCATGGAAGAGGCCTACCATTGTCTTTCTGTACACGGTACATGATCAGAAGGCTGAGAAAAGCTGCCAATTCTGTGTCATCTTTCTCTTGCCGTATTTCAAGATAAGAATGTTTTGCCTTCAGCTCTTTTTCACAGTTATTGGTATTATCACATTAATTCTTCTCATCTCCACAGCAAAAAATCATAACAAAAAATCTTCTCTGATGTAATTATTTCTCTTATTCTTGGAAGCACTGAAGCACTCTGCCTAGGAATGTTTCTGGAACGCTGTTTCTTACTTTTGGATGAATAGTACTGTATATTTCACCATTTTTACTGCAGGTGACATGTCTAAAATTTCAAACCACTCACACTTATTTTCAGCATTGGTAACATCATAGACTTCTTCCTGTATTTCATTGTGGTCACCTTATGCAGCACTCTTTGTAAATTCCTCATTTCTATTTCTGTATCTTCTACATATCATTTATCAGTAAAAATTCACCATATCTAACAACAATATTTGTAAGGAGAAAATACAGGAACTGAATGTAATCAACAATTTATTCTGCTTCCTGTTAATAAATTTGAATGCAATAGTCATGCCAACAACAACAGCAGAATTGGTAAAATAAAATACACTAAGAAATAAAAATATTGTAATTCCTGTAAGGGATACATTATGGCCACAGTCTCATTAAATCTTGTGAGTGAACATAATTTCAATGTTTAGAATGATTTATTCACGTACAGCATGTAAAATGTTTCCAGAAGGGCATTTCTCTAATGTGAAGATTTTATAAATAGAGTTATTTTTGATTTATTGAGAGTTTCCACTATACAAGGCTTTTTTTCCAACATAAAAAATACCTGGAAATTATTAAATCTGTTACAGAAGATCTTAATTTATCCCATCAGGATGTCCCTCCAGGTCTTTTGGTCGTACATACCTTCTTCCTCTGTGCCAAGTTACACATTTTACACATTTTGGAGCCAGGTGGTCATAGAGTGTCCTCTTCTCTTCTTTCTCTCCGTTTCCCATTCCAGGATCATTTTCAGAATTGTGGCTTCTTCCATTCTTCTTACATGCGAATACCATTGTAACTTCCTTCTATCCATCTTGTTATGTATTCCTTCTATTACTTCCATTTTCTTTATTATTTCATTGTTTCTTACTTTTTCTTTTCTAGAAGTTCTTGCTGATCTTCTCCAGAAGTCCATTTTACTGCTTGCAGTTTCTTTATGTGTTTCAGATTAGCAGTCCATGTCTCCATTCTCTAGAAAACTATTCTCTCTCGTATCAATTTATATGTGATTTTTTTTGGTTCAGTTTATTACAGTTTTGCTCCATAAGGTTGAGTTGAGCAACCCAGTGACCTTCCTTCCACTGCGTATTTTCTCATTAATTTCTACCTCTGGTTTTCTCTCCGTCCCTAAAATGGGTCGCATATAGCAGAAAGTACTGACCTCCTTAATTTTCTTTGCCTCTATATACAAGGTGTACCACTGATAGTGACCAGGTCAAATACCTCACGAAATAAGTTTCAAACGAAAAAACTACAAAGATTGAAACTCGTCTACCTTGAAGGGGGAAACCAGATGGTGCTATGGTTGGGCCACTAGATGGCGTGCTGCCATAGGTCAGACAGATATTAACTGTGTTTTTTTAAAATAGGAACCCCCATTTTTTATTACATATTTGTGTAGTATGTAAAGAAATATGAATGTTTTAGTTAGACCACTTTTTCCGCTTTGTGATAGATGGTGCTGTAATAGTCACAAACATATAAGTATGTGGTATCACGTAACATTCCGCCAGTGTGGATAGTATTTGCTTCATGATACATTACCCATGTTAAAATGGACCATTTACCAATTGCGGAAAAGGTTGATATCATGTTGATGTATGGCTATTGTATTGTGATCAAAATGACCAACGGGTGTGTGCTATGTATGCTGCTCAGTATCCTGGATGACATCATCCAAGTATCCAGACCGTTCGCTGGATAGTTACATTATTTAAGGAAATAGGAAGTGTTCAGCCACATGTGAAATGTCAACCACGACCTGCAACAAATGATGATGCCCAAGTAGGTGTTTTAGCTGCTGTTGTGGCTAATCCGCACATCAGTAGCAGACAAATTGTGCGAGAATCGGGAATCTCAAAAACGTTGGTGTTGAGAATGCTACATCAACATCGATGGCACCTGTACCATATTTCTATGCACCAGAAATTGCATGGCAACGACTTTGAATATTGTGTACAGTTCTGCCACTGGGCACAAGACAAATTACGGGACGATGACAGATATTTTTCACGTGTTCTATTTAGCGACGAAGTGTCATTCACCAACAGCAGTAATGTAAACTGGCATAATATGCACTATTTGGCAACAGAAAATCCACGATGGCTGCAACAAGTGGAACATCAGCGACCTTGGCGGGTTAATGTATGGTGTGGCATTATGGGAGAAAGGATAATTGGCCCCCATTTTGTTGATGGCAATCTAAATGGTGCAATGTATGCTGATTTCCTATGTAATGTTCTACTGGTGTTACTACAAGATGTTTCACTGCATGACAGAATGGCGATGTACTTCCAACATGCTGGATGTCTAACACATAGCTCACAGGCAATTGAAGCGATATTGAATAGCATATTTCATGACAGGTGGATTGATCATTGAAGCACCATACCATGGCCCACACGTTTACTGAATCTGATATCCCTGGATTTCTTTCTGTGGGGAAAGTTGAAGGATATTTGCTATCGTGATCCACCGACAATGACCGAGAACATGCGTCAGCACATTGTCAATGCATGTGCAAGTTCACAAAGGTACATGTATCACATTGGAACAACCAAAATAAAATGTTCAAATGTACCTATGTTCAGTATTTTAATTTAAAAAACCTACCTGTTACCAACTGTTCGTCTAAAATTATGAGCTATATGTTTGTAACTATTACAGTGCCATCTATCACAAAGTGAAAAAAGTGTTCCAACTAAAACATTCATATTTCTTTACATACTACACGAATATGTAATAAAAACTGGGGGTTCCTATTTTAAAAAACGCAGTTGACTTCTGTTTGACCTATGGCAGTGCTATCTAGTGGGCCAACCGTAGCGGCATCTGGTTTTCCCCTTCAAGCTAGACAAGTTTTGTTCTTTGTAGTTTTTTCATTTGACGCTTATTTCATGAGATATTTGGCCCAGTCACTATCAATGGACCACCCTGTGTAAGTCATCTGGACCATTAGTGAGGTATGAATATTAATCTATGAATATTAATTGTATGTTATTTGATTTTTCTGCATGTTTCTCTAAGATATGTCGTAATGTGAAAATATGGTCTACGCTTGATCTACCAGCTGTGAAGCCATATTGCTCTTACTGAGTTTTAAAATTTATGTTCAGCTTATTTTTAATTATTTTCTCAAAAATTCTCATTAATGAGTTTCTAACACAATTTCCTCAATAGTTGGAGCAGCTTTTGCAATCCCTTTTCTTAAATATAGTATTAATATAATCCATGTTCATTCCCTTGGGTACTGAATCTCCATGTATCATTTTATTGGATAACCATGTTATTAGTTTCACAATTCTGTCACCACCAACTTTTAAGAGCTCCGGATTGATGCGGCCTGGTCCAGGTGATTTACCATTTTTTTCTGTTCTTAATACCTTACTCACCTCATTTTCTAAAACTTGGATTAGTGATTCTCTTTTTCCATGCTTTATTTATCATAATGGAGACTCCTGCTATGGCTCTTACCACCTTGGACACCCCACTTCAGGTATGTTCATAATTACCGTGTTCTTCTTCTTTGCATTTCCACTAGGTCTCAGAGAGTACAACATCCATTTCGAAACTGCCAAATTCTGTCAGTAATATTGTGGTGTCACCGCCAGACACCACACTTGCTAGGTGGTAGCTTAAATCGGCCGCGGTCCATTTAGTACATGTCAGACCCGCGTGTCGCCACTGTGTAATCGCAGACCTAGCGCCACCACCAAGGCAGGTCTCGTGATACGAGAGAGCACTCGCCCTAGTTGTACGAGAACCTAGCTACCGACCAGATGTACGAAGCCTTTCTCTCTCATTAGCCGAGAGACAGAATAGCCATCAGCTAAGTTAATGGCTACGAACTAGCAAGGCGCCATTAGCCATACAGTGATTGTACTTAAAGTCTTCTGTGTATCGTCCAGATCGATGTACCACAAGGAATGAGTAAAGTTAAGTATTAAACCTGCTCCGTACTTTTCTTCCTAACATTAATTACGTATCCTGTTCCAGTACTTCACGCCCGTCTGCGTTAGTCTAGCTTGCCTTTTCAGCCATCTCAACTTCACGGTGTCGGCCCAGATACCGACACAACAAATATATTCAATTTTGTGGAGATATCATGCACATTCAGCATCCAAATGTCATTTTCCTTTTTTCTTTGCCAGTTTGTCATCCAAGATTCCAGTTTTACTGAGGCATATTATTAGGTTTTTTAGCATGTTAATTTTTTCACTGAGTGAGGAGCTGGCCCACTGCACAACTCCCAGCCTGGGGGACCAGGTAATTTATTCTCAAGGTTTTCTTCCTTTAGACTTTGATAAGCCATTATCATGCTACAAGACAGCAGCTGAAAGTTTTGTTCCACCACGGGTATTTTATTTCCACGATACCCACCATATCTGGTGAGCATTCCCCTATCTGTCACCTGGGGAGGCACCCAATGGGAGACTAGCAATTACACACAAGATAAACAGAATTGAATACATCCATTAACTTTCCTATTAATGTTGGGTCAGAAATGTCCCCAAACAGGGTACAAGTATTAAATGTAAGAAGGTGTTTGAGAGAGAGCAAGAATAACTTTGCAAAGATTAGCAGAAGTTTCTGAAGATGATTGATGCTGCCTTGCCTAATTACAGAAGTGGGTGAACATTTGTCTACAGCTATGTGGACATCACATGCTTGTCTACAGGCATACAGATAACATGCACTTGCATTCATTGTTGATAGGCTGTGAATCTACAGTGTTGGCATATATGGTGTTCTTCCACTGCCACCAGAGTTGGGTAAAATTTATTTGAATGATGGAAAATGGAAATGAGCATTTGGCGCCATTGGCCGGGAGGCCCCTTAGGGGGCAGGTCTGGCCACCTTGGTGGCATTTGACGCCACATTGGGCGACCTGTGTGCCGGATGGGGATGGAATGATGATGAAGACAATACAACACCCAGTCCCTGAGCGGAGAAAATCTCGGACCCAGCCGGGAATCGAACCCAGGCCCCTTAGGACGGCAGTCCGTCACACTGACAATTTTTTTTTTTTTTTTAAATTGTTCTCATTTTGTTCTAGTATGTTCGGTGCTGATGTCTGATGACACCTGTCAAGGTCATTGTTGAGCCGTTGACTCAGTTTTTTTATTACAGAGGGCAGCTAACCCTCTGATCGAACATGCTGAGCTACCGTGCCGGCATGAATCGAGCTGTAGTTTGTAGTTTCAGTGTGAATGCCACATGGGATCAAAGCATGGACCCCATGGGGGTTTTCCCGGGTTCGATTCCTGGCGGGGTCAGGGATTTTCTCTGCCTCGTGATGGCTGGGTGTTGTTTGATGTCCTTAGGTTAGTTAGGTTTAAGTAGTTCTAAGTTCTAGGGGACTGATGACCATAGATGTTAAGTCCCATAGTGCTCAGAGCCATTTGAACCATGGGGGTTCCCAGCATGCTCCACATGTCCTAGGCTAGTGCAGAGAAATATGAAAATTCCAGCGCCAGCCAGGGACAGAACCTCGGCCCGGGGGGCGAATAGCCCCAGCCGAGGCGCTGGAACACCCAGACCCTCTGACCACTAGATCACCGAGGACTCCCAAACGCTACTCATTACACTTTTTTTTTCCTGCATTGTTCATTGTTTTTGGTCGTAGCGGATGTCACGTGACCTCCCTTGAAGGTCATTGTTGATCACTTCACTCAATTCTTTTATTACAGAGACCAACCTGCTCTTTGACCAAACATGCTGAGCTATCGTGCTGGCGTGATTCAGATATCGAGGCAGATATTTGAATGATGAATAATGGATACAGATAAAATTATTATTCATTATTCATGAATAGCAAATAAAAATTTTTTTCTAAACATTATTCATTTACACAAATGAAAATGTTTATTCATCATCTGCAAACAAAAGGAATTACAAATGAGAGGTACATTTGAAATCCGTTTACATTTATTGCTTCAGCTATTCATCATTTATTAAACAAATATACATTTTGTTGTTCTTAAATTAGTTGTCAGAACTGTTATTATATTCAAACACCTCATCAGAAAGTTTGTTTGCTGTTTGAAGATTTACCATCTTCAAATAGGATACTTGTGTGTTATGTCTCCTAAAATTTTCTTTATTTCAGTATAATGACATAAGACTTCCAAATTGTTTAGCAAAAACTGAGAAATCAATTCTGCTGTAGATATTGGCAGATAACTTCATTGTGATTCCATGTTAGCTCCACCTCCTGTAGCACATTCAAAATTAATTTACTTTCTACATTTTCTTTGATATATTTTTGGCTATTATATGTCTTTAGTTTTTTGTAAGCCTCCTGTGGCCTCAGAGAGCAATACAGGTGAACTATTTGTTTGTAAATGCTATAGTTATGGTTGGTGTAGAAAGATGAAAAAAGTTTTCCAACATCTGCTGACACTTTTTTGAAAGCAAAGTTGCCAGTGAGCTGCAGTATGAACTCTATTTTGTATTTAAAAAAAATGTTGTCTCTTCCAAAAGTTTTCAGTCCCAAAACTTTGTGTAGACACATATTGGACTGAAGAACTATTGCATCTTCTAATGGGAAGTTTACTCAGAGTTCATCCTAAAAAACTTTCAGGTGACTTTGAACATGCAAAAGCATTCCACAAACATTTTAGAAGACTTTAGATTTAGTCTGTTGATGTTAGTCATTAGCAACCACTGAGTTCTTAACTTCATTCACTCATTCTGTAACACTACAAATAAAAATGGTTTTGCATAATTATATCAATGAGACACCCATTTGCAATAGTATTAGCAAATTTGGTACAAATGAGGAAGGTGTTACAGATTTAAGAGTTTATGTTCATTGTATCCCCATATTTGGCTACTTAATGTTCTGCATGTTAGCATGAGCAGGGGGAAGTAAATGCAAATGCATAGTCAGTTGAACTGGTCTGCATCGGTAGTGTAACTGCTAAAATAGGCCATCCACCAAAGCTGGCAACACACAAGTGGACTTCTGTGCCAGACCAGAACAGTGGGCCAGTTCTGTGGATATTTTTGACAGATCTGGCCCGCCCATCTCAGGCGTCACCAATGTGTAGGTCTGGCTCATCAGGTCTTGTATCTCAGACCTGCCTGGAGGCTGGGTCTATTAGTTGGCTAGATATGAGGGGTTTTCTGTGATGAGTCAGGACTTTGGGCCAGGTCTGCAGATATTTTTGATGAATCTGTCCTGCTGATCTCAGGCCCATCTTTTCCCACTAACATGCAGTCCCTGTCTGTTGGATCTAGTCCCTTGGGTCTACTAGCAGACCACAGAAGAAGAGATTTCTGCAATTGGGAACAACTGTGGGCCAGGACCATGGACATTTTTGGTGCTTCTGGACTGCCAGTATCAAGCCCATCATTTTCTACTGATGGGCAGGCACCACCTATTGGATCTAGACTCTCAAATCCATCCGGAGGCAGGGTTTGTTCATGTGTGGAATAAATCAGTGGATTTTCATGATTTATCTGCAGACCCAGGACTGGGGGGCCAGAAGCTACCGGCAATGGATTTCAGAAGTTGTGACTGTTTCTAGCTGAAAGTATGTTGTACAGTGCAATACTCTTAGGGTTTATTGTAGTATATTTTTGGATTTTGAAACTCATTTATAATTTCCACAGGAAGTTAGTATGGCTGATAGTAGGATGAAAACTGTGTTAGTTGCTGGCAATATATATGCTCTCCACTCATATATTTCTTGAAAGAAAAGTTCCCCAAATTGGATAAGAAAATCGGTTGCCAAAAGGCAACATTCCAGACATATGGAACTGGTTCAGAATCATGGGCATTCCTCTGAAAATTGTGGGTGTTTGATATGTTAAGGTGATGGCACTCTTGATTCTTTGTAAAGTATCAGTGCAATAATTTCTAATGCCTGTAAAATAATGAACATAACAAAAAACACAGTTATGATTAGCACAATAATGAACACACTATAAGTAAATTGTTAATGACATTCACCACACTGTTTCTGTATGCCACTCATTGCCCCCTCCACTCCCTCCCCCTTTTCTACCTCTTTAAAAAAAGCTGGACATTTCTGAGCTCTTTTCTGAAATTATTGGAGGTATTTTAAATTCGTCTTTACAACTACAAAAAAATGCATATCTTTGTCACCAAACCATCAGTGGCCTGCAATGAAACATATTTACAAGTTGGCTTGCTTTCTAGATCTAAAAGCAGTTTGTTACAAAAGCTGTTGATTTTACTTATGATATTTTATGTTTGACTTCCACCAGTACCTCATCACCCGCTTTCCAAACTTCACAAGATCTGTTGTGTAAAATTTGCAGGACTAGCACTCCTGGAAGAAGAGATACGTGGGGATATGGCCAACTGCAGTGTAGTGGAAGTTTCTAAAACATCCTCCATGCTGAGGCTAAGCCATGTCTCCACAGTATCCTTTCTTGCAGGAGTTCTAGTCCTGCAAGTTTCATAACAGTCATTCATTATGAATTGCAGTGACTACCTGGTGGAAGGCTCCCACCAATTGTCTCACTTCCCCACCTATAAACTCTACCAGAGTGATTTCCTCCCAGAAGTCCAACATAACTGCTAGTCCCTGCTTAAAGCCTTGATCTCTTCCCAAAAATTCATTCAGTGGGAGCACCAACAACACCTCCAACCTTCTACCTGAAATCTAGACTCCCACATCAAAGATGCCAACCCCTTCCTTCACCAATTCTCTACTGTCCCCAACCCTTTACCTCCAGGATCCCTACTCAGCACTGTTAACATCCCTTCCCTATATGCTAACATCCCTCATGCCCATGCTATTGCCACTTTTGAATGCTACATCTCCCAATGACCTTCACACTCTAGACACACAGCCTCATTCCTCATATACCTTACTAACTATAGCCCAACACACAACTGTTTCTCCCTTGAAGGGAAATTATTCAAACAACTCAGCAACACAGCTGTGGGGCCACACAGGATTAGCCAAGCGGTCTAAGGCGCTGCAGTCATGGACTGTGCGGCTGGTCCCGGCAGAGGTTCGAGTCCTCCCTCGGCATGGGTGTGTGTGTTTGTCCTTAGGATAATTTAGGTTAACTAGTGTGTAAGCTTAGGGACTGATGACCTTAGCAGTTAAGTCCCATAAGACATTTGAGCAGCTGTGGGCACCCACATGGCAGCCTTCTGTGTCAACTTGTTTATGGGCCATCTACAGGAAACCTTCTTGCCTCCTGTAACCCCAAAACACCTGGTCCAGCACTAGTTCATTGATGATATTGTAATGATCTGGACTTAGGGCCAGTACACACTATTCTCATTCCATCACAACCTCTAATCCTTTTCTCCCATACATTTTACTTGGTCCTCCTCAACCCAGCGTATGACCTCCCTGGATGTTGACCTCCTTCTCTCTGATGGTTCCATCCACACCTCTGTCCACATTAAACCCACCAACCACCAATAACATCTGCATTTTGATTGCTGCCATCCCTTCCACATCAAAAAATCCCTCCAATACAGACTGGCCACTAAGGTACAGTGTATCTCCAGTGTGAGGGGCTCCATTGTACATTATATTGATGGTCTTACCAAAGCCTTCACAGACAGGCACTATATCACAGGCCTAGTGCACAAACAGATTTCCTGTGCCATATCCCCACACATCCCAAATCCTCCTACCACCCCGAACAACTAGTTACAAAGGAGCACCCCCTTCATCACCCAGTACCATCCCAGACTGGAACAACTGAACCACATCCTTAGTCAGGGCTTTGATGATCTATTACCATGCCTTGAAATGAGGTATCCAAAATCCCTCCTAAAGTGGTGTCACATCACCCACTCTTTCTCCACAACATGCTAGTCCATCCCTATGCTACTGCCAATCCCAACTCCTTGTAGCAGGGATCATATCCCTATGGAAGACCAGGTGCAAGACCTGCCCAATACACTACCTGATACTTGCTATTCCAGTCCTATCAGAGGCTGAACGACTTGCAAAAGCTTTCATGTCATACACCAGATATGCTGCAATTATTGCTCACTTTTTATAGATTGGTATGACTACCAACCAGCTGTCCACCAGGATGAATAGCCACTGCCAAGCTATGGCCAAGTGCAAAGTGGTCCACCCTTCAGCACAATATGGAGCTGAACACGTGTTTGATTTGAATGGCTGTTTCACTACCTGGGCCATCTGAACCCTCCACCTACCACCCGCTTTTCTGAATTATGCAGGTGGGAGTTGTCCCTACAACATATTCTCCAATCCTAAAAGCATTCTCGTCTAAATCTTTGGTAAATTACTGTTCCCACACCTTTGATCTAACTGTTTCCACCCTCTATGTCCTGTCACCTCCACACAGTTTAGCTTGCCTCACTGTTATGTTCCTCTTCTCCTACCCTACCCTGCTATACCTCCCCTTTCTCTGTCCAACTTCATATTGTTTCTCCCATTCCACAGATTTAAGTTGCATTCTGGCTGGAGACAGTGGTCATGTATGTGTCAGGTGTACTTGGTTATGTCAATGTGTATGCTGTTTTTCCATTCTGAAGAAGGCTTTGGTCAAAAGCTTATACATAATAGTCTTTTCATTGTGCTTGACTGGAACTCAATGTGTCACCTTTACAGTGAGTAGCAATCAATATTCACAATATTGTTGATATTCCAATGTGGACTGTCCATTGCTTGTTACAAATTTAGATGAAGTCACAGAGAGTGGTTTCATTATGTAACACATTAATTTTGCTAAATATGTAAGTACTCAATGGTATACACAAATTGTGTATGAACATAGTGAAGCAAAGACATAAATACATTAATTAGTATTGGTAAGAGGTTTTGATAGAATTATTCAACAAATTTTAAATTGTGTTCATATTGCAGTATACACAATATGAGTCTTCATAATCTACATTCAGGAAGTTGAAATAAACCTTTGAATAGTATAGTTTTGTATAAATTTTCAAGGATTAGTTACTGTATTTCTCATTTTACAATACTCTAATGTGCAATTTCTTTTCTTATAAATGTCTCATAGACATCCTGTCTCTTCAGTTAGCCTTGCAACCATGTCCTCCATTCATGAACAGAAAGTGTCACCATTGAGTGTCCCATTTCTCACAGATTCCATCAAGAATCTTGTGGAATAAACTATTAGCAAGTCCCTGAAATGATGCATGGTCCTTATTAGAAACATGTCTAATCAGAGCACAAATAAAAATTGAAAGAAATATCTGTCTAACAGTCAATGTGCAGTAGAATATGTGCTGTCACCTATTTGTAAAAGCCATGTGACTCGGCGGGCATCGCTGTTCCCCTGTGTGATGCCAACGCCTCTCTTGCCCACTCTGGTTACCCAAGGCAAGGCTGACAACAGAGAGTCGCTGCACATCCTAACCTCTCCAAACAAGTGCATGCCGTGCTCACATAATAAGCATGTGACTTCCGTGCTGCCTTTTCCCACTCACACGAATGGTTATGTCTCGTTGCACCCCACTCGTCCAAAAACTTCACATCAGGACGTTGCTCAGTCTTGAGTGTTGTTCTCAGTTTCTTCCGTCACTGACGGAACGACACACAAGATAGTTACCACTGCCACCCCTCATATTAGACACAAGGTTAGACGCCTCAACCCCATTGTGTTGCGCGTGGCCCAGCAGCAAATTAACAAACTTTTGGAGGCAGGTATCCTGCAGCCGTCAGACAGCAACTGGTCTTCACCAATTCACCTTGTCACCAAACACGACTGTTATTTCTGAATGTGCAGCAACTACAGAGGCTTCAATGCTCGTACCGTCATGAACAATTACCCAGTGCCGAACATAAATGATTTCACTCATATGTTATCGGGTGCCGCAATCTTCAGTGTTATTGACTGTAAACATGCCTATCACCAGTTCCCGTAGCAACGGAAGACATTCCAAAGACAGCTATTATCATGCCGCTTGGTTTGTTCCAATTGTGGTATCGATAGGTCATATCGACCACGATCAACATCACCTTTGGACTCTTATTGCTCTGCTGAGCCTCCATGTTAGTTTTTAGTTCTGTTGTCTTTCACACGAATATGTCAATCAAAATACTGTTGAACTTTTACAACCTCATTATGGGGTCTTGGAATTTCTGTTTGAGGAATGCAAAGTAGATGTCCTGGGCAGTTTTAACATAAAAAGATTTTTCATTAAAACTGGAGTTATCCTGCAGGTCAGTCAGTTACATCTGCACTTGCATAGGGGTGCTTTCAACTGAAACAGTAAATGGTCTTGCAAACAGCTCAAAAACAGATCTAAGACTGACAGTGTTCTCAAAACTTTATAAAACTATCCTTGTAATTCTTTCAAGGCCACAATGAATTCTTGAAACCTTATGTTTTCTTTAACACCAGTGAGCTTAGGGAACTGGACTGTCTTTGTCACAACATGTTCCTTCTACAACATGATTTTCTTTTTAAATGGATCCCCATCAAATTGGAGAGAAGTTATCTTCCAATGTGAACTGTGGGAGTGTGCAGCCAAGAGCACTTAAAATACAATACAAGGTCTACAATTCATTCTGGATGTTCTAATTTTCGTTCTTGCACTGCTTTTTCCTTCATAATAGCGAGCTTCATATTGAAAGAACATTTCAGGCATACCCCATGACTCAGCCAACATTCTTTGCAGTAATATATTAAGTCTCCATGCTCTTTGTTCAATCCTATTGAAACCTGTTTCAACTTATAATGAAATAATTTGTGCAACATCAGAAGTTTTCCTCTTCATACTACCTATTTCTTCAAGTGCTCCATGCCTGCAAATTTAGCACAAAGTGCTTCTTGATGTACAGAACAATGATATCGCTTCTGTCAATTGTAATTTTTTGCTTTTTCATCGTCAGCTAAATCTCTAAATTCTTTCTCCACAGTATTGTGATGTTGTTTCATAGCAAATACGCAGTACATGTTGCTTATACAAATTCAAAATTCTCATCCCTCTCTTCAGTCATTCCCATTCATTTTAAAGGATTGCGATGACAGATTGCTGAACAGCCTCTTTTTTTGCAAACAGCCATCGGACCTGTGAACGTCCTTCATACCACAAACAAATAGTGAAGGGTAAACAGCACTGACACCATGCTTCAGCCAAACTCAGAGAGTTGTGCTGATCAAAATATGCTGCACTGCAATGCTAAACAAAATGTCACACTGTTCCGAGTACTTCCGAGAAGGCAGAGCAAAGCTGAGTGACAGGCTGGGCCTTGGCCCGCAAACGCCTCGCATACACTATACACGTGAAGTTTGGTCGACACCATAGCTGACCCTATTGTACATGCTTTAAAGAATCTCAGTACGCTATTGTCACCATTAATTAAACCATAAATCTCTTTATAAATTTAATTGACAAGATAGTGTGGAAGCTTATTTGCAAATGTGGCTGATAATGCTAGCTGTAATGAGTGGTATATACACTTTACTAAAATTAAATTTGGCACATATTGTGTCAACTTCTGATATACTCCATTCACAATACCTACATTTACACTACCATTCTGTACTCCAAGTGCTTGTAGATTAAACAGTTTAAGATTGTATTTAGTTAGACCGTTCGTAATGCAAAATACATAAAAAATAACATGCCTTTTTCAATACCAGAAAGTTAAAAAAAAAAATAACAAAAAAATCATCCCATAGTTCTTACTGTAGTACAAATATTTGCTTATGCCAATGTCTATTGACTCATCAATAAGCAAACTGAAGTGCCTATAACCTATATCTTTGTGAGATCCTGAGTGAAATGACTTCCAAATAATAGCACTACATTTAGTGTGGTGCATATGAATCTGTTTGGCTGTGTTACTGTTTGGGAATTTGGAACAGCAAATTTTATCACGATGATCAATTGCTGTTACAGGAGTATGTGTGCACATGAACAGTGCAAGAATACCCTCAGCATGGCTTGTTTTCTCATTATTAATAATGGGCTGGTATTCTTGTTTCCTTTGTGAGCTACTGAGAATGGTATCATAGCACCACAACGCTTTTTTGTTTTAGCATGGTTCTGAGGAGCACATCTTTTTGCTACAGGCTCACAGCAGTAACCATTTGTTGTGTCATTCATAACTTCATCAAGCTAATCTTTAACTTGTGCCTCTCTAAGCTATGACCTTTCATTTTATTGGTTTTAACAGCCAGAGAGAAAATATATAGATACTCAAAAAGCCAAACCTTCCAGGAAGTGCAAAAGCATAAAAATTTAGAAGTGAGCTTTATGCATCTCATTATGAAATAGTTTCTGAATGCACTTTTACACTGAATGCGTATATAACAATTTGAGATTTTATTTCTACAATATGCATATAATAAATCATCCCATTTTTTAAACCTTGATATTTTGATGCAAGAATGTATTTAAGTAAAATACTTCATTTCACTTTCTTTGGCGCACAGCTTTCTTTTTCTCACAATAAAAATGTGAATAATGTTTTTGATAGGTACTTACAGGACAAGCTTCACAATAGTTGTTGTTGTGGTTGTGGTCTTCAGTCCAGAGACTGGTTTGATGCAGCTCTACATGCTACTCTATCCTGTGCAAGATTCTTCATCTCACAGTACCTACTGCAACCTACAACCTTCTGAATCTGTTTTGTGTATTCATCTCTTGGTCTCCCTCTGCGATTTTTACCCTCCACGCTGCCCTCCAATACTAAATTGGTGATCCCTTGATGCCTCAGAATATGCCCTATCAACCAATCCCTTCTTCTAGTCAAGTTGTGCCACAAATTTCTCTTCTCTCCAATTTTATTCTATACCTCCTCATTAGTTATGTGATCTACTCATCTAATCTTCAGCATTCTTCTGTAGCACCACATTTCAAAGGCTTCTATTCTCTCTTGTCCAAACTATTTATCATCCATGTTTCACTTCCATACATGGCTACACTCCATACAAATACTTTCAGAAATGTCTTCCTGACACTTAAATCTATACTCGATGTTAACAAATTTCTCTTCTTCAGAAACACTTTCCTTGCCATTTCCAGTCTACATCTTATATCCTCTCTACTTCGACAATCATCAGTTATTTTGCTCCCCAAATAGCAAAACTCCTTTACTACTTTAAGTGTCTCATTTCCTAATCTAATTCCCTCAGCATCACCCGACTTAATTAGACTACATTCCATTATCCTCGTTTTGCTTTTGTTGATGTTCATCTTATATCCTCCTTTCAAGACACTGTCCATTCCATTCAACTGCTCTTCCAAGTCCTTTGCTGTCTCTGACAGAATTACAATGTCATCGGCGAATCTCAAAGTTTTTATTTCTTCTCCATGAATTTTTTACCTACTCCAAATTTTTCTTTTGTTTCCTTTACTGCTTGCTCAATATACAGATTGAACAACATCGGGGAGAGGCTACAACCCTGTCTTACTCTCTTCCCAACCACTGCTTCCCTTTCATGTCCCTCAACTCTTATAACTGCCATCTGGTTTCTGTACAAATCGGAAATGGCCTTTCGCTCCCTGTATTTTACCCCTGCCACCTTTAGAATTTGAAAGAGAGTATTCCAGTCAACATTGTCAAAAGCTTTCTCTAAGTCTACAAATGCTAGAAATGTAGGTTTGCCTTTCCTTAATCTTTCTTCTAAGATAAGTCGTAGGGTCAGTATTGCCTCACGTGTTCCAACATTTCTACGGAGTCCAAACTGATCTTCCCTGAGGTCGGCTTCTACCAGTTTTTCCATTCATCTGTAAAGAATTCGTGTTAGTATTTCGGAGTAGTGGTTTATTAAACTAATAGTTCCGTAATTTTCACATTGGTCGACACCTGCTTTCTTAGGGATTGGAATTATTATATTCTTCCTGAAGTCTGATGGTATTTCGCCTGTCTCATACATCTTGCTCACCACTCGACTTAGGTCTTTCAGTGCTCTATCAAACTCTTCACGCAGTATCGTATGTCCCATTTCAGCTTCATCTACATTCTCTTCCATTTGTATAATATTGTCCTCAAGAACATTGCCCTTGTATAGACCCTCTATATACTCCTTCCACCTTTCTGCTTTCCCTTCCTTGCTTAGAACTGGGTTTCCATCTGAGCTCCTGATATTCATGCAAGTGGTTCTCTTTTCTCCAAAGGTCTCTTTCATTTTCCTGTAGGCACAATCTATCTTACCTCTAGTGAGATAAGCCTCTACATCCTTACATTTGTCCTCTGGCCATCCCTGCTTAGCCATCTTGCACTTCCTGTCGATCTCATTTTGGAGATGTTTGTATTCCTTTTTGCCTGCTTCATTTACTACATTTTTATATTTTCTCCTTTCATCAATTAAATTCAATATACCTTCTGTTATCCAAGGATTTCTATTAGCGCTCATCTTTTTACCTACTTGATCCTCTGCAGCCTTCACTACTTCATCCCTCAGAGCTACCCATTCTTCTTCTACTGTATCTCTTTCCTCCTTTCTGGTCAATCGTTCCCTTATGCTCTCGCTGAAACTCTGTACAACCTCTGGTTCTTTCAGTTTATCCAGGTCCCATCTCCTCAAATTCCCACCTTTTTGCAGTTTATTCAGTTTTAATCTACTGTTCATAACCAATAGATTGTGGTCAGAGTCCACATATGCCCCTGGAAATGTCTTACAATTTAAAACCTGGTTCCTAAATCTCTGTCTTACCATTATATAATCTATCTGAAACCTTTTAGTATCTCCAGGGTTCTTCCATGTATACAACCTTCTTTCATGATTCTTGAACCAAGTGTTAGATATGATAAAGTTATGCTCTGTGCAAAATTCTACCAGTTGGCTTCCTCTTTCGTTTCTTCCCCCCAATCCATATTCACCTACTACGTTTTCTTCTCTCTCTTTTCGTGCTATCGAATTCCAGGCACCCATGACTATTAAATTTTGTCTCCCTTCACTATATGAATAATTTCTTTTATCTCATCATAAATTTCATCAATCTCTTCGTCATCTGCAGAGCTAGTTGGCATATAAACTTGTACTAGTGTGGTAGGTGTGGGCTTCGTATTTATCTTGGCCACAATAATGCATTCACTATGCTGTTTGTAGTAGCTTACCCGCAATCCTATTTTTTTATTCATTATTAAACCTACTCCTGCATTACCCCTATTTGATTTTGTATTTGTAACCCTGTATTCACCTGACCAAAAGTCTTGTTCCTCCTGCCACCGAACTTCACTAAGTCCCACTATAACTTTAACCTATCCATTTCCATTTTTAAATTTTATAACCTACCTGCCCGATTAAGGGATCTGACATTCCGATCCGTAGAATGCCAGTTTTCTTTCTCCTCATAACAATATCTGCACAGTAATATACTTACAAGCTATGGCACCGAATAGAAGTTTACTGTTGCTCTCCTCATTTAAGTCACTGGCACATTATTTATTGCAACTGTGAAGCATATGACTTCTGATTTATCCACCATAAATCAAAGTTGCTTTGCTTAGAACAGATTATGAAGTCTGAATACTTTTCTGGTATTCGCTGTGATAAAACAGCATTTCCAGTAATGCTCTTAACTGTTTGTATTTTGTAGTCATATTTTTGGTTTTGTGATATGTGTAAGCTGATGAACCCAGAACACGCACCAGCACAGCTTTACTTTGCCTTGTTGTGCTACTTAATTCAGTCTAATAAAATATTTTCATGGGATATTAAAGCGTGTTTTCAACTCTAAAATCAAAGCAAATGATTTCCATGCATCAGTATAGATTTTAATACTTTGTTGTAGTAAAAAAAGCCATAAAATATGTCATATTTTACTGAGAAATGCCACGCCTCTTGATGCCAGCTAAATAACTCATTTGCCAGGCAAATGGTATTAGAAAGGAGTGAGTTCACTATAAAAAGCTGAAATGCCAATGCTGGAACTAACTTGGTAACATGATGAGATACAGTCATGTTCCAGTTCAAAGCAGTATGCTTTGTTACCTCTCAGTGTCAGCTCAGAAAGTGGTCAGTGGAAATATCTTCATGGAAAATTGCGACAACTTGTTGTTAATGTCATTAATTTTACTGGTGATGAGAAGAAGAAAGGTGTGATGGTGCCAATAGAAGAGGTGATGGAAGATTCAAACAAATGTTAACAAGCAAAAGTACCATCAAGTCAATGGTGTGCAAATTACAGAAAGAGCAACATTATGCTGAGTGGAGCAGAATTCAGATATCTGATTCAAAGGAGAATAAGCAAAATACACACAATAAACATTTCATTGAAGTTATAGATAAATGTATTATTAGACAGCAATTTCTGTGATATTATGAACAATACAAAGACATACGATACTCACAGCTTTTATCACACAGAGCTGGACTTCTAGGCTAGTGAAGAAACTCGGAGGAAAAGTTTTCATTCTATGGGATTTGATTTTAAAGGTGCCAGAATGTAGGATAGGGGAACATACCAATAATACACCTGCCATGATATGCAGGTATAATGCTTTTATTAGAACATGACACAATACATTATGTACAACAAGTAACATGCTCTATGGCAAACTGCCTGTCTCAGTCACAGACATTCCACACTTCCATGTGGAACACTAGTCAGTGATCCTATTGTCATGGTGTCTACATCTACATACATACATACATTCAACCTACTACCCCCCCCCCCCCCTTTTCCCACACACAGGCACAGATTGTGGAACACGGGAAGGTGTGTTGTGAAGTCAACCATGTTGAATGGCGAGCACTGCTGGCACTTGTTGATTGCTATTGCCTGAATCCAGAAGATATGCTGTGAGATGTGGTGGGAGGCAATGGAGGTAGTGTGAGGTACTGAGAGCTGAAGGAGACGGCACCTGACATTGGTAGTGGTGAATCGTGTGGGCAGTGGTGGTAGCTTTGGTGAAGCTGTGACAGTGAGAGATGTGGACAGTTAGCCAGCAGAGTGATGGTGAGAGTAAGCTTGCCTGCTGGAGATGGCTGGAAGGACACGTCACCAAAATCTAATTGGTGGCAGGCAGAAGGTATGGGTGTGTTGGGTAGTGATCAGTGTAGACACAAAGTTCAGAACCACATGATTACCTACAAGCAAAAGCTCTGTGTCAGCCAGTTTTACCACAACTTTGTCTGGTCGAAAGTTGTGGATGTTGACTGTAACAGTTGTTGGCTCACCGGTCGTGAGCCTGGTAGGGGAGATTCGTTGTCCTGAAGAGCACTTGTGTCATCCAAGGTAGAGAGGATCCACACAGGTGTCAGCCTTTTAATACTCGCAATGGCCCAATATATGGCAGCTGTGAGGCCAACTGTATGGCATCATTCCGAAGCATAACGTATGCACAGTTTGCAAGCTTCTTGTGAATGGATGGCTTTGAGGCTGTGTGTGTGCAGATGGTGGAGACATTAGTGAATAGCAGTAGTTTTTGACATGTTGTACTAATGTGGGGAGATCTGTTGAGTCAGATGTAGAAGTCAGTTGAACAAATTCTGCTGGTAACATTCTCATTACAGAATATTTCTATGAGCAAGGAATGTAAGTCACCTTTAAACACAGTACAGACATCGAGGAGCACCCATAGAAGGGCAATGGCACATATCTGTCCCATGGTATGATGGCTGGAGATGCCACCAAAGTTACAGAGGGCACTGAAGAGCGAAGATTCAAAGTGATGAACCTGAGCAGTTCTGACAGTATCTGGTCAACTGTCATGGGATATCAATGCCACCATAAAACTCGAGCCATGTCATGATGTATGTGACCGGCACAGCTTCCAATTAGCATGAAACATAATCAGTCAAAGAGATTAGATACCTATGCCCCATTGACTCTGGCAGGGGTCCAATGAGATCCAAGTTTATGTGATGGAAGTCACTCCTAATGGCAGGCCAAACGAAGCAGTCGGTGACAAGCAAGATCATCGGTCAAACTTCCAGATGAGTGAGGTTGTGGAGATGATGAAAGACTGGCCATCCTATGTGGGGAGAGGTGGTTGAAACCTGTGCTGCGATACAGTGCAGAGAATGGTGGCATCCGAACCAGTAATTGATTGACGTTTAATATTGAAACTGGAAGAATTCCTGAAGACACAGAAATTGTTGGGTCTCATTCTTGTTCCTCGGACAGTCATCTGTATTTGTGAATGAGAGAGATCATGTGTATGTGTTAGAGCTAATTGGTGACAATGTTGTCCACTCCATGAAGAAGACAAAAGTCAGTGGAATACTGGGCAACAAGATTGAGATCACAAAAATGTGGTGGATTGATGTACCGCAGCTCTCAGTGGTTTGTGGTCAGTGTAGATGATGACATGATGATACACAATGTGCTTTCAGAAGTAGCACACAACGCTGTATATAGCAAGTGACTCTTGGTCGAATGCAGACCATTTTGTTTGAGAGCCTATAAGTTTCTTGGAGAAGAAATGGAGGTTTGTGCATGTTGCATGCTACCTGTTGCTGGAGGACCACCCCATTGGCTGGATCACTCATGTCCATGGTGATGGTGAGCTAGAAGTAGGAACAGCCATTGTGAGACATTCCTTAAAGTGGTTGAACACTGTTTGCATCTCCACAGTCCAGACAAGTTTCCATTTCCCTTGTGTGTGTGGCCCTGCAAGGTCATTGGTCAGGGGTGCTCAAACCCGACAGTGTGTGTTAGGTGTTGATTATAGAAAGTGAGGATTCTGAGGAACCAGCAGTTGCAGCTGTTGAAAGAGTTCAGTGTGGTCTGGTGTTGATTTGATCTCAGTAGCATTGAGGGTGTGTCCAAGAAATGTTGCTTGTCGCTTCTGCAATTCCGTTTTTCCTCACTGATCATCACCCCTGCATCACAGAAGGCTGTGAGAATGAGTTCAAGGTGTTGTTCATGGCTTTGAGAGTCGGCAGAGAAAATTAAGATATGGTAGAGGTACATGTAACAATAATTGCACTTGAAAAGCATTATGTCAATAAATTGTTGCTGCTTTTGAGCTGTGGTCTTTGGTCCATAGGACATGATAAGGATCTCAAACAGGCCAACGGATGTGATGATAGCAGTCTTGGTGACATTGTCTGTGTGCATGGGGATTTGATAATAGGCCTTATGTCAATCTATCAAACTAAACATGTTATCCCCCAAAGGCGAGAATGTGTGTGTCTTGGATGTTCAGCACGGTGAAGCTATCTTGGTGAAGCCATCTTGAGTAGTGTGAGTCCTGTAAGCACCACAACTGTTTTTCGTAGGGGCCAGCTTCACAGGAGAGGCCCAAGCACTGTCTGAAGGACAAATGATACTCGAGTGCAATAGTTTGTCTACCGCTACCTTAGCTGCATGGAAGAGAGCAGATACAAGATACCATACCTTGTGACAAATAGTGGACCTCAGGTCATATTGATGCAATGTGTCATACTGTTCCTGATAGCACACTGACAGAGCCTAACCTGGAACGTTTCATGCGGGAGATTGGAATGCATTTTCTGAACTGGGCGGGATGACGAGCAAAGCATTGTACTAAGCTGTGGTGTGTGTCATCACAGCAGGTCATGTGGTATGGTTTCATCTGGCCAGGACAAAGGGGTGTGGGCAAATATTGCGGCCATGGTCACATTGTCCAAGGTAGCATGTGAAAGGCATCAGAGCTGCTCACAGACATACAGCAAAAAGCCCTGGGATGGACTGGTGTGTTGCATTGTGGAATAAGGCAGCCTGGTTGGGATTGGTACAGAGATGAAATCTGTGGAAAGCATCAACGATGAAGTAAGTCCAATGGCAGTGTAATTTGCCTGTGAGTGCTATGATGTGTACTAGTGTAGTTAGCTGCATGGAGCTGCAAACCAAGGGCTTCAGAGTGTGGTTTGAACATCTGTGAGGGCTCTGTGCACACATCTGGACCTGTGTCAGTAAGGAAATACATGTTTGTAAATTGATCATGAATATATAGACATTCTTCAGCGGATGTCAACATTATGGAGGAGAGGAAGGAAACCTGATGTTGCGCCATAAGCCATCACGCCTACTGTGACCCACGTTTGTTGTTTGGGAGTGAGTAGGGCTGGCGGAAGTGTGAGCAGTGGTGCTAAACTGCAAGTGATATCAACAGTGGTGTGGCCACAAGGTGGTGGAACCAGCTGACATGGTATTGTCTGCTAACAGTGGGGTGCTGTGTGCATTCTGTGGTACAGCACTTGGTATGGGATCTGTGAGTCTGCTTTGTGTGGAATTGGGTGGTGCCAGGTTTGTTCAGCGTGTGTGCCAGCCAGTAGGGTGGCGGGAGCTGGACCACTCACACTGATACGCTGCCTGTGCTACGTAACCATAAACAATCTGTCTGCTAAGGTGAGTTTCTTGTCCAACAATTTTCACCCCTCATGCGTGCTCACTGCTAGCTGTTGGTGAGTTGGGAATTTGATGGTCTACAGCATCCAGAATGTTAAGTCTGGCGTCAAAGCAGGCTTCACCAGGGAATGTAGTCGGTGACACCAGTGAGAAGGAGACTCCCCCTGGAAAATTGTTCATAGATCACTTGGCACATATGTTGCTCTGGGGTGCGAGCAACCTGTTGTAGCAAGGCTGTCTCACAGCATTGTACTTGTTACAACTGCAAGGGATGAGTATGGTGTCACTAATTAGTTCAGAATATTTGGCAGTATGGCAGATCAGCACAACAAACTTCGAATTGTCCTCCATTATGCCCAAAAAAGAAAAGACACACTCTACTGTTGCAAACTATAATGTCACTTGATTGAGACGGAAAAGCAGATGTTTGGGTTGAGGTGTAGATTGGCACTGTGCTGTAGTCTGATGATGTATGCCAAATAGTAGGGTGTGACCGGTGCCACCAACTGCTATGTGGTTGTAGCACCAAACATGGTGTCGACATTGCACAACTGTTGTGCTTGTGAAGAGATTGCATCAGATGACAACAATCGTGAAGCGGTAAGTGCAGAAGATGTGGTTGTGCAATATCTGTCTAAACGAATACTGAATGCAGAGTACCACTGAATCTTGCCAGAGTAGATTCGAAGCATAAGTTCATTAATAATGGCTTCGTTGGTGCCCATTGCTGTATTATGCTCACCATGTCTTGCGAATCACATATGCACTAGCATCCTAGTCAGTTCTTCACACTGTCTGCTGTTGAAGATAATGAGAACACTGAACGATGATTATGAAAAAGGATCAGTAAGGCCGAGTGCGCCAGCTAACGAAACAGGCTTCATGTCCAATGGCTGCCTTTTTAATATACAATATGGCATCTGTGGACGAAATTTCGCTATGTTCACAGTAGTCAGGGTCACAAATGTATAAAGTTTCCCTCGTATAGGACAAGGGAACGCACCAATACCAGTAATACACTGTATGCGGTACTAGAATATTAAACAACACACTGTGTACACCTTGTAACATGTCCTAAAGTGAGCTACCTGTCCCAGTCACAGATAATTTCACGCTTAGCTAGTGACCATTTTTGTCACAGTGACCCCACAGATTTCTTTACGAAAAACGTAGCATAGCAATTAAAGCATCCAGTAGTTTATTTAGGTGAACCATGGATTCTTACACGCTACACTGGGAATAAACATTGCGAAGTGACCATGTAGGAAGACTATTGACAAACAGGAGTGGCGGGTCAGCATTTCATTGTTGTAAATGCAGAATTTAATTTCGTGTTCTCTTCCTCACTATGCCTGCAACAGGAAAACAACCTGCTACGTACATTGAGATGTGGAGAGAAAAATGAAAACAATACGGAGCGACAAAGAAATTCCAACTCCAGCTTATTCTATAGTCAGATCTATGAATGATGGCTGTTCGCGCAGCTCGAGATATGGACGGGGACTGCACTGTTTGCCGGTTTCAAGCGACGACTGCCGTATGCGCATACATGTGCTCTGACTAGAAAAAAGCGTGTTTACTGCAAATTATGATTCTCACTTGCCTGTGTGGAATTTGTTACTTATCTCTACCATCGACCATGACAACGCGCAAGAAATGGAATAAAAATTCACTAAATAACTCGCTACGGTGCGTTTAATGCTCACGTTGGCACCCACTTTCTCAGCAGAGATCTGAGAACAGTACTGAGCGCATATTGGCCACCTAGAAGGTGGCGTTGATATTGGTTGTCGGAGAATGCGTGACGTAGATGCGAGAACAGGCTTGACCCCAACTATAGTGAAAAAATCTTGCAAGGAAAGGTTCCCTTCCTAGTTCCGCCACACATTTTCGACTAAATTCTATAGAACTGGTCCGGAATCTTGGAAAGAATAAGATCTGTAATTGTAATGGATAGAACATCTCGCTCACTAACCCGAAAAAAATAAAGGCTGGTGCTTCTGCTGTTAACAAATGTGTCACCTATCCGGAAGCAAGCCTTTCGACGTAAACCGTTACGTCAGCGATTCGCGCGTCAGTTTTGCTCCTTTTATATTCAAGTAGCTTTTCTGTTGGTTTCCCAAGGCAGAAGGAACCCACTTCCAGATCTTTCCACCAGATAAAAAACTTAAGTGAGTACTGGGAATTGAACCCAGGACCTTGACATTACTAGCCAAAAACTACAGTCGTTACACCACGGCGTCGTCAAGAACTGAAGCGTTGTGATTATACATACAAAAATAATATGGATCAAGACCGTCACAGACATAAAAATGATGTGTGATAAGTATTGGAGAAGAAATACTTTGACGAGCAAGGGAACTAAAAATATAACAAAATCACTCGGAATAGATTCAAGCAAAGCATCGGCAATATCATTCGCGACGAATCAATATTCACAGCTATGAAAACTACATAACCAGATAAGATAGGTTAGCTGTGGTTTTGACGGATACTGCCAGTGAAGACTCGTTAGCAGCTAAATTAAGGTATACTGTTACGTACTGTTTCTGTTGTCTGAAATGGGCACCTCTTTCTGTGGCGCATACAGACATGTAGCGTGTGGCAATACTCCAACTTCTCAGATCACTGAAGTGTAGGCTGTAATTATTAGAGATCTGAAATGCAGCGAATACCAGTCCGATCTCAGGGGTAGCATACGTTAGAAATCAAGTCGGCGCTTTTACATTAAGTGCTGTACTGGCCGTACAAATCTATATTCAATTTAGTATGACGAGTAATGGTAACACAGTAGTTGCTTCCTACTCGTCGACAGTGTTAAGGCCCCAGTAAACGATCAAACAATTTGTCAAATTTGGTCATGCTTGCCAAATATTTGACCGAATATGGTGGTGTTTGACTTGTGTGTCAATCATAGATCTTATGACGCGGTTGATAGGAACTCCGATTGACGAAAAGTTTGACTAGATAGCGGGCGTTGTCTGTGTCTTTGTTTCACCGTATATGTTTAGCGGAAATTTGATTTATTAGAATTTATGTCGTATCGTGAGTTTCCGCAACCGTGGAAACTACGAACAAGTGTAAGTACAAAATGGCACTGACAGTGACCAAAATTTGTAGAGGTATCGCAGCTTTTCCAGCCATGTATCACGCAAGAAGAGGTTATAGAATAAAATCAGTATTTTACGCAAACAGTAACATACAAGCGGGAGTGGATTGGATAATGTGGGGAGGGGACCAAACAGTAAGGTAATCGGTCATGGGAGTGGAATGAAAATAAATCGAAATTTTACGGTTCTTCCACGGACGATGTGGGCTATATGTTCCCAAGTTGTATTTTAATGAACTCTCAATAGCGACCGAGTTGAAGAGAATAGATTTTCGTATGGTTGTGTCTTCTTTTTTCAATGTGAATGCTCAGTAACGCTAAACAAGTTAATAAGCGTTTCACTGTCCGTCTGCAGAAAGTTGATGTAATCATCAGGTTCTGAGTGTAACATTTCCATTAATAGGTTTTCAGTTGTATATTTCTCTCTTATTTTAAACCATTCGCTGGACCAACGTCGTATTTGCTTCTTTTGAACACTATACCTGAGTCAATGTTGTTGTTGCGATCTTCAGTCCGAGGGCTGGATTGATACAGCTCTCCGTGCTACGACTGTGGTGCTACTAGAAGTGCTTTATCTGCATTTGTAGCCATTCCCCACTAGTGCCCAAACATAGCATACACGAAAATCGCCTGCTTCCAAAGCAAGGTTAAATTGATAAGCATTCTTGCTATATGTACAGGCTTGTTTTGACACATCCGCAGCTAGGTAAGAGCGAACTTGAGAGACAAGTTTGCCCTTCCAGGACGGCCTTAACAAGTTTTAAATGTTGCTTTGTCCATTCAAAGAAAGTTGATGTTATCATTGGGTTCTGAGAGTAATATTTCCTTTGGCAGATTTCCGTGGGTAAATCTCTCATTTTAATCATTCCCTGGACAAGGGTCATGTTTTCTTCTTCAAACACAGTGCCAAAATCAATGCCAGGACTACTTTGTCTGTATTTGTGACCGTTCTCACTACTGTCAAAATACTCATGAACACTAACAGCGTCTGTTTGAGAAGCTAAACTGACAAACATTGATAGAACGTGGCTAGATAAGAGCGATTTTGTCAAACACGTTGGATCATTTACGGGGCCTTTAGGCTAATCGTGACGTAGAACGGAAGTTGTGTGCACGACCTTACCGTTTTAAAGTAGCACTGGCGGGACGAAAATGACCTATTGTAGGAATCAGATGGTCTCCAACGAAGCTGCGTTTTGTAAGACTGTGGAAGATGCGAGACGAAAAGTAAGGATGCAGAGTATAGACCTACAGCTGCAAATGTTATCCAGAGGAGGAAGAGTGGTCTGAAAAGAGAACCATGTTTTACTTCTCACTTCAGATGAAAAACATACATGGACCGTCCAATGCAAACAAAATGGGTGTATTGTTTATTCCACTTCCACCACGAGAAAATGTATGTGGTCTGTTAAATGAGAAAAGGGCATTAGAGAAACGTCACTGTGAAATCCTTGTGAGCAGAAAGCGAACTTTAATGTGTATTGGTTATATGTATAGGTATGGCTTATAAATAATGTCGCCCAGTCACGAGATTATCAATCAAAACTTGTTTCTGTCCATTAGTCAGTTTCACACATTTAATCGTGGACTGCTGAAGGTCTAGTTCCTATTGTTATTTCGATCTAAATATGACTCAAGCTCTGAAAATTACTACAAATTTAAATAAATACCGCTTGTATCTGTTCATAGCTGTGCTGGAGTTACAGTCCCGAGTCACAGCAAAATAAGGTCGGGAAACAAGCAGCTAAATCACAATTTGAAGTGAGACGTCTTGCCTCTTCAAACATGCCCAGGAGACTGACTCCAGTTAGCAGGAGAAGATGGCAGTCCTCTGTTATTGACAGTACCGGCAAGGGCTCCTATAGGATAGTTTGTAGGGGGGCCTAGACCTGTGAGTATGCAGTATTTTTAATATTTTGGAAGATGAATGACAACTTGTAAGTATCGATATAACAAAGTTTCAGTTCTGACTCTTAAAAACCTGCACAATAACGAATTATAAATCATTTCTTGAAAGAAAAACACCCGATTACACTATATGTTTTCCTTTCACTGGGATCTAGCCGTTGGAGGGGGTGGGTTGCAGGAGGGACACGGCTTCCCCATGCCCACAGGTATGGCCACCCTTGAATACTGGGGTTTTCCCTTAATTGCGATGAGCAACTGGTAAGATCATTCACCTGTCTTATGAACAGCTTTCTGTTTTTACGTGCTACTGGTATCATAAAACTTAAAGAGATACCACAAGATGTTCGCTGTTGTGTTGATTAAAATGATATTTTATAATAAATTTTTGGGTGGATAGTTCATCCACAGTTGTAATTAAAGTCAAAGCAATTTTCACACAGTGAGAGCCTTCGTTAATTGCGCCTTGAAAATGTACAGCATACATATGAGAGCATGCCGATAAGTAATGCCTCCAGAGTTTTTATGTGAAAACTCTTAAAGCTTTTAAAATAACACAAATGTTTTTAACAGTCTACATCTTTATTCTTCATGTCTACATATCTATTTCAATACATAGTCACCCTGATGATGAACATATTTCTCCCAATGAGGGATCAATTTGTTGGTACCGTCACTGGAGAATGTTTGACTTTGTTGGTGGAGCCTGACCTGCCCTCTGCTTGCAGTGCTTCATCATTGTCAAAATGAAGTCCTTGTAAGTGTTCTTTAAGTTTTGGAAACAGATTAAAGTCGGATGAGGCCAAGCGTTGAAGGTATGGAGGATGATCGATGACAGTGAAACGAAGGCATTAGATCGTTAAAGATGTCTCATCACACATGTGTGGTCTGGGATTGCCTTACAGAAGGAGAGGGTGCTCAAGATGTGCATGAACTCTTCAAATTCGATACTTGATTACAGAGTGCTGTCTGTGACACACTGACGGTTATGTTGCACATTCCATGTTACATGCTGCAGTTTGGAGCCCTTTGGTGGCAGATAGCTGGAGCAATGTGGTTGTGGCAGACACACGTCTATCTGATAGGCTACTCAGCATCTGGACATGACACCATGAGTGGCATTAGCAGTTGGCACAAAGGCTATCGTTGTGGTACACATTTTTTCAAATGGAGCACAAATTACTAAACATACAAAAGAGCATGGCACACAAATTAGAGAGTTCAGTGAGACAATTATTTTGATATAAATGGACTATGAAAGTGAAGTGCCAGTTTTTAATTAGTTAATGAGTGGAAAAGAACCTGTAACAACTTTTTATTGTAACTGTAACAAGATTTATACTATACTAATACCATTACAGGTTTCTTTTATACTCATTAACTAACTAAGTACTTCACTTCTTGAGTGACCTATATATCAAAGTAATCATATCATTGAACTCTTTAATTTGGTGTGTCATGCCTTCTGCTGTATACATGAAGAAAAAAGTTATAGAACATTAACAACTTCTGTTTTATTTGAAAACCTTTCGGAGTTTTCACATATAAAGTTCAGAGACATTATTGTTCAGCATTCCCTCATACAAGTGGTACATCATCCTTATAGAAAATGAGCTGATCTTTCTGCTGTTGTCATCGGAATTTGTGTAGCTGTGATGGAAATTAAATTACAGGCAAAACTATGGAAAAAACCTAATTAGTTAATCAATAAATGTGTTCATATGTATGATGAAACAGAAACAAAATGTGTGTAGGTACACCATATGGTAGATATAAACTGTGTAAAGATGTATGATGTTATTGCATTTAAAAATGATAGACCTTGCTAATTAAGCAGTGTATATGAAGATTAACATTATGAAAAGAATAAGTTGTTACTCACTGTATACTGGAGATATTGAGTTGCAGATAGGCACAACAAATATACTGTCAGACAAGTAAGCTTTCAGCCAAAAAGGCCTTCATATGAATGAGACAACATACACATGCAAACCCTTGCAAACACAACTCAGATACCCAAGACCACAGTCTCCGGCTGCTGAGGCCAAACTGCCAGCAGCAGCGCATAATGGGAGAAGCAATTTGGGTGGTGGGGCTAAGGAGTATGGGGTGAGGAGGCGGAGGGATAGCAGAGTAGGGGTGGGGGACGATAAAGTGCTGCTTGAGGGAGCATGCAGTAATGAGGTGGAGAGAGGGTAGGGCAGCTTGGCGCAGTTGGGAGGTTACAAGGATGGCGGCGGATAGGGAGAAGGGCAGCAGAGAAGGAAAGAAGTAAAAAGACTGGCTGTGTTGGTGGAATAGAGGGCTGTGCAGTGATGGAGTGAGAACAGGGAAAGCAATAGGTGAGTGTACAACAATGACTAATGAAGGTTGAGGCCAGGAAGGTTGCTGGAACAAATGATGTATTACAGGGATAGTACCCACCTGCACAATTCAGAAAAGCCGGTGTTGGTAGTGAGGGTCCAGATGGCAAAGGCCGTGGAGCAGTGATTAAAATAATGATTGTTGTGTTGGGCAATGTGCTCAGCAATTGGGAGGTCCAACTGTTTCTTGGCCACAGTTTGTCAATGGCCATTCATGTGGGCAGACAGCCTGTTGGTTGTAATGCCAATATAAATCACAGCACAATGGTTGCTGGTTAGCTTGTAAGTCACATGACTGGATTCAAGGTAGCCCTGTTCTTGATGTGATAGGTGATGCTAGTGACCGTACCAGAGTAGTGGTGGTGGGAGGATGTATGGGACAGGTCTTGCATCTAGGTGTGTTACAGGAACATGAGACATGAGGCATGGGATTGGGAGCAGGGAGTGTGTAAGGATGGATGATGATATTGTGTAGGTTTGGTTGGCAGTGGAAAACCACTGTGGGAAGGGTGGGAAGGATAAGGAGTGGGACATTCCTCATTACAGAGCATGATGAGAGGTAATCAAACACATGGCAGAAAATGTGACTGAGTTGCTCCAGTCCTGGGTTGTACTGAGTCACAAGAGGAAATTTCGGGAGGGTAATAATGATCTGTGAAGGCCTCAAAGAGACTCTTGGCATATTTGGAGAGGGGTCACTTGTCACTGCAGACATGGTGGCCACGGGTTGCTAATCTGTGTAGGAGGGGTTTCTTGATATGGAATGCATAGCAGCTGTCAAAGTGGAGGTGTTGCTGATGGTTGGTAGCTTTGATATGGATGGAGGTACCTTTGAGGTGAATCTCCACATCAAGAAAGCTGACTCATTGGGTTGAGGAGGAACAGGTGAAATGAATGGGGGAGAAGGTGTTGAGGCTCTGGAGGAATGTGGATAGGGTTTTCTCTCACTCAATCCAGATCATGAACATGTCATCAATGAATCTGACCAGGCTGGGATTCTATGTGGTTAGAAAGGATTCTTCTGTATGGCCCATAAATAGTTTGGCAGAGTATGGTGCCATGTGGGTGCCCATTGCCATACCCCAGATTTGTTTGTAGGTGATGCCTTCAAAGGAGAAGTAAGTGTGGGTGAGGATACAGTTGGGAATGGTGACCAGGAAGGAGGCTGTAGATTTGAAATTCATCAGGTGTTGGAGAAAGTTGTGTTCAATAGTGGCAAGGCCATAGGCATTAGGAAAGTTGGTGTAAAGGGAGGTGGCATCAGTAGTGATGAGCAAGGCACTGGGTGGTAAAGGAAAGGGACCCTGCAGAGTCAGTGGAGGAAATGGTTGCTATCGTCTGTGTAAGAGGGTAAGTTACAGAAAGCAGAGGTTCTCTCAGTGAGAACACAGTAACTGGCCAACACCTTCTGCCCCATTCACTTCATCTGGTCCACCCCTACCCAACAAGTCATGTTCCTTGATATTGATCTCCACCTCAAAGATGGCTGCATCAGTTTCATCGTCCATGTCAAATCTACCAACCACCAGGAATACATTTACTTTGACAGCTGCCACCCATACCATCCCAAGAAGTCCCTTGCTTACAGCCTAGCCACCTGTAGCTGTTGTATCTGTAGTGACGAGCAGTCCCTCTTGTAACATACCAAGAGTCTCTCTGAGGCCTTCACAAATTGTAATTGCCCTCCCAACCTTGTAGAGAAACCGGTCTTCCATGCCTTATCTCTCCAGTCATCCTCCACCCCTCAAATTCACATTGTCCAGCCACAGAGGAACATTCCCCTTGTGACTCAGTACCACCCAGGACTGGTGCAACTGAATCTCATTCTCCCCCAAGGTTTTGATACCTCTTGTCATGCCCTGAAATGAGAAATGTCCCATCCACTATCTTTCCCACCCCTCCCACAGTGGTTTTCTGCTGCCCACAGAACCTACACAATATCTTTGCACATCCCTACACAATCCCTTTTCCCGACCTCTTGTCTCATGGCTTATGTCTCTGTAACAGACGCAGATGAAAGACCAGTCCCATACATCCTCCCACCACCACCTACTCCATTCCGGTCACAACCATCACCTATCCCATCAAAGGCAGGGCTACCATGTGAAATCAGTCACATGATCTACAAGCTAAGGTGCAACCACTGTGCTGCATTCTATGTGGGCTTAACAGCCAACAAGCTGTCTGTCTTCACGAACACACCCACAGTCTTCTTACTTCTCTCCTTTTCTGCTGTGCTTTCTTCCCTCCACTCCCCTCTCCCTCCATCTGCCCTCAGTTTAACCTCCCTAGCTGCTGTACCTTCTTTCCACCTCATCCCTGCATGCTCCCACAAGCAGCACTTTACTGTCCTTCACCCCACCCTGCCCTCCTCACCCCAGCCTCCTCTTTACCCCCACCACCCAAATTGCTTCTCCTGTCATGTTCTGCCGCTAGCAGTCTGGCCCTGGCAGCTAGAGACCCTGGTCATGTGTATATAAGTTGCATTTGCAAGTGTGTGCATATGTATGTTGTCTAATTTGGATGAAGTCCCTTTTGGCCGAAAGCCTATTGTTTGACGGAATTTTTGTCTTCCCTATCTGTGACTCAGCATTTCTGCTATATGATGAGTAGTAATCCATCCTTTTCATAATACTGTCATCATTCCTTGTTGTATTTTCCAGTGTTTGATTTTGCCTAATGGATTTTATTCCATCCTGTATACCACTACTGTTTTCAGTTTTCTTTTTTTTTCTTTTTTTTTTTTCCATCGGCCCATCCGTCAGGTTCATCTTATTTCCCTATACTTCATCCATTCTGTTCTGCTCCTGATTTTACCTACGTATTTTGGTGTATTTTCTCGAATTTTTTCGCATGTATTTCTATGTTATACACTCCTGGAAATGGAAAAAAGAACACATTGACACCGGTGTGTCAGACCCACCATACTTGCTCCGGACACTGCGAGAGGGCTGTACAAGCAATGATCACATGCACGGCACAGCGGACACACCAGGAACCGCGGTGTTGGCCGTCGAATGGCGCTAGCTGCGCAGCATTTGTGCACCGCCGCCGTCAGTGTCAGCCAGTTTGCCATGGCATACGGAGCTCCATCGCAGTCTTTAACACTGGTAGCATGCCGCGACAGCGTGGACGTGAACCGTATGTGCAGTTGACGGACTTTGAGCGAGGGCGTATAGTGGGCATGCGGGAGGCCGGGTGGACGTACCGCCGAATTGCTCAACACGTGGGGCGTGAGGTCTCCACAGTACATCGATGTTGTCGCCAGTGGTCGGCGGAAGGTGCACGTGCCCGTCGACCTGGGACCGGACCGCAGCGACGCACGGATGCACGCCAAGACCGTAGGATCCTACGCAGTGCCGTAGGGGACCGCACCGCCACTTCCCAGCAAACTAGGGACACTGTTGCTCCTGGGGTATCGGCGAGGACCATTCGCAACCGTCTCCATGAAGCTGGGCTACGGTCCCGCACACCGTTAGGCCGTCTTCCGCTCACGCCCCAACATCGTGCAGCCCACCTCCAGTGGTGTCGCGACAGGCGTGAATGGAGGGACGAATGGAGACGTGTCGTCTTCAGCGATGAGAGTCGCTTCTGCCTTGGTGCCAATGATGGTCGTATGCGTGTTTGGCGCCGTGCAGGTGAGCGCCACAATCAGGACTGCATACGACCGAGGCACACAGGGCCAATACCCGGCATCATGGTGTGGGGAGCGATCTCCTACACTGGCCGTACACCACTGGTGATCGTCGAGGGGACACTGAATAGTGCACGGTACATCCAAACCGTCATCGAACCCATCGTTCTACCATTCCTAGACCGGCAAGGGAACTTGCTGTTCCAACAGGACAATGCACGTCCGCATGTATCCCGTGCCACCCAACGAGCTCTAGAAGGTGTAAGTCAACTACCCTGGCCAGCAAGATCTCCGGATCTGTCCCCCATTGAGCATGTTTGGGACTGGATGAAGCGTCGTCTCACGCGGTCTGCACGTCCAGCACGAACGCTGGTCCAACTGAGGCGCCAGGTGGAAATGGCATGGCAAGCCGTTCCACAGGACTACATCCAGCATCTCTACGATCGTCTCCATGGGAGAATAGCAGCCTGCATTGCTGCGAAAGGTGGATATACACTGTACTAGTGCCGACATTGTGCATGCTCTGTTGCCTGTGTCTATGTGCCTGTGGTTCTGTCAGTGTGATCATGTGATGTATCTGACCCCAGGAATGTGTCAATAAAGTTTCCCCTTCCTGGGACAATGAATTCACGGTGTTCTTATTTCAATTTCCAGGAGTGTATACGTATTTTTTTGCATTTTTATCCTCCACCGTGGATCCTTGCTCCTTCCATCTGCACCAGTACAGAGATGTTTCCTTATCCCCAGCCAAAACCCAGTCCATGTACTGTTCCTGCATTGTTGCTTGGCTCTTGAAATCCCCCAAAATGGCCTTATCACTAAATTACCCCTTTCCAGCTGTAACTCCTCATTTCACAATGACCTCCATCTGTTAAGATTCTGCCAGTCCTTAACCCTCAGCAACATAGTCCTGCAAAAGCATGTCAATCAGGCCCAAACCTCATTACAATACCTCCTCTCCATCCATAAAATTCTGCTGCTATGTAATCCCTAATTCCTGGATCCTCTATCACACATGGAAACTCTTGCTCTCCAGAAACTAGAGCACCATGCACAACACCATGTCAAAAAACTCTCTAACCTGTTCACCTTCTACTCCCACATTGGACTATCACTATCCACCATCTCTACAACAACCTCTAAACCTGCCCACATCCCGCCAAAACTGACAAATCCTGCCTTGCAAACCTACTATAGTTATCCCACCCTCAAAAACTGCCTACATACAGAATCCAGAGTCTAAGCAGACCAAGAACACAGTCATGAACCTTTCCTTCAAAGCCTTAGCCCACAGAAGTATCAGTCCATTCCAAAGGCCTCACATTTTGTCCCACTCCCAAATTCAATCAAGCTGAACTTGTTGAAGACCTTCTCTCTTTCTCCTGATCAGTGCAATGGAAACACCAATGCTACCAAACAGACTCAACCACAGTCCAATGTTGAACCCTGCGCAACTCAGCTCACCCCTCTATCCATACAAGATCCACTCCCGCTGCCCCCAAATTACTCCTGTTGACTTTCCAGAGTTTCTTAACCTCGAACCTGGTCTCACCATCATTCCTCAAATCTCTCAACATGCAGGCTAACCTTACATTCACAGAAAGAACCACAATCCACCACCTAAAAAGGCTTATAAATGTACCTGCTGACAGAGGCTCCAAAACTGTTGTTTTGAACCACAAGGATTACCTCGCAGAAGGACTCTACCAGCTCTCAGATTCATCCACCTACAAATCCTGTCACAGTAATCCCACTTCAGAAATCCAGCAGGAACTCCAGTCTCTTCTCAAATCCTTAGGCCCATCCTAGAACCTCTCCCTAGAGTCCATCTCTCCCCTCACCCCTATCACTCCCTCCACTCCTACTATCTATATGCTTCCTAAGTCCACAAACGCAATCACCCACGATGCCCCATTCACCGAGAAAATTTCTGCTTTCATAGAGCAACAGCTTCGGCCTTTCATCTGCAAAAGATACCAACCATTTCCTCCACTGACTCTGCACAGTTCCTGTTCCTTTATGACTTGGTGCTCTGCTTGTCACTGTTGATGCCACCTTCCTTTGGACTAACATTCCTAAAGACCATGGCTTTGGCACTATCGAACACTACCTTTCCCAATACCTGATAAATTCCAAACCTACCACCTCTTTCCTGGTTACTATGACCAACTGTATCCTCACCCACAAGTACTTCTCCTTTGAAGGCATCACCTACAAACAAATCCAGGTTACGGCAATGCGCACCCATATGGCATCATCCTGTGGCAGCCTGTTCATGGGCCGTCTAGAGGGATCGTTCCCAACTGCCCAGAATCCGTAACCCCTCACCTGGTTCAGATTCATTGATGACATCTTTGCAATCTGGATCGAGGATGAGGACACTCTATCTGCATTCCTCCACAATCTCAACAACCTTCATAAAGAGATATATATATATATATATATCAAAAAACAAAGACGATGTGACTTACCAAACGAAAGCACTGGCAGGTCGAAAGACACACAAACAAACACAAACATACACACAAAATTCAAGCTTTCACAACAAACTGTTGCCTCATCAGGAAAGAGGGAAGGAGAGGGAAAGACGAAAGGATGTGGGTTTTAAGGGAGAGGGTAAGGAGTCATTCCAATCCCGGGAGCGGAAAGACTTACCTTAGGGTGAAAAAAGGACGGGTATACACTCGCACACACACACATATCCATCCACACATATACAGACACAAGCAGACATCATGTCTTTCCCTCTCCTTCCCTCTTTCCTGATGAGGCAACAGTTTGTTGCGAAAGCTTGAATTTTGTGTGTATGTTTGTGTTTGTTTGTGTGTCTTTCGACCTGCCAGCACTTTCATTTGGTAAGTCACATCATCTTTGTTTTTTGATAAATTTTTCCCACGTGGAATGTTTCCCTCTGTTATATATACACTCCTGGAAATGGAAAAAAGAACACATTGACACCGGTGTGTCAGACCGACCCACCATACTTGCTCCGGACACTGCGAGAGGGCTGTACAAGCAATGATCACACGCACGGCACAGCGGACACACCAGGAACCGCGGTGTTGGCTGTCGAATGGCGCTAGCTGCGCAGCATTTGTGCACCGCCGCCGTCAGTGTCAGCCAGTTTGCCGTGGCATACGGAGCTCCATCGCAGTCTTTAACACTGGTAGCATGCCGCGACAGCGTGGACGTGAACCGTATGTGCAGTTGACGGACTTTGAGCGAGGGCGTATAGTGGGCATGCGGGAGGCTGGGTGGATGTACCGCCGAATTGCTCAACACGTGGGGCGTGAGGTCTCCACAGTACATCGATGTTGTCGCCAGTGGTCGGCGGAAGGTGCACGTGCCCGTCGACCTGGGACCGGACCGCAGCGACGCACGGATGCACGCCAAGACCGTAGGATCCTACGCAGTGCCGTAGGGGACCGCACCGCCACTTCCCAGCAAATTAGGGACACTGTTGCTCCTGGGGTATCGGTGAGGACCATTCGCAACCGTCTCCATGAAGCTGGGCTACGGTCCCGCACACCGTTAGGCCGTCTTCCGCTCACGCCCCAACATCGTGCAGCCCGCCTCCAGTGGTGTCGCGACAGGCGTGAATGGAGGGACGAATGGAGATGTGTCGTCTTCAGCGATGAGAGTCGCTTCTGCCTTGGTGCCAATGATGGTCGTATGCGTGTTTGGCGCCGTGCAGGTGAGCGCCACAATCAGGACTGCATACGACCGAGGCACACAGGGCCAACACCCGGCATCATGGTGTGGGGAGCGATCTCCTACACTGGCCGTACACCACTGGTGATCGTCGAGGGGACACTGAATAGTGCACGGTACATCCAAACCGTCATCGAACCCATCGTTCTACCATTCCTAAACCGGCAAGGGAACTTGCTGTTCCAACAGGACAATGCATGTCCGCATGTATCCCGTGCCACCCAACGTGCTCTAGAAGGTGTAAGTCAACTACCCTGGCCAGCAAGATCTCCGGATCTGTCCCCCATTGAGCATGTTTGGGACTGGATGAAGCGTCGTCTCACGCGGTCTGCATGTCCTGGTGGATATGGCATGGCACGCCGTTCCACAGGACTACATCCAGCATCTCTACGATCGTCTCCATGGGAGAATAGCAGCCTGCATTGCTGCGAAAGGTGGATATACACTGTACTAGTGCCGACATTGTGCATGCTCTGTTGCCTGTGTCTATGTGCCTGTGGTTCTGTCAGTGTGATCATGTGATGTATCTGACCCCAGGAATGTGTCAATAAAGTTTCCCCTTCCTGGGACAATGAATTCACGGTGTTCTTATTTCAATTTCCAGGAGTGTATATACATAAACACACGTACATACACAGACACTTACATTCTCACATATATACATTCTCCCTCCTTCCCTCCCCCTTTCTCTCTCTTTCTCTCTTCATAATTCAGAAAAACTGGTGTTTGAGGGAAGAATCGAGATGGCAAGCATTGTGAAGCAGCCATTGGATTCAAGCATGTTGTGCCATTGGATGGTCAACTTTGTTCTTGGCCACAATTTGCCTGTGGCCATTTGTTCTGATGGACAGCTGGCTGGTTGTCATGCTGACACAAAAAGCTGTACAGTGACTGCAGCAGGGATGCTCCTTTCACAGGTGGCTCTGCCTCTGATGGGATAGGAAAAGCCTGTGACCAGACTTTAGTAGAAAGTGTTGGGAGAGTGAACTGTGCACATGTACCTCGGTCTTCCAGAAGGGTATGACCCCTGTGGCACGGGGTTCGGAATGGGAGTGGTATGCGGATGGACCAGAAAATTGTGTAGGTTGGATAGGCAGTGGAATACCACTTTAGGAGGGGTGTGAAAGATCTTGGGTAGGATGTCCCTGTTTGTGCGCCTGTCTATGACTCAGTTATATGATGATTTTTGCCTTTACTTCTGCCATTATTTGTTTTCGCCTGAGGGTTCCTATAATGTTTTTAATGTTATAATCTTCAGCATGACTATGTTAGTTTTTCAACTAACTTGTATTTGTATGGAAATTTAACTTTTAATCCAAAATGACTTTTACATACTAAATGGAGAGTTATAATATTGCCAGGTAAGTGGAATATGCAACACCCCTTAAGCCTCGAGTGGGCAAACCTATGTATAAAGCACGCCAACTGCAAATGAAATTGCTTTGCACTGTTCCATTGTAGTTTCACAATTATGAGCCCATACCTATTCCTTCAACATTGTTTCAGCTAACGTAGTGATAAACTGAGTCGTCATACGTGGAGGTGGTCAGCAGTAATATAAAGAAAAGTAGGCTAGATGAGAAAAAATTTATGTTGTGTGCAAAAAAATGACCCAGAATACAAGCTAGTGGCACAAGCCCACAATAAGGCAATTGTCTATAAGATAATTGGTAATCAAATAAGTAGTTGGCTGGCTTCTGATACAACTGTGCTGTTTAATGTTTTGAATGGGCCGTTACTGTGGGGAACATCTGTCCTTGGCAACAGAATGGTATAAATGAAAGTTTGTTTCATTACTGTTTAGTTAAACAGTGCTTTATCTCATATTGTATTAGGTTATTTTATCATTGTTTAGTTAAACTAAGATTAAATGGTAATTTTGCTTATACATGTTTACCTTGGTAACATAAAGACAGCTATTCTTTACATGTGTACAATATATGCTGTGCACCTACTAATGTTATGAAAAATGGCATGCTTGCTCAATGGCTGAACTTCTCTATAATGTGGCTGATTGGGTAAGAGTTATGTTATAATGTACTGAATTTAGACAGTGTAGAAAATTTCTAATTTGTCTCTTTGTGTGACCAAATTCTAAATAGAAAAAGGGCAACTTGTCTTCCAAATGACTGATTTCATTGCTTCATTTTTAAAATGCTCCATCTGCTGGTTGTGATGTCATGGATAAGATGTTACTCTATTGGTCTTTTTATAAAGTAGCATTCACCATCAAAGAGAAAATAGACATGGCTAAGAACATGCCTAAAGGGGTCTGTCGTGAATTGTTTTAATGATTAGCTTTACAGATTCATCTGGTGTGCCAGGCAACTAGGACCATATCAAATGTTGGTGTATCGGTGTCATGAAGGTAAATTGACTAAGCCACAGTAGAAACACCTGTGAGCTATGGATATGGGGTTTGGATTGGGAACATACGTAATGAGTACTTTGAAAGACCATATGTGGAGCCCCAATGTTGCTGATTATGGTACAAAGGAGTACACATTCTTTATGAGTTTGAAAATGCCTATGTGTTCTTTGAGGTATAAGTCCTTAAAGACATAACTTCCAGGTTGCCTCTTTCAGCAGATCAAAACTGTCAACATTCTCTTAAAGACATTCTTAGTGATATCTTATTCTGATGTGCCATTGATAGGGTTGGTTATAAAGTTTTTCATCTTTTCCATGTAGAGCTCTTTTGGTAGCAATATGGGCTCATAGCACTGGTTTTCTGGAGGAATTATCATACACTGTCTTCCCTCAAATCTCTCAAGGCTGCCTCGTCTGTTTCTTGAGATGCTGCTCTTTGTCAGTTAAGCATACATGTATGAGTTTTTTAGCTGCTTTAGGAGAATGTCTAGCCACAGCTCATGTGATTTTATTGCTGGGAACTGACAGGGAGTTGGTATGTGGTTCTTTGGTGGCTAAGTTGATGACCATCCCTGCGTGATTCTTTGAGTTGCCTGGTGGCCAGTATTCAAGAGATTTTTATGGTGTGGCTGTATTCTTGATGGACTTAGCTCTAGACCACACAGTGCTGTCCACCCACTCCCATGCACAGGGACTGAGTCTGCTGGCCAGGGTGCTTAATTCTGTCTGCTGTTGGTGTTTTAATGTGTGTTTCCGATGCAAAGATTGGTACATGGTACAACTTGTTTACCACAGCACATCAGGAGAAAGGAGAGAGTATTAAGGTGTCATTATTTCTTGTGGTGTAATTCATCAAGTTTTTTCAGGATGTAGCACATCTCCTTTACACAGTTGTAGCAGATGTGAGTCTTCAGTTTTTCTCACATTATATCATGAATGTTAATAGCAATGAAGTTCTGAATGCTAAGTGAAATGTATATTGCAAACGTAGGTTGGACACTCATGACATTAGTTTCAAAGCTGTCATAAATGGTCAGCATGTGCTTCTTGTGGAATTGCTTGAAGCTCTTTGGCCAGTTGTTGTTGGATATCTACAATGTCTGCGAGGTGTAAGCTTTTCAGGGCTAATTTAAGGTGAAGAAACAAAAAAAAGTCTGCTGATGCCAAATCTGGAGAATAAGGAGGTTGTACAAGAACAGTCACATTGAGTGAGAAAGTAGACCACATGGATTGCACTGTGGGAATGAGTGTTTCCGTGGAGGAAATTCCACTGTACACTCCTGCTCAGATCCTGTCAAAACTACCAGATGCATTGCAACAGCCATTTAAAAAATCCCTCATAAGCTTCTGTGTTGATAGTTTGACTCCCAGGTAGAAATTCATGATGGATCAAGCCCTTTTCTCTCAAAAAATGTGATCAACATCATCTTAACGTTGGATTTTATCAGTCGACCTATTTTTTGGGGGCCAGGGAAGATGATGATCACCATGCAATTGGCTGTTGCTTGGTCTCCAAATTGTATTGGTTGCATCAGGTCTCATCTCCTATAATGATGATATTCGTAAACTGTGGATTATAGTCATGCATGTTGATGAAATCTCCAGATGTTTCCATTTGGGTTTGTTTCAGCTCATCTGTCAGCATGTGTGGTACAAACTGGGCACAAATATTCCACCTTTTTAGATGTTTCTGAACAATAGTGCTTGCACTGTATTTCCTTATCTTCAATTCTTCTGCTATCATTCTCAAAGATTGCTGCCCATCATCAACAAACATCCATCAAGTCTGTTCAATGCTGTCTGAGATTGTGCTTGTTGATTGTTGACCCAAATGTGGCTCATCTTCGACAACTTCTTTTCCATATCTAAAGTGTATAAACCACTCAGACACACACTTCTGCTCAAAGCATCGACACTGTACACTTGCACTAATATTTCATTAGTCCCCATCACCATTTTCCTTAACTTGAACCCAAAATCTGTGTCAATGTGTTGCTCCATTTTGCACTCCATTTTTCAGTGACCTTAGTAATTACAATGACTCTATTAGTGACGAAGCTACTGCTTTGCTTTGGTGATTTGCACACTTGCTGACATAGCTCTCAATGGGTGCCTCATCTTAACAACTGCATTTTTTAACATATGGGACCATTCACCAAAGTTTTCAGACACATCTTGTTTAATGCCTAGTGAGGTTAGTATGGAGCTCAAATGTGAAATAATTTTGTTGAAGACAAGTTTTGAAGGTGGATTAAAAATGATAATTGAATGCTTTTACAGATCACCTCTAACATTGCTTCATTTACCTGTTCTAATACCTTTTGGTTATGACCAAATTTTAGCACTAGTCTTCTACCTTAGTGTATCTAAATTTGGACAAAGTGAAGAAGGAGTAGCTGAATTAATTGTACTTTGCTTTGCGATGTCAAAGTTTTGACAGTAATCTCACAGGCTGCTGCTTCTTCTTCATGTGCAAGCTTGTAAAATGGGTCTGGTAGCAGGTTTATGTTTGACATTTGCCTTTAAATAAATAGTCTTGGCCATGATGTCATTTTCCACCAGATGGTTTAATTCCAGATTATGATACACTTTTGCAATTGATTAGGATATTCACATATATTAGTGATGGCAACAGTTTTTAGTGTGATCATCAACACTTTAGCATCACTGACAACCAACTGCGTCATCTGCACCATTATGTCAAAGACCTCGTAAAACCTCCTGGTTCAGGCTGGAGTTGTTATTCTGGTTTTAGTTTACACACTTTTGAAGCAGGTTAATACCATTACAAAAACTAGAAAAATGTGAAACACACAGATTGAGAATAATGCTCACAGTAACTATCGATATTTATTTATGGGAATACGATGCTTATATCATGTTGACAATGGTCTACTTAATTTGATTTCAGCATCTTTTTCCATTCTGATTGTCAAACAGGTGTTTTGCAGTTTTGTGCTTTACTACGAATAGGTTACATCTGTTTTATGTTCTGTATAAGAATTTACAAGTAATAAAAAAGTAATTCTGTTGTGAGCAATTTTGTGAACCACCTATGCTTTTGAATTCAAAATTACGATGCAATTTTGATATTTCAGATCTGGCTATTTTCTGGTTGGGATAGAACTGACCAAAACTAGGAAGAATTTCAGTGTCTCTGTCTCCTAAGTTTTCAGATGAGACATAAAGTTCCAAAGGTAATTTTATCAATAATGTAACATTTTACACACTTTGTAACTTTTATCTTTTGTTTTGTTATGGAAATTAACATGGCTATTTCCATGATTTATTGCTCAGAGGTTTGTTTACATGTAATATGCATTGTGTCTGTTACAGAATTTATGTTTCTCAATAATTGTTTAGTTGCAAGTTTGGTTGTAAGCCTTCATTGAAGATATTTTTTGATAATCTGTAAAATCCATGTTATAGTTCTTGTATATAGAATTTATAGGGTGCTTACATATGTTACCTTTCAAAATATTGTGTAAAGGGTACTGTATCCATACTGGTATACAACTCCCTTGGGGAGAATAGTGGCATGACATTTCAGGGAAAACCTGAAGAAGCTTGGGTATACATTTTCTGGTCATTTTATAGTATTAGGGTAAGATTTTAAACTTGCCAGTGTAGACTGGGAGACTTGAGTGATTATGGCAGGTAGTAGGGACAAGGAATCGTGAACTTGTTCTCAACCTTCATCTGTTGATTCGCTTCAGCAGTTATTCAGAGAACTGACTCATTAGGGTAACATCTCAGATATCTTCATTACAAAAGGCTTGAACTATTTGACTCAGTTAGTGTAGAGCACAGAACCATTAATCATAAGGCCATTATATCATCACTGGCTACATGTGTGTCTTTATGAATGGAAAGCAAAATTGTGCAACAAGAATCAGATTGAAAACTGCTTGAGCAGTCAACATTAAGCATACATCTGTGAGTGAGGCTGAAAAAGTTGAGTTTAAATGAACGAAGTTCAAGATTGTTGTATGATGCACTTTAGACAATGGAAAATCCAGGATAGAATGTAACAATATTATGAGAAGGAAAGTTGCTACTCACCATATAGCAGAGATGCTGAATTACAGATAGGCACAACAAAAGGACTCTCACAATTAAAGCTTTCAGCCATTAAGGCCTTTCTCAACAATAGACACGCACACTCATGCAAATGCAGTGTGGTTTCAGTAGTTATCTGAGACTACAGCTGTGTGTGTTAGTTGCATTTGTGTGTGTGTGTGTGTGTGTGTGTGTGTGTGTGTGTGTGTGTGTGTACATGCATGCGTGCGCCTATTGTTGAGAAAGGCTTAATAGCCAAAAGCTTCAATTGTGAGAATCTTTTTGGTGTGCTTATCTGTGACTCAGCATCTCTGCTATGTGGTGAGTAGCAACTTTCCTTCTCATAATGTTGTTACACTTTAGAGAAGTATGTACTGAGCAAAGGGATGGAAAATACCCACTCTCATTTGACAGCGATGTTAGAAAACTGCACCAAAAAACAAAGAGAGCTTCTCTACAGATTTAAATGCAGCTAAAGCCTCACTGATAAACAAAAACTGAATTTACCAAAAATTAACATTCAACAAATTTGAAAGTTAAATTCTGTCACCAGAGTGACAGAAAATCCTAAGAAATTTTGATGTTATATTGAATCAGTAAATGGATCAAAGAGATCTATGGAGACTCACAGTGACCATACTGGCACTGAAATGGAGGATGTTAGAGAGAAGGCCACAATACAAAGTTCCTTTTTCCAGAATTGTTTCATTGAGGAAGATGATACTGAGCTTCCTCCTTTAAATTATCACACAAAGGCCAAAATAAAATATGTCAAAATAAGTGACCATGGACTAGAAAATCAACTAATTCATCTTTAAAAGGAAAGGCATTTTGGCCTGTCAAAATATGTATATGGTTTTATATAGAATATGCAAAACAAATTACAACTCTTGTAGCGTCTGTCTGTCATAAGTCACTAGAGGAATGGGTGTTCTAAGTGATTTCAAAAATCCACGTGCTATTCCTGTTATCAGAGACACACACACACACATACAGACAAATATTGGCTTATACCATTGACACCAGTCCATTGCAGAATTTTAGACCATGTCTAATGCTTGTGTATTGTGACTTTGTGCTGACTGAAAATCTCTTCTGTTGTAATTAATATGGAGTCCTAAAACAGTGATCATGTTGAGCACAGCTCACTCTGTTTGTACACAATACCCAGAACCTGGAAGGTGTAGATAGTGGTGCTTGATGTCATGTACCTCAACTTGCAGAAGGTAACTGCACAGTTACCCAATGAAAAAACTTGTGCTTAGTGTGGAATATGGGATGAGCTTTGTGATTAGATTGAAGAGTTCCATGAAAATAGAAAATGATGTGTTATGGGACCATAACTATTCCACTAATAGATTACATCAGAAGCTAGTGCACTAATAGATTATATCAGAGGCTCCATATGATTGTTCATTGGTGACACTGTTATGTATAGAGATGTCACAACGCTACGAAGTTGTTGAAAAATGCAGGGAGACCTGCAGAGGATCAACACTTGGTTCATGGAATTGCAGCCAGCCCTAAACACAGGCAAATATAACATATTGCAAATAAACAGGTGGAAATACCGACTATTGGATGATAACGTGATTGTTGGACAGTCTTTGGAAGCAGTCGTTAAATGCCTAGGAGTATGCAATATGTGACAATTGCAAGTGAAAGGACAGCATAAAACTATCACAGAAAAGGCTGATGCCAGACTGAGATTCATTACGGCAGTACTTAGGAAACATAGCAGCCGTGCAGAGTAGCTGCAGGATTTGAGGCGCCATGTCAGGGATTGCATGGCCCCTCCCGCCAGAGGTTTGAGGCCTCCCTCGGGCATGGGTGTGTGTGTTGTTCTTAGCATAAGTTAGTTTAAGTAGTGTGTAAGCCTAGGGACTGATGACCTCAGCAGTTTGGTCCCTTAGGAAGTCACCCATATTTGAACATTTTGAAGCATAGTCCATCCATGAAAGATGTAGATTACGAAACACCTTTTCGTCCAGTACTTGAGTATTGCTCATAATTACTGGATCCTTACCAGATAGGATGGAGTGATGAAATAGAGAATATTCAAATAAGGTCATCATATTTTGTCACAGGTTTGTTTAGTAAGTACAAATGTGTAACAAAAATGCTCACTCAACTTAAGCGGCTGAGATTAAGAGAGGGGCATTCTGCATTTCGATGCAGTTCATCATTAAAATTTTGAAATATATGATCCTAGAAGAGACCGCAAATAAATTGTTTCCTCCTGTGCATATTTTGTGGAGATTTACTAATGAACAGTCTTCATGCAAACAATTTGCAGCTGATACCACATGTATAGATATTAAATAAAAAGTTATTGGGCCGTAATTTTACCCTCTTTTTAATTTTTAGTATGTGATCAGTTATTTAACAAATGCCTCAGTTTTGTTAAGAGGAAGAAAGGTGGGGGAAGGGAAAGTTTACAATCAAGTCTCATTCTATATTTAATAAACAAAATATATTGTGCATCTAACTTACTCTGGAAACATGTCTATGATAAAGTGTACCTAAATTTTCACATTATTTCTGTATAGGGTGAACAACATCCTGGTTTATAGGGAGATTATGAACACCTAACCATGATTTTAAAGGTTTAAAGAAGAGTTAGTCACGATAAATTTCATCTACACCGCTACATCATGCTTTCTTACAAAAAACATTGGCATATGTTTCTCATTTTTATCGTGTCATACATTATCATATTCTGGTGTAACGCCACAAACCAAGAGAAAATTTTGTAGAGTGCTTAAGTATGTAATAAGACTCATTCGTGGTGAAAACAACAGCATGCTGAAACGTGTCCAGAGAACCGGATATACTACCTACTGCTTCTCAGGGTATTTGTTGTAAGCAACATATCTCTTTTTTCCAACCAGTAGTACAGTACACACTATCAAGACTAGGAATAAAAGCAATCAACATGAAATTAATATTCATAGCAGAGATCACTGATGAAGTATACTCGACAAACTGACAGGGAACAAGGGAACCAGGAAGATTAAAAAAATAAATTGCTGTAATATGGGAGATCCCAGAAAATACAGAAAAGTTGGTCACCTTATTTCTGAAGGAAGTAAATGAGGACATGTCATCTGCGTACAATGCATTTATTACTTCCTAAGATAATTAATATGCTTTTATCAAATTCTAGTCTCGTTTATCTCCATATGTTCACAGTTTCCATAAAGCAGTTCTGAATAATCCACTGGTTTAATTAGTACTCTCTTTCTCAAATAAATGATAGCACAGTTACCTTTGCAAATAATCTGTATCATGTGTTAAGACACGTCCAATAATGATCAGATGTTTCTTGGTTGTGCTTGTTACTGAAACATTGATGAATCATTCAAATAAATTTTGCCTCTTACAAGATCAGCATATCTCATATTCTTTCAGTGATGAGGTTCCTCAGTAAATTCACCCTCCATAAGTAAATCACTTATATGTGCCCTTACCGCCAATGATATGTCCATACAGTTTGACCACTTCTGTGAGATTCCTTTCCTATGCAATCATTCCAGCAAGGCATTTTTGATGACCTAAAAAAAAAAAATCCCTTAGATTGGAAAAATGTGTTGAGCACTAGAGCAATGTGCAGCTGTATTAGAATCAAAGAGCAGTTGAGTGACAGACACTGTTTTGTTACACCCCTCAACTGAAACCTATCAAAAATTGAGAACTTTTGGAAAAAAGGTTGGTCCAATTACATTAAATTCTGCCCAAAATTTTACATAATTCGAACCCAGCAACTCTCTATACTAATATTTAACCCACTTTGGTATGCGTCTCATCCCAGGGAAATGAAAAAGAAATAAATTTCCAAAAATGCCACACACTCATCCATGTCTGTACATAATGTGACATAAATTATTACAAAGTTTACAAACACTATAATATTTCAAGTTTTTATTCTAAGAGAGGAGTTTTTGGATTAGTATCCTCCAGACGTATATTCAAAGGTTACAGTACATGCTCAAAATATTACAAATATAGTGGTCTGAATGCATTACTTTTAAGTATTTCAGTTTGTCATGGTAAATGTATTTCATGTTGTTCACGAAAATGTTGTTAATGCCAATTCACTCTGTGTCTAAATGAATCAAATCAAATAGCAGTACTAAATCAGTAAAGGTTGTACTGCACTTAACACTCACTCATAAAGTGAAACAATAATAAAATTTAAGAATAGTATATTGCACTTGAAATCATCATCACCATTTGCTTGGGCTTTTGTCCCACTTCAACGTGGGGTCGGCCCAGTTACCATGGAGCTGGCAGTGTTAGTGTCAGAGGGTGGCAGGATGCCCTTCTTGTTGCCACCCCAGACTCCCTGGGATGAAAGTAGTGTACCCCAGCAGTCAGTGTCTAGTGTAAGCCATGAAATAGTGCGAACATTTTTCAAATGTGTGCGAGTCGTGTAACTGAGGCAAGACATGGGGACCAGCCCGGTATTCACCTAGTGGATTGTCGAAAATTGCCTAAAAACCACAGGCTGGCCGGCACGCCAGCCCTCATCGTTAATCGGCTGGGTGGATTCGATATGGGGCCGGCGCGCCTTCCCGAATCCAGTAAGCAGTACATTAGTGCTCTCGGTTAATCTGGCGGGTCTGTATGATGCAATTGAAATATTGGATCATAAAGACTAGCAGTTATAGTATATAGTATGTAGTTATAGTATATATATATATATATATATATATATATATATATATATATATATATATATATATATATATATAATTATTAAATTCTTACATTATGCTATAGTGAATTTGATTTTTGTTGTAACCATTGCTTGGGAATGCTGTTTTCAGGTGCTCTAGTTTGCCTATTAAGCTTTCAGAATCTAAGAGGGTATGAATACTGTGTAGCATTGGCTCTGCACTGGTCAGTGGTGACTATCACCATATAGAGACAGCTCTGTATGAAAGGTTTGGTGGTAAACATTTTGTCCCTTGGTACTAACTGCTTTCTTCCAAACCAACACTATGAAAAAATGGTAGCTTCCTTTCCATTATCACTTCTTTCATGAAAACAAAGTTGTGATGAATTGAATTTATGTGCTGTAGGAAACCTTATAATTTGTCATTCCCTTCCTTCCTTATGCTTAGTCTGAGAACTGGTTGCTAGAAGTGTCATTGGCAACAGCACTGATAACAGCAAACTTCATTCCTGTCCTTTTCTTCAGTACTTTGAAGAAATTATAGCTGACACCTTTTGTAATTTGATGTATGTATTTCCGTCATAACCTTCTTCTAGTGCCTTCACTTTTTTCCACATTGACTTACAATTCTATTGTTATTTTCAGGAGTCTCCCCTCCACTTCTTCAGAAGATGGCCAGTAATTTAGATTTTTCATTTTTAATAGTTTTCCATAAACTTCTCTTTTCTACTCTTTTAACACATTCCAGTGACCGTCCACAGAAATTACATGTGCTTTGTGTTTCCCTACCAGTCAGCACTCGAAGAATGTCCAAGTGTGGCTTTCCTTATAGTTACTTCACAATGCATTGCTTCTGAGCAGTTATGGCTTGAAGTTAGTTGCTCAGTCTTGTACTACTTCAGAGAGCCACTAGTGGATGTTCCTGCTTCCACAAGGTGCTACGTGACTCGAAAAACATATTAACATGTAAGATCAGTTCCTGCATATTTGTTGTTGCAGTATGCTTCTTTGGTTGTGTTGTTTGCAAAAGTGTGTCATAAAGTGGGGGCAGGTTTACTTACGAAGAAATTCTGTGACTGCTTGAAAATCCAGTTTTGAGATTGGTGATGATGGTTTTAACATTGATTGCCATATTTATGGAATGGATTGTAATCTGCTTTTTTCTTTTATCTTATAAGCAGGAGTCACACAAAGAAGTTGAAAAAGTTTACAACTTCTGGAGAGATGCAACAGTCGCTGTGGGCTGACTGGAATGCGTTGAGAACTCTATCATTCATCATCTTATCAGTTCATGTGATTTTCAGGATGTACTTGTAACATCACTTCTTAAAGGAATTCTGTCTTTTCCTTCCTCAGTCCCCAGATTTCAAGTTTCATGGCCACATGGCTCCACACTCCAAAAATATATTTTCAGAAGCCTTTTCCTCATTTTTAGGGCTGTTAATTTTTGTGCTTAATAGCTTCTTCTTTTTACTGAAGGCACTTTTTGCTTGGGCATTTCTGCTTCTTACTTCTACTTTGATTCTTACATCTCTAATGATCTTGCTTACTAAATATGTAAATGGACAGTGGTGTCTATTCTAAATGTATTACTTCATGTTGTACTGCATTTTGTATTCTCCTAATCTTTATTTTAATATTTGCTTCATTTATGTGTGACATTAGAAAGGGTGCAATAGGACTAGGTTATTTCTCCTGCATGAAACAATTTTGATTAAAAAATATTTTATTAAGATGATGAAGTTAGCTTCATTGGAGAAGAAAAACAAATTGATTGATTGATGTTATTTGGATAGGTTTCAAGCAGCAGCATTCACAAGACCCTGGACTAATCAAAGGATCATCGATAATGAATGGGTAGATGTTTCTGTTATTTGACAACCTGTGGTTGCTTTATGTATATCTTAGCAGTCTGTTCATGATATTGTGATCTTCCACAGCAGTAATATTCAGAAATATATTTTGTAAGTAAGTGTGGTGAATGTTGAAAGAGTTTCATGTTTTGACATGCATGCATCACACATCAGATGAACCCATGAAGCTCCTCATTGCAGCCACAGCATTGTTTGTGTTAGATTTTCATGAGGAATATATTTTGAAGCATTAGGTATTTTATTTTATTATTATTTTTTTAGTTCCTGAGAAGGAAATGGCACTGAAAGAAACTAATAAGTAGGGAAGAACTGTTAAACAGCATTAAGTCATTAAAAAATAAATATTCAGCCGGAGTCGATGATGTGCCAGACTATATTATAAAAGTATCAGCTGAACAGATACTCACACCGCTGCTAGATATATGCAATTCTTCACTATCAAGTGGTATTTTCCCACAACAGTTAAAAACTGCAAAAGTTGTACCCCTTTACAAAAAGGGCGATCGGCAGCAGATGATCAACTATAGGCCTGTGTCACTCCTATCAGGTTTTTCAAAAATCATTGAAAAACTAGTTCTGCTACAACTAACTGATTTCTTTAAAAAAAAAAAAAAAAAAAAAAAAAAAAAAAAAAAAAAAAAAAAAAAAAAAAAAAAAAAAAAGAGAAGGTTTCAGGATGTCAGCATGGCTTCAGGCCTCAGTGCAGTACTGAAACAGCCACTTTTAGCCTCATAAATCGTATTTTAAATTCAGTGGATAATCACAAAAATGTTTCAGGGATTTTTCTGGATTTAACAAAAGCATTTGATCTAATAGACCATGAAATTCTCCTAAGAAAGTTAGAGTGGTATGGTGTAAGAGGCCTGCCACACGAGTGGCTAAAATCCTACCTAGAAAATCGCTCTCAGATAACAGAGGTAAAAAACATGGGAAAAAACGAACTCCAAGCTTATCAATTGAAACCTTCCACATTAACCCATGGTGTACCACAAGGCTCAATTTTAGGTCCCTTTCTCTTCTTAATTTTCATAAACGACTTCCCCCTACATGTTAAACACTCCGAACCAGTGATATTTGCAGATGACACAAGCATATTAATTGAAGGTGAAAATGAAATGGCTCTAAGTTTAAATGCTAAAGTCACAAGTAAAAACGTCACAGAGTGGTTTATGAGGAATGAATTACTGATAAACCCTCAAAAAACAGTCCTCGTACACTTCCATACACAACAAAATAAAAACCTATTAAAACCAAACATGTCCATGGAAAACCAAAGAATTAACAGTGTCACTGAAACAAAATTTCTTGGCACCTACTTACCAGACAATCTTAAATGGAATTCCCACATCACTTCATTAAATTCTAAATTATCCAAAATGACTTATGCGATGAGGATTATTTGGAACAACACAAGTCCTGAAACAGTTAGAGCAGTGTATTACGCTTGCATACACTTCCTATTGAGATATGGCATCATATTATGGGGAAATTCTCCTCATAGCATAACCACATTCCAGAAACAAAAAAAGATTGTGAGGATAATGGAAAATGCTAACAGCCGAAAATCATGCAAACCATTCTTTAAAGAACTGGGGATTCTACCCCTACCATGTATCTATATACTAGAAGTTGTAATGTTCCTAAAAAAAAGAATGCTAAAAAATGGAAATGTATTTATTCAAAATAAATCTGTACGTGAACACCATACAGGGGCAAATAGTGACATACACAGACATCATTGTTATACCACACTGTGCAAGAAAGGTGTATATCACTCAGGTTCACATTTGTTTGATAAGCTGCCAAGTAACCTAAAGGCTATAAACAAAATCCACAGCTTTAAAAAATCTGTAACATCATATCTCTTGGAAAACTGTTTTTACTTGTTGTGACAGTGTCACGACATTTAACAGTGCCGCCACGACAGTACGCGCAAATGGCGATAGAGGCGCTCCGCAACTCGGCTGAGCGCGGGAGCGCCACCTAGCTACGAATGGCACCGGCCGCATGTCACGGCATGGCAGTCGAATAAGAGATACTGAGTTGTTATCATGTGAGCAGCTATTGTTTCTAAGTGAGTGTGTTTGAATATCCATGCAATTATTGGTGATTAAAGATTATAACACTTTTTGGCGACGAGGTCGGATATTTTCACTGCGTTGTGGATTTGTGTGTTAGTGATGAGGCAGACATGGAACAGCTTATGCAAGCGCTCATTGAACAACAAATACAGCTGACGGCTGCTATTCAGGCATTGTTGACGTTGCTTACTCATCGTCTGTCTTCCTCTTCTCCGCCTCCATTCCCTCCTTACGACGAGGCCGCTGAAGACTGGGAGGATTATGAGAAGCGTTTGCAGCAACACTTCTTGGCTTTTGGTGTTGTCAACACTCCTATGTGTAAGTCGTTATTTCTATCTTGTATTTCCCCACGGATCTATCAGCTGCTATCTCAGTTAGCCCCTCTGTGGGAACCTGCCTCTCTGTCCTTCCAAGAAATGTGTGACTTATTGTCTAACTATTACCGAAAAAACACCCACGTCATTGCCACCCACGTGGCTTTCTACTGGTGTCGTAAACAGCCCCATCAATCTTACCGGGCTTGGGCGGCAGAACTACACGGTCTGAGTAGGAAATGTTAGTTCATCACGGACACTCATCATGAGCCTTATGCTGATTCAATGGTTAGGGATGCTATTGTACGGCTTGCTCCTGATAAAGAAGTTTGGCAACGTGCCCTACAACTGCCAAACCCGTCGTTGTCGGAAGTTCTAAGCATCGCTCAATCCTTTGAAGCGTCTCATGCTGCTGGCGCGCAAATAGACGCGTGGTGTGATGTAGGCGCTGTACAGTCAACTTTCGACACGGACAATTTGCCTGTTTCACAGGAGAACGAAGATGTGGTGGCCGTTCACTTGCGTAAACAACGTCGCATTGGGCCGCAATGCTTGCAGCGAAAACAGCAACCACAAAAGCAGGTTCGTTCCGCACTTCCTTCGTGTCCACGTTGTTTCGTACAGCAAGACAGGGCCGCATGTCCAAAACGTTGGGCCACTTGTAATTCATGTAGGAAAAAAGGCCACAATGCTTCTGTGTGTCAGTCCCCTAAAGTTCCTGTCGACGTGGACGAGGCATCGGACATGGATGTTAACTGTGTGCTTTCTCAACCAAATAAGTTGTTTGTTACTGTTCGTGTTCTGGATAAAGACATTCGCATGCAAGTGGACACTGGCTCTGCAGTAACTCTCATTAATTCTCACACGTATTTGGAGTTGGGCTCCCCTCCCTTGTCTCCAGTTACACGAAATCTGAGAACTTATAATAAACAGAAAATTCCTATCATTGGCCAGTTTGATGCTTCCACTGCCTACAAGTCTGTTGTTAGGCCCCTCACGTTTTATATGGTGGATCATGCGGGCACTGAAAACCTGTTCGGTTATGATGCTTTCCAGTTGTTTGGGTTCTCCATTGATGATGATGTGCACCTCATATCTGAGGATATTCCGTATCAACAGCTGGATGGATTGTGTTCTGAATTTTCGTCCGTGCTCTCTGCTGGTCTGGGTCGTGCCAAGGATTTTGAAGCCCACATTACTCTTAAACCTACAACTCACCCTAAGTTTTTCCGCCCTATTCCAGTGGCATTGCGTGCACCTGTCAAGGCTGAGATAGACAGGTTAACAGCTTCAGGGATTCTCCTTCCTGTTGCCTCCAGCGAATGGGCATCGCCAATCATGGTGGTTTCTAAACCAAACGGGAGTCTGCGATTGTGTGGTGATTTTAAAGCCACTGTCAACGCTCAGAGCCTCATTGACACTTATCCTCTTCCCCATCCTGAGGAGTTATTTACCAAGCTCGCTGGGGGCCAGTTCTTTTCCAAACTTGACTTATCGGAGACATACCATCAGTTGCCGTTGGATGCTTCTTCCAAGGAATTTCTCGTCATCAACACTCCTTGTGGGTTGTATCAGTACCAGCGGTTACCATTTGGCGTCGCTAGCACGCCGGCCATTTTTCAGCGGTTTTTGGAACAGCTCACGGCTTCCGTTCCCGGCTGCATAAACTATCTGGATGACATTGTTGTCACAGAGGCCTCCACTGAGGAGCACCTTTGCAATTTGTGTTCACTGTTTTGGGTTTTGCATTCGGCTGGGTTGAGGTGCAATCTGGACAAGTCACAATTCTCCCAACCCTCCATTGTGTATCTTGGTTTCCACTTGTCTCGTGAGGGTATACGTCCTCTACGTCAGCACGTTGTGGCCATTAACGCTCTACCCCGGCCGTCTATGGTCAAAGATCTTCAGGCGTTTCTAGGCAAGATTGCTTATTATCACAAATTCATTCCATCTGTGGTGGCGGTAGCTCATCCTCTGCATCAGCTGTTATGCAAAAACGTCCCTTTCTGTTGGTCCGACGAGTGTGAGCAGGCTTTTGTCCGCCTGAAGGCTCATTTGCAGTCGACACCTTGTCTTGCCACATTCCGTCCAGGTCAGCACTTGGTTCTGGCAACTGGCGCGTCACAGTATGGCCTAGGGGCTGTTCTCGCCATCGGTATGAGGATGGGTCGGAACAACCCATCGCCTATGCTTCCAAGACCCTCAACGATGCGCAACGGCGTTACTCTCAATCCGAAAAGGAGGCGCTCGCTATCATTTATGCTCTAAAAAAGTTCAGCGTTTTTTTGTATGGTTCTAAGTTTCACCTCATCACCGACCACAAGCCGCTGGTCTCTCTGTTCAGCCCATCGGTGTCGCTTCTGGATAAGGTAGCTCACCGCCTGCAACATTGGGCCTTATACTTGTCTCGTTTTCACTATGAGATTCGCTATCGCCCCACAGCCCAGCACGCCAACGCTGACGCATTGTCGCGATTGCCGATGGGCCCCGATCCGGTTTTCAATCGTGATCAACTACTCTGTTTCCACATTGATGAGGAAGAATGTCATGCGGTCGAGGGTTTTCCACTTACAGGTTCGCAGGTCGCGTCAGCTACTGCGCGGGACCCGGTCCTGCGTCAGGTGATCGGTTTTGTTCAACTGAGTTGGCCGGACAGGACCAAGGGCCGTGCATCAGATCCCCTTCACAACTACCATGCCTTGCACCTTTGTCTGTCTGTTCGTGATGGTGTTGTTCTTCTGGCCACGGATGGCGCATCTCCACGGGTCGTGGTGCCAGCCTCTCTTCGCAAAGATGTACTCAAACTGTTGCATGAAGGCCATTGGGGTATTTCTCGGACTAAGTCCCTGGCCCACAGGCACGTTTATTGGCCCGGTATTGATTCGGACATCGCCCACATGGTTGCTGCGTGTGGTCAGTGTGCTCAACAACTGGCTGCACCTCGTACAATGCCCTCTCTGTGGCCTGATCCGGCACAGCCATGGGAACGGGTGCACGCTGACTTTGCCAGCCCCTTCCTCGGTACTTATTGGCTACTGTTGATTGACGCCTTCTGGAAGTTTCCATTTGTTGTTCGATGTCCATCGCCCACCACTGCGGTGATGACGCTGGCTTTGTCCAAAATCTTTGCGCTAGAAGGTCTTCCATTCACAATCGTTACGGACAATGGCCCTCAGTTCTCTTCGCAGGCCTTCCGTGATTGTTGTACTGGACAAGGGATTCATCATGTTACAGCACTGCCCTTCCATCCACAATCGGATGGGGAGGTCGAGCATCTTGTCCGCACTTTCAAAAGCCAGATGAAAAAATTCCTTAGTGATTTTTCCACAGATGACACTCTGCTGCAATTTCTGAGTTCTTATCGCTTCACGCCTCTGGGTAATCGCAACCCTGCTGAACTCTTGCATGGCCGCCAACCGCGCACTCTACTGCACCTGCTTCACCCTGTCAGGCCTTGTGCTGTGTCCCCTAGTGCGGGAAAATACTCGGTGGGCGCCGACGTGTGGGCACGAGGGTATGGATCTCGCCATAAATGGATTTCAGGGGTGGTCAAGGCTCTTCGCGGCCACTGGCTTTGTGAAATACGTATGGACGACGGCATGGTTGTTCGCCATTATGACCGGATGCACCCATGAGTGGTGGCCACGCCGGTGCCACCGCCCCTTCCTTCGCCTCCACCAGCCCGAGAAGCCAGTCCTGTCACTGTTGCCGATCTACCGTACGTGTTGATGCAACCGACGTCGCTACCGCTTCCGAGTATGCCGGAACCGGCCCCAGTCGCGACGCCGCCTTCTCCGGGACCTATCTCGCTGGAGCACACCCCCAGGTCCACGACACCTATGGATGCTGCTCCGGAGTTTTCACCCATCATCTCGTCCAGGAGGCACGTTCCACGCACGAGTTTCCGTCCTGGACATTTTCGACCATACTCTCGTGTCTCTCCGCGGGATCTTCTCGGGGCCTCACAAGAGGCCATGGATGTCTCCACACTGTCCATGTCTCCAAGGAAGTGAGTGTTGTTTTTTCAAGGGGGAAAAGCGTTGTGACAGTGCTACGACATTTAACAGTGCCGCCACGACAGTACGCGCAAACGGCAATAGAGGCACTCCGCAACTCGGCTGAGCGCGGGAGCACCACATAGCTATGAACGGCACTGGCCACATGTCACGGCACAGCGGTCGAATAAGAGATACTGAGTTGTTATCATGTGGGCAGCTATTGTTTCTAAGTGAGTGTGTTTGAATATCCATGCAATTATTGGTGATTAAAGGTTATAAAATTACTCAGTAACACAGCATCTTGAAAAATTTTCGGTTGTAACAATATAAAAATGTAATGTAACAATATAGCAATATAAAAATGTAACAATTTATAAATGTAAAGTATACAATCAATGTAACAGTATATTAATGTAATGTCATTTTGTCCAACATCTAAGGTATGGTATATGTACCTCAAAGATTCAGGACATAAATAAATAAATAAATAAAATTGAATTGTGTCCTGTTTGTGGATACACAATCAATAATAAACACGTTCTAGAACACACTCTAGAACATATGATTACTATGGGACAGATACTTCAGGATTAGGCAGTGCATCTGTAGAAAAACAGAACATCGCTACCACATACCACATTGTAGGTTCATGTCACTGTAACAACAAGACACCTGTTGTTGCCTCTGGTAGCCAGGCTCCTCAAATATGCTGCAGCTGTATGCTACATTTATTTTGTACACGAAAACAGAAGGCGAAGTATAAAGTAAAACGGTGTGGTGTACTTCCTACTAAATATTGTTGATGCATTTGTATGATGTACATACTTTCTTGAGCAAATAAATGTTAATGTTTAAAAGGAGATGCTGATTTGCAGATAGGCAGAACAAAAAGACTGTCAAACAAAGCTTTTGGCCAAATTGGCCTTCATCAGAATACACACACACACACACACACACACACACACACACACACACACACACATATATATATATATATATATATATATATATATATAATGGAAGGAAACATTCCACGTGGGAAAAATTATATATAAAAAAATTATATATAAAAACAAAGATGAGGTGACTTACCGAACAAAAGCGCTGGCAGGTCGATAGACACACAACCAAACACAAACATACACACAAAATTCAAGCTTTCGCAACAAACTGTTGCCTCATCAGGAAAGAGGGAAGGAGAGGGGAAGACGAAAGGAAGTGGGTTTTAAGGGAGAGGGTAAGGAGTCATTCCAATCCCGGGAGCGGAAAGACTTACCTTAGGGGGAAAAAAGGACAGGTATACACTCGCACACACGCACATATCCATCCACACATACAGACACAAGCAGACATATTTAAAGACAAAGACATCTAATCTCCCCTGTATCTCTAGTTCTATTTCTCCCCACATAGCTACATCACCATAAATTCAATACATGTTGACGTTTATACACTTTTGTATATCTATACAGTAGTGGATTTCTAGGTTTTGAGTCTTCAACTTGGGAATTGGTAATTTCATATGATACAAGATTGGTTAGTACATTTATCTCACTATAACCAGTTTTATTACAACATGACCACTGGTACCAGCATCATTGCGCAACTGATGCAACAGATTCAACTTGAAACTTCCTGACAGATTAAAACTTTGTACCGGACCGAGACTCGAACTCGGGACTTTGCCTTTCACGAGCAAGTGCCCTGCCAACTGAGCTATCCAAGCACGACTCATGACCCACTTTCACAGCTTCAATTCTGCCAGTACCTCGTTTCCTACCTTTCAAACCTCACAGAAGAGCTTCTGTGAGGTTTGGAAGGTAGGAGATGAAATACTGGCGGAATTGAAGCTTTGAAGGCGGGTCGTGAGTTGTGCTTGGGTAGCTCAGATGGTAGAGCACTTGCCCACGACAGGCGAAGGTCCTGAGTTCAAGTCTCGGCCCGGCACACAGTTTTAATCTGTCAGGAAGTTTCATATCAGCACACACTCCGCTGGAGAGTGAAAATCTCATTCTAGATCCAACTTGTTTGACAAATCCCTGAAGGCCACAATTTGATGCCTTTCAAACCTCCTCATTTGGCTGTAGGATGCATGAATACATCTCTGTGGCATGGTTGCCTGCTTGCTTAACATGTTTGCATCATACTGAGTCTTCTGTCTGTGAGTGTTCAGTATTAAAGGGTACACACAGATGGCACTGTGGTAGCTATGCCACTGTGCCTTCTGTTGGTGGATGCTGTTGAAACCACTGTCAGAACACTACTTTACCCTTGATGGCTTATGCTGTCATCAGTTCAAAATCAATGTCATCTGTCCAGGTATACTAACATTTTTTCTGGCAAATATAGATAATCAAACAATGGATTGTCACAATGTTTGATCATCTATATTCTGTAGCACACTTGCTTTGAAGTTGAAGTCCTATATTCATGACTTGTAGTTTCTTCACTTGTTGTATATGGCATTTTGGAATTGTTGAAACTCTATATACACATCAAAGTGCTATTTCTTGTCCAGTGTCAGTCATTATTCCTCTCAGATGTGTCAGTATGTATTTCTGTTAAGTCATCATAGTATTTTTGCATGATGTTATCATGTAATATGCTTGCAAATGGTCCATATTTCACTCCTACTATATTTTCATTAACCAGTGTTTTCATTGACCAGTGTATAAAGTTAATTTACCTTTCTTTTGTGGCAACTTAATATTGTTCACTGGATTAATTAACTTCTGCCTATTGAAGTCTGTCATTATTTAATCAAATTCAGTACCAAACACAGCACCAGCCTTGCCTGTGCTGTGTGTTCTGCTGTAATGCATCCGGACTAGTTCACCGAACTGCAGATGCTGCAAGCAGTTGCATATGTAATCTCTCAGGTTTCCTTAGCATGACAGATTAACTGTGTGCTTCCATGTATTTTGACAACTTATTTTTTCCATTCTGTACACAATATTTTTATGACTCACCCAGACATCTTCTTCAAATGCAGCAAGTTCTGCTGTTATGTCTAACTGCTGCCAGATCTCTAGAGAGACTGTGAATTATTGTTGGTCTTGTGCCACTGTTTACAGCCATGTTTGATTTCCCACACTCTCTGTGTGTTTTGATACTCTTTGTTTTTCAGAGCTCAGACTGATAATATGTGAAACAGTAATTCTCACAGTGTTTTCTGCTGTGGTGGATCTGATGGCTGGTGAAAGTTTAGTAAATTGAGTGCTGGACCCTAAATGTCATTTAAGTAGAAACATCTGTCCCTGTTTACTAATTCACTGATGTCTTTATTTTGATAGACTCCTAATTATGCTGTCCCAGAAACTTGTCATTTGCATCATGATACTGATCTCATCGTATTTAATTTCATAATTATATTGATAGCAGTGCTCAATGCCAGATGATTTATCTGACTGTTTTAGTCACATGTATCACTGATGTTCCTTGCATCTCTCCTTGACTGTTCCAAAGGACTGCCTCACATAAAGACATACCACATTCACAGGGAATGCAATAAACAACCTGATTTTGGAGACCTAGATCATCTTTAAAATTACAAAGAATATTTTTGCCTTAGTCAAAGGGAGCGAAATACACTGGATGCTATGTTTCTGTAGGAGTCTGCCTATCTTCCTGGATGTAGGGCCAGCAGACAGTAGAAAAGTGGTTTTGTAGCTTTTCTTCCTCACTCACAGTCTCAACTTCTTTCTCAGGTGTTTTGATTTTGATTTCATTACCCATTTAGTTTGATGATAGGCATGTTCTGACATCAACTTATTTCCTATTCAACAGAAAATATTATTAACAAACTGATTGTGTGTCAATAGGTGTTCCATTATCACCTTTTGTGGAGAAACTATACATGAAACACTTTGAAGCAAAGGTATTAGAACCTGCCAAATTGAAGCCAATGTTTCTATTGCTATGTGGACAGCATGGTTGTAGTGTGGCCACAGGGAGTGTTCCTGGAACATTTAAACTCTATCCATCATGAGGGAACTTGAAAAACAGAACCAACTACCTTTCCATAATGTGTTACTTAATAGAGCAGCAGACAGATCCCTGTGTCACAAAATGTATATAGAAAACCTGCGCATAAAAATCTCTGTCTCCATGCATAGAGGCATCACTACACATCACAAAGAAATTCAGTGCGGAAAACTCTAGGCTGTAGAGCTTGAACACTTTCAGACAAGGATAGCCTTGACAAAGAATAACAACACCTACAAATAGAGTTCTGAAGGAATGGGTACTCAGATCATCAAACTGAATGGATGATGAAATCAAAATCAAGAATGTCTGAGAGAGAACCTGAGATTGAGACAGAGGAAGAGAAGACAAAAATTGCTTATCTATCTTCTGCTGCCCCAATATCTGAAAATGCCAGCAGTCTCCTATTGAAATACAGCATCCAGTGTATTTCACTCTTTTCAACTAAGATAAAAAGTATTCTTTGCAATAGTAAAGGTGATCCGTGTCTCTGAAAGCTGGGTGTGTATCACATTCATGCAAATGTGGCATGTCTTGTGTTGGGCACTCTATCAGGACAATTTAGGAGAGATGGAAGAAACATCAATGACACACTTGACTTAAACAACCAAGCAAATAAGTTGTTGGCAAGCACTGTCTTGAATGTAATCATGAAACGAAATATGATGAGACCAGTATCGTGGTGCAAATGCCAATTTTCTGGTATAGTATAGTTAATGAATCAATTGAAATAAAGATGTCAGTAAACATAGTGAATAGGGACATAGTTTTCAATTTAAATGCTTGGGGTCCGGCACAATTTATTAAAATCTCACTGGCCATCACATCCACCAGAGCAGGAAAACACAGAGAGCTTTTGTGTTACATAGACTATCAGCGCAAGATCAGCAAAACAGAATACCCACACATCATTAAGCTGCATATGTTGTTTTACAGACACAGATAGTCATCAAACCTAGTTTATTACACTGAAACAATGAGAATGATGAAAAGGAAGGTGAGAATGCGGATGAATGATTAAAAATAAAGTATAATTTTTAGTACTTCATTTGATTTTAGGAGTGTGCAATTCAGGATCAGAACGAATTTATCACTCCAGAGCAAGTGTGGACTGTTTTGAAACTTTCAGGCAGATTAAAACTGTGTACTCAACCAGGAATCAAACTTGAACCTAGTCTTTCTCAGAAAGCTAATGTGGAGAACTGGGTTTGACACAGACTAGATTGAGATAACTTTTTCTGTTTTTACTGTAACAAGAAAATTTATTACTGTGTTTAATATTCATTGACTTCTCTTATACATATGTTCCAGGTATTCCCATTGGAAAGATGGAATGGAAATTCGTAGGAGCCTGTTTCTTTGTAATATGGATGGGTAAGACGAACAGTCTTGAGAGTAGAAGCAATTTATGTAGACCTCGACGCTCTTATACTTTAGACTGTGCTCATCAGGTACAGTGATATTTATATTTTGATTTGATTATCTGTTTATTATAAATACAGTGGAACTTTATAAAGTAACCTACAAATTACTATGGCAGGCCAAGTAAATTTTACTGAATGCTGCACTACACTTTAGAATGACACATATGAATGACATTATTTTTCAACATATTCACCAATTCTCTGTAGACAATGGTCACAGTGGCCTACCAGTCATTCAGTTCCTCAAAAATAGAAATCTGCTCCTTGGTCTTGGAGCCATTTAAGAACTGTTGTATGAGTGTCCTCATTGTTGGATAATCTCTTTCTTCCCTATAAAAATCCTCTCTTAATTTTCAGTATTGCAAATTTCAGTTTTAAATAGCATTATTTTGAAGTGTTAACCACTTTACATGCAATAAAGGTAGACAATGTTTAAAAAGGAATCTTTACACATACTTTTAATCGTGTGCTGAACTTGCAAATTGTGTCAGCATGTAGGGGTTGTGATGGCTGCATAGTCTTAATAAAAATTATCAGAACCATACTTGTTGAACAGACAAGGCTGAAATTTTGTAACTTGTTTCCACTGGTAAATTATTTCATATTAATGTCACATGCCACAAAGTCAAAAGCACTATTCATTTTCATAATATACCACAAAACATTTTGTGAACAAATGTACTGCATAGTGATACATGCCAAAGACCCTAACACACTGTTCTTGGTGAGAGGCACAAAATGAGAGTGATGCTCACGTCGCCAAAAAACAGGTAGTATATGGATTGCATTTTGCTCTAGAAGCTTCCAGACAGTTTGATAAATCAAATTATTAACTAGAATGTTTTGCTTTTTTATTTTTAACATAGTTTGAAATTAGGTGGATATAATTCACACATGCAGATTATTTTCAGTAATTGTGAATATGACAAACATTGGCAGAGACATCAAAATAAAGTATGTATCTTTAAAGTGACTGACTTTATTTTACATTCTTAATTTGATTTGATATTGATTGTTAAATCAAAAACATATAAATACATACATTTGTCTTGGACAGCATCAAATGACTTTACAAAGTAAAAATAAATTATGAGCTCATATTTTAAGTGTGTTTCATAATAGAAAATTGTAGCATGTGTGACTATTGACATGAAGACGGAAATACACTGGTGTCAAAAATTAAAACAACAAACCACTATTTCCCCCTTCCTGTGTCTAATTCACGATGTAATTGTAGAAGCTGTTAACAGATGTCTGTACAATCATGTCCTGTGTGGTCAGCGGACAAACATGGCAGTGATCTCGGGTAGTTTTACATCCACAGTCACTGTTTCCACAGTCACAGACAGTGCAGTTTGGTACAGAGAAGATGCCTACCAGGCTCTCTGTGGTGGAGGGCCATGGGGAGAATGTAAGCAGGACAGATGCAAACTGATGTGACCCAAAGTCTTAATGTGAATTGTTCTGTTGTTTTTTGGATGCTGTGACAGTTTATAGAGATTGAAACTGTATTCCAAAGACCAGGGCAGGACTCACCACATGTAACATCAGAAAGAGAGAACTGTTAATTGGCTGTAAGGGCACGATGGTACTGTGTTAGTACTGCACGGAAACTGGCATCTGACCTCGCTACATCCACTGGATGTGTTGTAGAAAGGTAAACAGTGTACAGAAGGCTTTGGCAGAGTGGCCTTTATTGTAGGAGACCTGCTGTATGTGTACCTCTGAAGTGTCTTCAGAGAAGGGAATGTCTAGGGTGGAGCCGTCAATATGTCGCCTGGACGGTCGAACAATAGGCCAATGTTCCTTTCAGAGATGAGTCCGGATTTGGTCTGGACAGTGATTCTCAACTGATTCACATCTGGAGGGAACATGGAACATGATTTTGGGACCCAACCATTGTGAAAAGAGACTTGTATTGAGGATGATCCCTTATGGTGTGGGCAGGGATTATGTTGACCACTCAAACAACTCTTTATAAAATTACACAGTTAAATCAGCAAGGTTTAACTGCTGTCAGGTATCATGATGAGATCTTGTGACCTCATGTGCGATTGTTGTGAGATGCTGCGGGCCCAGACTTTGTATTGTTGGACAATAATGCTCGACCTCATAGAGCACGCGTGATAGATATGTTCTTGGAAATGGAAGATATTGCACAAATGACCTGGCTTGCTCGCTCTCCTAATTTGAATCCCATAGAGCATGTCTGCATCATGTCAGCACGCACCAACCACTCTCCAATACTTGCGAGTAGTGCTGCAGGTAGAATGGGTATTATTTCCTGAACATGGGGATTGATGACATCATTCACAGCATGCTCTGTGGTTTGTTGGGTCTGTATTGCTGCCAGAGGTGTCCACACCCCATACTGAGGGCATTATCAGTTGTCGGAATACCGCTACAGTCACAGGTTCAAATTCTGCCTCAAGCATGGATGTGTGTGATGTCCGTAGGTTAGTTAGGTTTAAGTAGTTTGACATTCTAGGGGACTAATGGCCTTAGAAGTTAAGTCCCATAGTACTCAGAGCCATTTTGAACCAGTTGTCGGAATGTGTGTATAAAAGAACATTTTTGTCTACTATTATGCATGTTGCAGTTGTTTACATTCGTTTCTACTTTACTATCACGTGATTATACTGATTTTTGACAACATAAATGCAAACTTACAAAATTTCAAATGTATATGAATCAAAGTTTCGCCCAAGTACTAACAAACTTCATAAACATATAAAAACCATGAATTTGTTACTTTATAAATAAAAATAAGTTCAGACATGGCTAATAGTCAAGTTGATGTTGTGGTCTTCAGTCCTGAGACTGGTTTGATGCAGCTCTCCATGCTACTCTATCCTGTGCAAGCTTCTTCATCTCCCAGTACTTACTGCAACCTACATCCTTCTGAATCTGCTTAGTGTATTCATCTCTTGGTCTCCCACTACGATTTTTACCCTCCACGCTGCCCTCCAATGCTAAATTTGTGATCCAAAAGTAGTCAAGTAGTATCATAGATTTCCATAATTAAAAGTAAATGCATCAAGTTTTTATTTATCACAAAATCCCCGTCACACAATGTTGCACATAAAATCTGTACAAGATGTGTGACTTTGTGAATAGGCATGAAAACTAGTTCTTTTTAAAAAACAACTTATCTATTTGTGAACTTTCTGGATGAGATTTGAATGTGGAAAACCCTTTCATCGTGATAATGTAATGTGAGTGGAAATATTTGTCATTGAAATACCAATTTTGCTTGAAACGTTAAGGAGATTTAAAGAAAAATTATGATTTTTTGAACAAATGGAGTTTTGCTCTGACTGTTGATTGATAAAATAACAATAAAAATAATCAGTTATTGACAATATAATGTAAATGGATGGATAAAAAAATCTACTCACCAAGCAGCTGGAGGGGGACCCACACACAAAAGAGTTAATTTTTACAAGCTTTCAGAGCAAGTAGCTCCTTCTGGCAGAAGCATTGAAGGGGAAAGGAGAGGGGTTAGAGATTAGATTAGATTAGATTAGTACTTGTGCCATAGATCATGAATACGACATTTCGTAATGATGTGGAACGTGTCAGGTTAATAAAAGGTGTCTATACAAGACATTACATTACACAAAATATTACATGACACTCAATATTTTTAATTTTATTGTGGAGGTTGGGAAATTACCCACTTACTATATTCAAAAATTCATCTAATGAGTAGAAGGAGTTGCCATTAAGAAATTCTTTTAATTTCCTTTTAAATGCTATATGGCTATTTGTCAGACTTTTGAAGCTATTAAGTAAGTGACCAAAGACTTTTGTGGCAGCATAATTTACCCCCTTCTGAGCTAAAGTTAGATTTAACCTTGAGTAGTGAAGATCATCCTTTCTCCCAGTGTTGTAGCCATGTACACTGCTATTACTTTTGAATTCGTTCGGACTGTTAACAACAAATTTCGTAAGGGGATATATGTATTGTGAGGCTACAGTGAAGATTTCTAGCTCTTTAAATAAGTGTCTGCAGGATGATCTTGGATGAGCTCCAGCAATTATTCTGATTACACGCTTTTGTGCAATGAACACTGTTTTACTCTATGATGAGTTATCCCTGAATATGATGCCATACGAAAGCAGAGAATGAAAATAGGTGTGGTAAGCTAATTTACTCAGATGTATATCACCAAAATTTGCAATGACTCTAATAGCATAAGTAGATGAACTCAAATGTTTCAGCAGATTCTCAGTGTGTTTTTTCCAGTTCAACCCCTCATCAATGCATACACCTAGAAATTTTGAATATTCTATCTTAGCTACCAATTTCTGATCAAAGTCTATATTTATTAATGGTGTCATTCCATTTACTGTGTGGAACTGTATATACTGTGTTTTGTCAAAGTTTAATGAGAGCCCATTTGCAGAGAACCACTTATTGATTTTCTGAAAAACATCATTTACAATTTCACCAGTTAATTCTTGACTGTTGGGTGTGATAGCTATACTTGTATCATCGGCAAAAAATACCAGCTTTGCATCTTCGTGAATATAGAATGGCAAGTCATTAATATATATTAAGAACATGAATGAAAAGGACTGGAGAGACTTAGAGAAAGGTGTAAAGTTCAGAAAATTCACCCAGAACCCCAGGTTAGGGAAGGCTTATTGGATGGGATGAGAAGGAAACACTGATTGTTGGGGACTTGACCAGACAAGATTGGAAAATCTGAGAGCTTAAAGGTGGAAGACAAGGTAATACCCAAGACAGAGATTACTACTAAAACATTGTGCATGACTTAATAAGAGTGAAAAGCTAAATGCATTGTTCGTAACAGAGGTGGGAGGGTGGATAGTGAAAAATAGACAAGGCAGAAAGTGAAAGAAGTAGAAAACTAAAATGGAGTGAAGAAAGGAGTAGTTCCTGTGAATAAATGCTGGATTGGAAGGAATTAATGTAAATTAAGGGCAGGTGGGTGGCAAGAACCAAGGATATGATGTAGTGCTAGTTCCCACCTGCGGAGTTTTGAGAAACTGGTGTCTGGGGAAAGAATCCAGATGGCGTGTGTAGTGAAACAGGCACTGATGTCATGACTGCCATGCAACAGGATATTGTGTGTTGCTGTATACAGCCACTTCCTATGTCCATTCTTCCTGACTGAAACCATTGTTAGTAAATGTCTCCTAAACACTGGAACATATTGACTTACTTGAATCAGCAATGGAACTTGTGGATGTATGCTCAATTGCCAACATGGCATTAAATCCATATGTCCTTATTACAGCTTTACTCACAATAACATTAGTATATTTACAGTTCATGGAATTCAAAATACCTTAACTAGCTCTAGACTTTATACCTTCAATCTGCTTAAAATTATTATCCTCTGCACCATTACCATATTCAAATTCAAGAGATACATTAAGTTCAAACCTAAATTTTTGCAACACTCTTTGGCTTAATAGGACCATAATTGATCATACGAACAAGGCAATGAGAATGTCGACAGATACGGCTCGCCAAATGGCTATGGTTATATCTTCAGACAATGACGAAATCTCAACACATGAGATGTGCGGATGAATCAGCTTAGGCAGAGGGTGTATATAGGTAACACACAACATCCTGTTACAGAGCATGCTGTTCAACATGGCAGTCATGACTGTGGTGCCTCTTTCACCACACGCGCGGTATGGATTCTTCACTCAGACACCAGTTTCTTGGAACTCCGCAGATGGGAATTAGCACTACAACATGTCCTTGGTTCTTGCCACCCACCTGGCCCTAATTTACATTAATTCGTTCCCTTTTAGCATTTATTCACTGGAACTACTCCTTTCTTCACTCCGTTTTAGTTTTCTACATCTTTCATTTTCTGACTTGTTTATCTTTCATCCCCACGCCTCCCACCTATGTTACATACAATGCACTTAGCTTTTCATTCTTATTAAGTCATGCACAATGTTTTGGTAGTAATCTCTGTTTTGGATATTACCTTGTCTTCCACCTTTATGCTCTCAGATTTTCAAATCTCGTCTGGTGCAGTCCCCAATAATCAGGATTTCCTTCTCATCCCATTTGATAAGTCTCCCCTAACCCGGGCTCCTGGGTGAATTTTCTGAACTGTACTCCTTTCCCCACACCTCTCCACTCCTTTTACTTTACCCCTCTTCTTTCCCCTTCAACGCTTCTGCCAGAAGGAGCCACTTGCTCTGAAAGGTTGTAAAAGTTAAAATCTTTTTGTGTTTGTGTCCTCGTGCCACCACCTTTTACTTTACGCCTCTTCTTTCCCCTTCAACGCTTCTGCCAGAAGGAGCCACTTGCTCTGAAAGCTTGTAAAAGTTAAAATCTTTTTGTGTTTGTGTCCTCGGCCCCCACTTCATGAGTAGATTTTTTTATCTATCCATTTCTAATATGTTGCTAATCTTTGTACTAATTTGAAAGCTTGTCAAGTTATTCAGAGGCTACTAGTAATACAGGGTGATTAAAAAAGAATACCAAAACTTTAGGAATTTAAAACTCTGCAACGACAAAAGGCAGAGCTAAGCACTATCTGTCGGCGAATTAAGGGAGCTATAAAGTTTCATTTAGTTGTACATTTGTTCGCTTGAGGCGCTGTTGATTAGGCGTCAGCGTCAGTTGATGCTAAGATGGCGACCGCTCAACGGAAAGCTTTTTGTGTTATTGAGTACGGCAGAAGTGAATCGACGACAGTTGTTCAGCATGCATTTCGAACGAAGTATGGTGTTAAACCTCCTGATAGGTGGTGTATTAAACGTTGGTATAAATAGTTTACAGAGAATGGGTGTTTGTGCAAAGGGAAAAGTTCTGGACGGCCGAGAACGAGTGATGAAAATGTAGCACGCATCCAGCAAGCATTTGTTCGCAGCCCAGGAAAATCGACTCGCAGAGCTAGCAGAGAGCTGCAAATTCCACAATCAACTGTATGGAGAGTCCTACGAAAAAGGTTAGTTATGAAACCTGAACGTCAACTACCCGAGGCGATGGATCGGCCGCCAGGCAGCCCGTGACAGAGCACTTCATCACTGGCCTCCAAGAAGCCCTTGTCTTACCCCCTGCAATTTTTTCTTATGGGGGTATGTTAAGGATATGGTGTTTCGGCCACCTCTCCCAGCCACCATTGATGATTTGAAACGAGAAATAACAGCAGCTATCCAAACTGTTACGCCTGATATGCTACAGAGAGTGTAGAACGAGTTGGAGTATCGGGTTGATATTGCTCGTGTGTCTGGAGGGGGTCATATTGAACATCTCTGAACTTGTTTTTGAGTGAAAAAAAAACCTTTTTAAATACTCTTTGTAATGATGTATATCAGAAGGTTATATTATGTTTCTTTCATTAAATACACATTTTTAAAGTTGTGGTATTCTTTTTGGATCACCCTGTATTATCTGATAGGTAATTAATTCACAATATGAACAACAAAAGTTTATTATATTACGATGCAATGAGATTCTCAGGAAACTTTTATGTCAACTGACTCTGCCCATGGAAGCCTTTGCAATTATAACATCTACAGCCTGTTTCCAACTTTTTATTTAATCAGTTTTTCTGTTTCTTGCACTAGTTTGAAGAATAGGCATTTCCCAGAATTTTTCTTTATCATTGCTGTTCCCATAATCATTCCACATTAATCTTAAAAATTTTTCTCCTTTCGCTTCTAAACTGATGGTTAAATTTACCTGATCCAAATTTGCCCTATTTTCTTTTCCCAATCCTTCAATGACTAATGGTTGACAAGTAGTGGTAGACAACAGCTGTTTCTCTGATACCGGGTGCTTATAATTAAAGTGCAGCTATTCACAGAGGCCCATTGTGTGATGTAATTATTGTATGGCACTGAAACGAGGTAGACATGCTATTGCATTAGTGCGGTACCATTGTGTGCTGGAAAATTAATTGGTTCCAGTTGTGGTCACTAGGTGCAAATCTGGAAATTTATATTGTCTGTATGATGGTATGACATTCATACCATAATTTGACAAGCCATAACATTAGAGAACAGAATGGGTATCACGAAGAGAGAGACCATGTGCTGTTAATGAAACAGTGTTATATTAACAACAACAGTTATAGTGTTGCACTGAGAGAGTATCACTGACTGAAAGATCTGAGCAGAGACCTGATGTCATTAAATGGTTTAAAGATGATGCTAATGAAATTCAAAAACACGAGTGGGCTTTGTGTGGTTTCTGGAGGAAGAAGGCATTCTATCCCAATTTAAGTTATTGACATGGTTTCTGTTGTTGTAATGGACCATGCAGCACATGCCCCACGTAATGTTAGTGCTGGTGCAGTGTCATGACAATTGTCCATCCCATGGTCAACAGTATGGAAAGTTGTGTGGTCTGTTTTACAGCGATATTACAATATCCAGATAGCACAACAACTGAAACATGATCTGTAGCAATTTTCTTAATTTGCTCTTCAGTTTCTGGCATGGACTGAAATTGATGACCTGTGGCTGGGCAATATTCCAAGGAATGATGAGGTACATTTTACATTGCTGCATTCAGCAGTTAACACAAACTTGCTCAATTTGGGGTACTGTTAAACTGCATATTGTGCATGAAAAGCCATTGCACACGTATGTGACTTTGTGTTGTGGACTGACAAAAATCTTTATCCTCAGTCCATTTTTCTTTGAAGAGAATAAACCAAGAGGGCCTATCAAGTATGCCATGATGTCTGCATGTTATCAAAACCTCCTTGTAACAGCATGTGATCCTTGCTGTGGATGAGTGCAACTGTGTGGATACCACTGTTTTTACCGCAAGAGCGGTTAACAATTCATGTCACTCACACAGTGAAAGATCTGTTTAATGCAATCTTCCATGAACATTTTGTCTCCAGAGGTTTTCCATACGTATGGCCCGCAAGGTCACCTGATCTGAACCCATGCAACTTTTAGCTCTGGGGATATCTAAAAGAATGCATTTACTAGGGTCATGTCCAGTGTCTACTTGATCCGGAGGCAAGATACAGTAACACATTGCTAAAATTTCACCTGAACTGCTGTGAGCAACTGTTGATCACATTGTTTTATGGATGCAACATTTTACCAACATCTCCGGTGCTCTTATTGAACAAATTGTGTAAACTGTGGTTAATAATAAATTCAATATTATGCCTTTCTCTGTTGCTTGACCTTTTCTGCTCATGCCCAGGTCCTAATCCATCACATTTCTATACATTTTTCTTGCATTCATAGTGCCAGATTTATATGTTGTGACTAAAATTGAAACGAATCTTTTCCCAGCATAAATTGGTTCTGCATTGACACATTACAATATCTACCATGTTTTGATGCTATACAATAATTACAACCCACACTGGACCTCTGGGAGTAGCTGCACTTTACTTATAACCACCCAGTACTTCCTCACTACCAATCTCATTCCCCACTACTACATTAACAGAAACCTCACCATCACCTAACTTTCATAGCTCATATACATTAACTTCAGTATAATCTTTATCTTTGACTTCACAGCCTTCAACATTATTTTCCTCATCACCATTAAAATTATCTTCATTAATTTAGTCATAACTGCTCTGAGCATCATCATTCTCAATTTGTTCTCCCTTAGCATCATATCAACAGGTTGTTGCAGCCCAGTACTGACATTCATCTAGTCACCTTCCTTCTCTTCAAATAATCTCCCCAGTTCAGAAGTATTATGTTCATTAATTCCTTCTTGTATATTTTGTACTCACTTTCTGCCCATGTATAAAATTAAGACATAGTCTCAGTGTCAATCTTTCTTTCTCTTACATTTTTATGATCACATTTATTTTTTAAAGAATCAACTAAAACATTTTGTCAAACTTTAATTTATTCATATGGCAGGTTGATTGGTTGTTCTGTCCCATTTGCTGTTATTCAACTTCCCTCTTTTACTCCAGTTAAAATTAAGAGTCCTTTAATTACTTGATCTGTTTGCCCCAAAACTGTGGACCCTCATTGAGGCAATCTTAAGTTTTCATCTCTATATCCCCTATTATCTTGTCTCCAGTTTCGATGCGTTTGATTTCCCACATTATCTTATCCTCCCAGGGGGCTCGCTGCTCTTTGGCATGTTTGTGCTTGGCTACCACAGAGCCCCAAAATTTGCAGTATCTTTCCCCTCCTGTGCTGCATATCTATCCTCTTGCTATTCTTTTTCCCCTCCCTTGGGCTACATATCTGGGATGTTTCTGGGAATGTGTTCTGCGTTCGCAGTAGCCAACATCAGAACAGTCTCTCCATTGTTTTTTGTTCCTTTTTTTTTTCTTTGTACCCCTTTTCTTATCCTTCCTCTGCTTTGGTTTTTGAGGTTCTTCTTTCTCTTTTTCCTCCCTGTCCACTCCTGAAGGCTGGCCCATGTGTCTGATGCATAACAGGTGACTAGGTAACATGTAATTCCCAGCTCCAGGTTGACAGGTAGGGTTTGCACGTACCCCTTGGTACAAGCCAGGCTCAGGGAGAAGTGATTGCCTGAGCTGCTACCTTCCCAAATTGCAGATCTCATGGAGCAGGATCCTTCAACCTCTGCACCCTGTAGCAGTCAGTCTTTGAAGGCTGGCACTCAGCAACTGCTGAGGTGACACCCCTTCATTTTTTCTCTCCTCACCTTTCCTTGTCATGATTCTCCTCCAATGGAATGTTCACAGCCTTTGATCCAACAAAGGGGACTTATGGCTGCTATTGGAATTGCTCTTGTTCTCTGCCTCCAGGAAACAAAATTGCATCCTCATGACCCCTTAAAGCTCTCACATATCTTTCCAGTCAGCTTTGACCTTCCACCCTGAGGACTGCATTCTATCTCATGGGGGAGCCACACTGCTCACCTGGGATGACATTCATAGTCAAACCATCTCCTTGACTACCCATCTTCAAGCTGTTGTAGTCCACATTTTCCTTCCTCTCTTCACCTTTTCACTTTGTACTGTTTACATCCCTCTGTCATTCGGTGTCACCAGGACAGATGTCCTCCAGCTGATTGGGCAACTCCCTCACCTTTTTCTGTTGCTCGCTGACTTTAATGCATACCATCCCCTTTGGGGCTCACCCAGATCCCATCAGAGAAGTGCCCTCTTGTCTGACCTTCTGAATTACCTTAACCTCATCTGACTTAACATGGGTGCACCCACTTTCTTTTCAGACTCCATGCATACCTATTCCTATTGGAACTTCTCTTTCTGCACTGTCCAACTTGCCCATCATCTCAAGAGCTCCATTCTCTCTGTCACATACTCAAGTGACCATTTCCTGTTTGCTATCTGTTTGCTGACTCCTACTCCACCTATGTGCACATGCAAATGGCAGCCTTCCAATGCCGACTGAAGGCTTTACTCCTCCCAGATGACCTTCGATGAACAACATTTCTCCAGTTGGATGACAAGGTAGAATATCTTACTAATGTTATCCTTACTGCTGCAGAATTTTCCATTCCTCACACTTCGTCTTTGCTGCACCATGTTCCGATCCTGTGGTGGACTGAAGCATGCCACAATGCAGTTTGCACTTGGGGACATGCTCTCTGCATTTTTAACAATCACCTTACAATGGCAGACTGCATTCGTTATTAGCAGTTGTGTGCACAGTGTTGTTGCATTCTTCAGGATAGCAAAAAAGCTAGCTGTATTTCATTTACTAGTTCTTTTAATAGGTCCACTCCCTGTTCTGTCATGTGGGCCAACCTCTGACAGCTCTCTGGGACTAAGGTCCATACCCCATCTGACCATAGCAGATGATGACATAGGAACCCTATTACTACCTCCAACACCTTGGGCCACTATTTTGTGGAGATTTTGGGCTCCACGCACTATCACTCTGCCTTCCTCCACCAGAAACCAGTGGAGCAGGCTCAGGCAATACCCTTTTCTTGTCAGAATTATGAGTGCTACAATACAGCCTTTACTATGAGAGAGCTGGATCATGCTCTTACTTCATCCTAATCCCTTGCCCCAGGGCCAGACAATGTTCACGTTCAGATATTGCAGAACCTTTCTCTTTCGGGCAAGCACTTTCTACTTCATATGTACAATCGCATGTGGCCAGATGGCACATTTCCTAGACATTGGCGTGAAGCCACTGTCATACCCATACATAAGCCTGGTATGGACAAACACCTTCCTTCTAATTATCACCTTGTTTCTCTCACCAGCTGTGTTTGCAAAGTGATGCAACATATGATTCATGTCTAGTAGGTACGGTGGCTTGAGTCTTGCAGTTTACTAACCATTGCACAGTGTGCATTTTGAGCATGCCATTATGCAGTTGACCATCTTGCCACTTTTTCAATCCAAGTCATGAATTGTTTTCTGCAGAAATCCCAGAGTGTGGCCATATTTTTCAATTCAGAGAAAGCCTACAACACTTGATGGAGGACTGGTATCCTCTGTACTCTCTGGACATGGCGCTTCTGTAGCTGTGTGCCACATTTCCTTCAGTAATTTTTAAAAGACCAAGTTTTAAAGGTATGTGTAGATTCTGCCTTGTTGGACACCTTTATCCAGGAAAACAGTGTGCCTCAGGGTTCCGTCCTGAGTATCGTCTTCTTTGCTATCACCATTAACCCAATAATTGCCTGTCTCCCGTCTGGCATATCCGGCTCCCTTCTCGTTGATGATTTTGCCATTTATTGAGTTCTCCACAGACTTTTCTCCATGAGTGGTGTCTTCAGCATTGTCTCAGTTGTCTTTAGTCATGGAATATCAACAATCACTTTCACTTTTCAACTGACAAAACCATTTGTATGAATTTCTGGTGGCACAATTAGTTTCTTCTTTACATCTTGGACCTGTTGTCTTCTGCTAGTTGAAACTAGTAAATTCCTGGGGCTCATGCTCAATAGGAAACTTTCTTGGTCCTCCCAGGTGTATTACCTGGCTGCCCACTGTACCTGGTTCCTCAGTGCCCTATGTGTCCTCAGTAGTACTTCCTGGAGGGCGGAATGGACTACCCTCCTCCACTTGTACTGGTCACTTGTCTGTTTGAAACTAGTCTAAAGGTGTTTCGTTCATGCATCTGCACATCTGTCCCTCTGATGCTGTCTGAATACTATCCACCATTGTGGCATCCATTTGGCCACTGGTGTCTTTTACACTAGCCCAGTTGAGAGTGTATGCAGAAGCTCTCGAACCACTGTCATACCACCGTGATTTTCTCATCAGCCAATACTTATGCCTAGTCACCCATTCTACACCTCCTTCTTTGATGATTCTTTTGATTGCCAGTAAGGGACACATCCCTCTTCTCTATTACCTCCTGGAGTTTGCTTTCAGCTATTGCTCCAAGAGCTTAACTTCATGCTGCCTGCCACTTTTCCAGTGGGTGTGAACCCCTCACCCATCTTGGCTTCATGCGGCAGCCTGTGTCCATCTTGGCCTTCATTCTCTTTGTAACAATACTTTCTGAGCCTTGCTCTATCTCCATAATTTTCTCGACCTTCACATAGAACTTCATGGTAGTACCTTTATCCACACTAATGGCTCTCGGACTGACCATGGTGCTGGGTGTGCCTTCATCACTGCCACCAACATTTTTTGGTATCAACTTCCAGAACACTGCTCAGTATTTACTGCGGAGCTCTTTGCTCTGTATCAGGCCACACAGTACATCTGGAGACACAGGCTTTTCAGTTCTGTCATCTGTTCCGACTCTCCCAGCGTCCTTCAGCACATCTGTGTACTGTACACTGTCCATCTCTTAATGCAACAGGTCCAGTAAAGCTGTCACTTGCTCGCTACAATTTAGGCATTTTGCCCACAAGAATTTTACTCTTTCACATACTTCAGCTTGGAGTGCTTTCCCTTTTTTTTTTTTTTTTTTTTCACCATTTCACTGCCCCACTGTGATGAACATATTGTCCATACCATAGCAGAACAATATCCACAGGAAACCAAGACATATACTCTCTTCTGGCTATGTGTCATTCTTGTTGCACAATGTTCTTTGCATGGGATACCGTGTGTAACTTACTTTCTGATGTCCATAAGTAAATATCTTTCATTCAGAGAGAAGTGTTTTAATTAGTAGCATAGACATGGCATAACAGGAAAGTGGAATAGCCACAAGTGTCCGTGGAAGAGCCATAGCTCAGGTGAAGGGCCTTAACCTTTTGGCCTGTAACAAGAAAACTTTCATTGTGCTTAGTAATTAACATATGACCAAATTTTTATGATGTCAGATGGCAGTAAATCAGAAATCCTTTAATTATTATAATGTAATCAGTGATAGTGTGATAAGAAATCCTGTAAAATTGTTTGTGACATAGCACATGATGAAAGATCAGACAATTTGATAAGCCCTGGAGAGAGGTGGTTCAAATATTATCTGAATAGGAATGCTTTATAGGCCATAAAATAAATGAAAAGCCCTATGGAAAATGGCTGGAATTTAAATTCAGGAAGAGAGGAGGTTGGTTAAATATTTAAATGTTTAAATATTTTTGTAGTTTACTTCCAATAAAATTTATAAAACCATTCCAATAAGCTTCAGTGACATAATAGGATGATTGGATAATTCAGTTTACAATGAATCATTTAAATTGTACAGTTGTCCCGTAAAGTGTGCTGGAAGATGATAAGAAACTAAAAGATTTCGAGAAAGCAATTAAAAATAAATAGTTCTGGGACCTGCATCACATGATAGGCCAAAGTGGGCAGGAGACAGACTGTCTTTAGAGTGCTGCATCTTTAATAATGAAGTTGTAGTGATAGCCAGTTCTTCATTTATCCATCAGCTGATGGGGCAACAAGCAGCCAATATTAGCTCATCATTAATCTACGATTGATAACACATCCCTACAGTATACCCTTTGTTCAAATTGAACTACATCCAAGATGATAAGATATAAATTAACTTAGTACTGAGTGTTTGTGTGCATGTTTATATAATCTTCCACAGACACACAGCTTAGTCTTCAGTTCAATAAAGCTTATACTCACCAAAAAGCATACAAATATTCTATATTTTTGAAACTTAAATAAGTTTTCCTTGGATGTTCAGTGTATGGAGAGCACAGTGTAATTTTTGTAATCACTGACTAAAAGCAATATTAAGCAAGTCTATTTTCTCTAATGTCTACTGTTAGAGTAAAGTTCAGTGCTACCATACATAAACTAAAATTGTTCTGTGATGTTTACTGAAAATACTGTGATACTGTGATCTTTCCATTAGCTGATTAAATCTTTATTTGTAATGCGGGCATTTAAGAAATTCAAGTTTTTGTTTGAAGGCTTTTACTTTTTTTGGTGTAGAGTAAGATACTAAATAGTGTGGGCCATATTTCTCCAAGAGATTGTGAAATCAGTGTTCTCTAGGGAGACCAAAACGTTCATCTGTTGTTGTATCTAAGCTGTCTGTGGGAATTAGCTAGAAAGATTTTGAGTTAGAAGCAAATACCCAAGTTCATACACATTTTCTATAAGAGGCCACATAAGGGAAAGATGAAATTATCATGAGCTTGAAATCAAAAGGCTTCAAAGGAGCCATTGTCAAGAGATAATTTTCTTTTTAAAAGTGCAGGCTAGAGGAATATGGATGCCAGTACTTATTTACAAGAATAATTAGACACAACTTTATGCTATATTCTTTCAGATTAGCATGATGTAGAGCTAAAAAGTGTGTTCTTACCAATAGATACTTTTATTCAATCATACACTTGAACTAAAGAAGTTGTCAATGTTTGTTTGATTGCTCAGCATCTCAAATTGTTTAATATTTTACCGTATGTACTATGAGACATTGTAGCTGAAGATTTATGTGGGCTTCTCCATAGTTGCAGAGGTGCTATTTTAAATACTTTTGTTGTCAGAATTAATGATTTTATTTTATTTTATTTATATGCCTTGCATAAGACTACAACATTTACTATAATTGGATTTTTATGAAGTGACTAGTTTGCCAAAACTGATCCATATGATGTGCACTAACCACCAACAGAGCTTCCTCTTTGACAGCTGTCACTCATTCCATGTCAGAAAGTATCTTCCTTACAGCCTCACAATCCCTGATTCCCCCATCTGCAGCGGAAATCAGGAATTGTTGAAGTATACTAGTAACCTTACTAGTGCCTTTACTGACAGACATCTCCTACATAGTTGATCTGCCAAATCTCCTGTGCCACCTGCTCCTTTGATACCAGTAAATCTGTTAATCAACTACCAGCTAGCACTCTTCTGATCACTGGGAATCACCATGGCCTTGAAAAGCTCAACCACATCTGCCATCAGGGTTTTGACTACCTCACTTTGTGCTCTGAGATGAGATTATCCTACTCAAAATCCTACCAAGATCTCCCAGAGTAGTGTTCTGCCACCTATCCAACCTACAGAATATCGTTGCCCATCCCTATTCCAATTGTATTCCCAATCCTGCACCAGATGGGTCATTCCCTTGTGGCTTGCCAAGGTGCAAGACCTGTCCCATACACCCAGCCAACACCTCCTGCTGCTGTTAAGTTACAGGCATTTCCTACCCAATAAAAGGCAGGATCACATGTTATGTAACTGCAATTACTCTACAGCATCCTATGCACACATGACAAGTAACTAACTATGTACTTGCAATGAATGTCCACCACCAAACTGTGTCAAACTGCAAACTTAACCATCCAGTTGCTGAACATGCTGTACACCACAGTGCAAAATACTTCAACAGCTGCATACTAAGTATGCCATTTGGATACTCTCTTCCAGCACAAATTTCTCTGAACTATGCAGATGGCTATTGTTTCTCCAACAAATCCTACACTGTCACAATCCCCTTAGGCTAAATCTCTGCTAACATGTTCCCACTGCCTTTTCCCTTTCCTCTTTTATCTGTACCACACCTTCTCTACCCATGTCATGCTCTGCTCTCTCCCACCACTCCTCCTTCTCCCCTTCCCCCTTGTGGGCATTCTCCCTCTGTCTCCCTTCCTCTCTCCCCCCTCCCTCTCTCCTGCCCCCTTTTTCAACCCCTCTCCCTTCTCTCTCTCCTCCCTTTCTCCCTTCTCTTCTTTACCCATCTGTCTTCTTTCCCCCTGCCCTCCCATCTTTTCCCCTGTTTCCCCCCTCTCCCTCTTCCCTCATCTCTTTTTGTTGCACCCTCTGTACTTTTTTTTATATTGTTATATATCTGCAATATCATCTGTCCAAAGACTTGCCTCTTTCCCACCACCCCCTCCTGCCATCCTTCTCTACCACCCCCCCCCCCCCCCCCCCCCCCCACCTTCCTCAGATCAGAAAACTGCTTTTAGTAATCAAGTATCTATAATTAATGTTGCTGTGGCTGTGGGAATGTACATTTGAATGTCTGTGTGGTTGTGTATCTGAATGTATGTGCTGTTGCTGGAGACAAGCTGCTGCTGGAAAACTAGTGTGAATGCTGCTTTTTGTTATATGTTACTATGCTCCACACATCAATCTGTTTTGGTGAGTGGTTGTCTTTCCATTGATTTACATACTGGGAAATATAAAACTAGACAACAATATACTCTGGGTAATTGCCAAGATTTTTTACTTTTGTGAGACGTAAGCTACATTTTAATATCAAGATCCTATCTTCAGATGAAACTACCAGAGTACGGAATGAAGGAACTTGGTTGGCTATACCATACACACTGTGTGAATAACCATTTTAAGTCTGTGCAAATGGTCCAAGAGTTTGAGCTAATTTTAAATGACTTACAGTACCTCATTTCATCACAAGGACAGTGCCATTTGAAGTAATTTGTTGGCAGATAATAGGAGAATTATTGCTAGGATGGATACAATGGTTTCAACTGGAAGGTATTAATACTGCTGCAATGAATAGTGTAGTAAAGAGCAATCTACTGTATTCTGGGAGGAGCAAAATAAGATGCATGGGCAAAAAGTCTTAATCTTCACGTAGAAGAACAAGTATAGTTGAATGTGCATCAGAGTATTAATAAAGAGGAAACACAAGTTTGGGGTTGCAGTAGTAGTTAACAGATTTTAATTTATGTTTCCTTTGAAGGGAAATTAGGTTGCTGTCATAAGCAAGAGATTTACTACTTTCAGACATTTCTTATTGGCATAAATATAATTTAAGTGTAGTTGCATTATTTAATGTGTTAGCATTTGTTTAAATAAAGTGAAATGGTGCAAAAAGTGCACATTTCTTCTCATGTCAGCATATAGATTTCTGGACCCAGTATGACTCATGAGAAATGTTTGTAAACTGTCATATAATTTTTTATTTCACTAAATCTACTCTTTTCATGCGATGAAATCTTGTGTTAAAGTTTTATAAAAACTATCAGCCAGGTGGTCCACTCATGAATGCCATATGGATTGAATGATTGTCTGTAAGTGTCTGTATTATCTCTAGTTTCCTGAATTGTTTTCTCATGTTCATTTCATAAGGCTCTTGCAGTGACTTAATAATCCCGTGTTGAAATGCACTGCTTTTTGTTGGATCTTCTCTATATTTTCTAACATTCGTACCTGGTAAGAATCTCAGATTTCTAAACAGTACTCAAGAGTCAGTTGAAAAAGTGCCTTATAAGCCACTTCTTTAGTGGTTGAGTTAAATTTGCTTAAGATTCTTCCTAGGCATCTCAGGCTGTCATCTGCTTTTCCTACTATTTGTTTTATGTGGTCATTCCACTTAAGATCACTTTGGATGGTTACTCCTAGACATTTTACTTCATATATGGTTTCCAGCAATTTATCATCAGTAGTGTAATTGTGCAGTAGTGGATTTCCTTTACTGTATGTCCACAATATCTTACATTTATTTATGTAGAGCGTCAACTGCCAGAAACTGCAACATTCATCAGTCTTCTGTAGGTCATTTTTCAAGTCAATACTGTCTACTGGGATTGCTACTTTCTTATGGAAAACTGTATCATCTGCAAAGAATCTTAAAGAGCTTCCAACACTTTCTACTTGATCATTTATATACTTTGTAATTAGTAACAGTACTATCACACTTCCCTTTGGTATCCCAGAAATTCCCTTTACATCTGTAGACTTTGTTCCATTAAGAGTGACATGCTGAGTTCTGTCTGCAAGGAAGTCCTGAACCCAGACACAAATTGGTCTGATACTTTGTGAGCTGTGTGGAGTGACCCAGTCACAAACTGGTCTGATACTTTGTCAGCTCATTTTCTTCATTAGACGGCTGTGTGGAATGGTGTCAGATTCCTTCCTGAAGTGAAGGAACATGGCATGAATCTGAGTGCGGAACAAGTTGAGTTTCACAAAGCTCTGTATGCAAAATCCATGTTGATTTTTATAGAGGAGATTTTTGTCATCCAATTCTTGAGCATGAAACATGTCCCATAACTACAACAGATTGATGTCAATGAAATAGGCCCATAATTATGTGCATCTGTTCTGTGATCTTTCTTATGTCAATGATATAATCCTACAATTATGTGCATCAGTCCTAAGACTCTTCTCGGAAATGGGAATGACATGTGCTTTTTCCCAGTTGCCAGGTACATTTTATTTCTCCAGTGAACTATGGTAAACTGCTACTACAAGAGGAGCAAAGTTCTTTCACATAATCTTTGTTGAATCTTACAGTACTAGGGCTGCCCTGAAAAAAATGAGCAGCTACTTTTCACGCAAATGTAAGTTTTTTAAAAGGTTAGGTCATGCCATGACCAATCTTAGATTAACTCTCATGTGAAATGAGTAAAAACATATGTGGGAATTCTCCTTAGAGTGGATATGAGACCTCATGTAGGTGCTGTTCCTGTGGGTGCTGTGAGGAGATTGGGATAACTCATCATGGCCCATGCCTGAATACAAGAGGTAATGCCAAGTTATCAGATCTATCATAAAAAAGCATGAGGGGGTCTAAGAGCATACAAAGGCAAATCCCTGTGGTGATTGGGGCCAGGTGAGATGAACATTTTAGGTTAAATTAAAGATTCACACAAAAAGTATTAAAGGAAATTAAAGTTACAGTGACTCTCATTTCATCACATAAGAGCAGAGGGAATGAAATTGTTTCATCAGAATATTAGGCATATAAAAAATAAAGTAAATGAGTTGTTAGTTTGTTTGGAAGATAGTAGTTGGAAAGAAACTGATGTCACTTGTCTGTCTGAACATCATATAACCAATGGGGGTTCAATCTTGTAATAAATGGTTACAAATTAACTGCATTGATTGATAAAGTAGGAGTTTCACTTTCATAAAAAATGAATATGAATTCAAAAATACAGAAATCAGTAAATTTTCTATGGGATAATAATGGGCAGTGTAATCGTTTTTGTTGTTCTAAATCTTCTCTGGGTAATTGGGAAATTTCCATGATGGAATTTGATGTTTTATTGTGCTGTCTTTCAGAATGATTATTTGTTTGTGGCAACTTCATTGTAAATTTATTAAAATAATCTCACAGAAAATGTACTTTAGATAGGTTCCTGGGCACATTTGGTTTAGTGTCAACTATAAATTTCCTTTCATGAAAAATCAAGGAAGTAGTATGAAAGCTGGTTGATTTTATTTGGGGTGCTGTGGCATCTGCTATTCCTTGTTCTTTTGGCCACAAAACCCTATTTTTCAAAAAATCTCTATTCAATGTGATGGCCTTAGACCAACTTACTGGGAGGGTCTGTATGTCTGCTTGATACCACTGTAATGGTCAATGCTGGTGCCAAACCTTGCTGCACCACTAATGTCCCCATCATCCATGTTCTGCTTCCCATGGAGTGCATCCTTCATTGGGGCAAACAGATGAAAGTCTGAAGGTGCAAGGTATGAGCTGTAGGGTGGATGAGGAAGAACAGTCCTATGAAGTTTTGTAAGTTCCTCTTCAGTGTGCAGACTTGTGTGGGGTCTTGCATTGTCAGGGAGAAGGAGAACTTCATTTGCATTTTTGTGATGACAGACATGTTGAAGTCATTTCTTCAATTTCTTGAGGGTAGCACAATGCCTTTCAAAGTTTATCATTGCACCATGAGGGAGGACATCAAACAAAATAACCCCTTCAGATTCCTAGAAGACCATCATCATGACTTTACTGGCTGAGGTTGCAGCTTTGAACTTTTTCTTTGGAGGAGAGGTAGTGTGACACCACCCTATGGATTACCATTTTCTTTCTGGTTCGAAATGGTGAACCCATTTTCATAACCTGTGATGATGTGTGACAAAAAATTGTCACAGTCAGCCTTGTAATGCACAAGCAATTCTGCACAGACGGTCCTTTCTTGCATTTTATGGTCTTCTGCTAGGCAGCAAGGAATGTAGTGGATACACACCTTTGAATACCCAGCTGGTGGACAAGTACATGAGCACCACCAACAGAGATGTTCAGATGAGCAATGAAATGTTTAATCGTAATCAGTCGATCACCTCAAATGAGACTGTCCACACATTCCAACATTGCAGAAGTCACAGCTGTGCACAGCTGGCCAGCATCTGGGAGATCAGACAGGTTTGCTCAACCTGGTTGCAATGATGACAGACACCTCACTCAATGACTCACCATGGTTTTGTTCACTGACAGGCTCTGTAGACATTCTGCAAGCACCTATGAATATCTGTAATGCTCTGGTTTTCCTCCAAAAGAAACTCAATGACAGCTCTCTGCTTGGAATGAACCTTTGTTATAGACTCCATTTTGGAGGCTACATATAGCACCGTCACCTATTAGAGCTTCATGAGACTGTAGGAGCTGAAGTGGGAATATTGCATGATGTCTCACAACAAATTCTGCATTTTTTCAACTGAAATTGGCTGAGAAGAAAAATGTGTTGCATTACTTATTGAATGGCCGTTATACATTGGAAGATAATGTATTTGTACAAAAAGCAAAGTTAAACAATAACATGCTTACCTAGTTATAAACAGAATGACAGATCACGATACACTGTTAATCACATTACATAACTTCATTACAAGTACAGCCTAGAAACACTTAATGTAAACAATGAGAATGATTAACGACAAAACAGTGGAAAGTTTTAAGGTAGGCTTAAAAATGTTCACTAGGGTGAATTGTAAAGTGTACCTAATGCCAATTATAAATTCAACCTTTTTTAAAAATAAGTTTGCAACCATTTTTGAAAGAATTTTTCTGAAGAGAGTAATTTCTATAGGTATTAAAGCATGTGTGAGATCAGACAACGAAATGAAATCTATGTGAAATGTTGTTGAAAGATAGCCAGGAAAATAAGTCTTAGAAGATAACACTACATCTATTAAAGAAACTGAGCATTATCTTTTTGTTGTTGTTGTGGTCTTCAGTCCTGAGACTGGTTTGATGCAGCTCTCCATGCTACTCTATCCTGTCCAAGCTTCTTCATCTCCCAGTACCTACTGCAACCTACATCCTTCTGAATCTGCTTAGTGTATTCATCTCTTGGTCTCCCCCTACGATTTTTACCCTCCACGGTGCCGTCCAATGCTAAATTTGTGATCCCTCGATGCCTCAAAACATGTCCTACCAACCGATCCCTTCTTCTAGTCAAGTTGTGGCACAAACTTCTCTTCTCCCCAATCCTATTCAATACCTCCTCATTAGTTACGTGATCTACCCACCTTATCTTCAGCATTCTTCTGTAGCACCACATTTCGAAAGCTTCTATTCTCTTCTTGTCCAAACTAGTTATCATCCATGTTTCACTTCCATACATGGCTACACTCCATACAAATACTTTCAGAAACGACTTCCTGACACTTAAATCTATACTCGATGTTAACAAATTTCTCTTCTTGAGAAATGCTTTCCTTGCCATTGCCAGTCTACATCTTATATCCTCTCTACTTTGACCATCATCAGTTATTTTACTCCCTAAATAGCAAAACTCCTTTACTACTTTAAGTGTCTCATTTCCTAATCTAATTCCCTCAGCATCACCTGACTTAATTTGACTACATTCCATTATCCTCGTTTTGCTTTTGTTGATGTTCATCTTATATCCTCCTTTCAAGACACTGTCCATTCCGTTCAACTGCTCTTCCAAGTCCTTTGCTGTCTCTGACAGAATTACAATGTCATCGGCGAACCTCAAAGTTTTTACTTCTTCTCCATGAATTTTAATACCTACTCCAAATTTTTCTTTTGTTTCCTTTACTGCTTGCTCAATATACAGATTGAACAACATCGGGGAGAGGCTACAACCCTGTCTTACTCTCTTCCCAACCACTGCTTCCCTTTCATGCCCCTCGACTCTTATAACTGCCATCTGGTTTCTGTGCAAATTGTAAATAGCCTTTCACTCCCTGTATTTTACCCCTACCACCTTAAGAATTTGAAAGAGAGTATTCCAGTCAACATTGTCAAAAGCTTTCTCTAAGTCTACAAATGCTAGAAACGTAGGTTTGCCTTTTCTTAATCTTTCTTCTAAGATAAGTCGTAGGGTCAGTATTGCCTCACATGTTCCAACATTTCTACGGAATCCAAACTGATCTTCCCCGAGGTCGGCTTCTACCAGTTTTTCCATTCGTCTGTAAAGAATTCGCGTTAGTATTTTGCAGCTGTGACTTATTAAACTGATAGTTCAGTAATTTTCACATCTGTCAACACCTGCTTTCTTTGGGATTGGAATTATTACATTCTTCTTGAAGTCTGAGGGTACTTCGCCTGTCTCATACATCGTGCTCACCAGATGGTAGAGTTTTGTCATGACTGGCTCTCCCGAGGCCATCAGTAGTTCTTTCAGTGCTCTGTCAAACTCTTCACGCAGTATCTTATCTCCCATTTCGTCTTCATCTACATCTTCATCTTTTTATATACACTTATATAATAATTTGCTATTTTTTAGTATTTTAGACAATATTTTGTTTTCCTTTAGTCTGTGGCTTATTATTATAAAAGCCATGGTATTTTCGTTAGTAATAACACATCAGTTTCTCCCAGCTGTTTTAAAGCATTTTGTACATTTTGTTGTAGTACTTTAGCCATGTGGTGGACTTGTCCACTTTAGTGGACAGCACTTAATGTTGCTTCTTTGGCATTTTTAATCAATCCTGAGCTTGCACACTTCAGTGGGCAGCAGAAAGTGTTGCTTCTTTGGTGTTTTTAATCAATCCTGAGTTTGCAAATACACACAGGGTGCAGTGCTAGTAGGGAGTATCCACTGTAGCAGACTGCACGCATTTGCAGCCTCAGGATTGATGAAGAATGCCAAAGAAGTGACAATGTCAGGTGTCCACTGCTGTGGACAGCTGCATTATAGAGCTAAAGTTAGTGTCTTTATCAGTATTTCTCTGTAAACAACATAGATTCTTCTACGCACACGCACACACACACACACACACACACACACACACACACACAAACACACACTTATTGTGTGGACAATACGCTTCTGCAATGTAGACCAGAGATTCAGGGACTTCTGATATTCCACCTGTGCAAGTACTTACTCTCACAAAGTTACTGCAGTCACTGTCCTACTCTGAAGAAACATGTTGTCCCTTGGCTTTGTTCTCCACATGCAAATGAAAGAATAAAACTGTGCAATAGTTGTGCTGTCCTCTATAATAATTCGTTTTATAATTTTTCATTTGTAAGTATCATTTGTTGGTAAGAATGCACAGTGATACACACCACTCTTCTGGAGTGATATATAACACTGAGTCTTACAGCTGTTGCCAAATTCTCGATGATTTCATGGCATACTGTAAGCAAACCTAACAAAATCATACCTAGCAACTACACAGGTTGAATGGCAGAAACAAGTGTCCCTTGGAAACTTTTCAAAATGCGATATTTCATAAATGACTCGCAATAGGATCTGCAATGAGCACCTCTGACATTCTAATTTACCCTACTTTTATTTTGTTAATGTTAATAGGTGTTGTTTCATTTAAAAAGTGTATGTTTGCACCAAAAATACACTTTCTAAGTATTATTACAATCTGTTTTTGGCTAACAATATAAGATCCTATCAATCCATTGTGTGAAAACTGCACAGTAATAGCGATTTACATTTCCGTAATATCTGCGGTGCAATTCTTAGGTGACTCATCTTGTATATTTCTTCCACCTTTCAACTTTCCCTTCTTTGTTTAGTACTTGTTCGCATCTGAACTTTTGATTTATATACAGCTGCTTTTTCTTTCTCCAGAGGTCTCTTTAATTTTCCTATAGGTGAATCTATTTTCCCCTAGTTATACATACTTATGTAGCCTTGCATTTGCCCTCTAGCCATTTATGCTTGGTCTTGCCATGTTACCTGTTTCATAATCTGCTGCCTTCACTACTTCATGTTTCAAAGCAGCTCGTCTATCTTCTGCTGTATTCCTTTTGACTGTATCAGTCAATTCTTGGCTAATGCTCCCTTTGAAACTCTCAACAACCTCTGGTTCCTTTGACTTAGCCAGGTCTAATCTCCAAAATTCGTTACCTTTTTCCAGTTTCTTCAGTTTAATTGTAATTTATGGCCAGAGTTTACATTTGCTCTTGTAAATATTTTACAGTTTAAAACATATTCCAAAATTGCTATGTTATCATTATAAACCATCCAGTGTCTCCTGGTCACTTCTCATATGCAGTCTTCTTCCATGATTCTCAAACCATATGTTTGTGTTGAGTAACTTATGCTTTGTGAAATATTCTACTAAGTGGACTCCTCTGGCATTCCTTTCCTAAAGCTTGTATGCTCCCACAATTTTTGAAAGAATATATGGGATAAAGGAAATTATTCAGGTAGGAAAATTCAGTTGAGATCTGCAACTAAAATACAATAATTGTAGTAACATTAATTCAATAAGTACATTCTATGTTCTATTCATCTCTTCCTTTTACTGTTATTGAATTTTAGTCTCACAGCACAATATTCTATATTATATTCTTCTCTTCCTTTTACTGTTATTGAATTTTAGTCCCCCATCACAACTGAATTTTCCTATCTGAATAATTTCCTTTATCCCATACATTCCACGAATCCTTTCTTCGTTCATGGAGCCTGTAGGCATACGAATTTGCATTGCTGGTGTAGGTTTCTGCCTTGGCTGTTATAATGAATTCATTATACTGTTCATAGTAGCTTACACATATTCCTATTTTCTTATTCTTTGTTAGACCTACTCCTGCATTACTCCTGTCTGATTTTGTATTTATAACACTTTACTCACCTGATCAGAAGTCATGTTCATCCTACCACCAAACTTCATTAATTCCCACTATATCAAACTTCAACATATCCATTTCCATTTTTAATCTAAAATTCCATGCTCCGATCTGTAGAATGATAGTTTTGTTACTCCTGATGATGACATTCACCTGATAGCTCTTGTCCAGAGACCCAAATAGGGGACTGTTAACTTCTGGAATATTTTGCCAAGAAGATGCCATCATCATTTAACCATACAATAGAGCTACATGCACTTGCTTTCAGTCATTCATAGTATCACCACAGAAAGGCATCTACAGTATGGCTAACTGTATCAGTGAGGTGCACAACCACTCCATTTTGGTAAAGTCTGTGGTTCGTGGGCAATACTTAATTTATTACTTATTAGTCTGATACACTTCCCTGTTCATTAACAAATTTTCATAATCTTGAAGAATTATTGAAACTGATAATTGGTGGTAGATATAACCATTAGATTTTAATGGTGAATGTTAATGTAGGACAGTAACCAAAGAATGTGTATTCTCTAACTCTGTTAGTTGCCAATGTGTGTATATATATATATATATATATATATATATATATATATATATATATATATATATATATATATATATATATAAAAAAAACAAAGATGATGTGACTTACCAAACGAAAGCGCTGGCACGTCGATAGACACACAAACAAACACAAACATACACACAAAATTCAAGCTTTCACAACAAACTGTTGCCTCATCAGGAAAGAGGGAAGGAGAGGGAAAGACAAAAGGATGTGGGTATTAAGGGAGAGGGTAAGGAGTCATTCCAATCCCGGGAGCGGAAAGACTTGTCTGTTTGTGTCTGTATATGTGTGGATGGATATGTGTGTGTGTGCGAGTGTATACCCGTCCTTTTTTCCCCAAGGTAAGTCTTTCCGCTCCCGGGATTGGAATGACTCCTTACCCTCTCCCTTAAAACCCACATCCTTTCGTCTTTCCCTCTCCTTCCCTCTTTCCTGATGAGGCAACAGTTTGTTGCGAAAGCTTGAATTTTGTGTGTATGTTTGTGTTTGTTTGTGTGTGTATATATATATGTGTGTGTGTGTGTGTGTGTGTGTGTGTGTGTGTGTGTGTGTGTGTGTGTGTTGCCTTAATGTGACAGAATGTTATTATTATTATCATTCTTATTATTATTAGATATAATTATGATAATTGAGTGTACTGTGTCATTTGATTATGAGGTCTGTCTTTTATTTCAGATGGGCATAAGTCAAGGTGGATGCAGTGCTGTAATTGAAAGAAACAATACAGGTAAATAACAAATACTACGTACTTCAAAAGCCTAGAGATTGTCAGAACAGAAAAAAACTGGATGAGGCTGATAGAATGAAAACTGGAGATATCCTGTCATTGTTTGTAATGTCATGTTGTAGGTAGTCATCTTTTGATCTAGATGTTTGCATAATGTGTTGAGTGAAAATAATCATAGTATGTGTAGTGGAGACACTGAGTGATATTTAGTCACATACTCAGTAGCTGGAACGTAGTAAAAACCTCATAAGTGCTTGCAGTTGTTCAGCACACCTAAAGATACAGATGCAAACTCAACTATGTTGTTCAATTATTGAAGCTCAGAAGTATGCAAGCTGAACTAGAATCTTCCAGTCCTTGTTTATATGCTTATTGAAGCTCACCACTTCAGATATATAGTTAGTGGTTACCTTTACCTGTTGCATTGTAATACATGTAGGATTTCCAGCATCATGTAGGCTTAAATCTTGAGTTTCAGCACCTTCATTTTGTGTTTGAATATTTTAAAATAAATGCAGGTTGTTTGGTTGACTGGAAGATGATTGATAACATCTTGCCTGCCTCATGCTTTTTATTTCTCCCTTAGATTAGACAATGAAATGCTTGAAGTAATTTATTTTTATTGGTAAAATAAAACAATAGAAATTCCAGGTTGAAATATCAACAACGTAGGAAAAGATAGAGTACTATTACCATAAAGATGACACCTTAAGTTGTAGACAGGCCTAATTAAAAGACATGTACACATTAGCTTTCAGCCTTCATCAGAAAAAGAAAGAGAAACACACACCATTCATTCACACAAAGAAGCACACCTTACCCACACATTATCGCCAACTCCAGCTGCTCGTACCAGAATTTATTGGTAAGTCATGTTTAAGATATAGACCTGTAAATAATACTGTGTGAGCAAAATAAATCTGTCCCAGAAAATATTTATAAGACTGTGAGAAATTGATACATGTTAATGAACAGGAGAACTGCCTGTCAGGGAAAATGCTGGAAATTGGATGCTGTCTTTTGTCTTTGCACATGCATTTTCTGCACAGTCTGTTCCAAGAACTTCACTGTGTCATTATGTTTGAGTGACTGAGAGGAGCAGACATGTTTGTTGACCAGTTAAGTTAACACAAAATGGCACTCATGATAAAACAGCACATGTTCATTGTCAGGTATTACACAAAGCACAGTTACAGGAAATGTGTATGATACTGTATATGCAAGAGTTTAAGACTGGAAGTGTTTCGACAAAACCTCGAACACAAATATTAGTGGCAAAATGGTGTGAAATGGGCTTTGTAGTGAATAAAAGAATTTGAACACAAGATAACACTGTTCAAGTGCAGAAAATACTGGAACAAAATCTGATGGAATGCCAATGCCTTTTATCTATGCAAGTGGGAATTAAGAGATTTTCCTGTCAAAATACTGTTAAAAAGGACCTGCCATTCTTAAAAATTTACTGTTGTGCATGAGTTAAAGCCTGCAGATGAACTTCCATCCATTTAACTATGCAAGTGGTTTCTGAGTGAAGTGGAATCAAGACTTTTGGATCATCTGTTTCTCATTTTTCCAGATGAGGCCTGATTCAGCTTGTCAGGGTATATGAACTCACAGTATACGTGCCATTAAAAATCTCCAACAGTGTGTGTGTGTGTGTGTGTGTGTGTGTGTGTGTGTGTGTGTCTATAACAGACACACATACACAGAAGTGCCAAAAAAACTGGTATGGCATGTGCATTCAAATACAGAGATTAGTAAACAAGCAGAATACCATGCAGTGGTCTGCAATGCCCATGTTAGACAACAAGTGTCTGTCGCAGTCGTTGCTGCTGCTACAATGGCAGCTTATCAAGATTTAAGTGAGTTTGAATGTGGTGTTATAGCCAGCGCATGAGCAATGGCACACAGTATCCCTGAGGTAGTGATGAAGTGGGGATTTTCCCATACGGCCATTTCACCATGTACCGTGAGTATCAGGAATCTGGTAAAACATCAAATCTCTGACATCGCTGTGCCCTTGATGACTGCATGACACAAAGCTTTATGCCTTGCCTGGGCCCGTCAATACCGGCAGTGGACTGTTGATGACTGGAAACATGTTGCCTGGTTGGACGAGTCTCATTTCAAATTGTATCGAGTGGACGGATGTGTATGGGTATGGAGATAACCTCATGAATCCATGGACCCTGCATGTCAGCAGGGGACTGTTCAAGCAGGTTGAGGCTCTGTAATGGTGTGGAATGTGTGCAGTTGGAGTGATATGGGACCCCTGATACATGTAGATATGACTCTAACAGGTGACACATATGTAAGCATCCTGTATGATCACCTGCATCCATTCATGTCCTTTGTGCATGCCGATGGATTTGGGCAATTCCAGCAGGACAATGCAACACCCCACACATCAAGAATTGCTGCAGAGTAGCTTCAGAGACACTCTTCTGAGTTTAAACACTTCCACTGGCCACTAAACTCCCCAGACATGAACATTATTGAGTACATATGGGATGCCTCGTAACGTGCTTTTCAGAATAGATCTCCACCCCCTCATACTCTTATGAATTTATGGACAGCCCTGCAGGATTCATGGTGTCAATTCCCTCCATGACTACTTCAGACATTAGTTGAGTCCACGCCACGTTGTGTTGCGGCACTTCTGCATGCTCACGGGGGTCCTACACGATATTAGGCAGGTGTACCAGTTTGTTTGGCTCTTCAGTATGTGTGTGTGTGTGTGTGTGTGTGTGTGTGTGTGTGTGTGAGTGTGTGTGTGCCTGCATCACAACACAACACTTAAAAGTTTATGTGAGTGCAACCATTATTTTGTTCTAAACTATTGAAAACTATATTTCATTCTACAAAATGTAAATACAGAACTGAACATCAGTTCAACTAATGTTTTTTTGCAGCATGCTGGGATATGAGTTTTCCTTCATGGAACAGTCCACCCTTAAATGGAAGACATTTCAAGCTAAAAACATACTGCTACAATAATGGTGCTTATCAACGAACAGGCCTTAATGCTACCATAAACTCTGGGAGTTGGACAGGTTTGTGCAATCTCATGTAGGGCATAAACATGACATTAAATTAATATTCTTTTATTATTAGGGTCTGAAGTGCTACTGACCTTTTTGATGCCTCAAAAGTCTAAGGAATTGCTTTTTGACTCCCCCTTCTGTAATTATTTGATGTGGTGAACAGTTATTGAATAAATGTAAATGGCACTGTAGAATTTCCATTTCCATTCATTTCCCATTTATTGGCACAAAACTTGGTTCCAATGATCACCTTTATTGTAATATATCAACATCAATTTTCTGGATCAAACTTGCAAGCTACATTGATTATGAGTGGTCACACAAATTCAGTTGTGGGAAAGATTAACATAAGAAACATGCATCTTGACTGTTCAGTCATGACTTAGAACCATACTTACTAAATACTAACTGCAGGCTGATTAAAACAAATAACATAGTGTCAGAACTGTTTGAATACTTGCCCACCACTGATTGTTGGTTTGTGCGCAATACCTATATCTCAGATGAGTGGGGTATAAATATTAAAAAATATGAAAATACAGACCTGTTACATTTGGATATTAACAGAAAAGACAGCAAAAGTAAAACATACAAACACAATGTAGATGGTGAATTTATCTTGATTAGCTATTAGCTGTAGAATCTGAAACTGGGAAGGTTATAGGCACTGTTGATACTTTTCTCGGGTATGCAGCTGGATAATGTAGTCATCTTGATACAATATTTCAACAGACAAACTGGCCACCATCTTCAGGTGAGTGTGCTGATGTACAGTCTTGCTGTTAACTCTTGTAAAACACAGTTCCAGCGAGATTATGCATCAGCATACTCATATGAAGATAGTGGCCTGTTGGTCCATTGAAATACTGAGTCAAGATGACTACATTATCTGGCTGCATATCCCAGAAGAGTATTATCAGTTATTACTCAGGAAGGTCTATTTAATCACATATAGGTGTTGTTTACCATGATGTAGAAATTTTAATGTCTACTGGGATTTACAAAGCCTTTAAAGAATAATGTAGAAAGGCAATTTCTATAATTTGAATATTTTATTAACTAACAAATTATTTTAGTGAAATTATTCATATTTGGAATCAGAGTAATTGCAGCTAAAAAACTATTAAAGTAGAATTTTGAGGTGATTACATTTTAAGTTTGGAACAGCCTGGAAAATGGAAATGTTGACTATGAATAACTTATGAAATACTGAATAACAACACTGGAAATTCTTGGATGGAACAATACATAAAATAAAGGAAAAGCAACCACTCACCTTTAGCAGACTTTTGTGTGAAGTGTAAGCACATTTAACAGTAAATGGCATTTATTAGCTTTCCAACTGTGGCTCTTTCTCCAGCAAAAGTACACACATTCATACACTTAAACTTACACTGTCGCAGCAGCATAAATAAAAATTTTGCTGCTATATGTACACATGGTATATGTGTTGCATTTGTAATGGACAAAAAATTATGTATTTAAGGAGCAGAACTGTAGCAAGACGGAGTTATTTCAGCTTGCTGCATCTCCTCACCACACATTGGATTATATAGATAGACATTATAAATAGCTAACTGGATAATCCAATTTTTTAAAAATCACAATAAATTTTTAGTTCAGTCAAATCATAACAAACCACAGGTTGTCACAAAACATTAAATATACAGAAATTTTGGCCAGGTTACCACTGACCGTTACATATATCATACGTTTACATATAGATATTGCAAGATATGGCAAGCTAATCATTGTCATGCAAAATGAAATTTTTTTAAAAATGTTAAAAAGTGCAGAATTATCAATTACAATTTGATGCATCCATATAATCTGTGTGTTGAACATTTGAGGACTTCTGCAATTTTTTTTAAAAGTGTCAAAAACTTGGTACTTTATATGAAGCCACTTTTTTAAATTTTTTTCATACCTCTCCATTTCCGCTATCCTTGCCACTAACTATACTTAGTTTAGTTTCCTTCTCTGAGTCCATTTCTTAGGTTGTCCCCCAGCATTTATATGTCCTTGGATTGAGTCCTTTTTGCTACCACAATTCAGTGTCTACTTCCTCAATGACATGGAAAAAACAAAGAGAAGAATTCTACATCTGTAAATATATATAAACCATGCTAATTATTTTCTGTTGCTTGATAGTTGTTCATATTATATACAAACTTATCTTCAAAATGCAATTAATTAATCTTTTCATGTCATTTAATGCCTATTATATAAATTCAATATTAATGTCAGTCTACATTCTTTCAGTTCAGTTTCCCATATGATTTTATAACAATAAGTCTTAAATACTTTATAAGATACACATAGAGAGAAAGAAAACACCCAAATTACAAGGAAGATTATGTTCATGGTGTACTATTATTCTGAAAGAGAATACATACTAGTAATTTCAATGAAAGAAAATTAGTCACAAACCAAAATCATGCCATTATAAATATTTACTTCTTTACATTATATTCATTTTATTCTCTTGATTTATCTACTGATCTCTCATTATGCCATGTCCTTGCTTCAATCTGATGTTTCTTAGCATATTTATCCAATTCTTTTTTGTGAGGAGTTCATTTTTAACTTGAACAGTCACTAAAATGTGAATGTGGATGGAGCATACATATTGAGGCTTTTCTTTTTTTAATGGGTACTAATCTGACTATTGTGCCAATGACCTAGTGTGTTAATTTGTTTGTGTGACAGCATGCGTTGTTTACTTAGTTTTACCAGTTTGTGTGATGCATAGTATATATTACTTTAAAAAATATCACTTTACTTTTACTTTACTTTTTCTTATAACTTCTGATTGTCCACTGACAAGGTACCTAACAAAACCCTAACATTAAAAATTACATACTATTCCTTCATATTCTTCAATTATTATTTTGTTAATTCTGATATGATAGTTCTCATATGACACTGTCTGTCAAAAAAGTGGGAAACCCGAAGGCCATGTACAGATGTCAATGTAACTTCAGTGGGTATGTAAATGATTAGAGTTGCAATTCTCAATGGCAGATAGAATGGGCCCCACATTGTATTAGTGCTGTTCATGTTTAGTGTTGTTACCATGCCTGGTGGGATATGTGAGATACATGAACAGCATAAGATGCTGAGTTATCACTATGAAGGACATGGAGAAAATGTGTGTGCATTTGAGGTGTTTTCAGCACCTGACATAGTTTGAGAGGGGCCTCAGTGTTGGTCTCTGTTTGACTGGAGTATTGAATTGTGTAGCTTCCAGATTTGTGGTGCATTTGGCTGTGACAGTGGTCTGAGTTTCCAGATTTTTGGTGCATTTGCCTGTGACAGTGGTCTGATGTTGGTCAGCATGGCAAAATCAGGGCAAGTATACTCAAAAGGAAGAAAGGAAGGTTAGGGTTTAATGTTCTATCAACATAAAAGTCATTAAAGATGGAGCACAAGTTCAGAATGTTTGAAGGATAAAAAAAGTCAGCTGATCCCTTTCATAGGAACCATCCAAGCACTTGCTGGGGCAATTTAGGGAAATCAGGAGTAACCTGAATTTGGATGGACAGATGGGGATTTGAAGTATTGTCCCCCCAAAATGAGTCCAGTAATTTAACCACTGTGACACATTGCCTTGTGCAGGCATACCTGTCATTATTATTCTGGTCACTTATGTCTGAGCTGTACTAAAGATGACAGCCATATTGTGCACCGAGAACATCATAACACATTCACATCTACACCTGCCATGTGATAACAAGTAATGGTCTCTCTACAAAATTCATTGTAACAACCCCCATTGGATAGAGAGTAGTAGCAGCTGGACTGTGGAATTACCATTCCATGTGCAGGCTGCTGTTGACACCAAAACAAAAATAGCTGCTTTTGGAGTGGTGGTCTAACGTTTTTGACAACTAAGCGTGTGTGAAGTCTATGTGCAAACTTCTCACTTCTCTTATATGAGTCTACTTACTTGGTGTATACAGCCGATCTTCTTCTCTGGATAACCAGCTTCTGGAATCTCTCTAAACTTCTTCTCCGAAGAATGATGCTGGTTACAGGAACCTTCAAGGCTCTCTCACCACTTGTGAAATAATTCGGTACTCGAAGAATACTTTTCAATAACTATTGGTATATTTGAGCTTCTTAAGAACAGAGTTCACACTTTACGCATAAACATTTAACTTCTTGTAAGTAACTTGTATGTGTTACATTAGAAACATATTTAAGTCCATTTAGAAAAGAGTTGGCTTTACAACCATGTCTCTACTACAAACATATTGTAAAAATATGTCTTGCCTCCAGCAAGTCCAAGATATGAGTTATTTTCACAATTCAGAGTTAAATTGTTCTTATGTCACTATCAATAGTCACAATTACAAACAGCACCGAATAACACAGAAAGTCCTTGGTTCTTCTGTGTGCTTTCACTATGAATCACAAGGATTGCCTGACAAGTACTTGTTGGTGCCGTTCAACTGCTGTGTTGATCTTTTGCTCTCAACTGATTTCACACCTGCACACACAGACAGGTGATGCACAGTCGATAGGATTCCTTTCTCACACTCACATCTAAAATATCATGTGTTCAAGATGGTGGAAGGCTGAGTGGTTCTAGAATTTATGCAGAAATTCTCAAACACTTTAGTGGCATGACAAAGAAGCATGAACTGCTGATGAATGGCATTGCATTATGTTCAGCAATAAGTCATGGTTCTGGACTGTTCTGCATAACCATCATCAAAAAGTATGGCAGTGACCTGAGGATAGTTCCCAGTCTTCCAATGTTTTGGAGACGCACAGTGTTGTTACTGCAGGCATCATGGTGTGGGGAGCCAAGTATGATGACAGGTCACAGCTGGTAGTAATTGAAGGAACTCAGACAGCAAAGAAATCAGTACATCATGGATGTCTTGCATCATCATGTGTTACTTTTGATGTGATGGCTTATGCAACAGTATTGTGGGACTATTTTTCAAAAGGACAATGCATAACGACATGTGAGCTGTCTGTGTAAAGTTAAGACATTCTTGTGACAGGCAAGAACCCCAGATCTGTCCCTGACATAACATACGTGGGACCACCTCAGATGTCAACACAGTTCTAGTGCCATTATCCAGGATATCAATGACAGTTAAGAATGCAGTGAGGATAGAATAGCTTTATGACTCCCTTCCCAACAAGATAAGATCATGTGGCCAGGCCAGAGGGGTGCAACATCATAATGATAAGTGGGCTCATACTACTAGGTTCTTTGTAAATGTGACTTAATTTCATAATCACTGAAATAACAGCATGTACCCGCTCAAACCATGAAGTTTCATTTCATACCCTCCTCCCCTCCTTGTTGGGCATTGTAATAAATAATTCTCCTTCCACATTTCACCAAAATTCATAGTGCCTTTTCAGCTGTCCTTACAGCTTCAGCAGAACACACTATTATTAACTTTCACTCTTTCTTACAAAGACAGTGCATCTACTTTCAAAACGTATCTTACTAGATACTGGCTATAACAGTGCAGTACTGCAAGATATCCATCACAATTTTCATTTACCTCACTCCTTTGTGAGTGCCAAAGCCCTACCAAAGAGTGTGGTTCAGTTGCTCCATCATGAGTGCTACTGAGTCACAAGAGGAATATTCCTACTCCAGTCCTGTTACAGGCGACTCCTATTCCATCAAGACAGGGCCACCTGCGAAAGCAGCCATGTGATCTACCAAATAAGTTGCAACCACTGTGTTGCATTTTACAACAACTAAAAGACTGTCTGTCTGTACAAATATCCAGTGCCAGATTGTGACCAAAAGAATGCTGGAACACTCAGTTGCTGAACATGGTGCCTCTGACATGAGGTACTATAGAGAGAGTAGAGGTAACTGATACTGGTCACGTGTGACATATGGTTTACATGCACAGTACTGAAGAGGCCACTTGGAATTGCACTGACAGCATGCAGGATGGGTGCAGCAGACCCACACAGTGAGGCTGGGAGCATGTGGAATTGTCAAATTCCACCTGCTGTTCAGACCTGATGTCATGTCTACCTGGCAGCACTCACAAAGAATTGTATAACATTGTACATGTTTGTGCACATGCAGCACAAACCATAGCACTTACACTAAAGCATGATGTACCATTTAAGGAGGCGAAAGAGACTATTCAGCAGATATGAAGATATACCATGAAAGTCAAACAGTGGAAAATCCAGGATGGAAAGGATAGTTGCTACTCACCATATAGTGGAGATGCTGAGTTGCAGATAGGCACAACAAAAAGACTGTCACAAAATAAACTTTCGGCCAACAACACCTTTCTCAAAAATAGCTGACACACACACACACACACACACACACACACACACACACACACACGCACGACTGCAGTCTCCGGCAGCTGAAGCCACACTGTGAGCAGCAGCAGCAGTGCATGATGGGAGAGGCAACTGGTTGGGGGTGAGGAGGAGGCTGGGGCAAAGAGGGGGAGGGATAGCAGGGTAGAGGTGGGGGATGGTGAATTGCTGCCGCGGAGCATGCAGGGATGAGGTGGAGAGAGGGAAGGACAGCTAGGTGCAGACAGGAGGTTAAATGGAGGGCTGGGGAGAGGTGGGGGGTGAGGGGGGATAGCAGGAAAGGAGAGAAGTAAAAATACTGGGTGCTTTGGTGGAATAGAGGGCTGTGTAGTGCTGGAGTGGGAACAAGGAAGGGGTTGGATGGGTGATGACTAATGAAGGTTGAGGCCAGGAGGGTTACGGGAATGTAGGATATACTGCAGGGAGAGCTCCCACCTGCACAACTCAGAAAAGCTGGTGTTGGTGGGAAGTATCCATATGACACAGAGTTTGAAGCAGTTGTTGAAATTAAGAATGTTGAATTGGGCGGCATGCTCTGCACTAGGGTGGTCCAGTTGTTTCTTGGCCACAGCTTGTCGGTGGCCATTCACATGGACAGACAGCTTGTTGGTTGTCTTGCTCACATAGAATACAGCACAGTGATTACAGCTTAGCTTGTAGATTACATGACTGATTTCACAGGTGGCCCTGCCTTTGATGGGATAGGTGATGTTTGTGACCGGACTGGAGTAGGTGGTGTTGCAAGGATGTATGGGACAAGTCTTGCGTCCACGTCTATTACAGGGACATGAGCCATGAGGTGAGGGACTGGGAGGAGATTGAGGATACTGTTGGTCATGGTGACATGGTGATGCCCGACAGATTCCAAACCAACAACCTCCTCCCTAGTTGCCATCTGGATTGAGGGTGAGGGCACCCTATCCACTTTCTTCCAGAATCTCAACTATTTCTCCCCAATTTGCTTCACCTGGTCCTACACAACCCAACAAACCACCTTCCTAAATGTTAAGCTCTACCTCAAAGATGGCTATACCAGTATCTCTGTCCATATCAAACCTACTAACCACCAGCAATACCTCCACTTTGACAGCTGCCACCCGTTTCATACCAAGAAGTCTCTTCCTTCTCACCCTGACCTGTGGTTCCAGGTGATTTTCCCAAAACCTACCCCTTTTGCTAGACTTCTTCAGTTCTTTTCCTTCACCCTTCTTCCTTCCCCTTCAACCCTTCTGTGTGAAGAAGGAGCCACTGGCTCTGAAAACTTGCCAGCCACAACAGTCTTTTATGTGTGTGTTCTACTATCACTTGGTGAGTAGATTTTATAACTCACAGAAAGGTATACAAAGCAAGAAAGTTAAGCAACACACTGTAAAACAATTTTTACTTTGGTATAAAATGCAATCAGTAGGATAGACTTATAAAATAATATGCATAAGATATACAAACCCTGGTTTTTTTAACTATAGTTGGTTGTTGACGATTCCAAGTGACAATTGTGTTAGGTGCGTGTGCTTGCTTTCCACTTGAAAAAACTATATATCCTACAAATTATGTCTCTCCCTTGCTTATGCAGAATGTATCACTTACCATCACCATCAGCAATAATAACTCGCAACAATAGGTGGCTGTCGAACGGCGTGTTCTGCGCAACTATGTCATGCATTCTCTGACAGCCAGTGAGCATTCAGGAGTGTTTTGAGCACTCTGTTCTGAATGCTGTAGCTAATGTGAGGATTAAACATGATTGTAGTGAATTGTTTAGTGAATTTTTATTCCATTTGTTGCGAGTTATTATTGCTGATGGTGATGGTAAGTGATACATTCTGCATAAGCAAGGGAGAGACATAATTTGTAGGATATATAGTTTTTTCAAGTGGAAAGCAAGCACATGCACCTAACACAATTGTCACTTGGAATTGTCAACAATGCAGTCCTCGTCTGTGCCTCAACATGTGCAAACTGCCATCATTCATGGATCTGACTATAGTGACATTTCATTTAGCAAGCAATTCAGCAATTTTGCAGCACTCATATTAATTTGCAGCAATGCTGCATTGTTCCTGCATGACTTTATGTCACAATTACAACACCTGGTATTTATTTTCAAAAATTGGTTATTTTCATTCAGTTATTAAGTACCTGACAATACAGAGTATTTTTTGTTTTGTTTTTAATTTCTGATATGTTTATTTATTCAAACTTCCAGCATACTGGAACAGCTGTGGGTTAACAACTTCTGTTAATCAGTACAACAAAAACCAGTCCAAAGTTACAAATTTCACTTTCACTCAGTGACTAGTTTGGTCACAGGCCCCATTTACAAATCGCCATAACATGGTCAAAAATGATATTTCTGAAAATATAAAGCCAAGAACATTTTTGACATGGTTTTTGTGTGTTTTGAAATACCATTTTTGACTATGTTATGATGATTTGAAAATGTGTATGACCCGAACCCAGTCACCAAATGAATAAAAAAAGTGAAATTTGCAACTTTGGACTGATTTTCCATTGAACTGATGTTTGTTTTGGTTTGCTCTTAAGAATGATTTTTCTGTTGCAACAATTCTGTGTAAGTTTCATGAGTGAATCAGCCCTTCAGTAACATCAAAGTATATTTTTAACTTCTTTATTATTGACCAACGTCTCACTTGATGGTTTATGCATTTGTATAAAACTGATAATTATAAGTTATCATAAAGTATATCATCCTAAACTACTATTTTGTTTTGTTAACATCTACAATACGTTATAATGTAAATTCAAAATATGAAATGAAGCTGACCCATATATTTCTGAATACAGACCATGATTAATTGATGTACCATTTAATGATTATTTTATGAGCAATAACTTCATATAAGTAAAACATTGAGCAGCCACTCTTCCCACTTTTGAAGTCCTAGCAAAATTTAAAACAAAATAACTGTTTTAAATCAAATTACAGTAATCTGAAACTCATAAACAAAATCTGAAGTTTTTGTTCAGTGACATTATTAATTAAAATTATAACAGTACTATATTATAAATCTATGCTGAGGACTGTGTACTTTTTTAATTGTGTGAACAGATGAGTACCAATAGTTTCAATCTTTGTATTTTATAAGAGAAATACATTTGAATGAACTCAGCTCGCTTATCATATGTTTCTTTTCAGAAGCTGCCTTTAGATTCAAAATTGAGGGGAAGAATTATGTTTCCTGCGTACAATTTATCCATAATGCTAGTATAAATGACAACTTTATGTTGTTTTATGACTGCATATGGCATGAAAATGATCTTTATGGAGAACAAATGAAAGTAGACTACTTCCTGAAAGACCAGAACAGAGATACTATGGAATTTGGAAGTTTCCACTTTATTCTTCCACAGTGTCACTTTAACGAGATAGGAGATCGTATGTATGATTTTATTTTACTTTTCATTTATTTTAAGTATGGTGGTTGGTTCTCCTGTAAACATAGACAGTTAATCAGTTTTTGACAGGAGTATTTAAAATGGATGTAATGCTATGCATCACTGCTAAATGGGTATTAACAGGAAATAGAATGGAAGTGCTTACCAGCAACATGAAAAACTCATATTTATACCCATGAAGGAGAGCACTAAACATTGCAACAGCAAGTGCTTTGTTGTCCTTTGAAGCATAACACTGTCACATGATGAATTTCTAGCAATGTTTACACAGTGATCAGAACATTTATTCAACAATATACCATGCACACCAGTATTTTGTGACATTTATTTACATTAGTTTGTGCATGAATCAACGTTTTATCTAAATAAACCAAGAGCCGGTATAAATTCAGTGGTTTGGTCTTTTGTAGAAATCTGTGTTCTCTATGTAATTTTTTTAATATGTTACTTTAAAAATCTGGAACCACTAGATACAATAATTTTTTGTGGTCTAATGTGGGCAGACATGCACATTGAAGGTGGCGGTTGCTGAACACAATAATAAGGTAATGATTCTGGATGGTATGGGCGCTCAACAGTATACACAAAAATGAGGTACCACAAAAAAAAGAAAGAAAAAAAACCTACTGAACAGTATCTGAAATGAGAGAAATTAGATCACGGTTGATAAAAAGAAGTTCATAAACAGAACATTTTCAGGAACACAATTGAGTATCACACATTTTCTGTGTTAAGAAAAAAGTCACTGCCCTCTGCATTCTTAACTGTTGAGGATTTTAGTAAAATAGGCTAGATACATTGTTTGTTGAAGCAGGTGACTAACATGTGATGTGATTAGGCAGCTAAAGAAGTCACCTGGTTTAGACTGACACAGCTGCAACATTTCAGCTTCTGCCTTGGTTTGGTGGTCTTTGGTGTCAACATACGAGTGTCAGGTTCAAGAAATGGAAAACTGATCCATGACTAATTTTCACCTTTTCCACTATTACCTAAATTGTGATGGACTGGTATTCAAGTGCAAGGCCCTCCACTCCAATGCTATTGCTGGTTCTTCACATAGAGATGGTCTGATTCTTTGTTCTTGATCAGTTGACTTGTCTGACCACACTGGAAGCATCTGCTGCCCCCCTCCCCCCTCCCCTCACCAACTGTTGTGTCATGTGGCAGGGAATTGTTGCTGTATACTTGTACAAACTCATTATGAATTATTGCAGCATTGTTCCCTTCTATATATAGAAAACAAATTACTGGCTGATACTCCACTGTATCAGTGAGCTATGCCATTTTGTTCTGGCTCTTCTAGCAGTGTGATGTGGTATTGTGTCATGATGATCTTGATGTTTACCAGCACCACAGACATGTACCGACAAACAAACAAAAAAATTAAGTAAACTATTTTTCAAGGTGATGATTAAAGCTTAACAATTATGCCTCATGTGAGTATGCATATTAAAACATCCTAGAGTGTGATGACAGACTAAAAAAAATGTTCCAGACAGATGTTTTAGTTACCTTTCTCTCTCTGGAACCATGATTTGCATAATTGGGTACTCAGTCTAAACATTTCATTTAGCATCTCTAGCATACATATTAGTTTTGCATATAGGCCCATCATTTCCTTATGAATGAGAAAGGGGAACACATGAACATTATGGAAATGCTAGATCGCTACAATAATGAAAAAGACTGCTATATTTTAGCCTGAGGACAAAGCCTTGCTTCTGCATTAGAAAACATACACACATTTTTTTTTTTGGACAAACTTTCTGACAGTGTGGTAGGTTTGCAAGGCAGGGCTTGGCAACTAAGATGGTAGGTTTCATTGAGGCTTTTGTAGTAGGGGTAGTGATTAGTGGTAGTCAAAGGTGAGAGTTTAAGATGAACAAATTGGAGAGTTTTTGGAGGTAGCATTGTGCTTGCTGCTCTAGTTCCTGAAAAGCAATTGTTTCAGTCTGCTAGATGCAATGCAGAAATTTTGTATTGCAGAGTTGGATAATTAATAGATGAAGAGGATGTATTGCAAAGAGGTTTGGGCCTCATTTATATGATTTTGCAGGACTAGGTTGGTGAGGACTATGGACTGATGGAATTTGAAAAGGTAGATGTTATTGTGGAATGAGGGGTATCTGCTGGAATTGGACAATTTGATGATAAGGCCTTTTGTTGGTGTGGATTCCATGAGCTATGCAGCAATACAGGAACAGTATGTGAAACTGGTTTCCAGCTGGGACAGGGAAACTTTTCTATATCAGCACAAATGAAAGGAGCAAGGATCCATGGTGGAGGATACAAAAAGTATAAAAACACATGGAAAAAAAACACAAAAAGGGTGAAACAGTCATATAGTGGAAAAAGGTGAAACCTGAGGGAGTAAGGCATTTAGTACAAGATGAAAACAAACTGAAATCAATGTGAAAAACAAGGGATCAAAGAGAAAAATATACAAAAAAATGATAATAGTGGGATGCAGGTCTGTGGGTGGATATGTGTGAAGAGAAGTGGCAGCATGTGTAATTCTATTATATTATGTCAAGATGTGTGTGTTTGAATAAGGGAAGGTGGAGCAGGGGGAAGGGTGTGTTTATGTGAGGGATATAACGAAGTTTGTGTGGCCCAGGAAGGTACAGAAAAACATGCAAAAATTGTGAGGGTGAAGGGAGGTAGTGTGATCAATTTGAAGCTCCAGGAATAGTTGTATCAACAGAAAGAATGTGGGACATGAGATGCTAACCAACAGTTGGTGTGGTCACATAGCCTTGTGTTGCGCATGGTTAAGATTGTTTATACTGGGTGGCATGGAAGTCAATTCACGTGCAGATTGGAAGGTGACAATCAAACATAGGAAAGAAGAGAAAGGAAAGGACAGACATTAAGTAAAGTAAAATGTTAGAGAATAATAACAAAGAGAAACTGCACTGGGTAGTGGGATGGATGGAAAGCTATTTGGCACATTTGATATTGAAACAAGATGTATCTGAAAATGTTGAGCATAGTACTTGTGGAGACAAAAAAAAAGTAACATTAAATTTGCTCCATCAAAATATCAGAGATTTAAAAAACAAAATTAATGAATTTCAGATCTGTTTAGATGAGTTACAGTCTACAAATCCTTTTGATATTATTTGTATTTCTGAACATCATTTAGGTAGTGAAATTGAAATGCTTAATATGGAAGGGTGTACCTTAGCTCCAAAGTATTGTAGAAAAGGGATGGAGAAAGGAGGAGTTACCACTTACATTAGAAAGGGTCACAATTATAAAAACATTGACATTCTTAAATACTGTAGTGATCAGCATTTTTGAAACATGTGCCTCACAAGTAGAAACACACAAAGTAAAAATAATTATAGTCACAATATACAGGGCTCCAACTGGTAATTTCCAGCTATTCACGAAACAGCTTGATGCAATATTAAATGTCTTAACTTCTAAAAATAATGAACTCATACTAAGTGGAGATTCTAATTTAAATTTTCTGGAGGATAGTTACTCAAGATCCATACTAGAGTCTCTTACCACTTCTTATAATCTCATTCCCTTAGTACAGTTTCCAACCAGGGTTATGGGTACCAACAGCACTGCTATTGATAACATTTTCATAGATACTACCACACTAGCAAATTGTAGTATAAATCCAATATTTAATGGCAGATCATGATGCCCAGTTTCTTACATTTAATATAGTGGGGTCTGATTCAACTAATAACAGGAAGGCAGAAACTATACGAATAATAAATGAAACATTTATTGAAGGTATAAAATACTGTTTGAGGAATACAGACTGGAAAGATGTATACAATTCAACTGCAGTAAATGAAAAATATAACTTTTTCTCTAATACAGTCATAGGTCACATTGAAAATTGCTGCCCTAAGAAAGTAATCAACGCAAATAGAGTAAATGTTTCAAAACCTTGGATTACGAATGGAATAAAAGTATCTGGCAAAACAAAAAGAAGACTGTACTTAATGTCAAGGAAAAACGATGACTGCAGAGCTAAATCACATTACAAATTATATTGTAAAATTTTAAACAAAGTAATCAGAACCTCAAAATGTATTTATTTTCAAGAAAAAATAAATGCCTCTAATAACAAGATAAAAACTATATGGAACATAGTAAAAAGTGAAACAGGAAAAACTAATCAGGCAAATGAGGAAATTATGTTAAATGTAAATAATGAGTTGATTAGAGATACCTCCAAAATTGCAGACACTTTCAACAACTTTTTCCTTTCAGTAGCAGACTACTTAGATTTCCATAGTTCCTCAAAAGACAGCTTAAAATATTTTAAAAATATATTTCCGCAGAAGTTTGACAAAATTCACCTATATCCTACCTCACCGAAAGAGATTTTTAATATTATTAGATCTCTTAAAAACAAATGTTCCAGTGGTTATAATGAAATCAGCACTACCATAATTAAATGTTGCTCCTCAGAACTTTGTGACATACTGAGTTACTTATGTAGTGAATCCCTACACAGTGGTACTTTTTCACATAGGCTTAAATATGCTATTGTCAAACCATTACACAAAAAAGGAGAGAAATCATCAGTGGAAAACTTCCATCCCATTTCATTATTGGCGATATTTTCAAAAGTGTTTGAAAGGGTTATGTATAATAGACTTTATAAACACTTAGTACAGAAAAATATTCTCATTCACAATCAGTTTGGATTTCGGAAAGGATTGTCAACTGATCAAGCTATATTAACTTTTACAGATGATATATTAGAATCAATAAATCAGAAGTTATTACCACTTGGAATATACTGTGATCTGGCTAAAGCTTTTGATTGTGTTAAGCGTGATATCCTTATATAAAAGTTAAAATATTATGGGATAACAGGAGTAGCAAGCTGTGTGTCTGTATCAGGCTTACCACATAACAATAGTCATTCAAAATATCAAACCATCAGACAAGGGGTTCCCCAGGGCTCTATTTTATGTCCCTTGTTGTTCTTATTATGTATTAATGACCTTTCATCTGCAGTGTCACAAAATGCAAATTTTGTCTTATTTGCAGATGATACAAGTATTGGTATAAAAAACGGTACGCGTGATCTCACTGACCAATCAGCTAATCAAACATTTGTAAGTGTCAATGGGTGGTTCACAGCAAATAGATTATCACTGAATTTTCACAAGACCCAGTACATGCACTTTAGTACCTCACAAAGAATACCTGACCATATAAGTATAATGCATTCAAACAATGAAATTAAAGCTGTAGATACTTTCAATTTTTTAGAGCTACAAACTGACCACAACCTAAATCGGAAAACTCACTTTCTAGACCTAATGAAACGCCTTAGTTCAGCTACATTTGCAGTATGCATGATAGCAGAAGTAGGCGATTTAAAAATGAGGAAGTTAGTTTATTTGGCCTACTTTCATTCACTGAGTTATGGAATCTTCTTTTGGGGAAACTCCTCTCACAAAGAGAACATTTTCAAAATTCAGAAATAAGTCATTAGAATTATATCTGGTGTCAGTCCTAGATCATCATGCAGAGACTTCTTTAAGAAACTTGGTATTCTAACTTCTTCTTCTCAGTACATATACTCATTGATGTACTTTGTCATTTCCAATATGTCTCTTTTTACACAAAATAGTGAAAAACATGATTATAATACCAGAACCAAAAACAATCTGTATAAGAACTATAAAAGCTTAACATTAGTAAAAAAAGGAGTCAAATACATGGGTACTCATATATTCAATAACTTACCAGAGCATATCAAAGGTCTTGTAAGTGATAAAGATCGGTTTCAGAGTGAATTAAAGAACTTCCTGTTGGCCAACTCCTTCTGCTCCATCAATGAATATCTTCACAAGGATTATCGCTCACAGCCCCCGGTCTGCATTAGAATTGTACAATATCCATAAATCTGAGTAAGGGGGAAAAGAACTAGCTTTGATTCTTTCCACATCCCTGGGACTCCTCTCCAAGGGATTCATGGAAAATGATAAATGTAATGTGATTCTTGAGTTTCTCCCAGCGTATTTGATAATCAAAATATCCACGGGTGTGCTGCCGGTCTATAGTGTCCAATGGGCACAATATTTCGGCAATCATACATGTCGCCATCATCAGGTGAACTGACGGACAGAGCTCCTGTGAACGTGCCGGCACGGAGATCCATACGCTATGGCTGCTCAGAGGGAACTGGGTTCGGTCTTTAGAAAAAAGAGATGGGGCCCCTCCACGCCCGCACCAACGTGGTGACCAAACCAAAAGTTCTACTGTCACCTCCGTTAACATGTTAGTTGTCTAGTAAGTGGATCACAGGATGCTGGGCTGTGATGTTGTCCGTGCGTCTGGGTAAGGCTACGCATTAACACGGTCCATCAGGTGATAGATAGTGGACGAAACGTGAGTGAGGGTAGCGATTTGAAGAGCAGAGGGAAAAAAGTGCCATGGCTCGTGCCGTGGGAAAAAAACCTCTGCGACAGTGGGATGGGTAGTAAGAGCAGTAGTGGCTTACTAGCTGCGATAGCTCATGCAAGGTTGGATTTGTTAGTATAGGTATCATGCATCATTACCATGACAAGCGATGGCGATGTGTCCCAGTTGCTGCTGCTGCTGCATTCCTGGAACAATCAAGATCGTTATACAGTAGTGGGAGATCGGCCATAGATCATCTCACTGTGTGGGGGATGTGTGGAGCTTGTTTGCATGCAGTGTACGGTACGGCTTCCCTGTGTGGTGCCAGTTATTCGGCAGTGTATTCCAGCTGGATATCCAGTAATGGCGTCTGATTAACAGGGGCTCGCCTGTGCCGTTATGTTTGCGTATGCTTGGCCATAGATGTTATGTCCTTACAAGTATATCTTTTGGTCTTTTATGTTTCCATCTATGGTTGTGGTCGTAGTTCCCCAGATTCAGAATAAACGGGTTCTGCGAATGTCTGGAGTTTCTGTATAGTCTTGTGGTGAGTTTGTGGATTACCTCCGTGAGAGTCTCAAGTCGGTATTCCCGGTGAAGGTCCGCGATGCGTGTGTATCGTGGAGCATTGCTTATGATTTTGAGTACTTTGTTTTGTATGAGTTGCAGACGGCGCAGGCGTGTAGGTGCAGCGTATCCCCAGACAGGAGCTGCGTACCTCATCAGGGGTCGGATAAGTGTCATGTACATGGACCTCGACACCCTTCTGTTCAGTGTGCTACGCCTGTTGAGCATAGGATAGAGCTGTTTGAGCCTCGCGCTAGCTCGGTTGGTCATGTGTTGTATGTGGTCCCCCCAGAGTAATTTCCGGTCCAGCCAGACACCGAGGTATTTGACTTTCTCGCGGAAACGTATTGGACGTGCATGTAGAGTTATTGGTCTGCAGTAGCGGTGTTTGCGCAGTTGCTTCGGTCTTCTAGTGAACAGAACGGCTTCGCACTTGTTGATGTTTACTCTAACACGCCATTTCTCCAACCAAGGCTCGGCCACTCTGAGTGCTGGGTTTGGTCGCGGCGGCGGCCGATTTAAATACCCTCCGCCCGCGGCGCGCTACCTCCGCCGTCCGCGCCCCGTGCCACGGTTGCGCGGTGGAACAGATTGCAACGGCATGGAGAATACTACGAACAAACGGAGGGAGTCGCCATGGGTAGCCCACTCTCACCGGTGGTAGCGAATTTGTACATGGAGAACTTCGAGGAGGAAGCCCTGTCATCATCCGTATGGAAACCTACTTGCTTTTTCCGTTACGTGGACGACACGTTCGTCATCTGGCCACATGGTATGGATAAACTCCTTGACTTCCTTACACATCTAAACTCCATACACCCCAACATCAAATTCACTATGGAGACTGAAACGGAGGGTAAATTACCTTTCCTTGACGTCTTGGTCAAGAGAAGGGCTGACGGCACCCTAGGTCATGGGGTGTATCGGAAGACTACGCACACTGATCTGTATTTGCACGCAGACAGCTGCCACCACCCATCACAGAGGAATGGGGTACTTAAAACTCTAGTACATAGGGTGCGCACTATCTATGATGCAGAGAGTCTACCCCAGGAATTGGAAGATCTGAGAACTGTATTTCGAAAAAATGGGTACTCAGAGTGGCAGATTCAACATGCTCTCCGCCCAACCACTGCAGCACAACCTGTTGAGATGGATGAAGTCACGAGGGAGGAGGTAGGCACTGCATTTATTCCATACACAGGCGCACTCTCGGGGAAAATCGCCCGCATTCTGAAGAAACACCGGGTCAGAACTGTGTTTTGTCCTCCAAATAAAACTTGTGCACTGGTGGGGAGCGCCAAAGATGACCTCGGTTTGAGGAAGGCCGGCGTGTACCAGATTCCTTGTCAATGTGGCAAGTCGTATATTGGTCAGACTATGCGTACCCTCAAGGATCGATGCCGTGAACACCAGAGGCACACTCGACTGATGTATCCGAGCAAGTCGGCGGTCGCTGAACATTGTGTGTCAGAAAATCACGCCATGGAGTATGACCACACAAGGATTCTAGTACAGACGTCGAGATACTGGGACAGCATTGTTAGAGAGGCCATCAAAATTCACACCAATGACGACCTCGTAAACCGTGACTGTGGCTATAATCTTAGCAAGGCTTGGGAACCAACGATTGGGTTAATCAACAGTAAATCGAGCAAAAGTATAGTTGTGACGACCAGGGTGGACAGAGCCATCACTCTGACGTCATCTCAGACGCCGTCGCAATCTGTTCCACCGCGCGACCGTGGTGCGGGGCGCGGACGGCGGAGGGAGCGCGCCGCGGGCGGAGGGTATTTAAATCTGCCACCGCCGCGACCGAACCCAGTTCCCTCTGAGCAGCCATAGCGTACGGATCTCCGTGCCAGCATGTTCACAGGAGCTCAGTCCGTCATTTCACCTGATGATGGCAACATGTATGATCGCCGAAATATTGTGCCCGTTGGACACTATAGACCTGCAGCACACCCGTGGATATTTTGATGATAAATGTAATGTAAATGTCTGATGATGGCCTTGTAAGCTGAAAACTGGTTAACGCAATGAATTGATACTGTAGAACAAATGCAAATTAGTGCTTTTCATTCATTATAATGTTGTTCTACTAAGAACTGATGGACAATTCAGTTAACATGATGTTAACTACATGACTGCAATAAAGGATTCAAATAAGAACAAATAAATGCACTGAACCAATCTGAAGAGCTGTCTGGTAATTTTGCAATTTTTTTTTTAGGAGAAACAGCTTTATAACTTCAGTAATTATAAAACCATATCTTCCCTTTCAGCAAGAGTCAATATGCATGACATCTCCATAGATAACTTAAATGGCAAGTGTGCAAAAACCATCCAACCTAAATACAGCTGAAAAGTATTTTAGAATTAATCATGGGCATTAAATGTGTGAACCATAACATTATCAACATTATTTGTAATTTACAATAAATAATATTTGAAAGCAATGAAAAAGTATGCCTGCAGATGTAACTTTATCAAATCTGAAAAGCAACAAAATGGTTTCATTTACAATGAAATCATTTAAGCTTTTGGCAAAAAGGTCTTCTTCTTAAGCAGAAAACACACACTTTCATGCAAGCACATATCACAGAAACACATGAATACTGTCTCTGGCCACCGGGGTTGGCCTGGGAGTGACTGTGGTTGATGGCAGAAGCAGGGGTAACAGGATCGGGGTGAGGGAGGGTGTAGTGTTGCTTCTGGGAGCATACAGGGATGTGGTGGGGATGGGGTAGGGTCGCTAGATACAGCAGGAGGTTTGACCTTTTTTTTTGGGGGGGGGGGGGGGAGGAGGGGGGGAGGCAGGGGTGGAAAAGGAGAGAAGTAGAGGACGAGAAAAAGGTTAGTGGATGCTTTGGTGGAATAGAAGGTTGTGCAGTGCTGGAGTGGAAGCAGGGAATGGGGTAGGTGTGTGGAGGACAGGGAATAGTGAAGGTTGAGACCAGGGGGATTACAGCAGACTTCCCACCTGCGCAGTTCAGAAAAGCTGGTGTTGGTAGGAAGGATCAAGATGGTGCAGGGACTGTGGAGAGTCAGTGGAAGAAATGGCTGATTTCTTTTATACATGAGGGTAGGTTACAAGTTATGAGCTGAAGGTTTTGGTCCATGAGAACAAAGCTTCTCTCAGTGGAGACACAATAACCAGCCACCTTGGAGTGCCCTGGGTGGATGGGTTTATGGACTTTACGAAACACTTATAATGTAGATGTGTGGGGAGTGGCAGGGGTGAGGAGAGAGACAGCCTCAGGGGAAAGGTCCTGGGCCTGGGAATTTGAGGAGAGACTAGATATCCTGTTGGATTTCTGGAATGGGGTCACTGTGGCAGTGGACAAATCTGACATCTGGTGAAGTTCTTTTATGTCCACATCAACATCTATACTCTGCAAATCACCATGAGGTGCATGGCTGGGGTACATCCCATTGTCCCAGTTGTTATGATTTCTTCCTGTTCCAATCTTGTATGGAGTGCGGGAATAATAATTGTTTGAATGTGTGCAGTAATTATTCTAATCTTACCCTCACAATCCCTATGTGAGTGATACATAGGGAGTTGTAGTATATTCCTAGAGTAATCATTTAAATGTGGCATAATGTAGGAACCCTCACCAGAGATAATAATCTCTGATATAGGTATAGTACGGTAGGCCAAAATTTCACGGGTTTCAAAGGATTCACTATAGACCTGCAGCACACCCGTGGATATTTTGATGATAAATGTAATGTAAATGTCTGATGATGGCCTTGTAAGCTGAAAACTGGTTAACGCAATGAATTGATACTGTAGAACAAATGCAAATTAGTGCTTTTCATTCATTATAATGTTGTTCTACTAAGAACTGATGGACAATTCAGTTAACATGATGTTAACTACATGACTGCAATAAAGGATTCAAATAAGAACAAATAAATGCACTGAACCAATCTGAAGAGCTGTCTGGTAATTTTGCAATTTTTTTTTTAGGAGAAACAGCTTTATAACTTCAGTAATTATAAAACCATATCTTCCCTTTCAGCAAGAGTCAATATGCATGACATCTCCATAGATAACTTAAATGGCAAGTGTGCAAAAACCATCCAACCTAAATACAGCTGAAAAGTATTTTAGAATTAATCATGGGCATTAAATGTGTGAACCATAACATTATCAACATTATTTGTAATTTACAATAAATAATATTTGAAAGCAATGAAAAAGTATGCCTGCAGATGTAACTTTATCAAATCTGAAAAGCAACAAAATGGTTTCATTTACAATGAAATCATTTAAGCTTTTGGCAAAAAGGTCTTCTTCTTAAGCAGAAAACACACACTTTCATGCAAGCACATATCACAGAAACACATGAATACTGTCTCTGGCCACCGGGGTTGGCCTGGGAGTGACTGTGGTTGATGGCAGAAGCAGGGGTAACAGGATCGGGGTGAGGGAGGGTGTAGTGTTGCTTCTGGGAGCATACAGGGATGTGGTGGGGATGGGGTAGGGTCGCTAGATACAGCAGGAGGTTTGACCTTTTTTTTTGGGGGGGGGGGGGAGGAGGGGGGGAGGCAGGGGTGGAAAAGGAGAGAAGTAGAGGACGAGAAAAAGGTTAGTGGATGCTTTGGTGGAATAGAAGGTTGTGCAGTGCTGGAGTGGAAGCAGGGAATGGGGTAGGTGTGTGGAGGACAGGGAATAGTGAAGGTTGAGACCAGGGGGATTACAGCAGACTTCCCACCTGCGCAGTTCAGAAAAGCTGGTGTTGGTAGGAAGGATCAAGATGGTGCAGGGACTGTGGAGAGTCAGTGGAAGAAATGGCTGATTTCTTTTATACATGAGGGTAGGTTACAAGTTATGAGCTGAAGGTTTTGGTCCATGAGAACAAAGCTTCTCTCAGTGGAGACACAATAACCAGCCACCTTGGAGTGCCCTGGGTGGATGGGTTTATGGACTTTACGAAACACTTATAATGTAGATGTGTGGGGAGTGGCAGGGGTGAGGAGAGAGACAGCCTCAGGGGAAAGGTCCTGGGCCTGGGAATTTGAGGAGAGACTAGATATCCTGTTGGATTTCTGGAATGGGGTCACTGTGGCAGTGGACAAATCTGACATCTGGTGAAGTTCTTTTATGTCCACATCAACATCTATACTCTGCAAATCACCATGAGGTGCATGGCTGGGGTACATCCCATTGTCCCAGTTGTTATGATTTCTTCCTGTTCCAATCTTGTATGGAGTGCGGGAATAATAATTGTTTGAATGTGTGCAGTAATTATTCTAATCTTACCCTCACAATCCCTATGTGAGTGATACATAGGGAGTTGTAGTATATTCCTAGAGTAATCATTTAAAGCTGGTTCTTGAAATTTTGGTAATAGACTTTCTCAGGGTAGTTTATGTCTATCTTCAAGAGTTTTCCAATTCAGTTCCTTCATTATCTCTGTGGCACTCTCACAGGGATTAAACAAACCTGTGACTATTCATGCTGCCCTTCTCTGTATACATTTAGTTTCCCCTGTTGGTTCTATCTGGTATGAGTCCCACACACTTGAACAATATTCTACAATGGGTCACATGAGTGATTTGTAAGCAATTTCCTTTTGCAGACTGATTGCACTCACTCAGTATTCTGTCAATATATTGAAATCAACCACCTGCTTTTCCCACGATTGCATGTATGTGGTCATTCAATTCCATACCCCTACAAAGTGTTACACCCAGGTATTTGTATGAGTTGGTTGATTCCAGCAGGGACTCATTGATATTGTGGTCATCAGATACTACATTTTTTCGTTTTGTGAAGTGCAACATTTTACATTTCTGAACACTTAAAGTAAACTGCCAATCTCTGCACTACTTTGAAATCTTATCAAGATCTGACTGAATATTTATGCAGCTTCTTTCACACAGTACTTCATTGTAGATAACTGCATCATCTGCAAAAAGACTGATTTTACTATTAATATTACTCTCAAGGTCATTAATATACAACTTGAACAGCAGGTGTCCCAACATACTTTCCTGAGGCATACCTGAAGGAAGCTTCTACATCTAACAATGACTCTCCATAAAAGATAACTTGCTGTCTCCTCCCTGCTAAAAAGTTCTCTGTTCTGTCACAAATTTCACTTGATACCCCATATGATCATATATTTGACAATAAGCATAGGTGTGGTACTGAGCAAAATCAAGAAATACAGCATCTACTTGATTGCCCTGACCCAAAGCTTTTAGTATGTCATGTGAGAAAAGTGCGAATTGGGTTTCACATGGTCAATATTTTTGGAATCCATGCTGGTTGGCATGGAGGAGGTCACTCTCTTCAAGATACCTCATTATATTTCAGCTCAAAATATGTTCTAAGATTCTACAACACATTGATGCAAAGATACTGGACAGTACTTTTGTAGACCACTCCTAATACTCTTCTTGCAGGTGGGTGTGGCCTGTGCCTCTTTCCAAGAACTGGGCATGGTGTTTTGTTCAGGGGATCTACAATAAATTACAGTTAGAAGCAGGGCTAACTCAGCCACAGATTCAGTATAGAATATGCCAGGGATTCCATCAGGGTCTGGAGCTTAATTCAATTTTAATGATTTCAGCTGTTTTGCAACACCATGGAGTAATTCTCCTGGGTTTTCCTTTGCAAAGGAACATTTGAAAATAGAGTTAACCATATCAGCTTTTGCTTTGCTCCCTTCAGTTCCAGTTCCTGTCTCATTCATTAGGATAAATGATAATTAATTGAAACCCTCGGCTGCTGACAGGTGTTGTTGATATACCTTGATGGGGAAAGCTAAAAATGTGTGCCCCAACTGGGACTCAAACCTGGGATCTCCTGCTTACGTGGCAGGGGGCACCGAGGACACAGATGAATAGTGCAACTGCAGGGACATATCCCTTGCACACTTCCCGTGAGACCCACATTCCCAACTGTCCACAATCTACGTACATAATGTACCTAATAGATATTCGCCCATCTACTCATTACGTGCGCACACTAAGGTGACGATTCTCGTAAGAGTTCGGTCAACCTGTGTGCATTCACACAGACAAAGATCAATGGCTGGATAGCCTTTAACTATATATATGAAGATAGTAAATGTTCTTGAAAGAACAGATACCATTGATGAACATGCAGATTCTCTAGAATAAATGATAATTAATTGAAACCCTGAGCTGCTGATGCGTGTTGTTGATATACCTCGATGGGGACAGCAGGAGATCCTGGGTTCGAGTCCCCGGTCGGGGCACACATTTTCAGCCGTCCCCATCGAGGTATATCAACAACACCTGTCAGCAGCTGAGGGTTTCAATTAATTATCATTTATTCTAGAGAAGCTGCACAGTCATCAATGGTATCTGTTCTTTCGAGAACAGTTACTACCTTCATTCATCAGGAACTGGACACTAACTTTGGTGCCACCAACAGCCTTTACATATGACCAGAATTTCTTTGGGTTCTGTGAAAGATCACTTAACAATATTCTGCTACAGTAGTCAATGAATTCACCACCCATTGCTCTCTTGACAGCCAAATGTGTTTCATTCAGCAGCTCTCTATCTATGGCACTATGATTTGTTTACACCTATTATGCAGTAACTTCTGTTTCTTTAGAAGTTTCTTTACAGTGACTGTAAACCTTGGAGGGTTGCTCCCATTATGAAGTGTTCTACTGGGTATGTATCTATTCTGTGCGTGGTCAACTATTCTTTTAAACTTGGGCCAAAGGTCCTCTACATGCTCCTGCAAGGTGCATTCCACTGACCCCTGGTCACAGGAGAGCCTGTAAAGCCTGGTGTCAAGAACACAGTACATGGTCATTGGAACAGTGGTCCTGGGTTATGTTCACTGACGAGTCCAGGTATAGTCTGAACAGTGATTCTTGCCGGGTTTTCATCTGGCATGAACCAGGAACCAGATACCAACCCCTTATTGTCCTTGGAAGGGACGTGTATGGAGATCGTGGTTTGATGGTGTGGGGTGGGATTATGATTGGTGCGCGTACACCCCTGCATGTCTTTGACAGAGGAACTGGTAACAGGTAATTTTGCACCAGTATGTCCACCTTTTCAGGGGTGCAGTGTGCCCCACCTTCCTCCTGATGGATGATAATGCACGGCCCCACCAAGCTGCCATCGTGGAGGAGTACCTTGAAACATAAGATATCAGGCAAATGGAGTGGCCTACCTGTTCTCCAGACCTAAACCCCATGGAGCACGTCTGGGATGCTCACGATCAACGTATTGCTGCATGTCTTTAAACCCCTACAACACTTCAGGAGCTCTGACAGGCATAGGTTCAAGAATGGGAGGTTATACCCCAGCAGCTGTTCGACCCTCGATCCAGAGTATGCAAATCTATTGTGTGGCCTGTGTACATGCGCATGGTGATCATATCCCATATTGATGTCAGGGTGCATGCACAGGAAACAGTGGCATTTTGTAGCATGTGTTTCAGGACGGTTTTCTCAACTTATCACCAATACCATGGACTTACAGATCTGTGTCGTGTGTGTTCCCTATGTGCCTATGCTATTAGCACCAGTTGTGTGTAGTAGCATGTTGTGTGACACCACATTCTGCAATTATCCTAATTTATGAGCATGAGTGTATATACCTCCTCATGAGCCCTAATTTCTCTTATCTTATATTTGTGGCCTTTAAGTAAAATTAATGGTGGTGGCAGTAGAATTGTTCTTTAATCAGCTGCAAATGCTGATTCTCTAAATTTTTCCAATAGCATTCCTCAAAAAGAACACTGCCTTCCCTCCAGGGATTCCCATTTGAGATCCTGAAGCATCTCTGTCAAGCTTGCTTGTAGATTGGACCTACCAGTGACAAATCTAGCAGCTTGCCCTGAATTGCTTTGATGTCTTCCTTTACTCTGACCTGATGGGAATCTCAAACAGTTGACCAGTACTCAAGAATGGGTCGCACTGGTGTTCTTTATGTGGTCTCCTTTACAGGTGAATGACACTTTCCTAAAATTCTCCCAATAAACCAAAGTTGACCATTTGCCTTCCCTATTTCAATCCTTGCATGCTCATTCCATTTCTTATCGCTTGGAAGCATTATGCCAAAATATTTAACCCTTTGGCTGCTGCAGCTGCACGTCCTGTTGGCCTTGAGATTCCCAATACATTTACCTGTGCTAACAGCCATTTCTGTGGACTGCCGTCTGTGCCTAAGCTCTTCGTTGAGCCAACTTTGCCCTGTGATGAATATTTCTGGAGTCAGTGTGAACACAGCTGTCTGGAAGTCTGAGTGTGATTGCCAACATTACAAATAAACACAATGTATCTGGATACTTATTCTATAGCTTTGAATCTGGGGATGAATTGCTTGACAGATATGATATACACAGTGAAACTGCTTATGCTATGAACATGTAACTCCTCATGAAAGGCTTTCTTTCATTTGCAAATAGTTCTTGCAAATCATCATAAGGTCTCTGTACACATCTGAGTTTCATTTGACATACTGATACTTAATTATCAGCTTTTTGTACACACCTTATGATATAAACACTGGAGAATCCATAATGATTAAACATTGATGTTCATTTGTACTAGCACAATAATTCAACAGCAAACAACTTTCAAGGTAAGCATCGGGATACCGAGACCCACTTTCAAAACTAATCACTATATTTTGATATGATTAATGCAATGAATTATACCCAGGGAAACTTCAAAACCAAAAAGCCAATGTTTCTGAATTCATTTTATTCAGGACACAATTGTTGTTATACAGTAGGAATAAATGATGATGTATAACTATTATTTAAGAATTCCATAAGGAAATACTAAAGCATCTACACTACCTAATTAAACATTACCTTCCATTCCTAATGACCTTTTGTGCCTCATGTGTGCAACTGACCATCATGTAATGAAGTTAATCTTCATATATTGTATAAAAGAAAAGTTCAGAAAAGTTGTCCAGAAAATTGGAAAATTCTGGAAATACTGAAAGAGCTTTTTTCTATGGGATTTTCATGATTTTCATTATTCATGATTGAAATGATCAATATGAATAATACTCCTTTTGTTTTGTTCATTATGGTCTTGGACTTGAAGCATCCAGTCTGCATTTGTCAGCTCGGACTGGATGTTTTACATGTTCTTACATAACGTGTTTGTCTGTGCAGTAATTCATCTGGAGAGGCTCTTCAAGCTCAGATAATATGTTTTTGTTTATTTATTTATTTTTTACAGTATTATATTTCCCATCCTTCTTTCTCATTCAGGCTTCAGATCAGCAGTGGCAAAGTTAAAAATGTTTTTTTAAGTTTTTGTACTTATTTTTCATTTTTTTGGTTTTTTTAAATTTTTAATTAATTTTTTCAGAAGTAAGGGCTTAACTTTATCTTCCAGATGTAGCAACTTAGCTGTAAGTTCTTCTTTGTGTGGTATGTTTCCAAACATGGTACAACACACAAGAGTACATTGCATGTTTTGCATTCATTTTTCATTTCTTGCCACATATTCTGTTTTCAGCAGACTTCATATCTACATCATAGTCTACATTTCTTGGACTGGTCACTTGGAACAACATTCAGAAAGTGCCTTCCAGTAAATTGCAGAGGATTCTCGTCATCAGAGCATCTTCCTTTCCTATCTCTTCTCCATTCTGTAGCAAATTTTTCCACAAGTTCTTGTACCAGATGTAATGAAAATCTGCTAATGGTAGCTTTCTCCCTCTTGTCAATGATCTGTAAAGAGCATCAGTATTCAAAACACAAGGGTCCACAATGCAGAAAAAAAGAACTTTTTGTATCATTTAACAGATTTATGCACAGATCCATCTGAGCTTAATAGCATGTCAGAATGTTCTACTGCATTCATACTTGCATTGTAGTCGACAACACATTGAAGCTTCATTACTATCTCACCAGTCTTCATGTCTGTCTTTCCCATGCCACATGTATCTATAGTGTTCCATCAACACTTCTCTCATGTTGCACCACTTGATGGCAAGCACTGTGTCAGTTGACATAAACTTAACTTCTCCTCACCCATTGCTACATACAGTATGCATGCTGCTGTTCTATGGTTGTCAAGCCAGAGGAACAAGTCTGGGCCTGTATGCCAATTGTTCTCATTCATTGTATAGCTTCATTAGTGTTGTCATTATATCACCAGATTCCTCAAATTATGGACTTCAATTTCTGACTTCAATTTCTGTTGTTGTGCCTGCGTATACAATGAAATCCAAGATGTATCCAGTTTTACAGTCGGACAGCACAAATGTTTTGATTCCAAATCTACTTCGTTTCAAAGGAATGAATTGTTTAGAAGATAAGCAACCTTTGAACAACAATAGGCTTTCATCGACACAGAGCTTTTTGAATAGATTAAACACGATGTTGAATGCCACACAAACTGTATCAATTATTTTCCTAATTTTAAACAAACTGTCATCTCCACAAATGGCCGAGTTGTCACTAAAATGCAACATTCTCAAAGTAACAATATGATCATGGGACATAGCTTTGCTGAAAGTTGGAGTGCTCAAAAGTACAGGGTAATTATAACTAAAGTTAAACTTTCAAACTGCTGTAGAAGTAACACCACTGGTCACAATGACGTAAAATTGCAACAAAATATTATCGGAGATGGGGGAAAACATATGGTAGAAGAAAAATAAATAGTTAGAAAATATAGCAATAGATGGTGCTGTAAGCATAATAATTTAATAGTGGTCAACTACAAATTACAAATGAATCTTACAACAATGCCTTACGTATACATTTGACATTAAACAAACTGTACTACTCAGTGTGCATGGGCGTACAGGTGTGATACTGTTAGTTATTAAAGCTCATCCACCATGGCTTGGTCATATCACATTGGATGGGAAAAATCGGTTTTTAATTGTCCGGAGGCCAAAAACTGCATATAAAACATCAATCACATCAGTTTTTAATTGTCCTGAGGCCAAAAACCACATTAACAGCATCAATCAAAATCAAATCTGATTATTAATTTCCATGTGACTGGTGCAAAACATATTCAATATGCTGTTCACCATTTTCTGCAACAAGTTGAAATCGAGAAACAGCATGTTCCACAGCTGATTGAAGTGTTTCAGGGGTCACATTGAGAACGTGTTGCGCAATGCATGCCTTCAGTGCAGATAAGTTTGCAATCAGAACACTGAACACATCTTTCAGATATCCACACAGCCATAAATCACACAGATTAAGATCAAGTGATCTGTAGGGAAACGGAGGCTGATAATTCTAGCATTTCCAAAATGGCACAGCTGTTTAACTGGATTTGCAATGGACGGAGGTGTACCATCTTGCATAAAAATGATCCCATCCACACATCCTTGCTGTTGGAGAGCTGGAATGATGTGGTTGTGCAAAAGACACTCATAGTGCTTACCAGTGATGGTACAGGTAACAGGACTGGAAGCACCTCTCTCTTCAAAACAATATGGCCCTATGATAAGTAATGCCATAAACCTGCACCTCACAGTGACCTTTTCAGGGTGAAGTGGTACTGGTTGATTTGCGTGTGAATTTTGTGTTGACCATATTCGACAATTCTGTGTATTGACATATCCTGTCAGATGGAAGTGGGCTTCGTCTGTCCACAAAATCTTCCACGGCCAATCATTGTCCATTTCCATCCAAGCAAGAAATTCTAAAGCAAAGGTGTCTTGCTGGCAGGTGAACAGGAAGCAACTTGTGCACATGTTTAATTTTGAATGGATAGCAAGAAAAGATGTTTCATAGGATTTTACACACTGTGCCCAAGAGTATGTCCTATGTTCGAGCAGTTCTCCATGCACAACACATTTGCACAACACCACTTGTTTCCTCCTGCATTGCTGTGGTCTTTGCTTCCACTGACATTGAGTCAATTTGTTTCCTCCCTCTACCAGGTTGCACACCAAAAGAACCTGTCTTTTGAAGTTCCCAAATCATTTTCTCCAGATCATAGTCATTGGACCTATGCTTTTTTTTCAAACCTTTCAGTGTCTGGAACTTCTGGAGAGCAGCGTTTGCAAAGTCACCATTCTTGTAATACAGCTTTACAAGCAGGGCACAATCCTGCATTGAGACAGTCATGGCAATTGTCGCAGATGTGAAAGGAGGAAAAGCCGTGCACCTGGCATGTTTATAGCAACTTCACTGGGTCATGTGCATGATAGGTGTTTTCATTTATGTATTGTGACACATACAGCGCCATCTACTGATCAATTTTCACACTGTAGTGTTGTGGAGTGTATTTGAGAAGTTGCAGTGAGCAGTGAAGTAGATCCCCCCCGTGTGGAAAGTTTTTAGAGTTTGTTAGTGTGTTCCTGTAGCAGGTTACCAATACAGATTGATTTGCTGAGGATGTGATTCATCATCTCGTTTACGTTTATTATCATGGAATGGAAACTCTGAAACTCACAATGGTATTGGTCATGCTTATGGAATCATTTCTTTTTCAAGGCAGTTCTACACAGTACTGGTTTATCTAGGATTTTACTGTGGGCACTTCTATGGCTGTAAGCTGTTGATCGAGATGTATAACATAGCTTAATCATGATGCCAATTTTCTTAAGCCATATCTGTGTGGCATGAATATCTTCAATGTAGTTTGGCTTGACGAGATGTGGGTCAGTTTTGGTCATGTTATCAAGCAAGGCTGGAAGGGTGACACAAGTAAAGGAACAATGACAATGCCTTATGGCAATGCAGTCAGACTTATTCTTTGTCATCCAGGTACCTACAAGGTTTTCTCTTGAAAGGTCTCCTGATTATTAAATCAAATGAGACAGGAGATTATCAGGAAGAAATGAGCCATGTTATGTTTACAAAGAGATTTATAGAATCACTAAATAAAAGATCTGGGAAAATTATCATCAGTTATTCTAGATGATGCACCTTACCACTCAGTTTGTGATGGTTCTCTCCTTCTTGATACAAGCTTCTTATTTGTTTCGGGGGGATCCCCACCTTCCACCAGATTTCTCCTGTGAAATGACTTAGTATTAGCACCATATGTGAGTGATGGTAACAGTAATGTCAAATTGTGAGTTATATACCTTTCTTGTTGGATGTGTTGAGTCAGTTTTTGGTAAATAACTTGACACTAATATTCTTAACTTCAATTTATTTCAAAGATAAATCAGTCACCACATAACCAGTCACCAATGGCCTCTGCCAGTATGCCTTTGTGTCTTTCAAGCAATTGGAATGTGATATTACATTATTAAATGCTCACTTGTCAGTTATAATTGCCTTTACTACTTGAAAATGACTTAACGTAGTTTGTTACATTGGAATTTATCTAACTTTTTCTTCCATATAAAATAATGGCATAATGTAATACTTTTCCTGATGAAAACTAGTGCATTTTACATTCCTCCTAATTTCACTTTTATATTATTTAATCTCGGCCACGATCAGGCTTCAACAGTTGCCCAAATGTATACAGTGATTCATCATATAAGTAAAATTGTAAACAATTCAGTTTTTATATATAAACTAAACTTTGTATTGTGGATTTATGTTATGGAAACAGTGAAGTATCCTATACATGGATATTTTTAGCTTATCGTATACATGCATATTTTTGACTTTCACCCTAAATTAGCACATTTATGAAAAATAATTTCAGAATAAAAAAGTCTCATATTATCACTCAAAATACGTTATTAAAAAACGCAAAACCACGTGGATAAGCTAAAATCCCAAAGAATGGAAATCCAGGATGGAATGTAACAATATTATGAAAAAGATAGTTGTTACTCACCATAGGGGAGTTGTCCAGTTACTGATAGGCACAACAGAAAGAGTGTCACAAAATGAGCTTTCGGCCAACAAAGCCTTTGTCGAAAAAAGACAACAGACACACACGTGCACACACACACACACACACACACACACACACACACACAAAATATGACCACAGTCTGTTGCAGCTGAAGCCAGAGTTGCATTTGCAAGTGTGTGTGTGTGTGTGTGTGTGTGTGTGTGTCTGTGTTGTCTTTTTTCGACAAAGACCTTGTTGGCCAAAAGCTCATTTTGTGATAGTCTTTATGTTGTGCGTATCTACAACTCAGCATCTCCGCTAAATGGGGAGTAGCAACTACCCTTTTCATAATACTGTTAAAATCCCAAAGAGACCGTCTCCTGACTCTTTTGGAAAATAAGAAATATCTGCATGTATCAACTACTTCACTAATCCATTGTACCAGGTTCTTCATTAAACTGTAGCTATGGCTTACGTTTCAAAGTATTTTATTTTTCTTATGCTTTTTAATTTTTTTTTGTTACAGATGTTTTAGATATTTCAAGACATCAAACTTTTATCTATGTTGATGAAAAAGCATCGTCATTTTCAACAATCCATATCCAGAAAATGCCTGTGGATTACCAAGTCAGCTCTTACATTATAAAAAAATGTCACACTTGTCAAAGTAATTTAAACAAAACACTTGAATGTTCAAAGGCATACTGTACTACTGAAGAAAAAATCAAGACAGATATAAATGAGGAAGAGATTGTGTTAAAAGTACCAAATAGTGGAAATGAGACTTGCTTCTATGTCACTGTAGAAGCTGTTTGTCATAATTGCTCTACCAGTAACTGGTGTGTGGCTCGCTCTGTTTTGTTGATACCAAGCAAGACAGGTAAGTGTCAGTAGATGATGTGAAAGACAAAGGTGTAGAAGGCTGAGGCAAGAAATAAAATCATTAGTCAATATTATAAATTTTACAACTGTGATTTTAAAATGTTAAATTAGTGAGAAATATGCTCGACATGAGCCAAATACCTTGTGGCCTATGTATAAATGTTTAATCATTAGCGATCATATTGAAATGTCAAATATTTTTTGAAGCGTAGACAGTGTTAGACTGATTGATTAAATTTCCAAAAGAAGTTTTTAGGCATAAGATAATGAACCTCCCATGAACCACATACTTTGCCATTGGTGGGGAGACCTGCATGCCTCATTGATACAGATAGTCGTATGGTAAGTGCAACCACAATGGAGGGGTATCTGTTGAGATACCAGACAAACATCTGGTTCCTGAAGAGGGGGCACAGCCTGTTGCAGGGGCAACAGTCAGATGATTAATTGATCTGGCTTTGTAGCATCAATGAAGACAACCTTGCTGTACTGGTGCTGTGAATGGCTGAAAGCAAGTAGAAATACATCCTTAATTTTTTCCAAGGGGATTCAGATGTGCTGTATGGTTAAATGATGATGATAGCATCCTTGTGGGTAAGATGTTCTAGAGCTAAAATAGTTCCCCATTCTGATCTCGGGCTGGGACTACTCAGGAGTATGTCATTATCAGGAGAAAGAAAACTGGAGTTCTGCAGATTGGAGTATGGAATGTCAGATCCCTTAATTGGGCAGGTAGGTTAGAAAATTTAAAGAGGGAAATGGATAGGTTAGAGTTGGATATAGCGGGTGTTAGTGGCAACAGGAACAGGACTTCTGGTCAGGTGACTACAGGGCTATAAATGCAAAATTAAATAGGGGTAATGCAGGAGTATGTTTAATAATGAATAAGAAAATAGGAACACTGATAAGCTACTACAAACAGCATAATGAATGGACTATTATTGTCAAGATAGACACAAAGCCCACATCCGTCACAATAGTACAAGTTTATATGCTAGCTAGCTTCACAGATGATGAAGAGACTGGAGAAATGTATGATCAGATAAAAGAAATTATTCAGATAGTTTAGGGATATGAAAATTTAATAGTCAAGGGGGACTAGAATTCAATAGTATGTAAAGGAAGGAAAGGAAAAACAGTAGATGAATATGGACTGGAGAAAAAGAATGAAACCGGGAACTGCCTGGTAGAATTTTGCACAGAGCATAATTTAATCATCACTAACACAGTTTAAGAATAATGAAAAAAAGTTGTATATGTGGAAGAGATATGGAGACGCTGGCAGATTTCAGACTGATTATATAATGGTCAGACACAGATTTGGGAACCAGATTTTAAATCATAAGACATTTCGAGGCACAGATGTGGACTCTGATCAGAATTTATTGGTAATGAACTGTAGATTAAAACTGAAGAGATTGCAAAAAGGTAGGAAATTAAAGAGATGGGACCTGGATAATCTGAAAGAACCAGAAGTTGGTGAGAGTTTCAGAGGGAGCATTAGGGATTGATTGACAAGAACGGGGGAAAGGAATATACTAGAAGAAGTATAGGTAGCTTTGTGAGATGAAAAAATGAAGGCAGCAGAGGATCAAGTAAGTAAGAAGATGAGGGTTAGTAGATATCCATGGGTAACACAAGAGGTATTTAATTTAATTGATGAAAGAAGAAAATACAAAAAGGCGCTAAATGAAGCAGGTGAAAGGGAATACAAACATCTAAAAAATGAGATTGACAGAAAGTGCAAAATAGCTAAGCAGGGGTGGCTAGAGGACAAATATAAGCACTTAGAATCATATATTAGCAGTGAAAAGACAGATACTGCCTACAGGTAAATTAAAGAGACCTTTGGAGAAAAGAGAACCTTCTGTATGAATATAAAGAGCTCAGGTGGAAAACAGAAAGCTGATAGGTGGTAGGAGTATATAGAGCTGTACTTGAGGGTAATATTATAGAAATGGAAGAGAACATAAATGAAGATGAGATAGGAGATATGATACTGCACAAAGAATTTGATAGAGTGCTGAAAGACCTAAGTTAAATCAAGGCTCCAGGAATAGACAACATTATCTTAGAAATAGCCTTGGGAGAGCAATACGTATGAGACAGGAAACAGGTGAAATACCCTCAGACCTCAAGAAGAATATAAGAATTCCAATTCCAAAAAGAATCAGATGCTGACTGGTGTGAATATTACAAATATATCAGTTTAATAAGTCGTGGCTGCAAAATACTAACATGAACTCTTTAGAGAATATTGGAAAAACTGGTAGAAGCCGACCTCATGGAAGATCAGTACAGATTCAGGTGAAATGTAAGAACACTCGAGGTAGTACTGATGCTATGACTTCTCGTGAAAGTTAGGTGGAGGTAAGGCAAACCTGTGTATGTAGCATTTGTAGACTTAGAAAAAGCTTTTCACAATGTTGAGTAGAATACTCTCTTTGAAATTCTGAGAGTATTGGGGTAAAATACAGGAAGTGAAAGGCAATTTACAACTTGTATACAAACCAGATGGTAGTTAAAGGGTCAAGGGCATGAAGGGGAAGATGTGGTTGAGAAGGGAATGAGACAGGGCCGTATCCTATCCCCAATGTTATTCAATCTGTACATTGAGAAAGTAGTAAAGGAAACAAAAGAAAAATTTGGAGTAGGAATAAAAGTCCAGGGAGCAGAAATAAAAACTTAAAAGGTTTGTCGATGACATTGCAATTCTGTCAGAGACAGCAAAGGACTTGGAAGAGTAGCTGAATGGAATGGACAGTATTTTGAAAGGAGGATGTAAGATGAACATCAACAAAAGCAAAACCAGGATAATGGAATCTACTCGAATTAAATCAGGTGATGCTGAGGGAATTAGATTAGGAAATGACACATTTAAAGTAGTGGATGAGTTTTGCTGTTTGGGCAACAAAATTAACCAATAATGGCCAAAGTAGAGATGATATAAAATGTAGACTGGCAATGGCAAGAAAAGCATTTCTAAATTTAACATCAAGTATACATTTACGTGCCAGAGAGTCTTTTCTGAAAGTATTTGTATGGAGTGTAGTCAGGTATGCAAGTGAACTATGGATGACAAACAGTTTCAACAAGAAGAGAATAGAAGCTTTTGAAATGTGGTGTTACAGAAGAATGCTGAAGGTTATTTGGGTAGATCATATAATTAATGAAGAGGTACTGAGTTGAATTGGGGAGACAAGGATTTTCTGCCACAGCATGACCAACAGAAGAGATCGTTTGGTAGGACACATTCTGAGACACCAAGGGATCACAAATTTAGTGTTGGATGAAGATGTGGCAGGTGGAAAGGGGGGGGGGGATCATAGAGGGAGACAGAGATATGAATACAGTAAGCAGATTCAGAAAGACATGGGTGCAGTAATTATTCAGAGATTAAGCGGCTCATGCAGGGTAGAGTAGTGTAAAGAGATGCACGAAACCTGTAATCAGACTAAAGACCACAGCAACAATAAGGTAATAAAATGGGGTTTTGACCTTTTAATCAACCTCAATGTATTTACTCCACAAGCTGTAGTGTAGTGCATGGCTGAGTGTGCTTCAAGCAATATTATCAGTTTTGTGTCTGATTCCATTTGCTTATGAAGCAAGGGCATATGCTCTGTTTGTGCCCTAATATCTCTTACCTACATGAAGTATGTGATGGTGGCTACATGATAGTTGCAGGTTTCATGAAAACTAGGTCATCTTTCTTCCAAAGATTCTCAGTTAAGAGACATGAGCATTTCTGTTAGACTTTTATATTGGTCATGACATTCTGTTACAATCCTAGCAGTGTAGCTCTGAATCTGTTCAATGTCTGTTGTCATGTCTACTTTGTAAGGACTCTAAACACTGGAATAATACTGTACAACTGCTTGCACTTGTGTGTTGTAGGCAGTTTCCTTTAAACATGCACAGCATTTTTGCAGACCCCTTCCAAAAATTTAAAGTTTTAAATATGTTTTCCATATTACTGAATTAACATTATTGTCCTGTGTCATATAATTCATGTATCTGGGAAATGCAGAACGTTGTGAATAAATAAAATAATTAGTGTCTTGCACAAGGGTTTTTGTGTGTGTGTGTGTGTGTGTGTGTGTGTGTGTGTGAGGGGGGGTGGGGGCGGGGGGGGGGGGGGGGGGGAGTTCATGCTGACTGTTTGAGAGAAGCTTCCTTTTCCCTAGAGACATCATAATGTTTGAACTTAGAATGTGTCTGGGGTCCTGTAACAGATAAATATTGGAGATATTGATCTGTAATACTGTACATACAATCTTTTACCCTTTTGTAAATGTAAGTGACAAAGTGACCTGGTCTCTTTTTCAGTCACATGAGGCTATTAACTGCAGAAGAGATTCACAATAAATACAAGTTAGGAAAGGTGCTATTGCCATAGAATATTCAATGTAAAATTCAAGTTGCGGTCTGTTGCCATACTCATCTAGATAATCTTAATTGTTTTTCAATGCTAAGGTTGTTGAGTCTGTGCAGTGGTCAGATATTGGTTTGGTAAATATCTGCATAATATGCAAGTACATTGTAAATGCAGAATTTAATATTTCTGCTTTCTGTCTGCTGCATCTATATTCAACTCCAGGTCCGCAAGAGATTGAATGGAACATTTGGATCTATTTATTGCCTTTAAGTATAACCACAGTTTTTTATGCTTGATCTTTCACTAAGATCTTACTGCTGAAAATTATTATAGGCTTTCAGAATGGTCCTCATTATGAATATACTACTTGTTATTAAGTTTCCTCCATCACTTTCCTTGCTATCTCTTTTGTACCAAGATATTTGGAGTCTCTGTTTCTGGAGCATTTTGCAGATGTTATCATTATGCAAAGATGGGTATTTTCCATCTTTTACAACTTTATTTGAAACATTTTTATCTAGATTGTGGTTTATAATATATTTCAGCTTTAACACTGACTGTTCTGTGTTTGTCAAATCTGTGCCAAATGTTCTCAATTTGTCTTTTAAGCAAGTTGATAGTGACTGTCTATTAGTTCCGCCAAATACAAATAATCTCCTATTTCTCTTGATGGCCTTTCTGCTGTTGGTGACCATAGCCCCCACAATATAATCATGGTCACCAACCTCTCTCTCATTGATGACACTCTTAAAAAGGTTAGTCTGTTTGTAACCAGAAGTTCTAAAAGATTTCCATTACATGTTGTCAGGCTAGTTGTTCAAAGCAGTTGTCAGATAACGTATTCAGTATAACATCACAAGACTCTTTGTCCTTACCATTGATAAAGTGTACATAGTTTTCCCTCTCAATACTGTACAGGTAAACTCGTGGAGTTGCGGGTAAATAATCAAGATTGTCAGTGTTCCGTTATGTCATTATGCAAAGACATTTAAATTGTGTATGCATGCTTTACAACTACATTTGCTGTTTACAAGAGCCTGAAAAACTATTTTTGCAGCCAGTGAGGAAGTGATGGAGAACATACTAAACATAATTTCCAGTCTGAAAAGTCCACATTACTCTTTATGCCCACTGAAAGAAAATATTCCTGCTTGTTATTTACTCAGCAGGGTCAGGAACTATGACTATAAATAACAGTTTTAAGTTTTAACTGATTGATATATTCTGCATAAGTTCATACACATGCAAAATATAATAATATCCCTAATAATAATAATAATAATAATAATAATAATAATAATAATAATCCTTTCAGAAACAGCTCTATTAACAGTTCAGAGGTGACTTCTACAGGAAGTTCCAAGTAAAATGGTTTATCACCCTGACTTCCAATCATCAGAAATTAATTTCTCACCTTGAATGTGGAAAAATAATCTTGTTACTTGCCATGCAGCAGGGTGGTGTACAGTCCTCATGAGTTCACTTCCTACTTTTACCAAAAATGCTTCCGTGCCTCACCAGACCTGTCATCTGAAGCACAGGGCACACAGACATTTGACTGACACGGACGGATTGATATCTCAAATCTGCTATCAACCACCCTATGCACAAGTAGCAGGATCTAAATGCCCCCTTTCTCAGACATGTATTAATTAATAGCTCTATTGTTTAACAATTTACAATCTTCTTAATTTTTAAATAAAAAAAGTTAACTTTGCTTTAGCTACTGAAAAAGTTTTACTTCAACTGCATTTAAACATTGATGGCTAGAATTTTTAGAATGGAACCAACTGGAACATGACCTCTGAACTGCCTCTTTAAAATTCCTTGTAACCTTAGTTATTTCTACAATACAGCCTTGCAACTAGGTACATCTGTACTATAACATGAGTATAATCAAGTGGTGTAATTAGAACTTTCTGTTACAAATACAAATGGTACCTAAGCTATTATGAATAAGGACTTTTTTTTTAGTAAATAACTTGATAACTAATAGAGGTAGCTTATTGGCAATTTTGACTAAAATATTTCTCTGATCAACTTGAGACTTCTAACTTTTAGTTGTGACATACTTCTGCATATTCTGAACAGTTTTTAGCTTTCTAGTTTTATTATTTAGCACAACTTTTTTCCCTTAAGATTGTATATTTTGTCTGACATATTTGTTTGATCCTTTGAGACTTTAAAATGTTATCATTAATATTTTTAAGCATACACTGATGGAGATCAGAAAATAATATTGTACAGAAAGTTCTGTTTGAGAATTACAAATTATTTCAGAATAAAGGAGACAACTCACTGAAAGGTGGAACTGCTGCATCATTGATAGGTACACAAACGAAAGATACAGAACTTTGCTAGTTTTGGAATGAACTTCCTTTATCAAGCTCGTAGGAAATACATGCACACAAACACACACTCACTCACTCACTCACATGCACATGCCTGTCTCCCTACATTGTGCTCAGTTTATGTGTGTGTGTGTGTGTGTGTGCGTGTGTGTGTTTGTGTGTGTGTGTGAGTGTGTGCATGCATGTTTCTCCCACAAGCTTGAAAAAGAAAGTACGTTCTGAAAGCTAGTGAAGCTGATGCAGCACTTCTGCCTTTCAGTGAGTTGTCTCCTTTATTCCTAAATAATTCAAAGTTCAGAAAAGTGTTTTTAATTTTCACTTTCACTATTAGATTATGATGCAATTCTTTGTATGTTAAGCACAGGTGCATCATGATTATGTGGTGTAAAAGTATTGAACTGGTGTAAGCCCTGACACATTTGCTTGCCTTTGTACCTCTTACAATGGTACAGCACTTGTTCCACTTCCTGGACCCTTACTTGTGTTGGTGAAAAAATTTACTTTTGAACAAAATGAAATATTAGAAACAAGTGACGTTACTATAGTCGACCTTTTGATTTTAGCTAAATTTTACTTAATACTACACCCACAAAATTAACCATATATTTAAAACACACACAGAAAAATAAAATGTAGTGGATTTTTACAGATAATGTACCGTATATAAAATGGCCCGGAAACTTGAAATAAATTTTATACTATGACAAAATTAAGTTTTTGATTTAGAGTATTCAGTCTTTCCTGAAAGAGAAAAACACAAAAACATTTCACTTTTTAGTGCTCACTCATTTAATCACAATTGTAGGAACTGTGGTGTGTGTTTTTACAAATCACTTTCATTAAAAAAATTTAAGGCAGAGATTGGGAAGTCACTATGGTTGGTATCCTTTTCGACACTGTTACAAAAAAGGGAAGGGGAAGGGTCATTGTGGTTGGTGTTCTCACATCTTTCTCCATACAGCTTGTAGGTTGTCTTTCATGAAGCATCAGTATCCCTGAGAGGCTTCTTTCCTCAACTTATATCTAAGGGAGGACAAAACATATTCCATATTCAATTTTCCTTCTATAATTTAAGTAAGTTATCATAAAGATTTTTTTCTTTTTAAAAATTCATTATTTGGTAAACTACTATTAACCTCTACAAAATGATTATTTGCAATACGCTGCTTCATAAAATTGTGATATTACTCTTCCTCACTTATAACTAGTTACATCATTATTAAGCTTGAATCATGAACTTTGCAACTTTTTTAAAACCATAACTATTATGATCTGAAAGTCAACATAGGTTTTCAAAATACTCCACTTTGAGCTAGTCTGCAATTTATGTCATTACTTTAGATGTTGTTACTTCACTTAGAAAATCGAATAACCTTTGTAAGCTCTATTCATATAGCTCGATTATCATATGGGTTGGTATGCTAAAGAGGTTGTTTGTTTGACAGCAGTTACTTTGCTTTGTCACACCCATAATTAAAAAAAATTGTTTTTATTATATGCTACCAATACTCTACAATCTGCATTTCTTAACACACTTTTTTTTAATTGTATTGTTGTCTATATTTATCTGTTAATTGACCATTTGCATTTCTCAGCCCTTTTTACGAGACTTGAGGGAATTATACAACAATTTTCCACCATGTTACATTAAATGTCAGCTTACTGACTTCATTACTCCTATTTTTCCTTATTTTCATTTATCCCAATATTTCACTTTCCAACATATTTCAATGCTTCTTTCTCTCTTTTACCTTCATTAGCCTACTGACCTCATTATTTACATGTTTTTTGGTGTGATCTTCACACCACTTTCACACACCTCCTTTAATTAATGTCAAAATGCTTTCGCTTGCCTTTATTGGCACCACATTATTAATCTCTCTTACTTACAGGCAACATTACTTCCAACATGTATATTATTAATTTATGCAGACCTTATTCTTTCAAACTGTATGAATTTTTAGCTTCAATTGCTTCTCTTAACACAAAGTATTTTGTTGTAACTAATCATTTTTTGTGGATATTATTTGCTATTCATTTCCTTCAGCCTTAATTTTTATATCATTGGCACTCATAAATTACCCACTGTTATTTTAATGTTTAGAATTTACTTTTGCAAGTTTACCTCTCATATTCTCTTCTAAGTCATCTTTTGGGTATTGTCATTTTTGGGAATCATTCTTACTTAGTAGGAAGACATTACAAACAAATAGCATGTGTACAACATGAAGTCATATATTCTGTACTTACTACAGATAGGACACAAAGAGGAGAATGAAACTTGAAAGGGAAATAAAGTGTCATCCAGCCAGGACCGCACAGTATGCCAAACTGTGTATCTGCCAAAGAGTGGCATTTAATTACTGTCAATTTTGAAAGCGTTCAGATCTCAATGTTTTGTAGACCTATTTCTTTCTTATTTTTGGGGTATTCCAATTGGTATGTGTTTGCATGAGTGTTATCTATTATCCTGAGTGGTCCTTGATAAACATGCATAAAATTCTTTTTTTTCACTGAAATTGTCTTAGATTTTTCTTTAGGTTTGACTAATACTAGTTCACCAGTGTTACAAATAGTCTTCTTCTGTCCAGGTCTCTTTTATGTGTTTGCCCTAGGGTGTTGTTTCTTTTCATCTATAGAGCTCTGAGATAGAACTGGAAAATCAACCATGTTTGAAAGGATGTTTTGGGGTTCCTGGTTAAACATTAGTTCACACGGAGTGAAGCCTTTTGCATCATGTTTAAGGTTGTTGATGATTTCTTCAAAGTTGTTGATATTATCAGCCCAAGTCAAATGCTTTCTTGCATAATAAGTTCTACATAACCTATTTACTTCAAGCATAACCTCTTGCTCCTATTTCTCTGTGGAAAATATGCTGAGACTGTTATATGGCGAATTCCAGCCTTTTCTAGACATAATTTAAATTTTTCAGATGCAAACTGTGGTCCATTATCTGATAACAGACTCTTAGGCTTTCCAATCTTAACAAATTAGTCCTTCTCCAGCTTGTCTACCAGCATCTTGACATTATCTCTCTTTATTGGATATAGTTTGACATACTTGCTAAAACCATCAATCACCACAAAAACATGAGTAAATCCTCTTCTAGATATTTATAGAGAACCTAAAAGATTGGCCGCACATAATTCCAGAAGTTTACTCGGTTCTAGGTTGTGCACACTCCTTGCACTGTTTACTGCACTTACCTTCTGGCGTACAACACAGGATGCTAGCCTTCTTGCTAGTGTACGATGCATGTTGTCAAAAATCATTTTCTCACTTAATTTAGTAATGCATTTCTTGGCTCCAGATGCATGCAATCTATAAGCAAATCCAAGTGTTGGGATGGAAAACATATCTTCCATTATGATAAATCTAACTTCCTTCTTTGGAATAAAATTCCTTTATTGAGGCGATAGTACAATGCTACTTTTGGATAATTAGGGACTTCTAAAAGGCTTTTGACTAACCTCAACTGATCATCATTATTTTTCTCCTTTCTTAAGTTTTTTATTTACTTTCTTCAAAGCACTCTCTTCCTTGACCAGCCCATCTCATTCATATCTGCAAGCAGAATTTCTGATTTCCTGCATAACTGACCACTTCTTGATAGCCCATCTGCTACCATATTGTTCTTGCCTTGTATGTCAAGGTCGAACTGCTGAAGGTACATAGCCTACCTCATTAGTCTTGGATGTCTCTATTTGCAAGTTTTTAAAAACATAAATGCCTTGTGATCATTACATATTATAATATTGTGACCTGACAAACAATGCTCAAGCTTTTGCATACCCAGCATGACAGCCAGTGCCTCTAATTCCAAAATTCCATAATTTTTCTCAGCAGGTTACAGTGAATGGCTCGCAAATGTGATTGTTGTATGTTCCTCTTGGTCGCATTCTGTTTCCATCTCAAACATCTTTACTGCAATCCCATAACCACTTGTGTTAACTGACATGCAAAAGGCTTTTGAAAAAATCTGGATGGTCTAATAGCAGATTACTCATCAAATAGTTCTTTAATTCTTCAAAAGCAGACTGGCACTCTTCAGTCCAAACTCATTGCATATTATTCTTCAACAACTGGAGTAGACAAGGTGCATTAAACATGTGGTCTTTCACAAAACAGTAATAGGATCTGAATAAACTGAACATTAACTTGAGCTTATTTTTATACCTGGGTGCTTCAAACTTTTTAATGACTGATCATTTGGAAGGACCAGATAATATACCTTCCCTACTAATTTCATGGCCCAAGAATTTTATTTTGACTCTAAGATGCTCAGTCTTCTAAAACTTTAATTACATATAAATTAATTTCATATTTCTATAGCTTCTAGCACTCTGTCTAGTAGACTGATATGTTCTTCCCATGTGGGAGCTGCCAACAGTATATCCTTATATATAAAATTCTTGTGTCACAGTGTTAGGTGCCATACTCCTCTGAAACAGCTCGATCAATTCTGATGAAACTTTATATGAATATTTGGTAGATCTGAGAATTGGCCGTAATCTACACTCCTGGAAATTGAAATAAGAACACCGTGAATTCATTGTCCCAGGAAGGGGAAACTTTATTGACACATTCCTGTTGTCAGATACATCACATGATCACACTGACAGAACCACAGGCACATAGACACAGGCAACAGAGCATGCACAATGTTGGCACCAGTACAGTGTATATCCACCTTTCGCAGCAATGCAGGCTGCTATTCTCCCATGGAGACGATCGTAGAGATGCTGGATGTAGTCCTGTGGAACGGCCTGCCATGCCATTTCCACCTGGCGCCTCAGTTGGACCAGCGTTCGTGCTGGACGTGCAGACCGCGTGAGACGACGCTTCATCCAGTCCCAAACATGCTCAATGGGGGACAGATCCGGAGATCTTGCTGGCCAGGGTAGTTGACTTACACCTTCTAGAGCACGTTGGGTGGCACGGGATACATGCGGACGTGCATTGTCCTGTTGGAACAGCAAGTTCCCTTGCCGGTCTAGGAATGGTAGAACGATGGGTTCGGTGACGGTTTGGATGTACTGTGCACTATTCAGTGTCCCCTCGACGATCACCAGTGGTGTACGGCCAGTGTAGGAGATCGCTCCCCACACCATGATGCCGGGTGTTGGCCCTGTGTGCCTCGGTCGTATGCAGTCCTGATTGTGGCGCTCACCTGCACGGCGCCAAACACGCATACGACCATCATTGGCACCAAGGCAGAAGCGACTCTCATCGCTGAAGACGACACGTCTCCATTCGTCCCTCCATTCACGCCTGTCGCGACACCACTGGAGGCGGGCTGCACGATGTTGGGGCGTGAGCGGAAGACGGCCTAACGGTGTGCGGGACCGTAGCCCAGCTTCATGGAGATGGTTGCGAATGGTCCTCGCCGATACCCCAGGAGCAACAGTGCCCTAATTTGCTGGGAAGTGGCGGTGCGGTCCCCTACGGCACTGCGTAGGATCCTACGGTCTTGGCGTGCATCCGTGCGTCGCTGCGGTCCGGTCCCAGGTCGACGGGCACGTGCACCTTCCGCCGACCACTGGCGACAACATCGATGTACTGTGGAGACCTCACGCCCCACGTGTTGAGCAATTCGGCAGTACGTCCACCCGGCCTCCCGCATGCCCACTATATGCCCTCGCTCAAAGTCCGTCAACTGCACATACGGTTCACGTCCACGCTGTCGCGGCATGCTACCAGTGTTAAAGACTGCGATGGAGCTCCGTATGCCACGGCAAACTGGCTGACACTGACGGCGGCGGTGCACAAATGCTGCGCAGCTAGCGCCATTCTACGGCCAACACCGCGGTTACTGGTGTGTCCGCTGTGCCGTGCGTGTGATCATTGCTTGTACAGCCCTCTCGCAGTGTCCGGAGCAAGTATGGTGGGTGTTCTTTTTTCCATTTCCAGGAGTGTATTTTTCATACCCCTAAGTGAAAAGGGTGGTCCAATCCAAAATTTTTTTTTATTTTTTCGACAGAACTTTTTTTTTTATTTTTTTATGATGTGGCACTAAAAAATTTACACAACCCTAAATTTTCACCCTTCTACCACCAACCCCTATTTTTTAATAGCGATTTTAGTAATTTAATAGTTTTCAACCCTGGTCGATAAGTGATCAATTATCACTTGATCAATGGCTCGATCGATTCTGATGAAATTGTACACGTATATTCCATATGTCTGAGAATCGGTCATAATCTATTTTTCATACCTCTAAGTGATGAGGGTGGACCACACCAAAATTTTTTCTTAATTTTTTGGACAGAACTTTTTATTTTAATTTTTTGTGATGTGGCATTAAAAAATACACACAACCCTAAATTTTCACCCTTCTACCACCAACCCCTATTTTTTAATAGCAATTTTAGTAATTTAATAGTTTTCAACCATGGTCGGTAACTGAGCAACGGCTCAATCGATTCTGATGAAATTTTACATGTATATTCATTACATCTGAGAATCGGTCATAATCTATTTTTCATACCCCTAAGTGATAAGGGTGGTCCACCCCCAAAAAAAATTTTTTTTTGAAAGAAATTTTTATTTTTATTTCTTTCTGATGCGGCATTACAAAATACACGCAACCCTAAATTGTCACCCTTCTACTACCAACCCCTATTTTTAATAGCAGTTTTAGTAATTTAATAATTTTCAACCCTGGTCAATAACTGATCAATTATCACTTGATCAGTTATCTCCGCCAGGTGTCTACCGGTGATAATCTTTCACTATTCGATAGATAGGTAATTGAAGAAAACGTACTAAATGCAACAACTTAAATATCCCTCTTTGAATCAACGTAACTAGATCGAGAAGTTTAACTAGGTAGCATGCGTCATTCGCCAAACTGACATTTACTCCTAACGCACAAGCATCGATTTTTATCCTACGGAAATATATTGTATGATCAAATTCTTTTAGTGGAACAAAGAAGTTCCTGTGCTCTCCTTTGTTTCTCTAAAAGAATTTAATCATACAATATGTTTACATACGATAAAAATTGATGCATATGTGCTTGGCCTTATCCATAATGATGGCGAACACGTTTCGACACGAAATTGCCACTAGGTTTGTATGTTCATGGACGAGCCGTGTATCAGCTGCAATTGTTAAATCCATGCGATCTACCATAGAAATGCTAGAACTAATAGTGGCTGATACTGCCAGACTTCCTCCAAGCCTTTTCCTACTCCATACACAGTTTTCGACCATTATTATTGTTTGTGTCATGAGCTCCTGCCAACAATGGCTATTGTGTTACACGTATACATTATGTTACACATATACATTATTCTTATAGACTAGATATAATTTATATGGCAAAACAATGTTTGCTGGGTCAGCTATAACATATAAAGATTTTCAGAGACAGAACGAAGTTTGCCGGGTATACATTGTGTTACACGTATACATTATTCGTATAGACTAGAGATAATTTATATGGCAAAACAACATTTGCCTGCTCAGCTATAACATATAAAGATTTTCAGAGACAGAACAAAGTTCGCTGGGTGTAGCTAGTTGTCTACATAAATAGTCATCTGATCTAACAATTCCTGCCCCATGTGATCCGTCATTCTTACAAAGGCACACACAGAAACATTTAATCCAAATGGGAATACTTTATATTGGTAGCACACTTCTTCATCCAAAAAGCTAAATATTTACATTATTCTTTTGCCAGGGGCAAATTCCAGTAGCCAGATGTTATGTCCATTGATGTAAGATACATAACTCCTCAGAATTTTTGTATGAGTTCATCCATATTTTGAGGACAGCCACTCTCTCATTACAATTTCATTTAGCCAGCATGCGTCCAGTATTAATCTGACACTTCTGCCATGCTTAGGCACAACAAGAGGATTATTATTCTCAATAGTCACTTGGTCAATGACACACCATGCCAACATACATTGAATTTCTTTCTTAACAGCTTGCTTTCTTGTAACATGTATCTGATGAGGTTTCTTGAAAAATACCTGCCAGGCTTTTCATTCAAAGGCATTCATACCCTTTAAGTATCAAGTGAAATTTATGACTGGATTGAGGACTTTTTGGTAGAGAACATGCAACATATTATCTTGGATAGAGGGTCATTGTCGGATGTAGAATTAATTTCAGGTGTGCCCCAGGGAAGTGTGTTGTGAGCCTTGTTGTTCATGTTGTATATTAATGACCTTGCACACAATATTAATAGTAAAATCAGGCTTGTTGCAGCTGATGCATTTATCTATAATGAAATACTATCTGAAAGAAGCTGTATAAATATTCAACCCGATCTTGATAAGATTTCAAAGTGGTGCAGAGATTGGCAACTTGCATTGATGTTCAGAAATGTAGAAGTTTGCACTTCACAAACAAAGAAATGTAGTATTCCTATCACTATAATATCAATGAATCACTCTTGAAGTTGGCCAACTTGAACAAATACTTGGGTGTTACACTTTGTAAGGATATGAAATAGAATGATCACGTAGGTTTAGTCATGGCCAAAGTAGGTGGTAGACTGCAAGTAATTGGTAGAATACTGGGGAAGTGCAATCAATCTACAAAGCAGATTGCTTACAAATCACTTGTGTGTCCAGTTCTTGAATACTGCTCAAGTGTGTGAGACCTGTACCAGTTAGGGCTAATAGAAGATATTGAGTGTATACAGAGAATGGCAGCACAAATGGTCACGGGTTTGTTTAATTCATGAGAGAGTGTCGCAGAGATAATGAAGGAGCTGAACTGGAAGGCTCTTGAAGATTAAATTATCCTGAGAAAGTCTATCGACAAAGTTTCAAGAACCAGCTTTAAATGATTACTATAAGAATATACTACAGTCCCTTATGTATCATTCATATAGGGATCATGACAATAAGGTTAGAATAATTACTGCAAGCACAGAGGCATTCAAACAATCAATTCTTCCTCCACTCCATACGTGAATGGAACAGGAAGAAACCCTAATGACTGGTGCAATGGGATGTACCCTCTGCCATGCACCTCATGCTGGTTTGCAGAGTATGGATGTAGATGTAGATATAGAACTTCACCAGGTATATTTGGGAATACATTGTGATGAGTGGTTAACACTTCCCTTAATTCTGCCCTGTTTTTATGAGAAGTTTGATTTGTTGACAGTATCTTAGCTCTGTTGCTTCCAGGATATAGTTCTCTTCTGCATTAGCATGCAGGACGTTATTTCCAAATTTAGTATCTTTCTCTTTACTGTCAAAGACAATTCGCATGCTTCATTGTTTCTGCCCACATAATTTCAAATGAAAGACTCCATAATCACTCGAGAATCTGGTAAAGTTAACACTAAACAGCTCTGATCAAAGTAAATCTTTCTTTGATATTTCATTTAAAGGTCTTTACCATTCAACATTTTGAGACTTAACTGAGGACAATTAAACAAGGATGATCTATTATTGTGTTACCTATACTAGTTGGTATCAACACTTCATGCTGTACTGGGCTAAACTTTTCCAGTAGTACCTATTATTCTTAAACCACTTACTTTCTGACAGTTAAGTCATTCTTATGAGGAATAGTGTCAAGGAATGCTTGGTACAAAGCACTTGATTTGCTGCCACTATCAAGAAGACAACACAGTGTTACTCCTGAGATGTTAGTTTTTATAGTAGGGTAAGTTATTCTAGTTTGAACAGGTCCTCATGAAAGTCTTCTAATAAATCTTTTTCAGCCTGTCTCCAACTAAAGTAATTTTGATCATTTGCAAGTACATTTATGCTTATATTCACAGGGTCATCAACCTCTACATCTGCAGCTGCCTTTTGCAACCTGTCCACCAATTTTAAATTGAAGCACTTGATGAATTCCTCCAATTTTGTTTGCTGCACATCAGCTAAATTATTCTCTTCCTCTCAGCAACTCCATCTCTGTGCAACCTTGTTATCTATAATACTGTTTGCTTTTACAGTTTATGGCAGGCCAATACAGCTAATATGTATCTGATCTCATTATTATTGCTACCACCTTCATCCAACAACTCCTCCTCCTCAGAATCTTGCAAAACTGACTCTACTTTCTCCACTAAAACTTTAGCCTTCAGATTACCATTATTGTCAAAGATGTAAGCCTTTACTTCATCTTCGAACTCATCTGACTTAAACCAGTCAATTTGTTATTCCCTATTATCTGTAATGTTTTCTTTCTCCTTCTGGTCCCATTTGTCTAATGTGTCCAAAATGCTATGAACTAGATAGTGAGAGTGGTTTAGCACATTAATGTTATATTCTGTTCCTGTTTTATCACCCCTGTCATCATTTTGCATGTGCTGACTAACTGTGGTCTATGTTTTTGTTACTGATTGTGTTACTGTTTCTGCCTGGTGAATGCCGGTTTCCTCATAGATGGGGTTTGGTTTCCCACACCTGCCTATTGTATGCATTCGGTTCAGAATCAGATTGGGTAGCATTCTGCTTTCCATCTTGTATCAGTGGTACATTATTTATATTCCTACCTTCATCTTAATAATTATTGTGGAAGCATGATGCTTGTTTACCTCCTTTACCTCTACAATGGCCTTCACTGTGATAATTAGATCATGTATTCTGATCTTCCATACTTCTAACATTCACATTCTTCTGCTTCCACTCTGTCAGAAAAAATATTTTTCAACATCCTCACATAATTTCACACACACAGATTTCACTTTCTTAATATCCTTCTGACAAGCATTTTATTTATTAGTTACTTCCTCAAACCAATTAGAGCAAAGTTTGGATTCATTACCTATTCTTTCCAACAGTCTCCTTCCATGTCATCTGCATCTTTGAAATCTTTGCGAACTTCACCAATTTCACTTTTGAAAATGCTATGCAATTTAGTTAGCTGTAGCTGATTTGCTTATCATGGTGATTAGAATCAATTTTATTTAAGTTACTCAGTTTTGAGTTCTTTTTGTCCCTTAGTTCATTATTACTAGATTCAACCTTATTTAAGTATTTACTACTGGATTGCATATTATTGTTCAGTTCTTTTTGATGTGATTAAAGCACAGAAAACAGTAACTGCATCCAATTTGGTGCCTGTACCTTACTACTCGGCATTTCATCTGGTTTTAAAGGAGTTTCTAGCATTCCCTAACTTGGCTAAATTTCAGAAATATTGAACTCACTTTCATCATATGATAATTCTATTAATTCTTTTCTTGTGTGACTTCAACTTCAATTACATAATTGTAAGAAAATGGTTCTAACTTTGCAGTAACATTGAAATTTACTTCTGATTCTACTTTTGACATATCACCTTCAGATTTTGGATTTATTACTTTGACAGAACTATCCTCATTAATTTCAATTTCTGTTTCTGAGGATTCATCATCAGATACTGGTTCTGTCTTAACTTTCAAATCATCCTTATTATTAGATTCCATTTTTAATAGCTGTTACGAGCAGTTATCAAATACCATAAATATTCTCATCTTTACTTAATTGCTTGACCTGGCAAGTGATGCTGGCATGGTGTACCCGCAGATGTGATGCGATACATTGTGATGTAATGCAGGAAGCAGCAGCAGCTATGATGGTGAGATGGCAGCAGGTATCACCTACAGCAGTAGCGCAGTGGGGCCTAGGCATCGATGAGCACATGCAGTAGCTTGGAGGTAACTTGCAGGACCACACAACTCTGTGATGATGCACATCTTCTTCTAATCTCAGCACCAGTGGTGTGGCTAACATTCACATTTTAGTCCACACTCTTGAGCAAATCTTAAAACTCTTCTTGCACTGGTTTTGGCATGTTCCTCGTTGGTATCCTGTTAGTGCCAAACGAATTCCCAGTTTTGTACTGATCACTTCCACAGTTCAATCTCCTGGCTGATTAAAACTGTATGGGGAGCATCAGATAAATATCCTAATTCTTTTTACTGTTGTTATAACGGGCACTTAAATTGTCTGCGCATGCTTACACCTACCTTTGCCATTTTGAAGAGCCTGCAAATTATTTTTGCAGTCAGCCAGGAGGTGATGGAGAACGTACTGAACATAATTTCCAGTCTGCAAGTCCACATTTCTCTTTGTACTCACTGAAGGAAAATGTTCCTATTTGCTATTTACTAAGCAGGATCAGGAACTATGACTATAGATGAAAGTTTTGAGTTCTAACTGATTCATATATTCTGTAAATGTTCACACACACAAAATATAATAATATCCCTAATAATAATAATAATAATAATAATAATATCACTTTCAGAAACAGAACTATTAATAGTTCAGATGTGACTTCTACAGGAAGTTCCAAGTAAAATGGTCTATCACCCTGACTTCAAATCTTCTAAAGTTAATTGTTTACTTAAAAGTGAAAAAAATTATCTCACCAATTGCCACACAGTTTTGTCAACATTACGGGTGGCACACAGACAGTAACTTCCATGAAATCTAAGCAATCCAGGATGGTTTACATTTCTCCTGAGTTCACTTCCTACTTTTACTGAAAATGCTTTCATGTCTGCCCAGCTCTGCTCCTCCAAAGCACAGCACATGCAGGTGTTTGACTTTTGGTTTTTAATAAATAAACTGAAAACTAATACAGGTAGCTTATTGGTGTCACACATAGCAGGTTTTTACATGTAACTTAGGTTAAATATGAATTTTCATATTTTTTAGTCTGATGTTAAGTGCCATCAATTTTTTGTAAAAACACCAATTTTGACAAAAAATCTTGCTCTGATCAACTTGAGGCTTGCAACTTTGAATTGTGACATAGTTTTGCATATTCTGATCAGTTTTAGCTTTCTGGTTTTATAATTTAGTGCCACTTATTTTTTTCATAATATCATATATTTTGCCTGACATATTCATTCGATCAGTCTGAGACTTTAAAATGTTATTGTTAATATATCTAAGCATACACTGACAAAGTTTGGGAAAGTTATTTTAATTTTTAATTATGCCATTAGATTATGGTGCAATCCTTTGTATGTCAAGCACAGTTGCGTTACATGACGTGGTGCTGGTAGTAATGAACTGGGGTTAAGCCCCGGCACATTCGCTGCCTCTGTACTTCTTTCAATGATACAGTACTTGTTTCACCTCCAACTATTATCATATGCTTGGTGCATTTATATTCTATCTATTTTAAGCTATATTCAGATGACTCTCTAAACTGATATGTCCCAATCTGGCTATCTGTAGAAATTTCCACCTACTAAAGTATGTCCTCTGACCCTGGTTATGCTGGCTCGTGGTAGTTCACAGTCACCCAGCTGGAACTACTGCTTCTACTTGTTGCCATGAACACACCAATATAGGGTAATCCACCTTTCCCAAAATCTTTTCCATGTGTTGTTGATAACTGTCTTGCTCTCCACTTTGGATATTAACAAACTCTCAGTTCCTAGTTTGATGTGGGGCAGGGGGGCAGGGAGGTTGACTACTTTCTTTGAGAGTTCTGTGAGTTTGTTGAAAATACACCATCATTTAAAAGAGTGGACTGATTTCCACTCTATAAAGTGCACACTTGATCTATCCAAGATGACTTTACAAATTTTATTATGTGGCATAGTTCAAGAAATCAATAGGTGCTCTCATTATAGAACTGAAGGAGCCTGTGGTTTAGACTTTCCAATCCAGATGACCTTGATCACTTCTGTACTAAGGCCGCACATCAACAGCTATGCAGAGACATCATGAGTGAGGCTAGCTGTCTTCACCACGTCCACCAGTCATTAATACAGAACTGGAAAGGTCTCTGAACCTAGATGACAAATATCACAAATGACAATCTGCAGCTGACTGTAAAATGTACTGTGTATTGCTCCAGAGCACAATGCCTCACACTGAGTGCATGTTTGGGTCTTCTCTCTCCTATGACACTATTTTCGTAAAAGATTCCATCATGTTCCTAACAGTGAAGCTCCTTGCATCTAACAAGCCAATCTTTCCCCACTGCAGGTTCCCAGACCACGTCAGAGGAGAGAATACTGCACAAGCTGGAGATGCAAGACCTCTTGGCTCCATCTAGCTGTCAGTGTGAGAAGTGCCTGACACCTGTTATCTAGAGGTATTGGTAGGGGCCTAGTCTTTTGGCCATTAGTCATAGACAACATCCCTCATGAAAGAGGTCCAGATCTGAACACATCTTGCTTGCCACCATCAGATGACTGCTTGATGCTGGACTGGGTTCTCTGCAAACCATGACAGCAATGAGAGTAGCTTGCTACCTCTGTTGCACATCTGCAATTGGAGGCTGCGGTGCCATTCCATCCACACCACCATTGGCTTTGGCTGTGTGAGTCAGGTCAACAGTGGCCAACACAGCTTCCAACTATCCATGAACAAATGCCAACACCTTCATCACAGTCTTGCAGTGATCACAATTCCTGCAGATTCATACTTGAACTTAGATCTTTAAAGAGCAAATGAGTTAAGTCAAAGACTAGGATGTGCTTACATAAAAACTAAACCAGGAGCAGTGCACAAACTTCAGACTTTAGGTGCTCAATAATCTTTGTGCTTAGTGCTGTCGCCATAGGCTGTGAAGCACTACTGAGTGTTATTTTTTTATGCCGACTTTTTTGAATTGAATCAGTGGCATTAGTAATGGCATCCAAATACATTACTGTGTTACTGTGTCTAATATGCATGAGACTGTTTCTGGTAAATACAAAAACCAGTACATGTTGTAGTTGTTGTTGTGGTCTTCAGTCCTGAGACTGGTTTGATGCAGCTCTCCATGCTACTCTATCCTGTGCAAGCTTCTTCATCTCCCAGTACCTACTGCAGCCTACATCCTTCTGAATCTGCTTAGTATATTCATCTCTTGGTCTCCCTCTACGATTTTTACCCTCCACGCTGCCCTCCATTACTAAATTGGTGATCCCTTGATCCCTCCTACCAACCGATCCCTTCTTCTAGTCAAGTTGTGCCACAAACTCCTCTTCTCCCCAATTCTATTCAATACCTCCTCATTAGTTACGTGATCTACCCATCTAATCTTCAGCATTCTTCTGTAGCACATTTTGAAAGCTTCTATCCTCTTCTTGTCTAAACTATGTATCATCCATTTTCACTTCCATACATGGCCACACTCCATACAGATACTTTCAGGAATGACTTCCTGACACTTAAATCAATACTCGATGTTAACAAATTTCCCTTCTTCAGAAGCGCTTTCCTTGTCAGTGCCAGTCTACATTTTATATCCTCTCTACTTTGACCATCATCAGTTATTTTGCTCTCCAAATAGCAAAACTCCTTTACTACTTTAAGTGTCTCATTTCCTAATCTAATTCCCTGAGCATCACCCAACTTAATTCGACTACATTCCATTATCCTCATTTTGCTTTTGTTGATGTTCATTCTATATCCTCCTTTCAAGACACTGTCCATTCCGTTCAACTGCTCTACCAGGTCCTTTGCTGTCTCTGACAGAATTACAATGGCATCAGCAAACCTCAAAGTTTTTATTTCTTCTCCATGGATTTTAATACCTACTCCGAACTTTTCTTTTGTTTCCTTTACTGATTGCTCAATATACAGTACAGGAATTATTAAAAAAAACCACTGCACTCACACATAACTTATTTACTGTTTATTTTCAAATGGAAACACATAAGAGAAGCTAATCTAAATCCAGTGTACAAACCTGAGGCTCTAGCTGCTTAACAATTGCTGTCCATCTAAAGCAGAGTACAGGCGCTGCCAAGCAACACATACTACATTCAAGCAACAATTACAACTTACCTGTGGCACTAAAATGAACAATAAGTTTGTTCCTGAGCATTGTGTAGAATTCCTACTGTTTCCTATCTTCATAAATGATGTTTATAGTGCTATGCCATATTTTAACATGTGTATCTTTGTATGCCTTCTAAAAACTCCTCACTTTTTCAAAGAAGGAGGTCTTTAAGGAGAGTGGTTGCCTATCCTTTCAATCATTATTTTCATTTCCTTTAAAACTTTTCATCATCATATGAGACAACTTAGCCAAGGCTTTTGATTGTGTGAATGTTGTATCATAGATCTTTTGTTATTTCTAATATGCACTTGAGCAGAGTGGTCATTTGTGTGTGTAGACAGTTGGTCCAGCATTATCCCAGTGTAGGATAAAGTACAGTGAGTGCACCCCAATTGGTATATAACTTGGCAGCTTTCACATGTGGCCCTACCTTGATTAGAACAAGAAATGCTAGTGACTAAATTGTGCTGGGTCATAAGAGAGTGTTTCAGGTATGTCTTGCTTCTGGGTTATCCACAGTGGGAAGGCCAGCATCTTACAGAACTGGGAACAGGGTTGACCTAAGGATGGACTGGGCGTTGCTGTGTGAATTGAGTAATTGAGTAATTTTGCCATTTTCTAATTATCTAGATATTAGTTAAACAAGCTCACTTCACTGCCTATTGTATCTTTGTCCATTTTAATTTTCCTGTTTTTTAAGTTGATTTATGTTAATATTTAAAATGGAATAGCTTAGTATTTTACCAGTTTGTATATTTCAGTAATTCCAGCATCTATAAACGGTGTCACACACAAAAACTTAGTCAATGAAGATAAACATTGAACTCAAACACAATCTATCTTTCATCATGCAATTTTTAGATAGTGGTGAACAAACATTCAATGAGAATAGACGCCATGTTATTAGTTTAGGTCTGCTATTCAAAGTGTACAGTCATTATGTCATTAGTCAGTTAGCACCAATCAATTAAAATGTGAAGTTAGTGTCTTAGTTCGTTACATGTAATGAAAAAGTGTACATTTTGTGTGACACTATGTTATTCAGAGTTTGCAATTTCTGTTGTAAAGTAACTATGTTCATTATCCATATCAGCACTTAAAAACTCTGCTAAGCCACTAATGGATTACTACTCTGCTAAGCCGCTAATGGATTACTTGAAGTGCAGGCATGTAATATGTTACTAATTAAAAGCTGATCATCATTGGCTTAAAGCAATAAATGTAAACAAAAGAGATGTTTAGTTGACTGTGTTGTGATATTGAGTCTGTATTTACTCTCAACAAGCCTGTTAATTAGCTGATGAAGATTTCTGAAAGTGAACTGTGCAATGAGGTACAGTAACTGGTCACTAACTTTACACCCTGATTTCTCATTTCTTGTCTTTGTGGTCCTTACTCCAGGTACACACTGGTGGCAATAGAATATCTGTGCACTTTATTGCAAATTCTGATTGTCTAATCTTTCTCAATATAGTTTCTTGAAAAGAGTGTCACCTTCTCTCCAAGAATTTCCATTTTAGTTCATGGAGCATATCTGTAAGACTTGTGTGTTTATCAAACTTATTGATAACAAATATACCAGCATCCTATCAAATTGCTTCAATGTCTTCCTTTAATTCAACATGGTGGGGATGTCAAATCTCAAGCAATACTCAAGAATGGATTACACAAGAGTTCGTATGCAGTCTCTTTCTAGATGATATGCATTTTGTGAGAATTTTCCCGATAAACTGAAGCCAATCATTCACACTCCCTACATGCTTGTCCCATTCCATACTGGTTTACAGTGTTACACCTAGATATTTAGCAGAAGTGACTGCGTCAAGCAGCACACCATTAATACTGTATCTGAACATTATTTGATTGTTTTTGTGCTCATCGGCATTTTTCCACAATTATAGCGAGATGCCATTCATCACACCAAATAGAAACTCGATCCATTCATTCTGTATCCTCCTACAGTTTCCCATACACTACATCATCATCAGCAAAGAGTCGCAAATTGTTGCCCACCCCATCTGTCAGATAGCTTATATATATAGTAGAGAACAACAGCTGGTCTGTCACACTTCCCTGGGCCTCTCCTGGTGGTACCTTTGTGATGATGAACGATTGCCATCTAGGACAACATACTGTTACGTATTAGTTGAAAAGTCTTTGAGTAACTCACATATCTGAGAACCTACTCCATATGCTGGAACCTCCATTAACAGTCTACAGTGTGGCACTGTGTCAAATGCTTTCTGAAAATTTAAGAATATGAAGTATGCCTGTTGTCCTGCATCTGTGATTTGTAGGATATTGTGTGAGATTGAGTTTCACTTTCGTAATGCTTTCTTAGTCTGTGCTGATTTGTGGATAGAAACTTTTCTGCCTGAAGAAAATTTGTTATATTTAAACTCCGAATATGCTTGAGAATTTAACAGCAAAATAATGTTAAGGGTATTGCTTTGTACTTCTGTGGGTCTGTTATTTTACCCTTCTTACACATATGGCTGCCACCCATGCTTTTTCCCAGTTGCTTGGGACTTTTCACTGGGCGACAAACTCATGACATGTGCAAAGTTAGTAAGGAACCAATAGAAAAGAGTACTCTCTGTAAAACCAAATTGAGATTCCATCTGGCACTGGATACTTATTTTTTATCAAAATCTTTCAGCTATTTTTCAAGACCAGGAATGTCTGTCTGTATATCTTTCATACAGTAGTTTGTGCGGCAGCCAAACAATAGTATGTCTGTATGATCCTCCTGCATGAATTATTTTCTTTGAAAGTGAAATTTAAAACTAATTTTTTCTTTTGCCATCTTGTATTGACTCACCAGATTCATCTGTAGGTGCCTGAATAGAAGCGTTCGAAACACTTAGCAATTTTAGGTAGGAGCAGATAATTCTAGGATTATTGGCAAGATCTTTCACAAATGTATGATAGTTGGAGTTGTATGCTTTGAGCACTGATCTTGTTATAGATGCACAAATTACTTCTAACTTTTGCCTGTCAGCATTTCTGTGTTCAGTTTTGAACTGAGAGTGCAACAATCTCTGTATTCTCAGAATTTTCTTTGTACTGAACTAAACCACAGTGGGTCTTTTCTATCCTTAATCTATGTACTTGACACATATTTCTCCAGAGCATGATTGACAATCAATTTAAACTTTTCCCATAACTCCTCTATGTCTATCATATGCATTGAAACTAAATGATATTACAATGTAATACACTGAGATTTGTATATTGAACTACCCAATTAAAGATGATTGCTGAAGATAATGGTATAATGTAATTTCTTTACATAAGCATATATCTATAGTTATAGCTACATTTTCAACTCACATTAATCATTGTATGATAGTGACTGGAGTAATAATAAGTTTATAAAAGACCATAACTTAATTGAATTATATTTAATGATGAAATAGATTGTTCATAATGTAAACAATTTTTAATTTGCTGGCCTTTAGTACATATTGCAACCATATTTTCGTATAAAATTATAAAGCATTTGTGCATTAGTGTTAAAGTTTCCATTATTGCAGTGGCTAAATTACCACTTTCTTTTTAATGGAATTAGCATATTTCAGTATTAATTGGCAAAGGATTTAACATTCCAAAATTCATCATAGAAAAACTATGCAATACATAAAACAGTATTTTGGAGATATGATTTCGTTCTCATTTCATTTCATTTTTTATTGGTCCTTTTAATCATTTGTTGGACAAAGTATACAATATGTTACTGGACAAATTGTGATTTACACTACACATTTTAAAATTATATAAGAATATTTACATTGATTTAGGCTTAATATTATCACAGCTGAAAATTTAGCTTTCATACATAATATTTAACACAAGTAATTCAATCAGTTTTTTTATGTAAAACTTTTGATTAACATTTTATTCATTCTTTTTTTAACATTTGGAAACAAATTTTTATGTTTAAGGATATTCATCTATACTATGACGACACTTTTGCAATAAATATTTATGGACAGCAGTTTTAAATTTTGAAGTAACTTTTAGCATTTTAATGTTATTAGGTAGCTTACTGTATAGTCTGTTTCCTGTTTGCAGTGCTTCATTCTGTTTTAGTGTTGTGCATGCACGTTGAAAATAAAATATCCTGCTTTCTCCTTGTGTTATACAGATGGGTACCCTGGTTAGTTGATACAAGATTGTTACTATTTTATAAGATTTTCCTAACAATTATCATTACTTGTAAGATACATAGATATGGTAGTGGAAGGATGTGAAGTTTATTAAATAAGGGCTTGCATGAACTTCTTGAGGCAATATTTTCTATGGCTCTTACAATTTTCTTATGGCATATAAAACAACTTTTGGTGGCAGATGCATTTCCCCAAAAGATTATGCCATATCACAGTAAAGATTCTGCCTGGGCAAAGTATACATTTGTGGCAACTGGTTTAAATGCTTCTTCTGTGAATATACGTTACTGGCCATTAAAATTGCTACCACAAGAAGAAATGCAGAAGTATAAAACACTCTCCTGACGTATCGTCTCCGACTGCGGGAGACATCCTCGGAGGTAAAGCGGCAGTTCGCCGCTTTACCTCCGAGGATGTCTCCCGCAGTCGGAAACGAAATGTCAGGAGAGTGTTTTATACTTCGACCACGGCCTATCAGCCTGGAAATTTTAAGTGAAGACAATACCGGCCGTGAAAGCTTACATTGTATGATCATTTGTGTATCACAGCATCTTCTTCCTGTCAGTTAAATTTTGCATCTGCAGCACGTCATCTTCATGGTGTAGCAATTTTAATGGCCAGTAGTGTATAAGTAGAATGTGGCATGCCATATGTGGTCAATGAAGACATTGTCGATACTGCACAGCGACTGCCTAACAGAAAAGTGGATTTCAGAGATGTTGATGAAATGAATGAAAATCACAGATGGATTTGACACTGATATGTTTGCATGTTAATAACTAAATAGAAACTGACTGAAGCATTGTTCAGTACAACTATTTATAGAAGTGTGTAAGAATAACATTTGTAAACCGTTATTCTACATTACTTTATAGCAAGAAGCTACCAAATTAATTGATAAGGAATTACAAAAATCAGAAGAGTAACATAATTTAATTGTGAATTGGATAACTGAGAAATTGACAGTATTATGAGGACTACATTTTGAATAAGATATGTATTTCCATGGGGATTCACAACTCCCAGAAAAATTGTTAAAATATCAAATTTTATAGATCAAGTAATTAGCAAAATAACATGTATATCTCATACAAGTGGGCATTTTTGCAATCAAAAAAATTAGGGCTACAAAACAAGTCAACCGGTGTTTGGGATTGCCAGTTAAAATTATGTCATTCTAGAAGATGAGAAATTTGATTGTGACTACTGTTAGAAATTGGAAGTTTTTTGAAAAAGTAAGCTATTTGCTGAAAAGAGGAACCCAAGGTCTTTCAGATGATGTACATTGATTCAATCAAAGCCACATATTAGCTTACTCCAAATTCTGTCTACATGCATTTGTGTTGATCCTGAAATTATGGATATTTATTCTTAAAAATCATTTCTATCTATATCCACATATATACTCCACAATAAACCATATGCTGTGTGGGAGAGGGTATCCCATACCACTACTAGTCATTCCCTTTCCTTTTTCACTAAATAAAAACGACTGCCTGTATGCCTCCTTATGAGCCCTAATTTCTCGTATCTTAGCCTTATGTGCAATGTACGAGGCGTGTTTTTTAAGTAACTACCATTTTGAAATTAAAAAGAGACATGCTAAGATATCTCAATAATTTTATTTTTACATGAAAGCCTGTACCTTAGTCCATGCACTGACACCATTACAGTCTGATTCCTTCTTATTTACGTTGTGTACTGAATGTTTAAGATGCCTCCGATAATCGTGAGTCCCGCCGACTGTGAAGTTCGGGCTGTTATAAGATTTATTAGTGCTAAAGGCCTAAAAGTGATCAATATTCATCATGAGATCTGTGCAGTTTACAGAGAAAGCATTATGAGTAATGGAATGGTATGAAAGTGGGTGAGAGCATTTAAAGATGGCCGCACAAATGTGCATGATGAACAATGGAGTGGGTGTCCTTTGGTTGTTAATGAAAGTTTGGTGCAGGAAGTGGACAATAAGGTGAGAGAAAACAGACGCTTTACAATTTCCTCCTTGCATGATGACTTTCCTAATGTTCCTCATAGTGTTTTGTATGGCATTGTGACTGAGCACTTGAATTACCGAAAATTTTGCGCACATTGGGTACCGAAAATGTTGACAGATGTGCACAAAACCAAACGTTTAGACAGTGCATTGACTTTCCTTGAGCGATACCACAATGATGGTTATGATTTCTTAAGCCAAAGTGTTATGGGCAATGAAACATGGTTGACCTACACGACACGAGAATCAAAGCAATAGTCCATGGAAGTTGAGCAAGGGCATCGTTTTGCTGCAAGACAATGCCCGTCCCCATGTGGCGAATCAGACCAAAGATCTCATCACATCTTTTTGATGGGAAACTCTGGATCATCCTCCGTAAAACCCCGATCTTGCATCCAGTGAGTACCATCTGTTCCTGCAATTGAAGAAACATGTGGTCAGTCAGCGTCTTCAAGATGATGACAAAGTCAAAACAGTGGTGATGCAGTGGTTAACAAGTCAGGCAGCAGACTTCTGTGAGGAGGGTATTCAAAAACTGGTACAATGTTATGACAAGTGCCTCAATATTGACGGAAATTATGTAGAAAAGTAGATTAAGGTATAGGCTTTCATGTAAAAATAAAATTATTGAGATATCTTAGCACATCTTTTTTTAAATTTCAAAACGGTACTTACTTGAAAAATACGCCTCGTATGTTGGATGTCAGCTACAAATGCCGTTTCTCTAAATTTTCTCAGTAGTGTTCCTTGAAATGAATGTCGCCTTCCCTCTGGGGATTCCCATTTGAGTTCCCAAAGCATCTCTGTAACACTTACATGTTGTTTGAACCTACCAGTAACAAATCTAGCAGCCCACCTCTGTATTGCCTCAGTGTCTTCCTTTAACCCAACACACTTGAGAAGTACTCAAGAATAGGTCACACTAGCATGTATGCAGTGTCCTTTACAGATGAACCACACTTTCCTAGAATTCTACCAATAAACTGAAGTTGACCATTCACCTTCCCTACCATAATCCTCACATGCTCTTTCCATTTAATATCACTTTGCAACATTATGCTCATATATTTAAACAATATGACTGTGTCCAGCAGGACACTACTAATGGTGTATCTAAACATTATGGATTTGATTTTCCTACTCATCCATATTAATTTAAATTTTTCTACATTTAGAGCTAGCTGCCAGTCATCACAACAACTAGAGATATTGTCTAAGTAATGTTGTATCTTACTAGAGTCACTGAGCTTTGACACCTTAGTGTACTGGGTATACTAACTTCTGCCTCTCAGTATATTTACTCCTTAATGAAATTTGTCCTAAAAATATATATCTCATTTTCCAGCAAACAGCTCAGTTCATATGCACAATACCAGGAACAAAAATGATCTGCACAAGGACTTAAAAGCACTTACTTTAGTTCAAAAAGGGGTCCACTACTCAGGAACACTCATCTTCAATAATTTGGCAGCAAACATAAAAAATTTAGTTACAAATAAAGAACAGTTTAAAAGGAGCCTGAAAGACTTACTAGTGGCTATTTTTTTTTTTTTTTTTTTTTTGAGAAGTGACATGTTCCACGTCCACAAGGATCTCATCAAGATGGATCTATGGAACGAAAAACTAATCTAATCTAATCTGACACTGTGCCAAAAAGGTACTTTTCACATGGGAGTTAAACTTTATAACAAACTTCCTGAAAACATAAAAGCTATCACTGAGGTCAATACATTTGGAAAATCTCTAAAGTCCTATTTACAGCATCACTGCTTTTACTCCATTGAAGAATATTTAAATTTATGAAATGTGTTATATAAATACTTATGTGTAAAGTGTATTATTGTAAGCTTAAATATGTATGCCTTGAAATGACTTTCAGCCTGTATATTTATAACTTGACTTGTCCAATGTCTTATGCATAAGCTGCTATGTAGACAACAGGACCAATAAAATACAATCTACAATCTACATCATCAACAGCAAACAACTGCAGATTGTTGCCCACTATGTCCATTACATCATTTCTGTATATAGAGGATAATTGAAGTCCTGTCACATTTCCCTGGAGCACTCCTGGTGATACCCTTGCCTCTGATAAACAGTTGCTATCAAGGACAATATACTGGGATGTATAACTTAAGAAGACTTTGAGGCACACACATATCTGTGAACCTATTCTAGATGCTTGTACTCACTTAAACAGCCTGCAATATAGTACCAAGTCAAATGCGGTCAAGAACTGTAAAAATATGGAAGCTGCCTGTTGCACTTCATCTGTAGTTCTCAGTATATCAGGTGAGGAAAGTGCAAATTGAGTTTTGCGCAATCAATGCTTTCTAAAACCATGCTGATTTGTGGACATAAGCTTCTCAGTCTCAAGAAAATTGATTATATTCAAACTGAGAATATGTTCAAGGATTCTGCAGCAATCTGATGTTAGGGATATTGGCCTGTAATTTTGTGTGTTTGCTCTTTTGCCCTTCTTATATACAGGAGATATCTGCACTTTTTTCCAGTCACTTGGGACTTTGCCCTGGGTGAGAGATTTATGATAAATGGATGGTAGGTAAGGTGCCAATGGCATAAAGTACTCTTTGCAAAACTGAATTGGGATTCCTTTCAGACTAGGTGATTTATTTGTTTTCGACCCTTTCAGCTGTTTCTCTGTGCCAGGGATGCTGATTACTATGTCATCCATATGGCAGTCTGGTCAATGGTCAAATGACCGTATTTGTATGAATCTCGTGAGTGGACTATTTCTTGAATGTGAAATTTAAAACTTGGACTTTCATTTCTCTGTGTTCAACTGCCACACCAAACTGGTCAATTAGTGACTGGATGGAAGCTTTAGACCGACTTAATGATTTTATGTAGGACCAGAATTTTCTCAGGATCTCTGCCAGATCTTTTGATAACTTATGACGGTGGCAGTTTTGTGATTCAGCATAGATCTTTTCACAGACAGACAAATCTCTACTAACTTTTGTTTGTCATCATTTATGCATTCTCTTTTGAACTAAGAACACAACAACTTCTGGTTCTTCAGCATTTTCTGAATCTTGTTATTAAATCATTGTCTTTTCTGTCCTAAATCCAATTACTAGACACATAATTCTCCAGACCACACTTTACAAATTGGTTAAACTTTGCCCGTAATTAAGCTATAAGCATCAGTAATCATGAAATTATCTTCTGGACAATAAAACTTTAAGATTCTCTGCTTAAATAAGAAAATAGATAATTTATATAACAAATGTACATCTGTTATTCATACAATAGAATCAAGTAAAGAAAAAAAATAATACTCCTGTCAGCAGTGGTACTAGAACAGTTGGGATGTGTCCACCTTGCTCCTGTGCATTACCTCACTTTTGGTTATGCAGATAAATACTGAAAAAAATTCAACTGAGTAAACCATTGTAAAAGAAACACCTACATACTACAGTCATCATCTTACACAGAAATTTTGAAATAAGGAAATATTATGAGATAAAGCATACAAATATTCTTTATAATATACATAGATTAAATAATGAATGTAAAGCTCATCAGCATTTTACAAAAAGTTTAGTTAAAATTAAAAAAAAACTACAAATTTCAGAATGCAAATAAAAAATTCGTGTATGGTTTTATAATTTTTAAATTTTTCAGCATTTTTGTTCAAACAATCTGAAATGACTCAGTTCATTCCTTGTTTGTTGTGGAGCTAAAACAATGAAGTTGACATTTTAATTATGTCTAGGTCCAGCTACCCAGGCAAGAGAGGAATGTTCAACAGCTGCAGCAGCACCAGCAGTTTGTGTCAGTACACAATGTTTAGTTCGTGACTTTTTTTCATGAGCCTCTGCCAAAAAGTGAATATTATATGTGTTTCTATTTGATGGGCTAGTGTTTATTTAATTTAGAGCTTGCACATTTATTTCCTGCAGTAGCTTTTGTGTGAGATGAATCTGTTGTGTAAAAATGGTTCAAATGGCTCTGAGCACTATGGGACTTAACAGCTATGGTCATCAGTCCCCTAGAACTTAGAACTACTTAAACCTAACTAACCAAGGACGTCACACAACACCCAGTCATCACGAGGCAGAGAAAATCTCTGACCCCGCCGGGAATCGAACCCGGGAACCCGAGCGTGGGAAGCGAGAACGCTACCGCACGACCATGAGCTGCAGACAATCTGTTGTGTAGCTTCACACTGCAATTAGCACCACTGTAATTTGATTCACTTTGAAAGTGCAACTATTGTAAACAGTGCTATATTGGTCAGTCTAAGTCCAGTTACCCAAATGAGGGGAAAATTCAGTAGCAGCACTGCCAGCAGTTTGTGTTAGTACACTGCATTTACTTCAATTCAGTGCTTTTTTCACAAGCTTCTGCCAAGAAGTGAATATTATCTTTGTTTTTATCTGATTGGCTAGTGTTTATTTGCAAGGGGAGTTAACTAGTAATGCACCACTTTTTTCCTGGGAAGTTTTGTTTTTAAAATGTGGAATTTTTTGTGGAACATCACGGAATATTTCCACTTCAGTCCCTTTAGTTTCATGAAGTTCCATTTGGTGGAGGCACTATACACAGCTTTAAATATTATGTATGTAATGGAGGTCCATTCCAAGCAGAGAACTGTAATTGAATTTCTTTTGGTAGAAAACCAGAGCACTGCAGATATTCATAGGTGCTTGCAGAATGTCTATGGACACCTGGCAGTGAACTAAAACATGGTGAGTCTTGGGTGAGGCATCTCATCACAACAAGGTTGCATGAACCTACATGATCTTCCTCATGCCAACCGGCTGCATGCAGCTACGACACTCTCATTTGAGGTGATCACAATCAAACACCATGCTTCTCAAGTGGACATCTCAATTAGTAGTGCTGACTTACTCATCCACCAGTTGGGTTACTCAAAGATGTGTGCCTGCTGGGTTCCTCACTGCCTAACAGTAGATCATAAAGAGTAATCAAGGACCATTTATATGGAGTTACTTGCATGTTACAAGGCTGATTGTGACAATTTTTGTTGAAAATCATCACAGCCAATGAAACATGGGTTTATCACTTTAAGTGCAGACAAAATGGCAATCCATAGAGTGGCACCACACTACCTCTCATTCAAAGAATTCAAAGCCGCAGCCTCAGCAGGTAAAGTCATGGTGATGGTCCTCTGAGACCTGAAGAGGTTATTCTGTTTAACTTCCTCTCTCATGGCACAATGATCAACTCTGAAGTGTATTGTGCTATGCTCAGGAAATTGAAGAAATGACTTCAGTGTGTTCATCACCATGAAAATGCGAATGAACTTCTCCTTTTCCATGACAAAGCAAAGCCTCATGCAAGGAGTCTCATGCAATAGGTGCTTGCGAAACTTCACCAGACTGTTCTTCCTCATCCACTCTACAACTCTGGTATTGCAGTTTCTGATTTCCATTGGTTTGGCCCAAAGAAGGGTGCACTCCATGGGAAGCAGTACACATGTGATGAACAGGTTATTGCAACAGCAAGATGTTGAAGTCTGCTGTCAACCATTAGAATGGTACCATGTAGGCAAATGAGCCCTCCCAGAAAGGTGGTACAAGGCCATCACATTGAATGAAGGTCATGTTAAAAAATAGGGTTGTTTACCTGAAAGAGTGAAAATTAAAATGGTGTATTGGAATCCTGAATGAAACCATCCTGCTTTTAGAAAAAAATGTGTTGCATTAATTATTAAATGCCCCTCATACAGTTAGAGCTTGCATATTTATTTCCTGCAGTAGCCTTCATGCACGCTGAGTTTCTTGTGAAAAATAACTACTGATACATCTGTTTTCAGTAGTTATATCTGTTTTAATAGTGTGCAGATTTTGTAACCTTAGCATATAGTGAGAACTTCGCAGACCAAATTTTCCTGTTTGTTTATTCTTTTCATTTATACTTTGTAAACATCTCAACTTAAACAGTACCACTGTTTGGTAACTTTCTCTTTTTTGGTGGTCTATCTGTTCTTTTCCAGTTAGTTCTGACTGCTTTGTTTGTAGACTTTGATATTTTATATAGTTTTTACACCATACAGTATGCATAGAGGTTGTACTAGTTGTGTGTGGACACAAGGAGAATTGTCTGTAAAAGTCTGGAAGCTATGTTGGCCAGAGTCAACAGGTTTCATGCTACTGCCGAATGCTGCAGTGGCACGAGGGCACCAGTGATGACTCCTGCAACACCTTTGGTACCATTGGAATCCCATTGTAACCCTCTGTCTCTGCATCTTTCGATATGCAACATATGACTGGTCAGCCATTACATATGAGTGAGTGGTGGGTTTGCATGACTTTGGGCAGAAGGCAAAAGTGAGAAGTGGCCATACTGCTGGTTCCTTATCCTTAGCAACAGGTATGAGGTGCTACTAAGTGTTGATAACACTTCTCAGACAGTATGGGATGTCTCTCCTGTTGGGCCAGTGGCCGATTCTCCTGCCCATTCCAAACAAGCACAGAGGGCAGGTATGCTAGCCATTGGGAACTCCAATGTTAAACAGATAATGTAGCCCCTCAGAGAAGTAGCAAGTAAGTCAGGAAAGAATGCTAGTGTGCCAGGGGGTCTCGCCCAAGATGTGGAGGAGGCTTTGATAGTAGTTATTAAATGCACTGGGTGCAATTGGCTGCAAATCATGTTTCATTTGGTACAAATGACACCTGTCACTTGGGTTCTGAGGCCATCCTGATTTCCTTTTGTTGGATGACTGATTTGGAGAAGGCAGCTAGCATTGCATGCAGGGAGGATGCTAAGGTCACTATTTGTAGCATTGTACTTGGAGTTGATCATGGTCCTCTAGTTTGGAGTAGAGTGGAATATCTAAACCAAAGGCTCAGATAATTCTGTGATGGTATCGGATGCAAGTTTCTTGACTTCTGCTATCTGGTGGAGAATTATAGGGTTCCCCTTAACGGGTGAGGCTTACACTGCAAGCAGGAAGTGTAGCAGAGTATGTATGGCATGCACGTGGAGGTCTCTTAGGTCAGAGGAACTCCCTGCCCTTGTATTTAGTGATGAGTTGCCTGCCAAACTTGAAGATAAACCAGCACATTATTCTCAGAGAATGTTCATTCTTGCAGGTCAGAAATAGAGAGGTTGATATGTTATTAGTAAACAGCAGCAGCATCCATGATAAGGTCCTAGAATAAGTATAATTTATTAAAGGAAATGATGCCCAGATAGTAGTAGGAACAGGAAGGTGATTGAAACCAGTACCAGATAGCAATTAAATTCAGATTGGTTAGACACCAAAGGTAGTGGCATATTTATTGGAGTAAAGAATTTGATAATACCTAGTGAGGTTGGCATGAATTCTGAATGTGAATTAATTTAGGTGAAGCTATATATTAAAGGTGGGTCGAAAATGGGACAGCGTGCATTAGGAACTGTAGTGGCAGAGCCCTTCAGTGAGAACTTGCTGAATTTTGTGAATAAGTTTGCTGAACATTCTGTTGTTGTAGGTCAGCTATAGAATGGAGAGTCATGCAATCAAAACTGGTGCCAGAGACATGGATTTGTATTACATTATTCTGAATGTGTTATATGAAAGTTATTTCGAGCAGATAGTTACAGAACCAACTTATGAAAGTAATGTCTTAGACCTCCTAGCAACAAACAGACTTGAACTTTAAACTCAGTTATTGTAGACAGGATTTCAGTAATCGTAAGGCTGTGATAGTATCAGTGATCAAGGTTTTATGACTTAAGAAAGGTACAAAATATTTTTTGTTAGCGAAAATGACAAAATGGAAATTACTAAGTATCTGGGAAGTTAACAACAAATATTCAGTGCTGAGGATGAGGATGTAAAGCACAAATGAAAGATTGTTCTTCAGTATGCCATAGATAAGTATGTTCTGAACAAGGCCTTAAGGGATGGGGAAGTCCCATGGTGGTTTAATAGCCATGTTAGTAAACTGCTACATAAATGAAGAGAGTTTCATTAGAGATTGAAGAGAAGTCAAAACCTAGCTGACAAACAAAAGCTGAATGAAGCACAAATGAACGTAAGGAGATGAGTCAGAGAAGCATTCAATAACTTTGAAAGGAAATGTTGCCAATCAATCTGACTAAAAAAACCCTAGAGGTTTTGCTCTTATGTAAAATCAAAATGGTTTGAAATCATCTATTCAGTCACTCAGTGACTATACTGGCATCAGAATGGAAAATGACAGAGAGAAGGCCAAAATACTGATCCTGGTCTTCCAAAATTGTCTCACCAAGGCATATGATAATACATTTTCTCCTTGTAATCATTGTAATCATTGTATGAATGCCAAACTGGCAAATATTGAAATAAGTGATCACGGAATAGGAAAACGACTATAGTGGAAAATAATCTGGAACAAATGAAACATTCATAAGAGTCTATCAAGATGGTACAAAGAAACTTGCTCCTCCTATAGTAACAGTTTATCATAGGTCACTGTAGCAACAAAGTGTGTCTAGTGACTTTAAAAAAGTGCTGGTTATTTACATTTTCATGAAGGGTCATAAGACTGACACACGCAATTGTAGGCCTATATCACTGATGTAAGTCTGCTGTAGGCTTATGGAACATGTTTTGTGCTCCTCTATAAAAATAAATGTTTGTGCCATAAACAAACACCTTGTGAATCAGCTCCTTCTGTTCATTTATGAGATCCACAGCACAATAGACATTGACATTTGGGTTGGTGCCATGTTTCTTGACTTCAGAAGGCATTTTATACTGTCCTGCAATGACAATAATTATAATAATAATAATAATTTCAAGATTTCCTTATAAAGAGAACTCAACATGTCACTCTTAAGAGAACAAAACTCACAGATGTGAAGGGAATTTCCAGAGTAAGTACCATAAGTAACTGTGATGGGTCCGTTACTGTTTAAAGCATATATAAGTGATCTAGCAGAAAATGTCAAAAGCTTCATACAGCTGCTTGCAGATGATGCTGTTGACAATGTCAGGAGCCTGTAGTGATAACTGAATGGTGCAGGGACTTGCAATTGGCCTTGAACATAAATAAATCTAACATATTGCACACAGATAGGAGAAGAAATCCACTGTGGTACAATTATGCTTTTTATGACAAATTGCTGGAAACAATGTCTCCCTCAATGTATCTAGGAATAGCCATCTGGAGATGTATTAAATAGGATTACCACATAAAACAAATATTAGGACAAGCAGATGCCATAGATTCATAGGAAGAATCTCAAGGAAATGTAACTCATCCATGACAAGTGGTGTACAACACATTTGTTAGGCCAATTCTTCAGTACTGCTCATCAGTCTTAGCAGCTAGGACTCAGAAGAGAGAGAGAGAGAGAGAGAGAGAGAGAGAGAGATCCAAAGAACAGTAGTCCACTTTATTTAGTCAATGTGAAGAGCATTCAGAGATGCTCATCAAACTCCATTAGCAGATACCACAAGAGAGCCATTGTGCATTACAGAGATGTTTACATTTGAGATTATGAGGGAGTACATTCCAGGAAGAGTCAGATAATGTGTTACTTCCTCCTACATATGTTGAAAAATAACCACAGTGAGGAAATTTGAGAAATTAGAGCTAATGCAGAAGTTTACTGACAGTCTTTCATCCCATGAACTGTTGGTAAATGGCGAGAAGTACCCTCTACCACACACCATCACGTGGCTTGCAGAGTATTGATGTAGTTGCAGATATGTCACACTCACTACAAAAGCGAGTTCCTTTTCAGAAATCCTCAACCACTGCCATGTGGTATCTCTTTGTAGATTGTCCTTTCTAGTTCTTCATGCACTGTTATTATATTACTCAGTGTCCATATTGCTGGGTACATGGGAAAACAGACAAATAAACATATATCAGCAACCAGTGTTTTAAATTTATAGTTCACATGTGATAAATAGCAGTTCTTATCACAAACAGATAGTAATAAAACAATGAAAAATCCAGGACGGAATAATGACAATATTCTGAAAATGGTAGATTGCTACTCACCGTATAGTGGAGATGTTGAGTTGCAGACAGTGACAACAAAAAGAGTACTAAATACTTAAGCTTTTGGCCATAAAGCCTTCTTCTGCATTAGACAACATACACACACAGTGACACAAAAACAGCACACACACACTCATGGCCACTATCTCTTGCAGGCATGCAGCCAGGATTTTGTAAAAAAGGGGGGGGGGGGGGGGGGCGTAGGGGTGATTTTGCTAAAGAGGACCTTAAAAAGATTCATGTTTTTCATTTATTCTGAAAATTTCCATGAAGAATTACAAACAGTTTTATTCAACAATGATCTAGGAGTTTTCGCAAAGCAGAGAAATATTCTCATTATTAGTTTTTCCATGTCTGGATGTTACTGTTGATGCGGCTACTGTTGTGTAGTTGATGAAATGCCACTCCAGTTGCTGTTTTTACAACTTTATTGAGTTCACATGACCAGTTTTGGCCATTATACTAGGCCATTATCAAGTGTATGCTATAGAGAAGCAAAGTCAAATGAGGTCATTTGACATTGCTTCTCTACAGCATAACTTTCAGATAAACTTAATAATGGCCTAAATTAAAGGCCAAAACCAGTCTTGTGAACTTAATAAAGTTCTAGAAAATAAGCTGCTGTAGTGTTTTGTTAGTGAAATAATGTTGTTACTTTTTTCACAAAACACTAAAAAGTAGTTATGCTCCAATCTCCATTCTCCCTCCAAGGTCATTTTACACTCTTCTTCTGTCAGTCTGTTTTTTAGCTGAGGAAGCAGTCAAGGATGGTTGAGTGTGAATTTTTTGGGACACTGTAATCATTACTGACAGTGTTGGAGTATGTAGCTGTGGTTTGGGAGAAGGCCACTGACTTGCATAGCAGAGAGTGCAGAACCAATCTCTGAAACTGCTTTGCACCTCCCAAGGCTGTATTCAACTCATCTGCTGCACAGAGACACTGGAATTCCACTTTTGTAGTGCAGAATCCAGCAGAGTGCCCATGTCTTGTATGAAAAGTGGGTCAATCCCACAATTGGCTCAACATGGAACTAGCCCACCAACCATGCCACAGGCCAACAAAATTTTGGCCTGACCTGCTGTGAGAACAATTTTCTCTGCAGCAGCTTGAGGACAACTCACCTCCATATCATGAGAGACCAATTGTGCTGTGGAAATAATTTACTCTACAGCAGTGTTAGGACAATCAACTCCACATCACCTGAGGCCAATCCAGCAAGTCAAGTAAAGCATAATACCACTATTAGAGGTTCAGCAGGAATAACATTTTAGTGTTCAAGCTGCACACATGATGAGCAAAGAATGCTTGACAATAAATATGACTGTGACTGCCACAACTGTTACAGTGAAGAGATCTATGACCATCAGAGAAGCTAGAAAACTTTTTTGTGGCATAAATGCATAGGTTCTGGAATTATTCAGCCTTACAATTTCCCTCATTTCCTCATTCAAGTGTGCATCTATCACTTCCTGCAATGTAGAAAGATCATTTTTTGCATTAAAGAATGTCTCGGCAGATAAACACAGGAGCCTATACAAGACAAATTTGGATTGTTATTTATTTATCTTATGGCTTTTAGTGCCTGGTGTGTCCAAAGAGATGTTTGGGTTGCCTTCAATGCTGCTCTTGTCATTTAAGCAGAGAGACTGTATCTTTAAGGGAATTGGAATCTGACAGGAAAGTAATGAATTCAGAAGGGATGCCTGTGCCCTACAGTAAGGGACCAATCCCAGAATTTGCCTAAATTGAAAATGACAAACCACACAAAACCATTTTCAAAGTTGCCAGCAGATGGGTACGAACCACCTTGTCTTCTGAATCCAGGGATTCCTAGCTCAGGGGCTCAGTGCACAGAGCCACCCCAGTCGGTGCAGAATTTGAAAAAAAAAACTGGTTGTTGTATATTGTTTTAAAGTAAAATAAAATGCATTACAAGAAAAGACGAAATTCTGATATTGCATGTTCTATCTTTAAATGTACATGTTTGGTCAATTGCTAGTGCATGAATGCATGCATATTTTAAGAGTTAATTGTGCATGAAATTCCTGTCATCAGTTACTATAGTATTGAAACAGTGTAAATAGATTGTGGATGAAAGAAAGGGGAGGGAGGGGGGGCAGACATGCAGAATGCAGTTGGCTCAGATGAACTCAAGCAGTCACTGAAAAAATCTTTTAGAAACAAATGAACTATAGACTGTGCTGTCATCACCTACCCTTTCCACTCTCCACAAACCGCACCCTATCATTTTATACCAGAAATGGTTTTCATAACTGAGTACCACCCTGATGACCAGATTGGGCAGTATTTTCCATTTGGGCTTTTAATGATAGAATGCTGAACAATTTCTTAAAAAAACTGCAGGTATTGCCATTTGGGCGATATTTTTGTTGATCAATGCAAGTTTTGGGTCACACAGACAAACCCAAGTGCATTTTAGGCACTGATTTTAATTTAGCATTATCTGTAATGAAGACTCCAGTGATAATATTTAAACTGCTATTAATAGGTAATTAGTCTATTATTGTGGTGTGTACATATTTTTAAGTTATGGTAATGCTAGTGGATGAATCAAAATTTGTTTTCCTCTTCTTCCTTCTTCCTTCCCACCCCTCCTACAGTAGTATTCCGCCGTCCACTGAACCTACACACTATACTTGTCCATCCTTACACAACCCCTGCTCACAGTCCCTTAACTCATGGCTCATACCCCTGTAATAGACCTAGATGCAAGACCTGTCCCAGACATCCTCCTACCACCACCTACTCCAGTCCGGTCACTAACATCACCTATCCCATCAAAGGCAGGGCTACCTGTGAAACCAGTCATGTGATTTACAAGCTAAGCTGCAACCACTGTTCTGCATTCTACGTAGGCATAAGAACCAACAAGCTGCCTGTCAGCATGAATTGCCACCGATGAACTGTGGCCAAAAAACAAGTGGACTATCATGTTGCTGAACACGCTGCCGGAACATGATATGCCCTCATCTCAATGACTGCTTCACAGCCTGTGCCATATGGATCCTAACCACCAACACCAACTTTTCTGAATTGCGCAGGTGGGAACTTTCCCTGCAATACATCCTACGTTCCCTTAACCCTCCTGGTCTCAACCTTCGTTAGTCACTGTCCTCCCCCATACAGCCCCCTCCCTGTTCCCATTCCAGCACTACACAGCTGTCATTTCACCCCCACAAGCAGTATTTTATTTCTCTCCTTTCCACTACTTATCCCCCCCCCCCTTCCCTCCCAACCTTCTCTCCTGCCCTCCATCTAAACTACAGCACTTCACTATCTACTACCCCCTCCATACTATCCCTCCTGCTTCTTCCCCCAGCCTCCCCTTTACCCCCCCCCCCCCAGTCGCCACCCCCATCATGCATCATCCTGCACTGGTGCTGCTGCTCGCATTGCATTGTGATATCTGTTGTTCAGTTGCCTCAGACTGCAGACGTGTGTGCAAGTTGCACTTGTGTGAGTGTGTGTGTGCATGTGTGTATGTGTGTCTATTTCTGACAAAGGTCTTAATGGCCGAAAACTATAATTGTGTGAATCTTTTTTTGTGCCTATCACGACTCAACATGTCCGCTGTATGGTAAACAGATAAATCATGTAGAAGTGCATACAAACATACAGTGAGTATAAGTTAAAATTTTAGATCTTGCATTACACAGTCAAAACATTCCCTTATGGCAAAGGAAGCTTTTTTTTAAACCCATTTTGTAGAACATTTTCAAAGAGCTTTTAACGAGGTAGTGTGTGCTTCTGGTAGCAGTGCGTTGAACAGTTTTACTCCATGGTATGTAGAGCTATTGTGAATCTTGTTTAGTCTTGTAAAGGCATGATCAATCTTTTCTTTGTGATGTGTATTGTAACAATGGAATGATTGCATCAATCTGTAGCTCTCTTGGTTTTCTTTTGTGTAGACTAGGTTGTCGTTGTTGTGGTCTTCAGTCCAGAGACTGGCTTGATGTAGCTCTCCATGCTACTCTGTGCTGTGCAAGCTTCTTCATCTCCCAGTACCTACTGCAACCTACATCCTTCTGAATCTGTTTAGTGTATTCATCTCTTGGTCTCCCTCTATGATTTTTACACTCCATGCTGCCCTCCAGTACTAAATTGGTGATCCCTTGATGCCTCAGAATATGCCCTACCAACCATCCCTTCTTCTAGTCAAGTTGTGCCACAAATTTCTCTTCTCTCCAATTCTATTCAGTGCCTCCTCATTAGTTATGTAATCTACCCATCTAATCTTCAGCATTCTTCTGTTGCACCACATTTTGAAAGTTTCTATTCTCTTCTTGTCTAAACTATCTATCGTCCACTTTTCACTTTCATGCATGGCTACGCTACATACAAATACTTTCAGAAATGACTTCCTGACATTTAAATCTATACTTGCCAGTCTACATTTTATATCCTCTCTACTTTCACCATCATCAGTTATTTTGTTCCCCAAATAGCAAAACTCATTTACTACTTTAAGCATCTCATTGCCTAATCTAGTTTCTGCAGCATCACCCGGTATAATTAGAGTACATTCCATTATCCTCATTTTGCTTTTGTTGAAGTTCATCTTATATCCTCCTTTCAAGACACTGTCCATTCCGTTGAGCTGCTCTTCCAGGTCCTTTGCTATCTCTAACGGAATTGCAATGTTGTCAGCAAACCTCAAAGTTTTTATTTCTTCTCCATGGATTTTATTTCCTACTCTGAATTTTTCTTTTGTTTCCTTCACTGCTTGCTCAATATGCAGATTGAATAGCATCGGGGATAGGCTACAACCCTATCTCACTCCCTTCCCAACCACTGCTTCCCTTTCATGCCCCTTGACTCATATAAGCACTGTCTGGTTTCTGTACAAATTGTAAATAGCCTATCGCTCCCTGTATTTTACCCCTGCCACATTCAGAATTTGAAAGAGAGTGTTCCAGTCAACATTGTCAAAAGCTTTCTCTAAGTCTACAAATGCTAGAAATGTAGGTTTGCTTTTCCTTAATGTATTTTCTAAGATAAGTCACAGAGTCAGTATTGCTTCACATGTTCCAACACTTCTATGGAATCCAAACTGATCTTCCCCGAGGTCGGCTTTTACCAGTTTTCCATTCGTCTGTAAAGAATTCTTGTTAGTATTTTGCAGCCGTGGCTTATTAAACTGATAGTTCGGTAATTTTCACATCTGTCAACACCTGCTATCTTTGGGATTGAAATTATTATATTCTTCTTGGAATCTGAGGGTATTCCACCTGTCTCATACATCTTGCTCATTAGATGGTAGAGTTTTGTTAGGTCTGGCTCTCCCAAGGCTGTCAGTAGTTCTAATGGAACTACTCTGTCAAACTCTTCACACAGTATCATATCTCATATTTTGTCTTCATCTACATTCTCTTCCATTTCTATAATATTGTCCTCAAGAACATCACCCGTGTATAGACCCCTCTATATACTCCTTCCACTTTTCTACTTTCCCTACTTTGCTTAGAACTGGGTTTCCATCTGAGCTCTTGATATTCATACAAGTGGTTCTGTTTTCTCCAAAAGTCTCTTTAATTTTCCTGTAGGCAGTATCTATCTTGCCCCTAGTGATGTGTGGCTCTACATCCTTACATTTGTCCTCTAGCCATCCCTGCTTAGCCATTTTGCACTTCCTGTCAATCACGTTTTTGAGACGTTTGTATTCCTTTTTGCCTGCTTCATTTACTGCATTTTTAGGCTTTCTCCTTTCATCAGTTAAATTCAATATACCTTCTGTTATCCAAGGATTTCTATTAGCGCTCATCTTTTTACCTACTTGATCCTCTGCTGCCTTCACTACTTCATCTCTCAAAGCTACCCATTCTTCTTCTACTGTATTTCTTTCCCCTGTTCTTGTCAGTTGTTCCCTAACTCTCTCTCTGAAACTCTGTACAACCTCTGGTTCTTTTAGTGTATCCAGGTCCCATCCTTTTAAATTCCCACCTTTTTGCAGTTTCTTCAGTTTTAATCTACAGTTCATAACCAGTAGATTGTGATCAGATTCCACATCTGCCCCTCGAAATGTGCTACAATTTAAAACCTGGTTCCTAAATCTCTGTCTTACCATTATATAATCTATCTGAAACCTTCCATTGTCTCCAGACCTCTTCCATGTATACAACCTTCTTTCATGATTCTTTCATGCTTCATTAGTGGCAGCAGCTTCTGCCCACTTGAATGACATTGCATGTTTGTTGTGTGATATGAATAACTTTTTTTCTAAATGTTTATTAATGCCTGATTTATAGTTGTAATTTTGTTGAGTGGGGTGTCCCTTGTTACCAGAATTAATAAAGGAGTTGCTCATTTCATTGCTTGTTATATTCGCAGTGTCAAAAGTGCCTCTGTTAGTATTACCCAGTTCTGCTTTGATTATTCTCCAAGCAGCCTTGCATTTATTTTGTGGTTGCTGAATATAGTTATCATTTGCATTCACTTCTATTTTATAATTTCTGATCAGTACCTTTTCTTTAGTTAAAGGTACTGAAATGTATCTTCTTCACTGTTCTTTTATATGTTATAGAGTTTGATGACCTGTGTTCTTGACTTTTTGAGGTCAGGTGGAACCATCAATGTAAACTAATATGATTACTTTTGCTTGGTTTCCCTGTGTGTCCTTTTAATACTTTAGGGCAGCACTAATTAACCACATTAGATACAAGATTAACAAAGCTACCAAAAGCTTCATCAACATTTGTAAATTGAGACAGGAAGTTGGACCATTCATCATACACAGCTGTGATCTGAAACCATTGATATGAGAATCATTAAAAATTCTAACTTACTTAGGTTTTTCACACTACTCTGTGGGATTTTTTGTCAGCAATTTTAACAATATCCCTTCATGATCTAATAGATACAGGGTATTAAAAAGCCCTATTTCTTACACATTTCTTTCTGCATTTGTTATAACATTGTCCAGATATGTCTTTTAGACTTTTTATTTGTGCAAAATGTTTTGTGTGACCTGGGGACATTAAGCAAGTATAAGCCCTTTGTTGTTGTGACCCTAATGTCAATGTTAATATCCCCAAAGATAAAAATTTTATGTTGACTGTATTTTTGCAAATGGGAGATTGTTCTGTCTAGTGCCTCTGTGATGACATCAGTATTACTGTCAGGGCTATGGTGAACAGACACTATAATTAATTTGGGACCTGGCAATAATCCAGCAGATGATACACTGCCAATGTAGAAATTACTGATGTCAAGATTAGTTTACTTTGCTGAAAGATCATTGCTGACATATTTTGAAGTATCTCCATAGTTGTTCAGACTTCTACAAATACTTGATGCTAAACATGCTTGTGGGAGCATGCAGGGATGAGAGAGGGAGAGGGTGTGGCAGCTAGCTGGAGTCATGAGGTTAGATAATGGCAGGGAGGGAGGGCTGAAAAGGAGAGAAGTAAAAAGACTGTGTGTGTCCATTGACGGAACATAAGGCTGTGTGGTGATGGAGTAGGAACAGGTAAGGGTATAGGAGGGTGAAGGACAGTGACTAACAAAGTTCCAAGATGCAGAATTCAGAAAAGCTGGTGTTGGTAGGAAGGATCCAGAAGACACAGGCTGTGAAGTAGTCATTGAAGTGAAAAATGTTGTGTTGGGCAGAATGCTCAAGAACTGGGTGGTCCAGCTGTCTCTTAGCCACAGTCTGTCGGTCACCATCTATGTGGACAGGTAACTTGCTGGTTGTCCTGCCTACATAATATGGAGCACAGTGGTTGCAGCTTAGTTTATAGATCACATGATTGATTTCACAGGTAGCCCTGCCTTTGATGGGATAGATGATGCTTTTGACTGGACTGCAAGTCGGTAGTGGTGACAGGATGTATGAGACAGGTCTACTATAGGGACATGAACCATGAGGCAAAGGGTTGGAAGCAGGTTTGAGTAGGGATGGACAAGGATATTTTTAAATTTTGGTGGGCAGCAAAATATCACTGTGAGAGGGGTGGGAAGGATAGTGGGAAGGACATTCCTCATTTCAGGACACAAAGTGAGGTAGTCGATACACTGGCGGAGAATGTGATTCAGTTGCTCCCATCTTGGGTGGTACTGAGTCACAAAGGAAATGCTCCCTTGTGGCTGGGTGGTGGGATGTTGGGAGATGGTGTGTGACTGGAGAGATAAGGCACAGGAGATCTGTTTCTGCATGAGATTGGGAGGGTAATTCTGGTATGTGAAGGCCTCAAAGAGGTCCTTGGCAGACAACAAATCCAGTAACTCATATGTGAGGCTGAAACTAAGAGTGGCAAAATAAAAGCAGAAGTGCTTAACTCGATTTTAAAATATTCCATTACAAAGGAAAATCTAGGAGCCATTGAATAGATCAGTGAAATATTCTCAGTGGTGTTGAGGGCGTGACGGGATCTTTATCAAATTATATATGAATTTTTGGTTGATTTAGCCCCTGTTTTAACTATATGTACTGTAGATTTCTCAGACAGAGAATTGTGTCCATTATTTGAAAGAAAGCTAGGTCACACATGTCTGCAAAGAGGGTAGCAAATGTGATTCACAAACCTACTATCCAGTATCCTTGACATCCAACTCTAGAAGAGTTTCAGAACATATTCTGAGCTCAAAGGGAATGATGTTTCTCAAGCAAAATAACCTCTTCCATGCTAACCGGTGTGAGTTCCAAAAACATCAATGATGATCCAACTTGCACTTTTCTCACATGACGTCATGAATGTCATGGATCAAGCTGGTCAGGTAAATGGAGTAATTTTTGATTTCTGAAAGGCATTTGACTCAATACCACATTTCAGCTTATTATGAAAAGTACACTCATATTGGACATCAAGCAAAATGTTTGACAGAATTGAGGATTTTTTGGTAGGAAGGATGAAATAACTTATCTTGGATTCAGAGTCATCAGCAGATGTAGAAATAACTTCAGTGGTGTCTCAGAGAAGTGTGGAAAGTTTCTTGAATACTTCCATGAGGACCTCAAACCGGAATTTGTTGCACCTACCCACATTGTATGTGTATTGTGGAGCATTGCTTAAGATTTGTAGAGCTTTGTTCGATATGACATACAGGTGGTGCAGATGTGTTTTAGCTGCATAATCCCCAGACTGGTGTAGAATATGTTATCATTGGTCTAATAATTGTCATGTACAAGGCCACTGACACCCTCCTATTCAGTGTAATTTGCTTGTTAAATATTGGATAGAGTTGTCTGAGCCTTGCATGTGCATTGTTGGTAATCTGTTGTATGTGCGCCCCCCCCCCCCCCCCCAGCCCCCCCCCCCCCCCCCCCACAAGTGACTTTCTGGTCCAACCAGACACATAAATACTTGAATTTCTCACAGAAATGTTTTTGCTTGTAGTGTGATTTGTCCCTAGTTTCAGTGTTTGTGCAATTGTTTCAGTCTATATGTGAACAGAAATGCGTCACACAAGTGTGATGTTTAGTCTGACATGTCATTTCTCCAGCCACAACTTGACACTTCTGAGTACTGTCTATAGTCATGAATTAGTGTCTGATGGTTTCCAATTGTGTATTAGGATGATGGTGTGATCTGTGTAGATGGCTATCGCCATGATATGTGTCACTAGGATACTGTTAATTTAGAGGTTAAACAATAGGGGCCTTAATATTCTACCTTGAAGTACTCTGACTTGTATGCAATTTTGTCTTGGTCGTTTCTCTTGAATGTCAGTGCTGAAACTTCTGTTTGTGTGACATGAGAGTATGACACATAAGATTCTTATGGAGAAACCATGGTTGTTGAGTTTGAAAATGAGTCCTTTGTGCTGGAAATAGTTGAAAGACTTTTTGATGTCCAGGATCACAGCCCCTGTTGCCATGTTGATGCAGATATGAATTCCATTCAGGCTGGTTAGTAGTAAGATCTCCAATGACGACTTGCAGTGGCAGTCTTGAGTAGCATGCTGATGTCACATATCTGAATGTCTCTTGGTGAGTTGTATAGTGCAATGTGGGCTCCATTGAACTTGATCCTGAGGGCTGTGGCCTCTAGCTTTTTGAGTTCAGGGAGGTCAATGCCCTGTGCTTAGTACCTTTGTGTGTAATACTTGCTATACTTTCTGCTCTGTCACCTAGTCAGTCAGTATGATAGAACAGCATTTTTTTTTTAAAACAAGAGATGGAGCCCCTCCATGCCCACGCCGGCATGACGGCCAACCATAACCAGACATATGGAAACATCGCAGCACCCACATCCTGTGACACCTCACTTTAGTGAAAACTAACTCTCTCTTGTGGATTGTGAGGTGTTTGTGTCATACTGTGAGTTGCCGGGCAGGTCTTTTATGACCACTGGTCTTATGTGGCTGTGGGGTGTTATCAGGTTTTTGTGTTGGTGACATGATTCATATCTGTTGACACCTGTGACATATCTATTGTTAGGGGGTGTGTTTTGTGTGTGTCAGTCTCACTGTCTCATTTGTGTGATTGCGTTTGGCTGTCTTGTAGGTGTTGTTGTTGTGGTACTGGGTGTGTTCCCCTTTTGCACAATTTGGAAGTTGGTGGTAATAATATATGCTCTACATCCTCGGTGAAGATCGGATTTTGGAATTTAGTGAGCAGCCCATTTTGTTTGATGTATCACTTCTCCCCCTCCTCTGTGGCTTGAGTTTCCATCATATGAGTGTGTTTGTCTTGTCCTCCTGCATGTTACAGTAGTCCATATTCTCTGGTTATGAGCTGTTTCTTGTGTTGAACACAATACAAGTACTGTTTCATGTGTTGGTTGTATGGGTGATGTTGTTGCTGCTAGTGATGTGGCATGTGTGATTTATTGGTGCTGAAGGTCCTCCTGCTCTGCGCCGTGCACAGGACCCCAAAGGAGTCACTACACCTCACTGCTCGTGGATCTGGTTTTGTAATGAATGCTGTTATTGGTGTCATGTTCTTGGTATTTTTGTGCCTCTATGCAATGATCACAATTCAAAGATAAGGGAAATAAGAGCTCGTACTGAGGCATTCAGACAGTCATTTTTCCCTTGCGTGATATGCTAGTGGAACAGAGGGGAGGGAAATACGATTTTGGCGTGAATTATGCCCTCCGCCACACACCACTTGGTGGCTAGCCTCTATGCCTCCTTGTAGGACATGCACCCCCTGTAGTTGGGCATGTGTGATCCTCCACAGTTGATGCAAATGTGTGCACTGGTTTGCCTTCATTTGTGCTGTTGGACACAGTAGCTGCCATTGCATTTGTGGTAGTGTGGTGCCAAGCCATAGTGTAAGGCTGTATGTCCCAACTTCTGGCAGTAGCGACACTGAAGGGGGACATTTATTGATTCAAATATTTCTGTCTTTACAGTCACATTTACAAGACAATTTACCTTTAAAATGGTCATGAATTTAGCCATATAAGCCAACTCCACAGGGTTTTGCAAGTGATATGCGTGCATGGAACCCCATCATTTGGCTCACACTTTTGTAGTTCCAGCTAAGGTTTAGGAGTTTCTTTTTTATTGTCACATTTGATGTTTGTCTGTCAATAGCATTGCCTGCTTACAGCTGTGTCCAGAGTTGGCTTAAGGTCAGAGCAACACACTTGCTCTTGGGGTACCAAGCTGAGAGGGACACCAGAGACACCATAACTGTAGTATTCCTATATGAGAAGATCACACTTAGTAGCAGCCACTGGGAGCGCTAAGCTCAGAGAGGTACCAGAGCAGCCCAAGTGCAAGATTTGTATACAGAGTAAATCACAATTAGTAGCTAAAACTGACATGTGCAAAAGTTTTTGAGGAAAGAGAAAGGGGAGAGGGGGCATCAAATGCTAAGTCACTTGTGTGCAAAAATGTTCTTGAACCAGCCCTGGCTGTGTCTTTTCTTCAGATGTTCTTTAAGGAAATTCAGTAATTTATTTAATATGCTCTTACTGGCACTCACAGTGCTGTGTGTTCCCTTGATAGTTCAATGTGGTAAGTGAGGGGCTTCTGCCTATTCATGAATGTGTTGCCTAAGTGACTCCAATCGCCTTACTTTATCATGAGTACTGGAAACCCAGTCAGATTTGTTATGGGCTGTACATTGCCTGGAGTAGCTGTGTTCTGTGCTGCCCCTGAATGGTTGAAGTTGTCTCTTGCTGTTTAATCACTACTGCTATGCTAGTCAGGTGTTGGCAATGATATTAAATTGTGAGTTGTTTCTAGGTCTGTGCTAGTGATTTACCTATTGACAGGATACATCGCAGTGTTGTGCAACATTTGTGAATGTGGGCACATTTAGTGCAATCTTTGTTGTCTCTGTCAAATGTAATTGTATTGGGTATCTTGCTCCTGCATTCTTCACCAAGCTCTTGGCATTGGAAAGCAGGATATCAGTGTTAGGTGGGATCACCCATCACTTGTGCCTTGTGGATAGGATATGGACTTCTGGGGGGGATTCACATCACTCCAACATTTGGGGTTTTTCTTTAGGGAGATAGCAATTTGTTTTGGGATATCATAGGTAAATTGTGTTTTTGTCCTACAAGAGTGATAGGCCCTAGTCCTAATGGTGCAAGAGAGAGAAACCTACAGTGTGTGCTGTGATCCGACATGAATAGGTCCCAGACACTGAAGTCCCCTATGAAAGAAAGAGAGGCTCCTGTTGTGCAGTTGCAGCCATCATTGTGGATGCTGTGAGTTGAAGACTCTTCTCCGCTGAATTCTAGAAAAGCATCAGCAGATTTTTGACAATGTTATCTGCTGAGCTCTCAAGGAGCTGCCATAAACTTGCTGCTTTTTGCAGCACTGCTGCTTCTAATACTACCATTCCCTACATCCCATTCAAAAGCCATTATTACATAACTTAATTAGAATAAATGGCATTTTTTCAGATAGTGGAAACAGATTATAAATGTGTAATTATATGTTTTGGGAACAACAGTGTAAATAACAGCTCTGAAATGGCTGCTGCACTGAGTAGAAAAATTGTAATACCTTTTTTTCAATACATTTGTGGTTCCAAACATCATCTTCTTGTTCTATAGAATGTGAGGTTAAGGTCAAGGTTTTTCAGCATAAGTGAAGATACTTATTCACATTTTTATGACATTGTGGTTTATTTCCCATTCACACAAGGGGAATGATGGAAAACATGCATCAGTTTTTCTGCACATTGATAAGAAGAGTCTTATGTAAGTCTGCAGGCTTTCGTGACCATTGCCACTAAAGTTAAAATCCTCTGGGTTGTTAGGCCGCATCGTATTTCTTTCTAAAATAATGAATGTTTTGACCCCTCTGCTGGTATCTTCTTGCCACTATTGCTAGAACACTGTCAGAGACCAGTGTCACATTCTCTTATAAAGGAGAGTTTCCCCGCATTTGTGCTGGAGAAGTGGGAGTATTGGTCAAAATTCTTGTGGCTACCATTGCTGGCCATCATTGCAGGTTAATATTCCCATACTGATGCAGAAGAAGGGGCATTATTGGCTAAACTCTTGTGGATACTAGTAGTGGCCAATCGTCATTGGATAGAAAGCCACTATTCCACACTTACACTGGAGAAGGGTTATTGGTTGAAATTCCTCTGACTGCTATTGGTTGGCCATCATCATTGGCTAGATGCAAAATGAACAGAGCAAGAAGGAGGGAATGTGTACACAAAATATTATTGTCCGCGGGGGTGACTTGCAGCACGTTGTTTATATTGCTCACAAACTGTGGCCACACATTCACTTCCTTGATGGCAGGGAGCCGTGATGCTGGAAGCCTATAGCCATCCTCTCTTTTGAAATTACTTGCATTCTTGGAAATTTCAACCTGCAGACATCTACATGAAATCAGAGAAAGCATCCACTCATGTATAGTAGGCATATGTCTGGTGCATGGAACGCATAACAGGAAACAGTGTTCACTAGGTTTTGCACTCTGACTCTTTTTTTCATAGAAAGTACACACAATGACATAGACGCCCAGATACACACTATCAAAGTCACAGTGACACCAGTGTGATAATTGCTTATTGAGAGGTGTTACTTGTGCTGATGGATATGTGGAGGTTGGAATTTACTGACCTGCCTCTGCCTCATAAATTTGATGGATTTTTTGCTTTGCTACTCCTCCTGTTATTGTTGATGATTATGAATGATTATTAAATGTTGTACACAAAATTGCAGAATTTGGCTTGCAGTTCCTCTTCATATTTATCATCTTAGAGTTTACTGTGATGAGTAGCCTTTTTTAAATTGTAGGATGTTTCTGTATGTGCACAGGTCAGTAAGCTACAAAAGCTAGTACACCATTCAATAAATTCACAAATGGCAATAGTTAGCAGAATAACTATACAGGATGAAGACATGTTATTGAATTCACAGATTGATACATATTAATGATATGCTTCAAATGTGAACATTATACATTCACAAATTTGTGCAAAGTGACATTGATTTGTTATGTGGATGCTAATGAACTGCAGACTTTTCCCAAAGAGGTTCACAAATAAAACATTATTAACCACATGATATTACTATGATGATTGCCGAGGTTTTGCTGTCTGGAAGGTGTTTATAAAGACAGGTGTATGGATATTTTGTGACTGTGGTAATTATATTTTAGTTTAATACTAAAAGAGCCATATCTAATAGTGATATCAAGTTATTGCCTCCAGAAATAATTTTGTTTAACTTCATGACAGAAAAGTATTAACGTTCAAGGTACTATTGGATTGATACATTGCACACCTACACAGAAGATCACCTATTTTCATATAAATTTTCCAGATCTATAATTTCTATAATTTGGTAAAGTTTTTACTTAGTGGGTTATTTGGAAAAAACAATTGCTTTATTGATTCAAGAAAATTAGAGTAACGAAAATATAATGTCAAGCAGGCATGCACTACAAATCAGAAACTGACTGTGTGAGGGGTGCACTCAAGGATTCTTTTAGATTAGGCAACTCTCCACTCCAAATAACAAAAGCTGTAGGAGACCCAAAAGTGTGATTGTAAGATCCAAAAGCATGCCTTCCACAGGCAAGAGATTAAAATCATAATAGTTAGCTACTAAAGCATTCACAACAAAGTTCCAGAATTTGAAGCACTCCTTAGAAGCAGTGAAGCTCACATATTACTAGGTACAGAAAACTGGTTGAAACCTGAAATTGATAGCACTGAGATTTCTGAGAAAAATTTAAGTGTACATCAAAATGTTGGGTTAATGGGAAATGGAGGTGGTGTATTCATTGCAGTAGACAAGAAATGTAAATTCAGCAAGTTAGAAAGTGAAGCTGCATGTGAGATTGTTTGGGCAACACTCAGTGGGCAAGACTCAGTGGGCAAAAAAAGGCAATTTAGATCCTTCTGTCACCCACCAGACTCACCTCATGATGTAACCGAAAACTTGAGAGGAAACCTCAGTTTGCTTGTACAGAAGGTCCGCAGTCATACTGTAACCACATATGAAGACTTTAATCATTCAACAGTCAACTGGAAAAATTGCAGTTCTGTTACTTGTGGCTGTTACACGACATCATGTGTAGCATTACTAAATGCCTTCTCTAGCACAAATAGTTTGGAACCCCAATCATGATGGAAATACCTAGAGATAATGAGAGCAATGAAACCTGACCTCTTTGGGGATGTCTGTATCACAACTGCTATCAATGACCAAGAGGAAGGTGTGGAAACAATGATTACCAAAGTACAAAGGGGAATTAAAACAAGTAGAAAGATATATATGTTCAGTAAACCAGATAAAAAATCAGTAGTGTCACATCTCAATGAGGAACATGAAAGTTTCAGCACAGGACAGGAGCATATAGGGGAACTGTGGCTCAAGTTTAAAACAATAGTTGACCATGCACTGGACAGATATATACCTAGTAGAACAGTTCATAATGGTATGGAACCTCCATGGTATACTGTCATTGTAAAGAAACCGCTAAAGAAACTGGGACTCCTGCATAATGGGTGTAAAACAAAGCATATGGGTATAGATGGAGAGATGCTGTATGAAATTCATTTGGCTGTCAATAGGGCAGTGCATGAAGCCCTTAGATGAATTTCATTGAATGATCTTTCACGAAACACAAAGAAATTCTGGTCATATGTAAGGCCTGTTAGTGGTGCCAAAATTAGTGTACAGTTGCTCGTGAATGAGACGTGAACTGAAATTGAGGGTAGCGAAACAAAAGCTGTAATGCTTAACCCCATTTTAAAACGTTTCTTTACAAAGGTATAACCCAGGAAAACTGCTCCAATTTGATCCTCATACCACTGAAAATATGAGTGAAACAAGCATTAGTGTCAGTTGTGTTGAGAAACAACTGATTCCATTAAAATTGATAAAAGCTACAGGGTTTGAGGAATCACTATCAGATTCAATACTTTTTTTTTTTACTATAATCTGTTTTAGATCGCTCAGTAGTTGGAAGAAAGCAAAGGTCATCACCTGTTACAAGATGTGATGTACCAAATTACTGTCCAATACCTTTGGCATAGATTTGTTATTCTTATTAGAGCTTATCCTGAGCTCAAAGATAATGAGATATCTTGAACAAAATAACTTTGTCCATGTCGACCAGGATGAATTCTGAAAACTTCAATCATGCATTACCCAACTTGCACTTTTTTCTTGTGGCATACTGAAAGATTTAGATCAAGGCAGTCAGGTAGATGCAGTATTTTTTGATTTTGTACAAAGCATTTGACTCAGTACCACATCTACACTTATTACCTATGGGGTATCAAGCAAGATTTGAGACTGGATTGATGATTTTTTAATAGTGAGGATGCAGCCCTTTATCTTGGATGGAGAGTCATTGTCAGATGTGTAAATAACTTTGTGTGTGCCACAGAGAAGTGTGTTGGGACTCTTGCTGTTCATGTTGTACATTAATGACCTTGTGGACAATATTAATAGTAAACTCAGAAATTTTGCACTTCGTGCTGTTGTCCATAACAAAGTACTGTCTGAAAGAGCTGCATACATATTCAGTCAGATTTTCACAAGATTTCAAAGTGGTGCAATGATTGGCAACTTGCTTTAACTGTTCAGAAATGCAAAACTTTGCACTTCACAAAATGAAAAAAATGTAGTGTTCTATGGCTATAATATCAATGAGCCACAGATGGAGTTGGCCAACTCATACAAATATCTGGGTGTAATATGATGTCAGGGTATGACATGGAATAATCACACAGGCTCAGTTGTGGGTAAAGGAGGTGGTAGTCTTCACAGCACACTTGCGAAATGCAATAAGTCTACAAAGGGAATTGCTTACAGATCTCTCACGCGACACATTCTAGAATATTGCTTAGGTGTGTGGGATGCATATCAAATAAGACTAGCATTGAACATAAACAGAACATGAACATTGAACATAAACAGAACATGAACATTGAACATAAACAGAGAAGAGCAGTACAGCAGTTTGTTTGATCATTGTTAGACTGTCACTGAGATGCTGAAGAAAGTGAACTTGAAGACCCTTGAAGATAGACGTAAACTATCCTGAGAAAGCCTACTCACGAAGTTACAAGAACCAGCTATAACTCATGACTCTTAGGAATATACAACAACCCCTACATATCACAGCTGTAGGGATTGTAGGACAAGATTAGATTAATTACAGCATGCCGTATGTGAATGGAACAGGAAGAAACCATAATAACTGGTACAATGGGACATGGTTTGCACTGTGCATTTCACAGTGGTTTGCAGAGTATATATGTAGATGTAGAAATGACAAAACTTAAATTATGGAATTTTTGTGATTAGTGAGCTTTTGAAAAAGTTAGACTCGTTAGTGTAAAGAAAATTAGGACTGTCCAACAAACTGTCAGTTCCTTCAGATTTACTGATTAGCACATTACTTTTACAGCAGCATGGCATTATAACAACTTCAGAAGTTTCAGATGTTTGTATTCCATTTTGCTGCTTTGTCTGTTGCAGTTTTGTATTTTCCGCTTTTGTCAGTTAGACTCAATATTTTCTGTGTTCTTCAAATATTTCTACTGTATCTTGTGTATCTGCCTATTTGATCCTCTGATGTCTTCACTATTTCATCTCTGACACTACCCATTCATCTCACATTATATTTGTGTCCCCTGTTTACACCAATTGTTGCCTAATTGTGCCTTTGAAACTCTCAATAACATATGCCTCTTTCAGTTTATACAGATTCAACTTCTTTAATATTCCACCTTTCTGTGATTTATTCACTTTTAATATGCAGGTCATAACTAACAAACTATGGTAAGAGTCCACATCTGCCTCCGGGAGTGTTTTTATGTTTAAAACATGGTCTATAAAATCTCTGTCTTATCATTATGTAATCAGTCTGAAACCTTCTGGTGTCTCCTAGCCTGTCATACATATACAACCTTTTTCATAGTTCTGAATGTAATGTATTAATCTACCGACCTGGTAACTGAGAGTAACTGGGTTCAATTTCTCCTTGACCATGTAGATGGTTCTCCTCAAATGTTATATGTGAATGTCGAGATTACGTGTTGAGAGAGGCTGTAGCTGAACTATTTCCACATCCTTGTTTCACTGAGATAGTATTATGCTCTGTTACCAATGCCCTTAACATTACTGCAATATTAAATGACAACCTCCCTCTTACAATCTACTGTGTAGTGTGCAGTTTAGTTCTTTGTTATTGTCTAGAAATTTTACCATTTAAAAATGAAACAAATTAAGATGTTGTTTAAATTCAGGTGTGTTTCTATGGATAAAGTGCTAATATTTATTTATTTACACACTTAAACTGTTGTACAGTTGTAACTTGTTTATTGAATTACAATAAGAATTAATAAATGAGCTTCAGTATTTATTGGAATGTGGTTCTTATTGTTTTGGTAATGAGCAACTTTTCTTGCAGGTCTCACAGCTCTTCCTTTCATTGTGGTTCCATTGTGTTTCTTAATTGTGTTGGCATTGTCATACATATATTGCACCACAAAGCACAGAACAGTGGGTATGTTGCTACTGAATTATATTTTTAGCATTTAATATTTTGTGATGTACCTGAGTTTGTTGCCCTAGACAGTCATGTAAAATGTACAATAGCTTAATAGATTTGTCAGTTACTTGCTATTACATTTGCTGCACTCATATAGGATGACACAACAAATCTGTGTTATATGCAAATAATAGTGAATATGTACATGGTGGATTGTGAACTAGATCAGGTATAATAGCATAATGAGAAAATGTCTCATTATGAAATCAGGACTGTATAACTAATCAAGGCTTTTAATGAATAGGATTTTTGTGCATCAGTTTTTGAGGTTTCCAAAATATGCTCCTATTTAACATGATGTGACTGAAAACCTGCATAAGTGGCATGAGTGGGTATCACTAAGGACTACAGTTTGTTGGAAGGACTATAGGAGGTCTGTATTCAGCAGTAGATATCTTGATGATTGCATAAGAAATGGAAAGTATTTAAAAAAAACCCTGAAAGTTAATTTCAGATGTCTTAACAAATGTCTAATCATCCTGTTCCTTCTAGTAAGTATTTCCACATATTCTTTCCTCACTGTTTCTGCAGGCAACATCATCATTTCTTATCTTATCAGTCCATTTAAATTTGATGATACTTTTGTGATACCAACTCTTAAATACTTCTTCATCTCCAGTTTCCCAGTGATCAAGCTGCTGAGCTCCATATAGATGTTCTCAGAAATTTCCTTTTCAAGTTAAGGCTTATGGCCAATATTAGTATACTTCTTTTGGAAAAGAATGTTTCCTTTTCTTGTGATAGTCTGCTTCTTACATCCTGTATCAGTACTAACATGTGATTACTGGGTTGCACTCCAGCAGAATTTAATTGAATTGCTCTAAATTGGTTTTATGATAAAATTTCAAATACCATACTCAGCACTACATTTAAATACTTTAATTGCTTTGCAGAATTATTAATATTCATAACAATACCAGGACCAATCTCAGTTCTTACAAAAGTATAAGATAGGAATCGCAGGTAGACACATACAGAAACCTCTAAATTAGTCTGACAGTGGCTATTCAATGTTAATTATAATGTTACTGTGGATTTCTCACTGTCGTGGTAACTGTAGATTATGGAGGTAGCATCACTTCCATATATGGTTGCCTTATTTAGTTTTCCTGATTTTGGCAGGTGAGAGAACAGCTGGAGTCGCAATATGATTACAGGAATGACTGGAGTGGCCTTGACAATGGTACAACAAAGAGCTTCGTCCTACAGGTTATCTGGCTGGGTTTAGCAAACTGCTGCCTCCTGTCAACTGCATTTGACATTAACAGATGCCATAAATCCTTGTATCTATTCACTTAATATTTGCTGTATAAGTGGTGCTAGATCCTGGTACTCTTCTGTGACAGTCATCGGAATGACACTCAAAAGTATGTCTGTGTGTTTTTGTACGTCCTTTGCTGGTGAATTGCCACATTGTGCTGGTACCATTTAATGAAATCCTCTGTTATGGTGATACTTTCCAAAAGGAGTGCCTGATAGATCTTATCTGCCATACCATTCATTAGGTGTCAAACAATGTCAGTTTCCATCATATTTTGATTTACTTTGTGACTATAACTTTGACACAGAAAGGGGAGAGGAAAAATATGCAGCTATAACACTCTTTGACACAATATCCTTTGTAATAATATTTGTGACGAATAACATAAATGTTTCCAGAATGAAATCTGCCAGGAAGTTTCAACATAAATGTTTCCAATTGTAGATCAAAAAGCTTTCTCCTTAACGATTCTTTATATGCCACAGAGGGGAGAGGGGTTCTTGTGTAGAGGTACATAGCTATTATATACATATCCCCCCCCCCTCCCCCCCCCCCCCCCCCCCCCCCCTGCACTTCCGCCTTGAAATTTGTCCCAGATCTGGGTTGCATAATCTGAACAAGAAGAAAATGTTGACAAAACAGATATGTCATTCCACCTGTTCTGTAGAATGTTTTTATTTTGTCTTGGCCCTTGCCAGTATTTGCCAAAAAAATGCCTGATCTACACTCCTGGAAATGGAAAAAAGAACACCGTGAATTCATTGTCCCAGGAAGGGAAAACTTTATTGACACATTCCTGGGGTCAGATACATCACATGATCACACTGACAGAACCACAGGCACATAGACACAGGCAACAGAGCATGCACAATGTCGGCACTAGTACAGTGTATATCCACCTTTTGCAGCAATGCAGGCTGCTATTCTCCCATGGAGACGATCGTAGAGATGCTGGATGTAGTCCTGTGGAACGGCTTGCCATGCCATTTCCACCTGGCGCCTCAGTTGGACCAGCGTTCGTGCTGGACGTGCAGACCGCATGAGACGACGCTTCATCCAGTCCCAAACATGCTCAATGGGGGACAGATTCGGAGATCTTGCTGGCCAGGGTAGTTGACTTACACCTTCTAGAGCACGTTGGGTGGCACGGGATACATGCAGACGTGCATTGTCCTGTTGGAACAGCAAGTTCCCTTGCCGGTCTAGGAATGGTAGAACGATGGGTTCGATGACGGTTTGGATGTATCATGCACTATTCAGTGTCCCCTCGACAATCACCAGTGGTGTACGGCCAGTGTAGGAGATCGCTCCCCACACCACGATGCCGGGTGTTGGCCCTGTGTGCCTTGGTCGTATGCAGTCCTGATTGTGGCGCTCACCTGCACGGCGCCAAACATGCATACGACCATCATTGGCACCAAGGCAGAAGTGACTCTCATCACTGAAGACGACACGTCTCCATTCGTCCCTCCATTCACTCCTGTTGCGACACCACTGGAGGTGGGCTGCACGATGTTGGGGCGTGAGCAGAAGACGGCCTAACGGTGTGCGGGACCGTAGCCCAGCTTCATGGAGACGGTTGCGAATGGTCCTCGCCGATACCCCAGGAGCAGCAGTGTCCCTAATTTGCTGGGAAGTGGCGGTGCGGTCCCCTACGGCACTGCGTAGGATCCTACGGTCTTGGTGTGCATCCGTGCGTCGCTGCGGTCCGGTCCCAGGTCGACGGGCACGTGCACCTTCCGCCGACCACTGGCGACAACATCGATGTACTGTGGAGGCCTCACGCCCCACGTGTTGAGCAATTCGGCGGTACGTCCACCCGGCCTCCCGCATGCCCACTATACGCCCTCGCTCAAAGTCCATCAACTGCACATACGGTTCACGTCCACGCTGTCGCGGCATGCTACCAGTGTTAAAGACTGCGATGGAGCTCCGTATGCCACGGCAAACTGGCTGACACTGACGGCGGCGGTGCACAAATGCTGCGCAGCTAGCGCCATTCGACGGCCAACACCGCGGTTCCTGGTGTGTCCGCTGTGCCGTGCGTGTGATCATTGCTTGTACAGCACTCTCGCAGTGTCCGAAGCAAGTATGATGGGTCTGACACACTGGTGTCAATGTGTTCTTTTTTCCATTTCCAGGAGTGTATATATCTGATTTACTGATGCTTTTGCATCCATTGAGACCTTGACAATGGAGACTGTATGAGCAATGTACTGGTTTGTATTTGGGGTTTTGCTCATTAACACAATAGCTTTTCGAGCAGCCTTTCAGGGGGAAGGCATTGTCAATTTCAAGGATACCCACCAACCTATGTCATATAGAATCTAAAATCAAGTTTACTTACAAGTATAAGGTCATCAACTTCACATTGAAAGCTTGGTTATTAAGCACAAACAGTAGTACACACCAACTTGAACTACCTGCCTCAGCAAGGAGTGTGCCTATTTATACATGTGTAAAATGTTCTGGCAAATTCCAATATTCTACAAATCTTGTAATGCCCAAAACCTTCCAGATATTAAAAATGTCAAATGTTGGATAACTGAAGGAGGCAGGAATCAATCTCCAGCCAGTGACTGTAATGGGTATTTCACAGTAGGCAACACACATCAAACAGAAATAGTACCCTCAATTCATCTGACCAAATATCTTTATCTTATTTCCATTTAACTTCACTGACTCCAACTTCATTTAGATTCAGTTGTTGCATTTCCCTTTACAAATTTTCTGGCTTTCTTACCACAGTGGGAGAGCATAGGGAAGGTTCGGTATCAGTGAGTGTGCAGAAAGCAGAAGGTAGTTTTTGTTTGTAGGAAGAGTTGAGAAAAAAATTATGAATACAAACAGATTGTTATATGATCCATGGATTTTCACATGTGGAGAGTGAAATGAGATGACAGAATGACAGTGGATTTGTTCAGTTAACTTTTTTATTCCAGCTCTCAGCTGTAGTATGTCAGAAACAGCTTGGTGGAGATGTGCAGTTGTCTCTCATGCTAAACAATAAATATCCACCATTACTGACACCGCAAAAAGAGGGGCTGAGTGTGGCATCACTCAAATGCTGCTGTCAACAATGCCTCTGGCTGCAACTGTGATGAAAGCACAGCAGCACTGCTGGTGATACTATGGAGGTGAGCAAGCAGCTCCCTGCTATTTTGACTCAGGGTAGGCTGTCCCATCCTGTGATCAAATAGTAGACCCCATACTGCGTTCTGGGATGTTGCTCCGTGTGTCACAGGTTCATGGTGTAGGTTGCGGTACTGAGACGAGAATAATTTAATACATGAATGGCTGAGTACTTACATGCTCCAGACTATCTTAATTTTGGGCTTCAGGCATGTGCACTTAACACATCCATCATGGCCAGTGAGGAAAGGTATCCATCTTTCCACTAGCATATTGCAGTGTTGGCTGTTGCTATACTGCACCCAGCTGGCTCCTTCACAGTACCTATCGGCTGTGTTTTGCATCGCAATGCATAACACTCCTGCCTGCCTGCGACTGACTCTGTTGCAACTCACTTCCACTCTTGCATATTGGTTTGACTGAATATGGTTTATAAGCTACATTGCCCTGGTCCCTTATGTCAATCAAACTACATTATCCTTTATGTTAAAGTTTCTGGTAACTCAACCTTCTGGCCTTGGTTCATCTCTTAAGAAATATTCTGATAGTAGAATTCTGTAACCCTATCACTTAATTTTACATATTTCTACAGCACCCCTTGACCTGCTCCTTAACTCAAATACCATGGAACTTATTTCATTACTAGGCTTCTTGCACAATAACTTCTAGTTCTCTATTCCAAACTTACAAGATATTATTCTTAATAATACACTGTGTGTGTTCATCTTCCTTCTGCTACTATGCTCAGCAGAACAGGTGCCACTGAGGTGGTTGGTATATCTTTCAATACTGATTTTCCTGGTATAAATTTACATGCGGCAATAAGGTTTCCGTGGAGACTCATCCCTCAGGCTGATTAAGAAGCATGTTTATAGACTACATAAATTCTGACCCTAGAGATTGATTTAAGCTGGTTAGGTTTTGCAGCAGGTAGTGCTCCCATAGGCTCCTCTGGCTAATGCAAATTAGGCTACAAAATATTCAGGTTAGTTATCCTTGAAATTATGGTGGGCAGATGGAAAGTATGCCCCATTATCTCACATGCTGTTCCATTTAATAACAGACTGCTCCTGTTTAATTCTAGTCTCTTTGCAGACATAAGCTTCTCCCGCTAGAAACAACTTGCCACTACTACAATCTTGTCAAAAGTAGCGTACAACTAATGGGCCTTGACCTGCTGAAAGTGAAATTCTGGCTTAATCACTTCTTTATTACATTCTCTTACCTCCTTTTGTCTCATTAGCAATTTCACTGTGCAGGAATCCTGCCCCTCTCTTATTTCCATATTCAGCAAACTATTGTTTGTCCTTGGTAGCATTTTTTGTAACTTTGCTCCTTTCATTTCTACATATCTTCCCTTGTCATTTACAATTAATAATAGTCATTGTTTCTACTCTTAGATATTTCTTCAATGTGCTCCACTTAACAGGATATGCATGAACTATGTAGCACTTGTGACATGCTTGTTTCCCTACTACTGGTTTAGAAATGGAAATGGAAATTTTCACTCCATCACTTCTCACTGATACTGTGGCTACCTTAAAATAAAAAGATAAATTTTTGTGCTCTGATTAACTGCTTGTTCTGTAGCTCTGGTACACTGCATTACTTCTGCAGTCAGTTTTTGTAGTAGTCGCATGTTATTTAATATGTCCTTCTCTAAATTTGCAATCTGCGTAATGTGCCAATCACTCATGGCTTTGTTCCCTTTTGCCCACAAGTTAATGTCTTCTATGGTGTCGTTCACCTTTCGAATGTCTTCCTCATTAGCAGTGCCAAATATTGTTTTCATAAACCTCCGGCGTTGATCCAAACTCTCTTCCTTTGCATATGTGTAATAACCTCCAGTACCTAGGTCATCTCACTCTTTAATTTCTCATTTGCCCCATGTATTCTCTCACATACCCTGGCAGTTGCTTTGAATATGCCATTCCTTTCCATTCCCTGTTGGAATTTGTCGAATAGATCTTCCAATCTTCTCACCTCATTATGCATCTGATATGCATTGAATACCACGTGTATCACCCAGGGATGACTGGTGGCCACTACATCTTCCTGCAATGCTTCCACCCTGCTGGAGATCAGTAGCCCTCTATGAATCACATCATCTCGCCTTCTCTGCAACTCACCTAAGGACAGGAATACCTATTACTTTCCTCCCCTGTAAATTCATTGCTGCTCCGCAGCTGCTTATATGAGGGCTCTTCAGAAAGTAGGGAACATTTTGGAACTAAAAAAAAAAAACCAAGTACAAGAAATACATTTTATTATATACATCTGACTGACATACTACTTTTCCACATAGTCACCAAACACATTGAGGCAATTATCATAGTGGTGGACAAGATTTGAAATACCTTCATCATAAAATTCTGCTGCCTGAGAGTTCAGCCAGTGAGTCATGCCCTCCTAGCTTTTGAGTGACAACTTCAAACAACAAAGTCCGTGAAACTTGTGGAAAAGAAAGCGAAAGTTCCGTTATTGTGAAGCAAATCGCTTCATCAACTTTTGTGACAAGATTGTCAGTCACAATTCTCAGGCATCCACTCTTCTCTTCATCATGAACATTGGTTCAGCCGTTTTTAAACCGAATGCACCATTTATGGATGGAACATTTGCTAATTACATTGTTTCCGTACACTTCGCACAGTTCACGATAAATTTCTTTAGGTTTTAGGTTTTTTGCCAACAAAAATCCTATCACAGACTGCACCTCACAATGAACACTTCAAATTCAAATATAAAAAAAAAAACAGACATGCAGAGATGTTCCCTCTGTCATGGATGGATACCGACCGAACTGCTGAGCATGCACATACCAAAATATACGCGATCGGTGCACATCTAGCGGCATCAGATGGAAACGTTCCCTACTTTCTGAATAGCCCTCATACTAATTACACTAAATCAATACCTAACCCCCCAAAAAATATTAAATGACTATTTTCTAGGTCTTAATCCATATGTGTTCCTCATTACCATTTCATTCACAACTCCTTGTTCATCTTTAAATACCTTTCTCCTCACTCTCCCTTTCTGTTCTGCATTACTATCTCTGGAATAACTCCCAGACTTCCTTGAAAAGGTTTCAACCACCCAACATGCAAATTGTTGTTCTTGTCAGCAATTGAATCTTGACATTTATGGCAACATAGTCTTTGCCACATGTAGAGGCAATGTAGTCTCTGCCACTTGGTATGACCCCCAATACTTTGCAAAAAACTTCTTTGCCTTTCTCTTTGGCGTATATGAAGTTGATAGCATCACCCACTGACCAACCTTATGTTGGGGCATTCTTGCCGTATGACCTACTGCTTCTTTCTGTTTCTCCAGTGCTTATGTATTTGCTTTCTGTACTCTCTTCCAAATTTCCGTAATCACTCTGGCAAATTCCTTAACAGTCTCTCCAGTCTCCCCTTTCTTCACTTTCAATATGTTGAATGGTGGTGGCATTTTATGACCATATACTACTTCATAAGGTATTTTTTGCTGTTTTGAGTTGTAGGCGGAGACCACATATCTTCAAGTAGTCATTCCAATTGGTGTGATGAGAGTCAGTGTAATATTCAAGCATATTCCCGATTGTACTAGGCACTCTTTTGTTCTTCCATTGGCTTGTGGATGGAGAGGACTCATCAACAACTTCTTCACATTCAGTAGCTTACACAATTTCTTGAATAGATCTGACATGGAAGTTTGTTCCCTGGTCCATTATTATTGTTTCAGGCACTCCAAATTTCAACATCCAATTATTCACTAGTTCTTGTTCCACTGTTGCTGCCTGCTAGTTTGGCATCATGACCATCTCTATGTTTCTCAAAAATGATCTATGATTGTGAGTACATACTTATTCCGTGCAGGCATAGGCGCCAACTTCTGAAAATCTTGCGATATGCTTATTATGTTACACTTTAAAACTCATATTTCCTCCCTATATAGTTGCAGTAAATGTAAATGATGTAAAATTAACTTAAAATATGTGCTCAGTCACCTGAATAGGGAGAGACTGTTGTTTTGTTGATGAATTAATTAGAGGTTCCAGTTTCAGTTCCCTTGTGAGATTGGAATGAATGTTCACTGATGCTACATAATTTAACTGTTCTTGGTTCATGATGGCTCTGGTGTCCATTTTCAGTCTTTGAAGTTCAGAAAATGATTGTTTTGTGGTACACTTCGATACAGGTATCGTTGAAAGAAGTTGCAACAATGTTACATATTCTGGTATCATGTTCTTCAGAGCTACACACTTGCCATCTTCTGTCCTACTCAAATATTGCACTACACTTTCAAAATTATCTAGTGTAACATTGTGCTGTTTTACCACAGCCAGCGAAATATCTCTATGAAGAATCAGTTTTACACAGTCAAAATAGTCACCGTAAAAAGAAGTAATGTAACTAATATCTTCTTTGCCTGATAAAAACTGTTCTATTTTAACAAAATGTGCCATTGTCTTGGATGGAAATCTGTTTTATAGCTGCTTACTGTTTGATCCACTACATCAGAAACTAAAATTCACTGCTTTTCTTGAATATATGATAATTTATGCTTGTCACTACCTCCTAATTTTAATGACAATTTTCTAGGGTGTGAGACAGTGAGAGACTTAATTGCAATGCCTCACACTTTTCTTTAGCATATTCCCAAAGTGAATAAAATGTATCTGTATTTCCAACTCCTTCTGTTGAAGACTAAACGGCATCTACATAATTACAAGCAAGTGATATGAAACAGAGTTTCAAATTTTTGCAGATATTTTAGAAATCCTTTAGCTTCTGCACCAGAATCATTTCTTTCATCTTGCATATCTCTAAAAAATTGCAAAAGAACTTCATAATTATTATCTATGCACAACAGAGACACAATACGCATGCACCATCTCATTGGACAGAATGGTCTTAAAACTTGAGCTGCTTCATTGTCATGAGAATATGAAAGCAATTGTTTAAGATTTTTGAATTTTCCAAGGCTCTTGGGTGAACCACAAATAAATGAAATCAAATCTTTGAGAATTGACAGAATATCTCTTAATCCTGAAATGCTATTAAATGGGTCCTGAACAACAAAATTTGGCGAATGAGCTAAGCAGTGAATGTAAATAGCCCTGGGTTCAATTTCTTTTATCCTTGACTGTAACCCTTGCAGACAACCTGTGAGAATTGTTCAGAGAAATAGAATATCTTAATAATATATTCTTCAGAGATTTAAGCAGGATAACTGAATCAGTTATTGTGAGCTCATAAAAACCACAAAACAACTCATGAACAGCAAAATTTTGGTCAATAGTGTGATAAAAAACAGACATCTGCTCTCTAATTGATGTATCAGGTGTCTCGTCCAAAATTATTGCATATAAATCATATTCTTTTATTTGTTGCATCAGAATTCTCTGAAAAAGACATGCTTAACAATGTTACAATTTCATTAATTATATCATGAGACATCAACCTGAAACTAGTCTAATCAAGCCATAGTTTCAGTTCAGGTATATCCTCAGAACATAATTTCAGAAGACTGCCAGATTCATCAACATGACTACATAAGGCCAATCCTTGGCAAACCAAGCACAATACTGAAGTAAACATTTTCCTTAAACAAACAGTATTGGACTGCATTTCTTTTGTTTTAGAATGACTAAATGATGAAAGAATATTTACTCTATTTTTCATAGAAATATTTGTACTAACTTAACACATATGCAAATTACATTTTTCATGAGATTTGAATTGCTGTAGAGCAAGAGACCAGTTCTTAAAGCATACTTAACAAATGCATTATAGGAATCTGTTGATGTATAAAAGTACTGTACTGAACAAGTCACTGAATATTGTGCAGGAGCAGTTGAATACTAAACTTCTAATTATAGATACCTGTATTTCCCTAACTCTGATTTCATAACATTTCCATTCAGACTAGAGAGAATTCTTGGTTCACTTTATAGAAAGTACCAAAAATTATCTGTATGTGGTGACTTCAGTATTAATTTCATGAGATTGTACAAGGAAAAAAATGTTGGAAGAGTTCCTAAATTCTTATCATCTGATGCAGACTGTGTACTTTCCAACCAGAAAGCAGGGGCACAGTATCACAATTACTAGAGGGACATTGCTTGAGTTAAGGGGTAAATGTCCTTCAGACCATAATGGAACAAGAGTGACAGGGTGCATAAAAATCTGATAACATAAATAATAACTGAATTGCTCTCCTCAACACATTTTCATGCTCTTTGAGAAAGGATTTCTATGAGATCATTTAAAACAGGCTACTGGCACTAACAGGCAACCTAGGTGTCTGAGTAATCAGATAAGGATATCAAGTAGAACAAAGAGGGAATTGCCTCAAAACATTAGCAACAGTCACCATCAAGCTGGTATAGAACATTACAAGCAGTACTGTAAGTTGCTAAAAACATCATGAAGAAGGCAAAAAATACGTGATATACAGATAGGATAACTGATTCTCAGGATAAAATTAAATCCATATGCTCAGTCATCAGCACAAGGTCAAGAATAAAAAGTCAGTATGTAGAAAAAATGGGTCTGTTAGTGACAAGGCAGGTATATTCCCATTACTTAACAGTCACTTTCTGAATATAGCAGGTGAATTAAATAAAAAACTTAGTTTTTACAAGGAATCTTACAACTCTCTCAGAAAACGTCTATCCAAGACCGCTATCTGAAATACATCTCATTATACTGGCAATGGCAGTGGTGGTGGTGGTGTGGGGTGGGGCGGAGCACTGAGTCAATCAATAATTAAATCACTGATAAAGGATTCTCATGGATATGACAGGGTATCTGGCAGGCTACTAAAGCACTGAGCTGCATATGTTAGCCCTGAATTAGCCATATTTGAAATTTTCCCTTTAGAAATAGTCAGTTTCCTGAACAATTAAAGTACTCAGTACTGAAACCATTTCATAAAAAAGGAGAAAGGGACAATAAAGACACTTTTAGACCTATTTCTGTGCTATCAGTGTTTGAAAAACTTATTGAAAAGGCTACTATAAGGATAAGTGGTCTTTTCATTTCACATTATTGGCGTCAAATGTACAGTTTGGTTTTAGAAGCGGTTTAACAGTTTAAATCATCATATTCTCTTTTCTCTGAGAAACACTGGATGGATTAAACAAAAAGTTGTGAACTAAGGTGTTTGACTGTTTTGATCAGAAAATATTGCTATAGGAGTTGGACCATTATGGAAAAGGGGGAGTAGTACTCAACTGGTTCCTCTCATACTTAAAGAACAGACAGCTTAATGTCATTCTCCACAGTGATGAGAATGGCTGTGAGGTAGCATCTGATTGGGGCAAGGTTAAGTGGGGGTTGCCTCAGGTATTATTATTGGGAGAACAATGTGTGTGTGTATGTGTGTGTGTGTGTGTGTGTGTGTGTGTGTGTGCGTGTATACAGAAAGTTCTGGTTGAGAATTATGAATTATTTAGGAATAAAGAAGATGACTCACCAAAAGGCAGAAGCACTGGATCGTCAACAGCTACACGAACAAAAGGTACAGAGTTTTGCTAGCATTCGGAATAAACTTCCTTTTTCAAGATTTTTGGAAAAACATGCACACAAACACACATACACTCAGTCACTCACATGCACACACCTGTCTCCCTAGATTGCACTCAGTTGATGAGCTTTAAACATGTATAATTCTTGGTGGGTTTATGGTATGCCATGATCATAAACAAAGCACAAGGCCAGATGCTGCATATTGCTGGCATGGGCTTTAGTATCAGATGCTTTTCGCATGGCCAGTTCTATGTGGCTCTCTCCCCTGTTGCTGAAGCAAACAATACCTTCATTCATGTCCCCAATCATATTACTTCAAACATTGTTTATGTAGAAGCTTAGTAAGTCAAAAATAAACTCCATGTGTATGAAGTCTTGGGCATGTATATAAATAAATACTCAGGAAGTACTGGGTTTCTCAGCTAGTAGAAAATAAATGTATGTTAAATCATATTAAGTTTCAGTTTCTAACACACAATTCAGCTAAAACTGACATTGTGATTACACAGAGTGGGTATATGATTAGCGAGCCTGAATAATTCAAACTCATCAAACTCATAAGTGTTCAGATAGATGGTAAGCTGCCATGGAAAGCTCATGTTCAGGGTTTAGTTCAAAAACTGAATGCTGATTACTTACCATCAGAACGGTATCTGAAATAAGTGATAGCCCAATGCAAACATTAGTCTACTTTGTTTATTTTCATTCACTTATGACATTAGGCACTATAGTCCAGAGTAACTCACAAACAGTATTATTGGTTCAGAAATGGGCAGTTTGAGCAATATGTGGTGTAAATTCATGAACCTCTTGTTGACCCCTGTACAGCAGTCTTGGGATTCTGATATTGGCCTCTCAAGAAGAATAATAAGCAGCTTTCACTCACTTAATAGTAGGAAGAAATGCACTCTGTGTTTGGGCCATATATCATTGACTCTTGAGGACAAAGGCACGTATTAATCTGCTGCACCCATTTTCAATAACCTATGACAAGAATTTAAAAAATCTTAGCAGTAATACCCATTTTCAATAGCCTAGCATAAGAATTTAAAAAATCTTAGCAGTAATCCTCAAACTTTCCACATTAAGGAAGTTCCTGTCATATGTTGTTGATTATGCTAATATATACTCAGCAGCTTGTCATTTGCACAGGATTCATACAAATTTTATTTTATTTTGTACTAATTTTTCTCATGTAATTTTATGTACTGACTTGTTCCATGACCATGGAGATTAGCTCGCCAAATTGGTCCTATCGAACTAGAGGTATAAACAAATAAGTAAATACCAACATAGTGTACGTGTCTAAACTCAGTAAGATCACATAATGTGAACTCCATTATCTTAATTGTCTTGCCATTTTCTCTCCCCCCCTCTTTTTTTTACTGTCTCCAATTCTCACAAGACTTGCTTCTCTGCATCTTTTCATCTAAGCTAACTTACCACTGTCTCGTCATCCTAATTTACTTCCTCCCTATCTGCTCATCAACTGCCCTGCTAAATTTCTTTTATTTTGAATCTCTCTACATTTGTTCTTAATTGACTTTTCTTCTCTTATTTTTGTGTTATTTCTGTTTTAGAATGCACCAATCATGACATTTTTCTACCTTTTCTCTCCTCGTACAGTAGCTTGTATCACATAACATCTGAGTTTTCCAGACAACTTAAATTATTACAACTGTACCTCCAGTTGATTGTAACTCCAGAGTGACCAGACGGAGGCTGCACCACAGGATAGACACAAAACAGCATTTTCAGCATCCTGGGAATGCCATTCAGATTAAAAAATGCAACTGTAATATCTCAGAGAGTGTGGGATGGAGTGCTCAGAGGGTTAAAACCATGGCAATGCTTAGTGTATCTTGATGACATAATTGTCTATGGGAGTGACATGGAACAGTATATGCAGTGGTTAAGGAAAATATGCCTAAGGTTAAAGCACCAAAGTTAATATTGAGTACAAAGAAGCGTAATTTTGTGATGGAAGATGTAGCATACCTAGATCGGGTTAAGACAGACCCCAAGATTAATTAGAGCTGTATTTGAATTTCCTGTGCCAGAATCTGTAAGAGAGTTGCAATCATTCTTGGGACTCAGGAACTATTACCAGTGGTTTGTAAGAGGATTTGCAGATATTTCCAGACCAATGACACAATTGTTAAGAAAGGGTTCATGAGAGAGAAAGAGATGTTAAGCTTTATTTATGGAATCATATATTTCAAATGTTATCTGCACAATTAAAGTTTAGAATAATAACAGGTCATGTGGCATTAAAATGATTATTGAGGTTAAAGGATTCTTTTACTAGGTTTATGCGATGGGCACAAAGACTAAGTGAATTTGCTTTTGAAGTCACACATAAACCTGAGAAGAGGTATGGAAATGCAGGTGGCTCAAGTAGAAAAGTAGCAGTATTACATATTGGGGGTGATGAACATAAGGGATTGCAAACTGCTCAGAGAGTGGATGATGAATGTAACAAGTATTTTAAGCAGACACAGTTTTGTTTGCAGGATGGGTTGCTATGCAGAGAAAGGAAATTGGGATCATTGGTAGTGGTACCAGTGAAGCTAAGGAATAGAGTGCAACAAGAAGCTCATTATCACATAGTAGTGAGTCATGAAGGTTGCAGATCTACCAATAGATGAGTAGTAGAAAGGCATTGATAAAAGAGTAGGCAGACAGACGTAAACCTGTATGCGTGGAATTGCATACAATGCACACAGGGAGCAGAGTCATGTCAAACAAGGATACCATTGTAGAAGTTACCTGAAGCATTAGCAGCATTCAAATTTTTAGGGATTGATGTTTTAGGGCCATTCAATAAAACTACTGCAGGCATAGGCACTTGCTACGGGTATGCTCAGTTGCTCAAGCAATCCCCAAAATTTGAGTGGGTTTGCACAGCATACCTCATTGAAAATTGCAGTATTCTTTTTTTCTTTATGTTACAGTTCTTTAAATATATGTATGTATATATGTACACATTTTCATCTTACCCAACTGGATTGGCACTATAAAGGTTTGCTTCTTGGCTGTAACTCACTCACTGCATTGATGGTTGGCTGGCTTTTGTAACACAGTTTTGTAAAAAAGTTATCTTAAAACAAACAACTAATTGAATTCATGTAGGAATTAAAATCCACTTTGACATATAAATTAAGTGACCATTTTCAAAAAAAGTCGAAATATTAAGGGAATGCTGCTTGTTAAGTCAATAGTGTAAACAGAAGGCACTAACATTTAATTATTATTATTGCATTAAATAATTAGAAATGAAACTTGTTGGGTATGATATGGTGAAAATGTTTATATTACGAAGTATGATTTTTATTTCTACTTTCTTTTGAGAAAACATTTTGATTCAACCACATACATTACCAGTGAGCTGACATACCTGCTGCAAAGAGTGCCCCATCCCTTATAGCTAAAAAATTCCGTAAATGGACAGCACTTACAATAACTTGGTGAAGTTCTTTGTGCTTTAATTGACAGCTCTGCAACAATCACAAAATGCGACAGTCAGCAAGAGAATTTTTCCTTGTGAAATGTTGGATAAGGTGCAACTTATACTGAATTTGAATTTCCAGACTTCAACAACCGAACAAACAATGAAGCAGTCAGAAGTCAGAACATGTAGATTGCTAGATGTTAGTTTGTGTTCTGTTTGATATGTGCTTGAAATTATACACTCCTGGAAATGGAAAAAAGAACACATTGACACCGGTGTGTCAGACCCACCATACTTGCTCCGGACACTGCGAGAGGGCTGCACAAGCAATGATCACACGCACGGCACAGCGGACACACCAGGAACCGCGGTGTTGGCTGTCGAATGGTGCTAGCTGCGCAGCATTTGTGCACCGCCGCCGTCAGTGTCAGCCAGTTTGCCATGGCATACGGAGCTCCATCGCAGTCTTTAACACTGGTAGCATGCCGCGACAGCGTGGACGTGAACCGTATGTGCAGTTGACGGACTTTGAGCGAGGGCGTATAGTGGGCATGTGGGAGGCCGGGTGGACGTACCGCTGAATTGCTCAACACGTGGGGCGTGAGGTCTCCACAGTACATCGATGTTGTCGCCAGTGGTCGGCGGAAGGTGCACGTGCCCGTCGACCTGGGACCGGACCGCAGCGACGCACGGATGCACGCCAAGACCGTAGGATCCTATGCAGTGCCGTAGGGGACCGCACCGCAACTTCCCAGCAAATTAGGGACACTGTTGCTCCTGGGGTATCGGCGAGGACCATTCGCAACTGTCTCCATGAAGCTGGGCTACGGTCCCGCACACCGTTAGGCCGTCTTCCGCTCACACCCCAACATCGTGCAGCCCGCCTCCAGTGGTGTCGCGACAGGTGTGAATGGAGGGACGAATGGAGACGTGTCGTCTTCAGCGATGAGAGTCGCTTCTGCCTTGGTGCCAATGATGGTCGTATGCGTGTTTGGCGCCGTGCAGGTGAGCGCCACAATCAGGACTGCATACGACCAAGGCACACAGGGCCAACACCCGGCATCGTGGTGTGGGGAGCGATCTCCTACACTGGCCGTACACCACTGGTGATCGTCGAAGGGACACTGAATAGTGCACGGTACATCCAAACCGTCATCGAACCCATCATTCTACCATTCCTAGACCGGCAAGGGAACTTGCTGTTCCAACAGGACAATGCAGGTCCTCATGTATCCCGTGCCACCCAACGTGCTCTAGAAGGTGTAAGTCAACTACCCTGGCCAGCAAGAGCTCCGGATCTGTCCCCCATTGAGCATGTTTGGGACTGGATGAAGCGTTGTCTCACGCGGTCTGCACGTCCAGCACGAATGCTGGTCCAACTGAGGCGCCAGGTGGAAATGGCATGGCAAGCCGTTCCACAGGACTACATCCAGCATCTCTACGATCGTCTCCATGGGAGAATAGCAGCCTGCATTGCTGCGAAAGGTGGATATACACTGTACTAGTGCCGACATTGTGCATGCTCTGTTGCCTGTGTCTATGTGCCTGTGGTTCTGTCAGTGTGATCATGTGATGTATCTGACCCCAGGAATGTGTCAATAAAGTTTCCCCTTCCTGAGACAATGAATTCACGGTGTTCTTATTTCAATTTCCAGGAGTGTATTATATCTTTAGTCTTGCATGTCAAAATTGTTAAAATGGATAAATTTGTAGTGAAATACAAAAGGACTTCGACTGGTAATCATGATGGTGATAGTGATATTGAATCGACAGCATTTAGCAGTAAAAGTGATCCATCTTTGGTAGTCTGTGACAATGAAATCCCTGTTACTATTTCTGGTAACTCCACAAAAAATAATATCAGTACTGAAAATGGCAGCCTCAGAGGCAGAACTTTTCTAAAACATTGTGTAATAAAATATACATGTATTCAGTATGACAAAAAAGATGACATAGTTTATTGTTTTGCTGTGTAGGTCTATGTGTGAAAACAAGAGATTGCCTTGAAAAACTGTTATTATTACTGGTACTATTATTCAAAAGAAATACTATTTTTCACATACAAGCACACTATGCAAAGAGGTCCTTGAAAAATAGCAAGCTAAGAAGTATCTTGGTATAGGAAGTTTCTGAATTGGCACATTATGTAAATGGTATTGTGATATACCAAATGCCAGGGCCAACATATTTAAGTTCCTTAACCTTATCTCCAGTACCCGTATGAGTTGGAAATGTATGCTAATTCCTTCAGGATTTTGATGCCTGTCCTTTTTTGAAGACAGAGACTTCCCTTAAGCAAGGATACCTATCAGCTGACTTTAGTCTAAAAATATGCAGCTGTAATGCCAACTACTGCAGGAATTTTCCCATGAGTGATCCCCCACATTCCCTGTACACTATCAACAATAAAATATGCCAATGTCCTCTTCCCATACCTATTGAGCTACAAGCCGTGCCTAGTGGAATGCAAAATCCGTTGATAGACTCAAATGGCACCACTGCAATGTGAGGCATACCTTTCACCATCAGTGCCTTCTCAAGACTCATGTTAATATGCCTAACAACAGTATTAAGATGAGGATGATCATGATGCTGAAACAGCTGGATGAGCTACACATTTCTGCCACCAATATGAGTAGCAGTCTTTTCCAGGGCAACTCCTGTGCCCTACTCCCTGTACCTGCTAAGACTATTCCCAGCTCCACCCACAATCACTATTTGATCCTCTTTTGTAAACTTCCTGCATGACTCCCATATGTTACCCATCATGTGAACCAACCCTGCAGTAGGCTTTACAGTGCTGGTGACCTGGTACTCACTGTCCAACATTTCCTGCAATTGCTGGCCTCACCACTCCCATGAGAACTATATAACAGCAGAGTCTTCTCCTTTTTATTTGAATTTATATCTGACTTCTTAACTGTGGATATCTGCTGCATGTTTCCTACACTTACAGCAGCAAGAGACTGCTCTGCACTAAACTGTAATGTTGATCAAATACATTGGTGATACGCAAAATGAAATTGTCTGAATATGTCATTCTCTTAGCAGCCTTATAACCAACTGCCAGTTCCCAATCCCAGTCCCTTTCTCCCTTCTGATCCTATCTAGTTCCTAACTTGCATTTCCTGAATGCACCTGATAGGCACAGATCTTACACACTTCTGCTCCTCAATTTATTTATTTTTGCTGCATATCCTGCAATTCCAGGACAGGATCTCAACAGAATGCCCCTTGGATTCCTCACTCCATTCAGCTAAATAAAAGTACTTTGCACAAATATCACATTATTACCACAGTAAAACATTTTTATAATCTAATGACAGTGATTACAAATTTTACTATCTAGAAAGAATATAATTATTACTACTGAAGCGTTACTATTTGGTTGGTTGTGTGGTTACACTCCCTGCATGATCCGTCACACTGATGTGTGTGTGTTTGCTTTACCTCCTAAATAATTTCTGATCTCCTTTGTTGAAGTTTATTACTTTTATGATGATTTTACTGTGCAGTGCCATGGGGACATGCTGTCAGACTTCTTCACCTTTTTATGATGTGCAGGTGCTAAAAGAGAGCTTGAATCTATGCAAGCTACTGAATGACAAATGCAGTTCTGTGTGAGCTCTTCCATATTTACAACAAAATCTTAAACTTGATTACAATTTACAGCAAACAGTTCTTTCATAATGAATAGTCTTCAGTAAGTCACAACATGTGCATGTAATGCTTGTAATATAGATCACTAAATCAGAAGTAACAATTCTCAGAACTGATTTTCAGCCATTCTGTCATTTTTTCTTGCCATCCTCTTTTCCTCTGAGACTTCCAAGACACCACCAAGCCATGAAGCCAAAGCACAAGCGAGCCACCACAGCATGTTGAGACATGCAATCCCCATTGTGCCTTGCCATGTCTGGAACAGGTGGCTTTTGCACCCCATCTGTACCCATTTTAAACCAAAGTATGTTTCCCACTTTCCCACTTAAAACTATCTAAAATATATTTGCAGTTACTGTGAACATCTATCGTCAGCCTAAGAGGATAAAGGTGTAACATGTATCCCGAAGAATACCATGTTACACCACACTAATCACACTACAACTCAACTACTAATGCTACTACTACAAAGACTTCACATGAATACTTGTCTAAAACAAAAATTTCAAGTGCCCACTGGTGCACTCAGCAAAACAGATTACTACACAGTGGGTGAAGTTTTCAAAAGTTTTATCTACAGATATTTCACAAGAAACAGCAAGAAATATCATTTGAAAACCTCTAAGATAAATAACTAACTGCAGCACACTAAAAGATTTATCAGTACTTAGCTTTCAGATCTGCTCCAAGACTAACTGCTTGCCATGAGATGTAAACACATTCAGTTGAGAGACTTCAATGCAAAACATAAACACAAGGATAACCGACCATTCAAAACAGTAGCATCATAAGATGAAGATGGGTGTAAATCAACTAATAAATTACTTTTAGAACAAATATTATCACAAGCAATTGTTAAAAAAACGTATCTGGAACCCGAACTACAAGTCAGAGGTGTAGACTACTTTTAAAGTGATGTAGGCAGCCTTTGTGGCATTTTCACTTCCACTATAAGTGTCTGATCTTAAGACTTCAGTTTGTCATTGCAGTAGCCTGAAAGATTTACAATAGTGAAGGCTAGAATATAGGATGGCAAACTACTGCAGTAATGTTATGAACAAATTAAGAGATGAAAGTCAGGACTTGTGTCAGTGTCTTGAGAAGACCAAGGAGTTCTTCTGTTTGGTTGTAGTCATGGTTAGCTTATACCAAGTCATTATTATTTTGCACATGATCTGCTGTAGAGTGAAATATTCTTTCTGGGTTTTAAGAAACAACAAATAACAATAAAATTCAAAGAACACTTCTCATATTGAAATCAGTCACTTCAGAACAATATACCACAACAAAAGAGAATCAAAACTGCATAGAGTATATTTGAGGGCATTTCATAAACCTCTGATTGGCTATTAAATGTAAACAAGTAATTGTAGCTTTAAAGCATTTTGTGGTTGGAAAAGAAGACTCTGGAGGTCATGCTGTGTTAGTCAGCTGTCTGTTTTGTTTGACAGTGTGTAGCAGCAAGTGACTGAATTGAATAATATTATATAGCCACCCACCAATTCGGAGATACTTTCTGCCATTTCCTTTCTGCAAGCAGTAGGAGCCAATGCTATTGAGATTCATCATTAGTTGTGCTGTGTGTATGGGGATGGGGTTATGAGTGAGAGAGCGATGCAGAAAATTCAAGGCTGGTCACACTGATATGGCTGATGAAAGTAGTTGAGGAAGACATTCAGATGTGATTGATGAACACATGAAACAACTTGATGAAATTGTATGTGATATCAGTTTACAGTTTCTGAAATTTCTGAAGATTTCTCTCAGATTTTGATAACAACACTCTTTAACATTATCACATAAAATTAGGTTACTTTTAAGCCTTAAGCATGGTGTGTTCTGAAATTTCTAACTGATACGCGCAAATCTGAAAGAATGGGTTCAGCTTTGACATTTCTTCAGCATTGCTATTTAGAGGGGAAGGAATTTCTGAGTAGGGATGAGACAGAGGTGCAGTATCTGAACTCAGACTAAGGAACAGTTCAAACAGTGGATGCACTATCAGTCTCTCAGTATACTCAAGAAATTCAAACAGACACTGTCAAACTGCAATATGTTGGTTACAGTTTTTTGAAATTGCAAAGGAAATCACAGGTTTATTGTTAGACTTACAAAACTTCAAAGGTGAATCCAAAATAAATAGTGTGTGATGATTACTGAATGAATCCTTCTCCTTCACAACAACGTATGGCCCCACACTGCAAATTGAATGAAAGAAAACTCAGAATTTTTTACTGGAAAATTTTTCAACATCCTCCCTATAGCCCAAACATGGCGCCAAGTGACATAGATGTCTTCCCCAGGACAAAGGCCTGGCTTGCTGCTTAGTACTTCATGACCAACAGTGGCCTCATGGATGCTATCAATGACTGATTGAAGTGTTGGGCAACACCATTCTTTGATGGAGAAATAAAGAAGCCAGTGTTATGGTATGGTAGGTTGGTAACTATGAGGGGAAATTATGTCAACATGTGAGAAAAGATTGTAGATAAAAGAATTTATCTATTTTTTCTGTTTTTAATAGCCAGTTGGAAGTTAAGTTATGAATAGCCCTTGTAAGTGGGGAGGGTGGGGCAGGGGAGAAGGAGGGGGGGGGGGGGGGGGGGAGGAAGCAGTGAATCCCTGAGTTGACAAAGGAATAGAGACAGGGCATGATACTGAATTACAAACTCATTGGTAGTTTTCTTAAGATACAACAAACTTCATCAAATCCTGAATATGCTTATCATGACATGGGAAGAGTATGACAAATGATAAGATAATGAAGGAGGTGATAGATTCCATTTGGTAGAATGAAAGGGCAACCAAACTGATGAATATATGCATTAACCTTGACAACATGCTTGTCGAAGAATGGATCAGAAACTCAAGAAAATTGTTAGGGCATGGAGGGCTGGAAGAAGATAAGACATGGAGCAGTAATGTATGTTACCTAAATCAAAACATAAACAATCTGTACACCTGCAAATGAACATTAAACTGGGAGAAAACTGAAAGCTGTTATAATATGCCATGTTTGTTTAAGAGCCTTAATGGCTTTAGATACAAGTATCATAGCAATGATTTAGCATCAACAATTTCCTGTAGCTTTTTTCACAGATTAATATCTTTGTTTCAATTTTTTAGATGGTAACAGCTACAGGCGCCCAACAGTCCTACTTGTTTACAACCCAGTGCATGATATTCATGTCCAAATAATTATGGGTGTTGTGAAACTTATGACTCACTGTTGTGGAATTGATGTGTTGTTTGCTGACACTGATATAGCAAAATCAAAAGAAAAGGTGAGTATCAAATGGAAAATAATACTAGATCTGTACATGTCATTTCTGTGATACATATGAATGTTCACAACTGAAAACAATTGTACCTTCAGTGTGACTGTAGAAGAATAGTTTTAATGATAACTGTCATTCTATATCACATGAGTTACTTAATGTTTTGTACCATCATTGCAGCTCCATTGCATTATTTGCAGTTAATTTGTTCATTAAAAAATTTAGAGTATTAAAAATATCAGTCAATCAAATTTTGCTTAATTTTCTAACTTCTTTTACCATGTATGCTATGGGTTCATCTTCTGGAGACATTTACGAATACCAAAGTATTCCTTGTTGTCTGGATAAGTATGTAGAGTGTCTCAGGGAACTCATGTCATAGTCTTTTAAAGCAAACTGAGGTACTGACAACTGCTTCCAAGAATATCATGAATCATTTAGTTAGCGACAATTTTGATTACCAGATGCATGAAAGGTGCCATGATCACTACACGTGATAAAACATGAGAGCTATATTTCATCCTATAGGATCTTCTACACAATATCAAATGTTGAAAAAAATACTTCATTTAAAAATAATCTTTAAACACTTTTGGTTGCTAGTTCAATTTTTCATCAACTATTAGGAGGTAGACTATGCTACATAATTTTTTCTGTGTTTCTCATTCCAGTAGCACATTTGTTAAGCTATTTGAAAGATGAATTTCACTGTGTGTAAATAAACCTCTGCTCTGCACATTAATACTTCAATAATGTTCTATTATTTGTCATTCCACTTTGTATCATACTCATAATAATGGAATTATGGAAACTATATTCAATATAGGACAAAATTCAGATACCTAAATCATAAACAGTAATGTACTGAGAATCCAGTGTGGCTATATATAAGGTTAACAACTTGCTCTGACACATGTTACAAGGAAACAAGTGTACAAAGGTAGGGACACATTAATTGTTGACAGTTTAAATGTACAGCAAATAACTTTCATTTATTTATTTACTCATGAATTTCATCTTGTAAGATTAGGGACGTCAAGCCCTCTCTTATGTCTAACAAGACATCCTCAGTGAGTACCCATTGCAGTTTCTGTGGTACGTGAGCAGTATATAATGATGATAGTAATAACAATAATAATAATTGTGACAAAATGTATAGTGACATATATATGTAATTTAAGAATATCAGTCTTATTACCAGTAAGCAATTTCCTCATTACATTTTGTCAAATATGAGTAGCCACATGTAGTAGAAGTGAATGACGAACAGTACAGAAGGAATCAGTGTGAAGAAGAAATTGACTGGTCAGAAGAAGAGCAAGAAATATTAGGGTAACGTGATCTCTCAGGTTTTCTAGGTGCAGTTCATTAGTAGTGCACTTCTGTATGTTCTGTAAAATTGTTGTTTCCATTTTACCAACAATATTGTGGTGGCAGATCCAGCTGTGCTCTACAGGTGCTGTGAGTATTGCTGTTGTATGTACTCGCTGCCTGGAATCCTCCAGTCTGTGAGCGATTGTTGGTCTCACACCATTATTTATAGCTGAATTTGATTCCTGACACCTATTTTGCCCTTTGATGTTCTTTTATTTTTCAGATCTCATACTGATATTCTGTGTAACATAAATTCTCTCAGCATTTTCTGTCTCTGGGGAATATGATGGCTGGCCAGCTTTTATACCTAACATCATTAAAGGTCTTAAAACATGAGCAGCAGTGCCACTACAGCTCTACAGCCTTCCTAAGGTACACAATGAAGCTATTCCTCTAAGACTCATAGTTAGTAATATTGGTGCACCTATATACCTGGAAAAATACCTGAAATAGGTTCTCAGGGTATATGTGGGGCAGTGCAAACACCACATCTGCTCCTCCACTGATTTTGTAAACTGCTGTAGTCAACTGCAGTCTGAGGATACAGATATTATGCTCAGTTTCAATGTAGTCTCCCTCTTTACAAGAGTTCAACTTTCTGATTCTTTGGAACTAACCTCAGAAAAATTTGACGATTGTGTAACAGAACACAATATATAGATCTATGGAACGAAAAACTAATCTAATCTTATCTCTAATCTAACATTTTAGATGTGTTGTGAGATCTACTTATTTACCATTTGACAGAAAATACTATGAAGAAACTGATGGCATGGGATTGGGTAGTTAGTTATTGCATGTTGTGATGAACCTATTCATGAACTGCTTTGAAGCACTATAATCCACCAAGTTGAAACCAATGTGTTTCTATTGGTACATAGATGACACATAAAAAGTGTGGCCACATGGTGCAGGAAAGCTTAAAGAGTTCCTGGAGCATTTAAACTCCACACATTTTAATATTAAATTCATGAAGGAAGTTGAAACAGAAGGCTAAGTATCCTTTCCTCAATGTGTTAGTTAAGAGAAGAACAGTAGGATCCTTCAGTCACAATGTATAGAGAAAATCTATACACATTGACCTCTGTCTCCATGTCTTGAGGCATCACCATCCATCACAAAAAAATTCAATACTAAAAACTCTGATCACCAAAGAATTACAACACCTAAATATAGTGTTACGGAAGAATGGGTACTCAGATCATCAAACTGAATAGGTGAGGCAGTCAAAATCAAGAATGCCTGAGAGAAGGGTTGAAACTGAGACTGAGGAAGAGAATTCAAAAATTAATTATCTGCTTTCTGCTGGCCTAATATCCAGCAAAATTGTAAATTGGTAGACTCCTACAGACACATGGCATCCATTGTGTTTCACCCCCTTCAGATAAGACAAAAAGTATTCTGTATAGTGTTAAAGATGATCTATGTCTCCAAAAACTGGTTGTGTATTGCATTCCATGTGAATGGGCACATCTTATGTTTGCAGACTATCAGAACAGTCAAGCAGAGATGCAAGGAATGTCAAAGACATATTCAGCCAAGTAAATTAGCTGTCACCAAACACTGCCTTGTAATAGTCATGAAGTATAATGAGACCAATACTGCAGTGCAAATGCAAGCTTCTGGTACAGCATAATTAAGGAGTCTGTCAAAATAAAGGAAATAAATAGGGATGGAGGTTTCAGTTTAAATTTATTAAAATCTTGGCAAACACATCCACTATAGTTGGAAAACACTGAATGAATTTACATTTCACATAATATCAGTACGAGCTCTTAAAAACAAAAGAGCAACAAAGGGTGTAGTGTGTATCAGAAATCAATCTGAGCTATAAATAGTGGAGTAAGATCAATAGTCTGGTTGGAATCCAGACAGTGAGTACACATAACAACAAAACTCACAGTACCTGGAAAAGATGGGTAGGTCACTTATCAAAATATTGAGCATGAAATGGAAACAACCATCTTGAAGAACAAAGGGAAGCATGCCAGGAATATTAGGGTAAAATTAGCAGAAAGATGGAAAGAAGAAAATAGAAAGCAATGAGGAAAGCATAGTGAGGGAAGCTATACTAGTTATTAAAAAAATGAAGCTTTAATCTTCTCTTGAATGCAGATAGGTTCTGGATAAGACACAGGTTACAGGATAATTTGTTCCACAGGTGTGTGGCTGAAAAGGAGAAGGAAATGGAGAAAGAGTTAGTGTTATGCAAAGGTGCAGCCAAGATGCTAGATGTATTTTATCTTTTATTGTACTTGTAGTATGATGACAGAAGTCTGATGTATTAGAAGAGGTTTTGAACACACCAATGACTAGGAAACTGATGAAGGAAATAGAGCATTTGAAAATCATGCCATCTACCAATTAACATCCATCCAACTGAGGATAGGAAGGACTGATATAATCCACAGATATCTTATGTGAGCATGCATTTCCGGATGGTGCCATGTGGAGTTTTCCTTATCAGTGCCATGTCGAACTATATCACAGTGGTAAATACTAAGCAAGACTAAAAACTGGACATATTTTTCTAAATTTTTGTATTTTATGAAGATAGGAGAGAGATTTTCTTTTACCTGCATAAATTTGTCCATTCCAGTTTAGATGCTCATCCAAGATTATTCCTGTTTCTTGAAATGTTTACTGGCTACCATTGACAAGAATAGAAGGGACTTACACAAAAATATTGACTAATCAACTTTTGATGAGATGTGAGGATGACCTGTGACTTCTTAGGGTTTAGTTCAAGACCCATGGTTTATACTTTTCATAGAGAAAGATTGCGATTCACACTTGATCGAGCGGCAGTAATTTTCTTAGTGCTGGCGCTTGTGTACGATTGGATACCACCAGCACTTGAGTAGTTAAGAGAGTAAAGAACTCATGAAATATTGATATAGAATGAGAAAAGCAGTGGTCCAGAGTTTGAACTTTTAGCAATTCCAGTGACTACAGTTAGTGGGTTAGATTCATTTTCCATGGATCATTTTGCACGATAAATCATAAAGATGTTTTCCTGTGATGAGTTCTCTGACATACAGACGACTCTTTGACATCTTCTTTTGAGGTACCTGTCAAAATATAGTATTGCATTGTTTGAGAAATTAAGTTGTTTCATTTTAATAAGTAATATGTCAAATTGAGCACATCAAATTCCTTCCTGAGGTCAATCAGTGTGAAAATTATAAATTATGACTTTACATCTGTCAAAGACATTTTTGATGTCAGTCACTTTGATTGATGCAGGTGCCACACTGTGGTGTTTTCAAAGCCTGATTAGTATTTTTCATGGATGTTATAAGTTTTAAGGTAATCTCTCAGCTATTCATGAACAGTTTACTCCAAGGCTGGTAGTGTTTCTGAGTTATTGGCTGAATTAAGCTTTGGTTCCACTCAGTAGGAGGTGTACCACTAATAGGACAGAGACTGAAGATGTTTGTTAGAACTGAAATACCATAATAATGTAAAACAATGTTTTTAATCATGTGTGTGCTTACTCCATATTTAACTAGTACCTCCAAAGGGATTCTCACATGGTTGCTTTCTATATTTTGTGTGTAGAAACATATTTTACAGAAAATATATCTGTTTAGATGATATTATTTTGCGATTGATATTTTATCACAACTTGAGAGTTGACTGCTGTTGAGAAAAAAATAATTTAATTCAGCTGCAGAGGCTTGGGTGTTGCCTTTTCTATCCTGAAGGGAAATGACCTTAGGGAAATGGCAACAAGGGATGGGAAGGATTATCTGATATGTGTACACAGGGGCTTCATTCAAAATATCGAATAGACTGTGCAGGCACTCATTGAGGAAAAGAGGTGCAACCTGCTACAGATTAAGGTATATGTTGGAAAACAAGATGCCTGTCATATGGAATCTGAAGTCCAACTTGGATCATTCCAATGACTGGCAAAGAAGATTGAGAAGATCAGCACATTCGTGGAATTTCAGTGAAGCTCACAATCTACTCAATTGTCCCCATAACTGATTGTGGCTCATTGGTTCTGAGTTAAATGGAAAGTTAGAACCAGAGACATCAAAAGTTCTGTGACAAATTAGGCAATGAATTTCGTGAATGGCATAACAGAGGAGAAAATTGTAAAGTCCCCCTAAATAGGTCGTGGTTGCACAACACATCAGAGACTGCTACCCGAGGAGCTGACTGTGTGTGGAGTACACAGAAGGGTTTCTTAGATTTGAGCACTCTCTGTCTGATCCAGAGCCTGACAGTTGCAGGAGACTCTGAAACATTAGTGTAAGACCAAAAGATATGCCATCCCTTCCCCCTTCCCCCCCCCCCCCCCCCCCACACACACACTCACACAAAAGAGACTATCATAATCCTTGTCATCAGCTACCAAAGCAGTTGCAACAAAGAGCCAGACTTTGAAGCATCTGTAAAAAGCAGTGAAGCTGGCTAAAACAGAGAATTGACAGAAGTGACATTTTTGGTTTAAATATGAGTGCATATTGAAAGGATAGGATAGTGGAAAACAGGTATGATGTATTTGTTGCAGTGGACAGGAAAAACAAATACACCAAGACAGAAACTGAAGCTGCTTGCAAGATAATTTGGGCCAGATTCAGTATTGAGGGTGGGCAAAAACTTACAATTCAGTTCTCTCATAGATCACTAAACACACTCACAGAGGTAACAAGAAACCTTAGAAAAAATCTCAGTTTGCTAGTACATAATTTCCCCAATCATATTGCTGTCGTTGAAGAAGACTTTAAGCTCCAGCAGTTGATTGGGCCAATAAGATTTTTGTAAGTGATGAGTGTGACAAGATATTCTGCAATATAAAATGATACACTCTCTCTGAACACTATTTAGAGCACAATGTTCAGGAGCCCACCCATGGAAGAAATATATTACATCTTGTATCCACAAATAAACTTGAACTCTTTGTAATGCTCACATTGCAAGTTGTATTATTGACCATGATTCAGTTGTAGCAGCAGTGACTACAAAAATAAAAAGAACAACTAAACCAAGGAGAAAGATTTACAAGTTCAGTAAACTAAAAAAAAAAAGGACAGTAATATCAAGTCCCATAGCGTAGTTTAAAAGACAGCTCTGGGTAAGAGCATGTAGAGAAACTCGATTGAAATTTAGAAGAATTGTTGACCAAGCTCTGGATAAATGTGTACCTAATAAACCGGTTAACAATTGGAGAGATCCTCCTGTATACAATTTTCATAAATAAAATCCTAAAGATAAAGTGACTAGTCCACAAGCGGCATAAAACAAAGCATATGGATATGATACTATATGTTTGTCTGTCAGATGGACAATGTGTGAAGCCTTAAGTGACTAGTGGAGCAGAATCTTACAAAAAGAGCTCTAACAAAACCCAAAGAATGTGCAGTTATATGTTAAGGTGGTCCATAACCAGGCACTCATAGATGACACAAGAAATAAAACTGAGGGCAGCAAAACAAACATTGTAATACTGAACTCCATTTATGTGTTCCTTTACAAAAGGAAATCTAGAAATACTGCCCCAATTTAATTCTTGAATCTTTGCAAAATGAGTTATATACAGAGTGAACTCTAAATCCACTGACAAAATGTCAGAGATTGTTTGGTATAGTTTTTGAGCTTTTCGTGATATGGGACCTGTGGTCTCCAGTGGCTTATGGAGGAGTAATTGCATTTTTTTTTGCTGGAGTAATTGCATTTCATTTGATTTCTTACCTCCATCTCCAGTGTTTCACATAGAAACAGTAACTGTGATGAAGTATCATTTAGTCTACACTTATGGACTTCTTTCCCTGCATCCACCATGTACAGGTGTTTCTTGAAATTCCCATGGCCACTCATTCAACCTGCCACGAGTTTAATCTGCCTCATCTTCAAGCTCAGGATTATAAAAGTTCTCTTTAATCATGGTTGCATCATTAATTAGCTTTTCACATTTATGTTTTGGGGTTTTAGTCCAATGTTCTGTTTGCTGCCTCCCAATCTGTCTACGTAATTTAGATTTTACCATTACCTTAACAATGATTTGGACAGCAGGTTCTGGTCCAACAAATACACTATACAGAATGAGATTTTCACTCTGCAGCGGAGTGTGTGCTGATATGAAACTTCCTGGCAGATTGAAACTGTGTGCTGGACCGAGACTTGAACTCGGGACCTTTGCCTTTCGCGGGCAAGTGCTCTACCAACTGAGCTATCCAAGCACGACTCACGCCTCATCCTCACAGCTTTACTTCAGCCAGTGCCTCGTCTCCTACCTCCAAACTTTACGGAAGCTCTCCTGTGAACAGTTTCAAATACACTATAGTCATTCTCCTTACCCTAGCAGGTCCATCTCTCATTCATTGCCACTAATTCCTGTGTTACTAGAGATCCATATCACATTTACCCTGTTGCTTTCCCCTAGCCGCACAAGGATTTTATAGTACTCTGTGATGATCATTGAGCTCATTACAGGGGTAACAGAGATTTCAGAACTGCTTGGCTTGTCAGGAAATGATCTGTAAATGGTAACTAGGAAATTTTGATACACTCACACCAAGACACAGTACCTGTTTCAATCAGAAGAATATATGGGTTAATTCCGTGTTTCAGACTTGAGTAAACAGATTGTAGTCACTGCAGGCTGCACCTCCTCCATCCTCCACACTGCTGCAGGCTCAGTGTATGTGAGTGGCCAATAAACATTGTTATTAGTTGTGTCAAATATTTTCCTAAGTATTTTCTGTTGTACTTTTTCTAGTTGTCTGATACGTGTATGCCCTAGGATTAGTGTGGCCTCTGCTGCATATAGTATCTCGGGGAGCTCCACCATTTCGTAGTGGCATAATTTGGCTTTTTGTGAGATAGACTTCTTGTTGTAGTGATGCCACACTACTTTGTATGCCTTGTCCAGTTTAGTTTTTCTTTCTTCATTTGAGTTTCCGTTATGTCTGCTCGTTTGCAGTGTGTCACCAAGGTATTTGAAGTTTGCCATTTTGTAAATCATGCCGTACTTTGTGTTCAGAGATGAGAGTTTCTCTGTGCTCATAAACTGTGTCTTTTTGTAAGGGATCTGTAGTCCAGTTTTGGAAGCAATTTTGTGTAGTTTTTCAATAGCAACTTTTGTTTCATTTATACCTTTTGTGACAATCGCCAAGTTGTCTGCAAAAGCCAGGCATTTAATCTGTAGGTTTCCTAAGCTTATACCCTGTTGTGATGTTTCCCATTCTTTTATTACCTTATATAACACTAGATTGAAAAGGAGAGGTGAGAGGCCGTTGCCTTGTCAGATACCTGTGTGAATTTCAAAGGTCTCTGATAGTTCCCCACAGAACTTTACTTTGGAGGTCGTATTGGTCAAGGTTTGGTCTATGGTAGTCCATGTTTTGTTGTCTACTTTGTATTCTGCGAGAATTTTGAAGAGAGTTTTCCAGTCGATAGAGTCATACGCCTTTCTGAAGTTGACAAAGGTAATGATAAGGTTCTGTTTGTGTTGTAAAATCATTTTCAGGTTCCAATTTGTTCCACACAAGACCGCCCTTTACGGAAGCCTGCTTGCTATTCCCCAATCAAGTGGTCAGTCTGGCATTCTAGTCTGCTTATTAAAGCTTTATAGAGGGTCTCGTATGTGACCGGTAGTAGAGATATTCCTCTGTAGTTGTTCAGGTCAGTCTTGTCACCTTTTATGTGTAGTGGGTGAATCAGGGCAGTTTTCCAGTCGTCAGGAATTTTCATGGTCTTCCAGATATCTTCCAAGATCCTGTGGATGTCTTTGGTGAGTTCTGGGTCTTGTATCTTCCAGATTTCCATGATGATGCCATCTTCTCCTGGTGCTCTATGATTCTTGAGTGACTTGATTTCTTTAACTTCTTCTAGGGTTGGAGGTTCACTATCTGGATTGTATGTGCTTGTTTCTGTCATCATTTCTTCCATAGGGGGGTCTGTGTAGAGGAGTTTTTCAAAGTACTTGCCAGAATGTCACAATTGTTTTTGGTATTGGTTTCTATGGTTCCATCCAGTCTTCAGAAGCACAAGTTGGGTGGTTGATATTCAGTCATATTTTCTCTGAATGTTCTGTAGAAGTTTCTTGTATTGTTCTTCGTGAAGTCCGATTTGATCTGCGTCAGTCGCCGTTTATCATACTGTCGTTTTTCACTGCGAATGATTTTGCTTGATTGTTTCTGTGTTTTCAGGAAGTTCATACAATTCTCTTGGGATTTATGGCTACTAAATTTTTACCATGCACTGATTCATTGGTCAATAGCTTGGTCACATGTGTGGTTTCACCAACAGTTTTTCCTTGTACGCTATGCTTGTGCTAGTTTCATGGCATCTCAGATTATTACTGAAAGTTGTGTCCAGTCTGTCTTTTTCTCCATTTTAATTTGGTCTAATATTTATGTCTGGTTTAAAGTAAGGTATTCTGGATCTGGTCTAACAATTTTGTTCTTCTGGAGCTTTTATTGGGCAAAAGACGAATCCTGATCTATTGTAGGTGGTGGTCTGAGTTGAAGTAGCCTTTATGTGTGTCTATGTTCAAAATTTCTTTTTGTGAGTCTTTCTGGACTATTACATGGTCGATTTTTAGTTCATGCTTTCTGCTGGGGAATTTACATGTGGTAAGTTCCCATGTTGGTTTCTTGAATTTGGTTGACATAATGCCGAGTTCGTGGCTTTTGAAAAAGTCTATCAGGTGTTTTCCATTTTTGTTTGTGTCCTTGTGTGGAGTATGTTTTCCTGTGGTACGTCTTTTCTTTTCTGAGTTTAGCGTTGAAGTCTCCCAGTATTATTCTGACTCTATGTGCAGGAGTTTTCCTGATAGTTTCTTCCACTGTTGTCCAGAAGTCATCAATTTCGTCCGAGTTTGTCCTGTTGTAGTCATTAGTCGGTGCATGTGCATTGATTATTGTGTAGGATTTGTTGGCTGATTTCACTGTGATGGTGCTGATTCTTTCGTTTGGTGATGAAAAGTTCATTATGCTGTCCGTGATGGACTTGTATACTGCAAATCCTGTGTTAAAAAGCCATAGGTTTTTCAATTGTCTTGATGGTTTTCCTTTGTATATTCTAAAGTTCTCCATGTTGAAATGGTCTTCGTCTGTGAATCATGTTTCTTGCAGTGCACATATTTTGATTTGAAATTTTTCGAGAGTGTCTGTGAGTTGTTTCATCTTTCCTGTCTTCATCAGTGTGTTCACATTGAGTGTGCCGATGTAGTGTTTGCATTTGGTCATGAGGGAGTTTGAGAAGCTCCGATTCTTCTCATGATGTCTGTGAGCCCCTGAAATCCGATGCTCATGACGGTCACAGTCTATTGACTGGGGCCCGGGGTAATGAGATTTTTCTTGTTGTACCATCATGATGTTTAGTAGTTAGATATATGACATGCTGCCAAGTACAACCTGACTTTCCAGATCAGGAGGTTGGTTGAGGCAGCCACTGACATGTGGAGCAGATGCCTTATTATTATTGTTGTTGTTGTTGTTGTTGTTGATGATGATGATGGAAATGTGGAAACATGATGTCCATTACTATTAGGAAAAAAGAATAATTCTTAAATGACTGTTACACAATTAGCAGTGTCAATATGAGTCACGCAGAACAAAAGCTGTAAGAGAGGTGATACATGTTAGGTGGAACAGCCTGCTGTGACTAATGACAAGTTTATACTGCATGTGCTGTTCACCAGACACGGACTAGCTGGTAATGGAGTAATGCACCTGTGACAGACTCCATGTACATCCACACACACATATCGTAGTTTCTTCTTCTGTAATCCTAAAACAGTGTGGCAGATGTATGACATGCACAAATGACGAATATGTGAATATGCTTCTAGTCCTTGGTGCATTTGATAACTGGGCTGGTGTTTCTGCTCATGATTTTTCTGCTTGCTATTCTGGTTGACATCATCCAGATAAAAATGTGTTTCATCATCTGGAGCTTCACCTTCAAGAGACAGGCTCTCTTCTTCCACCATTGCATGACGGAGGTCCTCCACAGACTCGCCGTACTCCAGCTTCTGAGGAAGCTATTCTGGAAGTCATACACAAAGAATCCCAGCAGAGTACATTTAGCATAGCAAGGCAGCTTGGTGTCTCACAACACATGGTCGTTGATGTGCTGTACGAGCATGGGCTGCACTCCTATCATTTTTCTTTAACACAACACCTGCATCCCGTAGATGTTGTCTGTGGTTGCAATTTTGTGAATGGTTCCAGCAACAATAGGAAGCCAACCACAACTTCGTAAACAGTACAATATAGTCAGAAGAAGCAGCATTCACTTGTGATAGTGTCTTCAGTGTGCACAATGCCCACCATTGATGTGACATTAACCCGCACGTCACCCATAACTGTAAAGTTCACTTTGGCATTAACCTCTGGGGTGGAAATTGGAAGATGGGAATTTGGGTCCCTGCTCATTGCCTGACCGGTTGACTGATTGTGCATTCCACTCAAGCTGTTTGCCCAATGCACTGGAAGATGTACAACTTCATGTTTGGCAGAGGTTCTTCCAACATGATGGTGCACCTCCACACTTTGGAATTAATGTGTGACAGTATTTAGACAGAACATTTCCAGGAAAATGGCTTGGATGGGGTGGTCCAGTTGTATGGCCTCCTTGTTCATCTGACCTAAATCACCTGGATTTCTTCCTGTGTGTTCTACTTCACTGGCACGTGGAAGAACTGACAATGCATGTTTGTGCTGCTCTTGTATCTGTGGATGCAGCCATGTTGCGATGAGTCCAGAGCTGTATGATCCAGCAGACTGCACAATGTTTTGACATGCAGTAGGGGTTGCTTTGGGCATCTGCTTTGAGGACAACATATTCATTTGTAAATGTCATGTGGTCATTAATATGGAAATTATTATTGTCACTGGTTGCTAGTGTGTGTTATATATGAGCAGACATACCACATGTAGTATAAGTAACTAGTAGATGTTAAGTTATTTAACTGTGCAGTCATCATTAGCATCTCCAAACTTATATTGTTTTTGTAGCTATTCTATTAGTTTCAACTGTGCCTGATCACATTTTCATTATCTTCAGCATTACAAAACACTGCACTATATAAATGTCAGATACAGGTGGCTTGATAAATGGTATATACTAAAGGATTATATGGCAGAATGAACCTGAAAAATAAAATCAAATATGCCATGACCCAGAGTCAAACACTCAACCTCCTGCATGGTCACCCAAAACACTATCCATTGCACCAGCTGCACAGTGCTGCTGCAATTTGCTAACAGATATAGTTACCATGTATGTGATTACAGTGTTGCCAAATTGTCTGTCTTTAACATCCATTTACCACCAGAAATATGTGCAGGATGAAATTTTATGAGAGACATATTTGTATTGCTAGTATGTGAGGAATCACCCTGCGAAGTCCGAGTGCATGAAATTCTCTTCATCCTGTATAGTTTAAAACTAATGCAATTAAAAAAAGAAGAAAATCTAATTGCAATACAAGGGTAACCATGAAATTGCTAAACATATCCTGTGTGCCCAACTCAATTTTGAAAAAAAAAATGTTTTACTAAAATGAAGTACATTTTTATTAAAGATAGGAAACGTCTTCGTCTACATCTACATCTTCATCTATACTTTGCAAACCACTGTGAGTTGCATGGCAGAGGGTATATCCCATTGTACCAGTTATTAGGGTTTCTTGCTGTTCCATTCACATATGGAGTGCAGGAAGAATGATTGTTTCAATGTCTCTGTGTGAGCAGTAATTATTATAATCTTATCCACACAGTCCCTGAGCAAGTGATATGTAGAGGGTTGTAGTACATCCCTAGAGTAAACACTTAAAGCTGGTTATTGAAACTTTGTTAACAGAGTTTCTTGGGATAGTTTACATCTGTCTTCAAGAGTCTACCATTTTAGTTCCTTTGGTATCTCTGTGGCACTCTCCCATTGATTAAACAAACCTGTGATCATTCATGCTGCCCTTCTCTGTATACATTCAGTATCCCCTTTTAGTCCTATCTCTTATGGGCCTCATAGACTTGATCAGTATTCTAGGATGGGTCGCATGAGTGATTTGTGTGAAATCTCTTTTATAGACTGATTGCACTTCGTCAGTGTTCTACCAATAAACTGAAGTCTATCACTTGCTTTATCCATGAGTGAACCTATGTGATCATTCCATTTCACATCTCTACAAAGTGTTAACTCCAGGTTTGTATGAGTTGGCTGATTCCAACAGTGACTCATTGGTATTGTTGTAATAGGATACTATGTTTTTTTCATTCTGTGATGTGCACAGTTTTACATTTCTGAATGTTCAGAGCAAGTTGCAAATCTCTGCACCATTTTGAAATCTTATCAAGATCTGACTGAATATTTACGCGTCTTCTCTCAGATAATACTTCAATATAGATAACTGCATCATCAGCAAAAGCCTCATTTTACGATTAATACTGTCTCCAAGATCATCAATATACAACATGAACAGCAAGGGTCCCAACACACTTCCCTGGGGCATACTCGAAGTTACCTCTACATCTGACATTGACTCTCCATCCAAGATAACAAGCTGTGTCCTTGCTACCAAAAAGTCCTCAATCTAGTCATAAATTTCACTTGATACCCTATATGACCATACCTGTGACAATGAGCGTAGGTATAGCACTGAGAAATTTGCTTTTTAGAAATCAAGAAACAATGCATCTACCTGGTTGCCTTGATCCAAAGCATTCAGCATGTCAAGTGAAAAAAGTGTAAGTTAGGTTTCACATGATTGATGTGCTATTGGCTTTGAGGAGGTCATTCTGTTCAAGATATCTCATTATGTTTGAGCTCAGAATATGTTCTAAGATTTTACAACAAAACGATGTCGAGGATATTGCATGGTAGTTTTGTGAATTCATTCTGCTACCCTTCTTGCAGATGATCTGTGCCTTTTTCCAAGAATTGGCCCCAGTTTTTTGTTTGAGGGATGTATGATAGATTATAGTGAGAACAGAGGCTAACTCAGCTGCAAATTCATTTTAGAATCTGACAGGGATTCCATCAGAACCTGGAGCTTTCTTCAGTTTTAATGATTTCAATTATTTATCAACACCATTGACACTAATACTTATTTCATTCAGTTTTTCAGTGGTACAAGGATTAAATTGGGGCAGTTCTCATGGGTTTTCATTTGTAAAGGAACATTTGAAAACTGGGTTAAACATTTCAGCTTTTACTTTGCTGCCCTCAATTTCAGTTCCTGTCTCATTCACTAGGGACTGGACACTAACTTTGCTCCCTCTTTATATATGACCAGAATTTTTTTGAGATTTTTGTGAAATGGCATTTGACAGTATTCTGCTATGGCAGTCATTGAAGGCATTATGCATTGCTCTCTTGACAGCCAAATGAATTTCTTTCAGCATCTCCCTATCTATAGCCCTATGCTCTGTTTTACACCTATTATATAGTAATCTCTGCTTCTTTTGAAGTTTCCTTACAGTGACTGTATATCATGGAGGATACCTCCCATTATGAACTGTTCTACTGGGTGCATACCTATCAGTGCATGGTCAACTGTTTTCTTAAACTTGAGGCAGAGTTCCTCTTCATGCTCTTGACCTATGCTGAAAGTTTCAAGTTCCTCATTGAGATATGATGTTACTGATTTTTTATCTAGTCCGATAAAGATGTATATCTTTCTGCTTGTTTCAGTTCTCCTTTGTACTTTGGTAATCATTGTTGCACAACCGTGTCATGGTCACTGACACCAGTTTCGATGTGGGGATCCTCAAAGAGGTCAGGTCCATTTGTTGACATTAGATCCAATATATTTCTACCATGAATAGGGTTCTTAACTATCTGTTCAAGATAGTTTCCAGAGAAAGCATTTAGTAAAGTTTCAGAGGATGTCTTATCATGACCACAACTAACAGAATTGTAATTTTCCCAATTAATTGCTGGATGATTTAAAGTCTTCACCAACGGTTGTAGTGTGATTGGAGAACTTACGTTCAAGTGAACTGAAGTTTTCTCTGAAGTTTTTGGTTACATCAGGAGATGAGACTGGTGGGGGATAGAAGGATCCAATTATCATTTTATACCCACCCCTGGTGCCCCATTTAGGGGGATCCTTCAGCTATTCTCAAACCTTATGGCACAAGCCCACAAAGTCACAGTCTAGCTTGTCACAGAACTTTCAAAGTCTCTGGTTCAGTCTTTCTACTCAACTCATATCCAAATGCCCATGATCAGTTCTGGAGACAATGCTGCAAATTATGAGCTTTGTTGAAACTCCATGATCAAGGCTGGTCTTCTGAACCTTCTCTGCCAGTCACTGGAATGACACAAGAATGACCTCAGACCCCAAACGACAGGCACCATTTGTTCCAGTGTGTGCCACAATCTGCAGTTGGTTTCAGTTTGTTCCCTTATTGATTGCTGGAATAACCTCTTCAACATGTCAAATGAGGCCCCCAGGCATACACACTGAGTGCACCTGGTGCACTTTTCTGTCATTTCCCTAAGAGATACCATCATTTATCATATGTTTAAACTGCCGATGATTAATAGACCGCTAAAAACACTTGAAGTGAGTCCCACTGGGTAAGTTTCAGTTTAACTGAAAGACAGCACCACAGACTTGTTTGTTAGGGGGATCGGTACAACACCCTGAGTCCTCCCTGGTCCCTGTCCACCTTGTGCAGGACACCTAGATCAACGATTGGCATGCCTCTCACAGTCAAGAGGACAGGAATGACTGACCCTGTACTTCCTGCAGAGGAGACAGGATCCATGGCAGAGGATAGTACATTAGATATCTCCATATAGGTATCACAGGTACATGACTCTCAGGAGCTCTTACAACACACCAATTTGCAGGAGCTGTCAGTCGTTTGACAGTAGTCAGGGTGATTTAAGGCTGCTTATGAAAGTAAACCAACTCATCCCAACTAGGAATGTTGTAACTGTGCCCTCTCATAACGTTTTGTGGTTCCTGGCTGGATGAGGAGAGGGTGGTATGATAGGTGGTGGCCGGTTTCCTCTCACTACAACCGCTACAACACAAAATGCACATGTGGTTAAAATATACTTCATTACAGGAACCAGATGGAGTACTTAACTTCAGTGATGTCCAATCTGAAGTTGGTTAACAGCAATCAAATAACCTGTACTAATTCTTGAATCTTGTCCGTGTCCATATCACAACTGCATACAATGACTAACATTTCCTCACTGCTAGCTAAGGTGCAAGGTGATGATTATCACTGTGGAAAACTAGAGCACTATTCAGATGCAATGCAGACTGAGTCCTGAAGTGGCGTACTGAGATTCTGAGTTTAAGATATTGAGATATTAAGACAGCTCGGTTGGCAGTGGCAGCCTATGTGCATGCGGCCCAGGGTGTTATCAGCATGTAGCCTGGGGACATGTCTTGGTCTTCTCTTGTCATAGGTATGCTTAGTTTAGTGCCTGTTATACAATTTTTGTTATTGCTGACTAGTATGCTGGTGAAGGTGTACACCAGCACATTCTTCCCCCTCAAAATGCTGCACCATTGTGATGTACTGGAGATGTGAATGACAATGGCTGGGCGGGGGGAGGGAGGGGATGCAGGAAGCTGGATGTAGTGATGAGCTGGGAGCCGTACTTGTGGAGGATGGTGTACTCCTGGCTGTACCCCGCCATCTGGCTTGTGAGAGCAGAGGAGCATCCTCCAAAAAACACTGCTCAGGATACACATTCAGTCCTGAGGGCATCTCCTGGGACAATGACAACAATGGCACATGCAGGTCCATTGATTCAGGTAGTAGCAACAGCAGAGATGAGGGTAAGACAGCCACTGACTTGTTCTGCGGTTCCATGATGGCACCAGTGCACGGCTGCGAAGGATGGCTGGCCCCTAGAGGTTCTGAATCTGAGAAAGAAGAACAGCAGAATCATGTGGCAAACAACAAATGCAAATTTGATTCTGGTGATGGTACTACGAACCATCAGGACCTGCAGTTAGATACATATTTGTGCCAGTGTGTTTCTAGATCTCTCCCCATTCCCATCACTGACGTTGGCCAAAAACCCTATAGAGAACCTGGTGCAAAGCGATACTTGTGGACCATCGGCTATGCTGGATGCCATGGTGGGTGCAGCAAGTGAGGCAGCGTTTGATGACAGCGGCCATGCAGAAGGTCCACCAGTGATGATCCGACACATGAGTGGGAGTGATAGGAGGTGAGAAAGAGTTGCAGTGCCTGTTCCCATGTGTGGAAGGTGTGAAGCTTACCATCTGTTGTTTGAAAGTGTGTACAAAGCATTCTGCTTCTCCATTGGACTGAGGTGAAACAGAGCGCTTGTTAGATGGTGAAAGCCATTTCATTCACAAAACTGTTCAAAGTAATTGATGTGAACTGAGGTCTATTTCCATAACAATAACTTCAGGCAATCCTTCAAATGCAAAAAATTGAGAACAACACTTGCTTAATGTTATGTGATATGATAGACTTCATAGGCACTGCAAATGGAAACTTGCTAAAAGAGTCTACCACTATGAGCCAACGAGTGTTCCAAAATGGTCCTGCAAAGTCTATGTGCACTTGTTGCCGTGGGTATTGAGTCTTAAGCCAAGCTGAGAATGTCTGTGATGGAGCAGACTGGTTTTCTGTGCATGCACGGCACTGTGCCATCATCTGTTCAGTGTAGGTGTCCATGCCCTGCCAAGTACAGTGCCAGCGCACTAACTGTTTAGTGTGAACAGTTCCCCAGTGTCCTTGGTGAAACAGCTGTAACACATCCTTTTGCAACATTGTGAGAATGAGCACATGTGATTGTCCACTGTCAAGAGTGTACTAAGAGCACACCTTGTTGTACTGAAAGGTTATGCCGATGAGCAAAGTATCGGCACACTACTGAGTTCTGAATACTGTTCAATGAGCAAGGCCAAGACATGTGAATGTAGTGTAACAGAATCATCAGATTACGGTCCCCTTCCATGCCCTGTGCAGTTTTTCTGTAATTCAGTGGAAAAGATTGCTGCAATTCAGAGGCCTGCATGTCAATCTGGCAACAAGATGCATCAGAGGAATCAAAATCAGAGTCGGGGCTGATCGGAAACAATGCTGTGCTATAGATCTGTACACCAGTTCGTACTGATTCTGGGGGAGAAGCAAAGCCCACTGTTGCAATTTTTGAGCAATATGTGAAGGAACCGGCTCTGATGGGTGAAACAAGGACTGCAAAGGCTTGTGATCTGTCACTAAATAGAACTTGTGACCATACAGATAGTGATGGAATTTTGTCGCACGATATACAATAACAGGAGTTTCTTTTTCAGTTTGTGAATAATTGCAATGAGTTTTAGTTAATAACTTTGAGGCAAAAGCAACAGATCTGTCTTTGACACCAATTCAGTGCAAAAGCACAGCACTGATTCCATAAGAGCAAGCATCTACTTGCAAAATCACTGGTTTGGCAGGATCAAAGTGTACTAAACATCTGTCACTGAGCAAGGCATTTTTCAGTTTCTGAAATGCATTGTGAAACTCTTTGGTCCACACAAAAGGCACATTTTTCTGATGTAAGTGTTGCAATGGAGCTATGATATGTGAAGCATTCATAATGAAAGGTACATAGTATGGTATGCCAACTTGCCTAGCACTCACTGACTGCAGTTCAGATACATTGTGAGGAACAGCCACGTCATGAATTGCAAGTAAATGAGATTTGAGGGTAGTACTCACCCTGACTGTTGATCACATGACCTAAGTATTGTAGTTCTGTCTGAATAAAGTAACGCTTTTCGAGATGACATTTGAGTCCTGCATTTGACAACACTCAGCAAAGAGTACGCAAATTGGCAATGTACTCCTCTGGCGTATGACCTGAGATGAGAATATTGCCCAGGTAGTTCGAACAGAACAGCACTTGAGTAGTCAGCTGTACCAAGTAACATAAAAAATGGTGGGTGTGGAGGCACTGCCGAAGAGCAAACGCAAATACTTGAACAGGTCTAAGTGTGTCTTAATAACAAACACTTTCTGTGAGTCTTTATCTAGTGGTATCTGCAAATAAGCATCATGCAAATCTGTCTTAGAAAAGTAATGGCCTGCGCCAAGCCTGTCCATAAGTTCCTCAGGGTGAGGCAACGGATAAGTGTCAATTATTGGCTGTGGACTGACTGTAGTTTTGCCAAGTCAATGTGAATTTGATCAGAAGGCTTGGGCATCAAAACCGATGGACTTGCCCAGTCATTGCTTGTGATGGAGCAATCACACAATTGTATTGCAATTCTTTTAATTCACTGGGTACTTTGTCTTGTAAAGCAATGGGAATGGGCTGAGCCTGTAAAAACTTAAGCTGTGTATTGTTTTTCGGGGTAATGTGCACTACAAAATTATTAGCTTTTCCAAGTCCACAAGAAAAGAGTTCAGGAAATTCCTTAAACAATCTAGCTGCACTGTCTTTTGGATTAAAAGCACTCACTGAGACTACATTGTCTTCGATGCAGCCAAACAAGTCAAATGAATCTAAGCCAAAAATGGTTTCACTGTCTCTTGATTGCAACACAGTAAATTTCACTGCCCTACTGTGATTTGCAAGTGGCGTGCAAACTACACTGTCCAAGTACTGGGATTTCCTGTCTGTTGTATGCATTGAGGTGCATGCTAGATTTTGATAGGTGTAGGGAACCTAACTGTTTGTATGTACCATGATTAAGCAAAGCTACAGAAGCACATGTGTCCAATTGGAAGTCAACGCGATGACCAAAAACTTGTAATGTTACAAATAGTTTGTTGGAATGGCATCGCACTCCACTGGGGTGAGATGAGGGCACAACCTTACTTGGATTACTGCTAGAAACTGTAGTTGGTTTTGAAAACACTGCACACACAGAATAAGCATGAGACCTGTTGTTGTGAGAGTGGACAGCATTGGCATTCTTTTGCCATTGCAAGCAAACTGCCTGGACATGACCTTTCTTTTCACATGAGTAATGTCATGTTGCATGACAAGGAATCTTGCCACTTATAGTGAGCAAAACAGTGATGACAAGACTTCACTAGATTTACAGGCCTGGCTGCTTGTTTACTAGGCTGTCTGCGCATCTGTGTGTGTGCTCCTTCTGGCAGCTGAATAGGGCAGTCGCAGGCGAGATGCGACTCGAGCCGACAAATCAGGACCTGATCAAATGTATTGGCAGCTGTGGCGCTGGAATCAATTTGTTCTAATATTTGCAACACTTGATGCAGCAAAGGATCTGAGTACTTGAGAATCTGTTCCCTAATTCTGCTGTCAGGGACATTGTATGTGATCACATCACGGATCATCGAGTCACTTTAAAAGTTGCTACAACCACATTTTAATTTACACTTCAAAAATAGTGGGACAATGTAATCAGTATACAACTGATGGTACATCTCTTCTGGCTTTTTCTTAAGGCAAAACATCTGGCTGCCATGACCTGAATCTGTTGTTCGTAATACTGACTTAATGCACTCACTACTTCATCATAGGGGAGTGTGTCTGGAGATAATGTAGGGAAGAGCCTTTGAATTAAGCAAAACACAGGGGTTCCTGCAATAGACAGGAAATAATGAGATTTCACAGTACCTTGAATTCAATGGACTTGACAGTGGGCCTGGAGCTGGATGAGATATTCAAGCTGTTCCTCTTCTTTTTCATTGAAATGCTGAAATGGTGGGATGTTGTTTGGTGGCACTTGTTGAATCAGTTGGTTGGATGGTTGGGCAGCTAACACAGCTTGTGCAGCAAGCAATTGCTGTACAGTAGACAGCAATGTGGTGATCTACTGGTTCTGAAACTGAAAAATCTGATTTATTTCCAGAGCAGGGGGCAATGTAGCCATTCTAACGCCAACAAATTACAGCAAAATATGAAAAGACAAATAGAAAAGTAATGTGAAAAGCCTTTAAAAATAGTAATAGATTAGTTCTGCAGCTCCCCTCCTTTAATACATGCAACAAAAGAACAAATGAGCAAATAGAATCAGTGTAACAACAGTTCTCCTGCAGCAACCTCGAACACTTGAAAAGCAACTAAACTTGTTGATCTAACTCATTGCCATTTGTTGTGGTTGTGCTCTCGTGTAATGTTTTGCGGCTCCTGGTTGGAAGGGGAGAGGGTGCTATTATAGGTGGGTGGTCAGTTTCCTCGCATTACAACTCAAGATGTACATGTGGTTAAAATACACTTTATTACAGGAACCAAATGGAGTACTTAACTTCCATAATGTCCAATCTGAAGTTCTGTGGTTAACAGCAATCGAATAACATGTACTAATTCTTGAATCTTGTCCATGTCCATATCACAACTATAAGCAGTGGCTAACATTCCCTAAGGTGTGAGGTGATGACTATCACTGTGGGAGACAAGAGCACAATGTGATGTATTGAGATGTAACACAAACTGAGTCCCGATGTGACATACTTAGGTACTGAGATCAAGTTATTGACAGCTCGGTCAGTGGCGGTGGCCTATATGCAATGCTGCCCAGGGGACATTATCAGCATGTGTCCTGAGAGCATGTTTGGTCTTCTCTTGTCATAGGCATGTTTAGTTCAGTGCCTGGTTTACAATGTTTTGTAGTGTTGACCGGTGTGCTGGCGAAGGCATGCTCCAGCACAAGGAACATGCAAGGAACAATTTATATTCTGTATTTTATGAATAATCCAATAAAATGTAATATGTATTGTTATAATTACATATCTGACTATTTTTATTCTGAATGAGACTGCTATATAATGAATTCCATACATTATATAATGTAATTTTATTTTATAATTTATTCACTGTTGTTTAATGTACTGTTATCTATCAATATTATTTTTAATTCTTTAAATTCTGTTTTTAACAATTAGAACATTGTAGCAAAACCTATATAAAGACCATATGGAGCCACTGTTGTATGCTCAGTTTTGCTTGAAGTATTCATGCAGCACCAGTGCCAATCAGTTAACATGTAATCAGTTCCATGTAATCAGCTCAAAACAAAGTGTGGCATGAATTAATGTGGCCATTAAAACAAACCTGGTCAGTATTTGTACCTCCATGATGTAGATTTATTCTTGTTTTCTTCAGCAACTGTAAAAGAGTCCAAAGTCTCCAACATGAAGGTCAGGAAGAGGGGTGGGGGAAAAATTCACCCGGGACCCTCAGCAACTCTTCGTAGACAAGCTGGGCCATAGAGCAACTGATACCCTCTTTTTACAGGAGTGTGAAGGTCTTAAAGAACCACAGTTAAGGTGTGAAGCCAAGAAACATAATGGCATGTCAAGGCCATCTTTAAAGTATGGTGAAGGTGCCCTACTATCCCATTACTGGTGAGGTGGTAGCTCATAGTACCAATGTGACCACACTCATACACATGCATAATCTTGTCAAACAAAAGGCAACCAAATTGACTACCTTTGTCAGTACCAATAATCTGAGGGGTGCCAAATCATGAAACCAAGAAGTAAGCAGGGTCTGGGAAATGGAGGGAGCAGAAATGTTTGTGACCAGAAAAGCCTCAGGCCACCTTATGAATCTATTATTGTCACTAGGTAGCAGAAACCATAAGAGGGGGGGAAGGAGGCCGACAATATCCAAGTGGATGTGTGAAAATCTTCCTGAAGGGGAAGGCAAAGAAGAGAGAGGAACAGAAACATGGCAAGCAGTTTTTGAAGACTGATATTTGTGTCAACCACTGCCAACAATCCCTTTGCAACACAGCCTAGATGACCTTATCAGTCACTAATTTAGTGCTATCCATGATACCTGGGTGAGACAAGTTGTGAAAAATGTAAAAAATGAAGTGGTGCCATTTAGCCAGAATAAGGGGGTGAACATTTTTGCAACCATACATTTCTGTGAGTACCTTGCAGAGAAAGGAGTTCAAGACCAAAATCATTTGATTATGGATCATGGTGACACTGACGAAGGGAGGGATCTGGATCTTGATCAGCAGCCAAGGCATCCCAGTCCAGTCAATAGCTGCAATCAATGCAATCGTTGGTGGTGACGTTGTCCTGGCCAGAGATGTGTCAGATGTCAGTGGTAAATTGTGCAATGAAATCTGCCTGTTGACGCTGACACAGGGAGCTGAACTGTATGACTTAGTGGAACATTGATGTAAGGGGCTTGTGATTCATGAACACAGCAAAAAAAGTGTCCCTCAAGCCACACCCGGAAATGCTTGATGGCCAAGTAGATAGCTGACAGCTCCATATCAAAAGCAGTCCAACATTGCTGTTGTGGTGACAGACCTTTTGAGAAAAATGCCAGAGGTTGCCAGGAAGATTAAACACATTGCTGCAAAACATGGCAATCTGGCTTGTGTCAACCATTGAAGAAATGGCTGCCATCGCAACTGCATGTATGAGCAATGTGGCGTTAGCAAGTGCATTCTTCATGGAGTTGAAACCAGTTAAGCTTGTGGAAGTCCACAGGATGTGTTGTTTGCCTGATGAGTTTTTGCTAGTTAGTAAGAGGTTAATAACATTTTGAAGGGCGTCCAAGTGAGGCAAATGATGTTTGTAGGACATACTAGAGACCTTTGAAGATGGGTGACAGCTACATAATGTCATTCACCTTTTCAGGCAGCAGCATAATACCAGCATGTGAGACCGTGTATCCAAGAAACTGAACCTGTTGTCTGGCAAATGTGTATTTCTCTATATTTATTACAAAACTTAAATTCTGTAACCTCTTGAACACTTGATGAAAATGTTGGTGGTGCTCATCATGGCTCTTCAAGTAGATCAAAATATCATCCATACCGCAAAAGGTGAACAGCAACCCATGGAGGACCTCATACATAAAGTGCTGCCAAGTTTGTGTGGCATTATGTAAACCAAAAGACATAGTGTTGTGTTCAAAAAGTCTGAATGATGTTGTAATTGGTAGTTTTATGTTTGTCCTACTTGGCCATTGGACTCTGAAAAATAGCTTTGGTGCAGTTGGCAACACTGAGGGCACATGTCAACCACATTGCTGTTGAATGAGCTCTGTTTGGCACAGGGTATCCAACCAGGATGGTACGGGCATTTAACCCTCTGTAATCACCACACAAATGCCAGGAACTATTCCTCTTTTTTTGCTATGTATAGTAGCAAACTCCATGCACTGTGAGATTGAACCACGAAACCATTGGAAAAAATCTTATTAAATTCTGACTGACCTGAAGGCAGCTTATTTGGAGCAGGCATCTTGGCTTTGCAGCGACAGGATGACAAGGGTAGTGGGAATGAAATGTTTAGTTAAATGGCAGCAGTTACACATAGCCAAGTCTGGGTCTGTAAGCACCAGAAATTCCCAAAGCAGCCAGAGGCCAAGGTCATTGTCAACTATCACACTGTTCGCTGGAAGAGAGGGTGTATCAGCAACACACTTGTCTCATGTAGGGGCCATACAGTGGAGGTCATGTAGCTGTTTGGAGGCCACTCTCAGTTGTTTGGAAATGGTGGAGATCAGCCAATACAATGAAGCATTGGCCTTATGCAACAGCATGATGGAACTCTGTTCCTCCTTGCAGAGAGCTTGGACCTCCAAGATTTGTGCTGTCATCAATTGACAACTCCCCTGTAACCCAGTAACAGCGGTGGAAACATCTGTACAAGCAGTAGCAATAGCATCAGCTCTGTGTCCAAGTTCATCTATTGGAAAGATCTGTGAAGGCTAATAAAATAGCCCTACGTGCAGAAGTAAACAATGGAGCCATAACGGTTGAGAGATTGTTCTGACAGTAGGACCTGTCCAGCCAGCACACACAGTGAATGGAGCACTTGGGAGGGAGAACCACTGACATTTGCCTTACCATCAATGATCTTATGGAGCTGTGATTGTGGCAGCAGCACAAAATGATGCAAACTTGTTTCCTTTAGAACTGCAAAAGACTTTTGATGGAATATGTATGCTAGTTGTCCACTAACACTTAAGTCAAATTATGCAGTAACTATGGTGAATTGTTCCATGCCCAACATAATGCCGTGGAAACAGAAGGTGGCTTCCACATCCATTAACAACAATTAAGCACTTGTAGGCCAAAAGGAGTAATCTTGATGTTCCTATTGGCAATGTGATTTCTGTTGCTTGCAGTCATTGCAGATGTTGTAGTAGAATCTTGCTGTTGAGTCTGAGTTTCTTCTTTTACAGAAGAGCAGTTGGTGGAAGCCATGTTGCGAACGGTTTGTAGCTATACACTTGTATAAAATAATCTTACAGTTCTGGGTCACCATTGTGGGAAATTTATGATTTACTCTTCAATAAAAGGATGTATACTGGATGTGATGAACTGTACACTTTATTCTTACAACTAATACACATTAACTGAACACATGTATAGACTCCACAGAGCAACACAAACATAGAACCAAACCTGACTGTCAAAGAACAAAGGTACAAAGATAACACACACTTTACAAAATATGCTATAAATTCAATGCTCACATAGTCTTGCTTACATTTTTCTTATTGTCTGAAGACGCCACAATGTACGTAATTCATGTTCCTGAAATCCATATTGAAGGGGACCTCAGGGATGTAGAACATGTCATATAAACAAGAAATACATACTTAAAAGGAAGAGATGTTGAAACAACCAGATCGGATAATTCCACTTGCTCTAACATAAATACTATTTTTTTTCTTTTCGTTTTTCTTATCTAATCCAAAAACCATATTTGCATGAAATCTTAAAATTCTGTTACATGATTTATATTTTGGTCATTAACGTTCAAAGAATAATTCACATTTGGTTGATTATAATGTTTTAAATATTCTGTATATAAATATTTTTCTTGAGGAAATCTTCAAAATTTAATATACTGGAACAGTAAAATCATGTGCACTTATAAAATCTGACTCCACTACTAAATGTTTTTTCAAGACTGACATACCTCAGCATAAATCCTTGTTTTTCTTCTTGTTAAAAATATTTTATCTTCCTTCAATGTTCAGTAGTTCAGGAAATATTACTCTTCACAAATATTGTGATCTGAAGGCACAAAGATTTTTGGAATTTAAAATGTAGACCTTTAAAAATCCATTACTGTCATTTTGTATTCCTGATTTCTGTGTACATAAAATATTTGGTATTACTGAGAAAACATGATGAGTTTTGCATACCTAAAAATTTACTTTTAAAAATAGCAGTAGTTTAATGGACACAAAGCCAAATATGAAACACAATAACTTCATTGCCAAATATAAATTAGTATTGCAAACAATTCCTGTCTTTTGTAAAAACCCGTATTTCAACATTATGTAAAAAATTTCTTTCACAAATCTTTAAATGGACATTCGGTATAGTACCACAATCAGACATTGGTAAGCCACCTTTGATGTGTCAACAACCAGCAATAATCATTACTAAACATTTATTTAACATCAGTCACTGGCAAGCTATAGCTATGTTCAATCAGATGTTGCCAAACACCTAGTAATTTTGTTTTATTAATCAGAATACAAGTAGTTTTGGAACAGTCATTGTAAATTGACTCTAGTATAATCTCATTTTGAAGAAAAATGGTCATTATGTTTCTGTGTTTGAGAGAAAAAAATGTACATTGCTTGCAGTTTATACATTGAAAATGTCACCTTGGTTATTGAAAATTTTATTTCACAAATGAACTACAGAGAAAACATTTTGCATGAGGCACTTAAAAACAATAACTTTACAACATGCAAATCTTCCTTCCTTTGATCCTAACTGAACTGGTCCTCAAGCATGTGGAATAAGTAAAAAACTTGAAATATAAATCATTTAAAAGTTAACATCAAACTTTTCACCAACATATAAATGTGTGTATACTATAACAACAAAAAAATTAATTATTGATGAAATTATGTGTCTGTTATGTGCGGATGGATATGTGTGTGTGTGTGAGTGTGTGAGTGTATACCTGTCCCTTTTCCCCCCCAAGGTAAGTCTTTCCGCTCCTGGGATTGGAATGACTCCTTACCCTCTCCCTTAAAACCCACATCCTTTCGTCTTTCCCTCTCCTTCCCTCTTTCCTGATGAAGCAACCGTGGATTGTGAAAGCTCGAAATTTGTGTGTGTGTTTGTATTTGTTATTGTTTCTATCAACGTACCAATGCTTTCGTTTGGTAAGTTACAGAATCTTTAGATATATTTTTCCCATGTGGAATGTTTCCCTCTATTATATTCAAATTATTTAACTGGGTAGATAAAAAATGTGCTCACCACGCAGCGGCAGAACACACACATAATAGACTGTTGTGGTTGGCAAGCTTTTGGAGCCAGGGCTCCTTCTTCAGGTGAAAGGGTTGAAGGGGAAGGAAGAAGGGTGAAGGAAAAGGACTGGAGAGGTCTAGGAAAAGGGGTAGATTTTGGGAAAGTCACCCAGAACCGCAGGTTAGGGGGGACTTACCATACGGGATGAGAAGGAAAGACTGATAGTTGGGGACTGCATCAGATGAGATTTGAAAAACTGAGAACTTAAAGGTGGAAGACAGGGTGATATACAAGACAGAGATTACTAATAAAACATCGTGCACAAGTTAATAAGAGTGAGAAGCTAACTGCATTGTAAATAAGGGAGGTGGGAGGGGGCAATGAAAAATAGGCGGGAAAGACAATGGAAGAAGTAGAAAACTAAAAGGGAGTGAAGCAAAGAGTAGTTACACTGAAGAAAAGTTGAGACAGAAGAAATTAACGTAAATTAAGGGCAGGTGGGTGGTGAGAACAAAGGACATGTTGTAGTGCTAGTTCTCACCTGCAGAGTTCTGAGAAACTGGATATTGCTAGTTGCCAGTATATACTCTCTGCCTATGTCCATTCATCATAATTGAGGGTATAGGCAGTGGGTATATACTGTCAACTCGCAATATCCTGTTGAATGATGTTTTAAGCTCTCAGGTTTTCAAATCTCATCTGATGCAGCCCCCAACAATCAGTGTTTCCTTCTCATCCTCTACGGTAAGTCTTCTTTGACCTGTGGTTCTGGGTGACTTTCCCAAAATCTACCCCTTTTCCTAGACCTCTCCAGTCCTTTTCTTTCACCCTTCTTCCTTCCCCTTCAACCCTTCTGCCTGAAGAAGAAGCCACTGGCTCCAAAAGCTTGCCAACCATAACAGTCTTTTATGTGTGTGTTCTGCCGCTGCTTGGTAAGTAGATGTTTTTATCTATTCAATTAAATATGTATATACTATATTGCACTACATAATTCTTAGGTTGTTGTAGCCATGTATTGTCTAGTTGTAGTCTCCAGAATTTAACACCATCAATTTCCTTTATCTGCTTATCATTATATTTAAGTCATAAACTGGGAAGAAGCTTATTCGAAGATATGAAGTGCATATAATGTATATTTCTAAATATTATCAACAATGAATAAGATGGAAGCTGCTCACTAATATCCTTGAAAATTTAATTAACATGTTTTTTAAAACTAAACTTTTTGTGCTATTTATCTGCTTCATCTGCAAACAGAACACAGTTAGCACATGGCAGTGTTATTGACTGAAAGGTCTTTATTTCACACAAGAAGAAGTAAGGATCCTAAGATGGAACCTTGTGGAATAGCAGATATAATTAGTCCCCAGTAGGATGCTCTAATACCATAGTACAGTGAATTTTCCTAGTGACACAGTTGTTTCCTGTTAGTGAGAATGTTTTGAACAATTGAATGGCATTTCCTATCATACTATAGTATTTTAATCAACTTAAAAGCATTTAATGACTTATGCAGTCAAACTCCTTTGACAGACCACATAAAATAGTACTAGATTGTAATTAATTATCTAATGAATTAAGTACATTCTTGCTGTATATATTTTCAGCATCAGAACCCTGTAGGAATCCAAATTATACTTTTACAAAATTTTTGAGGATGCATACATAATTGAACTTGGCAGAAGTTTGATGATGTTCTTTTATCTCTTTTATTATATAGGAACTTGATTTTGGCATGTTTCAGCCAAATGGGAAGCATTGTAGTGATGAGCTATGGGTTACATAAATAACTTAATATCTCACTAAATCCAGAAGAACAGTTTTTATTTTCCTTTGTTGATATTTTGTCTTATCCACTAGACATTTTTCACTATTTATAGATTTTGTGCTGGATATTACTTCTTCTGCTGCAGAAATAGTCACTTTCATGTTACTGAAGCTATGTGTAATGACTGCTCTAAATTATTTTATGGCAGAATTAACTGAGCCTGAAAACTCCATTTTTTTCAATACTAGTAACAGGTAAAAAATACTTGTTATAAAGTTTTACAGCACACAGCACAACTGTTACCAATGTATCATTTACTTTTAAAATTATGTACTACTCCTGTTCTCTGACTCTATCAGTGTCCTCTCTCATTGTATCCCATATTGCCCTTTTTTTTGTTGCCTGGTGTATGTAATATTTTTGCTTGTAGTGCATTTGTTTTTTTGTCTGTGTTACATTCTTCAATATTTTCCAGTATACCTTGAAACAACACATAGAATCTACACTACAGATGTTTCGGATTGTGATTTAATTGATTAAAAATGTTTTGACAATGATGCTGACCAATCTCAAGTTGCTGTTGTACTCTGTTTCAGAATCCATTGGTTTGGTACAACAGGGCAGTTTCAGAGGTGGACTACATTGCAGTTGTTTCTGCACTGTCATCTCTAAATAAAAGCTGTTCTACTTATAACAATATTTTTCAAATTGGTATGACAGTTGTAGAGGAAACAATAAAGAGAAGTTCTTCAGCTGTTAAATTTTTTAATATTAGTTTTCCATATAATTTGAAAAATGATGTCCCAATTAAAACAAAGTGTCATGAAAATTTCAATTTGATGAAACAGTTTGATGATATGGTTATATATGTACACAAAAGTGTGAGCAGTGTAAGAGGACAACCTTTAAAATTAAAAGTGCCTAAAAGAGTGAATAGATGGACAGGATACAAGTCTCTTCCAGATTATTTAGAGCTGTGTAAGAACATTGAGACCATGGAGAAATTAGTTGCACAAGAAGAAGGTGTTAGCTTAAGTACTACAGAGGATAATTTTGTTATGAGTGCTTTTCTTGAGAGAACAGTACCTGTTCATAATATTGCTGAATATATTAATAATACCACAGAGAGATCAGTTTCTGCTCCTGCCCATAATATTGCTGAACATATTAGCAATATAACAGATGTTCCTGTGAAAGAATCAAGAAGTGATTTAGATCAAGAATACCAGAGCTTGCAAGAACTACTTCAAAGAAATGAACACAGTACCCATTCCTCAAGAGAAACTGTTGATGAAGATTCTAAGCATCTTATAAATACACATGCTTTCTCAAGAGATGCTTTTGTTACTTCTGTAGATAAATTTCTTGACCTGGATGGATTACTGTAAACTCCCATAACCCACAATCCATTCCATTCAAGGCCAGTACAATACCAAAGAAATGTTTCTCAAATTTAATGTTCACCATGTAGCTTAGAGTCATGCTAATTTCTTATTGTACATATCCTGATCCCACATGTGGTTACCTCCACATTGTAGTGTTGCATGTAGATTCTGCATGGCTTTTAAAGAAAATTAATTTATATTTGTGTCCAATTGTGTCTCCTTTCATGTTCATTAATACAAAAGAGGAAGCCTGAATATTGTTTGCCACTAATAACAATCTCTATTTTGTCATTGTTTCATACTCATCAGCCATAGACTTTCTGGTTATACTTAGATATCTAGTAGGCAATGTAACATTTTATTAATGTCTCATGTGAATTATATCAACTATAGTTTTGAAATTACTGTCAAATGTATGTTTCAAAGAGATTTTTAAATTTAAAAAATACAAATCTTTGAATTGTGATGGCATTTCTCCTATTTTTCAGTTCGTTTTTACTCTGTTATGGTTTTGGACTTTTTTCTTAAATGGTTTGAATTTTTGCATTATTTTTATGTATTTATTTTGCTCAGTTTGTTCAGTCACAATATCACACTAAAAATATAAACAAATTTTGTCTCAAATAAGTAACAGTTCAAACAAAGCACACTGCATGCAAAACTTTAAGCACCACATACACATACAGAACTCTCCAGCTTGAACAAATTTCTGTTAACAGCATTTTTTAAAAAGTATATAAAATATATTTTGCATCAATAGTAGAGTGATATAGTCACAGAAGCAATGTGTTTTACTGGCTAAATGATAAAAATAATGGTAATTGTATTAACTTGTTGTTAAATGAGTTTCTAGATGGAATATGGGAAAACATCAGCAAACTGGAGTCTGTTAGAATTAGCTTTACATTGGTAGGGTAACATGATTTTAGCAGTTTGAGGTTAAAAAGTAATTTTTATGTATGTGGTTTATTCTTAAAGAAGGAAGCACATGATTTAAATTTTCCAATGAACTACTGTCACAACCAGGAAACCTGATGCTTTTTATGTTCAACTCATGAAGATGAACCAAAACAATGCCGTGATTGCACTGGATAATGTTTATTGATATTATGATGTTCCTAGTGCATCTATAGATCTGAGCTCTCTACATACTTGTTACTGTACATCTGTTTTGGCATTTTGTATATGTTTTGTTCTTTATTATATTAAGAAAATTGTGGCATGAGAGTGTTATGTGAATAATGTTATTGTTTATGGCTGTTTGCGTGGCAAGATTATCAATTTTCTTGTCAAGTTCTTTACTATAGTGACCTTTTACCACAGGAAGTTTATTATTACATCTCTCCTATAATATTTTTCTAGTTTTTGAGCAATATTTATGGTGTAAACAGCAGAAGTGTTGTTTCATTTATGGTTCTGAAAAGCGAATTGTATGCAATAGTAATTTCTTATGCATATGTGTTTTTTGGGTACAAATTTCTTTCGCTGCAGCTATAAATGCTGTAGTATACCTGTAAACAGATTGTGGAAATATGTATTTTTCTTGTTTTACAGGTGTAGTACAACTGTTGTAGATTACCAGTGGGATACTCTCAATTTCTGTTTTATCATTGAAGGTGGTATAATTTGAACTGATATTGGGTTTCTAGGTATTATGTTTATTCATATAATTAACTGGAAGTAGTTTCAGAGAGTTTATATACTGTTGATCAAATACTGACACTAGTTTAATCAAAGAGAAAATATTTTCATGCTATGTACTATAAGTATATCATGGTGTATTTGTGTGCTGCACTAAATATGTAATAGCTTAGTGCAGTTTTATCACTTATAATGTCCTAAAAACATCTACCTGCTAGTATTAGTTTCTTTATATGCAGTGGTTTTTCTTTGACATCCACCAGCAGAGCATTTCCTGTGGTAAATCTCAAAGCTCCCACAAGTGTGTGCGTAATCAAACTGTAATATATCCAGTTTTTCCAAAACATTTTGGTTTTTACTGTAGCATAAGTACTGTAATGCAGAGCACATCCATATTACGTTTGGAGCTTATTACTGAGATGTAAAATATTATAATTTGGGGGTGTTTACCAAAGTCAAATTATTGATTCAATAAATTGCTGATTTTATTACAATTATTTATAAGGTTAAAAATATAAGGGATCTATCTCAATTGAGAGCCAAATATCACTCCCAGCAGATGAAAGTGAAATATTGTACATAATATGTCATCTCCAATCAACATATGACTTTGGGCACTAGTAAATGATTTGTCAAATACAACTGCTGTGGGTTTTATTGCTGGTATATTCAAACCAAGCAGTGAAGGAAACAAAAGAAAAATTCGGAGTAGGTATTAAAATCCATGGAGAAGAAATAAAAACTTTGAGGTTCGCCGATGACATTGTAATTCTGTCAGAGTCAGCAAAGGACTTGGAAGAGCAGTTGAATGGAATGGATAGTGTCTTGAAAGGAGGGTATAAGATGAACATCAACAAAAGCAAAATGAGGATAATGGGATGTAGTCGAATTAAGTCGGGTGATGCTGAGGGAATTAGATTAGGAAATGAGACACGTAAAGTAGTAAAGGAGTTTTGCTATTTGGGGAGCAAAATAACTGACGATGGTCGAAGTAAAGAGGATATAAAATGTAAACTGGCAATGGCAAGGAAAGCGTTTCTGAAGAAGAGAAATTTGTTAACATCGAGTATAGATTTAAGTGTCAGGAAGTCATTTCTGAAAGTATTTGTATGGAGTGTAGTCATGTATGGAAGTGAAACATGGACGATAAATAGTTTGGACAAGAAGAGAATAGAAGCTTTCGAAATGTGGTGCTACAGAAGAATGCTGAAGATTAGATGGGTAGATCACATAACTAATGAGGAAGTATTGAATAGGATTGGGGAGAAGAGAAGTTTGTGGCACAACTTGACCAGAAGAAGGGATCAGTTGGTAGGACATGTTCTGAGGTATCAAGGGACCACCAATTTAGTATTGGAGGGCAGCGTGGAGGGTAAAAATCGTAGAGAGAGACCAAGAGATGAATACACTAAACTGATTCAGAAGGATGTAGGCTGCAGTAGGTACTGGGAGATGAAGAATCTTGCACAGGATAGAGTAGCATGGAAAGCTCATCAAACCAGTCTCAGGACTGAAGACCGTAACAACAACAACATATTCAGACCAGTATCCAAGAAGAGTTTGTGATGGGATGATTATATTAGCTATGATACATGTTGTTGTAGATCTGTGTGGGGTGCAACAAATTGTAGATAAGTTGATATATGAACAGTAATCAGTACAGGAACAGTAGACTACAGAAAAGTGGAGGGTTAGTGTTAGTATGTCACAGAAGGTGTTGATAACTTGCACTGATCATTTGTGATGATCACTTCCACAGACAGTGATACAGAGAACAGTGAAACAAATGTAGTTCCATATGGCTGGTCATGACATAGTACAAAATAAAGTTCAGAATACAGTGAAATATATTGTAAATTCCATACCGAGATAGTCATAATTGTGAAACAGAAACAAGCAGGGTCAGGCACTGAAAAACCATTTAGTACATAGATAAAAGTATAATGTACCAAATGAGAGAGTCACTGATGGGCAACCAGTCATTGTTTTTATCAGTGGTGCAGTGGTATTGTGTCAGTGCCCACGTGCACCTCACATGCTGACTGCACTCTTCATGGGACTGTGCCTTTACTCAATGGCTATACAGCCAGAGGTTCTTAAATTGGGTGACTGTAATCATACTTGGGTTCAGCAGAGGATCTGAACAACTATCGGATGAAAAGGACCAGTTACATGTCATCATGATCAGTACGTTTGGGTACTGGTGCTGGCACTATGAGCATAGTGCTAGCTGATCATATGTGTTTGGAGTGCTGTCTGATCCTGCCTGCAAGGGAGTAGGTGTCAGTAGTAGTCTTGAGGGGAGGAATAGTCTTATCTCAGTTGGTAGTTCATAATTTTGTCAACAGAGCACCACTGTCTTTTTTGAGCTGGATAGGGGGTTGTGACTGGAGCCTGAAGTGACTTATGGAGTGAAGATTTTTTCACCTCTATTGGCTCCCATCTTTGCACACTGTTGACATCCAGCTTGTAATGCAACTGGGCAGAGCCTTATTTTCGCTAGAACTGGAATAAACAACACATGCAAACAACTAGAGTACTCCGTGCAAATAACTAGAGTACTCGAAACATACAAATACTCAGAGTATCCAATACTCTAAGATGACTAGATCACACTATACACAGACATTTCCCTGCAATTATAAAAATATTTACTTCTTATTTTTCTAGTAAAGAGATCATAAAAACACATGGTCAGCAAGTATCACAACTAACTATGCGTTTTCTAAGTTTTGGAAAGATATTTAAATTAATAATTATTATTGTTATCATCATTATTTCTGTGAATTATTTTCAGTAATAATTTGAAAACATTAAGAAATTAAACATATATAAATTCCTATGGATGTAAAAATCTACGTAAGATTGCTGTGCTGACAATTTCGTATCTCTGTCTTCTTGACTTAACATGTTTTGGTGCATATTTATAGTATTAGTCTGGAGTCTATTCTATTGTGTTGTATGTTTAAGTTGGAGTGTGTGCTTGATAGGAGAGTGTTGTGGTTGTTGTTGACAACTATTTGTAATTTTGACAGTATGGAAACATAAAAATGTTACATTTTATGCACCCAGTGTCCTCATCTCAGAGACAAAAACCTGGATCATTCTGCATAGATGAAAATCATTCTTACAATGAGCCACGTTGTTGAGTAAAATATAATTTCTTAGTGCATGACTTTCTTTCATACAGGTTTATTAGTTGCTCTATGCTAGTGTATCAGATGCCAAAAAAATGTACTTAATATGATATTTTTCAAATTTGAAAATTTTAACAGTTATTCACAATAACAGGGAGGGGGTCATATGGGTGCTCTCTCCAAGGTGTTTACAGATCAAGAAAGAGAAATTATTCCATGGGAAGCAAAGCCAATGAAATCGCTGTGGATGGATTGATGCTAAATATAAAAATTAGTTGTAGTTGACGGTAATACAATGACCAACAGTGAACCTCTGCACTGGACTCTTGAGTGCTTGGACACATCAAGATAATACAGTGATTTATTTATGTCATGTGGAAGTATAGGAACAGGACAATCGCCAAACTCAGATCTGATGCAGCAATGGGTGAATGTGAGAATTTAACAGAGTTGTGCGACCTTACCAAAACAGTTAGATGAGATTTAGAAGATGGCAGTGATAGATCAGTGCTGTAAGACATCAATATCCACAAAACAACCTGTGCACAACATTTCAGCATGTAAGGAATGTGCAAAATGTGTTCAGAAGGGCGTCATTTGTTTGAAATGTAACTTCTGGTGACATGAAAGATGTGCAAAAGTTAATTTAAAATTTATTAATGACGATTTTTTTGTGGTTGTGTAATGACTGTGAATGTGAAAAAAAGTTGGAACTGATGAAATCTGTGAGCTCGAAAAACAAAACCATTAAGCAATTAAATAGTGATATGGAAACTCTCAGAAACGAAACTGCATTATTAAAAGAAAAAAATGTGAAACTTTCAAGAGAGAAGAAAACATACCCTGAAGTTGTTAAATGTAGGACTACAAGTGAAATTCATGAAGAAAATGAGAAATTCTGTTGTGAAAAATGATCGTATACTAAACCCTATAAACAAAATATTAACCATTCTCTGATGATGACGCAAAAAGCGAAAAATAATCCTACAAATGCTGAAAATGAAGAAAAAAACGACTCAAAACGTGTGAAACTATCAAAGATATACAAATGGAAAAATGAAAGAAACATAAAGAGAACCACTAATTATGAAGAGAAGCAGTGTATCGAAAACAAATTTCTGTTACTTGGCGATTCTCTTATGAAACGAATCAAAGTCCCGAAGTGTAAAATCAATGTTCGACATGGAATTGGGCTACATCAGATGACTAAACACCTGAAAAACAATTTCAGTACCAACAAAAAGTAAAGGAAGGTGAAACAACGGCCAGCACCAAAATAAATAAAGATGCTTTTGTGCATGTGGGTATGGATTCTCTTCGCAGCTGCTGTGAAAGTGAGCTAATTAACAAACCAAGAAACATAATCAGAACAACCAAATGGTTCATAATTATATGCTGTTCCATCAGAATGTTCAGTCTGTGTGCAATAAATTAATAGAATTGGAAATAATGCTTCAAATGAATTAAATGACACTTCTGTGCTATGTCTTAATGAGCACTGGTTAAGAGAGGATATATTACAAACTATAAACATAACAAACTATGAATTGGGAGACTACACTTGTAAAAAGCAACTTCAATGTGGTGGAAACTGCATCTTTGTCAGAAAAGGAATAGCTTACAAAAATACAGAACAACTGAAGACACTAAATAGGGAAAGGATTTTGAGACATCATCCATAGAATTACCATTACACAAAAAACTGTAGTATGCATTTACAGATCGCCTGATGAAGACATAAAAAACTTTCTTCAACATATGGAAAAAAACGTTTATTCTAACTTTAAAAAATAAACAAACACTCCTCATATGCGGTGATTTCAGTATAGACTTTAGCAAACCTCATAAAATAAGAACAGAACTATTGAATCTCATAGTTCCTTACAACATGAAAATCACAATACATTCCCCAACATGAGGAACTTGCTCTACAAAATCCACAATAGACTAAATAATAATTAACCATAATCAACAACATTACAAAGCAGAAATAATAAACACTGGACTTGGAGACCACTATCGACGAACCATAAGTTTCAATATTGAATGAGACATATGAGACCAGATCTTACAAACATCAGAAAATTTAAATATTTAGAAATCATTTAAAGAAAGAATCGTGGGAACAAATTTATGCTGCTGGAAATATATCTGACAAATTTAATATCTTAATGTATGCAATTAAATATCATTTTGATGTAGCAATTCCATTTAAAATTAGGACATGAAAAATCACTCACACAAACAAATGGATCACTACAGGTATCAGAAAATCATGTGCAGAGAAAGAATTCTGCTACGAAGTTACAAAATCATGACACACAACACCAGAATTTGATAGGTAGTCTATAAACTATGAAATAAGTCTGAGGAACATAATAAAAAGTGCCAAAATGATGGGAAATGACAGATACATAAGAAATGCATCCAATAAAATGAAAGCTGTTTGGAATATTGTATAGAAAGAAACAGGAAGTAACAAAACAAAAACTAATAATATACAGTTGAATGAAAATTCTCACACTATTTGCAAATCGAAGGAGGTAGCTAATATAGTTCACAATTACTTAGTAAATTTGGCAGAAAAATTTATCAAGCAAAAGGTCACCCATAAACATCCCTTACAAATAACATCAAAAATTGAATAGATAGAAAACACAATATTTCTCATACGAACTAATACACAAGAAGTGCAGCAAGAAATCAAGCTTCTAAAATCAAAACATTCATCAAGAGTAGAAAACATACCAGATTGTGATGTAAAAAAATCTGTGGACTTAATTTCTGAACCACTGATGTATCTTGTAAATGTGTCCTTCTCATCTGGCAGCTTTCCAACATGTTTAAAAATAGCTTAAGTGAAACCACTACACAAAAAAGGAAGCCAGGAAGAGGTGTCAAACTACAGACCAGTTTCTCTACTGTCCGTGTTTTCAAAAATTCTTGAGAAACTCTTTTATAAAAGACTGTCAAATCTCATAAATAAATACAATACACTAATGGCATTTCAGCATGGTTTTAGCAGAAATCACTCTACTGAAACAGCAATTTTTTCTTTTCTGTGTGAAACTCTACAGGCCCTAGATAGGCAGGAACATACCGCAAGCATATTCTTAGGCTTGTCGAAAGCATTTGATACCATCAGTCATGATAAATTACTAGGTAAGATTCAAACTGGGGTATTAGGGGAGCAGTGCAAATCTGGATTAAATCATACCTCCATGAAAGAAAACAGCTCATAGAGATAACACATGAAGTACATGGAACAGTCAAACCTCACCAGTCAGATCTATTAGTGGTGAAACATGGAGTTCTCCAAGATTCCATATTGGGTCCAATTCTCTTCTTACTATATGTAAACAGTTTACATACAAACAGTAAAAACAGTAAGCTATATCAATTTGCAGATGACACCAGCATGTTAATTACAGGAAGTAGCAAAGAAAACTTTGTAAATGACATTAAGACCATCACAGGGAAGATACTACAATACTTTGATGCAAAGAGTTTGATTATAAATCTTGAAAAAACTGTTGAAATGAACATTTTCACCACTCAGAATAGGATACCACCAAATCCTCCTGCAGAAATAAGTGGACAAAAAATTGAGAAAACAGGGAGTACAAAATTTCTCAGTATATAGATTCAACAAAACATGAAATGGGATACACATGTGGACTATGCGAACAAAAAACTGAGCAAAACATGTTTGGCAATGAGAGTAATAAGAAACTGTATATCACATGATAATCTCAGGACCATATATTTTGCTTTTGTTCATTCAACATTCAAATATGGTGCAGTGTTTTGGGAAAATTGAGGAGCTAGTCAGAAATAGTTTAGCTTGCAGAAAAAGATTATTAGATTAATGGAAGGGTTAGATCAAAGATCATCATGCAAGACACTATTTACAAAAAATAAAATATTACTACTTCCAAGTATTTATATACTTGATAATGTAATTATTATAAAAGAAAAACTAAACAGTGGCAGTCTGAGAAGCACCCATGATGAATCTGTACATAGCTACCACACAAGACAAATAAAGATGTACATGTACAAAAGACAAACACAGCACTATGACAGTAAGGCATACTCCACCCCTGGCATCAAATTGTACAATGCGCTACCCAAATCCACAAAAATAATAATGGACTTAAACAAATTCTAACCAACTGTGAAGGATTATTTGGTCGAACTCTGCTTCTATACAGTAAGGGAATACCTAGAAAACAAAACTGCATCACTGATTAAGATTGTTGTTATAAAATGTGGAGAGTAAGAAAATATTGTCTAATTTTATCTTTTGTTAAAATGATATCTGAAAAAAAGAAAAAATCAAGGAATGTGTATAGTAACTAATGAATGGTCAATATCTTTTGTACACTCTACTGTTGATGATTCAAGGGACCAAAAATAAAATAAAATAAAAATAAGAAAAAGAAATAATAATAAAAAATAAAATAAAAAATAAATAAAATAAAACACATTATGTTTAAACCAGTTAGTTAGTTTCATGTTCCATGAGTCATTTGCATGATAAATTGTAATGATGTGCAAATGTGTCATTCTGTATTCACATCTCCAAGTAATTTGTAAATATGGCAATATGCTAAACATTTATAAGTATTTTTTTTCTCCCCTACAGAATAGGAGTTGTCAAAGAGAAACTTTTTCAGTTTGTTTTCAAATTTTACTTTATTGGACAGGAGGTGTTGAGTGCTATTGACAAGGGATTTCAGACAGATTCTGTACTTCTGTATTTGTGGAAGGCTTTTGACACTGTACCACACAAACGGCTTGTAGTAAAATTGCGTGCTTATGGAATATCATCTCATTTATGTGACTGGATTCATGCTTTCCTGTCAGAGAGGTCACAGTTCTTAGTAACTGAGGAAAAGACATCGAGTAAAACAGAAGTGATTTCTGGTGTTATAGGCACTTTGCTGTTGGTTATCTATATAAATGATTTGGGAGACGATCTGAGCAGTTGTCTTAGGTTGCTTGCAGATGATGCTGTCATTTACCAACTAATAAAGTCAGCAAATGATTAAAAAAATGCAGAATGATTTAGAAAAGATATCTGTATGGTGCAAAAATTGGCAATTAATCCTAAATAACAAAAAGTGTGCGGTCATCCAAATGAGTGCTAAAAGGAATGCACTAAACTTTGGTTACATGATAATCAGTCAAATCTAATGGCCATTAATTCAACTAAATACCTTGGAATTACAATTACAAAGAACTTAAATTGGAAGGAACACATAAAAAATGATGTGAGGAAGGCTAACCAGAGACTGCATTTTATTGGCAGGACACTTAGAAAATGTAACAGATCTACTAAGGAGACTACCTACACAATGCTTGTCCATCCTCTTTTAGAATACTGCTGCATGGTGTGGGATCCTTGCCAGATAGGTTTGACAGAGTACATTGAAAAGTTCAAAGAAGGGCAGCATGTTTTGTATTATCGCAAAATACGAGAGAGAGTGTAACTGAAATGATACAGGATTTGGGGTGGACATAATTAAAACAAAGGTGTTTTTTGTTGCTGCGGATTCTTCTCACGAAATTCCAGTCACCAACTTTCTCCTCCAAATGTGAAAATATTTTGTTGACACTGACCTACATAGGGGGAAACTATCACCATGATAAAATAAGGGAAATCAGAGCTTGTACAGAAAGATATAGCTGTTTGCTCTTCCCACTTGCCATTCAAGATTGTAATACTAGAGAAATGAGAAGGCGGTTCAATGAACCATCTGCCAGGCACTTAAATGTGATTTGCAGAGTATCCATGTAGATGTAGATGTAGATATTGCGTGTCAGACATTTTATATCACTGGATAGGTTATCAAAAATTTTAATTGCCACATTGTGCACCCCTTTTTGTACTAAAGACAACCTTAAAGTGGAGTAATGGATGCCAGTTTTCCTTCTGGTTTTATGTACATTGTTGTTCCTTTTGAATTGCAGTGGATTATTTACCACAGTTGTCATGAATGAATAAATATACTGAGAAGCAGTGACCAGACTGCCCAGTCATGTTAAACAGATGTCTAAGAAATGATCATGGGTAAGAACTACATATCATTCTTACAAAACATTTTTGAGCAATGAACACTTTATTTCTTAAAGATGAGTTACCCCAGAACATTGTTTCATTCATTATTATCAACTGAGCATCCATTTAGAACACTCATACAACACAGTACATAAAAAAAAACTTTACGCTTGCCTCATATTGCTTAAATTTCAGTGCTCAAACTATTTAGTATATACCCATGAAAACTCGCAACACAACAAAAGGGTATGATGTAATGAATATGAACATAAATATTTTAAAAAGCAAATTACATGATTTTCTAATTGGGAGGTGCTATTACTCTGTGGGAGATTTCATGAAGAATGAAGTGATACTTTGACCTGGATCCCTAAAATGGAATAAAAATTTGTGATAGTTATAGTGGTTGCAAATATTATAAATAGTGTAAATTTTACAAATTTTAAATAAATAAATTCTTCACAAAGTAACATTATAAGTGTACATCAGACATATGTTCTGAAGTGCTGTACATTAGGAGATGAATAAAACACATTTAACATAGGATTTCATAGAAAATTTCTTCCCCAAGCAGTACTGAATGCACCACACTTTTTGAAGTTATTAAAAGCAAACATATCTTGAAGTTGAAATGGACATTGCACAGAGGAGTTTAACGCTATAAAGGAAAATTTAGAAAATTCACCTATACTATTTCATCCACACGTCACATTACCATTCCACCTATCAGCAGATACATCCAACTACAGTCTGGGATGCTCCTTATTCCAAGAACATGTTGTGAAACAGACATTAGGGGACAGTCCAATAGATTTCACCAGTAGAATGCTCACAAACCATGAAAGGAATTATACTATCACAGAAAAAGAAGCGTTATTTCTAGTGTGGGCTTTCAGGAAGTTTAAATACTTATTAGTGGGCAATGAAACTATAATACATAGTGACCTTAATGCAATAATATTTCTGCTAAAAAGCAAACTTTTACGCAGTAGACTCACCAGATGGGCTCTCTTTTTGCAGGAATTTAAGTTTTCCATTAGGCATGTGAAAGGGAAAGACAACATAGAACCTGATGCCTTATTGAGAGTAGCTGTTAGTTTACAATCAAACAAAGATGTAAAGGAAAGAGGAACATTTGCTATACATTACTTGAAAATTAATAAATATGAAAAAGATATTCGGTGTAATTGCATAGAAAAAAATCTGCTCACCAAGCGGTGGCAGAACACATACATAAAGGAAAGTTTTAATTACGCACACTTTCAGAGCCAGTGGCTCCTTCTTCCAACAGAAGGGTTGAAGAAGTAGGAAGAGGGGTGAAGGAAAAGGACTGGAGAGGTTTAGGAAAAGTCACTCAGAATTGTGGGTCTGGGGAGACTTACTGGACAGAGAAGGAGAGACTGATTTTTGGGGACTGCACTGGACTAGATTTGAAAACCTGAGAACATAAAGGTGGATGACAGAATAATATGCAAGACAGAGATTACTGCTAAAATTATCATGGATAAGTTAACGAAAGTGAAAAGCTAAGTGCATTGTACATATCAGAGGTGGGAGGGGGATGACGAAAAATAGACAGGTCAGAAAATGAAAGATTTAGAAAACTAAAACAGAGTGAAGAAAAGAGTAGGTGCTGTGAATAAATGCTGACATGGAAGAAATTAACATAAATGAAGGCCAGGTGGGTGGTGAGAACCAAGGACATGTGATTTGAGACTTTCTCGGCGTATTCCATTCGTGAAATCTTCTCGGGTGATCAGCCGAGTAAAGGCGTCGTCTTCTCGCGAGAAGACGACGCCTTTACTCGGCTGATCACCCGAGAAGATTTCACGAACCAAGGACATGTTGTAGTGCTAGTTCCAATGGAGTTCTGAGAAACTGGTGTCTGGAGGAAGAATCCAGATGGTGCATTTGGTGAAACAGGTACTGAGGTCATGACTACCATGTTGTAGAGCTTGCTCTGCAACAGGACATTGTGTGTTGCCAGTATACACCATCTGCCTATGCCCATTAATCCTAACTGATAAACTGGTGGTAGTCATGCCAGTGTAAAAGGCTGAACAGTTTTTGCAGAATAGCTGGTTTACAACGTGTTGTTCCACAGGTGGCTCTTCCTTTGAAAGTAAATGTTTTGCCAGTTACGGGGTTGGTAGAGGAGGGTGCATAGGGCAAGTCACACAGCAGGGATGCTCACAGAGATAGGAGCCACAGGGTAGGGAAATGGTTGTGGAAGGAGCATAGGGTCTGCGAAGGATATTGCTGTGATTGGGAGGGTGACGAAAAGCTATTATAGGTGGGATGGGAAGAATCTCAGAGAAAATGTATCTCAATTTCAGGCATGATATTAGGGAATAATGGTTCTGGTTATGATTTTTGGAGGGATCAGTAGTACCAGGATTGGATGAGATGACCCAGGAAATCTGCTTTTGAACTAGGCTGTTGGGGTAATTATGTCCAATGAAGAATGAGGAAAGAGTGGTGATGTATTGCTGTAAACAGTCTGCATCCAAACAAATACATTTGCCTTGAATATCAAGGCTGTATGGGAGGGAACATTTGACATGGAAAGGATGGCAAGTGTCAAAATGTAAGTAATATTGTTTGTTCGTAAGTTTAATGTGGACAGAAGTGTGTTACTGGCCTTCAGTGAGTACGAGATCAACATCAAGGAAAGGGGCATGGGATTAGGAATAGGACCATGTGAAATTTAATTGGAAGAAGGTATTTAGATATTCCAGGGATTTTAACATGTCAGCCTCACCATGAGTCCATATGGAAAAGAAATTAAAGTGCTGAGTTGAATCTTAACAATGCTACAGCATCAAGATAGTGGTTTAAATAGACACATTCAAAATGTACAACAAAACAACTCAGATCAGGATGAAAATTGGAAGATACATGAAGAAATTTTGTTTCATAAGAACAATACTATGCATTCCTAAATACAATATAGAATTACCTACTTTGCGTGTAAACTTAGGTTATGCACACTTTGGATGAAAGAAATGTATCATGCATATGAAAACATACTGCAGCTTTAAAACCATGAATTAACAGGTAAAGAAAATATTATGCTCCTGTGAGATATGCCAAAAGGTAAAAATAAATACTTCGGGTGTACACACATTGCTGTGTACTATTATTCCAGGAGATATTTGGGAGTTGGTAGCAATGGATTTCTGTGTCCCAGTGCCTAAGGGCCATGAGGAATGGGATTCATCCTGGTCATTTGTAAGTGTTGCTCTAAGTTGATGAAGTTGTACCCTTTAAGAAAAGCTACAACAACAGCATAGTAAATGAGATCACTGTTTTAAACAAGTTGGAAAAACCTAAAAACCTGTTAATGGACAATGGGAGCCAGTTTACATCCAAGAAATTCAAGAAGTTTTTGACATGTGAGAATGCAAATCATATTTTGATTTCACTCTACCATCCACAAAGTAATCCATCAGAAAGTGTTATACATTAAGTGGGATTTTTGTACATTAATTGGAACATTTGTTCTGAACTTACTGCTCGACTGAACACTCCAAGTGGACAGAATAATCCATCACAAAGGGTTATATGGTAACTGGGTCTGTTGGTCTGAACTTAATGCGCAACTGAACACTCAAAGTGGACACAATTAGTAAGTGTATTGGAATTAGAATTCAATGAATTGTCACATTCAGCCTCTAAGATGTCACCAGTAGAGGTAATAGGACAACAAGTAGACAGGGAACCCTTCTTGAATTGGGTTAAGTGGCCAGAAGAAAACTCTGCCCTCCAGTCGATGTCAACAAAGACTATTAAAGAAGAGATGACTAGGGAAGCTGAAAAATGGTAAAAGGGATGGGCAAAAGACACCCCTATATCATAGAGCATGGGAGACGTAGTCTTTGTAAAAACGTTGCAAGAGAAGTGACAAATGTGGAAAGACAATGAGCAAGTTTTTAGTATAAATTGACTCAACAACCAGCAAAGAAAAGTGTATATATAATACCCAGGATTTATGATCATTCATAAGAAATTAAAGAGTGATTAAGTAACAGTCCATTTCTTTTCAGAATTGTAAGGTGTAACAAGCTTATTAGGCACTTTATAACTAATTAATTAATTAATTCAGAAATAGTATCTAGTTAGTTTAGCAGAGTTGATATAATGATGGTAACCCACTGATTATGTCAGAGGTAAGGCTAATGTATGCTAATACTGTTATGGTATTAATGAAATGGTGTGAGTTTTAGGTGCCCTCACTGAGTGGCAGCAAGAGGAAGGTGATTATGTTATAAGTACTGATGTTGAGAATGTTAGGACTGAACTCAACATGAGGTAATAAGTTGGGCAGTGAACCCATCAATAAAACAAAAAAAAATTGTTTTTGTTCCCTATGATGGTTTCCACACCAATAAAGGTATATTGATGCATATATAGAGTGAGTTAAGTAGCACTTCTAAGATGAGAAGGGTGAACAATATATTGAAAGAGGTGTAGAATGTCTACATTAGTATTAATACTGACAACATCGTAATGAGCAGAAACTAAACCTTCCTCAGTTTGTCCACTTATAACCATATTATGAGTTGCTAAATATCATTTCTGACTTAGAGAAGTTTTATCAGGAATGGGTTATGAGAAATTAACATTCACATGACGTAAATTGTTTGTGATATGTTATTCCCTTTTGTATATGACTTTTTATTTGGTTTTGGGAGTGATTATACTGGATTTTAAAATGGAAACTAAGCTTCATAAGGACATACCAAGAAGTGTTATGTATGTCTTTGGATGCAAATACAAACTGAGATCCTTGGGTTCTAATGTTTGTTTAATGAGCTTGCTAATGATAATTACCACAGGTGCTGTACTAAGTGACTGATATATTTTAAGTGATACATTGACTGATGACCTTAAGGTTGTAAAGGTACAAACGTTTCAGACCACAACTACAGCTGTTTATTACTCCTGTAACAAGTAAAAAAGTAAAACAAATAAATAAAAGGCTCACTTATCATCTCTGAAGACAAGGAGGAGTTCAAGGTCTTCATAACTTGATTTATTGTTTCACAATATTGTAAAAGTATTTCTCTTTTATATATGTTGGTTTGTTTTCTTTTTTACTTCCTTTCCTGCTTCTTCATTTATTAGGGGTGACATATTTAAGAATCCAAGGTCTCCCTTACATATGTTGATTTTATGTCCATGTTGCGTAGCTTCAAATAAATGATCAAGTGGAATGAGTTGAGAAGTAGAATGTTTCTTGTTAAGGAGATAATTAACTTAATTTTGTTTTTAGAATTGTTTCATTTTCATATTCTACAGTTGCTGTATTCTTCTCTAAGGTATTCCTTTTGAGCTGTGTGTCACAAACAGCAGGCAGGCAGCCTGTGACATCATTGCAAGTAGCATCATAGAGACCCCAGGCTGCTCACAGCTCCCAAGGAATGCTGAAGACCGAAACTCAGATGTCATGTCTTGTTGTGTCTCGCTTATTGACTTAATAACATTGTCATGTAACAATGGCAACTCCAGGTAGGAATATCAGCAACATAGGAGAAGATCAATTTCTAATTACCATAAAGAAGACATGTTAAGTTGCAGACGGGCATAATTAAAAGACACTTACATAAAGCTTTCACCCACAATGTTCATCTGCAAAAGAGAAACACAAACCATTCATACACACAAGCAAGCATACCTCATGCACACATGAATGCCCATTCCAGCATCTCAGACCAGAATGCAGCATCACGTGGGATGCAAGCAGCAATCTGGAGCCGGCGGGGAAGTAGAAGGGATAGTAGTGTGTGAGTGGGGAGAGACAAATGCTGTCTGGTAGTGTACAGACACAGTATCAGGAGGTTGTGGGACAGGGAAGTGGAAAAGAAAGGAGAGGAGCAGGGAAACATGTGTGGGTGCTTGGTGGCAGACAAGAATGGGGAGGAGGCAATAGAACAGAGGGGGTGGTAACTGTTGGGTGGAGGGTGTGGGAACAGTATGTTACCACAGGTTAAGGTCAGGATAATAATGATAGTGTGTTGTAAGGATAACTCCCATCTGCACATTTCAGAAAATTTGGTGGGGTGGTGGGATGATCCTGATGGCATGGGTGGTGAAGCAGCCTTTGCGATCAGGCATGTTATGTTCAGCTGCATGCTGTGCCACAGGGTGGTTTACTTACCTCTTGGCCACAGTTTGGAGGTGGTAATTCATCCTGGTGGACAGCTGGTTGGTAGTCATAGCAATAAAGAAATCTGTACAATGATTGCAGCAGAGCTGGTAAATGACATGGCTGCCTTCACAGGTGGCTCAGCCCCTGATGCAGTAGGATAAACCTGTGACAGGACTGGAATAGAGAGTACTGGGTGGGTGGATTGGGCAGGTCTTGCACCCAGGTCTTCCACACAGATATGATCCTTGTGGCAAGGGGTTGGGATTGGGAGTGCCATAGGGATGGACTAGGATGTTGTGAAGGTTGGATGGGCAATGAAACACCACTTCAGGAATGGTGGGAAGTATCTCAGGCAGGATGTGTCTCATTTCAGGGCATGATGATAGGTAATCAAAGCCCTGGTGAAGGATGCAGTTCAGTTATTCCAGTCTGGGGTCATACTGGTGCTGAAGGGGACACTCCTTTGTTGCTGGTTCTTGGTTGCAGTGGGAGGATTAGATTATTGTGTAATTACTTCGCACTGTGAATTGTCATGACTGTGGTTAACTTTGACAATAATGTACTGTTATAATAACAACCAAATACAGCAATAGACAGTGTTAATTAGTGGAAGCATACATTTATTGTACAATTCCCTTTAGTTGTGGTGTGTCATGGTGTGTCTTCTGAGCTTGGAAGGCACTGTGTTATCCTAGTTGGATTGTGTTGCCATTTTACATAGCATTTCAGTCTGTAACTATAATGGTAATTATTCTTATGCCACACTAAACAATTACTAATTATCTTATTGAAGTTAGATCTACTGCTCTATGACTGAACAGTAATAACTATGAGTTATTGCAATATGTTGCTATTCATTTATCTGTATTTATAGAAATTTATGAGGCTAGACCTGGCCATAATCAGTGACTTTCAGTTGTATAAAAGTGGTACTAAAAGTGAATGAAATTAAACTCTTAATACTGTGTGGACTACGTTATTGAAGGTGTCCTTCCACCAATGGTTTTCAGCCAGTTTCAAAGATCTAGAAAAGGAGCACCAGCTACTTAATGTAACCAAGCAGCTAAAGTGAATTAGTTACAAGGTAAAAACAAGCAATAAATGAAAGAAACAATCATGAGGATGAAACAATGACAGCACAGTATGTCATTTTTTTAATGATGCACTGATTAGCACTTTTATAAAGGAAAAATTTAATTTTGTATATAATTAAATAGGTAAAGTGATACTGAATACTTTACAACATTTTGACATTTTATGTACTTTGGGAATTTATACTGTATTGTTAAATGAAGGTATATTTGTGTTATGGAACTGTAGTTTGCTATGCAAGCTACAAATATTAAATTTTTTCCAGTTCTGGGGAACTGAAACAATTGTTGTGAAATGTTGTAATACTATTTTATGTAGTTTATATTTTGCTTCTGTGTCTGATTGATATCCATTTTTGCTGGTTTTGCATTACACTGTTATGAAACATTGTGTTAAGTTTTGTGCACTTCCCTGCTGTATAAATGCAAAACTGATTATTTGAATTATTTTTATTTTTACTTCATTTTCCTAGTAATGTAAACATAATGACATTTTGCACTGATTTTTTAAAATTTTGCTGTACTTTTTGACAGATATTATATTAATATGCATGTAGTACACATTTTATTGTGAGGAGCTTGCTTAATGTTTTTCAGTTTCCACTATTTGCAAAATTACTATTTAAATGTCTGAGGCCAAGGACTGTGAAGTTCACAAATGTAAATATAATCATATTACAATATAGAACTTGAAAATGTCCAGTTTTAAAGTTAGAACACTACTGAGCAAGTATACAAATCATGTCTTAGTAAAAGGTACAAATGTTTCACGTAATTAGCCATTTCAGTATTTATGTAATTTTTTCTGTTCAGCTAAAATTATTTAAGACCCATTATTTTTGTGTCAGAATTTTGCCTCCATTTTCATGTGAGGTGGATGCTCAAGTGAGATACACCAAACAACACCTTATAATCAGGAGTTCATTTATTCACCTCTTCACACAAGTAAGGCTTACACAGAACTGGATGGCCGAACTACACAAAGATAATGTTTTGCTCAGTTCAAAGATGATGCTCAGATCAATACTGGTGTCGATCTCATTGATGCCACATAGCCGCCCCCCCCCCCCCCCCCCAGTACGGAGTACTTCTGAGAGGCTGAGGGTGGGGGGGGGGCTGACTATGGTGTCAGCAGGGGTGGTCCGCAGGAGCCGGACCATGGTCAGCTCGACAGTGTTGTTGGGGAGCTGTGTGGGTAGATGTCGTGAAGGAAGGTCCGGCCACCGAACCTGGATGTCGTTGAAGTGCACCGGGCATCGTACTGGGCATGCTGGTCGTGCGGCAACAGGTAGGCTGGAGGTTTGTGGGAGGAACGGAGTGATGACAATGATGTCTCTGCCGGGTGTGTCAAACACACAAAGCATGTCCAGGTCGACGTCGGGCGAGAGGGGAACACACTTCACCAGGTGGCAGGGAATGGCAGAGGTTGTGTCATGAGCACCAGGTGAAGGGAAACACATGACGAACAGTGTGTCATTGCGTAGTTGTATAGAGATGTCATGGATTATGTCCGGGGGGACAGGCACAAACAGCTCGAGCAAGGGCACGTTCAAGATGGGGGGGGGGGGGGGGGGGCTGCATGAGAAACCTCAACAGGGTGAGGCAGGTGATGGGGGAGAGGTCAAAGGGACCGGAGAAGGGCCCAGTGGCGAGGGCGTGACCGTAGGTAAGCTCGACGTGGGGAGCATGTGATTACTCGACGGAGTGCGTGAGACCAGAGTAGAGGGCGAGGTCGGAAAAGAGCTCGACAATTGGAGCTGGAAGTCACTCGACTGAGTGAGTATGTCCGACATGGAGGGAGTGGTTGGAGCGTCGTGAGCCACGACAGTGAGTGGCATGGTCTTGACCTGAAGAGGGGTGGAAGCGGGCTCAACATGAGCAGGCTTAAGTCTGTTGAGAGAGACTGTAACAGCTGAATCTTTTATCTGGATGTCATAGGTGTTGGCTGAGCGCCGGAGGACTTGATATGGGCCGGTATATGGGAGTTGGAGGGGAGCACGGACAGTGTCATCTCAGAGCATGACATACTTGCAATTGTTCAGAGATTTCAGGACGTGAACCACCTTAGGGCAGGAATGGCTGGTGGGCGGAAGGATGTGGAGGTTGATGAAGTGGCGTCTAATGTGGTCCAAGAAGGAAGGTAAGTCAGACTGAGGGCGAGAAGCAGAAGGGCTCACAAGTTCGCCAGGGACAACAATGTTCTGGCCGTATACAAACTCGGCTATTGTGCCCTTGAGGTCTTCGTTATAGGTCACACGAATGCCGAGTAGCACAAGGCGAAGGGCCTCTGTCCAAAGAGAGTCGTGGCGTTGAAGAGCCACCTTGAAAGTGCAGTTCCAGCTCTCAACTAGCCCATTGCTTTGCGGGTGATATGCTGTGGTATAGATGTGCCGGATGCTGCAAATGTTACAAATCTCATTGAACAGGGCCGACTCAAATTGTCTGCGCTGGTCAGTCGTGATGATAGCTGGACATCCGAAATGCGATACCCATGACTAGATGAAAGCTAGAGCGACAGTTTCTGCTGTGATATTGGGGAGGGGGACAGCCTCGACCCAGCGGGTTGTTCGGTCGATATAGGAGAGAGCATAACAAAAGTCATTAGAGGGGGCGAGAGGGCCGACAATGTTAATGTGAATATTCTGGAAACACCCAGGAGGGATCGAAAAGGCACCGAGGGGGGGTGAAGTGTGCTTGTGTACTTTGCAGCGTTGGCAAAAAAATGGTTCAAATGGCACTGAGTACTATGGGACTCAACTTCTGAGGTCATTAGTCCCCTAGAACGTAGAACTAGTTAAACCTAACTAACCTAAGGACATCACACACATCCATGCCCGAGGCAGGATTCGAACCTGCGACCGTAGTGGTCTCGCGGTTCCAGACTGCAGCGCCTAGAACTGCACGGCCACTTCGGCCAGCACAGCAGCATTGACACGCAACGCAGGAGCATGCCCATTGCTGGCAATCCTTGTTGACATTTCTCCACATAAAGTGCTCCGCTATGAGGTGGGCGGATGCACGAACACCGGGGTGGGCTAAATTATGCAGTGCGTTGAAGACAGCTCGACAGAGCATAGTTAGGATGAGGGGGCATAATGTGCCTGTACTGTCGTTGCACCAGATCTCACCAGAAATGCCAGGGAAGGTAGTGCGGACGAAGTGTAGTGAAGAGGTAGAGTCTGAAATCAGGTTTTGTGTGTCCTCGTCAGTGAGTTGGAGGTTAGGGAGTTCAGAGAGGTCTAATAGCAAATGAGCGGCATCAACTCGCGAAAGGAAATCAACAACTATATTGTCAGCACCATTTATATGTCTGACATCGGTGGTGAACTGAGATATGAAGTCCATGTATGTGAAACGGCAAGGAGGCGGGTCAGCTGGCAGGTTTGAAATGGCTGCAGCCAGGGGTTTGTGGTCTGTTAAAACATAGAAAGGGCGTCCCTCAACGTCAGTCTTAAAACGCTTGATCACTTTGTAGACCGCGAGCGACTCCCTGTCAAACGCAGAATATTTCTGTTGTGCATTGGGGAGCTTGCGCAAGAAGAACTGCAGAGGCAAAGTTTGGCCGTTGACTGTCTGGCTAAGGACAGCACTGGTGGCAGCATCGCTCACGTCTGTGGTGATAAAAAGCTGCGCTTTGGGATGAGGATGCGTGATGGTGCAGGCCTCGGCAAGAAGATTTTTGAGGTCAGTGAAAGAGTCAGTCGTAGCAGGGATCCATGGAACGGCCAAGATCCAGAAGTCTTGGTGCCTGCCAAGGCGTCCATCAGTGGAGCCTGAATCTCCACAGCCCGAGGTAGATGACGGCGATAATAATTAACTGTCCCTAGAAAGTGCTGGAGCTCCTTGAATGACGAAGGTCTGGGTAGGTTTAGTATTGTTTGTACTTTGTCAGGGGGTGGTGAAATGCCGTCGGCAGAGACCCGAAAACCAAGAAAGGTGACAGCAGGTTGATGTAACTGCAATTTGTCTTGGTTGGTCTCGATGCATGCTGCCGCGAGAGTGTCCATAACAGTTTGCACATGTCAAATGTTGTCCTCGACAGAGGATCTGAACACAAGAATGTCATCAAGATATGCAAAGCAGAATTCTAGTCCGAATAGCACTTTGTTGATAAAGTGTTGCCAGGTCTGGGTTGCGTTTTTCAGACCGAAGGGCATGAATCGAAACTGAAATAACCCGATTGAGGTGGTGATTGCTGTCTTCTTGATGTCTTCAGGAGCCATGGGGATCTGGTGTTAGACCCGTTTGCAATCAATGACAGAGAACGTAGTCGCACCTGCGAGGGAACTGGTAAAGTCAGCAGTGTTGGGTAAGGGGTAGGTGTCCATAATTGTTCATGTGTTTAGTCAATGGTAGTCTCCACACATGCGCCAGGACCTGTCTTTCTTGGGTGTCATATGAATGGGCGTAGACCAGCTGCTGGCAGAGGATTTGATGACGCCAGAGCTTAGAAGTTCAGAAATCTGCTTTTTAAGGTTGGAGAGGTGCTCGGGACAAAGTCAACGTGGTTTACTGGAGATCGGGGGGCCTGGCGTGAGGTGAAGCTAGTGAACTGTGCCATTGGTGACGACGGAAATGTTGCCGGCAGCACAGGAGTTGGGTTGTTTACAATGTGAGGCGGGCGGGGCAGGTGAGGCGAAGTCGTGGTGTTCGGAGCCACTGTGCGGATCCGATGGGATCCGAGGCGGTGAAGTGTCCCAGGAGTCAATGTGACAAGATGGCCGCCAGCCTGAAGCAGTGACACCGTGGTCGGGTGAGCTTGGTAGAGCTCGTGAAGTGTTAGTTAGTCCATTGCCCAAGGGCGTGGCCTGTGGCAGCACGATTGCAGGCAAAGTGCTAGGCACGAGTGCACTGTTTGTGTTGTCAGTGGCGGTCGCACGGCAGTGCACAGGAGCTGAAGTTGCATAGTTTGAGGTGCTGTCCACGAGGGGAGGGGTAGGAGCTGTCAGTACGGGAACACGTGACGCTCATCGCGGATGCACACTCGTGTCCAGCCGAGTGTCAAATGCTGCCGTGTTAGGGGGGTGTGGTCCTGTGGAACTGTCAGTACACGTTATGGTAGACTTGATAGCACAGTTGCCATGGGTAGTGGGAGGTAAGCACATGGAGGCTCGATTGCTGGGACTACAAGCAGATTCGGCACACTTACTGACCTTGCTCTGTCCTTGCTGCAGTGTCTGTAATGCCTTTCCTGTGTCGGATAGCTGGAGCTGAGTTTCATGGAGCTGGAGGGAGAGCTCAAAATTTTCCTTGCGTAGGTGGGCGATGTTTTCAAGCCTGACAAGGTACTTGTGCGTTGTTTCTTGTAATGTCGTCGACAGAGCCGAGTATGTACAGATGAGATGAACCCGGACTGACGTGTCACGGGGGGTTTGCTCGACGGAGCACAGGGGAAGTGAGTTTTGGATGGGTGATGGGATACGATGTTTCCCACTAGGTCCGGTGAAACTTTGTGGTGTTGCAAGAAGTCAATACATAGTATAGGTTACTCAATATTGCACGCTAAAAAAGTTCACTCGAGTTTGCAGTCTGCAGAGAGTGAGACGACGTGGGAGGTTGAATCTGAGCATTGTAGTTTAGTAGAATTCACATCTTGCAGTGAAGTATGATGAGGGCAGATGTTCAACGACACTGAGGACATAGGCAGCAGCGAAACATCGGCGCCTGTGTCCACTAGGAAAAAGTATCCTGACGAAATGTCTTTAATATAAAGTTGTCTGTAATTATCCGATTGTTGCCGGACAGAATGGAGCACTGGGAGGTGCCTTGCATGCTGTACATAGGAGGCGGCACCTGGACCTACCTGCAATTTGTGTTTGGGAAGCAGCAGGGTGGTCTGCAGTTCCGTGCTGCCTCACCAAACCGTGTGTGGAAGTAACAGTACGGGTAGTGCGGCTGCATTTCCCGCGAAAAGTTCGTTGCCAGAGGCGGTGGCTGAGGTTTGGTGGCCGCAGCCAGTTCGGTTGCAGGAGGGGGTGTGACTGAGGGTGGAGTTGGTGATGTCCCAGCTGTTTGTATACTGCGTCCCGGAGCGAGCAGAACAGTTGGTACAGTGCGGCCTCAGCCGCATCCGGCCGCGGGGATGAGGAGCCTTGATTCTGAGACTTGCCAGGTAGGCAGTGGCTGGTGAAATAGAACAGTGATGAATCATGCAGTTTGTCAGCAATTGTCATTCATTGCTCGACAGGTTCAGGAGACCTCTGAGCCAGAGCAAAGTGGATGTGGGGAGGTAGGTTATCTGTCCAGTTGGCAAGGAGAGCTGTGTCAGAGAGTAGATCATCACTGACCAGGGCCCGTAGCCATCTCCAAAGTTGTGAAGGTTTGTCATTGCCTAGTTGCTCAATGTGGAGCACTTGCTGTATTGCTCTCACAGTTGAGCACACAAGCCAATGTAGAACTGTTTTTTTGGCTAGAGTGTACCGGGTAACCGAGTCTGGGCATCGACCAGGTCAGCAATCAAGTCCTCCTGGTCATGCAGGTGGGTGAAAAGGCACAGAAATCTGGTTGATTCGTCAAGTTTGGAATGGTCGAACTCTTTGTCCACAATTTTGAACCAGGTTGTTGCCCTGTCGGGATTGAACGATGGCAGCATCGGTAAGTGTTGTAGAATGTTCGGAAGAATGGGGTGAGTTGAATTCATCAGGGCACTGCCTGAAATGAGCTGTCGTTGCTGCAGTATTCCAGGAGAGTGTGTCTCCAGGGTATGTGGCGACGATGGCTGTTCTGGTGGCAGTGTGAAGGTGATGCATTGTGGTTGAGCGCGATCCGTCATGCTGCGGAAGGCCGACGCAGGTAAGACACTGTAATGTGTCATTTGCGGTTGCAGAAGTTTGACACGTTGCGAGTGTGTTCGGATTGACGTGTTGCGGAAGACCGATGCGGATGAGGCACTGGGATGTGCTGAGAATGAGAGCAGAAGCTCGGCTGGAACCGGCGCGAGGGCGACAGGTGAGAAAAAGTGAAAAGTTTGAAAATGTGTGCCAGTCCATGGAAAACTCGACGTGCGATCAGAGTCGGAGCCACCTGTGTTGCAGGAAGGCTGCGGAGGTGCAGGTTGTCCAGAAGCACAGTGAGGAAAATGATGTTGAATGTTGGGCAGAATGTGTGAATGTTCACTGTTCATAGACACTTCACTCAAAATGGTGTGCGGGTAAGGTGAATGACGTGGCACAAAACACTGAGGCGTAGCAGTAGGATGGAGATGGAGGTCAGGCACAGATAACAAGCCATTGTTCCTGTTGCAGGCTGAGGTATTGAAGCAGGAAGGCATGTGCTGATGCTGAACCGAGGCAGGCGCAGGCGTGGTCAGATGCTGAGGAGGTTGACCTGTGAACAAAGCAGTTCCGGCCATGTGGCAGGAATCCGCATGGTACTGCATGGATTGCGGTGTGGCAGACCATTGTCCTGGTGGTGGTAGGTTATCCAATGAAGCATTTGCAGAAATTGGCATTGATCCTGCACTGCATGGAGATCCGTAAGAGGTAACTGCACTGTCGACGAGGGAGGGCACATGTGGCGAAAACAAAGGCGTCTGATAGCCGGAGTCATGCACACTCCTAACCTCACTTATTGTTGCAGGCATGAAAACGTCCGGCAAAATCGGCATAATCAACGAGTGTGAGGCATCATGTTGCAGTCCTGGCAGGTGTACATCAACCACAACACGATGTATGTCGATCACAAAATCCGGTGTTGGACATTGGACCGAAGCCATTGTTCGAATGTTGTGTTGATGTAATACACGTGAAAATAACTGACACGGAGGCCGCGGACATAGTAAAATGGCGAAAAAAAGAAGACGTTACAACTCGGGGTCACCAGTGAGGTGGATGCTCGGGTGAGATACACCAAACACCTTATAATCAGGAGTTCATTTATTCACCTCTTCACACAAGTAAGGCTTATGCAGAATTGGATGGTGGAACTACACAAAGATAATGTTTTGCTCAGTTCAAAGATGATATTCAGATCGATACTGGTGTCGATCTCATCGGCGCAACACATGCTTACAAAATTATTGGTGGGCTACTGCAATAGAACTGGTCAATGGCCCAGTTTTCACCATGGACTGGAAGACTTGATACACAAAAATAATTGTAGTACTCAATACACACAAATACTCAAAGTATTTATGCAACTAGATCTCTCTATATACTGCAATTTTTCTGAAATTATAAAGATATTGCTTCTTTTTTTGGTGAACAGATCATAAAATATTATTCACATTCTATTACAAAAGTTTATCATCAGAAAATATCACAAATTTTAGCAATTACAATTCTCTAAATTTTGGAAATTTATTTAAATTAATTATTATATTTGTCATTATTGCTATTTCTATAATTTATTCTATGCACTAATTTGAAAGTATTTATAAAAGAAATAACTAACCAGATATAAATTTGTCTGGATGTAAAAGTTGATACTTTGTAAGATTTCTGTGCTGTGAGTTTTTGTATCTCTGATCTACATGAGTAAGAAATTTTTGCATGTGTTTGGAGTAGCAGTCTGGAGCCTTTTCTGTCCCGCCATAAATTGAGTTTGGAGAATGTACTTAATTGAAGAGTGTTGTGGTTGTTGTTCGTGAACATCTCTAATTTCATCATTGCGGAAACTTAAAAATATTACTTTTCAGTGATGCAGTGTGCCTATCTCAAAGGCAAACCGCCTTTCTGATGAGGAGCACAAGATGCATTTGAGTAAAATGTAAAATGTAATCAGATATTTATTCATTGCAGTAAACTATATTAGAAGTTGCTGTAAATGTGGACTTAATTTGATATTTTTCCTATTTGAATATTTTAATAGTTTTTGTTTTGCTTTGCAATAAAAGAGGGAGAGTCATTACAGTATGTCACCAGAGGAGAGAGTGAACCTCATAATGATAGTGGAAGATAGGATGGTGGGTGGTTTCATTTAGGTGATATTGGCATCTCAGAGCCCAGTTCACTGTGGCCAAAGCTTACTTCAATTTTGGACCACGTTCTCATCAGTTCACTCATTTATTACCCCTTAATGCTGATGAAGTTACTTTACATCCAGCCAAAATGATCATCAACACTCGAGGCCCCGTGTAATGATACTAACTGCAGCAGTCTAGAAAAATTGATGTGTACTGTTTTCCAGTGCTCAAGATGGGGCCAGGGGTTGAAATGTTATGCCATGGCTGCCTGGTTCTGGGTACTGGCCTGGCCTGGCAGTTCTGGAATGTATGCTCTATGACAGCATCAGCACTGGGCCAGTAAAAATGACACTGTGGTAGTCCCTTCACTCTGCACATCCTCAAGTGTCTTTGCTGTATTTTATCTTTGGAACTGTTTGACGTTAGTGTAATCTATACCAAATGTCTCTGGTGCTCACTGCTGCATATATGTCACATGTATGATGCATCCTCACAGTAGGTTCATGTTCGCAGGTGGGTGGGTATTGTATTTATGATACATATAGAATATCTTTGATCAAGCAGGCATCCAAAACATCAATACATACCAGGGATGTCATAACTTTGCTCGTTCTGTAGAGGAGATAGGCAGAAAAGTTGGAAACATGATGATCAAAATTCTAACCATTGCAAATAGGCATTTTCAGCTTCCCTTGAAAACAATCAGAGCAAATCACTAATCAATACTAGTACCAGTCTAGGAAATAGTGTAAAAATTCGCGTAGTCGTTTGTCTACTGTTTTTGTTTTGAATGGCCAGTGTCGGTTGGTCACAGTCAGTGTGCTCCCTGCCGCTGTTGGATAAGCAGCTGAGCAGCAAGTCGTATACTCCTAGCTCACTCATTTGTTACATAGTTTAATTCTTAATTTCTTTGCGTGTTTTTGGTACTTGCATTGTTTAATTCATAAATTTCGGGCGTATTATAGTATTTGAGAGTGTAGCATCGCGTTTTAGTACCTGAATAGTGTAATTTCGCTTAGTCTCCTTCCGCCGCCGAGCAGTGTCAGCAGTGCGCAAGTAGCAGCATTACTGCATTTACTAGGCAATCTTGTATTTTAATAACCGTTTAAATTTTGTCGATTTGTTTGCGCTCTCTGTAGATTAGTTCAAACGTTCTTTGCAAAACAGTTTTTAGCATGGATAGGGACTGCAACTGCTGTGTTCGGATGCAGACTGAGTTGGCATCCCTTCGCTCCCAGCTTCAGGCAGTGTTGGCTTCGGTCACACAGCTTGAGGCTGTTGCCAATGGGCATCACTGTGGGGGTCCGGATGGGGGTTTGTTGGGGACGGCCAGCTCGTCCCACGCATCCCCTGATCGGACTATGACTGTGGTTGCCCGGGATACTGCCTGCATTGAGGCTGATCCCTCACCTGTGGTAGAGTGGGAGGTCGTTTCAAGGTGTGGCAGAGGGCGAAAGACATTCCGGAGGGCTGAACGGAAAGCCTCTCCAGTTTGTCTGACGAACCGGTTTCAGGCTCTGTCTCAGGCTGATACTGATCTTCGGCCTGACATGGCTGCTTGTCCTGTTCCAGAGGTTGCCCCTCAGTCTGCAAGATCCGGGCAGTTGCAGAGGGTGGGCTTACTGGTAGTTGGGAGCTCCAACGTCAGGTGCGTAATGGGGCCCCTTAGGGAAATGGCAGTAAGAGAGGGGTGAAAACCAATGTGCACTCTGTGTGCATACCGGGGGGAGTCATTCCAGATGTGGAAAGGGTCCTTCTGGATGCCATGAAGGGTACAGGGTGCACCCATCTGCAGGTGGTCGCTCATGTCGGCACCAATGATGTGTGTCGCTATGGATTGGAGGAAATCCTCTCTGGCTTCCAGCGGCTATCTGATTTGGTGAAGACTGCCAGTCTCGCTAGCGGGATGAAAGCAGAGCTCACCATCTGCAGCATCGTCGACAGGACTGACTGCGGACCTTTGGTACAGAGCTGAGTAGAGGGTCTGAATCAGAGGCTGAGACGGTTCTGCGACCGTGTGGGCTGCAGATTCCTCAACTTGCGCCGTAGGGTGGTGGGGTTTCGGGTTCCGCTGGATAGGTCAGGAGTCCACTACATGCAACAAGCGGCTACACGGGTAGCAGGGGTTGTGTGGTGTGGGCTGGGCGGTTTTATAGGTTAGATGGCCTTGGGCAAGTACAGAAAGGGCAACAGCCTCAACGGGTGCGGGCCAAAGTCAGGACATGCGGGGACCAAGCAGCAATCGGTATTGTAATTGTCAACTGTCGAAGCTGCGTTGGTAAAGTACCTGAACTTCAAGCGCTGATAGAAAGCACCAAAGCTGAAATCGTTATAGGTACAGAAAGCTGGCTTAAGCCAGAGATAAATTCTGCCGAAATTTTTACAAAGGTACAGACGGTGTTTAGAAAGGATAGATTGCATGCAACCGGTGGTGGAGTGTTCGTCGCTGTTAGTAGTAGTTTATCCTGTAGTGAAGTAGAAGTGGATAGTTCCTGTGAATTATTATGGGTGGAGGTTACACTAAACAACCGAACTAGGTTAATAATTGGCTCCTTTTACCGACCTCCCGACTCAGCAGCATTAGTGGCAGAACAACTGAGAGAAAATTTGGAATACATTTCACATAAATTTTCTCAGCATGTTATAGTCTTAGGTGGAGATTTCAATTTACCAGATATAGACTGGGACACTCAGATGTTTAGGACGGGTGGTAGGGACAGAGCATCGAGTGACATTATACTGAGTGCACTATCCGAAAATTACCTCGAGCAATTAAACAGAGAACCGACTCGTGGAGATAACATCTTGGACCTACTGATAACAAACAGACCCGAACTTTTCGACTCTGTACGTACAGAACAGGGAATCAGTGATCATAAGGCCGTTGCAGCATCCCTGAATATGGAAGTTAATAGGAATATAAAAAAAGGGAGGAAGGTTTATCTGTTTAGCAAGAGTAATAGAAGGCAGATTTCAGACTACCTAACAGATCAAAACGAAAATTTCTGTTCCGACACTGACAATGTTGAGTGTTTATGGAAAAAGTTCAAGGCAATCGTAAAATGCATTTTAGACAGGTACGTGCTGAGTAAAACTGTGAGGGACAGGAAAAACCCACCGTGGTACAACAACAAAGTTAGGAAACTACTGCGAAAGCAAAGAGAGCTCCACTCCAAGTTTAAACGCAGCCAAAACTTCTCAGACAAACAGAAGCTAAATGATGTCAACGTTAGCGTAACGAGGGCTATGTGTGAAGCGTTCATTGAATTCGAAAGTAAAATTCTATGTACCGACTTGACAGAAAATCCTAGGAAGTTCTGGTCTTACGTTAAATCAGTAAGTGGCTCGAAACAGCATATCCAGACACTACGGGATGATGATGGCATTGAAACAGAGGATGACACGCGTAAAGCTGAAATACTAAACACCTTTTTCCAAAGCTGTTTCACAGAGGAAGACCGCACTGCAGTTCCTTCTCTAAATCCTCGCACAAACGAAAAAATGGCTGACATCGAAATAAGTGTCCAAGGAATAGAAAAGCAACTGGAATCACTCAATAGAGGAAAGTCCACTGGACCTGATGGGATACCAATTCAATTCTACACAGAGTACGCGAAAGAACTTGCCCCCCTTCTAACAGTCGTGTACCGCAAGTCTCTAGAGGAACGGAGGGTTCCAAATGATTGGAAAAGAGCACAGATAGTCCCAGTCTTCAAGATGGGTCGTCGAGCAGATGCGCAAAACTATAGACCTATATCTCTGACGTCGATCTCTTGTAGAATTTTAGAACATGTTTTTTGCTCGAGTATCATGTCATTTCTGGAAACCCAGAATCTACTATGTAGGAATCAACATGGATTCCGGAAACAGCGATCGTGTGAGACCCAACTCGCTTTATTTGTTCATGAGACCCAGAAAATATTAGATACAGGCTCCCAGGTAGATGCTATTTTTCTTGACTTCCGGAAGGCGTTCGATACAGTTCCGCACTGTCGCCTGATAAACAAAGTAAGAGCCTACGGAATATCAGACCAGCTGTGTGGCTGGATTGAAGAGTTTTTAGCAAACAGAACACAGCATGTTGTTATCAATGGAGAGACGTCTACAGACGTTAAAGTAACCTCTGGCGTGCCACAGGGGAGTGTTATGGGACCATTGCTTTTCACAATATATATAAATGACCTAGTAGATAGTGTCGGAAGTTCCATGCGGCTTTTCGCGGATGATGCTGTAGTATACAGAGAAATTGCAGCATTAGAAAATTGTAGCGAAATGCAGGAAGATCTGCAGCGGATAGGCACTTGGTGCAGGGAGTGGCAACTGACCCTTAACATAGACAAATGTAATGTATTGCGAATACATAGAAAGAAGGATCCTTTATTGTACGATTATATGATAGTGGAACAAACACTGGTAGCAGTTACTTCTGTAAAATATCTGGGAGTATGCGTGCGGAACGATTTGAAGTGGAATGATCATATAAAATTAATTGTTGGTAAGGCGGGTACCAGGTTGAGATTCATTGGGAGAGTGCTTAGAAAATGTAGTCCATCAACAAAGGAGGTGGCTTACAAAACACTCGTTCGACCTATACTTGAGTATTGCTCATCAGTGTGGGATCCGTACCAGATCGGTCTGACGGAGGAGATAGAGAAGATCCAAAGAAGAGCGGTGCATTTCGTCACAGGGTTATTTGGTAACCGTGATAGCGTTACGGAGATGTTTAATAAACTCAAGTGGCAGACTCTGCAAGAGAGGCGCTCTGCATCGCGGTGTAGCTTGCTCGCCAGGTTTCGAGAGGGTGCGTTTCTGGATGAGGTATCGAATATATTGCTTCCCCCTACTTATACCTCCCGAGGAGATCACAAATGTAAAATTAGAGAGATTAGAGCGTGCACAGAGGCTTTCAGACAGTCGTTCTTCCCGCGAACCATACGCAACTGGAACAGGAAAGGGAGGTAATGACAGTGGCACGTAAAGTGCCCTCCGCCACACACTGTTGGGTGGCTTGCAGAGTATCAATGTAGATGTAGATGTAGATGTAGTGAAGCCAGCCTCATTGGTGAGAAGAATTCAACAAGGTGTGCTACTAAGATTAATGGGCCCCTACTGCATTATCCTGAATATTGCATTGTTAGAATATGCCAACTGAACTTGAATACTAGGAAAAGGGGGCCCCCTTTATCAGTTAGAGAAAGGCAATCAAATGTAAGCATAAAGGATACTTGGAACTGAGGCCAATACAAAAATGTTAACAACAGATCACATTTTACAACTGTGGTAAAATGTATGGGACACTTCAGGCACAGGCAGGAGAACATACAAATTTCTTCCTAAAATCAGGGAGATACTGAAAATGAGATTTATTAACCAGTCTAGTGGACCGATACACTACCTGACTGGTGATGGCCTGTATGCTATGTGTGTATTCAAAATCAAAAGACAGGTGAATGATAGTTGCATCTGGGCTGCGTAAGCACTCCAAAGCACATACTGTGGGAACATACACTTTATGAAGATGCAGTAGGTAATGGTCGTCTGGCATTAAGAATGTTAGATCCAAAAGCAGCACTGAGGAACGAGTCAACCTGATGCATCTCGAATGTTACTGCAGCCTCAGTATCCAGGAAGGCCAATGAAAACCTCATGAGGCATTCAACCACACATCAACATGCTACCATCCTGGCTAGACAACATACTCGAGAGAAGACAACTAAGGTTGGTGGCTGCTGAATGAAGTGGTTTCTCAAGAATTGCATTTTATTGGTGCAAGTGATCACAAAAGCATGTATTAGAAGATGCAACAGTCAATTTTGGAACTGTTTGTTGTAGTGGACATAATACTAATGTGCTGCCCTATGCTCAAGGAATCCAGAAGACAATGGCTGTTGACTGGGTTAATATGTGGACAGATCCAGTAGAGGGAACAGCAGAAACAACCATCTACAGTTTAAATGCACCAAAATAGAAGAAGAAAAGCAAAACAGATTCTGTAGTGCTAACAGTAGTATTAGTAGTTGGTTAACTGGTTAAGGTTCTGCTTTGTAGTTTTGCAGTAGCATAAGTAGTTGTAGGATTATCATTTTTGTAGTATGGAATGGGAGATCAGGACAGCGTACGGTATGAAATTTGCAAAATAATTACTTTACTTAAGCACTGTATTAGGGTGTTGGAGAATGATAAATTGTTGCTTAAATCCACATGGTGCTGCATGATTGTTAGCTCATTTTTACTCAACATGTGATCTAGGTATTTTATGCGCAATTAAAAAAAAGTAATGTTATTGAGCCAGTCATTCAGAGTATGGACTTCAAACTGCTCAAATAGCAATATTATGAAAAGGATAGACTGCTACTCACCATATAACAGAGATGCTGATTTGTACATAGGCACAACAAAAATACTATCAAACAGGTAAGCTTTCCGCCAAAAAGGCTTTCATCAGAATTAGACAACACACACACACACACACACACACACACACACACACACACACACACACACACACACACAAAAAAACTGTTGCAAATGCAGCTCACACACACTTGACCAAAGTCTCTAGCTGCCAAGGCCAGACTGTGCGCAGCAGCACATGATAGGAGAACAATTGGGGTGATGATGATGTGGGGGGAGGAGTGGGATAGGGGTAGGGGTGGGGGATGGTAGAATGCAGCTTTTGGGACTGTACAGAGATGAGTTGGAGAAAAGGTAGGGCAGCTAGGTGCAGTCAGGAGGTCATGCAGACAATGGGGAAGTGGAAACAAAGAGAAGTAAAATGACTGTGGGTGTGTAGTGTTGGAATGGGAACAGGGAAGGGGAGAGGTGAGTAAAGGACAATGGCTAATGAAGGTTGAGACCAATAAGGTTATGGGAACATAGGATATATTGCAAGGAGAGTTCCTACCTGTCAGTTCAGAATCAGAGAAAACCACCGATCTATATTAGCATCAGTCTAGAATATGGTGTAAACATTTGGGGTCAAAGATTGCAGCCATTGTAGGCAGCCTCATTAGTGAGAAGAGTTCAACACCATTCTTACCAGCTTTTGTGAAATACACAGGTGGAAACTCTCCCTGCCATATGTCCTATGTTCCCATAACCCTCCTGGCCTCAAACTACATTAGTCATTGTCCTCTACCTATCTATCTCCTTCTCTTTCCTGTTCCCATTCCAGCTCTACATAGCCATCTATTCCACCAACACACCATCAGTCTTTTTACTGCTCTCCTTGCCCCTCCTCCCTCCTTCTACAATCCTGATTGCACATAGCTTCCCTACCCTCTCTCCACTACATCTCTGTACACTCCCACAAGAAGCACTTTACCATCCCCTACCCCTACCCTGCTATCCCTTCCCACCACAGATTGTTGCTCCCACCATGCGCTGCTGCTCGCAGTCTGGCCTTGGCAGGCAGTGACTGTGGTCATGTGTGTGTGAGTTGCTTTTGTGTTAGTGTGTGTGAGTGTGAGTGTGAGTGTGTGTGTGTGTGTGTGTATGTGTATGTTTTGTCTAATTCCAGTGGAGGCCTTTTCGGTGGAAAGCTTACTTATTTGACAATCTTCTTACTCTGCCTATCTGCAACTCAGCATCAGCACTATATGTTGAGTAGCAATCTATCCTGTATTTTCCATTGTTTGCTCAAATAACAGAGTTTGGAGGTGTTGCTCCCACTCAGCACCTATTTCAGTTATATCATCTAAATATCAAAATATTATTTGTCCCCTGGAAACATCACATAATGCCATGTAACACTGCTCCACCCTTGATAAAGCTCTCAATTTGATGAGGAAATGAGTTTATAATTTTATTCAGATATGCCACATCCAGCTGAAGCCACTCATTAACAATAATATCCTGTGAAGCTACTAGACTACGTGGATGTTTATTGCTATGTTTCACCTATTGTTCTAAATAGTAGCAACCAGGCTGAGTTTTTGTCAAATCAGAAATGTATGTGTTGAGGCCTGTGAGCACATTTTCATCTTGAAAGTGTGGAGTGTCCAGAGCATACCCATCATGAACATTTAGAAGAAAGGACAATGCTTGGTTGAAATGAACTTCTTGTTTCATGTTCAGGTAACCTGAATGTCTGGACACAATTCTTTGTTTGCAAAACACCACAAAACCATCCCCAGCCTGAAATACATCTTCAGTGCACTGTGGATTAAATTATTGGACCATTAGTCCACTCCATGCTTTATATGTAAAAAATTCCATTGACTTACAGGTGTAGTTTGTCAAGGATGGGACAGTCAGTCAGCCAAGTTTTTGTAGTAGGAACCATTGCCAAGAACGTAGCCAAAAAGGAGGTCCAGGAGGGTCTGGACACAATCATTTTTATGTAATTATATGTCACCTATTTGCTGTGTAGTGAAACTGAAAGGTATTTTGATTTTTAATGATACAAAAAAAGGGCTTCATATGGAGCTAGTCAAGAATGCCCTCTTTAGAGGTAAATTATCAATACATCGATAGCACTATCAGTTATCACCCATTCATACCTTAGCCAAGACCAACTATGGCACATTGTTGGCTTCACTAGAGCTCATTTGCTGTTTTGTTGACTAGTTCAGTTATTACTGGCTGGAGTTTATTGCTTTTTTCCTGTGTGCTGCTGTGATAATTTCTAATTACAGCTAATTTTTTAATGAGAAAGTAGAGAAAAACCAATTTTGATTCCTCCACAAGGGTTTCTTAAAAAATAAAATAAAAAAATGCTACCTCATTCAGTTTATCTCTAGTGTGCAATTCCATTTTGCAAGGAAGCTATTTAACAATGTAAAAGGCTAGTGCATCACTCCTAGTCACTGTACACACACTATACACACATTGTTCCATACTATAATACTACACAAACTATCAGCTAACATAAGGACCATAGAAATGATGTTTTTGTGTACCACAACTTCCCATTTAGTAGCCTGAGAAACTAAGTCAGCATGTCTCTACAGTGAGATGCTGAGCTCAGAAAGATGATAAGGGGCTAGTATTATACACTAAATAGATTTGTAAGTAAGGTTTCTCTGGAGGCTTGCAGAGATGATTGAGAAGACCAGCATTCATCATAGAGTTTCAATGAGCTCACAATCTGCACATTTTTCCAGGAAATGATGGGGTACTCTGGTTCTGCATTGAAGAGAAAGCTTGAACTAGACATTTTTGAATGTTCTATGAAAAGCATAATTTAATGTCCTGTGTTGTGTTTGCTGATAGGAGGAAGACTTCATTCTACTGAGGGCCTTACTCTCCATTTTAGATGACAGCGAAACAATGGACAACAATTGTTAACATTTTGTATGGCATCAGGACTCCTGCACTGTTTAATTGGTTGGAGGTTTCAGTGTGTTTTTTAGTTGCTGGCCCAAGCTTTTAATTCCATGAACAAATGGCCTTCTTACTGACTTCCACTGTTTTATTAAATTTTTTAATATGTGACAATGGTACGACTAGAACTATTGGAACTTATATGTGATATTTTCTATTGCTGTGGCTGTCATTATATGATCTTTGGTTTTTGTTTTAACAACAGTGCTCCTCATTAACCAGTACAGCAGTCTTGGGAAAGGGTGCAGGTGACCAAGCTGTTTCATGCCCAACAGTTTTAAATACATCCCTGTATCTATGACAAGCTAGCCTGTTGCTTCCTGGACTATTTGTTTGATAATTGCAGAGCCCTCCTAAATGGGTTAGAGGTGTATTACACATCAGAGGCTGTAGCCCACATAGCTGAATGTATGGAGTGCACACAAGGACTTTTTTTTAGCTTAGATACCTCTCCAAACATTTTAGATAATTATAGCAGTAGGAGACCTTGAAGTATTATGGTAAGATTCCAAGAAATGGTCCCCACAAATGAAATGATTAAAACACTAGTGATCAACTGCTGAAGCATTCACAACAAAGTCTCAGAGTTTTAAGTGCTCAAAAAAGCAATGGGACTCATATAATATTAAGGTTAAAAACAAAACTGACAACAGTGAGATCTTTGGGGTAAATCTTAGTGTGAATTGAAAGAAAGAGCTAATCAAAAATAGACACCATGTAATTCTCATTGTAGACAGGAAACTGTAATCCAAATGGCTCTGAGCACTATGGGACTCAACTGCTGAGGTCATTAGTCCCCTAGAACTTAGAACTAGTTAAACCTAACTATCCTAAGGACATCACAAACATCCATGCCCGAGGCAGGATTCGAACCTGCGACCGTAGCGGTCTCGCGGTTCCAGACTGCAGCGCCTTTAACCGCACGGCCACTTCGGCCGGCAACTGTAATCCACTGATATAGAAACTGAAACCCTATGTCAGACTGAAACTTCCTGGCAGATTAAAACTGTGTGCCGGACTGCAACTTGAACTCAGGACCTTACCTTTCGCAGGCAAGCGCTCTACCACTGAGCTACCCAAGTACGACTCACACCCCGCCCTCACAGCTTTACTTCTGCCAGTACCTCGCCTCCTACCTTCCAAACTTTGAGTCTCGGTTCAGCACACAGTTTTAATCTGCCAGGAAGTTTCATATCAGCGTACACTCCACTGCAGAGTGAAAATATCATCCTATGTCAGACTGTTTGGACCAGACTTAGTATGAAGGGTGGGCATAAACTTGTAATTGCTTCATTCAGCCAACAGATTAAATCCCTGATGTAACTGAAAACCTTAGAGAAAACCTCAGCCCACTCGCAGATCATGCCTAAGCCATGTCTCTGCAATACCCTTTTGTCCAGGAGTGCTAGTTCTGAAAAACAGAACTTCTGTGAAGTTTGGAAGATAGGAGATGAGGTAACGGCAGACGTACAGCTGTGAGGACAGGTTGTGAGTTGCGCCTGGGTAGCTCAGTCAGTAGAGTGTTTGTCCACGAAAGGCCCTGAGATTGGGTCTTTGTCTGGCACACAGTTTTAACCTGGCAGGAAGTTTTGTATCAGCACGCACTCTACTACAGAACAAAAACTTAATGCCAGAAACATCCCACAGGATGTAGCTAAGTTATGTCTCCACACTATCCTTCCCCCCAGGAGTAGTAGTTCTTCAGTGTTTGCAGGAGAAATTCTGTGTAGGTAGAAAGGTGGCCGATGAGGTACTGGTGGAAATCAGGCTGCAAGGATGGGTTGTAAGCCATGCTTGGGTAGCTCAGTCAGTAGAGAATTTGCCCACAAAAGGCAAAAGTCTTGAGCTCGAGTCTTGGTCCAGCACACAGTTTTAACCTGCCAGGAAGTTTCATATCAGTGCACACTCTGCTCCAGAATAAAAATTTAATTCTGCAAACATCTCCAAGTAATGGCTAAGCCATGTCTCCCTAATATCCTTTCATCGTCTTCTGTGAAGTTTGGAAGTTAGAGGATGAGGTACTGGTGGAAGTAAAGCTGTGTGGATGGGTTGTTTGTTGGGCTTGCATAGCTCAACAGTAGAGCACTTGTCTGTGAAAGACTAAGGTCCTGAATTCAAGTCTCAGTCCAGCACACAGTTTTAATCTACTAGAAGGTTTCATACTGGTGCATACTCTGCTGCATAGTGAAAATTTAGTTCTGGAAACATCCTCCAGGCTGTGACTAAGCCATGTTCTCTGCAATACTCTCTTTTCCAGGAGTGCTAGTCCTGTAAATTTTGCAGGAGAAGATCTGTGATGTTTAAAAGGTGGGAGATGAGGTACTGATCGAAGTAAGGCTGTGAAGAAGAGTCATGAGTCAAGCTTGTGTGGTCCAGTCAGTACAGCATTTCTTTTAAAAGGCAAAGGTTCCAAGGTAGAGCACTTATCTGTGAAAGACTAAGGTCCTGAATTCAAGTATCAGTCCAGCAAACAGTTTTAATCTTCCACAAAGTTTCACATCAGTGCACGCTCTGCTACAGAGTGAAAACATTATTCTGAGAACATCCCCCAAGCTCTGTCTAAGCCATTTTTCTGCAATATCCTTTCCTCCAGAAGTGCTAGACCAGCACATTTCACAGGAGAACTGTGAAGTTTGAAAAGTAGGAGATAAGGTACTGCTTGCTTTGTGACAGGCCAGGATAGGAACATGGTGTTAGGCGTAAAGATCAGCTGTGTCCACTAGTGGTCATGCAACAGTCAGTGTGTTAAGAATAGCACTCCAAAAATTGCTTTTGTGATTGCATATTTTCTCTGAAATTAAACATCATATCTTTCATGGCTTCAGAAGAAACATATTATTTGAATTACAGGGAAGCCAATATGCAGTAAAGCCACCTATTTTGTTACTCTCGTACTTGATTTCATAATTCAGATAAACAGTCCAAAATTTTGTTTATTGAAATGATAAAAAGAAATGGAAGCTTGTAGTTTTGAACTCTGCAACTTCATACCACTGCTCCACACTTCTAACCATTATGCCAAGAGAAGTAGATGTAAGAGTAATTGCTCATGAAGGGTGATTTTATGGCTTTAATCTTCATTCCAGAATCTGCAAAGCTATAATTTCAAGTCTAAAAACAAGAAGATAAGTGAATGCAGTAAAAAAATTGTAGCTAAAACTGGTGCTTCATTCTTAGTTACCTCTCATTAGTTAAATCTGAATGAGAGATAGTGAGCCCCTATAAGGTGCATTCTCAATGTTTTATAGCATGTGTGTCTCATTTTTGTTGGCATTTAGCTGTTGCTGCAACAATCAATCATCCAGTCAGTTCTACAGGGTGAGTCTCTAACTATTGCCAGCAAGAATAACTCCGAAAGTATGATAGGAGCTGAAAAGGTTGTGGGACAAATGATGCATGGGTTTTTTGTTGCTAGGTGGGGTCACTTCAGAGATGTGAAGGTCAACTTTGTTTTTTTAAATGGTATGCTGTGGTTTGGTACTTCTTTTCTGATAGCAGCTATAGAGATGAATCCAATGATGCGTAACAGTAAGCTCTTTGAAGGTCAATGAAGGTCACAAAGGTGGCATGAACGTCCATTAACAGAATCTGTTTGAAGTGATGACCATTGGTACCAATTCAGTGCTGCAATCTTCTTATCATGGATTGAGTGGTATTCCTAATCACATGAGCACTTATCGAAGTACATCTTCTGACAATTCTCTCTTGCATATCTTCAGGTGTAGTTGGACTGTCTTTATAAACAATGTCTTTTACGAATCCCAACAATAAAAAATTCAGAGGTGTCAAGTCTGGTGAATGAGCTGGCCACGACACATCTCCTCCATGTCCAATCCAATGATTTGGGAATTGTCTCTGCAACTAATTTCTAGCAATCAGCGAAAAATGTGCCGGACACCCATCTTGTTGATATCACATTATGTTCCTTGTTCCTAAAGGTATTTTTTCCAATAACAGACCTAATGTTTCTTGCAGGAATGAGGTGTACTTCCTACCATTAAGATTTCCTTTGATGAAATAGGGGCCTATAATTCTGTCCTCCAGAATCCCACACCATACATTCACCGACCACGGTCTTTGGTGTGCAACTTGCCGCAGCCAATATGGATTTTCAGTTGCCCAATAATGCATGTTATGCAAATTAACATTTCCATGGTTCATGTATGCAGCCTCATCAGTAAATAAAACCAAATTAATAAATGTGCCATCCCTCTCAATCTGAACATGAGCCCCTCGGCAGAATTCAATGTGATGCATACGATTCGTACCAGTTAATTCTTGGTGGAGACTGATATGGTAAGGATGATATTTATGGTGATCCAGAACATGAACAACACTACTCTGGCTCATGCCAGATTCCCTTCTGATCTGATGCGAACTAACAGAAGGATCTTGAACCACAGTGGCAAGAGTACCAATTTCCGTTTCCTCATTAGTAACTTTCCTTTGCTAGAGATGTTTCCGGTGCATTAAATATCCAGTTGTTCTCAAGTTATCATACACATATTTAAATGTATGTTGTGTAGGGTGAATATGTTGAGGATATCTTTCACTGTATAAGTCTCTAGCTCTCACTGAATTACATTGGCATTCTCCATAAATGAGAAGCATATCGACTTTTTCTTTGAAGGAATACATCATTCACATTCACTTGATTTGATGATACTAGCCTTACCATTGCTATTAGTGTTGTATTGTGAAACCATTGGATGGTATATACATGTCAATGGCACGTTAGATTCAACTGCCATTCCCTGCACCATGCGTACAATGTGCTTCAATAAGTGCCGAAGTGATAATGAATACCACTCAATGCATGATAAGAAGATTGCAGCACTGCATTGATACCAATGGTCATCACTCTGAAGGCCTTCTGTAAATGAATGTTCTTGCCATCTTTCTGACCTTTGTTGACCTTCAGAGACCTTACTGTTACACATCATTGAATTCATCTTAATAGCCACTATTAGAAAATAAGTGCCAAACTATAGCATCCCATTTAAAAATATAAAGTTGATCTTCATATTTCCTTCCCCATGAATCATGGACCTTGACGTTAGTGGGGAGGCTTGCGTGCTTCAGCGATACAGATAGCCGTACCGTAGGTGCAACCACAACGGAGGGGTATTTGTTGAGAGGCCAGACAAACGTGTGGTTCCTGAAGAGGGGCAGCAGCCTTTTCAGTAGTTGCAGGGGCAACAGTCTGGATGATTGACAGATCTGGCCTTGTAACACTAACCAAAATGGCCTTGCTGTGCTGGAGCTGTGAACAGCTGAAAGCAAGGGGAAACTACAGCCATAATTTTTCCCGAGGGCATGCAGCTATACTGTATGGTTACTGTACTTTACTGTATAGTTAAATGATGATGGCATCCTCTTGGGTAAAATAGTCCCCCATTCAGTTCTGCGGGTGGGGACTACTCAGGAGGACGTTGTTATCAGGAGAAAGAAAACTGACGTTCTACGGATCGGAGCATGGAATGTCAGATCCCTTAATCGGGCAGGTAGGTTAGAAAATTTAAAAAGGGAAATGGATAGGTTAAAATTACATATAGTGAGAATTAGTAAAGTTCGGTAGCAGGAGGAACAAGACTTTTGGTCAGGTGAATACAGGGTTATAAATACAAAATCAAACAGGTAGTAGGAAAGGGAAGAGAAGGAAACGTAGAAGGTGAATATGGAATGGGATTAAGGAATGAAAGAGGAAGCTGCCTGGTAGCATTTTGCACAGAGCATTGAAGAAGCCTGGAGATACTGGAAGGTCTCAGATAGTTTATATAATGGTAAGACAGAGATTCAGGAATGAGGTTTTAAACTGTAAGACATTTCCAGGGGCAGATGTGGACTCTGACCACAATCTATTGGTTATGAACTGTAGATTAAAACTGAAGAAACTGCAAAAAGGTGGAAATTTGAGGAGATGGGACCTGGATAAACTGAAATAACCAGAGGTTGTAGAGAGCTTCAGGGAGAGTATTAGGGAACCATTGACAAGAATGGGGGAAAGAAATACAGTAGAAGAAGAATGGGCAGCTTTGAGAGATGAAATAGTGAAGGTAGCAGAGGATGAAGTAGGTAAAAAGACTAGGGCTAGTAGAAATCCTTGGGTAACAGAAGAAATATTGAATTTAATTGATGAAAGGAGAAAATATAAAAATGCAGTAAATGAAGCAGGCAAAAAGGAATACAAACATCTCAAAAGTGAGATCGACAGGAAGTGCAAAATGGCTAAGCAGGGATGGCTAGAGGACAAATGTAAGTATCAACAACAGTACCATCCGGTTATGAAAGCCTTCATTGTATCATGTAGAGGCGCATATCACTAGGGGTAAGATAGATACTGCGTACAGGAAAATTAAAGAGACCTTTGGAGAAAAGAGAACTATTTGCATGAATATCAAGAGCTCAGATAGAAACCCAATTCTAAGCAAAGAAGAGAAAGGAGAAAGGTGGAAGGAGTATATAGAGGGTCTACACAAGGGCAATGTTCTTGAGGACAATATTATAGAAATGGAAGAGAATGTAGATGAAGATGAAATAGAAGATTTGATACTGCATGAAGAGTTTGACAGAGTACTGAAAGACCTAAATCGAAACAAGGTGCTGGGAGTAGACAACATTCAATTAGAACTACTGACAGCCTTGGGAGGGCCAGGCCTAACGAAACTCTACCATCTAGTGAGCAAGATGTATGAGACAGGTGAAATACCCTCAGACTTCAGGAAGAATATAATAATTCCAATCCCAAAGAAAGCAGGTGTTGACAGATGTGAAAATTACCTAACTGTCAGTTTAATAAGCCACGGCTGCAAAATACTAACACGAATTCTTTACAGACGAATGGAAAAACTGGTAGAAGCCTACCTCGGGGAAGATCAGTTTGGATTCCGTAGAAATGTTGGAACATGTGAGGCAATACTGACCCTACGACTCATCTTGGAAAATAGATTAAGGAAAGGCAGACCTACGTTTCTAGTATTTGTAGACTTAGAGAAAGCTTTTGACAATGTTGACTGGAATACTCTCTTTCAAAGTCTAAAGGTGGCAGGGGTAAAATACAGGGAGCGAAAGGCTATTTACAATTTGTACAGAAACCAGATGGCAGTTATAAGAGTCAAGGGACATGAAAGGGAAGCAGTGGTTGGGAAGGGAGTGAAACAGGGTTGTATCCTATCCTCAATGTTATTCAATCTGTATATTGGGCAAGCTGTAAAGGAAACAAAAGAAAAATTCAGATCAGGAAATAAAATCCATGGAGAAGAAATAAAAACTTTGAGGTTCGCCAGTGACGTTGTAATTCTGTCAAAGACAGCAAAGGACCTGGAGGAGCAGCTGAACGGAATGGACAGTCTCTTGAAAGGAGGATATAAGATGAACATCAACAAAAGCAAAACAAGGATAATGGAATGTAGTCAAATTAAATCGGGTGATGCTAAGGGAATTAGATTAGGAAATGAAAGGTTTAAAGTAGTAAAGGAGTTTTGCTGTTTGTGGAGCAATATAACTGATGATAGTTGAAGTAGAGAGGATATAAAATGTAGACTGTCAATGGCAAGGAAAGCGTTTCTGAAGAAGAGAAATTTATTAACATCAAGTATAGATTTAAGTGTCAGGAAGTCGTTTCTGAAAGCATTTGTATGGAGTGTAGCCATGTATGGAAGTGAAACGTGTGCAATAAATAGTTTAGACAAGAAGAGAATAGAAGCTTTCAAAATGTGGTGCTACAAAAGAATGCTGAAGATTAGGTGGGTAGATCACATAACTAATGAGGAGGTGTTGAATAGAATTGGAGAGAAGAGAAATTTGTGACACAACCTGACTAGGAGAAGGGATCAGTTGGTAGGGCATATTCTGACGCATCAAGGGATCACCAATTTAGTACTGGAGGGCAGCATGGAGCATAAAAACCATAGAGGGAGACCAAAAGATGAATAAACTAAACAGCTTCAGAAGGATGTAGGTTGCAGTAGGTACTGGGAAATGAAGAAGCTTGCACAGGATAGAGTAGCATGGAGAGCTGTATCAAACCAGTCTCAGGACTGAAGACCACAACAACAACAGCTTCATATCTCTGAGATGACCCCACCTAGCAAGAAAACAACCAACATCATATTGTGGCCCCTGTTGTCCCATCCCACATTTGTCCCACAAACTTTTCAACTATTGTCATTCTTTCAGCTTATTCTAGGTGGCAATAGTTTGTGACTCTACCTATATAGTATGTACCTTATCCCCTCAAAGAGCACTTATTGCCAGCCAGTCAAGTAAACAATCCTTAGCACATGGGGCATAGGTGAATACAGAGTGAGCACCAGATATCTCGCATTTTCTTAATCAATGACCTGCTTCCTTTGTCTGGCGTCACACCTTGGCCCAGTTTTTCTACTGCTATTTCCAGATAGTCTGATTCACTGCCTTTTTGTCTACAATGGCACAATGTTTTTTGCTGTTGAGTATGCAATAACAATAGAGGAGCATCTGTTAGAAACTAAATCAGTATGGTGTATGTATGTTGTAAATAAAAACTTTGCAAATGTGAAAAAATGCAAAAGGTATGCCCACACTGAAATCAATCATCCCAAGTGACAAATTGGACATGAAACACATTTAAATGGAGATAAATTAAGATGAGATAGCATGGATAATGAAACAATAGATATTCTCTTCTGTTCAGTTAGCAATGGAAGAGGCTGAGCCAAAACAGCATGATATCAGGAAGGATACAGAGCTACAGGTGTCATCAAACTGGGTACCTGTATGAAAGAAATTTTAAAAGACTATAATTATAGTAAGTAGGCGCTGCAAAATCAATGGACAGTATTTTCAGTGGTGCAAATGGCATATATGAAAACAAGCTTATTGAAGCTGTGCAAACACTGAAGACTGTCTTCAACAGAATACAAGATCAAAACTCACAAGCATGACCTAATGGAATGGTCCTGTGTAAAAAACAAAATCCAGAATGGCAACAGGGTTTACCAAAAATGTTTTCTTTCTTGATACAATTGATTTGGAAACAATGTGGTACAGAAAATATAAAATGCATTTAAACAAGAAATGCAAATCCTGGTTATGTAAAAAAACCTTGATGAATTAATGAAAACTATTTACATAAACAGTGAAATAAATCATCCAATTCCACTGGAAGGAACAGAAGGTTCAGACAGAAGATGCTCCACTCAAAAATGCAACCAACAACTCAATTGAAGATAAGCCTGCCCTGCTAAATGTAGATGCCACAGAAGCAACAGCTGCAAATGAAGCAGCTTTAATAACAGTGGCAGAAGTGGAGTCCATGTCAGCATCACTAGCTACAACATCAGCAGTAACAACAAGGAATGTAAACTGAGCAGCAACAGAAGATCCAGGATGCAGTGAAGTGGACAAAAGGAGAAGAATGGTGGTGATGGAGCAGCATCATTACTACAAATAGGACAGAAATCAACAGCTACAGCAGCAGTAACATTAGCGGCAGCAAAAGTAGAACTAGCATAGAGCAGTGTGAGTATGAGGACAGTGCCTCCTTCCTACCTAAAGGATTTTTAATGGAAGGAAGGAAGAAGGAGTGCTCCAACAAGGAACTTTACCTGTGAAACAGTATTTCACCAGGATGTCCAGTTAATAGGAAAGAGTGTGCAACTATTAGAAACTGAAATGGAAGCCACAGATAGCTAGTTTGTCAGTGTTACTGAACACTGGTGCAAAGGAACTGGAATTGAATAAACAGTTATACTTTCTTATAAATTAACTTGTTACTATAGCAGAACATTAATGGAGGGTGTAAGCTCATGTATTTATATTAAAAGAGGACTTCAGTTCATAGTTAGAAGTGATATTATTTCTTTGAGTAAAGAAAAACATTTTGAACTCTCAGTAGTAGTGTTAAAAGAACAAAATACACTTAAAAAACTATTTATACTGTGCTTATATAGGTACTCTAATGGTGACATTAAAACATTTTTCATTGAGTTAATACAAGTGCTGGACAAGATATGTAATCTTAAAAGGTATATTATTATTTGTGAAGGTTTAAATATTAACATGATGAAAGTGGATGAAATCAACAAAAGATTTTTGAATATCCTGAGCAGTTATGCCATCTAACAATGGGTAACAAATGCTGCAAGATCAACCAAACACTCATCTTCAATTATTGATCATATTCTAACAGACATCAACCATAAATGTTGTATGGTAGCTGTTAAAAACCTTAGATTATCAGACCATTTTGGTAAAACTGCAGAACTTAAAAATCTACAAAGAAACAAAAATAGTGATTAGCTTGAGAAGGGTGTTTTCAGAATCAAAAAGGTGCGAATTTGCAATGCAGATGACCAGCCAGACATGGCCAGTAGTATATTCAGGAAAATATGTAAATGAAAAATTCAACAAATTCATGAAGAAAAATCAAACAATGGAAACTCCTGATAGTAATGTATCTATTCAAAAAGTAACAATTGAGGAGGCATTGTCTAGTACATTCTGTTGAGGAATATAGTTGAAAGAACTGGGTAACAAAAGGTATTGGAAAACCCCCCAAAAACTTTTGACCATCTAAGTTATATTAAAGAAAACAAGAGTGATCCAGCCTGCCTACAGTTCTTTCTCAAATACAAAAGGACATACAGAAAACTGCTGCTGGAAGCAAAAAGAATACAAAATGATAAGACCATGCAATACTCAAACAATAAAAGTAAAGCCATATGCAATATAGTAAAACAAGAAACTGGTAACACGAAGTCAAAGCAGATGAACATAAAAAATTAAAAATAAACATCTACATCCACAGCTATACTTTGCAAACCACTGTGAGATGCATGGCAGAGGGTATGTCCCATTGTACCAATTATTAGGGGTTCTTCTTGTTCCATTCACGTATGGAGTGCGGGAAGAATGATTGTTTTATTGCCTCAATGTGTGCAGTAATTATTCCAATCTCATCCTCACAATCCCTGTGTGTAGGAGGTTCTAGTATAATCCTCGAGTAATCATTTAAAGCCAGTTCTTGATACTTTGTTAGTAGACTTTCTTGGGATAGTTCTCATGTCTGTTCGAGAGTCTTCCAGTTCATTCCTTCAGTATCTCAGTGACACTCTCCCAAGGATTAAACAAACCTGTGACCATCCATGCTACCCTTTTCTGTATACATTCAGCATCCCCTGTTAGTCCTATCCGGTACAGGTCCCACACACTTGAGCATTATTCTAGAATTGGTTGCAATGAGTGATTTGTAAGTGATCTCCTTTGTAGATTGTTTGCACTTCCCCAGTATTATACCAACAAAACTGATGTCTGTAACCTGATTTACCCATGATTGAACATATGTGATCATTATATTTAATACCCACACAGTGTTATACCCAGGTATTCACATGAGTTGGCCAATTCCAACACTGATTCACTGATATTATAGTCAAAGGACACTATGTTTTTTTCATTTTGTGAGATACACAATTTTACACTTTTGAATGTTTAAAGCAATTTGCCAATCTCTGCACCACTTCAAAATCTTATCAAGATGTGACTATGGAGCTTCTTTCAGATAGTACTTCATTACAGATAACCACATCATCTCCAAAAAGCCTGATTTTACTATTAATATTATCTGCAGTGTCATTAATACAAAACATGAACAACAAAGGTCACAACATGCTTCCCTGGGGTACACACGTAGTTACTTCTACATCTGATTATGACTCTCCATACGAGATAACATTCTATGTCCTCCTTACCAAAAAATCCTCAATCCAACCACAGATTTCACATGATACCCCTTATGATCATACTTTTGACAATAAGCATAGGTGTGATACTGAGTGAAATGTTTTTCAGAAATAAAGAAATACTGCATCATGTGAGAAAAGTGAGAACTGGGTTTCATGTGACCGATGTTTTCGAAATCCATGGTGGCTCGCATTCAGGAGGTCATTCCATTCAAGATACCTTATTATGTTTAAGCTCAGAGTATGTTCTAAGATTCCACAGAAAATTGATGTCAAGGATGAAACTTCCTGGCAGACTGAAACTGTGTGCGAGCCCGAGACTCAAACTTGGGACCTTATATCCTTTCTTCTGGGAGTGATAGTTGAACAAGTTTTACAGGAGAGCGTCTCTGAAGTTTGGAAGGTAGGAAATGAGATACTGGTGGAATTGGAGCTTTGGGGACAGGTCGTGAGTCATGCTTGGATAGTTCAGCTGATAGAGCACTTGCCTATGAAAGGCAAAGCTCCCGAGTTCGAGTCTCGGTCCGGCACACAGTTTTAATCCTCCAGGAAGTTTCATATCAGTGTACACTCCACGGCAGAGTGAAAATTTCATTCTCATGTTAAGGATATTGGACAGTAGCCTCAGTTTCAGTTCCTGTCTCATTTGCTAGGGACTGGACACTAACTTTGGTGCCATTAACAGCCTTTACATACAACCAGAATTTCTTTGAGTTCTGTGAAAGATCACTTGACAATATTCTGCTATGCTAGGCACTGAAGGAATCATGCATTGCTCTCTTGACAGCCAAATGTGTTTCATTTAGCTTCTCTCTATCTATAGAAGATTGTGGTAGCAAATTAAGTAGACATAAAGTAAAGGAAATTTATAGCTGTATGCTTTGTTGTACACCTATTATGCAGTAATCTCTGTTTCTGTAGGAGTTTCCTTACAGTGACTATGTACCATGAAGGTTCCCTCCCATTATGAACTGTTTTACTGGGCACATATCTATCCAGTGCATGGTCAACTATTCTTTTAAACTTGAGCCGTAGTTTCTCTACATCTCCACCCCTGTGTTGAAAGTTTCAAGTTCCTCATTCAGATATAACATTACTGATTTTTTAACCAACCTGCTGAACATATATATCTTTCTGCTTGTTTCAGTTGTCCTTTGTACTTTGGTAATCATTGTTGCCACAACCGTGTCATGGTCACTGATACTAGTTTTGATGCGGACATCCTCAAAGAGGTCAGGTCCATTTGATGACATTAGATCCAATATCTTTCCATCATGAGTAGTGTTCCTAACGATCTGTTCTAGGTAGTTCTCAGAAAAGAGATTTAGTAAAGTTTCAGAGGAGGTCTTATCACGCCCACCACTGACAAAACTGTAATGTCCCCTACTAATTGTTGGATGTTTAAAGTTTCCACCAATGAGTACAATATGACTGGGGAACTTGTGTACAAGTGAACTGAGGTTTTCTCTAAAATTTTCAGGTACTTCAGGAGACGAGTCTGGTGGGTGATAGGAGGATCCAATCATGAGGGTGGTTTGAAAAGTTCCCGGAATCAACATTAGAGGTCAGCGCTATTGCAACGAACTGTTCATGCGATATTCATTGGACTGTTGCCTGTAAACACATGCCGCGTCAGATGGAGAGCTGTGGCAGTGACATGGCTCTGTTGTTGTTCATGCGTAGTGATCTGCAAAGATGGAAAAAATCGAGATTTGAGCAGTGATTAAGTACTTCATAAAGAAAGGTATGAAAGCAAAGGACATTCATGCCGATTCCCAGAATATACTGGTGGACTCTGCTCCTTCATATTCAACTGTTGCCAAGTGAACAAATGAATTTAAATTTGGTCAGGAGAGCTTAGATGATGATCTGTGTGGTGGTCGGTCAAGATGTGTCACTACTCCAGAAATCATTGCAAAAGTGCACAAAATGGTTATGAAGAATCATCAATTGAAAGTGCGTAAAATTTCTCATGCTTGCGAGATGTAATCTGAAAGGTTATATCACATTTTAATTGAAGAATTACAAATGAAAAAATTATCTGCAAGACAGGTGCCAAGACTCTTGACGCTGTATTGAAAACGCATGGGAATGGACATATCGGAACAATGTTTGGCCCATTTTAGGAGAAACGAACAAGAATTTTCCCACCAGTTTGTGACCATAGATAAAACTTGGGTGTATTACTATATCCCAGAGACAAAACAACAGTCAAATCAATGGAAACATGCTGATTCTCTGCCAGCAAAGAAAGCAAAGGCAGTTTCTTCGGCGGAAAAGGTCATGGCATCAGTGTTCTGGGAAGCAAAGGGGATTCTGTTTGTAGATTACCTCCCCACTGGGCACAACTACTGGAGAATACTATGCTAACCTCCTGGACAAATTGCAACAAATGATACACCAAAAAAGACCAGGTTTAACAAGGAAGAAAGTCATCTTCCATCAAGACAATGTGTGCCCGCTCACATGTGCCATCGGCATGGCAAAATTACATGCACTAAGGTGTGAATTGTTGCCACACCTAACTTATTCATCTGATGTGGCTCTGTAAGATTTACATCTCTTCCAAAAACTAAAAATTTTTCTTGTTGGATGAAGATTCACTTCAAATGAAGAATTGATAACCAGAGTTGACTACTATTTTGCAGGCATGGAGGAAACTCATTTTTGAGATGGGATCAAGGCGCTGGGACATCATTGGACCAAGTGCATTAATCTACAAGGACACTACACTGAAAAATAAAAAAAAATAAAAACAGTGATGTAAGTACTTTTTTTATATTCCATTCCAAGAACTTTTCAAACCACTCCGTATTATTCTGTCCCCATCCCTGATATTGAATCTTGCCCAGATAATCTCACATGCAGCCTCAGTTTCTACCTCAGTGTATCTGAGTTTTCTCATTTTGCCTATCCTTTTGATATACACTTAAATTTTCACCATAAATCTCAATTGCTATCAACTTCAGGTTTCAGCGAGCTTTCTGTACCTAGTATGATGGGAGCTTCACTGCTTTTCACGATTGCTTCAAACTGTGACACCTTGTTGTGGTTAATCATTAGGATTTTAGTACTATCACCTGTTGGAGGCACTTTTTTAAATCTTACACTGACATTTCTGGGTTTCCTACAGCTATCGTTATCTGTATTGGATGGAGTGTTGTCTAATCTAAAAAAAACCTTGTGTGCAATCTGTAAACAGTCAGCTACCTGAGTAGCAGCCTCTGATGTGTAGTGCACATCTGATCCATTTAGGGGGACCCTACAGTTCTCAAGCCTATGGCGCAAGCCCAGGAAGTTGCAGGTTAGCTTTTCACAGAACTTTTGAAGTCTCTGGTTCAGTCCTTCCACATGACTCAGAACCAAAGGGCCACAATCAGTTCTCGGGACAATGCTGCAAATTGTGAGCTTCGCTGAAACTCCATGTGGAAGGCTGGTCTTCTCAGCTATCTCTACCAGTTGCTGGAATGACCCAAGGGTGATTTCTGAGCCCAGATGACAGGCATAATTTGTTCTAGTGTATGCCACAGTCTGCAGTTGGTTGCACGCTGTTCCCTCAATGGCTGCTGGAATAGTCTCTTCACCATGTTGAATGAGCCCTGAAGGCATACACACTGAGTGCACCTGGTGTCCTTTTCTGCTCCTCGCTGCCATTTTCCTAATGGTACCATCATTTTCCATGTGTTTGAACAGTCAACAATTCATAAACTCCTTTTTTTGCATTTGTCTCCTCCTGAGACCGAACAAAGAAAGTTTCCCCAAAACAGGTGAGCTGAGTCTCACTGGCTCATTTTCAGTTTTGGTAAAAGACAGCACCTCAGACTTGTTGGTTAGAGGGCTCAGTACAACACCCCAAGGCCTCTCCAGTCCTTGTCCACCCTGTACAGGACACCTTAGATCTACCATCGACGCACTCCTCACAGTCAAGAGGACGATTGATGACAGATGCTGTACTTTCTTGAGAGCAGACAGGTTCTGTAGGAGAAGATAGTAACTGAGATACCTCTGGTTAGGCATCACAAGTACATGACTCTTGGGAGCTCTTTGAACACACCAATTCATAGCAGTTGCTAATAATTTGACAATAGTGAGGGCAATTTCCAACTGCTTATGAATATCAATGAACTCATCCTGTGTTCAAGAACAGCATTCACAGTGGGGCTGCATTTTAGCTGGTATTGTATTACAAGGCAGTAAACAAATAACTTTAAATTAAGCCATCTGATTATCTTTTAACCTGTTGAGCTAAAAAGTTATAGATAATTTAATAGATAACATTTAGGATCTGGCCAACTTTGTAAACAGCTACCTTAGTAATATAGCTACCAGACTGTAAGAAAGCTTCTTAAAATGCAATATACACCTACAAATAACTATGTACCTTACAAAATGCTTCTGCTTCACACCACTGGGGAGGAAATCAGTAGGATTATGCATATATTTGAGAGTAAAATGTCCACAGGTCTAGATGAAGTTCCAATGTGTCTACCAAAAGACTGCAGTAGCAGCATAAAAGTTCCCATAACAGATGTTATAAATGAGTCAATCTTATCTGGTTGCTTCCCTGATTACTTAAAGCATGCAAAAATTCTTCACTTTCATAAAAAAGTGTTAATGAAAATATAAGGAATTACAGACCACTTTCATTACTGTTTTCTTATTTGAACATAATCAAAATTGTTATGAAGAACAAAGTTATGGATTATTTAAATAAATAACAACTGATATGCAAAGAACAGTTTAATTTCAGATCTGGGAAACAACTGACAGGCATTTTCCTAGACCTTATTAAAGCATTTGACACAGCTGATCATGAAATACTAGGTAAACTTGAAGCACTAGGAATAAGAGGAGTAGTAAATAAGTGGTTTAGGTTTTACCTAGCAGACAAAGCGCAGAGGGTAGAGATATCCCAAATTGCAAGTGGCTCAAATTATATGGTGATACACCTTTCAGATCAAGAACATTTGAACACTGGAGCCCCTTAAGGGAGCATGTTAGGCCCAATACTGTTACTCATTTACATTAATGACTTACCACTGTGGGTTACACAAGGAGAAACTGTGTTATTTGCTGTTGACATGAATATAATAATTATATATAGGACATGATAAATGTTGGAAGCAAAAGCTGAAAAGCACTTGTGGCAGTCTGCAACTGGTCAAATAACAACTAAATACCTCTTAATGTAAAAGAGACAAGTAACATGAACTTCTACATAAATGAAAAATCTAATATAACAAAACCTGAAGTACACAATGAAACCAAAACAAAAGTTTTAGGTATTTATGTTAATCAGCTGTTAAAATGGGATGAACGTATCAGGGTACTTGAAAAAAGAATTAGCATGGCATGCTGTGCCTTATGAAGAATAACCACAGTGTGCAATAACTCATGCCTGAAAGCAACATACTATGCACACATACATTCTATGCCATAATATTCTGGGGTGCAAATGCTCAGAATGTGGAAAATGTGTCCAAACTGCAAATAATAAGCCATCAGAATAATGAACAAGAGTTACAAAAGGGCCAATCAAAAAATGAGGTATTCTGAGAGTTCCTAGTCAATTCATACTTCAAACTGCAGTTTTAACACAAAAAGAAACATTGAGTAATATACAGCAGACAGCTCCACACATGATCATCAAACCAGATACAGCAATTACTTTTATGCAGATAGAATGAACAGAGCAAAAGACTCAAACCACTATGTTTTACCAAGGAGTCAAGATATATAATTAACTGCCAAAAGAGATCAAAAACATATAGGAACTCTATAAATTTAAAACATATCTTAAAGAATGTTTGCTAAAAAATGGTTTTTACCCCATTGAAGAGTTCATATAACATAAAATTATTACAAACAAGTAATCAGGTTGACCAATTATAAAGAAGACAAAGAGGATGGAGTAAGCTTTAAGCAACATTGCATGCAGTCTGAGACCCATGTATATTGTCAGAAGAGTCTTATAATGATTCATTTCTCTTGTTTGAAGCAGGCTCTTTCTGCCTTATGTAATTCAGTGATAACAGTAAGAATACTGTGTAATTTGGACAATGTCTGCATCTTTTTCCATGTACATAATGACGACATGAATGAAACACTTCCTTAATGGAACCTTACTATTGAGAATACTTAAAAATCACATACAAACTGCTAGTTCCAGTTATTTCACTGGAATTACTTTGTGAATGGATATTAACTGCCCTTTATACCTAAAAAGGTATAAAAAAAGTTGATGACCTGACATGTTGCTACTTTCATCTTGCTGTATGACATAAATATTCAGTTACTGAGCTTTGTAATACTTGTGTGAGTGTGAACTTGATTTGTGTAATAACAATCATCCATTTCATTATTTTAAACCTCACGATGGTGAACATCACCTTTCCAATTTTTGTCTAAATTTATTTAAAAGCTAGTTTTTTCACAAGTTACTGTTGTGGCAATTTTTTTGTAATGTCACCTGTAATACAATGCTGTGTATCTAAAACAAATGTGAAACTTTGTGCTGCAAAATGTTGACTACTTCTACAAGTAGAAATATTATTTTGATAAGTGCACATTGCTGTACCATAGATAAGCCTTTCAAGGACCATACTGTGAATGTTTACATTACTAGACTATTAATCATGCTAGATGAGTGAAAACATTTACTTTCATTTTTACTATAGTAAAATTATAATTTTGGCAATATTCAAGGGAGAAAATACTGTAGAAAATACTGTCTCTTCTAATGTACAAAATATTTAATCATTTATAAAATACAAGTATATGTAGCTGTTATAAATATGAATGTCCTATACAGTCTTCATGAAACACTTAAGATACTGACAATGTTGCAACAGTACTGAGCTACTCACTTTACAGCAGTGCTAAATACACCAGCTGCTTACAACAGTATTTATTAATATTATGATAAATGATATATTTGCAATGAATGGGACAATGAGCATAATAAACATTATCACTAAATTACATTTGATAAATATTGTTGGTATTATTGTAACTGATGTCAGATTCATATTCTGGTGATTGATGCTATATAATTTAAATACACTGATACAGTAAATGACCATAGTTAATATTTCACTTGACAGTTCAGGTAAAGGATACAGAATGTCGAAAGATTTCTTTTGTGTGAATTTACTTCACAGAAATGTAAACACAACCTAACTCACATGATAAAATATATAGTATGAACCAGTTTTATAAAAGTATAGGTACATGAATGTTTGTGGCTGTGGGGTGTAGCCACCTATACATGATACAGTGCTGACAGATATAAAAATGAAGAATATTCTAGAACTCCACACACACACACACACACACACACACACACAAACACACACACACACACACACACACACACACAATGTAAAAATGTAAATACAGATGACAATAGAATGAGAATGATAATTCAGAAACCAAAAGAGGATGAAGGAAAATGTTGGGAAGAACTCAAGGATGGAAAGACTAGTATAAAGTAAGACCAGGCAGATGACTGGAGCCCACTAGATGTTCAAACACCAGTCCCCATCTGTTTACTCGCAACAGTCTTCTTCAGTCTCTCAGGAGCATATGATAGTGCATAAATTCTTATACCAATATATAAGCTGTTGCTCTAAGAACTGCAAATACCTTCATCACAGATGTGTATGGGGCATCTCATACTCAATGGGCATAGATTTGTTTCAGAAATGAGCTGGTGAGCTCATGCGCAATATTGCTAGGATTCCTTTATAAGGCAGTCCTTTGTTCCTTATCATACACCATATATAAAATCTGTTCATTTCAGATTGAGTACTTGGTGAACCATTATTATCTGTGGAAAACATGCTCTTTTCCACACAACAATATTATGAAAGGGAAAATTACTACTTACCATATAGCGGAGATGCTGAGTCGCAGATAGGCACGACAAAAAGACTGTGACAAATAAATGAAGCTTTTGGCCATTAAGGTCTTCATCAACAATAGATGTAGACACACACACACACACACACACACACACACACACACATACACACACACACACACACACACAAACGCAACTCACACACATGACCGCAGTCTCAGGCAACTGAAACCACACTCTGTGACTGTGGTCGTATGTGTGAGCTGCGTTTGCGTGCGTGCATTTGTGTGTGTGTGTGTGTGTGTGTATTGTTGACAAAGGCCTTAATGGCTGAAAGCTTTACTTATTTGTGACAGTCTGTTTGTTGTGCCTATCTGCGATTCAGCATCTCCGCTATATGTTGAGTAGCAACTTTCTTTTCCATAATATTGTTACATTCCATCCTGGATTTTCCATAGTTTGATTTTTCCATATGATATACACACTGATATAATACAACATTTATTCCTCTAAAATATCAAGTGAGGTGGCTCAGTGGTTACCACTTTTGACTCATATTTTGCTGGATGATGGTTCAAATCTGTGTCTGGCCTTGAGATTTAGGTTTCCCATGATTTCCCTAAATCACTCCGGGCAAATGCCAGAATGGTTCCTCTGAAATTAGACAAAATACACTGTCATTACTTTAGAATATTGGTTGTAGTGGCTCTTTCAACACTGGCCAGTTCTGTGCTCCTGGAATCAGTGGACATGCCTCTCCTCAGAAACATGTGTTCTTAGCAGATAAATTTATAAATTTATGCTACATGGATCAAACTCTAGATGCTCAGTTTCTAAAATAAAAAAAAAAATGCTGATCTATAGGAGCATTTTCCAGTCAGTAATTGTTTCCCCATTGAAAAAAAAAAAAAAAAAAAAAAAAATAAAATAAAATAAAATAAAATAAAAAAATATGTGCTGCTGAATAGTAACTTCTATGTAACTGTAATGCCTCCTTACTGCCCAGTTTACCAGATGAATCAGCACTTTGAAATTCCTTTTTTATTACCTCTTCAATACTAGCTACATCCATCTGCTTCCCAGACATAAAACACCAAATGACGTAAGTCCAGTGGCCAGACATGATTATAATATTAACTGTTGTGTTGTAAATAACTGATCAACCATGTGTAGGTAACACTTCCTTTGTTCTGATCTCCCACCAGAACAGTCATAGTGCCTTGCTCAAGACATATTAGTGTTAGCAACAGAGGCAATGTCCATTTTTTGCCCCTTGGTTTGTCATGCCAATTGCACTGAACCAGAGCCTGATCATATCTGATTTTTTACATGTACTATTGACTCTCAGCACTCCAGAAACATGGGGGAACAAAAATATTCTTCTTACAAATGTAATGTAGAAGATAGTTGAGCTACAGTGTTATGCTACTTTAATAATCTTCCTGTGGACACAGGTGCTCTAAGGCATGCTGCGAATTGGTCAATCCTTCCAAAGGATGTAATGTACAATGTGTACTTGCTTATCACCAGCTCCAATGCATCAAGCCACGTTCCTGAACTTAAAACTATAGTAGAGTCTGTGAAAGAAGATCCCTGAGAGCTGGCAGTTCTGTTACCAGCTTTCAACTGCACAGTGCAAATGTCAGCAGGTGAAAACAAGGATGTATACAAAATTGCATTGTGAGATTGGCTGTTCCTGACTGTACTATAGGGTGTACAGCACAAAGAAAGAAGAGTGAGAAGAAACATAGTGGCACTGAAGATACCCCCAGTGTTACAATCTACAATCTGCTTCTCCTACAAGATCATGGTTTGAGGACTAGATACATGGTACACTGAACCTAACCTCCTCTGAAGGTTTACACTGCCATTAACAAAACTTCCCCAGTCAGCTTCAAAGAATAAGTGCCAGAGAATTCCCATTCTGTTCAACTAATTTGACATCAAAAAGTGACTTAAACCACCTATTAATTTCATATGAGTGACATCATGATCAACAAATTACTTTGTGCAAGACATTAAACAAGCTGACATAGCAGTTTCTAATTGTATCACCACTATCTTTACGTTCAGAAACTCAATAACTTACAAAAACATCATGGACTTTTTAAGAGATTATTTCTTTTATTCCAGTCCCAAAAAATGCTCCTCAGATTATTTATTTTGGTGAGTGGTGAGCATCATCAGATTTCCAGAAAAGCTAAATGCAACTAATGGACAGTCTACAATTTGTAAACATAAAGCATGGCACAATGAAAAGTATTACTTTCATAAGTAGAATATATGTGTTTATAAATGTGATGAGGCACACATGTTCAAAATGTATCGTAAAATAATAAAGACACAAGAGATACAAACAAAATCAGCTAGACATCATCAAACATAACTAAAAATATGAAGTGTACTAGGCCACAATGTCAGCAGAGTCATCATGTGAATGGCGATGCTGTTCACAGCAAACTGGAGTCAGTTGTTACAAAAAATATATTTGTGTCATAAGTTCATTATGTGTAGCTATTGTACGCATACTTGACCAACATACAATTAAACAAAAGTTTACTTAAATAAAAACAAGCAATTAGGAAAAAATCTATTCTGGGATTACAACATGTTGAGAGTTTTACAGCAATAAAATGAAATACACAAAAAATTCAAATGAAGTTAAACTTTAAAACTAGTACAAAAGGAAAAAATTTGATTCTGAAATAATATTGTGATAATTCTAGATAACCATTAATAACATATCCAAGTGTCAAGCTTAAAGATTTAACAAAATTACATAAAATGATAAAAGAACTAGTGAAAAGAAGTAAGTAATCAGTGTCATCTGTTGGTGTATCCACTGAATGCAAGACAGCCAAATACTGACCAAAGATATATAGCCACCAAAGGGCATAACAAATCATTGTGCCAGTCAATTAATAAGATCACTTAGCCAATGAAATATATTATATAAACAGAGAAGAGATGTCAAACAAGAGGGAGACATGAGCACTACAAAAAAATAAAACATATATGTGATGCACTCTATACTAGGTATTTACAAGGGAAGGTATATGTAGCAGATGTGTGAGATGACTAATGTAGTACATTGCCAAACAAAGCAATGCAGGCACTGGGCACAAAATTACTTTGTCCACTGAGCAATTTTCGTGGATCTTGCTTCTTGCTTTCATAAATTTCAAGTGCTCCAATTTATTGAGAACATGACCTTTCGGTACTCTATGTAGAATATGCTTACTATTCTCAACACTTTCTACAGTATAGTTGGTCTGCAATAACTGTAACTCTAAGACAGTTTTGTTACATAGTATAAATGCTCCTTATCAAAATTATTGCAGTCAATCCTATACAGCCCAGAGTCATCGTATTTGTCATATGCACTTCTGTGTCTTTGTTGTACAATTATTTTTCATGTGTTGTTAACTTAGAAACTAAATCTAACATTACATTTATTAAAACATTTCGCTATTTGCTAGGACATGTTACTGTGAAATTCCATTGGAATGGTTTTCATTTATTTTTTATTACTTCTGTTTCTGGTCGAGTGTGCATTTGCCTTTTATTTACTTTTTGTTTTTTTAGCCTGTTGTATGGACACACAACGTAATTTTCAGAAAAACCACTGCCTACTGCTATTTACATTAAAATACTGCATAACTTACAAATTTCACTGTCAGCCAAGAGTAAGTGACAGAGACAGTGATCCATCAATATGATAAAGGCTCTTTTATATCACAGTGGCTGGCACTGATGATAAGTTCTGTACATGTAGTTTTTCTGAAAATCCAAAATTTATGTGTGCTGTATACTTTCTTAATGATAATTACTGGTGCTGCCTTCTTCTATCTCCATAGCAAAAATTTTTTTTGGATGCATTGTGCCAATTGTTTGAGCAAATGCATGAACGTCATTAGTGTCACTTTCTATCAGTAATAAAATATTGTTAACATAACATTTATAATGAAAAGCTCATTTTTCTTTTAGCCATGTAAACGTGGCAAAAAATTTACATTCTACATCATTCACAAAAATGTTTGCTAAATTATCAGCCAGACTATTATCCATTCAAAAACTGTCTTTTTCATAATATATTTGGTCATTAAAGGTTAAAGATTGTAGGCTAAAACAAATTATAAAAATTCAATTAGCTCTGTACATTCTGCAGTGCTAATCTTCTGATGGGTTAGCAGGTTACATCTAATAATTTCATGCTTTTCCTTTATTGTAGTGTTACTGTAGAAGTTTTTTTGCATTGGGAGATGTTAGCATCACATTATTTGGTATAGGTATAACCCTGACTGGATATGCAAGCTCACAACTGTTGTTAACCCCAAAATATGTACTGATCTTGGAAACCAATTTAAGTATTTTGTTACTTAGTCTCTAGCTGGGAGATGACATGTTGGTCACAGTCAGTAGAACAAGCTTATTGCTTTTGTGTATTTTAACTTGAAATCTATGCTGGAGAAGTTTAGCAATCATAACTTTAAGCAATTTCTTTTTGTATTTGTTAAGAAGAAACTGGGAGCTGTTTATGTATTTATGCAGGATGGTTTGGAACTTCACAGAGATAACTTCTCAGTTGGCTCTCTGTGAACTTCTACTGTTACATTTTCTGCAAATAACTCTTCTGTCTCCCTATATTCTTATCTTCATATGCTGTTATCGTACTGCTGTATTCCCCCTATCTCCTCTAATTTAAGAGATTGTTACCTGTACATGCTATTGCAAGTATTCCCACAGAGTTTCTGTACCATCCAAACAGTGTCATGTGATAATACTTTATCTATGTGTTTCTTAATATTTATTTAATGGAAGCTATAATATGGCCAGAAAATTATGTTACAATATTACTCAGAACAAATTAGTGTAGTTGTACTATTATTTACCATTTTTTTCTTCATTAATCTAAAAATAATTGTATTTGTTGCTTGTTGCCATGATATGGTCTATTATAAACAACTATGTGATCTAAACATTCTTGCACATTCTTTAATCCTTGGGTGTAATGGTACTAATTTAATAAGATACTGGCTGCATGGTGCATGCACTGAAAACCAATAAAAAACCATCAGCTAAAAAATATATTCCACAGGACTACCAACAGGGTATTGGGTGTTGCCTATGTGGTGTGAAATGTCTCACCTGCAATGACATTATTAGAGACAGAGCACTAGCTCAGACTGGGGAATGATGGTATGCATAATTGACTGTATCCTTTCAAAAAAATCATCATGGCATTTACCTTGAGTGATTTAAGTAGACATCTTGGTCAGTGGTGTTGCTATTTACACAGTTTGCCTGGGGCAATACATTATGTATGTTAGATAAATGGCAATTTTTCTAGTATTACATACATGACAAAATTCACAGACCAGTTCACAGATCATGTTTTCTCTTGTTTGTTTCTCACTGGTAGAAATATTGTACACAATACTAATAGTTTCTATAGACTGGGGTTTACAACTGTCCCATTCACATATCATGGGATATGGTGACTTGATTAAAAGGGACAGAAAGCCTAACAAGTATGTTGCAGTAGTTGGCTGGATGGTGGAATTTCGTTCTGGGATGCTATGGGAGAGATGATGGATTTCAGACAGTGACAATGTCAAAACAATGTGTAGCTTCATAAAGTCTAATCTTAACATAGAAATTAAATGACTCCAATCTAGAGCAGAAATGTATAATGAGACAAATACCTTTTACTGATTTTGATTTGAGTTGCAGTACAGGTGTAGAGTGTTTAAGCATGAACAAAAAATTGGAAATGAGCATATGGCATCGCTGGCCGAGAGGCCCCATTCGGGGAAGTTCAGCCACAAAGTGCAAGTCTTGTTTCATTCGACACCACACTGGGCGACTTGTGCACTGGTGATGAGGATGAAATGATGATGAGAACTACACAAACCCTAGTCCACAAGCAGAGAAAATCTCCAACCCGGACGGGAATCAAACCCGGGCACGCTTGTATGGGAGGCAGGCATGTTTCCACCCAGACTCAGCATGCACAGTAATTGCAAGATAATCTTGTGTAGGCCAAATTGGCTAAGAAGGTGTTGCCTTTTAGTTGGGCAAGACCAGTCCCTCTGCTACATACTATCTATGATCTGAAAGAAGTGTAGTGAATGTCTCTTTCGCTGAGGGGATCATAATGGTATGATCTCTTTTCAGTGTCTAAATGCTACTGCTTTGGCAAAACTTAACATGTTGGGATTCTGAACTAACATGAGAAAGACTAGAATTGCGAGTAGTAAGGAAATCCTGAAAGACAATTTCTGGATGTTTCTGGGAATGTGGCAGGGGACCACAAACTGATGTCAAAGACATTGTTCAGTAAATGTTTCTATCTGTTATTTTGATTGCATACTGTGTATGGGTTTGACTTTAGTCATGTATTGTTCTAATATTTGAGTTTTCAGTCAGCTACAGCTCGTTATTAATAATACTTAAGATTTTAATATTGGCTGTGATTAATTCCATTGCTACCACATAGTAATTTCCTACATTTTAAGATTTTGCTAATCCAGGCTGTGGAGAGTGTTGCCTTTCACTTAATTTTTTTTATGTATGCAAAATGTATGCAAAATGTTTGTGAGTAGCATATGGGGTGATAGGTCACATTAGGGGGACCTCTTTTGTTAGAGACAAAATGTTTGTTGATACTCTCTTGTAATGATAGGCATCATTTAAGACTGGTTATGCTCCTGAAAGGCAGTAGAGCACAAGTATTCTGCGGCTTGTGTGTGCCTTTTGTGTTAACTGTCATCCAGTCATCTGCTCCATATGAAATGTGGTAGGCCAAGCCAATTAACATTCCCAATTTACTTCTAAAATTTCTTTTGTTAAAAGTCACTATCAGTTTACTGGGGTACATAATATGCTGCACAACTGGTTAGTAGACACTGGTAGTTTGGTGAAATCTCATCATACAAGATCCAGCAAACACTAAAGTATGTGTAGCATTGCTGGAAGAGGCATAAACGAACATTTTGTCTCCAACAAAAGTTGTTCCACATGACATGACCTATCACCCATAAATGTTTGTTGCAAATACTGTGACACAGGCTTTATGCCTTTACCTACACTACCTTGTGTCCATCATATGGTGGGGCAACAAGCAGCAGGTTAGGATGTATGCTGCAGAGACAATGGACTGAGCCAGTTTCTAGCCCACCCCCAAGATATGAAATATGTGGCACACTATTAAATGTGACAGGGCTCTTTGAGCACCCAGTCAGTGTGGCATGAGGTATTGTACTGAGCACAAGAGAAATATTAAATGAAGGGATCTCAAGAAGTCAACCATAGCTGAGCAACGTCTGGGAAATGAACAGAAATTACAATTTGAAAAAAATGAGAGTCTTGGCTCATGTGTCACCATTTTGAGATTACATTATAGATGATGCAACCAATGCTAGATTAACCAACAACAATTTGAGCAGAGAATAGGGGTATACAGTAGGGAACCAGGGTATTCTTTGAATATCGAGCAAAAGCAAATACTGATGCTTGACACTTGTAGGGAGGAGGGAGCAGCAATTTCAAATGTGGTGCTGATCCCTCATTGATTTCACAACCAACTGGAGCTGCTACAAGCTGCGCAACTTGCCATCCACACATGCATCACTTTGGCCCTCTTTGATTGATTTCAGATGCTGTAGCCATCCCCATATAAGCACCCTGGTAGCCATAGAAGTCAGTGGTTTTTTTACTCCTGATGATGATGATGATGACAGAGATAGCCATAAAAAGTGTGAGTGTTTTTAATTGAGATGAAGCAGCTTGTAAACTGCTGCATCTTGTTGTGACACACAAATTTCATAAAATTCATAAAGCTACAATCCCACCAGATACCTAATTTTTGTGTCATTCCATCGCTTCCTGTTTCAATGATTGCTGTGTAATCACTTCTCTTTGATTGCAAATGAACTAAAAACTAATGAACTCCATGATCCAGCCCTAACCAACTGCAACGTCACAGCATTTGTATGTCATTTGGAGTGATTCATTCCTCTCCAAGCCATTGTCAGGTTTCAGATCTTGGAACTGCTATCTCCCATTCTAGCAGATTCTCCGTTAGCCGTACCAGTCTGAACTCAGGCAGTACAAGTCCCCCCCCCCCCCCCATTCCCTCCCCGCACTTCCCCCACTTCTTGAGAGAGTGCCAGGAATCTGATACAGTTCCTTGCTTCAACCACTGAGCTGTTAGAGGCAGTCAGTAGACAAACATTATTAATTTTATATGACCATATTTTGATTTTGAATAGGTATGTACATATTAAGATATGGACAGTGTCTTTCGTACTTGATCAAATATTCTCTGGCTTTATGTGATGACAAGTACAAGGCTTCTGTTAATTCCTGACCCTCTTATTGCCAATGGACTGACTGTTTGTTGCAGTTTGTTGAATACATTATTTATCAACACTGTCTTTATGGTTACTGCACATGAAATATTGGAATATATGTAAACTGATACTTCTTCTTCCTGTTTACTTCATAATGCCTTATAAAAGTGACAAATGGTAAGACATTTCTACGTTGAAGAAACACATATTTAGAATTTGCCTCAAAAACCACCAAGTTCACAAAATGAGGGAAATGTCATCTTGTGATGGCAGTTATCTGCAACTGTGCATACAATTTTTGTATGACAGAAGCTGTCACAAGCAGTCATGTTTTTGTTGAGTCAGTATTTCAGGTGATGGGGCACAGCAACACTATTGTAAGCACAACTCCCATACAAGACTGTGGGAACCTCTTCTGTGTTGGCTTACCAACAGCTTTGGTTTATAAGATTACATTAATATATATTAGAACTTATTTGTTTATTTTAGTTACTGTATTTACCTGTGAACGGTGTGTTTTGGGAAAATCAACAATGGCAGACTGCTGGGATCTTACATTTCATAGCTGATTTCACTTTTGTCCTGCTCTAATGTTCCTCCTTAAATTTTACTTCCTGAGTGGATTCCCTATTTTATTTCATATCTGTGTTGTTTCCTTCAAGCCTTTCCCTCTTTTTCTGGGTGAAAGAAACTGTTTAGAAAACTCTAAGCTTTGTGACTGTACATTGATATCTATCTGTGCTGCTGCTTAATAAGAAAGAGAAATATTTATCTATGTTTTCAATTTGGTGCTTATTTTCCTAATGAGTAGAATTGAAATTTAGAAATTTTTGAATAAATAATTTACTGTTTTATAATTCAGCAAGGTATCCTGTTGCAACAAAGGTTTATATAATTCATAATTATAACTATGAAGCTGTATTTGATTACTGTGATGCATTTGCCTCCATATAACCATCTGTCAGTTATTTTCCATGGTGTATTAAGTGCCTCATGTGCATTTAAAATTTATATCTGTGAATGAGTTCAGCCTCATACACTGGTGTGGACTATTTTCTGCTACAGCTCTCTTAGGTTCAATGTGTTATTTGCTTAAACTTCAGTTCATATTCTCATGCCAAGACAATGATTTTGGTCTTCAATCTTTGATGCAAGAAGTGTGGTAACACATATAATTAATAGTGTAACAAAGATAAGGTTCTGTTAACTTGTTGTTGGTCATTGTTTGAATTTTCACAGATAACTAATGATGAAAAATAAATGAAACAATATTACTTCAGACTTTAAAAAAAAAATGAGGTAAAGAAAACCTTGAACATTAAAAATTTGTCTATGCTACATATATGCAAAGTAGGCAGTAAAAAATTTTTCCATAGGAAGAAGGTATGCTACATTATTATTTAATTTAAATTACCTCAACTTCCTAAACAGGAAATAAGTTTAACATTTATAATTCAGTGCTTGAAATCAAGATATTAAATATAAATGCTGTGCCTTGCACAGTCTAAGTTCAAAGTTTCACAGGGCTTCTTAGGATCCTCAATAGAAAACCCCCTGAAAAGTCAAATAACTTATTTTTCCTGTATTCATACTCATAATGGTGTCACTTTTGAGGAACAGGAAGCAGAGCAACTGCTGGAAGAACTACAAAACATAATGTTATTTGTCGTTCCAGACTGTAGCTGTTCCGGACATACACTGTCAGTCATGTTGACATATGCTAGCATTTGCCCCTTGCTGCTGTGCACTTGTATTGGACTCAAGTAACTGTTTTGTTCTGTAGGAACTAAAGATAAACATTCTTCTTTGCTTGAATTGTTTGTCAATATTTTCTGATTGTCTCCCGTTATGTGCCATAATTGTTGTCTTCGAGACAGGCCTGATTGTGCTGTGGACATTAGGTAATTTATAGAGTCTGTTGGCAGAATGTTTAGGTTTCCATATCCAATGTCATTATCACCATCATCACTACCATCACCATAATCTGAAAACAAAGACAGAAAAGGAAATTCTGTGTTACAAGTATAAAGTTTAGTCTCAGAAAAGTAACTTTGGCATGAATTCAATATTAACTTATTTCTACAAAGACAATAATAGTGGTAGGCTAAATACAATATTATAATATATTACAAGGTATCATAGTTGCAAGACACTGAGAACAACTTGCATGTGTTAAATATTTGCAAGACTTTCAGCAAGTTCATCATATTGCTGTAACACAGGTATCCATAATTCCTACTTCAACAAAATGTGTGATTTTGATTCAAAAGAAACTTACTTAATTTCTCTTGAGAGTTTGATCTTGAACCAAAGTAGCCAGGATTTTGTACAATACTGGGATTTAAATCCAAATACTCAGCACTGTCTTTTAGCATGCTCTCAAATATGGCTGTTAGTTGCTTGAAACTTGGTCTTTCAGAAGGTTCCTCCTGCCAGCATTGTCTCATCACTTTATACCTACATACCAAAAGTAAAATGTATAGCTAATTTCATCTTTTACAAATGTCTTATAAAGAAGTGTAATGCTATGAATTATTAAACATTTACCACAATCTTAAACTTCAAAAGTATGTGCAAAGAGATAAAAAGGTGGAATAATTTGAAAGAGTGCAAATAAACATAACAAAAAATGAAGTAGATGAAGATATGTGAAACAACATCTACATTGTGATTAAGCCATTTCCCCACAATATCCCTATAATCATTCTCACAAATTACAAAATGTTAAGATAAAAAAAAAAAAAAAAAAAAAAAAAAAAAAAGGATTGTATCATGGCAACACTGTACAGACTACATCATGATAGGATCACCTTGAGGGTCATCATATGTAGGGAAATCAGTATGAGATCACTTAGAGTGCTTGCAACAGACTGTATGGTCAATTATCTTGGATATAATGATTCTGATTGTACATTGTATGCATTTGATACAGTATCTGACAAGGGAACCTCCCCATCACACCCCCCCTCAGATTTAGTTATAAGTTGGCACAGTGAATAGGCCTTGAAAAACTGAACACAGATCAATCTAGAAAACAGGAAGAAGTTGTGTGGAACTATGAAAAAAATAAGCAAAATATACAAACTGAATAGTCCATGCGTAAGATATGCAACATAAAGGAAGTACAACCAAGGAGCGCCGTGGTCTCAGGGTTAGTGTGCGCAGCTGCAATGTGAAAGGTCCTTGGTTCAAGTCTTCCCTGGAGTGAAAATTTTAATTTTTTTTTTATTTTTAGTTTATGTGACAAAGTCTTATGTTTTCATCACTTTTTTGGGAGTGATTATCACATCCACAAGAAAACCTAAATCTGCCAAGGTAGAAGAATCTTTTTACCCATTCGCCAAGTGTACAAGTTAGGTGGGTCGACAACATATTCCTGTTATGCGACGCACATGCCGTCACCAGTGTCATATAGAATATATCAGACGTGTTTTCCTGTGGAGGAACCGGTTGACCTATGACCTTGCGATCAAATGTTTTCAGTTCCCACTGGAGAGGCACGTCCTTTCGTCTACTAATCGCACGGTTTTGCGGTGCGGTTGCAAACCACAGACACTAAACTTATTACAGTGAACAGAGATGTCAATGAACAAACGGACAGATCATAACTTTGCGAAAATAAAATTTTACTCAAGGGAAGACTTGAACCAAGGACCCCACGTTCCGCAGCTGCTTACGCTAACCACGAGACCACGGCGCTCGTGTACTCACACTATCCTTGATCTTGCCTATCTTGCGAATGGACTACTCAGTTTGTATATTTTGATTATTTTTTTCATAGTTCCACACAACTTCTTCCTGTTTTCTTGATTGATCTGTGTTCAGTTTTTCAAGGCCTATCCACTGTGCCAGCTTACAACTAAATTTGAGGGGGGTGCGATGGGGAGGTTCCCTTGTGAGTAATATGTAAGAAGATTGGCACAACAAACACATCTGGATAACATAAGGCTTGGTCAGATTCAAAACTGATCTAATCAGCACAATATAGGTCAGAAACTGAATATCACTAATAGTGTAATTTCACAGCCATGTTAAAGATTCCTGGAGAGAACAAACAAACAATGGCAGTATAAGCAAGTTTGACTACCTGCTACATTACCCTGCCTTAGGTACCTGGTACAGATGCACAGCACCTGCCCCAGCTATGCATCTTTTAGTAGCTTAATCTCCAATTAGATTGCATATTGTTGTCTTGAAGAAGCTGTTGTGTATGCTTGGTGTCCTAAAAGATATGGTCTTGTTACACAAAGGCATGAATGTGGTGTCTTACCTACCCTGAAGTGACACAGGAAAAGATTATTAGTACCCAGTACATAGACCAGTTGTGAGTAACATGGACTGTAATTCTCATTATGTTTTCACCTGATATGCCCATGGGACACTTTACAAACTGGTCATTTGAAAAAGGGGGTTCCCATTTTAAAAAACGCAGTTGATATCCTTTTGACCTTTGGCAGTGCCATCTAGCAGGCCAACAATAGCGCCATCTGGTTTCCCCCTTCAAGCTAGACAAGTTTTGTTCTTTGTAGTTTTTTCGTTTGACATTTATTTTGTGAGATATTTGGCCCAGTCACGATCAGTGGACCACCCTGTATAATGACACCTAGTGGTGAACTTGCTCTCAGTTACTGCTATGTGACTATGCCTCTACAAGTGAATTTTAACCACCACTACTGCCTACAGGGTCTGATTTAGACTTGCAATAAATAGTGTTCCAACTAATGAATGCATGATTTCCACAACAGCCTCACTTGAGTGAAACTTGGCTTACTATTATAATGTCAGTATGCATGTATAATGAAGTACTAGTGATTGGACTTCAATAAAACTCACTCAGGAATGATTGCTTACGTTAGTTCCTATCAAGAACTATTATTTCTTGGTTTCATAAACTAGCAGACATATTTCATTCATTGTTACAGAACTTTATTTGTGTTTGATAAATGTTGTTGTCTCAAAGTGAGAGTTACAACAGTCTGCACATGTTTTGGTTTGGTGACTGCTGGAAGTCTGTTGACTTTAAATAATTATTCAAAACAGAAACTTTGAAATTATTCGTTAAGGATATCAAAAAATTGAAAGATTCTGCCCTGTTTTAAAGTGAGGAAATAAAATCAAAGGATATAGCTAAATAATTGCATCCAGTTGCCAATACACTTAAAAAAATAGATTTTTTTCAATAGCAGTGTGCACATTACATAGATTCATTACAAAAAAGCCAATGATACTCATGATAGAATGATGAAAGATTATAATACAACATGTATGTGTTCATTAAAAATGAAACACCAGTTCAAATTGGATTAGGATGATGAAGTAAATTGTCTTTGGCCTTTTCAAAAGATCCACTCAGGCAATTACCTCGAGTGACTGAAGAAAGCTGTGAAAACTCTATATTTAAAGAATCAAATGAAGATTTGTAGCTCCACTGCTCCTGAATGTGTGGTTGTTGGATGCAAGATGTCTAGAATTTTGGATGTACTGACTCTACAGTGTTCATCTTTAGCATGATAGTACAAAAAGTGACACAAAACCTGTTAAGTACAAATTCCATCCAATAAACTTTTATGTATGCATCACCTTCTGGTATTCCTTCATGTCTGACAAGGGAATGGTCCAATAAGACATGTTGAAACTTACTCTTAAATTTTTTACACAGGAAGAAGACAATGAAAGAAATGCACTGTCAAAATTTTAGCTGCTAAGAGGCACTGCAAGTATTAAAAAAATAGATGAAAACTGCTAAATTTATAGCGCATTAGGCAGGGGTTGAAATGTACACTGGCACTGGAGCAACTGTCCATGTGTAACTAGGCACACACACAGTCAAGGTCAGTGGTACATTTATAAACAGGAAACATGACACAACCCGATCGTAATTTGTAAAGGATGTTTCAAGTTACTATTCGTTGATAGTTTCTCTGACACTCAGTTACTATTCTCTCAAATTAGCCACTCAAGCAACATCTATTACAAATTGTCAGTTGCTTTTTGCAGTATTGGTAACTATTGACAATACAGATAAAGCTGAATTAATATTTATTGTGCTTTTGTAAGGCATGCCTGCTAATAGTACTTTTTTTCTTCCAGTTTCACAGTAATGTGGAATCCATTTAACATTCTCAATTTAGCATATGAAGAATGTAGTTTGCAGCCAAAATCATCTACTTCTCCTGAGGACATACATACGTGTCATTTTTAGTTGATTTTCTTGACATTCATTCGAATGCTATCGACGTTTCATTTGAAATTATGGATACATTACAAGAAATAGGAAAAAGCTGTGACATTTCCATGAACTGTGGTTTGGATAATCTCATACATGTACTGCAACAGCTTTCAGTGACAAAGAAAAGGCAGTGAAATATTGATTAAATGAAGGAGGCAAAAAATGCTTGAAGATACACAGTGTGCAAAGGCATTTTCGTTTTGTAAAATCAGAGCATGAACTGTACAAATGGAAGAATGAATTACATGAAGTAAAAAATATGCTCCAAAAGGAAACCCGAAACCATCTGAATGAAAAACTTTTTGAAAGATTTAGAACTGCTTGTGAGAGGCTATGCACTGTTACCGACGGAGATCTATGAGACGGGGCCCTCCAAATTGCATCTGACATGAACATTGCTAATTTCGAGGCTTCATCAACCTTGCTACACAGGTTCAAGAAATTGTGCAGAATAGGAAGTCACTAAATTACCAAGTTTACATCATGTAAACATGTAGAGCAGCTGCCAGTGATAGACAATGGTATAGAGAAATTCATTGCTGACATAAAGACAAAACTTGCTGTTATCCCTGCAACTGATGTTTATAATGCTGATCAGAAAGGGTTTGTGAAAGAACTGCATGCTCACCGCACTTTATCATTTTGGGGTGAAAGAAAGATGGAGTCATTTGCCCAATCAATGAATGCAATGACACATTCATATACAATAATGCCAATGATAAGTATGAATGGTTTACTGTTTCTGCAGCTGCATATCTGTCTTCAAGAATCACAAGGCAAATTAGAACAAAAAATATAAAAAAATTAACTGTTTAATTGCAAAACTCTTGTAATCGATGCATAAAAATCTGGAAAAATGGGAAAGAATAATTTTCAACTTCTCATTCAAAATGTATTCCTACCAGCTGCAGAAACTAATTCATTGCTTTTGTTGGATTCATGGTCTGGACATAACGATGCCTCTGTTTTTGTGGAGGATGACGAAAAATCTGTAGATGTAATGTGGATTCCACCTGGAACTGCTAGTGTGATTCAGCCTCTCACTAAAGAATTTTTTGACAGTGGAAAGCATTTTTCAGGAATTTATCAGACAACATAATTTCCAGTACCTCTCTCTCATTTCAGATTTGTCAGTGAAATAGGTTCTTAAGCTCCAGTCATTTGTGGATTACCAGTTTTCTTCACCACTCTTTATGAATTTGATCAAGTATACCTGGTATGCAGTGCAATATGCAGAACAACTGCTGGGACTATTTCTGACCCCATCCCAGTTCTGTCTAAATAAAACTAGTGATTACTGCGAAGTGCCTGACTGCATCAATTTTTCCTTTGTCCGGTGTGCCTGGCGCAAGAAAAATGTTAGTTTTTGTCATTCAACAGACACTTCGCATTTTTGTGATGACTACAGGAAATGAACAAAGATCTGTTTCACAGATAGTCAAATGTACAATGTTCAAACATTACTATAAGAAATGGTCTACAGGAATTGTTATAAAATGTAGTACAGCAAGACACATTTTATTTCAACAAACTACAAGTCCTCATTGATGGAAGTTGTCTGTGACATGAAACACTGCCATGATTTTATTTTTTCTGCTTGCCACTTTTATCAGAATTACATGTGCAAGAATTGAACTGTTGATATGCAGTTATTTAAATAATGTTTGTATAGTTTAAGCCAGGTTTTCACCTGACAAACAAGCTAACAAGCATGACCAAAAGAGAATTCTTTCTGGTATACCCGGTAGGCCTCTTGCAGGTCTTTCAACTAGACACAACTGCAGCTACTTACATGTCCCTAACCTTCCCCAGTTACCTAACTGGAGAATGGAGACCTGCAGTTCAACCTGGAACCATGTGTGTTTTGTAGCCACTCCGACATCTGTGAGAAGTGAATGCTCAGTTAAAAATCATAGTGAAAAAGTTGTGGTCTGAAAAGGTACATTTTTGTTTTTTAAAAAAATGACCATTTTCGCTAAAAATTGACATCTCCAGTACATCTTACTACACACATAGTGGAAATGCTATCTGTGTCACCTCTTGAGATGATGCTCGAAATTGTTAATTAGTGTTCTGTTTATAAATTTTCCCTCAACAGTAATGAGAAGCCAGAGAAAAATGGCAGCTGACATGCAAGGAAAATTTTGGACCAGTGCTAAGGAGGGATGGAGATACAATTCCATATAAGTGTATGATCTCCACGCATGTCATGCTTCCATAAAAACTGAGATGCTTGAATTCTTCCTTCGCTGTGCCATTTCATCTACTCCATCAAGAACAGTGCGCTCACCATACAAAATAATCCTCACTGAATAGCAAACATTCACATTGTGGTTCTACCAAGATAGAGTTGTATTCTGTATACCAAATATTAGCTCCTAAAACCAAAAACTAATAACACAGCATTCATAGGCAATGTTTGCTACCTCATGTTCTATTCCCTCTTGTGTAAATGATTCTACCCATATACAAGTGAATGGTAATGAATTTTCTACAAATGCTCATTCACACATGTTTGCTTCCATTCACTCCATTGTAAACCAGACTTTAGGTGCTTAAATTTGGTGTCTGTGAACTCCGGATAATTCTGCTATACAGTGCTGCATGAGTGATTCACTGAGTTGTGTGCTAGGTAGGCAGGGCTGTACAAATTGCTGTTATAAGCTGTTCTCCAAATGGCGAAAAGTGTAGCTCCAACATTTTTTTACAAAATACTTGCAGTGCCTCTTAGCAGCTAAAATTTTGGCAGTGGATTTCTTTCGTTGTCTTCTTCCTGTGTAAAAAATTTCAGGGTAGGTCTCAACATGTCTTATGGGACCATTCCCTCGTGAGTAAAACCATGCCAGATAAATTTGTCTGAAAAACTTAAGTCCAGAAACTTCATATAAAATTTAAATGCGATTTTTGTACTGACTGTTTGAAAAATTATGCATGTTTTTTGATATGTTGCATATTTTTGTATATTGTGTACTGCAAAAACATATTTTGTGCTATATATTCAGATGTAATCAACAGTTGTCCTATGTACAACTTTAGTGTTAGTCTCCTCATTCAAAGAATTGTTCAGCCCAAATTTCAGTGTATATCAGTATGAATAAATGTAATTTTTTGCTAATTTTGGAGGTAATGAGTTGTGCATAACATATTTCACAGTAAATTGACATTTGTCATTTTGTTACTGTAGCACATATTATAACTAACTTACCGTGTTGCATTTAGTTTTCCCTTTTATCAGTAGTGTGTATTGTCTTCATTTATCATATATTAATACTGTATTTAGTTTACTAGTGACTACAACCTCAAAAAACCTGAGTTAGCTGATATTCATAAGCAACTGGAAATCACTCTGATTAGTGATTGCTGCTGCTGCTGCTGTGAATAGGTATGTTGGAAGTTATCTCAAGAGACATGTACCAGAGATAATAAATGTATCTCACATGCCATCCTCACCTGTGGATCCTGTCTCATCTACAGGAAGTTTGGGGTCTATCACTACAGGTACACTGGACTGTGGATTGTGTATGTGGTAGGGCTAGGTACCCTGTAAAGAGGACACAGAGACTGGTGAGAAATCAAAGTGTTGTACTTATCTCCTAAACCAAAGAGTTTGAAGTGCTCTCTTCTACCAAAACTGAAACTGAACCAGTGAGTCTCACTTCACTTGTTAGAAAACCTGCTATGTTCCGTGTCAAGAGGGTCAAGAGAGGTCAAACACAAGAGGATTAAGTGTCATCAGTTCAAATAACCAGTAAATAATGGTACCCCTTAGGGAAATGGCAGCAAGGGATGGAAAAGAACACCAGGTGCACTTAATGTGATACCTGGGGGTCTCATTCAATATGTTGAAGAGGCACACATTGAGAGAACAATATGGTACCAACTGCAGAGTGTGGAGCACTTTTGAACAAACTATGCCTGCCATCTGGGCTTGAAGATCATTCTTGGATAAATCCACTGAGTGGCAGAGAAGGTTGAAAAGGCTGGTCTAGCTCATGAAGTTTCAACAAAGTTCACAGAATGTATCATGGTCCAACAGTTCTGAGTTGAGTGAAATGACTGAAGGAGAGACTTTGAGGGTTTTGTTGCCAAGACTGCAAATTGCTGGATTTCTACCATAGATTTGAGAACTATAGGACCCCCTAAATGGGTCTCATATAAGAGGCTTCTATCCGGGTAACTGACTGTCTGTGATGGACATGAAAGGATTTTTTTTCTTTTTTTAACCAGGCAACTCTCCTTCCAATCCAGATAAAGACAGTTGTAGGACATCTGGAAGTGTCAGTATAAGATCCAAAGAAACACCCCCTGATTAACTGGTGAAGCATTTGCAACAATGTGCCAGAGTTTGGAGCCCCCCTAAAATTCAGTTGAGCTCACATAATACCAGGTACAGAAAGCTGATTAAACCTAAAATTGATAAGAGTAAGATTTTTGAGGAAAATTTAAGCGCATATGAAAAGAAGAGGCTAATTTTAAATGGAGGTGGCGCATTTATCACAGAAGACAAGAACCTAAAATCACCTTGAGATGGAAATTGAAACTGCATGCAAGACTGTCTGAGCAAGACTCTGCATCAAGGATGGGCATAGACTTATAATTGGAACCTTCTATTGATTGGCAGTAAGTTCCCCAACCATATTGTCATCTTTGGAGGAAACATTAATCATCAAAAAATCAACTGGAAAATTACAGTTTTGTAAGTAGTGAGTATTACAAGACATCCTGCAAAAGATTACTAACTATCGTTTATGGAACTATTTGGAACAGATTGACAGATTGATTTTAATAACAACAAACACACCTGTCCTCTTTGAAGATGTCTACATAGAAACTGGTGTTAATTATCATGAGGCTGTAATGGTACCAATTATTACCAAAGTACGAGGGGCATCTAAAACCAGCAGTAGAATTTATATGTTCAACAAACTAGATAAAGAGTAAACTGTTCCCAGGAGCCGTGCTTTAGTGATTCATACAGTTTGATTTGTCATCTCATTTGTGGTCCATCAGTATCAACAAAATTCAAAAACATTTTTCCTTATCAGGAAAACGAAGCCTGAAATTTACGTTAGAATTGGCATAAAGAGTAGAAAGTTCACGTAAGATGCCAATTATGAGTTAACAGTCAGTTACCAGCTTACATATTCTGAAGCATGTTCAACAATACGATCCATTTTTTTATTGTAACTGTATCAATAGTTGTTCAGTATTTATTGTAGATGGTTCACTGATGTTTATGATTATCTGTTTTCAATTTTCCTCATAAAATGTCTAGTAATAAAAGAAAGCTGAGTGATGTAGAACTTGAACAGCTAGCTAACATGAATGAACTGGAATGTGGTGAGTTTATGGATGAATTCTCAGGTGGTGGAAGTCTCTAAAAACCATCTTCAGGTGAACATTTAAGTGGGGATTCAGATGCAGACAACAGTGAACGCAATGAAGAAGATGAGCAGGTTGGTCCAACAGCAAGCACAACGAATAACAATGATGAGTGGAGTGACTTCATCAACATCAATCAGTATTTGTATTCAACATGAATGTGGGATTGAAATTAGACTTTTAAAATTCTGGTGTCAATGCACTTGTGGCTCTTTTTTCTGAAGAGTTCCTAATGCCATTATGTGAATAAACAAATGTAACTGTGAACCAGGAGGCAGAAAAATGCAGAAGGAGAAGACCAACAAGCCTTTCAAGATGGAGGTATACAGATTTTGTGGAAATGAAAGTATTTCTGGGGCTGTTGCTGTGAATGGGACTTTGATGTTTTCCATCAATAGAACATTATCGGAGTATAAGTCCTCTTTACAGGGTCATGCTCTGGAGACATGTTATGAGTAGAAACAGATTTCAGTTGTTACTGAGTGATCTACATTTCTCATACAGCTCATTGCAATCCAGTGACCATCTCTACAAAACTATACCAGTTTTGGACCATTTCAGTAGCATCACAAGTAATAATTACATTCTAGGTAAGAGTCTTTGCAGTGGTAAATCTATTGTTTTGTGGCACAACCATGTGTTTTTCAGACAGGAGATATCAAAAACAACAAACACAACTCTAGTGTAAAACTATCCATGAATGTAATAGTGTGGTTCTCAATATAAAAATCTACTGTGGCAAGTCACAGGAGCAGGCTAAGTTGGGTCATACATCTGAAGTTGTTTTACATGTGATGGAGGCTTTCTTGAACAAAGGATATCGTGCTTCATATGGTCAATTTTTATAATTCTGTATCACTTATAAAACTGTTGTTGACTTATAAAACCTATGTGTCTGAACATAATATAGCAACAGAAAGAAAATCCTGAAATTATTAGTTACTATCAAAGTGAAGAAGGATCAGATGGTGTTGGAAAGAAAGGACAATGCCATCGTTTGCAAATGGAAGAGCAAAAGGGCAGTCCTGATCATTTCTAATATGCACTGTGCTGAAATGGTGTCAATTCACAATCGAAATGGCAAAGCTGCCTTGAAGCCAGACGCAGTCAGAGGCTACAACAGCAGCATGGCAGGTGTTGATCAGTCAGATGAAATGGTGCCACATTATTTAGGATTTTTAAAAAACTATTAAATTGCTGAAAAAGTTTGGCCTACATGTAATGGAAATGTATCTGCACAATGCCTACTGGTCTTATAATCGAAAAGCAAGAAGGAGTATCAAGTCTCTAGCTTTTAGAGAAAAATATATTTAGGCATTGATTGGGGATAAGATGACAAACATCCAGTAGAAAATCAAGAAAGATAGCAGCTTTAATTATTTATAAGGTGATACCTGCCACTGAGAAAAAAGTGTGAGCAACAAAGCTGTGATGAGTATGCACACAACAAAAGAAACACTGTGAATCATGGTACTTTTGTCTTATGTGTGAAGAAAAGCTGATTCTTTGCATGGAAGAATGCTTCAAGACATATCATAAAAAAAACTTTATTTTCATTAGCATTGGTAACACTACATACACATTTTAAGTCTAAAGATAAAATATTTGTATGACCTTTTGTATACACTTTTCTGTTAGGTTATTCCAAGTCTGAAAATAAAAATTAAGTTCCACCAAGCCCAGATGATTTACTATTCCTATCCTTGGTGCCAAAGACCTGTAAATCACATGTATTTGCTACAACTGTTTTGGTATCTGACTTTTTGGAGAAACACATTTACTATGAATTAACTTGTAATGGACACCAGTGGCCAGGTCATCAGGTATGAGATAACTCATAGTTGGCAATCAACAAATTAATTGTAACCTCAGACTTTTCATGAATGTTGCAGTTATCTGTAATGAAGTACAGGATGAAAAAAATCTGCACAAATATTCAGTCAGATCTTGGTAAGATTTCAATGTGATGAAAAACTTGGGAATATACTTCAGATGTTCAGAAATGTGAAATTGTGCATTTCCCAAAACAAAACAAAAAATGGTGTCCTATGTCAACAGTATTAATGAGTTACACTTGGAATCAGCGAAATAATGCAAAAACCTGTGTGTAATAATTTGTAGAGATATGAAATGGAATGATCACATAGGCTTAGTCATAGGTAAAGCAGATGACAGATTTCAGCTCATTGGTGTAAGGGGTGATCAAAACGTTTCCATTCAAATACTATACAGCCAAGAATGAGTATGCCAATAATGCAAAATCACCATGAGCACTGCGACAATCATCTCACTGATTCACTAGGTTGAAGATACCTGTTTGGTAAAACACTGTGTCCTCCTGTGCAAAGAAGTCCACATCTGCCTACTGCACATCCTCATCTGACAGGAATCATTGACACTTCATAGCCTTTTTTAAGGGACTGGAGGCTGATAAGCACATGGGGATCAAGACTGTTGCCAGGTACTTGAGTGTCTCCCATTTGAGTTCATGTAACATTTGTGATATGGGACATGTGTTATGATGAAGCAGCAGCGCCCCTTGGTGCACTATTCCACAGTGGTAGTTATCAACAGACATGCTACTCTATATATATTCCTCATGGATGTCTACCAGTGTTTGTCATTCAGCGTCCAAGAAAAGTATATCAGCATGTCGTCTCTGTTTGGATGCATTTGGTAATAATGTCACAATAGTTCATGTTCCTGCATTTACAGTATGCAGACACAAACACCACACTAATGCCTTGCCTACTGTCAGTGCTTATATACCCACATCAGAGTTGTGCTATGTTGCATATACACTACAGCAACAGCCTCAAATGGAAACCTTTTGATTGTGCCTTATAAAACACTGAGCAAATGCAATCAGTCTACAGTGGAGATTACTTACAAATCACCCACATGGCCTGTCCTACAATACTGCTCAAGTGTTACAAATCACCATGTGACTTATCCTACAACATTGCTCAAGTGTGTGGGACCAGTACAAAAAAGGATTAACAGAGGATATTGAATATTAACAGAGAAGGATAGCATGAATGGCCACAGGTTTGTTTGACACAGATGAGAGTGTCACAGAGAGGCTGTGAAATCTGAAGTGGAAGACACTTGAAGATATACACTAACCGTCCCAAAAAAGTATATTTACAAATTTTCAAGAACCAGCTGTAAACCATGAATCTTGGAATAAACAATAACCCCTATATATTACTCCCATAGAGACTGTGAGTAAAAGATTAGATCAATTACAGCACGCTCAGAGACATCTGGACAACCCTTCTTCTTGTGCTCCATACATGAATGAAATGGGAAAAAGCCATAATAAATGACATGGTGGGAAGCATCCTCTCCCATGAACATCACTGTGGTTTGCAGAATGTGGATATAGATGTAGCTGTATAACACATTCCACATCATAACGGTTTTCTGTGCTATTGATCAATGGAACACATAACTGACTAATTGAAAACACAAAACAAAAATGATAAATAATTTTACAATAAAGTCCATGCTTAAGGAAACCAGTTTACGTACAGTGCTGTTGAACAATTTTCAGGACACTCCATACGGTAGCCAGCTTGTAGAAGGTGGAACAGATTGTGAACAGCTACACCAGGGTAAGGTGAGGCACCAAGAGTGACCAGCTCCCAAAGCACAACACCAAAACTCCATACATCAGATTTGCTGGTGTACACATGATCCATGAGTGATTCTAAGGCCATCCACTTTACAGGCACTGTAAAATAAGAGAATGTCCCAGCAAGGATATTCAGTAACAAAAGTTTACAATCACATATTTTCTGCAACTTTATCCCGGATATGATACACTAAGAAATAAAACAAAAGCATTTTCATGTTATCATTTGAATCTATTTGATTGAAAGTGTAAGAAGCATGATTCAGGGCCTTCGAATGCAGTGAGTGACGTGTATATTATTTATTTTCAGTATAGGAAAAAGCAAAGTTACAGTTTAATGATCTGCAAATATCAGTACCATTAGATGGGGAGTAGTAGTACAGTTTATAAGGATACATGTGAGCTATGGGTTCAGAGCTGGAACTGCTCAAAAGTTGACTGAAGTTATTTGAGTTAACAATAAGAAACCCTAAGTAGTTGGATCAGATTAAAATTTGACTGAGCTCCTTGTGAATATGGACCTAATGTCAGTGTGTCTATATCCATAAAATACTCTGATGATACTTGGCACAAACAGTTATTTTATTAGTTTACATGACTACTATCTTCAATGGTTGCATTGGAAAACTATACAAAGGTTTTCCTTTACACACACTGCTCTTAAAGGTAAAAGATAAAATCAGTCAATCAAAGTAAATTTATAAGCTGCTTAGATATGCCCTAATCATCTGTTTACTTTGATAGTGACATGTTAACTTTCCTGACATTAAATATGAACTTGATTTCCTGAAATACAGAATAAAATGTAAGTGTAGTACAATACTGGAACCAGTCTTTAACAACATTGAAACTGGAAAGAGAACAAGCACATGTTTGTGTCAGGTAGATTATCCAAACAATCCTTCTGTAAGTGTACCTTTGATGTAACCAGAGAAAAAGAAAAAGACTTTTATTATTAACATTTGTGAACAGTAATCACGTCATTAGCCATTGGCCATTTTGCTATGGAATAGACTTCATTATTTGTACCAAAAAATACAACACATAATATGTAGTGTACATAGTAATACAACATATTACAACAACAAAGCATTGCTTCTATTCAATGAGAGAATTTTGAAAATGAAAAATTTTAAAAATCATTAATTAAATACTGACAATGAAATGTAACCTGAGTTGCCAAACATGAAACATCTGCTTCCTTTGGAAAATATTGTGATTGAGTGTAGAATACTTGTAAGCAAAATAGTAATCTATAATTCTACAGTACACAAGTATGTTTCAGTTCCACTTCTCAAAATGTTTAAAATACTTTTCATGTAAGTACACCTTTTATTAATAGTAAATTTTATTGTCAGTGCATTCTCGGTGGTTAATCTCATGTTTCATGTATTTTTAAATTTTAATATCCTTCTACCATATTTCCAGTGGTCATTTTCATTATTTCTGTATATAAGTGAATATTTGTGTAATTTATCGAGTGACAATCCATTACCTACAAATTTCTTAGTTGCTTATATTCATTTGTCTGTATACGCTTTGTGTTATTACATTCATCAGTGAGCATTTTTTCTGTTTCCATACTCACTTTGTATTTTTTTTTGAGAGAGAATAGTGTTCTGAAAATGTGTATTTCTTATTGAAAAATGACTTGTCCTATATTGTGAATACTTTTGCTGCAACATGTTATCCAGAGGGTAAATAAAACAATACTAATATAAGTACAAAACATTTTAAAAGATAATTATACTGTCATGATAATTATATTGCCATGCATATCAAAACCTTGTTCATGTTGTTTACAAGGTTGTCTAAAAGTGTGTTGTGTAAACTTATTTTTAACAGATTTTAGCAGTATGAATCAATGAGAACAGACTGATAATTTGTTGCAGATTGTGAGTGGGTTTGCTCTGCAAGAATTTTCTGTTCTCAATAATGAGTACCTCTGTAAATTCAAACTAACCTTTGAAATTGATGGAATTTCTCCTTGACAACAAGTTTACAATTATTATTTTGAACATAAAGAAATGAAAACATGGATGTACAAATTTACAATTGTAAATACTGGTAGAAAGGAGATGTCAGTGCTCCAGGCAATTCCTTTTATATATTATACAGAAAATCATTTTTATGTTTTTCAAATGTTAATAATATGAGGGGAATTTTACAATAAAATCTGGCCACAAGAAATACATGATGGGAATTGTCTGAAAAACAACACTCGAATATCATCGTTGCCCACCATATCTTTTAGTTTACACGTAAGCCACAATATCAACCATATCTTTTTCACAGACAGTTTTTTTTTTCAATACAGCTTGTTGTCAAAATGTTATATAGATTAAGTGTACTATCTTTTTGAAAGTGACTGTGGTAGGTGTGATAGTTTCCAAGTAAAACCCATGATGAATCAACAGTGCAGCTCTAAGAACATGTTTTTTATTTCTTTAACAGAGGTTATAAAGGGGTGATTTAATTCCTCAATGTCAAACAGAGCCATGAAAGAATAATAGTGTTTAAAATTGTGATAATAATTTTACCTCTGCCTTTGCTCTTCTTTAAATAAGTATCGTCTTCATAGACATCTCTAGTAAGCCCAAAATCCGATACTTTACAGATTCCACCAGCAGCTACAAGGATGTTTCTTGCTGCAAGATCTCTGTGAACCAGCTGGGGGGAAAAAAAACAACACAGGTTATTATGCTTTAGCTATTCTTATCTCAAAGATTATTAATAATTTTGTTACCTAATATAAAAATTAAATAAGAATTCATAATTCACATTTTATTTCTTTTTTGACCTACCTCTGTATAAAGGTTATTTTCTTAGATGTGTCATGTTTTCCTATCTGTTCACTGCTAGCTTATGAACCCTTTCACTGAACACTTCCCCAAGCATTCCATATGTATCTAAGGTAGCATAAAAGCAGGTATAGAAGGGGTATACAATGCATAAGTGCAGTGCTCTTTTGTGTGTTCATCACATTTTCATGTCTGTGTGATTTGTTTTGCAGCAGAAATGAAAGGCAAGTACTAGATTTCCATCAGTTCAATGTGGAATGAAAAATTACAGGACTAGAAAAATTTAAACTGATCACAGTGAACACTTGTGGTATAATAATAGAGTTCTCATTCTGTGGGTGTTGTCTTGCCACAGTGTCCAACAACTTCTGTTTTAGTATGTGCAGTATCTAGCAGATGATGGCTCACTAGACTGTCTGTTTATGTAAAAGAAAACAAGTAATGCATAGTTAAAATATTAAAAAATTAAGTATTTTACGTAAAATTTGAAAGTTAATGGAGATATTTCCACTATATGTAAATTATGCTTCAGGGAACTGTGTGTTTGTGTGTGAGTAAGGGAAGTGAGAGGGGCATTAAATTCACAATCATCAAGATTTGTACCAACATATTGGCTCAAATTTCATATCTCTTCACAGAGGCTGATGAAGTGAGGGCACTTGACATTACTGATCATAATTAACCCTTTTAGTGGGGATGTTACACTTAGTGGCCTCCTTGTTGCTGTATGACAGGAGTAGACAGTTTATTGGCACTGTGTTTCACTCTCACTTTCTCTCATTGTCAACTCATCAATACAGTCATTATGGTCACTTAAGAAAAACAGCTCCAGTTTAGTCGCCTGACATGCAAATCAAACAAGTAGCATCAGCTAGAAAGGTTAGTCACAGGATATGACCCACTTAAATAAATAATGTAGTAATTAAATGTTAAGAGTGTAAGTATCAAAAATTATAGAGCAGCCAAGGTGTAAGAGTATGTGTATCATTTACTTATAAAATTTTATTGCCACTGGAAAATTTCCACATATTCTAAGAACAGGTTCCTCATTCTGAGGGGTTAAATACATCAAAATGCCTTGATTTAAGGCCTGTGCTCTAACTTGAAACTACATGTAGCTATAAGATGTCCATGCAGTCTCACCTCTGATGAGTAAATGATGCTGAAAAATATGTGGTGCCCTATTATAAAAAGTAACACACTTCCGCAACCCTACCACTGTTGATCCCAAGCTCTGGACCTCATCTTGCAAGTGATAAGGAAGAAGGAAGGGGAGGAGTTACAACCTTGTTAAAAAAAACTGGGTCCATCTGGCTCTGGAAGGTATCACCCTGTGGAGACCCTCGCCTGTGGTTGCAGGTGAAACCCCTAAATTCAGACATGTTTGTGTCATAGCCACAAGTACTCTGGTCAGCATCTGTTGGTTCTGTGAGCTCAGCTGTGATTAAACCATCTGGAGCTCAAAACTCAAGTCAAAATTATGTGAGATCCTTTAACTTTCACCATCAATACCTCAACACAAACCGATAATCATGACAGAACAATGGGAAAGAATCCACTAACCTAGGTCCCAGTCTGTAAGACCAGGTAATAGATATGGTAATCAGATTCCAGGGGACTGGGAATGTCATGAAGAGAAGAACTAGAGTTTCTTAAAGATCCTTAGGACTGAGAGAATATTTTGCATGGGAACACTCAGTAAGAACACACTACTGAAAGTAGGAAAACTGAAGCAGCTGATGAACACCAAAGATAAATGCAATATAAAAATTCTGGCAATACATGACACACAATTCTCAGATGAAAATTACTTTGACTCAGAAAAGTATAGAATATACAAGAGGAAACCAGCCACAACCTTTCCAGGAAGGAGTATAAAACCCTTTGGAATAGGATTTGTGACACAAAAATTGATACTGGATTCTGTAATAAATTTCATTTAAAAATCAGAAAAAAACGTGAACAATCAGAGTCTATCTGGAAACAAAGCCTGTATCAATGCACATCCCCCACAAATAACTAAAACAAGAAAAACACACAGCTGATAGAAGATTTTTGGTAAGATCTGGAAGAAACCACCAATAAAATCCCCCCAAACACGTGAAAGTGTTACTGGGAGATTTTGATGTCCAATTAGGCAGGGAAAACAAATCAATTTATTTATTTTTTATTTATTTATATACTTGTTCCATAGATCTGTACATGTGAGCAAGTCACTCAGATGTGGAACGTGTCAATGTACATAATAAAATACATAGAATAAAGACATTGTTACAGTATTAATAACAGTGCACAAAAGTCACTTATTAGCTTAAAAACTAGTCAACATAAATGTGAAGATAGCAGTTTCATATTTAGGGCATTATTGCATCTATTTTAACCTTGAACAGTAATCAAAACTCCCCACTTTGGGTTTAAAAGTGACCCAAAAATGGAAATGAGAAAAACAGGAATTTTTACATTAGGGCATTATTACATTAGTTTAACAGTAAACAGTGTCAAAAAATTTAAAAACATCTTTCCAATCTGGGTTTTACTTATTTCTCTGAAAGAATTCCTCTAGTGAATAAAGTGAGGTCTCAAGTAAATAATTTCTCAAGCTACGTTTAAATACTGATGTACTACTCCTTATACTTTTGATGCTGTTGGGTAGGGAATTGAAAATTTTCGTTCCAGCGTACTTTGCCCCTTTCTGAATAAGTGTCAAGTTCTTTAACTCACAGTGGAAATCCTCTTTTCTTCTGGTGTTATGTTCATGATGTAGGCAATTCATATCATACAGAGTGGGGTTATTTATTATGAAGCACATCAGTGAATATATGTACTGAGATGTTGCTGTCAGTATTTCAAGTCATTTAAAAAGATTTCGACATGAGGTTCGTGGGGGTACACCACAAATGATTCTTATTGCTCTTTTTTGTGCTGTGAGGATTTTCTTTGCAGCAGGTGTATTGCCCCAGAAGATGATGTCATATCACATGACTGAATGAAAATAGCCAAAGTAAGCTGACTTTGAGATGGTAATGTCATTGAAGCGTGACAAAATTCGTAAAGCAAATATTGCCGACGTCAGCCGTTTTAGTGTTTGTAGAACGTGATGTTCCCAGTTCAGCCTACTGCCCATGTATACGCCTAGGAATTTTGATAAGTACACTTGCTTTATCATTTGATCATTCTGTGTGATAACTATTTCTTTTGGGTTTTTGTGGGTTGTCTGGAACTGGATAAAATTGTTTTTTTTTTTCAGGTTTATTGAAAGGGAGTTAATACTACACCAACCCAGAACTTCTTTAAGGATATCATTGACCTCGGATTCTAAGTCAGTAGCTGACACATTATCCACCACAATGCTCATATCATCAGCGAACATTGTAAATTTACACTTCTTATTGATGGATAAAGGCAGGTCATTAACATATATGAGGAACAGCAAGGGCCCAAGCACTGATCCCTGTGGGACTCCATGCTGCACAATTCCCCACTCAGAGTCCACTGTATATTGTGATACACTATCTGAAACATCTAGAATAATCTTCTGCTTCCTATTTTCGAGGTACGATTTTAACCAGTTCCCTACAGGTCCTGTAATTCCATAATGACAGGCCTTCTTGAAGAGTATCTGGTGATCTACACAGTTGAACGCCTTTGATAGGTCACATAAGACACCAATTGGCAGCCTCTTGCTGTTTATAGACTCTAGAACATCATTTGTGAATGAGAAAATTGCGTTATCTATTGAAACTCCCTTTTGAAAACCAAACTGCTGACTGTTAATGATGTTCAGGTCACCAAGGTGTGCCACAATCCTGTTGTACAGAGCTTTTTCTAGGACTTTTGAAAATGTTGTTAATAGAGAGATAGGGTGATAGTTTGACACATTTGTAGCACCCCCTGCTTTGTACAGGGGCCTGACAACAGAGTATTTCATTCTATCTGGAAACACTCCTTGTTGCATGGATGTGTTGCAGATGTGAGACAAAACTTCGGTCACTTCACTACAGCAAGCCTTCAACAGGGAAACACACAGCCTAAAAGAAGACAAACAAGAATGGTGAAAACCTGGTGAACTTCTGCAGGAATTTTGACCTCAAAATCATGTCAGTGCACCTCCAGGAACCACACAAGAAACTACAAACTTGGAAATTCCCCAACAATGTCCAAAGAGAATTTCAGATAGACCACATACATGAAAACCATCAGAAAAATTCTGAATGTAAGAAATTAAAACATTTTTCAAATATGATCATGACCTACTCCTAATCAAAACAAAATCTGTACCCAACAGACAAATCAAAAGGATCAACATGGCTTTCAAACAGACCCAGAGTACTTATGATTAAACAAGAAAGACTTAACAGAAAAAGTAAGAAAATTGACAGTAATGACTAGAAGGAACTGCCAGAAAAAATGAAGAAGCTGATATAATTGGAGCAGCCACTGGGAAGAAATGGAACACACAGTGGAACACACCCTGTGAGAAGGTCATGGAAGACAGAATGCAAGCCTGGAAAAATGTAGCAGTCATAGTCATAGAACATCCAAAAAACGGGAGTAATTCAACAGGATACAGAAGAACATCATAAAATTAATCTATAGGGAGAAAAAGAGCTTACGAAGACCACAGATTGAAGGAAGTAGAAGAGGACTTCAGCAAAAACATTGCATGAAGTTTTTACAGAACATTCAGAGAAAATATGACAAGACATCCTCCACAAGCTTATGCTTCAAAAGATAAGACAGAACACTGGAGACAAACACAAAAAAGAACTGTGAAATATTTGCACACTACTTCAACACGCTATCAAACATTGATAAACTGACAGAGAGCCTACAGTTCTAGAAGCCAGAACCTAACCTTAATTCCAAACCCCCAACACATGAGGAGATCATGAAAACAATAAAATCACTGAAAAATAATGGAGCACATGAAGAAGATGGATGGATTTCAGAAATCTGGAAATTAGACCGCAGAAACGTTATATTCAAAATACCCAGAATCATCAAAAACTTATGGGAAACAAAAAAGGTGTTATAAGAATGAAAATCAGACCTAATACACTTCCCCCTCCCCTACAAGAAAGGAGACAGAACAGACCATAATAACTACTGCCTGTGACATACAAAGTTTTACCCAAAGCTCTGTTATACAGGCTAGAGCCTCAATAGATCCATATGTAGGTGAATACCAAAGAGAGTTCAGAAACAGAAGATCATGGAGTGAACAGATCTGGCGCCTGGGAACAATATTAACAATGTGAAAGTGTAAAATAACATTCATCACCTTCAAGAAGACCTACTGCTCCGTAGATGGAGAAACAATCTTCAACACACTGGAAGAAATGAAGATAGACAGCAAGATCAGAAACTTAATCCAGGAAACATTAAAAAATGTGACATCTGTAGTGAAATTAATGGGTGAGATCTCAGAAGCTTTCAGACTTAAGACATGAATGAGACAGGGAGATGGCCTGTCATCCTTTCTATTTAACTTGCTTCTGGAGAAAATAATCAGGATGTGGTATACAGAAGGCAATGGGGTAAAGGTGGGGAGACATAAGAACAGAACAATGAAAATAAAATGTCTGGGATTTGCTAACGATATAGCCTTCATAATGAACAAAAGAAGTCAAAGAAACTCTAGAGACACTACAGGAAATCTCAGCCAAAACAGAACTACAAATCTCATATCAAAAAATACAGTACATGGACGCAGAAACCACTGACAGGCACACACTGGTAATGAAATATGGAAAGATGAAATGAGAAGAAAGGTCAAAATACCTAGGACAGATTATACAGAAAACAGGAATGAATTCAACATGCAATGAAGAAAGGATCATATAGCTACAAAAAGCACACAGATTTACATGGAACCAATACAACAAAATAAGTATGTCCATCAATGCCAAATTAAAACACTACAGTACAGTAATCTTACCAGAGGTCTTGTATGCCCCAAAAACAGCAGTAATCAAGGGAAAAATGAAAATCAAAATGGTGGGAAAAAAGAGAATAGAATCCTGAGACAGATCTGGTTCAGAAAGAGGGGATCTGGATAAACAGAACAACAAAAGAACTGTGAGATGATATCAAACAACATCAGGAAAAGAAGGGCACAGGATGAATGAAAATAGACTGGCCAAGAGGACTTTTAACATAGTAATGACTAATACAGTGCAGACCAACTGGATAAAGGAAATCATGGAAGACCTCAATAAACTGAACATCTCCACAGAAGACATGACAGCCAGGGAATAATAATGAGAAAAAAAATCAGAAAACAGAAATTTCAGCAAATGGCCAAAGAGAAGAAAACAGGAAATAAGTGGACAGAAGAGAGGCAGAAGAAATGCAATGAATATTGTGAGAGGTTTCTGGGAAGAAAACAAGAAAGAGACAGAAAAAATACCTTTAAAATCAATTGTGTTTTAGTGCTCTCACAATGGGGGAATTGATGATATAACAACAACAACAACAACAACAACAACAACAACAACAATAATAATAATAATAGTAATTCACTTCCATATAGGCATGTTGAATACACTTTACTCATGTAAAAACAATAAACATATCAGAGTATACTATTATGAACTGTCAGTCAATATTTAAAATCTTGTGTAACAAGGATTTCGAAATAAAGTCTGCAGCACAGTGCTTTATGTTCTCCAGTCATCCTGATATTGCTTGTTTCTACTAATTAGTAGCAAATATAGTTATCCAGACAGGAAATAAAGTAAGATTACAATTTAGTTTTTGTAGAGGTCATTACAGATGGAACACAAGCACCACTTGGAAAAGGCTGGAGAAAGAAATTGTGCATAATATTACCCTTTTTAAGGTATCATTCTGGCATTTGCCTTAAAATGGCTGATAAAAAACATTAAATTTTAAATGCTGTTTTGTAACTGAGAAACTCTCAAACTAAATTTCAGAAGCTGGGTGCAACTCTTCTGCAGCTGTTTTTCTTTCCTCTATGTGACAAATAATCCTTTGTCATGATGTAATGTTGAACTTAATATACAATAAAAGAGGTACCAACACTTTAAAGAAGTTTGAACATACTGATGATTAATACATTCCAATTATTATGAGCAAATCACTGTGATCATATAAGCTTAGTGACATACCTTCATATCACTGAGATAAGCCATCCCCTTACAGATCTGCCACGCAAAACTGAGAATTTTATGAGGAGTTGTTGGTGTGACAGGTAATGCACTTGGCTCAATATGTCGACTTCTGCGCAAATAATTTCTGTAAAGAACAAAGTGTGAACCATAATTGAAAATCTCCAAAATAAAGTGTTGGCAGTGGCTCAATGACATAATATGAAAACATAACTATGACACGCACTGACCTAGATATTATGTACACTTCATTTTCACATAAATGTGTATTATTGCAAGCATGTTGAAAGGTGTTCCCTGTTCTGTATGGAGTAGAAAAATCAGATACAGGATAAATGAAAAGTCCACAAACTTTATAAGAATATTCCTATAAGGATGTGCTAGAAATTCTGAAAGGCCAATTGAAATAACCTGAGCCTAACATTCTTGAATCAATGGCTCTATACTGTTTCATTTATTAAAGTTGTATCTTATTGTGGCCTTTACCACAAATTTTTTTACTAATATAGCAGTAGTGAAAGCTGTGAATGGAGACACTTAAAATGACCTTCTAAAAATTAATTTCTTAATGCATGAGAGATTATTATGTTCTAATCTGAGAAGCTTACTTCACAATTAATCACCTTTTCCTTTCTATATCTGACAACATTTTACCATGTGGCTTCACAATGGTAAATGCTTTTTCCCATATTACTATGAGGGAAATATCTTCTAACTTGACATCACTTGTATCCTAGATCTTCATACAAATATTACAAAATATTTCTGAAGATTACCCATTGACAAGGCATACCATTAATAATTACCATCCATAGGAGAGAAGTAAAACCATTATTTAGAGGCGAAAGTAGAAGATTTGCAAATGCAATATCAATTACAAGTAATGTACTAATATGAGAGTTATTTATCACTAAAAAATAAAATGTGTGTATGTGCAAACACCAGTGTTGCTATGAATCAATGCTTTTGGTGAGGTGACACTAAAACATAGTTCTGTACACATTACCTGTTTCACCTCACTGAAAATCAGTGTAAGATAGTTACTAAAGTGTGTACCAAAAAGTGAAACTAAGTGTGATTGGTGCTGATGGCATTTAATAGGTTTTAATTGACATCCCTAATTATGTTATGGACCTCTGGTCACTCCTATGTCATTTTTGAATTGTGAAATGAGAAGCACAATTTTTTTAGATGTGCTAATAAATGTAGGAAGAAGAACAGAGTTTCAGTCTTGGAGGCTTGTCAATTTATTTATTTATTTATTTATTTATTCATCTGTGGAACAATAAATATTGTATGGAGCACACATTTACATTTACAATTAAACAGGTTTCTCATATTTTGTGTAGTTTTTATAACTAGTCATACACATATTTATAATTACATAATATTTTGGTGATAATGTCATATGTTGCTAATAATCTACATCTATGTTAAATATTCTTTTACAGTATAACAACTTTTACTTACTAAAAAGGTTTTAAGCTTTTGTCTGAAAGTGAGGGGCTCATTTATTTCTTTAATTTCTTGTGGTAATTTGTTGTACAGTTTTATCCCATTGTAAAATATACTTTTTTGCGTCTTTGCCTGGTTCTTTCTATCTAGATGGAGGTGGTGACAAGCCCTTGTTTCATGGTCATGTATTAGGCTGTTTGTGTTGTACATGTTGAGATTTTTCTTAATGAACATTATGTTCTGAAAGATATACTCACAAGAAACAGTTAGAATTCCTAGCTTTCTAAATAATTCTAGACAGTGGGCCCTGTTGTTGCTATTTGTTATTATCCTTATGGCTCTTTTTTGTACTTTGAACACAGTTTGTATGTTACTGGCACTTGTTCCCCAAAACATGATCCCATAGCTGAGGACTGAGTGTAGATATCCGTAATATGTTATTTTAAGACAGGTGTTATTGCATACCGGTGCAAGGATTCTAAGAGCATAGCATGCTGTGGATAATTTCTTTGGCAAAATGTTGACATGGTTTGTCCATTTCAGTTGGCTGTCTACATTCATCCCTAAGAATTTGGTACTTGTTACACATTCTAATTCATTATTATTAACTTTTATTCTAGTGGCATTGTGTTTTTTGTTCAATTGGAAGATAATATAGTTAGTTTTCTTTACATTTAGGGTTACTTTATTTTTTAATGACCAGTTGTGGACATCATTGAGAGCCTCGTTTGCTCTTTCTGACAGTTGTGTTGGATTTTCACCTGTTATTACTATGTTGCTGTCATCAGCAAAAAGTATTTTTTCGCCATGTCTGATACTTTCTGGGAAGTCGTTAATGTATACAAGAAACAATATTGGGCCTAATACACTTCCCTGTGGGACGCCTATATTCACATTTTCTGGGTCAGACAGGTGTTTTATAAGGGAATTGTTTGAAACTTGTGATATCTCAACTCGTTGAACTCTGTTTTCCAAGTATGCTTTGAACCACTTCTTTGTCACACCTCTTATTCCTATTTGCCCTAATTTATGAAGTAAGATTTTGTGGTCAACTGTATCAAAGGCCTTGGACAAGTCTAAAAAGATACCACTTACATTTTCACCTTTGTCCAGTGCTTCTAAAATTACTTTAGTGAACTGTGCTATAGCATATTGTGTGCCTTTTCCGGGCCTAAAACCAAATTGGTCATTGGAAAGAAGATTATATTTATTCAGGTAATTTAGCAGTCTCTTTTTGACTAATATTTCTATTATTTTAGAAATGATAGACAGTATAGAGATCGGCCTGTAGTTCTCTACATTTTCCACATCTCCGTTTTTAAGGATAGGTATAACTTTTGCTTGTTTTAGGTACTCCGGAAAGTATCCAGACTCGAAAGATTCATTAATTATGTCTGTTAATGGGCCCTTTATGGAGTCTATACAATCTTTAATTATGCAGACTGGGATTTCATCAAGTCCTACTGATGTTTTATTTTTTAGTTGGTGTACTACTAGTGCCACTTCCCTTTCTGTAGTTGGCAAGAGCACCATTGAGTTTGTTGGCTGGTTCTGAGTAGGTAAATCATACGTATCTAGAAATTTCTGCTGTAATTTTTTTGCAATACTACTGAAATATGAGTTTACAAAATCAGCTAATTTTTTAGCTGGTACATCTTTGTTTTTAATATGTGAATTGATGTCCTTTTTAGCATAGTTAGATGTTTCCTGTTTGACGATGTTCCAGGCTGCTTTGCTCTTGTTTTCAGCTTCAAGTAATATTTTGTTGTTTGAAAGTTTTTTTGCTGCTAGCAACACCTTTCTGTAAATTTTCCTGTACTTTTTGTAGGATTGCAGAACTTCTGGGTTAGATTGATTATTTTTTATGGAGTTGAGATATCTAAGAGTTTCTGAGGATTTTTTGATACCTGTAGTCACCCACTGATTTCTCTTTGTAGTTTTAATTTGATAAAGAGTTTTGGGAAACATCTCTTCAAATCTGAGTTTAAAAATTGACATGAACTTGATAAATTTCTGATTTGCGTTGGTTTCTGCATAGACTTCCCTCCAATCTTCGTATTTTAGCTGGGATTTAAACTGATGCAGGGCTGATTTGGAAAACATTCTTTTGTATGTACAAAGTTTAGGAGGAGTTTCTACATGAATGTTAGTTTTTAAGATCTGGCAGAGGTGGTCTGTCTGCTAGGCCCAGGTTTTGGACAACAATATGACATTTTTTACTATCAATATCTGTAGCTACATGATCTATAGATGAGGAGGATTCTTTCGTTATTCTAGTTGGACAATTAACAAGGGAGGATATTCCATAACAGCTTAGAATATTCACATATATGTTGCTAGCCTTATCAGGCTTCATCATATTAATGTTTAAGTCACCACAGATAATTACATTTGCTTTTGGTCCAGAAACCTTGTCTAAGCTTTGATTCAGTTTTGAGAAGAATATATCAATGTCTCCACTGGGAGAGCGGTACACACAAAATATGACTAATTTTTTTGCTATGCCAGGTCCTATTATTTCAACAGCGGAAAGTTTGGAATGTTTGTCCTCACCTAGATCTAAAATATCATATCTTACTTTAAATGACATACCTTTTTTTACATAGATACATGAACCTCCACCATTCTTTGAGATTCTGCTATAGTAACATGCAAGGTCAAATGAGGCTAATGCAATGTGTTCAATTTGCTTCCCTTTGCACCAGTGTTCAGTGATACACAAAATTTGGCTATCAAATTTTTCCAATTCTACTTCTAGCTGTTGTGCTTTGTTCTTTATGGCTTGAATGTTTTGGTGAAACACTGTTAGGCATTTGTTTTCACTTATCTTGGTGGCGCCTTCCCCTTTAGACCTGATGCTAAAAAATCCTTTAGATGAGCTGGTGGCATGGTTATTCTTCTGTTGATGACAGTGGAGGTGAGTCTGTTGCCGGTTTGACTTGGAAGTTGGTGTATCTGAAGGTATCTGCCTTATGTTAGTCTTGTAACTGAGGCCGGGTACCAAAAATCCTGCAGAGTTGAAAGTTTCCTGGTTCTTGTGCTTCTTCTGTTTGCTTCTATTACTGCTGATGATGGTGAAGCTGGTGAAAAGTCTTTCACTGTTGAAGACTAAGGAGCGGCCAATACTGATGAAAGGTCATTGGCTGTTGGCACATCAGGCGTTTTTTTTCTTGTTAATGATGCAGTTGCGTAGTATGTAGCTGCTTCTGCTGAAGCCGCTTTGGAAACTTCTGTCCTAGTTGAATCGTTTATCTCAGCTGTTTTTGAAGAAAGTGGAGATTCTAGTGCTGGACCTGTTGTCAGTGATTCAGTTTCATTTTCTTGTTGGAAATTTTCAGTTGCTGTGTTTGGTGGTGGAAGTGGTATGGTCGTGCTATTCTTGTCCTTAACTGCCTTCACTGCATTAAGGATTTCTCGACTAATGAATGATTTTCCGAGTTTATTTCTGTGAAGCCCATGCCTTGTAAAATGACTTCTCTCTGCGGATGCTACGTCCACATATGTGGCATTTGGAAGGCTTCGGCAGATTTTCTCAAATTTCCTATTAGTAACTGTGATTTCTTTGTTGACACAGGATTCTTCTATAAGATCATGTCTTTGTGGGATACTGGCAATGAAGAAGTTGACATCTGTAATTTTCTGTAATGTACTTCTTAGAGCTCTTGTGGCGAGTTTGCCCTCGTTCCTATAAACATCATTAGCGCCTCCTATTATTAGACAGTTGCTTCCCAGCTTCAAAGAATGTTCACAGTCTTTTAAAACTTCGCGCAAAGGGGCACCCGGTTTCGTTATTCCACTAACCTTGAATATAGTTTGCATGTTACACAAAATGTCAGCTAAGCCCTTTCCATGACTGTCTGAAAGTATGAAAATATCTTCTTTTTTCTTCTTACCTGTATTGGTAGATATCTTGTTTGCACGATAAGTATGTTCCATGTATTTTCTGGTATTTCCTTTCTTGTTATTACAGGACTTCGTAGGCCTACTGAAATGATTTGTGGTCGCTGTATTTGATGAAAGTACTTCCTTTCTTTGGCTCTTTTCACATATTTCATATTCATCACACGTTAAAAATTCAAACTTATTTGCTTGTGGGAGACGAAAGTTGTTTTCGTTACGATTAACACGACAAAACTTTTTAGGCCTAATAAAGTTACCGTTTTGTTCGTTTACAACCGTTTCACTACCCTTTGAATGGTCTATCACTTCTTCCAGCTTCTGTACACTATCTATCACTGATTCAAGCTTGTCTACATATAGTTTAGCTAACATAAGATTATATTTTAATGAAGAAGTCGTGCATTCTTCTTCGCATTCCGTTTGTAAACACACGATATGACGATAGTTACAGCGCACATTTCCACAGTCACAGGTCATGTTTTTTTCCTCTAAGACATTTAAACATTGACGATGGATCCATTTCTGTGACCATGAACATAATTTAACACCATATTTCACCTTCTTACTGCATTTTACACACACAGGATTTAAAAACTCGTAATATTTCGCGGATCGGTTTATTAGTACGTCTACACGCGCCGCCATCTTACTTACTTCCCCCTTTGTCATTATGAGAGATAGTTTTGTTATGCTTCAGAGGTGTGTTATTTTCAAAATACCACATGTATTCAGCCATGACATGATCATAATGAATGCTAAGAAAGTTTGGTGTGTGAGGCTATAAACAGACCAGTCACAATCTGCTTCTGTTTAAGTCAATACCAGTCCAAATACAAGTATTGCAACGAAGAACTTGAGCATAAGTCCTGCAGTAGCTTCTTCTCACTAAACACCAAGAGACATTGTAGTGGAAGAAAAAGGAGTGAGGAACAGTTTAGCAGCCCCACTCTTGTCTAAGGTTGACAGTGCATCATTGTTTTGTGATCTTCAGTCTAAATGCTGGTTTGATGGACTTCTCCACACTAGTCTTTCCTGTACATGACTCTCCTCCCCTAAATACTTTGATCAATCCAAATTGACAAGTCCTTGATGCTAAATTCAACTAAATTGGACAATTAAATGGAAAGTGCTCCATTACTGCACTCACCATTACTCTACTGGTAATCAAAACTGGAACACCATGAAGGTGGCATGTAACAAACATCTCTCTCTCTCTCTCAAACAAATTAACTGATCCCAGAATGAGATTTTCACTCTGCAGCGGAGTGTGCGCTGATATGAAACTTCCTGGCACACAGTTTTAATCTGCCAGGAAGTTTCAAATTAACTGATGCTTTTACCTAAAACTCACAACAGACCATATAGGTAACTGTACATGGAACACTATTGGCTGTCTATATATATGACCGGTCAAGATCTTTTTGGCACAAACAATGGAATCAAGCAGAATTTACATGCCTAAATATTCTGATAAGTTGTAAAAGGAATTTCTAGTAATATTTTCTTCTATGGTATGTCATTTTTGAATATTGGCCGATTTTCAGTATTCCCTTATGTCTATGCTAATGTGTTACAATCTTCTCCAACAGAATATAAAACTTTATTCTGAATCCTAGATAGGGATGTACAGTATGCATGGAAATTATTTTTAGTTTTGTGATTACAACTTGCACAGTTCATCCTAAATTCCCTCTTCTTGCTAGCTGCAAATACCATCAGGGAGTAAATGTATTAGCACATAAACATGTAAGGGTACAAAAGCTTGGCATTGACATTTTTGTCATCAGTTGTAAGAGTTGTTTGATGAGGCCTGTTGGATATTTTACAATCTGTCTTCCCCACAGTTTTTTCCTGCTATTGCTCCTTGTAGAATCACAGAAATTATTCCATGATGTAAGGCATGTCAAGTACAACTAATACCTTATTGTACTAAGCAGCAAGTTGTGATATGTGTTCATAGGCCATTGTCGGTCAACCAGGAGGGAGCCACTGAGAAGGACTTAGTAGTGTGTAATATCATAAGGTTCTTGAATGATGTCAGAACTAATTATCAATGTTGAATCTTGCATATTGTTTTAATGAAAGTTCACAGTTACTCATGAGAGTTCAAGATGAGCACAATTGTACATTGCATATAGTATGTGTTCATAAATGATGAATAAAATCTGAAGTGCTGGTGAATGTTAGTTAAAAAGGAAATATTTACTATATATGCTAATGTCTGTTGTCACCATTTAAAAGGAAGTGACAGACTGATGCAGACATGAAAATAATGGAAGCTACATACAAGTCTGATGCTCAATACATGGTTGTAAAATAAGTTTGATAGAAAAAAATTTTCAAGTAAATAATATTTAATAAAGAAAAATAACAGGAAGTGTTAATCTCTCAGAAGAGTAGGAGTTGTAAAGACAAGGTCACTGCATGATGTTTAGTAATCAACTATACATAACATGCTCACTGCACGCATCTATAGAGTAAATACTTATTTGACCATACAGCAAAACTGGTAAATGTGTCAGCTGGAGAAGTTTTCATAGGGGAGCACGAACCTGAGGGAGCCGTGCTCAGCAAACTCTATGATGAGGTAGAGTGGGCCACCAGGCGAAGTGCAGGCACCCAGCAGGCGCACCACATGTGGGTGTGACACAGTCTTGAGCAGCTCGTATTCGGATAGTAGGTCCTGCTGCTCACTAGAGCCCGCACCCTCCTTCAGCGTTTTCACTGCCACTGTTGTCGCACCTGCAAGCACCACATGTGCAGCAAGTTCATCATTTATTGTACTGTGTTCATAATTGCATATCCAAGACCAAAGAATATGTGACTGAACACACCGTAGATATGGCCAAGCTCAGTCACCCTACGTACACACATATACCACCACCCCCCCTCCACCCTCCCCCCAGACCCCCGCCTCATCTCTGTAGCTCCACATCTGATAATAAATACAAGTGATATTATAGACTTAAAATCCAGTAGCTAGCACCTGCTATCAGCTTCTGGTGATACACTACTATTTAAGACCCAGTAGCTAACATCTACTACATATCCACACTAGCTTCTAGTGAGACACTACTATATATGATCTAGTAGCTGACATCCATACTACTTAAAATCCAGTTAAACCTAATGCCTAATGCCATATAAATTGATTTATTTGCTTATAATTGGTTATGTTATGATTCTGTATTGTGCTTGTCAACATGCCTCTCATGTCCTGGATGTAAGAGTTGTTTTAATGGCCACATGTTGAAATCTTGAGGAAATATCTGGAGGAAACTGACACTGATACTAAAATGCAGAGGGTGCACCCTACTTGCGTTGTGTAGCAGACAGTGAGTTATGGCAGTGTCATATGGCAGAAAGTGCTTCACATCACTGTTGCATAGCAGAAGGTACTTCATACTAAGTTGTGTGGTGGAGGGTGCTTTGTATCATGTTGCATGTCCGGAGGGTGGATTTACAATATTGTGGGGTGGAGGCCACTTCTTACCAATTACATATGGCAGAGGGTGCTTGGTAACAATGTTTTTTGGCAGAGGGTGCTTTTTACCAGTGTTGTGTGGCAGAGGGTGCTGTGTACTGGTAACGCATCATGGAGGGAATTGCTCATACCAAATTGGCTTGACAGTTGCGCATAGTGGGTGGCACTGTAGTTCTCAGTTCCCATCAATGCTATTTGATGACACTTCAAGTGCCTAATAAATATGGAACAATAACATCTGTGCCTCCTGAGAATTTTCCTCACAAGCATTGCTTAAATCATTTAAGTTCTCTGAAAGTGACAATATTCAGTTATGTAACATTCTTCCATGAATTACTATAATAACCCTACATAGTGGCTTGTAAACGAAATTACTGTTACATCAAACAAGTCATTTGGCTGTACATATTTTGAGTTACTTTTACAAATCTGCAATGGGTTACTAGAATATAATAAGAAATTTTTGTCCATTCCATGCATCCCAGACACTGCTACAAAGTAATCAAGTATGAAATATTGTAATCAAGTGGAATACTTACATTCCATACAGAAGGTGATGAGAAAAGCATACTGAAGGAACAATACAAAATTGCTAGGAAAATTTTAGACCCAAAGTTGACAGAAGAGGGGTACAGACTGTACTCTCAGAAAAACAGAGAGAAGACATAAAACCTAGCAGAAGATATCAGGAAAAGAACACCATGGGTCACACAAGTCAAACTTGAACTAGGAGTAGTACAAATTGGTCCAACAGAAACTGAAGACAGAAACACAAATCAAGACAATATACAGAATTGGAATGTGATGTCAGAGACTGAAGCAATTCAGGAACAAAGTGGACTGATGATAGAAAGAGCCCCTATGAGAAAAAAAGGAGAATCACTGAAGATCAGTTAAGATCAGAACGAATGCTTGAATAAGGCTTTTGTTTATTGTTTTCAGACTGGTTTGATGCATATCTCCATGCTGGTTTATCCTGTGCAACTCTCATCATCTCAGGATAACTATTGCAACCTGCATCCATTTGAATCTGCTTACTGTATACATGCCTTGGTCTTCCTCCACCTCTTTTAACCCCCCCACACTCACTTCCATTATCAAACTGATTATTTCCTGATGTCTCAGGATGTGTTTCATCAAAAAACCCCTTTATTGGGTTCAGTTGTGCGACAAACTTCTTCTTACTTCAGTTCGGTTTAGTATCTCTCACTAGCACTCTATCTATACCATTGCATTTTAAAGTTTCTATTCTCTACAAATAACTTCAAAAAACACTGCCTAACACTAAAATTTATATTTGATGTTGACAAATTCCTCTGTTTTATATTTGTCTTTCTTTCTATTGCTAGTGTGCATTTTATGTACTCTCTGTTTTGTCCACTATCAGTTAATTTGGTGTCCAAAAAGAAAAATTCATATACTACTTTTACTATTTATTTTCCTAATCTATTTCCCTGAGCATCACCTGATTTAATTCGACTACATTAAACTACCCTTGCTTTACTTTTGATGATGTTAATCTTATGCACTCTCTTCAAGACACTATCCATTACATTAAACTTCTCTTCCAAGTCCTTTGCAGTCTTTGGCAGAATTATGTACAACGCCACTGGCAAACTTCAATGTTTTTATATCTTCTTCCTGAAATTTAATTCTCTTATGAAACTTCTCCTTGGCTTCTTTTACTGCTTGGTCATTGTACAGATGGAACAACATCCTCACTCCTTTCTCAGTTACTACTTCCTTTTCACATTCTTTGACGCCTAGAACTGTAGTCTGACTTCTACACAAATTGTAAATAACCTTTCATTCCCTGTATTTTATCTCTGTTGCCCTCAAAATTTCAAAGAATGTGCTCCAGTTATCATTGTAAAAAGCTTTATCTGTACTTACAATTGCTATAAATGTAACAGTAAGTTGTAGAGACAGTGTCGCCTCATGAGTTCCTACATTTATCCAGAACCCAAACAGATCTCCCCCAAGATTGGTCTCTATAAGTTTTTCCCTTCTTTTGTAAATAATTCATGTCAATATTTTGCAGCAACAAAGTATTGAAGTGAAATTGGAATTATTAAAAATGGCTCTGAGCACTATGGGACTTAACTGCTGAGGTCATCAGTCCCCTAGAACTTAGAACTATTTAAACCTAACTAACCTAAGGACATCACACACATCCATGCCCCAGGCAGGATTTGAACCTGCGACCGTAGCGGTCGCACGGTTCCAGAATGTAGCGCCTAGAACCGCTCGGCCACTTCGGCTGGCGAATTATTACATTCTTTATGAAGTCTGAGGATATCTTCCCTGTGAAATACATTTTGTTCAGCATTTTCATGGCTGGCTCTCCGAAGGATCTCAGGCTATGTTGTTTACTCCAGGGTCTTGTTTATACTTGGGCCTTTTCAGTGCTTTGTCAAGTTTTTCTCTCAGCATCAAACCTCCCATCTTATGTTCACCTACTTCCTCTTCTCATTCTGTAGCACTGTCCTCAGGTTTATTTCCAATATATGAATCATCTATGTGTTCCTTTCAGCTTTCAACTTTTTCCTCTTTAACTGTTACTGACTTGTAATCTGAACTTTCCATATTCTTGAAGGTGCTTTGCTCCAAAGGTCTCTGTCTTTCCCCTAGATGTGTATGTTTCTATAGCTTTGCATTTGTCCTCAAGCCATTGCTGCTTAGCCATTTTGCATTTCCTGACAATTTCATTTTTTTTAGATGTCTGCATTCACTTTAGCCTGCTTTTTTGCTGCATTTTTATATTTTCTCCTTCCATCAATAAAATTCAACATTTCCTGTGTTATCCAACGATTTCTAGCAGATCTTGGCCTTTTATGTATGTGGTCCTCTGCTGCCTTTACTATTTAATTTCTCACTACACCCACTTGTCATCTATTGTACTGCTTCCCTCTGTTTCCATCCAGTTCTACCTAATGCTTCCTCTGAATATCTCAACAGCCTCTGGTTCTTTCAGTTTATCCAGGTGCTATCTTTATAAACTGATACCTTTTTTGTAATTTCTTCAGTTTTAATCTGTGATTGATAACCAAAAAAGTTTGTTCAGAGTCCACATCTGCCTGTGGAAACATATTACAGTTTGAAATCTGATTTCAAAAGCTCTATATTACAATTATATAATCAGTTCAAAATCTTCCAGTTCCTCTGATCACTTTCACCTTCACAGGATTCTTTCATTTCTAACCAGGTGTCAGCAATAATTAAACTATGTTCTGTGCAAAATTCTATTGGTGGCTTCCTCTTTCATTCCTTTCCTCCAGTACACATTCTCCTACTACTTTTTGTTCTTTTCCTCTTCTATTATCGAATTCCAGTCACCCATTATAATTAAACAAACTCCAGGAGGAAAATAATAAAAATGTTGTTTTAGCAGCAGACTTCATCTTAAATGTCTTAATTGAAAGCAATGATTCCACAGAATTTCGTGACTTTTCTGAAGGCACTAGAGAAAGCAGCAGCCAGTGACCTGCATTGATAGTATTATTACCAACTACAAATTTGCCAATAGAAATAAGCACAAATACTGCTTAGACTTGGGTATTTCAGATCACTCAGCTCTGTTTATTGAGCTCCCAAAAGCAAATAACTTAAAGCCTCCAGAAGTGTATATAAAAAGGGATCTCAGTAAAAGTAAAATTGATTTATTCCACAGTAAATTAAGTATAATGAGCTGGCCTGTAGACCACAACAGTTCAAGCTCGATAAACTATGACAAATTCTTAAATTGTTTCTTAGAGATATTTAATGAGTCATTTCCTCATAAATCTAAGCAAAAGAAAGTAAATGGTAAACTCAAATGGATTACAACAGGAATTAAAATTTCTAGTGCCAGAAAGAGAGAGCTCCACAATGAGTTAAAATCAAACAGAAATCCGGATTTTGTTACTTATGTCAAACAGTATAAAGTTGTATTTAGGAAAGCTGTAGTGGCAGCTAAGAAAATGGCAAATAATAAATTCATAAGAGAACACAGAAATAAGACAAAAACTGTGTGGTCAGTTGTTCAGTCTGAATTAGGAGTCAAAGTAAAAATTCATGAGATTTTGAGAATTAGATGTGAAAATGAAATTATAGTGAACCCTGTTCATATATCAAGTTTTTTCAATGAATTCTTCCTAAATGTAGAAAGATCAGATGTGGATATGACATTCTATCAAGGCATCACAAATTTGGAAAACGGCCATAACACATCTTTTAAATAATTTGAAAAGAAAAAAGTCACCGAAAGGGATGTGGAAAAGTAAATATTGTCTCTAAAACACAAAACTTCACATGGGTAGGATGAAATAACCACATCTGTAATCAAGTGTGTGTACGATATTATTTCTCAGCCACTGTCAATTATTATACATCAAGTTTTTGAACAGAGATGCTTTCCAAATGTATTGAAATATGCTAAGATCAACAGAAGATATGGGGAATTACCACCCTATCTCTCTTTTGCTGGTCTTCTCTGAAGTGTTTGAAAAGATTGCAGCAAAACAAATTAATAAACTTCTTCCTGTAAATGATATAATTTTTAAAAACCAGTTGGATTCCAACAGGGTAAAAGCACTGTGAATGCTATAAATGAGTTTATCCAAAAAATATGCTCCACATAAGATAAGGGTAGAAAGGTCACAGGAATATTCTGTGATGTAACTAAAGCTTCCGATTCAGTGAACCATGCATTACTCCTCCACAAATTACAGATGTATGGAATCGGGGACACTGCTTTAAAATGGAAACAAATAGGAAACAAAGAGTAATTTTAACTTCAAATGGAACCAATTATTCCTCAGACTCGAAAACAGTTCTCCAAGGAGTCCCAGAAGGTTCAGTATTGGGTCCCCATCTGTTCCTTTTTTAACACTTTCTGTTTGACCACAACTACAGCACTCACCACAGAGATAATTTCAAACTTCCAACGCATCGTTTAAAATGTTATGCCCAAATGCCAGAGTAAATGGGATTAAAAATTTTCAGTAAAATAAAAGGTAGTAATATATTTAAGATGGAGCTTGGTCCACTGAAAAGATTGCTCTTTAGTCTTCTGGTGGAAAAGTGTTATTATTCTGTCGAAGAATTCATTGAGGACACCTTCACAGTCTGAACACAGGGATTGTATTACACGTATTATTTTATGTACTTGTGTAGCTGTAACTTAGAAATGTAAAATATAATGTAAACTTTTGTATCTCTACTTAAAAAGAGAAAAAAGTTTCTTTGCGTAAACCTTGACATGTCTCCTGCACATCAACTCAAATGATGTGAAAATTCTACATAAAGAGATGAATAAATCACATATCATATAAATTTACATCTCTTTCTTCTATCTGGATGATTTAATTTACCTCATAACACGTTCTTCTGTGGAGCTAGTGGGCATGTGAACTTGTATTAATGTGGTGGGTGTTGGTTTGATGGCAGTCTTGGCTATGAGAATGCATTCACAATGCTATTCATATCATCTTTCCTGCATTCCCACTTTATTGTATTTTAGATCTACTACTGCATTAATCCCTATTTAATTTTGTGCTGATAACTCCATACTGATCTGACCAAAAGTTCTGTTCTTCCTGCCACTATACATCACTAATTTCCACTATAACTTCAAGCAATCCATTTTTCATTTTGAATTCTCTAACCCATTCACCCATCAAGGGATTTAACGTGCCAGGCAATGACTTTTAGAGTGCCAGTTTTGTTTTTTCTGATGACAAAACCCTCTTGAGTAACCCTGCCTAGAGATCCAAATGTGGGACTATTTTATCTCAGGGATGTTTTACACTAGACATGGTCATTAAGCTATACAATAGAGCTGCATGCCCTCAAGGGGAAAAATAGTGCTTTCAACTGTTCACAGCACCAGCATACCAAAACTATATTACCTACTGTTACAAGGTCAGATCAGTCAGTCAACTGCACTGTTGTCTCTGCAATGGGATCAAGAGAACCATACTCAGTGCGGTGCAAGATCTCAGCTAATGCTCATGCAATGAAGTCTGAATGACAGGCACAATGTGCATGTTTGTACAGCCATGTCTCCTACAAGGGTTGGACAAAAATATGGAAACAATAAAAACACAACACATTGTGTTGCCAAATATGGTATAGGAAACCATTTGGCATTCAGAGTAGCTTTCAGCCATCTCTGAATGAATAAATACAATTCCTACGTGGTTTTCAAGAGAATCTTATACCATTCTTCTTGCAAAATAATGGCAATATTGGGTAACGATGATGGAGATGGACAGCAATCATGCACCCTTCTCTTTCTTTCTTTCTTTTCTTTCTTTATTTTTATTAGCCATTGATCATGCAAGATGAAATAGGCTTCGTCAGTACATAAAATAATATTAATATTCCAGACACTATATATAAGGCATAGATATAATTAGCATATGAGTAACTTACAAATAACATAAACCTTAAGCAGGTGACTACAATGCTTAATACATATTCTTGTTTCAGATACATACAAAGGTACCAAAAATGAGTTACATTGTAGTAGCAAACACAGTAGTTACGTAACACATCATAACACTGGCAAATAAAGTAGTTACCTAACACAGTTGAAATACAAAGGTATTAGATATGAAATATTTTTTAACAGTATATATAGTAGTTAATTAAGTTAATTATGCAATTACAGGTTTATCTCTGTGCTACTCAGATCATAATATTCTTGCATAGAATAAAATGGATTGTCAGATAACCAATTGTACAAATTTTGTTTAAGAATTTTTGTGGGCATGTCCCGAGCAGATTGCGGTAGTTTGTTGAATATTTTTAAGGTATTCACTTTGTGTGAGTTACTACTTTTTGTTAGTCTGTGTCTTGGTATATCATAATCTGCCTTCCTTCTAGTGTTGTAGTTATGAATTTCTTCCCTGACAACACCTTCCATACCATTGTTTTTAATGTGTAACACACAGATATAAATATACAAGTTTACAATGGTCAACAGTCTTAGCCTTATAAAGAGAGGACGACAGTGCTCCGTGGGACCGACTTTACACATTATGCGCAGCATTCTTTTCTGCATCAACAAAATTTTGTTACTGTGAGAGCTGTGCCCCCATATGAGAAGGCCATATGTAATATGTGACTGGAAGAGTCCACAGTACATTGTTCTCAGAAAGTTCATGCTAATCATGTCCCTAAGTTTCCAAAGGAGATAGGAGACTCTTGAAAGCTTTTTGCAAACCTGATTTACGTGTTCTTCCCAATTAAGTTTGGAATCAATATGCATTCCTAATAGTTTTACAGTTTTGTTTTCTATGGTTTTGGGTAACCCTAAGAGAAGCTGTTGTGTTTTCTCTGAGTTACACAGTAATTTATTGGATGTGAACCAGTGGATGGCTGATTTGAGTGATTCCTGTGTGTTATTGTCCAAAGCTGAGATGTTCTGATGTGAGGTGAGGAGGGTTGTGTCATCTGCATAGCATATGGTAGTACTATTTATGTGATGAGGTAGGTCATTGATGGCTATGATGAAGAAGAAGGGTCCCAGAACCGAGCCCTGTGGTACACCAGTACTAACTGCTGCTACAGGGGAGTAATTATTTTTAACTGAGACAAACTGTCTTCTATTATGAAGATATGACTCTATTACTGCTAATGCTGGGTTACATACACCATAAAATTCTAGTTTTGCAACCAGGGTGCCAAAGGGAATGCAGTCAAAAGCTTTGCTCAGATCACACAAGACCAGTGACACCATATTCCGGTCTTCAAAGGCTGTTAATGTCTGGTCAACAATTTCCAGGATGGCCGCAGTGGTATTTCTGCCCTGTCGGAATCCGAACTGACTATTGCTCAAAAGGTTGTGTGTCTCAAAATAGCTACTTAATTGAGTGTACATAAGTGACTCAAATACTTTAGAAAATATTGGCACAATTGAGATTGGGCGATAACTTTTAGGAAGATGTTTGTCACCCTTTTTAAACACTGGAATAACTTTGGAAATTTTGAGGGAGTCGGGAAACACTCCTGACTGTAAACATTTATTAAATATGAATGCCAATGGTTTAGCGATCGAGTCTACAGTTTTTTTTACTATGTAATTGGAGAGCCAGTAGCAGTCCATACTTTTAGAATTTGAAAATTTTGTGACTGTTCTTTTAATCTGAGCAGGTGTGATACTATACCAGTTAAAGACATGATCTACTGGTGGAAGGGCATTAAGTAAATCGCTTGCAGATGTATCTGTTTTTTCTATCTTACTTTCAATTTCTTTAATTGAGCTAATGAAGTAGTCATTTAGTTCCCTTGGAGTGAGCTGAGTTTCATGTGTGTGACGTGTGGGATTTTCTTGTGCTACAATCTGCCATGCTGCCTTGCACTTGTTTGTTGCACCTTCTATGTACCCTTCATAAGCAGCCTTTTTTGTCTGTATCAGCTTAAGTTTGTAGAATTTTTTACATTTTTGGTATGCTGCATAAAAGGTGCCCTCCTGCTCTGATCTTTGTTTACATGCATTTTTATATGCTGTGTATAGTACGAGCATGTTTTTTCTTATCTGGACCAGTTCGTCTGTGTACCATTCCAGCTTTTTATTTTTATATGTTCCAGAAGAGTTGGTTTTAATTAGTGGTGAGCATGAATACCATAATTCTGTATAATTTTTAAGGAAGTTTTCAAAGGTAGTTTCAACATCAGACTTCTCAGATGAACACTTATAGACAAAGTCCCAACTTGCATCCTCTAGTATACGAATAAATGACATAATGTATTCTTCTTTTTGTCTTCTTACCCATGTCATATTGTGCACACTAGTGGAATTTGGTTGCTTACTAAAGAGATTGAGAAGCAATGGGTCGTGGTCTGCAAAGCACCCATTTGCAAGGCTAACAGTGTAGCTGCCACGCGGAAAATTCACAATAATATTGTCTATGCATGAATTTTTACGTGTTGGACACTGGATGGCACAGTACAGATTAAGGGACCTTAATAAATTAAGAAAAGTTCTTGAGGGCTCATTACTTGTGTTTACCATTTCTATATTAAGATCACCACATATGGCAATCTTTGTTTTATGCATTAGTATTTTTCTAACCAGTAGTTCAAATCTTTCAAAAAATGTATCAATGTTGCCATTGGGAGATCTGTATAGGCTTACAATTATTAGATTTTCATCAGTCATTTTTATACAACTAAATTCTGCATCTAACTCTGTACAGTAAGATGATACATCTATTTTTGTAAAGTTGAAATTATCTCTGATAAAGATCCCAGCCCCACCATTTCGCCTCTGCTTTCTGCACATTATGTCTGCAGTGACGTATCCTTGAGGTACAAACATATCTACCTCATTTGCAACTAACCAATGCTCACATACACATATTACATCAACATTCTTAATCTTACAGAAATGTTCCAATTCTAACATCTTATTTCTAATACAACAAATATTAACTTGAAGTAATGTCAGCATATTATCTCCCTTTTTGTTTATCTGGATACAGTTTGACTTTGAATCACAGTTTATATTTTTTACATTACCTACGAGTGGTGTGCTTGTCAGATTGTTGATCCCCATGTCTGTTATGGTGTGCTGTTGCTGATCTGGGGCCAACAAAAATCCTGACTTCTCGCAGGTGGTTGCCTCTTGTGAATTGGTCGGCTGCTGCTGGCTTCATTGTATACAAAATCCTGGTCCTTTAGCTGTTTCGTTCTTCTCTCTCCTCTCCCATATATTGGCTGCAGGATCTCTGAAGGTGGTGCTCCAAAGTAGACCACAAAGGCTCAATAATATTCAGATCTGGTGACTATGGTGACCAGGAGAAATGAGAGAATTCATCCTTGTGCTAGTAAAACTAGTCCTGGATGATGCAAGTTGTATGAACAGGGGTCCTGTCATCTTGGGAAAAAAACATCAGCATTGGGGTACAAACATTTTACCAAGGGATTGACCTGATCAGCCATAATGGTTATATGACCCTTGGCAGGGATGCAACTCTGCAGAGTAATGACAGAGCTCATGGAATACCATGATATGGCTGCCCAAATCATGACTGAACCTGCGCCATATTTCACTCTTGTGATGTAAACTCAGCCAGAAGTTGGAAAGAGTATGAAGCAAGACTCATCTGAGCAAATGACATTCTTCCATTACTTCATAGTCAAGGTGTCCACCCTGATAGCTGAATGGTCAGTGTGACGGACTGTCGTCCTAAGGGTCTTGGGCTTGATTACCGGCTGGGTCGGAGATTTTCTCTGCTTAGGGACTGGGTGTTGTGTTGTCTTCATCATCATTTCATCCCCATCTGGTGCGCAGGTCACCCAATGTTGCATTGAATATAATAAGACCTGCACCAAGGCACCTGGACCTGCCCCGTAAGGGGCCTCCTGGCCAATGACACCAAATGTTTGTTTCCATTTTTTTTTCAGAGTCAAGGTTTTATGGCTTTGGAATCACGTTTCCTGTTACAGTATTTGGATCATAGATGAGCAGTTTTGGAATTCCAGCTCACCCTGCAGTTCCGTGATTATTAATTTATTTGTTCATGTTCTGTTGATCCAGTATACAAGAGAGTTGCACAGATATGGAACGAGTCATACTTATATATGAAAACAGTACTTACAGGTGCCAATAAACACAAATTATAATATGTGTATAGAAACAAAAAATGCTAATAATTACAGGCTTAGGCATTTCCTACAATTAAGGGAGATATAAACCAATCAAATAATAAATTACAATTATTCCAAGTTGCAAATTACAAGTTTGATGGAACTGAAGTAGATCATTAGCCTGAGTGAAAATTTCCATGCTAACGTAGCTTGTTGTGTTCTGTTAGAAAGTGGTAATAGCAAACATTACAAGTACAATGTGTCATATCTAAGTTACAGTGTAGAAATGTCTACACTAAAGAGTTCATTAAGAGAGTGGAAAGAGTTTTCCAGAAGATAATCATTTAATTAACTTTTAACCTGCAGCATTACTCTGGTAAGATTTTTTGTGTCCAATGGGAGAGCATTAAGCATGGTTGTGCTTGAGTAGTGTACCCCCTTTTGTACTAAACTCAAGACTCAAGTTTTTTTCTGTCAACATGCGAGTTATATTTTGATCCAGTGTCATACACTGAAGAGGCAAAGAAAGAAACTGGTACACCTGCCTAATACCATGTAGGTCTCCCACAAGGACGCAGAAGTGCCACAAAACAACATGGCATGGATTCGACTAATGTCTGAAGTAGTGCTGGAGGAAACTGACACCATGAACCCTGCAGGGCTGTCCATAAATCTGTAAAAGTACGAGGGAGTGGAGATCTCTTCTGAACAGCACATTACAAGGCATCACAGGCTCAATAATGTCCATGTCTGGGGAGTTTGGCAGTCATCAGAAGTGTTTAAACTCAGAAGGGTGTTTCTGGCGCCATTCTGTAGCAATTCTGGAAGTGTGGGCTGTGACATTGTTCTGCTGGAATTGCCCGTTGGAATGTACAATGGACATGAATGGGTGCAGGTGATCAGACAGGATGCTTATGTACATGTCACCCATCAGAGTCGTATCTAGAGATATCAGGGGTCCCATATTAACTCCAACTGTACTTGCCCCACACCATTAGAGAGCCTCCATCAGCCTGAACATTCCCCTGCTGACATGCAGGGTCCATGGATTCATGAGGTTGTCTGCATGCCAGTACACATACATCCACTTGATAAAATTTGAAACGAGACTTGTTCGACTGGCAACATGTTTCCAGTCACCAACAGTCCAGGGCCAGTATTGATAGGGGCAGATGAGGTGTAAAGCTTTGTCCCCAAATGCCCATATCAATGATATTTCGATGAATGGTTCACATGCTGACACTTGTTGATGGCCCAGAATTAAAATCTACAGCAATTTGCAGAAGGGTTGCACTTCTGTCATGTTGAACGATTCTCTTCAGTTGTCATTGGTCCTGTTCTTGCAGAATCTATTTCTGGTCACAGCGATGTCAAAGGTTGATGTTCTACTGGATTCCTGATATTCATATTATACTCGTGAAAATTCCCACTTCATCGCTACCTCAGAGATGCCGCGTCCCACTGATCATGCACCGACTGTAACACCACGTTTAGACCCACTTAAATCTTGACAACACATCATTTTAGCAGCAGTGACTGATCTAAAAAATGTGCCAGACACTTGTTGTCTTATATAGGTTTTGCTGACCACAGTGCCGTATTCTGCCTGTTTACATATCTCTGCATTTAAATACACATGCCTATACCAATTTCTTTGGCGTTTCATTCTAGTTATGAAATGTACTAGTGCTTTGTGCATGGGAAGGTTGTTAATTAAAAAGCACATAAGGGATAGGATGTATTGTGAGGTCAAAGTTAATATCTTATGCATTTTAAAAAGATTTCTGCATGTATGATATCTGTTAACTCTACTTAGAATTCGGATTGCTCTTTTCTGAGTGACAAATATTGTAGGGAGGACTCGAACCTGCAACAGGGTGAGCCGCGCGAACCGTGGTGAAGCACCTTAGACCCCATGGATACCCCGCGTGTGTTTGCATACTTCATTCTATTTGGGATGATATCTTGTTGATGAGGTTGATTAAACGTATGACAAAGTGTTAAACAATTGGCATTATGACAACCTCGGTGGAAATATTTCCAGAGCCAGATAATTTTTTTTGCATTTTAGTGACGATCCTTTTTACCTCAGTGAATATAACAGAGACTTTGTTCAGTTCACTTATTTTGCATAATCCAGTAGTTGTTAGAAAATGCTTATTAAGGGAACTTGCAACTGTATCTGTTTCCTTGATCAAATTACCATAATATTTTAATTTCTATGCTGGATTCACTATCATCTTTTTTCTGCAGGACTCCTTTGATGACACTCCATATGGTTTCTGTTTTGTTATTTGAGTTGTTTGTTTAAGATTTAATGTGTAAGATTTTGGAGCACTTTATAATTATTTTTATGATTTCACAATACAGGGCGATTCAAAAAGAATACCACAACTTCAAAAATGTGTATTTAATGAAAGAAACATAATATAACCTTCTGTTATACATCATTACAAAGAGTATTTAAAAAGGTTTTTTCCACTCAAAAACAAGTTCAGAGATGTTCAATATGGCCCCCTCCAGACACTCGAGCAATATCAACCCGATACTCCAACTCGTTCCACACTCTCTGCAGCATATCAGGCGTAACAGTTTGGATAGCTGCTGTTATTTCTCGTTTCAAATCATCAATGGTGGCTGGGAGAGGTGGCCGAAACACCATATCCTTAACATACCCCCATAAGAAAAAATCGCAGGGGGTAAGATCAGGGCTTCTTCGAGGCCGTCCAGAACTTTTCCCTTTGCACAAACACCCATTCTCTGTAAACTGTTTATACCAACGTTTAATACACCACCTATCAGGAGGTTTAACACCATACTTCGTTCGAAATGCACGCTGAACAACTGTCGTCGATTCACTTCTGCCGTACTCAATAACACAAAAAGCTTTCTGTTGAGCGGTCGCCATCTTAGCATCAACTGACGCTGACGCCTAGTCAACAGCGCCTCAAGCGAACAAATGTACAACTAAATGAAACTTTATAGCTCCCTTAATTCGCCGACAGATAGTGCTTAGCTCTGCCTTTTGTCGTTGCAGAGTTTTAAATTCCTAAAGTTGTGGTATTCTTTTAGAATCACTCTGTATAATCAATAATGTTCTCTTACTGTATGTTCATCAGAACTACTTTGTGATATGTAACTCATTTTTGTCTTATATGAAATTTTTATCTCTTTTGTGATCTCAAGTTTCATTTTGAAAGCCTGGGGGTTAGTTTTTATAGTTTTTTTTAATACTGCTTCAGCTGGGTATGTGAATTCATCTGTGAATAGGTTAAATTTAATATTTGGTTTTCTTTCTTTATACACTCCTGGAAATTGAAATAAGAACACCGTGAATTCATTGTCCCAGGAAGGGGAAACTTTATTGACACATTCCTGGGGTCAGATACATCACATGATCACACTGACAGAACCACAGGCACATAGACACAGGCAACAGAGCAAGCACAATGTCGGCACTAGTACAGTGTATATCCACCTTTCGCAGCAATGCAGGCTGCTATTCTCCCATGGAGACGATCGTAGAGATGCTGGATGTAGTCCTGTGGAACGGCTTGCCATGCCATTTCCACCTGGCGCCTCAGTTGGACCAGCGTTCGTGCTGGACGTGCAGACCGCGTGAGACGACGCTTCATCCAGTCCCAAACATGCTCAATGGGGGACAGATCCGGAGATCTTGCTGGCCAGGGTAGTTGACTTACACCTTCTAGAGCACGTTGGGTGGCACGGGATACATGCGGACGTGCATTGTCCTGTTGGAACAGCAAGTTCCCTTGCCGGTCTAGGAATGGTAGAACGATGGGTTCGATGACTGTTTGGATGTACCGTGCACTATTCAGTGTCCCCTCGATGATCACCAGTGGTGTACGGCCAGTGTAGGAGATCGCTCCCCACACCATGATGCCGGGTGTTGGCCCTGTGTGCCTCGGTCGTATGCAGTCCTGATTGTGGCGCTCACCTGCACGACGCCAAACAGGCATACGACCATCATTGGCACCAAGGCAGAAGCGACTCTCATCGCTGAAGACGACACGTCTCCATTCGTCCCTCCATTCACGCCTGTCGCGACACCACTGGAGGCGGGCTGCACGATGTTGGGGCGTGAGCGGAAGACGGCCTAACGGTGTGCGGGACCGTAGCCCAGCTTCATGGAGACGGTTGCGAATGGTCCTCGCCGATACCCCAGGAGCAACAGTGTCCCTAATTTGCTGGGAAGTGGCGGTGCGGTCCCCTACGGCACTGCGTAGGATCCTACGGTCTTGGCGTGCATCCGTGCGTCGCTGCGGTACGGTCCCAGGTCGCCGGGCACGTGCACCTTCCGCCGACCACTGGCGACAACATCGATGTACTGTGGAGACCTCACGCCCCACGGGTTGAGCAATTCGGCGGTACGTCCACCCGGCCTCCCGCATGCCCACTATACGCCCTCGCTCAAAGTCCGTCAACTGCACATACGGTTCACGTCCACGCTGTCGCGGCATGCTACCAGTGTTAAAGACTGCGATGGAGCTCCGTATGCCACGGCAAACTGGCTGACACTGATGGCGGCGGTGCACAAATGCTGCGCAGCTAGCGCCATTCGACGGCCAACACCGCGGTTCCTGGTGTGTCCGCTGTGCCGTGCGTGTGATCATTGCTTGTACAGCCCTCTCGCAGTGTCCGGAGCAAGTATGGTGGGTCTGACACACCGGTGTCAATGTGTTCTTTTTTCCATTTCCAGGAGTGTATACGGGGCTCCGCTCAGTTTGGTCATGAGCTGACTGAAATTTTCTAATGTGTACACAATTATCATTCTAAAAAAAGTAAAAACTGCTTTAGGTTTAATGTTTCCTTCATGTCATTTTGATGCTAACAGGGCTCGTGAGTGTGACATTCAGTTCTACAGTGATTTTGCAGCTGTCGACCTGTTATTTTTCAATTATTTTCTTGTAGTATTGGGGGCCACAGCTTCTACAAACTTTTTAACGGATTTCAGCCTGCTGTCAGCTGATACAATTTTGTTTTGCGATTGCAATTTTGACATTAGGCCATTTTCAAACATCTAAAAAACATAATACAATTTAATGAGAATGATTTACAAAGCGATTAACAGAAGGTACAGCCAGTTTTGTAGTTTTTTGGCATTCATGTACAGCATTTACAAGATTTTTGACATACATAAAAACATAATATGCACAACTGCACATCAAAGAACGACCAGTCAGCGATACTAGTCAGTATTACATTTTATGTGTTGCAGTTTTGAGTGGATTGTACGTACCACACAATTACAGGTCTGAACTTGCAATACATTAGAGTAAATGTTTAAAACAGTCGATAAAATTTATATTTCTGAGGTCTGTTTGCTCACTGACTACGTATTGTGGTTGTTCCTTAGAAGTGCTACAAATTTCAATTTGTTCTAGAGTGTCCATTAATCTCCCTTTACCTACATTGTGTAGTATCTTCAAAGATTCCTCTATGACGTTTCGTAGATGTGCACTTTCACCACATCTTATTTTATAAGTCCTTGACTGTGCAAATGGTTTCGTTTTGTGGGTTGTGTGTCTGATTATTGTCCCTACTTTGTTATTTGTGCAGAACTCAATTCGTACATTAGTTTGAGCAAAATTATCGGCTATTGTGTCTGATAGGGCACTATAATAAGGTAAAGCAACGTATCTCATTTTTCTGGTTCTCTTGTTAATGTCATTTTTCATTTCTATTGTTGCTTTTGTCATGTAATTTCATAGTATACATTTTTCCTACCTCATCAGCACTGTAACATTATTTTTCGCCACAGTCCACTGTAATGACCATCTGTCACGATCACTCAACACATTTTGGTCGTGTTGTGAATTAGCGGATGATGTTGTTCCGCTTTCCCTATAAATCTTTGAAACGATGCCTTTTGGAACACCAAACGCTTCGGTTACGTTGATTACAGGAACACCTACCGTATGAGCACCAACAATTTGCCCACGTTGTGAATTAGCGGATGATGTTGTTCCGCTTTCCCTATAAATCTTTGAAACGATGCCTTTTGGAACACCAAACGCTTCGGTTACGTTGATTACAGGAACACCTACCGTATGAGCACCAACAATTTGCCCACGTTGTGAATTAGCGGATGATGTTGTTCCGCTTTCCCTATAAATCTTTGAAACGATGCCTTTTGGAACACCAAACGCTTCGGTTACGTTGATTACAGGAACACCTACCGTATGAGCACCAACAATTTGCCCACGTTGTGAATTAGCGGATGATGTTGTTCCGCTTTCCCTATAAATCTTTGAAACGATGCCTTTTGGAACACCAAACGCTTCGGTTACGTTGATTACAGGAACACCTACCGTATGAGCACCAACAATTTGCCCACGTTGTGAATTAGCGGATGATGTTGTTCCGCTTTCCCTATAAATCTTTGAAACGATGCCTTTTGGAACACCAAACGCTTCGGTTACGTTGATTACAGGAACACCTACCGTATGAGCACCAACAATTTGCCCACGTTGTGAATTAGCGGATGATGTTGTTCCGCTTTCCCTATAAATCTTTGAAACGATGCCTTTTGGAACACCAAACGCTTCGGTTACGTTGATTACAGGAACACCTACCGTATGAGCACCAACAATTTGCCCACGTTGTGAATTAGCGGATGATGTTGTTCCGCTTTCCCTATAAATCTTTGAAACGATGCCTTTTGGAACACCAAACGCTTCGGTTACGTTGATTACAGGAACACCTACCGTATGAGCACCAACAATTTGCCCACGTTGTTCCGCTTTCCCTATAAATCTTTGAAACGATGCCTTTTGGAACACCAAACGCTTCGGTTACGTTGATTACAGGAACACCTACCGTATGAGCACCAACAATTTGCCCACGTTCGAAACCACTGAGCTTCGACATAACGCACTCACAACTACACAGAACACTGTTCTGACCACGACGGACATCACTTGTAGCGTTTTCAGGGCATTTGCCAGGTGCTGTTCGTGGTGAAATACAAAAGCGCATCTCACAAGCTTGGGTAGCATCTGCACTTATACCGAAGCGTGCATTTTTCGCGGTGTTTCCATATTTTTGTCCAACTCCACTTGTTTGCGGCAAAACTTTTATCCACATGGACAGGATGAAGATTGCCTGCAAGGTGACCACTGTTCTGACTTCCCTCGATGCATCAGAAGCACTGGACGGACAGCAGGCGTCACATCGTTCCAAGCCTGCAACCCCCGAAAGATTTTCTGTGTTATTTTGATATACTAGGCTTATACAGTTTGCCTTCTTATCCCGATCACTTTGCCTTCTTATCCCGATCACTTAATCTTACACATTTATATAGTGCATCTTGCCCTTCTCCTTAACTCAAACACCATGGAACTTATATTTGTTACTAGGCTTGTTGCACAAAACTTCTAACTTTCTATACCAAAATTACGAACTCTTGACTATGTTCGTTTGGTGCTTAAGGCATGTACTCCAAACACTTCCGCGGTGGCAAGTGACGAAAGGCTTCCGTCCTTCCGCACCAAACTACAGTGTCGGCTATTGCTGTACGCTCTTTTCCACGAGCAAAGAGTGACGAGAGGGCCATCAGTATCTCCTGTCTGGCTGTCACTACCATTGTCTTCATCCATCTCTCTCTCTTTCACTGACATTTTCTCTCTCCCACCATCACTGTCTCCTCTCTCTTTCTCTCCCACTGGCACTGTCTCCTTTCTCTTCCACCGTCACTGTCTCTCTGCCATTCTCTTTCAGCACAAAAAAGCGACAACACGTTCGAATGCCAAAATTTGTGTCGATGATGACTGAATGGGGATTGAGGCAACTGGTTCCAAACTTATCTGACAGTCTTTAAAACGGAAACATACTCGCTTTTTGTGCTCCAACAGAAGCATTTTTCCACTGTTTCCCTTCTTTTCCCTGCGACAGCTTATATGAAACGAATCCTATTGGTCAATTAAGTTTAACAATTTATACACATCGATACATTTATTTACTTTGACACATATAAGCAACAAATAGATACATATAATGAAAGGTTATCAGAAAATCGAGTGCTTTACGTTTTCTCTCAATACTTTGCTTATCGATCACAATTCATCGGAAACGCCGAATTATGACGTGTTATAAAAGCGTAAAAACGTTATGAGACATATTTCACTGAATTTGCTGTCTTTCCAGTTTTACATAATTTTTTCCAGTCATTTAAAATTTTTTATAGGCATATTAAGATCTTTTAGCCCGTTTTTTGTTACTGCAATATCACTTTGGGTATATTTATATAGGCGTGAAGTGCTCATTATACAGATGCAGTGCACCATACTGGAGAACAAATTCTAACTAAAACCGTAATACGATGACGTAAGAACCCTTCTGATCACCATAGAATCCATGGCACGTATTCACAATGCCAGTTGAAATTATATTTACGCCTCAGACTGGATATTACGCGCATATTTTACTGCTTAAGTACGACAACTGCGAAGCCTGGTTCTTGCTAACGGTTAACTATACCGAAAAATGTTTCGAAGTTCCAAGAGAATATCATCTTAAGAACATATCGTAAGATTGACGATGTGACATCAACAGAAATTATAGAAGTGGCCATCGCCACGATTGGTACCTTTCTAGCTCGAAAAAATCTTGGGTTTGGGGATTTTCTCAGGAATCGTCCACGAAAACATGTTGCTTTCACAGACCACCTAAGGTCCCCCCTAGACCACACCTAATACAGAAGGACCAATCGATTTGTTCAAATTGCGTGCGCTGGAGAAAGTGTGTGCTGTACGATAGCTGTAGTATGCTAGTTCTTCCGACAGGTATACAGTTACTAATCCAAGGGCTATCCAAAACAATTGACCCCTTATCTCTGTGATCAGTAGAACCCGAGATACGACCCGCTGAAAGTTACATTTTCACGCGCGGCTTTGTGGAACATGTTACCGTAAACGAACCTATTACATTTGTGAAGGTATGTTTTGTGTTTAATAAGAAAGTATATTTATTCTGTATTTCATCCCAATGCGTATTCTTGTGTATGCTCAATATTCCCCGAATTGCGTTGTGTTTAAATCATGTCAAATCTTATTTAAAAACGGTAAAACTGGATTGCTATATCTGGAGATGGGACCCAGTCACACATCTTGCCCCGGGCCCAGTCTTGGCTCACAGCGCCCCGGCAGAACGCTCACGACCGAGATTTTCTTCTAAGAAAAATTCACTTCAGCAGTACACGTGAGAAGTGCGTCTGCTGTTCAGTAGTACAAGATAATGCTCACAATGTGAACCTAATCCATTACAAACTCTCTCATTCTCAATGTAAAGAAAAATTTCGCTCTACTTTTACAATGTATACGTGCAGTTCTTTAATGACGCGACAGTCGCTGTGGATGTCCACCGTCTGCAGTGGATACTGCTGTGGTGCGCCCTCCGTCAAGCGCCGACAGCCGCCCGCCCGCGAGCCGCAGCATTTAAACTCACGCACTACCCAGCAGCCGACCTTCGGACCGCGAGAAGTCGGCAGGCGGGCCTTCAGAGGAGGATACGAGCGGCCACAACCAGGCCAAGCAACCGATGTGCGCACCAGCCAGACTGCGTTATGCTTCCACCAACAAGGGAGTTAGCCAATATGAAAACTGTTGTCATACGCGCGGTCAGTATTTTAAGACCACGTTCTGGCCGCAACCGGTAGTTCGTCCACCCGCTGAAGGCTATGTTCGTCTCCGAAGTCGCCGCCGGCGGCGACCGCTTTCGACGTCGCACTTCTTGGGACGGATCCTGCTTAATACGACACTTTCGGACTTGGAGAAGTTTTGAATGGTGACTATTGAACTTATGGATTCCGTAGAAATATTGGAACATGTGAGGCAACACTAACCCTACGACTTATTTTAGAAAATAGATTAAGGAAAGGCAAACTTACATTTCTAGCATTTGTAAGAGAAAGCTTTTGACAATGTTGACTGGAATAGTCTCTTTCAAATTCTGAAGGTGGCAGGGGTAAAATACAGGGAGCGAAAGGCCATTTACAATTTGTACAGAAAACAGATGAAGTGAAACATGGACGATAAATAGTTTGGACAAGAAGAGAATAGAAGCTTTCGAAATGTGGTGCTACAGAAGAATGCTGAAGATTAGATGGGTAGCTCGCATAACTAATGAGGAAGTATTGAATAGGATTGGGGAGAAGAGGAATTTGTGGCACAACTTGACCAGAAGAAGGGATCTGTTGGTAGGACATGTTCTGAGGCATCAAGGGATCACCAATTTAGTATTGGAGGGCAGCGTGGAGGGTAAAAATCGTAGAGGGAGACCAAGAGATGAATACACCAAGCAGATTCAGAAGGATGTAGGTTGCAGTAGGTACTAGGAGATGAAGAAGCTTGCACAGGATAGAGTAGCATGGAGAGCTGCATCAAACCAGTCTCAGGACTGAAGACCACAACAACAACAACTCTGATCAAAATTACTTGATAGCTGACACTTCATGGGTTGGAGCTGGTTTCCTCCAATGAGAGCACTCAACGTCACGTAGGAACCGTTCGCTATTGCCGGACTGTCGCAACAAGTGGTCAGTTCACTTCCAGTTCCTTGAGCGGCATTCTTTCTTGATGTGTTTGAATCCCGAATCACGGGTATCGCACTTTTATTTCGTATTTTATCAAGCATGATTACCACACCACAAACAACAAACACACTTATACATACACGCACGCGCGCGTGCACACACTCACACACACACACACACACACACACACACACACACACACACACACACAAAGAGATGCTAGTGAAATACAAACGTTGCATACACAGCACTAACTAAACACTACTGGATACTTCCGCACAAGATGTGATTCAGGGTCACATATGCCGTTATCATAATCATCGAGAACGGCTTACATTAGATAAGTTTCGCATGACATTGCGTGCAACTGAGTTTTTGAAGGCCGTTGTTCACCACAGTGAACAAAATAACAATTTGCAGTGGTCAGCGTATTAACGAACCATGCCGAAGGTCGTAGCTTCGAATGTCGTCAAATTTTTTATTTCTAAATCTAATTAAAATAGTTTGATTATCACATTTATTCAATTAATTGGTTATATATATTTTTTATTTCTAATTCTTTGCCACTTCGTTTTCATCATCGTATTGACTTCTTTATCTGCTCTCATTTTTGTACCTATCATTCTTTTTTGTCTGGAATCTGCCTGTGTCGTCTATAATCTGCAACCAAGTGCCAACGAGGACTGCTCATCGGCTGGTAACGCGGCAGCTTGTGTGGCCAGTGAGAGGATAGTTTTAGGTATCCAATGATGGCGAGAAATGACAGTTGCTTTCATCACTGGAACTGAACTTTTTCCGTCTTGAGTTTGCTCGTACGGATTAGCTTTAATAACTGTGAAGAAAGCTATCGCGATTTTAGTTATGTCGCTGTTTGTCGACCATCGCCTTTTCGGATACATTACACATCGCGAGCTTGTGGTTAGCTTAGGATATGAGTTTAAATTCACGACTACAAAACGCGTCTGCTGCCGCAATTTTGTCATTGTGTAATTAAAATCAGCTGCCAACAGCGAATTTCGCATTTCCGACATACCTTGCGGCAGCCGCTTCCAACACTGCTCCGGGTTACACATTAATAGTATTTGTGAAGTGACTTTCCATGTTTCTGTGTTACCTATAGCAGAGCGGCAGACGGCGGCCGATGTGGGAACGCCGTAGCGGCAAGTGACAAACGTCAGCTATCAAATAATTTTAAGCGGACTGTAGATAGATTTTCATATCCTGTGCTGGATACGGACTTTCGCTCAGCACCAAGACAGGACATAATAAGCGTTACTGTACTGACCATGCCTGTTTTTGTTTCCAAGTGTTGCTTGAGTTTTCTGCTAGGAACTGACAGCTTTTGTTCTTTGGATCTGGACACTTCAAGAAGATATGAAGATGGTATCCAACTTACTGTCCACACACTACATTTGTAGTGCCCATGTCCGCTGTACTTATTATTCGCGGCAGTCAGTCTACCGATTCCCGTAAGAGTTCGGGTAATGTGAGTGCATCCGCACTGAAGAAGATCATTGGCCGGTAAGCCTTATCTGTATGAAGATGGTATCTGTTATTTCGGACAATGGATCTTGCTGCTTCGGTCAGCACCTTACGGGGATCTCTACTACTGTTCCTGATCACTGATCTCCCAATATTTGAACTGATAGGAACTGCTAACAGTGTGAAGACTTTTTTAAGACCACTGTCGACGTTAGACTTCTGACAATGGCAATAACAACTGTAGACACCCGTATGGAGGACATGGTAATAAACACTGCTGGTGTAGAGAAACTGAAAGACTAGAAAGCCAATAAGTCAGCAAGTTCTGATAGAATCCCAGTTCGGTTTTACAAAGAGTACTCTACAGCACTGGTCCCTTTGTTAGTTTGCACTTATAGCAAGTCTCTCGCCCAGTGCAAAGTCTCAAGCGACTGGGAAAAAGCGCATGTGACTCCTGCATATAAGAAGGATAAGCGAACGGACTCGTAAAATTACAGACCAACATCAGAAACATCGGTTTGCTGCAGAATCCTTGAGCATATTCTCTGTTCAAATACAATAAATTATCATGAGAGGGAAAAGCAGCAGGGTTTTGGAAAGCATCGCTCATACGAAGCTTAGCTTGCCCTTCTCTCACGTGAGATCCTGCGAACCATGGATGAAGGGCAACAGGCGGATTCCATATTGCTAGACTTCGGTAAAGCATGTGACGCGGTGCGCCGCTGGCAACTGTAAACAAAGGTACAAGTATACGGAATAGATTCCCATGTATATGAGTGGCTCGAAGTTTTCTTAAGAAACAGAACCCAGAATGTTGTCCTCGACGGCGTGTATTCTTCAGATACAGGGGTATCGTCAGGAGTGCCTCAGGGAAGTGTGACAGGACCGCTGTTACTTTTCATACATGTAAATGATCTGGCTGACAGAGTAAGCAGCAGCGCGCGTTTGTTTGGTGGTGATGCTGTAGTGCACAGGAAGGTGACGAAGTTGTGTGACTAGAAGAATACAAGATGACTTAGACAACATTTTTAGTTGATGTGATGAACGGCAGCTAGCTCTAAATGTAGAAAGATGAAAGTTAATGGGGATGAGTGTGGAGAACAACCTCATAATGTTCGAATAGTGTATTAGTAGTGCTTGAGACAATCACGTCGTTTAAATATCTGGGCGTAACGTTGTAGAGCGATGTGATATTGAATGAGCATGTGAGGGTTGTGGTAGCGAAGCCGAGGGGTCGACTTGGGTTTATTGAGAGGATTCTAGGAAAGTGTGGTTCATCTGGAAAGGAGATCGTGTATGGGACGTTAGTGCGACCTCTTCTTGCTCGAGTGTTTGGGATCTTCACCAAGTCGGATTAAATGAAGACACTGAACCAATTCAGAGTCAGGCTGCTAGGTTTGTTACCAGTAGGTTCGATCAATACAAATGTATTATGGAGGTGCTTCGAGAATTCAAATGAGGATCAGTGGAGGGAATGCGACGTTTTACTCGTGGAACACTATTGAGAAAATTTAGAGAACTGGCGTTTGAGGCTGACCGCAGGGCGATTCTGCTGTCGCCAACGCGCATTTCGCGTAAGGACCACGAAGATAAGATTAAAGAGATTAGGGCTCGTGCGGACGCTTACAGTCAGTCTTCTTTCCTTCGCTCTATTTGCGAGTTGAACAAAAAAGGAATAGACTAGTTGTGGTGCAGGGTGCCTCCGCCACGCATCATACAGTAACTTGCGGAGTATGTATGTAGACGCAGAACTGTAACCACTGCAATGGGTATTGCTGCAGCGTCAACCCTGTTTGACTCAAACTGTGTGATGAACTGTTAACAGCCCATCACGGGAGCTACATATAATTCCTCAGAGGAACTTTTTTGGCAGTATGTAGTCAAGTTAGAAAAATAATTAACAATGTCGACTTATGAGAAGTGATACAGAAATTGTATTAATCAGAAGCATAATTGAAAACAAAATCTGACAAAAAATACTCACGAGGCATGAAACAGGCGGAGCCAGCTTCCTTCCTCCTCTTTCCCCCTGCATAAGCGAAATTCCTCTATGTATAAGGAAATTTCGAGAAACAGTGATTTTCAGTACCAGCTTGAGCTTTCTTTTAAACGATTAGCCGTGTCACGTTCCTCTGCTAGAAGCCTCACTTGAAATTCGCTATTTACGACGATTGTGATAGCTACGAGAGCAGCAACACGTGTGAGGTGTGTTGGAACGTGACTCTTTGATGAATGCAGTGGACTTAGCGACTAATTATATCTGTTAAAGTACTGGCCCTCGAACAGGATGAGGCGCCGTGAGCAGTGGGCGAGGTTCACGAACAGGACCACACATTCTCTCTCTTATTTTTTTCCTTATTTGTTATTTCAACTCCCTGCGAGGAAGCGTGTAAGACGTCTGTTAAGCCTAAGTGTTACAAGTTTTACAAAACTGTACAGTATATTGCAAGGCGACAAATTTGCTTTTTAAAACACAGATAATAATTTGGCGAATTTTTGGCAAATACCGACGACTTACATAATGTTTGCAGCATACAGAGATCATGACGTTTGTGGTTGGTGCTATGATGTGATGATGGTGCTGGTAATGAATAGAAAAACTAGTTCATGATAGAGATGAAAAGATGTCTGCAGCAATGAAGAAGTACAAGAAGCGTGTAACACTGAACTGGTGGAGGGAGGGGGGATTGAGGGCTGATGGCACGAGACAGAAACGATAGGAAACGTTAGGATACGACTGGTATAGAGTATTTTAGACTACAGTTGACTACATACTGGGAAACAGCAGCGAAAGGGATAGCATACTGTAGGCTAAAGTTGGTTATATATTGAGATGGATTTCAGGGTCGGATAGCGGGAGTTGTTTGAAGTTCTTGCGGGAGGGGATGGACAAGGCATAACGGTGCATGAAAGTTGCAGTATGAGTGTAATGGTGAGGCAGAGCACCTGGACTGAAAGTGAGAAGGTAGGATATATAACGTTGGTACTGGATTTTCGGGTTTGAAGTTTCACTGGGAAGAGAAGAAGTTGTGGGGAACTGGACGAGTCGATGCAGGATGCAAGTTGAAGAAGGCAGGAAAGTGAGGAGAAATGCATATCTTTCGAGGCTTTCAAAGGGTCTGCAAACTTTGGGGTCAACGGAAATCCAGGGAGCGTCGGCATACATTAGGATAGGATGAATGAGGAATTTATTGGTGAGGACGTAGGCGGGAGGATGTAGCCCACTTAATGCGTGGTAGTAGTTTTAATAGGCTTCAGGCTTGATCCCTTTGGCTGCTACAGACGTGCTCTCTGAATTTCGTGCTGAGGGCGGCTTCTCTAAGGACTGTACTGGTCGCCAAATGTTGGTACCTGTGCTGAGAGACGGCTTTTCTGCCTGCATAAAATTTTTATCGTCCGATTTTTCGAAAAATATTAGGTGACAAACTTGCACATCTTACAACTTGATATCTTCACCCGATAAAGAACTGAATTTCTTTTCGTTGTCCGTCATACTTACTGCGCTGCATCAAATTAAGTAAAACATTTCACGGAATTTTAAAGTGTTTGCAAAGATAAAAACGCACTGCATAAACTTTGCGTACGGTTGATTTTAGCTCATATATTACAGTAAATGAAATGTAAATAAGATATTTAAATATTATTTAGTTGAGAGCAGAGTGATGGGCGACCATTCAGGTCCCTGCGCATCGCAAATCATGTGCGATTCAAGGTATCGAAGCTATTTTTTTTTCAAATGATAGCACACAATGAGGCACATATGTTCTGTGATGAATACTCGAAACTTTTTCATTCACCGAGATATGGAAATAATTCGTCAACAGCAGGGAGAGGTCAACGGCTCTGGACTCATACAGACGACCACACCACTGTAGGAAAACCCAAACGGTACGCGTCTACACATCCACAGCACCTGAGGAAATACGTAGCAGGAAAGGCTAAAGCGGGTATATATTGAGACGGATTTCAGGGTTGGGGGCGGGGAGTTGGTTGAAGTTCTCGTGGAATTGATGGACAAGGCAGGTAAGGTGCAGTATGAGGCAGAGCATCTGGATTGAAAATAAGGAGGTAGGATACGTAATACTGGTATTGGATTTTCAGGTCTGAAGCTTCACTAGGTAGAGGAGATGTTGCTGCAACTGTACGAGTCGGTATGGGATGCAAGTTGGAGACGGCAGGAAAGCGAGGAAGAACTCATATCTGTCGAGGATTTCAGGGGACCTGCAAAATTTTGGAGCAGGGAAGATTCAGGAAGCACTGGCATAGGTTAAGATAGGGTGCATGGGGGGTTTATTGGTAAGAATATAGGTAAGGGGATGTAGCACCAATGTATTGCCTGTAGAAGTTTTAATAGGCTTCAGGCTTTATGCTGAATAGTGCTGTGGTCACACGGTCTTTGTTGATTTTGTATTTGGGTACTGCAAATTGTTCGTTTTGTTCCTGAACTGCAATTCGATCGCTTTGGTGTCGATTATTTGTGTTCCTCTCCACGCTGTCAGGGGCTTACTCTAGGCTAGCGCTTAGATGGTGCGCTGGCTGGCAGTCCTCACCCGTGACGCCGGCGATGTCGATGGCCCTGGCGCGCAGCACGCGGCCGAACTCTCCCTCCCCCAGCGTCTTCTCCAGCAGCAGGCGAGAGCGCGGGAACTCCCACTGCGGGTCCACCTGCAGCACAGCCGTCACACCCCGCGACGCCAACTCTTAAACTCGGTTATAGGAAGACACATAATTTGTTGCACTAATTATAAGGTATACTTATTTATACATTGCCGGAAAAATCCTCAAAGACGGTGTTCAGTGACACCACAGTATAATATGTGTGTATTGAGGGGTTGTAGTGTTGACAATTCATTCGTCGCAGTCATCGGTTATCGGAAGGCTCTCAGGGGGCCTACCTGAACACCATCTTTTGGCTAAGTAGGCAGTAACTGTACTGAATTTAGAGGTGAACAGTTTTTGCAACATTGATTCTAGGTTACACTCATGCCCCACCGAGGAGTAAGTACCCCTGTTGGACAGATCCAGCCATTTGAATGGAGTCACTCTGTGGGCCTACGGGAAGGGGGATGGATGTATGGACGGATTGCTCTTCGTGTTGGCTGCAATGTATCGGCGATCTGTTGCTGCCTGTGGAACACTCCCACAACTGTAGGTCAGGTTCTGGACGTCTGCGGCAGCACAGATGCACGTGAAGATCGACGCAGTGTGCGAGCAGCGGTGGCCGACTGAGTATAATCCAGGGACAAATCCGGGCACATGTTGCGCCCATTGTGCCAACAGCGACCGTTGGGAACCGTCTGACTGCAGCTGGATTACGATCACGTGTGCCACTGGCCAGGCTACAACTCACTGTATGACACTGCCAAGTATGGCTACTCTCGTGTCATGAAAGAGTTGACTGGAGAGTGCAACGGTGCTCTGTTGTCTTCAGTGATTAGAGTAGGATCTGTCTGTACGTGAGTGACGGACATACACGTGCATGGCGCAGTACTGGTGAGCTGCTTATGCCAAAGTACATTTACCCATCCCACACACATCCCATCCCAGGTGGTATGTGTGTGAGTGTGTGTGTGTGGGGTGGGGGTGGGGGGGGGGGGAGAGGCATCAGTCACAACTCGCAATTGGTGTGTCTGCAGGGTACTGTAAGCAGTACCCACTACATTGCACAAACTGTTATTCCCGTGGTACTGACATTTCTTTGACAGGAAGGCGAGGCGCTTTTTCATCAGGACAGCGCAAACGGCTGCTGCGACGACATGCACTCTCTGTGATGTAGAACAACTTTACTCTCCAGCAAAATATCCAGATCTCATGTCGATTGTACTCGTTTGGGACATGATGAAGCGGGAACTAGCTCTCCACGGCCTGCAAGGACCACTGCGCATTGCAGTAAAAGGCACGATATGCTTGGGATAATTTGTCGTGGGGTGCCATTCGGCAACTTTACGGTCGTTTTCGTGCGAGAATACACGCTTGCGTTGCGCCAGAGCGGGGATAAACCGTGTATTGGTGAGAAAGTTTGGGTACTCTTTCCTGTGAGGTGTGTTTTTCATTTGGTCTGAATTTGTTATCATATACTCCTACAGTGATGAACTACCTGTCACCTCACTTGTCAATCAAATGACCTTTGTTTTGAGGGTGCTGCATTTTTTCCAACAGAGTATATTTAGAGGCCGGCCGCTGTGGCCGTGCGGTTCTAGGCGCTTCAGTCTGGAACCGCGTGACCGCTACGGTCGCAGATTCGAATCCTGCCTCGGGCATCGATGTGTGTGATGTCCTTAGGTTAGTTAGGTTTAATTAGTTCTAAGTTCTAGGCGACTGATGACCTCAGAAGTTAAGTCGCATAGTGCTCAGAGCCATTTGAACCATTTTTTATACTTGAGTTTCCTAGATAGTAAACATTACAATTTATATGGTATGTGGGCAGTATATAATAATAATAATAATAATAATAATAATAATGGCAATATGTATGGTAATCCATATTTGGAATTTAAGAAATGTCATTTGTATTAGCATAGATACGCAGTGTCTCATCAGTCTTAATGTCTTAACAAGTAAGTGCAAACTCTTTAAAATGTACTCAGGTTTGCACTTTCATCTCACGATATTAAGACTGACACGATACTGTGAATCTATCCGGGCGTGCTGAATAATAATACCTCCCAGTTTTTATGTGAAAATTCTTTAGTATTTCCAAATAAAACAAACGTTATTAACATTCTACATTTTTATTCTTAATGTACACATTGTTACAGCTCTCTGCCGCTAGAGGGCTCCGAATTGTAACGTGTAACATGCCGGCGAGCAATATGCCGGCGTACAATATGCCGGCGTACAATGTAATTACGTCGGTGCATCAGAAACAGCGTGCTGTAATCGAGTTTCGAATTTGATGGTCTCGCCCACAAACGGCGTGCCCACTCCGTCAGTAAGACAGGCGGGTGCTGCGGCATACGCAGCAATTCGATTCCTTGGTTTCACTGTCATCGGCTGCCCTCCATATACTCCCGACCTGACTCATCCGATTTTCATCTGTTTCCAAAACTTAAAGAACACCTTCCAAGACTTCACTTTGATAGTGGACGAGGAGGTGCAAGCAGAAGTGAGGTTGTAACTTCGTCAACAAAACCAAACATTCTACACTGACGGTATCAACAAACTGGTCTCTCATTGGGAGAAATGTGTTCGTCACAGGAGTGATTTCTTTGAGAAATAAATATGTAGACGTGAAGAATAAAGATGCAGAATGTCAGTAACATCAGTTTTATTTAAAAATCTACGTAAGAAATTCGAAGGCTTTACATTTGAGCACGCTCTCTTATATTTGTTAGTCTAGTCAAAATAGGGAAAAAATTCATGTAGTCGCAATTATTTGTATAGTTGTAGGAGATAGTGTCATAAACAACACACTAATAACCCTGACCAATGGAGTTAAAGATCAAGTTTTACGATTTTCTTGAATAACTCGGAAACCGAAGCTTATACCGAAAATGATTTCCTTTTCCAAAATTAAATTGCATTGAACTTCCTACAAAACATGTGGTATTCAATTTTACTGTAGGTCTGATAGTTCCCTCATTGCAGGGAATGGAAATAATCGCAAATTATTAAAAATATTGTTTTAATTGTATAAAAGTGTTTATCTTTAAATGAAGTGGTTAAAAACCAATATTAAATGTGTGACCCACATATAAGTGCAATACAGCCGTATTCCCCCCCCCCCCCCCCCCCCACCCACCCATGAACCATGGACCTTGCCGTTGGTGGGGAGGCTTGCGTGCCTCAACGATACAGATAGCCGTACCGTAGGTGCAACCACAACGCAGCGGTATCTGTTGAGAGGTCAGACAAACATGTGGTTCCTGAAGAGGGGCAGCAGCCTTTTCAGTAGTTGCAGGGGCAACAGTCTGGATGATTGACTGATCTGGCCTTGTAACACTAACCAAAATGGCCTTGCTGTTCTGGTACTGCGAACGGCTGAAAGCAACGGGAAACTACAGCCGTAATTTTTACCGAGGGCATGCAGCTTTATTGTATGATTAAATGATGATGGCGTCCTCTTGGGTAAAATATTCTGGAGGTAAAATAGTCCCCCATTCGGATCTCTGGGCGGGGACTACTCAAGAGGACGTCGTTATCAGGAGAAAGAAAACTGGTGTTCTACGGATCGGAGCGTGGAATATCAGATCCCTTAAACGGGCAGGTAGGTTAGAAAATTTAAAAAGGGAAATGGATAGGTTAAAGTTAGATATAGTGGGAATTAGTGAAGTTCGGTGGCAGGACGAACAAGACTTTTGGTCAGGTGAATACACGGTTATAAATACAAAATCAGATAGGGGTAATGCAGGAGTAGGTTTAATAATGAATAAAGAAATAGGAGTGCGGGTGAGCTACTACAAACAGCATAGTGAACGCTTTATTGTGGCAAGATAGACACGAAGCCCACGCCTACTACAGTAGTACACGTTTATATGTCAACTAGCTCTGCAGATGATGAATAAATTGATGAAATGTATGATGAGATAAAAGAAATTATTCAGGTAGTGAAGGGAGACGAAAATTTAATAGTCATGGGTGACTGGAATTCTAGAGTAGGAAAAGGGAGAGAAGGAAACATAGTAGGTGAATATGGATTGGGGCTACGAAATGAAAGAGGAAGCCGCCTGGTAGAATTTTGCACAGAGCATAACTTAATCGTAGCTAACACTTGGTTCAAGAATCATGGAAGAAGCTTGTATACATGGAAGAACCCTGGAGATACTAAAAGGTATCAGATAGATTATATAATGGTAAGACAGAGATTTAGGAACCAGGTTTTAAATTGTAAGACTTTTCCAGGGGCAGATGTGGATTCCGACCACAATCTATTGGTTATGAACTGTAGATTAAAACTGAAGAAACTGCAAAAAGGTGGGAATTTAAGGAGATGGGACCTGGATGAACTGAAAGAACCAGAGGTTGTACAGAGTTTCAGGGAGAGCATAAAGGAACAATTGACAGGAATGGGGGAAAGAAATACAGTAGAAGAAGAATGGGTAGCTTTGAGGGATGAAATAGTGAAGGCAGCAGAGGATCAAATAGGTAAAAAGACAAGGGCTAGTAGAAACCCTTGGGTAACAGAAGAAATATTGAATTTAATTGATGAAAGGAGAAAATATAAAAATGCAGAAAATGAAGCAGGCAAAAAAGAATACAAACGTCTCATAAATGGGATCGACAGGAAGTGCAAAATGGCTAAGCAGGGATGGCTAGAGGACAAATGTAAGGATGTAGAGACTTATCTCACTAGGGGTAAGATAGATACTGCCTACAGGAAAGTTAAATTGATGAACATCAACAAAAGCAAAACGACGATAATAGAATGTAGTCGAATTAAGTCGGGTGATGCTGAGGGAATTAGATTAGGAGATGAGACACTTAAAATAGTAAAGGAGTTTTGCTATATGGGGAGCAAAATAACTGATGATGGTCGAAGTAGAGAGGATATAAAATGTAGACTGGCAATGGCAAGGAAAGCGTTTCTGAAGAAGAAAAATTTGTTAACATCGAGTATAGAATTAAATGTCAGGAAGTCGTTTCTGAAAGTATTTGTATGGAGTGCAGCCATGTATGGATGTGAAACGTGGACGATAAATAGTTTAGACAAAAAGAGAATAGAAGCTTTCGAAATGTGGTGCTACAGAAGAATGCTGAAGATTGGATGGGTAGATCACATAACTAATGAAGAGGTATTGAATAGAATTGGGGAGAAGAGGAGCTTGTGGCACAACTTGACTAGAAGAAGGGATCGGTTGGTAGGACATGTTCTGAGACATCAAGGGATCACCAATTTAGGGCAGCGTGGAGGGTAAAAATCCTGGAGGGAGGCCAAGAGTTGAATACACTAAGCAGATTCAAAGGGATGTAGGTTGCAGTAGGTACTGGGAGATGAAGAAGCTTGCACAGGATAGGGTAGCATGGAGAGCTGCATGAAATCAGTCTCAGGACTGATGACCACAACAACAACAACAGCCGTATTAAGGGATAGATTGTGTTCTGGGGTGTAACAGGGTGGGGGAGGGAGAGGGATGTGTGTGGTAGAAACTAGAGGGAAGGCTGGTCGCCGGATTGTGTTCACGCAATTCACTCTCCATAGGCTTGCAAACTGAAGACGGAGCAGGTGATTCCCCACTCCATCTACCCTACTACGTCCCAATAAACAACTAAAGGGTGTTTCACAAAGTTACAACGACCCTCCACAGCGTGCCTCATGAGGCCTTTGCGACACAGTGCTTATTTTCCACAAAACGCGTTAGCGCTACATGGAATGCAGATAGGACGCACTAATAACACTAACGCTAGAAACGCGCACGGACTAAATCTACCTAAATCTCTGCACACTGTCCTACGCAGCAAGAGGAGAATTTGATTCTCGTTCACCCCATACACCAGTTCCTCCATTACGAGTGCTGCTCGCTTTTAAATTTACAGACAGACTGTATCCCCCTCCCCCCCCCCCCCTCCCCGCAGCATTTCATGCTCAGTAATCTTATGCGGCGAGAAAACAAAACAACTACACTGGGCACACATGGGTAAAGAGTGGAGTTGTAGATTATTAAATGGGTACTTATTTGCAGTTGCTAAGTGAGCATTTATGTAAAATACACTACTGTAAACAATAGCTGAGATGTGTTTGTTTTGGGAGTGACCTATATAGTGTTGGTGGGAAAGAGATTGGGTTGGTAAATGTGGCACCTTGCCGCTGTCTACCGTTGAAATCGTATTGTTGTCATGTAACGGTGTTATAATCACTTGGCGGAGTATTAATGAATGACTAGAAAGCTGCTGCACTTCACTCATCATTAATTGTGTGACTGGTAGACTGCATATATTTTTCGATTCAGTAATTACTAACACTTATAGTGTGGGATGCACTGAGTGAATCCACTTAACACACATCCACAATGTATCTTCAAAGATGGGTGTGAATATGACTGATGGAATCGGGCTGATCATGTTCAAGTGTGGAGCGGTAATCTACTGTAATGCGCTGGTTGACTTATGATGAAATATCAGAAGTTCTGTAACATCTAATGATCTACTTCTGTTTCAGAGCGAGACAGTTTAAACCTATGTGCCTCTTCAGATGTTGGGAGAGCTGAGGCAGTGGTGATGCATTTGATACTCCTCCTGTTACGAAAAATATTCTAGATACTGATAGTGCAGACATTGAAATCGACATTGTCGAATGCATACCGACAGCATGTTACACTTCGGACAGGCTCTTCAGTGTGGCAGACAGCTCCAGCTGTTGAGCCCACTTAAAAACTCCAAATAAGTAGTCATTTAAAACAATGGAAAATACATCTGTAATATAAACATGACATGTGATCAATGCAGTTATTTTGTGTACTCACACAAGAGAATTGGGCACGAAATATTAATGAAGTATAGTCTGTCTGTAAACTGAAAAGCGAGCAGTGTTCATGACGGTGGGGGGGGGGGGGGGGGGGGGGAGTGGTGAATCTCAGAAGAACACTACAGCTGCTGTACAGGATGAACGAGAATCAGTTTCTTCTCTAGCAGTGTAGAGCAATGTACAGGGAGTTGCGTACATCCAGTACACATGTATTTCTTGTCTTAGTGTTATTAGTAACTCATAAGTGAATTCCGTGTAGTGTCAACGCATTTTATGGGAAATAAACATTGCGTCGCCAGTGAGTCGTAAGACACGCTATGGAAGCTCGGTGTAGCTTTATGAAACGCTCTGTAGTTGCTTCTTGGGACGTAGTGGTGTAGACAAACCTGCTCCTCTCCAGTCTGCAGGTCATTGAAGAGGGAACTGCATGAACACAATCTGGCAACCAACCCTCCCCCGCGCTTCTACCACACACATCCCCTCCCCTCCATCCTGTTAAGCACCTGGAACACAATTTATCCCTTAATAGGGCTCTACTGCACTTCCAAGAGATACACACATGTAATATTTGTTTTTACTCATTTCATTTAAAGATAAATATTAATTTTATGTATTAAAACAAGATTTTCAATAATCTGCAGTTTTTCCATCCCCAGCAACACGAAAAAATTATTAGCCCTACAGAAAAATGAATAGGACCCTTTTTTATGGGACAGTTTCGAAGTGGGAAACATTTTCGCTATAAATCGCGTTTTTCGAGTTATACAAGAAAAACATAAAAAAGTGACATTTAAACGCCCACCTCAACTAGCACCTGATCTATGATATTTCCGAACCGGGGCAAAACCGTGACAGTGGCGCCCATCCCTCCCTCCACCCTCTCCCCCCCTCGAGCGTTTGAGACATGACGTCAAATGTTAAAAAAAATCGATTTTTCCAAAATGTGTTCATTTTCTAGCTCACTTCTTTCCGAACAGTTTGATATATATAACATACATATTAGACTAAATGTAAGACACGTTATCTGGTCTTAAAAGTGTGCCAATGTCCAATGCCACGCCTCTTCACATAGCATTCTTCTGTCGCTTGTCACTGTACTTCGCTCTGTAGAATTCAAACGTGTATATTTTATAATGGATGCCATGAAACCTATATTCAGGACAGTGGAAGTTAAAATGCCCTGTGGTGCCTCTGCTGCTGCTGGTCGGCCGGGGCCGGTATGTCATCCTACCCTCTACCTCCCCTCTTTAAAAAAAACTCACAGTTAATATTGGGTGGGATTATTTATAACCGGGAGAATAAGAACTCTTCAGAAAATTTGCACTCTTTATTGCCTGTTAGCTAATAATTTTCTCTTTTGTGTGACGTAAAATAAAATGTAGGAAACAGTAAACCAGTAAACACAAGAGACAAGCTAGACTGTACACATTCCTTCAATCCTTAGGTCCCAGCATTTTTTTCCTTGCTAATCTTGCTACAGCTTTATACTGCGTGCTTTCCTTTGTGCGAAAGAATGCATTACCTCATCAAAGTCTGCCAGAAGTTTTGCTAAATGAAAAATCAAAATGTCGTTGCCTAATACTGAAAAAGCTTTTATATGAATGGTACCCGAGACTGGTGTGGTTCTCCATTTGATTACATTTATTTTGTCACCGTCTGCTAGATAAGTACGCCTTTCTAATATTGCATACTTGTAACATATACAAAATAAGCGAGACTGTTTTGGCCCAAAAGGACATTTTTACGTACCACATTTACATAAACAACACGACAGAATATAATTTATGAAGTACCAATAGCAAATGCCTATTAGGCCTACTACAAGCAGAAAGTTTTGTCTTAGAAAATAGTTTCACATTTCTCAACCATTAGATCGAAAAGCAATAGTACGAAATTTTTATATAAATTTGGTATCGTCATATTCTCCCATATAATTTGGGGTTTCCTTTCGTTCCTCGTTCTGGCAAACAATCTTGTCATCGCTAATTCTGTAACTATTCTTGACATTGTCAAAACTCATTTTCCAGTTAACTTCACTAACGCGAGTATCACAGGTTCAGTTATCCAGTGTCTATGACTCCGGTTAGGCCTTATTACGTGTTCGTACAATGCGTTTTCCACGCTAGTTCGAGAATAGAACTTAAGTGGCTGCTAACCGGGAACTGTACAACTGGCCCTTAGTAGTGCAGCGATTTGGCAAAAATTTTCAGTCAAAATTTCACTTTCTTGAATACACCGAGAAGATAATACGTAATCTTTCTTACCTGTTATTCCTGTTAGTCGTTTATTTTGAATCTGGTAGTCTGAATCTATGGGTTTCGCTAATAATTGTGACAAGGCTGATCATTCGCGCACCCAGTTAACCACATAAGCAAACAGCAACCGACATTGATTCGTTCTGGTTTATTCAGGTCAGCTCATACAGCCCCATACACTTTTGTCTTCGGAAAAGCTTTTTATTGCTAGATGTGTCGGGTATTCTCGGCAGAGGCATCACACACACAATGCACGAATTCAAAAATCGACTTATGATTCGTTCAGAAATCAACTTATAATGTGTTCAAAAATCTTTAAAGACCAACGGGGATGCATTTCAAAACCATATGAATAATCGATAGACCAATGTGCGCTGGATCCTAAGGGCTTTGTGAAAGAAGACTTTTTCTCACCCCAGTTTGCTCCCCCCCCCCACCACCCCCCACCCCTCCTTCCTAGACCCGGGCCTGACCTCAACGCTCACAATCCATTGGTCAGGATTTTCAGTATGTTGTTCATAGCACTTCTTCCTACTATTGTACAAAAATTAGCGACTACACGAATTTCCCCCCAAAACAACCTTTTTTTGCTCTGCGTTATGTTGGACTGATTCATTTTTGCTGTGTGAGCCGTTAGACGCTGTGTGGCATATTCCCTCACTCACTACCAGTCTGAAGCACGATTTTTGGATGCGTTGCGGGTTGCATAAAACCTATCAGTAGTGGCAGCTGAATCACCTTGTGCAGCCACTTTATTATAGAACCTTTGAAAACGGCGTAACGCTGAAGCGCGTAAGGTGTACCAGAGTCAATAAAAGTTGTGCCACGACTTTGGTGTTGCTGTAGTGCAACTAAATGATGGCGATATCTCAGAAAGCATTTACACAAAATATCTCTAGGGCTGTGATCTCTTTGAACCGAGGCAGAATGTACGGAAGCCGTTACTCCAGTTAGTGCCATTGTCCCGAACACGGATATTGTGCAGAAGATGTGGTAGCGACAGGAAAGTATGTCTCACTCACCGGCGGTCGGGCCTCGTGCGCCAGGAGGCGTGCGTCGTGCTGCGCGGCGCTCTGCACGTAGTCGGAGGCCGTGGTTCCGCCAGCCGCCGCCAGCTTGCGCTCGCGCTGCATCCGGCCGCACCTCCTGCAACACAGACCGTCTCGTCGCTGCGGACATCTCGTAGCCAGTGTTGAAAGTTCCTCAAATAACTCACAGGAATGTAGCAACGCTGCAATGTCCTCGCCAAACCCCGATATTTCGACAGGTGAACATAACTTAATTTTCGAGGCACAAAACGAAAAGAGATCGCTGCGCATGGCAGCTTAAAAATCTCAGTGGGCACGGCAACTGCAATCATGAATCAAAAGGCGGCGTACGCAAAAAGACCAATGTACACAATAAACAACTAACACAACCACGCAACAAAAGATGACCAACGTCAGACGTTATCGATAGTGAAATAATTAACAATATATAACCAAGTACCACTAATTCTGCCCCTCTGCTGTTTGACCAGGGCGAGTAGGATTCCTAGCAGAATTTAAGTAAAAAATTTCTCAATAACATTATCCTAGTAACTGGTAGTGCACGCCAGGATCACTTTATTGTCACATTCCATCAAATGACACGTACCGAGCTAATTTTCTGCAATCGATGAATTGCACGGTTTTGTAAGCGTGTGTGTCGCTTCTGCTCTACACGCCTGTCTTCCAAGGGCCTGATGGCCTGACTGGTATATAACATGCGACAACTGCAAGGGATTCGGTGGACATATGCTTTACACAAACAGAGAACATTCCTTACATTCCCTAAAGGGGCTCTAATCTTGTACACCATCCAATCAAAAATTCCAGGCACTGCTATGAAATGCGGAATAGATCGCCAAATTCTCGAGAGGCTGTTCCACCAGTACGAAAGGAGGCGAAGGAGGTTGGGAATATTGCGCTGTGATCCCAGTTAATTATATACGCCTTGTAACATCCTTCCTTCAACAGCATCCTACTTACGTCACAATCAAGCATGCCTGCTCTCCCATCTTTTACCCCACTGCAGGTGTGCCTCAGGGCTCTGTCCTTTCAACCCTCCCACCCCCCTCCTCCTTTCCATGCTGTACACTGCAGACATTCCCGAATCGCCATCCCTAACATACCTTCTGCAATATGCTGACGACATCTCCTACCTAGTCACTCATAACATCCTTTAACTCTACCATGTCTCCCTCCAACGCCACATGAATCTTCTGGTCGAGTGGCGTAATATATGGAAACTTCAAAGTAAATCTACAAATAACCCAAGCCACCATCTTTGGTCGAACCACTCGGCGTTTCTAAAGTCCACATTTCCACCTCTCCAACCACAACCAACCCATCCCTCTACGACAGTAAAGTATTAGTACTAGCTATCGACAGAATAATAACTTGGAACGCACATCTCCTTATCATCCAACACAAACCACGAATCCGAATAAAACTGCTAAAACTACTAGCAGGCCGCACTGCGATCTACATCCCTGTACCGTTACCCTCCCCTATAAGTCCCTCATCCGCCCCATCATAATAGCCTCGATCTCTGCCCGGCCTAAATTCTAAAACTCCCTTGAAATCCTGGAGAGAGATGCATTCCGCCTCGCCTTCAGCATCCGCCATCTTCCCCAACTCGCATCCCGTTCCAACTCATCCACCTTCCCACACTTTCTTCTCTTCCTCGAGCACGTTCGGACCCGATACACTGATCACAAAACCCAGTTCCAGCACCCAATTTCCCGCCCACTAAAACCAATCCAGGTATCCTGCTGCGCCACTACATCCACCTTCCATGGACCTCCATGCCTTTTCCTCTCTCTTCGGAATTTTAACCAACACCCTCTCATCAACGATGAAATCAGGCCCGAGATATGCCGCTCTTTCCAGATTTAAACACGACGCTTTACCTCACACCATCCTCTCATTTTCTCCGTTCCCTTCATTCACCTTGCTTTCTTCTAGTCGCTACCTGCAGGGCCCCATAGTCATACTCACCTTTGCACCTCCATCATCAAAATTTTTTCATGTGTCGCCCAGGTTCACCATTATACTATGTCATCATTCACGTTCATCAGTGATTATATTTTAACTGAAATATAAAATAATCAAACGAGTTTTAAAAACCATCAATATTTTCCATCTGTGTGTATTTTACAAAATACTAGTTTATTGTCACTCGTTTTCATGTAAAAATCGTCAGTATCGTCCACCTAAGCATTTTTTACAAAATCGTCAGTTGTTGTTACCTTTTATATACTTCAACGATCTTTAAACACAGTTTATGCAACCTTTGGTTGAAGAGCGGTTTTTATCTGCTGTCAGCTCGTCCCCGTTGTAGGGAACTGAAATAACAGTAAGGAAAAAAATCGTGTTGCCAGCAGAGCTCAGATAGTTGAACATACAATGACACAGAGACGAACGTGTTGTTTACGTGCACAGCTGAGGCAGCTGTCTCGACCACACCGGAGTCGAGTGATCGCCCCACCAGTGACCTCATCGGCCGCTACGCCGGAGACGGACTTGGCAAAGTCAGAAGGAACATCAGAAATGGTGACTGGCGCCCGAACTCGGATTCTGAGAACGGATGCAGCACAGATTCAGTCGAAGAACCCATGGAATTAGAGGTCTCAGCCACGACCTCCAGATGCAAATGGAGTGACGCATTAACCATCAGCAAGGCACTTCAAACTGCTGCAGCAAGCGACGGAGGATTTACAAAACTGCCACGGATGAAGCAGGCAAAACCGAGAAGAAGTGTGCAAACACCGTCGATAGAGACAAAAAATACCCTCGTCACATTGCAAGATGTTCGCAACGTAGCAGTCCTACAGCAGCAGCGGCAGTATTCACGACAACAAACACAGGAGCACCACCAGAAGATACGTCTATAGTTCTCCAATATGCGGAAAACTGCAACACCTTGTATGATTGGGTAAAACAGAATCTTCAACAACCTTTCACTGCCAAACAAGCTGGCGGTGAAAGGTTGAAGCTACTCTGTACTGTTACCGTCGATTATGTAACACTGATAATCATGGCGGAAATGAATGGCATCCTCACTTCCCGCCACGAAACCGAAGATCATTAAAGAAGCTATAAGGGACGTTCTAAAGCAATGGCTCATGTAGAGGCGAAGGAAGCACTTGAAGACATGGGCTTCGCCACATCAATTGTGGACTATGAAAGAACTCCAGCGTTACAGAAGCAAATTCCTTAACACTGGAGACCAACAGGAAAATCTTCGACGTGACGTGACTCTGAGCATTCACTGTCGGCGTGGAGGAGTTACAGCACGCATAGGACCATCGTAGTGCTTCGGGTGCCAGGGAACCTACCACGTAGCCCGGCACACCGTCGGTTGGTTGGTTGATCGGGAGAGGCGGCCAAGCAGCGAGGTCATTGGTCCCATCGGATTAGGGAAGGAAGTTGGCCGTGCCTTTTCGAAGGAACCATCCCGGAATCTGCCTGAAGCGATTGAGGGAAATCACGGAAAACCTAAATCAGGATGGCCGGACGCGGGTTTGAACCGTCGTCCTGCAGAGTGCGAGTCCAGTGTGCTAACCACTATGCCACCTCGCTCAATGCAGGCACTCCGCCAAGTCACCGAAGTGCGTGAAATGTAGCGGCGGCCACGACAGTCGGGTATTCCCACAGTCAAAGAAAACTGCCACCAAGTGCTGTAACTGCGGCGCCCAGCGGTACAACTGGTTACAGAGGCTGCATCACGTGCAAAAACACACTCCAGAGTGGCCTCGATCCGAAGACCTTGCCGCCCCCGAACAGGCACGTCAAACAGCCACTCCGCAGCCCAGCCTCCAGCGGCAATTACAACCGGATCGTTCACCTCTCATGGAAGTTCAAGCCGTCATAAAGGTGAATGGTGGACATGGCCCATATTAATGTTCACTAATTGGTGTCCAGATGCTTTTGATCGGAAAGTGTATGGTGGTCTAACTACACATTTTACATCTGGTTGCCTCAGTAAAAGGCCAGTCATGTAGAAAATGCTACCTGCATATATACAAAATCGTCACTCACTCGATTCAATATTCGCAAAAGCGCAATGCGCTTGTGCTCTAGCCGACCGTGGTGGCCGAGCGGTTCTAGGCACTTCAGTCCGGAACCGCGCGACTGCTACGGTCGCAGGTTCGAATCCTGCCTCGGGCATGAATGTGTGTGATGTCCTTAGGTTAGTTAGGTTTAAGTAGTCCTAAGTTCTAGGGGACTGATGACCTCAGCTGTTAAGTCCCATAGTGCTCAGAGCCATTTGAACCATTTGCTTGTGCTCTGTCTCTCACTATACTCATTAGAGAGAGCTGACTTCAAAGTTGAGTAACTCAGCTGACAAACTTTCATACTGACACACTTTAAAAATCAGAAGATTCTCTCTAAGGCGACTTGGCGAGTGCATTTAGAGCAGGCACCCCTTATATCTGTCTCAGAAAAGCCCAACTGTCTTGACCGAGCGAGGTGGCGCAGTGGTTAGCACACTGGACTCGCATTCGGAAGGACGACGGTTCAATCCCGCGTCCGTCCATCCTGATTTAGGTTTTCCGTGATTTCCCCAAATCTCTTCAGGCAAATGCCGGGATGGTTCCTTTGAAAAGGGCACGGCTGACTTCCTTCCCTAATCCAATGAGACCGATGACCTCGCAGTTTGGTCTCCTCTCCCAACACAACACAACCCAACTGTCTTGGCTGCGTCATTTATGGACAGAATCAACAAACCTCATTCTCTTGAATAAGAATCCCCTTTTCAAATTTAAGTGGGAGGACACTCCTCGTTCGGAACAAAGAATCACGTTTGGTGCGTCGCTGCCTGGTCAGAAAGGTCGGAGAGCTGCAGTGTACACCAGCACCAATAGCTATCTTCAGAGATTAACGTGGAAACCCACAGTGCACGATGGCAGGCAGGTACAGTCTGCTTCCGATGTTAGTGTGTACCGATTGCGATAGCAACTGAAGTGGACTCTGTGGTGCACTGACCTGTACCTCCAGTAGAGGGTGGCGACGGCAGCGGACAGCAGCAGGGCGCTGCCCGCCACGACGGCCATCACGCAGACGGCGCCGCAGCTGGCGCGGCTGCCGGACGCAGACACCAGCGCCACCGGGGACTCTGCAACCACACAACGCCCCCGTCATAGCGTGCGGGTCATCCGGGTGCGAGCAGAAACAGCATCCCAATGTAACATGTTCAGAGGGATAAAAGGAGCTGGGCAAAATGATGCGATACTAAAGTAAAATCGTTTGCCATGATTGGCTGGGAGTCCCGAGAGGGCAGGTTCAGCCACCTGTATTGGAAAAGTCTTTTCTGTCCTTAGGCACCTTTCGTTCGTGAAGTATGAGCGTCATGTATTAACTGTGAAGTTGCGGAACGTTACCTGGTAACATCGGCCGACAGCTTGGTCACTGTGCGTCCGATCTCATTCGTTAGTTTTTGACGGGATCGAGTTGGATGGGTTAGGTTAGAATCTATTTTATGTATGAAGTAGGTTATATTTTAACCTCCAAGGACGGGATGGATTCCACGACTTCTCTGTGCTTGGAGACGAGTGCTGCAGTGTGGCTTTTGCTATTATAAGAGGCATGTAAATGAGCTGCATCTGTACCGGAACGAACGTGGCGAGTACTGTACACAGTCCTCAGTTACTGAAATTACGTCAACTTTTACGAATATAAGAGATGAAGGGAAAAACACCACGCCACGAAAGTGAAAAATGCTTAAACTTTGTGAAGCCACTTTCCTTCTCTCACCAGCGATTAGCTTCAGAAGTGACCACCACCTTAGAAACTAACAGGCGGTAATTGATGTTTTTCTTCTATATGTTCGTGTATTACGACAATATGTAGTTTCAGTGATACACTGCACTAATGATCTCTCCAAAACACGTTGCTCAGAGTGTGGTTTTTTTATGCTACAGTGGCAGAATGTGCTACTTCGGTCTGTAAAGTTTTTACCAATGAGGTTATGATCACATAATAGTTAATTTACGTGGTAAAAGTACATGTTTCTGCTATATGATGCAAGGATAAAATTTGTACGTAAGTATTATCTAATTAATGAAAGGTAAATTTATGGTTTCACAGCAGCTCACTTTATGCTAAAAATGGTGAAAATTAATGCACTACCGGCTGGATATTCAGATAATCACGTTCTAGTACACTTCACTGCTCTCTAAATACTTACCCAGTGGATTTGAGAAAGGACGTAACAATATTCTTGGTGGCAGTATTATTTCAGATTGAGTGTTGCTTTTAATAAAGAAAATCAATATTACAGCGTCTTTTCGTGCACTTGCACAGCTTCAAAATTCGGTTTACAAAAGATTGAAAATTTCGTAGAACAGGTACAAGAGTGAAAATATTAGATTTTAAATTAATATTTAGAGCATCGTAAGTAACATGTAACATATCACATAAAAGTTTTGAAACTGTACTTTTCAGAACGTGGTATAGGCCTAATTATTAGAGAGATGCAATCGATAGATGTCAAACATCAAAGTGTCAGCTCTGGTTTCACTTGAACCAGAATTGCATGTTTAATGTGAGAACTGGATTTTTTAATAGACTTAGAATCACACCGCTACAACTAGGGGCTTACTCGATACCTGTTTTGCTGAATTTATTTAACATTGTGCAGGTATTCGTCAATTAACCTTCAATGACTGTCATTCCTTATACGGGTGAACGACAAAGTTTAGTGTAAGGTGCTCTTAACACTGGAGCACTGAAAAGTCGAAACACATACGTACACCACATTTGCAAACCACTTAACGTAACAGAACTTCTTCCTACTGCCACAAAAACAACGCCAGTAGGCAGTAATAATAATTTTTAAACAGCTGATGTCCACCTACCACAACCCAAAAGGACCCACTACAGTAACTTTAAGCAGAAAATACGCCATCCTTGTTACCGGAAGAAATTATTTTTCCAAGCTGTAATCCCACACCTAAAAAAGCTTTCCTGTCTCGTAGAGACTGTGGCGAGTACTCTACACTCTGTCCTCAGTTAGCGGAATAATCAGACACGTTTTACGAATATATAAGATGACGGGAGAAACATTCTGTTACATACTCGAGATAATTAGTGGTGACCTTGAAATGCAAGTTGTAAACACCCTGTTTCGCTGTATTTATTTAAAGTTGTGCAGAAAGTGCAATTAAACTTCAGTGGCTGTCAATTACCACACAAGTGAAAGACAAACAAAGTGTAGCATAAGGTACTCTGAAACCTAATGCACCTAAAAGTGGAAATACATACCGTACACCACATTTGCAAACCACTTCATATTAACACTATCAGTCCCTACTGGCGTAAAATGCCAGTAAGCAGTAATAATAATTTGCAGACAACTAATGACAACCTCCCACGAAAAAGACCCAGCGGAATAGCTATAAGCATATAAGATTCGCCACCCTCTTCACTAGAACAAACTAATTGTTGAGGTCATAATCTATGCGTAAAATTTCCAATAAAGATTTTGCCTATTTGAGGTTTCGAATAAAACTGCGATTTCAGTCAATAGATTCCGAACTGTATCCCGATTACGATATTTTGATCCTCAGGATGCCACGCTCTATATTTCGTGTGCGAGAAAGTCGGTCGATTTGACCGATGAAACCAAACTGATTTGAATTCCACCGATTGTCATCCGAATTCTGTGTGTTCGGGAGATAGGATCTGTTATAGTGTGACCGCACACGTACTAGCGTACTGATTTAAAAAGATCGGCCGTCTGCGGCCGATGCTAGTAGTTGGCGGAATCACCCGACATCGGAGCCACTGTGACCGCAGCCTAACGTCCCCACCTGGCGGATAGACCACCATCAACAGTGTCGCATTCCATCACCTCATGAGAACACTGCAGAGAGGTTTGGAACTTAATCCAGGACAATGGCGCAAAGATTGGTGATCATGGAGTTTGCGCCACCATTCCTCCTCTCCTCTCAGCCGTAAAGGCAAAGGCAAAATTGTCAACAGAAGCAGCGTAGCCCGACAGTGCTTAACTTCAGTGATCTGACGCGAATTGGTGTATCCTTCTCGACACGGACACTGACAGTGATGTGGTAAACATTGTATCCAAAGTCAATTCAGCAAACACAGCGGATTACGGATGTTGATAATTTTTGCTTGTAGGCCATCTAATTATGACCAAAACACAATACATAGAACAAAATCCACAGAATCTGCCACTGAGGAATAATGGCGAAACTCGTATGGCACGAAAATTGTGTTTCATTCAGTCGTAATTAGACGGTCCAAAAGCAAAAAATTATCAGCATAGCATAATATTAAACGCAACTGTGGACGACAGGACTACAAAATTTGAAGATGTAGGTACAGTGGATACATGATTATCTGGACAAGGTGGGATACTTCTTCATCCAGATTATCTAAATATCGGTTAATCTGGAAATTCAAGAAAACAAATTAGAATAACACGAGCTAAGCTGCATGAAGACAAACGTGGACGCAAAATACACACTGTTTGAACAGATATTTTGACCATATATTGAAAAAAAACTGAGTTTTCTACGCTTAAATAATCAGCAGGTTTCTTTTGAGCCAGCGTATTGCGCCATTTATGTGCGGTACAGTCAAACAAGCATTTCACAAGCATTATTTCGACCAAAGTTGTTACCACCTGGCGTGGCAGTGAGTTGTCGTAGTGTCCGCCATCTCGTTGCTTCTGTATGTTTCATAACGTCTTCAGATAGAGATAAAACTTCGTCAGTTAATCCACAATCACTGTGGTTATTGCACACTGAAGTCAAACGGTGATAATTTCTTCTACATCTGCATAGATAATACGAAGCCGTCGTACGGTGCGTCCTCGTACAGTAGGGTCGGAGGGCCTCGATCACAACGTCCGAAGACTTTCTTTCTGACACCGACACCAGTATGGTCAACGGTGACAGGTCCTACGATGCCGTCAGAGTGACAGAAGCATAGTCCGCGGTGGGCCTTTCGTATAATTTTGCCACATGCCCCGTCAACTATTTTCACATAGACTGTACTACTGACTATGGACAGATGGATTACTATAATGTCGCTCGGCAGTATCTTCGCTTCGTCGCGCAGGAATCATTCGACATCGAGCGCCGTGGTACGGGTGAAGTCGGGACAAAATGTGAATCGCAGAGTCCCTCTGCGGTCGTTGTACTCCATGATGTATTATTTTGAACGACGGCACGCGGTTACGGCCGCAGTAAACACCAACACCGGCTAGCTGCGCCTCACTACGGGACAAGTCACGTGTCCGCACTGTAGCAGCACCGAAGGCAGAATGACCACTTAGCTATGGAGGCGGACATTTAGTAGCTGGTTGTGAAGATATGGCCGATAAATTTATTTTCGATAGCCGTGGCAGCATAATTCCGATCAGTAAATGTCGCAGCCCTCCTCGAAAGTTCGTTTTTGTACACTAACGAAACATAACCACAGATAGCTCCTGGATGGAAAGTAGTAAAAAGCCGTATTAGGAAATCATTAACGTTAATTATATTTTTACTGATGCATTATCATTTTCCTCCTAAAATGGTGCTTGTTTAGGTGATAAAAGCTGTTATTTTATCACCAGTAACACAACTTCATTTATGCCTAAGAGATAGTGTCAACTATTACTGCATTGCTTGCTTACTATCTTATGTTTAGCGACAGGTGTTTTGTACTTATATAAAACAATAATACAGACAGTTCCGATATGGCAACGTTTCAAATGGGGCTCCACTGTGCCTGTGCCAGTGTGGCACAAATATCGAAATCTACTCATTGCGCAGAACAGCTTAACATGTGTCATGTGTATTTTGGAAGACATTTAAGACGTAATGGTTTAAGTTTCACTAGTACTGTCAATATCTTTATGTTGTTTTTTTTAGGAATGAAAATAACATTGAAGTAAATATTGTGTTACTGATGAAGCTTACATAGTGTGTGTGTGTGTGTGTGTGTGTGTATTGTATGCTTTAGTATTTTATAATAAATGACACAGACGTTTTAGATGTCGAGAAACTGCAAGCTGCAAAGGTATTGCCTATATATTTCTGTATTTTCACGTGGAAATAATATTGTTGTAAACATTATGTGTTGCTGATGAAGCCCACGTATTTTTGATAAATAACACAGACATTTTACAGACGCCGAAATACTACCAATATAATTACGTATTTTACCCAACGAAATAGCAATGGCAAAGATTATATGTGAGTTTACAGATTTGAGACCCATACATTTTAGAAGTGAAAACAGTGTAATCTGCATAAGTGTTGTCAGTATCATTATATATTTCTAATAAATAATACAGGTCGCTCAGACACTTTGGAACTTGGCGCCAATTTATGCAATTCAGATCGCTAGGATTCTTTTGAACGTTACCATGATGGTGGCTCGTTTTAATGGCTGTGATTGGGATCTCTATGTGTGTGTGTGTGTGTGTGTGTGTGTGTGTGTGTGTGTGTTACGTGTTGTGTGCGTGTGTTACATGTTTTTCGAAGTCAGACAAATCCAGATTGACAAAGCTGTGCGTGTTTGCCTGTGAAAAACTAATCCGCTGCTCTGCTCGCCTCCAGTTGTAACAGATGGTGCAGATGTCGCGAAATTGTTAACGAGAACGGTATCATCCTTGAAGTAGGAAGCTCGCTGGATGGTTGTTTTATTTTAATCGCTGCTAAAATACTGGGCTTTCATTGGAGGAGCGCATCAGATGGGTGTTTTTGCATAGATGTTCTCTCTTTGGCCTATTGTTGTGGCTTAAGGTGGAACTGAAAAAAATGTGACTGAACACTAAAATACTAGGTTGAAATTGGAAGATCTAAATATATGTGTGTTGTCTTGGGCGCTTTCTGATTGGCCAGCCTCCAAGAAATGGGCGTATTTATGAGGGATTAGGGCTGTGATGATACCATAGAAGGGCACATCATGAGTGCCGTACAGTAAACATATCCTTACCGAAAAATGCTTCAGGATAAGCTTGACAATACTATGATATGCACTATAAGCTGCGATGTTTTAAAAAAGAAGAATCTAAATGCTATATGAATTTTCATTATGTATGGAAAACACGAATGAACTGTCTCAACAGATAGATCAGTAATCGTAAACTAAGACACTAATGAAGAAACGAAAATGAAACTCCAAACACTCTTGTAATGACAGACGATATTTTTACAGTAAATGCAAAAATGCATTAGTGGTATCGGTAATAGGCCACGTTATTATGTCAGAAAAAATATCGGTGTTTCCTCCATAAAATAAGAAAACCGTTATTTCCAGAAGCTTCATACTTTTCTCACTTCACTGGTAATTTTGTTGCCTTGGAGTTCGATTCTCATTACGTTTTTGCCAGAACTTATGGATTTAGGAGTACCTGTCAGTGGTGGTGTACGTCTTCAAAAGCAATTTTTCGAGCAAAAATATGAAACTGCCACACCATTTAATCACGCGAGTTTGCAAGATTTTATTTATTTTTTTACTTTTCACTAAGAGTTTTCAGTGAAAGACTATTTATATTGCCTGTTGATATTTTTTTATGTAATTGTATCCCAAATGAGTGTGATTGCTTGTCGGTCACAATGTTAGGAGGTAATCACAACACAGAAAACCACTTCCCTGTTTGAATATTACCACGGTGTGGACAGTTGGCGCAGAAGCTTAGGAAAGACTGCAAGATTCAACTGCCAATGGGAAGCTCAAGATCGGCAGAAATGGAAGAACCTACTGGAATCCTATACCGCATGCCGACCCAAAGTGGTCACATCACCAAGTGACTGAACTGGCTTTGTATATACCATACACTAGCTAAGTACCCGGCGGTGGCCAGATACGTGTTCTATTGGTACATCTCCTACTTACCTACCCTGCCCATCTGCTGTGCCCCCTCAGTCTGTCCATCTCCGCCTCTGTTTTTCATGTGTCCATCTTCTCTTCCCACTTCTCTCTCTGTCCATCTCGTTACCTCCCTTTTCTGTTTCTTCCCCCTCCCCTCTTTATGTCCATCTCCTCCTACCCGATACCTGTGCCCATATCTTCCTTCCCTCTCTTGGTCTGCCCGTCTATTCCTCCCCTTCTCTCTCCACGTTATACACTCCTGGAAATTGAAATAAGAACACCGTGAATTCATTGTCCCAGGAAGGGGAAACTTTATTGACACATTCCTGGGGTCAGATACATCACATGATCACACTGACAGAACCACAGGCACATTGACACAGGCAACAGAGCATGCACAATGTCGGCACTAGTACAGTGTATATCCACCTTTCGCAGCAATGCAGGCTGCTATTCTCCCATGGAAACGATCGTAGAGATGCTGGATGTAGTCCTGTGGAACGGCTTGCCATGCCATTTCCACCTGGCGCCTCAGTTGGACCAGCGTTCGTGCTGGACGTGCAGACCGCGTGAGACGACGCTTCATCCAGTCCCAAACATGCTCAATGGGGGACAGATCCGGAGATCTTGCTGGCCAGGGTAGTTGACTTACACCTTCTAGAGCACGTTGGGTGGCACGGGATACATGCGGACGTGCATTGTCCTGTTGGAACAGCAAGTTCCCTTGCCGGTCTAGGAATGGTAGAACGATGGGTTCGATGACGGTTTGGATGTACCGTGCACTATTCAGTGTCCCCTCGACGATCACCAGTGGTGTACGGCCAGTGTAGGAGATCGCTCCCCACAACATGATGCCGGGTGTTGGCCCTGTGTGCCTCGGTCGAATGCAGTCCTGATTGTGGCGCTCACCTGCACGGCGCCAAACACGCATACGACCATCATTGGAACCAAGGCAGAAGCGACTCTCATCGCTGAAACGACACGTCTCCATTCGTCCCTCCATTCACGCCTGTCGCGACACCACTGGAAGCGGGCTGCACGATGTTGGGGCGTGAGCGGAAGACGGCCTAACGGTGTGCGGGACCGTAGCCCAGCTTCATGGAGACGGTTGCGAATGGTCCTCGCCGATACCCCAGGAGCAACAGTGTCCCTAATTTGCTGGGAAGTGGCGGTGCGGTCCCCTACGGCACTGCGTAGGATCCTACGGTCTTGGCGTGCATCCGTGCGTCGCTGCGGTCCGGTCCCAGGTCGACGGGCACGTGCACCTTCCGCCGACCACTGGCGACAACATCGATGTACTGTGGAGACCTCACGCCCCACGTGTTGAGCAATTCGGCGGTACGTCCACCCGGCCTCCCGCATGCCCACTATACGCCCTCGCTCAAAGTCCGTCAACTGCACATACGGTTCACGTCCACGCTGTCGCGGCATGCTACCAGTGTTAAAGACTGCGATGGAGCTCCGTATGCCACGGCAAACTGGCTGACACTGACGGCGGCGGTGCACAAATGCTGCGCAGCTAGCGCCATTCGACGGCCAACACCGCGGTTCCTGGTGTGTCCGCTGTGCCGTGCGTGTGATCATTGCTTGTACAGCAGTCTCGCAGTGTCCGGAGCAAGTATGGTGGGTCTGACACACCGGTGTCAATGTGTTCTTTTTTCCATTTCCAGGAGTGTAATTCCCCCAACCCAACAGACTGTTACTGGTTCTTGCTTCCACTTTATTTCCGTCCGGATAGTAAATAATGTGTGTAGCAAGTTTGGCTGAACTCAGTACGATGGTTTTGGAGGAAATATGGAACCTACACACTTTTTTTTCCTTTATTGAGATTCGATTCACCCCGAAGGGGCAGGCTGGCAGCAGCTTAGTACGCCGCTCTTCAGACTACAGAATATTTTTTTTTTTAAAAATGAAGCTAATAAATAATAAAAGGAGATGATAAAATCGGTGACTTAAATGGTAAAATGGCGGAAAATTGTGGAACTTAAAACATAAAAGAAAGGGTTGGCGATGCTAATAAAATACACAGGAAGCAGACAGGTAAAATAATAGACAGGCAATTAAAAAACACGGCGACAGTCTGGTTTCTGTTCGGAAGAGATATAAAATTCACACCCAGCAACAGCACGATTTTTGTTCACAACACTTTGGAAAAGACGCACAACACTGAACACTCACTTGAACACTGGAACCTGGACAGGTGATGGGGAAGAAATGGGGAAAGGAGAGGAAAAACGGAATGAAGGGGAGGGGGAGAAGGAGCCGACGGAGGACGAGGACTCATAAGAGGGCGGGGTGGCTGGGCAGAAGCTAGAGGGAGTGGGGAAAGGCATTGGTGGTGAATGCAAAAGGATTCGGGGGGGGGGGGGGAGGGGGAAGAGAAGGGAGGCAGAGATAGTGTAGGCGGGAAAAAATCAGGATGGAAAGGGGGGGGGGGGAAGGGAACCTACACACGTACACTCTTGCACTTCATTTGGATACATGGTGTTTCACAATATCTATTACGATATGGATTTCTAGCGCTTGTAGAGGATATTCAGTAGATGATTTTGATAAGGGACCCATGTCTGGAAACTTATTATTTGGATGTAAAATACGAGGGGCCTTCAATAGGTAAGCACGTTGTTTTCTAGGCCAGTTTCGGTTCAAGAAATGTGGAATGTGTTGTGGTACATAGTGGAATATTCCCGCTTCAGCCACTATAGTTTCACGAAGTTCCGATAGATGGCAGCACTATACGTAACCTTCAAAACGGCAGTGAAAGCATTACTTACTGAACACCCCTCGTAATTTAAAGACAGGACAAGCTGTGAGTTGGCACGGCCAGCTGCTCACCTGAGGACGGCGCGGCGGTGGTGGGGGAGTCGGTAGGCGCGGCGGTGGGGCGGGAGCCGGCGGCCGCCCCCGCGGTACCGGCCTGCTGCGGCCTGCCGGCGTCCGTCTTGCACTTGCAGGACTCGGGGCGCGCGCCCCAGCACACGCCCACGCCGGCGCAGCTGTAGAGGCCGCGGCCCTGGCCGCCGATGCCGCTGGCGAACGACCGCCCTGCACACGGCACAGCCGGCGCTCACTTTCGCGGTGTGTACAACCGTACCCTGTCCAAAATTACTTTAGCACTGACGGTGGTGAAAGGAAGACGTGGCGTAAAGTTTACGAGGAATGCATGGCAGGCATTCAGTCAATCCTACGGCTCCTGTAACCACAGCAAACTCCAGCAGTTGCCAAATTGTCACCCACTTCTCATTTGCACTACGCTGTCCTGTCGTATAGTACACTGCGCAGTGAGATCTTTGTTTTTGCTATTTCTTACAGCAGGGGTTCCCAACAAAATTTTCTCGAGGACCCCCTCATCGAGTATGATTGGTACCTAGTCATATCACGGTATCAAGTACCTAAAAAAGCCAAATTAAGAGTCTTTTTATACGTTTTCTATTTTTGGTACATTGACATATTCATTATTGAAAAAATATTGAGCTTAAAACTTTTTCAATATAGCCAGCATTGTTATTGTTAAATTTTTGATTATTGCTCAAAATCTTTGTCTTCAAATCTGGGTGTTTAGTATAACAAACTCCTTAAAAAAATAAAGATTGAGTATGAACTGAAAATGACACGAAAAATTAAAACTTGAGTGTACTGGTCTTTCAAGTGTACTACACTTGCGATTGCATTGAGTAGGCATGTGTGAAAAATAAGAAAACACTAATTTCATACAAGGTATTATTTATTTGAAAAAAAAATACAGTTACAATAGAGTACTCGATCAGTATACAATTAGTTTTAATTTTCAGTTCTTAATGAGATGAGCTCAATCTGACCTTTGAGTCCATTGTTTCTGAAATATTAAAATTAGAATATACAAAACTATTATTCTACCAGTTATACTGTATGGGTGCGAGACTTGGTCTCTCACTGTGCACAATGAAAAGCCATTTCGAGTATTTGAAAACAAAATTTTGAGGAAAATTTTCGGAATAAAAAGGGATGAAATTAGCGGAGAGTGGCGAAAACTGCATAACGAAGAGGTTCAAGCCCTGACATAATCAGTATTATTAAGTACCGGTATGCGAACCGCCAGGCGACGGGCGCGCATCGCTGCGATGGGCGGGTCACGTGGCTCGAATGGATGAGGGCAGGGCAGCGCGCAGAGTACTGGTAGGGCACTTAGAGGGAAAACGTCCTGTGGGGAGACCGAGGCGTAGATGGGAGGACAATGTGAAGGGTGATTTACGGAGCCTAGGCATTGAAGGGGAATGGAAGGAAATAGCTCAAGACAGGGACCGATGGCGAAAATACGTTGCTGCGGTAATGGACTCGCGAGTCCGGTATGACCAGTGAGTAAGTAAGTAAGTATTTCTGAAATATTAGGTTCCAAACTTGAAACTTTCACTCTGAAACCCGACCGCATGTCGAGCCGATTCGTATATTTGTTTTTCATGAAACACATGGAAGAAAATGCTTGCTCACACCGATATGTGGTTGCAAATGGAAGGATCTTTTTCATTGCCTTATCTCCAAGTTTCTCGTAGTCCTTGCGTGCTGATGCTCAGAAGTCTGTAATTTTATCACCGATGTGTAAAGTGACTGTCAGTTGTCAGCTGCAAAGAGGCAGCGCGCTCAGTCTAACGGCATACAGCAGAACTATTTGCTCTATGTGATTCTAGTGTGTGCTAGTGTCAGTTGGCTCTAGGAAGACGCTAGACGCAGAAGTTAGCGTTCGCTAAAGCTCTGCTCATGCAGGAAGCGGCCAAAACAAAAATTCTGTTATCATACGAAATATATTTAATATATTTTTTATTCTAATAGCATCTTGCGGACCCCACTGGCATAGCTCGCGGACCCCTGGGGGTCCGCGGACCACCTGTTGGGAACCACTGTCTTACAGTTTTGATGTTAATGTTTTGTTTGTAAAATGTAAGCTTACACCGCCGGAAGTATCACAGTTAATGAGATGTTCCAGGCTGTTATGCCGTGGTCGAATGAATTTCACTCTTAAACACAACGTTTCGTCTCCATTTGTGGAGGACATTTTCATGGGGGATCGTAGCTTATTTGAGTGTTCGATTCACACCCTGGCTCGCTACTGACTGTGCGCTCCCGCACAGTGGCGTGACGTCACATACTTTGAATACCCGAGCGCAACTGGCCGTTGTCGGTTGCCGTCGTCCGCTGTTGCTGTCACCCTACGATGGAAGACAGGAACACATCTTCTTCAGCAGCGGGATCCAGATGTCATTCAATTTCACGCCCTCCTCTTTCCTATTAAAATTCATGGGTGTTTAACGATCTCTATGGCGTTTTTGTATAGCCTTTCATGGTATCCGCTTGTGGCTGCCAATACTTGAGTCTTATCAATTCTATTGTAGTCAGTATCGAGCCAGGGTGTGAATCCGGCACTCAAAGAAGCTACGACCCCCCTTCAAAAAGTCCACAGCAGATGGGGATGAAACGTTGGGTATTAGTGTGAAACACATTCGACCATGGAATAAGACCCAGGAACATTTTATTCATTGTGACATTTCCGGCCATAAAAGTTTACATTTTACAAGAAGAATTTTTCCTCTGTTAATTTTCCTGTGAAGATCGATTTTCTACCTATTCTATGATATTTTATCCGTGTTCTCCACCGAGTCTGAACATAACGACCTCTCTCACTTTCTGTGCCAGGCAGCAGCCGTTGTATAGCATGCCCCACGATACGCGATCAAGAGCAATGTCTGATCAAATGTGCCCTAGCTCTCATTATAGACTGTTATAAATCTGTATTTATAAATATTGCCTCATTAGGAAGCTATGTCGTAAAGAATCAAAATGTTCGTACCATCAATCGTTATGTACTTTCCCCAATGCCACTCACGTAAGAACCTAAACTAGCTCAAGCTAGCCGCTATGTTGCAGCTTTGACAACAGAATCTGAGTCTGTAAAATGTTGAGCACGCAGTCCATCCTTCACAGGCCCGAAGAGATGGAAGTCAGAAGATTACTATATCAGGACTGTGTGTTGGATGTCGTATGACTGTCCGCAAAATTTGCCAGTGTGTTACATAATAAAAAAAATGTTGTGCGACTGACGTTATAGTGCTGTAAGCAGTAGTTCGTCTCTTTCTCTTGCCTGACACGGAACGTGGGCTTTTAGTGTAGCCTGTATCGTCTTGTAGTCCTCCGAAAAGAGGACTGTTTTAGTCTCCGAGATGTCCACTAGAACCAAACCTTGCCTAAGACTTAAGACTGTGCATATCACTTTGCCTGCGCATAGTTGTCATGAACCTCTTATTAGCTGCAGAATTCCCGTGGTGGATGTGTACCAGTCTACCACCCCAGGGCGATAGCAACAGAGGATGACGGCAGTCGACAACGGCCATTTGCCCTCTGGTATTCAAAATATGTGATGTCACACCACTGTGTGGAAGCACGTGTAAACGGAATTTCGCTGCAGTCAGTAGCGAGTCAGTGTGTGTATCGGACACTCAACGAAGCTACCTTTCTTGAAAATGTCATCCACAGATGGGGACGAAACGTTGGGTTAAAATGCGAAATCCAATCGACAGCGGCATTGTAGGTCGGAACATTTTATTAATTTTGAGTATTTTAGCTGCTGAGTATTTTTCCGGGTTGTATGGCCGTGGTCCATGGATCTCTTCAATCTCGTACGTTTCGTCCAAAGCAACGTTGGACATCTTCGGAGGTGTTCCTGGTTATGCTGAGTCTCGCCGACAGGGCAGTCAGGGATTGAAGAGTTCCATGCACCACGGCCATACAACCCGGAAAAATTCTCAGCAGCTGAAACATCCTGTCGTAAAAGCCTTCATTGTATGAATATTTTGTTCATTATTATTGTTGTTGTATGGCAGCGAACAATATCAGAAGGCACTTCATCAAATGCTATTCACTGGCGAAGTTCGATGTCGCTCTCTTAGCCAGGACATTGCCGTATGAGACGAGTCGAGAGAAAGGATTTGGCCATTACGTGCCCACACCGCCAACAATTGTTCATGCTAATGCTTCCAACTATTGTTATTGTTGATCAGAGGCCTACCATGGTAAAAGGAAAATGGGAGACGATTGGTTAGCATCACACGTACGCCACAGTAGTATTAATAAGGACTTAAATTTTACGTTGCCACCAATAATAATAAAAGATATGCTGTCTGCAATCAAACCATACAGCAACTCCGCTGTTGGTAAAGTCAACCCAGGAAAGTACGAGAAAGCCGTCAGCCATATGCAGCGCATCATAGGAAAAGCTTCGCACAATTAAATTATTTAACAAAAAGCGTCATAAGAAATGATCACGTCATTAGAAAAGGACAGTGACAGTGTGACAACTGTGATGGCGTCAGTAGAGTTTTTCCATTGTTATCTTAGAAAAGATGTTTAGGAAGATTCAACGGAATATTTGGTGTGAGCTTTTGATGTTCGTGCTTAGCAAACTTATGTTTTCACAAGTTTTGACTATTAATAACAAGGCTGTGATTAGCGACTGATCCCGAATGAAATTCATCTCGGCAACTCAGTATTAATTACACAAAGAAATCCCACTCACAGTTTGAATTATAAATATTGTAATACTGAGGTAATCTATTTTCCAATCTGCCTTCCAAATCGACGACAAGGTTTCTTTTTCCCTCGATTTTTCGTTATGTTACAAATAAGTAGAAAGTTTGATCATAAAACGGTGAGCGACCGCTGAGGTTTTCACGCACGAAAGCAGCATTATTCCTCAAATATTTAACTCAAATTATATCATGCTAATGATCTTCAATAGAATTCTAGTTTGGAGCGGATGATAATATGATTATGTATTATTAAGATGTCGTTTGCGAAAAGATTTCCCCCCAAGTCCAAAATTCTGTAAAATCGACGCCAGGATACGCATTTTCTTAAACTTCCCATATATTATCTTAAAATTTTGTTACCGCAAATAGAACTGAAAAGAAATGCAGTACAGGTCTTCGAGAACACACTTGACGTCAGTTAGATCTCTGTACATCAAGTAGCTTCCGAGTTTGTACGAGTGGAATGAAATGTTAGATTATGTTCATGTTGCGGCCAGGATGTGGCATATGGTCCTCGCCTCCACGTCACTACTAAAGTAATCTCGAACACACTGTAGAGACTGTCCCACGGGAAACGGTCAATGTTAGACGATATAGAGGAACGATCTTTGGAAGCAAAAAAGCCTATTACACATGTGCTCTAAATTACTTAGCTTAAGAGATATGAGTACTTGTGCAGTATAACATCTGTGTTTCACAGGAGCGAAGATGAACAAGTTCTCATAGCTCTGAAGATATTCATTTTAGAACCCAATATTTATAGGAACTTTTTGCTTCCAATGATCGTTCCTGTCATATCCCTGAATATTGAGCGCTCTTCGTGTAGAATGCACAGTGCGCCATTTTCAACGTATTCCAAATTCCTGATCTTTTACCTTTCCCACGCTTTGGCTGACGTTTTCTAAATTTACCAAGGAGACGAGATAACCGTGGCGAGTCACGGGACAGGAAGGAATGAACACACAGTTACCAAAATATGAAGGATCACTACAGGAAATACACTTACTGAAAGCAATTAATACTTGCTAGAAAACGAAGGCAATGATATACTCCCGGGCAACAGCTGAAGTAATACCGCCTTACAGCAAAGCATATAGCAATAAAAGCAAAACTACTAAGGAATAAGCTTTCTTAAACACTTTTATTAAGTATACACACAAATAACCTACGATCGTCTTAAAAACGTAGTTGACGCACTGCTATTAGAGAAGCAAAGTGGATTTGGGAAGGAAAAGTCTTGTAGTGACAGTGTTACAGTAATAATTCAGGTGATGCTGAAGGAATTAGATTAGAAAAATGGAACACTGGAAGCACTAGAAGAGTTTTGCTATGTCTGCAGCCAAACAACTGGCGATAGCCGAATTAGAGAAGATGTAAAATTAAAACTTGCTAGACGAGAAAAAGCGTTTCTGAAACAGAGGTTTTTATTAATATCCAATACTAATTTATCTGTGAGTAGTATTTTCTGAAGTTCTTTGTTTACACTGAAGCTTTTAGGAAAGTGAATTGTAGACGGTAAATTGTTTGCACAATAAGAGAATAGAAGCGTTTGAATTGTGGTGCCGCGCGGGATTAGCCGAGCGGTCTGGGGCGCTGCAATCGTGGCCTGTGCGGCTGGTCCCGGTGGAGGTTCGAGTCCTCTCTCGGGCGTGGCTGTGTGTGTTTGTCCTTAGGATGATTTAGGTTAAGTTGTGTGTAAGCTTAGGAACTGATGACCTTAGCAGTTAAGTCCCATAAGGTTTCACACATATTTGAACTTTTTTTTTTGTGGTGCTACAAGCGAGCGCTGAAGATTAGATTGGTGAATCGAGTAACTAATGAGCAGGTACTGAATCAAATTGGGGAAAAAAGAAATTATGGTTCAATTTGGCTAAAAGAAGGGATCAGTTGACAGACATATTCTGAGGCATTAATGAATCATCAGTTTGATAATAGAAGGAAGTGTAGGAGGTAAGAATTGTAGAGGGACACCAAGAGGGTGAGTAGTGTAAACGTGTTCAAATGGATGCACACTGAATCAGTCAGGCAAAATGAGGAGGCTTCAACAGGATAAAGTACCTTGCGAAACTGCATCGAACATAGGTCCCGACTAGGAATGTTGATAGTTCTAAAAATATCAGTAATCCGATATATAGATATTTAAAAAATATCGTTACTGGCGCACGAAGAGTTGGAGGAACAATCGACATGTCGACGGAGTAAAATATCGTCCTACAGGCATATAAAAACATCGGCTGCACACTCTAAATATACTGTTGGATTTAGAGCTGCGTGTTTAAGTATCGATTTATTATTAAATATGCGATACAACAACAAGCTAGCAGTGTGCTTATCCCCCTTAGAGCAAGAATTGAAGGGAAAACGATGCACGTTCACGCTTGGCGATAACCACTTTGCTAAAAATGGTAACTGCATTTAAGTGACACAATAAAAGGTGTCCGGTGGGTCTCTCGTTCGATTTCGTCACATATCGGATTTGTCCGGAACACTTCATGTCGACTTCCCTGGTTTTTCATGTCTGCAAACGCCAGCGACCTATCAGCTGCAGTGTCAAAATTGCGTGCCGATGTAAAACGTTGCCGTTTCCGTTAGCAGCACCGAGCGCCGATTATGTCAACGCCCACTGCAAATACCAATCTTGTCGTTTAGAGTTTTGTTCATAATTTTCAGCATCTTTTTTTCACGAATTCAGTTTTGAAGAAATAGCACACTAATTATGTTAAATTTTTTAAAACTTAACTGGTGTGCTGTTTCTTTACATTGGATCTCTTGTTGTTCCATTCACACCGCCACTCCCCCACCCCCACATCCCCAGTGCCACCTACACATGCTTCACATAGACAGAGAGAAAGACTGTACTTGATGAAAGCTCAAAAAGTAGTAAGACACCTTTTTTTGTTTGTGGTATGTTCCTATGGTAACAAACTGCTGAGGCCAGTTGTTGTGGCCGAGCGGTTCTAGGCGCTTCAGTCTGGAACCGCGCGACGGTACGGTCGCAGGTTCGAATCCTGCCTCGGGCATGGATGTGTGTGATGTCCTTAGGTTAGTTAGGCCTAAGTAGTTCTAAGTTCTAGGGGACTGATGGCTTCGGATGTTAAGTCCTGCCGGCCACGGTGGTCTCGCGGCTCTAGGCGCTCAGTCCGGAACCGCGCAACTGCAACGGTCGCAGGTTCGAATCCTGCCTCGGGCATGGATGTGTGTGATGTCCTTAGCTTAGTTAGGTTTAAGTAGTTCTACGTTCTAGGGGACTGATGACCACAGATGTTAAGTCCCATAGTGCTCAGAGGCATTTGAACCATTTTTTGTTAACTCCTATAGTGCTCAGATCCAAACTGCTGAGGTCATCGGTCACTAGGCTTGCACACTACTTAACCTAACTTAAACTAACTCACGCTAAGGACAACATACACCCCATGCCCGACGGAGGGCTCGAACCTCCGACGGCGGGACCCGCGCGAACCGTGGCAACGCGTCAAGACCGCGGGGCTACCTCGCGAGGCTAAGACACCTTCACACAGCGAAAGTAAAATTATGTTACACTACAATTTCAAAAGAACAATTTAAAATATTTACCGAAAATTGCGAAAAAAATATAATATGAAATAAAAATATCGGGCCTCAGTATTGCCATTTCGATATCGATATATCGGGAAAAATAATGTCGCCGAAATATATCTGTACTTTTTGCAGAAAATATCGATATTTTATCAACAGCCCTAGTTCCGACTGGAAACTACAACAACAACGGAAGAAACAATACAAAAGAGGAGGGCGTTGAAAATGAAAACGCGAGAGTTTTCGACGAGTCAGCCGACATATTTTATGCAGTATTTTAGCAGGACAAGTGTACCCCAGGCACTTAATACGAATTGTTGAAAGTCTATATAAACAAACAAAAATCTTGAGAAACACGAGAAGAAGGAAGACTGCAGCCGTAACAATTAGTAGGAGTAGCTTATCGTCTACACTTCAGTATTGACGTAGCCAAAGAAAATCGAAGCCAACCAGGCAATAAAAATAGGGTCAGATAACTGGATAAACATCAAGATGTAAGTTGACGACCAAATAATTTTACAATAGATGGAGGATGATCAACAAAGAACATTTCTTTGCCTAGGCCAGGTACGCACGGTTACTGTTTCAATATTTCTCACAGAACTACTGACAAAAATTGTGGCTCTTGAGGTAAATAATGTCAAATTGTAACGCTTTAGAATAAGTTTTCGGTTTTAACTTCTTAGGTTGTGAGGTAAGCTACCACCTGAAAATGACATGCACAATAAGTTTAATAAATATCAAATGATTCGTGCTACAGCACAATGAATGCTAGGCAAACAAGTGTGGAAGGAAACAAAAATAAAATTTGATAAAGTGAAGGTTACAACTGTTTTGACATACGGCTCAGAATAGTGGAAAATAAGAACGCAAAATAAAACAACAAGTGATTATAATTAAAGTGCAGCTACTCAAAAAGGTCCAGTATGGGCTGTAATTACCATATTGTAGCGGAATTTGGTAGTATGCTAATACGTTAATGTAACACCGATTTAGGCTGGAAAAAAATTAGCTCCAGTTTTGGCCACCAGTGCAAATCTGGCGTTGTTCAGCATCTCTTCAACATTTCCGGTGCTCGTAGTGAGCAAATTGTGTAAATGGCAGTTAATAATAAAATCAATATTACGCCTTTCTCTCTTGTTTGATCTTTTGTGCCTGCATTCTACTCCTAATCCCTTACATATGGAAACATTTCTGTACGTCTTTTTTGGATTCACAGCGCCAGAATTACGCCTGGTGGCCAAAATATGAACTAATTTTTTCCAGTATAAGTCAAAATCTACCAAGTTTCGCTGCCGTACGATAATTACAGCGCACACTGGCTCTCTGTGAGTAACTGCACTTTGATTATAGCCACGCGGTACGTGTACTAGCCAATGAAGCATCACCAAATTCTTGCTCGCAGCTTGATACTTTTTCAGAAGTGATGGTCAACACTTTACGACTATCCCTGGAACGCCTTCGAGGCAAAGCGCGTGTCGGCTGTACTCACGGACGCAGTCCTGAGGACAGAGGGCAGAGATATTCTCCAGCGGGTCGCAGAAGCCGTCCGGACAGTGGCGGACGTCCGGCGTGCAGGTGGCGTAGTGGGGGATCAGCTCCGTCGAAAAGTTGGCCTTCGCGCCCCGCCACGCGCAACCGCCAAGCGGCGCCACCTCGGGACGCGCCGTAGAGTTCCTGCCCTCGCTGTAACATGGAGCAGAACGCTGCACTGCCGGTCAGGCAGGGAAGGCAGCAGGCGCCTTCATCTCTGATGTTAATGCAAAATGTGTGATGTTATTCACATGGAACACTCCGCAGCATCCGTCCTCAAAACAAGTTTGAGAGGCTCCTTGTGACGGGCCATAAAGTGATATTTGAATTCTGTTGTCGTCATGGTAGTCTTTTTGTTTTAACCTATTGATGTAGTAACGCAAATTTATGATGCTATTGGTTAAATATTAATTGTTATTTATTGTAATGTCACTTACACTGTGGTGACAAAAGACGTGGGATACCTCCTAATACTGTATCTGACCTTCTTTTGCCCGGAATAGTACAGAAGCTCGACGTGGCGTGGACTCGACAAGTCGTTGGAAGCTGCTGCAGAAATATTGTGCCTTGCTGCCTCTATAGCCGTCCACAGATGCAAAAGTATTGCCGGCGCAGGGAGTTGTGCACGAATTGACCTCTCTGTTTTGTAAAGAAAATGTTCGATGGGGGTCGAGCGAAGTGGCCGAGCGGTTCTAGGCGCTACAGTCTGGAACCGCGCGACAGCTACGGTCCCAGGTTCGAATCCTGCCTCGGGCATGGATATGTGTGATGTCCTTAGGTTAGTTAGGTTTAAGTAGTTCTAAGTTCTAGGGGACTGATGATCTCAGCAGTTAAGTTCCATAGTGCTCAGAGCCATTTGAACCATTTGTTCGATGGGTCTTATGTTGAGATACCTGGGTGGCCAAATCATTCACCTGAACTGTCCAGAATATTCTTCAAATCTATCGCGAACAACTGTGGCTGGTGACATGGCTCATTGTTATCCATAAAAATTCCATCGTTGTTTGGAAACATGAAGTCCATGAATGGCCGCAAATGGTGTCCAAGTAGCCGAACATAACCATTTCCAGTCAATGATCAGTTCAGTTGGGTCAAACGATCCAGTCCATTCCATGTAAAGACAGCCAACACCATTGCGGAATTATCACCAGCTTGTACAGTGCCTTGTTGACAACTTAATTCCATGGCTTCGTGTGATCTACGCTACACCGAGCCCTACAATCAGCTTTTACCAACTAAAGCAGGAATTCATCTGATGAGGTCCAGCCGATATGGTCACGAATCCAGGAGAGGCGCTGCAGACGATGTCGTGCTGTTGGCAAAGGCACTCGCGTCCGTCGTCTTCTGCCACAGCACATTAACGCCAAATTTCGCCGCACTCTCCTACAAGATACGTTCGTTGCGCATCCCACATCGCCTTGTGCTGTCATTTCACGCAGTATTGCTTGTGTTATCATTGACAACTCTACGCAAACGCCGCTGCTCTCAGTCGTTAAGTGAAGGCCGTCGACCACTGCGTTGTACCTGGTGAGAAGTAATGTCAGAAATGCGGTATTCCCGGTACATTCTTGAGACTGTGGATCTCAATATACTGAATTCCCGAACGATATCCAAAATGGATGCTCGACGCATCTAGCTCCAACTACCATTCCACGTTCAAAGTCTCTTAATTCCTGTCGTGCGGCTGTGGTCACGTCGGAAATCTTTTCACATGAATCACGTGAGTGCAAATGACTGTTCCCCCAATGCACCGCCCTTTTACACCTTGTGTATGCGGTACTGTGCGTATGTGCACATCGCTATCGTATGACCTTGTCACCTCAGTGTACATGTGTCTGTATTCAGTAAGTTGCAGAATGCCGATGCAGAAGCAAAATCGTTTGTTCACGCCTCGAGCGACAAAGAGAATAATTACATCGGTGGCGCACAGCAGCAGCAATTCGAGCGGCGAAGATGCTACGATAGTCGCAGCCGCCCACAAGAAAAAGAAACGGCCTTCTGAAATAATTACTTACTTGTTAAAATGATAACTCTTTACGTTGGTCTGTGTAAATGGTTCCAAAATGGTTTAACGTTGATCTTGTGGTCGGTTTCAGAGAGCACTTATCGTGGAGAAATCGTGTTGAGCCGTCAACACTGGAACAGTATGCGACGTGCTGAAAGTTACAGTAAGCTGCAGTGCTGGTAGTCACAGCGGAGTTGTTGTACTCGCAGTAATCGCAGTGTTTGACAAGTTACAGGTCAAAGCAATTACTGGCTCGAGATGGTTGTTTTGTTTAGCTGTTCAAAAATGGCTCTGAGCACTATGGGACTTAACATCAGAGCTCATCAGAACTTACAACTACTTAAACCTAACTCCGGCCGCGGTGGCCGTGCGGTTCTAGGCGCTCCAGTCTGGAGCCGCGCTGCTGCTACGGTCGCAGGTTCGAATCCTGCCTCGGGCATGGGTGTGTGTGATGTCCTTAGGTCATGTCACTATGTCACCTACTTAGTTAGTATACAAAACAAGCTGCCCTAATTTGAACGTTTTCGATGTCCTCTGTCAATCCTAATGGCAGGGATCGCATACTGTGCAATAGTACTCCAGAAGTGGCCGGACAAGCGTAATGCAGGCAGCCTCTTTATCAGATTTTTTGCATCTTCCGAGAGTTCTGCCAGTAAAACGCATTCTTTGGTTCGGCATCTCCACAACATTTCCCATATGATGGGTCCAATTTAAGTAGTTCGTAATCGCAATCCGGAGGTATTTTAGTTGAATCAACAACGTTTAACCTTATGTAATTTATCGTATAAACGAAATTTAACGGAATTTTTTATTACTCACGTGGATTATCTCACATTTCATTATTCAGTGTCAATTTACGCTCTCCGTCACAGGCAGATGTCTTGCCTAAATCATTTTATAATTTATTGTGATTATATAATGACTTTACTACACGGTAGACGACAGAATCACCTGCAAACAGGTTGTGTCCTAAATCTTTTATGTAAATAAAGACCAGCAGAGGGCCTGTAGAATTTCCTTGAGGGGCCTCAGTTACAACGTCTCTTTCTTTAGATGACTTCCCGTCAACTACTACAAACTGTTAGTTTCTGTCAGGGAATCATGAACGCAGGCGCACAGCTGAGACTATTCTTCACAGGCACGCAGTTGACTAGAACCTGCTTCAGAGAAATAGAGTCGGAAATCATCTGGAAATCCAGAAATATGGAAACAACGTGAGTTTCATTTTCGGCGATATTATGCTAATTATTAAATAAAAATGGCTTATTCTTCGTCTGCCAAATTTTAATGAGAAAATTTAACACTATTATTTTAAATTGCCTCAAAAAGTATTGAATTCACTAATTAATGCTTCTCCTTTCGCCGCACTGAGTGCGACATTGATTGCATGTTTATTTACCAATAATTCTTCAAATAAGCATGAGACAGCTGCTTTTAAATTCTTGGAACGAGAAAAGGGGCTACAATTTGGGCTGTCACATCTACATGACTACCCTGCAATTCACACTTAAGTGTCTGGGAGAGGGTTCACGAACCACCTTCAGCCCATTTCTCTACCATTCCACTCTCGGACAGCGTATGAGGAAAATGAATACTTAGATGTTTCCGTGCGAGCTCTGATGTCTCTTATTTTGTTATAATGATTATTTTCCCCTATGTAGGTTGGAGTCAATAACATATTTTCGCATTATGGGGAGAAAGTCGTAACTAAAATTTCGTGAAAAGATCCCCCCGTAGCCAAAAAACGCCTTTGTTTCAATGGTTGCCACCCCACCTCGCTTATCTTATCAGTGACACTCTCTCCCCTACTTCGGGAAGCTGCCCTTCTTTGGACTTTTTCGATGACCTTCGCGAACCGTGTCTGGTAAGCATCCCATATCACACTGCAATACTCTAGCAGAGGTGTTGTGCAGGCAATCCCTTTACTAGAGCTGTTGCATATTTTTCGAATAAAACGCAGTCCTTGGTTTGCCATCACCACAACGTTATCTATGTGGTCGTCCCAGTTTAAATGGTTCGTAATTGTAATTCCTAGGTGTTTAGTTGAACTGACAACCCTTAGATTTTCTTGATTTATCGTGTAACTTAAATTTAACGGATTCCTTTTAATACTCATGTGGATGACCACATATTTTTCCTCATTTAGAGTCAACTCCTACTTTTATCGCCAAACAGTCATCACGTCTAAGTTATTTTGCTATTTGTTTTCATCTTCTGATAAGAATATAACGTTTTCCAGCAGACTTATGCCAGGGACATGTAACCCAGGGTGCATCCACTGTTTGCTGCACTATGTGGCTGCGACTTGCCAACTACGGAAGGTGCTTTGGCACCCCGACATCGACTGGTAACCACAATCAGGTGGTGCGAGACGTATTTGTGGAGCGACATTAAAGAAAACCGCCAACGTCTCGTTATCAAAGAAGGCACTTGCTTAGTCGCTCTTACTCCTTCCCGATCGTCACCGCTGGATTTCGTCGGAACCGCGATAACATATAGGAAGCACTACCACATGAGGTGTGCCCGCCTCATCATTGACATCCTTCCAGCATTATCCTTTCCCTTGTTTCCTGTTAAGCCCCTGCTAAATTACGCTTTTGTTGGCTACCTGCTGATGAGCATCGTTTTTCAGTAATTCCCTAAACATTTGCGTCTGTGTGCACCCAGTATTTTTGTATGAATACAAGACAACGTTTTACCGCAGCTACGTGTGGTGGTTAACCTAAAGTACACGGTTCTGGTACGCCAAACTGCTCTACGCTGTCACTAAGAAAGGAGTCAGTAAATTTCTTTTCTGTTATAAATATAAGTTTTTATGTAGGCTCATTGCAGAAGACAGGAGATGTCTGAACTCTTATATCACACCGTCAATAAGAAATATCCTGTCCGAACGAAATTTTGATCACCTCCTCGTACCCGGCTACGAAATGTGCCCAGAGGTCCACCCATCCCACTAGCTTCAACAGAAAACTAACACGCACTGCAAGCAGGCCCGTCAAAAAGTGAACTTTTGTAAAATTTTCATTAGGGTCATATTTTACGCACACCTCTTGCGTAACGTGGGGAGTGCGGTACGTGCATGATAGAGCACGGCACATTTTGCTGCTGACGTAAGAAGACATGTAACGCTCCAGTATTGCCCAAGGTGGATAGGTCGCCCATCTCGATTTTTCTGTCTGGGACTGTCTCAAAAATGAAGTGTACGACACACACTTTGGTAAACTTGAAGAAATGGAGCAGTGAACTGTCTTATCGACGTTTACGAGATGATCTGGTGGATTTTTGAAAGAATTCGTAACTCACTGCAGAGCCGGGTTCCGTATTGCATCCAAATACCTGAATGACGCATTGAACATCACTTTTAAAAGCCAAGAGTGTACACTAATTTGGAACATCAAACATGCTGAAGTATTCTTTGTTAATGAAATCTGAGACTAATTAGATGGCTACTTAATCGAAAAGTTTACATTAAAATAAATTTTTACTAACTAGGTCAATATTTAATGCTGAAATCAGTGGCAGCTTGCAACCACACATTCGCAGACATCTTCGAAACGGCTCGTCTACGGGACCTTGGTTTCTGGAACCTTTCGCTTCTATTATTGTACGCTTTCACCTGACTCAGTTTCAGCTATTAACTACGATACATCTTGTATGAAATCTTGCTTGCCCCAGATGGGTTGTTATTGCTGGCAACCCAGTGTCCGCCCATATGGGGCGAGGGGAATGAAATGATAACAAAGAACGTCATGAGGCATTACTCGTCCTCTGCGCTTCCAGTGTTGCAGCAGCTCGTCGCAGTTACCTGACTCGCTACAGCCGTTGTTCAGGTTCAAACTTGGCGCGTGCTGTCATTTTGTATATTAGTAGACTGAACAGAATATCTGAGGCTGTACAGGTGCTACGGGCTGTAGTTAGCGTTAATAGCTGTAATGGTGACCAGGAGAGACGACAAGGTGATGCAGTGTCGCAGGAAAAGGTGATGGGGTGTTGTTACAAGAGATGAAATGTTACAACACGACGGTAGGTACAACACGGTGCTGCAGACAGGGCCTGGTAATGAGTGGAATATCACTCTTCTCTCTCTGTATGAGAAACAAGATAAAAAATTTACTGCTCAAGCTGTATTATAACGAGTCTTAGCCATACGTTATCGATAGTTAATAGTGCTATAAATGTCCATGTAGAACTATGAACAGAATCTGTAACATTTCATTGGACTGGTTATCTTATTAATCGTTGCAGTGAGTACAAATTATGTTCCGAAATACTGGGAAGTGTCTATATCTAAACGCTGGGCTGTTTGCGTTTCTCCCAAAACGTGCATTAGTGGCACGCGGCAACCCGCAATACCTTCGCGCGCCTCCTGCACACCGCTAGAAAACTCGCCGCCGCGGCTTAGAAACGAGTGCTTTTGTGAAAATCATATCTTACGTCAAGATCCAGGTTACGGTTCTGGGGCGGTGGCGGAGGGGTTCGCAATTTTTTATGCTGTCCTCCATCCCCTCCCCAAAATATAATTTGCCTTCGCCACCACGTTTAACGTGACGCAGATGTCTGGGATTTTAATTACCTTACCTTCTTTTCCCTGGCAAGACTCGTGTCTCATCTTGTTCTGGATCTGGACCTTCCAGTCGCCACCCCCCCGCCCCCCACCCCCCAGCCATCACAAGGAAGGATGGATTGTGTATGCTCCATCTGTTCATCTGTTGCGTTCCGTCTAATTTAAAAGTCTCATATTGTTTGCGAATCCTGTAACTGAGACTGGACGTGGGTACCTGTCCGATAGTTGTCTAGTCCGATGTGGGAAACGACTTGATCGCCGCCAGCACACCGGACCTCATCGTTAATTCGGTGGGCGGAATCGATCATGGTTGGCGCTGCACCCAGAATCCTGGAAACACTGTGCTAAGGGGCGTGGCTATCCGGGCGCGTTGCCTAAAAATTTAATAATGATAATAAAACGCTAGACGCGTCTTCGCTGGTCGGTCTCAATTCGAACCGGGACACGCCACTAAGACAATTATATTCCAGTCAATGAGATTCCAGGCCGAAGACGTGTCTGGAGATGCCCCGGACTGTGGTGGGATACCAACAAGATTGTTGTCCACCGTAAGGCCCGACAGCCACGAGTGACAGTCTGGCATGCCATTTCCTTTTACAGCAGGACGCCTCTGGTTGTCAACTGTGGCACAGCGGTACGTCGACGATATGCTATACCCCGTCATGTTGCTCTTCATGGCAAGCCATCCTGGGCTTACATTTCGGCAAGATAATGCCCGCCCGCCAGCTTGTCTTCTTGCTTGCATAATCCTACCCTGGTCAGCAAGGTCGCCGGATCTCTCCCCAGTTGAGAAAGTTTGGACCATTGTGGGCGAGACCGACCAGCACGGCGTTTTGACGATCTAACGCGCCGATCACAATTTGGCACGATATTCCTCAGGAGGACACCCAACAACTCTGTCAATCAATACCAAGCCGAAAAACTGCTCGCAAAAGGGCCAGAGGCGGACCATCGCGTAGCTGACTTGCACCGTTTGTGAAGCTCTTCCTCTTGAAAGAATTATTCAATTTTTCTGAAACTGTAATCATTTGTTTGTCTCTACATCTACATAACATCTACCCATTTCCGTCCCATTCGGATAATTCCTTCGTTGGGCGCTGTTTTCTTTTGCCTTAGAACACATGTCATACTTGGAGATGGCGTCAGTGCTCATGCTCAGATGTCAGCAAGCCTAACCAATACGTCGCTTCCGGTTGTGCCTGCTAAGTTTAGAAAAGTCTTGCCTCGTCTGAGAGCTTGCTGACTAAGCATACTTATTCATCTTGCCACAACTTCCCTTGTGTCTCACAAATTCTCATAGAAAAATTAAGTTATGACAGTAGACCATGCATGTTTTGTACTCGAAATCTTACATATTTTGATGAATAATATTATGTGGTGCAGAGATCGATTTGTTGTTCACCGATCACAGATTTTTGTTGCAAAGGTCTGATATTCGAAATATTTAACGTTACTCTGTGTGTATGGAAGCTTGCTCATCATTTTCTTTGCCCACATTATGTGTTTACATCTTGCATTCAGAGGTTTAGGAAGCCATATTTACATATAATCAAAATATGCAGTTGAAGGGATACCAAGTTGTGTAGTACGAAAATCTACAATTTAAGGGATACAAACCAATAAAGACATCATGAAAACGTCTTCTTCCACTATAAAATGTTGCTTAGTCAGTTCGTTTGTCTTTGTCTTTGTTATGTATTTACATCTTAAATTCAGAGCATCACGATTAGATTTTGGTATTATTTTGTAGCTGACTATGGTAAATGCAGATTGTAAACGATTTACAGAATCTTGGCACCATAGGTCCAATCAGTAAATGCAGCAGCCTTCCTCGAAAGTTCTTTTCTGAGCATAACCTCGAATAGTCCTAGATCAAATGTAATTAAATCAGTATTACCCTGTCAACCTCATCTATTACATTACTCTAGTATAGAACATGATGCAGTACTTTTTTTCTCTTAAAATTATACTTGGTGAAATGATGCACTACTGACGAACTTGTAAAAATATCAATTCTTCATAGTTTGACCTTTCTAGTATGACTTACATAACCTCATGTAAAGCTATGATATTTTAGACGTTAATATAGGATTGTAACACATGACATAAACATTGTGTGTGTTATTATCTTCTTACCCCTTAAAATAGCGTTTGTTCAAGTTTGTTTTTGTTCATACTCTGTTTTGGGCCTATGATGATATGTCAACTGGCTGCTTAGTATGCTACAAATGTTTTGTACAGTTATAGAATAATTTAGACGTGGAGTTAGCATTATGGCAATTAATTTCAGAATTCATTGCTTATCATAATATTTTAGCCACGGTGCGTTTTGAGAAGTTATAGGCATTGGTCAGGTGCGTTTTTGTACATAGCCGCATTGAGGACTAAAAATGAAAAGTCAGCTGTCTGCTTAGCATGTTATTTTACACCCACAGGTGATAGCATTTTAGATGTGGAAATAACATTGCGACATGTGGAAGTACCGGTATTTAACGTGAGGGTCTATTGTTCTGTTTGGAGATTAGACTATGAATGTTCACAAGTGATGCTTAACATGTACAGATATATGAAATTTACTGGTGACGCAGAATTTCAGGTGCTATGCGTTTTTGTTGTTGGTAATACTGTAAGAGAGAATACTCATAAAAATTCAGGAATGCAAGTATGCGCATCTTGTGTGTGTGTGTGTGTGTGTGTGTGTGTGTGCTGAATGGTGCCAATTTACATAATTAAACCGAAGCTTACATTTGTTATGTTCTGTGTGTGCCTGTAAGCTGATATGGATGGTATTTGACATGAAAATTCTGATAAATGTTGCAGACCATTCCATTACTTTTAAACATTGCGCTATAATGACCGCTAGCACAGCTTGGCCAGTTCCACCATCTTAGATACTGTTAAATTTCCTACCAAAGCCTTTTTGCATGTTTTAAAATTTACTCGGCAATGTCATTTTGCAAGTATTAAAATTTCTTACAAATGCCATTCTGGATTTTTGAAATTCTAACCCTCACCATGTTGCACTTTTTTAAATTTCACATCAACACCATTTTAATCTTTTGAATTTCTCGCAGCATCATGTTGCATTTCTGAATTTTCTGCAACCACCATCTTGGTTTTTTCGGCGGCTGCAGTGCCAATTAGTGGTGGGCGCTTCAACTGTGGTCTGGAGGCGCCACGGATATGACCACTTACCTGATTCAAGAATGCAACTGTAGTCCAGTTTTTCATATGCAGAAACATGCTTACAGCCCTAAACATCTTTAAATGACGTAGAAGCGAATAATACAGCGATAAAATGGTACAGTAGGATCAGTTTCACGCTCTTTTCACAAAAATGCTACACATAAAAGTAATAATCCACTCCAATAGGGCATCGAAATTATGTCTAAAAGTAAATTACAGGATACGCCTCAAATTAACTAATTGCACTTTGTCTGATATAAAAACGCTAAATACCTTAGGAAAAGTCACGACTTATACAAGAGAAATAATACTGGATCAAACTATGAATGTAATATAACTATATTAATGATTTTTTATACCCAGTCAATCAGAGAAGTTCCCTCATTCAGAGGTTGCTCATTGACGACTGACGAGGAGAATATAGCAAGTGCCATAACCTGATTTTCTAGAAACTTTGTTCAGTGGAAGAGGAGTCAAAATAAACGAACACGTGTCTCGGCTTATCCGTAGGTACTCGACCGTTTCTGAGAAAACGACCGTCGAAATTTTCGAGGTATTGTATGTGACTTTTAGCGCCGAAATGGGAAATTGCATCCTCTCAGTTTGGCGCTCCGTGTTCGAAACCCGACTACTGAGTTTATTCATTTTTGTTCATTTATCTGCCCATGCACGTAGAAGATTTCTAAACGAGTGTTTATTTTCAAGTTAAAGGATACAAGGGCGTTAATTGTAAAATTACAACTGTGTCTCATAATAAATGTCATATATTTATTAGATAATACATCCATGTATGATATTCTTGGAGGTTATAATCTTTTTAAATTCTCATATCTTATATTTAAGTTTTATATTTTATTCTTATTTTTGTTCTTGAGGAAGATTTTGTGAATTCCCTTGGACGACACTGACCATAGAATCCTAGAAAACATAGAAATTCCGGACACCATGAATATCGTGTGAAGGTAGGGTTCCCACAGTGCCATTTCTAGGGAAAGAAACGACGTTAACATTGCTGGGGTCTTCACACGTCGTTAATAATTTCGCGGCAAACATAACGAATCAGTTTACCGAAAACTGGCTCTTGCAACTGATTGTGAATCAAGGTACACCAGGAATTTTATTAAATTAGTTTCAAGTAGTTTTCTCATCCAGTTATTTATTTTTTGATTAATTCACCAGACAAACAACTAATAGAGGAAAAGGGACAATGTTATTTCAATATATATTGGAAACATTCGTGTAGTAATCTTCTACAGACACGGGGAGATAAATGAAAACAAAAAATGAAACTTGTGATCGCTAGAAATTGTGCCACCGGTTCGGCTGAACTGTTTATTCGCTTGAAGGCTCGAAAACTTTGACCGTAGTTTTCTCAGAAGCGATCGAGTATCTACGGATAAGCCGAGACACGTTTTCGCTTAATTTGAGCCTTTTCCCACTGGATGAAGCTCCTGGGTAATCGCGTTGTGCCACTTTCGGTGTTCTCCTGGTCGGTGAGGGCGGCCGCGCAGCGCGTGGTGTACTCACTGCACGTGGTTGACGGTGACGTTGTGCGCGCCCGTGCCGAGGCCGCAGAAGGCGTTGCAGGCGGCCAGGGACTCCATGTTGGCGCACGGCCGGCGCTTCCTGCTGCCCGCCTGGCAGGCTTCGGAGGCGCCCTCCAGCACGCGCACCCTGATGCCGGCGCGGCCCTCGGAGCCCCACGTCACCGTCACACTGCAACGTTGCACACACTGTCTGACCCAACGGATACTTCACATTAAATGAATGCAAGCACGGATACTGCGTTAACTTTTTTTAGCGATTGGCGCATTTTTAGTGATATTCTTTGTGATATCTAGCACACATTATGGAGAAAAATAATCCGATAATACACTGAAGCGCAAAAAAAAAAAAAAATAAAAAATAAAAAAATTGTACACCTATCTAATAAAGTGCAGGGCACCCACGAGCACGCAGAAGTGCCGCAACACGATGTGGTTCAAAATGGATCTAAGCACTATGGGACGTAACATCTGAGGTCATCAGTCCCCTAGCCTTAGAACTACGTAAACCTAGCTAACCTAAGGACATCACACAGACATCCATGCCCGAGGCAGCATTCGAACCTGCGTCCGTAACATGAGCGCGGTTCCGGACTGAAGCGCCTAGAACCGCTCGGTCACAGCGGCCGGCAACAACGGGACGTATTTGGGCGTAACATTGCAGAGCGATATGAAGTGGGACAAGCATGTAATGGCAGTTGTGGGGAAGGTGAATAGTCGTCTTCGGTTCATTGGTAGAATTTTGGGAAGATGTGGTTCCTCTGTAAAGGAGACCGCTTATAAAACACTAATACGACCTATTCTTGAGTACTGCTCGAGCGTTTGGGATCCCTATCAGGTCGGATTGAGGGAGGACATAGAAGCAATTCAGAGGCGGGCTGCTAGATTTGTTACTGGTAGGTTTGATCATCACGCGAGTGTTACGGAAATGCTTCAGGAACTCGGGTGGGAGTCTCTAGAGGAAAGGAGGCGTTCTTTTCGTGAATCGCTACTGAGGAAATATAGAGAACCAGCATTTGAGGCTGACTGCAGTACAATTTTACTGCCGCCAACTTATATTTCGCAGAAAGACCACAAAGATAAGTTAAGCGGCTCCGGAAAGGCTCAAAATCATGAAAAGTTCAATTTTTACTTTTTTGCGTTTTCTGAATCTGCAGACTATTACCGTTTAATAGATATATAATTTATTCAATTCCGAAGACTACAACTATTTTTAAATTTTTTTTTGAAATATGTTCTACATGGACGTGACCCACTGTGGCGCTGTTAAACTGCTGTCAAATGGTGTTATTATTAACGTCCGTGTTCATCAGGTACATTTTAGTGATGTGAGATAAGGTATGTGTTGTGGCTAACCTGTGATGGTTCAATATATATCGCTGGTGTGATTGTCGATTGTTTCATGTTTATTTACTCTGTCGTTATCTCTAAAATATTCGTAATTAATTCTGTTTCTTGAGTCTCTGTTTTGTTGAAGTATAATAATGAGTAAAAGTAAAGTTATTAGAAATCCTCTGAAGGCTTTTAAGAAAAGGAGAAATGTTGGAAAGCCAAAGGTATGTGTTATTACTGTAAACAATAAAGACGATAACCAAGTGAGTGAACCTAACCTCTCAAGTATACCTGCCCATAGCAGTCAAAGTGGGAAAGAAAATACTTCACAGAAGAAGCTTGGTTCAATGAGTGAAAACTATGAATGTTTTATGGGCGAATCGGATGTGAATGAAATATTTGATATTGATATGTCGGTTCTCAAAGGAATTTTTTCAAACTGTGTAAGATGTATTCATTGTAGTGAAGTTGGTCTGGAACTCTCCATAATAAAGCACGTAGGACTTGCTAGTGAAATACAACTGAAATGTGATAAGTGTTCATACATGACCACCTTTTGGAACAGTGTTGCAGTAACTGCAACTGAAGAAAATGGTAGCAAAATCTATGAACACAACATTGGATTTGTTTATTCCTTGCGTTCAGTTAGTAAGGGTGCTACTGCAGGTGCAATTTTCTGTGGCATCATGAATCTTCCAAATCCCCCAACCAAGTTTACGACCTATAATAAATTAATAGGGTCTAAAGTAGAAGATGTCTGTATAGAATCTATGAAGAACGCTGTGGAAGAGGCAGTAATGGAAAATAATGGTAACAGAGATTTGACTGCAGCGTTCGATGGTACCTGGCATAAACGGGGACACACATCTCTTCATGGTGTAGTATCTGCCACCAGTATGTATACATGGAAAGTTTTAGATGTAGCAGTAATATCAAAGTATTGTAGATGTCCACAAAAATATAAAGGTACACATGAAAATAATTGCAAAGCTAACTATAGTGGCAGTAGTGGAGGAATGGAAGTGGCTGGTGTTGCCAGTATATTCCAGCGTTCTGAGGCGTGTGATAAAGTGCGATATGTTAATTACCTTGGTGACGGTGATTCTAAAAGTTTCAAACATGTTCAAGGACTGAAGCCCTGTGGTGATGATGTTGTAGTGCAGAAATTTGAGTGTATTGGACACGTACAGAAGCGAATGGGAACAAGACTTCGGCGACTGAAAGCTTCGTACAAAAAACAAAAACTCAGTGATGGTAAAGGGTTGGATGGGAAGGGAAGGTTAACTGACAGTGTAATTGACAAAATACAGAACTATTATGGAATGGCTATTAGGCAAAATACACAAAGTGTCGACGAAATGAAGAAGGCTGTTTGGGCTCTTTTTTTTCATACTTCTTCAACCGATGAAAATCCTCAACATAGCTTGTGTCCCAAAGAAGAAGACAGTTGGTGTAAATATAACAAAGGATTGCTAACTGGTGAAGTGTACACTCATAAGCATAGTCTGCCTCATGCAATAATGGGGGTGATAAAACCTATTTTCAGAGACTTAGCAGCACCTGAACTGTTGAAAAAGTGTATTCACGGAAAAACTCAAAACCCCAATGAAAGTGTAAATAGTGTTATATGGTCGAGAATCCCTAAGACTGTATTTGTTGGAATAGAAACACTTCACTTTGGTGTGTATGATGCTGTTGCGACTTTCAATGATGGCAACATTGTAAGGTGCAAGGTATTTAGAAATATGGGAATGAAGATAGGTTCTAACGTGGTACGAGCGATGCTTGCTTTAGACAAGCCTTCGGGCTGCAGACAGGGCTGCAAAGAGTCTAGAAATACAAGCAAGAGTAAACAGGAGGAGGAACAAGAGGAAGCTGGAGGAGGAGTTTGCAGAGGATGAAGATAATCCATCCTATGGACCTGGAATGCACTAAAAAGTTAATCCAATCTTTGTCACTCGATTCCCAAAACTTTTATTTTCTCATACTAATTATATGTTTTCTAAGGATCTTCCAAACATATTTGTTTCAAACTTTCAGTAAATGTTAAACAGCACCTTCTGCATAATTTAACACAGCCTTATCCAAAAAACTGTATATTTTTGAATATATAAATAAAAAATTGCAAAAAAATGTTGTGAATTTTCATTACAATTGAAAAAAATCATCTTTAATAACTGAACTAAAATTTTGTAAAATCCCTGTGTTAAGTTGTAGCCCATATTTCAATAAATAATCTGTAAAAAGTTCAACTTCCTACCTCAAATACTTTGTGAGGAAAGATGTAATTTATAAGCGTTATTTTAACAATGCAAGTATAGGGCGTTCCGGAGCCCCTTAAGAGAGATTGGGGCTCGTACAGAGGCATATAGGCAGTCATTTTTCCCTCGTTCTGTTTGGGAGTGGACAGGGAGAGAAGATGCTAGTTGAGATTCGAGGTACCCTCCGGCACGCACCGTATCATGGATTGCGGAGTATGTATGTAGATGTAGACGTGGCATGGACCATGAATCCTGTACGGCTGTCCATAAATCCACAAGAGTACGAGGGGTGGAGATCTCTTCTGAATAGCACGTGGCAAGGCATCCGAGATATGCTCTATAATGTTCATGTTTGGGGAGTTTGGTGGCCAGCGGAAGTGTTTAAACTCAGAAGAGTGTTCCTGGAGCCCCTCTGCAGCAATTCCGAACGCGTGGGTTACCACATTGCCCTGCTGGAATTGCCCAAGTCCGTCAGAATGCACAATGTACATGAATGGATGCAGGTGATCAGACAGAATGCTTACGTACGTGTCACATGTCAAACTCGTATCTAGACGTATCAGGGGTCCCATATCACTCCAACTCCACATGCCCCACACCATTACAGAACTTCCACTAGCTTGAACAGTCACCTGCTGACTTGCAGGGCCGATGGGTTCACGAGGTTGTCTCCATACCCTACACGTCTATCCGCTCGATAAAATTTGCAACGAGACTCGTCCGACCAGGGAACATGGTTAAAGCCATCAACAGTCCAATGCCGGTGTCGACGGGCCCAGGCGAGGCTCAAAAATGGTTCAAATGGCTCTAAGCACTATCGGACTTAACATCTGACGTCATCAGTCCCCTAGACTAAGAACTACTTAAACCTAACTAACCTAAGGACACCACACACATCCATGCCCGAGGCAGGATTCGAACCTGAAACCGTAGCAGCAGCGTGGTTCCGGACTGAAGCGCCTGGAACCGCTCGGTCACAGCGGCCGGCCCAGGCGAGGCGTAAAGCTTTTTGTCGTGCAGTCATCAAGGGTACACGAGTGGGCCTTCGACACCGAAGGCTCATATCGATGATGTTTCGTTGAATTGTTCTTAATTACCCTGATTACTTTCAAGCAATTTAACCTCTTTTTGCAAAAATAGACCTTACGCTGGTCAGTTTGGTATCCCACTTCCCAGTCTTCGTCTGGTTATGAAAATTCAGACAAAAATCCATTGTGTAGTTTCTAGTAACTCATGTTTTCGCTTCGCTCAATCATTTGTTGACAGTTAAAATCACACAAACGTAAGCGTTTATCCATAAAATAGCTAGGCCTTGAAGAGATGAACTGGTTGACACTTTATTTACATAACTAGCAGCAGTTGTTAGTGGAATATTACAGTTTTCCCTCAAGCCACTAACTAAGTTTTCTGTACTAACACTGATTACTTTCAAGGAATTAAATATTTTTTCATGAAATTACATCTCACGCTGGTAAATTTAACACCTCATTTGGCCATTTCATATTCTTCATTTGGCTGTGAAAGTTCGGACAAATGTTTTCCTCAAATCACTAACCAAGCTTTTTTAATTAGTTTGTTTACTTTCAAGTAACTAAATATTACTTTGAAGTACTAGACGACACGCTGCTCAGTTTTATACCCAATTTGACCATTTACAGCTCTTCGCTTGGCTATGGAAATTGGGACAATAGTCCATTGTGTAATTTCTAGAGAGTTTGATCAATAAATACTAGGAAAAGTAGATACCAGCCAGAGATTTACTGGAACAGTAATTGTTACACGGGGGAAATGGTTTACAAAGCATTTGCTCGATTTATTCATGAATATTGTTGGTCATCAGTTTATCATCCTTACCAAGAAAGATTTGTAAAAGATATAGACAAGGTCCAACGCAGCGCGACGCGTTTGTGTTACAGGTTCGTATATTCGGCACGGGAGCGTTACAATAGAGGCAGTGAGCCTCACGGAGAGGTTTACTATTCGAATTTCCGGAGCGTACGTTTCAAGAAGACTCACGCAACGCAGTCCTTTCTCCTACGTACTTTTAGCAAAGTTACCAGAGAGACTAGAAATCACACAGAGCTTTACAACATTGTTCCTGCGCGCCATTCGTGAATTTAACTGGTGAAGGGGGAGAAGTTAATGGTATCATTAGTATTATTCCTCTCAAATCGTAAGATATTTACATTTATATCTACATTTTCACTCTGCAAAACACTGTGAACTGTATGGCAAAGGATACGTCTCATTTTACCAGTTATTAAGGTTATTTCCTGTTCGATTCATGTATGGAGCGTGGATAAAATGGTTGCTTAAACGTCTCATGCGTGCTGTAATTAAATTAATATTGTTCTCACGATCCCTATGGGAGCGTTACGTAAGGGGGCTGCAGAATATTCCAGTCATAATTTAAAGTCGCTTCTTGAAACTTTATAAATAGGTTTTCTCGGGATTGTTTACATTTACCTTCAAGAGTCTGCCAATTCAGTTTCTCCAGCGTCTATGTGAACCTCTGCTATGTTTCGAACAAACCTGTGACTATTCGTGCTGCCCTTCTCTGTATACGTTCAATATCGCCTGTTAGTCCTATTTGATACGGGTCCCACATCCTTAAAAAATATTGAAAGATGTGTCGCACGAGTAATTAATAAGCAATCTTCTTTGAAGACTGATTGCATCTCCCCAGTATTCTACCAATAAACAGCAGGCTACGACCTGCTTTAACCACGACGGGGTCTACGTGCCATTTCCATTTCGTGTGAGTAAAAATTGCTGCAACCAGGTAGGACTTGCCTGTTTCCATCTGAGACTCAGTGACGTTATAGTTGTGGTATACTACGTTTTTGTGTTTTGTGAAGTGCATAAATTTACGTATATGAACGTTTAAAGCAAGATACCAATCTTTGCACCCCTCTGAAATATTATTTAGATCAGAATAGACATTTATGCAGCTCCTTTCAGACAGTACTTCATTATAGATAACTGTATCATCCGCATTAGTTTGAGGTTACTATCAATATTGTCCACAAGGTCATTAAGATAGAGTGTTAACAGCGAGTGCCCCAGCACTCTTCTCTGGGGCACACCTGAAGTTGCTTCGACATTAGTTGATGACTCTCCACCCAAGATAACGTACTGTGTCCTCCCTACCAAAAAATCCTCACGTCACAAATTTCGCTTGATACCCTGTATGACAATGATCGTAGATGCGGTACTAAGTCAAATGCTTTTCTGAAATCGAGAAATATTTCATTGAACTTTATCCAAAGCTTTCAGTACGTCATATGAATGAAAGTGTAAGTTGGATTTCTCATGATCGATAATTTCGGAATCCATATTCGTTGGCAGGGAGGGGGTCATTCTGTTCGTTGCATTTCTTTATGTTTGAGCTCGGAACATGGTCTAAGACTCTGCAACAAATCGATGTCAAGGATATTGGACGGAAGTTTTATGGATCACTTGTTCTACGCTTCTTGTAAATGGCTGTGGCCTGTGGTTTCTTCCAACTACTGGTCACGGTTTTTGTTCGAGGGGTCTATGATAGATTACAGTTAAAAGAGCGGCTACTCAGTCGCAAATTCAGTATTTAATCTCATAGGGGTTTGATCGGGCCATGAATCAGTGTTCAGTTTTAATGACTTCAACTGTTTCTCAACGCCATTGATACTAATACCTATTTCACTCATCTTTTCAGTGATACGAGAGTTAAACCTAACAATACCAACGCATTTTTCATAATGTTCGTAGGTTACGCCAACCAAAAAAATCTAACAAGTTAACAGGCTTCGTTAACTGTTATCGGCTTATATTAAGCATAATCTTTTAAAGAGGACGTGATGTGTTAGCAGGGTTCACAACACGAAAATATCTTTGAACACACTCTTAGGAGTATCAACACATTTTCAGTTACTTGTACTACCAAGGAAAGAGGGACGGGGTCTTTATGCTGAACCTAAAAAAAATTTAAAAATGCAAATTTCGCTGGTTGTTGTTGACTTTTACTCACGATATAATTTTGAAGGAGATACTCATGTGCCGCGCGGGATTAGCCGAGCGGTCTAAAGACGCTGCAGTCTTGGGCTGAGCGGCTGGTCCCGGCGGAGGTTCGAGTCCTCCCTCGGGCATGGGTGTGTGTGTTTGTCCTTAGGATAATTTAGGTTAAGTAGTGTGTAAGCTTAGGGACGGATGACCTTATCAGTTAAGTTCCATAAGATTTCACAAACATTTGAACATTTTTTGATACTCATGTGCAAGTACGGTCCTGAAACTAAAAATATTAAATGTGACATCCACTACGGAAAGTGACATCTACTGCTGAGACTTATAATTTTTGGAATAAATTTAACTGAAAAATGAAGAACATTTATTGAATCAGGTAGAAGAATTAAGTAGAAACAGTATACAGTGTGGTCCATTGATCATGACCGGGCCAAATATCTCACGAAATAAGCGTCAAACGAAAAAACTACAAGGAACGAATCTGTAATAAAAAATGGGTGTTCCTATTTTAAAAAAACGCAGTTGATATCCGTTTGACTTATGGCAGCGCCATCTAGCGGGCCAACCATAGCGCCATCTGGTTTCCTCCTTCAAGCTAGACTAGTTTAGTTCTTTGTAGTTTTTTCGTTTGACGCTTATTTCGTGAGATATTTGGCCTGGTCTCTTTCAATGGTCCACCCTGTATATGTTTTCCAAAATTATACATGTAAAGTAATTGATCAGATTAAAATATTTTGTAAAGGAGCATCTCAAAACGGAGTTAGGCATATCTACTTTCGCTTTCCTACCTGAGTTTCAGTTGCTATCTCATCTGGGAGTGATTGTAGGTCGTTAAGTCGTTGGCTATAACGACCGGCTCCTCCGCCATAGCGAGAGTTGTTACATCTACATCTACATTTATACTCCGCAAGTTGAGGACTGGAGGAGAAGTGCCTTTCTAAACTGAAGCCAACACTCGCATTTGTTGTAAATATTAAGTGGAGTCTCTCCATACTCACACATGCATAGTAACCATCCAAAAAGATCTACTGCTACCTCTGTTTTGGTTAGTATCTAAAAAAAAGAAACGCTGAAAATGCAACAAAAGCAGTGATTTATTTTTGTCTGTCTTTCAGAGAAGTGTCGTGAGTGGCAAATTTGGAATAAAACCTACATTTATCTTGATACCGTGTTAAAATTTGCTTCTTTGCCAAAATACAGAGTTTACCTCACTAATATATTGTGCAGACTCTCCCAATGAATGTCAACTTGGCACCTGCCTTACCAACAATTAATTTTATATGATCATTCCACTTCAAATCGTTCCGCACGCATACGCACAGATATTTTACAGAAGTAACTGCTACCAGTGTTTGTTCCGCTATCATATAATCATTCGGGGGAAGAAAGACTGCCGGAAAGCCTCCGTGCGCGCTCGAATCTCTCTAATTTTACATTCGTGATCTCCTCGGGAGGTATAAGTAGGGGGAAGCAATATACTCGATACCTCATCCAGAAACGCACCCTCTCGAAACCTGGACAGCAAGCAACACCACGGTGCAGAGCGCCTCTCTTGCAAAGTCTGCCACTTGAGTTTGCTAAACATCTCCGTAACGCTATCACGCTTACCAAATAACCCTGTGACGAAACGCGCCGCTCTTCTCTGGATCTTCTCTATCTCCGCAGTCAACCCGACCTGGTACTGATCCCACACTGATGAGCAATACTCAAGTATAGGTCGAACGAGTGTTTTGTAAGCCACCTCTTTTTTTGATGGAATACATTTTCTAAGGACTCTCCCAATGAATGTCAACTTGGCACCCGCCTTACCAACAATTGATTTTATATGATCATTCCACTTCAAATCGTTCCGCACGCATACGCCCAGATATTTTACAGAAGTAACTGCTACCAGTGTTTGTTCCGCTATCATATAATCATACAATAAAGGATCCTTCGTTCTATGTATTCGCAATGCATTACATTTGTCTATGTTACCGACGTGCTCTTGAGAATTTGAGCATGCTCGTGACGGTTTACCAGAGTGTGCTTACTTGTAGAGAGTGACATTAGGATCTAGCTGCTTGTGGCCCTTGAGGTAGAGGATCCCGCCGACTGGAGTGACGGCGAAGGGGTGTACGGGCGGCGACACTTCGGCCAGCTGGAAGACGAGTCCGCTGGCTCTGTCGAGCTCCGCCATGCGGTCCGGCTGCGCCACGCGGCTGTACGGCATGGCGCCGCTGAGCAGCGTGGCCTCGCCGGGGTAGGAGACGGGGGGAGGCGCGCCGCGCTGCGCCGCCGGCTGCGGGCCCGCCACGTTCAGCCGCACCTCGGCGTCCGCCTGAGCAACACACGAGGGCGGTCCAGGCAGCGCGGCAGGAGGCGCTGGGCAGGCAGGCGCCGGCCGGCAACCCGCAGCACGCAGTCAGGAGAGTGCTCGGAGTAGCAGAGCTTGGGACGATGGGTAGTGGTGGAGTTATGGGTATGTGGACAGCGTGCCGCAAGAGAGAAGTTGAGGACTGGAGGAGAAGTGCCTTTCTAAACTGAAGTCAACACTCACATTTGTTGTAAATATTAAGTGGAGCCTCTCCATACTCACACATGCATAGTAACCATCCAAAAAGATCTACTGCTACCTCTGTTTTGGTTAGTATCTAAAAAAAAGAAACGCTGAAAATGCAACAAAAGCAGTGATTTATTTTCGTCTGTCTTTCAGAGAAGTGTCGTGAGTGGCAAATTTGGAATAAAACCTACATTTATCTTGGCACCGTGTTAAAATTTGCTTCTTTGCCAAAATACAGAGTTTACCTCACTAATATATTGTGCAGACGTAATTACACCAGAATTCTGAAACAGTGGTTTACTAAGTTTATTAAGTGAGGAAGTTAGGACAAGTAAGGTCAGTAGCTTATGAAGAAACACATCCTCGGTACGAAAATAAGCGTTTAATGTCTTCATTTATGATATTTAACCAACTATCGATGGCCTTTAAAAATGACATTCTTTCATCGAAAAAATCTGTAGTGCACGGAATAATAACACAGACAAAGTAGTTTCACGTAATAGTTTTATGCACGCCAGGTTAGCCGCGCGGTCTAACGCGCTGCTTCCCGAGCGGGAAGGCGGCTGATCTCCGGCACGAATCCTCCCGGCGGATTACTGTCGAGGTCCGGTGTGCCGACCAACCTGTGGATGGTTTTTAAGGCGGTTTTCCACCTACCTCGTCGAATGCTCTTATTTCACCTCAGTTATACTATGTCGGCGACTGCTGCGCAATCACTGTCTCATCATACGCGTACACCATAATTACTCTACCACACGAACATTTCGGGTTACACTCGTCTGGTATGAGACGTTTCCGGGGGAGGGGGGTCCACTGTGGGGACCGAACCGCACAATAACCCTTGGTTGGTACGGTGTGGGGTGGCGGAGGGGTGGGTGGACTGCTGTAGCCTGTTAACCACTGAGGGCTACAGTGGGACGAAGCCTCTCCGTCGTTTCTAGTCCCAGGTTTAGATGCACAATACACAATACAATAACTATATGGCAAAATACTCTTCTCTTCCATGCTATCTTTTCCAAAACTCTCTTCGACATCTCAAATGATGTATGAGGAGTGTTACACATATTTTATTCTGACGTTATCGCAGGGGAAACGCTATAGCAAATGAGTACGCTACATACAATCAATTTTCTCGAGATAGAGACCTCCACCTAAGTCTAAAGAAAAATTCAATATGTTAACTTTTGCACACTTTTTAGAATTTCGTGGAGTGTCTTACTTAAATGTAAATATCACAATAACTATGACCGTTAACGAAATGATGGGCACGTTGTAATGAGGCTGACATATAAAGCTGTAAGCAACGCAGAAACGAAAGTGTTTTTTTATTTTTATTTTTTATTTTTTTTTTAACCAGACAGATTCTGTAAAATCGATTCTGTTCTGTCAGCGCAGCATCCCCAGCCGGCCGAAAGCTACCAAATAATGTTGGCCTTCCGTTTCGAACAAACGAATGAACTCGTCCAGCGCTTTGGACGAAAATTGACACTGTGCACTGTCCGCCACATCCTGTGAGAAAACTTCAGTTTTAAATAGTAACTGATAGCACAGGTATTATAATAATGTTTTTAAAAAAATAACAAGTTCATATTTATTTCAAATGTTCAAATCGATGTTTTTTCCGAGCACTTATTCACTTCCCGCAGAACACTGTTTGGTAAATTCTGCCTTAGACGGCCAGTAATACTGCACAACATTTCCTGAAGTCCACTAATAATGAACGCTTAGAGGTGAGACTGAGAGGTTCCGCAATAATATTGAGAACATCAAAAACTTTTGAAATATTCTGCATTGCCCGGAAATATTGTTATTCGCAATATCTTTACGGATATCATTGTGCGCACTCTTATTTGTTGCTGTGATGTTGAAAATGTGTTCGAAACAAGACAAAAGAGTGTTATGATTATAGTGCATTTAAATATACAAATGACTGTCGTCATTGTGGGATGTTAGAGCAGGTGAGTACAGAAACAGAAATTTTGAAGAATGAATCGTATGATTTATTGCTCAGAAAATGCGAGAAAAGGCTCCGAAAGACGATGTTGTAAAAAATTAATTAATGCAAAATTAAGAATAAAACATATTAGTGTATGTATTATCGTATGACGCGTTTAAATAACCGTCTCAAATACTTTAAGGTGAAACTGCACTTGTAAATTTAAAGCCTTCGAAAGAATGCTGGTGGCAAGGTATCGTAGCATAATAGTTAAACGCTGACTTGGGGAAATTACATCTCTCATTGTAGTACTTTGTGTTTAATCGTCTGGGAGCAAGGGAAGGAGCTGAGGTAAACTCAAAAAATTGCCATTTCTTGATGTAAATGAGTTGGTCTATTTTGAGACGTATCATCACACAAGAACTAAATTTCATAGATGACAATAAACCAATCTGGAACAGCGCGACTGCTATGGTTCCAGGTTCGAATCCTGCCTCGGGCATGGATGTGTGTGATGTCCTTAGGTTAGTTAGGTTTAAGTAGTTCTAAGTTCTAGGGGACTGATGACCTCAGATGTTAAGTCCCATAGTGCTCAGAGCCATTTTTTTGACACAATAAACATATTAGCCAAAAGAACTATTCGTTATCCACTCAGCATTTTTTACATATACAGCATATGCTAAGGCCATAGTATTGTCTCACTGCGATCAGCAACGCAGTACTACATTTGGCTAAATGAGAGGTTCGGCGCTATCATGGGAAAACACTTCTTAAAGTGTATAAGGATTTTGTATTCAATAGAAACATCGTACTCTAAGTCCAAGGCAGGGGGAGGGGCAGGCAAGTGCCTCTGTATGGGGAAGGCTATGTTCACTGACAACCATTTCCAGTGATGTATCAAACGTTGAGCCACCAATAAGTAAGAAATTATCAACATTTTTTTTCAGTCAACTGCAAATCTTTCAACAATATTTCGTGAGTGATCTTTGAAGCTCCTTGACCCAATTTTCTATTAATCATTTTTTTCTGCTTGGAGCGATGTACAGCAATCACCACCGCAGCAGCATTTTTATCGTCAGTATTCCAAACCACAATATTATTGTGAAATATCATTGATCTTCTATGAGCCACTTAAGGTTGTTCGATGATTTACGATATTTAGAAAATATCAATATTGTCGATGTTGGGAGTTTAAAATTGTATGTTTCAGCATCGAAAATGAAGTCTTTCAAACGTCATGACATTGATGTTAAAGACACAATATCGACCATCGATCATGGAGAAGCGGGCTACTTATTGCCACTGTCAATACTTTTTCGTCATTTAAAATGTTCAAATGTGTATGAAATCTTATGGGACTTAACTGCAAAGGTCATCAGTCCCTAAGCTTACACACTACTTAACCTAAATTATCCTAAGAACAAACACACACACCCATGCCCGAGGGAGGACTCGAACCTCCACCGGGACCAGCCGCACAGTCCAGGACTGCAGCGCCTTAGACCGTCATTTAAACTTGTTTCTTAACGACACTAGTGCGACACATCTATAATTTGCCAACCGCGGCCATGGAGGTGTGAAGAGGGTGGGGGAATATTTTTGAACGAACTAAGGCGAGAATATTGGTTGCTGTTGTAGCTAAGCGTGGACTAATGACTTTCATTTTCGTTCAATTCATGCTTACGTGGCGTAGAGTATTTTTAGTTTAATTGATAAAACTGATACTTCGGCTCGTGAAATTGTATTTTCCGTTTATGGTACGTAATATTAGAAGTTAACCACGTAAATATGAGTTTTAATAAGCAAACCAACACACCCAACAATTTTTCAGGTTTCTGTATTGTGTCAGGTCTCGAATAGGTTTGCTCTTTTGGTTTGTTATTTCGAAAGTCAATTATTACGAATAACAAACGCATTCAAGAATTTTTCACTCACAAGAGGTCTGTGTAAACATTAACGATTATTACGAAATCATACGGCAGTATAGGAAGGCCACAGACGCCGACGAGCGATGTCAACGAGTCACTGACATTTTGTTTTCTATTTTTTGACGTTTACATTGTTACTAAAAGCATTACAACATCGGTGAGCATTATGTGTCACGCTAGATGTAAAGTGAGTGGTAGTACTTACTTGGCAATTGAATCTCAATGTAGACAAATGCAATGTGCTGCGAATACATAGAAAATAGATCCTTTATCATTTAGCTACAATATAGCAGGTCAGCAACTGGAAGCAGTTTATTCCATAAATTGTCTGGGAGTAGGCATTAGGAGTGATTTAAAGTTGGTCGTCGGTAAAGCAGATGCCAGACAGATTCATTGGAAGAATCCTAAGGAAATCCAATCCGAAAACAAAGGAAGTAGGTTATAGTACACTTGTTCGCCCACTGCTTGAATACTGCTCACCGGTGTGGGATCCGTACGAGATAGGGTTGATAGAAGAGAGAGAGAAGATCCAACGGAGAGCAGCGCGCTTCGTTACAGCATCATTTAGTAAGCGCGAAGGCGTTACGGAGATGATAGATGAACTCCAGTTGAAGACCCTGCAAGAGAGACGCTCAGTAGCTCGGTACTGGCCTTTGTTGAAGTTTCGAGAACATACCTTCACCGAGGAGTCAAGCAGTATATTGCTCCCTCCTACGTATATCTCGCGAAGAGACCTTGAGGATAAAATCAGAGAGATTATAGCCCACACAGAGGCATACCGACAATTTTTCTTTCCACGAACAATACGAGACTGGAATAGAAGGGAGAACCCATAGAGGTACTCAAAGTACCCTCCGCCACACACCGTCAGGTGGCTTGCGGAGTATGGATGTAGATGTAGATGTAGATACCTGTATCATTACTACAAATAGGCCTGCCAACAGGTCATAAAAAATATAAGAAATGCCCACTCAGGTTTAAATCTCAGTATATGCCTCAATCAATAACGAAGTGCTTCGAGAGAGCATTGCGTTTTAAAAATATGTTAATATCATAACGAACAGAACAACAACAGTCGTTGTGAGTGAATGTGTTAATGATACACTAAACCGATGATTATTATATCAGTTTATCGTATCTAGATGTGATTTGTAGCTTCGACTGAAAATCTAAATTGTGTAAGAGAAACAGCTAGAAAGCGAGGTTCGCCTCAAACCCCATAACAAATTTGCACTTGCTGAGTGTGAGAGGATGTCAGGGTCATCGGCAGCTCCTCCTGCCCCCACAAGAAATTAACTCCGAGGGTGGAGCGCCGGCTCGCGGCGGGAGGGACGGAGACTGCCGGCAGATTAACGGATTCCCCGGGGGAGTAATCGCGGCACTGCGGCGACGCCGGGCCTACCTAATAAGCAGTTAGTCGACAACGCTTCCCTCTTCCCGTAACAAACTATTATCGCCGGCGATTTGTCTCAGTTAAGTGTGTGCATTCGTTGGGGTCATTATTTCCCTGCTGTGGAACTGCGTGGGATTCTAATGAACCGAGCCTGTGAGGGAGCTTCCTGCAGCATTCAGACTCGTGCGGCTTCAGTTCCCCTGCTTCCTGCAGAGTGCCGCTGGCAGCAGCGAGAGAGTGCCAGTCGAGTGATTGGCTCCTGATAGCACCCCCGCAGCTGTTGTAGTGGTATCGAGTAATTTACGACACTTTTTACATTTCCTTACTGCTTGATAGGATGCTAACTTGATTTATCTCGTTGTCAACGGGAAATACCGAATTAAAGATAATGCGAATGGTCAGACGAGCGTCAAGCAGATGCTCAAGCTCTAAGAGAACAGCAACTGACATTCATCTGATGAAAGTACTTCTCTTGCGTATTTTTGTCCTCCGCAATACTCTGTGTGCTGCTCATACGTCACCGTTATTGTAGTGAGATCCCTTTTCACAAGGCTTCGGCTTCAAGCAGGTGCGAGCGAGCATTGAATGAGTTTATTCATAAAATCTGCTACATAAATTTCTGGCCCTCTCTTCTACGTTCAGTGATTTCGCTAATTGACTTCCTGCACATTTTCGTAATTTAATCTGAAGAATAACCTCGTACTGTGACACGCAAAAACAGTACATGTGTCATTGTCTATTTCCTGAAATATGATAGCGTGCTTAGAAAAGGAGCAGAAATATTATGTATGATCATTATCTCATCCCTCTATAGACTAACAAAACTGTCAAGATCATTAGAAAAGTGAATAAAATTGCTTTGAGAAGAATATTACTTGTGTATCGACCTCCAAGGGGATTAATGTATCAATTTAAAAGTGAGTAAGCAGGAGTTACGAAACTTAAATGCACATGCATGTGAGAAATTTAAACCAGATTTATCATTTCATTACGATGTAATAGTCGTCCAGAAAAGTACATGCATATGCATGACCTAAGAGATCTTCGAGATCCACGACACAGACTGAGACGCAGTGACAAAAGATGCCCTGAATCCACTGTGACTCGCTACACGGCGGTGTGGATAAAAGGTATGCTCAGCAGTAAGTGTGCTGTGTCCGCCTGCTTAGCTGAGAGTTAACCTGTTTGCGTATCATGCAGAGGGACTGGGTTTGACTCCCGGCAGGGTTGGACATTTTCTCCGTTAGTGGACTAGGTATTGTGTTGTCCTCATCGTCCTTTCATCATCATCGACTCGGAAGTCACCCAATATGGCGTCACGTCAAATAAGACTTCCATCCGGCAGCCCAACTTCCCCGGATGGAGCGTCCCGGCCAACGATGCCATGACATCATTTCGTCGTGTGCTGTGTCCCACTGCGAATATGATGCTCTATGCAGAATATTTCAAAAAGATTAATCTGATTTCATGAGATTCATGTTTTGTAAGCATGCACATACAACCTTGTGGACTTTTTAAGGAGTATGCCTGGAATTACCGCATTCAGTGCTGTTGTTATTCCGCGTCGTACTGCAACGAAAGTTTCTCGGCGGAGAGTGTCGTAGACGAAGTCTTTCACAGCTCCCGCCCCACAAAAAAAAAAAAGGAACTGTAGGGGTGGTGAGCGAGTAGCAGGAAGGAAGATATTGGCATTTCTCTGTGGAATGGCAGTATTCGCAACTTAAGACAAAGTGACAAAGGGAACTCGCTCTATTCAATTTAAGTGCGGGAGGAATGAAATCCGGAGTTGTGGGCATCTTTTTTTCTTTTGCTGAAAGTAGTTGCAAGGAGAGGCTGGAGGTTCTAACTCTGTTCTTGAGACTTGTATGAGCCGTATGCATCAAAGCGAGTACTGTGTCAGATACTGTGTTCAACACTAAAACTATTAAGTTGTTGCTATAAATAAAATAGTTCCTCACTCAATTTCTGTTTGCGTTTCCTCGACGGTAGTTCATCTTTTTCTTTTCAGATGTGTTTCCAGGTCCTTACATGTAGTCACAGTGTTCTAATGTGGACATAATATGTATGTGTGCTGTAGTTACAGGCAGATGGAAGAAGTCAGGCTTATCATTCAGTGCTGCTTATTAAATGTGTATATTTAAATCGATTTGCTGCTGTCAATTTTCCGACGACGATATCCCTGTATTGCGCAGATCCTTCGAACCCCTGCTTTGTCCTCGACATATGGGCAGTCGGAGGGCCCTGGTAACTTCTTCTTAAGAGATTACCCTTGTCTTACGGAGTGAGTGTTTTACAGTGAGAGAGTTCGCTGAATTCGTTGGTGGTGTTTTGGGCAGCTGAACGTGTGTACCTTTATTTAGGTCACTATAAGATGACTAGTACTTCACAATACCACATGTTAAAATGAAAATGTTAGTTACAACACACACACAAGCTAGTTTCTACAGAATACAGTGAAGTCACGAAAAATGGCAGCAGTTCGAGAATAGATGAAACAAATAGCAAAAGCCATGGAAGTTCAATATGTCGTTACAAATGAAATGTTCTGTACGAAACTACCAAATGCAAACAAGCGGTACTGCAATCTACTTGCTGGATTTTCTTTTCAGCACACAAATTCATGTTTGTGAGTGAGGCTGCTGAATGATTCTGTATGAACGAGAAAAGGCATGTGAGATTTCCTAATTGGTCGAATTTCCAATAGCGGGGAGCTATTACGTGGTGGTGGGATACTGGCCGGTTCGAAGCAGCTCAAAATTGGTAAAGATATAACAAGAGAAGGTCCGTAATGCCGTTAAAAATTCAGTACCGCTATCCCCATTTTTTTGTTCAGAACATGTTCGTATTTAAGTTTTGCGAGTAGGTATTTACACCACCTCCAGTAGGTCAAATTTATTTCCGCTCTGAACACGCAAAGAAGGGTTATAAATATTGGATTTATTAACGGATTTCCAGGCCCTCTATAACGCAAATCTAAAACAATGCCCCTTTGTAATTAGCAATTATAATAGATAACAGAAGTAGTATTTATAGAACTTCAAATTCTCTAGTGGTATCTCTGAAATAAAATAAAGTGTAGGTAACCAAATGACAGCATTTCTACTCATTCGAATGTGTCTCACACATAGTTTTGCTGGAGACATAGAAAAGTACACTTCACTGCTCTCGGGTTGGAATAGGGTCAAGTTAAGATTGATTAACAATGGAAGTGGACCATTGAGAAATAAGACGATGACTTTTTGTGCAAAATGTTTTATATTATGCGTGTTTCAATGGTTTTCTGAGAAGGGTTGAAGATCTGTAGTTCAATAATGAAAGCCTTGACTTTCGAAAGCGCGTTGCTACGTTATGTGTACATTGGTTTAAAGTGTTTTCTATGTTACTAAGGTAGGACGAACGGGCAAGAACGATTCTCTTCTCGGGTGAATCTCGATTTAGATCACATAGCAACAGAAGACATACATCGTCCATCAGTGCTTCGGGAAACGGAGGCTTTCGGGAGAAGTGATGTGTATCGATGGTAAATCCTAAGATGAATGCACAGACGTCCTGCGAATCGCCACGTCTGTACAGATACCCTTGATGTTGGGACACATCTCCACGCTAGTGAAACAGACACTACAAGAGAACGACGCTCAGTCACTCACGCCCATGTCTTTAACAGCAAAAAAATTCTACGTGAACTTCTCAGCAGAACTATGGCGGTACCGTTGAATGTTCTGCCATTGTTAAAAATCTTGTCTTTATTCTGATGATCTTACACTGATTTCTAGGAAGTAAAATAACCTGCAGATAGCTGTTTATGAATTGAATAAAACAAGTTACGAATACAGCTTGAAAATTTCTGTCCTGAAAACTAAAACTATAATTTTTATGGGCAAATACCCATAACAGATTAATATTTCCATTAGCCTTAAAATAATGGAATAAATAAAATGCTTGAAATACGTTGGCAGTGGTATAACAAATGATTACGATGAAGACATATAAAACTGAAGTGAATAAGTTTAGTAATATTTGTGGTACAATCAGCAGGAATCGAAAAATAAAATTCTTAAACAAGTGCGATTTAAATTTTGTAAGACTGTTGCTCTGGCGAGACTATCGTATGGAAGTGAATCACGGATGATAAATCAGAAGCAAGAAATGTGTAATAAAGAGTGAAGATTAGGTTTCTACTCGTAAATAGTCTGAAGAGGTGTAAAGGAAGAAACAGTATCACAAATGTTAACATCAGAAACTGATTAAACACATGTAGCACGAAAGAAAAGTTAGAAAAAAAACGAAAAAGTGCTGTCCAAATTTCTACAAAGAACAGATCATGAAACATTACCTGTAATAATAAAGAATTACAAATCAAAAGGAACGTAAGGCCCTAGAGGCCTGCGGAAAAATTGGGAACCGCAACTAACAGTGAGAGAAGAAGGAGAAATCCTACTGTAATTTCAATTGTTGAAATAAGATGACATATCTGGCGCTGATGATTATTCTCTTCTTATTTGCAGGAAAACGTTCTTAAAATCGAGAAAAGCTTTGAGTATTGCCACTGCTGATTCTAGAATTCATAATAATATTTGTCTACTAATTAATAATGAAAATAAATTTATTGCTATTTATGATGTTGTTCCTAACAGTGTTAATAATAAGTATCCTGCTATATATTTCCTGCGACCTTTACAAATAATTTATTGGAATTAAGTAACAGCACAAATGCACTTCTATTTTCGATCACCACCTCCGGTTTTGGCCACCAAGGCGATTTTCTTGTTGTTATCTGAACATCATTGGGGAACAAAGAACAATGGAAGAAGTTATATGAAAGATGTAACAACAAACATCATCAAAACATGCTTATTAAAATTAATAATGATGTATAACTACTCGTCTACCTCCTTGAGGTACTAAGAGTGGAAATATAGGATTTGCATAATTAATTCAAATAATACTAATCTTACTCATATTGATAAAGCAGTGCCAAATGTTAATCCTAAATGATTACTTCTTAAGAGAATATAAAGGTATAATCTTAAGAAGTTTGAAAGGCGTCGGCTATTCACTTAGATTTATTACACAACTCGCCGCTCTCCAGTCTTCTGTTACCATCCAGAGAAGGTACATCTCATGCACTGCAATGCCATAGAGTAAATATCTCTGGAGTGAGCATTGCGTTCTGCGCATGTTGTCAACATTAAACCAGGATTGTCACGTGATCTCGGGACTTCGCTGTGCCTGTGTGCTTTCTGCAGCGTTTGAAGTTTATAATACCACGAGTTTTTGTTGTGTTTCACCGTTTGTTGATAGTGTAATAGCGATGGTGAATTACGTTGTTGCTACGGATGGAGAGAAAAGTATGTGAAAGGAGGGATAGTAACTTTTCACGGGTACATTCCATATAGCTCTAATTATAGTTTTCATTTTAGTAAGTGACACTGTATACGTTTAAAAACTTCGAGACGCATTATAATTAAGACTTGATTCTGTAGACCTATTTTTCTACGATTTTATGACTATATAATAGATATTACGGCTCGTACAAAAGCTTACAAACAATCGCTTCCTCTCGTAAATTTGCTAGTGGAACAGGGAAGGGAAAGGTTAGTTGTTTCAGTAAATACTGTCCTCCATGCATTTATCAGTGACTTGTCAATTATGTATATAGATTACTCCGTCTACTATTTATTTAATGATCAGGGAGCAAGTACTTAAAATGCGTTAAATAAATACCTCAAAGTGCCACCAGTAAGAAAAATTGTGCTTTAGGTCGCAAAAACGAGAAAATAAATACGCAGAAATACAAGAAAAAAGGACGAATTAGCAGGGATATAATCCCTACTGTGTGGTAAATTCGGTGTTTTTCGGACACTTGCGAAAGTACTAAAGTACTGTCAAGTCGTTTTGCAGGACTATCACTGCAAAAATGTACTTCAGGCTCTGTAATACTATAAAGTGCGGTATCATACCAAAAACTACCAAAAATCGAGTGCATCTGAACTATGACACCTATCGCGAAGAAGCTGAATGTAATATCACTTGCCCTTAAAAGTTACGTAGCTGGTTTATTCCCGGTATCAAATGGATACTGTTAAAATGCCTTCGCAACATATATAAATAACCCACGACACGTACGAAAAGGATCCGTCTGTACTAGGGATGTAGTGCCATTCTAAATATACAGGGCGCTACACGAACTAACACACGACGTCCCGAGATCACGTGACCAGGCCGGCAATGTATGTTGACAACACAAAATCTGTTCTGCGCATGTGAGTGCTCACTCCAGAGATATTTACTCCATGTGCAATGCCTGACTGTGCAGCATTTATCTCTGCGTAGCCACACCTGAGATTTCTCGTGGAGGCCAGGGACTTCTGAAGTGCGGGAACGAATCAGGTGCTTGCCGCAAAAATTTCAGTTCGTCAAGCTTGTCGCAACTGGAAACCACACTCTGGACTCAGCTTTCGTGTTGTGGGGACACTTTGGTGCTAGTTTTTTTGATCAATGACGCAGATCTTCAGTTTCAACATGTTGTTTCATAGACCCGAGTAATTTCCCTGCAACTTCTTGGCTGAATCTGTGCTCTCCACTCGTATCATTTTCGTTTCTCGTTAGATCGTATTGGTTTTCAGTCATGTTTATAAAGATTAAATTCTCGCGACACATATTTGTTCAGATCATAACGAAAATCAGCATTTTTTGTGATCACTTCGGAACCATGTGACCAAGTAGGTGGTGACGTCCAATCGTGATTAACACATCCGTGAATACCAGCGCCATTCAAACTCTCTCTCTCTCTCTCTCTCTATCCCTTTCAGCTACAAGTAGGAAGAACGACTCAATTACATTATATTACATTAATTGTTGTTAAATAACTACACCACTGATGATTATTGTGCGATATTGATAATAATTGTAATCGGCCACGAGGGTCATCTATCGGGTGAACAAAATTTTGGAACTTTAGAATATCTTTCTATCACAATTAGCGTTCATCTTTTCGTTGCATTAAACGGTTTCCTTAGTTTGAAATTACCACCGTATAACGGTTTACAACAGCACTGTGTTTCGTCGTGGTAACTAGCCACTTTCAGCTGTTGTGCTTCGATAAGAAATGTACTTTCTTTACTCCGTCACGCAATCTTCTGTTTTCCGTAACATTTGCAGCTATCAGGTAAGTCGACGTGATACGGTTTGTTGATGTATTCAGTTTGGAACTGCAGCTTAGTCAGATGAGTGTATTAAACATAAATTGCGTCACTGTTTGTTAAGATTAGTAAGTTCTTGTTCAGGGTGCTTAGTTTCAGATCGTAAAGGTGGCAAATACATTGTCTTGCACGATTTAAGTCTACAAGATGAAGCTCATCATACATCTATTCATTAATGCCATAGGATTCCTGGTTAAAACTTATTAATCTATTCCCTTCAGAAGCTTTTTAATGAATTTTTCCAATAAACTTGAGAAAGCACAACCGTCGTTTATAAAAAATTTCCGAGTCAGATTGCGTTATCAGGGAACTGTGATCTAAAACTGCCTGAAAATCAGAGTAACATTTGGTTTAAAATGTTAATTAAATATGTAGCATAATTTTTCAAGACGACCACAGGCTTTCAAGCTATTAAATGATAATATTACAACTAAAATTCGAATGAAGATGAATGCTGTTGCATTAAATGATTCTTGCCCTAATGGTGTTTTAAATGTGTTATGTAACGTCAAGGTTAATTTGTTTCCAGTTGTTTTAACTTGTGCTTGTGTTACTCAAAATAGAGAAGGAATTAATAGGAATCCTAAGAATATTCTAGTTTGGCTTAAGAGAAAATTGACGGTATTAACTGAAGGACCAAACATTGAGAATAAATGTATCTTTTCAAGTTAAATTCTATATTTGAATTATTCCTAGATCTAAGCTACACAGGAAAATATTGGATTAGACAAAGTTAGTACAAAACAAATCTTTATAAAAATTATGAAACTGAAAGGACATCAGCTAGGTTTACACCAGTGGTTCCGAACCTTTCTCAGACCATAACCCCCCCCCCCCCCCCCCCCACACACACACACAATGTCATTCCGACCCTGTCCCCCATCATCATAATTAGTGCCTAAAGTAACTTTAGAATAAAAGAAAACTTCTTTGAACTTTCTCATTTCTGAAATGATGAAAGATAGGTAAATGATATTTAGTTTTTGTAAAGATTTTACTAAACAACGGTCTAATAAGTCAATGATACAACAGGTACCGGTTATTTCTAACAGTCATTTTTAGATAATGACGACGCAATTGTCAGTGAATTACGAGTGCTACGTGCAGCTCCTCTTCCTCAAAAAAGAAAGTTACCCACACTGAGGGTAGGCACATGTAAAAAAAAAAAATGAAAACGCCCTTTTGCGCCGCTCCTCTCCCTACCGACAATTTCTTCACGTACAGCCGGCGCCCTATTTAAAATAAACCAAATTAAAATGAGAGTACAATAACTAGGCCAACTGCCCGTAAAGCACTTGATTGCTCAACTCCTTACTTCTGAACTGCCAAAAAAGAGGAAGACTTGAAGCTGCCAGTGCTTTGTGTGATAATAATAATAACATTATTAATAATAATAATATTAATGCAGTGTACATACTACGGAAGTGTAGTACTTATTACTTAATTACTCTTGTGCTGTGTTGTCAGTTGGATTTTTTACTGTGAAGTGAATAATGCATCAACATCTGGTATACTGTGAAAAATAGGTAAAAATTGGAGAAGGCATTTTCATACATGGTACAGAGTCGTGTGTAGGTGATGCAATCTGTGAGGAAGATGTTGTTCATACATTTATTTCACAAACTGCAACCTGCATGTAACTAGTACTACACTCTTACGAAACAGTGATAGCAGTAATGATATATTAAAAATAATTTAGTCTCATGACTGAAATTTGTTCAAGGCTTTATTTTTAGCCCTTCAGAAAATTACATTTTAGTTGTCAGGGGGTAGTCACCTCCATGTTGGGAAACATTGATCTACACAGACAGTAAATGATCTCAAAGCCGCGCGGGATTAGCCGAGCGGTCTAAAGACGCTGCAGTGAAGGACTGTGCAGCTGATCCCGGCGGAGGTTCGAGTCCTCCCTCGGGCATGGGTGTGTGTGTTTGTCCTTAGGATACTTTACGTTAAGTAGTGTGTAAGCTTAAGGACTGATGCCCTTTGCAGTTAAGTCCCATAAGATTTCACACACATTTGAACATTTTTTTGATCTCAAAGAAGTAAACATCGACATAATTGACACAATTAACAGGAATTTATTTAGGAACAAAATTCAGAACATGTACCACAGGGACGAATAAGAAAGAGAAAGAAAACAGCCTCACAACATCAAACAGCTCCCGAAGCAGAGAACATCACATATGAAACGAATTTCGGCGAAGACGAAAAAGAATGCACACAGCAAGAATTGAAATATTGTTTTAAAGTGTTGTGTAAAAAGTTATTCGAATAAATCAGTAAGTAAAAAATAGTACAATAAAAAATAAAACAAATAGAGAACATCACATGAGAAGTCATATTAAAGGGGTTTGGATTTAATTCGCCATTAGAGGAAGTGTTAAGTATTGTTTTTTATGTTATTAATAGACGTTACATTGTGGGCTCTCTGACTTCTGTTAGGGATTATTAAGTAACAATATTCCGTTGTCAGTCACAATTTTTTTGATTTAGCAAATTCTGTCCAATGCATTTCGGAGCTCCAACTCCATTTTCAAGAACTGTATGGATATACTGGTCGTTACCTCTGCTTCAGTTTTTCACCTGCGTTTGACCATGCGACTTGTGTCTTCTCCATTGGTGAAAAACTTAGTGATTGCAGTTTTTTAATTAACATGTTAAATAGTTTCAAAATGTAAGAGCAAATGTGAAAGTTTATTACTGTGTCACACATTAATGTTTTTGTCTGCAAACATGAATTATTGGTAACTTTTGTAATCAACACTACAGTCTTACGAAACATTCACAGCAGTAATGATATATTAAAAATAATTTAGAATCATGAGTGAATTATTGTTTTTACTCCTCAGAATATTACATTTGCCCTTGAGAGGGTAATTACAATATCGTAATAACTGCGTCTTTTGCCACTGCAGAAGACGAAAGTCATGTGGTCTAACGCAGGTGAAAAACAGAAGCAGATGTGACGGCCAGTATATCCACAGAGTCCTTGAAAATGGAGTTGTAGCTCCGAAGTTTGCTGAACAGCAATTAGAAAATAAAAAATTCTGACTGGTGAATAATATTATTATTTGAATAATCCCTAACCTGCTGTTTTTTGGTTAAACAGAACATTATTTTTAGCAAAACCTGAAATCAAAGTGTATTAATTTTTTAGTAATTTCCTTTTTATTAGTACTCTGATGTTATATTATTGACTGTGTCATTGAATTATTTTAATCCTTTAATAAATCTATTTACTGCAGTTCTACAAATATTAGTTTCGTATAAATCTATAGTTTGCTCCACAAATTTCTCAATGTTGACCAAAGAATAATGCAAGTTTAATCTTACTTGTGTAGCAACAGTCTTAGATCCTAGACCTCCTACGGTTCACGAATGGTACGAAGCCTTTGACATCGGTAATCTATAGAACGAAACTTCTGGGGCAAACGTAAATATTGGGCTGGGTAAGTTAAGGACCTCACGATTGGAATGGCCGGTCGTGTTTGTAGATGTGAGTAGGACGGGCACAGCTGCAGTACTCACGTGCGCGCTGTCGCTGTGGCTGCCGCCGCCGCCCTGTAGGCCGGTGTCGCTGAGGCGCAGCAGCGCGCCGTAGCCGTCTCTGGGAAGCTCTGCATCCCGCGCTGCAAACACTCCTGCCGACACACGGGCCACGTTGCGTTCTATGCATCACTTTTCGGCCGCTGTATAGAGCAACCTTTGGGACGTAGAAACTGATGAAAGGTATGTTTATATTTCACATTACAATAGCATCGACTACGCAGCAGCTCCAGTTCCATGAACTCGTATTTATTAAAGAACAATGAAGGCTTTCACGAGTGGATGCCATAGTTGCCGATGAACCTTCCGGACTAGGTGGCTGCGATCAAAACAGCTTTTCGGTTCCTGACGTTTCGTCCACAGCCGTGCTGGACATCATCGGAGGAGCTCCTCACGACACTGACACATGGCGACTGACGAGTCAGGCGTCGGAGAGCTACATAGATACTGTGTAAGGTGGGCGTGTTTGAGTTTACACGTGATTATCAGAGATAATATTTGTCAGAGATACAACTTAACTATCGGTTGTCGCCTATCGAGGATAAAAACTTATCTATCGATTCTGCGGAGCCACTGTTCATATACTATTGAGTTTCGTGGCTTCTTCTTTCTGTTAAAATTATCACGATGCTTATACTGTATATTTCGATGGCTTGTCCATGTAGCTGTGGATAAGAAATTGTGATAGTAGATGAAATTTTGGTTGCGGAAAACTTCATTTCATGATATCCTGACTAAAGAGCATGCTTTGCTACTGCTGATTTTTCTGTTTTCTCCAGTCTGCAAAACGTTTTATGTTCTCTGAGTCTTGTATTCATGCTTCTCCTGGTAGCTCCAATGTTCTCCTTTCGATGAGTACACGGAATCTTGTATACTCCTCTTCCTGACAGTGGATTGCGTTTTCTTGTACAGATCGGAGTGCTTCATAAACTTTCTTCGCTCGTATCAAAACCGTTACGGTATCATGTTTCTGTAAAATCTTGCCGACCTGCTCAGTTACATTTTTTATAAAACGGAGAGAAAATGTGTACTTCCATCGCTGCGTTTAATCGTTATCCTTTCTCCTCTTGTTATTCGGTCGCAGAAACCTTTTTACTTCTTTTTCTGAATAACCACTCTTCTCAAAAGCCTGTTTCAGATGTTTTAATTCGGCGTCCAGGAGATAGAAGAAGATAACGCAGCAGCCTTCTTGGATGTTTTAGTTGTGAGGGAGGCTGATGGAAGGTTGAAACATAAGATTTTTGGGGAAGCTGCACATACGGGTAGATATTTGTAAAAGGACAGCCATCATGTGCAACGAATGAGTGGTGACATTAAAAGTCTTATTGACAGGGCCAAAAGAATTTGCACGATGGAACAGCCGGACGTCGAATTAAACCATGTGAAGCAATCTTTTGAGAAGAATGGCTATTCAGACAAAAAAGTAAATAGGATCCTGAGACTGAATAACAGTAGGAAAAAGAATTACGATAAAACGCAACGACGGAAGAACATTGTTTCTCTCAGTTTTGTCAAAAAAGTAACTGATTAGTTCGACAAGATTTTAGAGAAACATGACATCAGTTCTGTTTCAGACCACCTAAGAGTGTCTGGCACTCCGATTTGTAAAGGACAAACTCCAGCCTCTGTCAGCAAGTGGAGTATACAAGTTTCTGTGTACTCATCGAAAATTATACATAGTAACTACCAGGGGAAGCATGAAGACAAGATTCAAAGAATATAAAAGTCATTGCTGGCTAGGGGAAACAGAAAAATCAGCAGTAGCAAATCAGTCAGGAAATCGTGAAGTTTTTCGGAAGCAAAGTTTTATCCACTATTACAAACTATTATCTACAACTGTATACAGAAATTGTTATTATATATAAACATACTGATAATTTTAACAGAAAAAAAGAAGTTATGAAAATCAATGATTTATGGTCAGTGACTCTTCGGAATCGATACATAAGATTTTACCCTTGACAGGCGACAAACGATAGTTAAGTTTTATCTCTGACAAATATTATCTCTGCTGGCTATAAGTTAACTCGACCACGCCCGGTTTACTTATCATTTATGTCGCTCTCCGACGTCCGACTCATCAGTCGGCAAAACTCAGAGCCGCCAAGGGCACCTCCGAAGTTGTCCAGCGCTACTCTGAGTGAAACGTCAGGAACCGGAAAGATTCTTCGACCACAACCATACAGTCCGGAAGATTCATCAACAACTATGTATTTACCATCCCAAAAGTACACCGCTGTCTATTTCTTAGGTTTTATTGTTTGTATACATTATAGTCTTGTATACTGCTATTTTGTGAGAAGTGTTTGTAATGAACCAGAACTACACCGGCAAACTTTCAGAGATTCTTCAGAGATACCTTCTGTATATGAGGGTCACTCCAAAAGAAATGGACACTTTTTTTGTAAAAGTACAGTTTTCATTCTGCATGTGTGAAAGTTTTAGTGTATAGATACATCCTTCCCGCTTGCTTTCAAACTTAGTTCAACCTGTTCCCGTGAGTGGCGCCGTCACAGTATGTCTTCAAGATAGATGCTACACTTGACGTTCGTCAGAAGCAACGTGCTGTCATAGAATTCCTGTGCTGTGAAAACGAGACAGTGGGAAACATCCACAAGAGGTTGATAAAGGTGTATGGAGATGCTGCTGTCGATCACAGTACGGTTAGTCGGTGGGCAAGCAGGTTACGTGATGAAAGCGGGCACGGCAATATTGAGGATTGTCCTCGCAGCGGCAGGCCTCATACTGCACACACTCCAGACAATGTGCAGAGAGTTAACGAATTGGTGACTGCTGACAGACGCATCACAGTGAACGAATTGTCACGCTATGTTGGGATAGGGGAAGGAAGTGTTTGCAGAATACTGAAAGTGTTGGCGTTAGAAAAGGTTTGTGCCAGGTGGGTTCTCAGAATGTTGACAGTGGCTCACAAAGAAACAAGAAAAACGGAATGCAGCGAACTTTTGGAACAGTACGAGAATGGTGGAGATGAATATCTTGGAAGAATTGTGACAGGTGATGAACCATGGCTCCATCATTTTTCACCAGAGACGAAGAGCCAATCAGTGGAGTGGCATCATGAAAATTCACCCAGGAAAAAACAAATTCAGAACCACACCTTCTGCTGGAAAAGTTATGGCTACAGTGTTTTTCGATTCCGAAGGACTCTTGCTTGTGGACATCATGCCAAGTGGAAACACCATAAATTCTGATGCATATGTGACGACACTGAAGAAACTTCAAGCTCGACTGAGTCGTGTTCGACCACATCAGTAAAAGCAAGACGTTTTGCTGTTGCACGACAATGCACGGCCACATATCAGTCAAAAAACCATGGAAGCGATCACAAAACTCGGATGGACAACACTGAAACACCCGCCTCACAGTCCTGACCTGGGTCTATGTGACTATCATCTCTTTGGGAAACTGAAAGACTCTCTTCGTGGAACAAGGTTTGAAGATGATGACTCCCTTGTGCACGCTGTCAAACAGTGGCTCCAACAGGTTGATCCAGAACTTTACCGTTCGGGTATACAGGCGCTGGTTCCAAGATGGCGTAAGGCAGTCGAGAGGGATGGAAATTATGAGGATAAATGAAAATATTGTTCCTAAAGGATGTGTCTACACACTGTAAAACTTTCAAACATGTAGAATAAAAGATGGATTTAAAAAAAATAGTGTGCATTTCTTATGGAATGACCCTCGTATTTTGGTGCAAGGGATCCACGACCTCCAGCAGGTCGTTTAGAGTGATGACATAATTATGACTTACTCGGTTTGGTTCCGCAGTCCCCATTGTTTCTGTGAAAATACCTCCACAACAGTGAAGAAACCTGTAAGATGCAATAACCAAAACGTACAATACACAACAAACAGCACAGAGTGATGCAACAACACACAGATGCAAAACTGCTGTGACGCGGTTGCCGTCGGTGCAGGAACATCGCAGCATAGCGCCGTGGTACCGCTCCTCCACGGTATTCAGTGAACCCGTACACGATATGCATATCGGACAACTCCTCGTCGGTAAAGTTTTCATAGTCCTGCAGCGTATCACGCACAACTAACACTGTCCGGAAACAACACCCTAGGTAGAACTGTACTGTATTGAATGCAAACTTGAGAGCAACGACTTAAAGACGGCATTGCTGTTGCAAACAACAGGTAGCGTGAGCGAATGGAAACAAGACAAATAGTGCGTACCGTCGACGATGACACTGATACAACGCTAACTGGGGCAGGAAACCAAACAAAATGCAATCACTGTGTAACGAACTGCCGGGACCAGCGCTCTTTGTACCGAATACTCAGAAGGTATCACTGAACATCCTATGTAAGTTTGTCGGTGGAGTTCTGGTTTGTCCTGTATGTAGGGTGTTTGTATTAACTTGAGACAATTAAACATCTCGGAGACAACTATCGTACGAAAAAAAATGTTCTAGGTGAAAAATTAATATAAGTGAACATCTGTATGTGGTTCAACCGGCCACCACCTAAGCACCCTTCCTATGTGGGTAAGGTCAATTTTGTAATTTCTAGTGAGAAACCCACCTCACCCCATTTTATTGCACATTCGGATTCTACGCCACGAAATATGTACGGTTTACTCAAACCATTGTTTCCCATTCGTGCTTCCCATGGCGACATGATCGACAAATTCAAGTGTGCCTGTTTTTGCAAATTGAGAACCGACTCTTTTGATTCTACGATTCATTAACGATGTACATGTAAACCTTTGCGTTCTAACGATTGATACTGATGTTGAAACACTACTTGCGTGTTGTAAATGTGATTGTATAGTGCAAATAATACAGACAGACACGCATTTCTGGCAAATAATCCAGGAGAATGGAAAAGAAAGCTGAGGATGTGTTAGATGAAGAACAGTCTGGCTTTAGGAAAGTTAGAGGCACCAGAGAGGCAATTCTGTCGTTGCGGTGGATGGAAACAAGACTCAAGAAAAATCAAGACACCATCATAGGACCTCTCGACCTGGAAAAAGCTTTCGACAGTTTAAAATGGTGCAAAATATTCGAAATTTTGAGAAAAATAGGAGTAATCTTTAAGGAGAGACGGGTAATATACAATGTGTACAAGAACCAAAAGAGTGGACGACAAGGAACGGATTAAAAAGGATGTAAGACCGGGATGTGGTGTTTCGCCCCTACTGTTCAATCTGTACATCGAGGAAGCAATGATGGAAATAAAAGAAAGGTTCAGGAGTGGAATAAAAATTCAAGGTGAAAGGATATCAATGATAAGATTCGCTGATGACATTGCTATCCTTAGTGAAAATGAAGAAGAATTACATGATCTGCTGAACGGAATGAAGATTTTAATGAGTATAGAGTGAGCCACGCGCGGCTCGCGGTCATGCCGTTTATTGCTCGTCATCTTGTTTTGGTGGTTCTGTCGCCTCGTTTTTCCTTTAATTCGATTTACTGCCGTCACTAGATTGCTGGTTTGCTTGCCCGTGACGGCAACAGCAGCGCTTATCGATAAGAGCTCTGTCGTACTGTCTCTGGAGCGACCGCTAGTATTCCCGGGTCGTCGTCTGTCGGGAGTTCAGTCGGGGACGAAGGGCCAGTGAGGCGCGGACAGGCAGTACTTGCCGACCGCTGGCCACACACATGAACTGTCCGACGGAAGGAGATTGGAGTGGGAACGACTGCCGGTTGGTCGTTCGGTTGGTCGTCTCATTGGGCAACGTGTATTTGGTCTTTTGACCGTTTCTGGGGCTGGTCAGTTGGTCATCTTTGCCAGACGTGGGTGGGTTCCTTCCTCGTGCAGAGGTGTCGCGCCGATGGGCAAGAGTTACCTGTGCATGGGTGGGTCCGAGCCAGTGGACCTAGGTCGCCGTGTCTCCGAGTTCCGAACGGACATCAAGGGAGTCGGGATGGAGCTGCAGTGAGCTCAGGACAGCCATGACTCGCCCAACCGTTGCCGACACACATAAATTGAGTGAGAACGACCTTGGTTGGTCGTTCGGTTTGTCGTCTCATCGGACGACGCTTATGGAAACTCTGTGTGTGTGTGACTTGTCATTTCTTCTTGTTTTTCCACGGTGATTGGTTTTAGGATTGTCGGAGTTCTTGGTGCAAGTGTTTACGTGGAACTGTGTGTAGCTTCTGTGATTTCCTCTGAGCAGATGAATGCTGTCTACTTACTGGAGTAGCCAGTCGGTCGGTTGCGAGAGAGTGTGCCTTAGCTGGGTTTAGATGCCAATTATCAAGACGTAGTGCTGCCGCGATCTTCGTCTTCGCTGATATTTTCGGTTGTCGTGCCGTTAGTTGGCTGGAAGGGAACTGATTAGGTTGTTGGTTGGTTTGTCAGCCGTTCCTAGGTCGTGCTGCCACTTGATTATTTATTGTTATGCCTGTCTCACCTAAACTGTTGTTAGAGCTTCCTCCCCAGGCCGTCCCTTGGAACACTTCTGAGCACCACTGTTCTGTGGTTTGTGAATGTGATTTTCTTTTGTTGCAGGTACTGTGCCAGGCCTTCAGCCGTGTATTAATTTTGTCTGTTCTGTGTTTAGTATATGGCCTTCAGCCGAACCTTTTTGAGGTATTTTAAGATTAGACATTCAGCCGTGTTTTATTTAAAATTCTTGTTTGTTCTGTATCTAGGCTTTCAGTCGCGTTTATTTTAAAATTTGTGGCTTTCAGCCGTAATGTGTAAATCCCTGTCTGTAAGGTTTCTCTTTATTTATCTTGAATTCTTAAAATAGCCTTCAGCCGTACTATGTAAATCCTTATCTTAAGGTTTGTCTTTAATTATTGTGAGCAATTGTTTGGGTCTTCAGCGGTCAAGTTTTATTAAGATGTTTTTCTGTTGTACTGTGTAAATACTTGTCTTTAAAGGTTGCCTTTTATTATGTTGAAATATTATTGGGTTTTCAGTCGAGGAATTAATTTCAATTTTCCTTAATGTGGATTTTAGCCGACTTTTGTAAATACTTGCCTTTTAAGGAATTTCCTTTGCTGATCTATTATTTGGGCCTTTAGCCGGGAAGATATTTTAATTTTAATTAAGTAAGGCCTTCGGCTGTTTGTCTAAAAAAAGGAATTATTTAAACTTTATTACTGAGAAGTTGCTTGGACCCTTAGCCGTGAATTGATCCTTGTTGTTTTAGAGAGTAAACTGTCCATTGTGTTTTCGAGGAATAAAGTTCTGTGCTCTTGTGTAACTAACGGTAACTGATTTTGGCCCCTTTCCACAACCTGATCCGCTCTGTTCTGCGGTGGTTAGACACTGGACTCGCATTCGGGAGGACGACGGTTCAATCCCGCGTCCGGCCATCCTGATTTAGGTTTTCCGCGATTTCCCTAAATCACTCCAGGCCAATGCCGGGATGGTTCCTCTGAAAGGGCACGGCCGACTTCCTTCCCCATCCTTCCCTAATCCGATGAGACCGATGACCACGCTGTCTGGTCTCCTTCCCCAAACCAACCAACCAACTCTGTTCTGCGAATCCAGATTTCACAGAGTATGGTTTGAGAGTAAATCGAAGAAAGACGAAGGTAATGAGAAATAGTAGAAATGAGAACAGCAAGAAACTCAACATCAGGATTGATGGTCACGAAGTAGACGAAGTTAAGGAATTCTTATACCTAGACAGCAAAATAAACAATGTCGGACAGAGGAAGGAGGATATCAAAAGCAGACTAGCACTGGCAGAAAGGGCATTCCTGGCCAGGAGAAGTCTTATAGTATCAAACATAGGTTTTAATTTGAGGAAGAAATTTCTGAGAATGTACGTTTGGAGCACAGCATTGTATGATTGCCAAACGTGGACTGTGGGAAAACCGGAACAGAAGAGAATCGAAGCATTTGAGATGTGGTGCTACAGACGAATGTTGAGCATCAGGTAGAGTGATAAGGTAAGGAATGTGGAGGTTCTGCGGAAAATCGGCGAGGAAAGGAATATGTGGAAAACACTGACAAGGAGAAGCGACAGCGTGATAGGACATCTGTTAAGACATCAAGGAATGGCTTCCAAAGTGCTAGAGGGAGTTGCAGAGGGCAAAAACTGTAGAGGAAGACAGCAAATAATTGAGCACGTAGGTTGCAAGTGCTACTCAGAGATGAAGAGGCTGGCACAGGAGAGGAATTCGTGGCGGGCCGATCCAACCAGCTAGAAGACTGAGGACTCAAAAACCGTTTTCTGTTCCTTACCGAACTGATTATGTTGAGTTCCCGAAGCATCGGAATGCTTGACTCCGGTGGCCGTCCTCGAAGCCCGCCATCAGGATGACTGATTTTGCTGTCTGTTTCTATCCAACCGCTGCAACTCTCGCGCTGGCCGCTACGCGGCTACTGGCGGAATGCAAACCACAAAAACCACAACCATTGTAATAACGTAAAATGTTCACGAAATGATACTGACAGATGCGTCTAACATGGATACTTGCTGTAATCAAAAACCCCAGTGGGGAGAAGCATTCGGATGGGAATAGAAAATTGTTACATCCACGTCGTTGTTTCTGGATATCTGAGCCGTGTCGACTCGTTTATCGAGCTGTTATATCTTTGCTTACTGACGCTATCCGTTTTCCTGTCACGCCACCGGGTGGCGCTTCGGTCTTCTGATAGTTGGCTCTTTGGTTAGAGTGGGCTGGAGGCAGATTGTTGACGGGCGGTCGAGCAGTGAGAGAGAGAAATGTGACGAACGGTGAGCGTACTATTGAGGGACCTCATCGGCGGTCGCTCGTCCAAATGGTCGGCTACTTGTACGGGGACGTGTTGGTGTGGAGCATTGGGTTGTACGCTGCCGTGCCCGATTGACGATCTGAATTTGGGAGTGACCGTCAGCTAATGTTGGCATCCTGATCACGTTTATTTTCTATGGTAAGCGACTGCGCTACCTTATTTATGGGTAAGGCACTCCTGTTTATGGATTTTGGCGCATAGGCTCCGGCGCTGGACTTGCTCCCGTTAGGTTAGTTTGCCTGCTGTTCTCCGTCACTCCGTACTCAAGCTACTAAATTTCCCCCCCTCTCTGTGTGAACTCCAACTTACGGATGATATATTTGATTGTAATTAATCTGTGTTTTTCTTTTTATTGCAATTTGTTCAGCATTTCGGAGATCTTTGTCATTATTGCTTGGGTGTGAAATTAATTTGGCTGTAACATATTCTAGGGCATCACATATATTAGTGATCACCTTTAAGGTGGCAAGTCCTTGTTTGCCCTAATTTTAAGTTAATTGTGACGTCGGGTATAATCGTGATAAGCAAATGCCAACGGCCCGATGAATGTTGGCTCATTTTCCGTTCTCGTGTTGGAAGGTCTTGGTGAGATCCAGCACTTCTCTTAAAGGAAGGAATTTATTATTTACTGTCGTATATTTCATTACTACGGTGATATTGTGCATAGACGTTAGTGCTCAAGCATTTCTTAAGCGAATATGATTTTTGGGGATCTTTTTAACATTTGGATGTATGATCAAATTAATTGTTATGCTTGGCCTTTACTTTTAACCGATTAACTGGTTAATCTCCTTTGTTTTAATTACACAGTTATTGTAACACTTACATTTTAGTCGGTGTCTGGGATGGGGCTTGCATTTGTGTCGGGCCTTGAGAATTTACTTATTTTGATGCTTAGCCTTGCATGAATGATATGCCTGTTTGTTTGCCCTCGGCTCCCCGAGTTGTTCGTAGCGTTGGAGCCGTTGGCCCCGGCGTGTTATCCACTACTCGCCGATTCAGCGGGCGTGGCTGGTCCACGACGGCTGTGTACGTGGTGTTCCGCCCCCTGTCTTGCGATAGCCACTGAGGCGGCGCGGCCTCCTCGCTTGCTAAGGCATCTATAAGTATGTTCTTAATCTATATGGCATTCAGAGTTAAATTTAAATGAAAGTGTCCGCTACCCTAAGGTTTCCTAGCCAAGCTTTGCCTCCGCCAGCCCAGCCTTGTCTTATTATTGCTGCCTTAACGTTTGCTCGATTTAAAGATCTTTCAATCTTTGGTTGTGGATTGCTGTAAATTTTAAAAACGTTGGTACCTTTCTGTCCCAGAATTGTTAGTGCTCAGAGGGTGCTCCAAATCTTTTATCGTAATCCTGGACCTGTAAATTTTAAAATAATGTCAAATGCTTAACCTGTGAAATTTTGAATATTGTTATCTTGCTGATTGAAATTTTGCTAATGTCAATGAGCGCCTCCAGTTTTGTGAAATGCTGAATCTGCAAATTTCTTAAAAGAAAAGTGTTATCCGTCGGTTTCTAAACTGCTAGCGCCAAAAGCGCCCTCAAATTATTTCTGTCGTAATGCTGAACTTGAAAAATGTTTCTAAATAAGGGTCACCCTCCTTGTTTCAAGTTTAGGCCTACTATCTAGTTTGCTTCAGGGGCGCTTGCGTCGATCTCATTATCTTGGCCATCGGATCCCCCTTAAGTTTATGATAAATGGGTTCACTCAGAAGATAGTCCAGCCTCTTGTCATAATGTACTGTGTCCAACACTATGGTGGCATATTCCCTTGTCCACGTGTATTACCACTATCTGAGAGTTGGTCTACAGCTTCTTGATGGCATGACGCTCATCCTTACTGATGTTTTGCTTCGGAGACTAAGCGTCAGCTGATATTCAAGTAGAAGCACAGCAAAATTCACTTCACCATGGCGATAGCGAAGAACGGGGTATTGCATTTTCTCGACGTGGAAGTTTACCTTAAGCTTGATGAAAGCTAGGACACAGAGTTTATAAGAAGCCCACCAACACGGACAGATACGTGCATGCATCCTCCTACCACCATCCTACGCAAAAGAAATCGGCCCTGCAAACTTTAACTAAGAGAACCTACAGGGTCAGCGATAAACACAGTCTCAAAGCTGAACTACAGAACCTCAGGTCCATATTTGGATCTAATGGCTTCGGCATGAGGATCATATGTAAAACTATGGTGCCGAAGGAGGAGGGCAATTGGGAAATGCAGAACGAAGCACGGAACACCGTCCTCCTACCATACGTACAAGGAGTTCCTGAACATCTGGGCAAAATTCTCCGTCGAGCAGGTATTGAGCCGATTTTTCGTAGCAACAACAAAGCAAAAGACGTTCTGGGCTCGACGAAAGATACAATAGACAAGTTTCATACCGCCAGATTTTGTGAAATCGGGTGCGAATGTGGACTGGTGTAGGTAGGTGAGACTGGGCCTCCAATAAGCACAAGGTTATCTGAACACGACAGATTTATCCGTCTCAAACAATACGACAAATCAGCGGTGGCAGAACACCAGGAACAGTGCAGGATGAAGACCGAATTTCGAGAGGCCTACGTACTGACGAAACAGCCGTTTAGCATGAGGATGAAGATCAGAGAGGCTATAGAAGTAGCCAAGCGACCCGACAACATGAATAGAAAAGATGGGTACCAACTCCCGGCGTTTTGGCTACCAGCAGTGACAGCTTTGCGGAAAGGCATCTCTGGCAAAGCACAGCGAGGGAGGATACACAGAGTGCTGCCGCACCCTAGTCCATACTAGGCAGTTAGCAAACGGCATTACGCTGCAGTAGCCGCTCAGTTTGCTATTCGCCGATTTCCACCAATGGTAATCAATAAAGGAAACTCCCGTGGAAAACGCCTATTTCCGCCAATGACAACACGCAATGCAAAGACCAATAAAAGAATACCTCATACCTTTCCTCCTCACCCTCGTATTCAATGACAGCACTCTTCCATAGTATATAAGTAATCAAACTAGCGCCCATTCAGCAATTAGCAATGCACGCTGAGGAAGGCGTTTTGCAATAGTCGCCGAACCGGCGGAATTTTATAGTTGACAGTGCGGTCACAAACCCAGAAGAAAATTACAGTTAATTTAAGTTCACCATTACCATATAAACGAAAATCCTGTGAATCATTCACAGCACTGCTTTAGAGCACATGCAACGTAAATGAGAAACTAACTATTTCCGGATCAGTGTTGACGTGGGATATAAAAAATCTGATCCCTTAAGTACGCCTACTATTTTCGATACAGCCTGAACACAGCGGTTAAGGCGCTACAAAGTTCCCAGAAATGTTCCCTGCCGGCGATGACAGCTGGCAGGTGAGTGCGGCCGACCAGCTGCATACGCACCGCATCTGATGACCGTCATGACGGCGTCGGGCTTGAGCGAGGCGCGGCCTGCGTCGCCGTCGCCGTCGGCGCCGACCGCCTCGGCGGAGCAGTTGGCGGCCAGCAGGCGGCGCGAGTCGTTGAGGAAGCGCCAGCGGTAGCGGTTGGCCGCCGGGGAGTCCGCGTCCTGCAGCACCACCGTGCCCAGCGGCTCGCCCTGCCGGCCACACCACACTCGCTGCACAGCGAACTGAGTAATGGATGTCGAGTCAAACAGCTTTCAGTCGTCTAGTTTCCAAACTTATTTTATTTGGCTATCAGTTTCGACGATTTACTACGTCATCTTCAGGCCCCCGACCGACGTGTAGGAAGATTCCACCTCGGTTCTGGTCAATACAGGAGCCAGGAATACTGGTATTAATAGATTTCTGCTTGCTGTAGCTATCATTTCAACCCTCAGCTGATGACCAGTGATGGTTTGGAGTGATCGCTACAGCAAGCAGAAATCTATTAATACCAGTATTGCTGGCCCCTGTTTCGACCAAAACCGAGGTGGAATCTTCCTACACGTCGGTCGGGGGCCTCAAGACGGCGTAGTAAATCGCCGAAAGTGGTAGAAAAAAAAGGTTTGGAAACTAGATGACTAAAAGGTGTTCGATTTGACATCCTATGTCGAACAGCCGAATCCCGCAACCATTTCTGAAAAGATGAACTTACAGAAAACTTAATAATGTATTCACAGTAGATGGTCCGTATCCTGGCACTGGGCAAATTTTCGTCGTTACTGTTTGGTCCGCGAGGAGAGGACGTGGCAGGTATAACATTACAATAATGTCGTTGTATGTGGCAGACTACATCCTAGAGACTCTCTGAAAATAACTGAAATATTTTATTGCCACATATCGATTGTTTTTACTGGAAATCTATACTCTTAGATGTTGTATCCTTACGCTGCATGTCTTCAAGAATTTTTCTATGTAAGTAAAACTAAGTAACGACATTTCCTTAAGAACAGCGAAATTTCCAGTTAAACAATAATATTAGAATGCCAGAATGCGCGAAACTCATAGATATTGTTGTTATTTTGGGGAGACTAGTTTGTATGATGACAGTGTGGTCGAAGCAGAGCAAGTGGTGAGGGGTACAGACACATGTTTCTCGTTTTTCTTCCGTTGGAGCAGTGCTGGAATGTGGATGTGAACTCTAACAGGAATAACGGAATATATCGGAATTTATTTTGTAAACTGTGATTTTATTTGGCCCAACCCGCTGCAATCAATTAACAAATCGATAAATAATGTTAATACCGGCAAGGAACTAAGTGATATCATCTCTAGAGAGCCAACATGTTAACCGAAAGCGTCGATGAGAGTGACCAGGGCCGATTAAAGTTACAAACAGCAAACTGACACAAGTATTGCAAATTTTGCTGTCAAATGTTGGAACGGAGCGAAACCAAGACTCCCTACAAACTAGCAAACGGATTTTTGTCTAAATATTCATAGTGCAAACTTGACAGATGGCGAATCGGATTGACCAGCTGAGGTCTAGTTAAAAAAAAATCGTCTTAATGTAATCAGAGTAACTGAGGAAAAAGTAATTAATGATCTGAGGCTAAACTGAATATTTCACACACAGCCACTGTTAGCTATGTAAATAAAATGTAAAAATGTCAATACCGACCGATATTTAAATGTAGACGGACGGAAAATAAAATCCTAGAACCAAGAAGTAATTAATGTAGAGCAACGACATTTCTGAAATATGTTTGTGTAGGTAAATTATTTAAGTAATTAACGTTGCACGTTCACAGGTTACTACATGCAAGTGAGAAACCACTGCAAATGTGAAATGCTGGTACACTAATAACGGGTGTGGTCGCCAGAATGTTGAATGCAAGCATGCAAACGTGCATCCATTGTGTCGTTCAGGTGCCGGATGTCAGTTTTTGCGATGGAGATTCATGTCTGTTGCCCTTCGTCGGCCAATACACGGACAGTTAATGGTGGTTGAGGATGATGCTGCAGTTGTCGTTCGATGATGCTCCATTTGTGTTCGACTGGAGACAAATCTGGTGATCGAGTAGAAAAAGGTAACATATCCACATTCTGTAGGGAATATTGGGTTACAACAGCGGTATTTGGGTGAGCGTTATCCTTTTGGAAAACACCCCTTGGAATGCTGTTCATGAATGGCAGCACAACAGGTCGAATCACCAGACTGACGCACAAATTTGCTGCCAGGATGCGTGGTTTAAGCACGAAAGTGCTCCTGCCATCATATGAAACCGCAGTCCAGACCATAACTCTAGAACTAGGTCCAGTGTGTCTATGTCGCAGACAGGTTGGTTGCAGGCGCTCACGTTGCCTCTTTCTACCAACACACGCCGTCAATGGCACCGAAGCAGAACCGCCTTTCATCAGAAAACGCAACAGACCTCCACCCTGCCTTCCAAGGAGCTCTCGCTTGACACCACTGAAGTTACTAAAATGTAGACTTTGACGACCGGAAATATCATGTCCATTATAATTATCCGGGCTGTTATGCCGTGGTCGGTTGATGAATTCTGTGTCGATTCCCAACGTTTCGTCTCCGACTGCGGGAGACATCTTCAAGGGGGTCCGTAGCTCAATGGAAGGTCCAACACACCCACTGGCTCGCTACTGACTGCCGCTAAATTCCGTGTCCACGCGCTCCCACGCCGCGGCGTGACGTCACGTGTTTTGAAAACGTCAGTGCAATTGGCCGCTGTCCATCGCCGTCGATCGCCGTTGCCATCACCCAGTAGTGGACGGGTGGTACACATCTTCTTTAACACCGGCATCCATATACCGTTTAATTTCACACCCTCCTCCTTTCGGTTGAAATTATTTGGGTGTTTAGCGATTTCGATTGCCTCCCTGTAGAGCCTTTCGTAATATACACTTGTGGCCGCTAGTACTTGCGTCTCCTCGAAACGAATATTGTGGTTCCCTGGCTGGAAAGCATGCTCCGCAACAGCTGATCGTTCCGTTTCTCCTCTTCTATAATTTCCCTTGTGCTCTTCCAAACGTTTAGAAACAGTTCTTCTAGTGGTACCCACATAAACATCACCACAGCTGCGTGGGATCCTATACACTCCAGCTTTTTCCAATGGTTTGCGAGCATCCTTGGCAGGCTTAAGGTATTCCTGTATCTTCCTGGTGGGCTTGTAAATTACGGTAATATTACGCTTCGTCAAGACCCTCCCTATTCTTTTCGTTACATTTTTAACAAACGGCAGGAAAACCTTAGATTTTGCAGTAGCCTGTACGTCAATATGATTTCTGCGTGGCTGCCTCAACGCACGTTTTATTTCGGCGGACGAATATCCGTTCTTCATTAGTGCATTGTGGAGATGTTCCATCTCAGCGTCGAGCAACTCAAGTTCACAAATATTTCTAGCTCTGTCCGCTAACGTCTTGATAACACCCCGCTTCTGTTGTGGGTGGTGGTTCGAATCCCGGTGCAAATAACGGTCGTGTGCGTGGGTTTGCGGTATACTGAGTGGCTCAAACTACCATTTTCGTCTCTAAAAACAAGCACATCGAGGAAATGTAACTTGCCGTCTACCTCCTCCTCCATTGTTAACTGAATTCTCGAGTTTATACTGTTCAGATGTTCGTGGAACCGGCTTAGTTCCTCCCTACCATGTCTCCACAGCACAAACGTGTCATCCACGTATCGGAACCATACATTTGGTTTTTTGCTGGCAGTACCTAAGGCCTGGTCTTCGAATTTCTCCATAAAGAAGTTTGCAATTACGGGACTTAGGGGGCTTCCCATAGCCACGCCATCCGTTTGCTCATAAAACTGTTCATTCCACTTGAAGTATGTGGTCGTCAAACAACACTTAAACAGTTCTGAAATATCGGCAGGAAAAATTCGATCCAGCTGTTCCAATACATCATTAAGTGGAACCATGGTAAACAGCGATACCACATCGAAGCTGACCAATATGTCCTCCGGCTGGACTACTATGCCATTCAATCTCCTGATGAAATGTGACGAATTCTTTATATAAGAGTCCGAACGGCCCACATGTGGTTTTAGCAGCGTAGTCAAAAACTTGGCTAACGAGTAGGTGGGCGAACCAATGGCACTTAGTATCGGTCTTAACGGCACATTTTCCTAATGAACTTTGGGCAATCCATAAAGCCTCGGTGGTAGCGCAACCGAATTGCAGAGACCTTTCTGTACATTCTCTTCAATGGAGGACTTTTTTATTAACCGCAACACAGTTCTGAGAACGTTGTTAGTGGGGTCCTTATTCAGCTTCCTATACGCTTGCGGATCCAGTAGATCAGTAATTTTACTCCGATAGTCGGCCACATCCATAACCACCGTTGCGCTTCCTTTGTCAGCTGGGAGAACTAAAATACTATCGTCGTCATTCAGGAGTTTTAAAGCTCTTCTCTCACCCACAATTATATTACTTTTCGGCCGTTTTGCATTACCTAATATTCTTACTGTTTCTATACGGATTTCTTCAGATGTTACAGAATCCACACTGCGAATTCCTGCTTCTACACTGTCTGTAATTTCTTCCGTGGGCACAAAACGGCAGTCAGTAGCGAGCCAGTGGGTGTGTTGGACCTTCCATTGAGCTACGGACCCCCTTGAAGATGTCTCCCGCAGTCGGAGACGAAACGTTGGGAATCGACACAGAATTCATCAACCGACCACGGCATAACAGCCCGGATAATTATAATGGACACCACTGAAGTTGCAAACGGCGGTGGTTTGGGGTCAGTGGAATGTACGTTACAGTGCGTCTGCCTCGGAACTGTCCTGTAACAGTTCGTTGAGTCACTGCGTGACCAACTGCTGCTCGGATTGCTGCTGCATGTGCAGTACGATGTGGTGGAGTCACGTGCCAAACACGACGACGGTCTTCCCTCCGGTAGTGCCGTGTGGTCATATGAAGACTGGTCTTCCCGTCACAGTCGCTGCTAGCAGTCATGTACAGTGCCTACATTCCTGCCAAGTCTTCTGCAATGTCTTGGAAGGAACATCCAGCTTCTCGTGGTCCTGTTACGCTACCTCATTCAAACTCGGTAAGCTGTTGATAATGGCGTCTTCGTCGTCTTAAAGACATTCTTGACTAATATTAACTCACTACATCTAATCTCAAAGCTAACTAATGCTCACGACGTCACATCTCGCATTTAAAGCAAACTTGATTTGCATCCTGACAGTGACGCTTCTAGCGCCACACCCATGAGAATGGCGCGAAATATGAGCAGACGTCATCTTTTAGATGTAGAAACACGCCTTGTGACTTTCGTTTATCTTCCAGAGCTCCTTCTTGGTTCTGTGATATTTTTCCGTCAATGATTCATGATTTCTGAAGAAAACTTGAAAATAAATAAAAAAAATTATTTTTTTGAAAAAAGAGTCAAATGTTTTGGGGAATGATTTATCATAACGTAAGAAATATACATTAGAAAAACATTTGACGTGCCTTTCAATTATACCCAGAATAGTGTACAAAAACTGAGGAGCTCAAAAAAGGTTCAAATGACTCTAAGCACTATGGGACTTAACATCTGAGGTCATCAGTCACCTAGACTTAGAACAACTTAAACCTAACTAACCTAAGGACATCACACACATCCATGCCCGAGGCAGGATTCGAACCTGCGACCGTAGCAGCAGTGCGGTTCCGGACTGAAGCACCTACAACCGCTCGACCACAGCGGGAGGCAAACTGAGGAGCGGAATGAGAATTTAAAGTCCAATGTGTAACTCAGAATGTTAGAATTTTACGTAATTAGGAGCATCATTCGAAGGCAAGTCAATTGTTTCTCTAGTCTATTTTATTTCTTACTTTTAGAAAAATCATTTCACAAAACATTTGGCCAATTTCGTTTCGAAAATTTTGTATTACCCTCATTTGTATACACTGCTGGCCAATAAAACTGTGATACTATGAAGGACTGTAGACAACGTAATTTTACTTTTTTGTGTTGTCAGTACAGCAGGTGATTCGGGGTTTACGTGCTGCGAAATTTGGTTTCGAACTCAACTGAGTTTCTATCTCTTGAGAAAATTATTAGTATTCTCTGTCAGATGGAAGAATTTTATCTTTGAATTTGTTGTTCGGTTCAAGAGCAGTTGCGGTGCGGCGAGCAGAAAACTGGGACTTTTGATTTGACGGAAAGCGTGTCCGGATGGCCTACGCGTTATCCGAGGCCCGCTTAGTCACCAAATCTGTCTCCAATCTGGCACATATGGGACGACAACTCCAGCGTCATCCACAAACAGCATTAACCATCCCAGTATTGACCAACCAAGTGCAGCAGGCATAGAAGTCACAAACTGGCATCTGGCACCTGTACAACACAAAGCCTGCATATTACTCGACCTCGTCCAAATTGCATGGGGTGTTGATAATGGCGTCTTTGTTACCTTAAAGGTAGTCTTGACTGACATGAACTTACCAAGTTTAATCTCGAAGGTAACTAACGCTCACGATCCTTACAGCATGTATTTAAAGCAAACCCGATTTGCATCCTCATAGTCGCACTACTGACGCCACTTTTTTGCCACTGGCGTGAAATATGAATAGACGTCATCTTTCAGATGTAGCAAAACTCCCTCTCGGTGTCGCTATTTCTTTCCGTGATTGTATTTGTCTGTAAATTGCAGCTGCATGTATAATGCAGAAGGGAAGCATTGTAAAGTTTGGTGATGTTCTTTGACAGTTCCGTCCAGTTTTTAGGCATATGTCGCGCCACAGAATAACGTTTAAGGTGGATATTAAGAAATGGTTGAAGTTCTTCCCTGGCAATGCCAGAGGCAGAACATAATGGGTCAACGACCAGGCAGAATACCAGCAAGACACAAATGCTGATGGAGTTGCAGCAAATACAGAAGATATTGGTATACCCTGGACGGGCTGAGTGCTCAAGAAAACAACGTAGCACAATGACCTCATGACGACTGTGCGAAGTCTCGCAGGAAAGCTCAGATTCAACATAAGAGAACCTATTCACTAAATGAAATGGTAAAAAAGAGCGTCCGAAAGGCGAAGCTGCAACATCCTGGAGCGACAAAGAGTGCTGACGAGCTCAGAAAATTACATCACATTTGGTCATCCCCACAAAAGTATAATGTCATTGGGACAGTCCGACAAGTACTTAAACCCTGACTTACTTCTCGGTTGTAGCTCGGTGTTGTAACCACCCAGTACCAAGGCAGAACCTGTGTCGCTCCACCCACAGCGTACTGAAATGGCTACAGTCTGTGTGCTACCGCAAGGTCCTATGCTGAAGTCTATAGAGGCCAAAGTCCCGGCCGTCTGTAATACGTCTAAATATATAAAAAAAAGCTACATATACAAAATTTCGGAAAGTTTAAGAGGTGGTCAAAATAAACACTTTGTATGGCCCCACAGGGGCCTATATGAAGGTTTTGACGCTAGTGATGTTCAGAGACAGTGTACAGCCTGCTGTGTCGTGAATATTCTTACAGAGATGCTGCTATATTTATGAAGTGATTATTAAAAATACTTGCAACATGTGAATTCAGTCACAACATTGTCATTCAGTTTAACTGTTTTGTTGTCTTGTACACTGACAAGCTATCCTGCCTCCCATTTCACTGAGAAACAACTGTTAAGGAAAAAAATCGATACGTTGCATTGTTTTAGAGTTATTTAGCACTGAAGTTAGCCAATCTGGTCGTCGTGCACGCAGATTCAAGCAGCATGCCAGATGCACTGTCGCCCAGCGTGTCCCTTGTTTGGTTACCTCAAACCGAACAAAGGTAGCTTTTTCCCAACTAGTTTAAATTTATCATTTTCGCAGCTGCGGTTGCACAATAAAAATTTCTTCATCGGTATAAAGTCGTTACTTGACATTTAATTTCGGGTCTCCTTGTGCAGTTTACCGAAATGTTTTTTTTTTTCAGTCTACGTTAACTTTTATAATTTTTCGTTTATTAAATGGTTTATTGGCTGTATTTCATGGTATATCGCTTTCTACAAGCTGTGTCATTCAGCCCTTCCTGTATTTTCTATAATGACGTTTTTATGCTTCAAACTGTACTTCTAAGCTCTGATGCAGACAAAATGTTACTTTATCTGTTGCTGTTAAACAAAATATTGCTTTCTGCATTACACACTGAACAATATTCATTATAATTTTCGTCTGTCTACACTTAAATGTAAGTAGCCAAGCTGTACCTGCGGCTGCTAGATGGCGCTCTCGATGCAATGTAATGTTCACCTGGCCGCACTTGTTAACGCGGGCGCCTCAGTCCGTTGCAACGTGGGGCTGTACGGGTACCAACAGCCCTTAGTGGCTCGCCTTCACGCATTCCTTTTTATATATTTTGTGACTAAAGCCCTTCTGGCCAGTTAATTATTTTATATGTGACATGTAAGTACTGCCCCTGTCTTTTATTGGTAGTCAGTACTTACACTTTTTGTACAAAAAATATCTTTTCCTATAAATTTGTAACTATGTTATAGGCCATTTTAATTGTTTTAATTCTGATGTGGCACTCTTAGAAGTGTTGAAACCTGGTCAATAAGACTAAAAATAATAGTGACCGAGGGCTCATTTGTTTCAATTTTAATTTAGAAACGGCCACTGAACTAAGTAGTCATGTTTAAAACTTAAAGTATGTGTATTTTTGCATTTGCTTCGTTTCTTAGAGTGTGTAGGAAGGAAGTGTTGCTCAGATTGGAGCGCTGAAGGTGTGGCCAGTCCCAGGAGGCAGTATCGGAACACGCAACATTCCTGGTATCGAAGCGGGGTCGCGGATGCCAGCTGCTAACAGACATTGCGCGCATACCCAAACCGTGCACCTCAATCGATTATAATGCGTGCCACAGTATCCAACTCAGACCGCATAATAGTTGGTCTCTGAGCAAATAAAACGTATGTAGTGTGTGAATAGTCTCACATTTTCCATTTGAGAGTTATTCAGTTTTGTTTGTCTTTTGGTGGCAGGAAACCGCAACAGATTTTCGAAGATACGCCAATGTTTAGTTCTAGGATAGAGCACGAAACGTAATTAATTGATCAGTATCATATTTCAGTACTGCAGGCTTATAGCATTTTACATTACTTATATAACATTTACTTTCATATACATTATTTAGTAACAGTTTGCATGTTGAGACGCATCATTTGCTGCAACCTGGCATGAGACCAAATGAGAGTAATAAAGACAACAATCCAGCATTATTGCACCTCTCACAACTACTTTCTGCAAAAGCTAAAGTTTACGTGAAAACTATTCATAATATTCGAAGCAACAACAGTAAGCCAGTGTGGATATACGAACTTCTGCGTAGTAGCAAGAATCTGGTGACGATGTGATCAGGAAAAGGATTACAGACAGGACGGGAAAACAAAATACAGGAAATAAGAAAACGAGAAGGAAGTTTATAGATAAACGTCCGTTGACGACGTGGTCGCTACAGATGGAAGGCGAAGGAAGTCAAGGAAGTCAACAGCGTCTTTTAAAAAGATACTATCTCGGTATTTGCCTAAAGAAACTACGAAAAACTTATATCCGGTGATTGGGAATGAATTTGAACCACTATCCTCAAGAATACGAGCCAGGCTCCATCTCTGTCGGTAATAGTAGAAAAGCAAAACTAGACATAAAATTTAGCTGAGAATAATGATACAAGGAAATAAAGAAGAAATAGAACTGCATTAGAAGAGGAACAGCAAATGAGGGGAGAGGTTTTATTACGCTGTAAATCGGAACGTAAAGATTAGGGCTAATGGAGTAGAAAACAGATTTTTAGTTTTAGGATCGCTATAGCCAAAACACTATTACACACATTGTGTTATAACTTCTGCAAGCTAACGTAGATCTGTCATCTCAAGAGTGGGATGCAACAGTATGCAACTTGCCAAACTGCTTACGAAGACAATTTCATAGCAGTAGCATTTATGTCTTATCTTTCACCGTTCTTGGACGTAAGTGGCTGCGTCATGATCAACTAAATAAACATAGCACACGCATGTGCCGATTTCACACACATTTACAGCTAAATTTTAATCGTCTGATGTTTTCAATATTTGTAGCATGTTTGCTAGATAAAAATACGTTAATAATTCGGAGTTTTTTTGTAGAGTTTATATTTTGGAAAGTTTTATGTACAGTCATGCTGGCGATTGATAATAGTGTGGTACAGAAGTTTGACCTTGATCGCTTCGGTTGCTTCTTGCTGTATTAATGCGAACATAATTAATGTGGCATCTGTGTGCGTGAATGAGGTACAATGAGCACTAGCCAAATACTGTGGTGGAAGGCCTGTCAGGAGGCGAAGAACAGCAATCTTTCAGCAAAACGTGGATGGGAATAATGCTATTTCGTATACTAGTATGTACAGGTGGGGCGAGAAGTTAAAAATGGGCGACAAACGAAATCCGCCGAGAGCAAACAGAACGTCGTTATCTTGACCACGGACGAGACGACTCGATTACCTTGAGACATGTACTCAGAACTCGTGATAGTTCTCGAAGATGCAGTGGGTTACCTGAATTAACTAGTAATGATACTACCAATCAAATAAGTCGTGACAAGCTTGTTTATACGAAGTCTGTAAAAGTTCACTGCCAAGAGATCTTAGGGTAGAACTTTTCACTCTGCTGCGGAGTGTGGGCTGATTTTAAATTTTCTGGCAGCTTAATATTATGTGAACGACCGGGACTCAAAGCCAGAACCTCTGCTTTTCGCGGGAAATGCTCTACCACTGAGCTATCCAAACATTTTCCGCTCTCACAGCTCTACTACTTTCAACAGCATCTCTGTTCACAAACGTTCTCCCGTGTACCTTGCGGGGCCAGCATTCCCTTCCTTCAGGAACGCAGTCACACATTTTTCTGTCGCTTTTTAATGGTTAAATTGCAGCTGATAGTAGTAATTAACTTTCTAACAGTAACTGTTACCTAATTCACGAAAATGAAAAACTGCTGAGTAAAATGTTTCTTAATACTGGCGAGGCTCCCAGATATTAGAATTTATACAGTCACGATTTATTGCACTTTATAGTCGTATTTGATTAATGTTTCTATCATGTTTCTGTTTTTGTGCGGAGTATGCTTGTGGTACTGATACGAAGGTGCGCGTTTGAGTGTGATTTTATTCCATTTTTCTCTACGTACTATTTGTGGTTTTCGTTGTTGTCATGAGCTTGATTTGTAACCAGTGTCGTTATCATCCCTGTAGTATCAGGGTATTCCATACTAATGCTTGTCTTGCCAAATAAGTAAGGGAGAAGAACATTTATTCTTTTGTTTTGTGTTATAAACTTTGATTCAGTAAACGCTACTCAAATCCGTCGCAATGGGTTCTGCTACCGATTGTGATGAAGAATTTGAATTATTGAGAATAGCTGTGGAGATTTATTCGTCAAATGAAACTGTACATCCGACTGCTGCAAATAAGTCTTGTAGCTGATACAGTCTGCTGCCTTGGTCTATTCACAAGCCTCCCATCCTCTATATTTCGTCTTACATGTATGCAGATGAAAAGTGCTGTGAGAACGTTGACGAGAATGACTGAGCTAGACAGAGCACATGTATTTCGACCGAACAGCGACTTCAAAATTGTTGAGGTTTTCCTGGTCACTTGTTGACGTACTGTTTGTTGGAACTTGTTTCGGGATCTTTGGCCGACGTTTGTTTAACGACTTTCCTGACGTTTTCCGCTAACACGAGTAGTTGCCATTGTCAAACGTTCGCTCTCCATTGCTGGTGAACGCATGACATACGTAACAAGGAGAAGCTTCCGCCTTCATTTATGGAAGAAATTTCTGAGAATTTACGTTTGGAGCATAGCAATGTATGCTAGTGAAAGTTAGACTTTGGAAAAATCAGCAAATAAGAGAATCGAAGCGTTTGAGAAGTGAAAAAAATAGGTAGACTCTTAAGATAAGGAATGAGGAACCTCTCCGCAAAATCGTCGGAGAACTGAGAAGAAGGGACAGGATGACAGGACATATGTTAACAAGTCAGGTAATGACCTCCCTGGTACCAGAGGGAGCTGCAGAGAGTAGAAACTGTAGGTAAGGGTAGAGATCGAAATTTATTCAACAGACTAAATCCGGAGATAGGGTGCAAGTGCCACTCTGAGATGGAGAGGATGTCACAGGAGAGGCATTCGTGTCGAGCCGCATCATACCAGTCAAAAGATTTAAAAGCATGCTATTCGAGAGATAACTTTTGTTAGTAGCTCAGTTGCTATCGACCGGTATTGTTGCTGTCTGGTAGCTAACTGCAAACACCGTATTTAGTGCGGCTATTTCTCTGTGTGGTTTACTTTTAAATTATCTTATTTATGGACACTATTGCATCACAAAGGTAAGTATTTACAGCTCCCTTATTTATCCGCTGGGCTTAGTAGAGCGTCACCGGAAGCCCTATTTGCCGCCACCCTTTCGTAGGGCCTTCGCAGTCACAATAACGGTCATGGGGTACAGTTCCACATTACACCTCAAGCCTGCAAAAAGAGACCGTAACTAATCTCCCAAAGGTTTGACAGGGGTTGGACTTCCGTAGAAGAGTAGGAATTGAGAGTATGAAGAGAGAGAAGCGGCTGATTGACATGGGGAAATGGTCAGAAAGAAGGAAGTTACTTTTCATAGTGATGATGGATGGTATGGTAACACAAGTAGAAAGAGAGGTAGGAAACAGGATGGCAGTGTTGTTTGCTGATGATTTGATGGCATGGTGGAACAACGAGGAAGAAGTACAGAAGAAATTACATGTTTGGAAAGAAAGTGAGCAATATTATGGATTAAAATTTAGTGCCTTGATGAGTATACACTCGTCTTAATGATCAAAGGTTTTTTCTTTATTATTAACTTCTCACGACGCATTTCGGGTTACTCCATTATCAGACCCGTGACATAAATATATAATCTAAGACGAAAAAGTGCTTTATCTGAAAACTACCTTGAGCAGTTAAACAGAGAACCGACTCGTGGCGATAACATATTAGACCTTCTGGTGACAAACAGACCCGAACTATTTGAAACAGTTAACGCAGAACAGGGAATCAGCGATCATAAAGCGGTTACTGCATCGATAATTTCAGCCGTAAATAGAAATATTAAAAAAGGTACGAAGATTTTTCTGTTTAGCAAAAGTGACAAAAAGCAGATTTCAGAGTACCTTGTGGCTCAACACAAAAGTTTTGTCTCAAGTACAGATAGTGTTGAGGATCAGTGGACAAAGTTCAAAACCATCGTACAATATGTGTTAGATGAGTATGTGCCAAGCAAGATCGTAAGAGATGGAAAAGAGCCACCGTGGTACAACAACCGAGTTAGAAAACTGCTGCGGAAGCAAAGGGAACTTCACAGCAAACATAAACATAGCCAAAGCCTTGCAGACAAACAAAAATTACGCGAAGCGGAATATAGTGTGAGGAGGGCTATGCGAGAGGCGTTCAATGAATTCGAAAGTAAAGTTCTGTGTACTGACTTGGCGGAAAATCCTAAGAAATTTTGGTCTTATGTCAAAGCGATAGGTGGCACAAAACAAAATGTCCAGACGCTCTGTGACCAAAATGGTACTGAAACAGAGGACGACAGACTGAAGGCCGAAATACTAAATATTTTTTTCCAAAGCTGTTTCACAGAGGAAGACTGCACTGTAGTTCCTTCTCTAGATTGTCGCACAGATGACAAAATGGTACATATCGAAATAGACGAGAGATGAATAGAGAAACAACTAAAATCGCTCAAAAGAGGAAAGGCCGCTGGACCTGATGGGATACCAGTTCGATTTTACACAGAGTACGAGAAGGAACTTGCCCCCCTTCTTGCAGCGGTGTACCGTAGGTCTCTAGAAGAGCGTAGCGTTCCGAAGGATTGGAAAAGGGCACAGGTCATCCCCGTTTTCAAGAAGAGACGTCGAACAGATGTTCAGAACTATAGACCTATATCTCTGACGTCGATCAGTTGTAGAGTTTTGGAACACATATTATGTTTGAGTATAATGACTTTTCTGGAGACTAGAAATCTACTCTGTAGGAATCGGCATGGGTTTCGAAAAAGACGATCGTGTGAAACCCAGCTCGCGCTATTCGTCCACGAGACTCAGAGGGCCATAGAGACGGGTTCCCGGGTAGATGCCGAGTTTCTTGACTTCCGAAAGGCGTTCGATACAGTTCCCCACAGTCGTTTAACGAACAAAGTAAGAGCATATGGACTATCAGACCAATCGTGTGATTGGATTGAAGAGTTCCTAGATAACAGAACGCAGCATGTCATTCTCAATGGAGAGAAGTCTTCCGAAGTAAGAGTGATTTCAGGTGTGCCGCAGGGGAGTGTCGTAGGACCGTTGCCATTCACAATATACATAAATGACCTTGTGGATGACATCGGAAGTTCACTGAGGCTTTTTGCGGATGATGCTGTGGTATATCGAGAGGTTGTAACCATGGAAAATTGTGCTGAAATGCAGGAGGATCTGCAACGAATTGACGCATGGTGCAGGGAATGGCAATTGAATCTCAATGTAGACAAGTGTAATGTGCTGGGAATACATAGAAAAAAAGATCCTTTTATCATTTAGCTACAATATAGCAGGTCAGGAACTGGAAGCAGTTAATTCCATAAATTATCTGGGAATACGCATTACGAGTGATTTAAAATGGAATGGTCATATAAAGTTGATCGTCGGTAAAGCAGATGCCAGCCTGAGATTCATAGGAAGAACCCTAAGGAAATGCAATCCGAAAACAAAAGAAGTACACTTGTTCGCCCACTGCTTGAATATTGCTCACTAGTGTGGGATCCGTACCAGATGGGGTTGATAGAAGAGATACAGAAGATCCAACGGAGAGCAGCGCGCTTCGTTACAGGATCATTTGCTAATCGCGAAAGCGTTACGGAGATGATAGATAAACTCCAGTGGAAGACTCTGCAGGAGAGACGCTCAGTAGCTCGGTACGGCCTTTTGTTGAAGTTTCGAGAAAATACCTTCACCGAGGAGTCCTACGTATATCTCGCGAAGAGACCATGAGGATAAAATCAGAGAGATTAGAGCCCACGCAGAGGCATACCGACAACCCTTCTTTCCACGAACAATACGAGACTGGAATAGAAGGGAGAACCGATAGAGGTACTCAAGGTTCCCTCCGCCACACACCGTCAGGTGGCTTGTGGAGTATGGATGTAGATGTAGATGTAGATGAAATAGAAAAAAAATGGTTAAAATGGCTCTGAGCACTATGGGACTTAACATCTGAGGTCATCAGTCCCCTAGACTTAGAACTACTTAAATCAAACTAATCTAAGGACAGCACATACATCTATGCCCGAAGCGGGATTCGAACCTGCGACCGTAGCAGCAGCGCGGTTCCGGACTGAAGCGCCTAGAAGCGCTCGTCCACAACGGCCGGCTCGAAATAGAGAAACGTAAAGTACCATGAAGCAATGAAGCTTAGTGACATAGCTTTAACATCGATTGATGGTATCTTATCACTTACAATCATTCCATTACAATATCAGTGTCCAAACTGGCTCAGGCAGTACACAAATTACAAGGTAAACAATCTTCGCTATTTGGCGGCGTTAAGTGACAATATCAATATACCTACGACAAGAGGCATATTACATTGTATTCTTATGTCACAGATATGATGACGGGGTAACTGTAAACGTGGCATGAGAAGCTAAAAATGAAATAAAGGTTTGGCGACCAAGACAAGGGTTCAGTACAATCATTAGGCCAATATGGTCCAGATCAGCTCAAAGACTAATTGTCTAAGGTGATAAAATATAATGCTATGAAGTGTGAGCAGTTGATTACAACAAGAGAACGGAAGAAACTTAAAGTGGACTCTGGCTGGTACCAACTGATTACAATAGAAGCTTTAAGTACGTAAGGATTATAATAAGGAAAATGGAGGGAATGACAAAGATATAAGTGAATGACTTCGTAGAAATGTGAACAAAGGAGTGAGGACACCTAATGTGTTATCCACCAGTTCTGTTACACTGCAGAAATCTGGGTCACGAATGAAAGGGAAAAACGTAGGGTGCGAGCAGGTAAAATGAAGTTTTTAGGAAGATGGGCGTGATAAAAACGGAAAATATAACAGTTAGGGAGATAAGACAGGAGAGAAACTTACAAGAGAAGTGTAAAGAAAAATATGAAAGTGATATGGGTAATGAAAATGAATGAGACGAAAGTGCCTAGGGAACTGGACAAAGTGAAGATAGAGAACGCGAGATCAAGAGAAAGGCCACGGGAGAAGTAGCTAAAGGGGGGGGGGGGGTTGTTTGGGGAAGGAGACCAGACAGCGAGGTCATCGGTCTCATCGGATTAGGGAAGGATGGGGAAGGAAGTCGGCCGTGCCCTTTTAGAGGAACCATTTGCCTGGAGTGATTTAGGGAAATCACGGTAGCTAAAGGGAGAGGAAGAAAACGGTCGGCCAGAGTAGAGACGGGAGGTGGCGGAAAGCCTGGAGAAGACGGAGACGTTATAAAGCAGACCCTACCAGTGACTGGAAACTACACATGGCGGTGGTGATGATGATGGCGTTACAAAGTGTGGCGCCCGCTGTGTGTGTGGCAGCCGCAGGCGTTGGCCCACCTTTCGCAGGAGCCCGGTCGGCTCGTGCCTGCTGAGGTGTCCCTCGCTGATGATGACGGGCGGGCTGTCGTCGGCGTCCAGCACCTCAAGGTGGAGGCGGTGGCGCGCGTCGCCCAGCGGCAGCCACGGCTGCCTCTCGCGGTCCAGCGGCCTGGTGGACCACGCCTGCAGCGCGCCGCCCGAAAACTCCACCCGCACCGCCTCAGACGACTCTGCGGTGCAACCACGCGCGGTGCAGACACTGAATGATCTGGCAACACTTCTAGAAAACTCACAGGGGTTTATTTTGGAACACATTGTTAAGAGAAGATTTAAAGTACGCCGGAGAGATAGAGGAGGAGAATAATTGTGATGAAGAATTAGGTGATGCGACGGATTTCAGCGCTGTGCACGATCTACATCTACATGAGTACTCTGCAAATCATATTTAAGTGCCTGGCAGTGGGTTCATCGAACCACCTACACAATTCTCTATTATTCCAATACCGTATAGCGCGCGAAAAGAATGAACACCTATATCTTTCCGTACGAGCTCTGATTTCCCTTATTTTATCGTCCTGGTCGTTCCTCCCTATTTGGGTCGGTGTCAACAAAATACATCTACATACATACTCCGCAATCCACCATACGGTGCGTGGCGGAGGGTACCTCGTACCACAACTAGCATCTTCTCTTCCTGTTCCACTCCCAAACAGAACGAGGGAAAAATTACTGCATATATGCCTCTGTACGAGCCCTAATCTCTCTTATCTTATCTCTGTGGTCTTTCTGCGAAACATAAGTTGGTGGCAGTAAAATTGTACTGCATTCAGCCTTAAACGCTGGATCTCTAAATTTCCTCAGTAGCGATTCACGAAAAGAACGCCTCCTTTCCTCTAGAGACTCCCACCCGAGTTCCTGAAGCATTTCCGTAACACTCGCGTGATGATCAAACCTACCAATAACAAATCTAACAGCCCGCTTCTGAATTGCTTCCATGTCCTCCCTCAATCCGACCTGATAGGGATCCCAAACGCTCGAGCAGTACTCAAGAACAGGTCGTATTAGTGTTTTGTAAGCGGTCTCCTTTACATATGAATCACATCTTCCCAAAATTCTACCAATGAACCGAAGACGACTATCCGCCTTCCCCACAACTGCCATTAAATGCTTGTCCCACTTCATATCGATCTGCAATGTTACACCCAAATATTTAATCGACGTGACTGTGTCAAGCGCTACACTGCTAATGGAGTATTCAAACATTACGGGATTCTTTTTCCTATTCATCTGCATTAATTTACATTTATCTATATTTAGAGTTAGCTGCCATTCTTTACACCAATCACAAATCCTGTCCAAGTCATCTTGTATCCTCCAACAGTCACTCAACGACGACACCTTCCCGTACACCACAGCATCATCAGCAAACAGCCGCACGTTACTATCCACCCTATCCAAAAGATCATGTATGTAGATGGAAAACAATAGCGGACCTACCACACTTCACTGTGGCACTACAGATGATACCCTCACCTCCGATGAACACTCACCATCGACGACAACGTACTGGATTCTATTACTTAAGAAGTCTTCGAGCCACTCACATATTTCGGAACCAATCCTATATGCTCGTACCTTAGGTAGGAGTCTGCAGTGGGGCACCGAGTAAAAACGCTTTCCGGAAGTCAAGCAATGTGGCATCCGTCTGATACCCTTCATCCATGGTTCTCAAGATATCATGTGAAAAAAGGGCGAGTTGCGTTTCGCAGGAGCGATCCTTTCTAAAGCCGTGCTGATACATGGACAGCAACTTCTCTGTCTCAAGGAAATTCATTATATTCGAACCGAGAATATGTTCGAGAATCCTGCAACCAACTGATGTTAAGGATATTGGTCTGTAATTTTTTCGCATTCGGAGGAGAGAGCTGGTGATTGGAATTTCGTGAGAAGATTCCGTCACAACGAAAAACGCCTTTCTTTTAACGATTTCAAGCCCAAATGCTGTATCATTTCTTTGACACTCTCCCCCATATTTCGTGATCATACAAAACGTGCCGCCTTTCGTTGAACTTTTTCGATGTACTCCGTCAGTCCTATCTGGTAAGGATCCCACACCGCGCAGCAGTATTGTAAAAGAGGATGGACGAGCGTAGTGTAGGCAGTCTCCTTAGTAGGTCTGTTACATTTTCTAAGTGTCCTGCCAGTAAAACGCAGTCTTTGGTTAGCCTTCCCCACAACGTTTTCTATGTGTTCCTTCCAATTTAAGTTGTTCGTAATTGTAATACCTAGGTATTTAGTTGAATTTACGGCTTTTAGATTAGACTGATTTATCGTGTAACCGAAGTTTAACGAGTTCCATTTAGCACTCGTGTCGATGACCTCACATTTTTCGTTATTCAGGGTCAACTGCCACTTTTCGCACCATTCAGATATTTTTTCTAAATCGTTTTGCAGTATGTTTTGATCTTCTGATGACTTTATTAGTCGATAAGCGACAGCGTCTTCTGCAAACAACCGAAGACGGCTGCTCAGATTGTTTCCCAAATCGTTTATATAGATAAGGAACAACAAAGGGCCTATAACACTACCTTGGCGAACGCCAGAAATCACTTCTGTTTTACTCGATGACTTTCCGTCAATTACTACGAACTGTGACCTCTCTGACAGTAAATCACAAATCCAGTCACATAACTGAGACGATATTCTACAAGCACGCAATTTAACTACGAGCCGCTTGTGCGGAAATACAGAAATATGGAATCGATCTGAAATCCCTTGTCAATAACACTCAACACTTCATGTGAATAAAGAGCTAGTTGTGTTTCACAGGAACGATGTTTTCTAAACCCATGTTGACTGTGTGTTAATAGACAGTTTTCTTCGAGGTAATTCATAATGTTCGATCACAATGTATGTTCTAAACTCCTGCTGCATATCGACGTTAACGATATGGGCCTGTAATTTAGTGGATTACTCCTACTACCTTTCTTGAATATTGGTGCGACCTGTGCAACTTTCCAGTCTTTGGGCACAGATCTTTCGTCGAGCGAACGGTTGTATATGATTATTAAGTATGGAGCTAATGCATCAGCACACTCCGAAAGGAACCTAATTGGTATACAATCTGGACCAGAAGACTTGCCTTTATTAAGTGATTTAAGTTACTTCGCTACTCCGAGGATATTTATTTCTACGTTACTTATGTTGGGAGCTGTTCTTGATTCAAATTCTTGAGTATTTACTTCGTCTTTTTTTGTGAAGGCATTTCGGAAGACTGTGTTTAATAAGTCTGCTTTGGCAGCAATGTCTTCGATAGTATCTTCATTGCTATCGCGCAGAGAAGACATTGATTGTTTCTTGTCGCTAACATACTTCACATACGACCAGAATCTCTTTGGATTTTCTGCCATGTTTCGAGACAAAGTTTCGTTGTGGAAACTGTTATAGGCGTCTCGCATTGAAGTCCGCGCTAAATTTCGAGCTTCTTTAAAAGATAGCCAGTCTTGGGGATTTTGCGTCTGTTTAAATTTGGCATGTTTGTTTCGCTGTTTCTGCAACAGTGTTCTAACCCGTTTTGTCTACCAAGGAGGATCAGCTCCGTCCTTTGTTAATTTATTTGGTATAAATCTCTCAATTGCTGCTGATACTATTTCTTTGAATTTAAGCCACATCTGGTCTACGCTTATATTATTAATTTGGAATGAGTGGAGATTGTCTCTCAGGAAGGCGTCAAGTGAATTTTTATCTACTTTTTTGAATAGGTACATTTTTCGCTTATTTTACGAGGATTTGGGGATTACAATATTCAATCTCGCTAAGACAACCCTGAGTTCACTAATCCCTGAATCGGTTTTGATGCTCGTTATTAACTCACGATTATTTGTTGCTAAGAGGTCAAGTATGTTTTCACAACCGTTTACTATTCGCGTGGGCTCATGAACTAACTATTCGAAATAATTTTCAGAAAATGCGTTTAGCACAATTTCGGATGATATTTTATGCGTACCTCCGGAATTAAACATGTATTTGCGCCAACATTTCGAGGGTAAATTAAAGTCACAACAAACTATTATCGTATGAGTCGGGTACGTATTTGAAATCAAACTCAAGTTTTCTTTGAACCTTTCGGCAACTGTGTCATCTGAATTGGGAGGTCGGTAAAAGGATCCAATTATTATTATATTCCGGTTGCCAACAATGACATCTGCCCATACTAACTCACAGGAGGTATCTACTTCAATTTCGCGACAAGTTAAACTACTTCCGACAGCAACAAACACGCCACCGTCAACCGCGTTTAGCATATTCTTTCGGAACACCGTTAGGTTCTTCGAAAATTTTCGGCTGAGCTTATATCCGGCTTTAGCCAGCTTTCAGTGTCTATAATGATTTGAGCATCAGTGCTTTCTATTAGCGCTTGGAGCTCTGGTACTTTACCAACACAGCTACGACAATTTACAACTGTTATACCAATGATTCTTGTATCTACGTTCTTCCTGTGTTCAGCCTGCACCCTTTGTGACTGAAGCCCTTCTTGTGTTTTCCCGAGACCCTCTAACCTAAAAAACCGCCCAGTCCACGCCACACAGCCCCTGCTACCCGTGTAGCCGCCTCCTGCGTATAGTGGACACCTGGCATATTCAGCGGAACCCGAAACACAGCCAGCCTTTGGCGCAAGTCGAGGAATCTGCAGCCTACACGGTCGCAGAACCGTCTGAGCCTCTGATTCAAACCCTCCACTCGGCTCTGTGCCAGTCCGCAATCGGTCCTGTCGACTATGCTGCAAATGGTCAGCTCTGGTTTCATCTTGCAAGCAAGACTGGCAGCCTTTACCACTTCTGTTTGCCGCTCGAAACCAGAGAGAATCTCTTCAGATCCAAAGTGACACGCATCATTGGTACCGACGTGAGCAACCACCTGCAGTTGGCTGCACCCTGTGCTCTTCATGGCATCTGGGAGGACCCTTTCCACATCTGGAATGATTCCACCCGGTATGCACACGGAGTGCACATTGGTTTTCTTACCCTTCTTGTCAGCCAAGTCTCTAAGGGGCCCCACAACGCGCCTAGCGTTGGTGGTGGTGGTGGTTAGTGTTTAACGTCCCGTCGACAACGAGGTCATTAGAGACGGAGCGCAAGCTCGGGTTAGGGAAGGATTGGGAGGGAAATCGGCCGTGCCCTTTCAAAGGAACCATCTCGGCATTCGCCTGAAACGATTTAGGGAAATCACGGAAAACCTAAATCAGGATGGCCGGAGACGGGATTCAACCGTCGTCCTCCCGAATGCGAGTCCACCTAGCGTTGGTGCTCTCAACTACCAATAATCCCACCTCCTGCGATTGCCCGGATCTTGCAGACTGAGTGGTTTCTTCTGAAACAGGATAGGCGACGATGCAGAACCACTGTCAGGTGGTCATCTGATCCTCTACTGCTGACATAAGTCATGGGAGTGAAGTGTACGTGACACTTAGACGCACGGAGTCATTAGAGCGAGACGTGTCGGCTTGAAGACGTGACAGAATGCCAGAAAGGAGCTATCGGTTTTGGACGTGCGCTTGACCATACCGAGATTTACCTGATTTGTTGCTGAATCTACGCTGATTATCTGATGTGTCAGCAAGGAATGGTGTACCGCTTTTAGTTACGTAACTCGATGTACGAATAGAAGTTGGGAAAAAAAGGACAGTCAGGAAAGGCTGCTGTCAGTGAATGCTGCTCCATAACAGTCAGTTTCCGAGTGATCATTGCTAGAGGAACGGCATGCAACTGTAGTTTCTAGTCGGGTACCTAGCAGAAGGCCACTGTTTACAGCGGCGCGTAAAACTTCAGTGGGATAAACAACATAGAAACGGTAGTCACTCGAGGAGTGTAGTGTGGTCTGACGAGTTGTTATTTTGCCTGTTTTCAAATATAGCAACATGTCGAGTGCACCGACAGTGCAGAGCAAGTCAGTGGCTTGTTGGCTCACCTCTGGCCGTTCCGCATGCAAATATTCGGCTTGGTATTGATTGATAGAGTTGTTGGATGTCCTCCATAGAGAAAATTACATGGGAAACAGCAACTAGGAAAGAGAAGGAATTAATATGTTAGTAGGTAGCCTACTTCTGGCGATCACTCACGTTATTAATTACAAGTGTTAACAGTTCTATTAACTGACTGGAATGAAGTTCAGGTAGTAACCGGAAATGCACATCATAACGTGCCAGTCCAGCAATAGACTGACGTGTATCAGTAGCTACTGCAACCAGCATTCACTACAGCCTCATAACTTTAATAGGGCCTTGGTCCACCTTCACAGCTTTCACCCCGCATTACTAAAATGAAAATTATTTGATGCCTCAGAAAGCACCCCATCAATTCCTTTGCTCAGGCTGTCCCTTAAATTTCATTTTTCGCCTGTTGGATTTAGTATTTCTTCATTAGTTAATAAGCCTACCCTTCTAACCTTCAGCATTCTCCTGTAAAGGATATTTCAATAGCTAAAGTTCTCTTCTTGTCTAAAGTGTTCATCTTCCACGTTACAGTGCATTACTGAGCAACTCAAACTACTAAGTTTATTCGTGTTACTGCTAGTCAAAACCTCCTAACACTTACTCAAAAAAAAAAAAAAAAAAAAAAAAAAAAAAAGGGGGACGGAAATCGGTGAATGTGATGTATATGTACATACAAACAAATGATTACAATTTCAGAAAAAAACGATAATTTATTCAAGAGAGCTTCACAAACTGAGTAAGTCAATAACACGTCGGTTCACCTCTGGGCCTTATGCAATCAGTTATTTTGCTTGTTATTGATTGATAGATTTGTTGTATGTTCTCCTGAGGGACATCGTGATAAATTATGTCCAACTGACACGTCAGATGTTCGAAATTCTCATATGGTTGGAGGGCACTGCTCATAATGCTTCAAGTGTTCTCAGTTGCAGAGAGCTCCGGCGACCAAGGCCAAGGTAGGGTTTGGGAAGTACGTAGACAAGTAGTAGAAACTCTCGCCATGTGCGGGTGGGTTTTAGCTTGCTGAAATTTAAGCTCTGGATGGCTTGCCTTGACGGGCAGCAAAACGGAGCGTAGACTGCCGTCGACGTTGCGCTTGCTGTAAGGGTGCCGCGGATGACAACCAAAGAGGTCCTGCTATGAACCTCAGACCATCACTTCTGGTCGTAGTTCTCTGTGGCCGGCGACAGTCAAGTTGGTATTCCACAACTGTTTGCGCGTCTCTAGACACGTCTTCCTGGTCATCGGAGCTCAGTTCGATGCGAGACTCATCCATGAAGACAACTCTACTCCAGCCAATAAGATTCCAGGCCGAATAAGTGTCTCGAGACGCTATGGACAGCAGTTGGATAGCGACGTGATTGCCGCCTATTATACGGCCCGACAACCAGGAGTCATTGCCTGAGGTGCCATTTCTTTTCATAAGAAGACCCTTTGGTTGTCATCCGCGGCACTCTTACAGCGCAGCAGTACGATATTCGACGCCCTGTTTTGTTGCCCTTCAGGGCAAGCCATTCGGGGCCTGCATTTCCGCCCACACACGGTGAGAGTTTCTGTCATGCTTGGCAAAACATGTCTTGGCCAGCAAAGCCGTCGAATCTCTGCACAGTTAAGAACGTTTGGAGCTTTATGTGCAGGCACTCATACCAGGTCGGGATTTTGATAATTTAACGCACCAGTCGGACAAAATTTGCCATGATTGGCAGGATTTGGCACGTGATGAGCCGGGCTCGGTACAGTGGGCCAGATCGGTGACCTGATGATCGGACCAATCCCCGTGGGGGCTGCGCCCGGCCTTTTCAGAGGAAAGGGCGAGGCAAGGCGACTGCACAGAGCAGGTAGTATACGGTACCCTGAGAGACGTGACCATTATGAATGATGACTTCTGCGAGTTGCGCCCTTGCAGTTTTTCACTACTATCACAGAAATCATTAACGTAGCTTGGCAAGGACATGCACTCACAGAGAATCTCAGTTTTTGCAAGCAACACCATCTATCCAATACACACTTCAAAGAAACCTTTTTTTGTGCCAAAATGTTCTATTCTGGGAAGGCTATGTGAGAGGCAGTCAATAGTAGATAAATGTCTCGTCAATCTGTGAGAAGCGTCTGCGCAGCATGTGAGATTTCTTTTCTCTTTGTAAAACGGTAGCCCGACTTTCTGCCGCTGCTTTACGCGGGATGAATAAGTTGTAAGAGGGCTCCTCATTGACCAATCGAAAAAGAAGTTGTAAAGGAGGCGCAGTCATGCCGCCAATTTCGAGATATGTAGACTTGGAGGCAAGTGTGTTGAGGAGTCTTAGAGTCAGAATTGTTTAAGAATTGCATGCCTAGGTGTGTAACGATTGGTTGATGTAATTTTTTTTCAATGGGGGGAGGCAATTGTCTTCGTAACAAAGTTATCACTGGCCAGCATCTTTGAGGGTCTTTTGACTGGCGCAAGTGAATTGTGTGTACTTGCAGAGTGGTGAAGCGTATCTGTGTTGGTAGAGAATGCACTTCAAGATAAGATAAGGAAGAGAACACTCTTCGGCTTGAGGCACGGTGGATAAAATTGTGTCTGGGGAGCCAATGGAGAGCTGATGCGTCTCAGTCTGTTGCAGGTCGCGGCGCCCACTGTTTTCCACGTATCCCAGTCCTGAATGTGATGAGAGATCGCGGCTTAGGCAAGAAGGGTACAAGAGTTACCGCGCATTTGTAGGCGCCCTGGAAGGATGAACCACATTCTGGGAATCTAATACTTTTCTCAAGCGTTTGTACGCTCAGTGGTCAAGAACGGGCAATATTAGTTGCATGCGAAGTTTTGCCTTCTTTTGGCGAAGTAGGGCAATCACTGCGCGACCACCGCGGATTTATCTTCCCATGGTTGCAGTATACATTACGGTGCAGTCCCATTCATCTAACACATAAAATCTTCGTCGCGGTATTCCAGCATTAGATTAATACTGCCTCATATCAACAATTGTTAATTCACTAGTTTTCTGCATAATTTGTGATCGAACACAAGGAGTAATGATTTATTATTTATGTATTTGAATAAGAAACTTTGTAATACGCGGAGGTGACAAAAGTCGTGGGATAGCGATATGCACACATACAGATGGCGATAGTATCACGGACACATGGTATGAAAGGGCACTGCATTGGAGAAGCTGTCATTTGTACTCAGATGATTCATGTGAAAAGGTTTCCGACGTGATTATATCAGCACGAAAGGAATTAACAGACTTTGAGCGCGGAATGGTAGTTGGAGCTAGACGCATTTGGCATTCCATTTCGTGAATCGTTAGGGAATTCGGTATTCCGAGATCCACAGTGTCAAGAGTGTGCCCACAATACCAAAATCCATGTGTTAACATCCCACCACGGACAACGCAGTGGCCAAGGCCTTCACTTAAGGACCGAGGGCAACGGTGTTGCGTAGACTTGTCAGTGCCAACAGACAAACAACACTGACGTGAAATAACCGCAGAAATCGATGTGGGAAGTAGGACGAACGTATTCATTAGGACAGCGAGGCGAAATTTGGCGTTAGTGGGCTGTGGCTGGAGACCAGCAACGCGAGTGCCTTTGATAACAGCACGACATCGGCTGCAGTGGCTCTCGCCGGCTCGTGACCGTATCGGTTGAACCCTAGACTACTGGTAAACAGTGGCCTGGTCAGATGAGTCCCGATTTCAATTGATAAGAGCTGACTGTAGGGTTCGAGTGTGCCGCATACCCAACGAAGCCATGGACACACAACAACGCACTGCACAAGCTGGTGGTGGCTCCATAATGATGTGGGCTGTGTTCAGTTGGAATGGACGGGGTCCTGTGGTCCAACTGAACTGATCATTGACTGGAAATGGTTATGGTGGACAACTTTGAGACCATTTGCAGCCATTCAACAATCGAATTTGTATGCATGACAATGCCCCACGTCAACGGGGGCACAATAGTTCGAATTGGTCTGAAGAACATTCTGGACAATTGGAGCAAATGATTTGGCCATCCAGTTTGCTCGACATGGTCTGGAGCCGAACCGCCGCTACGGTCGCAGGTTCGAATCCTTCCTCGGGCATGTATGTGTGTGATGTCCTTAGGTTTAATTAGTTCTAAGTTCTAGGCGACTGATGAACTCAGAAGTTAAGTCGCATAGTGCTCAGAGCCACTTGAACCATTTTTGCTCGACATGAATCCCGTCGAGCTTTTATGGGAGATAACCTAGAGGTCAGTTTGTGCACAAAATAATGGAACACCTTTGCAGCTGTGGACGGCTATAGAGGCAGCGTGGCCCAGTTTTTCTGCAGAGAACTTCCGACGACTTGTTGAGTTAATGCCACGTCGAGCTGCTGTACTACGCGGGGCAAAAGTATGTCTGCCATGATAATAAGAAGCATCCTATGATTTTTGTCACGTCAGTATAAGCATTGACGTGGAGCATTGTTTCGTTTCATAGTTTTGAACACCCCGTTTCTTTGCGTTCGTTGGGGTACAACAGCCATGTGTCATGTTTACTGGGGTCACTCCTGACCCGTTAGTTATCCATTGTTCGACAGCTTTTTCGCTAAATAATACGAGTCGATGGGGAGCGGTCTGACTATTGTGCAGTCAAATCGATGTGGATTATTCCAACAACCACAGGAGTATGTCGAAGGTTGGTTTGTAGCCTCACAGTGTGTACAATGCACAGATAAAGATGGTTGCACGGGACAGACTAGCGTGAAAAGCTGCATCAATCCAGTCTTTGAACTGAAGACCACAACTACTAAACGTTTTTCTTGTGGCACGGTATAAAGTTTTAAGAGATCTGCAGGGTGGACATTTAGTGATTAATAAGGGGGCGTGCTTACCGGTGAGCTGGGCGGCGACGGCGTCGCAGCGGTGGGCGGGCGGCCCGTCGGCGGGGCACGGCGGCGGCCCCAGCGCGCCCAGCGGCGTGCCGGCCGGCGCGTTCTCGCGCACCCGCAGCACCGCGCTGCGCCACAGGCACCGCTCCTGCAACCGCACGGCCCGAACTCGGACACTCTCCTCGCAACACACTCCTGGCATTTGCAGATGGCTTCAATCTTTCGCTTTCGTATTGAACATACCGTTGACGAGAGGCTAACAAGCGACTGTGAGACTGCTGCAACTCCTTCAGACAGGAACTGATGCGAGTACTTTTCCTGTTCTTGTTTCCAGCTATGACGGACCACTGAGTGCCGACAGTCACCGGGTCACCTTCTGCCAACGGCATCATTCCCGTGCGGCACGTGGTTTGTGCGGTCAGCGCTCCGCCCTTTTGGCCGTTGTCTTCTTCCCAGACTTTGCAGTCGTCACTTCTTATTCGTGTAGCTTCTCGACCGGTATTACAAGGCTGAGTGCACCCCAGTCCAGTCCTCCCACAAAGGAAAAATTCCTGCCCATTTGCACGGCAGTCAGACACGCCAATACGAGAAATAAAGGAAAAAGCTGAAAATTGATTTGGTGCCACTTTCAAGCAGACAAAATCTTATTAACATATTGAAATCTTTGCCTATCCCTAAAATTTTTCCCAAATGTTCCTTCCAATATCCAGTTTATTATCATCGGGAGATGTAGCAAATGTAGTACTAACACGTTGTGTTATGTCCTTAGGCTAGTTAGGTTTAAGTAGTTCTAAGTTCTAGGGGACTGATGGCCTCAGATGTTAAGTCCCATAGTGCTCAGAGCCATTTGAACCATTTGAAGTACTAACACGTCGCTCTTTCAGATACGATTTTGTATTCGTTCTAGTAACTTCATTTCATACTCAGTACCCATTTCAGATCCTTCTATTTTTCCCTATACACATTTGCCTATGCTTCATTTCTGTACCATGATGTGGCCGTGCAGTTTGAGGCGCCATGCCACGGAATGCGCGGCCCCTCCCGTCGGAGGTTCGAGTCCTCCCTCGGGCATGGGTGTGTCTGTTGTTCTTAGTTTAAGTTGTGTGTAAGACTCGGGACCGATGACCTCAGCAGTTTGGTCTCTTAGGAATTCACACACGTTTGAACATTTTCTTTACAATGTTTCACAATAGTTTCCTTAGTTCAATGTCAGTATTGGTCAATGTTTGTTTGAGAAACCTTTCTATGCCTGCATCAGTCTGCCTGTGATGTTTACCTTGCTTCCGTCATCTTGTATCATATTCCTTCTTGGATATAGCATTATATTAATTTTTGCCGCCTATTGAATCTCTGTTATCCTTTTTACTACTTTTCGCCTTTTCTGTCCTTGTTATTTTGCCTTTAATACATTCCACGATGAAAGAAAGAAAAAACACGACGCACCACGAAGGAGTTATGCAAGTTGGTCACAAATTGCTATTCGTACATGTATCGACATAAAATGCAAAACTGTAAAGTTTGTCGCCCAATGGATGAACGTGTGACTCTGCAGCGCAATTTCATTGCACAGCTGCAAGGATAGTAAACAAGGACAAGTTGATACCACAGCATAAAGTCTTTGTGAGTTTCATTTCTTCTACTCAATTGGATAGTAACTATGACTCGCAGACAGGCACGTGAACAGTATTCGCGACGTCAGCATTTGAGCGAGAACGTGTAGTTCGGCTCAAAGAAGACGGCTGGAGTAATCGGCCAATCGCTCGACAATTGAATAGGAGCCATGCCACTATTCGACGATGTTGGCAGTAAAGTGTGAACCATGGCCGAACACAGCGTCAAGAAGGAAGCAGTCGACCTAGACAGACGACAGATGGTGAGACTCGATCAATCGTCTGAGAGGCACTCAGAGCCCGGGATTCATCACTACCCTCGATCCGACGTGCAACTCCTGTTTCGTTGGAGGCTAAACTCACGGTACCCCTTGCGCGACTACATTAACCTCTGTACACTAACAAGCCCATTTTCAGTGGTGTCGGGCACATTCGGCGTAGGATCTCATTGACTTGAGTACAATTGCCTCCAGTCATGAATCCCGCTCCCAACTGAGCCCCGATTTCTTGCGAAGAAGTGCCTGGAAACGCCCCAGAGAGCGCCGAGGTACAAACCTAACTATTGCCCACCATATGGCCCGACAATCAAGAGTGTTGGTCTGGGGGGACATTTCATTTCATAGTAGGACCCCTTTGGTTGTCATATGTGGCACACTTACAGTAAGGCGCTTCGTCAACAATATTCTACACCCTGTTTTGTTGCCCTTCGTGGCGACCCATCCTGGGCTGACATTTGAGAAACACAATGCCCGCCCGCACACGGCAAGAATTTCTGCTGTTTGTCTTCGTATTTACCAAACCCTAAAAAATTGTTCAAATGGCTCTGAGCACTATGCGACTTAACTTCTGACGTCATCAGTCGCCTAGAACATAGAACTAATTAAACCTAACTAACCTAAGGACATCACACAGATCCATGCCCGAGGCAGGATTCGAACCTGCGATCGTAGCGGTCGCTCGGTTCCAGACTGTAGCGCGTAGAACCGCACGGCCACTCCGGCCGGCACCAAACCCTACCTTGACCGGTAACGTCGCGGGACGTCTCCACAATTGAGAAAGTTTGGAGCATTATGGGCAGAGCCCTCCAACCAGTTCGGGATTTTGACGATGGAACGCACCAATTGATCGGAATTTGGAACGATACTCCTCAGGACATCTAACAACTTTGTCGATCAATGCGAAGCCGAATAACTGTTTACATAAGGACCAGAGGCAGACCAGTTCATAGAAAGGCAGCACGTTTTGTATCATCGCGAATTATGGGAGAGAATGTCACGGAAATGATACAGGATTTGAACTGGAAATCATTAAAAGAAAGGCGTTTTTCGTTGCGACGGAATCTTCTCACGAAATTCCAATCACCAACTTTCTCCTCCAAATGCGAAAATATTTTGTTGACACCGACCTACATAGGGAGGAACGATCACCACGATAAAATAAGGGAAATCCGAGCGCGTACGGAAAGATATAGGTGTTCATTCTTTCCGCGCGCTATACGAGATTGGAACAATAGAGAATTGTGAAGGTGGTTCGATGAACCCTCTGCCAGGCATTCAAATGTGATTTGCGGAGTATCCATGTAGATGTAGATGTAGTGCGTTATTGATATGCTGAATTTGTGAAGCTGTTTCTTTTGAATAAACCATTCAATTTTTCCGAAATTGTAATCATTTGTTTGTTCGCACATGTACATCACATATACCGATTTCCGTCCCACTCGGATAATTCTTTTGCGCGTCGACTTTTATTTATTTTTTTGTCTTATAGTGTACATGTTCTGTGATAATTGACTCGCACTGCCAATGGGTACTTCTTCCCCACTAGGAGCTACGTCACCTTTGATCAGTAGCGTCGGCGACAAGTCTATTTACATTTTTATTGTCTGTGGGAAATTTTTATTAACTTCCGCTATCGCTACTTCAGCTCTCCAAAGGTTTTATTTTAACCATGTTTTATTGGTTGTAGTGTTTTGATATAAAGTAGTAGATAAATATGTGATGACTTTAGCATCGTAGGGAATTAAAATCGGAGCCTTCACTGCACTGAGGTGAAATATGAAGCTGCACTAGTGCATGATTACCCGTATAAAAGAAGTGTCGACGAAAGTATTTTGAGGACAGGGTTGCAGTGCTAGTTATTATAAGAAAGGTCAAGCTAGCAGTAAACTGCTAACGAAAGGTTGTGGTGCAATCGGGGGCAAAGGACTGTAGCTGACGCAAGCACTGCGCCCCTTCGCTGGTACGGATCACAGGGAGTGCTGGAGCAAGTGCGAATCCGAATCAGCAGCGGGCCGGCGTGAAGGCAGCGTAGCGTCTACGGCCCTGCTAATGGCGTGTCAGCCGACGGCAGCCAACTTACTCGCGTTGCCTGCCACTTAGTGTAATGGCTGCTGCTAATTACGAGACCAATTTTGTTTCTAATTAATGGGCTCCCTCGGCCAGGTAGGCGGCGGGCCGGTGTCTTAGCCGGCTGTTGTCACAAGGCGGGTGGGTCATTAGCGGACTGACGCCGCAGCGCCGCGGCCCAACCTTACCCGGCACGGCGCGGAGCTGAAGGCCCTGCCGTGTTCTGTGTTACGTCCGTATCGCCTTTTCCGAGAAGTTCCCTCAACCTGCGCAGTCATTTTCCTTGCGTATGACTTGCTGTAGCATGAGTAAATGTAGCAGCAGTATCTCTAACTCCTGTACGGAGAATCTAAGAGTTATTTTGAGAGCATGCTCACATCTCCCCGCCCTCATAGTGTTTTTAGATCGCTTAGGTTACGGTTATGAATTCAAGGAACGGCGTCGTACGGAAACCATCAGCTGTTTGCAGTAAGCGTGTGGGAGGCCCTGGCAAGACTTGTAGTTAGTTAGGACCCCAAAGATCACTGTAATATATGGAAAATGACGTTCAAACAATGTTGCGGTGTGTGCTTCTAGAAGGATGTCAACTGAGTTTCCAACAGCTTCGCAGAGATCTGTTCTGCATCCTGAGGACGCAGAGTGATCGTAAAAAGATCGAAAGCAGCTCCTCTCTTGAGACCCTGTTTCCGACTAACGGGCAGACGACTTTAAATAACTACACGAGCAGACCATCTACGGTGTGCAAGAACCGAAGAGAGAGAAAAGAAAAGCCATATCGGAGTCCCGATTATAATGTGGATTCACGTTTGCGGGAGTATCACACAGACAGACGAGTAAATCTGGGAAACAAGTAATATACAACCCTCATGAAATGTTCTCCCAAGAGTAACGTACCCAGTACTTTCCAATCTGTGACTGTTGCACTGCCTTTAGGTTCAAGTGAAAGTGTGAGTGACGATGTAATTAGCAACCTGGTAATGTACCACATACCTCTGCATCAGCCACGCTATTACGACCTTCTCCTGTGGCCTCTACCGCTATCCACTGAGATGTCGGCAGCGGTGACTGCATACCGATTGGCATCTCAATGCTTACATATTTCTTAAAAAAATCTCGTATACGCCTTCTGAGTACTACATGCCTCTTATTTCTCAATATTCTATTGTTTTCAGGTCTTACCTTCCAGTAGTCCTTCACCCTTTCATTGTGTTGCTTTTCCCTCTTCTCTGTACATTTTAAAACAGTTTTGTTTTCTTTTTGGCCTTGGAGTCTTTCCGTGTTTGTAGGTCTTTCTCGGCCTCTTGAATCTATTTTGCAGTTGACTTCTTTTGCCAAAGGTGTCTCAAGATCTGTTTAATTAATCTGTTATCGTGAATCCCATATAAATTACCGAAGAATATCAGTATCCTCGTTTTAATTGTTTCGGTTAAATTTTGTACCTTCTGATATATTCCGGCTTTACGTCTTAATTTCCAGGAATCTGTCGTTCTTAATAGACCCAGCATTTTTCTTACAATTCTTTTCACCAATAATTGTATTATATCAAACAAACTGTAATTCAATGTTTAGCGTTCACTGGCATATAGGCCTCTGGTTTCATCACTGTGCTATATTTTAAGATTCTTCAACGAGCCTTTTTCTTAGTTGTAAACGGTCTTCATTATACTATAAACTTTTTACAATTTGTAGATCGTTTCTCCCAAAGCAAATTTTTCTAAACGATTCTCTCGGATTATTTTTCACATACATTTGATATTTTCTTTACTTTTTCTGTTTGACGAATATAATATACAATTTCGCTTACCTTTAATATACAAAATTTCCAAAATACTATTAGATTTGGATTGTTTAAGGCAATGAAACGATTTCGATAATGTATTTCTGAAACGCATTGTGTCGAGTATCTTAAATATGTAGCGGCGCAGGCAAGCACGAGTCACCACTGCAATAATTGTGTTGACTGCAGTAATCAGCTGACATAGCATTTCGACACTGCAGCCACCCTAACTATGTAGGTATGGCCCCTCGATGAGAAGCCAATTGTGTTACCGAAATTCCGGACGCTCCTGGAGCACTGGGCAGGACTGCTACTGTATGGCCGGTCGGGGTGGCCGAGCGATTTTAGGCGCTTCAGTGTGAAACCGCGCGACCGCTACGGTCGCAGGTTCGAATCCTGCCTCGGGCATGGATGTGTGTGATGTTCTTAGGTTAGTTAGGTTTAAGTAGTCCTAAGTTCTAGGGGACTGATGACCTCAAATGTTAAGTCCCATAGTGCTCAGACCCATTTGAACAATTTTTTGCTACTGTATGCATCACCTGGGGCATCTACATGTCAACACGTCTGCCCTTGGTGCGTGGAAGTACTGGCTGCCGTGTGGCCTGGGAGAACATCATCGTTTTATTACAGTCTGCTAATGTAGTCGTCATCGTCCATCATCCTCTATGGCCAACTGACAAACGGTTCAGCTTCAGCTCCATTGGGCTGAGGGTTAAACTAGGAGCCTTCTAGCCACCCCAATCCACTTGGCATCTACAGTCGCCAGGTGCAGCCAACCACACGTCGGGGGCTGAGATTTGCTCCCCAAATACAATCGTTTCTGTCAGCAGCCACTTCTGGGACAGGCAGCTGCAGACCCAGGTCGCACAATGGGGTGATCTGCATAGCCAGCAACTTCTGAATCTCCGACCGCTGACTGAGAATGCTCACAGTCATTCTGATCTGGGGGCGCGTAAAGTGGTACATCGGAATCAAGGACCTTGGTTTCGATGCCACCCACACCTCTGCCCCCTCCCCCCCTTTCCTTCGCTTACTGGAATTGGGCATTGGATCTCTGACATGTAAATGAATCACCTAGTCCGAACCTGAATGTGACTGGATTTGCTCCCGCTCCCACTAGAGAACCTGCATGGATGAAGTGAGGTTTGTTAAAGGAGGAAGATATGGAGCGTTAAAACTGTAAAAGGAGCCCTAGCCTTGAATACTTGAATACAGTAAGAACGGATGTGGGTTCCAGTATTTCTTTTCTTTATTGTTATTTCATCGCTCTGTGCCACATATGGGGGGGGGGGGGGGGGGGGGGGTTGGACTGTCAACCCACTCTTCAGCCAAGTGACAAAAAAAATAAATGATGATGAGAAAAACAGGAAACAGAAAAGTGAAATATTTACAATGAGTTTAAAGATTTTTAAAGGTGAAAATAAAATGTAAGTTTTTATACATAAGAGAGATATAACTTTTTGCGCCTGTAGTTTAAAACGGTAATAACAGTAGATAAAACAAAACACAATGAGAGTAATTCAAAAACATTTGAAGCACGATGCCCAAACACTGATATTTAACAGTAGCATTTTCGTGGCACTAAAACTGGAAGGACCTAGCCTGGGCTAGGTAGGGGAAAAGATTGGCCAGCGAGGAGGGTAGGAATGTTGCAGCATAAGAGTGGACGACGGTGCATAGAATCTATGGGTTAGGAGTGGCTGTTGGGGCAGAAGAGGCGTAGACTAGAGGGGGCGGGGGTATTGGTGAGACTAATAGTTAATGGGGAAGGGACGGCAGGGAAGAAAAGCAGAGTTGGGAAAAAGGGGGGAAAGTAAACTTGGAGAGGGGAAGTAGTCCTGATGAGGTGGAGTGAGTGGGGTAGACTCACAGCTGGTAGTGTAGTGGCGTGGCAAGACAGCCAAGCCACTCGGAGGTAGCCGAAAGGCACGCGTTAAGCTCACGCAGATTGGCGTGGGGTCTGGAACAAGGTAAAGTAATTATCCCATAAAGAAAAGAACGTAGTTCTTGGAATACTTAACTTTAATCCACAATTGGAGAACATCGCTCTTGTTAGACATTATTACACTGAATATAAACTGGTAATGGCGCCTTGCTAGGTCGTAGCAAATGACGTAGCTGAAGGCTATGCTAACTATCGTCTCGGCAAATGAGAGCGTCTTTGTCAGTGAACCATTGCTAGTAACGTCGGCTGTACAACTGGGGCGAGTGCTATGAAGTCTTTTTAGACCTGCCGTGTGGTGGCGCTCGGTCTGCAATCACTGACAGTGGCGACACGCGGGTCCGACGTATACTAATGGACCGCGGCCGATTTAAAGGCTACCGCCTAGCAAGTGTGGTGTCTGGCGGTGACACCACAGGTAGAATGGGTAAATGTTGGGGTGGAGTTCATGATCTAGGAGGGGGAGATCATTGAAGTTTCTTTGGGAGAGTATGTGGAGGGTATGTAGGTGTGGGGTTGATGAGATGTGTTGGTAAAGGCATGAGCATTGGAAAGTAGAGACGAATCTATAGGATTATTGGCGTCGAGTATGCGGATGATGCAGATTATTCACAGGTGTTCAATGTGGTGAGGAAAGGAGGGAATTTGATGAGTTGGTAAAGGTCCCCTGTGAGGGAAGGTAAACGATTGCAGTAAGCGAGGTGGAATGCATGGCGTTCCAGGATCTTAATAGGACTTGGCCTTCTAGAACTTTGGTGGGGCGGAGATCCATGCAAAATTCGCATAGCAAAGGATGCGTCGGATCAAGGTTTTGTAGGTGTAGAGAATGTGGAGGATTGCAATCCCCAAGTTCGGACAGTTAGTAGTTTTAGTCTGTTTTAGAATTTTTTTAGATGTTGAGAAGATGAGGTTTTCCCATTAGTTGCCAGTCGATATTCCAGTGTATTGTTTATTTGCGTAGGACGACCGTAAATAGTAAGGTAGAAGTAATGAAGACGGAAAGTGCAGGTGGTGCGCCCTATAATCATTACCTGAGTTTTACTAGGTTCCAGTAGTTTTTCAAAGAGGAAGAGCAGAACTGCAACAAACCAGCCCTGGGACTGAACAACACTGAGTCAGGCGTTATTTGGCAGTGGTGCGGAGCGCAGCAGACGCCTCGAGAGGCGCGCGGCTGACCTGTAGCGGGCGGTCGCAGGCGCCGCCGCCGCCGCCGCCGTCCCCCTGGGGCAGCAGCCGCAGCCGCAGCGTGGCCGCGTCCCGCACCCAGCCGCGAGCTCCCTCCTGCACGGCCTGCACCACCAACTCCACGCCACGCTCACCTGCAACCGCAAAACACACGCACTTCCACCACTGTCCACTTAAAATTAGTTGACGTCAATCAATCGCCGCTACAGTGTTGCCACATCGGCTGCCGGCTACCGCTCGATTACGGGCCAAACACAAATACGGCGGGTCACTTAATAAGTGCTGCTACTTGACGTGTAGCACGGAGCGATTCTGGAGGCGGCTGCCGTCAGGTTTGACGGGAACGGGAGGTGCTCTGTCAATACCTGATTTTAAGAGACCATTTACTGTATTGCAGCAGACGACGGCTTACCGTGTAGGACTGACAGAAGAGGTACAGAAGACCCAACGAAGAGCGACGCGTTTCGTCAAGGGATCGTTCAGCTGGCGCTAGAGCGTTACCGAGATGTTCAACAAACACCATGTTGTAAAAGGGGCGTTGTGCGTCACGGAGAGGTTTATTATCGAAATTTCGAGAGAGCACTTACCGGGAAGAGTTCGGAAAACACCTACTCGAAGGCGGAAAAAAAGTGGCACACCACGAAGGAATTATTCGATTGGGACAGAAATTTGTAGAAGTGATGTACATGTACAGACAAACATATTATTAATATATACTACTTGCCATTAAAATTGCTATACCACGAAGATGACGTGCTACAGACGCGAAATTTAACCGACAGGAAGAAGACGCTGTGACATGCAAATGATTAGTTTTTCAGAGCATTCACACAAGGTTGGCGCCGGTGGCGGCACCTACAACGTGCTGACATGAGGAAAGTTTCCAACCGATTTCTCATACACAGAGAGCAGTTGACCGGCGTTGCCTGGTGAAACGTTCTTGTGATGCCTCCTGTAAGGAGGATTAATGCGTATCATCACGTTTCCAACTTTGATAAAGGTCGGATTGAAGCGTATCGCGATTGCGGTTTTCCGTATCGCGACATTGCTGCTCGTTGGTCAAGATCCAATGACTGTTAGCAGAATATGGAATCGGTGGGTTCAGGAGGGTAATACGGAACGCCGTGCTGGATCCCAATGGCCTCGTATCACTAGCAGTCGAGATGACAGGCATCTTATCCGCATGGCTGTAACGGATCGTGCAGCCACGTCTCGATCCCTGAGTCAACAGATGGGGATGTTTGCAATACAACAACCATCTGCACGAACAGTTCGACGACGTTTGCAGCAGCATGGACTAGCAGCTCGGAGACCGTGGCTGCGGTTACCCTTAACGCTGCATCACAGACAGGAGCGCCTGCGATGGTGTACTCAACGACGAACCTGGGTACACGAATGGCAAAACGTCATTTTTTCGGATGAATCGAGGTTCTGTTTACAGCATCATGATGGTCGCATCCGTGTTTGGCGACATCGCGGTGAAAGCACATTGGAAGCGTGTGTTCGTCCTCGCCATAATGGCGTATCACCCGGCGTGATGGTATGGGGTGCCATTGGTTACACGTCTCGGTCACCTCTTGTTCGCATTGACGGCACTTTGAACAGTAGACGTTACATTTCACATGTGTTATGGCCCGTGGCTCCACCCTTCATTCGATCCCTGCGAAAACCTACATTTCAGCAGGATAATGCACGACCGCATGTTGCAGGTCCTGTACGGGCCTTTCCGGATACAGAAAATGTTCTACTGCTGCCCTGGCCAGCACATTCTCCAGATCTCTCACCAACTGAAAACGTCTGGTCAGTGGTGGGCGAGCAACTGGCTTGTCACAATACGCCAGTCACTACTCTTGATGAACTGCGGTATCGCGTTGAAGGTGCATGGGCATCTGTACCTGTACACGCCATCCAAGCTCTGTTTGACTCAGTGCCCAGGCGTATCAAGGCCGTTATTACGGCCAGAGGTGGTTGTTCTGGGTACTGATTTCTCAGGATCTATGCACCCAAATTCCTTGAAAATGTAATCACATGTCACTTCTAGTATAATATATTTCTCCAATGAATACCCATTGGCTCCTTTTACCGACCTCCAGACTCAGCAGCATTAGTGGCAGAACAACTGAGAGAAAATTTGGAATACATTTCACATAAATTTTCTCAGCATGTTATAGTCTTAGGTGGAGATTTCAATTTACCAGATATAGACTGGGACACTCAGATGTTTAGGACAGGTGGTAGGGACAGAGCATCGAGTGACATTATACTGAGTGCACTATCCGAAAATTACCTCGAGCAATTAAACAGAGAACCGACTCGTGGAGATAACATCTTGGACCTACTGATAACAAACAGACCCGAACTTTTCGACTCTGTATGTACAGAACAGGGAATCAGTGAACATAAGGCCGTTGCAGCATCCCTGAATATGGAAGTTAATAGGAATATAAAAAAAGGGAGGAAGGTTTATCTGTTTAGCAAGAGTAATAGAAGGCAGATTTCAGACTACCTAACAGATCAAAACGAAAATTTCTGTTCCGACACTGACAATGTTGAGTGTTTATGGAAAAAGTTCAAGGCAATCGTAAAATGCGTTTTAGACAGGTACGTGCCGAGTAAAACTGTGAGGGACGGGAAAAACCCACCGTGGTACAACAACAAAGTTAGGAAACTACTGCGAAAGCAAAGAGAGCTCCACTCCAAGTTTAAACGCAGCCAAAACCTCTCAGACAAACAGAAGCTAAACGATGTCAAAGTTAGCGTAAGGAGGGCTATGCGTGAAGCGTTCAGTGAATTCGAAAGTAAAATTCTATGTACCGACTTGACAGAAAATCCTAGGAAGTTCTGGTCTTACGTTAAATCAGTAAGTGGCTCGAAACAGCATATCCAGACACTACGGGATGATGATGGCATTGAAACAGAGGATGACACGCGTAAAGCTGAAATACTAAACACCTTTTTCCAAAGCTGTTTCACAGAGGAAGACCGCACTGCAGTTCCTTCTCTAAATCCTTGCACAAACGAAAAAATGGCTAACATCGAAATAAATGTCCAAGGAATAGAAAAGCAACTGGAATCACTCAATAGAGGAAAGTCCACTGGACCTGACGGGATACCAATTCGATTCTACACAGAGTACGCGAAAGAACTTGCCCCCCTTCTAACAGCCGTGTACCGCAAGTCTCTAGAGGAACGGAGGGTTCCAAATGATTGGAAAAGAGCACAGATAGTCCCAGTCTTCAAGAAGGGTCGTCGAGCAGATGCGCAAAACTATAGACCTATATCTCTGACGTCGATCTGTTGTAGAATTTTAGAACATGTTTTTTGCTCGAGTATCATGTCGTTTTTGGAAACCCAGAATCTACTATGTAGGAATCAACATGGATTCCGGAAACAGCGATCGTGTGAGACCCAACTCGCTTTATTTGTTCATGAGACCCAGAAAATATTAAATACAGGCTCCCAGGTAGATGCTATTTTTCTTGACTTCCGGAAGGCGTTCGATACAGTTTCGCACTGTCGCCTGATAAACAAAGTAAGAGCCTACGGAATATCAGACCAGCTGTGTGGCTGGATTGAAGAGTTTTTAGCAAACAGAACACAGCATGTTGTTATCAATGGAGAGACGTCTACAGACGTTAAAGTAACCTCTGGCGTGCCACAGGGGAGTGTTATGGGACCATTGCTTTTCACAATATATATAAATGACCTAGTAGATAGTGTCGGAAGTTCCATGCGGCTTTTCGCGGATGATGCTGTAGTATACAGAGAAGTTGCAGCATTAGAAAATTGTAGCGAAATGCAGGAAGATCTGCAGCGGATTGGCACTTGGTGCAGGGAGTGGCAACTGACCCTTAACATAGACAAATGTAATGTATTGCGAATACATAGAAAGAAGGATCCTTTATTGTATGATTCTATGATAGCGGAACAAACACTGGTAGCAGTTACTTCTGTAAAATATCTGGGAGTATGCGTGCGGAACGATTTGAAGTGGAATGATCATATAAAATTAATTGTTGGTAAGGCGGGTACCAGGTTGAGATTCCTTGGGAGAGTGCTTAGAAAATGTAGTCCATCAACAAAGGAGGTGGCTTACAAAACACTCGTTCGACCTATACTTGAGTATTGCTCATCAGTGTGGGATCCGTATCAGATCGGTCTGACGGAGGAGATAGAGAAGATCCAAAGAAGAGCGGCGCGTTTCGTCACAGGGTTATTTGGTAACCGTGATAGCGTTACGGAGATGTTTAATAAACTCAAGTGGCAGACTCTGCAAGAGAGGCGCTCTGCATCGCGGTGTAGCTTGCTCACCAGGTTTCGAGAGGGTGCGTTTCTGGATGAGGTATCGAATATATTGCTTCCCCCTACTTATACCTCCCGAGGAGATCACGAATGTAAAATTAGAGAGATTAGAGCGCGCACGGAGGCTTTCAGACAGTCGTTCTTCCCGCGAACCATACGCGACTGGAACAGGAAAGGGAGGTAATGACAGTGGCACGTAAAGTGCCCTCCGCCACACACCGTTGGGTGGCTTGCGGAGTATAAATGTAGATGTAGATGTAGATGTTATCATCTGCATTTCTTCTTGGTGTAGCAATTTTAATGGCCAGTAGTGTAGTTTCAGAAAATTTCGATGATTTATTCACGAGATACAGTTTCAAAATTCAGCAAATAAATAACGCGTTGGTCACCTGTGACCCTTATGCAAGCCGTTATTTGGCTTGCCATTGATTGATAGATTTGTTGGATGCCTTACCAAGAGAAATTCTGTCCAAATGGCACGTCAGATCGTTAAAATCCTTATCTGGTTGGAGGGCCTTGTCCGTAATGCTTCAGATGTTCTCAACTGGGAGAGAGCCGGCGACAGCCCAGGCAGAGAGATCGACAGGCACGTACAGAAGCAGCGGAAACTCTCGACTTGTGAGGGCGGACATTATCTTGCTGAAATGTAAGCCCAGGATGGCTTGTCAAGCAGCGCAATGTAACGCGGCGTAGAATACAGTCGATATACCGCTGTGCTGTACAAATATGTCGTGGATGATAATCGATGGGATCCTACTATGAAATGGAATGGAAGCCCAGTCCATAACTCCTGGTTGTCGAGCCGTGCGGCAGGCGGTAGTCGGGTTAGTACTCCACCTCTATCCGGTGCGTCACCAGACACGCCTTCGGCCTCAAATCTCATTGACTGGAGTAGAATTATCTTCAGTAACCAGTCCCGCTTCGAAATGAGTCCCAATGACCATTAAAGAAACGACCCAGACAGCGGTGGGATACCAAGCCGTCTGTCGCCCGACATACGACCTGACAACCAGGAATGAGTGAGGTGCGATTTATTTTCATACCAGGACCCACTTGTCATTCGCGGTACCCTTACAGCACAGGGGGTACGCCGATGATGTTTTCCCATTTGTTTTGTTGCCCTTCATGGCAAGCTATCCTGAGCTTACGTGTCAGTAAGTTAATGGCGGCCCACACACGGCCAGGGTTTCTGTTGCTTGCCTTCGTGGTTCCCAAAACTTGCCTTGGCCACAAAGTTCGCCAGATCTCTTCCCAATTGGGACCGTCTGTAGCACTGTAGGCAGTGACTTCCAACCAGCTCGGAGTTTTGATGATCTAACGTGCTAATTTGGCAGGAATTGCGACAATATCCCTCAGGAGGACATCTGGCGACTCTGTCAATTAATGACAAGCCAAATAACGACTTGCATAAGCGTCAGAGGTGAACTGAGGGGTTATTTATTTACTCGGGTTGTGGAGCTCTTTCTTTTGGATAAATAATCCAAATTTTCTGAAACTTTAGCCATTTGCTTGCGGTCCGTCCTTTTTTTTTGTCTTAATGTGTATTTCTTCTTCTCACAAACATCTCGCGTAATGACCAAAACGAGAAAATTCGACAAATTAGAGCTAATACAGAGGATTACCGACAATCATTCTTCCCAGGCGTCGTTCGCGAATGGAACAGGGTAGGGAGGATCAGTTAGTGGTAGCAGAAGTTTCCTCCGCCACATATCATTTGGTCACTTTAGGACTATGATGTAGATGCGGATGTCGACTGTAGCCATGAAATGAAATTCATATCCTAGCCGAATCACAACCTCATGATGTGTAAACGTATCCGGAAAAACGACGGTCGACAATGAGCAGCAGAACAAACACGCTTGCTTTGTTCACGGCGATTGAAGCTAACATTTAAGAGCAAGCTCAAAATAAAAAAAAACTTCAGTTTGAACTCTTAAAGCGAACTGTAATTTCTCGCGTTCATTTGTTACTTGAAACTACGATCACACTGGTTACACGAGCTGTCGTGTTACCAACCGATCAGCGGTCCAGGTTACAAGTTACAGCCAACATACACAGAGTCGATACGAAAAAAGAATGATTGGATGGAATAATACGAGCAAATAAAAATAAAAAAGTCAATACGATGATTAAAATGTCACGACAAAGTGCTAGAAATAAAAAAGTACGTTTAAACCGATTTATTGAATAAAAGTATTAATCAAAGACATTTTTGTAGCATTCAGAAAAAAATTTCAACGTCTGTGATGAAATTCGACCCCGCGACCCTTCACACGTTAGGACCATATCCTAGTCACTACGCTACACAACCAGCCCGAGGAGCAGTCTTACATTAATGACGTTACAGAACCAGTAGAAAGAATGACTTGTTGCCTTCATAAGGTTTGCCCACACGTCCGAAGCTTGTCTATCGTAGACCGATCTCTGTGATGGTATATGTGACGCTAAATCGCGTCTTGTGCGAAAGTAATGGTTGTTTAATGCTGTGTATGAGTAGTGGTTTGTTAATGCTGTGTATGAAAGGTGCATATATCGCTGGCATCGTTGTATATACATGCATGCGTGCGTGCGTGCGTGAGTGAGCGCGAGCGCGCGCCCGTGTGTGTGTGTGTGTGTGTGTGTGTGTGTGTGTGTGTGTGTGTGTGTGTTTTATCAAGTCTGACGAAATGCGAAATAAAACGGGTAGGCCCAGAAATCGGGGTCGAGAATTGCAAACTCATCAAGAACGAAAGCTGGACAAGGAATTGGAAGCGGACTGACCAATTGTTGTGGCAGTTTGGCAACGGTGAACAGTTCAGTTGTGAGGCTGAACGCTCTGATTAGAAGGAACCTCTAACGCGTGAAGTCTCAACTAACTAGGTAATTTTAATCAGACTATAGGCTCGTTTCAGTAACATATCACTATCCAAATTCAACCATAACTTCTGCCTAAAAACTGGAGAGAAATTCCGCTTTGTGTAAAGCACCATTTTTTTTATTTTCGCACTGTCGAAACAGGTGTCCGCCTTTCTGTCTTACCTTAAGTGAGTTTTTATTTATATTCACTCTTAAATTTATTATATAACATTTTGTGCATGTTATACTCTATCAAATAAAAAGTATCCGGACACCGCTATGTAATGCGGAATTCGCCAGTATAAAAGAAGGCGAGAAATACTGTGTCATTACTGGAGAAGTGCCAGGTAATTGTAATGCAGCTGCCCAAAGAAGTACGATGTGGGCTGTAATTGTCAAATGACTCCGAAACTTGGCAGATATGCTAATGCGTTAATGCGGAAACGATTTACGCTGGACAAAAATTAGTTCCAATTTTAGCCACCAGATGCAAATGTGGCACTATGAATCCAAGAAAGACGCACAGAAATGTTTCCTTATATAATGGATTAGGAACGGAACATGTGCAGAAAAGGGCAAACAAGTGACAAAGGCATAATGTTGACTTTATTATTAACTGCCGCTTACACAATTTGTTTAATATGAGCACCGAAGACGTCCACGAGATGCTGTACAGCGCCAGATTTGCATCTGGTGACCAAAATTGGAACTAATAAATCGCTTCTGGATCAAAGCAACAACACGTCTACCAGGTATCGCTAAGATAAGTATAGCCCACACTAGACCTCCGTTTAATAGTAACCACGTGGTAGTTACAACAGAATGGGACGGTCAGGATAGCTCGGTGACTTAGAACGTGGATGTCAGCAAATCCATCGGAGATATTTTAAACCTGCCAAAGCTGCCCCAGTCGACTGTTGGTGATGTGATTGTCAAATAGAAACGCTAAAGAACGTGGGGACCTAAAAAGAATGGGTAAATGGTCAAGCAGATTCTCATCAGTCGCAAATTTCTGTAGTCAATTCTAAGCAACGTTATTTGATTATTAATAAGTTCTGTTATCATTGTAATTTCCTATATTCCTACTTTTTGTAAGAAGTACAGTCCTTCATATCCTTCCGTCCATAGCAGGCAGCACTCAGAACACAAGTAATTTTGGCAACAACATCTGCTTAAAAACAATTACTCGTGGCAAGAGAATCTCAGCGTAGGAAAAATACGTCGGGGGAACTGCAGTAGACTGTCACCACGAGTGATCGTTTGGGACAAGAAAGTCCCTCGTGTAGAATAATTCTAACAGTTGCTTTCCCATCAACGTTTCAAACGCGGTTCTTGTGCAGAATATCTTTGTTAATTATTAATGTAATATTCACTACATTCCCACTTTTGGCGTTTTACCGGGTTCTTTTCCAAGTTTCGGAATGCCCGTAGCCCTCTTTTTCTGTTTATGAACCTTCGCATTTGTGCGAGATAATAACTTCAAATACAAAAAAGTCGTGCATCACCCCGGTTCCCAGAGCTCCTGAAGATAGACGTTGACGGTGTATATTGTATCACAGACACAGTCCCTTTGACTGTTGAGAGATGTCACTAAACCCGCCCAAAGATGTAAACAACCATACATGAGCAGCACCTCTTAGACGGAAAGGGTCCGACAGCCTATCAGTTCCAGTCATTCTACCAGGGAGGAGGTACACGGCTCGTGTTGTCTGTAGTTCAACCATGCCTAGACGGTCAATACCGCGGTTCGATCGCTTCCGCATTGTTACTTTGTGCCAGGAAGGGATCTCAACAAGGGAAATGTCCACGCGTCTCGGAGTGAACTAAAACGATGTTGTCGGACATGCAGGAGATACAGAAAGGCAGGAACTGTCGATGACATACCTCGCTCAGGCCGCCCAAGGGCCACTTCTGCAGTGTATGACCGCTACCTACGGATTATGGGTCGGAGGAACCCTGACAGCAACGCGACCATGTTGCATCATGCTTTTCGTGCAGCCATAGTACGCCTTGTTAGGACTCAAACTGTGCGCAGTAGGGTGCATGATGCGCAACTTCACTCCCAACGTCCAAGACGAGGTCCATCTTCGCGACCACCATGCAGCGCGGTACAGATGGGCCCAACAACATGCCGAATGGACCACCCAGGATGCATTAGGTTCTCTTCACCGATGAGTGTCGCATATGCCTTCAACCAGACAATCGTCGGAGACGTGTTTGGAGGCAACCTAGTCAGGCTGAACGCCCTAGACACACTGTCCAGCGAGTGCAGCAAGATGGAGGTGCCCTGATGTTTTGGAGTGGCGTTATGTTGGGCCAACGTACGCCGCTGGTGGTCATGGAAGGCGCCGTAACAGCTGTACCATACGTGAATGCCGTCCTAAGACCGATAGTGCAACCATATCGACAGCATTTGGCGAGGCATTCATCTTCATGGACGACAATTTGCGTCCCCATCGTGGACATCCTGTGAATCCCTTCCTTCACGATAACGACATAGCTCGACTAGAGTGACCAGCTTATTGTCCAGACATGAATCTTATCGAACATGCCCGGGGTAGATTGAAATGGTTGGTTGTGAACGACGTGACCCACCAACCACTCTGAGGGACCTAAGCCGAATTGCCGTTGAGGAGTGGGACAATCTGGACCAACAGTACCTTGGTGAACTTGTGGCCGGCCGGGGTGGCCGAACGGTTCTAGGCGCTACAGTCTGGAACCGCGCGACCGCTACGGTCGCAGGTTCGAATCCTGCCTCGGGCATGGATGTGTGTGATGTCCTTAGGTTAGTTAGGTTTAAGTAGTTCTAAGTTCTAGGGGACTGATGACCTCAGCAATTAAGTCCCATAGTGCTCAGAGCCATTTGAACCATTTGATGAACTTGTGGATAGTATGTCACGACGAATACAGGCATGCATCAATGCAAGAGGGTATGCTACTGGGTATTAGAGGTACCGGTGTGTACGGCAATCTGGACCACCACCTCTGAAGGTCTCGCTGTGTGGTGGAACAACATGTAATGTGTGGTTTTCATGAGCAAAAAAATTGCGGAAATGATGTTTATGTTGATTTCTGTTCCAGTTTTCTGTACAGGTTCCGGAACTCTCGGAACCGAGGTGACGCAAAACTTTTTTTGATGTGTGTACTTTGATGAGAATGTTGGAGACTGTGCCTTTATCGGCTTTTACACAGTTCGCTTCTGTGGACTGGCTGCAAGTAAACATAAAACTAATCACTTTTATTTGCCATTACGTGCCACTGCCAAAATTCTATTAAGTTGTTTTATACATTTGCATATAGATTAACGTCTCATGATGCAAATATAGTTTGCGAAACCTATAGTGTCTTTGAATAAAGATTTTTCACAGTGGCAACGGTCCTTCACATACAACATGGAACATTTCGGCTGTTGACACTCTGCATACAAAGTGTTACCTCCTTAATCTCTGTACATTTCATTGTCAGGGATGCGCCGATAGGGCATCGGCTGCACACTCCCTGCAAAACGTAAGAATATGGGATCGCGTTCCAGTCCAGTAAACAGTTTTAACTTGGCAACTATACCTGTGGTAGAAGTAGCTGAACCTAAACATTCTAGCAGGTGTAATATTTTCCCGTATCAGTATTCATCAGCATATACATCCGTGAACCTAGAACTTTCTAACCTCTTTACTTTTTCCCATATATATATATATATATATATATATATATATATATATATATATATATATATATATATATATATTCGAGAAGTATCCACAAATGGCAAGAATCATTGTACTGGAATGTTCTGTAGCTGTATATGTACCTTATGTGTTCTGGGTAGAGGCAGTTCGCTTCGCGCTCTTGTATGTGCAATGGGCAAGCGCTGAATAAACCTTCGTTAAGTGAAGTTAGTGTTATATGCTACTGATGAATCTCCAGTTTAATAGTAATTATCACAGAAAATAATTGAAAAGGAGTTCTGGTACTCAAACACATACTACAGTAACCAAACAATTCATAATTCTGTTTAAATTTCGTTTACACCCCATTTAAATCTACAGAAACACAACACACAAAAACCAAGTAAAATTTAGCATTCATGGTGAATTACAGTATGATGAGAATATAAACCTGAAGAAATACATAGTCAAACATTATCCTCAGTGGAATCATATCCTCGGACTGATTTCCTTAATAACAAACAATCTGCGAAAATAATACCATCATTTCGTCGTTCTCATCATCTGCAGACTCGTCAAGGACTTTATAAACCATTTGCTCCAGACATTTATCCTCTTAACTGCACATTCTGAACACAAAATCAACACAAAACGTACGAAACAGAGGAACTTAAACTCCAGCTAGCGCCTACGGAACAAGAGAGGTAACAAAACTTTCAAAAACGATAAATTTTTCCTGTACTACCGTTACTACCACTTAGAAAAAACTACGAAGTCTGGAGACCTGGTAGACGTTTGTGGGAGCTGTAAATATACGTTTGACACCGCGGTAAATCCTCGTAACTGGCGTGACGTAATATTACGCCCATCTGAGGCCCACGAGAAAGACAGGCCGCGGCACGTACGTCACGAAGGTAGGCCTGAACTCGCTCGCTCGCTCAGCTCAGCAGGCAAAATGCGTTTCTAGACCTGTTAACTCGCAGCTGGGCGTGTACGTACTGATGAGAATTACATCATCTGCTGGAATCTGCTATTTTGAAGTCTTACTGATTAACAGCATTACATCAAAATTTAATTTAAGGTCAGTACTCGATATAAATGGTGTAGTGGCTTGTTTGTAGCACTTACTCTCATCTGCTTAGCACTCTTAATTTCATACAAGAAGTGGTGCCTTATGCAACTGATAATAATTTTGGCGTGATTTTAATTTTATAGGTCCCCAGATCAACCGTAACAAGTTTTAAGTACGCCTATAGGCTTCCAATCATTGTAGGACTAACAACAATAAGACTCTATAATAGCGTATTTCAGTAGAAGATGCAATTCGCATTTGTACGTACACATCTAGTTACGGGTTAACAGGTGTAGAAACGTAGTTTGTCTGCTGAGTTGAGCGAGCGCAGGCCTACCTTCGTGACATACGCGCCGCGGCCTGTCTTTCTCGTAGGCCCCGACGTCCCTCACACGTTCCCATCTTGCGAAAACGGCGTAAATTACGTCGACCGCACGCTAAGTATTATACGTCGTTCATCGTAAGAATAAAGTTTAAGTAAACAAGCACAAATGCGATGATTGGTGAATAGCCGGAGTACACGTACGCTGGTGCTGTTACGCTCTTGGAAGTAAGTCCTACTTATCTATTACATATCGTTTACTATGTTACAGCCAATAAAAGTTTACGATATTCTAGTGCATTAACAACCACAACGATCATATTTTAGCTATGTAATTTTTATTCCAAAAGTCGTGTACAGTCACAGTCTCCGTTGTTCTCTGACTGTCACGCTGTTAATACGTAGAGCGGAAATGGCTGACTGCTGCTGCTGCTGCTACCAAGCACGCACGTGGCACGCTGTTAGAAAGTGGCGAAAAACAAGTTGTTCTTAATGTTTTTCACAAGTTTACAGGAAAAGAAATCAGCTTCCAACTGTCCCGAGGAACTGTATTTACTTATGACTGTGTAGAAGATGGAATGGATAGCTGAATCTGTAGAGTTGGAGACTGGTGTGCCACTATAATTCATTGAACGAGGGTGCAAAACTCGTTCCAGGCGTTCTTTTTTTTTGTTAAAGTTGAAATTCCTACATTTTTTAAATGTAAAATTTATCAAATACATTGTAATGAAAGTATATCTAATCATAATTTTAATTAAAAATACAAATATTATTGTTTCTAATTACATACTTCAGGTAAAACTCCAATTTTAATTGTAACATAAATTCTTAATTTTCGATATTTTCTAAAAGATTGACAATGAAGGTTGTTTAAATTAAGAAAACATAACAAATTACATTTTTAGGACCTCCTATTTGGCCTGTGTCCAACGCTTTAGACCACAGATGTGGTCTTACACGAGTCAGAGTGATAATAGTCGTGGAAGCATGGAAAACAATAGTTTTCACAGTATTTTCAAATGCTTTATTTTTACAGTTGCCACCGTACCACTACAATATGAACACAATAGAACTAGTCTGGAACCAAGTTAAAATTTTTCTTTAGGGAAATAAAACGAAATTTGAGCAGCCAGACGTACTGGAACCAATGCTCGATGGTTTGTCAGCCATCAGTGCTCAACACTGCCGGAAAACAGAACGGCACGTCAGAAAAGGAGAAAATCTGGCTCTGGGTTGGCTTTTCGGATTCTGTTGTTGATTGCCTCGTTATCAATGTAACAAATGACAGTTCCAGTACTGAAGTGTATTTCTCGGATTCGGATACGGAAGGAATTGAGAGAATGTTAGACGGCTGACTGTAAGTAATATCTTCAGTGGCTTCAGTATTTAACAGTACGGTGAAATCCTTGCAGTACGCTCTGCGTCACACGTATATCGTCCAGCATAATTATACTGTGTTTAAGTTAGGAATTTGTGTCTCTATTGTTTTTAATTACAGTACTTTGCTAGCTCAGAACGAGAGCATGTTAAGCTTTCCGTCTGGTCCCTTAAGAAACGTGCTGTAATGCTACAGCTTGGCGAATATTATTTCATTGTCTTTAAAAATTGAATAACATTCGAAGCTGTATTGTTTCTTTGCCCATCTTTTTCTACGTCGTCACTGCAACTTCTCACATCATTGCAGATTAGATGGATCAGCTGACTAGCCACTGTTGTCCAAGTTAAATGTGCCAGGAAAGCTGTTATCCCGTACTATCGGTCAGTCAGTGTACGTGTAATGCACGTAGCATAAAACGTATTCTTATTGTCATACATGACTCCACGTGAAACAAAATCCAAAGAGATTCCAGAAAACGTTGAAGAATAGATGGTGTAATGCTTACATCAGGTGTATTCTTATGTAAGGTTGCCAACTATACTGTTTTTCCCGGTAAATCCCGTATTTTGGCTACTTTTTCTGTCGGATTCCGCATCCCATATTTTTCCAACTTTTGCAATAGTAGTTAAAATAATTTAGCCACGCGGAGTGGCCACGCGGTTTGAGGCGCCATGTCACGGATTGCTCGGCCCCTCCCGCCGGAGGTTTGAGTCCTCCCTCGGGCATGGGTGTGTGTCGTGTTCTTAGCATAAGTTATTTTAAGTTAGTTTAAGCAGACTGTGAGTCTAGAGACCGATGACCTCAGCAGTTTGGCCCCATAGGAATTCACACGCATTTGAACATCTGAAAATAATTTATTTTGTCTGACGCACTATAGCTTCCTCTACAATCTCTGGTCCTGCGGTGAACAAGTAAACTGGCAACAGCGCTTACGTTACGAGTCTGCTCAGCTGTCTGCCATCTCGAAAACTGGAGAAACAACCACAATATGCTAAGCTAGAGGATGTGAGCATTGCTCTGATCTGACCCAGAGTTTGTGACTTCTTGTTTTAATATGAGTAATTATGAAGATAGGGTGAAATAATCGTCAAGGAAAAGGACTGAAATGTGTGTTTACCGTTCAGGTTGGAAAGAAACAAATTCCTGGGTTCGTACAGTGAGAGATAATCATTTCAAAGCATTCTATCTGCAGAGGTGGACAGGTGCGCAATAAATGTGCCATCGTCCCTATAAGAGCGATTTGCTAGTAACAGTGTAAGTTGACTGTTTATATGTCTGTGCGTTGGAAGCGATATAGACTGCATTAATATCACTGATAGCGCTCTGCGACCTCGCTAAGAGATTCTGTGGCTGGTCGGACTGGCAGTTGAGAGTTAATAGTTAGCAGTGATGGAGGTTTGAAGTGTTAGCGCGAGCGGACAGTTTGGACGTGTGTCCGTCATGGAGATTTAATATTGGTTGGACATGGATTGTAAAATTGTGATTGATGTTTTTGCTAATGTGTGGGAAATGGAATTATTGACGATTATATAATTTTGGAACTGGATATCACATAATTAAGACAAAATCTGCTAAATACATTGTTTGCACCGCAACAAAATCTTTCCTTTGGTAATCACATGTTTACTAGTAGTTAGAGCCCATAGTAGAATATTTTTATTTAGCTGGCTGTATGTTTGCTGCATTTGCTGTAGTTCGTGTCATGAAGATTTTCTGTGAGGTAAGTGAGTCATGAAAAAGTATAGGTTATTGTTAGGATTTCTTCTAATTCAGGGGGATTCTTTTGTGTTAATTATTTGCAGTCAGATGATGCTGCGCTTGTATACTGCGGGTCATAAATGAATAAGATAAGTTTGAGTTGTATTTGTCAAGTAAAATTCTGTAGGTTAGTGTTGGAATGCAATGATAAAAATTAAGCAAAGCGACAGTACGTTTCGTTGCACTGAGCAGCATCCAGTACGCTCAGTTGCATTCAGCAGTTTATGTAAAAATGTAGAAGTTTCAACAGTGAATTTTAAGTGTAGAGAATTCTTTACATATCTAAAGTCGAATGAACCTTTGCAAAAATAAGCAAACTTTATAAATAAATAGAAGCAATAACGTAAAATAAAATACGTACTCACATTTTAATTATATTCCTACTGTTCTCTGCAGAAAACACCATTTGAAATGATTACGAGGCGCTATCCAAAATTTTCGGGATTAGTGCTGCCATCTGTTCAAAACCTTACCTTTAGACTAATGGTCAGCATCACCCTCGAAGTGGTTCCAATCCGCATGTACACGCCGGTCCCAGTGATTCTGCCATTGGTCAAACTTTTTCTGGAAGTCCTGTTCTTTGAGGGAGGGTGTTTGTCACCGACAGGGATGCTTCTTGAATCCTCTCTACAGTGTCGAACCGACGGCCTTTCAACTCGAGTTTCAGTTTTGGGAATAGCGCGAAGTCGCAAGGTGTCAAATCTAGCGAGTACGTTGGGTGGGGTACAACCGCTATGTTGTTTTTTGCCAAAAAGGTCCTGGTGAGCAAGGACGTGTGACAGGGGGCGTTGTCGTGATGCAGCAGCCAGTTCCCTTAACGCCAAAAGTTCGGGCCGTCGTCGCCGCTCGTTTCCACGGAGCCGTCGCAAAAAGTCACGGTGGTACGCGGAATTCACTGTTTGATTGGGTGGGACGAATTCTTTGTGCACAATCGCCTTGGTATCAAAGAAAACGTGATCTTGCTCTTCACTCTGCTCTTCACCTGTCTCGTTCTTTCATGTCTTTGAGAGCCCGGGCTCTTCCACTGGGACGATTGTTGCTTTGGCCCCCAAACACTTATTGAATCATTGCAAAGGTCTCCGCAGTACTTTTCCCGAGATACGCACAGAATTTGATACACACGCGCTGTTCTGTTGGCGGATCCATCGTAAAATCGACACACACCGAACACAGAGTATTACGGAAATCACTGTGGACACGCAACACGTCGTCCCAGCTGAATGCCACTCCGCACACTGACTCATCAGATATGCAGCTCTGGCCACCTAGCGCTGCAAAGATCTATTACTCCTACTTTCCAGATGGCAGCACCAGTCCTGAAAATCTTGGATTCCACCTTGTATTTTGTTGACTTTCTCTTCGATAACTTATTTTCTCTATAAAAAGCACGTAAGCCTATTCTTATGGCGAACATAGTATATTATACAATGTTCAGTTTTTTATAGTATGAAATTGAGTGAGCTTTATTTTCTGTACTAATGCTTCTTGAGAATAATACCTTTATAATACGCAAAAGAACTAATTGTACCACCTGATTCAAATAAAACGGCAGCTTCTCCCTTACCATCTGCGCCCGTCCTGTCCACCTCACCCCCACCCTCACCTACCTTGGCCTCACCATTGACCGTCACCTCACCTGGATCCCTCATCTCTGCTCCATCCAATCCAAAGCCCACAACCGCCTCCGGCTCCTCAAACTCCTCTCTGGCCGGACTTGGGGGTTGCACCCCTCTACCACCCTCCGCACATACAAATCCTTAATCCGTCCCATCCTCTGTTATGCCAGTCCCGCCTGGATCCAAATTCTATAAGTCCTTCCAGATCCTTGATCGTCATGCATTCCGCCTCGCCTTCCATATACGCCTCCCGTCCCCCACACGGATCCTCTATGACCTCATTTCTTTAACCCATCTGCTCCTATTTCTCGAACATATCCACATACTCTACACCTCCCGCCACCTTGATCCCCCTCACCCCCTGGATGCTCCTCTCCTCTCCCATCCCCGCCCCCTGCCACGTCTTCACTGTTGTCTCCCCCCTACCCTCCACCTCTACACCCTTCATCTCCTTTCACAAGGTGGCTTCCATCAACTCCCCCTCCCGGATGATGCCCTCTCTCCCTCCATTTATCCCTCCTATCAACTATGATCCTCACCCCCCCTCCTTTCCTCCATCCTTTTCTTGGGCTCCCTCTCCCCCCCTTCCATACTCTTTTTTCCCCACCTACCCTCTCTCTGCCCCCTTTCTGTCCCCTGAGTCCTTTTGCATTTCCCTCCACTGCCTTTTCCCATTCCCTCTTACGTCTGCCCTGCCCCTCCCCCCCTTATGAGTCCTCTCCCTCCTTTGGTTCCCCCCCCCCTTTTCGATTTTCCTCTCCTCCCTCCTTGTCCGCCCCCCCCCCATCTGCCCTCGCCTTTGTGCCGACATTTTAGTGCAGTGTTTACAGTGAGTGTTCAGTGTTGTGTGTCTTTTCTGAAGTGTTGCGATCGACCATCATATTGTCGCTGGATGTGTTTTTATATCTCTTGCGAACAGAAACCAGACTGTCGCCATGTTTTTTAATTGTCTGTCTACTATGTTACCTGTCTGCATCCTGTGTATTTTATACGCTTTGCCATCCCTTTGCTTTATGTTTTAACTTTCCACAAATTTCCGCCGTTTTACAATTTAAGTCCCCGTTTTATCGCCTGCTTTTATTGTTTCTTAACTTCTCCTTACGTTTTAAAATGTCTGTAGGCTGCAGAGTAGCGTAATAAGCTGCTGCCAGCCCGCCCCCTTCGGGGGGAATCGAAATACAATAAAGGAAAAAAAAAAACGGCAGCGGTGGACTGCGAATTGAGCCCAGTGGAACAACTACTATAATTCCTTCTCACCCAGAAGATGTGGCGCCCCCCTGCGAATTGAAACGAGCACTGAGGATTGTGTATGGGATGCCCACCTGTGGATGAAAAATCGGGCGCGGCGACGAGCGAGATGTGGCCGGTGAGCGCGTCCAGGCGCACCCAGTGCGGCAGCGGGGAGGCGGCGCGGAAGCGCACGCCCGTCCCTGCGGGCAGCGCGCGCACCTGCAGCAGCGACAGCGGCAGCGCAGGCGGCGCCAGGTCCCGCGGCAGCGACGCCGTCACCTCCGCCGGCGTCACGTACACTGGCGACGCTCCTGCAAAGCACACACACGCTCGCCGTCAACCAACTCCACAACACGCGCGTAGTACAGTGCGACCTATACAAAAACCTGTACCAGCCGTGGGACACATTTGCAGTTTTGGGAGCTGATAATACATTGTTGGGAGATTACATACACTACTGGCCATTAAAATTGCTACACCACGAAGATGACGTGCTACAGACGCGAAATTGAACCGACAGGAAGATGATGCTGTGATATGCAAATTATTAGCTTTTCAGAGCATTCATACAAGGCTGACACCGGTGGCGACACCTACAACGTGCTGACATGAGGACAGTTTCCAACCGATTTCTCATACACAAACAGTACGTGACCGGCGTTGACTGGTGAAACATTGTTGTGATGCCTCGTGTAAGGAGGAGGAATGCCTACCATCACGTTTCCGACTTTGATAAAGGTCTGATTGTAGCCCATCGCGATTGCGGTTTATCGTATCGCGACATTGCTGCTCGCGTTGGTCGAGATCCAATGACTGTTAGCAGAATATGGAATCGGTGTGTTCAGGAGGGTAACACGGAACACCGCGCTGGATTCCAACGGCCTCGTATCACTAGCAGTCGAGATGACAGGCATCTTATCCGCATGGCTGTAACGGATCGTGCAGCCACGTCTCGATCCCTGAGTCAACAGATGTGGACGTTTCCAATACAACAACCATCTAGCACGAACAGTTCGACGACGTTTGCAGCAGCATGGACTATCAGCTCGGAGACCGTGGCTGCGGTTACCCTTGACGCTTCATCACTGACAGGAGTGCCTGCGATGGTATACTCGACGACGAACCTGGGTGCAAGAATGGCAAAATGTCTTTTTTTCGGATGAATCCATAATGGTCGCATCCGTGTTTGGCGACATCGCTGTGAACGCACATTGGAAGCGTGTGTTCGTTCTCGTCATACTGGCGTATCAGGCGGCGTGATGGTATGGGGTGCCATTGGTTACACGTCTCGGTCACCTCTTGTTCGCATTGACGACACTTTGAACAGTGGACGTTACATTTCAGATGTGTTACGACCCGTGGCTCTACCCTTCATCCGATCCCTGCGAAAACCTACATTTCAGCAGGATAATGCACGACCGCATGTTGCAGGTCCTGTACGGGCCTTTTTGGATACAGAAATTTGGTCGACTGCTGCCCTGGCCAACACAATCTCCAGATCTGTCACCAACTGAAAACGTCTGGTCAATGGTGGCCGAACAACTGGCTCGTCACAATACGCCAGTCACTACTCTTGATGAACTGTGGTATCGTGTTGAAGCTGCATGGGCAGCTGCACCTGCACACGCCATTGACTCGATGCCCAGGCGTATCAAAGCCGTTATTACGGCTAGAGGTGGTTGTTCTGGGTACTGATTTCTCAGAATCTATGCACCCAAAATGTAATCACATGTCAGTTCTAGTATAATATATTCGTCCAATGAATACCCGTTTATCATCTGCATTTCTTCTTGGTGTAGCAATTTTAATGGTCAGTAGTGTACATACGAAATCCTCACAGCAAATGTTGGAAGAGCCTTGCTCCAGCACTGATACACAACTATACTCGTTCCACCATATCCAGCGACATTCTGTGAAGTGTATCCTCAGCAGTGTTGCTTGTTTCGTATGTAATGGCCTTACGGAGTTCTGCAGTTGTCCGTAGTCTATTCTTGTACGCTCGTGACATAAGACACCCTTACAAGAAGAAGTCCGGAGGATTAGATCAGTTCGTTGTGTGTGTGTGGGGGGGGGGGGGGGGGCTAAAATGTTTTTTTGAGATTATGAGGTCACCAAAGAAACTTGTTACAAGTTGCATGGAAGCGTTAGACGTGCGACACTTTGCTCCACCCTGTTGGAAATAGCCTTCCGTAAATTCGGCGCATCCAACTGCTCCACAAGTTTATTGAAGGTGCCCGTATAAACTTTATTGTTTATACTCATATCAAAGAAAATGGGACCAATATCCTGGAAGCTGTCACTGTGCACCACACTCCAACGTTTCCATTATGCAGTGCTGTTTCGTGATTGATATGGGGACTTAACACCTGCTCAGTGTCTGCTGTTTTGTGTATTGATGTAACCTGACAGGTGGAACTGTGCCTCATCGGTAAATCAAGTTACAGAGAGAATGTCTGGACACTGAATAAGAAACAACTGAAGCCATCGACGGTAGCGCATTCTTTTCTCATTGTCCGTTTCTTGCAAGGCTTGCGTCATGTGTACGCTGTATGGTTGCAGCGCGATTTCTTCTCCGCTCTCTGACGTGTGCCATATGAAATGCCCGTCTCCTGGCTCAATCGACGCAACGAATTGCTTGGAGAGTTCTCCAAGGGTTTTCAAATATTTTGAATAACCTCTGTATTGAGCGATGGTGCCGGCCAGGGTGGCCGAGCGGTTCTAAGCGCTACAGTCTGGAACCGCGCGATTGCTACGGCCGCAGGTTCGAATCCTGCGTAGGGCATGGATGTGTGTAATGTCCTTAGGTTAGGTAGGTTTAAGTAGTCCTAAGTTCTAGGGCACTGATGACCTCAGAAGTTAAGTCCCATAGTGCTCAGAGCCATTTGAACCATTTTTGAGCGATGGTGTACGTTTACCACAGACACTGTTTAGTACACCAATTGTCTCCAGCTTCCTTACAACCGATGGAATTGTTGCAGTTGTTGCCTTTGTTGGAATGTCGTGCAAATGAATTCTCTCCGGCATGTCCGCTGTGTTTGAACCAATGAGAGTAGCTTCCAATAAAAATTCGTTCTCTAAGCGTGTACTGCATGTTTCCGCCAGCTAAGGACTGCGAACGTATCACTAATTTGCTCGTTAATGTCACGCGGTCCGAACTACAGTCTCGGGACTTCACAAACGGCGACCGACGTGGCCACGAATGAATTAACATGCCCCAAGCTAGCGCCGAATTATACCGGACAAAGGTGCTCATGCGTAGAGACAACTTGCCAACAACTTCTGATTCTCCCAGAGTTACTGAGATCAATAAAACAACTTCCCCGTTTCTATGAGTTTTCGGAGGGAAATCACAACCCATTGAAGTAATTTGAATTTAATGGATCGCCCTGTAGTTACAATTGCACAAGCTGTGCACTTGGTCACCTACACCACCCATACATTCCCACGATGCGTACACAGGCCACACTCACCGGCGGTATATCTATGGTAAAATGTCTGATAGAAAATGCTTAAGAAAAAGAAAGGAAGGAAAGTTAACGTCCCCCAGGAAAGAGACCATAAGACACAGAACACGATTTCGGCATAGGGAAAGAAATCGGCCGTGTCCTTATCAAAGGAAAGGTCCGTGCATGAACTTTAGGCGATCTACGGAAACCGCATACGATCTGAAATCTAGATGACTGGGGAGAGACCTGAACTGATGGCCTTTATGTGAGTACAGTGTCTTATTGTTGCGCAACTTCGCTCGGCGCAGCGACACAAAAACTGGACCAAACTCAAGGACGCTTCGATAAATCCGGAAAATTTTTACGAGATAGCAGCGGAAAATCATAGGTAATTATAATTTAAAAAAATGCTCAGATAAGTTTACGCATTTAACTTTTGGCAGCAATAGTCAGTCAGTTTCGCCGAACTTCAAGATTCCTCGGTAAATCAGAATTAAATTCCTATAGCGTGTACTTACATTGCGTGAAACTATGTCTCATGATTATGTATCACAGTAACCGATTCAGATGAAACGTATGACGCGAACCTCGCAATGCAGGTTTTCTGAGCCTATCACTAAAGTTTCTGTTATGGTGCGCTACTGATTAATAAAGAATTTCTATTATGAATCACTTCCCCGTTCCATATGTGACTGAATGATCAATACGAGGGCTATTAGGAAAGTAAGGAGAGATAGGTTGCGAAATGGAAACCACAGTGAAAATCAAAACTGTTTTATTTGCAACAGTTAGCTACAACTTCCAGTTACTTATCTCCATAGTCGCCGATCCGACTTATCGTTGGACCAACTTTGCAATACCCTAGTTATAGAAGGCAGCCGCCAGTGCTTTCCGCCAATTCTCTACGCTGGCCTACAGCTCGTTGTCTGTGCGAAAATGTTGTCTTCATAGCCAGCGGTTCATGAGAGCAGAGATGAAACTCGGAGGGAGACAATTACGGGCTGTATTGTGGGTAATCAAACATTTCCAAATGAAAACTATGCAGGAGCATCCCCATTGCCTCTGCAAAATGCGACTGAGAATTGTTTTGAAAAAGAAAGAGCACGACAGTTATGTAATGTTGGCTGCATAGCTTCAGGCGAAGTTTCTTACCAGCCCCTCGTACTTGGCGGGAGACACTATTGTTCTAGGTATCTCTAAGTGCTCCCTGTGTGCTCAGAACTATAAAGAACGACGTAACGCGATCGACAGGCATACTAGAGACACTGCCCAACACAACTGTGCAAAACTTCATCGGATTTTCACTGTGGTTTCCATTTCTCGACGATCGTCCCTTACTTTCCGAATAACGCTCGTATTTCATACGAAATCGTGACTAGCGGACATCAGCGTCTCGCGATGCGAAACAGGTTCACTGCGGCTAGTATGTCCTAGAAAACGGTAGCAGTACCGACCGAGACGAATCGGTCTATTCACGATTGACGAAAGAAAGTCGAGAAGAACAAAATAAATACATTTTGGAGAAATTGTGGCTAGAAACGTCACAACACATTTTGTAAAAATGGACGAAGACAAGTACCTAGTAGCGACGAAGCATTTTATTTTATAGAAGTAAACTATGCCCCAGGGGCAAACTGCGATTAAGGGAGTTTCTGTACCACCGTTGAGAAATTTTAGTAATGGGTAGCTGAATTTAAGCTGGATCGTATTAGAACACTGCAAATACTCTGGCGGAAAAAAATGTGATACCCTGCAAGACTACGTTCAGTGGCGCCAGTGTATAATATGTGCGTACTCATGGATTGTAGTGTTAGTGATTCATTTGTGACGGTCATCGGCGATCTCAGGAGGCCTGCCTGTGCACCCTTTGTTTTGACTCTGTCGGCAGTAACTGTGCTGGGTTTAGAGGTGTACAGCGTTTGCAACATTTATTCTAGGGTATAACCGGGCCCCACCGACGAATACGTGCTCCTGTTGAAGAGCTGCAGCCACTCGAACACGGGTACACTGTGGGCCTGCGAGAAGCTGGACGGACGTATGGACGGAATGCCGCACGTGTTACACGTAGTGTATAGGTGGTGTGTCGCTGCTTTCAACAGTGGTTTGTCGAATGTTTCTACACCTGCAGACGACGTTCTGGACGTCGGCATTATACACACGCACGACAACATCGTTGCATCGTGGGGGCAGCGATGTTGCGTCTGCTGTGTCATCGGGGACCATCGAGAACCGCTTGATTTTAGCAGGAATATGATCACGTGTGTCTCTGGCCAGACTACCACTGGTACCACGACACCGTCAAGCATGGCTGTTCTGGTGTCGTGAAAGAGTTGACTTGAGAGTGGAGTGGCTCTGTGTTGTCTTCAGTGATGAAATTACGTTCTGTCTGTATGCGATTGATGGACGTACACGTGTATTGGCGTAGCCCTCGTGTGTTGTTTATGCCAGAGTACTTTCTCCCACGATACACACATCCCATCCCAGGCGTTATCGTATGTGTGTGTATGCGCGGAGAAAGGGGGGGGGCGGTGTGGCCGTGTGGCCGTGCGGTTCTAGGCGCTTCAGTCTGGAACCGCGTGACCGCTACGGTCGCAGGTTCGAATCCTGCCTCGGGCATGGATGTGTGTGATGTCCTTATGTTAGTTAGGTGTAAGTAATTTTAAGTTCTAGGGGACTGATGACCTCAGATGTTAAGTCGGTCGGGATTGGTGTTGCTGCAGGGTAAAGTAAATAAGTAAATAGTGCCCGCTTCATCGCACAGGCTTTTATCCCCGTGCCACGGCCATTGCTTCGAGGGAAGGGAATGTTCCTTTTCAACAGAACAGTGAACGTTCTCATACGGTTGCGGCGACACAACGTGTACTTGCTGCTCCGATCAGCAAGATCACCAAATCTCTCGCATATTGAACACATGTGGCACATGATGTACGGTAACTAACTTGTTCTCCAGGTCTTTGCCAGAACCAATGCCGAATCGTAATAAGCCGCAAGCCGCTTTGGACAATCTATCGCAGGATGTCATTCGGCACCTTTAGTATCGTTTTCATATGAGAATATACGCCTGCGTTCCCGCGAGAAGGGGGGGGGGGGGGCGTGCGCACTATGTGTTAATGCGACTGTTTGGTCATACTTTACTGTGAAATGTATTTTTCATTTGGTCTGAATTCTTTATGATATAGTCCCACACTGACGAACTACCTGCTACCTCACTTGTCAATAAAATGAACTTGCTTTTTTCTGGCAGTGTACATCGCGTCCAGGTAGCTAGAACGAAGTTTTCTCTGAGGAAATATCGATGTCATTAATACTACTGTGATCTTAAATCCCTCAGTTTAAGATTCATGAGAATTTTGAGATGGTAGGCATCTCGTATGTTAGAGGTGCAAAATATCCCGTGTGATATTCTGCAAATCAAATGTTGTCGTACTCACTGGTTGCGTGTGTTGAATCCAGACCAAAGCTTAACCATAGTCTATACTTATTACCTATTTATGTGATCGTAGACAAGCAAATATACCCCAGCAGCAAAACTAATCAGACCAGTGGACTGACGAAAGAGAGTGTACCGAAATAGCGAAGGCGTTTTGTGTGAGAAAAGATCACTGTTATTTAAAATTTATAGTTTGTTTTACTGTCTAAGTTGCACGTGTGCATTCGTGATATGACTAGTTTCAATTAGAGTTGATCAGTTTCAGATTTATGTAGTTGCGCAAGCAACCCGTCCTATCCTTCTGGACCTACACGTCGAAATACAATTTTATGATGTGTGCTCCCATCTGGATACATCGTATTTCTTACGGAACTACACAGATACGAAGATGATCATCTTTGATCGAAACTAGTCATATCATAAAAATAAACGTGCAACTGATATGGCAAAATAAACAATAAATTTAAAATAAAAACACAGTTGTAGTATCTTCGCAATGAACATTTCGGCAGTAGTGAATGTGACCGTTAGTTTGGATCCGTGGGGCGTAATTACGACTCAGTTTTCGAAAACTGCAAATGTACCTTCTTACGCAACATTTGTGGATCATTACTTCGGAAGTTGATTTAGAAGCGATCAAGATTAACACCTAGGAAACAGCTCTTGCACGAATGTTGTGCACCTGATGACACACTGCCGTTTGCGATGGAAAAATGAAAACTGGACTTCGAAAGAGTTGAGCCCCGTCGGTAAAGCACTTATCCGCCAAAGGCCAAGGTCGCGTGTTAAAGACACGTGTCTCCACTGGGTTTTAATTTGCCAGGAAGTGTGTTATATAGATATAGATAAGTTAAATAGATTTTCAAGTGTGTTCTGAGAGAATAAAAACAAAATCGATGTATTGGCAGAACTCTTACGAAAGGAATTTTCATATATTCACGATGATTTATTGGAAGAGAGAACATTTTTAATGCGGTATGTACCTTCAAAATGAATTGGTTCGTTTTTAAGAAGTCTCTTTTTTCTCAGTGACTCTGATATTTCGATTGTTACACGCTTAGATATTCTACATTGCTTTTAAATTTTGTAATTAATAGCTTTACTCACATTTTCGTGAGTCGTGGAGTTAGAAGTGGCTGGTAAGGATAGTGGAAAAGAACTGATGTCAACTGTGAAGTGTTCGTTTTTTACGTGAGCTTAATAGGTTAATACACGAATTTATGGAGCTCAGTAGTACTGCACAAATCGTGTACTTCGAAACGTGGGAAGTGATAGATATCCACCAAAGCACGAGTAAAGCGTTTCATCTGAAATCTTACACCATCCGACCAAAAGTTCCCAGACTGATTTTATTCCAGGCGCATAAGCGACTTCATCTCAGTAACTACGCAGGTAGCTTGAACTAACAACTGTAAACAACGTATTTGTATTCGACAAGTAAATTGTGTGCAGGCTGTGGTACAGTCAGTTCCACAAGACAGTGCGCCGTTATCTGTATGAAATAAAAGACACTATTATAAATATACGTTTACATGAAAATACTGTTATTACGAATTGCACAATTACCTGATAGTTAATCCAATCGCCACCATTGTCGATTAAAGCTTGGCACCTTTTTGGCATGCTTTTTATGAGATTTTCTACATATTCTTTAGGTCCTGATTTTATATGACCGCCGCTCAAAAGTATTGGCTTTCCTGTAAGCTGGATCCTAATATATGACCAAACATTTTCGATCAGATTTGCATCTGGATACACTGCAGGCCAATCCATCGTGGACACACCATTGTCTTCTTTCCACAGAGAAGACTGCGATGTTTCGGATCATTATCCTCTTCAAGCACACAGTTTGCCTCGTTCGAACCTAATAGCTTCTTAACGGACCTCATAAGGCACTTTAATGAATATTGCACATATTTTCATCTTTTAAATTGGCTGTAGATAAGTGCAATAGCCAAAACTGCAACCGACAGAACAAAACATTCAACTCTCACACTGTTTAACTATACATTGTGCAAAAGCGCATTGAGTACAGTTTCGAGACCACTACCAGAGATGTCGCTGTGGACGTTACATTTAAAATTATGGTGCACACTTTCTTGTGGAACTGACTGTAAGTAGTAGACGTGCGGACGTAGCCTGCCGCCACTGTTGTGTCACTGATTGCAATGGAGCTACATCTCTATATCAAGCGTTAAAGACATTCTCCACAATATTTTGAAGAAGAGAAAAGTGTGTGCAAAGTTTGTCCCGCACGCCTTGACTCCAGAACAAAAGCAGGGAGCTTGGACACCTGCCGTGACTAGTTTGAAAAGCAAAACGCGGACAATTCTTTTCCAGAAAACATCGTCCCGGGTATGAGATTCGATGTTATCAATGTGAAGCTATTACAAATCGACGAAGTGCATAGATACATACGAAGGGTCAACGCTTTACGACGTAACCCACATTCAAGCAAATGTGAGGCACTAGATGAACTACCACAAAAAAAAACGACTTTTCTTACAGCTTATTACACGGTTGAATGAACGTTCTGGGAGTTGCACTCAAGAGGGGAGGGGGTAGCGGGATGGGCCTATGTAGAGCACGTGAAACGTTTTATAATAGTTGCTGATTTAATCCTTTCGTGAGTGAGTTAATTAAAATTTGGCGTTTTAGTGTAAAAATTAGTTTCCTGATTTTGAAATGAATACTCAGTCAGGCCAGGTTTCTAAATTTTTATTCTTGTTTATACTTTTATAATTATTTTAAGTGGGGTTTGTGCCGGCCGTTGTGGCCATGCGGTTCTAGGCGCTTCAGTCCGGAACCGCGCGACTGCTACGGTCGCAGGTTGGAATCCTGCCTCGGGCATGGATGTGTGTGATGTCCTTAGGTTAGTTAGGTTTAAGTAGTTCTAAGTTCTAGGGGACTGATGACCTCAGATGTTAAGTCCCATAGTGGTCAGAGCCATTTGAACCATTTTTTGGGGTTTGTATGTTCCTCTGGACTCGAGGAAGAATAATGGTTCTCTAAATTTATTCCTTCTCGAGTACAGCGGGACATTATGTCCCCCTAAAATAATTTTCTGACCAGCGATTTGGATCTGTAAAAAGAGGAAAGTAAATACCATTATTATGTCAAAAAATTTATTTACACACAGCTTAACATTTTCATGAAACCTTTCGAAACATGGCTCAATATATAGTGGTGCTACTCCCCAGTAGCTATAGCATCCTTGAGCACCTTGCTGGAAAATGTTATTCAACGGCATACAAGCGCACATCATCATTCGTGCGTCTGCACTAAAGTGACCAGCCAGTTATAGTTTTGTCGACTGCTCATCACCCGAAATATATAAGGTTCGTCACAAGGAAAAAATAGAGATTGTACAACCGGAGCTATATAGTGCCCTGTATTCACAGTATAGTACAGAGCTGTAGTGGGAGCTGTAGACCGGTCCGACCTGCAGAGAGAAAGATATGCTATTGGTAGAAGGTCACCCAAATGATGGCATCGTCTTTTAGTTTCTTTTGCACGTCGCAGTAGCAAACAGTTTTATCATGCGGAACTGTAACAAAGAAGGAAAATGTGACCAACTTTCTCTTCACATTGCTTTTGTAAGGCAGCTTTCAACTGGGAATAACATTAAGGAAAGGGGAAGGCAAGCACTCATCGCAAAAAACAAACCACCAGTTTATGGAGTTCTCCGTTTCGTATCAAATCAAGGGAACTAAAATAAGATTACAGCGCCGAATAATATGCATAATTGTAAAAGCTCTGACACAAAAATGAACGAAAGGCACAGATAGAAATTCTCTACATACACTGGCCGTTAGACAAAACCATTAAACGAATTTAAGTCGTTTATTAATAAATATGTGGACAAACCTGTATATTTGAAGCAAACAATGTAAAAAAGGCATTAAATACCCATACTAAGCTTATCTATTGAGGACAGGAAAAAAATGTCATAAAACAAAACATGATATCTCGCACATTAGGTGCCAAACAATGAGCCCGCCGATTCCAAACAGTTGATACGCTGGATCGCAGTTCCAACCAGATGTGGAGTTTCATATTCCTGTGGACTCAGGGAAATAAATTTGTATATGGGACTCATATGGCCCTCTGTTCGTGAAGCGGTTAAATACCTGTATGTTTCTAGTAGTGTACTGCGTAATTATGCGAATTTACAACAAAGTTTCTGTTACCAGTTTCCAGCGAGAGAATAAACGCGACATGTTAAAATCGTAAAATTCTTTCTGAGAAACGATAATGGTGAGCTTTGTATCAGACCGGTACCACGTGACGCTATGTTTCCTCAGCAAGAGATGTATTTGTGGTATCGAGGCATGGTTACTTGTGAGGTTGGTACTTCGGTAACAAGTTGTCGTTCATCGCGAAGTCAGCTATCGATCTCCTCTAGTGCATTTAATGTGATTACAAGTCCCACCTCTGAGCGTGTCACGTGGCGCCGATGGAGCGAGGGGGGGGGGGGGGGGCGGGGGGAGCAGACTAAACATGGCCCTGCTGCAGTTTGTTTCGGAAGTGCCGCGGTCAAGGCAGATTTGGTGTCCACGAGAGACGCGTTGGCGGTCGATACGGGGTCACGCGAGTGCGAGAGGTCTGCCCGCCACGTGCGACGCACGCCTTATCGATCCCCCCACGTGGCCACAGCCGGACGCGTTCTGCACCTTCGCGGCGTGGCCGTTCTTAGAACTCACGCCTGCCCTCTTTTCTTAGACCAGTTTTCGGCTGCTCGACGTCATTAGGACAGTGAGCTATTTTATCAGTATTACGGTAAAATATGTAGGAGAGGGAATCAATTAGCGCCGTTTACAATGTGAAGCAAACCCATTTGCCACGGCCGCTAATGTTAAGACAGCGAAAACTGTGCCGGAGGAGTCAGGCGATGCGCTGCTGGGAGGGGAAGTCCGTCAGCTGCCCGAAAAATACGCCGCACAGTGGGCCAGAATATTGAAAAAGTGACAAAAATTGCAAAATCTGCTACAATATGGCCAAAAATAGACATGATAACGTTTCTGTATCCACATGACTACTGTATCCACATGACTTCTGTATCTACATGGCTAGTCTATAATTCACACTTAAGGGCATGACCCTTCTGATAACGATTTTTATAACAAAACTGAAATATTCAAAATGTCGGATCCAATATGACGAAAAGAATTTGGAAAATATTAATTAAGTACGCAGAAAAATATTTTCGGCGAACATTCATAATTTTGATGGAAACTTTATTACAAAACTGCCTCTACTACTGTTTTTGTGAGAGAAAATATATATTAATGACAAAAATTGGAAGTTTTGTAAGTACTATCTTCTTCCTCTTGTGCTTCTTGTTCTTCATCTTCATTGCTTTCTTTACTTCTACTTCACCGACATTCGTATCTTCTTCACCATTCCCAGTATTGGATTCCTTGTAATTCTCTGCATCAGGAACCAAGAGGGCAACAGCTTCGGACGACAAAGTCTTCTCTTCCCTCAGAGATGGTTTCCGCAAAGAAGAAATATATAGTAATAAAATGTAATTTAACAAAATCAAGTGTGTCAAGAAAAAGCTTATGGTTATGAAATAATGCAATTATTTTATAAAGAGTGCTTTTTATATTTTTAGTATATTGAAAATATATCTTTGTATTTAGTAATTATATTTTTATTGTATAATAGCTTTTTAGCAACTGTGTAGAAATATCAGTCGTATGATTATATGTGTATGTGTGTTTTATTCGTCTTTTAGTAAAAATTTCAATAATATTTTCTCGGTATAAACAACGGCATTTTGGACTTGTCGCTTAAAAAAATGGCTCAAAGCCGGAGTTGCGGGTAGTAGCTGGATTTTGAGGCTGATTTGCGAAGATAATAGTACATACTTAAGAAGGTAATGAAAATAAAGGCGGACTTCTGTGGTATGTAAAATGTATCTTATTTTTAGCTCGAGTTTCGGTATGAAAGTAATTAACAAAAACCACTTGATAATTAACGATTTAAATAATGAAATAAGTGACCGCAATTAAGTACATGCTTTCTGGAAAAGTGTCAATTTAAAAAAAAAATTCGGCCTGATTTCTCTGAACAAAAATATTTCATCCGCACAAAATTCAACCTTCGGAAGAAACAGCTGTACGCATCTAAGACCGAGGTTCAATTGTCCCAACTTTACGCTAGCCAACCTATTAAACGGAGCTTCTTATCTCCAAAAATTACGGCCATTTTTCCGGGATTGCATCCAATGTGAGCCGGTGAGCGATCAACTCGCTCCAGAGCGTGACTCGCGCTTCTGTTCCGCCGCTGGGTCCTCAGTACGCAGCTCATTCGAAATACAGCTCTTACAGGTAGACGACGAGCACTGGCTAGTTGCAATAAAACCTGCTCGGGCTTCTGCCTACGACGATTCGCAGTGTGTTCGCTACTTTTTCAAGACTCATACTCTCCTTCCATCTTCTGGCGAAGTGGCGAGGTCTCGCATTTGAGAAGGAATCTTTCCTAGGTCGAGTAAATGGCACGATTACAGCTGAGTGAGCGGGCGGCGAGGTGGTGTTTTGAGCCGAAGAACTTGCCTACGGTCTGCTGCAGGCAACAGTGTTGAGTGTCCAGCTCATTGAATACACGCTATACGAAGAGCTCCAAAGTTTTCCAACGCGACAGGCTGGTGGAAAGCGTTTAGCGCACAAAGCGGCTCCTTCCATGTACTGCTGAGACAAGGAAGCTAGCGATGTACCGACACCCTAGTAGCCCTGTTCTGCGCTCGAACGACGCAAGAGCTCGCATTCTTTTCGAAACGGCGTCCACTGTTACCAAAGTTGGAACGTCTGCCACAGAACTAGACTGGGAACTGGCCAGAACAAGAACTTGTACTAGACCTGGCGTCCTAACCTCATTAACTACGTGGAGGAGTGCAGATGTTTTAAAAGTAGTCGTCGATAGTCGTAAGGCAGGGGTTCTCAATAAACGGACTCGCGGAGCAAGCTGTGAGCTGCAAGGTACGGCCACGGAGCATGGTTCCCCTACTGTCTGCACACGGCGGAGAGTGGGAGACGAATGGAGACTCGAGTGGAGCACACAACAGCAGCATAGAAATCATTATATGAAATACTATTGTTAAAAATGAAACAAATACATAAAAATGCACACATACCACATTATCTTATTAACGTATACTACCACATTATCTTATTAACGTATACTTATACCATATTCTTAATTTACTTTCTTAGTTGTTTTTCAAAAATGAAGTCCTTTAAGTATGAGGTTTTCAGTTCTCTTGCACTCTTTCCCTTTAACAACTGCTTCTTTGTTCGGAGTAATTGTTCTCGTGCACTGTAGATGCAGCGAGCAGTTTAAATCGTAACGAGACAGCGAGTTTCTCAGGTGTGTCTTATTACTTTTCATTGAACAATTGTTCACAAGCACACGTAGAACGAAACATTATTATTGTAGCCCCTTGTTTGCAGAAGCGAAGAAATCCCGTCCTGAGGGACACGTCTGTAGATTTCCAAAATGTTTCTCTTGTACTGACATTTATCATTGTATTCTCTGTCACACCGTACGTCAATAATTTGTAGTTGTAGTTCAGGACGAATATTTCCAATATTCGCTGTTTGCGCTTCTGTTGGCGCTTCTTCCGTGTTGTCGCGACTAAACGTTGCGCGCGCATTCCCCCCCATTTTCGACTAGCCGTAGCTGCTCCGCTCGCGAGTTAAAGAGCGTCAGCAGGCGTGAGTGCTCACACTCAAAATCTGCGAGTTGATAAGCCCTGTAGTAAGGGAACAGATGCCCGCCCGGTTAGCCGTGCGGTCTAACGCACGGCTTTCCGGACTGGAAAGGAGCGCCTGGTCCCCGGCACGAATCCGCCCGGCGGACTTGTGTCGAGGTCCGGTGAGCCGGACAGTCTGTGGATGGTTTTTAGACGGTTTTCCATCTGCCTCGGTGAATGCGGGCTGCGGTTAACTTATAATACTATACAATACAAGGGAACAGATACCAGTCCTGTTCCTAGAGGCTCGACTCTACCCTTACGCATCTTTGCTCTACTGAGGTATCGTCGCTGACGGGAAAGCCCCATTACACCGACATTGGTGGTTTTGGCGCCTCTAGACTTCCGGGTGGGCGACTGAGCCATTCGAGAGTGAGTAGGGTTTAATTGCCCGGGAAAATTTCATAATTTCCAGAACTGACTGTATTACATTACTCCAGAAATCACATTTAATTTAACGGCGACCGTAAAGTACCGAACAGACTGACTGTGGCTGTAGAACGAGTGATTAATACCTAGGGGCATATTACATGCGACAAAAATACGAGAAATCGAGTGTTTTTTAAATCAATGTTAAGATCACTTAACACACCATTTTAATGCTCGTATTTTGGCCATGATTCTGGTCAGAGTTTTAGGAGAGAGAGATAGGATACATGCCTGCAGACTCACTGTCAGGGACTTTCATGATCTGGCACGTGTACCATGGATGTAAGTTCGTCCTCATATGCTGTCAGGTTGTCCGACGCCCATGGATTTCAGACAGCCAAATTACTGCAAGCATTTTCAGTTAAAAAGGAGGAGCAGCTTGCATGTAACAATTAGTAAGATGTGTTATGGATCGGCACACTGTCTAATTGGTTAACTGATCAATTTCTACAGCAATGGCAGGAATAATGATTTCATTAATTCTTGCTGATATAAACAAATTAAATTTGATGCATAATCGTACGCACTGAATGCTAGAGTGATGAAAGTTGACCTCAATCATGACGGAAAAGACCCACAGTTGAAACAAGGAATTTTCTGTCACTCGTGAGCCCTGCAAGCTACATGATATTACAATTTTAAGCATGGCCGACGGCAGCAACCGTATACAAACTTTCAGTAAGTGATGTATACAGTTAAATGTTTGCATAAAGTTTAGGGTGTAAAAAGCCTTGACCAGTTTTCAGTTCGACAAAGGGTAGTTCCTTGAGAAGAAAATAAAGTCATCTATAATATTTTAGCCGGCCGGAGTGCCCGTGCGGTTCTAGGCGCTACAGTCTGGAACCACGAGACCGCTACGGTCGCAGGTTCGAATCCTGCCTCGGCATGGATGTGTGTGGTGTCCTTAGGTTAGTTAGGTTTAAGTAGTTCTAAGTTCTAGGGGACTGATAACCTCAGAAGTTGAGTCCCATAGTGCTCAGAGCCATTTGAACCATATAATATTTTAAACATATTATAAAAGAAACATCTAAAATACCGAATACATAACAATATGAAATGGAATTCATGGACTAAAACTGGTACGTACATAATTACATTACGTTAGAAATGTGAGCATACGAGGGTTATTCGGAAAGTAAGGAACGATCGGTCACGAAATGGAAACCACAGTGAAAATCCGATGAAGTTCTGCACAGGTGTGTTGGGCAGTGTCTCTAGTATGCCCGTCGATCGCGTTACGTCGTTCTTTTTAGTTCTGAGCACACAGGGAGCATTTCGAGATACTTAGAACAAAAGTGTCTCCCGCCAAGTACGAGGGCCTCGTGAGAGATTTCGACTGAAGATATGCAGTCAACATTACATAATTGTCGTGCGTTTTCTTCAAGACAATTCTCAGCCGCATTCTGCAGGAGCAATGAAGATGCTCCTGCATCGTTTTCAGTTGGAAACGTTTGATTACCCACGACACAGCCCGTAATTGTCTCCCTCTGAGTTTCATCTCTGCTCACATGAACCGCAGACTATGAAGACAACATTTTGCACAGACAAGGAGCTGTTGAACAGCGTAAGGAATTTGCGGAAAGCACTGGCGGCTGCCTTCTATAAGGAGGGTATTGGAAGGTTGGTACAACGCTACGACAAACGTCTAAGTCGGATCGGCGACTATGGAGATAAGTTGCTGGAAGTTGTAGCTAAAATGGCTCTGAGCACTATGGGACTTCACATCTATGGTCATCAGCCCCCTAGAACTTAGAACTACTTAAACCTAACTAACCTAAGGACAGCACACAACACCCAGCCATCACGAGGCAGAGAAAATCCCTGACCCCGCCGGGAATCGAACCCGGGAACCCGGGCGTGGGAAGCGAGAACGCTACTGCACGACCACGAGATGCGGGCGAAGTTGTAGCTAACTGTTGCAAATAAAACAGTTTTGATTTTCACTGTGGTTTCCATTTCGCGACCTATAGTTCCTTGCTTTCCGAATACATTATAAGCTAAGACGCTCAAGTCAAAAAACAGAAATTATGGATAAAGTTCTGCACGGAAAACAGTAAAAATAATTACACAGATACAGCTTGTTTCAAGAGCAGACATTGAACTAATATTGTGGCAACTAGTTACGATGCCGAGTAAACGTGGTGGAGAGCGCTCCACCTACTGGGAGCTAGCAGCGACGAGGTGGTGTTTTGAGCCGAAGAACGTGCCTGCGGTCTGATGCAGGCAACAGTGTTGAGTGTCAAGCTCACTGAATACTTGCTGTACGAAAAGCTCCATCGAGTTTTATGGAATGGTAGTACCTTCAGAGTTTTGAATACAAAGAAGAAGGAGCATGAGACAGTTTATGGAAAACGACATGTCATATGGGGGTAGAAATGTGGCCACTGACAAATAAAATTATGGGGAAAAATCCACGCATTGGAAGTGACATATTGGACAAAGTGTTGGAAAACTGTAAAAATCGTCAGGGTATGTAACAAAGAGATGAAAGAAATGATGAGGACGGATACAACATTGGTATAGTGGACGGATAGGAAACAAGTAGAATGGCATGCTCGTATGAGACGTATGGATTGCAATAGAATACAAATAAAAACATGCTAATTGAGACGTTCTGAAAGGCAACAAAAACCCAGGATGCACCGGATTGTAGGAATTTTAGAAGCCATCAGGGAAAGAGAAATTTCAAAAAATAGTTGTACAGGTAGAGGGGCTTGAAGACTGGATTGCGGTACGGCACCAGCCTAGCTGAAAAACAACCATGTAACGCGATCAAATAATAGTCTCAATCGCTAAACAACACTTACCTGATGTAGTCTATAAAGAAACATCTGAACAATACCTTTCTAACAATGACTCGCAAGTGGTTTTACCCAGAGATTTGGACGCTTGTATACTGACAGAAAAAAAAAAAAGAATTCGAAGCCAAGAAATAATTAATGTAGAGTAGTGAAATTTCGGGAATATGTTTGTCTCAATAAAATATATAACTGATTAACGTTGCAATTTCACAAGTTATACAAGCGCGAGAAAAGCCACTGAAATGTGAAATGGTGGTAATTAATAACAGACTTCACTTCCAGAATGTCGAATGCAAGCATGCATTGTGTCGTACAGGCGCAGGGCGTAAGTTTTGAAATGCAGTTCCATACCTGTTGCACTTGGTCTGTCAATACAGGAACAGTTAAAAGTGGTTGAGGATGACCCTGCAGCTCTTATCCAACGATATTCCATACTTGCTTTATTTGAGATAGATCTTGCTATTGCGCAGTACAAGACAATATGTCGACGCTCTGTAGAGCACGTTGGATCACAACAGCGGTTTGCGGGCGAGCGTTATCGTGGTGGAAAACACTCCCTGGAATGCTGTACATGAATGGTAGCACAACAGGTGACATCACCCGACTGACGTACAGATTTGCAGTCAGAGTGCATGGGATAAGGACGAAAGTGCTCCTGCTGTCATATGAAATCGCATCCCAGACCATAAAGTGTAGGTCAAGTGTGTCTAGGCCACAGCTATGTTGGTTGCAGGCGTTCATCTGGCCTCCTTTTAACCAACACACATCCATCACTGTCACCGAGGCAACTGGTTTTCATCAGAAAACACGACAAACATACACTCCACCCCTAATGAACTCTCGCTTGATACCATTGCAGTCGAAAACGCCGGTGGTTTGGGAGCTGTGGAATGCAGGCTGTAGGGCGTTTGGATCGGAGCTGTCCTTGAAATAACCGTTTTGTAACGGTTCGCTATGTCACTGTAGTGAAAACAGTTGCTCGAATTACTGCTGCAGGCGCAGTAGGACGCGCCACAGCCATACGCCAAACTTGACGATCTTCACTCTCGGCAGTGCCACGTGTCTGCACAGAGCCCGGTCGTCTCGCGACCGTACCTTCCTGTGACCAAGCTGTCAGCGATCATGTATAGTCGCTACATTCTTGCCAAGTATTCTGCAATATCCCGGAATTCCAGCTTTTCGTAGCCCTATTACACGACCTCGTCCAAACTGAATGAGCTGCTGATAATGACATCTTCGTCGTCTAAAAAGGCGTTCTTGACTAACGTCAGTTCACTATGTCCCATCTCAGACTTAACTAACGTTCACGACTGCTATACCGCGTATGTAAAGCAGACCTGATTTGCATCGTCATAGTGGCGCTGCTAGCGCCAGTCTAATGCGATTGGAGTGAAATCCGAAGAGACGTCATCTTTCAGATGCAGAAATGCCTACCTGCTTTCATTTATCTCGCGCAACTCCTTGATGTTGGGATATTTTATCTGTCAGTCTACATACGCCAACTGTGCAACTCAAAATTCAATTTATATTAAAAATGAAGAAATTCCTCCGGCTGTATTTAAGGTGTCGATTTTATTCTGGCAACTAGTTTCAACGTTGTAGCAACATCATCTTCAGGCCTATACACTTGTTGACGTCAACTGCGTGCGGCTGACACTAGAAGTCAGTGGTGAGATACAGACGTGCTCCGTGTGGAAGATGGTTGCTATCCACCTTCCACACGGAGCACGTCCGTAACTCACCACTGACTTCTAGTATCAGCCGCACGCAGTTGACGTCAACAAGTGTATGGGCCTGAAGATGACGTTGTTACAACGTTGAAACTAGGTACCAGAATAAAATCGGCACCTTAAATACAGCTGGAGGAATTTCTTCATTTTTAATATAAATTTATACCAGCTGACGTCCCACTGTCCTCCATTTCAACTATGGATGTACGAAGACAAAATTCAATTGTTGATTACATAAAATGACGTTTTACTATTTCAATATTATCTCTCGTTATACAAACAAATATGAGCAATCATAATATGAAAATTTTGAAAATTTATGATACCTGTGAAGCAATGTAGTAACGCCTATCATTAAACCGTTTCTGTCGTTTCAGGTCGCAGTTTTCTCGTGGGAGATGAAGCTAAGATTCTTCTCTTTTGGTCGTCTATCACCAAGTGGTCACAGAATATCAAATCATCGCACAGTGTAAAGTGAGCGAATGCATCCGGTAGGGACGTGTTTGTGTTTGGGGGCTCACATGTACATCTAAATTTTGGAGTCAGCTGTTGGGAGAAACTATTCTCCAGCTAGAAAATAATTATCGTAGTCCAGTTAAGCAGTTGTATTATGTTCCTCCGAATGCAAATTTCGTAAGTAAGCTGCAAAACTGTGATCAGTAACGTATTCACTTGTGACAGTGTAAAGATGTAGTGTATGCACACGTGTCTGCTGTTGTTACAGGCAGCCTATGGAGGGGCAAGTGTTTATGGCGTGCGACTGCAGCCATGCATATTCTACAAGGCTCCTGTCCATCTAGTTATCATACGAAAGGCTCAACTTGACAGCTTGTATAATTGGCTGAAAGAATCGGAGAGCTGGAAGGCCAAGTAACATCGTCTTTAAAACGTTTTGATTTTAATTTCTATCAGTTATCAGTGAATGATAAGTTCTTGAACTCGCTCCTGCAGTAATCATTTAGGAAACCAAGGATTATACGGAGTCGCTCTGCCGGGTAAAGACTAGAAACGACTGTCAATAAAATTCTTCTGGGTTTGAGGGCGCATAGTCATCTGTAAAATTCTGACATTTCGGCGACTGTTGCAAGGCGCCTTCCTCAGGGTATATTGCTAACTATACAACACACCCTGAGGAAGGCGCCTTGCAACAGTCGCCGAAACGTCGGAATTTTACAGATGACAATGCGCCCTCAAACCCAGAAGAATTTTATTGACTGTGACAACGGCCGTGGAAGCCTACTTTTACATTTACTAGAAACGACTGTACAGTCCCTTTACCTAATAAAGAAAAGCGATGATGTGAGGCTTAATAGAAGTAGAAGCAATAAGGAGAGTACGTAACGGAAATCTAAAACTCAGTGTGTATCTCGAAGGTGGAAAAGTTAACATCAGTCGCCGCTTTCTGTTATCGGGGGTGCTACATTCGACAACAGAAGTACAGTAGATACAGCCGTCATTGAGAAATACCTACAACAAATAAATCTAGATGTTGAAGACACCAGAAAAAAAGAATACCTGATGCTTCCAAAATAATGTCGAAATGCGGTGCTGGCGGAAGATTGTGAAGATGTGTAAGTGTAACAAACAAGGCAGTGCTGAAATGAACTGATGCCGTTCCGTATTAAGTGGAAATCTATGAACGACGATGATGAGATTTAGCGAAAAATTATTTTATATTGCAGATGTTCTCAACTTCCAAACATTGTTTCCCTTCCGCATATGTGGAACAAGATACCTAAACGTGGCGCCGTGAAGTTCTTTTCGGTGAGCTGCCGTGGAACGTCGTGAAGTTGGTCGTTTCGTGCAAAGCCTGTCGCCTTAACGTCTGCCGTCAGCAGCGGCGCCTGGTGGGCAGACTTCCTGCGCACACGCGATAAGTGACGGAGCCGAGGCCCTCCGCCTAAGTCTTTGAAACTTGTACCTCGTTTCGAAGTCACGCTCCCACCGTAACTCTCGCCGAAACCCACCGCACACGCGAACGGTCGTTGCATCGTTGTCAACACATGCATAAGGCTATGTTCGTCGAATACATAACGTTATATGAGCACATTATTTAATAGAGTACATGCTATGTAGCCAACTGCCTACTTGGACATACTCAGCACAACAGTAAAACTAAACGAACAGCTTCCTCAATTTTCATTTGCTTGGGCATGGGTGCAGCTACATAATTTATAAATATGGCTACATGCGAAACATCTACAATTTTTTTTGGAATAAACATACCGATGTCTGTTAGTAATTCCTACCCGCCACCTTATAGACACTACAACATCAGAAATTCGTCTGCGGCATGGGATGAGTTATTAACTAGAAACTTTTTCTTCTTTTTTCAAATTTTACAATGCTGTCTATCAGAAATTTTATATCACTTGGTGTGTAACCAAAAATTATTGTTTGCAGCATTATGCGTTCCTTTTAGTGCTAATGACAAACGTAATGTGAAGTAATGAATGTCATTTTTCCTTCTGGTATTGTAATTATGTACATAGTTGTTACTTTTGCGTCGCAGTGGATGATCTACAACAAAATTCATGAGGGAATAAATATATTGTGAAGCAGTAATCAGAATGCCCAACTCCTTAAATAGATGTGTACAACATTATATTATTCTTACAGCATGTTTTTGTGCTACGAAGACTTTCTTAAAGATAAGTTGCCCCAGAACATTATTCTATATCCTTACTGATTTCTCTCTCCTCGAGATTTACAGTGACTCTAAGCGAAAATGTAGCTGAACTAAGGAGTTTTAGGAGTTCCAAAATGTACTTTTCCAGTTTATACTCTCGTAAATATGAGCACCTAGATGTGCGTAATTGAATCTCGTGTCTTTTTAGAACTGAGAGTGAGACCATTCGCAGAAAACCAACGATAATTTCAAGAAAATTGTTTACCATTTCTTCTGTTTCTGTATGTATGCTTGAATCGATTGCAATACTAGTGTCATCTGCAAAATGAACCAATTCTACTTGCTGTATGTATTTACACATGTGAGGAACAATAGCGAACATATGATTGAGCCTTGGGGAAACCGGTACATGATTTTTCCCCAGTCAGAATAACATTACCGGACTGTATTATTTGCATTACTAAGTACAACATTCTGCATTCGTTTTGTTAGGTATGACATTATCCATTGGTTGGCTACACTATGAGCCCCATAAAACTTCAATTTATCTAAGAGAATACTGTGATTCACACAGTCAAATGCCTTAGATACGACGAAGAAAATACCATCTTGTGCTATTTCATTATTTAATGCTTATAAACTTTGGTGAGTGAACATGCAAAGATGTCCTAAGTAGAGAAACCCTTCTGAAATGCAAACTCTGATTTGCTGAGGATATTATTGTTTCTCAGGTGATATACTATTCTAGAGTACGTACTCTTCTCAAAAATTTTGTCAAATGATAACTGTGAAACGGGTCGGTAATTATTGATATCTCTCTATCACCTTTCGTGAATAGGAGTTTGACAACGGCACATTTCAGTGTCTCTGGAAAAAGGTATTTAGCTAGTGACGCATTACTTTCTTCAGGTAAGAACAGGCTTACTGTATGGGAACAAATCTTTAGTACTCTATTGGAAACACCATCAAAACCAGATGAGTTTTGATTCTTAATTGAATATTCTTGAACTGTTTGTCCCTAAATTTTCCGCTAGATTTAAGAAATGCTTATTATTGATATTTGTTACCTGTAGCTCATCATTTAGAGCCATTCCATTCAGTTCGGCAGTGATGTTATCCTGTCCTGTGGCTGGTTGTCCTGTCTTTCGTTTCACTACATTCCACACAGCCTCAAGTCTGTTGTTGGAATTACTGATTTCTGGCATAATGTGCATTTTGCTTGATTTTTAATGACCATTATTAGTAATTTTGATTAGCTTTTGTAGCGTACAACTACCGCAGAACCTCTACTTGCTTTGAGCTTCACCAAATAAAACATTACGAATTAGGATCCTACTGTCTTTATTCACTCATGTCGGAAAGTTAATCACTGAGATCAAACTGCAGTAGCAAAATAAGGTTAAAAGATCCTTTTTCCTATCAGAATCCTCTAGAAAAGCTATACTAAAGTCACCAAAGACTACTAACTGCTCGCTGAAGACTGAAAGATACCATAGTAAGGAATCCAAATTCCTCATAAACATTTCAGAATATGCTGATCACTACAAAACATACATGTCTCAACATTTTTTAACTTGTCCTAATATATGTAACAGCTCCTCCTTTCCCCATATTAGTTCTGCATGAGTAAGCTGCTAGAGTGTAATTCTTTATACGTAACTTATCTAACCGTACAGTTAAGTGGTCCTCAGACACAGGACATCTATCTTTTCAAAGTTCTCTCAATTTTCCAAACAGTGAAAAGCTCTTCTACTTTATTACTTGTTCTTATAATATTTTGATGCAATAAGCTAATCTTACTTTTCTGTGTGTTCTTAAGTATTTTGTGGGGCTCTTCTGTTATTTTGACTTCTTTCAAAACAGAATGCTTGCACAGTCACATTTTGAAGCTGCAGAAAAGCCGCCACACCTGTCGCAGTTCGAGATGCATAACTATTCTGATGTAATATATAAAACCTTAACTTTTCGATAGTTTCAAGAAAGTAACTACAGTGTTCGGCGAAGTCGATCGCGGGTAACTCATTTTCGGTAAGACATACTTGCAATATGGGGTGGTCCGTGAAATGGTTATATTTAGATAAATATTTTTCGGATAACTTGTTTCGTAATTCCATATGTGGTAAAAAGGTAACGTTCTTGGTGCAAGCCTGTGACCAGGCTGTTGCCTGACTGCAAGTATAGCGCAGCCTTTCTTCGCCACAGCACGTCGAGGGAGAGGGTGGAGGGCACGTCACCCCGGCAGCTTTTTATCCCCAGGAATGATCACCAGAACAGGCTGAGTGGACCTGGGATCGCCCTGGAGGTAGTGGTACGAGAAAAAATTCCCACCCCCATTCGAGATTCAACACGCGACCTCCAGGGCTGAAGTCTGCTGCTCTAACGATGTACTACCAAGGTCACTCCATACGTAGTATCGAATAACAACAATGTTCAAAAGATATGTCACTGCGAAGCCACATGGGTTGATGAAACTTAGAGCATAGATAGCAACATCTGCTACACTATAGTATAGAGATAAACTAAAAACAATACGCAATGAAACGAACAGAAATGACATTTTTACTCAAAGAAAATAATTACACGGAATTCACTGCGATTCATAATGATCTCCTGGAAATGGGAAAAGTCGGGACATGGTTCTTAATAGGGTGTGTGGTTACCACCGACGGCAACGCATACTCTGCAATGTGGTCTCCTGCTACCACAAGTTGGACATGTGCACGCGCTGAAATACGTCTCTCCAATACATCTTGCAAGGGCTCAATGGAACTTAGGTTGGGGGAACGGGAAAGCCAGTCCAATCGCCGAATATCCTCTCCTCCACTTGCGTTGTGCGATGCGGTCGCGCATTATCGTCCATAAAAATGAAGTCGGGGCCGAATGCACCCCTGAAAAGACGCACAGGGGGAAAGACTGCACTGTCGCAATAACGCTGAATGGTGAACGTAGCGTGTTTAGAGATCTGGAGGTCCCCACACCATAAACCTGGGTCGCCAAACCGATCATGTTCGGCAATTCTGGAGATACCCTCATATGGCGAAAGGTGGGAACATGTAATAACACATTGGAACATAGTCAACATTATCGTTCTGATTGTTTAGTTGTTATGATGTGAGAAGTCATAATATGCATGAGTGTGCCTTAACCACGGTTTACTCAGCTGTCAGCTTTATTGTGCGCTGTAATCCTTCCTCATGTGCGTCTTTTTAGCGGTGCATTCGGCCCTTGCTTCATTTTTATAGACGACAATGCACGACCGCATCGAACAGTGGAGATGGAAGAGTCTCGGAACGAGAAGATATTCGACCAATGGAGTGGCCTGCCCGTTCCCCCGACTTAAATTCCATCGAAGTCCCTATGGAACGTGTTAGGGAGATGTATTGCTGCATGTCCACATGCATCGACGACCATCCAGCAGTTGTCATACACGCTGGCGAAGGAACGGAACGCCACAGCACTCGAACTCTTTACCAAACTGAAATTTTGTGATCTACCAACTTGCCCGCGAAAGGCAAAGGTCCCTAGTTCGAGTCTCGGTCCAGCACTCAGTTTTAATCTGCCAGCAAGTTTCAAATCAGCGCACACTCCACTATAGAGTAAAAATTTCACTCTGGAAACATCCCCCAGGCTGTGTCTAAGCCATGTCTCCGCAACATCCTTTCTTCCAGTAATGCTAGTTCTGCAAGTTTCGCAGGAGAACTTCTGTGAAGTTTGGAAGATAGGAGACGAGGTAACGGCGGAGGCAAAGTTGTGGTGGCGGGTAGTGAGTCGTGCTTGGGTAGCTCAGCTGGTAGAGCACTTGCCCGCGAAAGGCAAAGGTCCTGAGTTCGATTCTAGGTCCGGCACACACTGTTGCCAACCTTGTGGCCAGCGTCGGAGCACGTTCCAGAGCATACACTGCCGTTTGTGGTGATCACACACACTACTAAGAACGTCGTCCCGACTTTTGTGCTGTACAGGAGACCATGATGAATCTTGGTGACTTCAGTGAAATTATTGTCTTTCAATAAAAGTGTCATTTCTGTTCGTCTCATTGTGTATTTCTTTCAGTCACCTTGTGTGCTATATAGTAGCAGTTCTTTCTATGTACAGTCCTAGTTTTATAGAGCTACCTGTATGTTACTTGGTAATGACACATCATACTATAGTTACTTTCGTCATTAAGTTTTGTACGCTGGTTTATGTTCTACATATATGTAGTGTTAAATGAACTGTATAACTACGTTTGAGCTTTCAGAATTAAATACTTTTGGTACGTCCTCTTCTTTAAATTGGTTTCTTGGTGTAGCAATACACAATATATTCGGTAGAGATAAGAAAAATGGTTCAAATGGCTCTGAGCACTATGGGACTCAACATCTTAGGTCATAAGTCCCCTAGAACTTAGAACTACTTAAACCTAACTAACCTAAGGACATCACACACATCCATGCCCGAGGCAGGATTCGAACCTGCGACCGTAGCAGTCCCGCGGTTCCGGACTGCAGCGCCAGAACCGCGAGACCACCGCGGCCGGCGGTAGAGATAAGATTTCCTATAGATGGTACAAGTATTTCTACTCTTTAGTTTAGTTCAAAAATAGAACGTTTAGATGTCTAGGCTTTACAAGCCTACAACCAAGCTTTAACCTTGTCTTAAACTTGTACTACGAGTCTGCGAAGGATCATGAGTTAAAAATCACATATCAGGATACAATGCAGGTGAAATTCAGTTGACCAGAGCAGTATGCTTTGCATTCACTTCACAAGGAATATTGTCGCTTGTGTTGTGGCAATTCGGAATTGTCCTGTATCTCCCAGTAGAAATATGCCGACTGCTGTACAAAGAGAGCCATAAAACACTAACGATAATGGCTTTCCGGAGAGTGACAGAAAGACGGATGTTTGCTTTGTGCCGCAGTAGGGTAGCAGCTTAACAAAGCGAATCGATTTCTGATCGTCGTAACTGTAGACTCGCGTGACTCCCTAAAATAACGTCTCACGAGGTCCGTGCAACCGTAGACACCCAGTCAGACGGAATTATTAACTCCCTTTCTGAACACACGCTACCACGTCTATATTTGACAGTAACAGTCAGAGAGATTTAGCCTTCTGGTAGTTTCTACGAACGTGCAGTCACTTCTGGCTCTTGTCTCGAAAAAAATGAGAAAGAAAGATTATACTTTAACGTTTCATTGTTTGTTTCGAAGAAACCAAAAGAGAAATTTAAGCGTTTTCCTTTGTCTAACGGTTATTGGAATACTGATTATGTTTCACGATCACACGCCCTCGTTATATACATAATATTATACATTAACGTTGCAGCAATAAAGCCGTAAGCCGTATCGTCCAGAGTTTCGGGAAGATACCACATTTGGGATTTCAGTTATACTCTTAACAGTCAGCCACGTAATTATTTCAACAAAGCCATCCTCAACTGCAGTATATTTTTCTTGGTATCTGATTTCAAGAGCCGGATTTCTGAGAAAAATAAACAGACTACACTTAATTTTCTAAACATCTGTAAGTGGTAAAAATTAAGAATCTAGTTCCCTAAATTGAACCAGTGCGTAAATAAATTGTGCTCACTCTTACAAACTATATCCCAGAGCTTAAAGATATGTACTATTATCCAATTCATAATACTTGAACCCTGACTTTGACGCTGTCATAGAAGTCGGACCACAATTAGGAGAAAAATTTCCTTTACACAGTTTAAAGCTATAACCATACACAACTTCCAGACGAATTGTCGTTGCTTTCCAATTAGCCGTTTTGTCCTAATCATGGTGGATGTAGATTTCTGTAATTGTCCTAATGGTGATACATAATATTAAAAAGACGAAAAGTGTAAATGCAGGTTCTGTTGTTGCCTTTCACCTCTAATGTTTTTATCTACATAAAGCGCCAATACCACATCTTTACCTGCTTTGCGTTTCGATGCGCCGCGTGCTCGCGTGTCCTTTGTTGCCGCACCTCTGAACAGTACTTCCGCTTCATTGCTCATTGCTGCAGTACTTACATCGCGGCTTCCCGTCAGATAGGAAACAATTGTGGTTCCATTCGTTGTTTTGTATTCGTGTGAGACAGTGCCTGTAACATAATTGGTTGGCTTGTGCTTGTGTGAAAGCATGCATCATTTACGGAGTTGTGAAAAATATATGGTGATCAGTGCGTATGCTAATGTTGAGGCTGGAGAAGAATAGGGCGCGAACAGTTCCGAATCACAGTCACTAATAGACAACCTCTGAATGTCTCGATATTAGTGAACTTACAGATAAGCGAATTGAAGAGAATATGAAGAAACTTCATGTCTCGTATCACCATAAAAGAGTTGTGGCAGGTGACAGATGTTTGTATTGGACGAGTTTACACAGGAGAAATAATCCACGACTTCTGTATGGAAAAGCAGTTTCCAGCAGATGCAGCCATGTTCGGAAAGTTGAAGATCTAAGTGGAAAATTTTCCTTATGTAAGTGAAAAAACGTTTCGGCGTGCTATTCGAAAATTGGGCTTCAGTTACAAAAGTTCAACAAAAAACCTGTGATGATGGAAAAGAACCAAGTAGCAGAAAAAAGAGACAAATTCTTGCGGGAAATAAGACACTTGCACACCACTCGATGTACTATTTATTACAATGATGAGAGTTGGGGTGGTGCAGATCATTCCGGAAACTTTGGTTGGCAGGAACGAAAAATGTCTTATACATCAGAAAATGTGTACGATTATCACAGAGGAAGTGTTCAAGAGCGGAATGGCTGGAAAGGATGAATTAAACAAAGACCGGTTCTGGAAAAAAGATTGTAATATGCCACACTGGGAACGAAGATGGTTTCATACAAAATGCTGGCTTATGTTTTATTGGGAAATAAGGAGTTGCAGGTTATCGTTCTGAAAGGAACGCCAGATATTACAGAAAGTTGTTTAGGAGCGTTCTCGAAAAATCGCCAAACAGGTCTTCGATTGTTTGAGATCAGGCTCCAGTCACACGATGATAAATCCACTATGACGATATCCATTAAAGACATGGAGAAATGATTCCATTATTGAATGAATCAAAAGCAGTAATGTAGAGCTTCCATCTAGTGGCACATCATATGAGGAATTACTAAAGGTGGTCTACTGGAGCACGGGTGGCCGCACTTTAGGTCGCAGAAATACCTTTCGGAAAGTATAATGCGATCAGTGGACAAGGAAATTAAACTTCTGTGATTGCCCGTTGCGCACTGCGAATTCAACGCCATTGAACTTATTTGAGCATTTGTCAAGAACAAGGTAGCAAAGCAGAACAAGAATTTTAAAATAAATAATACTTTACAGTTGTGTCACTCTGCTCTGGAATGTGTTCTTCAAAGTGTCTGGAGGAATTCAGTGAGTCATATACACAAGCTTGAAAACAGTTATGCTCAAAGAGCCCACTGTATTGACATAGCAATAGAACCGTTTGTGATCCAAATAGCGAGACCTCAGCCAGCGGCGAAATCGATTAGGATAGGTTTTATTTCAGTCATCATTCTTTACTGTAAAATTTTTTCGAACTAGTTGACTTTTCCATTTACTGTTGAAATGTGCTTATTGTTAGTTGCTTGCATATCGAGCATTATTTGCAATTTCCCACATTGTTTCTCTCTAAGCACAATAAAAACGGAACGCAGCAGTGCTGTACTGAAATGCGACTACGAAGCTGCCGTTCTTCGCTGGTGAACAGGCGCTTGTGGCGCATTATATCAGTGGCGGCACGCTTGCGTGAGAACTACGCCCCACCACAGCCTCGCATATATTGCAGCTACCAACACAACTGCTTCAGAAACTCTTAACTAACAAACACGACAAGTATTCATTAGTAAAGACATATGAAGTAACCAACAAAAGTTCAAGCTTAACACCAGTGCCTTCTCCGTCACAACAGCTACAATGATACGCTCAATCGTCGCGTCTTGCTTTTGACATTATAGAGATGAAACGAGTAATCAGAAAATAATGCAAATCCAGCTGTAAATAGAACAAGGTTGTATTTTTTACCCGTCAAAGGAAATTTTTCTCCTAATTACGGTCTGATTTTATGCATTCTTGAGGTAGACACTCGCCGGAAAAAGCTAGAACAAGCACAGTTTCTCGTAAGTATTACCGCGTTTATCGCCACCATTTCAACTAAGATGTAATATTCATACACTAAAAAAAGTAAAGCTTTGCATGATTCCGGCGAGGTATAACAATCGATATTCGTAATGCAATGTGACGAGAATATGAGCTCAAAGTCAGGGGTCAATCATTATGTAAAAAATAATAGTCAAAGTTTAACGAAATGTTCCTTGTTTTACATCTTATATCACTATCCACAGGCATTTAAGTATAATTTTTTGGCTTATTTTCCCATACTTGCACACTTTGCATGAACCCACAGTTCATGCAACTGATAATTAGTCCCAATGGACCTTCCTCGCACAACTTTCTATACCTCTAACCTATTTCTGTAACAGTTCTGAAACACTCCATTTTCACAGATGGAGATGGAACTGTAGGTTTATTTTCCTTTACTTCGATTTTACTTTCTTTGCATGGGTTGCGCGTCATCTCACAGTCTTCTTGGTTTGGCCTTGACCTCTGGGTTGGAACCGCCACCATTTCCGCCAACTCGGCGACATTTCTTGGATGAACAACTTCAGCCCACTTTGTGCCTGCCATGGCCTTTCCTGCATTCAAATTATGGGGCAATCCGTTTCGTTTCGCAGTGTCTCACCCAAGTTCTCATGGTTCGAAACACTTAAATCGAACATCTTCTGTTAAAGTGTAAGAACATGCGCTTCGTTGGAAAACATTTTATTCTGCTGAAAGTTTTTATATCTCCATTTGAATTCTTTTATTTTCAGCTTGCCTCTAAGTTGTCAGCTTAGGCACATGGTATATGCGTGCACATGTTCCATCAATGATCTCCATTTAGGTGTACTGTTTCAGCTGAATGATATTCACCTGTGCTCCGCTTTCCGTAGCGCCTTTCTGAGGCCTCTCTCTAATATAAAATAATTATTTAATTAATAATTTAGGAAAAAGAACACATCAGAAATTCCGTCACATCGTTTCTAAACATTAAGTTGCCCCAATAACGCTAAAAGCCTTTTAAAGCCCACAATCGAGCAAATTTCTTAAATTGTTCCGGTGCAGTACCGGAAATTTGCAACGGTACATTATGAGCAAACGTCGTCATTTTATCTTTATGATTTTCGTACAAAAGAACAACAAAGAATACAGACTTATGACTGTCTGATAACTAAAGTTATTTCATGTATATTCGCCCATAAAACAACATTAAATTGCAACTTAGTTCATAACAGTAATTCTCTTCGCCATGCACCCAAAACGTTAGATGAAAATTACAACAAAATCAACGGTATCTCCAGCATGTTTCTCAACACAGAACTCACAGCAGACAGTTTGGCTCCAAGAAGCACATAGTTGAAACTGAGCTCACTAAACTTCGGATAGCACAAGAAACGAATTTTGTAGTCGCGGTACACTTTAGGAGCCAGTACGATATAGGCAACCGTCTCCGTATTTTTTCTTTATTTGTGCTACCTGCTAACGTTTTAGACACCTCATTTGTGGCGGCACTTTAAAAAAATTGGCCAAGTTCAAATAGGAATGCCGCACAGAGGGTTCTGTACAAACTTAATTATGTATATAGACGGTTCATTCAATCCGGGAATCGAGCATCTCGACCATTTTTGTCTGTTATCGACGTAGGTACTGGTGAGATATTGTTCCCAGGGATCCCAAGACTTTCAAGAATGTCATAATTTCAATAATATAGGTGACATAGTCATACAGGAGAAAACGACCATTATTATATTTATCAATAGTCCTACATTGAGGCGAAATGGGTCACAGTGGTAAAAGTCGAACGCCAAAATGCACATCAAGCGTTTCGGAATTTATCCATCATCGGATTTCCGGGAGCGACTGCTGCGCGTAGATATGGTGTTTCAGGATGTATGGGAAACGAACATTCGCAGATTAATCTGCGAATATTTGTTTCACATACAGCTTCAAAGACGATATCTACACCTCGCGGGATAGTCGCGTGGTCTAAGGGCGCCTTGCCACGGTTCGCGCGGTTCTGTCCGTCGAAGGTTCGAGTCCTTCCTCGGGCACGGGTGTGCGTGTTGTCCTTAGCGTAAGTTAGCTAAGTCAGATAAGTATTGTGTAAGCCTGGGGACCGATGACCATCACCATCATATATACGTGCAGCAAACAAAGATTCGCAAACTAGTCTGCTCCTGGGAATCTGATGATGGATACGTTCCGAAACGCGTCATATGAGCAATAAAGTCATTCCTTGCCTGATGTTTGGCTTTTTACATTGCGGCCTAGTCAGTCAGAATGCAGAACTACTGACCGTTTTAATTTCAAGTTTGACCCCGAATAGCAAATGACAAAAGAAATATTTGTTTTCGTGTGACATAACTACAAATTAACAAATTTCGGATATTTTCCTTTACTTGTACAATGGAATCTTGCTTCTTTCACGATTATAGGTCAACAGAAAATACCCTATAGGTTTCTATGAGCGAGTTTTGAAGTATCAAAATAGGTGGCCGTATCTTTTCACTGTATTGACTTACAAACTTCAATTTCTTACACCACCAAGGGACAGTAGTATTCAGTATGTGATATAAATTTCACCTCGATACGTTCAGCAATTCCTGAGGAAAAGTGTTTTTAACAGTTGGACGGACAGGCAGATAGACCGACTGACTTCAGTGCTATCCTATAAGGGTTCTGTTTTACAGATTGAGCTACGGAACTCTAAAAAGTGAGCCAATGTGTGTAAAATACGCGAGAGTCGCGTAACATGCGTTTCACGGAACCCAAACCTCCATATGCGACACTCAGTTGTGATAAATGAAAAGAATAAATAATATGTCTTTTTTGAGAACGTTAATGCACTAAATCAGTACATTGTTTCGGATTGAACTTTAGGGACTTTTATCAATAAACGACTGTTGCGACAGATGCAGTTGTCAGCTAATAACTTATCACCTCCTATGGTGTCATTCTGTACTGTCTTTGATTTGCTGAAAGAAGAAGTAAATTAAGTAGAATTAAATGTACTTGGAATATTCATCTACATCTACATCTACATACGTACTCCACAATCTATCATACGGTGCGTGGCGGAGGGTACCTCGTACCACAACTAGCATCTTCTCTCCCTGTTCCACTCCCAAACAGAACGAGGGAAAAGTGACTGCCTATATGCCTCTGTACGAGCCCTAATCTCTCTTATCTTATCTTTGTGGTCTTTCCGCGAAATGTAAGATGGCGGCAGTAAAATAGTACTGCAGTCAGCCTCAAATGCTGGTTCTCTAAATTTCCTCAGTAGCAATTCACGAAAAGAACGCCTCCTTTCCTCTAGAGACTCCCACCCGAGTTCCTGAAGCATCTCCGCAACACTCGCGTGATGATCAAAACCTACCAGTAACAAATCTAGCAAACCCGCCTCTGTATTGCTTCTATGTCCTCCCTCAATCAGATCCGATAGGGATCCCAAACGCTCGAGCAGTACTCAAGAACAGGTCGGATAAGTGTTTTAATAAGCAGTCTCCTTTACAGATGAGCCACATCTTCCCAAAATTCTACCAATGAACCGAAGACGACTATCCGCCTTCCCCACAACTGCCATTACATGCTTGTCTCACCTCATATCGCTCTGCAATGTTACGCCCAAATATTTAATCGAGGTGACTGTGTGAAGCGCTACACTACTAATGGAGTATTCAAACATTACAGGATTCTTTTTCCTATTCATCTGCATTAATTTACATTTATCTATATTTAGAGTTAGCTGCCATTCTTTACACCAATCACAAATCCTGTCCAAGTCATCTTGTATTCTCCTACAGTCACTCAACGACGACACCTTCCCGTACACCACAGCATCATCAGCAAACAGCCGCACATTGCTATCCACCCTATCCAAAAGATCATTTATGTAGATAGAAAACAACAGCGGACCTACCACATTTCCCTGGAGCACTCCAGATGATACCCTCACCTCCGATGAACACTTCACAAGTAGGAATGATTAAAAAATGATCGCAAAAAGTGACACAAGGATTATATCAGTGGACTCGTATTTGGGAGATTAACTTCAAACGAATGCTCGGCGATTCAGCTTTAGATTTCCCTCTGATTTTTCCGAGACGATTCATATGGATTCTTCACTGAGGCTACGTCACATTTCCGCTCAGTCCTTGTGCAACGGTACTACTATTCTGTTCCAAGTGGTGGCGTCCACTGAAATCAAACTCTAACGCACTACAAATGAAAAACTAGATATTTTATCACTGCAGTTCATATACCATAAATAGGGGCACAATAAAAAATATGACAGAGTATAGTTTGAGGAGTACAGTTGTGAGGTCGATAGTACGCGAGGTGTCGAAAAGACCAGAGTTCTCTCCGCACAACTTAGAAAGGGCACTGCAGCATGGTGACGACCTATAATGGATGACTTACCCATCTGGAACAAAGAGTGCAATGGAGCGAATTTATGGTGGCCTGTCACATTGGAGGTTGACAGCGACAGGCAGATCAAGAGTGATAAAAGGCGTGCACAACGAGTAGCGGATGAGCTGCGAGGCAGACACGCCTTCATGTTTTATTCAGTCGCTGAGCCAGAGTGTCTGAGATAACGACCGCCATTAGCGCCCCAGTGACCCAGCATCTAATCTTCGCATCTGAGAACATGGATGCGTGTCAAGCCTGGCTCCCTAAGCAGTCAGTTCCGCATTAGATTCCAGACTTAGAGAGACAGGCTCCGACGACGATACCTTCCCCCTGTTTTCAATACTTAATGCTCCTTACTTGGCCACAAAATGGTAATGGTTATAGGTAATTCATGAGAATTTCAGATTTAAATGTCACTAAAATTCATACCCTGTCTTCGATTTTTACAGGAACCATGTAGAAATTTTGAATTATTTCTGGAAGAAGTGGCTATGCATGAAAATTTCATGAATATCTCGTGAGTAATGGAAATATTTGTCAGATGTATAACTGAAGCTTAAATGTGATGAATATGTCGTGCACAATGATATAGGGCAGACCTGTTCAGTATATTGTATTGTCACAATATATTTATAACACCACGGGTTCAGCATTTCTGATCGATACTGACATCACTTTATGTCACTGAATCTTCGACATCTGTATCTAAATCTCCGTCTTGCGATGTGTTGCGGAGAGTCCTTTGTGTACCTCTGTCACTCTGCCCCTTCCCTGGTCGAGTGGTGAATGGGTACGGGCCAGATTCGACTTTTTTTCTTCACGCTCTTTTCCCGAGATATTCGTAGAAGGAAACAACATATTGGTTGGCCCTTCTAGGAACGTACGCTCTCAGAGATTTGTTAGTAAACCGTACTGCCATGCGGTACGCCTTTCTTGCAACGTCTTCCACCGGAGTTGGTTGGTCATATCTGTGTCGCTTTCGTGTTTACTAAGTGAAACTGTAACGAAACGCGCTACATCTACATCTACATGGTTACTCTGCAATTCACACTTAAGTGCCTGGCAGAGGGTTTATCGAACCATTTTCATACTACTTCTCTACTATTCCACTCTCGAATGGCGCTTGGGAAAAAGGAACACCGAAATCTTTCCGTTCGAGCTCTGATTTCTCTTATTTTACCATGATGATCATTTCTCCCTACTTAGGTGGGTGTCAACGAAATATTTTCGCATTCGGAAGAGAAAGTTGGAGATTGAAATTTCCTAAATAGATCTCGCCGCATAGAAAACTGCCTTTGTTTCAGTGATAGCCACCCCAACGCGCGTATCATATCAGTGACACTCTCACCCCTATTGCGCGATAACACGAAACGGCCAGAACTTCTTTGCACTTTTTTGATGTCCTCCGTCAATTGTACCTGGTAAAAACCCCATACCGCGCAGCAATATTCCAGCAGAGGACGGACAATTGTAATGTAGGCTGTGTATTTAGTGGGTTTGTCGCAGCTTCTAAGTGTTCTGCCAACAAAGTGCAGTCCTTGTTTCGCCTTCCCCACAAAATCATCTATGTGGTCTTTCCATTTTAAGTTGGTCATAATTGTAATTCCTAGGTATTTAGTCGAATTGACAGCCTTTAGATTTGTGCGATTAATCGTATACCCAAAATTTATCGGATTTCTTTTAGTACTCATGTGGATGACCACGCAATTTCCTTTGTTTAGTGCCAATTTCCACTTTTAGCACCACACAGAAATTCTCTCTAGATCATTTTGTAATTAGAATTGATTGTCTGATGATTTTACTAGACAGATTATCACCTAGATCATTTATGTAAATCAGGAACAGCAGAGGGCGTATGACACTACCTTGCGGAACGCCAGATATGACTTTTGTTCTACTCGAAGATTTACCGTCTATCAGTACGAACTGTGACCTCTCTGAGAGAAAATCACAAATCCAGTCACACAACTGAGACGATACTCCATATGCACGCAATTTGATTAATAGTCGCTTGTGTGGAACGGTATCAAAAGCCTTCTGGAAATCTAGGAATATGGAATCGATCTGAGATCCCTTGTCGACAGCACTCATTACTTCATGGGAGTATATGCTCCAAAATCTTACTGCAAAATGAGGTCAGTGATATGGGTCTGTAAATCAATGGGTTATTCGTATTTCCTTTCTTGAATATTGGTGTGACCTGTGCTACTTTTCAGTCTCGTCAAGTGAGCGGTTGTATATGATTGCTAAGAAAGGCGCTATTTGGTCTGCATACTCTGAAAGGAACCTGATTGGTATACCATCTGGACTGGAGGACTTGCCTTTCTTTAGTGATTTCAGTTGTTTCGCAACACCTAAGATATCTACTTTTATATCACCTATGCTAACAGCTGTTCTGGTTTCGAATACTGGAATATTTACTTCATCTTCCTTCGTGAAGTAATTACAGAAAACTGTGTTTAGTAACTCCGCTTTAGTGGCACCATCATCGGTAACACTTCCATCGCTATCGCGGAGTGACGGTATTGACTGTTTCTTGCCACTCGTGTACTTTACATACGACCAGAATCTCATTGGGTTTTCTACCATGTTTTGAGACAATGTTTCGTTGTGGAAACTATTAAAAGCATCTCGCATTGACGTCCGCACTAAATTCCGAGCTTCCGTGAAACTTAGCCAGTCTTGGGGATTTTGCGTTCTTCTGAATCTGGCATGCTTTTTTCGTTGCTTTTGCAACAGTGTTCTGACGTGTTTTGTGTACCATGGTGGATCAGTCCCGCCTGCTCTTCTTCGGATATTCTCTAGATCTTCTGTCGATTCTATGAGGTACAGATTCCATACTGATGAGTAATTTTCGAGTATTGGACGAATGAGAGTTTTGTAAGGTACCTCCTTTGTTGACATATTACATTTCCTATGCATTTTTCCAATGAATCTCAGTCTGTCAAACGTCTTTCCTAAAATTAGTTTCGTGTGGTCGTCTCACTTTAAATACCTCCGTATCTTCACTTATTTCATTCCCATCGATCCATTCATTTCATTTCAGAGTAACTAATTTGGCTGATACACATCCCTGTGGTAGGCACAGACACGGCCGTCACCAGTGCTGTTCCCCCAGTGGTTATAGTCCCACATACCTATGGTTCTAGTGATGGGATAGCATAGGTGCAAACGTGACATCGTAGGATTGAGTACGACTTGGTGGCGTGCTCATATAGCAAGCAGTGAGCAGGCGTGGGGCTCCGACACTGAGGCGCACCGTCGGGCGGTGTTCAGCGTCACCCAACGGCCCGTTATCATTTTAAGGTTCAATACTTCGAGGAATAATGTAGGTAGAGAAGTACAAACTGACAAACATAGATGAAATGACATGCGGTTTTAGTGAAATCAAAAAAATGTGTACAAAATGACAAACAGATGGCGTTCCATATGATACAAAGGTAATAACTAACATAACAATTGGTTTTTAGCAAAGACGATGTTCCTTAACAAATGCTTAACATGTCGGCTGCCATACATCGATAACACCTGTCGTCGAGAGGCAATGTTGCGAACAGCACTATCAGTAGATATGGTGAGAAATTAGCGTCGGATATTATTTTTCAGTATCCCTAACGAGGTCCGACGATAGTGGTAGAGTTGCGATTTCAGGTAACACCACAACCAGTAATCACGAGGATTGAGCTCTGGGGACGTTGGGGGCCAACATGACGTAAGTGGCGGCTCATCACGCGATCCTCACCAAACGACCTGCACAAGACATCTTTCGCACATGTGATAATATGGGGTGGATGGCCATCCTGCATAAAAATCGTACCTTGCAGCAGGTGTTTATCAGGCAGGCTAGGGATGAAGCGATCCTGTAACATTTCGGTGTACCTCGGGCTCGTCACGCTGACAGTCTGAAAAGCACCACCACGATGTCGAGAGCCATCTGTTGGTCAGTTTTTGCACTCCATTGTGGTCTCAATGAAACTCCATGTCATTCCAGGATTGTGTGTCAATTTTTACATCTTTGCCTAGATTGTTCTGTGAATTAGTGCATTTTCATTTTGAGTCATCCTATGTATCAAGTTCACAGGTAAGATCACAGTGGAATCCAAGACTGCACCTTCATAAGAATTGTTAAAGAACTCAGGCCACTGGCCATGGGACCTCCGGCCAGTTAAGCACTGCCTAGCGGGCAGATTACATACTAGCGCAATGTTATCCAGAAGTAGCTACATAAAGAAAGAAGACATGACATGTGCCATCCCATGAAATTACGATATATGTCAACGCGGTTACGTACACAAGCAAACATAAAAGAAGTATCCAGCACAGGACTGGAGAAATATTTGGCAAACTACGTATAACAGACCTCACGACCCATGTCACAGCGACTTCATAAGACGTATTAATAGTATTAATTCACACAGGCGAAAGACTTCACATTATCAAACAACGAAGTAGCCCAGATCAGCCATCTTCCTTGCCTCACGCCTTTGCCTGCAAAGGGCTGGTCCGGGTTTGGAATGAACGCGTAAAAAACTTCCAGTTCCGAACAGAACCACTCAGCTTGCTGTCAGATACACAGACATAGAGCGCGTTGCTTATGTTTCCAGTAGCAAAGTACAACAGTTACACTAGGCCGGTCCTATATTTTTTCTAGTACACAGTAACCACCAACTACCCTACGACCTGTAGCTATACCGCGGCGAAGAACGCCAGAGGCTCAAGTAGAAATGCAAGAGAGACTACAGGAAAATAACCAAACGTCAGATAGGTCACGAACCAATGCGTCATGGTATACTTGAAATAGAAATCACCTACAAAACAAACTTGAATAAAAGTTGCCTTCTTTTTTGGACCCGCAGCATGACATGAAATATGAGACAGATTCTGCGGTGTATCAGCAGAGATAGCTAAGCCACTCCAAAGCATGGAAATGTTACTTTTATTTTGTTTCAGAGGTCGGGCGCAAGCTAGTGGTAATTATGTTCTACTCACCTTATTTTGGAAATAGATTTTCAATGCAGTTGAATTAAACCAAGCGATGGTTAGGGATTTGGGTAAGGAGATGAGACATTAAAAGTAGTAGATGAGTTTTGCTATTTGTGTAGCAAAATAAACGATCATGGCCAAAGTAGAGAGAATATAAAATGTAATTTGGCTATAGCAAGAAAAGCATTTACGAAAAAGAATAAGTTGTTAACAGTGAACATAAATTTAAGCGTTATGAAGTCTTTTCTGAAGATATTTGTCCGAGTATTGCCTTGGACGGGAGGAAAGTGTGTACTCTGCTAAGCAGTTCAGATAAGAAGAGACCAGAAGCTCTTAAAATGTGAAGCTGCAGTAGAATGCTAAGCACTAGTTGGCTAGATCTAGTAACTAACGAGGATCTACTGCATGGACTTGGGGGAAAAATAAGTTTTATAGCACAACCTGAATAAAAGAAGAGATCGGTTGATAGGGCACATCCTGAGGCATCAGGGAATCATAAATTTGGTAATGGATGGCAAAACCACAGGAAGAGGAGGAGGGGGGTCAGGCCATGAATACAGTAAACAGCTTCAAATGGATGTAGCTTGCAGCAGCTATTCAAAGGGACCTGCAGATGATTTATTTATCGTGGAGAGTTACATCAAAGCAGTTTTCGTACTGAATACAACAACAATTTCTTTTATTTGCATTTCATTTCTTCGCGACTTGTTTCGGAGTCGCAGCCCCATTTCAAGTGCTCGTTCTTCTAATCAGCTAATGTATCGAGCTAGATCAGGGCATCATATCACGTCACAGATACTCATTGTGACCAGTGGTGATGTCAAATACTAGTTCGACAGATTATAAGAATATGAGCTTAACTAGTCGCAAAGAAATGAAGTATAAATAAATAAAATGAAAGCAATAAAGTTTAGTTGTTGAACTTCTATACCGAAAAAATACTTTACCAACGACAGTTCTGCAAATAGTACTTTCTTTCTAAATAATGGAGAACGTCATGAAATATTCCAGAGAAAATTATTATTTTAATAGTTATAGATTTCGAATATTTAACCATGAGCAACACTAAGCCAAACCATTTGTTAGAGAAGCAATTTGTTACTCGCTCGCAGAGTAACGCGTTATTTATTTTTTGTTATTTTATGTGCAGGAGGAATGCAGGCACAAGCAAACTACGATGTGACACCGCGTAGAAAGAGAGCAGGACAGGAAGATAAGCTTACCATTAAAAGATCGACGCATAAGGCATTCTGGTGAACGAAATTAAGGGATGGAAGGGGAAAAAACAACTCAGCCCTATAAGACGCGGTCAGCAACACTAAGGAAAAAAAGTTTGACTACTTCCCGCGACAAAAAGAAAATCCGTGTTTGAATTCCACATCCATGAGCGAAACTTCACCGTTGTTATTTCATTACCCATCGAATTTTCATTGATTAAATCCACTTCGACACATTCATTTCATTTTAATGAATCTAATTCAAAACATGTAAAATAGCTTTGCTTTATTTTCCCTCCGAATTCAAACGTACACGTTTGTTGTTTTCTGCTTCAGTGCCGAGTTACATGTCACTTGTCAATAAAGAACCCACTTCTTTTAGACCTGGGTAAATTCGGAAAGCGGTGTCCACAGAACAGGTAAGCTATAACATGTCGTTGCTATGTCTTTACATTTAGTTTATTTCTGTTGATAATCACGAATGAAACAAATTTTTTGTTATTCGTGTTCAAAGGCTCTAGAATCACCATCTCACAGCAAGTCTGACTACCAAAATTCCCACGCTCTGCATACTATGCTTGGTGGCAGAGGCATTTCTTATATCTCGACATACTGCAAAACTAACAAAAATTAGAAGAAAGGAATCAGTAATTCTGATAGCTTGGAATGTGCAGAACTAATTTCGTTTCGTAAGTCCTTAGCAGATTTTAAGCTTCTACACTTTCTGTATCCGTGTAGAAAGTCTTTGTTATGTAAGTATCAGTTCTAAACAAGATACCAATTTATTCAAACTGTACATTCTTCGGTTACAAAAATCATGCCGGTTCGAAGTTTGTATCACCGTTCGTGGCAATGACTCAGAACTATGTTTCTGATTGTAACTTCTCTTTTTGTGCATGCCTGACGTAAAAGACAGCTTATCGACTTTTCTTTTCTTCTCTTTTTTTGTTGTTGTTTTCAGTAATAAATTATACGTTCCACGAAAAGGATGTCAGCTACAGAAGTGAGTTATTTAATTTCCCACTGCCACAAACATTTCCGGGAATAGGTAGGTTTTGGTGCTGTCTTTTTTTCCTGGGAATACATTAGTGAGATTTGGATGGAGAATGAGCGAACAGCGACGCATTGATGCCCGACTCATCACAGAGCTTTTCTTAAAACGCCGATATTCGCAGCAACGGCGTTGTATGTGAACAGCTGGCGTCCTTCTCAAAGCAGCTCCTGTGTGATACACATTACGGAAACAGCTCTTGACTATGACTTCCTTTTCTTCAGCCGTCGATAAATAAAAGGAGCGGAAGTTCTTTTGTTATTCTTCGTTGCAGTTGGGCACAGTTGCCATCAGAAAATAACTGTTGTTCACCACAGTCACCTTTACGCGACCTCCCTATTAGCTTATCAAAACAATCAAGGATTTTCCACTGTGCAGGAGTAGGTCAACTCCCGGTCTCTTGCACTTGCTTATTTTGCTCTTTGATAATGTAAATCCCTTTGCCTTTTACTGGACGGAAGCTGTGAACTCCTCGTTGTGGGTACGACCTGATTTCTCCAGCATATCAGAATAGGAAGAAGTCCGAAGAAAATGTCAAAAAGTCCGAAAAAATGTCCTGATCTCCCCTTCCCACTCCTCATTACCTTTCCCATTCTACAGGCTCTGAAGATTCCTTAAATAATGTGGTTGTCTTTAGTCGGAATGCAGTACTAACGCAATGCGACAGTATGCATCGGATGATACCTAACAGTTTCACCTCAAAAATCATTCGGCAGATTACAGATATTGGTAATCTGTAGACGCTTATAAAATAATGACCACCATGTTTCGGTAGCCTTATCGGCCACCGAGAAAAAGCATCAGCTCTGCTTTTTCCGTGGAACTATGGTGTTCTAAACATTCCAGTGTTTCCGTTCTCGATTAAGTGAATTTCGAGACATAACAAAGTAGTATGTCTTCCAGCCTATACTCCCGATGAAAGAAAGTTAGTATACCGTTTTAGAGGTTTCCAATGCTCTCAAGATTTATTGTTGCAACAATGCAAATGGAGTACATGAAATGATTACGTTTACAGATCAGTAGCACGAGCGGCTCTGAGGTACCTGGTATCGACCAACATTGAGGCACCCATATCAGCACGTGATGTAGCCTCCAAGGGCGGCAATGCAGTGCTGACTCTGATATCCAGTCGATGGTACAGATGGCGAATACTGTCCTGGGAAACGTTATGCAACGCCTGCTCGACCTGTTCACATCTATGACAGCTGTTTGTTGAGGAGCTGCACGAGTCATTTCTCATCCCACCATATCCCACACGTGCTCGATTGGAGACAAGTCCAGAGATCGTGCTGGCCAGGGAAGAAGCTGCACATCTGTTAGAGCTCGTTGACTTTCATGGGCAGTGTGTGAGCGATCGTTATCCTGTTGCAACAACACATCCCCTTCCTGTAGCAAGAACGGCAAAAGAACGGGTCTAATAATATTCTGCTCATACCGAGCGGAACTTAGCGTCCCTTCCAGAAACACCAAAGGTGAACGAGAGTTGTAGCATATCTCACTCCAGACCGTAAGGCCTTGGATGGGGCCCGTGTGAACACTGACAAATGCACTCTACGGGACAGCGCTCAGCAGGTCTACGGCGTAGGCGCAAATGACCATCACTTGCGTGAAGGCAGAATCTGCTCTCATCGCTGAAGCCCAGATTCGGTCAGCTAGCTGTACGAAGCACGAGATAGTCTCCATGGCATGGTTGCCTGCTTGCTTCACACGTCTGAACCATACTGATCCTTCTGGCTGTGAACATTCCCTATTAAAAGGTAGACACAAATAGCTCTATGTTAGCTACGCCACTACGCTTTTTATCGGCGTAAGACATTGAAGCCTTTATGAGCATATACTATCCCCTAGGTGCCCCATACCGTCATCGGATCAAAATTGACGTCTAATGTTTTTTTTTTCCTGCAGTGTTTATGGAGTGAAAATGCATTTACTATTAGCAGTCATCTTTGATGTTTAACAAGATTTCAACGTCACACCGCCGGTAAGTCCACAGCTCGTGGTCGTGCGGTAGCGTTCTCACTTCCCGTGCCTGGGTTCCCGGATTCGATTCCCGGCGGGGTCAGAGATTTTCTCTGCCTCGTGATGACTGGGTGTTGTGTGCTGTCCTTAGGTTAGTTAGGTTTAAGTAGTTCTAAGTTCTAGGGGACTGATGACCATAGATGTTAAGTCCCATAGTGCTCAGAGCCATTTGAACCATTTGAACCGCCGGTAAGTTTATGCTACTCTCAACAGAAATTTACGTCGCTAGAAGAAGCTTGATGAAATGTGTGTGGCCTGTTACATGACATACATGTAGAGAAGTCGAACAATTATCTACGAATGTCAGGTCTGTTGTAAAATACTCCTGAATCGTGGAAACGAAAATGGTTCGTATGCGCTCCACAATCATTTATTATCTCTTCTTTTCCCCTGTTTAGAGGCCTAAAAACTACCTGCACGGCTTCTGGGAACAGTTATAGTGCTGTGGAATCTACAAGACTGACTTCTCAAATGGCTCTGAGCACTATGGGACTTAACATCTGTGGTCATCAGTCCCCTAGAACTTAGAACTTCTCAAACCTAACCAACCTAAGGACATCACACACATCCATGCCCGAGGCAGGATTCGAACCTGCGACCGTAGCAGTCGCGCGGTTCCGGACTGAGCGCCTAGAACCGCTAAACCACCGCGGCCGGCCTGACTTCTCATTTGATTGTGAATTTCCTACACTTCTGGTGTAGTCTAAAGGCAGCTGTAGCGTAATTGCACATATTGTTTACCATACTATCATAGGTTGAACCCGTACGAGTTCTGGAACCAGTGAGTTTCTAGTGGTGCAGCCGTCTGAGCTGGCATTATCGCTCGCGCTGAGTGCATGCCGTACGGATGTGCTGCCCCGACGGACGACTGCAAGTCGTACACAAACTTCCTAGTGGGTTAACACTGTGTGCTGGACTGAGACTCGGGCCAGGAGCGTTTCTGGGGCAGTGAGCCCACCACTTGAGTAATGCGGGAACGTCTGTAGTTGGTTGTCCAGCAAAGACTGCAGGAGAGCCTTTGGAGAGTTTAAAAGTAGACTGTACGTACCTACAATTGGTATCCTGAACTAGGTGGTTCTTCGACTAGTCAGTTGGCTAACGAGTGGCACGTTAAAGGAAAGGATTCTGTTTAAAGTCCCAATGTTGCTGACAGTTCTTCTCAACGAGAAAACTTATTTACGGCCAATGTTGCACTGCCGACTAAATGATTCGTGATTGACACTGTGTTTATTGTCCAAAGAGATTTCGGGATTGCAACAGGACGTCGTAAATTTTACTCCACGATATTTCAAATGGACACCTGCCAGTCAACTTCACGTGAGCCATCGAAGACTGACGAAGACTTTCTCCACTCCATCTTATATACCGTGCTGATAGTACTGCCACGCATTCGTCACAGTCACGTGACAGAAGGACCACACCGCCCTGTGGCAGCGCCGTCGCTGGTGGAACTGCAAGGATCAGTTGTCGTCGAGGTTGCCTCTCGCCTCAGTCATCGGAATATTCTGATGTCTTCGTCGGCAGCAAATCTCGGAGATGACGGAATTCCATGCATTATCAAGCTGGTAGCTGCTGTCATGGTTCAGTAGATTTTCCGCGAAGCGTATTTCTACGGATTCTTTTATAATGGAGTTCCAAAAAATGTTGCTGTGGCCAAAATTAATGCTTTGTCACAATCCACTAGGGACATTGCAGGCACGTTCTCCTCTTTATCCACTTCCCGGTTCTTAGTTTTAGCTGACTGTACGTTACAACGCTGCACCTAGATTTACCGAAAATATAATTATTTTTTAAATTCCCTCTCCCCAAAATTTTATTTTTCATTTCGACATCTAACAGCAAAACGTATGACATCGTTAAAACCAAATATATATATATATATATATATATATATATATATATATATATATATATATATATATATATATGTCACGTGACAGAAGGACCACACCGCCCTGTGGCAGCGCCGTCGCTGGTGGAACTGCAAGGATCAGTTGTCGTCGAGGTTGCCTCTCGCCTCAGTCATCGGAATATATATATATATATATATATATATATATATATATATATATATATATATATATATATATATATATATATTTGCAAAGAGGGGAAAGCTGAAAGGTGGAAGGAGTATATAGAGGGTCTATGCAAGGGCGATGTACTTGAGGACGATATTATGGAAATGGAAGAGGATGTAGATGAAGATGAAATGGGAGATACGAAACTGCGTGAAGAGTGTGACAGAGCACTGAAAGACCTGGGTTGAAAGAAGGCCCCGGGAGTTGACAACATTCCATTAGAACTACTGACGGCCTTGGGAGAGCCAGTCCTGACAAAACTCTACCATCTGGTGAGCAAGATGTACAAGACAGGCTAAATACCCTCAGACTTCAAGAAGAATATAATAATTACAATCCCAAAAAAAGCAGGTGTTGACAGATGTGAAAATTACCGAACTATCAGTTTAATAAGTCACAGCTGCAAAATACTAACGCGAATTATTTACAGACGAATGGAAAAACTAGTAGATGCCGACCTCAGGAAGATCAGTTTGGATTCCGTAGAAATGTTGGAACACGTGAGGCAATACTGACCTTACGACTTATCTTAGAAGAAAGATTAAGGAAAGGCAAACCTACGTTTCTAGCATTTGTAGACTTAGAGAAAGCTTTTGACAATGTTGACTGGAATACTCTCTTTCAAATTCTAAAGGTGGCAGGGGTAAAATACAGGGTGCGAAAGGCTATTTACAATTTGTACAGAAACCAGATGGCAGTTATGAGTCGAGGGGCATGAAAAGGAAGCAGTGGTTGGGAAGGGAGTGAGACAGGGTTGTAGCCTCTCCCCGATGTTATTCAATCTGTATATTGAGCAAGCAGTAAAGGAAACAAAACAAAAATTCGAAGTAGGTATTCAAATCCAGGGAGAAGAAATAAAAACTTTGAGGTTCGCCGATGACATTATAATTCTGTCAGAGACAGCAAAGGACTTGGAAGAGCAGTTGAATGGAATGGACAGTGTCTTGAAAGGAGGATATAAGATGAACATCAACAAAAGCAAAACGAGGATAATGGAATGTAGTCGAATTAAGTCGGGTGATGCTGAGGGAATTAGATTAGGAAATGAGACACTTAAAGTAGTAAAGGAGTTTTGCTATTTGGGGAGCAAAATAACTGATGATGGTCGAAGTAGAGAGGATATAAAATGTAGACTGGCAATGGCAAGGAAAGCGTTTCTGAAGAAGAGAAATTTGTTAACATCGAGTATAGATTTAAGTGTCAGGAAGTCGTTTCTGAAAGTATTTGTATGGAGTGTAGCCATGTATGGAAGTGAAACATGGACGATAACTAGTTTGGACAAGAAGAGAATAGAAGCTTTCGAAATGTGGTGCTGCAGAAGAATGTTGAAGATAAGGTGGGTAGATCACGCAACTAATGAGGAGGTATTGAATAGGATTGGGGAGAAGAGAAGTTTGTGGCACAACTTGACTAGAAGAAGGGATCGGTTGGTAGGACATGTTTTGAGGCATCAAGGGATCACAAATTTAGCACTGGAGGGCAGCGTGGAGAGTAAAAATCGTAGAGGGAGCCAAGAGATGAATACACCAAGCAGATTCAGAAGGATGTAGGTTGCAGTAGGTACTGGGAGATGAAGAAGCTTGCACAGGACAGAGTAGCATGGAGAGCTGCATCAAACCAGTCTCAGGACTGAAGACCACAACAACAACAACAACAATATATATACAAATTTATTGATTTTCCTTGAAACATTTCGTTGTCTTTAAAATTACGAATCCATTTCGTGGAAGCCTTGAACAAATGCTGTGATAATTACCATCATCTCTCGCTTGTAAAGCCCACCTCTTTATACCCAGAATGTACGTCAGTACGGTACTGATATGTTCACATCAGTCCGCAGCTCGAGGTCGTGCGGTAGCGTTCTCGCTTCCCGCGCCCGGGTTCGTGGGTTCGATTCCCGGCGGGGTTAGCGATTTTCTCTGCCTCGTGATGACTGGGTGTTGTGTGATCTCCTTAGGTTAGTTAGGTTTAAGTAGTTCTAAGTTCTAGGGGACTGATGACCATAGATGTTAAGTCCCATAGTGCTCAGAGACATTTTTTTTGTCCACATCAATTTGTGATTTATGTAATATACAAACAATGGGAAAGAAAACGATCAGTTTAGCTTTAGAATGGGGATATTATGCGAATAAAAATATTTGATATGTATACAAATTTTCAATATTAGTTTTCTTTCATTTTAAACTATTTCACCACTGCCTTGAGGTTATCGGTTTTGAAGAAACTTGTCAGCGTAAAGACACAGCTACAAAGTTGAAAAATATTTGCGCGCTAAAACGTCGCGGAAGTTTATCACTTAACAGTGAGAGTATTCTGTTCCTTTTTCACTAATCAGTGTGTTAAGTCGCTCACCTACTACTGTTTGCTTAACATACTTGAACATACTGATAATTGTTACCGTTGACTACATGATGTAGACTTCGAGGTCTATTTGCTATCATCATTGTTAACTATGTTATTATTAGCAGATAATTTTTATTTCTTGAATCTAAGAAAATAGGAAATTTTCTTTTCTTTTCTTCTGAATTTGTAATGATTCCCAGTATCCTACCAATTGCCTGAAGCCAGTTTGCTTACAGAATGTTGCGCCAGAATAGAGAACCCCAAAATGACCCAAGACGAACACGCAAAGTCTGTGTGTACAGCTTTTATGTGCCTCGTGCAGGGGATCTCAGATCGTGTGAAACAGATCTTTATTACTAACCATAGATACCAATAACGAGTACAAGAACTGAGAAGCGAGTGTAAGAGGGTAATATTTTAATAGATTTAAGCAGGGACTTTTTTATTAACATATTTGTTATCATCCTATTTTTCATAATAAACCCCTTATATACACCAATATCCAGGAAAAGTGAAACATGTCAAATGAATATTTGTGTTTGCAGATCAACAAAACACTCAAGAAAATATCGCGCAGAGCTTACTCGTTCTTCGATGTACAAATTGAACAGTGTAGGTGGGAAAGACCGCATCCTTGCCTTACGATATTTTTATCCGAAACACTTCTCTCTTGTTTTTCCACGTTTATTGGTCTATATTGTTTATTGTACATACTGTATATTACCTGCTTTTCTCTACAGCTTAGCACTATTTTTCTGAAAATTTCAAATATAATGTCGGGTGACTCTTCAAGATCAGCAAACACAATGAAAGTGTCTTGATTCTCCGTAACACTTGTGTCTGTTATCAATTGCAACGTGAGAATTGCCTCTCTGTTGCCTTTGTCTGATCTAAAGCGACACTGATCGTTATCTAACAGACCCTTAATTTTCTTTTCCATTCTTCTGTATATTTTTCTAGTTAGCAAGTTACATGTATGAGCTGGTAAGCTGATTCCGCGATAGCTATCATATTTATTTGAATTTCATGTCTTCGGCAGCGTGTATATTTTCTCAGGTAGTCCTTTACCGTTTTTCAGTGATCAGTTTTGTATGACAAGAACAGCCCTGGACCCAGCGGCGGACGTCATGTCACGCTGTATTATGTGGTTCTCTATGTTTCATTTAGCTTTGCTTCTATGAAGCACTTTTCCTGGTAAGAAGATTGAACTACATATTTTGAAGGCTCGTCGCATTACTGCATCAATGTTTTAATTCCACGAGATATTTTTTATGCACTACAGACAATAATGGACCGAACGTTTACAGAAAATTCATTATTGCGAACGCAAAAATTAGAGGTTTCTACTAAGTTCTTTTCGCCTTATGCCTTTAAATTTCAGATATAATACTTCTGTTATGAAATGTAAACAATTGAAAACTTGTATTTCTCAAGCACTGCCTGTAACTAGTACACATGTTTCGCCTTGCTTCTTCGAATTTTTAATGCTTCTCAGGCGCCGACGACGACAGACAACGATTCTTTTAGCGCACACTCTCGTTGTAGCATCCGAGCACTCTACTCCCTGAGTGCTCGGTGCGGCAGCTGATGGCCTAAGGCCGACCAGTTGATAGTGACTCTGCACGTGTCAGAGGGGGAACAGGCGGAGACGGCTAGTACCGCGCAACTCGGCGTTTTCTGTTCGTTGTGAGTAAACTTTCTCCTTTGAATTATTCCAAGAAAACTGAGGATGCTCTAGTCACTCAATGGCTGTTAACGTTTGTTTACAAAACTAGGACATAAAATCTATATGCACACGGTGCGAATCGTTCTAGAATTACATTCTGGAAACAGTGCCCTAGGTTATCGGTAAGACATTTAACTGCAACTAGCTGAGTATCCGGCCCGTTTCTCGGGTATGTGTTTGTTCCAATATTCAATTAGTCCATCTCCTCCTTCCCCCTTGTTTGTCTATCACCACTTTCCCCCACCCCTCTCTCTGTTCATCTCCTCCACCCCCTCCGCGCTTTGTCCACCTCCTCATACCATTCTCTCTCTCCACATGCTCTTTCCCTTCTGTCCATCTCCTCATCCTCTTTCTAATTCCATCTACTCCTCCCCCTCTCTTTGCCCATCTCCTGCTCTCCCCTTCGTTCTGCACATTATCACTCCTACCCCATTACGTGGCTGGTGGTTCTTTCCCCAAAGTATTTTTTCCATGCGACTAAAACATCAGTCGAGATCGCAATAACATCTGTTTATTATTACCAGTTTCCGCTTATGTTAAAGCCATCCTCAGACTTTTAGACCCCCAATGGCTGGTCGTGGCGGCTCCTTGGTTCTTCACGTGTGACCACGATCGTACACATCTTCTTTTCCAGATCGTAACTAATGTTTATCCCGAATTTGGTTGATATCGTTCCAAGAGCTTAGGATGAGCTTCTTGCCAGTGATTCTGCCCGCGTACTAACATGTTAATTGTATTCCACATACACTTCTATTTATTGTATTTGACAAGCATTTCTACGGATATTTCACCTGCATCTGTAGCCAATTTCGCCCTGCAATTTCATTTTCACGCTGCTCAATGTCTATGACGTCATATCTCCTGCACTATGTATTCTTACAATGATATATTTTTGTAGGTACTTTCATCAATATGTTTGGATACTGTGTGGTAAATGTGTTGCGAATCGAGTTAGTGGCAATGACGTAATAAATTGGTGATGTGGCAGTTTTTCACGTATCTCAGTGATTATGACCTCATATCTCCCTGAACTATGTGCCGTACAATTTGCTCACACGTTCAGTGGTGTACATGAATACTGAGTGCAAAATGTGTCGCGAGTACAGTGCGTAGAAGAGAAGTAATAAATGAAAACGTCATACATCATATGGTAGTTTTACTGTAGGCGACAAACTTTTTTTTCCTTTCATCGTTTTGTGGGGATTGCCAGGGAGAAAAAGTTTCGTAAAGGTTTGAAATTAGGCGTAAAGTTCGTTGTGAGTCACTAAGTGCTAGCGCTATCAAGTATAGAACGAATGAAGCACTGATATTGCCACGTCATAGACTATACTGCTTTTCCTCCCCCGCACCACCCTTTTGATAGATAGGTGGTTGTTACCTCCACAGTGATTTGCAGACCACAAGTGGTACGTGTACCAAGTTTTGCTGAAATTGGCACAGTGGTTTAGGAGATATAGAACATACATACATAAATACTTACGCACATATATTCTTTAATATGTCCTGATACCCGTACTTTCGGGAGTGCCAGTCCAGCGAGCTGTGCATGAGAAGTCCTGTAAAGTTTGGAAGGTGAGGAAGAAGTACTTGTGGAAATAAAATGGTGACGTCGGATCGTGAGATGTACCTGGATTGGTCAGCTAGTTGCCGGCGAATGGCAAAGGTCCCGGGTTCTGTTACAGCACGCGTTTTTTATCTTCCAGAAAGTTTCCGTTGTAGACAGGTCTGCATACCTCCATATTGGCAGACAACTGTTCATTCGTCTCTCATACATATGCATGCATTCATTTGTTATTGTTTCATGCGTGTTGTTTCTTTCAGATCTCTGCTTCTTGTTTGAACAAGCTCTACAGCAACTCATTTACGGATAACTGGTTTCCGTTATTAATAGAGAAGTCACTATTAGGCACGACAATGAAGCAAAGCTACAGTTTTGCCTTGCAACGGTCAGGTTGCCTGGTATGTTTGTCTTCGAAGACTGGCGTATCACATGCAACAATGTAACACCTTGTAATTCGTGAGGAACGGGCTTGAAATACCTGCCTGTGTCCCTTGATTTACGTCTTCCGTAGATGTAAATCACATCACGTGAATGTACGAATGACTACTTCCAATATACTTCAGCAACTCGGCTAGATTTTCCGTTCCTAATAACAGAAATTTCGCCAGGACGCTAAGCAGCAAACATTCTCATTCTGATTCTATTTGTGCGGTACAACAAGAACGAGTTTAGCACGTGGAAAGATTCTCCATAAAGGGGCAATATACCACATTTCATTATATGCAGTGCTCATGTGCCAACGTCCTTCGTGTTAACTTGTGGAAAAATTTGTTTTTTGTTATTGGCTTTTGATATGTGTGTATCGATTTCTACCCGAGTCGATTTCATCGGCGCAAGGAGTAGGTTGTTCTCCTCGTGGTGAGAGGCCCGAGCGCCGATTTGGCAGAATTTTAAGCTTCACGCAAGTCCAAAACGAGGTCTCGCCTGTGTGGTGATGAAACCGGTGCTCATGGTCCTGTGGTCGCGTCCACGCTATAGAGTACGTACATGTACGGAGTGAGCATAGTCTACTGCGCATGGGGGACTGATGACCTTCGCTGTTTAGTCCCCCTTAAACATCCCAACAACCACCACCACCATCTACTGCGCATGTTCTCAACATCAAACCGGGCCAGCCACGTGATTCTGGAACGACGCTGCTCGTCTACAATTTGCGACAACTGCGAAACTTGAATATTATACGTATTTGCCTTGTTTTATATACGTTTCTGTACGTTTGATTTTAAGTAACAGCTCTGGTGCAGTATTGTAGTTGTTACGGGTGTAAAGGGAATTGCTTTTCATAGGTTGGGTTGGGTTGGGTTGGTTTTGGGGAAGGAGACCAGACAGCGTGGTCATCGGTCTCATCGGATGAGGGAAGGTTGGGGAAGGAGGTCGGCCGTGCCCTTTCAGAGGAACCATCCCGGCATTTGCCTGGAGTGATTTAGGGAAATCACGGAAAACCTAAATCAGGATGGCCGGACGCGGGATTGAACCGTCGTCCTCCCGAATGCGAGTCCAGTGTCGAACCACTGCGCCACCTCGCTCGGTGCTTTTCATAGGTACGTACAACAAATGTATAATTGTAAATGTCATATTGAAACGAGGCATTTTATATGTTGAAAAATATTGAGTCACAGTATTATAAAGTCTTGTATTTTAGAGATAACTTCCGCTGTTTCACTAGACAATTGCTAGATAAATTTGCAAGTATGTTTGAGCAAGCTACCAGTCAGTGTATACATAATGGTGCTACATTAATATGCAGATGAAATTTATATCTGACAGTCTGATTAATTTCTCTTAAGGTACGCAGGTTCTCAAATTCTTGTGTGTATCTAGGAATTTCTACATGGGACAATTTCCTATAAAGTGTCAGTGTAACCCAATTAATTAGAACAGTTTCGGCAATATGAACCAGTCCCAATAGAAAACGTCTGAAAAATATTGTTGGCTTTCACTTCTTTTATTACTCCAATTTGATCTTGTATTTTTTTATTTTTTCATGTATGGTGCATGGTTTTACTTTCCTAATGAGATGTCGAAAAAATGTTAAACATATTTTACTTGTCCATTGAAAAGTAGAAGGGTAAATAAAGAAAGATTGAAAATAATAATGGACAAGCAGGTGGTGCAAGTCGCTTAGCACATTTTCTGTAACATCTTCATAGTTCCAAATGCGTTATTTCTCGTGGCACTTCGGCGTCGTCTGCAATGTCATTGTACCGTAATCAATTGGAATACAAATTCTAGAGTATGAGTGGAATCTGAGCTACGATAATGTGGCAAAAAATCACAGTAGCACTGCTCTTCACATCTTTAAGCCAACTTTAGTTCCTGGAACCAAATTACCAAAATTTCTGTATAACCCGTACACAGAGTTTCGTGGTACTTCTGAAGATGATCTGCCAAAAAGCACTAAGCTCTACACGGGATAAAATGCGCCATCCGAAAATCACGTGTCCTGAGCTGCAAAGATGTTGCGGACAGAATTCTCGACCTGCGCATCCGAATGCTCACTCGGTAGACACACGTACTCTACAGTCCACGTTCGAGGCCGATAGTTAGTGTGTCATGCGGTCTTAGAATGGCCTCTGTGCGGAGGATACACGAGAGAGAAAGAGAGAGAGAGAGAGAGAGAGCGCAGCGGGTTGTCTCTTGTCTCTGGTCCAACGGGCCCTGGCGCAAGGAGTGTAAGACGCATTGGAGTGAAAGCCGAATTTTCGCTCTGGTACCCTACCTCTGCTCAACGAAAGGAATGCGCTGTACATAGCAGTCAAGTTAAGGTTTCAAAATTTACTTGACACTTAAACTCACTTGGCTGTTAGGCCGCCGCATATTAGTGACGAAAGGCAGGCAATTATTCTGAGCCTTTGATTTAAGCATGGTCTTACAGATTGCGTCCAGTGAATATTTAGGTATCAGTGTGCGCTCTGTGAGTATTGAGCTATAAATACTCATTCCATTTCTATTGACGAGCTGTTGACCAATGCGATCATGATTTGTTTCATTGTCAATCGTTCTCGCAGCCGGCTGCAGCCATTTGCTCGCTTGGGCGAGCCGATAGTGTTAACCCTCGCGTAATTAACTTGTTTTATTATGTGTAATTTAACTGTGCTTCTCTTTCAGTTTCAGAAGCCCGCTAGTATTTGTGAACATTAAATTAATTTGGGACGGCGCATGACACACTGGTGGACGACGCAAGTGGTTGTCGGAAAATGTTACTTTGGCTAGGCTTGACAGTGCAACGCCATTTTCCTGAACGTGTGCCCCTGAATGATTATTTGTACAGCCGTGTAAAACGCAGTGTTGGATGTCAGTTCAGCAACATATTGTATTTATGAATGTTGTTGTTATCCTGTTATTTTTTTTATTAATGTTGTTATTTACCAGAGCTTTAGGTTAATATCTAATCTGTTAACTGGCAAAATTTGGTTAAATAATGGGAAGTAAAGCGTGGCCGCGGACCATGGACCATTGCTGTAAGTTCTCTAGCGAGCAAGGATGGCGGTTATCAGTGAAATCACAGGTTTTCTGTTATATAATTTTTTTCCACTCCAGTTAACCTGACTGTTAAAACCGATCAAAATGACAGGTTTCTGAAATAATCAATGTTCAATTTTTTATTCGTTCTCGCAGCCGGCTGCAGCCATTTGCCCGCTTGGGCGAGCCGATAGTGTTAACCCTCGCGTAACAAAAGTAGAAATCGATCACAGACTGAAAAATTTTGACTCTGTCAGTGTCAAAATACACAGAATCAAAAAATTAAAAGGCAGATAACAGAGAACTTAATCCGTCCACCGTCCGCTACTTTTCTGGAAAACTTAAGTGGTTGAATACCACAAAAAATCACCAGTGTTCTCCTACTGACTAACTTTTTGAAACTCTCCTCAAAAATCGTGTTGTAATAGGGGATCATGCACCTATTTGGGTATTACGAATAGTCAATGCTAAAGGGTGAAAACTCAGGTTGAAGAAGGCTTTCTTTCGGGTTAATTTGTCTATTATGCCTATTATGTAGACACAGGTAGCAGATAAGCTACTTTCTATTTTTATCGTATACTATGGATGAATTGTTGTTAAGTTTTTAATTTATTACTGTTACCGTAATTTCCTTTCTCTTTCATTATTTGACGGAAGAGGCAGGCAAATCTTTAATGTTTCAAAGCAAATTAAGCCTTGTTGTGCTTCATCGCTACTTCATTTCGTAAAAAATACTTCCAGAGCAGGGCTGGTGCCATTCTGCAGTACAACGGCTGGCCGACGATGGCAGCGAGGAACCACCGTATAGGCCAGCTGGAGACAAGCCCCGCACACTGGCCGCGCACGCTGCGACGCGCGGCACCAGGCACTTTGTTGTCTCAGCAGTGCTGTACAAATTCTTAAGCCACATATTTGTCCCTCGTACTTGTCGGCATTGCTGTTAAAGCAGCACTAATAGCTTTTCCTATTTTCTATTTACGAATAAAATTATTATTTTTATTGTTATTATAATATTTTAAAGGATTAGGATAGCTAAATGATATTTCGGTTTTTTACTCGGATTTTAGTAAACAATAAAAATAAAATCTTTTTATAACCGAGACCAAAGAAACACCCAAAAATACCGGTTACTCAGAATTAAATACCGGTATCTGTTTTAACCAGTCGATTATTCCTATCCCTGTTGATTTAAAACATGTGTTTCGATTATAAGTAACTGCATATCTCTTGAGGTGCAATTCAAATAATTGGTCTTTCGCTTAATGTGGCCTGGAGCCGTCTAATTGCATGCCTAATTAATTCAGGTCTTTTATTCATTTGCTAGCTGTTTTTATTATTAACTGTTAAGCATTAGAACCAGAGCATGGTTGAGGAAGAGAAAGGATGCCTCCTTGGTCCTGGGATCGCAGCCAGAGCATGGTTGAGGAAGAGGAAATATGCCTCCTTGGTCCTGGGATCGCAGCTTAAGGTAGGTTTTGAAAGAATGTTTTCATTTGTTACTCCTAACTTTAAACGCGTTTTTCTCGAAACAACACTTGCACTGCGCGAAGCTGTCTAGAGCCTCGACAGATTAACCGATTCAATTGACATTTGAAATAGCTACCATTTTTTTAGGTACCATTCAAAACCCCATCCTGATGGCCCCCCCAAATTCATGCTGCTTGAACAATTTTCTATTTTTTTGGGTTTCAGAAATAGCCAAGAGTCTGTACAAGGCTTCGCGCAAACCAGGACGCACCGCGAGTCATATAATTTGACAACGTCTTCAGCCGTCATTTTTAATTTGTTCTGAGATACAAAAATGTATACGAATGTACGCATAATATAGTGGCAAAACCCTAATCTTAATAAAAACAAGCCTTGTATGGAAAAAAATGTCTAAACTTTGCCCATTTTTCGTGTCTCCCGACCAGAAGTTCCCCTTTATTTGTCTAACATTCACGCACCTGAACGTTAACTATAAATTTACCTACCAGTTTTTATGATACACAATATCCTGTTGCCAGATTCGTAGTCAAAATTTTAACTCTGATTTTTTTAAGTTGTCACTGTTATCTCGTCCTTTCCAATAACATGTTTCCTCACGTTCAGTAACGATTGGCAGCCCTGCAGAAACTGTCAGTTCTACCAAAATCTCCCATAACACAATAAAAAAATCAGTACATGTCTGTTACGAATATATCTCACACTCCAAAAAAATCAGTGTGCCTAAATCAATTAATTTTGTCGATATATGTTTTTTACTAACAAAGAACAAATCAGCGGTGTTTCATTAGAGGTTAGTTTTGTCGGCGAAAAATTACGACAAACAGTATTTTCCACTTGGTGACACGTAAAAGGGTGTTAAGAGGTACCAAAAGAATCAACCCTATGGCGGTGGACGTAAAACGTTGCTCCAGTCAGTATCTTCAGTTTTCTGCAAAAATGAAAACTCCTCCTGAACAGGCCATGAAGGCCCAACGGTACCGAACGGCCGCCGTGTCATTCTCAGCCCACAGGCGCCACTGGATGTGGATACAGAAGCGCATCTAGTCAGCACACCGCTCTCCCGGCCGTATGTCAGCATACGAGACCGACTTCTCTGAAAATCCTCATAGCTGAAAAGGAGTGAACTGACGTATTGCTTTATAGGGGGAAAAGCTAAAAATTGCTATGCAAGACAATCTACTGCTCTGTCTATTTTTCCTCTTTTTCTTCTTGTATATTCGAGTCTAGCCGAGAAACTCAGCGCTGCCATGATATTTACGCTCATGTTCAGAAAAAACAGAACACTTTGAACGACTAGAGATAGGATGTTCACATTCACAGCACATGTACATTAGTATGTTCTGCAAAAATGATTAGCATTTCAGTCACCTCGATTCAGCATATTTCATGTTGCCTAGTAGGCACAGGGTTCGCCATGGGCCCTGATAACGTGTTGCATGCATGACGGCATCAACGCGTATGGCGCGAATGGCGTCCTGTCGTATAGCCATCCATACTCCATTCACAAAAAGTTTATCTGTGGTGGTTAGTTGGCATTGGGTCACAGCACTGCACCCGTCGTTCCTCATATCACCACACATTTTTGATTGGCGACAAGTCTAGTGATATGGCAGGCCAGGGAAAAAGCTGACATACTGTGACACCAAGAAGGCATGTAAACGTGCAGCAACATTTGGTCGTGCATTGTCTTGCTGAAAAATGGCGTCTGGGGTGGTGTGCAGAAAGGGTACGGCTACGGGTCGCAGGATGTCATTCACGTAGGTCACACTGGTCACAGTGCCATGGACACTCACCAACTGCGATTTGTTCAAATGGCTCTGAGCACTATGGGGCTTAACATCTGAGGTCATCAGTCCCCTGTAACTTAGAACTACTTAAACCTAACTAACCTAAGGACATCACACACATCCATGCCCAAGGCAGGATTCGAACCTGCGACCGTAGCGGTCGCGCAGTTCGACTGTAGCGGCTAGAACCGCTCGGCCACAGCGGCTGGCACTCCGATTTGTGCTATACCCAGTGGCACTCCACCCCATAAGGCCTTGAATTGGCGCTGAACGACTTGTGCGATTGCAGTCACTGTGAGCCCGCTCCCCCTGTCTGCAGCGAACCAAAGTGAGGAACTTCTTTTCAAACAACCAGAGCTTGGATTCGTCCGGAAACACTATCTGATGCCATTCCTATCCCCAGTGATGTCGTTCCATACACAATTGCCGTCTAGCATGTTCGTCGAAAGTAGGCGGAAAATTGGACGACACGCAGTTAGTTAACGGCGGCAAACTGACACCCATGACAATGTAAGATGTGTTCCACTGTTGCGCCAGAACCAAGGTGGATGCAGACCTGCCCTGCAAAGCCATTCGGATGAGATGTCGATCTTCTCGGGAAGTTGTCTGGGTGGTGCGACGTAGCCCGTCTCGTCGTGTTCTGTGCCATTCTGTGAACCATTCTGCACGCGGGAGTTGCACTACCGAAACACTTCGTCCCACATGTGTAGTAATTTCCCATAGGGATGCATCACATTCTCTCATGCCAATAACTGCCGTCTTTCAAAGTCACTGACTTGACAGTACGGTTCGCGCATACGTCTGCGAGGCGTCCTACACCTCTGCTCAAGTCACACTGATCCATCATCTTCGATTTAAAACGACATCGACAGCCGCAGGCACATTTTACCGGTAGGTGGTGTTGAGCCGTGATATTGATGTTGACTTTGAACCTGAGGGCCGACATGGTTCAAATGCTAATCATTTCTATAGAACACGCCAATGTACATGTCTTGCGACTATGAACACCCTATCTCTAGTCTTTCAGGGTGTTCTGTTTATCCTGAACATGAGTGTAGTTACCTCTACTAAACTAATTAGTATCTGCGCTCTTTCACACCTCATGTCTTAAATGAGTCAGATTACGTTAAATGCTCACACTTTCTCACGCTCGTCACTGACTGCCTACCGTTGTATGGCCATAACTCCATATACATGCAGATCTGCCCTACGGTTATCTGGTCAGTTTTGTTCGATTTGACACTCCCTTACCCTGGTCTAATCTTACTATCGGAATATGAATGTCCTGTCTCTAGTAAATCACGGTGTTCTGTTTTTATTTTTTTCTGAACATCAGTGTATTTATAGCAACATTCTATCACTCCATCTGCTCTTCCTTCCTTTCTATGTCCATCTTCTCCTCTCCCCTCTCTCTGTCAATCTTCTGCTCCCCCTCTATTTAGCCCTCCTCCTCCCTTCTCTCTATCCATTCCCCCTGTCTTTGGCCATCTTCTCCTTCCCCTCTTTGCATCTCCTCCCGCCTCACTCATCAATCTCCTCCTCTCCCCTCTCTCTGTCCATCTCCTACTTCCTTCTATCTCCTCTTCCCTCTTCTATGTATCTGTCCCTCCTCCCTTCTCTAACTACAAATTAAAACTTCATGCCTCATGTGGCCCCCAAACTATCATTTTCGACGGTGTTCCGGGATGCATTATGTGTTCCCACATCTCGCCATTGAAAGGTACGTAATACATCCATGATACTTTTGGTGACCCATGTGCTATGGCGTGAGGAGACCTAATATTGCAAAGGCATACTGACCAAATCTTTGAATACGGTACACTCACCGATCAATGTTATTGTGACACTGTACTCCTTCCCCGTGTACGTCTTTTCGAGTGTGTCCAAGGGACCATTGTAAACCCCGATGACTTAAGTGTAATTGATGTCTTTCTGTTCCTCTGATTGCGTAGTCCTGTTACTATCCTGTAGCATTTCTCTCTATGTATGGTACAGCTTTCATTGAGCTGTGTTTCTTGGCAGTGAGACATCAAACGAAAGTTACTTTCGTCCTTTAGTTACGCACACCAGCGTATACAGAAATGTTGTCGGTGCCACGTTTATTGACACGTGGGGCAACTACTTGTAGATGCCGATTTTAACTACTTACAATATTGTTTTATAGGCGAAATTAATCTTATATATACTAAGAAATTAATCGTCCAAAACTGTTACATTATTTCGAAAAGAAATCAATACCAATAAAAATTATTTCATGAGTCCACCAATACTATGGATCGTTTATAAGAAAGTCAGTTTTGGAATGACAGATGATTCATTCGGGAGGGTCGAAAAGTAGTTGCACCGCTATGTGGAAGAAATTTAGTATAGTCACACGGTTCAAACGACACAGTAATTGAAGTTACTAAATATGAAAGCGAAGGTTTTGCCGTGTGACGAGTGTCTTCCGGAAACATTATCTGTCAGCATAATATTTAAATCCAAACGTGGAGATTTACGGAGGTGAATAGTACTGCGACAAATACTGTTGTGCGAGCACCAAACACGAGAGGAGTAGGCGTACTAAAATAGCCACTATAAAAAGTCCTGTACATTTGGGAATGTGTGAGTTTTAAATGAAATTGTGCTTGTTCTACAGTTTTACAGAGAAACTGCAGTTTTATTACTTGACATGCAAGTAATCTTCAAGAAGCATCGTGTCTGACCTTTCAACGAAATAACAAAAGGTATTTCAAACCGGCAGTAAATAATAGCAATATCATTACAGATAATGCTACACAGACCACTGATATCTCTTTTGTAGGTAACTTGCCAAATATGACTAGGAAGCAGCAGACCCAGAACTGGCCTGTTCCTGTTCCTGATCTACATACATCATTTAAAAGACGGTCTGAGTAGCCATCTTAGATTGTTTGCAGATGATGCTGTCATTTACCGTCTCATAAAGTCATCAGATGATCAAAACAAATTGCAAAAGAATTAGACAAGATATCGGTTTGGTGTGATAAGTGGCAATTGATTCTAAATTAATGAAAAGTGTGAAGTCATCGACATGAGTGCTAAAAGCAATCCGCCAACTTCCTCCTCAGAGTGTGAAAATATCTTGCTGGCACCCACCTACATAAGGAGGAATGATCATCACAATAAAACAAGAGAAATCAGAGCTCGCTCAGAAAGACTGAAGTGTTTTGTTTTTCCTGCGCTCTGCTCAAGAGTGGAACGGTAGTGAAATAGCTTGAAGGCAATTTGATGAACCCTCTGCCGGGCACTTAATTGTGAATTGCAGAGTAATCATATGGATGTAGATGTAGAGTTGCAAGAGACAATTATCGACAACCTTAAATCTGCAGTTACAATATGGATTCGAAGAATGATACAGTATGCGCAACTGTCACCAACGTTCGAAGGAAACCAAGTTCTGCGTATACCAGTACCTGACGAAGAAAAAGAAATTGTAATTGGGAAGATTTCATTAAAATATCTCCTACAGACCCGGTATAGGTTACAACTAGTTGTGATTCTCTATTTGATACTTAAGATACTGCCAAGAAATTGCATTTAGTTACATTTGCGCTTCAAAAGGAAAGCTGTCTGCGAGACTCGCGCGAAAAACATATATTTTGTCAATTAAAAACCCGTTGTTAGCACGTACTTTGCTATGATCGTTAATGTCAAGACAGAAACAGTTACAACCTGACAACGCAAACGACAATGAACTCAACCGCTGATGTACAGGAAGGCACACTTTGAACAGACGAAATGCGGTTGGTTTATGTATTGGCGACAAAGCATAGAACAAGCAGTTCTCACAGAACTCTTGTTGTGAACAACGTCGGTATTATTATCAATCACGCTGTTTGTTCTCCAAATTTAGACTCACTGACTGCTACATGTGCAAAGCCGTTATTTGTTGCAGAGATTCGAAGAGTTATGAACAAAGGAAATGAAACTTCAAAAGAAACTTTCTCTGTGGTTATGCAAAGCCTTTATGTAAGTGCCAGTAAGTCTGTATGTCTTGCTGGTCATTAAAATTACAAGGCCACGAAGATTATAAAATTACAAAATTTGACTTATTGTTCGGATACGGGTTCAGCATAGTAGGAAGAATACATGATTAAAGTCGTGAGTGATGTGGTGCTATTCAAGATGTGAAATACAGTACACAATGCTGCCACCTGCGGCAGCAGCCGCCGCGCCAGTCTGTCTGGGTTTCGAGTCAAACTGACCTTGGATGTCAGTCTATGATGCTTCTGCCCTGTGCTAAGGTTTATCAGTCCTAGTGGCTGACGGCTGGTGTCGTTCTAGTCACTCATCAACCCACGACCTGATCTATACAATGACCTAGAGAAACCTAGAGAACGAGTTAAGAAGGGCAACAACCAAACACCCTCTATACCGAAGTAGCTCTGTTCTTGCGTTCTTTTGTTGAAAGATAACGTCATAGATATCCTGAAGCATAGCCCTTAACCTTAAGACGTGAGAAATGTAATGCCTGCAATCTCATATACCGGTTATGAGAGCCAGTACCCCTGTGTGACTCAACGGAGCACCATCCCAACGTGCCAAGTGCCGTATCACAATAACGATTTCGACGTGACACCGTTCTCTCTCGGAGCCTCCACAAACGGATACGTTCATCGTGATGCTTTATTTTGAACTGGAACTCCTCTGAAAAGAAAGCATGGGGCCGTTTCTGCATCCATTGATGTCATTGGGCGGATTTTCAGCGTGCCTCCATCCGCTGCCGCCTCAAGGAAATCCGCAACAGTGATCCCCGCGCTGACGTCCTTAGTGTTCCAGATGATGCAAGACTGTCACTTTGTCTGCTAGTATTTCCGGACTCAGTGTACGCATCATGGCTGCACGGTCGTGCAGGCAATATGTCTGTTCTCTCGGGCGCTAGACCTTGGGGTCTTTGGAATCCGACATGACATTTATTATAGACCTACTAAATCCGACGATTACATACTCTACGGAAACAAAGACGCACCACGAAGGAATAATTATCCGAATGATTACAATTTCAGAAGAATTTGATGATTTATGAGGAAGAGCTTCACAAATTGAGCAGGTCCTGACGCGTGGGTCCACCTCTGGCCCTTATGCAAGCAATTATACGGCTTGGCATTGATTAATGGAGTTGTTGGATTTCCTCCTGGAGGATATCGTGCCGAATTCTGCCGAATTGGCTGGTTAGCTCATCAAAATCTCGAGATGATTGGAGAGCCCACCCAATATGCCCCAAACGTTCTCACCTGGGGAGAGATTCGACGATCTTGCTGGCCGAGGTAGGGTTTGGCAAGCACGAAGACAAGCAGTAGAAGCTCTCGCTGTGTGAAGGAGGGCGTTATGTTCTTCAAATGTAAGCCCAAGATGGCTTACCGTGAAGGGTAAACAAAGAAAAGTGCGAGGTCATCCACATGGCTACCAAAAGAAATCCGATAAATTTTGGGTATACGATAAATCGCGCAAATCTAAGGACTGTCAATTCGACTAAATGCCTAGGAATTACAGTTGCTAGCAACTTAAATTGGGAAGACCACATAGATAATGTTGTGAGGAAGGCAAACAAAGACTGCCCTTTGTTGGCAGAACACTTAGAAGATGCGACAAATCCACTAAAGAGACAGCCTACATTACACTTCTCCGTCCTCTGCTGTAATATTGCTGCACGGTGTGCGATCCTTACCAGATCGGATTCACGGAGGGCCCGCATCTCGTGGTCGTGCGGTAGCGTTCTCGCTTCCCACGCCCGGGTTCCCGGGTTCGATTCCCGGCGGGGTCAGGGATTCTCTCTGCCTCGTGATGGCTGGGTGTTGTGTGCTGTCCTTAGGTTAGTTAGGTTTAAGTAGTTCTAAGTTCTAGGGGACTGATGACCATAGCTGTTAAGTCCCATTGTGCTCAGAGCCATTTGAACCATTTTGATTCACGGAGGACATCAAAAAAGTGGAAAGAAGGGCAGCTGCTTTCGTGTTATCGCGCAATAAGGGTGAGAGTGTCACTGATATGATACGCGAGTTGGCGTAGCTATCACTGAAACAAAGGCGGTTTTCTTTGCTGCGAGATCTATTTACGAAATTTCAATCACCAACTTTCTCTTCCGAATGCGAAAATATTTTGTTGACACCCACCTACGTAGGGACAAATGATCAGCATAATAAAATAAGAAAAATTAGAGTTCGGACGGAAAGATTTGGGTGTTCATTTCTCCCACGCGCCATTCGAGAGTGGAATGGTAGAGAAGTAGTATGAAAACGGTTCGATGAACCCTCTACCAAGCACTAAAGTGTGAACTGCAGAGTAACCATGTAGATGTAGTTGTAGATGTGGTGTGAGTGTCCCGCGAATGACAAAGGAAGAGGTTTTGCTATGAAAAGAAACGGTACCCCAGACCATTACTGATGGTTGTCTATCCGTATGGTGGGCGACAATCAGTTTAGTATCTCATCGCTGTCCGGGGCGTTTCTAGAGACGTCTTTGGCCTGGAATCTCATTGACTGGAGTAGAATTGCCTTCAGCGATGAGTCCCACTTCGAACTCAGCCCCGATGGGCAGCAAAGACGCGTCTGGCGATACCCCCGACGTTGGTGGGATATCAACCTGACAGTCGTCCGCCATACTGTCCGACAACCAGGAATGATGGTCGGAAGTGTCTTTGCATTTCATAGCAGATCTCCTTTAGTGGTCATCCGCGGCACTCTCACAGAACAGAGGTATGTCGACGACATTCTAGGTGCCGTTTAGTTGCCCTTCATGGCAAACCATCCTTGGCTTACATTTAAGCAAGACAAGGCTCGCCCGCACACGGCGAGAGTTTCTACTGCTTGTCTTCGTGCTTGCCAAACCCTACACTGACCAGGAAGGTCGCCAGATCTATCACCAACTGGGAACGTTTGGAGTGTTATGGGCAGAGTCCTCCAACCATCTCGCGATTTTGCCGATCTAACATTGCAATTCGACAGATTTTGTCACGATATTCCTACGGAGCACATCCAACAACTCTGTCATCTAGTGCTAAGCCGTATAACTGCTTGCATGAGGTCCAGAGCGTATCAACGCGTTATTAACTTGCTGAATTAGTGAAGCTCATTATCTTGAATAAATCGTCCAATTTTTCCGAAGCTGTAATCATGTGTTTGTCTGTACACGTACATCGCATATATCGGTTTCAGTCTCATTCGGATAATTCCTTCGTGATGCGTCGTTTTTTACTTATAGTGTATACAAAATGTAGATGTCATTGCTCATTTGCACATCCATTAATTTCACGTTTTTTGCATGCCGCCTTAATAGTGTTGTAGCTTTAATCGCCTGCACCGTACTTCAGAGAGCGATATTCCGTCTACAGCGAAGTGAAGATAATCTAGTGTACGTTAATTATTATATTATTCCAGCGCTGAAGCACGCTGTGCAGAAACAGCGCCTGTCGCAAGGTGGCCCACCAGAGCCGCCCCCCTCGCACGAGTGCAGGGCTTATCGTTATCAGCAGCCCGGGGCCAGCGTCGGCCCTACGATACCGCGGCCCTGCCGTACTCCCCACCTACGGATTCACTCAGCGCCTCTCATCAGTAATCTAGTGATACAAAATGAATTTTTCAATAAACGAAGAAAATAAAACAACAAAGAAAGAGCGAAGCAGATATGTCGTCAGTAAATCACTTGTGTTTGATGCGTTACGCAATCAAGCAAATTGAATGAAAACACCTGCATGGAAAGTTCCGATGGGACACTATCGACAAGTGCCAGTGGTATCACGAAGAGAGAATAACGAAAAGGGATGAAAGGAATAAGTATAGAGGTTAACATCTCGAGAAACCATTATTCGAAGGTGTAAACAAGGTTGCCCTGAACGAGCCCTGTTTTTAACATTGTGCTAGCTGTCTCGGCTCCGAAGTTGTTTTACGTTTGAGGAAAATCCCAAAGTTTTTTGTAAGAAAGTGTGATTTCAGTGTTCCTCACTGTTCGCTTTTAGAATCACTCATTTTCTACAGCTGGTGGACGTTAATAAACTTGTTAAAACGTATTCCGCGCAATTCAGGAATATTATATGGAGCAACTATACAAAACAAAAAATGCAGATTTGAGATTACCTGGCAATAAACTGATTCCAAATTCTTACAAAACTGATTTTGAGGTAGCAATGAAGGACACACTGCAGTGTAATAGAGTTGTGAAGTCCGAATTCTTGTAAAAAAAAAATGGAAAGGAAACTGCACGCAGACAGACAAATCATTGCACAGTGAGAAATAATTATTTTTGCTACTTCAAGTGAACCACAACACCGAAACAAATATGTTGTTGTTGTTGTGGTCTTCAGTCCTGAGACTGGTTTGATGCAGCTCTCCATGCTACTCTATCCTGTGCAAGCTTCTTCATCTCCCAGTACCTACTGCAACCTACATCCTTCTGAATCTGCTTAGTGTATTCATCTCTTGGTCTCCCTCTAAGATTTTTAACCTCCAAGCTGCCCTCCAATACTAAATTGGTGATCCCTTGATGCCTCAGAACATGTCCTACCAACCGATCCCGTCTTCTGGTCAAGTTGTTCCACAAACTTCTCTTCTCCCCAATCCTATTCAATACTTCCTCATTACTTATGTGATCTACCCATCTAATCTTCAACATTCTTCTGTAGCACCACATTTCGAAAGCTTCTATTCTCTTCTTGTCTAAACTATTTATCGTCCATGTTTCACTTCCATACATGGCTACACTCCATACAAATACTTTCAGAAACGACTTCCTGACACTTAAATCGATACTCGATGTTAACAAATTTCTCTTCTTCAGAAACGCTTCCCTTGCCATTGCCAGTCTACATTTTATATCCTCTCTACTTCGACCATCATCAATTATTTTGCTCCCCAAATAGCAAAATTCCTTTACTACTTTAAGTGTCTCATTTCCTAATCTAATTCCCTCAGCATCACCCGACTTAATTCGACTACATTCCATTATCCTCGTTTTGCTTTTGTTGATGTTCATCTTATATCCTCGTTTCAAGACACTGTCCATTCCATTCAACTGCTCTTCCAAGTCCTTTGCTGTCTCTGACAGAATTACAATGTCATCGGCGAACCTCAAAGTTTTTATTTCTTCTCCATGGATTTTAATACCTACTCCGAATTTTTCTTTTGTTTCCTTTACTGCTTGCTCAATATACAGATTGAACAACATCGGGGAGAGGGTACAAACCTGTCTTACTCCCTTCCCAACCACTGCTTCCCTTTCATGTCCCTCGACTCTTATAACTGCCATCTGGTTTCTGTACGAATTGTAAATGGCCTTTCGCTCCCTGTATTTTACCCCTGCCACCTTTAGAATTTGAAAGAGAGTATTCCAGTCAACGTTGTCAAAAGCTTTCTCTAAGTCTATAAATGCTAGAAACGTAGGTTTGCCTTTCCTTAATCTTTCTTCTAAGATAAGTCGTAAGGTCAGTATTGTCTCACGTGTTCCAGTGTTTCTACGGGATCCAAACTGATTTTCCCCGAGGTTGGCTTCTACTAGTTTTTCCATTCGTCTGTACAGATTCGTGTTAATATTTTGCAGCTGTGACTTATTAAACTGATAGTTCGGTAATTTTCACATGTGTCAACACCTGCTTTCTTTGGGATTGGAATTATTATATTCTTCTTGAAGTCTCAGGGCATTACGCCAGTTTCATACATCTTGCTCACCAGATGATAGAGTATTGTCAGGACTGGCTCTCCCAAGGCCGTCAGTAGTTCCAATGGAATGTTGTCTACTCCGGGGGCCTTGTTTCGACTCAGATCTTTCGGTGCTCTGTCAAACTCTTCACGCAGTATCGTATCTCCCATTTCATCTTCATCTACATCCTCTTCCATTTCCATAATATTGTGCTCAAGTACATCGCCCTTGTATAGACCCTCTATATACTCCTTCCATCTTTCTGCTTTCTCTTCTTTGCTTAGAACTGGGTTTCCATCTGAGCTCTTGATATTCATACAAGTGGCTCTCTTTTCTCCAAAGGTCTCTTTAATTTTCCTGTAGGCAGTATCTATCTTACCCCTAGTGAGATAAGCCTCTACATCCTTACATTTGTCCTCTAGCCATCCCTGCTTAGCCATTTTGCACTTCCTGTCGATCTCATTTTGGAGACGTTTGTATTCCTTTTTGCCTGCTTCATTTACTGCATTTTTATATTTTCTCTTTTCATCAATTAAATTCAATATTTCTTCTGTTACCCAAGGATTTCTACTAGCCCTCGTCTTTTTACCTACTTGATCCTCTGCTGCCTTCACTACTTCATCCCTCAAAGCTACCCACTCTTCTTCTAGTGTATTTCTTTCCCCCATTCCTGTCAATTGTTCCCTTATGCTCTCCCTGAAACTCTGTACAACCTCTGGTTTAGTCAGTTTATCCAGGTCCGATCTCCTTAAATTCCCACCTTTTTGCAGTTTCTTGAGTTTTAATCTACAGGTCATAACCAATAGATTGCGGTCAGAGTCCACATCTGCCCCTGGAAATGTCTTACAATTTCAAACCTGGTTCCTAAATCTCTGTCTTACCATTATATAATCTATCTGATACCTTTTAGTATCTCCAGGGTTCTTCCATGTATACAACCTTCTTTCATGATTCTTGAACCAAATGTTAGCTATGATTACGTTGTGCTCTGTGCAAAATTCTACCAGGCGGCTTCCTCTTTCATTTCTTAGCCCCAATCCATATTCGCCTACTACGTTTCCTTCTCTCCCTTTTCCAACACTCGAATTCCAGTCACCCATGACTATTAAAATTTCGTCTCCCTTCACTATCTGAATAATTTCTTTAATTTCATCATACATTTCTTCAATTTCTTCGTCATCTGCAGAGCTAGTTGGCATATAAACTTGTACTACTGTAGTAGGTGTGGGCTTCGTATCTATCTTGGCCACAATAATGCGTTCACTATGCTGTTTGTAGTAGCTTACCCGCATTCCTATTTTCCTATTCATTATTAAACCTAATCCTGCATTACACCTATTTGATTTTGTGTTTATAACCCTGTAGTCACCTGACCAGAAGTCTTGTCCCTCCTGCCACCGAACTTCACTAATTCCCACTATATCTAACTTCAACCTACCCATTTCCCATTTTAAATTTTCTAACCTACCTGCCCGATTAAGGGATCTGACATTCCACGCTCCGATCCGTAGAACGCCAGTTTTCTTTCTCCTGATAACGACGTCCTCCTGAGTAGTCCCCACCCGGAGATCTGAATGGGGGACTATTTTACCTCCGGAATATTTTACCCAAGAGGACGCCATCATCATTTACCCATACAGTAAAGCTGCAAGCCCTCGGGAAAAATTACGGCTGTAGTTTCCCCTTACTTTCAGCCGTTCGCAGTGCCAGCACAGCAAGGCCGTTTTGGTTAATGTTACAAGGCCAGATCAGTCAATCATCCAGACTGTTGCCCCTGCAACTACTGAAAAGGCTGCTGCCCCTCTTCAGGAACCACATGTTTGTCTGGCCTCTCAACAGATACCCCTCCGTTGTGGTTGCACCTACGGTACGGCTATCTGTATCGCTGAGGCACGCAAGCCTCCCTACCAACGGCAAGGTCCATGGTTCATGGGGGGGCGAAACAAATATACTTTAGCAAAAGTATAATAATTATTCATATGAAAAAACTTTTTAATATGACACGTTTTTAAAACGGACTAAAAAGCAGAAAATAATTTCTCCCAGTTCTATACAGATTCCAAACAGCATACAGATAGTCCTGAAAATTTGTGCTTGTGAATTTTTAGTAACTATGAAAATACTTGTAGAATTTAAAACGAAAACCTTGGAGCGCATGAAACAGGTGATAGTAAAGAAGTGAACCTTCAAGCTTCCGTTAGGTATTGCATGCGCCCCACGTTTTTCGGTTTAAATTATACAAATATTTCCATATCTATTAAAAACCACAAATTTTCAGAAGCGTATGTACGGGGTTAGGAATCTGTATAGTGACAGGAGAAATTATTTTATACTTTTTCATCCGATTTAAAAACGTGTTATAAAAACTTTTTAATTAAATAATTGCTTCTGGCGAGATTTATCAACTTGTTACAAATTCTATTTTCATTGTATAGCTGAACCTACATCTTTAGACGGACTTCGAACACGTATCACTATTATTACAGCAATGAACGATTATCGTGATTATCGTGTCGGATTTGATATTTCCATTAACCGCATTCTAAATCACGACGGACCACATCAGGAGCTTGTGTTTTTCGAGTAGCTACATAGAAAAACCACTAGCGAAAAGGTAATACTTTCATATGCAACTCGGTCGGAAAAGGATTACTTTATTTTACTGAAAAGTAACTTACAGCCATATGGATACAGAAACTGAAAACATTATAATAGGAGAGAAATTCGGAATTTGGAAATCATCTAAACGTAATGAAATTATTAAGACTCCGCCTTTTTACGTACGAACTTACGTGAACAATAAAAGGGAGAAACAAGCATTAACGAGGTGACAAATTGTGCACCGACGTAAATAACAGCTACGTTCTCTAAAGTAAGTAATTTTCTCCCACATGCAAAAGAATTCGTTTCTCTAGGACCGCTGTTCACCACTCTCCTCTGTAAAAATTTAGCGGTGCACCTGACTGGAAAAACAGGAGATCAGTTCTGTGACGCACAAATCATGTCGCTCCAAAACTATACAGATCTAGAAGTGATTTCTAGAGCCTTAAACAAGAAAAGCCGAGGAATATGTGTCAACTGAGCGTATCTTAACCAAAGTGGTCCTGCTAATCACAAAGAAGTGCTTGTCTCTTCTATAACTAAATTTCTATAATCAATGGACAAACTGAACACAGCAATTTTGCAAATAGGACTGGAAATCAAAATAATGTACGCTCAACGCATCGAAAATAAAATAGTAAACACCAATAACGCATTCATAGAGCAAGCTGACAAATTATTGAATTTGTGAACGTTGAAGACAACGATTGGAAGCACAGAAAAAGAAATCAGTACGAAATTGTCAAGGCTTTCGTCGTGATTTGTTGGCATTGCCTTTTGGCTTCTGTCTCGGATTCTTTAGCTGATGTTTGTTTGATGATTTTTATGACGTTTCGCCAGCTCCAGCGGCTGGCATTGTCAAGGCTCCTTCGTCCCTTGCTGGTGGCGGTCCGCAGTTTGTCAAACAAACAGTTTCTTTTCGTTAACTAAGACGATTTTAAAACCGAGATGGTAGTGTACCTGAGGCAGAAAGTTTAAATCGGTGTGTTTCACCAGGTTTGACTTACGGCAATGAGACATGGACTTTAAATGCGAAATCCATTTAAAACCTGAGGCTTGCTCCGCAAGAAGTCAGGAGGTGCGTGTTGAGAATTACGAGAATACAGACGGCGGCAAGCAAATGGATCAAGGGACAAACTGGACTGAGCTGACAATAAAATGGAGTGCTTGAACTGTAGCCAGGCGAACGGGCAGCACTGAAGCTTACAGCTCATGCTCTGAATTAGCGATTCATGGTATAGTCATTTTCCTGCCTCGCTTGGCTATTGGCACAAACACTAGTGTTGTCTTCAATTACAGCAGAGCGCGCTTGTAATAGCAAAGTAGCCGCTAACAGCGCCACAGCAAGGCATGGAGCTGTGTGCTGTTGCAACAAGTAGCAGTCTAGTGAAAGGAAGTGAACTGGCGACATCAAACTGGTGCAAGCGCCGTTGCGATCGTGGACTGCGGCAGACAAGTTTTCGTGTTCAGTGTCAGGCCGTGCATGGCGCTCCGGACGAGTTTGTTTGTGTACCAGTGATAGCACAGCTCTGTGTTAATGGCGGACGAGGCAGTCACTGACATCATAAGTTATGGAGCTTAGGTGGGCCACATAAAGAGTTTCAAGACGACGAATTAGAAGGCAACACAGCCACCGAGTTCCGAAGAGAGCCGCCTACTGGAGGTGGCGAAGAGGGAAGTCATGTAGCAAAGCATCGAGGCAGCCTGGTGGACCTTTAGGTGGGGCTGGAGGTGGTTTGCAATCAATACGGGGCACCGCTCTAGTCTCGAGCAGCTTATGATGCTTCGCTTCGTGGACTCACGGAATGCAGCACAGCCAAAATTCAAATGTTGCTAGGCGTCATGTGATTCTGGCTACACAGTTACAGGAAATTGTGCCGGTTGTGGTCAGTGCAGCCTTGGAGTGCAGACGAATGTATCTGGGTTGGCTAAATTGACTTACCAAGAGATCACAGTTTTTAACTACGACGAGGCTGCTGTAGGATCTAGTGTATTGAAGATGCAAAAGTTTATTTTATTATTGTCGTTTTCCGTGAAACTTTATCTCTCATTGCCAGCCGCAGTGGCCGAGCGGTTCTGGGCGCTCCAGTCTGAAACCGTGTGACCGCTACGGTCGGAGGTTCGAATCCTGCCTCGGGCATGGATGTGTGTGATGTCGTTAGGTTAGTTAGGTTTAAGTAGTTCTAAGTTCTAGGGGACTGATGACCTCAGAAAGTCCCATAGTTCTCAGAGCCATTTGAACCATTTATCTCTCATTCTTGCTGACATTCAATATTTTGTTGTTTTGACGTATTGTGCCCTGCAGAGTGTAGCTTGAACTGATGTATCCTACTGTTGATTATCACTCTCCTGTTAATTGTCGTTTAGTGTTAAATAGGGTATCGGTGTTTAGTTGCTATATTTTTGGTTTTTATATTCTGGGATAATATTGCTTACTGTGTGTTTTCCTGTTCTCTTTTTACTGCTGAGCTATTATTTTTGGTATAATATTTCTTGTCGCGTTTATTGGAATTTTGGTGAAATTCAAAATGGCGGTTTATTTGATCACTTGTTCTGCTGTGTTAAATATTAAGTATTAAATGTTGGTGAAAGAGCCCTGAACCCCTTATCAGACGCATCTTGTGTACGCACTCAGATTTGTAGAAATTTGTTAATAAATTTAATTAAATAATGTCAAGTATTTAAGCCCACACAGTCTCCACCCACTTTCCTTTCCCACGGTCCCTTTTGCCACAACCTGAGGATAGTAATGCAAAGGAAAGTCTACAAGAGGCGGTTATCAAACGTCACATGTCAGGATTTAAGCCCACACAGTCTCCACCCACTTTCCTTTCCCACGGTCCCTTGTGCCACAACCTGAGGATAGTAATGCAAAGGAAAGTCTACAAGAGGCGGTTATCAAACGTCAGATGTCAGATTATTGCCGTTGCTGGTGACGATAGCAGTAGGCTGCTGACGGTAGCTTTCTTGTGTAGCTGCGTTAGGTGGCGCAGTGGTAAGATACAGCACTCCCATGCGGAAGGGCGGCAATTCGAAGCCCCGCCCGGCCATCCAGGCTTGCACTTCTGTTACTGATTGCCCCACTTCCGTACTCAAATCAGCATCACAATGTTGTTGACACATACTGGGAAACCTGTCTGTGTTTTGGGATGACTCTCGCGTGCTGTGACGTAACAGGAAGTAGTAAGGCTGCGTTGAGCGCTGAGTGATCACAACTTTTAAGCTTTTATTTAATAACATGGCAGAGAATTTATATTTAAAGCAATATTAAAAGAATTTAGAAGAGCAAAAAAAAAAGTGACCGCATAACAATAAATGTTCAGTAATAAACTCATATTCTCTAAATTAAGGCAATATGCAAAAACCATAAGAATTAATTGAAATCAAAAATAGGTAGCAAGCCCCAAAGATACTACGGGTTTGCACGTAGCCGTACAGTACGTAACAAGCGCTCGCCAGCCAACCTATCTTGGAACGCTGACAATTTGCTTGGTCAGTAGACGTGCGGCCGGCCGCAGTGCGCCACAGTAGAGTAAGCCACTGGGCGCTCTGCGCAGCGCGCCGTATAACCAGCGCGGCCTCGGGGGCGAATATGTCTCTTTTCTTAGCTCACCATGGAGCCTTTCGATACGACCGTAATTAGCCGGTGTTAGGATGTCAGACACAGTGATGATGGATGCGCGTAGCGTGCGTGTTTTATAATCAGTCTTTTGTTAATAAACTGTTTAAACTTACTTCTCGGTGTTCGCGTATTCTGTACTTCAGGGACCCACTGCTTACGAATCCTGACAAATATTTCGTGTAATTATCATCCAGGGTTAACAACGCGAGCAACCTCCTTATGCTAACTATAATATCAAAACAAACAATGTAATGAAATTACGCTGGGGCAATACACAGAAGGAGAACAATTTAAACACGCGTAAAAGATTCAAAAGTGAATCGCCTGCACATGGGTCAAAACGAGAAACACAAGCTTATGATAACAGAGAGAACATATAAACGGGTGTTTGGTTTCAATAATAGTGTCCACAATCTCTGCCAAAAACACAGGACAAAAAAGCAGGCAAGATGTAAGGAAATTCGTTACAATTAAAAGTTACAACAAGCTGAGAGAATGTTTCCAAATAACTTCCCAAAATAGTTTTAGACCTTGTACTCCAAACCGGCGTTATGAGGTACAGCATAAGAATATACACACACATTGCCAAAGGAACTACAGCAGTAATTATAGCAATACTATGTTGAAGGACCAAAATATGCCAAGGGTTTGCTTTCCTTGGACATGCTTGTATCACCTGGCAAAAGGTACAATAACATAACACGGTGGTCCACTGTGAACCACTGCACAACTGGTCACAAATGATTACAGTGCTATTACTCAGAATTGGTGTAAATAACACTGTCTGCTCTTTCCTATAAGCATGATACCGGTCGTATAAGGGTGAGAGTTGACAACACCTTGCACGACATAAGAGAAGCACTGTGTGATAAAACACTCCCACAGGTTGTAACGAAGCAGGGTTGCCCACTGCTATCCTGTTTTGGTTTTACCACTCCTTCAGTAACTAAATTAAGCAATGAACTTTTATTTTTTAGTTTTCATTTTCACTACTCAGATTCCGACTACAGATTCTGTGGCCTTCAGCCTCATAGTACAGAATTCAGAAATAGTTTAAATAAAATTCCCCTAGTAAAATCTGTTATTTCAGTACATTCTAATGTCTATTCTGAAAGTAATGAGCTAATCAGTTTTATTGGAAATGCATACTATTAAAAGTTATGAACAATGACGTATATTGTGCAATACATATTAAGTAAAATTCGAGTGAGTTAATAGATCGAATTCAGCTATAAGACTGCATTCAAAAGAAATCCTAAATTTTACTGATTCCAGCTAAGTGTTTAAATTAACCTAAAGTCTGATAGTTAGATAGATATTAAGACATAAAATCTGTAGCCTGTATGACTTTCAGTGCCAATTGTGACCAAACTACTAAATAATTCCGAGATCTGTTTCGATACTTTTGCTACCTTTATTTTTCTACGTAAAATGATTCCAGTCTCAACTTTGTAAGTGCATTAATTAAGAATTAAGTAAATTTGAATAAGTAAAAATTATTGTTCAAGAGGGTGGCCATGGTTATAAGTCGTGAATTCCCACTGTGGATGCATAAGTTAGTTCCGCGTATTTAAATTGATACAGCTCACTCATGTTATTTAAGTAATAAAATTCAATAATTAACTTCAAAACCAATTAGAAAGGATCATTTTAACCCTGGGAAATTATAAACTATAATATATTAATAGAAATAGTCAAATATTCAAGCACTTGTCTAAATAAGGTTCGAGCAGGAGCAGTTATAGTTAGTTCTCGGTCAGATTCTCATGGAGCAATAGTGCGGTAAGTCGGTTAATTTTTCCGGTCGTTACCAAAAAAGTGTAATTGTAAACATTGTTAAAGACTGGAAGTTTTTGACTTACCTAATGTGACGATTAAGTGTAAGAGGCCTGGTCACATGAATATTGTGTGTGTGAGTGATATCAAATAAATCGCACTGTGGTTGTCATAAGTGTTCAACAATGAATAAGGTCTTGACTTTTGATTTTGGAAAACATAATCTAGGATCCTGGCTTCTTAATTGCAGTGTGATTTAGGTGAGACGGACGCAGCTATCGAGAAGACAATATTGAACAAGCAAAGTAAGGTAGGTCAGGAACACTGCGCCCTATCTATTGGATTAGGAAATGTTTCACTACATCCAGTTGTGACGTGAACTTACAGAGGCACTAATACAAGGATACAGCCCGGCACGTTACAAGGTCAAGACGCTGACCTACGTTGCGCTTTCCAGGAACTGCCAGGACTGCTCTAAAGCAGACTGCTCTATGGCGAACAGCACTGGGCGTGCCGTGCTTCCACTGTTCGAGAAGCGCACTCTAGACCACGGCTACCCAGGCGTCCGCTCACAGCCGTCCTGTTCGGCTGCTCTTGGGTACTCCAGGCTTCCCTCTCAGGTCACTCGCTCAGTCGCACTCCCAGTCGTGCCTGGCGTGTCCAGCCGGCCTCGCACGCGGACTCTTGCCAGCACTGGTGTCTCGGAGCTCTGGCTGGCAGCGCCCTCACGGAGTCGCGCTGCCGCAGCCGCAGCTGCAACTCTGTTCGCGCGGGTTTTCAAACTGCCTCGGTTGAATGACCACTCCTGACGGCACACAAACCATTTAGGAGGGACAGTAACAAATATTTCTTGTATAGGATCTGATGAAGGAAATTACCGCCAGAATTTTCTGGACACAGGTAAGAAATTAAAAACTGCTGTACACCTTTTCACACGTTTTGTGCAATGGTCGTAGCAATAAAGCGAGAGGAGCGTTTGCTATTACGGAATCATTTAACACTCTTTTACACCACTTCCTTTCGTGTGGCATTTGGGACAGTTGTTTCGGACAAAACTGGTGACGTATACTTAGATACAATTTCCACATAACGCAAGACACAGTTCATTAATTTTTCTCTTATTCAATCACACTCCACCATTTTGTACACCATACTCAATGAATCTCTAACTATTCTAGCCAAAACTTTTTTCTTGCTGCTACTTAGGCAGTTGCGATTAACCTCTTCACCAACTGCCCACGGGATGCAAGCTGTAACGCAGACAGTATTGTGTAACGTGCCAGGACCTGGTCATGAGTGTTGCTGTCTGATACACTCCAAAATACTCCACTCTCAAAACATACGCCTCTCCTGATTGACGGCAGAATCTAGTCGTATCATCGAGGACACTTTTGCGTCATTAACCCTTATAATTTATTCCTTCGTTACACCAACGGAGGTGGGTAAAGAAGTGAGTAGATGTGAAGGAAGCTGAGATTGCAACGAACAGCTCCTGATGCTCCTAGCCGACATCCCGGCTGCTACATTAATGTTGCGGTCAAATAACGATCAGCAGCGGCTACTCTTTTGATGCAGGGGTCCAGGCCTCAGTGTACGAGCCGCTGCAGCCCGGAACCAAGACGATGTACATGTGCGCATTCTTTGGACCAACGTCAGCAACGTGGATACACAGTACAGTTATTCATTTGCAGTTTGTATGGCAGTTCTTCAAATAGACCATTCAATAGTTGGTAGATGCACAATACTATTTACGCTGAAATTAAATTATATGTAGAAACAGTGCTAGACGATACCATTATGGCGTATCCACAGCGACCATTAGTCCAGTTCAGGGCTCGCAACTGCAAGCGACTCTTTCAGCTACTTTTTTAAATTTTTATGGACTCAGCGATTTCATCCTTACGCCCTTTCAAGGACTGCCCGGAGGCAGCGCTGTTGGCTGGAGGAAAATCTCATCCTTGAGTAAACGGGAGGAAATGCAAAAAAACTAGAACAGAGTTTCCATTTGGTATAATGAATAGTAGTTCCGTCAAATGCAGGATAATGCCAAGAACAGAAAAGAAAGAACCCGACAGTATCCCGTTAAAAGAATAGTGCCGGCCGCTGTGGCCGAGCGTTTCTAGGCGCTTCAGTCCGGAACCGCGCTGCTGCTACGGTCGCAGGTTCGGATCCTGCCTCGGGTATGGATGTCTGTGATGTCCTTAGGTTAGTTAGGTTTAAGTAGTTCTAAGTCTAGGGGACTGATGACCACAGATGTTAAGTCGCACAGTGCTTAGAGCCATTTGAACCATTAAACTGATAGTGACAAACATCTGCAGCACGCCACATCGGCTAACCGTTCAGGAGCGATACTAAGAAGCGATACGAAATGCGATGATACTTAAATTCAGTACTGAGGGACGTCAGTGGAACGGTTCTGGTGAACGCTAGTGCACCAGTTCTAGAGTACTGTTCCTGTCAAGTAGACAATGCAGCAGACATCGTTGAAATCGAAGGCACGGTGCATGGATAGTGAAAGATCGACGGAGCCCATATGTAAAAGTAACAGAAACACTCGGCCAATTTAATAACGGTTATCAGTAGAAAAGCGACGTATTTTCGTGAAAGCTTGTTGGAGAAACTTAGAGAACCGATTAAAGCAATACTACGCGACACTTCTGTTCCAACCATGATATACCTAGCGTTGGATTATAAGACAGAAGAGAATAGGGCACTTTCAGAGGCACACATACGAACGCTGTCCCCGTTGGATAGATGAATGGAACGTGACAGAAATTCATTAATTTGTTATTCGTTAATTCGTTATTTGTACGAAGTATTCTCTGCTACGTACTGTAAAGTAACTTGTGGAGCATACAGGGGCCACCTCAACCCCATTAACAAGATTTCTGTGGTTATTCAGCGACATTTTTTGAGTATTTTGGTATAGAACAGCAGGAGTCACCGGACGCTTGTTACAGAGTAATTCCATTTCGCTGGATTTATTACTTCCAGTTTTCGTTACACATGTATCACACTGCAAATAACTTCACCAGTTATGTCACCTTTAATCTTTGACTTCAAGACTGCGTACTTCGGCTCCCTTGGTTGCGGAAGTACCCGTCTTACGAGCGCCAACAGTTTGCCACGATCAAATTCGTTAGCTCAAACATGATGACAACTATACAGAGCACGGTTCTGAACTTGTACCGGGGACAATGCACAGTTTCCTTCCTGGTCAGACACAACAGCACAGTCGCCAAGCCAGGCTAGCACCTGCATTTACTCTAGGGTGACAAAAGTCGTGGGATAGAGACATCCACATATGCAGATGGCGGTAGTATCGCATACACAATGTATAGAAGGACAGTGCATTGGCGGAGCTGTCATTTATGGTCAGCTGATTCACGTGAAAAGGTTCCCGACTATGGCTGCACTACTGGAATTAACAGAGTTTGAACACGGAATGGTAATTGGAGGCAGACGCATGGGACATTCGATTTCGGATATCATTAGAGTATTCAATATTCCGAGATCCACAGTGTCTCAGCATCCCGAGAACACCAAATTTCCGGAATTATCTCTCACCACGGAGAACGCAGATGCCGACGACCTTCACTTAACTGCCGTGAGAAGCAGCGGTTGTGCAGAGTTGTCAGTACTAACAGACAAGCAACACTACGTGAAATAACTGTTGAAATCAATGTGGTACGTACGACGAACGTGTTCTTCAGGACACTGCAAAGAAATTTGGCGTTAATGAGCTATGGAAGCACATGGTCGATGCGAGTGCCTTTCCTAACTACACATCGCCTACAGCGCCTTTCCTCGGCTCGTGACCGTATCACTTGGACCCTAGACGACTGGGAAATAGAGGCCTGGTCAGACGAGTCCCCATTTTAGTTGGTAAGAGCTGATGGTAGGGTTCTAGTGTGGCGCAGACCCGAGTTGTCAGCAAGGCAGTGTGCAAGCTCTCGGTGACTATGTAATGGCATGGGCTGTGTTTACTTGCAATGGGCGGGGTCCTCTGGATGTTAGGCTACTTGGAAACCATTTGCAGCCTTTCATGAATTCCATGTTCCCAAACGACGATGGAATTTTAATGGCTAACAATGCGCGATTTCATCGGGACACGACACACTTATTCGCGATTCATTTTAAGAGCGTTCTGGACCTTTCGAGCGACTGATTTAGCCTCCCAGATCGCCCAACATGAATTCCATCGAGTGTTTATGGCCGGCCGGGATGGCCGAGCGGTTCTTGGCGCTACAGTCTGGAACCGCGCGACCACTATGGTCGCTGGTTCGAATCTTGCCTCGGGCATGGATGTGTGTGATGTCCTTAAGTTAGTTCGGTTTAAGTAGTTCTAAGGTCTAGGGGACTGATGGCCTTAGAAGTTCCATAGTCCTCAGGGCCATTTGAACCATTTTAAATATTTATGGGACATAATCGCGAGATGAGTTCGTGCATAAAATTCTGCACTGGAAACACTTTCGCGATTCTGGACGCCTATAGAGGTAACATGGCTCAATAATTCTGCTCAGGACTTCCACTGACTTGTTGAGTCCACGCCACGTCGCGCTGCTTCACTACGCCGACTAAAAGGAGGTATACCGTGACTTTTGTCAGTTCAGTGTATGTCAAGCATGGATTTGTTCCCGTGTTTCCATTTTTTCCACCTTCTGGTTATACAGATATGAATTTCCTTCTTTACCCTGTTTTAGTGTTGTGTGTTGGCGTGAGGCTCGTACAGTGCGACTTTATAGCTGCGGATCGTTAATTTTTGAAATTAACACTACACAGCTTAAGAGAGCAAATCTCTTGTCTCGCTTGTGAGAGTTGCAGCGGGGTGCAGCACGTGGCGCAACGCAGCCCGCAGTGGGTCGCTGTTTGCAGAGCAGCCCCGGCCGCGTGGGAAGCAGCGGCTGGCTTGCGTCACGCGGCGCAAACAAAGCGGCTGTGCCGCCCCGCCTATCGACTGCCCGCCTAAATGACTCGCGCCACTCACCGATAAACGACGTGCCGCGCTAGCTGTCCGGTTTGCCGCAAACAGCGTCGCCTACCGTCTTACCTGCCGTGTCAGACGTTGAGCTGTCACATTTTCCGCCGGGAAAGATGTAATTACTGAACGTGGTTTCAATGTCGTCCACCAACAGATAGCTTAGTGGCATAGACCAGAGCGCCATATGTGTCTGCCCTTTAATAGGGAATGCTTGCAGGTAGAAGGCTCAGTGTGGTGCAGACGTGTGAAGCATGCAGGCAACCGTGACACACAGGCGCACTCGTGTATCCCACAGCCAACTGAGCGAGTCTAAAAGGAGTCGAATTGTAGCCTTCCGGGTGACGGGATGGTCCTTTTGGAGATTTGCCACACAAGAGGGACGTGTTGCGTCAGTTGTGCAATATGCTGGTATCAGTGGTCACGTAAATATGCTCACACCCGTAGACGAAGTTCCGGACGTCCACGCAAAGCAGACGCCCGCCAGGATGGTCGTATTGTAAGGGCAGCAGTGACAGATCGTACAGCTACCACAGCAGAGATAAGAGGGCTTATGGGCCCAGACGTGTCAACGCAAACCGTTGAGAACCGGTAATTAGCAGTGGGTCTACGGGCACGCACACCTCTAGCCCGTCTCCCACTCACGCCAGAACATCGACGTGCACGGCTCGTCTGGTGTCATCAGATCAGTTAGACAAAATGGTGAGCTGTGGTCTTCAGCGATAAAAGCAGATTCTGCCTGAGCGCAAGTGACAGGCATTTCCGTCTACAATGTAGACATGGTGAGTGCTATCTCATAGAATGCATTCGTCCAAGACATACTGGCCCCTGGCCCCGCCCAAGGCCTCATGGTGTGAGGTGTGATAAGCTGCAACCCTCGTTCATCTTTGGTGTTTCTGTAGGGGACACTGACTAGCCCTCGGTACATGCAAAATGTTGTTAGTTCCATTCTTTTGCCATTCTTGCAACAGGAAGGCGATGTGTTGTTCCAACAGGATATTGCTCGCCCACACGCTGCCCGTGAAACTCAACGCGCTCTGCAAGATGTCCAGAAACTCCCCTGGCCAGCATGATTTATGGACTTGTGGGATATGATGGGACAAGAAGTGACTCCTGTGGTTCGTACAGAAATACTTGAACTGGTCGAGCAGCCGTGAAATAACGTGTCACAGAATAGTATTCGACGTCTACTCGTATTTACTCGACTGGATACAGGGTCAGCGGCTGCATTGCCGCCCATGGAGGCTGCGCCGCGTACCACTGAGTGTGCCTCAGCATCGCTCAATGCCTGGTACCTCAGAACCATTTGTGCTATTGATCTGTAAATGTAATCATTTCATGTATTCCATATGTACTGTTGCAACAATGAATCTTGCGTGAACTGGGAATCTCTAAAAGGGTGTACTAATTTGTTTTCAGCAGTGTATTTCTCCTTCCCTCTGGATCTGGAGGAAAATTTTTCAAGAAAGAAAAAAAATTGGTCAAATGTTTGGGAATTGGTTTGTGTAAAAGCAAAATATAGAATAGAGTCAGTTTTGACGTGCCTTTGAATGATGCTCGAAATCATGTACAGTGTTAAGTCTGGCGCAGACGGACCCTGCCAGGCAGACTACACTCAAGACACCCCTGTGTACAATATAACATACACAGGCACTTGCAAGCGCAACCAAGTGGAAAAACAATTCTTCAAAATAAACAGAACTTGCTAGAGACTAATGCGAACCTTTTTCTGCTGAGGTCGCCTCACAGACACAGGGAAAGTTGGAGTACTCCGCCGACCTCCGCCGGCTTTATAAGGCCAGCGCAGCAGCAGTACAGCCAGTCCCTCGCCCACCTAGGACCAGCTCCGACGGGCCTCACCGACGCTCTTGATGAATAGTCGTCTGCATCTTATTTGTTTTCTTTGCGTGTATTACTGATTGCTCGAGAAGTGTAGTTCAGTTTCAGTAAACAACATTATACTGAGTGTTATACAATACTGAGTATTCTTCATACAGCAAATGCGACTGTACGGTCTACATAATCCACCAGGAAAATATCCCCATCGGCCGCGCCATCTACTTTGACCATGACCATGACCATGGACGAAGGAAATTCGATGACAACGACCCAGGCTACGGACACGGCAACTTATGGAAGGAGGCAAACGGAAAAAAAGGGTAGGACCTGGGCCCCGGCCGTGGCTGGTAAGCCCAATTCCCCTACATTTACAATCGAGGTCTGGAATGTTACACAGTTCCACAGGAAAGACAGTCACACTAGGAACACACACCACACCATCTGCCAACATTACATGGACTGTAAGCCAGCGAGAACAGGAAGTAACAAACAAGGATCGAAGAACACGAGGTCAATTGGAGCGTAATATGGCAATACAAAATCACGACATGACGCCACGATGATGAATCTCCTGATTCTGATCACGAACCAATACCAGCTACTGCATCTGATTCGGAACTTCCCCAGCTGTCGGGCAACGTCGAACACGATGGAATTCAACTTGTCCGAAACAAACGAACCTGATGAAAGAGGAAGAACTCACAAGACATCTCTGACGCCATCAAGTGCCAAACTCCACTGCCCACTTCTAACCTATTCGCCCCGTTGCAAGTTGAGGGAAGTAATTTAACTAAGTTAGGCACTGCAGTTCCTCCATAACGTAAAAATTCCGTTCTGCACACCAACCTCCAAGTGAGAAGATACTCAAGGTCGTCTTCAGATACCTCCATACCGAAATTACGGCGGACCAAGTGGAGACAGAGTTACATGCTACTGGTTTCACGCAAGCTGTGATGCACCCAGACAAGACGAAGGACGTCAAGACGAATAGCTTAATAGCCCAACCAATCTACTGAGTGTCAGTCACTGCTGGTCCAACAAGTGCATCCATTTACGATATCCGTCATATCATGGAAAGGTGAAGATGTAAACTTACAGACCTAAGGAGGGTCCTCCATAATGAAAACGCTGTCAGCATTATTTTCATACTGCAAATTACTGTTCACATCACGCCAAGAGCGTCAAATGTGGAGGCCCCTCAGCAGGCACCGGATTGCATGAAATATCCAACTCAAAAACCATCATGCACAGATTGCAGCGATGAAAACCAACATGCACAGATTGCAGCGATGAAAACCCAGTCACTTGGAGAGGTTGCAGCACGTCTCAACAAGCTCTGCACGTCTACGCGGCCCAAGGCCAACACGCACGGGTGTGAGGAGAGCAAGTGGCGAACGCAACTCCACCACTAGCTCCCAATAGTACAAAGGTCTTCTCAGGACTCCTCAACCGACAGGCTCCGTTGGCCACCTCATCCCTACTACACAGAATTTCTGAAGGCTTTCTCAAGAATTTCTTACTTCCTCTCTAAGTTACAACAACGGAACGTCTTTACCATAGTTCCGACTGTGTTGAATAAATTTAACGAAGCATCAACCAATATCTCCAAACTGATGCTATTCTACGAAGGAACCATGGCATTGTTTGCACGTAGCTATGGTCCGTAGGCCCACCATACTAAGAGACCTTTCACTTTGTACATTTAACGCCATTTGATGCCACTGGAGTTTTAAATAAGAGGAGTGAGTTGGATTAATTTATCCTCCATTATCTCGTGGACTTTCTATGTGTCACTGAAACACACATGTGCCCCAAAAAACCATTCAAGTTATGCAACATTTCTGCTATTGGACAAACCGAGCCAACGGTCGCGGTTATTTTTATCAAGAATTCCATCACGCGTGCACAGACGAATCTCCCAGAACAGGAACCCTTGAAGCCACAGCCATCACCATTTCTACTGGCTGCTGCACCATCACACTTATCTTTACATACTTCAGTTCAAATAGGCAATTTGCTGAATAGAATTTTCTGGAGATATTTGACCGATATCAGAAAATCTTGATGTATGGTGATCTCAACGGAAAGCACTTCGCTTGGCACGCTCGACTCAGCAACCCGTGGGTAAGAGGCTCTCTGCTTTGTAAGAAAGACTTGATGCTGGGGGACTGATGACCTTAGCTGTTTAGTCCCCCTTAAACATCCCAACAACCACCACCACTTGATGCTATAACGTTCGCACGTGAGGATTCAACGCACATTCCGTCGAACTCACATCATACACCAGATTTCCTAGTCGTCGCGATGCTTAAGCATCTGAGACTGGATTTGCAAATGGGGACAATTTAACGACTTGACCTCCAACCACCAACCCGTCCTGGGCGTGATCACAGAGGCTTTGCACACGATGTGACATCCTTCGAAAATATCCACACACTGGGATCAATTTGAGTGGTACAAAACAATGTCCGAACCACTGCAGACATTTCGTCTGCAGCCCGTATTGATGAATCTATTGACAGACTAACTGGGAAAATTCGACGAGCATACAAACAGGCACCACTCACCACCAAATATCGTGTGCCTTATCCAGAGTACCTCTCTTCACTCATCCAAGATTTGAAAACTCTAAAGAGCAGAGAGGGGCATTGCTGACAGCGCAATGACAGCCCAGAAGATTGGAGGAAAATGAGACGCTTCACAAGTGAACTTCACCGATGTGCCTTAGAACATTGAACTGAGCTGTGGGAAGATAAAATGTCCACATTCTTGCTCCATTCCCAGAACTAGAGCAGTCTTGTCCGCACCGTACGGAATCCACGACCACTGAATCCGGCGCTTCGCCGGCCGGAGTGGTCGTGCGGTTCTAGGCGCTCCAGTCTGGAACCGAGCGACCACTACGTTCTCAGGTTCGAATCCTGCCTCGGGCATGGATGTGTGTGATGTCCTTAGGTTAGTTAGGTTTAATTAGTTCTAAGTTCTAGGCGACTGATGACCTCAGAAGTTAAGTCGCATAGTGCTCAAAGCCAATCCGGCGCTTCAGGCTCCCACATGACCGATGTACGACCTGCTCGCCGAAGCAGAACTTTTCGCTTCGACTTACGAAGCTCAGAACGTTTTGGATACCCCAGAAGGTGATGGTGGCGCAAATGGGATAAGCCAGAGAGATTGGGTAATCAGGGAGAGTATCCAGCAAGCAGAAAACTTCTCACAACTACAGAGGAAACCCACCGAATAATTTTCAACCTTGACGTTCACTCTGCTTGGGACTAGATGGAATCACTCATGACCAAAGTGATGCACATCCCGTGAAAGCCATTAGTTTTGCTCACATGCGTCTACAATGGCTACATGTCGTTGGGGTACTCCTCACAACCTTGGAATATTGCTCAGGCGGTGTCTGTTCCTAAGGGTGGATAAGATCTAAGCCAGCCCCCCAATTATCGACCAATTAGTCTCTTGCCGACAATATCCAAAATTCTTTAATGTCTGTTACTCTACAGGATAAGAACCTTAATCTGCGACCAGGACGCAACAAGGCCGGCGATAGTTCGCCTTTCAACTTCGGCTTTCGCGGAATTACAGCTTCTACGCATCTCGAAGTATATCGCCTACAATATGAATGAGTTTAACTACACCACCGCCGGTTTTTTGGATACAGAAAAGGCGCACAACCTGCTCTGACGTGACAAGTACATCACCGAACTGCAAGACTTTCTCGTCCTTCCTGACTATGCATCAACTCGATCATCAGCTTTTTCCAGGACAGGAAGATAATAGTCAAGATAAAAAGACAGCACTCCAGTTCTAAACACGTTTCGGAATTCATTCTACAGTTATCGATTTTTTTTCACCAATTCTCTTCGTCATATATGAGATGACCTTCCTGTTCTGTCGCGAGTGGTGCTTGCTCTGTTTGCTCATCATACGGCTTTGTTGACCAGTAGCGGACCAGCCAATGCCGTCATCGACCGCCTGCAGCGACAACTCACGTTAACTGAACAATAGACGGCGCAAAACTGTATTCAACTCAATGCAGAGAAGACGAAGGCCACAATGTTTACATGTCGACACTCCCATCCCTGTAATCACCTAATTCTGCACAATCGACCACTCCACTGGACGAACAGAGTTTAATATCTTGGGATTATCCTGGACAATAAGCTACTGTGTAACACACATGGACGAGAGAAGCGAATCACGTTGCTACGCCTTCTCCACCAGATGTACTGTAAGCTTGCCAGCACAGAACTACGGACCAGCTCCGTGTATATTCTGCAACAATCCTCCCGGCGCTACTTTGCAGCTGCTCTACGCGGGCCACTGTTTGCCCCTCAACCTTAGGTATCCTCTACGTAGTGCAGGATCGGTTCTTTAGCGGGATACTCCACGCGCCTCGGTGGGCACCGATCCAGGACCTACAGCGTGAAAGCATGCCGCTTCTCAATGAGCAGATTCGGTTATCCATTATGAAACTCCCCAGCAAGATTGATGCTTTATGTAAGACATCCAGACAACTTGAGGATGGAGGCTCTGTAGCACGCGCATGGTGGTGCAGGGTCAATGTACCCGCAGTAATCGTGGAAGGTCCTCCATAATGACGTCGACTTGAAATCAAGTTGAGACAAAGAAAACAAAATAAAAAGGAAATAAATAAGGAACTACCACTTTAGTACGGTCTAAGGACCCAGGCGCAAAAGACTGCTTGATATTAGTAAAGATGAACTTGAACCAGTTACCTTCACCTGGGAAGTCCATCCACACGGATAGTGGTACTTCGAAAACACCTAACACACGCATGTGTACACACAATCACTCTCTCTCTCTCTCTCTCTCTCTCTCTCTCTCTCTCTCTCACACACACACACACACACACACACACACAAACACACACACACAAATACACAAAAATGTGTTGAGCTCGTGAAATCTGAGGCTATCCTAGGTATAGGAGAAATGTGGGGGACCCTTTGCGATGGACGTCATGTTCGCTTGTAATGTGTCATAGGGATGAGTGAAGGACGACACGCTATTCTGCCATTATGGAAAGCTTACATGAATTGGCATGTGCGCTCTGCTCGGGAATAGTGATCCTATCGGTTTGCCCCGGTTTTTGTAAGAGAATTTGCTGCTTAGTACGTGCTCACTGGTCTGATCGACGGGATCTTTGCATTAGACAGTGAATTTTTTAGCTAGCTTGACGAAGTGCATAGGGAAGTAGACGGACTTGATGAGATTCAGTTAAAGTAAATATACTGTATTTGTTGCCGTAGCAAATTTGAAGTCTTTCGATTTTCTCGTGATTCGTTGTATACATAGCTTTAATTGTAAATCTATTCTAAATTCGAGGAGAGTCCTGCAGCAGTTACAAGGAAGAAGTTGAAGGTGGCGTGCTCAATGTTAGCAGTGTGAATTTTTTAATCCAGTTGTCTTAGAATCCTTCCAAATGCATTTAGTTTACTAGGAGACTTATACCGCAGGTGACAACTAGTTGAAAATTGTCTCGGGGTGAAAGGGAGCCTGCGATTGAATCAAGTCTCTTTTACAGAAGTACGAATTTTGAGAATATCGGTGCTAAAAATTACCTTCATTAATTAGTGGTGTAGTACGTGGCATTAGGTGGTTCGCGCCACGCCCCACAAGTGCTAGGGAAGTGTTGTAAGGCAGTGAATGAGAGGCGCGGGACTGCGGGAAACGCCACGGCACTAAGAAGAGCGAAGGAAAAAGCGTTTCAGCACAAACCAGCAGTTCCTAACTGCACTCTCGACATTTTTTTCTGAGTCACTATCCACTGTCCATTTGTCCAAACTGAAGATCCACTGCACTAAAGATCCACTGCACCGTCTACACGAAGTCCAGCAAGGATACCAGTAGTAACGCAGGGGAGGACTCTGGTGGAAGGAACTGGCCGCTGATCAATGTGTTCAAATGACTGGTCCACAGCCCGCCCCTGTTTCTCAAAGGAAAACCATGTGGGGTCTTCGTGTTCCGTTAGAAACGCCATCTTCATTTCCTAATGGCAAACTCACAGATAAATCATGTGATAAAGGTTTGTCACGCCTTCCACAATGAATTTTCTCTCTACAGAGCGATGCGCGCTAGTGTGAAACTTCCTGGTAGGTTAAAACCCTGAACCGGCCCTGGCCTCGAACCTAGGACCTTTGCCTTTTGCGGGCAGTTGCTTCACCAACTGACATACCGAAACAAGAGTCCGATCTGTCCTCATAGCTTTCCTCCCGTCTGGACCTCGTGTCCTACCTTCCATGCTTCACGGAATACTCCTGCGTAACATCCAGGACTAGCCCTCCTGGAGGAAAGGAAGATACAGGCTGGGAAATGGTTTCCAGAATGAATCTTCACTTTGCTGCGGAGTGTGCGCCGATGTTAATTATGACCTTATAAGTGCGTATTAATCAACGTCAGCAGCATCATCATGAGCAGCACTTGCTTAAAAAAGGCCGCCTTTAGCTGTACAAAGTCATGTTTGCTCCTGCGCGGGACGGTAAACCTTAATCGTCTTCTCAGTAGCTGCACTCGGACAGCTGGTTCCAAATCCTTGAGCAGTGCCGCTGTGTACTAGACGCCGAAAGTCAGCTATGTATTGCCTGCTGCACTGGACACTAATCGTAGTGAATCATTTCCATTTTATACATTTATACATTTAACATCGCTGTTTATTCGTCAGTTAACACAAAATATGCTGCAGCATATCTTTAACTCTCTATTACAGAGGGTACTAATGAAGAGTAAATGAATCACTTTTTCAATGATGTTCAATAACATACTTTTTAAATTGGTGCCATGGAAGTAAATGTACTCTACATTTCAAACCAGAGAACCGAATGCTTACTGACACTTATTAAACACTTCAAAATCACATCCTAGATATAATAACATAACAACACTTATTCAAAATTAAGCTTTTAACATTGATTGTTTTTATAACAAAATAACAACCGCTTCTCAGAGTTCAAAGTCTCTGGTCAACAAGCATTCTTTGAACACTTACTTAACCAAAAGAAAATTATAAAAGTTCTTACACCAGGTTACATCAATAGCCACATAAACAGAAACGGAAGCAACATAGGTCCCTCAGTTACACCACATGAGCGTAACTACCCGGAACGCAGTGACAACAAGCAGGTAATCACAAAAATCTTGCCCTGACACATGGATACTTCACACGCACCGTCACAGCTCAGACTTCGGCAAGCACGTCCTTTGCTGTTGCCGCTAGGATAGTCCCCCATATTGCCAGTGACGTCCACCGCGTCGGGCCCTCTCGCAATTGACTGTAAAAGTTAATCGATAAATGGATCCACATTTGCTATCGCTATGCGAAAGAACAAGTGTCTGCACGAAGTCCTTTGTAAAATATTCGTTCTGTAAATAAAAACCGTCATTTTCTTGCTGCAATGTATTTTACTTACTCTGGACGTGTTTCGCCTTTTGTTTTGATATGCGATATTTGTAGGATATAAAAAATATCACGTCTTGCTTTCCAAGTAAATAAGTAAGTGATTACTTACAGTTATTCGAGTTTTTGGCTGGCAACTGCGTTTGCTGTCGTTTAGTCATATGCTATAGGTCGCATTATGAATTCACTTACGAAAACATTAGCTCAAGTTCAAAATGGTTCAAATGGCTCTGAGCACTATGGGACTTAACTTCTGCGGTTATCAGTCCCCTAGATCTTACTACTTAAACCTATCTAACCTAAGGTCATCACACAAATCCATGCCCGAGGCAGGATTCGAACCCGCGACCGTGCGGTCGCGCGGTTCCGGACTGTAGTGCCTACAACCGCTCGGCCACCTCGGCCGGCCTCATATTCACGTTACGAACTTTTTTCTTCGCAGTTTTCGTGTTCTTTGTTTGTAAAATTTTCCACGTGGTCTGCCTACTGGAGCATCATCATTTATGTCTGTTATGTTTGTCATGTAGAGAAGAATAAATGTCATCCGTCTTTTGCGGAGTACATTTGTTACTGCCTACATGATAAATGTAATTAAAGTAGCAGCTGCGGTTGAATATTTGCAAATAATAATATCATGCAGTTCTTTACGCAACAAAATAAAAACACAATGTCTGAAAAAAAAAGTGCTGAAGCGCCTAGAACATATGTATCTTTGGACACGTACGCACCATCGACGGGACGTAAATGATTATAACTGTAATTCTCTGTGATAGGTAGGAAGACCCCCAGAATGCGTTAGTGTTGTTCTTGTTGAGTGTTGTTGGTGTTTAGGGTTGTTACTAGGCAAGGAAAGGCATGCAAGGAGCATGAACAGCGTCCAATATTGAGCGATCGCTGTGGAGCACAGGGAAATGATGCGTACTCGTGTAGATCACACGTGACCACCACAAGGGAGGGCCGCTTCACTGTGCATCACGCACACCCTAACCCCGACACCTGCCACCCGAGATCATGTAAATCACTCCCTGAACCATACTAACGGCAAGCACGGACTGCTGATGAATGACGTCACACTTTCTCGAATGACCGCCGTCGACGAGTGTCTCGGAAACCTGGGGAATGATCCTATTCTTCCAGTATTTTGGAAAGGCACAGCGATGTTACTACTGGCAGCCTTTATGAAGCAAGTGATGCTCATGATGATGGTGCTGACGTTGATTAATACGCACTTATAAGAGCATAATTAACATAAGCGCACACTCCGCTGCAAAGTGTAAATTCATTCTGGAAACCATCTCCCAGGCTGTGGCTTCCTTCCTTACAGGAGGGCTAGTACTGGAAATTACGCACGAGTATTCCGTGAAGCATGGACGGTAGGCTGATGGTGATTGAGAGAACTTTGACAGCACAATGGTTCGTCGGCACATCGTGCGTCTGCAAGTCTTACCTTTATGCGACAGTATCGTGCTAATTTTTCGACATGGGAACTATCTCTACGAACTGTCTGCGTGATTTCAATTTACGTCCGTAGCCAGCACGATCACCAGATCTGTTCCCGATAAAAGTGTGAGAGACCAGCTGGGATGTCAACTACGTCCCAGTGCCACTATCCAGGATATCTAGGACCAGTTAAAACAGTTGTGGGCCAGTTGCTTCAGGATTGGGTACAACGCGTTTATGGCACCGTTACAAACGGAATCATTTGATGCATCCAGAGCAGAGTCGGTGTAAGGTCATAGTGATAAATAGAGGCATAGTGCCAAGATCTTTATCAATTTGACTCGATTTTGTAATGAGTGAAATAACGCTACGTACCTCTTCAAACCGTAGGGTTTCATTCCGTTTCATCCTCCCCACCTGTGGGCTTCACTTTTATTGTCAGGTACCGGGTGGTTATAATTAATGTGGATCTACTTACGGACATCCAGTGTGGGTTGTAATTATCATAGGGCAGCGAAACTTGGTAGATATGCTAATGCGTTACTGCGGAGCTGATTTAAGCCGGGGAAAAAAAAATAGTTTCAGTTGTGGTCATCAGGTGCAAATTTGGCGCTGTACACTGTTTGTAAGGCGGTCTGACATTCACGCCGTCACTTGAGAAGCCATTACGTGACTGAACAATATGGCTATCGGGAAGAGAGACAATGCGCTGTTAGTGAAGCTGTTACGTGAACGGCAGCAATTACATGGGTGAACTTGGTGCGACACGTGGTATAGGAAAACGTCCTATCCCAGTGGAAGCTATAGACGAGGTTGCCGTTGCTGTAATTGACCGTGTGCAGCATGTGTCCCGGGTTAGCTCTAGTGCTTGTGCAATGCCACGAGAATTGTCCATCCGATGGTCAATAGTACGGGAAGATTTGCCATCTATTTTACACTGGTATAAGATCCAAACGGCGCAGCAACTCAAACCTCATGATCTATAACAACTTCCTGAATTTTCTCTTCGGTTTCTGACCGATTCAAAATTAATGACATGTGGCCGGGCAGTATTCTATGGAATGATGAAACACTTTTTACACTATAGGGTGCAGTGAATATACAGAACTGCTGAATTTGTGGTGCTGTTAAACCGCGTATTGTGCACGATGAGCCACTGTACTCGCCGTATTTGATTGTGTAGTATGGATTCACAAGCATCTTTATTCTCGGTACAATCTTCTTTGGAGGCAACACACCCAGAGGGCCTGTCACATATACTGCGATGTCTGCACGTTACCGACACCTTCTTGTACAGCATGTGATTCCTGCTTCGGAAGGGCACAACTTTCTGGTTACTACTGTTTTCATGCAAGATCGTGCAATATCTCATGTTGCTCATACAGTAAAAGATCTGCTTAATGCATCCTTAGCATGTTACCTCCTGAGGTTTACCAGATGCATGGCCTGCCAGATCACCTGATCTGAATACAAGTGACTCTTGGCTCTGATGATATCTAAAAGAATTTATTTACCAGGGACACCTTCCGTCTCTACCTGATCTGAAGGCCAGTATACTGTAACTGCTCAATTTCCACCAGAACTCATGCGAGCAACTGTTGATCAAGTTGTTTTACGCACGCGGCATCTCGTCGATATTAACATTTATATACGTCCCTCTTCCATTCCAAGCACCAGATTTGCTCCTGGACGTCAAAACTGAAACTAATTGTTTTTACAGCGTTATTGTTTCCGTATTAACTAATAACAATATCTACCTAGTTACGCTGGATATGATAATTACAGACCACACTGAACCTTTTAATTGTATTGTAATTGTAACCACCTGGTAGTTTACATGTTGACGACGAGATTTATTTCGTTACATCCTGCCAGTTTATGCCACACTATATGAGCACGCTTCATTTCGTTCGGACTCGCATTCCTCAATAATGGCAAATATGAGTGTAACGTTACAACGACACAACGTAATTACTATTGATCTTGTTCCAGCAAGAACAATGACATCAAGATGGCCACAGTGTGTCCCCGGCCCCTTATCACCAGTCTGCATGCTGCGCTCCGCGAAGTCTCTTTATAGGTGGCAGCACGCACGCACTCACGTCACCACACACGCTCGCTACCACTCTGGGAATAAATGAAAGCCCTAATTACAAACTAAACTGACATCGAGCCGGAGGCTTTGGACGGTTAGAGTACAACATACCATCGCTGTCTACCTTATTAGAGACGCCCTAACTCAACTGGGCAAGTATAGAGCATTTATGGGTCGAAGCTTTTATAAGATACAAAACCAGCCTAAAGTGATTTGGAAACCCAAGAAAATTATTATCAGTGTGGCTGCACTGGAATTTAGTCATGCAACTCTTAAATACAAGTCCTGTGCCTGAACCACCACGTGAATTTTTGACGCTGATACCGTGGAGCTGCATTAAGTTATCTCTATTTACATGTGTTTTCTTTGCACTGGGTCATTTCATGACATACATCTCTGGTCTGACACTCGTTGGCTTGTTTACGATTTATCCGACGAACTCTTCCTTTACACCTAATACACTACCATTATCCTACCTCTTGATTACGGATTGACTGTTGGATATCCCTCTTTTTGTGGGTGTGCCAGATGACCTGTAATAAAGTATGAACGTCTTATGATCACTTTGTAAGTTAAAACGTAATAATGAGTTTTGCCGCTTCCATGTTCATAAGTTATGATGAGTTACAAGGTAGTATTAATAACCTTGACATGCCGGAGACTGACATGATACGTAATTAACATATGATTTGTTGGAAGTATTCGTTATGCAACCCCAAATTTGAGCTGAATGATTTCTGTGCACTTCTGTTCGTTTTTTGCCAGTTTTTGCCATTTACAGACACCGTGAAGGCAGTTGATAACTCAAATTGGTTTTAATAATAAACATAATCTGCTGCGTGTGATGCGCTTCCTAAAATACAGGTAAGTAACAGCTGCTGGCAACAGCCTAGAAACAATTGATCGCTACCTCGCCGATCCTGAAATTTTCAAGTGTTACGGTAGTTCCTTTGTTCCACATGCCTTCTGCGTCGCATTCCTTTAGCGGCATCGCGAGATTCCTCCTTGTCGGCGATATAAGATGGATATCTGACTCCTTTCGACTTCGTTGTACTACATATTCCGCTTATATTAGTTGATAATGTTTATATTATAGTCTACTTAAAAATAATATGCTCCAATGGCTCTTTTTTCATTTATGATTTTTTCTTAAATTCGAAATGAAAATCCAAGAGACAGTCTCCTATTGGTACAACTTCACAGCGTCTTCAACCATTTACGCCCCTCTTCATCTGTTTCTCTGGTTGATCTGTTGTGGTGTAACGTTTCGATTTGACGATCTCTTTAGAAACTCAAAATAAAAGTAAGAAATCGAAAATATTAAGAAAGGAATTCACACCTACTGAACGCTAACTACATAGAAAGACTGTGTATACAGGTTTATGATTAAGAATATTGCGTGAAATTTATTGCTTGTTGTATCAGTGATGTGATATTAACCGGGTGCTTTCTGTTCACAGAGACAGAAAACGAAAAAACTTTAAAAAGAACAAAATATAAGGTATTTATGAGATAAAGTGAACAGACCCCCACACAGTTTTTTGCACTTGCTTATTTCGCTTTCTTAATGACGGACAGAACAACGAAATGAACATAATAAAGCAAATATCCAGCCAACTGATGTCGTGTGTTGGAACGTATTACAAAAATATTTCTTCTCATAAAATCTTAACTGTCGCTATCGTGCGAACCTCATGTTAACATAAACTCTTATACATTTACCTTCCTTACCACATATTCCCGTTGTTTTTAAAGCTGTACAGTTTGATTTCTTAGAAACGGTAAATGTTCAAGAACATTTTATTCACCATAATCTGGAACAAAGCCCATTTTCCACGATTAAGTGTACTCCTTCCCTCTACTATGGATTTCGGGTGCATCAGACAAATTTATAGCACCATTAACTTCAAGTTAAATTTGTCATGATAATTCTTTTGGAATTAGGACGAGCGAAGCATTTTGGGTGGACGTTCTGCAATAAGCTTGCCCATTTAGGCTACAGAAATGTTTGCTGTGTTTTCATGATACTCGATGATTAATTACTTTCGATCTATTTGTTTATGTGGATGTTATACAAGTGCAGAAAGGGAATATTGGGAAACCCTTCCATTCATTTCCTGTATACACTGCTTCGTATGTACGAGAACACACTGAAAAATAATGAAACCGAATGTTTTACGTGAAAACTCTTAAAGCATTTTAAATAAAACTTTATTAAAATTCTGCGTCTTTAGTCTACATGTTTACATATTCTCAACAGTCACTCTGGCGAAGAACACATTTCTCCCAACGAGAGACCAGTTTGTTGATATCGTCATTGTAGAATGTTTGGCTTTGTTGACGGAGCCGTAGTCTCGCCTCTGCGTGCGCCGCTTCGTCACTATCAAAGTGAAGTCCTTGAAGATGTTCTTTAAGTTTTGGGAACAGATGAAAATCGGATGGGGCCAATTAGATACGGAATGAAGATGATCTGTGACAGTGAACCTAAGCTGTCTGATTGTTGCAGATGTCTCGTCGCTGCCGGGCGGAGTGGCCGAGGTACAGTCTGGAACCGCGCGACCGCTACGGTCGCAATTTCGAATCCTGCCTCGGGCATACAGGTGTGTAATGTCATTAGGTTAGTTAGGTTTAAGTAGTTCTAAGTTCGAGGGGACTGATGACCTCATAAGTTAAGTCCCATAGTGCACAGAGCCATTTTTTTTGTCTCGTCGCTCTTACGTGGTCTGGCATTGTCAAGCTGAAGGAGAGGTAGCTCCATGTGTGTACGAACTTTTCTGTGGTTAGCATACGCTGTTTCTCACGCACTGACGTAGTTACGTACATTACACACTGCCATGTTCCCGGGGTAAGTCAGTTCGAATCCTGGTGGTGGTAGTATCTCATGAAGTGAGGGCGATTGACAATGTTGATGGTGGTCTGTCCGTTGGATGGGGTCCTTAAACTCGACGGTTCCCTTGGAGCTGTTCGCAAGAAGTAGGCTACGAGTCGGCCTTTGGTTTCGTTCTCTCTCTTCTCTCATAATCATCATCATTATCATCATAATCGTCATCACACAGGACAAGCATTACACTACACACACACACACACACACACACACACACACAAATGTTGTAATGGAGCATGTTGTAAATAAAGAACAAGAAAACACCACCACGTTACACGCTACAATTCGGAGCCCTCTAGTAGCAGTTAATTGCATCCTGCGTCAGCGAAGCGGGAAACTAATATGTAATACGGGTGACTTGCCATATCATCTCAACCGATATTGAGAACAGAGTAATATTAGTGCCAGATTCTGTAGCAATTTTGGCCTGACATTGTCTAGCTTCCAACAATTTTGGTGTAATTGTGCAATGTGACGATTTACTTTTGTGTAGATTAATGTTTCGTCGAGTAATTTTTCTTCAAGGAAGACAATTGGTCATTGCCCCAAACGGACATCTGTTGTAGTTGAAAACGGTGTTCCAAAATAACACATTCAGACTTTTCAATATTAATTGACTATTCCGTAATTTTTGATGGTATCTTTTAAACATTACGAATGAAAATATATTTGACACGAGTGTAATATTCTATAACATTTATTATTTTACAACCGGTTTTTCACTGTTACGCTGTCGTCAGGCGAAGCTTTTGTACGATCAAAGAATTTAATATAGTATCTCAGTTAGTTACCAAAGCTTACAGTTGTAAATGTTTGACTTAGGATTGAAACGAGAGTGATTATTTTAGTAAAACTGTTATCAAAAATTATTTAGCTTGGTGAAACAAGTACCCACTCAATAATGAACTGCACTATAAATTATAAAACATTTCTGAGAGGAAAAAATTTGTCGAGCAATGAGCAATATATAATAAAATTTGATGACATTTACCGAGTGGGCGACTGGACAATATAATCTCTGCCCTGAAAAGGTCCAAAATTACAAACTGGTCCAATATGAAAAATCAGACGAAACGGAACTGTAGTTATATAAAGTAAACTTTGAACAGGGCATGTGAGAGTAGAGTAACTGAAACAAAAATCCACTTCAGTTGCCAGTAATTTCTTAATTTACTCCACTACCGGTTTGAAAGCATGTTGTTGTTGTTGTTGTGGTCTTCAGTCCTGAGACTGGTTTGATGCAGCTCTCCATGCTACTCTATCCTGTGCAAGCTTCTTCATCTCCCAGTACCTACTGCAACCTACATCCCTCTGAATCTGCTTAGTGTATTCATCTCTTGATCTCCCCCTACGATTTTTACCCTCCACGCAGCCCTCCAATACTAAATTGGTGATCCCTTGATGCCTCAGAACATGTCCTACCAACCGATCCCTTCTTCTGGTCAAGTTGTGCCACAAACTCCTCTTCTCCCCAATCCTATTCAGTACCTCCTCATTAGTTATGTGATCTACCCATCTAATCTTCAGCATTCTTCTGTAGCACCACATTTAGAAAGCTTCTATTCTCTTCTTGTGCAAACTATTTACCGTCCATGTTTCACTTCCATACATGGCTACACTCCATACAAATACTTTCAGAAATGACTTCCTGACACTTAAATCTATACTCGATGTTAACAAATTTCTCTTCTTCAGAAACGCTTTCCTTGCCATTGCCAGTCTACATTTTATATCCTCTCTACTTCGACCATCATCAGTTATTTTGCTCCCCAAATAGCAAAACTCCTTTACTACTTTAAGTGTCTCATTTCCTAATCTAATACCCTCAACATCACCCGACTTAAGTCGACTACATTCCATTATCCTCGTTTTGCTTTTGTTGATGTTCATCTTGTATCCTCCGTTCAAGACACCATCCATTCCGTTCAACTGCTCTTCCAAGTCCTTTGCTGTCTCTGACAGAATTACAATGTCATCGGCGAACCTCAAAGTTTTTATTTCTTCTCCATGGATTTTAATACCTACTCCGAATTTTTCTTTTGTTTCTTTCAAAGCATAAAGCTTACTTTCTGGTGCCACCAAATAATTATGGGAACACGAATGTGAGACGGTTGGGCCAGTCACCCATATGGGTCACAGCAGTGACTAGTCACTTCCGTGCCGTAGTGTCCTGGCGGGCGCTGTGGTTGCTGGTTCTACGCCCCCATGCGTTTGTTCGATCTGAATGTGACTCCCTTGACTGACACATTTATGTTCCGATATTCATTTGGTGGGGCCTGAAGATGAAGCCTTATGATTCGAAACCGGTCGTGGAATAAATGAAGACATAGCTGGCAACTGAAGCCGATTTTATTCTACAAATGTATTCTTCAATTGCGGATGTTCACGCAATCACTTTTTTTAAATGAAGGAAACAATAGGGCTTGTGAGCAGGAGGGACAATTTACAAAGTAGTCTGGATAGGACTGTTAGCAGTATTCTGCATTTAGAAGCGGCGAAGAAGGAGACTGTCTGATCATTCCGTACTAAGCCTGGGAAAGTGGACGTATGTTTATCAATTTCCAGTATTTCAAGATAGCTCATCTTCAGTTGCAAGGTGTAACATGAAGTCTTACATAACATCCACAGAAGAAGGACCGTTTTCTGTAAGTTTATTTTCAAATAAAAACGAAGGTGTTTATTTCTGAAGGACTTTCGTTGCTGCCTGGTGTTTGCTTTTAAAATTGTTACATGAAAGCCATTTTGAGGAAGCAAAATTATCTCCTTGGCAACTAGGCGATAAACGATAAGTTGACATTGACAATCGGGAAATAAAATGGCCTCTGCTCTATTTTATTCGACAATCTTGGCGATCGCCTAAAGTGGAGTGCTAAAACTGTTAAGCCAAGGTTCATCAGAAAAACAGAGTGTTAAAAAAAAAGTTCAAATGGCTCTGAGCACTATGGGACTTAAGTTATGAGGTCATCAGTCCCCTAGAGCTTAGAACTACTTAAACCTAACTAACCTAAGGACATCACACACATCCATGCCCGAGGCAGGATTCGAACCTGCGACCGTAGCGGTCGCGCGGTTCCAGACTGTAGCGCCCAGAACCGCTCCCAGGAACGGGAGGCAGTGTATGCGGCTATCGAAGCCTTCCGCCCCGCTAATAGTTCCCACCTGACGCTGTTCTTGTGTCTTACACGAAACACTCTGTTTCGTTAAAATCACTAACACTGACTTTTGTCAAATGAAACTGTATGGTTCCAAAGACCTTTTCAGGTCTCAAACATCTATGAAGCATATATCCAAACTGAAGTACCGAGGTTGGGATTCGAACCCAGGCCTCCTGCTCACTAGGCAGATGTGCTAACCACTACACCACAATGTCACAGTGGCTTTGCATGGCTGCACGGATTATCCTAGCATGCCTCCCACCTCAATGGGATTTTGGATGAAGGAGGGACGCTAGGGTAATCCGTGGAGCCGTGCAAAGCCACTGTGCTAGTGTGGTGTAGTGGTTAGCACATATGCCTAGTGACCCACGATATAGGAAACGCCCTTCCTGCTCACTACACTAGGCTGTACTCGGAACACCGACATCCCCCAGAGGTGATCGCCGCAGTCTCTCAACTCACTTATGGCACGGTCTCTCCGACAGCGCCAGAGGATTTGACTGCAGATGTAACGGAGGAGGAAATCATTGATGCGATACAGGCGGGGCTGCTTATAAGTCCCCGGGACCTGATGGCCTTCCTCTGGAATTTTATCGGACATATCAGCAATTGCTGGCAACAGTATGGACTGATATTTGGCGCGATTTTATGTCTCCCACGACGCAGATCCCTGGGGCGTTCCTAGAAGGACTGATTGTGCCCATACACAAACCACGAGGCGGATCCAGGATCAGTGATTATCACCCCTTGACGTTACCTCAACAGTGACATGAAGATTGTTACCCGGCTTCTGGCAGCACGCCTAAAGCGATCGGTCCATTGTGTTGTGTCGCAGTACCAGGCATCGTTAGGAGGTGAACACAATATTCGCACTGCTTGTGCCGATATCGAGATATGCTCGCGCTAGCCAACGATCACCAAATGCCAGGAGTTTTGGCCTCACTCGACTTCAGCCAGGCCTTTGACAGAGTCGACCACACATTTTTGATAGAGGTACTGCGACACATGGGGTATCCGGACATCATAGTTGCGGTGGTGATGCTTCTCCTACGCGGCGCGACGTCCAAGGTGTTATATAATTGCCGTCTCACACCGCCGGTACAGATCCAGCGCTCGGTGCGTCAAGGCTGCCCTCTTTCGGCGATATTGTACGCCCTCGTCTTGGAACCACTACTCTATGGCCTCCGACAACCCTAACTGGAATGTCCCTTGGTGGACACACTTTTTGCTGCACAGCCTATGCTGATGATCTGGTACTCCTTCTTCGCAATAATGACGATGTTAATGCAGTACTGGCGTGGGTGGCGACCTACGGCGCGGCATCGGGGGGCAATCTCAATGTCCACAAATCGCACACCCTGTCTATAGGCAGAGATCTATCCAACGAAAGCGTCGCACCGCTACGAATCAGTGATACAATCCGCTGTCTTGGAATTGATTTCACATACGACATGAAGCGCTCGACAGCCCTTAACTACAGGCGTTTATTGAATCAGATGAGAGCAGGAATAACTGGCCACCGTCTTAGTAATCTAGACGTCCTGCAACGGACGCTATATGATAACGTCTATTTGGCGTCACGTATCCCCCATTTTGCACAGAGACTCCCGATACTACCTACTGTGGCTCACCGCATGTTGGTAGTTTTGGGATACTTTGTTAATACGGGCACGTTATTTAAGATTCGTTACGAGTCCCCAAACCTCCCAAGGAGCAGAGGGGGTTTATGCCTTTGTCATGTTTAGAACAGAGCGAAGGCCCTGTTGGTCAGCGGTCACTTGCACTTCTGGCGACGAAGCCTGACGTGCCTCACAAGTCTATTACTGGAAGCCTTACGACCAACATCACTCACATCCCCTGTGATGATATCGGACATCCCAGCACCTTTCTTCTAAAATAACCAATTCTTCCTCGAAATAAGCTACATCCACATCACACTACTACCCCCAAGCTTGATGACGACGAGGGCGATATATACTGCCTTGCAACTAAACAGGACGCCGAATGTGATTCAAAGCAATCACCCCACTGCAAAGTGGCGTGCTGTGTGGCAGGCAGTGAATGCCATCACCCTTGATACTGACGTGCAATCTACATGGTATACAACTGTTAATGGGAAACAGTTGTGCCAGTCCCGCCTACATCACATCCACCTCGCCGTCTCACCCTTGTCTGGGACATGCCAAGTGACTGACACGGATGAACATCGTTTCGAATGCGGGTCGGCGAAGGACGTTTGGTATTTGGTGCGTCTGGGACATGCCAAGTGACTGACACGGATGAACATCGTTTCGAATGCGGGTCGGCGAAGGACGTTTGGTATTTGGTGCGTCAGATATTGGCTGTTATCACACGCACGGCTCCCGACAGGATAACTACAAGATCACTTCTTTTCGCAGATGGGGTGTATTTTCCAAGAGCAAAAACGGACTCTGTGACGGATTAGCGGCCACCCTGTTCACTACCTATTCGGCAATGGCGACAAGACAGTATCCGATTTTTGGTAGTACCTCAACTAACGACATTGTGTGATCGTCAAGAACCCTAAATACGGACAACATTTTTCTAATTTTCTTTGGAGCGCATTCCATAACTCACCTCGCAGCTGGATTATCGATGACATGAGAAGATAACCTTCGAACCTCTTTCCAGTTCCTTTTATTAATGACATTGAACAAACAACGGAAACAACACAGTGACAGCCATCGGAAAATCCGCAGCGGGCTGTAGCATGGAGCCTCCTTATGTCGTAACGGGACGACCTTTATTATTCTTGTTATGTCGCTGAAGAGGAACGGCATTCCATTATCCATTTGTGTAAAAAAAAATTTTTATAAATGAAATGAAAAAGACATAAAATTTTAAAAAAAAAGTGATCAAGGTGATCAGCTGGGGGACTGCAGGCTCCGGTTCGATTGCCACGCCTGCCAACACTCTTTTTCATTTTATTTTATTCCTCATGTTATTTAACAGTTAACTACAAAATTAAAATACATATAAACAGTTCAATTAGTTATTCAATTTAGTTACGTTACTACCCAGTTAGCCCAATCCTGTAGATGGTGATAAAAAAGAAAAAAAGTAAAAAAAAAGTGGTCAGCGAGAAGAAAAAGGTGGTAATCGTCGCGAATTCTAAACTTACAGTCGCGTATTCCCGTCCAACTGTATTTTTTTCACTTTTTGTCACATTTTGGACCTCGTAAAAAAAGAAAAGGGGTAGGATAAAATAATAGTGTAGTGGTTGTGATGGTAGATTAAACAGAAAAAAAACCGCTGGCCACACAAATCTGAAAAAAAGTGAACAGGAGGCCCGGATTCGAATCCCAATCTTGGTACAAATTTTCATTCGTCACTTCAGTTTGCATATATATCATAATGTTTTTATCTTTCGTATTGAGTGTTAATTACTACAAAATAGTGGGTGACGCTATATTTTGTTGTCGTATTGTAGCTCAGCACTCCAAAAAGCACAAGAATAAACCACTTTCATTACGAAAGTATTTTCGTAGTTGGAGTGTTTAATGTATGAAGTGAAAGGAAAACAGCACACGGAGTTTGTCATCCGTGTCAGGTTGGCATCAGTGAAGTACTTACCTTAGAAGGCCGTAACAGAATACGTGTAAGAGAATGAGGCCTGCTGCTGCGACGGCATTGCTGCATCGTACATGACGTTGGCACGAGCGTCGGCGCCTGACGCAAGGAGACGGGGGGTGGTTCCGCGAGTACGTCGGCAGGGGCGGCGGCGGGCGCTGAGTCACGCGCCGCCTGCGGCGTGGGCGTGACGGATGGCGTGCGGCGGCCGCGCGCTGCCGTGGCAAAGGTCAGCCGCCGCCACGCCGGCCGATCCTACTCGTATTATCAACACGGCGGGCCGCCTCCTCAGCCGGAAGCGGCGGCGCCTGCCGCACGCCAGCGCACCGCCGCGTTTGCGCTGTCTGGAGCGGAACAGCTGATTCATTCACGACCTCGCCTGCTTTCCCCTTATACGAATCCCATTACCCAGTTTCTCACATTAGAATGTTATCAAACGTTTGTAGAAACGTGTTTCCCAGAAGTTCCGGTATTTATTTCACGGAGAACGCAATCCTTGAATGTTTAATGGTCTTTTCAGTAAAAGACTTCCGTACTGCTGTATTTCTGGGTTCCCTGCCTTTGTATTAGAATTTTTGGAAGCGTTTAAGAAATTATTAGCGATTAGGACTTTCAGTTTACTTAATTATTACACTAGTTTTTATGATCCGCGCTCGTTACCACGTCGTTTCCGGGATTCGGGGAGGCGCTGCGACCTCGGATCGAATCAGTCCAGCAGATTAATGACGAGGGCCAGTGTGGCAGCCATCTTTCATGTAGAATGAGATTTTCACTCTGCAGCGGAGTGTGCGCTGATATGAAACTTCCTGGCAGATTAAAACTGTGTGCCCGACCGAGACTCGAACTCGGGACCTTTGCCTTTCGCGGGCAAGTGCTCTACCATCTGAGCTACCGAAGCACGACTCACGCCCGGTACTCACAGCTTTACTTCAGCCAGTACCTCGTCTCCTACCTTGTGAGTACCGGGCGTGAGTCGTGCTTCGGTAGCTCAGATGGTACACAGTCGTGCTCAGGCACTCGGCCAGTGCACATCGCGCGGTGACGGGCGGTAGCGCGGGCCAGTGTTTACGTCGCGAGCAGTGCTGCGGTGGAGAGCTGCGCAGCGTGTGCGAGCGCTGTTAACGTTTGTTTCTGTACCGCTGTTGTAAGTAAGATGTCGACAATTAACAGAGCGAACAGCGTTCAGTGTGTTTTCGATCGTGCTGCCTTGCGACCGACGGCTTTCGAAATCCATGAGTGGATTTTTGAGGATCTGAAATTGCCGGAAGATATAGTCGACACGTTCCAGTTGGACTTTGTGCAGTACTCATTATTTATCAAATTTATTTCGAGTGACACTTATGAGAAATTCGTTGAGGAGCATGCTGGTGTGAGACCATTTCGTCATAATGATGGCAGTATTAGCAATGTCCAAATCGTGCCTTCGGGATACGGAGTGAGAACCGTCAGGGTATTTAATGTGCCACCTGAGTGCCCTAATGACCTGATAGCACGTTCTCTGTCACTGTACGGCGTTGTTTTGTCGGTTACCAATGAAAAATGGTCGAGTGCATATCGCTACCAAGTTAACAGCGGGGTGCGAAGTGTCCGTGTGGACTTAAAAAAGCATATACCTTCGTATGTTACCATTGGCGGCTGTCGTGCACAGGTAACTTACATTGGACAACCCCCTACCTGTTCGATCTGCCATTCAACAGAACATCTGCGGATGAACTGTACACGTCGACGTCCATTTCAACTTCCACGGGAACGTCCTGCAGACGGTAGTGAAAAGTTTGTTCCGCTATTGAGTGAGGTAGTCGCGGGGACGGTACCACCACCTCGGCAGCCGGAACGTGTTAGCGAGGCGGAGATACCAGTTCAGGTGGAATGCAGTGCCCAAGATATTTGCGGTAGGACGGACGTCGATCCGGCACCGTCATCCTCACCGGGGCAGTTACCGCTGGATAACAACGATGCGCCAGCCACCTCTGAAACTAAGCCGTGTGAGATACAGGAGCGGGTGCAGATCAGTTTGCCTGAACCGCCCCTATCGGTAGAGACTGCAGCAGACACGAAGAAAGGCCGCCGAAGGAGAAGCAAAGGGAATAGTAGCAAAGAGGAAAAGTCGGATGATTTGAGACCCGTACACATGTCAGAAAGTGGCAGCGAGACTGAACCTCAATCTTCTTGCTCCGTGCGCTGCGAGGACACCGCGAGGCAAGAACGCATTCGTGAACAGACCAAACACCTGAAGGCACTACTGAGCGCTGAGAGGGAACAGAGCACCGTAACGGCTAAGAGGAAGAGCGAGCAGAGCAGCGAGCAGCTGCAGCAGCGCTCCCGCAGGAACTCGCTGACGTCCGTCGCAGCCCCGCGTGGTGGTCAGGCGGACGCGACCACGTTGACAGACTCAGCCGGCGGTGGCGGGCAGGGCGGCGCGCGCACCGCGAAGCACCCCGACAGCAATGAGCCGTGGTGGCAGCAGGACGAGGAGATGCAGCAGTAGCTGCTCTCGCGCATGACCATCGCGCTGCGACATTTCCACTCTCTGAGTACTCCAGACGTTCCCAACGAGTTTGATTCAAAGACGACGAGAAGGACGATCCAACACAGAGCTCATTGTCCTCTGAACCATCATGTGCGATAGCCAAACCTACAACGTTACCACACTTAACGTCAATAGAATTCAAAGTGCAGTGAAACTCCGTTCGCTAACTGATTTCTTGTATGGTACCAGCGTTGACATTGCCCTCCTACAGGAGGTAGTCACAGTGCCTGGTTACGTTCTCATTGATAACATCAACCTCCAGGATGCTGTAGGCACTGCCATACTTCTGCGTGACGGTATACCATTTACGGATGTGCAGCGGCTGCCTAGTGGTCGTGGCATTTCTCTTCGAGTGAATGGTGTGCAGATTGTTAACGTGTACGCTCCCTCAGGTAGCACTCATAAGAGAGATCGCTCAACATTTTATAAAAACGAGGTTCCCATTCTTCTTAGCGCTTATCGTGCACATCTCATCCTCGGTGGTGACTTCAATTGTGTGCTTAACGACAGAGACCAAACTCCTCACACGAACAGATGTATCGAACTTGAACATTTAATTCATGGCATGCGTCTTCACGATACATGGCAACAACTGCACGGTGAACGGGTAGCGTACACCTTCGTAACTAGTCATTCTGCCAGTCGGTTGGATAGGATCTATGTGTCCGAGGCCCTCCAGCGGCACGCTGTGAACTGTGACATAGCTCCTGTCAACATCTCCGACCATTGTGCGTATCAGTGTTACCTTAACCTACACCGCCAGCAAATATACCGCGGGAAAGGCTACTGGAAATTGAATGTCAGCCTTCTGCAGGATGCCCAACTTGAAGAGGAGGTGAACATGACGTGGCAACAGCTCCAGCGGCAACGACGTCGTTACGATAGCGCTCTCCAGTGGTGGACTCAGTGTGCTAAGCCTAAATTACGCCTCACCCTCATGAGTTACGCCCGACAAAAAAAAGCTTTTGGCAGAAACAGACTATTGAGTTTTATTATCGCTGTTTGAGAGAACTGTACAGTCGCGCTAACAATCCTTCTGGCGATATCGACATCAAGATCAAACGATATAAAGCGAAAATCACGGCGATACAACGCCAACGAATGCAAGGCATCATCGTGCGAGCCCACCCAAAGGACGTTGCCGCCGAAGAACGGGCCTCTCTGTACCACATCCTGAGAACGACGAAACGGTGTAAAACCATGTTGATTGAAGCCGTTGTTGATGACGCTGAGAATGCCATCACGAAGCAACGTGACATCATCTCGCACGTCTACGACTATTATAGTCAACTTTACAAGAAGCAAGCCGTTGATGAACACTCGTGCGACGATTTTCTTAGGACCTTGAGCTGTCGCTTGTCGCAACAGGATACTGCAAATCTGGAATCTCTTTTCACAGAGGACGAAATCCGACTGGCGGTCCACAGTGCAAAGAAAGGGAAGTCACCAGGACCCGACGGTCTCAGCGCTGAGTTTTACCAGCGTTACTGGAACCTCCTCGGTCCTACACTCCTCGAGATAGCGAATGGCACCTGGAAGTTATACCCAAGGCATTTACGGAAGGTATCATCCTGCCCTTACTGAAAAAAGGGAACAGCAGGAAGGTCGAAAACATGCGACCCATCACACTCCTGAATGCCGATTTCAAAATCATCACCAGATCGATTAAGCTAAGGATGCAAACCGTTATGTACAAGGTTTTGGGCAGTTACCAGTACAGTGCAGTGCAAGGCCGAAGTGCAATCTCAGCAGCCTGCGATTTGAGGGACATCATCTGTTCGTATGCTGAAACCAAAGGACAGGGCGCTCTGATCTTTCTAGATTTTGAGAAGGCTTATGACCGTGTACGTCATGACTTCCTCTTTAAAAGCATGAAGAAACTAGGTTTTGGACTTCATCTCGTAGAATTAATTCGCAAACTTACTACAAACGCCTCTTCACGGATTCTCATTAATGGCCATTTTACAAAAGAAGTTTCCATTGAGCAATCCGTCCGCCAAGGATGTCCTCTGTCAATGATTTTGTACGCCATTGCAGTGGAGCCGCTACTGAACAACTTGGCGCATAGCGGGATCGGACTTAGCGTCCAGTCTGTCACTATCCCATGCATTGAGTATGCTGACGATGTATGCGTAACTGTGTCATCATCGCAACAACTTCTGTCAGCGGAAACTCTTTTACAAAAATTCACGTTTCTTTCAGGAGCAATACTCAATAGAACTAAAACCACAGCTTTGCAGATCGGTGGCGGTATCGGAGACATATCCCATGTTACCTGGTGCAAGGTCAAGGATTCTCACACAACCCTCGGTGTTACTTTTGAGGCCAAACCAGACACATTCCTGACGAAGAACTGGTCACACATGCTTAATAAATTACGTGCTGCTTTGATACTTCACTCCGACCGTGACTTGAACATACTACAGAAAGTTAAGACCATCGAGATGGCCATTACGAGCAAGATGACTTATTTGGCGCAAATTCTTCCAATCTCCGACCATCTAGCCAAGAGTATACAACAAGCGTTATGTTGGTTTCTTTTTAGGGGGCACATTTTCAAAGTTCAATTCGATACCTTAACCTTACCTTCGTTCAAAGGTGGCCTTAACCTCATTAAAGTACACAAAAAATGTGTCACCCTGCTCCTAAATCGCATCAGGAAGGAGTTCCGTACCCGGAGGACCAGTATCATCACAAACCTCATTCAGCGGTGGAAGCCTCATAGCCTTGACCCACCCGTTAATATCGCCGGCATTCCACTTTCTTACCGACATGTGCGACTGTACTACATGGAAATGAGCTACATTCGACACAACATCGTCGATAACGGAAGCCTGACGAACAGGAAGCTTTATGGCCTTCTCACGTCAACAAACCACAGGAATCGTCTCGAAGAAAAACATCCACATACACATTGGAGTATAGTATGGCGGAATGTGCACAGCGACGTGTTACCGTCACGCGTCATAGCCGACTGGTATCTAACAGTCAACGATAAAGTAGCAACGAATGAAAAGCTACATAAAATTGGCCTTCATCCAACGCCCAACTGTGACGCATGCGGAAGGGTCGATACGCTTCTTCATAGGTTCACGTGCGGACATGCAGAAGAAATTACTACATTTCTTCGTCAACGATTGTCGGTTATAGACCGTACGACGCCCTGTGGTGTAGATCTTTTAGAGATCATTCAGCCACAAAAACTGAGATATCCACGAGCAAAAAACAACGCTGCAACGTGGATCATGGGCCACACAGCATCGTTTATTATGCAGAATAGGCATGCTACTTTCCTCGACTATTATTCTTACATAGAAATTGAACACTTTAAAATGAGACAACACTGTGACTACAGGAGGATATTTGGAAATATGCTGAACATCATAATTAACGGTTAAATGCTTCAAATACAATCTTTCGGATCGCAGAGGTTGCCAGTGACCTGTATGTATGACTCCCATTTGCTTCTTGGGACTTTACCACTTGCCGCAATTTTACGATACTATTCAGATGCTCACCAATGCAGAAGGCATTTTTTCTTTCCCATTTTCGCTTTCACATTTCCCTTCTCTCGCAGAGCGAGCGGAGCAACCTTCCTTCAATTATGAAGTGATAGTCTTTTGTGCACCATAACAATTTCTGTTTACTACATGGTCAAAAAAAAAAAAAAAAAAAAAAAAAAAAAAAAAAAGAAGATGGTAGAGCACTTGCCCGCGAAAGGCAAAGGTCCCGAGTTCGAGTCTCGGTCGGGCACACAGTTTTAATCTGCCAGGAAGTTTCATCTTTCATGTAGTTTTCAGGCGGTTTCCCACGTCCGAGTAGGTCAATACAGGGTTGGTACCCGTGCCCTTCTACAGTTACACGACTCGCAGTCACTTCTAAAATGTTCTCAGGGTTTCCCATGGATAAAACCTAGACAGAGACAAATGGGGCACACACATTCGGTCCTGAAGAGGGAACGGGTAGCGACAGGAGGAGCATGCAGCCATGACCTCTAACATTGCCAAATCCAGGTTAATATATTGACCCCTGGGAGATATGGCATAAGGCTAGGGAAACTGCTTGTACTAGTTTTTATAAATTAGCCTGAAGTAGGACCATTGACCCACTTTGGTCATATGTTATACAAACAAAGCAGAGTGTATGTGTGTGCGTCTGGGACCTGCTCAAAGCCGTAGATCGATTTCTACCAATGGCACATAAACAGCAGACCTCAGAAGTTTGAGGACTGTGATGTTTATAACCTTCTAGATCCCGTACAGACAGATATAAGGACAAAAATGAGCTCTCTCCCGCCCCTGACGTAACGGCTGCCCTGCTCGACAGGCATGTAGTGTGCGAACACTATAAGCCAGCCACATAAACCTGCTTCACATACACTCCTGGAAATTGAAATAAGAACACCGTGAATTCATTGTCCCAGGAAGGGGAAACTTTATTGACACATTCCTGGGGTCAGATACATCACATGATCACACTGACAGAACCACAGGCACATAGACACAGGCAACAGAGCATGCACAATGTCGGCACTAGTACAGTGTATATCCACCTTTCGCAGCAATGCAGGCTGCTATTCTCCCATGGAGACGATCGTAGAGATGCTGGATGTAGTCCTGTGGAACGGCTTGCCATGCCATTTCCACACCGGTGTCAATGTGTTCTTTTTTCCATTTCCGGGAGTGTATGAGAGGCAAGGCCCGACGTGTAGGCTGCCCTCCATGACAAGTGTGTCGTGTTGGAGTAGTATCGGTCCCATTTTAGCGACCCGATTTGCATTGCAGGGGCAAATAAATGATTTTCAAGCCCTAATGTGTAGCCTGCCCTGCATGACAGACGTTATGCTGGTGTAGTATCAGCCTTCTTTACTGGCTGTATTGCAGGGGCTACATGTGCTGATGAGAATATCTGGGGACAGGTTGAGATGTACACAGGAGAGGTTGGGCAGAGCAAGGGGGAGGAGGAAATAGACATAGAGGATGAGGTAGAGATGCAAGAGTCATGTGGAAGCTGTAGAGGGATAGTGGGTAGGAGGAAACGGAAGAGGGGGACGTGGATATGGGGAGGACAATATGGTCAGAGGGACTGGGAAGGAATATATGGTCAGAGAGAGGAGTGGAATAAATTGACAGTGGAAGGGGAAGAGGAGATAACGAGACAGAGAGAGTGAGGAGGAGGAGATGGATAAAGGTGAGACGATGAGGTGGACACAGGGACGGAGAGGAGGAAGAGGTGTGTTCAATATATGTGTTGAATGCATACAGGCAAAACTGTGTAGGAAAGACTAGTTTCTAAACATACGCTAATTCACGTTTGAGGATGAGACAGCTGTTGCAAGTGCGAGAATTTTTTAAGACATCTGGTATAGCCATCCTAGACAAATGATGTCAAGCCTCATTTATCTGTGGAACTGACATGGAGTGCCTTCGGAATACTGGACGGCGATAGGCAGGCATGGTCCTGTGTTTAATGTTTACCAAATGATGCAACCATTACGGATTCGAGTATCAGTCCACCACTCACACTTAATCTGGCCCTGGATTTCATTGCACAACTATCTTCAGTCTCCCATATTATCAAAACTAGAAAAAATCCTTATAAACATGCATCCGGAAAAGAATACTTGTTGAGATATGGACCATATTACTTGTGGCGAGAACGGTCAGTAGCCAGTGGTGTGGGCTGTCTGCCTGTTGACGTTCAACGCTGTTTTCAAACTGTTTGCGTCTCCTTCTCTGCCACACATACTCTCTCTCTGTTCTCAGTTCCCTCTCAGATGTAACACTCCTTTATCAGCCACTCCATACCCTGGTAACACTGTGCTGGCACCAGAACAAAATGGCTAATTCTGTACAGTTCGAATGACATAAGCAATGAAATGGAGTCCTTTTATTCAATTTCGGAAATGCAGACGTGGTATTCTGTTATGCACTTTCGGAAAAAAACGTAATACCATCAACAACAAGGTCATTTTATTGACAAGGGAAGTGACAGATAGTCCAGCTGAATACATGGTGTAACCCCCCGCCCCCTTGTATTCTCGCATGCAAATGAGTAGAAAGATGCCAAATGGCATCCCGCCATAGACTGTCCCAAGCATCTTGCGCCTCTTATTGTAATTCAGTGAAGGTTCTTGCGAGACCTGGGGAACGAAACCGGTCTCCCTTCATTAAGTTCCATACGTGTTTTATTAGTGAGGGATCTGATAACCTTGCTGTCCAGGGAAGTTGTGGTACACCAGGAAGAGCACATTGCGTGGCAGCAGCCGTATGTTGACGCGCGTTGTCGTCTGAAAAAGCACGTCACTTTCCTGTCGAAGGAAAAGGCAGTAGCATAGGGATAACAGCCTCTGCAACGTAGCGGAGACTGATTACTGTACCCTGCAGAAACAGCGGATGGAACCGCGAGTTGTAACAAATGGCACCCCACATCATGATGCGTGGGATGGGAACTCTGTGTAGTGGGCGAATGCAGTCTGGAATAGCTACTTACCACATCTACACCTTATACGTGTACGTACATTATTTGCATATAGACAAAACCTACTCCCATCACTGAAGACAAAAGAGCGCTTTTCCATTCTCCAGTCAATCTTTCACGACACCAGATTAGCCATGGGTCGCGACGTCGTGATGTCAGTGGTATCGTGCGCAGACACACACATCCTCTGGAATCAGACGGTTTCCTGAGGTATCTGATGACACAGCAGGCACGACATCATTCCGAATTTCGTCCCTGGATGACGTTCGGCCGGCCACCGCTGCTCGCACAATGCGTCGACATTCATGAGTGTCTCTACTACGTAGACGCCCAGAACCTAGTCTACAGCTGTGGGAATGTTGCACAGACCACTGCTGAAAGCAGCGAAACAGTACCGATACATTGTCACCAACAGAGATCCCATGTACACTCCTGTAAATAAGAAGCTGGAAGAAGCTGAAGCAAAGACGAATCTATTGAATGAAAAATAAAAGCAGACTGGACTGAAGAGCAAGAATGGAAAAGCTGTACGAAGGAGATTTACTGAGCAAACAGAAAAGCTGCAAAAGAAAACCAGAAGTAAGGAGGAAACACCAGAGTAATTAGAGTCATCGAATGTTTCCACTACTTGTGATGATGACGATGACGACGATTACTACCACCTGTTTACTGACTCGTTGAAATCACTACCTATACGTAGTAAAGGATCTGACGAGTTAAGCTGCTTCTCTTCAGTAGTAGTTAGAGGCGCTGGACTGTGGCACAGATAAGTTGGGCGCTTTGAAGAAATGTTGCATATACTCCAGATACCCAAGAAATTAACATTCTGAAAGTTAGTGGAATGTGAAAATGAAGGTGATTACACATTTAATGTTACTATTTCAACACACTGCAGTATTCTGTTTTACTAACATGAACTGGCAGATATTTTAACTGAAGCATATTTAATACTAGTAGAAAAATTTTCCATTCGGAGAACAAAAAGGCTTATATGATCCTGTTTCAAAGGCATTGACTGAAAACTGGGGTTCCAGCTCCCTCAGTCTGGCTTCCGCAGCACCTTTGAAAATTTTCGAAAAAATTTTGGCATGCGGACATACTGCGCACTTTACAACATGCAACTCACATCTCACTCCCAAAAACTCCCGTTAACTGTAACTCGCTCACACTCACTAGCCCATACCTGTAAGTCGGTCATACCGATCCACTCCCAGTTGCCATTTCTCACTCACTCATTCAGCCCAACTCACTGTCGTTAGGTCTTAGTGTCTCTCTGTCACCATCTCCTGTCTCACAGCCACAGTTTCCTTTGTTCTGTCCTACTACACTGCGTCCTTCCTCTTTTTTTCTAGCACTGTTCTGTCAGTGTCAGCTATGTTTCGCTGGCCTTTCTCTCGCATTGCCATTTTCACTCTTTCTGTATCACAACGATTGTCCACCATCTTCCATTGCTTATTTCTTTTCCGTCTCTCTCCCAGTGCCATTGTTTCCTTTTCTCTCAACATAAAAAAGCGCAAATACGTTCGCATACAAAACGTTTTGCGAAAATTTTCAAAGATGCTGAGAAAGGTAGAATGAAGCAGCTGGTACCGTGCTTTTCAGTCAGAATATTTGAAAAAGCAACATATTAGCCTTGTTTGTGCTCCGATTGGAGCATTTTTCTGCTGGTTCCCTTCCTTTCCCAGCAGGGCATGTCACTCACATCAAACGAACTTTATGGGTCAGTGAATTTTTGATAGTTCATTTATGTGGAATTGAAATAACGCAAAATTAATTTCACATCTCAGACTGGATTTTACGTGCACAAAAATTTTGGAAAAAATATGGAGTTCCCTTCTGATGATAACTGAGACACTTTGCTGCGTATTTCTCGGTGCTACGTCACCTTATAAACCACATCTTCGCCTCACATCGGATATTACGTGTGCATTTTACGTGTAAAAGTAGGATAACTTTGAACCTCTGTATCTCACAAACGGATAAAGGTATCAAGACAATTTTCAAGGAAACTGGGAACTTAGGAACACATCGTAAAAATTCCATTTATTGTGCATAGCCGACTTGGAACCTGCAGCTCGCTTTGGTACCCAATAAACCATGAACTAAATGTTACTTCTATAAGCCCCTTAAGACGCACCATAGACCGCCGGCCGGAGTGTCCGAGCGGTTCTAGGCGCTACAGTCTGGAACCGCGCGACCGCTACGATCGCAGGTTCGAATCCTGCCTCGGGCATGGATGAGCGTGACGTCCCTAGGTGTGTGATGACCTCAGAAGTTAAGTCCCATAGCGCTCAGAGCCCAACGCACCACAGACCACATACAATGCAGAAAGAAACAATCGATTTGTACCATTTGCCTAAGCTGCAGGAAGTGTGTAATATTCAAACTTTGATGCTGTACTGTGAGATAGTTACAGTAATACGATCCTTCTGTTGGGTATACAAATGGTCACTAGCCCACGGGCTGTCGAAAACACCTAATCCTGTCTTTCCGTCACCAATAGAAACCCTGGAAAAATCCCGTTTTTGTGCGCACCGGTTTGGAATATATTAGGTAGCTCATGATGTCGTATGCATAGCAATAAGCTTCCCTTGTCAAGTACACATTTCGCAAACCACTGCAGATACTTGCCACATGGGGTGGAGAATCCTTCACTGTTACATCTTTGTGATATTCGCATTTAAACTTTATTACGCTGTTTTTTTGGCAATGAATTTTTTTCGTACAGTAGCCTCAGAAAAATTACAACAATTTTACATCCAATTGGTTTTAGGTTATTTATGAAAGTTTCAAGAAAATAATTTTTGCTTAAAAAAGTGCGACCTTTTTCCCCGACTTTTCTTGACATTGGATGTTACCATGTCAACCACGGATCCCATCAAAGTCTTGGAACCGCAGACGACGCATAAAGTTAAGTTCAGTGTTGCGAGTGTCCGTCGTGTGGCGACCCGCAGTGGCGACCATTGCCCGCTGCAGGCGCCAGGAAGCTGTAGCGCAGCTGCAGAACAGGCCTGACGTGTGGCGCCTATCAGTACAGACGGCCACCCGGTACTTTTTCTGGCCCTGTCCGCTGACTCGCGAGGATAACGTTGACATATCGTCGCCGTACCCATAACAGTCTCATTTCACCTCCAAAACGCTGCCATGCACGTCGTGGTCAGACAAGAGAGCTACATATCCGCGTGACCCCTTATCTCGCTGCAAGTTAACAACTGTAACTACAATTCACAGTACCACAGTCGGCTTCCCGAGATTGGGACGTGCGCAGAGGGCATGTTCCTCAGACTGACTGGGTCTTTGGCACCAAGCCAATCGATGTTTTACTGCTGATTCTCGAAATCTACCGAGTAGATATTACGGTAAGAAACTGGCCAACCACTATAGGAACTTTTAATATATTACGAGCAGTGGAAAATAACACATTATCCGGTCACATGAATACCTGTCAAGAGCCTGAATAACCACCTTTTGAAGCGCGAGACGTGCAGGAAGCGAGTCAACGAAATGGTTCAAATGGCTCTGAGCGCTATGGGACTCAACTTCAGAGGTCATCAGTCTCCTAGAACTTAGAACTACTTAAACCTAACTAACCTAAGGACATTACACACATCCATGCCCGAGGCAGGATTCGAACTTGCGACCGTAGCGGTCGCACAGTTCCAGACTGTAGCGCCTAGAACCGCTCGGCCACCCAGGCCTGCCGAGTCAATGAAGGTTTGGACGATACCAACAGGGATGCGGAGCTATGTCGACGACGGTGTCGTGGCCAGCTGCATTAGGTCTCTCGGATGAGGAGCCATAGTGTGAATAGCCCGATCGAGGTGGATCTACAGATTCTCGACTGGCTTTAAATCCGAGGAGTTTCGTGGCCAGGGAGACTCGCGCTCAACTCTCCTGTGCTATTCGAACAACGCACATTAAGTGCGAGCTGGTGTGACACATTACATTGTCTGCTGGTATATATAATCGTGCCCAGGAGAAACACACTGTATGTAGGGATGGACATGGTCCTTAAAGATAGAGACATACTTGTGATAATACATTGTACCTTCTAGAATGACGAGATCATCCAGGAAATGCCACGAATGCATTCTCCAGGCTGGTTGCAGTGTTTGCTTTCTGACGTTTAACGCCGTGCCCGCCAACGGCCATCTGTTCGGTGGGGCATAAAACGTGACACATCTGAAAATGCCATCTGTCGGCACTCACTGCGCTTCCAGTTGCGGTATCGCCGTGCAAACCGACATTCGTCGCCGATGAACAGCAGTGAGTAGGGGTGCATGAACCAGGCGCCTGCTGCGGACGCTCATACGCAGCAACATCCGCTGAACGGTGATTGACGAGACACTGTTGGTAGCCCCTTGGTTCATCTGGGGATTCAGTCGCACGTCTATCAGCCCGTAAAAATCTCCGCAACCGTAGTTCACACCTCTCATCATGGTCTGTGGTGCACAATAGTTTCTTCGGCGCCGGTTTTCGATAGAATCGTTTTCCCACGCATGATGTACTGAAACTACGGCGGCAGGCCAACCGTTTACAAAGGCAGCCGTTTAGGAAACGCTTCCATCCGTGGCTCGGAAACAATGATCATGTCTTTTGTACGTTGGTAAAATCGCTCCGTTTCCTCATCACGCCAACCACTGCACTATTTTCCGCGGCCCCAGACACGCTTTCCTACCCTCCACTGTTAGCGCTACCACCCGCCGTCTGTGAGTGGTCATTGCACGATGACGTCGAGCAATGGTGGTGGTCGCATTAATGTGACTGGACAGTGTATACAACGTTTATAACGCCATTTCCCGGCATGAACAAGGCAAATTTGCCACTGTAAGGCAATTAAAATTCTCTCCAGTCCCACACGGCATCACTATAAGAACGTAAGTGACAATAACGAAATCCTGGTGAGTGTCATGAAGGATGTGATTTCGAGTTTTGAGCTGCAGAATGTGCGAGTGCAACTAAGATCACAACACCACAGGAGATAGAACCCACAGTACAATATCAGCACCACGTCGGCACAGCATGATTCCACTTCAATGATGGTGACCGAGGAGGTGCGCGAAGGAGGGAGGCGCCTAACACGTGAAGTGTAATACAGTGCCGCAAACAGCCCCAATGCTTTTACGATACTCTTTTCAAATAAACTGACTGTTACGGGAAAGATAGAACGGTAATGTGCTCTGAAGTCATCCCAGAGTATATACACATCTTTATATCAGCTGAAAAATACTTTTGCAGGCGCAAAAAAATGTCGTATACGCTCCTCTTTAAAGGACTTGGACAGAAAAATGAGGAACCAGATGCCTCTCTCCTCATTCCGACCTCCTGCGAGCATATTCTAGCTCTCCGCAGAACATTCCAATTCCTTTTTTCCCTGTCTTTCTTTGAGCTGAAGCCTTCATGTTTAGCATCTCCCTCTCACTTCTACTTTCTCCTTTTTCTCCCATTGGCACATTCTCCTCTCTCTCTCTCTTTCATTGTTACTGTCTTAATGGGTTTCTCGCTATTCCTTACCACAGTCTGCTTTTCTACAACTTTTACTGTCTCTCTGTCCCACTGACAGTACCTCTGTCATTCTTTTTCCCTCCCATTGCAACTGTCTCTGTTTTCCTCTCGTTTTCAGTCTACTGTCTTTCTGTTAAACTACCATTGTGTCCTCTCCACATATGTCCCTGAGGATGGATTTCTCGGATTTTTTACCCCTAGACCTTGAAAATTTAACATGTTGGTATTGAGGATGAGAGAAAGTGGGCAATTTTTTTCTTATATTAACAGAATCTTCCGTCGATTCTTGGTAGAACAACATTATGATAAATGAAAAGCACCAGTTTGCTTTTGTTCTACAAAAGCAAACTGGTGCTTTTCATTTATTAAATTTTTTCTTGTTAAGGTTTGCCTGTCTGGGAAGCGAGTCGGGGAGAGGGAGGAGGTGGGGTAGAGTCCAGACGACGTACCCTCCCCCCCCTCCCCAAAAAAAAACCTATGCATGGTCTCCAATCATCTTTATTTTTCATTTCCACTGTCTCCTCGATCCTTTGCTCCCACTACTAGTGTCTCCATCAATCTCTCTCTCTCTCGTTTACTGTCACTGTCTGTCACTGGTCAGCACTATCTCCTATCTCTTTGGCAGTTGCTATTGTCTAAATCCATCTCTTTTGCCTCCTCTCTCCTTCTCTCCCACTGGCACCGTCTCCTCTCTTTTCCAGAGTCGCTTTATCTCTGCTACTCTCTTTCAGCACAAAAGTACGTGAATTAGTTCTCATAGCAAAACATTTAGTGTGATATGTGGAACGAGAATTGAGGAAGATGGTTCCCCATTTTTTCTGTCAGACTTTTAAAGAGCAGCTTATTCGTCTTTTTTGTCACATTTTTCAACTGGTTCCCTTTGGTAACCTTTTGCATCGGAGCGTGCTGCTTACGTAAAACGAATTCTGTAGGTCTGTAAAATTTTGACGGTTAATTTGTATACTTCAACACATTTGCATACCGCAGTCTCGTTTTTTGTGACTGTATACGGAACACTGGACAAGTATAGTTTTTAAAATTTTTACATCTTTCTTTTTCCGAGGATAGTTAGGAAAAGTAACCAGACATGAATTTAACGTAACTTTAGAACAGTTGCTTGAAATATAAGATGAGCTCCTACGTTGATCTGGAACACATTCAGCAATAGAGACCTCATCTAGAAAAGAATGTTTTATGCTGCAATTTCACCTTAAGAAGACTTTTTTTTCAGAATGTACGAAACATGTAGCGATAAGTGGTGTATATACTGAATGTGAGAGCGTAGAGACGATTTCAAAGTCTATCAGCCGTTCAGGAATTCAGAATTCAGAAAGAAAATATTCTTTAAGAGATAAATATTTGGGTAATAAACAAAGAATAAAGAATACGCTTCGTCTCTCTTTCCACTTTTGAAGCGAAAAATCGTAACCTTAGTTTTCTAGACGGCTATCGATTCGGTATTGTTGGCATAACATCGTCTTGTTAAGCATCTCAGTCTGCCTCCGTAGTCGAGCTCTCTTATGGCACGATACCGAGTAGGAGATCGACACGCCGCTACCTAGCCCAGTTCCTTACGTTCTAAGATAAAATATTATTGACTTCCTCGTTGTATGGAATCAGAACAGTCAGCAGAAGAGTCGGTCTGAAGATGGCTCAAATGGCTCTGAGCACTATGGGACTTAACTGCTGAGGTCATCAGTCCCCTAGAACTTAGAACTACTTAAACCTAACTAACCTAAGGACAGCACACACATCCATGCCCGAGGCAGGATTCGAACCTGCGACCGTAGCGGTCGCACGGTTCCAAACTGTAGCGCCTAGAACCGCTCGGCCACTCCGGCCGGCGGTCTGAAGACGTGACAGAATGTCAGAAGGGAGCTATCGTATATGGACGTGCCCAGGATCATATCCTCAATGAAATTGCCTGATTTGTTGTTGTATTATCGCGGACTGCCCAACCTCTCTACAGAGATTGTTGTACAACATGCAGCTATGTAACGCGGCGTAAGAACAGTGACTGTAAAGACATTCTAGCCGACAGGGAACAGACACAAGTATTTCGCCTTATCAATAATAATCGGTTTCACACCAGACATGAATTGCTGCTGTCTGTAAATGAAGGTCCATGTAGCATCTCCGAGCAAACATTCCATAGTGAACTGCATGTAGTACAGTTTTTTGAGTCAGTTGACAGTGGAACATGAAACTGCACGTCTTCAGTGAGCCAAACGATACAGAAAGTGACTGACTGGAGGCATGAGGTCCGACAAGTCGCAATTTTTCCTCCTTTCGGATGATACAGGGTATCGAGTTCACCGACGGCGCCATGATGTGTTTAACGCACAGTGCGTGGAGGGTGTAAGTCAGACCCGTTGGAGTGTCCCCAACTGCGCACCCTTCGGCAGTCTTTTAATCTCCCGGGCACTTTGCCTTTGATTTTATGCGACGATGCCTCCATGGCTGACAATGTTTTACATTTTATCCGTGCTAGTCCTTTTTATGGATCCATTTAGGGGGGTCCTGCACTTTTCCGTTTCTGTGTCTTTTGTCCTCGCGTCTCTCCATATTTGTTGCTGTTTTGGTGTCTCATCGGATGGTTGACTCTTTCCCTTTTTTGTTGTCGTGGTCAGTCAACCAGTCTCCGGCCATCTTCTTTTCTTCTATTTCTTTCTGTCTGGTGTTCGTCTGTACTCTTCTTTTCTGTAGTGTTTGTTGCCTAATTTGTGTTCTTTAGCACCTGCGGGGAGGGGGGGGGGGGCAGTCTCCTTCCCCTTGGGGTTTTATCTGCTCTGCGACTTTGTCTCGCTTGTTTTTGGAATGGGGGACTGATGACCTTAGCTGTTTAGTCCCCCTTAAACATCCCAACAACCACCACCACCATCAGACCCGATGAGATTCTACGGTATTTTTGGGATTTTTTACGTACCGTGGCTATTCCTCACTCATTCAGATCACCTTGAACATGAACGGTCAGCATTCTTAAAATGGTTCAAATGGCTCTGAGCACTATGGTACTTAACATCTGAGGTCATCAGCCCCCTAGAACTTAGAACTACTTAAACTTAACTAACCTAAGGACATCACGCACATCCATGCCCGAGGCAGGATTCGAACCTGTGACTTCGCGCGGTTTCAGACTGAAGCGCCTAGAACCGCTCGGCCACAACGGCCGGCGGTCAGCATTGTCTGTGACCAAGTGTTGCCCGTCGTTCTACATCTTTATGATGATTATGCTACTAATATTCTACCTTCCAAGGATAACAACAGTTCTGTTCACAGAGTTGTACACATTAGTTATTGATTTGACTAACATTCAGGCGCCCTGTCGCATCCTGGCTGTCTTCTTAAATCACCCGATCTCAACTCCCCTTCCCCCCACAAAATCTCTGGGATAATTTGAAGCAGCGGTTGTGACGCAGAAGTCAGCATACTTGCAGTTTATATGAATATATGAAGATGGTAAATCTATAAGAAGATACCATCTTCATATAGATAAGGCTTACCGGAAAATGATATTCTTCAGTGCGGATGCACTCACATTGTTCAAACTCTTACGGGAATCGGTACATTGACTGCCGCGAGTAATGAGTATAGTGGGCAGGGGCACTACGAATGTAGTGTGTGTACAGTAAGTTGGAAGTGTGGGACTGACGAGGAGCGTGTCAGAGGTAAGTCCCTGCAGTCGCACTACCCTCTGTGTCCTCGGTGGCTCAGTCGGATAGAGCGTCTCCCATGTAAGCAGGTGACCCTGGGTTCGAGTGCCGGTTGGGACACACATTTTCAACTGTCCCCGTTGATATTTATCAACATCTGTAAGCAGCTAACGGCCTGGATTTCACTGTAATTTCGTACTTGCAGTTTGGCTGCTCTATGGCGGTATAATCATCAATGAGTGGCTTCAGCCGTATACGGCATGCATGAACGAGCTTACATACTAGAGTCGGCGCCGTATGGTATTAGCGTGATATCTCCTGGGGGTGCCAATTTTTTGTCCACCGTGTTTATAGTTTTCTCCAATGTTTGCCCCTGAGGAGCAGGAGAGGTCGGAATACTTATACATTTTCTTACCATCAGACTGCGGTCGAGTGTCATGACCTGCATCCGAATTTCTCACAGTTATCGTGCGATCGTTGATAGTGACTGTCTGCCGTACGGACACCTTGCCCTCGGCCATTTGCTGCTGGTTTTCAGGAAGAGGAGATTGAGATCCGGAACCGCTTTTCATTGTGTCCTTCAGTTTCATTTCTCTTATCATTTACAACAACAAAAACGTAACATTAAACTGCAAAAGTACTCACCGCAGCGTCTAGACGACACAATGAGGAGGACCTTTTTCTAACGGGCTACCAAAAGGTTTCTGTTTGCAGGCGTTACTGCAGCATATATGCAACCCAGCGAGACATGTAGTCAAAGAGTTAGTGTGTCATTCGAAGGGAAACTTTTTGATCGCCCCTTATACATTAAAGCGCCAAAGAAACTGGTATAGACATGCGTATTCAAATACAGAGATATGTAAACAGGTAGAATAGGCGCTGCGGTCGGCGAAGCCTATATAGGACGACAAGCATCTGGCGCAGTGGTTAGATACGTTACTGCTGCTACAATGGCAGTTTTATCAAGATTTAAGTGAGTCTGAACGTGGTGTACAGCCGGCGCACAAGCGATGGGACACACCATCTCCGAGGTAGCGATGAAGTGCAGATTTTCCCGTACGACCATTTCACGAGTGTACCGTGAATATCAAGAATCCGGTAAAATATCACATCTCCGACATCGTTGTGGCTGGAAAAAGATCCTGCAAGAATGGGACTAACGAAGACTGAAGAGAATCGTTCAACGTGACAGAAGTGCAACACTTCCGCAGACTGTTGCAGATTTCAATGCTGGGCTATCTGCAAGTGTCAGCGCGCGAACCATTCAACGAAACATCACCGATTTGGGCTTTCGGAGTCGAAGGCCCATTCGTATACCCTTGATGACCGCACGACACAAAGCTTTGTGCTCCCTGGGCCCGTCAACACCGACATAGGACTGTTGATGACTGGAAACATGTTGCCTGGTCGGACGAGTCTCGTTTCATATTGTATCGAGCGGATGGACCCTGCATGTCAGCAGGGGAGTGTTCAAGCTGGTGGAGCCTCTGTAATGGTGTGGGGCGTTTGGAGTTGGAGTGATATGGGACCCCTGGAACGTCTAGATACGACTGTGACAAGCGACAAGCACGTAAGCTTCCTGTCTCATCACTTGCAGCCATGCATGTTCACTGTGCATTCCGACGGACTTGGGCATTTCCAGCAGGACAATGTGACACTTCACACGTACAGAATTTTTACATAGAGGCTCCAGGAACAGTCATCTGAGTTTAAACACTTACGCTGGCCACCAAACTCCCCAGACATGAACATTGTTGAGCATATCTGGGATGCCTTGCAGAACGCTGTTCTACCCCTCATACTCTTACGGATTTATGGACAGACCTGCAGGATTCATGGTGTCGGCACATCTGCGTCCTCGCAGGGGCCCTACACCATATTAGGCAGGTCTACCAGTTTCTTTGGCTCTTCATTGTAGGATATCCCACGAATACCTACAAAATAAATGGGCCCCACACTGATGGAGTCCGATACTAGAATCAAATAGGGAGTAAGTCCGACATATTCGCGGACACACTATAATCAGTTCAAGAAATGAAACGAGATGACAATAAAACTATTCTGTGCATAACAGCACACTCACTGAATTTCCTATTCTTATTGCTGATTCTTTTCTTAAAGTTAAGAAAAAACTAGACAAATATAGGTGGAGATACGCATAACAAACCGAACTAAGGAAACAATACATCGATAGTCTTTTGCATTATTACCGGATGAAGTAAGAAAACTCTTTTTTTAAATCGCTTTTCTGACAGCCTGGAAGGTTTTCTGTCACCATGGAGAGCGGGTAAATTGTTGTAATATTGAACGTATACGTGGTCTTTTCACTCACAGTACCATCTTTGACGGAATAAAGAAGCATCCAACTCTGGGCTGGATATAGAAAGTCCGTCACGCCTCGAAAGACAGTAATACTAGCTCCGCCTTTCGCTCAGGTAAAGGGAAGGATTGTCTTCTGCCCGCAGAATTCTTGGAAACGCCGAATAACGGTTACCTTGAACCAAAGAGACTCTAAGAAATTTCAAAATTTAATTAGCGTATCCGCTTTGTCACTGCACAAAAGGCTTACAGCCTCCTCCCTTAGCTTTAATTGACGGGGAGGCAGAGACAGGAGCCACCCAGAATATAATCAATATAATCCATTACAGGAACAAAAGGGAAATTTACTTCCCTATTAGGAACTTTTGCAGCAATTTCAGGGAACATTTAGTGGCGTCTTACGTCTAACGGTGGTCTTGGAACCATGAAACTGGTGTAAAACAGCACTTTACGATTGAGCTAATTATTTTCAACTTCGTTTGCAAAACGATGCTTTGCAACGATGAAGAGGGTGTGGTGAAATTTCTTTCAGATTAAAACTCTGTGCCAGATCGAGATTTGAACACGACTTTTCTCTTTCGTTGCCTTTTTTTATTCGTCTGTTCTATATCATACCTCTTTAGCTTTTACTTCTCGTACCCAATTAATTTTTAAAAGTTATTCCGTAACAGAACGTCTCAGATAATGTTTTCCCACCACTGATTTATAACGTCCTCTCATCGTACCGAGTGAAGAGTCCCTGAGGTCAAGGCACGTGAATCGTGTTTGGGAGGACCACGATTCGGATCTTCTTTCAGTCGCCCACATTTAGGTTTTTTGTGGTGTTCCTAAATTACTGAATGCAAATACCGGGATGGTTCCTTTCTAACTAGTCATGGACGAATTCCTTCCTTGTGCGTTTCCACTTCGATCTTGTGCTTCATCCCTTATGAAGTCTTCGTAAACGGGACATTTAAGCCTTATCTTCCTCCTACTGCATTATGTCTGACCTAGTTAGAAGTCAGCTTTTTCCTCTTGTGGAGGAACATACATTTTGTTGTAATCATTTTTGAATTTATGTGACAGGAAATTATTTTTTGTTTCCTCTGTTTCATGTCCTTTTTAGTGTTACATTGAACTCAGGTGGAATGATCGACAATCAAGTGTACTAGATATCTGTTGCGATCAAAAGAGCGAAATTGGCAAGTGTCAGCTAAGTTGGCCATATTGAAGAACTAAGTTCTGATTGTCACTTAAAGTTTTAAGCGAGATTAGGAAATCAATCAGCAGGTCACACACTCTCCTGAAAATTTATATCGTTCTTGCGCGAGAATCGGTTTCCAAACAGGTTTGTGTGAAATGTGCCATAATTGCATATGCAGTTCGTTATAATAGAGTATTTGATGCTGTGGAATATTTTACAAGTGAACTGAATTTATAAAACAATTTCTTGCTTTGATATATTTAACTTTTCCAAGAACATATTCGCCGGTAAATTTGTGTCAGCTCTTAGCACAATTACGGTTGTACGTTACGAAACATAGATGTAACAGTCCTAAATTGCAGCGTTTCTGATTGCTTTACTCTGCAGAAATAAGTACTACACTACTGGCCATTAAAATTGCTACACCACGAAGATGACGTGTTACAGACGCGAAATTTAACCGACAGGAAGGAGATGCTGTGATGTGCAAATGATTAGTTTTTCAGAGCATTCATGCAAGGCTGGATCCCAACGGCCTCGTATCACTAGCAGTCGCGATGACAGGCATCTTATCCACATAGCTGTAACGGATCGTGCAGCCACATCTCGATCAATGAGTCAACAGATGGGGACGTTTGCAAGACAACAACCATCTGCGCGAACAGTTCGACGACGTTTGCAGCAGCATGGACTATCAGCTCGGAAACCTTGGCTGACGCTGCATCACAGACAGGAGCGCCTGCGATGGTGTACTCAACGACAACCTGGGTGCACGAATGGCAAAACGTCATTTTTTCGGATGAATCGAGGTTCTGTTTAGAGCATCATGATGGTCGCATCCGTGTTTGGCGTCATCGCGGTGAACGCACATTGGAAGCGTCTATTCGTCGTGATGGTGTGGGGTGCCAAAGGTTACACGTCTCGGTCACCTCTTATTCGCATTGACGGCATTTTGAACAGTGGACGTTACATTTCAGATGTGTTACGACCCGTGGCTCTACCCTTCATTCGATCCCTGCGAAACCCTACATTTCAGCAGGATAATGCACGACCGCATGTTGCAGGTCCAGTATGGGCCTTTCTGGATACAGAAAATGTTTGACTGCTGCCCTGGCCAGCACATTCTCCAGATCTCTAACCAATCGAAAACGTCTGGTCAATGGTGGCCGAGCAACTGTCTCGTCACAATACGCCAGTCACTACTCTTGATGAATTGTGGTATCGTGTTGAAGCTGCATGGGCAGCTGTACCTGTACACGCCATCCAAGCTCTGTTTGACTCAATGCCCAGGCGTATCAAGGCCGTTATTACGGCCAGAGGTCATTGTTCTGGGTACTGATTTCTCAGGATCTATGCACCCAAAGTGCGTGGAAATGTAATCAAATGTCAGTTCCAGTATAATATATCTGTCAATTGAATACCCGTTTATCATCTGCATTTATTCTTGGTGTAGCTATTTTGATGGCCAGTTGTGTATATAAACGTGGTCTCCTTAAGCCCGAGTTGTCTTTAACGAAACCATGCTTGCTTTCCAATCGCTCTGGAGGGTGGAAAACAAATTTTATTTCATATTTCTTGAGCAGCTTGCCAATCTTAGGCACATTATCCGACGCGGCGCCAGTGAGCCAGTTTAGCAGTTCTTACGTCGGGAAAATCTCAAACAGCGGAACATGGAAAAATTACCACGGATACAAGCAACAGGTCAGCATCAATCTTCGTTACTCGTAGCCACCGCTGTAAAACAGCACACCACATGGATTAATATCAATTGCTATATTCAAGGAGAAATCGAACCCGTAACGCATTGGGTATTGACTAACCACTTTTTTGAACACCGGTACGATATGGGGAGAGACTAAAATATACATTACAATTCCCTGCAGTGTTTATAGCCGAGAAGAGGAGAACCACATCCACCAGCCAGCCTTTCACTTGCAGTACCCATTCTTTCGCTATTTTTATGTAAATCATTTATTATATCTCTTATGTGCTTACAGCGGCACGTAAGATGCCAAAGGAGTCACTCATACCATGACAACAGTCGACATGTTTCGTTATCGATTTAGCCATGCTTGTACCTTAGGTATCAAAATGTGACTCTACCCATCTCTTGCGATACAGCCTGCATTCAATTGCAATATTCTCAATTTTGTAAGGTTACCAGATGTTAAATTTTTAAAGCAGTACATTCATTAATGAAAAGGAGGACATTAAAAAGGGGGACGTTCTAATACTAGGTGGAGGAATCCAAATTCTAATTAGCTTATCAGCTTAGAAGAAAAACTGCACCCCTAGTGTCACTCGAGATCCCCATTGACAGCTGGTGCGATGTTACATTTACTTGCATATCCGTCATTGGCGCCCACTTTGGTAGTAAGTATTGAATTTGTTCCTAGTAATATGTAATCACAAAACTCTTCACAAGTATGTCTTTGAAATAGCATTTCACCATTACTGGCCCTTAAGCCGTCTGTTAAAAAAAGTGGTTTCGTTTTTTAGCCCACTGAGAAAAAAACATTTGAACGTTTGCTTTGTGACTTCGAATAGGGAAACAGAAATAGCAAATATTCAAAAGATTCAGTCACGTAGACTTTTTTAGTTAATAAATTACACCATTTTTGTCTAATGTTCAATCTGCTTTGTGCCATAAGTACCAGAGCTGACGTAATGCTGTAAATTATAGAATTGATCAAACAGCTAAGAATTCTCAGTACTTATACTGTATGATTGTAAGTATTCCATGTACGACAGTTTAAATGTTTCTTATGTTTTCAAATGTCATCCACCGTAAACATTTAAATTCTTTCAATTTTTTGCCAAAGACTTCCTTTAAAGCAAGGATATTTTCGGCGCAGTTTATCTAAATATATATACTACATCTTTCATCTGTCAGAAGCACTACTCAGCGGTTACGAAGATATTTTAATTCACTACACACATTAATTGAAGACGTATAAAAATTTTAATACGTTAAGCAACGTGTAAACTGCACTTTTTTCTGCCTCGGGCATGGATGTGTGTGATGTCCTTAGGTTAGTTAGGTTTAATTAGTTCTAAGTTCTAGGCGACTGATGACCTCAGAAGTTAAGTCCCATAGTGCTCAGAGCCATTTGAACCATTTGAAGTTGTGAATCCCCATGGAAGCAATTTCTGCATGGCTTTTTTCTTCTACTTCACACCACAGTCTGACTCCAAAGATGAATCGGGCCTCTTAACATTGAAAATCTACTGTTTGGAAACGCTTCTTCCACATTTCAAGCATTTCCAGCTCCAATCCCACGAGCATTTGAAATGAAAATTACATGTCATTGTTAAAAATTAAGGTTAGTATGGTCGTAATACTAAATAAATTAAATAGAATTAATAAGACATCAACCCAAATATTTTAAGTACTTTCATATACGTGTACTAAATTTTCGCAACTAAATCGTTGCAGGCAGATATATCTTTAGTTTCAGCGCCGGACCACACTACCTATGAAACGCAATTTTACGTATAAATGTCTCAATTTTAATAGATACGTAATGCTGCAAGCCGTTACGGATTTGGTTAAACGGCAATTTTTTCCGTGACGCCAGTTTCCCGGGGTGCCTGCCTGCGCATGCAGCGGGACAGAAGCGCAGCGCTGCTGACGTCACGGCGGCTTGGTGGACGTTCCGTGACTCGCCGCTGTTCTCGCGTTTCTGGCCGCCCCTTCAGTGAGACCCTGGCTGGTCACGATAGCCCAAAATAAAGCCAGGTCTGCGTGTTCCACGGGCCCGGAATTAATTTGCTTCGGCGCGGGAATAGCTGTAGTTAGCCGGCTTCTTGTGAACACTGCAGCGATACCATATCTACTTTCTTATCCTGACGGTGCATCACAAAACCGACGAGAAAATACTGCTGAGTTTTGCCCAGTCTCTTCCCAGAAGTACTTCTACCTATTTTCATTCTGTAACACTATCGGCTGGTCAGCGGTCCTTGTTTTGAGGAACTGTATTCGGGGAACAATTACATTATTTTCTTTGCGTGTGTAGAAAAGAAATAACACAATGGACTGTTTTTACCTGGTTGCTCTTTCGGCAACTACTGTGGTTTCTTAATATTACCTCTGTTTCGTTCCAAGAATACACAGGGGATAAGGAATTATCTTTCTCAATGCTGACTAAATAAAGAAACCATGAATCGATAGTCTTCAAATTGGATCATTGTCATTCCAACCAGCCGAAAAAACACTCAAAGAGTAAAAAATCACGAAATTCTTATGGAAACAGCTATAAACTACATGATTCAAACTCTGTTACTGTGTGATTCATTCCTGAAAATTTTGTAAGCTTATAAAATCATTACAAATTGTTGGTTAATATCGAATAAAGATGCATTTTCACCAACACTGACGCAAAGCACTTATATAGTTGCCTATGTATCAGGGAGGCAAGTTTGTTGTTTCGATTCTGGCATTTGATGGCACATGCCGTCTATAGTCTTTACAGCGAGACAAGATTCCTGACATTTAAAAGTGTACCTTGAGCGGACGCTTAGCGTGTCTACCACGGCTAGAGCTGCGCTCTACCAAAACGATGGTTCGGTAGTTTGGCACAGTACAGTAACGAGTCTATGTGAGAGAAACTGCGAGCTGACGACTTCTCGTTGTTTCTAGTTTGTTTAGCATATAATTAGAAATGATTCAGTGTTAGTCCATTGTGTATTTTATATCCTTACAAAATACCAACTGAATTTTACAAGCAGCACAAATTAGTTAACCAGGTAACCTCTGCACTTTTGTCTAATCAAAGCAGTTACTTTTGATGCAAGTACAGTTTACGTGCTCAAACATAAAAACATCTGTGTAACTGTTGTTATTTTGTGCTCAATAGGACATTCTTGATCAGAGTCAAAGGCAAGTTTCCTGTTACAGTTGATAGGTACTAAAGTTGTTTATGATTAACAGAAACATGTTTTATATAAGCTCGATGTAGTACTGAGATGATGTTTGATGTGTTTTTCTTCCGCGGCTTTTTTTAAATTTTACCCTTTTTTGTGGAAATTGCGTCCGTTAGCGCTATATGATAAATCTGTAGGATTTTTTCTATTTTTACTGCAGCATCCCTCTGTACAATTTTCGAATAAAACCTGAACTGAATACATTAATTTCAAGTTTGTTTTAAATTCTGTTTATTTTTAAGTGATAAATAGGAGGCCAACTATGTACAACAAAGATATTCCGTAAGTTACGCGGCTGTTTGTATATCCAGTTTCTAGACAATTTAACACTTTCGGTTTCTAGGCGAATCTAGTACGGCACTGACTGCATACGCAAACAAAGTGATCGGAATGAGGCAACGCTCCATATATATGCAACACACCTAACGTGCTGAAATGCAGATACCATCTTAACTGACCAAGACTATTAGGAGAACTAACATAGTCTACGATTAATTGTGTTGGTATACCGCAGGCTACGGTAGTTTTACAACTTTAACAACGACCAATTACCCACCCCGAATTTGTTTACGTTTCCATGGCAATATCTCAATGCTGACGCAGCTATAGGAGAATTAGTGAAGTCCGATGGCAGGAGGAACAAGACTTCTGGTCAGGTGAATTCAGGGTTGGGATGGGTTGGGTTGTTTGGGGAAGGAGATCAGACACCGAGGTCATCAGTCTCATCGGATTAGGGAAGGATGGGGAAGGAAGTCGGCCGTGCCCTTTCAAAGGAACCATTCCGGCATTTGCCTGGAGCGATTTAGGGAAATCACGGAAAACCTAAATCAGGATGGCCAGACGCGGGATTGAACCGTCGTCCTCCCGAAAGTGAGTCCAGTGCATAACCACTGGGCCACCTCGCTCGGTGCAGCTTTAGGCAAATGTGGCCGTCGCACACCACCACCATCAGTTGTCATGGACCTTCTCTCGCCGTACAGAACGCAGTAGTCGCAAGTGTCTTCGTTCTCTCTTCTTGAATATAGGAACGATACCGAAAGACCATAGCGGAGTTGTGCTTAAATTCGTAGGAAAATGTGTTATGCCATTTTGATGTGCAGCCATGTGTAAATAAAGCGTCGTGCTTGTCCTGGAAAGCTGTTTGGTCGATTGCAGGACAGAAAATGGAGTCAAAATGAGTGCGTCAAAGCTTAATAAAAAGAAATCAGTGCAGAGATGCATTTATACGTTTTTGGTACTAACAAAATAGCAAGAATGGTCATATGACAGAAATTCCTATGCATCCCATACAGACATCAAGCAACACATAAAATGCAGTTTGATGTTCGTATCAAGAGGTAGGCGTTTTCTTAGAATGATTGATTTTTGTAACGCAATGGCATATTTTGGAGCGTTGAGGTACAAGTGCATTAGAGACAGATAGAGAAAAATCAAGAGGCTTTAGAATCGTGTGAGTCCTACAGTACACACGGCTGGAAAGGCCATAAATCGTTGCCAGGCAATCTGGAGGGAATGCAAATTATCCAAATTAATTTGATTTTACTCCAGAGATTTCAGAGCAGCCAGCGCCGGCTTTAGGAAGGAGGAATTCCGAGGCATGTCTGTAGCTACTGAAAACAGGCTACAGCGAATTGCTGTCCATGGATTATGAGTGTGCGGCGATACGCAGAAGGTCTGATAAATGACTATATTGATGTTATTCTAATTATATTATGAAGTAAGCGACTGCACTAAAGCTTTGTCGTTGAACACGGAACGTCCTAATTTTAGCAGAGGTAGTCAACGTAAAGGGACGATATGATATTTGGTGATGTATGGTATCAGTGTTGAACATGACGTACAAGGTGTGACAAGGTAATGAGACTGATGTGAAAAAAAATGTTGCTTACCGTTTTAGTCAAGTTTAGTGTTCTCTCCTTCAAAGTAGTTCCCTTCTGATTGCACACACTTTTTCCAGCGCTTCTGCCCTTGATGGTAACATTTGTGGAACTCCATTTCCGTGACGAGACACAAATACGTGTTAACTTATTACAGCACAACACACGACTGAGCAGTTGCATCGATGTGCCACTTGGACTAGAAGCGGCTTATAGACCAAGGTCAAAGATATTGTGCCACGCAAGCCTGCAGGATTGCGACATCTTGCAAAGAAAATCAGTCTCATTACTTTATTGTTGCACCTTGTATATGTGATCTCTCAAGGAACTCCTTGAATGTGAAGTAGCATGTTTAATCTTTAGTAAGGTTCATTTGAAAGTGTTATGTTAACAACTACGACAGGAAAAATATTAGCATCAGGAGGGCAACAGAAAATGAGTGTCCAGGAGGTGCAGAGATCGACATTCTATGAGATGTATAAACTATATTTCACAAAATGTACATCGTCGACATTCAAGAAATGTTCAAAAGAAACCGTTAACTTGCACCATGAACACTGAATGAAAAATGGCGACTGATTTCAAAGGTTCGCACCATCAAGATCGAAGGCGAACTCCTTGCGAGCTACAAGCCATACGGGACGTTCAGGTTGGTATCCACTATTAAAGAATGCATACTGAATCATGTTGGTGTAATGGGCTAATAAGAACTGGTGAAATGTGATGGTATGCAACCGAACGCTAAACAGTCTGTTGTAGAGCTTATCGTGAAACTGCTATCCCTTAAGGCGTAACTGGAGGTAGTGCGATAATATGTATTGAAGGCACGGAAAACACAAACATCCAGAGGCTGAATTTGTGCAGCGGCTGCAAGTAGTATGAATTGCAATGCCACATACTCTAAAAGAGTATGATTTTTATGCGCACTTGGAATCAAGCAAAAGCAAGTTATTTTGACCAGCTGTTGGCCAAAAGCAGTGCTCGTACCACAGTTATAGTTCTCTTATATCCTTTGTCCCTCTCTTACTTGCTGTGAGGTAAATATTCCTAACTGACCTAGCAAATTCACACAAGAATCGGAGGAGGCAGAGCACTTCCCATTTCTCGCAGCAGAATACATAACTTCCCAGCCAATTTACCATACAGATTAGCAGTCGGCACAATTGTATACGAATGTGTTAGGGCACTGATGTTAGTTGATCTTGATATAACTCTCTTGATACCTCTAATATCCAGTGTTCATTCATATGTATTTCCTCTTCAAACGTCGATAAAGAATTGCAATACAACTCCAGTAATGACGTACTTGTCGAGAGTCAGCAGACATCCTTCCGTCAAGAGTTTCACGAACGTGGATCGACAATTTAACGGTTTGAACCATTTCGAAAAATGATCTCTCCTTTAAGAAATGTAAACTAAGGTCACCGTACAAAATGTCTGTCAGCCACTTAAAAGAGCACCCTATTCGCTTTGCAGCACCGTAGAACTGCCACCAGGCAGTCGTGTGACCTTCCCGTCCTCGTGTATCTGCCAGACTGCGGCATGGAATTCGAGCAGTAAGACGGATCGACGTGGAGTCATGAACTACCGCGTTTGGATGTATCTGATGTGTCCTAACTGGTAGCATATATTCAATAACTGATTGCCCCAAGTCTTAGTCAATTAGCTTTTATTCTCAGTCCACACAAAAATGCAAAAGTACAAACGAACTTTTTCAGCATTGACTTAATGTACAGACCGGATTTAACCACAAATTAATGACTGATAAACGATAAATATTATTTAGTCTCTGTCCACGAACGTGCTCGAAAGGTTATAAGTTCCGCAGAGTGAATTACGATTATGGAAGTCGTTGAACTAGTTTACGACAGAGGTAGTAAGTCTTACGTTCCTAAGCGCTACAGTCTGGAACCGCGCGAACACTACGGTCGCAGGTTCGAATCCTGCTTCGGGCATGGATGTGTGTGACGCCCTTAGGTTAGTTAGGTTTAAGTAGTTCTAAGTTCTAGAGGACTGATGACCTCAGTAGTTAAGTCCCATAGTGGTCAGAGCCATTTGAACCATTTTCTGACGTACAGTTGGCGCTAGTTCCTACTCAGGTAGTGCGAGAAAGTCAGTGTCCGTTTGGTAGTGCAGGGACGGCAGTGACAGAGCACAGTTGACAGTGTAGGTTCCACAGAAGAGTACCAGTCTTGGAGTGACAAGTCCACAGGAGGCCAAGTCGGAGGATGAGAAGTTCGCTGGGTGACTGCTGGCAAGTCGTAGCTGCTGCAGTGCAGTATTCGCCAGATCAGGCTGCTGCCGGAACCGCTTGGTGTAGTCACTGGTTGTCGCTCTGCTTGGAAATTGCTGTCAGCGGACTGAACTGCGGACAGTGGCCAAGTACCATCGTAAATACACGTCCGATGCTTGGCTAACACGTGAATCGCAGAGGCGAACTAGTGCTTCTGATCGTGACACTGTTGGTAGGGATGCAAGTGCTGCTGGTCTCGAGGCTGGCGCTCAAAAGCAAGAGACACTTGGGGCTGTCCGTAAGGAAATGCAGGAGGCTGTGTGGGTCTGCCAAAGAAGCGTCTCCTATGGGGCCGGAGCACAGGCAACTAGCAAACCGTGCCTTTAATGCGGTTAGCTGCGGTCACGGGCGAAGGTCTCGGATATATCAGTATTCTCGACTGCAGGATGAACGGAGCTGTTCGATTTGTCTGTGTATCGACACACACTGTCCAAAGAGCCTACAAGGAATGGTGTACCACTCACAGCCATGTAATACGGTGTGAGAACAGGAGTTATAAAAAGATCCTAACTGAGCACGACTGGTGACGAGTGTCACAACTTGTTAACAGGTTTGAAAGGGATTCCTCTTATCAGTTGATGCAGTTCAGTTTCCGAGCAGCCATTACGTCGAACTGCATGAAATGGGCACTTATAAACGGTTACCTCGCACAAGGCCAATCCTCAGCGTGCCATTTAATGCTTCACGTCTTCAATGAGCCAAACAATGCAGAAGCCGGAAAGCACCTGAATGAAGACGTATCGAGGTTTTGCCTCTTTTCAAGTGACGCAATGCGTCGAGTTCTCCAGCGCCTCAATTAAGCGTTTGACCAACAGTGAGTGACAGATGAAATGGTGATTTTGTGGTATTTAAAGGTTGCTTTTCGTTCTACCATTTGAGTCCAATCATTCAAGTCAGCGTAAGTATGAACAAGATGTTTATTTCGACACTCTCGGTGACCAAGTGCTGCCCTATCGTCTGTGCTCCTGTCCGCAAAAAGGGTAACAGCCGTATCCACTGCGCTACATGCGTGCGATCCCGGTTCCATGACCACCCAGTCACCCTATCGCACCTCGCTAAATCACTCGACCGTAATACCACAAAAAATGTCTGGTACCATTTGGAACAGTGGATGAACCGTACCACTCAACATCCTCGTGATTTGATAGCTCTACAGGATCTAATCATAAACAGTGGCTTTAGCTGGTCGAGGCGTACATGAAGGAGGCAGGGGACTCTCACTGAACTGAGGCTGTTGCCGAGGTTACCGGCGGTGTTACACTGTACCGTGAATCGGTATCCTGCAAATGACTAATGTTTTGTCCCGTGTATTCACATTACTTCCAAGTATTGTTGTCAGATGGCTGTGACTGCAGGATGAAGCTTATTGTGGACTGACACGGTGGAGAAAGCATGTCGGGATATTATAGTCAGATGAGGTTACGTCTCGCGTTAGCGGTGTTTTCAGTACACATAACTGCCATTATTGGGTGACCGAAAATCTGCGAATTTCTACTGAAAACAAGCAAGGACATCCGGAGGTAGCACTCGTTTGTGGGGTTATAGCATAATCGATTGCTGATTCTTTTTTCACTTTATTTGACTTCCAGTCACAACTAAATATACCGAGAAAGATCGCATGTCGCTCGATGGGACATCTACTTCACGCAGCATTGAGCACCTTCACAATTCGCGAACGTTTAAATAATCGTTTTCCCGGTATATAGATTGGCAGACGTGGCCTGCACGAATATCGGCTTGATAATGATAACAAACCAAGATTATGGGATTCCTGTGATGGCTAAAGAATCCTTAGTTTTCGAAAACTGAGATATCATCTCTTGTTTTCGGTAATGTTCATTCTAAATTGCAGTTACAAAGTACAGGATTCATGTCTATTGGACTAATACGTTTTGCTAAACTATTTACGAAAATTCATTACTTCTCCAAATGATTTCGAAACATATTGAAACTCTATTTGTATCTTTCAATGAAAAAGTTTTGTTCATAAAAATTAGTCATCCAATAGATTTCACTTTATATGAGCTATAGCTAATGCCACCTGGATCGAATATTTTTCTAAATATCATTTGCTAAACAGAAAACGGTGTTACGTTGTAAAAATACACTTAACGTTTTCCTAAATAATCCAATGTGTTGTTAAAACTAAATGTTACTATCCTTTACACGTGGCATGCTTTAGAATCCCTAAATTTCTATTTGGGACCTTTATAAAATAGCTTTCACGTTATTCTATTCCTTTAATTTTTACAACAGTGAAAAGAGATGTGTTTGCATAAAACTGTTAATAATACAAAAACCGGATTTATGTCACTCTCCAGTCTGATGTACTAATGCTTCGAAAAACTTCTGGAAGCAATAGTGTCTTATATATACTTCGTGATTCGCACCAAAGCACTTCAGTTTAAAAGCATCCTGCTCGCAGTTAGTGTGTGACGATCAGACTGTTTATGTATTGCGCATGTGGAAGAACCAGGCAGAGAAAGAGTTTTGTACGATAGAATTTGTTCGTTGCCAATCGGCAGTGATTGTACAAAGAGCTTTCCCTGACAAGTTTCGCAAGACACCACAAGCATACTACAGCAGATTGAAGTGATACAATAAACTGGAGAAATATGGTTGTTTGTGCGATGCAAAATATTTGGGCAGAAAGGGCGTAACAGAGCAGACAGTGGACTGTGTGAAAGACGTGATGTTGCCAAGTGCAACAATGTCTACCTATGGAGTTAGTGCAGAACGGAACATCCCTCAGCCAACACCTTAAAAAATCCGCCGAAAGCGATTGAGAGTGAAGGCTTAAAAATGCAGCTTCTGCAAATCATAAGCCACGACAGCAAATTGCATAATCTGCAGTTCTGCATTTATATGCAGAACCATCTCGAAAAGGACGACTTCGCAAACAAAGTAATCTTCAAGAGCTTGTTTTGTGGCGTATCCAACAAGACAGACCTTTCTTCTTCATTGAGAGAATTGTCCATGATGTCACCTGTCTCGACGTGCTATAGTTGTGGTTCGTGCCACAACTTCAAATTGACAGCAGGGGTTTCATCTTTCAATAAGATGGAACCTCTATTACTTTCCATAGATGTGTACGAGACAGCCAGAAAGAGACGTCGGTGGATTGGCCGTATTGCAGCCAATGAACTGCGCTATCCGAGTGGGCACAACGGCCGCTGGACTTGACGTCTTCAGATTTTCTCTTGTGGGGTTATGTCAAGGGTAGTGTTTGTCTTCCACCTCTACCAAATAACATCAAAGATTTGCGACACCGTATCGCAGCAACTGTTCTTACGGGTGACTCCTAGTATGGTGAGTCAGCTATGGGCGAACTGGACTAGCGATTGGATGTCTGCCGTGTGACGAAGGGTAGACAAATGGAACATTACAAGTAAAACAGAGAATGTCCTTCATATACAGTATCATTCGATACGTTGTTCTTGGCTATTTATGTGTATCAATGTTTTGAAACGATTCATGGGTTTTATAATTCTTCCCCCCTTTTGGCCTCAGATGGGCCAACCCGTACCGACCGACTGCCGTGTCATTACCGCCAATGACGTCATTTGGATACGGTATGGAGAGGCGAGGGCTCAACAAGCCGCTCTCCCGGGCTTTGGAGACCCTGGAGCCGCTACGCCGCTACTTATCACTCAAGTAGCTCCCCAACTGGCATCGCTAGACTGAACTGACCCCAAGAAAAATCTCCGAAAGTTTCAGAAACTGAAGCCGGGTTCTCTGCATAGCAAATAGCCACACTGACCACCCGGCTACGGAGACAGAACGACCTTGTAATAACCCTGTATGGATGTAACTTGCGGTGGCACCGCGTTCAACCCCCCGTATTGTCAGGAATATTTCCTTGGTGCGAGTACTGGAATGGGGCGCACTCAGCCTCATGAGGCCAACTGGGGAGTAGTAGCGGTCCCACTTCACAAAAACTTCCAATGACACCAATGGAAGAGGATGCCACTGCGGTCGCTCGGCTCCGAATGGTACGTCAGGGCTTGTGGATGGAGTTTACGTATAGACGTAGCTAGTAGTGTAGGAATTTAACACCAAGATAGCACACCCAGAGCATGGGAACGAATTACCTCATAAATAACTGAGGGAAGAGAAGGACGGCGATTTAGTTACCTTTACCTTCATAAACCGTGTCCTCTCCCTTTTTTGTTTCCTTTGTACCAAATGCTATTTATCTTCTCGATTTCGAATCATGCGACTCCGACACCGACTCCGATGTCAAGAGGATCGGCGTTTTCCATCCGCGTCCTCACGAGGCGTGCTAAGCGCACCAGTTTTGGTCACTCTCTCTGAAAAGCAGGCTCGCCGACACGAACTGTAGTGCAGTAATGAAGCACACCGCACAACAGCGCGACAGCCTAGTGTCTGTATAATGACCGGGCACTCTCTTCCTCGCTACGTTCACGCACTTGACAACTGATGTTATGGATTTCGCTTAATTTCATCTGATACAGCATTCGGCCCACTTCGTTTATCTCTGCGCCAATTTAACAACCGCTCATGTGGATCGGGGGGAAACTACAGTGACTATTGAAATTTTGCTGCTACCATCAGTGACTACCGGCGAAACAGCTTCTCCAAGCTGCTCAACGACCACCTTATGCAAACTGCGGGATCGGCGGTTTACTCGTGCACTCGTATACGTCGACCGTAAACGATTCTGCAATCGCGCCAGCCCATGTCAGCCGAGCACGGTAACTAACTCCAGGCTGCCCACCAGCGGGCGCTCCCCTAGACCCGGAATTCCCGTCGCTCGCTGCAAGACCGACGGGTAGCACTACATATGCACATAGAAGTCGCCGCTAGTGGCCACGCCCTCGATTGAACAAACTGTATCCTGTAATTATAAGGTTATGTAAGTGCTTTAAAAATACATGGAAGTCAACGGTTGTGTGGTGACTACTTTCTTTAATTACGCGTTTTGATTTATACATCATCATCAGGTTAATTAAGGTTTGCAGGAACACGTCATACATACATATGGAGTCATCTATCTGACCCATAAGACAATATGAAATCGTACTGAATTATGGATCAGATAGATGACTCCATATGTATGACGCATTCTTCCAAACCCTGAATAATCTGATGAACATGTATAAATCGAAATATGTAGTTACAGATAGTAGGCATCACGTAACCTGTGACTTCCATTATACGAAACAGAATTGTCTTATGGACGAGATAGGTGTCTCCCTACATATGTATGACGTGCTCATAAAACCCTGATAAATCTGATGAATATAAATCGAAACGTGTCGTTGAAGAAAGTAGTCACCACACAATCTGTGATTTCTATGTAATTTTTATAGCGTCTATTATGGTACTGATTAAAACTTCAAATTGCGGAAAAATGGGCACATACGGCTTTCGTGACTTCACGTCAAACTTGTTACAAATTACATCCTTCCCTGTCCCTTTATGAGATGGCGCCACAGATAGATTTAGCAGAGTGCACGACGAACCTTGACACCTGAGCCTCAGCCACTAGTTACTACGAGCGTCTAGAAAGCCGAACCAAGGACAGTTTGCGGTTAGACGAACGATTGCAAATGAAACACAGGACAAAAGTATTTTCCTTTTCCAGCGTTGCTACGTCTAAATCATTACATATTACCAAAATGGAAGTATATACGCACGTTGTGCATCTCCTCCGAAACAGGCGATCATCATAGGCCGCACCAACGTCTCTCTCCGTCTCCATGATTTCTACCTCACCATTTATGGTCGTCCTATCCAATCCACTCCTGCCCTCAAATACCTTGGCCTCACACTCGACCGCCACCTTACCTTGACTCCCTATCTCCTTACCATCCACCACAAAGCTCACAACAGACTCCGCCTCCTGAAACTCCTGTCCAGCCGGTTGTGGGGTCTGCATCCTTCCACCATCCTTCACACCTACAAATCCTTGATCTGCCCCATCCTTTGTTATGCCAGCGTTGTTTGGATTTACGCCCCTCCCATGTTCTATAAATCCCTTCAAATTCTCCAACACCATGCACTCTACCTCGCCTTCCACATCCACCTTCCATCCCCCACGCGCATCCTCTACGACCTCATCCCCTTCCCATACCTTATCCTTTTCCTTGACCACATCTGCACCCTATATATTGTCCACGCCTTGATCCCCCTCTCCCCCTGCTGTTTCCCTTCCTCTCCACCCCTAGCCCGTTGCCACGCCCTTACCGTTGTGTCTCCCCCTCTCTCCACCTCCACACCCACCGCCTCCTTTCCCAACGCAACTTCCAACATCTACCCCTCTCGGATGATGAGCTTCGTCCTGACTTCTACCCTTCCTACCAACTCTAACCCCACCTTTATCCTGCCTCTTCCTCAGGGCTCCCTCTCCTCCCCCTCCTTTCTCCTGAGTGGCTTTCCCCTCCTACTCCCCCTCCCTCTCCTGTGCTCCCCTTCAGTGTCTCTGCACTCCCTCCTGCCTTGTCTTCCCTCTTCATCTCCTGCCCCACCGCCTCCTGCCTCTTGGTGCACCTGCTGACGCCTCCTTCTCTTTTCGTCCCGCCCCCTCCCCTGCTGCACCTTGCTCTCCCCTCCTTTTCCATCCTCTCAGGCCTCTCCCTCGGTAGGTCCCACCTGGCAGTTTTATTCTTCATCGTGTGTGCTTCAAGTGGGTTTAAAGTGCGTTGTTCTGGAGTGTTTTTAATACTGTGGCCAACTTTTAACCTGTGCATGTGACTTAAGTGTCATTTTTGTGTTCTACAAATCGCCAACAGTGTTTTTTAACTTTATGTCGACTTTTTTAATTGTCCCCTCATGAACGTCTCCGTGTCAGTGTATTTTTACCTCAATTATCTCCCCTTACTCTGTTTTATGTCCCCTTTTTTTATCGCCTTATATGTAACATTTTCTTCTTGTATTAGCTGTCATGCCACTCGGCTGAAGAGCGGCGGGATTGTGCCGCTGACAGCCCTCCACTGTCCATATGGGGCAGGGGAATTAAATCACAATAAAGAAAAAAAAACTCCTCCAAAACCACTGGATCGATTTCAACCAAACGTGGTACACATATCACTTCCTGACTGGAAAGAACTAGTATAGGGTTAGACAAAAAACCTACTCTGAAATGGATAGGAGCGGTGGTGAGAAAGAAGCGTAACTCACGATGCGTAAATAGCCAGGTTTATTCATCCAGTGTCTGAGAATGAGAGCGCTGAGTGACTTGCAACAAACAATGCACATAATTTAAAATCTTTGGAAGACCTCTTCTCGGTGACAGCACCCCACCCCCAAACACACACATACACACACACACACACACACACACACACACGCACACTCACGCACACACCCACACTCATACAAAATAATGTTTATCGCTTACTACATTTTGATGTTCCTGCAGTAAAAACGCCGGATATGGCATGGCATTTGCACTTGTTATTTCTTCACTGCAAATACCGGGTGGTTATAATGAACCTTCCCTATTTAACACGTTATAGCACGGAAAATAATTGCCGTACGAGTACCAAACTTGGTAGCATTCATGTCCAGAGTATGGTGTGCATGATTTCCATACGTCACAGCGCCACCGTCCAGATCCAATTATGGCCACCAGATGCCGTGCTCAGTCATCGTGATTCATAGTCTCGCGCACCTGGCCAGTCGCAGTGCACATATTGACGTGTCAATATGAGCTTGGACAAAAGGAGCAGGTAAGCTCTGTTATCAAAACAACAGTAATGCTGCAGTTGCACTTAGAAAATATCGCCGGCTGAAAGGATTACAGAGGCTCCTCTCTCTCCACCTGCTGCACGGAGCATGGTGAAGAAGTTCGAATCAACTGGAGAACTGGACCTCGCTCCGGGAAGAGGCCGACGACCATTTGCACCACAGGGAATTGATGAAATCGCTGTTGCTATGGCAGATCGTCAGGCAATGCGCGTGCTGTGTCACTACAGTTGAACATCCTGTGGTAAACTGTACACAACGTGCTTCGGACCATTCTCAAATGGTATTTGTACAAGATCCATATCGTAGAGCAACTTGAACCCCAGGGCGCACAACGATATGTTGACTTCGCTCTCCACTTCCTCGCAAGGATTGAAGTTGACGAGGGCTGGCCCTGGACCATCCTGTGGACAGACGAAGCTCATTTTTCTCTGACGGGTGAGGTGAACACACAGAACTGCCGAGTGTGGGGAACTTTACCTCCAGTCACTATGCATGAAGTTCCTTTGTATGTTGAACATGTCAGCGTGTGGTGTGGCTTCACGACTACGTTCATCATTGGCCCATTCTCTTATGAACAGGACGGCGCTCAAGGAGCAAAGACGTGCAGTGTGTCTGGCCAGCGTTACTGCGATAAGCTTCGCCAGCATGTCATACCCGCCTTACAGTAGAGAGACGCATTGAACTCAGTAGATTTCATGTAAGACGGGGCCCCACCGCACATCGCTCGTGAAGTTTGCCTGCTTCTCCGAAACACATCTGGAAACGATCGAATTATCAGCCGATCGTTTCCAAATGCTTGGCCAGCACCTGATCTCACTTCCTACGATTTCTGGTTGTGAGGCTACCTGAAGGACAGGGTTTACTAGGGGAACATTCACACACGTGCTGATCTGAAGCGCAGCATGTCAAGAGAGGTAGCCAGCATACCTACGAACATGCTTCGTTCCGAAAAGCAGAATGCAGTCCTGCATTTTCAGACTCTTGTAGACACTGATGGGCGCGATATTGAGCCCCTTTTGTAGCAGTAATGGTACCGGTATGTAATGGTATGATATACTGTAGCAGCGCATTAATAGTGTTTTAATTGAATTGATTCTGCAGTATTTCTCTTCTCCATGTTTTTGGTATTAATGCTACAATTTTTGGTCATCATACGGTAATACGATTCAGTGTTATAAAGTGTTAAATAGGGAAAGTTAAATTATAACCACCCGGTATATTTGCAACACATTTCGCAGACGTTAATCACGTATACCACTGAAAGTACTAGAATTATATACATATATATATATATATATATATATATATATATATATATATATATATATATATATATACACACATAGATCAGAAGGTATGACGTCATAAACAGTGATATGCATGAGAAACTGCGGCATCATGCATGACGTTTTAATTTATGACTTCTTTACTATTAAATCTATTTGGAACACATTTTGCAGACAGTAGACGCATAGTCGACACATATACCACTGGATGTACCTGCAAAATTATATCATTGTACAGCACATAGTTCAGGAGATACGATGTAATAAACATTGAGCTGCGTGAAAATGAAACTGTAGGGCGAAATTTCGTAGACATACAAGTGAATAATGTGTAAAAATGTGTGTGAAATATGTTAAAAACTTGTGAAATATATGTGACATGTGCGTAAGGGGGCAAGGCCATGGAGAAGATTTTACTCATAACCCCTGGATCGGTTTCAGTCACACATGGTACACATACGCTCTAAAAAAAGTCGGTAGATTTGATGTATGATGGTACCACTTGTCAGCGTTTGTTCTGGTTCCAGATGCATGGCACACGGGAAGAATGACTGTTTAGGTGCCTCTGTGAGTGCTTTTTATTTTTTATTCTTTCAGTTTAATTTAGTATAATTTCGTCTTCATGGTCCCTACGCGAGCCATGTGTAGTAGGCAGAAGAATACATCTGCAGAGTGTTAACTTAATATTGGTCCTTGAATTTTTAATAATATGCTTCCTCACAATAATTTGTTTCTATTTTCAAGCGTCTGCTAATTCTGTTTTTTCAACGTTTACGTGACGCTACCCCGTGAATGAAGCACACGTGTCTCCATTCGTGCTGCCCTTCTCAATATACATACAATAAAATGGTTCAAATGGCTCTGAGGACTATGCGACTTAACATCTGAGGCCATCAGTCCCGTACATACAATACAATATCACCTATTAGTTCTGTTTGGTATGGGTCCCACACACTTGAACAGTACTGTAGTGATTATTTTATAGTAGACAGTAGACACATGGGTAGTAACGAAATGTACCTAGCCTCCTAGTGACGGTTGTCGGTACCTGTCAGCGAAACGTAATGGCAGAGCGCGCCGTGGCGGTGCCCTGATTAAAGTGCGTTGCGGCTCGGCTCGGCTCGGCTCGCGTCACTCTGCAAACAGACGGCGCCCCGCCCCGCCCCGTCCCGCCGCGAATTACGCCGGCGTAACACCTCGGCTGACTCACGACTCGTTACGTTACGTTACAGCGCCTCACAGCCCGCAGCACAGGCCGTATAACCGCTGTAAGTGCTAGTTTTGTCGTTGATTGAAAAGTTACGGGTATCACCTCGGAGGTTGTCGGTTCAGAGAATCTGTGCTATCTGAAACACGGATAGCTAACAAACGACCTTGTCTTGGATTGGCAGTTAAGTTGTTACCCGTCTGTTGAGGGATGAAACAAACGAGTTGGTTCAAATGGCTCTGAACACTATGGGACTTAACAGCTGAGGTCACCAGTCCCCTAGAACTTAGAACTACTTAAACCTAACAAACTTAAGGACATCACACACATCCAAGCCCGAGGCAGGATTCGAACCAGCAACAGTAGCGGTCGCGCGGTTCCAGACTGAAGCTCCTAGAACCGCTCGGCCACCCCGGCCGGCGCAAACAAACGAGTAACAAGGTACAGAGTAGTTGCTGACTTCAGACTAGCGAACTGCAGTACACAGCACTGGCAAATCAATTGCTTTCTGTCATATATATCCATCTAGACTCAAATTAGTGCGGAGATTTAACATACAGTACATGTTTTCTGGTATAGTAGTAAGTTATCGATAGTAAACTATTCGTTTGTGTCCCTAAATGCATTTGGTATCCGTAATATAGACTGAAATTTGGAGCAGCTTGAAGCAGTATTCTAGTAGGAAAGTAAAACATTTATCTTCAACTTTTGTAGTCCTGTCTTCCTCAGTTGCGTGTAATATTACGGTATATTGATAATTTTTACTTATGGACCGTCTGACAGCAACTGAATAAAACACAATTTTAGTGTCATACGCGTTTCGCCTTTATTTTCTGCAAAGCGTCATCAGTGGCAAGTTGCGTAGACAATTTCTTACATATTACGGTCCTGTTGCATTTTTGGTGTTGTTCTTCTTCTTATGAATGCCAATTTGCGGTTTTTTCCCACATTTCACAGCACTATGAACTGAACGCTTGTTTCAATGCAATGTTTTGGCATTGACGATCCAGCAGTTCAACAGAAGCCAAAACATTGCATTCAAACAAGCGTTCAGTTCATAGTGCTGTGGAATGTGGGAAAAAAACCGCAAATTGGCATTCATAAGAAGAAGAACAACACCAAAAATGCAACAGGACCGTAATATGTAAGAAATTGTCTACGCAACTTGCCACTGATGATGCCTTGCAGAAAATAAAGGCGAAACGCGTATGGCACTAAAATGGTATTTTATTCAGTTGCTGTCAGACTGTCCATAAGTAAAAATTATCAATATACCGTAATAAAACATTTATTTTCTGAGAAGACTGTGACAAAAAACGCTCTATCTGTAAAACCCGTATGGTAATTGATTATGAAAAAATAAAAGCACAGATGGAGTTGCAACACCAGTATGTCAAATTTGTATATGTACTAATGACGTTGACCCAGCTGGCATTAAGGAGAGGAACACTTTCAGCCTTTTTTGAAGATCAACATCAACGCTGTCTCATTGTTTCTATACTGAGCGACAGCAGATAATTATGCATTAAATGTATACATAGTCGTGACTGAATTAATTAAAAATGAAAGGTAGCAATCCTTTAATTAATTAATAACAGTAGGAGACATGCCTTCATTACTTGCTGTCTTTAAAGCCATTAGATTCCATGGATGAACTGCTAGCCACTGAAAGTGCACTATCATACGACATGACTACAGCGGCTAACCGTATCATAGCACTCTATACAAGGTGGCGGCCAGTCAGGTTTTTACAAGTTTTCTCCCACAGTAGCTTCGGCTGTGCCTACACGACACAAGCTGCATGTCTTTCAGAACTGAGGCAGTTCTGTTCGGTTAAAGTTACTAATAAGAGGCATCTCCAGCCCTCTGCAGAAGTTGTTAGCGAATTCGCGTCATCGGGTTAGGCAATAGCGTGCGTGAGAGGCAGGTCACTTGTGTAGCCTCTGGATGATTCTGGGGTGCAGAACACAGCTGCCTCTATCTCTTGTGATCCAGACTTCGAGTAAAACAGACGTCTTTCTCGGGAGGCCTCAAGAGCAGCCAACAGCTGACCTTAACAAAATCCGCCACCTCGCCTACTGCCCACGTTTTTCAGTTGTTCCGTCTCCTAAACTGGCACTTGGTAACTTCCTACCCTAGGCGCGCCCTGTGTTATCCCATTTATTTGAATTAATTTCCTGTTCCATCATTTAATATCAGCTCTGGACGTCCACCTGATAAGTCCGGACCGCTCGACTACATGTTTATTGTCGTAAAAAATGGGGTGTACCAACATAACTCTCTCCGCACCTGTACAGCTCAAAGACTCGCTCTCCATGACGTAAAAACTGATATCAGTTGGTAAGGACAAAGACATACATTGTCTACTATACTGAATAGCTTCTGCTGTATCACAGTTGCACAGAACTAGCATAGAATAACCATTTGTGTGGATCAAGGGCCATGCATGGATGGTGGGTAATGAGAAAGCTAGCCAATTGCCTAACGACACGACGATTGGCACACAAGAGTAATGCATTCCATCGGATGATCTAATTACTGTAGGTAGAGACATGGTCAAAAGCGAATGGAACAAGGCATGGGAGACTAAAGATCTGCAGAAGGGTACCTGATACAAACAAATCCACCTGAATTATCTGAAGGTCCAATAGTATGTTGAAAAATTGTCTATGAAACGTAATTCAAATGACACAGTTAACGAAAGACAGTTTGGAAGAATTATTTCCAGTTTGAAATTCAACTACGGCTTTTACAGACAACAGCTCCATAGACTCCACATCGTACCATCCCATCGCCATGCTGACACTGTGTGGAGAACCAGGACGTCAGCCACCTCTACTTTGGCTCTTGACACAAAAGAGAATCAGAATGGATACTTATGAAACTGGTCCACATGCGTCTAGTTTTTCCTTCGCATATGTTAACACTCTGTTACAATGAATATATACAAACTGCTCGTAGAATTCATGTTAGACGTTGGAATTTAATTTTAACCACTAAGTGTGTGTGTGTGTGTGTGTGTGTGTGTGTGTGTGTGTGTGTGTGTGTGTGTGTTTACTTCGATTTACTAGACAACTGTTAATCTTAGAGACCAACGTATTTTTTTATATGTTGCTCACCATGTCACTGAAGTTTCTTTTAAATTTCTCAGGAGCAGCAGCTACGATAGACTGATGGGTTTAAAGTGTAAGCAGCAACGTGAGTTTGGACTGGCTGTATGGGTGTTCAAATGTTCAAACGTGTGTGAACTCCTAAGGGACCAAACTGCTTAGGTCATCGGTCCCTTGAGTTTCACACTACTTAAACTAACTTATGCTAAGAACAACGCACACAACCATGCCCAAGGGAGGACTCGAACCTTCGGCGGGATGTATGGGTGTACCCAAAGGTCAACAAATAACTCAAAAATCTTAAATTATTTGGTGCTACATGTAAATAAGGCAGCGGAATGAGTAGCGTGGAAATACCGCCTTTGGTCCAATGGGACACGAAACACTGGCGGTGCAAGTAATAAGTACAGCCGGCCGAAGTGGCCGTGCGGTTAAAGGCGCTGCAGTCTGGAACCGCAAGACCGCTACGGTCGCAGGTTCGAATCCTGCCTCGGGCATGGATGTTTGTGATGTCCTTAGGTTAGCTAGGTTTAACTAGTTCTAAGTTCTACGGGACTAATGACCTCAGCAGTTGAGTCCCATAGTGCTCAGAGCCATTTGAACCAATAAGTACAATCTGAACGAACCGTAAGCAAGCTAATATTTTGAACATTACATAATAGAGAAGGTTCATATCGTATGCGAATAATTACTATGAAGAGCTGTATAAAAAGAAATACAAACATAGGAATGAAGATTTTTAGAGCCTGTATTTTTCTTCTTCTGTGTGTGAGTATGTGTCCTGAAGGCTGGCCTTACATTTTCTTTTTTTTCCAGCTCTGGATTTATCTATAATACTACTGACCAATCCTTTTATTGTTTACACCACAGGACGGTGATGTGCTGTCGCAACAGAGCACCATTCACCAGCCTTGGGCTATGTGGAAGACTCCCGTTGCTGTTGGGGCTATGTCCTTAGTATAATGTGTGCGGTATATGATACTATACACCCAGCCACTCAGCTCAGTGACATACCAATTTCAGAGTTGGACAGAATGGTCAACAATCGGAGTGGGGTAAGATATCCATGGATAACATTCGCAACCTACAAAACTCCAGAACAGAATGAGTGTCTTCCTCCTGAAAAGGCAATGAACAATATTAATATGGTTTCAGAATGTGTAATAGCTATATGCCATATGACATATAAAGCACACAATATTCTATAATAAGGTCGTTTAATGTGGCGCAGTGGTAGCGACTTGGCTTACTGCAGAATGGTCTGATATAATTTTCGGTGATGTCGCACTGTGCGTGTTACAGGCAGGTGACGTGAAATTGAGCGTTTATGTCTCATTGGCTGAGAGGAGCCCTACCATATATTGAAACGAAGCTAATGCCAGACCATGATTGGTCTAGAGAATTTTTTGCGGCTATCAGCCAAAGAACTCGGTTGTATGGCCACAGTGAGCCGAATGGGGGGCGCCCGACCCTTATGGGCGCATGACGAACGCGGTCTTCACAGACTTCTAAGTAGCAGTTAAATATTAAAAGACGACGCGGTAAATTGCAATCGAATCGCGATAATGTCGAGAGAATCTATTACGAGTGTGTATCAATGACTGTACGATCTTAATGTAGTGTTTAATTTATGTGCTGGATTGTGGCAAATGGTGCAACGTCTTTGTGCAGTCAGATCTGCAGTACATCTGGGTTAGCACCCAGCATTAGATGTGTGGCATCCCTAAAATGATTTGTTTCGTTACATCGCAGCGAGTAGTCCGTTCCTCTTTGTTCGATTTCACAATCTGCAGGATCTTTAGTGCCACGAGTCAATGGCTTGCGCTACCTACTGCGACGGAGCGACAACTGGTAGGAGCTTATACAGACACACCTTATGGGAAGTGTGACGGACTTGTACACTTACGCTCAGTCTAGCAGAAACAGACACCCTAGCACGTCATACTAACATAGGGGAGGATTGCAAGTGGTGTTCCCACTCCTCTCATTGATGCGGCACCAGTCTCGGGCAGACCACAACAGACATCAACGGGGTATGTGGGCTAGACACCGGCGTGACTTTGCAGCTGGGCGCTGCAGTAATGCTGGCGTAGCATTCTATAGTGCAGCGATGTACAGTAACAGCCGTAGCTACGTGTTGTAGCGCAAAGCAACGTTTCACTGCTGGCCACGAGACGTGAACCGATATTCTGCCACAACAAACCTGGCCTAGGTAAGTACACTGAGGTAACAAAAGTCATGTAATAGTGATATGCATACATACAGATAGCGGCAGTACCGCGTATGCGAGGTATAAAAGGGAAGTGCCTCGGTGGAGCTGTCATTTGTACTGAGAGGATGCGTGTGGAAGGGTTTCCGACGTGATTATGGCCGCACGAAGGGAATTAACAGACTTTGAATGCGGAATGGTGGTTGGAGCTGGACTCATGGGACACTGCATTTCGGAAATCGTTAGAGAATTCAATATTCCTAAATCCCCAGCGTCAAAAGGGTATCGAGAGCACCAAATTTCGTGCATTCCCTCTCACCACGGGCGACGCTGTGGCCGACGGCCTTCACTTAACGACCGAGAGCAGCGGCGTTTGCCTAGAGTTGTCTGTGCTAACAGCCAAGCAGCTCTGGGTGAAATTACCATAAAAAATCGATGTGGGACATACGACGATCGTATCCGTTAGATCAGTGAGGCGAAATTTGGCGTTAGTGGGCTTGGCAGCAGACGACTGACGCGAGTGCCTTCGCTAACTACACATCGCTTGCAGCACCTCTCCTGGGCTGGTGACCATATCGGCTGGACCCTATACGACCAAAAAACCGTGGCCTGATCAGATGAATTCAGATTTCAGTTGATAAGAGCTGATGCTAGGTTTCGGCTGTGGTGCCATCCCACGAAGCCATCGACCCAAGATGTCAACAAGGTATTGTGCAAGCTAGGGGTAGCTCCATAAGGGTGTGGTCTGTTTTTACGTGCAATGAACTGGGTCCTCGGTCCAACTGAACCGATCATTGACGGGAAGTAGTTACGTTCTGCTACTTGGAGATCGTTGGCAGTCATTCATGGACTTCATTTTTATGGATGACAATTTGCCATGTCACCTGGACACAGCTGTTCGTGGTTGGTTTGTAGAATATTCTGGACAGTTCGAGCAAATGATATGGCCACCCAGATCTTCCGACATGAATCCCATCGAACATCTATGGGACGTAACTTAGAGGTCAGTTCGTGCACAAAATCTTGTTCCGGCAACAGTTTCGCAATCATGGACGCTTATAGAGGCAATGTGACTCAATTTTTCTGCCTGGGGCTTCCAACGCACATTGAGGTATTTCATCCAAAAAGTTGGCCGAAATTAGTGTTTGGTATTTTCTGTACTATGAGACGGCAGAGAATATATTTTCGGGGTAAAACTGCATGTATATATACTTTATAACATGAAATAAAACAAAATTAACGTATTCTTAATAGATTCCTTGTATCTTAGCTACAATATTATACCGATGACATCTCACGGTCTGGTTCACCTGAGCAGTCTGTTCTATTAGGGACTTCCCTTCATCGTCTTTTTCAGCATGATGGATTAGCTTTCTCAGCTAATCCATCCTTTCCTTGAGAGCAGTAAAAGCAAATACCTCCTTTAGGAAAGATTTGCTGGTTTTCTTTTGCTTCCGTTTCATACCTGTTATTAATGGATCGGATGTCAGTAATAGCCTGTTTATTACGTCCAAATTGTACTCTTCTGGTGAGAATTTGCTGGAAAACGTTTCTCTGCACAGGCAAAAGTGGTTATTGCGAGCCTCGGTTGCTCTTCTGGTAAACTGCCTATGGGTAAGAGAATATGTTCAATGTCAGTTTGGCCATGCACGAAAATTTTGTGTGCAGACGGTGACACAGGATGTCACAGATATAAATCAATATACAGTTTTACTGTTTCACCAGTATAAGCAGCAATATTGTCTATGTCTATCTTATGATCACTGGAAATAGCTTCTAGAATAATCCAGAACAGATGAGTTGCAGATCTACCTAGACCTGTTATTTCAGTTGATGTTTTAGGATCTGGAAAAAATCTTTCGTTTCACCTATCTTTCCACAGCCTTGTTTGGCAATATCGACAATTAATGTGAATCGATTTCTAAACATTTCTTGTGTCACTTTTTTCCTCTCTTGAACAAATTCCTTTTCCTCTTTTGAACGGGTTTGCGGCTTCATGTTGTTGAGTCCATGTGAAAAAGCAACAAAAATTCGAAATATGTGATTCTGGGGAGGAGCGTAGACAGGCCGAACTGAACAGTTTCTGTATTTACTGCTTTGGTTTTGGACAAGCCATTGAAGTCTTTTGAGGTAGACTTGCAAATATAGCATCTCATTGTCGGTGCTGTCTCTCTTGCTCCATTGCAGACCTTTGCATCTATCACAGTCATCAGCAATTTGTGTTTTATGGATGAATCACCCTCTGCTCTTGCAATTTTTGTTTTTCGCAATTTTTCAATTTGTCTGTTGATATAACCGATTTCTCATTAGTAACTTCAGTTGTTTCATGAATATATCTAATTCTTAGCGATTTGCAATACCGTGGATATGATGTACGATTTCTCCAAACAATTAGGCCTTTATTTGTGCAACTAGTTAGTTGGAGAGACACTAGACATGGCTGAAATATATTCGCATCAGAATCATGACTGTTTTCAGATTTTGGTTTAAACTGAATTCGTTCTGAACGATCACAATCCGTTTATAGGTAAGTTTCAATAAGTTTATGTCGTCATCTGGGATATCATTTAAAACCTCTTCCAAATATAATATTAATCGCTCAAATGTTTGATTAAGCAAGGCTTGAAGTCAAATCTCCGCACATGTGGCAGTCACGTGATAGGACTCAGTCATATATTAGCACTACTTTTTGTGTCTTGAAGGATACTGTAACAGGTACGGACCTTCTTATCATATGTTCCCATAATTCTGTATTGTTTCCTTGTCGGAGAGGCTTCCACAAAGATAGACATGTATGAAAGTAGTTTTTGTGATTGGAAGTCTCTGCGACTCCGGTCTAATGGTTGTCTGTATTTAGCTCATCGTGTAGGAGATAAAATAATACGTTTAATCATTTTGGAACCTTCAACATTTCGAGAGCCTAGTTTGACCGACATGCGTCAATTCAAGTGGTTCAAATGGCTCTAAGCACTATGGGACTTAACATCTGAGGTCACCAGTCCCCTAGACTTAGAACTGCTTAAACCTAACTAACCCAAGGACATCACACACATCCATGCCCGAGGCAGGATTCGAACCTGCGACCGTAGCAGTCGCGCGGTTCCAGACTGTAGCGCCTAGAACCGCATGGCCATCCCGGCAGGCACAGCGCGACCGCCGTCAGCTGCTATTATGCTGTCTCGGCGGATTCACTCGCTCCCGCTGGCCGCAGTAAGCACATGGGCTGCAACTGTCCACCTACAGTGCGAGCAATGTCGAGTGACAAAGAATGTTTTATTGGACCAGCATTCTTGATTCCGTACTAGCCACAGAACTGGAAGCTTCCAACCCCACAGCTTCCCTTCACATGCCATTCTGTGGGCAGAACTGGTCATCAACGTAGTGGTCAACACAAGTACCATACCATGCCGAGCGGCACGCGAGTGCGATGTGCGAGCGGCGAGCGGACGCGACGTCGGCCTGTCTCAGCTGTGCTCGGTCCTTCCGGGAAGTACTCGGTGCAGCGCAACGTTTTATTTAGCATTGGGATGTGGCATTCTTTGCTCGGCACGACTGTCTTCAGTTTGGTGGAATCCCTGTGTCACGCTGTTTAGCTTTCGCTATTTGTTCGTGGAATGACAGATGTTCACAAGTCCAAGTAGCTTTTCGCACAAAAAGAGGCAGTCTAGCGATCTATTGCCACAATTCTTTAAAAATCAATGTGAATGACGGAAGAGATGGGTGAGAATTCTTAGTATCTTATATGCAGTTGCGTTATCGATGGGTACTGCAAATTTGCTACGAAACGACGTTGGAACACCGCGCAGAAAAGATTAAAAGACTTATTTGACGCCGGCCGGAGTGGCCGAGCGGTTAAAGGAGCTCCAGTCTGGAACCGCACGACCGCTACGGTCGCAGGTTCGAATCCTGCCTCGGGCATGGATGTGTGTGATGTCCTTAGGTTAGTTAGGTTTAAGTAGTTCTCAGTTCTAGGGGACTTGTGACCACAGCAGTTGGGTCCCATAGTGCTCAGAGCCATTTGAACCATTTGAAAACTTATTTGACAATGACAAAGCAGAAAATTACAAAGATCGACAGACGGAGTTCGTTGCTTTGTACACAAGAAGCACTTTGTGCTAAATTAGCAGGCATGGAGCATGTGAAGAAACCTAACTGAATTTCTTCAGTTGCATGAGTTATTCCGCTTCCTGTTGCAACAGCTAACAATGGAATCGAATGAATAATGCGGAGACTTCATACATTACTGCAAAGTACGTTGCTTAAATCAAGGAGCTAGCCTGGAACGATTTTTCGAATTTAAGAGAGAAAAAGGAGTGCAGGAACGAAAATTGGAACATCCAGAATGGTTTGCACACCTTGCATTTTAAGTAGGCTTGACGGCCCATTGCCCACAGTAAGACATTGCAATGTGCGAAACAACTTATATCTCATTTGATGCAAGTCCTTTTCCATACGCTCACAAGCGTTAAAGGAATCATGGGGTTTGAAAAATTAATTGTGGCCTTGAAATAACGAAAAGGACAGTCCTCTACACGTTTTTGGGGACACTGCCAGTCTTACAGCAGTTTTTGAACTGTTTTTGGGACCGTTCGCCGTTTCAGTTGAAGGCGCCCCTGTGTATGTGCAGATGTAACTGATAGAACTACTGTGTAATTACCATTTTAAATGCAAATCCTTTTACGTCAAAACTGTCTAGGTCGTCTACATTGTTTTCCTCAGATCCACATCTCGATAATGAGTTTGGAAACGTAGCAAAATATTCCGATCAGATACGTGCGTGAAAGTGTATTTTCGATGATTGAACCAAATAAGTCATGATTACGTCGCAGCCTGATTGGGAAAATTTGTGAAACTTTCTCTGTCTGTCTGTATGCCGACAGTTTGTGCCCGATGAAAGTTGTGTCTGCAGTGCATGAAAAATAATTATGTAGAACTGACAGTTTGTTTCGTCTGTGACCTATATTGCTGAGAAATTTGAAATATGTAACGAAGTACGATTACATTGCTATTTAAATCCCGTGCGTTCGCAACCCCCTCCCTCTTCTCCCTCTTCCAACTCAGAGAGCGTGGCGTGGCGGTCTGACTGCAGCACGGGGGACAAAGCATGGCTCTCGAGCTGAATTCTAGGCCACCTCTGCACTACACCATTACGTTATGGAAGTAGTTCCTACATAGAACTAAAATTGGAGTCAATTCATAAGTGCATCTTCAGTGTTGAGGAAAGTAACAACATATTAAAGATGCTTCCTTTTTTTCCGGTATTGTAGCTTGCGGAAAGCGAGAGTGAAGGCAAAGAGAGTGTTTTGAGTCTTGACAACACGCTGCTTGTTGACGGAAACAGCAGTGGCGACGGAAGAAAGCGAGGTTACCGCTAACGAGGGAAGTGGGATTTCAAAGGCCCTTGTGGCGAAGGGCGGCCATGCCATTACTCATGACAAAAGGGCAGGGAACAATACGCACGCACCCCAACCTTGTGCCTGCCAAACGGCTACAGCAGTGAAAAAAGGTCGTCGCGACGCCTCTTGTTGTATGGATGGAAGCCCTAACTTAAACAGGGGGAGCCGAAAACGTTTTCAAGGCGCCGATGGTTCAGCAGAAAGCTGTCACTACAATATCCCCAGTTGTTCAGGCTATAAATGAGGAGTGGATGTGGGAAACGCTGTAGTGGCAAATCTGACATTTGTCAGGAAAATGAGAAAAGTTGGCTAGGTCCGAGTAGGACTCGCGAGCTGGGGTTTCCGTACAAACTTAGTTATGTATAGAACAGTTCATCTGGGAATCGAGGATCTCGAGGATTTTTCCCTGTTACCGACAGTGATATTGGTCCCAGGGACTCCAAGACTTTCCAGTATCCTTTAATGTCAAGTTTTGAGTCAAATAGTAAACGACAAAAGAAATGTTTTTTGTGTGATATAATTACAAATTAAACATTTTTCGGATTTTTTTTCCGTTGGTTGTAGTGTGAAACCTTGCTTCTTGGTAAATGTCATGATTCTAGATTAATGTAGATTAATGGGAAGTACCATATAGGTTTTGATGAGTAGGTTAGCGAGTATCAAAATACACTACTGGCCATTAAAATTGCTACACCTCGAAGATGACGTGCTACAGACGCGAAATTTAACCGACAGGAAGAAGATGCTGTGATATGCAAATGAATAGATTTTCAGAGCATTCACACAAGGTTGGCGCCGGTGGCGACACCTACAACGTGCTGACACGAGGAAAGTTTCCAACCGGTTTCTCATACACAAACAGCAGTTGACCGGCATTGCCTGGTGAAACGTTGTTGTGATGCCTCGTGTGGGGAGGAGAAATGCGTACCATCACGATTCCGACTTTGATAAAGGTCGGATTGTAGCCCATCGCGATTGCGGTTTATCGTATCGCGTCATTGCTGCTCGCGTTGGTCGAGACCCAGTGACTGTTAGCAGAATATGGAATCGGTGGGTTCAGGAGGGTAATACGGAACGCCGTGCTGGATCCCAACGGCCTTGCATCACTAGCAGTCGAGATGATAGGCATCTTATCAGCATGGCTGTAACGGATCGGGCAGCCACGTCTCGATCCCTGAGTCAACAGATGGGGACGTTTGCAAGACAGCAACCACCTGCACGAACAGTTCGACGACGTTTGCAGCAGCATGGACTATCAGCTCGGAGACCATGGCTGCGGTTACCCTTGACGCTGCATCACAGACAGGAGCGCCTGCGATGGTGTACTCAACGACGAACCTGGGTGTACGAATGTCAAAGAGTAATATTTTTGGATGACTCCAGGTTCTGTTTACAGCATCATGATGGTCGCAACCGTGTTTGGCGACATCGTGGTGAACGCACATTGGAAGCGTGTATTCGTCATCGACATACTGGCGTATCATCCGGCGTGATGGTATGGGGTGCCATTGGTTACACGTCTCGGTCACCTCTTGTTGACATTGACGGCACTTTGAACAGTGGACGTTACATTTCAGAAGCGTCACGACCTGTGGCTGTACCCTTCATTCGATCCCTGCGAAACCCTACATTTCAGCAGGATAATGCACTACCGCATGTTGCAGGTTTTGTACGGGCCCTTGTGCATACAGAAAATGTTTGACTGCTGCCCTGGCTAGCACATTCTCCAGATCTCTCACCAATTGAAAAGGTCTGGTCAATGGTGGCCGAGCAACTGGCTCGTCACAATACGCCAGTCATTACTCTCGATGAACTGTGGTATCGAGTTGAAGCTGCATGGGCAGCTGTACCTGTACACGCCATCCAAGGTCTGTTTGACGTAGTACCCAGGCGTATCAAGGCCGTTCCTTGCGAGAACCAATTTGTATTTTGTAGATAGCCACGCTCTCAAGATAGTTTTCAGCATAAGAGTCGGAAGAAAGTTTTTGTTCCAAGGTTCGTGAGACATTACATTTTATTTGTAATAACACAAGTACAGCAATACAGCATTATGTATTTAACCAGTAGAACTATAGACAACGAAAACAACTTCTCAAATCTTTTCAGTTTTGTAGCTCCAGAGGGAAGCACGGTTTGGCACAAAGACCACGCACCATCTCCTTACGCATGTTTGAATGACTTCATTCATGGCCTGGCACCTAGATCTAGTCTAAGGACATGGAACGGAGTACCGAGAACACAACAGCACTGAAAACGGGTTGCTCGAATTTACTTATCAATCAAGAGTATTCTCTGCATAGTAGCCGGCCGCGGTGGTCTCGCGGTTCTAGGCGCGCAGTCCGGAACCACGCGACTGCTGCGGTCGCAGGTTCGAATCCTGCCTCGGGCATGGATGTGTGTGATGTCCTTAGGTTAGTTAGGTTTAAGTAGTTCTAAGTTCTAAGGGACTGATGACCACAGCTGCTAAGTCCTATAGTGCTCAGAGCCAATCTGCATAGTAACATTTTTTGGTTTCATGCCGACATAACTCACACTGAAGGATTTGTTTAGCAAGCTGTACTCTTCCAATTGGAAACTCGCTAGTTAAATCAATGCATCTCATTAGTGTATGCAGCTGTATGACAATGTATATATCGCAGTTTCGTCCGTCTTGTTGAAAATGTGCCCGCTGAAAGCTTGAGTGTACAGTTGGTTTAGGTTAGCCTACGGGTACTGGAACTACACTGTACAGTCTTCAAGGTTTGAACATTTTCAAACTATTTTGAAATGTTTTACTGGCATGTGTTATGGCAACAATATTATTGCTTTCAAGAACTAGCGAATGCCTTAAAAACTAAGTCGTGTCGATATCAAACATAGTAGCTACGATACTTAGGCACATACCAAAGTTGTATGATGGCCCCGTTCGCGCACTCTCCCTTCTCCAAGACTTATTCATATGTCTTACACCAGTCGCGAAATATTAGTTCAGTGAGACCATGGTACTGGGAATGTCACATATGCGAAAATTGTTTTACACCCAGAAGATTTTTGCAAGTCTTAATGAGCATAAACGGTCGAGATTAAAACAGCAAAGGGAAGGGTGAAATTTGAACAACATGAATTCACATGGAGGAGGTCAAGTGAATTCTCTGTTTATGTTGGGACAATCAGTTTCCGGAGAGAGTCGTACAACATATAACTTCCCCCACATACATCCCACGAAACAGCCAAGAAGAAACAATTTGAGAAATTAGTGCTAATATAGAGGCTTATCGACAATCATTCTTCCCCACATGCCATACGCGAGTAGAACAGAAAAGGGAAGATCAGATCATAGTACCAGAAGTACCCTCCACCACACACCGTCAAGTGCCTTGCGGAGCATTGATGTAGATGTAGATCATCCACTAGCACGTAGAGAAACAAAGCACATAAAATGGATGACATCTTGTAAGTAGGCTGTTTATGTTTTCTTATCGGCAACGTTACGTAGCGCTCAATATGAAAATCACTGGCTGTGCTGTGTGCAGTCTGTGGCTAGTTTGCATTGTTGTCTGCCATTGTAGTGTTGGGCAGCGGCAGCTGGATGTGAACAGCGCGTAGCGTTGCGCAGTTGGAGGTGAGCCGCCAGCAGTGGTGGATGTGGGGAGAGAGCTGGCGGAGTTCTGAAATTTGTCATGAACTGCTATATTTATATATGATGATATCAAGGTAAATACATTGTTTGTTCTCTATTAATATCTTTCATTTGCTAACTATCCCTATCAGTAGTTAGTGCCTTCCATAGTTTGAATCTTTTATTTAGCTGGCAGTAGTGGCGCTCGCTGTATTGCAGTAGCTTGAGCAGCGAAGATTTTTGTGAGGTAAGTGATTTGTGAAAGGTATAGTTTAATGTTAGTCAGGGCCATTCTTTTGTAGGGAATTTTGAAAGTCAGATTGCGTTGCGCTAACAAAATATTGTGTGTCAGTTTAAGCACAGTCATGTAGAAATTGTTCAAAGGGGACGTTTCATATGTCGACCCTTAGCCGAGGATACCTCACTGGAATCTTCTGATTTTTTCTTGTAGTTTGTGTAATTAGTGTAGCTATTGTTTATTGCTAGCGCGTAATTGTAGAGAAAATCTCCTTTGTAGTTGCAGTCTTTCATTGTTGTACAGTGAAACAGTTGTCGCATGCATGTAGATTTGCACCAAGTATTTCGCAGCTGCAATTAACTAGATATTGTTTTCAGTGCTATGTTAATGTGTTCTCTTATTTTTGATCTTCAAATTGTGTTTTTCTGTGTTGTCGTGTGAAATACTGTGACAATAATGGCGTGTGAAAAACGTAACACTAGGCTCCAAAGTAAACTGAGAAATAATAGTAACGACGAGCATAGCTTATCAGCACCACTGTGTAATGAAGTAACAGACATTCAAAGTAGTAATTTGGTAATAGTGCATAGGGAAATGGAGCGGGTGGCAAACAATGGCGCAGACAGTGAAACAAATAGTGAACAGGGAAGCATTATCGATCGATCGGTCGGCAACAGCTCGCCTCAGGAATCGGGAATGACAGGACACAATCTTGCAAATACTGCAGATTCAGGTTTTGGGTCCTCACCGTTTTCTCAAATAAGTCAAGACACATTTTCTGCTTGTCAAAATGTCAATGTTGCCGGTGCAAATTCACTGCCGAAAAGCACTGAGGAACATGTTTCAGACACCAGTGCATTGTTATTACAGTTAATGCAACAAATGGGACAAAAGCTACAAAAGTTAGACACAACACTTGAACAAAATCAGAAACAAATGGAACAAAATCTTAAAAAGTTAGACACAGTGGAACAAAATCTTAAAAAGTTAGACACAATGGAACAACACCAGAGACAAACACAGCAACAGTTAGACACAATGGAACAAAATCTTCAAAAGTTAGACACCACACTTGAACAAACACGTGAAGATTTAACTACTGAGTTACATAACATTGAATCAAAATGTCAAAAAGTCTGTAATGACGTAAAAACACAAATTTGTGAGCATTTTCAACCTATTTTTTCGCGGCATGAAAATGCATTACAGAATCACGAAGCAGCCATAAAAGAACTGCAAACCATTGTTCATGAAAATCATGAGACCTTGTGGGCTAAAATTGACTCAGTTGGATCTACCGATTCGGTTACGCAACTTGCAAAAACTCAGGAAAACTTAAAGGACACAGTAGATTCGATTTCAACACAAATGGACACTCTGAAACTTGGTTCAGAAAAACACACTGAGGAAATGTGTTCACTATCGGAGAAAGTAGCCGAACTTTCGGATCAGGTCACTAACTTATCTACAAAGGTAGATGATGATCTGAATGACACAAGACCTGTAGCCTTCACTGACACAGAAGAGTATGAACAAATTAGAAAATTCAAACAGAATCAAAATCAAATCAATACACAACACCAAAGAGAAATCCGGGAAGTACAAGATCAGCTGACACAGGTAATACAAGAATTACGTATTTCAGAGGATACTTGCGCCCCAATACGGGAAGAGGGACACAGAAATACGGAACAGCCACAAAATAATAACACAGGGCATTTCGGAAGTTATGAAAGAAATTGGCAATGTGCACCGAATTTTGAGATGGAACGGCCGACACGACCTAACAATGACCGATATGCGATTCGCCGACATGATGATTTTGACTATAAGCTGTTCATTACTACACGTAAATTCAAAACATTTAAGAATTCTGGCAACGACATTCATCCACAAGCATGGCTCCATCAATTCTCGCATTGTTTTCCTCCCAACTGGTCGTTAGAACACAGATTAGAATTTATGTGTGGCTACTTGGAGAATGAACCAGCTGTAAGAATGCGATCGGTAATTCACGATTGCCACAGTGAAGGAGAGTTTTACCATGCCTTCCTCTCAGCATATTGGTCTCAAGCCACACAAGACCGAGTAAAACATAGCATCATAATGATGAAACGTTTCGAACAATCTGAATTTTCCAGTCTTATGAAATATTTTGAAGACATGTTGCATAAGAATCAGTATCTTTCAAACCCATACAGCCCCTCAGAACTCATCCGCATTTGCTTAATCAAACTGCCTGAACATTTACGACATATTATTTTGGCAGGACGTTGCAAAGACGACATTGAAGCATTTCAGGGACTCTTACAAGAATTAGAAATTGACACTGACAATCGCGGAACACGAAACCAGGAACACAACAATTACAGGTCACATCCGTCGCAATTCCGCGATGAAAGAAGTAATATCTTGACACAACAAGGCTATTCTCACAACACAAATCGTGACCAAAACAGACACCACCCGTATGACAACCGTTGGCAGAGTAGTAATAACTACAGGGAAAGATCACCTCTCCGTGGTAATGACTATCACAGAGACAATAAGAGAAACAGACAATATGGGAACCAAAATAAATACTATCAAGGGAGACAGAATAACTTTAGACGCAACGGACCAGCGCGCAGTTACGATTCAGGGAGAAATTCTCCACCATGTGACCGACAAGAAAGAAACTATGGAATCTACCGACATGACGACAGACGATATGATCGTAACGACAGACCTGAATTGCATCAGAACTGGCGGGATTCAAACAGAGCAGGGCCCTCTCGTCACGGTGAATTTGTAGAAGTTAGGTCTCCAAATCCCAATAACGACGCGCGCCAACAAAGAGACAATAGGCAATGACTCACACCGCTGGCAGCAACAAAACGTACTTATGAAACTGATGACGCAGCTGCCGTAGCTAGTAATTACGTAAAAATGGAAGACATTAGGGACATCTTACTCCAGGAACACAACGTAAAACTTAACAACATTGCATATCCTGTGATTCACATTACTGTAAATGACGTAAAATTTACGGCAGTACTTGACTCTGGCAGTCCCATCTCAGTAATTAGTGAAACAGCCTTTAGCAAATGCAACAAATCGAACGATTGCCCCACACTTCCGTTACGTAAGATTAAATTACAAGGTGCAATCTTTGGAAAAAGTGTAGATGTACGCCAACAAACCAACTTAGAATTCTTTTGTCAAAGCCACAGCTTGTCTACGAACTTTCTTATTGTTCCATTATTGTCGACGGAAATTATATTGGGAGTAGACTTTTTGAATGAATTCAAAGCAATCTTAAACTTTCACGATGCTGAAATAAGTTTAGAGAAGGAAGGTAAGTCAATAGCTTTGAAATTTGAAGATTGGCTCTCAAACCATGACGAAGAAATCAATCGGCTTTACCTTCTGTTGGACAACAGTTCGGAATTTTCTACGGAACTAGACACTAACAATCACTCTGCAAGAACTGACAGGGATGATATCGACGGCATATTTGAAATTAAAGAGTTAATTCAGAATAAAATTCAAACAATTGAGAATTGTAATGACACTGATAGGCAGGACCTTTTTGAGATTTTACAAGAACATTCCACAGTTTTTACTCATAAAACAGGGACAATCAAGGGATTTCAATACCAATTTCGTGTTCGTGAGCATACTAAATTTTGTGTTAGACCATATGTAATTCCAGCACATTATAGGGACCGTGTTAGAACAGAAATACAATCTATGCTTGACGAGGGCATTATTGAGCCTGCAGTAAGCTCATACAACAATCCATTACATGTTGTTGAGAAGAAAAATGGATCGATCAGGCTTGTCTCAGATTCGAGACAAATCAATACGATCATTATTCCTGAAACAGACAGGCCGCAAACGTTGGAAGAACTTCTTCAAAATTTTAATGGTGTAAAAGTGTTGTCTTCCATTGATCTCAGATCCAGCTTTTATCAGATCGAACTTCATCCAGAATGTAGAAAATACACAGCTTTCCTTTGTTTCGGCGTTTGTTATCAGTTTCGGAAACTTCCCTTTGGTTTGAACATTTCTTCAGCAGCATTCATTCGCGGGCTAAATTCCATATTACCTGAGTTCTTAAAACGTCACATCACCTTATATGTGGACGATATTCTAATAGCAGAAGCTTCATGGGAACTACATAATCGCATCCTCAACAGTTTGTTACGTATTTTTGCAGAATCTGGAATTACAGTTAACTTGGAAAAGTCTGAATTCGGTAGGACAAAGGTAAAGTTTTTGGGACATATTATTTCTTCTGAAGGCAATCAGCCAGATCCTGAAAAGTTAGAAGCAATCAGAGCCATTCCAGTTCCATCCACAAAAAGACAAGTCCGCAGTTTTCTAGGTCTCGTAAATTTTTACCGTCGTTTTCTGAATATGCAAATTCTTGTTACACCAAAACTTTGTTCTCTCACTGGAAAAAATACTATTTGGAACTGGGACGAACAAGCACAATTGGAATTCAATTCTTTGAAAGAAGCGTTACTTCACGCGCCAATCTTAGCTCATCCAGATCTGTCACAAGATTTCTGCCTTAGCACGGATTCTTCTAAAGTCGGTCTTGGTGCCCATTTATTTCAAGAAGCCATAGAAAATGACACTACCATTCAGAAAACCATTGCTTTTGCTAGCCGAGTGCTAACCAAATCTGAAAAAAATTATTCCGTTACTGAATTAGAAGCTTTAGCTATCGTTTGGGCATTTAACAAATTCCGTTTCTTTCTTTCTGGTAAGCACGTAAAGGTATACAGTGATCATCGTGCATTACAATTTCTTATGTCTTCAAAATTAAATCATGACAGGTTAAAACGTTGGGCATTGTTTCTGCAAGAATTCCGCTTCACAATGGTCTACATTCCCGGCAAGGAGAACATTGTTGCGGACGCACTGTCACGCGCACCGGCTGGGCTTGAGAAAAATACCGCAGAAGGCAACCTCGAGAAAAATTTCAATATTCTTTACATTCAGAAAGTCGCCTTTGAAAACTTCATCACCACATCTTTAAAGGACATTGCTCATGAACAAGATAAAGATCCGATTTGGAAAGACATCAAGAGCAAATGGCATGAAAAGACACACACACAGATTCGGCATTATTATCTGGTTAGAAACAACATACCGTTCAAACGCTGCACTGTTGATGACAAGCTATGGGTACTTTGCATTCCTTACGATTTTGTTAATAAGCTCATTTGGTACATTCATTTCAGCTACGCACATTTTGGTCCACGAAAATGTTATCATATTCTTCGAACGACTTGTTATTTTAACAATATGGAAAAAAGAATTCGAAGAGTCTTGTCTATTTGTAAACTTTGTCAAAAGGCGAAACCATCTACTGTCTCACATCGTGCTCCGTTGTTTCCTATTATTCCTTCTAAATTAAAAGAATTTGCTGCTATTGATCTCTTGGGACCGCTTGTCAGAACATCCAATGGATTTTCGTACGTTCTAGTCGCTGTTGAACTTACTTCAAAATTTGTTTCTTTCACTCCGTTACGTAAAGCCACTGGACGATCTGTATCCAACGCCTTTGTTAAAAATTTCTTACGTGAAGTTGGCCACGTTGCTAAAGTCATTTCAGATAACGGACCGCAATTTAGATCTGCTGTTTGGTCACGCACGCTTCGGAATCATAAAATCAAACCTGTTTTTATTTCATTGTACTCACCACATTGCAACCCATCTGAACGGATTATGAAAGAAATCAATAAGCTTTGCAGACTTTATTGTCACAGAAAGCATCAGCATTGGGACAGATATCTACAATTATTTCAAAATGTGCTGAATGAAATGCCTCATGATTCCACTGCTTTACCACCTACTCTTGTACTAAAGAATGAAGAACCACCGAACAGAATCAGAGAGCTTGTACCTTTCCCGAATACACGTAAACTTCGACACAAAGACATAATTGATTTGGCTCTTAAAAATATAAAATCTGCAGCAGACAAAAGGAGAGAACTACACGGTAAAGCAAATGCAAAGAAATTATATATTGGTCAGAAAGTTCTCATTAAAGCTCATTCATTGTCACATAAGAAGAAACACTTGAGTCACAAATTCTTTCTAGTTTACGATGGACCTTACAGAATCCGACGTATACCACATGATAATTGCGTTGAAGTTGAAACTCTGCGTACTAGGAAGAGTAAAGGTTTACACCACATTTCACATGTAAAACCGTTTATTCAAAGCTAATCTACTTTTTAACTTTGTCTTTGCCATAAAACTTTTCACTTCACATTTCTAGTATGCTTTGTCAGACTTAAGAAACTGTTAACATGCAACAATGTTTGAAGTTAAATATCCAGTCTAGAACCTAGGGAACATTTTTAAACAGAAATTACGAATGCATTGTTATAGTGAACAGACGACACAGTGTTGTATTTGTACATTCTTGCTTGTTAGTTGCACGATTACGTAACGACTATCAGGCTTACATACTTAGGACACATACTGGTACTGCTAATGAGATTTTAATGCAACATTTTGGTTTACTTGAAAATACATTCTGGGTTTAATGTACTTTCTGTGAGATACCAGACGACACAGTGGTTAGTTTATGTGACAGCTACACGATTTTATCACGACGCTACTAATGAGTGACAATTTACAATGTTGCTTTTGCAGTGTTTCTGTTTTATATCTGCACAGTTTCTCTGAATTCTTCTGGAAAGTAAAACATGTTTTAGTAGTAACTTTTGTGGTATAGCTACAATGAGACTGCCTTTTCCATAGCACGATAATACGTTACAGCACAGTACTTTCCTCATCACGGCAATAAGCGTAATAACTAAGAAATTTATACGCAAAGCATTTCACTTTTGTGTATTATGAGGTAAGTACATTGACTTCTGCAGAACTTAGCTTTCGGAGGACGATAACTACGACACTTCCACACAGATTATGTTGCAACAAGACGCACATTTAGCGCTACAGTACACGTATTTGAGTGATTAATTTTGTACTTAAAACATTTATTTTTAAAGATTTTTGAATTACAAAGAAAGTTTTCCGTGATACATTTCATTCCATTGCTGTAATCTGTAACACCTGAGGGTAAAATTACATTAATCCTCAGGGGGGTACACGCTTAGTTTGTGTACCATGTGTGTGGCAACCACAAGGAACCCTAGCTAATATGGTATTGGTTATACAACTTTACACATCGGTACCATATTTCTCTAACACACAAATTACACAGCTATCTGATCATGTAACTGAGAGATAAACTTTTTTTATTACATCAGTGACATATGTTTACGCAATTACAGAGTTGGATTACTTCACACTTACGAAATTGTATTTTGTCTGTACTGTGTGATCTGTTCATATTTTTTCGGAACCATTGTGATACTATGAGAGCTTTGAATGATATATTTGGTAAGGGAGCATGATTTTAAAGTACGTTTGAGGTAGATGACACTATTGAAATGAGCAGAGAATTTTTTTAGGTTTTGAAATTATTGCAGAAAGCTACGACGTTTTTGAGATTTGACTGAGGTGTTATGATGTTATTATTACGACGACGATGTGTATTATGCTGTTGAGGTATGTTTATGATCAATAAGATGATGCTACCGTATATGAGGAATAAGAAGTATGTTGGAAACCAAGAAACGTACTTTAAGAGTTATGAAATGTGTGTAAATGCGTGAATGTATCACAATGCCGGCGAAAATTTTTTTGGACACTTATATTTATAGGATTTTCTTTCTACAGATTTGCAACGCTAATTCTTGAACTGTGAAATATTTTTATGTGAGACTGTCACTGTAGCGGAAACTGCTGTCGTAAATATTTCCGTAAGAAAGTTAAGTGACCACCTGCACGTAACGCGTCGCGGGCACCCACCTGGGCGACAGCCGCCCGAAAAAAAAAAAAAAAAAAGCCATTAGCCTTTCAGTGGCACAGGTAGAAAAAAAAGGGGACGCCATTAACCTCGCTTCTGACATTCCTTTGTAGAAGGCATCGCAAAAACGACACGGTCGAACTTGAAAACATATGATTACACTAGCTCTTAATTTACGATATTTACTGAGATGCTTATAAACTGATGGGAAATATTCTTACATCTGCAAACCTGATAATGACAAGTGTCTTTCTACGAGAGTTGAGAGCTACTGACTTATGAAATGTCACATGACTATTGAATGATATTTGTATGCTTTGGTTTGCGTAATTGCTTATTTCATTTGATACCTGTTTTCCAGCTGTGTTACAGCATTAGTTTTATAAAATAAACTTAGATGCATTTGCTAATGTGAACACTTTCTGTCAACAGATCTATTAAATGATAATTTTGTAATCCACATTCTTTAAAAAAAGGAGCACTTGGAAAGGAAAGAACAATAAGAAGGGACTAGTAACAGTAACTGGACACATAATTTTCTTTTCAAGTACATGGTAATATTTTTTTTTACAATAAGTTGTTGTGGTGCACCACTTTAATTACTTAGACATTAAGATGTGATTATACATTTCCCTTATCTGCATTGTTATCTTTAATGTACTATTTTTCCTGCTTGAGCTATGTCATGTTTAGATATAAGCTGCTGTTTGCCAGGCATAGTGCTACTGAACTTTAAATTGCGTTACTCTGTTAAGCTAGTTTTACTACTGACTTATTTTTCTTGTTACTGCACATTGCCTCATATTAGTTGTATTCCTGTAACACTGATGTATATGTTATTTCTATTCTTTTGTAAAGCCCCTATTACTACAAATGTTATCTATATTGTTATGTTTTTAATGATGTATTGTGTACCTTTGTTATTGTATTCTTATGTTATAAAATTGTAATTGTCACCAGTTCATGATATTATTAACTTGTTAGTTACATTTCACTGCACACGTTTCTGTTGGTCATAGTATATGGACAATATGCGAGAAGTAGGGACTGTTAGTGTTTGCACGTGCGGTAATAATTCAGCAAGGGACTGGATAACAGCATTGCTGGTTCTAAGGACATTTCAAACAAATTTTTTTGTGAGTGCACGAGTGGTGGTTCATGGACTTGCTATATTGTCCACAAGACTCTTCGATGGTGATTGTGCACCTGCACAGTTCCAACAGATGGCTGCTGGCCATCTCTACAAGGACTACAGTGGGTCTACATCTTTGATGACCCATCAATACCATTATTTCTACAAGGACTGCAGTGGGTCTGCACCTCTGGTGGCCCACCAGTACCGTAATCTCTACCAGGACTACAGTGGGTCTGCTCTGTGATGACCTAACCACCAATATTCTTCAAAACGTCGACTGACTCTGCTGTGGGTTTACTCTGTTGTGGCCCATTACCTGTCTGCGTGTCAAGAGTCAGCACTGTCTTTCCGTTGGAAGGACAACACTACTTCTTCAAGACGGCATGGAAATCCACTACTTCCGTGTGCATTGTCTTTTACTGCTCAGACTTTGAGAAAAGAAACGGCAGTTTCACTGTGATGAATGATCAGGACTGTCTTTATAGACTGTGAGAAAATTTGAGCTTTTGACCAACATTTATCAATAAGTGTGTGCATCTGATTTCTTTGTTATTGTAATTGTGAAAAAAAAATTTTAACAAATATGTATTGGCCACTGCCCAAAAAAAAAAATTTGTAAAATTTTTTGTGGGGAGCATGGGGGCTATGTAAGTAGGCTGTTTATGTTTTCTTATTGGCAACGTTACGTAGCGCTCAATATGAAAATCACTGGCTGTGCTGTGTGCAGTCTGTGGCTAGTTTGCATTGTTGTCTGCCATTGTAGTGTTGGGCAGCGGCAGCTGGATGTGAACAGCGCGTAGCGTTGCGCAGTTGGAGGTGAGCCGCCAGCAGTGGTGGATGTGGGGAGAGAGATGGCGGAGTTTTGAAATTTGTCATGAACTGCTATATTTATATATGATGATATCAAGGTAAATACATTGTTTGTTCTCTATTAATATCTTTCATTTGCTAACTATCCCTATCAGTAGTTAGTGCCTTCCATAGTTTGAATCTTTTATTTAGCTGGCAGTAGTGGCGATCGCTGTATTGCAGTAGCTTGAGCAGCGAAGATTTTTGTGAGGTAAGTGATTTGTGAAAGGTATAGTTTAATGTTAGTCAGGGCCATTCTTTTGTAGGGAATTTTGAAAGTCAGATTGCGTTGCGCTAACAAAATATTGTGTGTCAGTTTAAGCACAGTCATGTAGAAATTGTTCAAAGGGGACGTTTCAATCTGAACGTGCGCTAAACTGTCGTAGTCTAGGACAGATTAACTCTGTGTATTTAAGAGTAAATCAGTGTTACCATTCATTACAAAGAGTATACAAAAAAGGATAAGTAACTAAATTTCATGTAGTATCTGAACACCTAGTGAGGCAGAACAATGTATAAGTCAGCGGACTTGCATTCGGAAGATTGGTAGTTCAAATCCCCGTCTGGCCATCCAGACTTAGCTTTTCTGTGGTTTCACTAAATCGCTAAAGGAAAATACAAAGAAGGACTATTCAAATAACATGGTCGATTTGCTTCCCCATTCTTCTCCTATCCCGGCTTGAACAGCGTCTCTAATGACCTAGTCGTACACGAGACGCTAAACCTAAATCTTCCCTCCTTCTTTTCTTTTGGTATCTCATCATTTTATAAGCAGTATTTCTATTTTATCACCTTCTGAAGAGGAAAAAAGAGTATTTTCTTATATTTTTTTATAGTTACTCGTCAAACATCATCTGACTACAAAATGAGATAAAGTCTGCGACAGAAAAAATACGACGCACCACCAAGGAATTACCCGAATAGGACGGAAATCGGTAGATGTGATGTACATGTACAGAAAAATAAATTGTTACAATTTCAGAATAAGTTGGATGATTTATTCAAGATGTCCACAGCTCGTGGTCTCCCGGCGCGGTATCACTTCCCAATCACGGGGTCCTGGGTTCGATTCCCGACGGGGCCAAGGATTTTCACCTGCCTCGAAATGACTGGGTGTTTGTGTTGCCCTCATCATTTCATCATCATTCATGGAAGTGGCGAGATTGGATTGAGCAAAGGTTGGGAATTTGTACGGGCGTGGATAACCGCGCAGTTGAGCGCCCCACATACCAAACATCATCATCATTTATTCAAGAGAAAGATCTTCGCAAATTGATCAAGTCAAGAACGCATTGGTCCACCTCTGGCACTTATGCAAACAATTATTCACCTTATCATTGAGTGATAGAGTTTTTGGATGTCCTTCTGAGGGATATCACGCCAAATTCTGTCCAATTAGCGCGTTTGTCAAACTCTCGAGCTTCTTGAAGGGCCTTGCCCATAATGCTCCAAACTTTCTCGATTTGGGAGAAATTCGGCGACGTTTCTGGCCAAGGTAGGGTTTGGTGAACAAGAAGACAAGCAACAAAAACTCTCGTCGTCTGTGGGCGGACGTTGTCTTGCTGAAATGTAAGCCCAGAGTGGCTTGCCATGAAAGGCCAGAATATCGTCGACGTACCGCTGTGCTGTAAATGTGCCGTAGATGACAACCAAAGCGATCCTGCCATGAAATGCAATGGCAGCTAAGACCATCACTCCTGATTGCCGGACCGTATGACGGACTAGAGACAGGTTGGTATCCCAAAGCTGTCCGGATAGTCTCCAGACACGTCTTCGGCCTGTATTCTCATTGAATCGAGTAGAATTGTCTTTAGCGATGAGTCCCGCTTCAGACTGAGCTTCGACGACCAGCGAAGACGTGGCCAGAGGCGCCCCAACAGCGATAGCACACCAACCTGACTGTCGCTCGCCTTACGGCCTGACAACCATGAGAGGTTGTCTGGTTGTATTCTTAGAAGAACCCTTTTGGTTGTCATCCGCGGCCCCCTTACAGCACAGCAGTACTATCGATGACACTGTATGCCCAGCTTGATTGCCGTTCATGGCAAAAGGTTCTGGGCTTATGTTTCAGCAAGGTAAGCCCGCCCGCACACGGTGAGAGTTGCCACTGCTTGCCTGCTTGTTTTCCAACCCTACCGTGACCGGAGAGCTCGTCGGATCTCTTTACAGTCGAGAACGTTTGGAACGCTATTGGTAGGGCGCTCCAACCATTTACGGATTTTGACGATCTAACGAGCCAGTTGGACAGAATTTGGCACGTTAGCCCACAGGAGGACATCCTACAACTCCAGCAATCAATGCCAAGAAGAATAACTGCTCGCATAAGGGCAAGAGATGGACCAACGCGTTATTATAAAAATATAATAATAATGGCGTGTGACGAGGGCCTCCCGGCGGGTAGGCCGCCGATTTGACGCCGCTTCGGAGACTTTCGCGTCGATGGGAATGAAATGATGATGGTTAGGACAACACAACACCCAGTCCCTGAGCGGAGAAAATCTCCGACCCAGCCGGGAATCGAACCCGGGCCCTTAGGATTGACAGTCTGTCGCGCTGACCACTCAGCTACTTTTTTTTTGTTTTTTTTTTTTTTTTAATCTCATTTTGCTCGCTTTTGTTCGTTGTATCTGCTCGGGGTGGACGTCGTAAGACATCCGTTTAAGTTCGTTGTTGATCCATTAACTCAGTTTTTTTTTATTACAGAGGGCAGCTAACCCTCTTACCGAACACGCTGAGCTACCGTGCCGGCGGGTTTTCTTTACATACTACATACAAATTTCGGTAGCAGCCTATCTCACAAACTATCTTGAGTATCTTCCTATGTACTGGGGGCGGACATTACAAAAATAAATGTGTGTGAATTCCTAAGGGACCAAACTGCTGAGGTCATCGGTCCCTAGACATACACACTACTTAAACTAACTTATGCTAAGAACAACACACACACCCAAGCCCGAGGGAGGACTCGTACCTCCGGCGGCAGGGGACGCGCAATCCATGCATGGCGCCTCTAGCCGCGCGGCCACTCCGCGCTGCAAACGCGTTGATTAATTGCTCAATTTGTGAATAAATCATTCATTTTTCTCTGAAACTGTAAAAAAATTGCTTCTTTTTGCATGTGCATTACATTTACCGATTTCCGTCGCTGTCGAGTAATTCCTTCGTGGTGCGACGTTACTTTCGTTTTATTTTTATTTTTATTTTTTTGTCTTAGACTGTACAGGACAGATAGTTATAAAGGAACAGCTTCGGGGATTATCATTCAAATACTGTTTTTTTTTTATGAAACAGGCAGCGAAGCCTTCACGATATACACTCCTGGAAATTGAAATAAGAACACCGTGAATTCATTGTCCCAGGAAGGGGAAACTTTATTGACACATTCCTGGGGTCAGATACATCACATGATCACATTGACAGAACCACAGGCACGTAGACACAGGCAACAGAGCATGCACAATGTCGGCACTAGTACAGTGTATATCCACCTTTCGCAGCAATGCAGGCTGCTATTCTCCCATGGAGACGATCGTAGAGATGCTGGATGTAGTCCTGTGAAACGGCTTGCCATGCCATTTCCACCTCGCGCCTCAGTTGGACCAGCGTTCGTGCTGGACGTGCAGACCGCGTGAGACGACGCTTCATCCAGTCCCAAACATGCTCAGTGGGGGACAGATCCGGAGATCTTGCTGGCCAGGGTAGTTGACTTACACCTTCTAGAGCACGTTGGGTGGCACGGGATACATGCGGACGTGCATTGTCCTGTTGGAACAGCAAGTTCCCTTGCCGGTCTAGGAATGGTAGAACGATGGGTTCGATGACGGTTTGGATGTACCGTGCACTATTCAGTGTCCCCTCGGCGATCACCAGTGGTGTACGGCCAGTGTAGGAGATCGCTCCCCACACCATGATGCCGGGTGTTGGCCCTGTGTGCCTCGGTCGTATGCAGTCCTGATTGTGGCGCTCACCTGCACGGCGCCAAACACGCATACGACCATCATTGGCACCAAGGCAGAAGCGACTCTCATCGCTGAAGACGACACGCCTCCATTCGTCCCTCCATTCACGCCTGTCGCGACACCACTGGAGGCGGGCTGCACGATGTTGGGGCGTGAGCGGAAGACGGCCTAACGGTGTGCGGGACCGTAGCCCAGCTTCATGGAGACGGTTGCGAATGGTCCTCGCCGATACCCCAGGAGCAACAGTGTCCTTAATTTGCTGGTAAGTGGCGGTGCGGTCCCCTACGGCACTGCGTAGGATCCTACGGTCTTGGCGTGCATCCGTGCGTCGCTGCGGTCCGGTCCCAGGTCGACGCGCACGTGCACCTTCCGCCGACCACTGGCGACAACATCGATGTACTGTGGAGACCTCACGCCCCACGTGTTGAGCAATTCGGCGGTACGTCCACCCGGCCTCCCGCATGCCCACTATACGCCCTCGCTCAAAGTCCGTCAACTGCACATACGGTTCACGTCCACGCTGTCGCGGCATGCTACCAGTGTTAAAGACTGCGATGGAGCTCCGTATGCCACGGCAAACTGGCTGACACTGACGGCGGCGGTGCACAAATGCTGCGCAGCTAGCGCCATTCGACGGCCAACACCGCGGTTCCTGGTGTGTCCGCTGTGCCGTGCGTGTGATCATTGCTTGTACAGCCGTCTCGCAGTGTCCGGAGCAAGTATGGTGGGTCTGACACACCGGCGTCAATGTGTTCTTTTTTCCATTTCCAGGAGTGTATATGCGACACGCCTGTCCCAGCCGCTCTCACAACGGAGGTGAGCCGCTGCCGCCAGCAGGACAGCAGAGCAGAGTGTTGCCAGCTGGCTCTCAGCATTCCCCGCTGTTTAACCCGTGAACCGCAGAATCTCATTTACATCTATAACATCGGCCCATTTCACACTGAAGAGCGGTAATTACTACAGGCCGTTTGACGACGTCTCTGATGGCCGTCGCTTGCCACTGACACAGCAATCGAGCGGAAGCAGCGCACTCCCGTCTACTTTGTGCTTTGCTTTCCACTACGTTCCAAACCGGTGACAATTACTTTTAGGCCGTGTGCGAGTAATCCTCAGAATGTATCGTTACTCTGAAAAACACTGGTGGATACTAAAACTGACCACAATCAAATCTCTAAGGCTGCACACAAATCTTGCACAGAATGAACGCGGCTCGGCTGTTTTCAATAAACGTGTTGTAAGAAACACGACTGAATCAAAACAACGCAAGAAAACCTGAAGCTTGGTTTTTACCCGACGCTTCCTCGATATGTATTGTGCTACTGGAGGTTATGTGTCTTTTCTTTCTTCGAACTTGACTAGTAACTCACTTATACAGTGAACTGCAGTTTAATGTGGAATATGAGCCAGGGAATAATTTAGTTTTTTACATATACCAGTATTGTAAATGCAGAAATTCATGAAAGTGTCTAAAAATGTTGTAATATGGACGAATTATAAAATCCCAGGCATATAAATGACAGAATAGCAAGTAATTGTAGGCGTGTAAAGACTTTAGAACTTCAGAGGAAAGCTCTTATGGTGAAATGGGGAAAATCAATTTAGAACAAAGGCTATGATACGCAGAAGGAGGTAACGTCAAGCAAGATGTGAAATAGGGAAAATTAATTCAGAACAAAAGCTATGGTAGGCAGAAGGACGTAACGTCAGTCAAGTGGATAAAAAATGAAAGAATGCGACGAATGACAAAATGTGAGCAAAATGAACAGAACCAGAAAGCAATGTTACACTTGTCAGATGGGTGATGGGGTGTAATTCGGAAAAGAAGTAGAAACTGTTGTGAGAGTACCGACGGATTGAAAACGATACAATAGGATTAGAATCAGTAAATATACGCATAAATGTGTGTAGAAAAACAAATGATCTATGGAAATGAAATCCTCCTCCAGAAAGTTTCATGTAAGTTTTATAAGGAAACGAATGAAATTAATAACTTATTTTTGTTTGATGAATGTGTGAAAGTTTTGTTTTCCGTCGTTTATTTCTAAGTATACTCTCTCGTAAGATAAAGAGCAAGAAACATAATTATCCCATAAATTCAGGTATCTCCATCAGCAGTTCAGTACCCTCTTTGCGTAAGAACTGTATGAGGTATGCTCTACATTCGCCATACATCTGTTGTTTAACGAATATTTATTTATTTCCATTTGGCAGTGTAGCAATGAAGGTAAAGTAGACAATACCACAGGACTAAACACATACCAAAACCGTACTCCTGTAATCCGTAAATCTATATGAGGCAAAGGAAACATAATTCTAGAAACAATCCTTATCAAAAATAAATATTTGAGACGATTTTATTTGACCTTTCTGTTCGTCAGGTTCACGTTTGTAATCTTTTGAAATTAATACTTTACAGGATACATCGTACATGGCATTAAATAATCCAGGCTTCTAAAATCCCATGCGCTCAACGTAGTGTTGTTGCTGCGATTGGGAATGGCCGTCGTGTGACAGAGTATGCTTGCTGTACGAGAACAGCACATGCGGAAGGCAGTGCTGAAAAGTTTCTGTACCTGTTATAACAATTTTACATAAGTATTTAGGTGATAGGTAGCTGCAAATTATTGCACAGACTGATAATAATTCCTTTCCGATCACGGTGGACTTTAATTATATTGATCGACATATACGTAAACCGTCTCACATGATGTGATGAACCTGATAAAGTTCTCTGATGTGCACTTGGCGGCTGCTGAGTTTTTGTTTACTTTCTTTATTGAAAAATGGTTCAAATGGCTCTAAGCACTATGGGACTTAACATCTGAGGTCATCAGTCCCCAAGACTTAGAACTACTGAAAGCCGGCCGAAGTGGCCGTGCGGTTAAAGGCGCTGCAGTCTGGAACCGCAAGACCGCTACGGTCGCAGGTTCGAATCCTGCCTCGGGCATGGATGTTTGTGATGTCCTTAGGTTAGTTAGGTGTAACTAGTTCTAAGTTCTAGGGGACTAATGACCTCAGAAGTTGAGTCCCATAGTGCTCAGAACCATTTGAACTACTGAAACCTAACTAACCTAAGGACATCACACACGTCCATGACCGAGGCAAGATTCGAACCTGCGACTGTAGCAGCAGCGCGTTTCCGGACGGAAGCGCCTAGAACCGCTCGGCCACAGCGGCCGGCCTATATTGAAAGTACAATAAAAATCATTAAGTCACACAAGCCAGAACCAAACGTAAATTGTTACAGAAGACACTACACGTGACAGGTTTGTTTGCGTGGTCATCGCCCACAGCATGTATATAAATATTCGTTTTACACATTTAAACGCCTTTTTCTTAGTGACATGTATTTTACTTGCTCCAGACGTATCTTGCCTTTTACACTAAGGCGTCTTCAGTCTATTTAATCCGGAATAATACAGTTTTTTATGTGCGTTATTTATGGGTTAGAAAACAGTTAACGTCCTCCTTTTTACATAAATAAATTACTGCTTACAGTTACTCATTTTTCTAGCTAAAACCTGCGTTTCCTCCCATCTGGTCTATAGGTTAGAGATCGCACTGTCATTTCACTTCTGAAACATCGACACATTTTCACATCACGATCTTTATGTTTCATAGTTTTCATACTTTGTATGCTGACTGCTGTAGAAAACCATTACTAGTCTGCCACTGACTGCAAATTTTCTTAGGAGAACTGTGATTTTCGTCGTAACTGTGTGTGTTCACTTGATGTCTCTCTTCTTAGTTCGTGTTACCAACCTAATGAAGTACTTGACGAAAACGTAATGACTGCTTTTGTTCTGCTCTCCTTTTTTTTCTGTCTCTGTATGTATGTGTGGATTGTGGTTAGTCAGCGAGCCGGTTATAGGAAGTTGAATGTGGATTTCACAGTCACACTCATCAGATAGAAAGCATATAAATAGATCTCTAAGAGAACGCTACCTCTTGACCTCACAGACTTACGTATTTGTTAGGTACGCAGTACCCCGACGCTGTTTGTCTCATTTTAGTACACAACAGGATACAGACAAGCCATACGTTTCGGAAATTCTTCACGATCATTTTATGGGTAGTTTGATACTAGGGACCAGTTGTCCCCGGTGACTCGTTACAGAGTAATTTAATTTGATTTCTTATCCCCAAGTATCTTTCTATGTGTACTGCACTGAACATATCTGATCAAGAGTGCAAATGTCGATGGTATGTGCTGTTTGTATTTCTTAAGAGCAAACGTATTCCATTCCATCACGGTTGGTGAGAGTGACAGCGACTTTACTCTTCGCCCTCAAGCTCACAATCAGTACTACTCGGTTGTGTCTCAAGTTTGTTTTCCCTGGAGTTTTGATTATACGTCAACAGTGATAAACAGGGTTTTGGAAAACGGCATTCCAAATTTTTAAAGGTGGTAGTATGGACCAAAACAAGGAAAATGTACGTATCTAATAAACATGGGCTCTAAACATACCTTATGAGCTATGAGCACTTGTTCATCTTCACTTCTGTGGAACACATCGCGCTTTTACTGCATGCTCTTTGCTATTGCGAACGACCAACAGAACGCAATTCACAAACGAATAAATAAATGACAATAATATTATTCAGTTATTGTGAAACAGGAAAGTTTTTAGTGTAGTCTCATTTTATTACGTAGAATCTGCATTTGTTAGCCATCTCCAGAGGAGGTGCTCAATATGGTGTCCATTCGTTGTAAGGCTTGCTTGTATCCGACGTCTCAGGGAACCATGCATTTTCTGAAAAACTTCAAGTTTATCGCAGATGTGCTGTTAGGCACTGATGACGCTTTGCTCTAGTGTTTTTTCATCATTATAATAGCGCTTGCACAGACCAAAGATGTCAAGAATCCCCAACTCCCCACAACAAAAAATCCATGGGATTAATGGCTCTGAGCACTATGGGACTCAACTGCTGTGGTCATCAGTCCCCTAGAACTTAGAACTACTTAAACCTAACTAACCTAAGGACATCACACACATCCATGCCCGAGGCAGGATTCGAACCTGCGACCGTAGCAGTCGCACGGTTCCGGACTGCGCGCCTAGAACTGCGAGACCACCGCGGCCGGCTCATGGGATTAATATGGGGGGGGGGGGGCAATTGCCAGAAGTATTGACCATTAAATGGGTTGGTGCTCCATAGAGCACGAACCACATCTCCAGCTGTCGTTGGCATGGTACCTTGTCTAGCATGACAGACAAGTTGTTTGATAGGAAATGTAGATGCCTTGAACCAAGCAACCTGTTTGATAGTATGTAGGTCGTTCGTAGAGCTTGCTGTGGAAGTAAGGTGTTTTCATAGTAGCGAAGGTGAACAAGTGCTCATTGCTCTTTAGATACGCATTTTAGAGACCATTTCTACTGGGCGTATTTTTCTTGTTTCGGTCCATACTATCATCTCTCAAAATACACAACATCTTTTTAAAAGCCCTGAATTGATTAAGAGTTGGCCAGTGTGCACATCGCGTCTGGATTCACTGAATGCAACGGAAGAGCGGAGCCTGTGCAGGCACGGTAGCTCAGCGTCTTCGGTCATGGGTCTGGCAACCGTTTGTCGTAAATGGTGGAATTTGAAAAATGTCATGTAACATCCGCACAGAACCGCCGACGAAAAAATGCCGAAGAAACAGATCGAAAAAAAGTCAGTAGATCACTTGGCGCGAAAGGCAAAGGTTCCAGTCACGCGAGAGTCCCCTATACGATACAGAGTTTTAACCTGCCAGAAAGTTTCAGTTTATTTCACTGATGTGAAGATATTTTCAAAGCAACAAATATATTAGCGTAACAGTCCGAAAAAGTTATAATGACGTCTATTCTGTAGCGAGCCACCGGAGATCAAGGGTCCCTTGTATCACAATACGACGGAGGTGGGGGGGGAGCGTTGTGAGGGGAGGTGGCAGCACTGAAAGGCTGACCTGCGCCGAGGTGTAAGCGAGCTGCCCTCCAATTAGCTTTCGAAATTTTGTCGATGGAGTCATGTTTGACCCTGTAAACATTGTCACTGAGACCTTTCAACTAGCCACCTTATAAATTCGTCAGACCAGTTTGCAATTGAGGCGAATACGTACCGGCGACGCTTCTGTGAAAGGAAAATAGACGTTCTAGTCTGTGGCATTTATTTCGGTTATGGCCTAAAGGTCGATGACATACTAAAGAAACTGCTCTGTGGTAGTGCGTGAATCTGTTGCCAGACCAGAAAGATAACTGAAGTTCAGGAGAAGAGACGATAAAGAGAGCAGAAAGGGGGGGGGGACAAGCGTTGGGAGGGGAGGTGGCAACAGTGAAAGGCCGACCTGAGCCGAGGTGTAAGCGAGCTGCCCTCCAATTAGCAGAGTCAACAGCTGCCCCTCCCAGCACTCGCCGTCCGGCTCCCGTGAGTGCCAGAGCGGGCAGTTTACCGTCAACACCACAATACCGCCACAAGGAGAACAGAGCTCTCGGCCTAGCAGTCGGACAATGGGTTCCGTAGGCCCCCCTTTAGGTCACTGAACCATCTGCAACGTTTTTGCAGTTAGCAGATTACATTCGTGATGTGCAGTTCTGGTCAACTTCAAAATGATCATCTACGACTGCCATATCCCTTCATTACACGCGGAACGTACATCAGCCACCAGTTTCATTAGATGTCGGTATATGTGCAAGTGAGAACGCGCAAAATTTGTTAACTGAATATTACAGTTTCTGGACCTTTCAACTGCCTACTGCCTAACACTATTTTGGACCTAGTAAGCTATTGTGATATTTTTCTTTTCAAATGCATTTTTTATCATTTTTTTAAATGCTCCAGAATACATGCATGGTATTTGTCAATTACTGTTCCTCTCTTTGCAAAAAAATGGTTCAAATGGCTCTGAGCACTATGGGACTCAACTGCTGTGGTCATAAGTCCCCTAGAACTTAGAACTACTTAAACCTAACTAACCTAAGGACAGCACACAACACCCAGCCATCACGAGGCAGAGAAAATCCCTGACCCCGCCGGGAATCGAACCCGGGAACCCGGGCGTGGGAAGCGGGAACGCTACCGCACGACCACGAGATGCGGGCCCTCTCTTTGCAATGTAACCGATAAGAATAATTTTTTTTTTTTTTTTGCATCCCAAAGATGCTTGTCTCACAATCTATCCAGTGGATATTCCTTGATGTAGAGTCAGACGGCCGGCCGGAGTGGCCGAGTGGTTCTAGGCGCTTCAGTCTGGAACCGCGTGACCGCTACGACCGCAGGTTCGAATCCTGCCTCGGGCATGGATGTGTTTGATGTCCTTAGGTTAGTTCGGTTTAAGTAGTTCTAAGTTCTAGGAGACTGATGACCTCACAAGTTAAGTTTGATAGTGCTCAGAGCCATTTGAGTCAGACGACTGACTGCGGTTTCGTTTTAGACACCCCTTCTTCTATTACAAATTAGCTCAAGAATGCCGGACTTTTTTTCTTAAAAGGCCCAGGTATTACTGAAAAATTCGGTTCCGTAGTATTATTACTGTCGTAATCCGACAAATGGACAAAACTGTCTCATTGCGAATTCTTCGTTTCGCCGATATGTCACACCTTCAAGAATTTAGTACATCTTTATCAGCTGATCGCCCATTATCATACTTGCGCTGTCTCGGTGGTTTCATCTGAAACTGCAATTTTGAGACTTCCTTCAGGACGACACCTTGAAAGCTATACGGCTACTTTTAAATTCAGCAGCTTATGAAGGAGAAAACTTCGTAAGAGATTTGCAAACTTTGGTTTAATTACTATTGGTGATATACTGTTCGTAAGAAATAGGAAAAATTTGATGGCACGGCATTTTAGTTAACCCATTTAAACGAAGTATTCACAACACGACAACTTGAAAGCCGTAAAGGTGAAACTGTTTTAGAAAGGAAGTTAACAATTGACCTACATTGTTGTGCAATACGAACCGGCATAACAACAATAATTGCGCCAATTTCAACGCCATGTCTACCTCCCGGGGGACACTGTCTTACGTAGTCACTTTCAGAACCGAAGGGATCTGAGGGGTTAGGGGTTTGCGCTCCTCAGTGAACCTGAGGGCTATGCCGCCGATAGCGTAGCTATTGATAGGGCCAACCAAACGAGACTGGTTTTAGCATAGGATCCTGACGAAATGTGTCCCACGCCTTAGGTACGGAGGGAAGAGACTACTGATCGTCTAGAAAAAAAAAGTGTGTCCTTAGGCCAAAGGTGGCATCCCTATCAAGCACTCGGAATGTGGACTTACAATCCGCACGCCTTAAACCACATTGTTAAAGAAATTTAGGACAAACACCATAGGTGTGTTGGGCCAAATGCTTTTCGCTTTTCTCTCCCACGAACACAGTGCTCAGTATAATAACACTCAACTTACACTGAGGTGCCAAAAGTCGTGGTATATCTCCAATATCGCGTCGTACCTCCTCTTGCCCGGTGTAATGCATCCAATCGACGTGGCATGGACTCAGAAAGACATTGGAAGTCCAAAGCAGAAATATGGAGCCATGCTGCTTCTATAGTCGACCATAATTGCGAAAGTGTTGCCGGTGCAGGATACTGTGCACGAACTGGTCTCCCGATTATGTCTCATTAATCTTCTATGGGATTCATGTCAAGCGATCTGGGTGGCTAAACATTCGCTTGAATTGCCTAAAATATTCTTCAAACCAATGGCGAACAGCTGCGGCCTGGTGACAATTCCACCGTTGTTTGGGAACGTGAAGTCCACGAAAGGCTGCAAATGGTCCTCCATCTAGCCGAAAGTAACTATTTACAGTCAATGACTGGTTCAGTTGGACCAGAGAACCCAGTACATGACCATTCAATGTAAACACAACGCACACCATTATGGAGCCTGAACCAGCTTGCACAGTGCCTCCTTGAAAACTTGAGTCCATAGCTTCGATAGGTCTGCGTAACACTCTAACTCTACCCTACCATCAGCTCTTACCAGTAGAAAATGGTTTTCCAGTCGTCAAGGGTCCAACTGATACGATCACCAGCCCAGGAGAGGCGCTGCAGGCTATGTGTTGTTAGCAAACGCACCCGCGTCGGTATTCTGCTGCCACAGCCCATTAACGCCAAATTTCGCCGCACACTCGTAACGGATACGTTCACAGTACGTCCCACATTGATTTCTGCTGTTATTTCACGCAGTGTTGCTTGTCTGTTAAGACTGAAATCTCTACGCAGAAGCTGCTTCTCTGGGTCGTTAAGTGAAGTCCGTCGGCCACTGCGTTGCCCGTGGCGAATGCGATAAGCCAAGTAGCAGCGCATACTTCCGTACAGAACGCCTGGGACTTCGGCTGAAGATTTCTTCCATCCTTGTTGCAACATTCCCTGGTGTGCTCACGCATTTTGCACTCGCCCTTTTTTTTCGCACCGCACCACCCGTTTCCTCGAAGTTTTGTACCCAAACTTTGATAGCTTCTGAAGTGAGTGAGTGTAATGAGCAGGAGATAAACGCTGCGCGGCCACGTAGCTGTCGCTGTTTTTGTAAAACGCCTTCGCGTCAAAAGCGCCTTGTTTACCGTTGCACGACGCCACCCAGATTGAACATCGATATCTGGGTCAATATAATAGGTTTTGGTATGCCGATGGCATCACTCCTATTTTCTGATTCCTAACAAAATGTGCTGTTTCAAGGATCCCCAAATTGCCTTTTCCACTACCGCGCCTGTTATTATGGAGAACACTGTGTAATGGAAAATTGGGTGTCTTATGATATGAAACCATAGTTATGTCATGAAAAAGTGGAACTAATTAAAAAACAGACGGTGAGTTTCTCAAGCGCCGTGTTGCGACACATTGGTATGTTGCAAATACGTGCCAGGTGTGTCGTGAGATTTTTAATGTCTTTTAATCTTCGCAGACAAAATTTTTGTAACTTAAATTTATCGCCAAATTGTTTCTTGGAGTAGCTCATTTTGCAAGAAATTGCCCGTAATTTCCATGATTAGACGTTATTATATTGATAATATTAAAACTGCGTTGTATGTACTTTGCATGTTTGCTTTTTTGTGTCTAGGAAAAAAATCACATGGAGGGTGTCGCGAAAGTGTGAAACGTTCTTTCGTGCGGCCCAAAGGAAAAAAGGTTCAGAAACGAGGATATAGACTACTGATAAACATCAGCCATGACTCATTATCCCAGTCTGGTTGGATGATGTGCCATAGCTAATTTTTCACAAATGTATAGTCTGCAGGTTTTCGGATACTTGAAAATGGCCAAAGGCATAACTTGTACGGTTGTACAATAAACAAAGTAAAACATATAGTTGCAAGTGGGATGTAATCATTTAAACAATTTATCGCAAGTGTGAACTCAAGTTGAATGAAAATGATTATTATATTGGATAATAATAAGATATATTTGGAAGAACTGATGAAATAATGAAGCGCCACAGAAGGTCAGATAATTAAAGAAATACTTTAAAAACAAGGAGCACCATAAATTCCAAAAAAAGACTATCACGATATCTCGCCCTGGACTGAAATATATAGTTTCTAAAACCTTTCCTGTACAAATGTTTAGTAAATTTCCTGTTCGTTAAGACTGATTTGCCTCCCTGAAGTTTCAACAGAGCACTTCCCCCAGCAGCGACAACTAGATTAATTCATCACTGCAGGGCGCGGTGGTCGGGACAATAAACGGTGAGCGCGAGCTCTTGGAGTTGCGGTGTGGCGTGTGTACCGCAGTGAAATTGTTTCCTCTCCGTGCGCGAGAGCTTGCGTCACGGGGCCCCGGGGGGGAAGACGCGTCCCTCGCTGCGTTTTGCAGACCAGAGCGCGTGGAACTCCACTGGGCCGTTGCTCAGCGGCCGGTCTGTGATTGGCGGCTGTTTGGTCTGCGGCGCGTAGCCGCCTGTGTATTTGTTCGCCGATCGTTTGCTGATCCATGAATCACTGTCCGCTGCATCCCCGAAAGGAAGGCCTCTCGCAATTACTCTGACTCGTTCACAGTTGCTGATTCATCCGACAATAAGACTGCTGGCGCCTGCCAACAATGCTGTTTATTGAATCAGCAACACAGTTTCTGATAGCCAGCTTGCTTTGCATCATAGTCTCTACGCGTACTACAATGTATCACAGGAGGCGTTGGTGTAAAAATAAAATGTTATCGTCTTTCGTGTCTTGCACTGTACATCAGTTCGCATTTATATGTTTTGTCTCAGCTGGGGCTGCTGCAAGTGTTCGTTGTGTCACTTAAGCGCAGAGTCGGTGACTTATGGGGAGGGGCCGTTTGTCACACAGCTGTCGTGAGGTCCTCAACTGTACTGCCCAGTTTTATGGGGGAAAATTAATTGCAACCAGTTCTGAAAGACATATAGTAACGCTTGTCAGCTGCCCCATCGTTTGGACGATTTTTATAAACTTCATTTGCTTCGGTTGTTGGCTGTTGTACTGATACGTCGTCGGGCTACTAGTAGATATCATTAAGGGACAAATTACTCAAGAGGTATACTTATCACTCTAATCATCTCCATAACTGATTGTCTATTACCACTCCCACTCTTAAATACACCCAAAGAAAAGAAAAGACGACATGCCAGGAATGAATTATCGGAATAGGAAGGAAATCGATAGATGTCATGTACAGACAAACAAATGATGACAATTTCAGAAAAAAAATGGATAATTTATTCAAGAGAAAGAGCTTCACGAACTGAGTGAGTCAATAACGCATTGGTCCACCTTTGGTCCTTATGCAAGCTATGAAATGAAATTACACCCCAGACCATCACTCCTGGTTGTCGGGCTCAGGTCCACTGTCTGGGCCATCTCCAGACACATCTTCGCTGGTCATCAGGGCTCAGCTCGAAGTAGGACTCACCATTGGGCACAATCCTACTCCAGTCAGTGAGACTCCACGCCGAATACGTGTCTGAAGACACCCTGGACAGCGGCGGGGTAACAACCTCATTGTCATATGGTCCAGCAATGAGGAGTGCTATTTCATTTGATAGTGTCTGTCATCCGAGCCAACCTCGCAGCACAGCGGTACATTGACGATATTCTATGCCTCGTTTCTTGCCTCTCATGGCAAGCCATCCTGGGCTTACATTTCAGCAAAGTAATGCCCCCCCGCACGCGGCGAGAGTTTCTACTGCTTGTGTTCGTGCTTGTCAAACCCTACCTTGGTGAACAATATCTCTGGATCTTTCTCCAATTGAGACCATCTGGAGCATAATAGGCAGGGCCCAACTACCAACTTGGGAGTTTGACCATATAACGTGCCAGTTGGACAGAACTTGGTAAGGTATCACTCAGGAGGTCATCCAACAACTCTATCAATCAATTCCAAGCCGAATTATGGCTTGCATAATGGTCATAGATGGACCAACGTGTTTTTGACTAACTCAGTTTGTGAAACTCTTTCTCTGGAATAAGTCATTCCAAAATATGGAAACCGAAGGCCGGCCGCTGTGGACGAGCAGCTCTAGGCGCTTCAGTCCGGAACCGCGCTGCTGGTACGGTCGCAGGTTCGAATCCTGCCTCGGGTATGGATGTGTGTGATGTCCTTAGGTCAGTTAGGTTTAAGTAGTTCCAAGTCTAGGGGGCTGATGACCTCAGATGTTAAGTCCCATAATGATTAGAGCCATTTGAACAATTTTTGAAACGGAAGAGCTTGCTGTGGAAGAGATGTGCTTCACAGAGTTGAAGAAGGAGTTGCATCTTAGAGTCCATGTTTACTAAGGAATCGTTAGCGCTAGGATTTCACCCGGAACAAGTCCCGCCCACTCACCCCTCCGGAACAAGTCCCGCCCATTCACCCCGGTTTCCCCGGTCTTTGTTCGGCGCCTGGGCATCGTTTCAGTTGACTCACGTGGTTTACCGCGTTCGGCTGCACTTGGATTGAAAGTTAAATTAATATCTTGGTAGGTCTTAAATTTTGCCAGAAAGTTAAAAGACACGTTACAAAAAACGTGCAAAATTGGCCTTAGCTGTGCTAGGTACTTCCACAGCAAACGTAAGAGAAAACAATTTAGCACTCAATTCTTTAAATACGAGAACTCAGTCCTCGGATGAATAGCCTATGAAGAAAAATACTTCTATATGAGAAAAAGCACCCTAAGCTAAAACAAGAAAAACCCACCCTCAAAGACTAATTTGCTTAGAGGAAGAGGAACCACAGTATATTTGACACTTAAGTTTCAGAACTCAGACAGTATATGTGAAACAAGCACCAATGTTCGCAATACTTTCAAAGGGCATCAAAATTACTTTGTTGTTGCTAGATCGATCCAATCTGTTTTTGCGTGTTATTCACTGAATAGTTTTGCTGAAAAGTTTTAGGGGTGGAAGAAGAACTAGCAGAGCATGAAGGACGTTTTACAGCCTTGAAACACTGCAGCGTTTATTTCCTCCATAACTGCTCTTTGACAAACATACACATCATCATTATTATTTTAAAAAAAGATTTGAATTATATTTACGAAATTTATAAACCTTTTGGTTAAAAACAAACAGGATAAAGAGTAAGAACCGATTATTTTCCTGAGACGTAGGCCACTAATCACACAGAAACAGCCACAATTCTTTGTAACGTCGTTTATAATGCTCAGGTATGGCACTGGAAGATTTTAAAAGTTAAAACTCACCCATTACCCAATCAAATACTAAGGAAATATGCCATATAAGCAAATATCTTACTGCTTTCATTAGGCATCTCTACTCTGAGGCATTCTTATATTCTTTAATTTTCGTGAGCTACTATGAGGGCCTACATAAACAAAACGACCTTCACTTATTTCTATACAACGTTGATTTTAGACAACAGAGTTATTCGACTGCATCCGTGGCTTTACTACCGACATGACAGAATCAGGACCATTGTTTTCGCATTGCATGTTTGCTGTGCTGTTTCTCTCAAATAAACGTATTATAATAAGTGAATTAGTTAATGAAAATTTGTCCTTATTGCCCTTAAATAACATCACGTTATTTTTTGTTTACTATTGTTGGCGATGCTTTCAATTCTCTATAAATATTTTAAATTCGTTAATAATGCAGATTCATATTATATTACTATCCAGAAAATCTTAAATTTCTTATCATTACTGAATTTCATCACAATGTAACATGTGTTGGACTGTGACGATAACAACTTTGATGTAGCTTACAGTTTGCGGAATTGGCGGCTGTTTTGGGGGAGGGCGTTACACTATGGATAGACATGGAGGGAGGTAAATGGACGGGACTTGTTCCGGGTGAAATCCTAGCGCTAAGGGCACTTGTTTACTACACCTTTTTCTTGTTTTTTTTTTTTTTCATGCTGCCACCTCTGAAACATGTCTAGCCTACAAATTTAGCAGTAATAGTACCGGTACATGTATTCGACTGTCAGAGGTATCAGAACGTTTTTCGGTAATGACTTTCGACTCGGTCGTTTCCGAACCTGGGGGTTTCTTACCTCTAATTGGTACATTTACCCTTCTCCATTATCTCTGAATGTTGGTAAAATCACAGAATTGCCACGTGTAAGTATACAGTTCGACTTGTTTTAATTTTTATCGTGGACGGTAATAATTTATGAACAACATCGAGACAGTCTATGCGAATCAGAGCCTGCACTAGAGAGCAACTGTCAGTTCTGTTTACTATAACTCTAGTGCATCGAGGGTATGACGAAATAGGCCCCCGTTGACGGGGCAGACATAGAAGGGGCGCAAAACTAGTCGGAACAAAAAGATCTAAGAAAGAAATCTAATTTAATAAATAACCAGGAAGTCCACAGATTATCACGAAGAAGCGACTATTACCGACCAACCGTCTATCGGTCAAACAGTATAGGTGGAAACAGTGCGTCTCGTTCACACAATTATCGTTTACGCAGTTCATTCATATTCAACAATAGAGTTTTTGCTGCTACGTCATATGGTATTTTTTTATTTTTTTTTTATTTTTAGGGGGGGGGGGTCATCCAGTCTTCTGACTGTTTTGATGTGGCCCGCCACGAATTCCTCTCCTGTGCTAACCTCTTCATCTCAGTGTAGCACTTACAACCTACGTCCTCTATTATTTGCTGGATAAATTCCAATCTCTGTCTTCCTCTATAGTTTTTGCCTTCTACAGCTCCCTCTAGTACCATGATAGTCATACAAAAATGGTTCAAATAGCTGTAACCACTATGGGACTTTACAGCTGAGGTCATCAGCCCCTTGGACTTAGAACTACTTAAACCTAACTAACCGAAGGACATCACCCACATCCATACGCGAGGCAGGATTCGAACCTGCGACCGTAGCAGCAGCGCGGTTCCGAACTGGAGTGCCTAGAACCCTCGGCCACAGCGGCCGACGAAGTCATTTCCACATGTCTTAACAGATGTACTATCATCCTGTCCCTGTCCCTGTCCTTGTCAGTGTTTTCCACATATTCATTTCCTCTCCGATTCTACACAGAACCTCCTAATTCCTTATCGGTCCACCTAATTTTCAACATTCGTCAGTAGCACCACATCTCAAATGCTTCGATTCTCTTCTGTTTCCGTTTTCTCACAGGCCATGTTTCACTACCATACAATGCTGTACCCCAGACGTCTATTGTCAGAAATTTCTTCCTCAAATCAAGGCCGATATTTGATATTAGTAGACCTTCTCTTGGCCAGGAATGCCCTTTTTGACATTCCTAATCTGCGTTTTGATGTCCTCCTTGCTCCGTCCGTCACTCGTTATTTTACTGCTAGGTAGCAGAATTCCTTAACTTCATCTACTTGTGCCCATCGATGCTGAAATTAAATTTGTCACTGTTCTCGTTTCTGCTACTTCTCATTACCTTCGTCTTTCTTCGATTTGCTCTCAATCTGTACTCTGTACTCATTAGAGTGTTCATTCCATTCAGCAAATCATCTAATTCTTCTTCACTTTCACTCAGGAAAGCAATGTCATCAGCGAATCGTATCATTTACATCCTTTCACCTTGAATTTTAATTCCACTCCCGAACCTTTCTTTTAATTCCACCATTGCTTCCTTCACCATTGCTCGATTGAACAGTAGGGACGAAAGGCTACAGCCTTGTCTTACACCCTTTTTAACACGAGCACTTCGTCATTAGTCGTCCACTCTCATTATTCCCTCTTTGCTGTTGCACATATTGTATATGAACCGTCTTTCCCTATAGTTTACCCCTATTTTTCTCAGAATTTCGAAGATCTTGCACTATTTTACATTGTCGAACGCTTTTTCCTAGTCGACAAATCCTAAGAACGTGTCTTGATTTTTCTTTAGTTTTGCTTCCATTATTAACCGCAACATCAGAATTGCCTCTCTTGTACCTTTACCTTTCCTAAAGCCAAACTGATCGTCATCTAGCGCATCCGCAATTTTCTTTTCCATTCTTCCGTATATTATTCTTGTCAGCAACTTGGATGCATGAGCTATTAAGCTGATTGTGCGGTAATTCTTGCACTTGCCGTCTTCGGGATTGGGTGGATGATGTTTTTCCGAAAGTAGGATGGTATGTCGCCAGACTCATACAATCTACACACCAACCCGAAGAGTCGTTTTGTTGCCACTTCCCCCAATAATTTTGGAAATTCTGATAGAATGTTATCTGTCACTTCAGCATTATTTGATCTTAAGTCCTCCAAATTTCTTTTAAATTCTGATTGAAATACTGGATCCCCTATCTCTTCTAAATCGACTAATCTTTCTTCTTCTACCACATCAGACAAATCTTTCCCCTCGTAGAGGCTTTGAATGTATTCTTTGCACCTACCCGCTCTCTCGTCTGCATTTAACAGTGGAATTCCGTTGCACTCTTAATGTCATCAGTCATGCTTTCAATGTCACCGAAGGTTGTTTTGACTTTCCTGTATGTTGAGTCAGTCCTACGGACAATATTTTTTTTTCTATTTCTTCACATGTTTCATGCAGCCATTTCGTCTTAGCTTCCCTGCGCTTCTTAGTTATTTCATTCCTCAGCGACTTGTATTTCTGTATTCCTGAGTCTCCCGGAACTTTTTTGTACTTCCTCCTTTCATCGATCAATTGAAGTATTTCTTCTGTTACCCATTACGGTATTACAGAATCTCAAAGGTCCGCAGGCGGATGCCAAGGCAATACGCTTTTTGATCAAAGGGCTGCGATTTCTGCCGACTGGTATTTGGAGCGAGAGGCGACATAGGAGGAAGAAAGCAGAAAAAGTTGGAGTGTATATGTAGTTTCTAGGTAGACTGACCATATTTCAAAGGGAAAAAATCGGGACACTTGCTTTTATATTTTATTCATAACTTCATTACTAGACTTACGCAGACCTTTCTTGTCAATTATAGTGATATTCTGAAAGCGATACTATGCCTATGACGATGCAGCAGCTGATAAATGTAACTTCATTTCATTAATTGGGAAGTAAAATGTAGGTACATTACAAATAAATAAAATTCTTTTCTTCAGAAATAGAAGACTGATATATATTTTTTTTTGTAACAGCCTGGATATATTTTCTGTAATGTTTAGTTGCTTGCTAGGTACATGGGGATAATTTGTTAATCCTAAAGACTATGTACTACTACTAACCAGGTATCAGATGCAAATTAAACGTTTCATACTAAAATTTAAGATTTAGTTTGACTGCAAACGGTTAGGGCAAGAGCGCATACATGCCAAACAATATTCAACAAGCACTGTTAACAGACGCCGTATCACTCATATTCTTCATGCAGTTACGTCCATATGGCTGCATCCCGTTAGGAGAAATGGTCTAAGGGATGCTCCTTTGCAACTCCTCTGGTTATGGTTTTACTGGTCTCGAGGGCTATAAAGTGGAAGTTCGCAAGTTAGAGACGTGGTAGGTAGTATCTGCTTTTCTCTTCAACATATCTTTAGGCAAAAGACAAGTTAAACCAAATGCGGTAGGCCTATATATTGTGAAAGGGTATATTTCTTTGACGTTCTACTTCTATGAAACTTGTTTCTCACAAATATTTAATTAAATGAGAAATATTATTGCACTCATTTTGTTTCTCGTTAAAAAAACCGGGGCAGTTACGTATCCCGAATGATTTTCTGGGGACATCAGGACATTTATGTGAAAACCAGAATTCTGGAACTCTCTCGTCAAAAGTGTGATGCCTGACCAGCCTGTTCCCAGGCCCTCTAGGCGAGTGCCTCCCAACCGTTCTGAGACCATTACTCCAGAGTGCAGTCAGATAGTGGCTAGTTCCCCATCTCCCTTTCCCTCACTTCATCAACATTGGAACGTAACTAAACGCTAGAAGGAAAAAGAATTTTCTCTGATAACTTGTATTTTTAAAATAAAGAAAGATAAATGATCTTTAATTTTTGTAGGCGTTTTATTAAACCACTAAATAACTAGTCAATGAGACAATTGGTACCACATATTTCTAATAATCTTTTTTCATAGTCTGACGAAGCAATTCTTGGTGAATCGCAAGTGCTACTTACAAACGTTCCTCAGAAAAGCAAGCTAGCTACATAGACACGTGTTACAGAACATTCTTCCTCTGCACCACTCCTCTCTCTAGCGACACTTGCTTCGCCCACAACCCGCTTTCGCATTATAATCGCGTGCACTATCTTCGCTGTTTTAAATCACTTGATCGCTGGTCTCCTTACTTGTGAAACGGCAAAAATGAAAAGATTTCTGGCTGCCAATGCACTGAGTATGACCACTGCCACAAACAATACTAATACTGATAATAATAGTAATAATAACAATAATACTGTGAGTCCGTGCACAATGTACTAGCAATTAAGTAGTTACTGTTGTGTTGTGCTGTCAGTTACTTCGTTTATCAGTTGCGAAATGAATAATGAAACAGTTTCTTGTCCATTGCGAGAACTAGCTATAACTCGGAGAAGGCATTTTCATACGATTTTTCGCTTCGACTGTCAGTCGCATTTGCAAGTTACACAGTACTAAATAAATTTGTGGTGGCGGACTATATGAGGAAGAAGGAAGATGTTGTTCATACATTTGTTTCTAATCTCTGCTATACTGCGGCAGGTGGTAATGCTACTATCTGAAAAAATTCAGTTATTGCTAATCTATGTTATCAGTATTACAGTGTTTTGAAACAGTGATAGTAGCAATGATCTTTTGAAAATTATAAAGATTTGTGTATGAAACACACCAAAACCCTTTGGTTTTATCCCTCAGGGGGTGATTACCCCCACGTTGGGAACTACAGCTCTACACAGTACCTTTGCTCTGAAACTTCAACTCCCAGGGCTCAAATGTTCGAACGACGTAGGTGAAAGCCACCAGACAACATCCTCGACAAACATTGATATTTCGACAAGTCAGTACCCGTCACTTTCAAGGTATGAATGAAACGAGAGATTGCCGTGCAAAACTACACTATTACTGTAGTAATAGAAGATTACAGACACAAAACAATTACTTTCTTTAGCCAAGAGGAGCTGCCATAAGTCAATGCTTGCGTTAAGATGTTGAGCTCGAAAACCTCCCATATGTCCTTGAGCTAGTGTTTGCTTGCGTACTTCGCAGAAATGTCCACAGGACATGACACTGGCTTTGGGAGACGCGATTGCGCTGTGTTTGAAGGTTTGTTGCAACACGGCTGGCCCATTACAGGTCTTCTCAGTAGGCTATTGGTATCCTCGCTAAGCGACAGCTATAAAAATAAAGTTGGCATATGGCGTTGATGGTAAATCATTATCACCAGAAAGGACATTATTATTTAAAAGGCTATGAATATTCTTAATGAACTCGAAGTAATTGTTAAAGCGTCCGATCCATAGAAGCATGTTAACCTGCTAATTCCACTTCATAAGCCATTGAAAACGGATTGTTTCGTTTGATGTAGCTTGAGGCTGACTGAATAATATGAGTCAGTGTTTGTAAAGCACGACACTAAGTCATCATATAGAAGTTTACAATAATTTTGTTCTTAAATATGTATTCAACCGAGAAAATCTTAAAACTGTTGCACTGTATTAACCACAAGCAAGGGCGCCCATACGAAACTTTGTAGCGTGGAGGCAAGATCTCAGGGTATTGAGAACTTTTAATATTTTGGAAGACGAATGACGACTTTTAAGTAGCTACAAGAGAGTTCCAGTTCCGCCCTGCTAAAATCGTGTGTAATACCGAATTTTAAATTTTTTATTGAAAGAAAAACATTTGGCTACATTATTTTTTTCCTTCTGCTGAGAGCTAGGAAGGTGGACCTCCTTGCCTCAAAGTTTAGTTCTCATGTAGCGGATACTATTGTCGTGATCTTCAGTCCAAACACAGGATCGATGCAGCTCTCCATGCTGCTGTATACTGTGCAAGCCTCTTCATCTCCAACTACTGAAACCTACCTTGCTTTCTGTATTTAGCCGGCCGGAGTGGCCGTGCGGTTCTAGGCGCTACAGTCTGGAACCGCGTGACCGCTACGGTCGCAGGTTTGAATCCTGCCTCGGGCATGGATGTGTGTGATGTCCTTAGGTTAGTTAGGTTCCAGTAGTTCTAAGTTCTAGGGGACTGATGACCACAGCAGTTAAGTCCCATAGTGCTCAGAGCCATTTGAACCATTTTTTCTGTATTCATTTCTTGGTCACCCTCTACGATTTTCACCCCGCACAATTCTCGCCAATACTAAATTCGTGATCCCTTGCTGTCTCAGAATGTGTCTTATCAACCGATCCCTTCTTCTAGTCAGGCTGTGCCACAAATTTCTTTTTCTCATCAGTTCTATTCAGTACTTCCTCATCAATTATGTGATCTACCCATCTAATCCTCAGCATTCTTCAGTAGCACCAAATTTCGAAAGCTCCTATTCTCTTCTTGTCCAAATTGTTTATCGTCCACGTTTCACTTCCATACATGGTACACTCAATACAAATGCCTTCAGAAAAGACTTCATAATACTTAAATCTATATTCGACGTTAATAAATTTCTCTTCTTCAGAAACGATTTTCTTGCCATTGCCCATCCACATTTTATACCTCCTCTATTTCGGCCTTCATAAGTTATTTTGTTGCCCAAATAGCAAAACTCATCTGTATCTGACAGAATTACAATGTCATCCGCAAACCTCAAATCTTTTATTTCCTTCCCCTGAATTTTAATTCTTACTCTAAATTTTTCTTTGGTCCTTTACTGCTTGCTCAATGTACAGATTAAATATCATCGGGGATAGGCTATAGGTTAATCTCACTCGCTTCTTAACAACTGATTCCCTTCCGTGCCTCTCGACTATTATATCTGTCGTCTGGTTTCTGTGCAAGTTGGAAACAGCCTTTCTCTAGCCGTCCTTTACCCAGCCTAATTTCATAAATTCAAGAAAGCATTCCAGTCAACATAGTCAAAACCTTTCTCTAAGTCTACAAATGCTATAAACGCAGGTTTTCCTTCCGTTAACGTTTCCTCTAAAGTAAGTAGTAGGGTCTATCGGTTAGCCTATTCCTACATTTCTCTGAAATCAAAAATGATCTTCCCCAAAATCGGTTTCTGCCTATTTTTCCATTCTTCTGTACACAATTCACACCTGTTAGCACTCGCGTTCTTTGGAACTGCAGTTATCACATTCTTCTTGAAGTCTGATGATATTTCGCCTGACTTATACATCTTGCACTCCAGATGGAATAATTTTGTCATGGCTGACTCTCTCAATACTATCAGTTGGATGTAGTAATCACAATAATTTTTTTATACGGCCATATTATTAGTATCATACAATTATGGTTGCTAGTAAAACCCATCACCTCTGCAGTTCATTCACGCTGCGGGCTGTATGCTGAAACGTGGATGTCAGGAAGAGGAAATATCAGAAACAGAAAGAAATAAATACTTCTTGTACTGAAGCCAGACACGCCAGTCATTTGATGTGGCGTGAAGAGTGATCAGCTGTGGGTAACGGTCCATAGTTTAAAATCTTTACATTTACTGATTGGAAAAAAATCGCAACACCAAGAAGTTGTGCGAGATAAACGAAAGTTGGTAGGAGTGTTTCTACTTCTGAAACATAGGGCGTTAGTAGCACCACTACGAAGATGCAAATCAGAGTGCATCAAATACACGATGTAACGGGCATGAGCGTTAGTTACCTTTGACAGTGGATGTGATGAGTTGATGCTAGTCAAGAATGCATTTAAAGTGACAATGACGCCATTATCAGGACCGCACTGAGTTTGAACGAGGTCATGCAATAGGGCTGCGAGAAGCTGGATGTTCCTTCTGCGATAGTGCAGGAAGACTCCACAGGAATGTAACCACGGTACATGATGCCGTAACGGTGGCCACGAGAATGTACCGGGCCCCGGGCGGCCAGGTGGCACCACCGAGAAGGAAGACCATGGCTAAGGCACATCGTACTGCATCTGCAGCAGCAATATGAACAGCACTTGGCACCACAGTAATACAACGAACTGTTGCAAATAGGTTACTTCAAGGACAACTCTGAGCCAGACGAGCTCTAGCGTGCATTCCATTGGCCCCAAAGCACCGCCATTGGCGACTTCAGTGGTGTCAAGCGTGGGCTCATTGGAGGGCAGGATGGTGGTCTGTTGTGTTTTCTGATGAAAGCTGGTTCTGCCCAGCTGCCAGTGATGGCCGTGTGTTGGTTAGAAGGAGGCCCGTGGGGAGCATGCAACCAACCTGTCTGCATGCTAGACGCACTGAACCTACACCTGGAGTTATGGTCTGGGGTGCGATTTCGTGTGGCAGCAAGAGCGCTCTCGTGGTTATCCCACGCACCCTAAATGCAAATTTGTACGTCAGCTTGGTGAATGGACCTGTTGTGTTGCCATTCATGAACAGCATTCCAGGGGATGTTTTCCAACAGAACAACGCTCGCCCGCATACCGCTATTGTAATCCAATATGTTCTACAGAGTTTCGACATGTTGCGTTGGTCTGCTCTGCCACTAGGTCGTTCTTCACTCGAGTACATAGGGGACAGCATCGGACGACAAATCATCCACAAACAGAAGTAAACGTCTTTTTATTGATCGACCAAGTGCAAAAGGCACTGAACTCCAACCCATAAACTGACTCACACCCGACACCTGTGCAACACAATGCATGCATCTTTGCATGTTTGCTTCAACATTCTGGCTGTTATACCGGTTACTAGCATTTCACATTTGCAATGACTTATCTCGCGGTTACATTAACCTGTGATTTTGCAATGCTATTCACTTACATGTTACCTAGGCAAACGTATTCCGAAATTTCATTACTACACATTAATTATTTTTTTGTTGTTGCAATCTTTTTTCCGTTAATGTAGAACGGATGATAGATGTGATAGTGTGACAATAATATGAGTTGTTGATGGCAACAACAGAACGCCGTATCAAGGAAGTCGTAAGGATAACATAGCTTTTCATTCTGGTTACCATGAAAGTGCACAGAAATGGCAGTGTTTCCCCTGACGGTGCAGCTTCCTGCACGGCAAAGCAGGATTCACTATTTCTACGGGGTCTCCGTCCAGGCTGGCTGAATACGTGTCAGTGGCTTATTCACAACTCTGCCAAGTTATTCAACAGTGAGTCTAGATGCAACGTCCACTGTGTGCAAAACAGCGTCGTCCGCAGTGTAGTATGGCGCGAGCTCGTGTTGTAGATACGCTGTTAGCGAAGCAAGCCGCGTCCTTTCAAAGTGGTGCCTACAGCCCGGTTTTATTGGTGCTAAAGAATGAGCTTTCATTTGCATCGCTATTAAACGCATAAGAGACTATTTCAGATTTCCAAATTTTTAGGTTTGTATTTGTGAAATAAACAAAGTATCGATCATACATACCTGCTGTTAGCTTTTTCTGCAATCTTGTGACGTACTGAAAACAGAAATCGTCTAATCCAGAAGTAAGAGCATAGTGGAGCAGGTTTTGATGTAGATGACACATGAGACTTAGAGGAAAGTAACGGAAATGGAGCTCAAAGGTGTAAACGAATTCACAGGAATATTCTGACCGCAGCTACTGTCGCAGTATTCCTCAGCTAACCGAAAGAACTGGGCGATGTCGATGAACAACATATAATCTGTTTCTACTGGGCCGGCCGGTGTGGCCGTGCGGTTCTAGGCGCTTCAGTCTGGAACGGCGAGACCGCTACGGGCGCAGGCTCGAATCCTGCCTCGGGCATGGATGTTTGTGACGTCCTTAGGTTAGTTAGGTTTACGTAGTTCTAAGTTCTAGGGAACTGATAACCACAGCTGTTAAGTCCCATACTGCTCAGAGCTATTTTTTTGTTTCTCCTGGTAATACGAATGCCTATCAAGCAAATCTGAGGGTAAGTTTTTCCGCAAATGCTACTGTCAGTAGCGAGCCAGTGAGTGTGTTGGACCTTCCATCGACCTACGGACCCCCTTGAAGATGTCTCCCGCAGTCGGAGACGAAACGTTGGGAATTGAGACAAAATTCATCAACCGACCACGGCATAACAGCCCGGATAATTACAATGGACATTAGTCTGTGTCTGGTTGGATTCATTGTTGGAATATGCGCTTGTGTAGTGTTGGTCAGTTGGATGTGAACAGCGCGTAGCGTTGCGCAGTTGGAGGTGAGCCGCCAGCAGTGGTGGATGTGGGGAGAGAGATGCCAGAGTTTTGAGAGCGAACGATCTGTACGTATGTCCGTCAGAAAAAGGAAAATGAACACTATTAAGGTAAATACATTGTTTATTCTCTATCAAAATCTTTCATTTGCTAACTATGGCTATCAGTAATTAGAATCTTTTATTTGGCTGGAAGTATTGGCGCTCGTTGTATTGCAGTAGTTCGGGTACCGAAGATTTTTGTGAGGTAAGTGATTCATGAAAGGTAAAGGTTATTGTTAGTCAGGGCCATTCTTTTGTAGGGATTATTGAAAGTCAGATTGCGTTGCGCTAAAATATTGTGTGTCAGTTTAGTGATGATCAGAATAAGTAAAGAAAAAGCTGTCTGAGTACGTTGAGATTTGCTCAGCTGTTTGTAAATCAAATAATGTAAGAGGTTTACCAGCACAGTAATTCATAATTTTTCTAAGGGAACGTTTCAGAACATGTGAGGTCAAAATCAATAAAAAGTCTCATGTTGCCCACCCCTTCCAAACCAACGTTGTGGGATGGTGTTAAAATAACGCCGCACCGCCAGCTGAAAGTGAGACGGGACGCTGCCACACATAAAAATGTTGAGGAAACAACCAGTTTTGTAGCATGTCTAGATATGACATTCCTGTCACAGTTTCCTCCTCAAAAACGGAAGGCCCATAAGCTTTAAAAGATTATGAATATTCTTAATGAACTCGAAGTAATTGTTGAAGCGTTCTTTCCATAGAAGCATGTGAACTGAACTTGCTAATTCCACTTCATAAGCCATTAAAAACTGATAGTTCTTTTTGGTGATGCTTGAGGCTGACTGAATAATACGAGCATTTGCAGAATGTCCAGATAAGACATTCCTGTCACAGTTTCCTCCTCAAAAAAGGAAGGCCCATAAACTTTGTGGACAGAAACGGCACAAAACACAAGTTCGACAACGACGCCAGGATTTTGTGGCCTCCCAGATTCTCACATTATAGCGGTTTACTTTACCCTATAGATGAAACGTGACTTGTCTGAATAGACGAGAGGTTCGGAAAAAGTGTGTTCTGCCTTATCCTAGACAGTTGAAATCCAACATTCGTATCTTCTGTTATGGTGAGATTGGATTAGATTAGATTAGTTTTTCGTTCCATAGATCCGTGCTGAGGAGATCCTCGTGGATGTGGAACATGTCATTTTTTTAAGCTGAAATAACAATACTAATAGTATGAGTATATACAATACATCATTTGTTTCTATTAAAAGAATTCGTCAGTGGAGTAGAAGGAGTTGGCTCCTTTTAACTGATCTTTATTTGTAACTAAATTTTTTATGTTTGCTTGCAAATTATTGAAGATGAGTGGTCCAGAGTAGTGGACCCCTTTTTGAACTAAAGTAAGTGCTTTTAAGTTCTTGTGCAGATCATTTTTGTTCCTGGTATTGTATGTATGTACTGAGCTGTTTGTTGAAAAAAGAGATATATTATTTAGGACAAATTTCATTAATGAGTAAATATACTGAGAGGCAGTAGTTAGTATACCTAGTTCTTTGGAGAGGTTTCTACAGGACATCCGTGAATTTACTCCACAAATAATACGTATTTCACTCTTTTGGACTCTGAAAACTTTTATTCGACTTGAAGAGTTACCCCAAAATATTATACCATATGACATTATGGAATGAAAATAGGCAAAGTATGCAAGCTTTTTCATTTTTATGTCGCCTATGTCTGCTAACACTCGAATTGCAAATATAGATTTGTTAAGGCGTTTCTGCAGTTCTGTGGTGTGCTCCTCCCAACTGAATTTATTATCAAGTTGTAATCCCAGGAATTTAAGACTGTCAACCTCTTCTATCTGCTCTTCTTCATACTTTATGCATATGCTGGGTGGAAACCTCTTACAGGCATATAGTGAGTCTTTTCGAAGTTTAATGTCAGTGAGTTGGCTTTAAACCATTTATTAATATCCATGAAAATATCATTAGCAGATGTTTCTAGAACTACACTTGACATACTATTTATTGCAATACTTGTGTCATCTGCAAACAAAACGAACTCTGCTTCTGGCAGTGTAACTGATGAGAGATCATTAATGTACACAAGAAAAAGCAATGGCCCTAAGATGGATCCTTGCGGGACACCACATGTAATTTCTTCCCATTCTGATGATGACTGACGACTTAATTCACTACTTCCTTCCACTGAGACCCTTTGTTTCCTGTTAGCGAGATATGACATGAACCATTTTGCAGCACTGCCCGTGACACCATAGAATTCTAATTTATTTAAAAGGATGTTGTGGTTCACACAATCAGATGTCTTTGACAAATCACAGAAAATACCTGCTGCTTGTAATTTGTTATTTAATGAATTATGTGGATTTTCACTGTAGGTGTAAATAGCCTTCTCGATATCAGAACCCTTAAGAAATCCAAACTGTGTTCTTGATAATATGTTATTTGTGGTCAGATGGTTGAGAAGCTGCCTGTACATTACTTTTTCTAAAATTTGCTTCTTAACTGCATCATGTTAGGCTTCAGAACACATCAAATCGTTGATTGAGGAAGTTGAAGTTCCTGGCATGGCCGTCTTGTGGGCTTCTGAGTGCTCCGTGTGAAGGCATCTCTGATACGCTCGACATTTTCATCAGACGCGCTTCGTCGAGCAGTGCTCTTCCCTTTTCTCATGCGACCAGCTTCCAAGGAATTTTTATGCCAGTCATAAATCTGTTTGTGCAGAGGCGGCTTCTTACTGAATCGGCGACAGAATGCGCGTCAAACTTGATTCAATGGATTGATTTCTCTTGTGGCGTAGTCGGTATGTTGCTGGAAACTTTGAAACTTTCTCTATCCAGTGACATGCGCAATGTGCTTCTATCTTCTATTATCTGTCTGTAATAAACAACTTAAATCTGTGCTTTTTTTAGTCACCCTGTACATCAGTCTGGGCTTCAGTACTAGTTCATATATTTTAACGAATTAAATTATGAGAAGTATTTCTTCACGGCGGCAAATCGACTGCCAGCCTACTTTGAATTTTGTGAGTAGAGAGAATGTGGAGGATGATCTGTGATTAAGTCTACAATACTTGTAGTCGCTGCTAACTTGCGCTTCACTAAAGTTCATAACCTCATGATAGCAATAGTTTCCTCCCATATTTTCACTACTCCTTACACCACTTAGTAGTATGTTCATATAATTTTTTTCTGTTATCGCTTCTATCCCTACTATATGTACTTTGCTAAAGTAGTGCTCTGTGAGTCTAGCGAAGCTTGTAAGTACTACCTCTTGGGGATAAAACTGAGCGATATGGTGCAGTGGTGAGAAGTGCACTCCCATTCCGAAGGACGACGGTTCAGATCCTCGTCCAGCGATCTGATTTTCTTCCTCAGCCTACCTCTACCGCAGCGCGATCTTTTCTCTCTTTCTCTAATGACGTACAAGAAACATTAAACTCTAATCTTCCTTCGTTCCTTCCGTATTCTACGGACAGCAGTAGGCTTGTAGCTCGGGAACTTCTGAAGAACACTGATGTTTTGAGAGCTCCGTAGATAACATAGAATCGATAGGCGTCTTTGGATGTCGTTCCACCAGTAATAATGAAGCAAAGCCAAGAGGAGGAGGATCAATAACTGGCCCCGACCCTCCCACGGATTATAGGCTCAACGTTCTGGCGTTTCGCCAGTGCTCAGTTATCAAGAGGTGAGTTACGAGGAGTAGTCCGTCGATTCCTGGGAGGCACTATATCGCAGGCCACGAAATTACACTGTCTCCTATATACTCACACAAACAAAGTTTATTCTCAGAAAAAGGAAGGCCACAGGATCTGCTGGCTTGTCCATCAGCTTCTGTATTGAATTTACGGAGGGAATAGCCCCTCTATTAGCATTAGTTCACCGGAGGCTGTTGGGACAACGCAGCTTACTAGGCGGCGGGCGGTGCGGGGGGGGGGGGGGGGGTGAGTGCAGGTCATTCCAATCTGTAAGAAGGCTAAGGCCATCGAATTGCACCTCTATCATCGACAGCAAATAACGAAATTTTACTTATGTGTTCAAAGGAGGGGCGTTCAATAAATAATGCAAAACATTTTTTCTCTGTCACTTCCGGACGAAAATACGCGAAATTTGTTGTAGGACATCGTGAAATATGCCCGCTTCAACTCCTATAGTTCGATGACGTTCCGATTTTTCGCCGCAACTGACTGACACAATCTGCTACAACGGACACATAGCCTAAAATCAACGAGGGTACTTGGTGCCCACTGTATACTTTACTGTACAGAAGCTATTCATGGCTTTTGAGACCATATTGTATGATTAATTACGATTAATAGCAGGGTGTGTGGTTTGAGAATGGGCGTGTCAGTCCGAAACCGGTAAGCACTACAGTTGCATTTCATATCAACGACACTGAGACGGAAGAAGCAAAAAATTATCCAATTCCCTCAGTACTGGACAGTTGCAGATCTATCATCCCGTGGTAGCTTGCCTCGAACAAACAAGGGCGTGAAGGTTGACTTACGCTGCAAGACAATTTGTAAAATCTGTCGACGACACAAATGTGGTATTTTAGTTGTGTAGTTGTTGTATATATGATTTTAAGTGTCTTATAAAACCGGTAATTGTTGATTAATTCCGTAACAATTCTTAATTCTCGTGGCAAATAATTTATACTACTGGCCATTAAAATTGCTACACTACGAAGATGACGTGCTACAGACGCGAAATTTAACCGACAGGAAGAAGGTGCTGTGATATGCAAATGAATAGATTTTCAGAGCAGTCACACAAGGTTGGCGCTGGTGGCGACACCTACAAAGTGCTGACATGATGAAAGTTTCCAACCGATTTCTCATACACAAACAGCAGTTGATCGGCGTTGCCTGGTGAAACGTTATTGTGATGCCTCGTGTAAGGAGGAGAAATGCGTACCATCACGTTTCCGACTTTGATAAAGGTCGGATTGTAGCCTATCGCGATTGCGGTTTATCGTATCGCGACATTGCTTCTCGCGTTGGTCGAGATCCAATGACTGTTAGCAGAATATGGAATCGGTGGGTTCAGGAGGGTAATACGGAACGCCGTTCTGGATCCCAACGGCCTCGTATCACTACCAGTCGAGATGACAGGCATCTTATCCGCATATCTGTAACGCATCGTGCAGCCACGTCTCGATCCCTGAGTCAACAGATGGGGACGTTTGCAAGACAACAACCATCTGCACGAATAGTTCGACGACGTTTGCGCAAGAATTGACTATCAGTTCGGAGACCAGGGCTGCGGTTACCCTTGACGCTGCATCAGAGACAGGAGCGCCTGGGATGGTGTACTCAACGACGAACCTGGGAGCACGAATGGCAAAACGTCATTTTTTCGGATGAATCCAGGTCCTTTTTACAGCATCATGATGGTCGCATCCGTGTTTGGCGACATCGCAGTGAACGCACATTGGAACCGTGTATTCGCCATCGCCATACTGGCGTATCACCCGGCGTGATGGTAAGGGGAGCCATTGGTTACACGTCTCGGTCACCTCTTGTTCGCATTGACGGCACTTTGAACAGTGGACGTTACATTTCAGATGCTTTACGACCCGTGGCTCTACCCTTCATTCGATCTCTGCGAAACCCTACATTTCAACAGGATAATGCACGACCGCATATTGCAGGTCCTGTACGGGCCTTTCTGGATACAGAAAATGTTCGACTGCTGCCCTGGCCAGCACATTCTCCATATCTCTCACCAATTGAAAACGTCTGGTCAATGGTGGCCGAGCAACTGGGTCGTTACAATACGCTAGTCATTACTCTTGATGAACTGTGGTATCGTGGTTGAAGCTGCATGGGCAGCTGTACCTGTACACGCTATCCAAGCTCTGTTTGACTCAATGCCCAGGCGTATCAAGGCCGTTATTACGGACGGAGGTGGTGGTTCTGGGTACTGATTTCTCAGGATCTATGCACCCAAATTGCGTGAAAATGTAATCACATGTCAGTTGTAGTATATTTGTCCAATGAATGCCCGTTTATCATCTGCATTTCTTCTTGGTGTAGCAATTTTAATGGCCAGTAGTGTAGATTCTAATATAAATATTAAGGTGCAAAAAACTGTATAGCAGAATTGTTCTGAATCAATAAATGTCTGTTTTAAAAGGAATTTTTCTCTCTCCCTCTCTCTCTCTCCGTCTGTGTGCGTCTCTCCCTTTTTTTTTTTTTTTACATTCAGATTTTAGTACTAACATTTATGAGCTACGTGTATGTTTCTGCGTCTATCAAAGGCAAGTAGTTGTGGGGAAACAGAAGAAAGATTTAACTGAATTAAAACCGATTTTGAAAATTATGCCACATTCAAAGGCAAATGGATTTTTAATCCAGATAGAATGTCGCGAAAGCTGGTTATCTTGATTAAAACACGCATATAATCTTCTGTGAGTAGAAGAATTTCATTCGCAATATTTTTGTCATAATAAATATCTTCGAAAAATGAATATTTTTGTAAAAAAATTGAAATAAAAAGGTAACAAAATCGAATTAAGGATGGGGGTGGGTAGGGATGCTCATAGGCAAGGGGAGAGTTTCAAAAATTATAAATTATATCCCTCATTTTTCCTAATCTGGCAGGGGTATACGCAGAGTCATTGTGCTAGCCTGACTGCTGCTAGCACTTTGGAAATCACGAGTGATTCTTTCTGCTGATTACTTGCGATATTTTACAGCCACTCACCGCAATGACCGGCGGTCCCTCTCCATCAGCAAATGAGATCTACCTGGTCTTGATTTAGCTGCGTCTGTTCCTTTGCGTTATTACCATTTCACAGTCACGTCACCAAAGTCGACTTGATCAGTTTTATGAAGGTTGAAACGAATCTGATGAATTTGTTCCACACGACACATCCAGCAACTGGTCCACGTTTTAAGTCATTGACGTCTCCAGACTGACCCATCCTGTCGCTGCTTTTCTACTGACAACACAACACTCCCCACCTCCTTTTATCCTTTTACACTGGCGGGTCCGCCTCTCGTGACATCTCGCGGTCAGTTCCGCCGTTACTTGAGGGCTTTTTTTTTTTTTTTCCAGGGCGCTCAACAAGTATGGTCGTTAGCGCCCAAGTTCCTATAAGGTAGACGGCAGGCATAGGACAACACGAGAGTGAATAAAACGGGGACAGGACAATAAAACATGGCGCACCGTCAACGGATGACCACAGGGGCACTGCGGGGCGGGATCACTCGTCAACAGGTAGCGGTGGCTAAATCGGCAATGCCCAATCCGCAACCTGGCCAAAATGACCTCCTCTCGCCGGGAAGGACGTGAGGAGATCGTCCAAGCCGTTGGGATCGGTTTGATGGCCCTAAGCTTATTTTCATGGAGAGAAGACCAAGCCTCATGCCACAATGATGAAACGCGCCGACAAAGAACCCCACTAACATCAGTTGATGGGACACAAAAGGAAGTTGTCTGGATGCATCTGATCGGATAGTGTATAGCTTGCTTAATGACCAAGAAGAAAAAAATTAAAGAAACACGGGCCAATACATATGGGTACCATCAGTCTTACTCGGACCGCCCGCGTACGGAAAAGGAAGCGGAGAAAATAGTACTGGTGCACTACCTACTCTCTGCCATGCAGCTGCGCGGGGTATCCGCGCGGCTGCCCCCATCGGAGGTTCGAGTCCCCCCTCGGGCATGGGTGTGTGTGTTGTCCTTGGCGTAAGTTAGTTTAAGTTAGATTAAGTAGTGCCTAAGCCTAGGGACCGATGACCTCAGCAGTTTGGTCCCATAGGAACTTACCACAAATTTCCAATTTTCCTGTGATACATCGTATGTAACTGGCCGAGTGCAGATGCAGGTACAGGAGTAGAGAGTTCAACAATAAGTACTAGGTAAGAATAATATAGACGTAGACGAACGTGAGCTGTTAAGGGGATGATAGTGCCGTTTCGCAGAGGTCTTTCCTGTAAGAATAATATAGGCGTAGATGAACGTAAGCTGTTAAGGGGATGATAGTACCGTTTTGCAGAGGTCTTTCCTCTTAGTAGTCACCACGAAAATAAGTTTTGTTCCTTATAGTTTTAACTACTCAAGACAGTTTTTTAATAAGCCACAGGTGTTCGCTGATTCCGCATAGTAAGCGGAACTCTGCCGTTCAGACAGTTTTGGTTCTTACTGTGCATTTTCACTGGAGGTGTGTCATGCCTTACTCGCAGCTGCTCTATGCATTGATTTACGTTGAAGTGCCTTTCCGGACAGATACACAATGAAGTGTCGTTCGAAGTGTTCAGTGTTGTTGGGCGTTCTGTACGACGAAATTTAACTGCCACTGACGTGTTAAACGCCTTGCATTGTGGTGTCCATTATGCGTCCATACGGCAGTTACATAACTAATGACCGAGCGAGGTGGCGCAGTGGTTAGCACACTGCAGTCGCATCTGGGGGGACAACGGTTCAAACCCGCGTCCGGCCATCCTGATTCAAATTCTCCGTGATTTCCCTAAATCACTTCAGGCAAATGCCGGGATGTTTCCTTTGAAGGGGCACGGGCGACTTCCTTCCCCATCCTTCCCTAATGCAGTGGGACCGATGACCTCGCGCCGCGCGGAGTGGCCGCGAGCTTTGAGGCGCCATGTCACGGACTGCTCAGCCCCTCCCGCCGGAGATTCGAGTCCTCCCTCGGGCATGGGTGTGTGTGTTGTTCTTAGCATAAGTTAGTTTAAGTAGTGTGTAAGTCTAAGGACCAATGAGCTCAGCAGTTTGGTCTCTTAGGAATTCACACGCATTTGAACATTTTGATGACCTCGCTGTTTGGTCCCCTCCCCCGAATCAACCAAGAAACCATAACTAATGAAAGTCCACGCCAGCAACTGGTTATCCTCGGAAAACTCAGAATTTCACTTAAGGGTCTTCCATTCGAATACGACGTTTTTGCTATTCATTGTTATACTCCATAGGAAATTGAAATTAAATTAAATTTCATTGCATTAAATTTCATTATTAACAGGTTTTTCGATGTACTTTATTGTCAAATAAAGTTTCTGAATACGTACTGAATAGACGGATAACAAAGTAGACATAAAATATCGTAAGGAAGAAAATCATCTGCAATAAAAGATAACGCATATGAGGCGGTCATAACAGTGCAGGGAGAAACGCGGCATGAGCGCCGTTTAGCGGTCTTTGTCGTGGATTCCAGTGGACACCTCTTTCTCAACGGTAATCCGTAAAGTTTGATGCTGGTTTTATACGTTAGTGCAAAAGTGCACATTTGTGTTCCTCGCTGCTTTGGTTATCGACTTTATTCTCTCCGTTATTGCAGGATATCACAGAAAGTTATAGTGCAGTCCAAAAGTTTAAGAATACACACTGGAGTAAGAACTGTGTTAGCCTAAGAATCAAACCAGTGGTGCCTCCTTTAGAGAGAAACTCTGAGACATATAACCTCTGCAGACGATGCAAAGACTTTGCAAGACGCCACTGGGTTACTGCTAAACACAAACAGTGGCTTTGATCTGAATCGAATGAACCCATTCGATTGTAGAGCTTACTCCCCCCCTCCTACGGTATTGCGCGCAAAGGAAACGGAAAGAGAATGGGTGGCCCTGGCAAGTCAATCGAGGGTGTGATTCTTGTTGAAGTTAATAGTGCTAAGTAGGATCAAGGGCTTCATCTCTAAGTACCGAAGTGAAGGGGCGGTAACATAGACCGTTGTTTATTACAAAATACACTCCTGGAAATGGAAAAAAGAACACATTGACACCGGTGTGTCAGACCCACCATACTTGCTCCGGACACTGCGAGAGGGCTGCACAAGCAATGATCACACGCACGGCACAGCGGACACACCAGGAACCGCGGTGTTGGCCGTCGAATGGCGATAGCTGCGCAGCATTTGTGCACCGCCGCCGTCAGTGTCAGCCAGTTTGCCGTGGCATACGGAGCTCCATCGCAGCCTTTAACACTGGTAGCACGCCGCGATAACGTGGACGTGAACCGTATGTGCAGTTGACGGACTTTGAGCGAGGGCGTATAGTGGGCATGCGGGAGGCCGGGTGGACGTACCGCCGAATTGCTCAACACGTGGGGCGTGAGGTCTCCACAGTACATCGATGTTGTCGCCAGTGGTCGGCGGAAGTTGCACGTGCCCGTCGACCTGGGACCGGACCGCAGCGACGCACGGATGCACGCCAAGACCGTAGGATCCTACGCAGTGCCGTAGGGGACCGCACCGCCACTTCCCAGCAAATTAGGGACACTGTTGCTCCTGGGGTATCGGCGAGGACCATTCGCAACCGTCTCCATGAAGCTGGGCTACGGTCCCGCACACCGTTAGGCCGTCTTCCGCTCACGCCCCAACATCGTGCAGCCCGCCTCCAGTGGTGTCGCGACAGGCGTGAATGGAGGGACGAATGGAGACGTGTCGTCTTCAGCGATGAGAGTCGCTTCTGCCTTGGTGCCAATGATGGTCATATGCGTGTTTGGCGCTGTGCAGGTGAGCGCCACAATCAGGACTGCATACGACCGAGGCACACAGGGCCAACACCCGGCATCATGGTGTGGGGAGCGATCTCCTACACTGGCCGTACACAACTGGTGATCGTCGAGGGGACACTGAATAGTGCACGGTACATCCAAACCGTCATCGAACCCATCGTTCTACCATTGCTAGACCGCCAAGGGAACTTGCTGTTCCAACAGGACAATGCACGTCCGCATGTATCCCGTGCCACCCAACGTGCTCTAGAAGGTGTAAGTCAACTACCCTGGCCAGCAAGATCTCCGGATCTGTCCCCCATTGAGCATGTTTGGGACTGGATGAAGCGTCGTCTCACGCGGTCTGCACGTCCAGCACGAACGCTGGTCCAACTGAGGCGCCAGGTGGAAATGGCATGGCAAGCCGTTCCACAGGATTACATCCAGCATCTCTACGATCGTCTCCATGGGAGAATAGCAGCCTGCATTGCTGCGAAAGGTGGATATACACTGTACTAGTGCCGACATTGTGCATGCTCTGTTGCCTGTGTCTATGTGCCTGTGGTTCTGTCAGTGTGATCATGTGATGTATCTGACCCCAGGAATGTGTCAATAAAGTTTCCCCTTCCTAGGACAATGAATTCACGGTGTTCTTATTTCAATTTCCAGGAGTGTATTTCAGTCGAGGAACAGTACATGAGAAACAAACGTAAAACTTCACTCATACATTGGAGATCAGTACAAATCGTAACGTGATATCAGTATAATTAAACAGTTGCTAGCAACTTATTGGCAAAGTAAGCAGGGAAGTGAACAATACAGGCTGGTAACGAACTCAAGTAAATGAAGTATGTGGTTTCGCTTGGGACAGGATGACTGCATCGCTCAGGTGGTATAAGGAAAACACATGCAAGAACCAAAATAAATCAATCATGGTTAATCCATCGAATGCTAGAGCATGATTTAAAGCAAGATATTCCGTGATTTCACTGAAAACGTGCCTAATCCTGCCCCATAACTGACATATCGCCTTCCGTTGGTACGAGGAACTTACCAACTTTAAGAGGCAAAAAGACGAATTGCGACTTCAGTGTGCTGAAAATGCTGCCACGACCCACACAGAGGATGAATGGACGTATTTTGTCTAATTTACTGCTTACTAGGTGGCATTGAGGTAAAACACAGCATCCCAATCTACTTATCCATCGATACGGTGAGGATTATAGTGGGTTGTAGGCCACAGCAAGAATTGGCCAACGTAATGAAGAAGGTGGTTGATGTAGACGTACCACGTCAGCCGTCGCGCAGTCCAGTTTACTTACGTCGTATGTCTCCGAATTTTTTCCCGTAGAGCAAGCTATTGTACAAGTTTTTGCATAAACAGCAAACATTAGGAAACATATGTATGGTACACAATATTTGGCTATGGGCTGCCACTTTTACATCTGGCGTGGGGCCGCCATTCAAGTGTTCAAATAAATGCAGTTCCAATGGTTGCGACGCAGTCCACAGATATCTACGTTCAAAGTATGTGGATTTATAAAAGCACGCAACTTACGCATTAGTATGTAACTTTCGGATGTTATCATACCCAATAACGAAGAAGACTTTGCTGAGTAAGCTGTGGCACAAGATGTGTGCAAAATGTCCGTCGTTAACGTCACATGATTGTCATAAATCCCTGTTTATTTTCTGAAGCCAGTTGTTATTTAACATTCCAGTTGTTATTTAACAATCCATTCCAGAGTTTTGCTCAATCAAGAGCTTAGCGCAATTGACCTATAATATCTAGTGCGTGAACAAGCTCTTGTTGTCAAAGTGATCAAAATGGGATTACGATATCATCCCAAGGGGTCTGTGCTGACTTTACAGTCACATATCAGAGTGAAAGATGAAGGACAGACAGATCATCAGTTGAGGTTATTTGGTAAGGAGAAGGTTCTGTCGTGGGTGAAATGTCGTTCAACAAAATCAGGTTTCGGTCTCCGATAAGATTAAGAATAGCTATACCATGCTATAGCAAGAGCATTTGTCATCGAACACTGTATAAGTTGGCTGGGTATTTTCGAAAATTTCCTGCCGTACATCATTTAATACGACTGATTCAACATCTACAGTTCAGCCGAGCCACCAATGAAGACAAATTAATCTATATAAAGCTCACCTACCTTTGTTTGTTCTGAAAGGGTCGTGTCTAACCCCCTTCCATGTAATTGTTATCTGGAATATTTAATTTACTTTCAGTTGTTCTTGTAGATTACTCTAGACAGCTACGAAGAGGACTGCATAGGGAACTATCGTTTATATATTTTATTTTTCTCTAGTTCACATCAGCAACCTGTGCAATTCTCTCTCCATAGTAAGAGAATTGCGTTGGGAACCACCGTTTACATATTTTATTTTTCTCTAGTTCACATCAGCAACCTTAGTCACCATAATGGATAAGCTCTATAACCTGTGGATGAGCAAGTAATTCGATGTGCACTTGTAAATGGAGAATCAACGTAGTTTTGTCTTATCTTTTCTTACTGTATGATAGTAACTTTCCGTTGAATTTTGTTTTAAAACCTGGCTTGTGGCATGAGGCGGCCAGGGACAACATACGTCCTGCTTATTTTAGAAGTACGGCTTACGACTGGTCACGAGAAAACCCACGCAGGAAGCTGAGGAAGTTTCCACCGATTTCTGTCTTCAGACTTTCTCCAGCAAACTTCATTGGGAACAAGGCCGTTTGCTGGCCCCCACCCCACTGGGTAAGCGGCTGGCGCCTCATGAGCGTTTCGCAGAATGGGTGGCTAAAGTCGCCACTCTGTTGAAACGAGCTGGTCACACGGCGGCTAACGTAGACTTATAAAAAGTTGGAACACAATGCTCTTACTGTGTCGGCGTTGTGTTTAAGGCTTGAATGTACGCGCTCACACAGTGTAAGTCCTTTTTGGTACGATCCGTTAGTTATTTCGTAATTCAATGTAGGTCATCATTGCGTCATTTAAATTTAAGCACCAAGAGAATAAACGGTCTTTCGTAACGTGTAGAGCCATGATTTTTCTAAGATCTCTTGCGTTTCTGTCTGAAAAGTATGAGGATAATCTCATCGACTAAGTCCTCGTGAAAACAATTAAATCAGAGCATTCGTAGCTGAGTAAAACCAACATCTGTATCGATTAGTGTGTGCCGATTTTTACCAGTTTTCCTATGACTTTGACGGATCGAACTTAAAGTGACGGATCATACACAATAATGCCATACCATTGTCTTCCACGCAAATTCTTGATCATTACGAATTCTTGAAAGCCAGGGGAAATGTTAGTAGTTTAGGATTTGTCAGAATTGTCGGAATTTTATCCAGTATTGTGAACTTAGTTTCTGGCCTCCTTTTGATCCACCTGTAATGATGTTGCTAATATTCTACGTATCTTCCTCTCGTAGTTCCTTTTAGCTGGTATAAATGCTTGGCTGTTTTGTAGATGTTAGAGCTTATTACATCCCAAAGTGCATCCACAAATCATTTACTCTGGGCAAAGATCCCTGCTGACGATGATATTTTCTAGTTAAACCACAATGCTTTAAGGAACCATATCAACAAATCTATTTTGTTTTTGGTACATGACGAGAAAGCTAAGAAAGAGAGCTTACTGAGCTAATAAATGTTTGTCATAGAACATAATACGATTTTTGTTTTCCCCCATGTGCACTCTGCCATCTTCCTGCATCCCCAGTGCGGTCACTAACAGTAGCACTCCTTATTTGAGAAATTATTATTGAAGGTTTGATATAATCCATTCCCTGGACCACCATGTATGAATCATTAGGTAAATTTCCATTGCGCAACTGACAAAATTTTGTGTGTGGTATTCTTTTAAGATTTCACACGACATTGACTCAATTGAATCAAGCTATAACGATGGTTTCCCCAATATTAGCGGTTCAAAAAATACTTAGTGGACACCTTATAGTTCATGTTCTGATTATTGGTAATTCTTTGACCCTGAAGACTGAACTTTGCTCTCCGATCAGTTTTAAGGTGATTAGATTTTAATGTGATTAACGATATAAGTATCGGCCATTTTAATGTGATTAACGTTGTAAATGTAGGCCAGCTCAGTACACTCTTTGAATTGCTAGATTACAATCGCGCCTTACGGCCATCAAGCCCTAAGCATAAAATTAAAATGATATGACCGATCTCGGTAAGCAGTGAAATGGTATGACTGTAAGTGATCCATCAGCTCGGGTGGTGATCGTGGCGCATGCAGAATCATTAACAGGTGGTACGCTATAAGGAATAGCGCAGTAGGCAGTGCAGTTGAAGAGGAATGGACATCTCTAAAAAGGGCCATCACAGAAGTTGGGAAGGAAAACATAGGTACAAAGAAGGTAGCTGCGAAGAAACCATGGGTAACAGAAGAAATACTTCAGTTGATTGATGAAAGGAGGAAGTATAAACATGTTCCGGAAAAATCAGGAATACAGAAATACGAGTCACTGAGGAATGAAATAAATAGGAAGTGCAGGGAAGCTAAGACGAAATGGCTGCAGGAAAAATTTGAAGACATCGAAAAAGATATGTTTGTCGGAAGGACAGACTCAGCATACAGGAAAGTCAAAACAATCTTTGGTGACATTAAAAGCAACGGTGGTAACATTAAGAGTGCAACGGGAATTCCACTGTTAAATACAGAGGAGAGACCAGATAGGTGGAAAGAATACATTCAAAGCCTCTATGTGGGTGAAGATTTGTCTGATGTGATAGAAGAAGAAACAGGAGTCGATTTAGAAGAGATAGAGGATCCAGTATTAGAATCGGAATTTAAAAGAGATTTGGAGGACTTACGGTCAAATAAGGCAGAGGGGATAGATAACATTCCATCAGAATTTCTAAAATCATTGGCGGAAGTGACAACAAAACGACTATTCACGTTGGTGTGTAGAATATATGAGTCTGGCGACATACCATCTGACTTTCGGAAAAGCATCATCCACACAATTCCGAAGACGGCAAGAGCTGACAAGTGTGAGAATTATCTCACAATCAGCTTAACAGCTCATGCATCGAAGCTGCTTACAAGAATAATATACAGAAGAATGGAAAAGAAAATTGAGAATGCGCGAGGTGACGATCAGTTTGGCTTTAGGAAAAGTAAAGGGACGAGAGAGGCAATTCTGGCGTTACGGCTAATAATGGAAGCAAGGCTAAAGAAAAATCAAGACACTTTCATAGGATTTGTCGACCTGGAAAAAGCGTTCGACAATATAAAATGGTCCAAGCTGTTCGAGATTCTGAAAAAAGTAGGGGTAAGCTATAGGGAGAGACGGGTCATATACAATATGTACAACAACCAAGGGGGAGTAATAAGAGTGGACGATCAAGAACGAAGTGCTCGTATTAAGAAGGGTGTAAGACAAGGCTGTAGCCTTTCGCCCCTACTCTTCAATCTGTACATCGAGGAAGCAATGATGGAAATACAAGAAAGGTTCAGGAGTGGAATTAAAATACAAGGTGAAAGGATATCAATGATACGATTCGCTGATGACATTGCTATCCTAAGTGAAAGTGAAGAAGAATTAAATGATCCGCTGAACGGAATGAACAGTCTAATAAGTACACAGTATGGTTTGAGAGTAAATCGGAGAAAGACGAAGGTAATGAGAAGTAGTAGAAATGAGAACAGCGACAAACTTAACATCAGGATTGATGGTCACGAAGTCAATGAAGTTAAGGAATTCTGCTACCTAGGCAGTAAAATAACCAATGACGGACGGAGCAAGGAGGACATCAAAAGCAGACTCGCTATGGTAAAAAAGGCATTTCTGGCCAAGAGAAGTGTACTAATATCAAATACCGGCCTTAATTTGAGGAAGAAATTTCTGAGGATGTACGTCTGGAGTACAGCACGCCCGGGTTCCCGGGTTCGATTCCCGGCGGGGTCAGGGATTTTCTCTGCCTCGTGATGGCTGGGTGTTGTGTGCTGTCCTTAGGTTAGTTAGGTTTAAGTAGTTCTAAGTTCTAGGGGACTGATGACCATGGATGTTAAGTCCCATAGTGCTCAGAGCCATTTGAACCATTTTTGAGTACAGCATTGTATGGTAGTGAAACATGGACTGTGGGAAAACCGGAACAGAAGAGAATCTAAGCATTTGAGATGTGGTGCTATAGACGAATGTTGAAAACTAGGTGGACTGATAAGGTAAGGAATGGCGAGGTTCTACGCAGAATCGGAGAGAAAAGGAATATGTGGAAAACACTGATAAGGATAAGGGACAAGATGATAGGACATCTGCTAAGACATGAGGGAATGACTTCAATGATACTAGAGGGAGCTGTAGAGGGCAAAAACTCCAGAGGAAGACAGAGATTGGAATACGTCAAGCAAATAATTGAGGACGTAGGTTGCAAGTGCTACCCTGAGATGAAGAGCTTAGCACAGGAAAGGAATTCGTGGCGGGCCGCATCAAACCAGTCAGTAGACTAATGACAAAATCGTTTCTCTGTGTCTCAATAGTTGGCGAAATCATGGATGATTGTTGAGCATCGTACGGAGTAGCGGTTTAGCGCAGTTGTTCTTCTCGGCTTGGGCCGATCTTGCCGATCGTAGAATCACATGGCGTGACATTGACCTGTGCGACGAACATTGGTTCACTGGCAGCCTGTTCAGTTTCGCGTAATTCTTCCGGTACGGATTTCTAAATGTTCATGCCAGTGATAGTTGCGGGACTGCAGAAACGTTCATATAGGGGTGGCACCCCGACTCCAATATTCCATCCTCGGCACGTATCCTACCATACACCGTGTGTTACTGATGGGATCGAAATCCTAAAATCCTAGAAATTGGATACGAGTGATGAAATGCCGCTTATTGAAGCAACATCACCCACTTTTTCGGAATCGATGAGAACTGACTAGGGGACTGTGCCTGCAAACGATGCGTACTCAATTACTTCTACGCAGAATTAAACCTAAATAATTCCGAAGATTAGAGCAGCGAATTTCGATAGTAACATCCAAATAACGACCGTTACTAGGCAACTGAATGCACTTTTTCCCGCGTATTATATATTAACTTCTGCTTCATAGTCATAATCTTCGACTCATTCTGAAGATGACTGAAAGGAATGCAGCCGAAAATATCAGTGGTAACCAAGGCCGGTTACGGTTCTGAAAGCTCGTCAATCACCAGGAAAACACTAAAGTTCACTACGTAAGCCGATTTTTACTTTTATGGAAGCAATAGCAGACTACGTAGATCGCACTTTATGCAGAGGATTGCGGTCACATTGCGAGTGTTTGGTAGATATCACGTGGTTAATGGCCTAGATAACACGGCATGTTATACTCTTAACAGTCCCCTCCGCCTCTCACACTCCCACTCCGAAGGGGGAGCGGGATGGGAAATCCCTCGTCCGTTCATCGCTTGGTACTCTGCCTTTCGCCCCTCCCTACTGTCCATCCTCCCTCTCCATACCCCCCCCCCCCCCCCCCCCACACACACACACAAACATGCACGCGTTCAAAATTCTCCTACACAAATACTTAAACAGTGGTCTCCAAGTTGTCCTTCCTTGACGTGTATCACATCCTATTCGGATTCAAAGGCAAAATACACGTATGGGCCAGTTTTCCAAAAAATGTTCAAATGTGTGTGAAATCTTATGGGACTTAACTGCTGAGGTCATCAGTCCCTAAGCTTACACACTACTTAACCTAAATTATCCTAAGGACAAACACACACACCCATGCCCGAGGGGGGACTCGAACCTCCGCCGGGACCAGCCGCACAGTCCATGACTGCAGCGCCCCAGACCGCTCGGCTAATCTCGCGAGGCTGGGGCTAGTTTTACTATGTTTTCAAGCTCTGTAGCTAATTATCACGTATACTCAACAACTTCATTAGCTGCCGAAATTCTTATCTATTTCGGAGAAATATGCGTAGCTGTAAGTTCCATATATTGTTGTTAGTGATTCATGGAACTCCCGTTCGCTTAAATGAATATAGTCATAAACTTTTCTAGCGTTTTTATGAATCACCTGCATGATGCAGGAAAAATGGGTCAGAAAAATACTTTTGTTAAGACTGTTCTTTGTAATTCTGTCGAAGTTACGGTGAGGAAAAGCCTTTATTTGCGTCGACTAGTTTTGGACTTGATGTCCATTATCAAACCATCGCCTTTATCGCCAGTATTGACACATAATACAATCAGTATATTTGCAAACATCCATAATCGGCAAGCATGAGTAACATGTACAAAATCGTCTACAGTGTATTATTAATGATACTTGCCCTACAGCAACAGAACAATTGGTGCCGAGTTTGTACATGTCACTCACGATTTCCGATTGCGGCTGTTTGCAAATGTGCTGGTTGTATTACGTCTCAATACTACGATGAAGGCGATGGTTTGATAATGAACGTCATGTCCGAAACTAGTCACCGTATATAAAAGGCTTTTTTCACCACGTATGGGACAGAATTACAAGTAATAGTTTTAATATATTCAGAATGCCGCGTCTCATTCCTCCACTGCGTTTATAGGGTCATATGTCCCCACGTCCTCCCAAGAAATAAATGAAATCGCATAGACCGGTGTTTTTCATCCTTTTTGAATACGCGACCCCTTTCCAAGTAAAAATATTCTGGCGATCCTCAGAACCATAATAGAAGTATGTCAGCGATTTCAGAGGCAACGTATTTAATTTTCTTTCTATTGATACTATACTGATAGAGAAATCAAGTGCAATGTGAATTGAGGTCGCAGTGCTTTGTGGGCAGAGAAAGAATTATAATCTTTGCTGCGGTACAGGCGTGGGGGTGAGAAGGGGTCAGCGGGGGCATAGTCGCGCGTTTTCGGTCACTTCAATCAGTTGTACGAGTACCCCAGCAAGTACAGACGTGAATATAGTCTTCGCGCTTCGCTCTGATCGAGCATAAAATGGACAAGTTTCTTAAAAGACCTGTGCAGCCCTCCACGTTTGGTACAAGTGGCAGTGGCGGAAACGAATCAAAATCGAAAGAAATAGACTTTATGACGATGTGGTCCTTTCCCTCTCCCTGCAAACCTCTCAGAGGTAAATATTGTCCGTACAAGATTTAGCGCCTCTCGCCGCTGCAGTTCCATTCTGCAGAAGTGGGATGAGATCGATAGACATCGTGTTGCTTCTCGCTGCTGCAAGTGTTTGCGTATTTGAACTCCTCCAACAGGTTTAAATTAAATTCTTATTCATTATTATAAATTCGTAATACCAGATCTGAACGTGAGCGAATTTGCAGGGAGTTTTCACAAAACCTTACGTGTGACATTTATACCATAGCAGAAGATCGTCATGAAACATACGTTAGAAGCCATGCTGCAACTGCTTTCTCCTGTGACCGCGACCCCCTGGGCAAGGCTTTGCAACACCCCAGGGGGTCGCGACCCACAGGTTGAAAAAAAATGGTTCAAATGGCTCTGAGCACTATGGGACTCAACATCTTAGGTCATAAGTCCCCTAGAACGTAGAACTACTTAAACCTAAGGACATCACACACACCCATGCCCGAGGCAGGATTCGAACCTGCGACCGTAGCAGTCCCGCGGTTCCGGACTGCAGCGCCAGAACCGCTAGACCACCGCGGCCGGCCCACAGGTTGAAAAACACTGCCTAAATGATTATTGGAACTCAACAGTTTAATATGGAATCTGAATCAACGAGTTACCCCATGTCCACACACACACAAAACTTTTGATATAGATGAACTCATTTCAAATAAAATGGAAAATTTACTTTTGTCGAATAGGAATTTGTATAGAGATTATTGAACTACTGTTTACTCTCTTAAACTCTTTGAGCTCATAAAATATATAGGGTATTACAGTCCGCATCGTTGTTGTTCGGGGCCTTTGATTGAGAAGGGACTTTCGTAGAGCCAAAGATTCTCGTACCTTGCCATTATGTGTTTCAATTTGCGTATATTTACTCAAAATTGTTGGTATAGGGAGTAGAAAGCAGCAATGCTCTACGCATTGTGCACTTGTTATTCTGGTTAAGAATGAAAGAGAACTTGAAGAATAGTGCTAGATGAAGCCTACTCTTGTTCCGAATCCAAAAAGTGGCATCATAGAAAAGCCATTTTCAGTGTTGTGTGAGGTCTGCAAATCATAAACACTGTGGACAGATTACGGATTTAATAAGCGTTATTTGTACATACGCAAGCTCTTGGAAACTGTACGTTATCTTTTCTCCTGGACCGATGGTATAGCAAGTGAGACAAAAATCACTTAGACCAATAAAACTCGGACTGACTGCCTCAACAGCGAATGACAATAACGGTGCAGTACATTTTGATTTACAGCAACCATATTCTGTAGCTTCCGACGATGAAATATGCACGTGTTGTTTGCTGACCTATCCTCAGCCTCACACATGATATGATCTACTAATACCTTGCTACTGTAATATGTTTCTGTATACTGTTAATGTATCACTTCCTCCTGTTTTTTCAGGTACAATAATCTCTAATCCCTTGTTTCACTGATAATTACATTGACAGTCACCAGTTTGTTAACAAAGAACTTCATTTGTATAATTTCCGGAATCCCGCTTGCTTTACTTTCAATTTTTCAGAGATTACTAATTTATGAGACTTGCTTTGTTGTCAACAGTATTCTTCCACAACTTAGTTCGTAGTCCATGCTACTGATGAACACGTACAGCCTTTAAGACATACCAGCATGGATTTCAGAATAAAACCTGTTAAAATGATAATAGAAAAACGGAAGCTATAAGTGAGTTTCATCAGGACTGTCTTTTAAATATTTTACAATTACCTTTTCTGTAACACCTGCGTATGCAGCTTTGCAACAGAAGTGAAACACTGTCTGTTGTAGCTTTCGTTCTACGGATACAGAACGTTTCAGAATTGATAGCGTATAATTGTGTTAGGGAGAAACAGTGAAACCTTTCGGCTTCTAATGCAGTTTCCCAGACTCATTACTTCCTTTGTTTGATGTGCTCCGGTAATTTACATTAATTTTTGGTATTGTAATGAAATAGATTACTATCAGTCGACTTCTTAAGTATATGGATCTCACTGTCTATGTAAAGCGTATTTGTAGGATGTGTTTTATAAATTAATAATAAACCGACTGTTGGTTTTATTTTTATGGACGCTGCGGTGGATACTGTAGTGAAGCGCGGAGTCTCTTTCTTTTTTACGGGAACAGACAGAGGGGAGAGAGGGGCGGAGAGCAGCGGTTATGGACACTGCAGAACGAACAAACGTGCAATAATTTATTGTCTCACAGAAAAAAAACGCGAAAAAGGCTTTCGCAACTGGCCCAGCGACCTGTTTGGAACTATTTTAATCTCTTTTGAAAGTTATTCATGGCAAAAACGACTAGAGAGAATGTTTTCACTTATGCAGAACTTGTGGAATGGGGTGGCAGGAGAATTATGGTTGATGATGTAAATAGCCAATGGCCGTGGTTCTCAGCTGGTACGAGATTTTCAGACTGCCATAGTCACGAAAGTAAGCCCCTATGCGGAAGGACCATACAAGGTAGCATGGATTTAACACTAGATGGAATAAGTGTGCCTTACAAAACAATCATATTTCAGACATATATATTTACATTTAATTTACTCACTGGCAATATAACTGTTATGTTTAAGCGACCTTTATGCTTACATTATTTAATGATACAAAAAGATCTAAATAGTGTAATCATAACTAGGTGGTCGGACATTTGTATTCATTGTTGCTAATAAGATAGTCTTCCTATTTATCTTCTTGTGATAGGCAACCTCTACCTTTGGTTTGAAATGGTTGTGACGTACGTCAGGTGTCTTATACAGCTACCGAGCGAAGAGGCAAAATGGTCTTCGATACTAGATACTTATTTGAAAGTTGAAAGTCTCGTTACAGTTTTCTTTGTTTCCGGGTGAATGTTGGAATGAGTTGGTCAACAAGATCATAGTTGATTCTCTACCCTATTCGTTTCCATTGAATGATCTCTTGTCTTGTCTCCTTTCTTCATGTAATAGTCCGTGTGAGTTGCTGTGTGAGCTGGCCGGTAGGAAATGCCTCATAAGGAGAACTCTGTGTAGCGCTTGGAAACTACCAAGGGCTTGGCCTCTGACTTTGAGACTGCACCAAAGTGGAGCAGGAGTCAGCAACCCACGAGCATGCGAAGAGTGAATGTTGTAGCGTCCGCAGCCCAAGTGAGGAAGAAAACCTTGTAGAAAGCTAATTCAAGCGAACATGTGAATGGTGATTGTAGACTTTCCCGTCGTATACTGCTGACGGCATCTTCTCGGGCATCCATCCAGGTGACTACGCTAAAATTCCGAAACATTTCGATGAATGTTAATCTCATCATCTTCTGGCGAAGTGTCGAGATTGCAGGGGCGTCCCATGTATAAATATCTAATGGACTCCCGCGTAGTCTCGACACTAGATCAGATTGACACTCGTCGAATCTTTTCGGAATTTCAATGCAGCCACCCAGATCGAAGGTCGAAATGATATCACAAATTTAAGTCAAGATGCTACTGTTCATAGAACGTGCTGATTCTTAACACTAAATGGCATTAATTTTTAATTTCTTAAAATGAAACAAATAAACAGTAAAATTACTCTGTGGTGACAAAAGTGATGGGATAGCTCCTAATACCGTGTGGGCCCACCTTTTTCCCTGTATAGTGCAGCAGTTAGACGTGGCATGGATTGGATTCAACGAGTCTTTGGAAATCTCCTGCAGAAATATTGAGCCATGCTGCCTCTATAGCCGTCCATAACTGCGAAAGTGTTGCTGGTGCAGGATTTTGTGCACTACGGACCTCTCGATTATGTTCCATAAATCTTCTGTGCGATTCATGTCGGACCATCTGTTGGCCAAATCATTCGCTCGAACTGTCCAGAATTTTCCTGGAACCAATCGCCAACAACTGTGGCCCGATGACATGGCGCATTGTCATCCAAAAAAATTGCATCAATGTTTGGAAACATGAAGTTCATGAATGGTTGCAAACGGTCTCCAGCTAGCCGATGGACCAGAGGACCCAGTTAATTCCACGCATGAACTGCCCACACCATTATGGAGACACAACCAACTTGCACAGTACCTTCTTTACAACTTGGGTGCATGGCGCCACTCTCGAACCTTACCGTCAGCTCTTACCAACTGACACCGGGACTCATCTTATGAGGCCACAGTTTTCCAGTCGTCCAGTGTTCAAGTGATATGGTCACAAGCCCAGGAGAGGAGCTGCAGGTGATGTCGCGTTAGCAAAGACATTCGCGTCGGTCGCCTGTTGCCATAGCCAATTAAGGCCAAATTTCGCCGCACACTGGTAACGGATACGTCCGTCGTACGTCCCACATTAATTTCTGCAGTTATTCCATGCAGTGCTGCTTGTCTGTTAACACTGACGTCTCTAAGCAAACACCGCTGCTCTCACTCGTTTAGTGAAGGCCGTCAGCCACTGCGTTGTCCATGATGACACCAATGCCTGAAATAAGGTGTTCTCAGCACACTCTTTGTCACTGTGGACCTAGGAATATTCAATTACCTAGCGACTGCCGAAAATGGAATGTCCCATGGGTGCAGCTCCAAATACCATTCCGCATTCAAAGTAGGTAAATTCCTGTCGCGCGGTTATAATCACGTCGGAAATCTTTTCACGTGTATCACCTGAGTACAAATGACAACTCCACCAATGCACTGCCCTTTTATACCTTGTGTACGTGATACTACCACCATGTGCATATGTGCAAATCGCTACCCCACGACTTATCGCCTTAGTGTGTAGCATTATTACTGGTTAAGAAATCCAGGTTACTGCACTGTTGTAAGTATTTCATTCTTGTGATATGATGATGAAATGTTCTCGAAGCTACCGATGGCCTTCCGATACCGAGGAACAACTAGCTATGTGAATGAATGGTTGATGGATCAGTGGATGGATCAGTGAAAGAAAGAGACGACGACCAACATCTACATCTATACTCCGCAAGCCACGTTGCGGGCTACGGGCTCTGGTGGAAGGTATTTCTTGTAGCGCTATTGTCAGGCGCCTTTTTTTTTTTTTTTTTAAACTGTCATCTACCGATGGTTGGTTTACAAACTTTAGTGCTTTAGTGGTCATGGTCTTATTAAAGGTGTCTGGCTGTGCCTACGTAGCTGAGCCGTCAGGGGGCACAACTACCATGCCGGCCGCTGTGGCCGAGCGGTTCTAGGCGCTTCAGTCCGGAACCGCGCGGCTGCTACGGTCGCAGGTTCGAATCCTGCCTCGGGCATGGACGTCCGTGATGTCCTTAGGTTACTTAGGTTTACCTAGTTCTAGGTCTAGGGGTGTCTGGCTGTCTAGGGGACTGATGACCTCAGATGTTAAGCCCCATAGTGCTTAGAGCAATTTGAACCATCTGAACAACTGCCATGTTGGCTTCAATTCCCTTTACTGCGAGGGGTTTTGCTTCGCTGAGTGGACTGGAACAAGCTCCACTGGTGTGTAGCAAGCTTGTGAGAGTCATGTCCGCCGCCACCATGCATGGATGGTACGATCATTTCACCAGCTGTGTGTATTTTATCAAATGTATTTTATAAAGATACGCATATGTGACGAGTGCCTTTTATGCTTTGACTTCATGCAAGGTAACGTGGCAGTTTTATATCAAGTTCCATAAAAGGAGATGATGGCAGCATACTGTTGAAACCGGTAACCTTGGAACAATGAAAGTGTATACACTGCTACCGCGGCATACGTAGTGTGTTCATTTCGAAGGTCCGCTCAGCCTCGTGATGCCAGCTGAGGAGCGACTTTGAATGAGAAGTAGCGGCTGCAAGATCAAGAAAGGCGACGACAACAGGGAGAGCCGCGCGGGATTAGCCGAGCGGTCTAGGCGCTGCAGTCATTGACTGTGCGGCTGCTCCCGGCGGAGGTTGGAGTCCTCCCTCGGGCATGGGTGTGTGTGTTTGTCCTTAGGATAATTTAGGTTAAGTAGTGTGTAAGCTTAGGGACTGATGACCTTAGCAGTTGAGTCCCATAAGATTTCACACACATTTGAACGTTTTGACAACAGGGAGAGCGGTGTGACGCCCCCATGCCCCTCCATACCGCATCCAAATGACGCCACAGGCAGAGGGTGACACTGCTGTCGCCTGGTCCGATTAACGCCACTTAAGTCGTCTGGGGCCACCACGGTGGAGCTCTCCTGCTTGTTGAAGGTGGTCTGCGCCTGCCTTGCTCTGACATTCTTACGCAGCATGTTGTAGGGAGATTTATGGCTTAGTGTAGAATCAGAGCCACAGCAACACTCGGCAGTTTTCACATTAACAAACACTGCCAGGTGTGAACGAAACTATGAGTGACAGATAAAAATGCCGAGACTGGTCGGGGATCAGTAGTCGGCAACTTAACAACATTTTGAAACGCATTTTAATTAATAAACAGATAATTTACACAAGAACTAAGTTATTTCACAAATTCTAAGCATTTTAGATCTATTTTCGATTGAGCTTTTTAGTGGTTGGTTTCAACGCTACTGCATGTAACTTACACATTTATCGGCCAAAATTCACATAAAATTAATTAGCACGTGGTGTCCTTCATTATTCAACAGTAATGGTAGCTTCATATTACTTCAATTGGAGATCTTTCTTGTTCATGAAATATTATTTTTAACAGTCATTTATAGTTCAAATGATTAACACTGTTGCTGTAGAGCCGCGTAATAACGTTGTTCTTTTTGGTCCAATCATTTCCGCCGAAGTGATGTGTCTCCTGTCATTTTTGTTATAAATGTATGTGTTCCTTCATATCGTTCCATACTGTGCTATAACTCTTATACATTAACTGGTGTAATAATTCCACGCATATCGATATATTGACGAATGAACGAATCAACATCTGAGATACATGACGGTATCGCTTGCATTTCGTATTCTGGAATGCAACCTGTCATTTATTGGCCACATTACTGCACCACCTTGTATCAATTCGACCTTATTGATATAGTTTAAATTTTGTTGTTAACGTTATTCAATACATTTTCACATTTGTTTGCAGATTATTTGTCTCCATTCTGTTCTTTGTTTCGTTAGTTTATGATGCTTTATGGATAGATACCTTGATTATATTCCTTTTATTCTTATTTGTTTTCTGAGTATACTTTATTTCAACAAAATAAATATACCTACCGGCACGTTTTAAGGTAAAATTTGCAGCCCCAATGTCTAAGGAGAATCAAGTCTCCTAGACTATGTTGTATTGAATAATAATGTGGTAGTATTCCCAGGGTATCCCTGGAGAGTTTTCCGAGCCCTGTAGATGAATTCGTCCACAGCTTTCCGTTAAATCTCCACGAGGCCTAATGCAAACCTCCTTCATTGTACTACAAGGCTGTTGTACTAGAGCACATTTTGACTTTATTCTTATCGGTATGTGTTAAATAACTATTCTAATATACTAGGCAATTAGTAAAGGTATAGGGAGACACTGACTTAGACAGAATTCCTTCGACAATATACAGTTTTTGTTTCCTTTCGTTATACCTCTGTTTTACCCAAAAATTTACTTCCAACTTGTTCCGAACGCCTTGGGAGATCGTTTATGAAAGGCTGTTTCCACTGATTTATGGAGATACGTAGCGTTAGGCCATTTTTATCCTGAGTTTTGAAAATAATTCATACCGAAGAGCAACATTTCTCTTCTGTTTACATCAGCATCTACAGCAGTGCATTTAAAAATGGAATCTATTATTTAATTGTATAAGATCGTCATCATTTCTAATTATAGCTTCTAAGTTGTATGCATATAAATTGGATACCTTTTCATGGTCGTCTTCTTAAGATCTTTCAGTTCTGAGGCTGTCAATCAATGGTTCCATCACTGTCACATACCGCAACATGGAGAGTGGGCTAATTTGGGGGCCGTTCTTTAGAAATTCGATGTCACTGGTGCATTAGCGGTTATTCGAATTTTCTTAACTGTGATCAAGTCTCTTAGTATTTTAAAAAAATGTTCTCCAGACTGACGGGGTAGAATGTTTTGTGCAGTGTCGATAAACGCTAAGGAACAGTTAGCTCTAGCCGCTCAAAAATCACGTGTCTGTATTCGTTGATAATTTTGATAATATTACATGAGCCGAGGTAGGGCAGTTTGATCGCTTCGTAACACATTCCGCATTATTGTGGTCATGCAGTCTTTCATGTTGGTGCTGCTCTTTTGTAAATTGAAACCAACATGTGTCTCATTTGGCTCAGTTCCTTTGTTTTTCTTTCTTTATTTACAGATAACATGACTCCTTCTTTGAACTGATGTGGTATTAAAGTACTATCGACTACCTCATTTATCAAACCGGACAGCTTTTCTCCCATTAGATTGCAAAATCTTAATAAAATTCCGCCGGTATTCTATGTGGCTCTGGGATCTAACTGAACAGAGACGTTTTAACAATGTCAGTCAGCTTCTCACTAGAAAAGTTCTCAGCAACGGTATATTGTCATCGTCGGTAAACACACAATCTGTACCTTCAAGTAACAGATCTATCGACTGTTCCTTGTAAAATGTTCCAGTACATACTTACTTGTAAATGTGATGAATTTCATTGGCTATTTTTTTTCTGTAATAATTTATCCGTTTGTACCAAGCGGTTTATTAACAGGAGTTTCCTTCTGTTCTTTATTTGTTTGAGTAAATGATTGATTTCTATCTTTTATCTGAAAATCTTCGAACATCTTCGTTCCTAACTTTGTTAGGAGAGCTTTTATTTTCTTCATAACTACTACTCAAATTGGGCTATTATACAGTTCTCTCAAACACGAATAGCACATTTCTGTTCTACTCTAGAATGAAATTTTCACTCTACAGCAGAGTGTGCGCTGATATGAAACTTCCTGGCAGATTAAAACTGTGTGCCGGACCGACACTCGAACTCGGGACCTTTGGTTTTAGCGGACAAGTGCTCAACCAACTGAGCTACTCAAGCACGACTCACGCCCCGTCCTCACAGCTTTAATTCCGCTAGTACCTCGTCTCCTACCTTCCAGACTTCACAGAAGCTCTCCTGCGAACCTTGCAGAACTAGCACTCCTGGAAGAAAGGATATTACGGAGACATGGCTTAGCCACAGCCTGGGGGATGTTTGAAATTTTCACTCTACAGCGGAGTGTGCGCTGTTATGAAACTTCTTGGCAGATTAAAACTGTGTGCCGGACCGAGACTCGAATTCGGGACCTTTGCCTTTCGCGGGAAAGTGCTCTACCAACTGAGCTACCCAAGCACGACTCACGCCCCGTCCTCACAGCTTTAATTCCGCCAGTAAATCGTCTCCTACCTTCCAAACTTCACAGAAGCTCTCCTGCGAACCTTGCAGAACTTGCCCGCGAAAGGCAAAGGTCCCGAGATCGAGTCTCGGTCCGGCACACAGTTTTAATCTGCCAGGAAGTTTCTATCCTATTGTTTATTAGTCTCGCTTCTTCTTTCGAAAATACAATAAGTGCCCACCTTAGTTTCTTCTTTGCGTATTTGATCCACTGTTCAAAACTAGATTAATATCTCCTTCGTGATTATTCCACGTCTACTGCATGTTTTCACGGTCCATGCTCGAATACACTAACATTTAAGTTCCAAACGTTATCCACTATACCATTCATAAACAGGGTGTTTTAAAGTATTTGGATGAAACGTCTAGGTGATCGTGTCATGGGCAAAAATTTTTGTTTGAGAAAAATGCTTCCCGGCAACGCTAAGCGTCTTTTACTATCGCTTATACACCTGAGACGCGGAACGACGTAGGCACTCTGCAAAGCGCGTATGCAATGCGTGTTGCCTAAAATTCAGTCATGTACTCCACTTGAAAGTTCCTGATTCACTTCTAAAACATCTTTCTCCATTTAGAGACAGTCATTCCTACCGTCTTCTTGTAGAAAATCACTCTATCAGTTCGTTGTGGTAGGTGGCGTGCAGCACACCTGGTTAGCAGACCCTGTTAGTTCGGTGAAATCTCGTCGTCTAGCGACCGATGAATTCGGATACAGACGTCTAGCGACGCTGAGAAGCGTCATCGAAAATTCTGTCTGTAACAAAAGTTGTGCACCATGGCGTGATCTATCGCCCTTAGACGTCTGATGCATAGGGTTTAAAACACCTGTATCCAGTGTAAACAAAACGGCCCTGTACACTCCGTTAGGGTTATCGTAAAATTAGCATTACATTTATCTGCCTTTTTCTGTTACGAACAACGTGATGAGTTCTGTCAGTCAGAAACTCCTGAGTCCAGTCACAAATCAGATGCGGTGTTGCGTTAGCTCTAGTTTGTTCACTAAACGACACTGCGGAACTGTATCAATGCCTTCCAGAAGTCATCAAGGAGCGTGTAGCGGCGCCGCGGTTTGGGTCTCCCCGAATCGAAAGTGCGTTGATGCGTTGATGACGTCATAAAAATGCAGATAGAACAATATGCAAATGGCTGATGGCTGTATGTCAAGGAGAGGTCTGTAGGCGGCGTTTGTTGAGCAGTGGATTTCAAATTGAAGTTCATGGTGAAACGAATGAAACTTAGCTTCGTGTATATACGACGCAATGAGCCTAGCCTCAAAAACTGTGTATGTTCTCAGAAATACGTACTGGTATCAATAAGGTAATACGAGTAGGCAACTGCCCTAATTTCACTTGTGGTGGATGGCCTTTAAATTGTTTGTTCAGAATCAGAGATTTTCCAGATATTTCAAAGTAATTTTTGCAGGTTTTTCACTTCACACATTGAACCTATAGATTATCGTTTCATAGCCGGCGTGAGAAATGGTTGGGAGAGGAATCAGTGTTTTGCGTTTTGACAATGCTTAGCTGAAGGCCAAGCTTGTCACCAATTTACAAAGATAAAACGACAGAAATAAAAGTGTTTTAGGCAGCGTCGTCACTTATTACAGGGAAGAAACAGTCATCGCCCGCAATGACATGAGACACTGGACTGTCCGAATCAGGGGACGTTGAACAATACTTAACTGATCTGTAAGCACGGATGTAAAAAGTCGCTCCGATATGTACTCCAAGTAGATACCCTCTAGTTTCCAGATTCACAGAGAAGCGTGAGCATGCCCCCAGTACAAAGACGCCCAGCCACCCAGCTGCACATATGTTTCTCAAAGCCTTGAACACTACCAAACGGAAAGTCTTACGCGGCACTACATTCATTAACACAGTATCAGAGTCTGTTACTGATCGTAGATGTCAGAAGCACACATTTGAGTCAATTATCAATGAAGGAGCTCCGAAGACGAATACAAAAGCTGCTGTTATTAGTAGTTGTGTGCCATCATTTAAAGCGAAGAAAATGTCAATGGAATGGGAAGTGCTGTTGCAGTCACAGCTTTAGGTCTACTTTACGCAAAGCATGGAAAGTATTCTTCATTAATACTAACGCTTAGTAGTGGAAAGGCGTCAGGACCAGATGAGATACCTATAAGACTTTATAAAGATATGCGAAAGAACTTGCTCCCCTTGTAGCAGTAATATTTCTCGTAGATTGCTTGAGCAACGAAAAGTACCTAACGACTGGAGAAAAGCGCAGGTCATTCCTGTTTTTAAGAACGCCGTAAGACAGATCCACACAATTATAGACCTACATCGTTGACGTAAATCTGTTGTAGAATTATGGAACATGTTTCATGCTCAAGAATCATGACTTTTTAGAAAGTGAACAACTCCTCTCTAAAAATCAACATGGGTTTCGCAAACAGAGAGCCTGCGAAACTCAGTTCGCTCTGTTCCTCCATGAGATCCACAGCGCAGTGGACAACGGCGCTCAGGTCGATGCCGTGTTCCCTGATTTCAGAAAGGCATTTCACACCGTCCCGCATTGCCGTTTAACGAAAATAACACTATCTTACGGAGTATCGGAGCAGACTTGCTATTGCATTCGAGACTTTCTTGCAGATAGAAGTCAACAAGTCGCTCTTAACGGAACAAAGTCGACAGATGTAAAGACAATATCCGGAATACCAGAGGGAAGTGTGATAGGACCGTTTCTGTTTGCAAAATATATAAATGATCTAGCAGAAAGCATCGGATGCTCTTTAAGTATATTCGCAGATGATGCAGTTCTCTATACCAAAGTAGCAGCGCCAGAAGATAATAAGAATTTGCAGAACGACCTTCAAGAGAATTGATGAATAGTGCAGACTCTGGCAGTTGACACCGAACGTAAATCAATGTAACATATTGCGCATACATAGGAAAAGAAATCCAATACTTTACAGTTACACTATTGATAACAAACAGCTAGAGACAGTGTCTGCCGTAAAATATATAGGCGTAACTATCCAGAGCGACCTTAAGTGGCATGACCACGTAAAACATATAGTGGGAAAAGCAGACACCAGACTCAGATCCATCGGAAGAATCTTAAGGAAATGTACCTCATCCACGAAAGAAGTGCTTTAAGGCGCTTGTTCGCCCAATTCTTGAGTATTGTTCATCTATCTGGGATCCCTGTCAGGTAGGACTGATAGAGGAGATAGAGAAGATCCAATGAAGAGCGGAGCGTTTCGTCACGGGATCGTTTAGCTGGCGAGAGAGCGTTACTGAGATGCTAAACAAACTCCACTGGCAGATGTTACAAGAGTGGCGTTGTGCATCACGGAGAGATTTACTATTGAAATTTCGGAACAGCACTTTTCAGGAGGAGTCGGGCGACACATTACTTCCCCACACAAACATTTGAGAAATTAGAGCCAATACAGAGGCTTATCGACCATCGTTCTTCCCGCACATTATTCGCGAGCGGAACAGGGTTGGAGGGATCAGATAGTGGTACCGAAAGTACCCTCTGCCACACACCACTAGGTAGCTTGCGGAGTATGACGTAGCTGTAGATGTAATTATACCAGTACGACAGGCCAGCACGTTAATGGTTGGAACAGTATGAGTCTCCTACTGACGCTCCAGGTGGAAGCTCTCTCTGGCCGTCGATTTGCTTCAGCCGAAGAGCTGGTTCTGTAGACAATCGCAGACACTTTCCGTGAACGTACTGACCGTTTTGTCTCACAGTGGGATAAATGTTTTAACAGTTATGACGGATGCTTTGGAAATAATAAACAGTTTATTTACATCTCAGGAATCTGTAGCTCAATCTGTAAAAACGTAACCCTTATGGATCACTTTCTTGTACGTCCGTATGTCTGTCTGTCGAGCCCTTTATCTCAGAGACGAGTAGACGTTTCACGTTGAAGTTTATGTTACACACTAAGGTCGACAGACCCTTGGCGGTGTAAAATACTTAAGCATCTAAGTCAACGCAGTCAAAAGATTCGGTCATTCATGTGACGTATTTTCATATTCGCCAACTCTCTCATCAAAACCTATAGTGCACTTCTCGCTGATCTAGGTTCATGAAATTTGGCAAAGCAGCAAGGTTTAACAGTAAAAGTAAAGAGAAAACCCAGAAAGTTTATTTCGTAATTGTATAACAAGAATTTTTTTCTTTGTTATCCAAACTTAAAATTAGAATATTCTCGAAAGTCTTGGAATTCCTGGGACCGACATCATGCCAGTACGAATATCGATAACAGGCAAAGATCGTCGTGATCGATTCCCAGGATGGACTGACTGTCTATACACATAATTAAGTCTCGTTGTCGTTTGACTGCCCCTTGTATATGTAGCTCCTGGAGTGAACAATCTCCACCTTTTTTATGAATGACTGGCCATAGTATATAGGTTTAACTAACTGTTAATAATAAAACACGATATCACAATATTTTGACATTATTGGCCATCTCTTCTTACTACATAGTAGAATTGTTGTAGAATGAAAAAAAAATTAAGAACTGTGAAACACTCTATCTTCGAGAAGAGGAAGAAGGCGTACTGAGCTAAACTTTACATCGGAAGTGACCACACTAATTCTTTTACATTTATGATTGTCACAGTTTGCGAAAATGTTACTGCAGGAAAAATTCTATAGTTTTTTTAATTACTGGGAATTTGTGTTCCTGAGCAGTATCTGTTATTTTGATAAGACTTTCAATTCAAGAGACTTGTTATTCATAAGATCATTGTTGAAGTAGTTAGTCATTCATGTTCGAAACTTAACATCAATTTGAATACATTTCCGAATGACACATCTTGCTTTCGATTTGACATTTATTCAATAAACCAAAAAAGTCGTTTTGAAAGTAAATCAGACCGTTCAAAAAAAAAAAAAAAAACTGTTGCCCTAAGTGGAGTTCAAATACCCATTTTGCAAACGGTAAGTCCATCCTCGAACCTTTTTCTGAGTCTATAGTAACCACGACTTAACAGCAATACACTTCAGAACGATTTATATCCTTTAGTTTTCCAATAGCGTCCGCGTAGTTTGTTCTCCCGAAAAACTAAGAAGACTGAACCAAACTGCAAGTTATATGTTAGTGGAAAATGAAAAAAATACTCTAAATGGCATGACATACAAACGCCATACTTGCGTGAGCAGCAAAGACAATGGTTCTAAGCAACGTGCTTCGGAAAGAAAAGAAAACACTTACTGAGCGTGAAATTACTGCGTCCTTAATGACTACTCTGGTTGTTGAAAGAGTGTAATTTGCAGCGTAGAACAGGATGATTAAACGGCGTAGACCTTGCTACGACTTTGTCGACGAGAACAATCCCTTTTGTCGTCTTTCTCAAAAATATATGAAAAGGTTGTGTTCAAGCGTCTCCTCGAGCATCTGACTAGAGGTAATACTTTATCGAAGTCACAGTTTGTGTTTGTTAAGGAATCTGATATAGAGGTAGCTATTTTCACTTACAGTCAGAACGTAACTAATTCATTAGGTAATAAATTTGAGGCCATTGGCATTTTCTATGACCTGTCCAAAGCCTTTGACTGTGTGTACCACAGCATTCTCTAAAGTACATTAGAATATTGTGGTGGCACCGGCAATGCCGCGAAATGGTTTGAGTCTTATTTAACTAACAGGAAACAAAGAGTGTCATTGCGAAATACCTGTGCAGTAAGCAGTCAGTCTTCATCTGATTGGAAATAATTACATGTGGTGTTCCTCACGGTTCCATCTTGAGTCCATTGCTTTTCCTTGCGTACGTTAATGACTCCTCGTCTGTTGCATTACCAGATGCTAAGTTTGTGTTGTGTGCAGATGATACAAACATTGCAATAAGTAGCAAGTCAAGTACAGACTTAGAAATAGCTTCTAATCTAATGTTCACTGACATTAATAAATGGTTTAGAGCCAATTCACTGTCATTAAACTTTGAAAAGACCCACTATATGCAGTTCAGTACCTGTAAGAGATTTATTTCTAGCATGTGTATAACATATGGACATGCAGATCGAAGTGATTGACAGTGTTAAATTTCTGGAATTACAACTCAATAATAAATTCAGTTGGCAAAGGCATACCAAAGAATTGCTTAAGCACCTAAACAAGTCTGTATTTGCAGTAAAGAATGATGTCGGATGTAGGATATATAAATATAAAATAACTTGCACACTTTGCTTACTTTCATTTTATTATGTCCGGCAGGATCATATTCTGGGGTAACTCATCAAACCGAGAAAAAATTATTAGCGTGCAAAAGCGTGTTATAAGAACCATTTGTGGCGTAAATTCAAGAACATCATGTAGAAATCTGTTCAAGGAACATTGTATCGTAACCACTGCTTCTCAGTATATTTATTCCTTAATGAAATTTGTTGCAAGTAATATATATCTATTTCCATCCAATAGCTCAATACATAGTATCAATACTAGGAATAAAAACAATCTACAAAAGACCTAAAATTACTTACCTTGTTGCAAAAAGGAGTCCAATACTCAGGAACACACATTTTCAATAAATTGCCAGCAACCATTAAAAGCTTGGTTCCAGATAAAACACGGTTTAAACAGAGTTTGAAAGGCTTTTTGACAGGCAACTCCTACTCTATAGATGAATATCGTAAAAGGGACAGTTAGATCAGCTTAAGTTAATGTTTCTTAGATTTCAGTTTTGACAGAACCTGGTTACAACAGTCGAGATTAGGTACTTTTTGTATTTAATGTAATCACCTATTTTGACAAGCTCCTGACAAATGACCAGGGTAGTAAGTATTGCATTCAAATGTTTTATGTTTTTTATTTTATACTTTTTGACATAATCCACACCAACGAGAATCCTCTCAATTTTTGGTCTATTGAAATAAAACTGAATCTAATCCAATTATCTGAGCATGAACGAGGTCGCATTGTGGACCTACGGGAGGTGTAATTTTTTTCCAACACGTAGGGCGATACTGGGAAATGTGGTTTAGAGTTTGGGCTGGTGGCTTAAGGTGTTTTTCATCCTCGTTTGGGAGTACCAAGACAACAAAGATGAACTGCCATTTCTGACCGCTGAGCGACCGCAGCAGAAATCAGAGCAGTGTGCCAGTAAAAGAATTGAATAGGGTCATCAGGAACGGTACTTGTAGTTGGGCTACGGCTAAAGGTGACGCCCTTCTTTGTCTCACACATAACGATGCCAGCAGACCTCGGATTATGTAGTGACAAACACAAATGGAGGATTAAATGATGTAAAGTGGTATTTGGAGGAGGGAACAATTTGTGATGTTTGGTATCAATGACGGGTGGCAAGAATATTTATCAGGAAAATGATGAACATGTTTCTATTTACACCATAGCTCGATTCCCAAAGTCGACCAAGCCCCTTTTTGTGTATACGCTGCGAAGCAGTAAAACCTCAAAAGTACGCCTTATCTTGATTCCTCACCCTTTCTAAGCAAAGAAAAAAAAGTTGTGTCCAGCAGCGTATGGTTTCTGAGCACTCTCGGCAACAGTATAGGTTAATGTTCCTGTACCGACTCCAAAAAACTGTTTCTGTGAATCATTTAACTTCCATGCTAAAATACATTGGAAGAAGATAAATTGATGGTCCGGGCTACCTACCGTGATAGCCGTGAGCAGTAGATCCGTCAACGTGAAATCGACACGTTCAACGAAGTGGACAGCAGCAGCACACGTGTCAGACGCATGGATCATGCGGAACGCCAATGCAGCAATATGTATCCGTCACTCTGACAGCGCCGACCAGCCACGTTTTTGATCTGATGGAGTGCCATTATCTTTGAAGTGCAATAAATACGCTCCAGACAGCAGGTGTCCTGGGGTCGTAAGTGCGAACGGGAGTAGGCATGACGCGTTTGTTTGGCAGTGCAGCGTTCACTTGCCTGTGGTTACCGACTGTACAACGTACTCATTCCAGTCGCAGTAAGGTATATGAAAATATTAGACTATTTTTTACACATTTCAGTTGATCAAGAATAATAATAACAGAGGTAGCAACTGTTGTGTCTAGACAAGACAGCCTAGACACAATGAGAGGAAGCCGAAAGGCACGCGCTAAGCTAAAGCAGGATAGCGTAAGGTCTGAAACAGGATACGTAATGAATGCTATAAAGAAAAGTACGTAGCTTCTGGAATACTTAACTTCAATCCATCCTTTTGGTACATCTGGAGATTGTGACGATACAAGTGAGACTCTTTAGATACATGCAATGTTACTAATGGCGCCTTGCTAGGTCGTAGCCATTGACTTAGCTGAAGGCTATTCTAACTATCTGCTCGGCAAAGGAGCGAGGCTTCGTTAGTGTAGTCGCTAGCTACGTCGTCCGTACAACTGGGGCGAGTGCTAGTCCGTATCTCGAGACCTGCCTTGTGGTGGCGCTCGGTCTGCGATCACACAGTGGCGACACGCGGGTCCGACATTTACTAATGGACCGCGGCCGATTTAAAGCTACCACCTAGCAAGTGTGGTGTCTGGCGGTGACACCACAGCAACAATCACGATACAAATGTACAGTGTTTCTATACTTATCAAATCAATAATATTATGTATGTGAGTCGTGACCAATATAATACTGTGAGGTTATATTGCGCAATAATTCCACTGCTTAGGACAGCGCACCGGCCACTTACTGAACAGCTTTCTACGCCAAAAAGGTTTGGTTGAGTGTGCACTGCCCAGCAACCAATCCTACGTGAAAGCATGAGAACATGTGCACGCAGTGGAGAGGTGTGTGGACTCATTGCCTCATTTGCGATCCTGGACTGAGCAGGACTTCATCGCCTCAGTCACCCCGCACCATCGATCACGTTCACAAACAATCCCAAAGAACGAGTTAAATATAACAATCAATTATCTCGTCTTTTCCTGCTGTGGGTCGGCCGAAATGGCCGAGCGGTTCTAGGCGCTACAGTCTGTAACCGCGCGACCGCTACGGTCGCAGGTTCGAACCCTGCCTCGGGCATGGATGTGTGTGATGTCCTTAGATTAGTTACGTTTAAGTAGTTCTAAGTTCTAGGGGACTGATGACCTCAGAAGTTAAGTCCCATAGTGCTCAGAGCCATTTTTTCCTGCTGTAAATAAAGCTCACGCCAAGTCGAGCGCGTTTCATTTGGGCAGTTCCTATGCAAACATGCCTTGAAATAAATATACCATATGTCTTAAAACAAGATACCGGAAACGAGCATTTTAACTACATCCACGATCCCTTCCTGTAGTATACACTGTCTGGCAAAAAAAGTGAAGCACCCGGAAAACATGGTCGGATGTCAATGTAGCTTCGGACGCGTACACACCGTCGGCGGGTATGTAAATGATTAAAGAGTTGCAAAACTCTGTGACAGGTAGGAGGGCTATCAGACTGCATTAATGTTATTCGTGTTTGGTGTTGTAGTGTAAACAAGCAGCGTCAGCAGCTTTAGATGTTGAACCATCACTGTGAAGGACACGAAGATGCAGCGCACTCGTGAGAGACAGCATTATCACTACTAGACATACGAAGCTAGCCCAGAAAGCAATGCACCGCATTTTTTCTTCAACAGTTCTTTATTGAAGATAATGAGAATTAAACACAAGAAAGAATGGCGTTTTATCTACGCACCGTATTTTTCCACGTAATATCCATCCCATTCTATGGCCTTCCTCCAGCGTGAAACAAGGGCGTGTGCCCTGTCGGTGCGAATCCTTGTCCTGCTGGCGGAGCCAGTGCTTCACTGTGTGAATCACCTCATCATCTCCCTCAAAATGTCTTCCACGAATGGCATCCTTTACTGGCCCAAACAAGCGGATGTCCGAGGGGGTTAGGTCAGGGCTGTAGGGTGGATGTCGTAACAGTGTCCAACGCTGTTTTGGGGTGTGTTCAGCAGTCCTCACACTTGTGTGGGGCCGAGCGTTATCGTGTTGCAGCAAAACATCTCTTGGGTTTCTGTGGCGCAGAAGTCGCCGGAGGCACGTCTGGAGTTTTGTTTATGTGTTGACATATGCTTCTGAATTAATGGTACCGCCTCTTGGCATCACATCAGTGACAATCACACCTTCGCAGTCTCAGAACACGGTGATCATGATCTTACCGGCGTAAGCAGTTGCTTTGATTTTTTTTTTCTGTGGGGAGTGGGAATGGCGCCATTCCATCGACGTTTTGTTTCAGGCTCAAAATGGGGAACCCAGCTTTCATCGTCTGTCACAATCTGGGACAACAAAACGTTACAACAAATCAAGACAAACGTTTTTTCTGTGCGTATTGTGATCCATCATTAGTCACCGCGGGACGCATCTTACACGCACTTTTGAATATCCAAGAGTTCGGAAAATTGCATCCACTCTTCCTTTGCTGATTGGCAGATGCAGCGCCAACTGACGAGTCGTAATGCGTGTGTCCTCGCGAGTGACAACATCAGCTCGCAACATGTCAAGTGGGACAGCTGTGGATGGTCTCCTCAACCCTCTGCAAATCGTGGAGCCTTCTGATGACTCCCCCTCCGTCCCCAGCGTCTAATTGTACTTCTGTCGACAGCAGATGCTCCATAGACTGCACAAGCGTTCGTGAATATTCCCCACAGTTTCTTTTTCTGCAGTACGAAATTCAATGACAGCACGTTGCTTGTAACGTACATCAGCTACAGACGCCATTTTGAAATTGTTCTGCAGCTACGCTATCTGTCGGAAGTGACGGAAACTTGGCGCGCTCGCTCAGGAGACTTAAAATAACACATACGTAACGTTTCGCATTTGTTGCAATGTTTTCCGCTGAGAAAAAAAAAAAGAATGCGGTGCATTACTTTCTGAGCAACCCTCGAAGTTTGAAAGGGGCCTTCCTGTGGGACTCCATTTTCCATATTTATGGGGCATTCGGATGTGATAGAACAAGTGACAGACTTAATTTCATTCATTGTTTTTCGTGTTTCGTCCGCGACTGTTTTACTTTCGTAAAATGAAGAACAAACGGCCCTCAGTCACAAGTTGCCTTTATTTACAGCACTATGCATTTCGAGCCCTGGATGCTCATCTTCAGGTGCTTTTTAGTGATTTACATCAGGTGTTTTAGTTGTTTGCCTGTTGATATTACATTTTTGTGTTACAACTTGGTATATTGTAGATATAAGTTTAACAGTGTTAATAATATGAAACTAACTTACAGTTTAACATTGTATGATGTCTGCTTCTGTTGTGCAGTTGGTATACACAATACACATCTTTAATTTTGCAGTACATACTGGGATATATTTATAGTCACACATTTTTTCGCACACTGCAGTAGCAGAACGTAAACATGCCCAAGATTCTCGTTCATACAGATGTTCTACTTCTAAATATAATCGATTTTCTTGTTTCACCGAAGATAATATGATAATAGTGTTACTAGTACACAGGTATTATTAAAATAATTATTTGGCACCATGTTGTAGTTTGTCAGCTGTTTGTACTATTATAGATTCGATTCGTCAGGAAAAAAATAAACGTTTAAAGGTGTAGAAGTGACAGACTTCCTGCAACATTCTGTGTCATCCCGTATCATAGATGGGCGACAAGCAGCAGCTGGACTAAGGGATTACCTTCCGATACGAAGGCTACCCTTAACGCCACAATACAAACCACTATGTTTGGATTGGTGCTGTGAACAGGAAGAGACTTCTAATGAATCGCGGTTTTGTGCTGACCCAAATGACCATCATTGGCGAGTACAATGGCGACCTGCGGAGAGGTGTCACTCTTCCACTGATTGTAGAAACACAGCGATGTTACTCCTGGCGTTATGGTGCGGAAAGCCATCGGGTTTAAGTTCAGGTTTACGGCTGACAGTAACTGAGGCAACACTGACGGCTCAACGACACGTCACGGACATCCTGCGTCCTCGTGCGTTACCTCTCATGCGACACGTATCAGGTGCAACGGGAAAACTATTGCAGGCCTAACTGAATTAAAATGAAACTAAACGAACTAGTTTCCACACGTAGAGTTTTATTACTCCTGCATCGTATCGGCACGCAGGCATACAAGACATACACTTTTAAGTACCTGTTTGTTGATTACGTCATCTGGCAACCGAATATTGGTGTCGTGGTGTCGCAAGTCATGTATCTCACCTGTGCCGTTGGAACCGGTATCGAGAGACGAAGAACTGCAAGTCTGAGGAAAAGTCTACCAGAAGACGTTGCGTAGTAATGATGAATGTCGTTGTGGTAATTCCGTGACTGGCCCACAGAGAATATCTGACACATTTTGTTGCGGTATGTACGGGATTAGATCTATTATCAGTCTAACTACACGACTTACTTACTTTCACCGTACAGTATTGTTGCAGGGACCTAGTTGTGAAGGTTAGTTTTAATGTACAAGATGGACGCCAAAAACAGCTAATACTTTGGAAAGTGGATGCCTTTAACCGTATGCCAAGGCAACAGCTTTTGATGACAAAATACGTAGATGTACATAGTGAAGTTGAGTAACATAATACAGAACCAAGCCATTTCCGAAATGTTATGTAGGGGGAATAACATATTCTATTCAAACAACTTTTCAAATGTATATGACAAGTTCTTGTGGTGCTCGTATGTCTCCAGAAGTGACTGTATTTAATATTAAGGGAGACTGCCTGGAGTGTAAGAAGCTTTGCATTGTCTTCTCGGTCTACAAATGTGAGAATTCAAATAAATATTTTTAATTTCACTTGACGATGTACAGGACGTGTCATTTAACTCCTTCATCCCTTCATCTCAAATATCTACTAAGACTTTGAGGATATTGATGTTCTATATCCACCTAGACGAATAATCACAGGGGGTTCGTGCATTAGCACTTTCATTACCTCGTTAACAAGTGGCGTAAAACGTCGATTGTCATATGTGTTTTTCATTCATTTGACCTTCGCTGCTTTAAACAGAGTCTTTTCGATGTATCTGTGAATATTCTTTGCATGCTGTTAGTCACAAGGATAATACCATCCGTTCATCTGATCACATTGTTTTGACTTCAGCCATTATCTGACCTTTCTGTTTTACGTGTGCATACTCAAGAAAAACGCAGTGTTATTAGTTCCACATTAACTTTCAAAATAAATTAAATTTGATAGCGTACATGTGCGCGTCCTGAAATGGACACCATATGATGAATGAAAATATAATCCGTGTCTTGTTGTATCCCCAGATAAATACTGTCGACTGGGCAAATCCGTTTGCTCAGCTTACGAGGTATTGTTGGTCACACATTTAGATCTCAAGCAGCATAGCAAACAAAAAAGAAAAATTAAACGTTAAATAGTACCCATCCACGTACGAGTAAATGCAGGCGCTGAATTGATGGCGGATTAGTGCAGGATGTACTAATGCCTCTATAGCTGCAACCGTTTATCCAGGGGATTCACTCTTGACATAAATGGGTAATAGGTCGAAACATGTAGCTGAATCTATTTAATTACTAAATCTTTTCGATTTACGATCAGTGTGCTCCATTTCTCACCTTCAGTTACAAAGGTTGTTCTACGTGTCTGATGCGGAGAGTAGGTGGAGGATTACCGAAGATACATTAGCCATTTACGTGTGAGCCAAAGCAGCTCTTTGCTGTTCGTCGCCTTTCCGACACTGACCTGTTTTGCATTGGGAAAGCGTTGCACAAGTAGTTTGGAAAGGATATCTGCTTATTTTTCCTGACCAGCCTTTAATCACAGCCAATAAAAATCTCGCCTTTCCGATATCTCGTTATAAGATAAATGGTAGGTTTATTTCAGTCGAGATTTGAATAGGAACTGCACAAATTAAATGCGCTCTGCTGGACCTCAGATTCAGTAGGGCCAGAATCCATTCCACGTCGAGGTTTTAACATTTTGAAAATTCGTGGCACACAGTTGACTTGAAAGAAGATATCTTGGCAATAACCACGTAACGGCACTTAAGAATGTGAGGTTTATTTGAGAAATTTATCGACGGTCAGTTTGACCACCGTTTCTATTCCATCAAGAAGCGAAATAAGACAAGTAGTATATGATCAGGGTGGACATAACTAGTGTGATCCAAAGACATGATTCGTATAGTCTGATAAAAAATGGCATGAGGAACTAATACTGATACGGCGCATATGTTGTAATTTGGTTAATGTGTGACCATTTGACCATTTCCTTTGTAATTCTCGCAACGGCTTCAACAGATAGTCAGAAGATAGTACCTACTAAAAATATGGTGGGCACCCTGAGAGCACATAGGATTGTCACCATGACATAATTCATTCTAAACTTTTTAAAGACAGACGGAACAGCAGACGATGAAAAAGGAGGCAAACAGTAGAAAATTGTGTGCAGTGTAGTGATTAATGTACTTCCATGAGATTTAGATTTCATGGTCTCGAGCGGCTGCTCATAAGCCACACATCACGCCGTTAAATGCCAAACGACGCCTCGCTTGGTATAAGGAGCGTAAACATTGGTCGATTGAACAGCAGAAAAATGTTGTGTGAAGTGGTGAATCACGCTACACAATGTGGCGATCCGATGGCAGGGTATGGGTATGGAGAATGCCTCGTGAACGTCATCTGCCAGCGTGTGTAGTGCCAAGAGTAAAATTCGGAGGCGGTGGTGTTATGGTGTGGTCGTTTTTCATAAAAGGGGCTTGCACCACTTATTGTTTTGCGTGACATTAGCACAGCACAGGACTACATTGATGTTTTAAGCACCTTCCTGCTTCCCACTGTTGAAGGGCATTTCAGGGATGGCGATTGCATCTGTTAACATGATCGAGCACCTGTTCATAATGAACGGCCTGTGGCTGAGTGGTTACACGACAATAACATCCCTGTAATGGACTGGCCTGCACAGAGTCCGGACCTGAACTCTATAGAACACCTTTGGGACGTTTTGGAACGCCGACTTCGTGCCAGGACTCACCAACCGGCATCGATACTTCACCTCAGTGCAGCACTCCGTGAAGAATGAGCTGCCATTCCCCAAGAAACCTTCCAGCACCTGATTGAAAATATGCCTGCGAGAGTGGAAGTTGTCATCAAGACTAAGGGTGGGCGAAAACCATACTGAATTCCAGCATTACCGGTAGAGGGCGCCACGAACTTGTAAGTCATTTTCAGCCAGGTGTCCGGATACATTTGATCACATAGTGTAGCTACCCTAAGTTTGAGAATAAATGACTGGCTTAGGAAGAGGATTACTGGAGACAGACAAGAAACATCTCATGGATTCCCAGTATGTGTAACAAGAATTGAAGTGCTAGTAAAAAATGAGAAAATATATAATTTCTTAATAAAACTTCCAGAGCGTCAATAAACTACCCATAATCCAGGACACAATGATAAGAATAAATAAATAATGCGACGAATTTGATTGCTACTACTCGATCCCGTAGTTCAGCTTCCAGTTGCAAAAAACGAGCGACCTGAGCCTTTGTTATAAAGGGCGTGAATACCACTTTATGTTACAACTCACTGCAAGTACTTAACTCGCAATGACTGTAAATTAACCTGGTGAATATTTATGTCACACAGCTGAAATGAATTAGACGTTGTCTATTAACCACCGCAGCAAAATAATTGGAAAAATCTCAAAAATACAGATTACCATTCCGCCTCGCGTCGACTCCAGAAAACACAGTACAGTGTAGTGTTCATTATTATCTACATGGCTTCGTTGCATCAGCAAACGCCAACGTTTCTCATTGGCCGAAGGCCAGAGCAGCACACCACGGATACACCACACTTCATTGGTGCCACGAAGACATAACTCAAAGAGTTTGCACGGCTAATCGAAGCCAGTCATTGGATATACTTGCAGAATACTGGAAAGATATTTCGTGCTTTTAGAAAGTACAAAAAAAAAAAAAAAAAAAAAAAAAGTGGGCAAAAAACGGAAGTTACAATTTAACAAGTAACTTTCTAAATGTAAAACACCTTATTGATGATGCTGTGTGTGCAGACAAAGAAATGATACAGGAGTAGACAGGAACGAAAAATTGTATCGCACCAGCCACAGGAGGGCTGACCAAGAAAAAACTGCTCAGGTGGGAGTGGCACTCGCGCTCCGAGAGTTCTGTACAAACTGAATTACGTATATAGACAGTTCATACTTGACGGAAACAGAGAAACTCGAAGTTTTTTGCCTGGTGTCGACATTGATATTGATTAAGGTATAGGGCATAGGAATTCCAAGACTTTCGGGAATGTTTTAAGTTTGTAGCTGGATAACAAACGAAAAAAAATTCGTTTTATGTAATTATAAATTAATACTTCCCGGATTTTTCCTTGTACTGTTAAACTTTGCTTCTTGCCAGATTACATGATTCTATGTCAACGAGAAGTGTCCTACAGGTTTTGAGGAGTGCGTTTGCGCATATCAAAACAGGTGACATAATCGGCCGTACCTTTGATTGTATTGACTTAGACTTACATTTTTCACCTTCGCCAAGGAAGCACAGACCTTAGGATGTGACATAAATTTCAAGTAGAGACGTCTACCCGTTCCTGAGCAAACGGGGTCTTAACAGACCGACCGGCAGTGTGAAAGTACGAGATTTCCCTGATGTTTTATAGCTACAGTTTCTTAGAAAGAAATCATTTCGTGGACTGAGGGTGAAATCTCGTACCAATTTTGAATGTAAATGATGGTTCAAATGGTTATGAGCACTATGGGACTCAACTTCTGAGGTCATTACTCCCCTAGAACTTAGAACTAGTTAAACCTAACTAACCTAAGGACGTCACACACATCCATGCCCGAGGCAGGATTCGAACCTGCGACCGTAGCGGTCTCGCGGTTCCAGACTGCAGGAATATAAATGAACAAGCTTTATTAGCAGAAGCTCTGTCTGTTTGTTTATGAGAACAAATCGTCCAGAACTTAAAAGTTTGTTATGTCAGTGGGTTGGTTAAGGAGCACTTCTGTAGTATGGTTTTATTATTTTTGTCTGAAGCTCTGTGCCGTCCCAAGAACATTAACGCTGTAGGTTGTATCATGGCGTGCAAAGTGACTGGAGGCGGCAAAGAATCTTCTGCAACGACCGGAAGATAAGTATGATAATGTAAATACTGCTGTATTAATAGCTTTTTTTATTTTTAAACTGGGAGTTTCATTAAAAACAAACCATATCAGTTGATTAACCCCTGATCATGTTTTGTGATTAAAGGCATAATAAAAGCCTTTCTATCCATCAGAGTTGATGAGCCCTGGTTTTGGTAGAAGTTGAATTCTTCTACAGATGTAAGAAGAATTAAAAGCGAGTCGGGGGTTCTCAGACTTTTCGGAGCTGAAGACCAGCGACGACGTCATTTATAAATTAACTGAACTCTCGAATAGGGACTAAAGACCTTAGCAGTTAAGTCCCAAAAGATTTCACACACATTTGAACATTTTTTTTGAACTCTTGAAGTAGACATACAGTCAGATTGCACATGACAAAAAAATTTTCGCGTGATATGGTTACAAACTAACATTTTTCAGATTTTCTTCCTTTAGTTGTACTATGAAACATTGCTTCTTGCCAAATTTCATGATTCTACGTCAACGGGAAGTACCCTGTTGGTTTTGATGAGTGCATTTGCGAGTATCAAAACATGTGACATAAATGGTTGTATCCTTCGTGTGCATTGGCTTAGAAAATTCATTTTTTTGCACTGTCTACGGACTGCAGAACTTGGTATGTGGCACAAATGTCAACTTGATACCTCAACTCGTTCCTGAGGAAAAGCGTTTTTAACAGCCAGACAGACACATGGACAACAAATTGATCCTACAAGTGTTCCGTTTTTATCGACTGATGTACGGAACGCTAAAAATGAGAGACATGGTGCGCTGATTAACGGAATGGACTCACATTTCGGACCAATGCGGTTTAAATACCCCTATGGTCATAGATATTTGGGTTTTCTTTGCTTTCTTTAAATCAGTTATGACGAAATTGAAGATAGCTCTTTTGAAAAGACACGCCTACTCCTTGTCGCATACTTGTCTTATCTGATCCCGTGCTGCGTTTCATATGGCGTCGATGGAACGTTAGATTTTAATCTTTCTTTTCTTTCCTGATTAAAAAAGAAAATGACAGAAGCTGTCACGGCCAGAGGAACGGCAGACGAGTCAGCAGAGCTTTGCGTTTATTGCTTGAGGAGGCAGTCATTCAGATGGAAACAACGCCGTGAGTCGCAATAATCAGTTCTCATCGCCGCCGAGACAACAGCAGGAAGCTGCCTTCTGCCGGCGCTATCGCGCAGGATCGCAGCTGTGTTCCTCGAGGGAGCCGAAAGCAATATCGCGCCGCGCAAGACCCGCGGCAGGGGACGGCGGTGTTCGCCGCCTTGCGCAGGTGGTGTAACTTTCTACATCGTACTTATTTGTTTCCTAAAACGAGAAGGACAACGTTCACGGCATCACGACACACAATGTGGAACAACCTCCGAACAATGCGATGTATGGAGGTGTATGCCTCTCACAAAACATTCGAAACATTCTGCAAAAGCTTAACGCAACAGTGGTAACAGTTCACGTAAATCAGCAGAAACGTTGCAGCCGAAGGACAGGCGGTGACGTGATTTTACGAGAAACCCTTACCACGTATCCAAATTGTTACTTGTTTCCAAAGTAGATGCGTGGATGCCATGTCACTCTGAGGTTTCCATCTTTGATGCCCTGTGTATTGGTTTTCGTGCATACAGAACAATCAAGGAAGTAACGGCAGCCGTGTCGAACGTTGTGAAAGTTAGCCAAAGCGTAGAACAGACGCCATTGCAAAAATTCTCGAGAAAAACGAAAACACGCTTCCAGAGAAATACGCTACTGGCCATTAAAATTGCTACACCACGAAGACAACATGCTACAGGCGCGAAATTTAAGCGACAGGAAGAAGATGCTGTGATATGCAAATGATTATCTTTTCAGAGCATTCACACAAGGTTGGCGCCGGTGGCGACACCTACAACGTGCTGACATGAGGAAAGTTTCCAACCGATTTCTCATACACAAACAGCAGTTGACCGGCGTTGCCTGGTGAAACGTTGTTGTGATGCCTCGTGTGGGGAGGAGAAATGCGTACCATCACGATTCCGACTTTGGTAAAGGTCGGATTGTAGCCCATCGCGATTGCGGTTTATCGTATCGCGTCATTGCTGCTCGCGTTGGTCGAGACCCAGTGACTGTTAGCAGAATATGGAATCGGTGGGTTCAGGAGGGTAATACGGAACGCCGTGCTGGATCTCAACGGCCTTGCATCACTAGCAGTCGAGATGATAGGCATCTTATCAGCATGGCTGTAACGGATCGGGCAGCCACGTCTCGATCCCTGAGTCAACAGATGGGGACGTTTGCAAGACAGCAACCACCTGCACGAACAGTTCGACGACGTTTGCAGCAGCATGGACTATCACCTCGGAGACCATGGGTGCGGTTACCCTTGACGCTGCATCACAGACAGGAGCGCCTGCGATGGTGTACTCAACGACGAACCTGGGTGCACGAATGTCAGAGAGTAATTTTTTTTGATGACTCCAGGTTCTGTTTACAGCATCATGATGGTCGCAGCCGTGTTTGGCGACATCGCGGTGAACGCACATTGGAAGCGTGTATTCGCCATTGGTTGCACGTCTCGGTCGCCTCTTGTTCGCATTGACGGCGCTTTGAACAGTGGACGTTACATTTCAGATGTGCTACGACCTGTGGCTCTACCCTTCTTTCGATCCCTGCGAAACCCTACATTTCAGCAGGATAATTCACGACCGCACTTTGTATGTCCTGTATGGGCCTTTCTGGATACAGAATATGTTCGACTGCTGCCTTGGCCAGCACATTCTCCAGATCTCTCACCAACTGAAAACGTCTGGTCAATGGTGGCCGAGCAACTGGCTCGTCACAATACGCCAGTCACTACTCTTGATCAACTGTTGTATCGTGTTGAAGCTGCATGGGCAGTTGTACCTGTACACGCCATCCAAGCTCTGTTTGACTCAATGCCCAGTCGTATCAAGGCCGTTATTACGGCCAGAGGTGGTTGTTCTGGGTACTGATTTCTCAGGATCTATGCACCCAAATTGCGTGAAAATGTAATCACATGTCAGTTCTAGTATGATATATTCGTCCAATGAATACCCGTTTATCATCTGTATTTCTTCTTGGTGTAGCAATTTTAATGTCCAGTAGTGTATATATGTTGGAAATTTAAACGCGCTAAGAAATATCTGAAATGACTGTGTCCATTTAACATAGCACAAACAGCGTCCCTCGTGATAGTAGGTATTACTAAAATTAGCAATGCGCGATACAACGAACAATAGTGTGGTGGTTGGACAAAAATATGGAAACCACAAAGCACAACACATTACATTGCGGTGCAGGAGATCCGTTGTTATTCAAAACAGCTTCCGGTAGTCTCGGAATCGATAAATATAGGTCCTGTTTGGTTTTCAAGGTGCTATTATATGTTTCTTCCTGCAGAATAGCGGCAAATCCAGCTAACAGTGATGGAAGTAGATAGTGACCATGCAAGGTTCTCTCCAAAATAGCCCACAAAGGCTCGATATTATTATGAGCTGGTGATTTGGTAGCCTTGGGAGACGTGACAGTTCATCCTCGTGCCACAAAACCAGTCCTGTACGAAGCGACATGTCGTCTAGGAACACATTGTCACCATTGATGAACATACGTTGTACTATGGTACGGACCTGATCAGCTAAGATGGTCACATAGTCCTTGCAGAGTAATCATAGGGGTCTATGGAACTTCACGATATGGCTGCCCAAATTATCACCTGAACCCCGCCTTCTTTCACTCTTGTGACGTCATCTCAGCCAGAAGTTGGAAACACTGTGAAACAAGACTCTCCGACCAACTGACAGTCCTCCATCGCTCCAAAGTCCACGTTTTATGACTTCGGCTCCATGTTTTCCTGTTACGGGCATTTGCATCACTGATGAGTGGCTTTGTAATTCCAGCTCACACTGCAGTTCCCCTCTTATGGAGCTCCTTTCGTGTTGTTCTGATGCTGACAGGATTCGCGAGTGCAACGTTCGGTTCTGCAGTGACTTTCGCAGTTGTCGTCCTCTTATTTTTCGTCACATTCCTTTTCAAAAAATGGTTCAAATGGCTCTGAGGACTATGGGACTTAACTTCTGAGGTAATCAGTCCCCTAGAACCTAGAACTACTTAAACCTAACTAACCTAAGGACATCACACACATCCATGCCAGAGGCAGGATTCGAACCTGCGACCGTAGCGGTCACGCGGTTCCAGACTGTAGCGCCTAGCACCGCTCGGCCAACCCGGCCGCACCATTCCTTTTCAATGACCGCCTGTCACGATTACTCAAAACACACTCTCGTCCGCGTTGTAACTTTGCGGATGAAATTTTTTCGCTATCCCAGTACCCAATATAAACATCAAACACTACGGCTCCATTGGTTACGATACCACCCTCCATATGAGCACCAACAATTTGTCCACGTCCGCATTCACTTAACTCGGATGTAATGTACTAACAACTATACAAAACACTGCTCTGATCATGACTGACACTTGCCTTCTATTGAGGACTTCGCACAGGTTTCGTGGTCAAATTCAACAGTACAGCCTGCAGACTTGGCTAGCCGTTGCTTTTATGTTCACGTATGCATTTCTCGCTGTGTTTTTACATTTTTGTCCAACTCCTGCATGTCGTCGATGGGAAGTGAACATCATTATACTTCCGCAACTGCTATTATCGTGACAAGACATTTCACGGAAAGACTACAAACAATACATCTGAAATTACTCAGGACATTATGTAGGGATTTTAGACAGAAAAATATGGCTTACCACTTCGTGTGCTGGGCTGTAGGTTATTTTAAAGTATTCGTGAACGAGAAACCCTGTGTGATCGTGCTCTGTTGTAGGATGGAATCACGATTTTCTGTACTGGCATACAGTCGCACCTGAACATCAAGGATATCGTCTTTACAGACTTGGTTAGTCGCAGTCCCATCCGGGAAGACAGTGGTGTATGAGCGTCCACCGTAGGATAAACGCAGAGACTGCCTCGTGCGAAGGCATCCCTTTGACAGGTGTTCCTTTGATGGCTGATTACGGGTCTCCGCTTGTCGCGTAAGCAAAACACGTCCGCTATTATTCACCTCGCCCCTACAAAAAACCTTCAACAGAACGCACTGCCAGTCTCGTCGAACAAAGAGATGTATCAGTTCAGTAGGTTTGTAGAAAACCAGGATATTTATTAGGTAGTATACAGTAGTAAATGTACCCAGATTCTTTTATTATGAAATGTCAAAACTCGGCATCACTGCGAAGCTAAGACTAGCGTGCTCGCTTCTCCTGCCACCCAGCTCAGACCTTGGGTACAGTATTGCTCCCTCTTGTGAAGAGCGGCTAGCGACACACACGTGGCGAGCTACCTGGCATACACAGTGCCTTTATGTGAGATTCTGGCCCCTACAGTCGGTAGCGTCACGCTGCTGGAGGGTAGAATAAATGCGGTAACTTTGCAATCCTATCTCTCGTGTACATATGAGCAAATATCGATAATTGTAGCCCCCGACCATTCATTCTTGGAACTTCTAGTTGTGGAAACCATATTCGGATTTGGTTATCGCAGATTAGATAACAGAAAGGCGAGCATTGAACCGCATGATAACCTGTATCTAACCTACACTTGTACGGAAGCTGTTAACAGCCGCCGTCGCTAACAGTCCGGTAAATACTGCGTAAGGGCAGGAATAGTGTAGTATCAACAAAAATCGCCTTTTCACGGACGCAGTCCAGTTCCGTAGCAATAAACACGCGTGTGTCAACCGACACGTGATCCGCGACTTCAGCGGCGACTCATCCCCCTACACCGGCTGAGAGCCGAGTCGGGTTTGGAATTTGTAACACCAAACACCGACTGTCGGAAGTGACGCGTGTCTCGCAGTTCCTTTAGGTTCCTCAGTTCGTTGTAGACTTTCTATTGGTTTTCCTTCACAAAAGCAGAAAGAGCTACACGGTATGTATTGTTATGGAAGTTAAAACTGTAAAGAACTGCACAGAATCAGAAGAACCTCTAAAATGGCTTAGTTATTATTTCTTTGTTGATACAATCGAAACAAGCGGTAGAGACCTAAGTGCTGAATAGAAGGTGGGGATGTTCCGATAAGTACGAGACCCAGATTTTCAATATGGTGTTGCAGAATATATCTGTGTTGGTCAGAATACAGTATCAAACGACTTTCCGGTTGTAGCGACCGCAGTTTAAAAGAAAGGGCGTACCGGACAAAATTAGCTACAACTACTATTGTCCTCCAACCAGCCTAAGCCACACGGCAAGAAAGCTACGAATTCTCCATGCTATAGACCAGTCGACAGCACATGTCTATTAACTAAAATGCGGCATCAGATAGCGGTGACTACATCAGCAGGAAAGGTGCTGACAATCTTAACATTTATGCTACTCATAGTGCAGCAGAATCATTCACTACTGTTCGTGTGAACTGGCCTCAATCGGTACATGTGTCGAGGTTGTGGAGAAATTCCGATGACGCAGAGTTATGGCTCGAAATACAGCGCATGTATGTATATGTGGTATTTGTTATTTCGAACATGTCCGAAAGAACAGACACCGCATGCATGTAATTAAGGCGACGACGACCAATGATCCCTTCAGTGCAGATGCACACCAAGCTCGGCTCTTACGGAAACCGGCGCGACGCCGCGAACAATGTCTTTAATTCCTTCAGCGGCTGCATGCCTACTCCAAGATGGGGGTTATGGAATTGCACCATGTCTTACGGGATTGTTACACGGTTATGGAATTGCACCATATCTTATGGGATTACCACACGTCTGCACTATTCCATGACGTCATATTTGGAATAAACAGCAGAGTTTAAACGAATTAACATTTAATAACAGGCCACTAACGCCTTTCAAGATGACGACCACAAGGTAAACAACTGCGCAAACTAACATAGAAACACGTGAAATATTCCAGTCACCAAACAAACGGGACAACCGCGGGATTTTTTGGCGAGGACAGGCTAAAAATACGATGATAAAACAAACATAATTCCAAGACACCCTCACTACCCCCCCCCCCAATCCACCACCCACAGAACCATAATAACCAGCATCGCATATTTAACATGACAACAACACATCTCCTACAAAAATAATCCATTTCATGTACGCGTCCGCTCCACGATGGTTTATTCAATAAATTAGCCAAATATTTGTAAGAACTAAGATTACAGATGTGATCACTATTCGCTTCACTCGGAAAACAGCCAAATATTTGTGAGCAAGAAGATTATTAATACAATCACTAATCGTTTCACTCTCGACAACTTAAGCTGTGCTCATTGGTTCCTACCTAATCCTATCCTCGGAAATGGAGCCACATAAATAAAAAGAAAATTATAAACGTGATCGTTACTTGTTTCTCTATAAGAAATTTAATGTATGCCCTCAGGTTCCTGGTTAACAAAACCCTTATAAATCACGACATATTTTACACGAGTTACTGAGATAAGCACAGATACAATTTAGTAACAGACTGCTTACATCCTTCTCGTCGTTAATTCATGACGTCACACAAGACGTCACTGGTCAAAGCGGACGTGCTGAATCGCACCTTGCGCTTGACCCCAGCTTAAATCTCCTTTTCAATTGTCCTACAGCTATAAAACAACCGGATTACAAGAAATACATCACAAAGGAACGTACTGTAACTGAACACCATTTCGAGCAAGTGAAACAGCGTTATCCTATCCTCAAATCAGAAACACTATTGGTGACAGGGGGAAGTGCATTCTGTTGTTTTGTAGAGCAGAATTCTGTATAATGTCCCTAAACATATTAACGATGAAGATTTCGGAAGTCAGGAAAGAATGGATGACGAGGAGAAAAATGCACCAGCGCTTGGGTTGCAGGACACAAACCCTGTCGGACACAAGTGGGAATAAAGAAGGACGGAAGAAAAGTTGGATTTAACATCCCGTCGACATAGAGGTCATTAGAGAAGGAGCGCAAACTCGGATTGTGTCAAGGATGGCAAGGAAATCAACCGTACCCGTTCAAGGGAACCATCCTGGCTTTTGCCTCGAGCGATTTAAGAAAATCCCGGAAAACCTAAATCTGGATGGCCTGTTGCGGGTTTGAGCTGTCGTCCTCCCAGATGCGAGTGGAGTGTGCTAAGCATCGCGTCACCTCACTCGGTCAAGCGAGAATAAAGAAGAGATATAATTGCAAGCATGATACGAGACCATCAAAGTTTGGGTATTCGCTGTTTTGATTCTGCAATAGGAAGTACATCACTCTTCAACCACTTTTCACTTGTTGAAATATGTAGATTGATTTTCAGAACTTGTCCTTCTGTTTACCACACATTTTATTACTATTACGTAATCCGTAATATATATTATTTATGATTATTTTCTAAGTTTCAAGTATTAATGTGGCAACTGTAATAGTTCTTTAGGTTTCATGTCAGTTCTGCTACTTGGTCATTGAAAAATCCAGCCACTATGTAGAGTAGGAGGCCTGACGATAGTGTATTATATCGCCGAAGAAGGTAGCCGATACGGCGTTCTTGATATTTATTACTTGCTCTTTTTGCTGACATTCATCTTCTTCTTGGCCTTTATTCCGTATCTTGACGGGGTCGGCGTGTTAGGTTTTGGATTTGGTAATGTTAGTTTTAGAGGGTGGCTGGATGCCCTTTCTGTCGCTAACGAAAAAGAACAGCAGCTGGTGAAAGAAATGCAACCAACATTTTAACAGTGGCAGCACGCAATCTGTACAGCACTCGAGGCACTTCTGAAAGGAAGAGTAATCTGGAAATATTACATCCCTTCGCATTCAATCCTTTCTAAATTTCTCTCTGTCAACATCTCCGCTGCAGTTACGTTCAAAATGAGTTCCAATTCTAAGAAAACTGCAAAGTTTTTGTTTTCAGGTGAAGTGTCTCCTGCAAAACATGAGCAAATCCAACTACGCAATACGCACTACTGGTTAGTCGAAAACTTCTGTTGGCTAAGAGAACTAAATAAACACGAACCTTCATCTGACAAAATGTGGTGCGGGCTTCTCAAGATTCCCACCGCAGATCTTTGCTTCATTGATGCGCCTCTAAGTAGTCACACGTATCTACTGCTCCTAACAGCTATGGAATACATCCAACTGGTCAAAAAGCGTACCAACACGATGGACGTGCCGGCCATTCTACTTAAATAGTTATAGACCTTCTTAACAGAACATTTTGAGGTACCCAGAATGAAATTTTCACTCTGCAGATTAAAACTGTGTGCCGGACCGAGACTCAAACTCGGGATCTTCGCCTTTTGCGGGCAAGTGCTCTACCAACTGAGCTACCCAAGCGTGAATCACGACCCGGCCTTACAGCTTCAATTCCGCCAGTATCTCGTTTCATACCTTCCAAACCTCACAGAAGCTTCTTTGTGCATTACAGGTCCCGAGTTCAGATCTCGGTCCGTCACACAGTTTTAATCTGCCAGGAAGTTTCATTTGGAGATATGGTGGGTCATGAGGGGAAACATGAAATGGTTAGCAGATTCACCAGCCTTATGACATCTGACTTCTATCTGTGAATAACATAGTTTAAAGAAGTTTGCAAGGAAACATTGACGACTGTCGAACACATGAAACGACGTAAGTCACAGAGCTGAGCTAAGATAAGTCCAGCTGAAATTCATAGTGCTTATTATCTACATGTAATCGCTTTATAGTTTGTTTAATCGGTCAACGTCACTTTTGTGCACTTGCTGTGTCAATCACGATAATAAACACACGAACCGTACCTGAGCTACGGGTCCGCTCACATTTCGTACAAGGGGCGCAGACTTTTGGAAGACCTCTTCTGCTGCAGCGGTACACTGGTTTGCAGTTCAGCTATCTTGTTACTGTTTGATCAAGTTACACACATGTTATGTCACTGAAGTTCTCTTCGAAGGCTGTTTCCAATGCAACATAAAAAAGTATATAGTTAAATTAAACAAAGATTGTTTCATGTTTCCGCAGCTATAAACTTAGGAATTACTTACGTATATCAACAGATAGCTCACGTTTCCCGCTATAACTTAGCAAAGCCACTCCACGATATATTTAGTCGTTTTGGATACACAGGATGGCGCAAAAGTCATTACAAACTTAGCGAATGTATGTATCTAGGAAAATTCTAGTGTCCGATACCATCCGTCGGCTTTTCAATGGCGTCATACTAAAGGCAAAGATGCTGCAATGGACAATCTATGAATGGAACGGATCATACTCGTAAACAAACGATTGTAGCATGCCATAAAATACATTTAACGCGACTATTATTTATGCGCCAATTTCATTTAAACGAGTTGAAGATGACTGAAATAAATAAGAACATTAGAGCAATTACGCGTGGGTATATTATATTTTCCACACGAGCTGCAAAAATGATCTAAATAATGAACCGTCGAATAGTTGGAATCGGTAACTAGAAGCAACCTATGTAGGAGGTCATTTCTAGTTACCAATTCCAATATTACTGTTTGTTGCGCGAAAATCTTATAGCATATTGTAAGGTGTCAGACAAATCCAACACCTTCCATTAAAACCCTGACATGATAAGCAAATCCAGTAGTATGTCACATAGCTCCGAATAAATCGTGACATTAAATTAACCAAAGTAATACGAGTAACGAGTGAGCAAATGGAATACCACAGACTAACACAAGAATGCCGAAATGCATGTCATACCTTCCCACCGTGAAATAGACGTAGTTCCGAGGGGAGAAATGAGAACAGAAGCCGAGAGCAGAACCGTATTAAGCGAGAAGGCCCTACGATAAGGGAGGGACGGACACCCACATCGCCAGCTAACCGCTACGACTACACCACCTGCAAGTTTTAGCGTGAGACTTTTTCGCGTCTCTGTTACGTTAGGACCACCCCCCAGCCCATGTTAAAAGATAGAGCCCTCCAGAAGAACAGTATAGATCTTACGATAGTGCTAAAAGGACCACACCAGCTGCAAGTTTAGCGTGAGACTTTTTCGCTTCTCTGTTACGTTGCAAACTTTAAAAACATTGCCCCACCACGAAAAGTATAACGTTTCTCATTGGATAGACAGAATTTCTGTAGGCGGAGCTTAAGGTTAACATTGAGACCCTGATTGGTCAGATGAAAACACAGCCAGATAGTTTTTTTTAAACCAATTTCGGTAAAATTGTAGTAAGGAGAAGTTAGGGGAGAGTTGCTTTGGAGATGGCGAGGTGAGCGGAGCTGTGCTGCTCGCCGCCCCCTGACGAACACCGACAAGGTAATGAACGCACGCGATGCCGCATAACAGCGCATAAAGCTTCACTCAGAACTGCAGAAGTCTCATCTGTTACATCCCCTTTTTGCGTAATACTAGTATCGATCGTCAATTAAAACTCATGGTGTTCACATTTGCCACTTGAAGTAAAAATCTGAAACGCGATGATTTTTCTGTCATATAGTTATTGAGAAGCCACATCAGCCACTGTAATTTACGACAAGTTAGATAAGTAATTAAAGATAATTGAGGGTCACTGTAGACCATTTTGATAATTTGCTTTTTTGTGAAACTTAATTTAAACCTAGATTATAGATGTGATATGGCATAGGTCATCCTTCGATCCATTGTAGAACTTGGAAACCCATTCAGGGAATATTCGTTCACATTTTTGTTGGACGCAGTTGGTTTTTACCATCCTGTATCAAAATATTTCCTTTTATCAATAGTGCAATTTATAAACAATGTTTTGTGAGTAGAATAAAATTTCCAATGGTAAACTTAATTGCTTTTTCGACGTTATTTTACCAGCTAACTAAATATAGGAAAGCCTTGAACCCCTTCCACTAAATTTATTTAGTATTAAGATTCTTTTACAGGGAGTGCAGTGGAGCTGACGCTGAAATCATTAAGTATTTGGTTATATCATCGCTAGTCTCACTGAACTCTTCTGAATTCTACATGTCATGTGTGGTCTGGCATCTCCTTACCAGCAACAGGTCCCAGGTTCAAACTAGTCAATTCCCTAAAAAACACACTCAGAGCGTCGTTGCGCGAAAGTGGTAGGGAGGCACGCTATAGAACGAACAGACACCACGCAGAATGTTTAGAATATCAGAAACGTGCTTAAAAATGATCTTGTTAGTGGACTACAGAATACGACTAGACTTTCCAAAAATGAAAATCTTAACACACGTTACTGCACACGCAAAGAAATAAAACGGAAAAAAGACCAAACCTTGCAACCGATAACTAATACTACATTAAAGTCACACCAGCTGCACTAGCTCCAAATAACACTCAGTAAAATCGATACACCAGGAGTGACAGTGAAAATAAGACAAGTGTAGCAGAAACATCGAAAATGGAAACATAAAAGTGGCTACATAAGAAGAAACTTACCGCATATGAAATTCCAAAGTCAAAGATCGAGGTTGATAAGAACGACATAAGGACATAACAAGAAATAATAACGTTAGAAGGTCAAACTGTAACGAAAGAAGCAAAATACAGAATAACCAATGAAAAAAATAAGAAACACAAATTGCCAGGCACGAAAGAGGTACCACTCAAATCAGTTTCTCCCTACCACCCGCTCTCAATCAGACGCAAAATTTTAAAATTAAAAAAATGAAACCAAGAATCAATCACATAAATCCTCCGGCAAAGATTCGACAATACCCCTCGGCCCACCATTGTAGCCAGACGATATTAAAACGACGAAAAACCTCCCTCCAGAGAAACCAAAAAAGTAGCACTCGCACAATACAGTAACATAACAAAACGCAACGTAAAACAAGAAAAAAGTATCCACCAACACCTAACTAACAAAACGAGGCTTGTGCATTTTGCTGACTACTTTCATAAATGCAAGAAATAAACAATAACCTTTATAAATCCTCTTCCTCCAACAGTATTCATCTACATGGCCTTGCAACACTGAAACCTCTTTCCCCGCACGACAACAGATTTTACAGCTCCCCCTCAGTACCCCTCGATAGTATTAATACATGCCTCCGTCTTATAATCTTTAAACTGAATGTTGTGATTCACGACCAAACCGCTTGTATGAAGCAAATCCATCCGACATGACTGCAGAACCTTCTTCCACATAAGCTTCTATTAAAGATGACAAGACTTCCTTTGTCCGATTTGGTACAACCCTAAATACAACATCAGCACAATCTCCTCCAGAAACTACTACTCCAAAAACCCAAAGCTCAATAACCTCGTGCCCCCTTTTGTACTCTCTCTCTACTCATCTTCTTCAACTATAACCCCTGCCCCCCCCCCCCCCCCCCAATGATTCCTTATACTTCACAAATTCCCCGTAGACTTCTCTACAAAACGAGAACCAGTCGATTACAGTGCCACACGAAACTCCTGCTTCGTGCATGAAAGACTTGCAAGAATATTCATAGCAAAAATAGTAGATTAGCATGACAATTACTTCTAAATTCAGCCTCGATCTTTCGAACCACGTCCTCCTGCGTATGGATCTCCATATGTTATTTTTTCTGCATCTCCACATGTATTCGTCGGAAATTCGTGATAACGCAACCTTCGACAAAACCAAATAATTTCCACAGACACTGCACTTGCAAAATTCAGCAATGACGCCCAATTATTGCAAAAAAATTATAGTTCATTTACGGTCACTCATTTTCTAAAGCAGAATTTTCTCAGTAAAAACAACTGAATCATCCATAACGAACAGCGTAGGAAATCACGACCTTATAAATCACGACTACTTATAAATCACGACTACTTTCACCAAAAGATGTCGAAAACAAATTACGATTTGAAAACAAAACAATGTACATCGAATTTTTAATGTACGCGCTATAACGAGGAAATCCAGAGATATCATTTAACGTTAATTGACAGCAATCTGCGGCACAAACAAAATAACATTACACATTACGTCATTGGTCAAAGCCGACTGGTGGTATCGGACATTAGAATTGACCCTGTATCTGGATTGGTACTACGTATGTCGATGTGGGGCGTGTGTAGGACCCTAAAGATGTCAGCGATGTATTCAGCGAACGCAGCTAGTATCGATTGATCGCAGCAGACGTCATATCTATGTCAGCTAGGCGGCATAACGTTGCTAAGCGACGGCAGCGTCAACGATGTCTTTTAATACTGCAGACAAGCCAGCGTATTCTCGAGGCGTCGGTTGTTACGCGACGACCGCTGCCTTGGGCTGCACAACGGCAGTTCCATGTTCATGTGGCGAGAAAACAGCTTAACGTTGGAAAAGCGTTCTATGCATACTACAGTAGAACAATAATAAAGGTAAAACGTGAACGGTCACAGGTTTGTGAAATGAATAAGTCATTGTAATGTTAATGTTCGAACTCTTGAAGAGCTGACAGTTTACAGTGAGGACCGAGATGTGTACCACAGTGTTTCAGATAAACATCAATAATGGGTATTGTCAGGAGTGCCCGAGGGAAGTGTTATGAGACCGTTCTTATTGTCTCTACACAGAAATGGTTCAAATGGCTCAGAGCACTATGGGACTTAACTGCTGAGGTCATCAGTCCCCTAGAACTTAGAACTACTTAAACCTAACTAACCTAAGGACATCACACACATCCATGTCCGAAGCAGGATTCGAACCTGCGACCGTAGCAGTCGCGCGGTTCCAGACTGTAGCGCCTAGAACCGCTCGACCACTCCGGCCGGCTGTCTGTACACATCAGTGACCTTACGCACAGGGTGAGCAGCAATCGTTGGCTGTTTGCTGAGGATGCTGTGGTGTACGGGAAGTTGACGTCGTTGAGCGACTGTAAAGGGATAGAAGATGACTTAGACAAAATTTCTAGTTGATATGATGAGTAGCAACTTGATCTAAATGTACAAAAATATTAGGTAATGCACATGAGCAGGAAAAAAAATCCAGTAATTTTCGAATACAACTTTTGTAGAGTGTTGCTTGACACGGTCACGTAGATTAAATATCTATGTGTAACGCTGCAAAGCGGTATGAAATGGAACGGCCACGTAAGGGAGGTAGTAGGAACGCGAATGGTCGTATTCTGTTTATTGGGAAAATTTTAGTAATGTGTGGGTTATCTGTAAAGAAAGTCTGTATAGAACACTAGTGTCCACGGAGTTTTTCGCAGGGGCATGTCTAAATAAAATCTACTTGGTTTTCAAGCAGTGTCATTTCGAATAAAACACTCGAGTTTTTTCGCCAGCCATCTCCACCATCATCGTCCGGAATAAAAGCCATTGATTGCTGGGGCTGGCATGATTTTTCCCTTATCTAGGCATTTGGCTCTAATCAAAGACAGCCGAAACGATGCGTGCCCGGAAGGTGAATTGGGCAGCTCATAGCATCTGCGGTCCGTCGCGGCATAGCTCCCAGCACCTACTAAGTGTGTACTTGTCTCTGTTAAAGCTGGGAATGAACACGTGTTGCAAGACGGCTGTAACTATCTCTCTACTCCGTCCGAGTATAGGTACACGTGGTCTAGGGGTAGCGTCTTTCATTCGTAATCAAAAACGTCTTCGGTCCCGGGTTCGATCCCCACCACTGTCTAAATTTTGATAAATAATCAGCATTGGCGGCCGATGACTTCCGGCATAAGAAGTCAGCCTCATTCTACCAACGGCCTTGTCAAAGAGGGCGGAGGAGCGGATAGAGGTTCAGGGCACTCTCTTGTCCTAGGGGTGGGAAATTGCCCCTAAAGGCGGAAGAATCAGCAATGATCAACGACATGAGGATGCAGAAGGCAATGGAAACCACTGCATTAAAGACACGTAACGTGTATCCACAGGACATGTGGCCTGTAATTGAAGAAGTGTCATGATGATCTCGCCATTGGCAAAAGATTCTGCAATAGTGCCCCATTCGGATCGCCGGGAGGGGACTGCCAAGGGGGAGGTTACCGTGAGAAAAGGGTTGAATAAACAACGAGAGGATAATGTTCTACGAGTCGGGGCGTCGAATGTCAGAAGCTTGAACGTGGTAGGGAAACTGGAAAATCTGAAAAGGGAAATGCTCAGTCTAGATATAGTAGGGGTCAGTGAAGTGAAGTGGAACGAACACAAGGATTTCTGGTCAGATGAGTATCGGGTAATATCAACAGCAGCAGAAAATGGTATAACAGGTGTATGATTCGTTATGAATAGGAAGGTAGGGCAGAGGGTGTGCTACTGTGAACAGTTCAGTGACCGGGTTGTTCTAATCAGAATCGACAGCAGACCAACACCGACGATAGTTCAGGTATACATGCCGACGTCGCAAGCTGAAGATGAACAGATAGAGAAAGTGTATGAGGATATTGAAAGGGTAATGCAGTATGTAAAGGGGGACGAAAATCTAATAGTCATGGGCGACTGGAATGCAGTTGTAGGGGAAGGAGTAGAAGAAAAGGTTACAGGAGAATATGGGCTTGGGACAAGGAACGAAAGAGGAGAAAGACTAATTGAGTTCTGTAACAAGTTTCAGCTAGTAATAGCGAATACCCCGTTCAAGAATCACAAGAGGGGGAGGTATACTTGGAAAAGGCCGGGAGATACGGGAAGATTTTAATTAGATTACATCATGGTCAGACAGAGATTCCGAAATCAGATACTGTATTGTAAGGCGTACCCAGGAGCAGATATAGACTCAGATCACAATATAGTAGTGATGAAGAGTAGGCTGAAGTTCAAGACATTAGTCAGGAAGAATCAATACGCAAAGAAGTGGGATACGGAAGTACTAAGGAATGACGAGATACGTTTGAAGTTCTCTAACACTATAGATACAGCAATAAGGAATAGCGCAGTAGGCAGTACAGTTGAAGAGGAATGGACATCTCTAAAAAGGGCCATCACAGAAGTTGGGAAGGAAAACATAGGTACAAAGAAGGTAGCTGCTAAGAAACCATGGGTAACAGAAGAAATACTTCAGTTGATTGATGAAAGGAGGAAGTACAAACATGTTCCGGGAAAATCAGGAATACAGAAATACAAGTCGCTGAGGAATGAAATAAATAGGAAGTGCAGGGAAGCTAAGACGCAATGGCTGCTGGAAAAATGTGAAGACATACAGGAAAGTCAAAACAACCTTTGGTGACATTAAAAGCAACGGTGGTAACATTAAGAGTGCAACGGGAATTCCACTGTTAAATGCAGAGGAGAGAGCAGATAGGTGGAAAGAATACATTGAAAGCCTCTATGAGGGTGAATATTTGTCTGATGTGATAGAAGAAGAAACAGGAGTCGATTTAGAAGAGATAGGGGATCCAGTATTAGAATCGGAATTTAAAAGAGCGTTGGAGGACTTACGGTCAAATAAGGCAGAAGGGATAGATAACATTCCATCAGAATTTCTAAAATCATTGTGGGAAGTGGCAACAAAACGACTATTCACGTTGGTGTGTAGAATATATGAGTCTGGCGACAAACCATCTCTGACTTTCGGAAAAGCATCATCCACACAATTCCGAAGACGGCAAGAGCTGACAAGTGCGAGAATTATCGCACAATCAGCTTAACAGCTCATGCATCGAAGCTGCTTACAAGAATAATGTACAGAAGAATGGAAAAGAAAATTGAGAATGCGCTAGGTGACGATCAGTTTGGCTTTAGGAAAAGTAAAGGGACGAGAGAGGCAATTCTGACGTTACGGCTCATAATGGATGCAAGGCTAAAGAAAAATCAAGACACTTTCATAGGATTTGTCGACTTGGAAAAAGCGTTCGACAATATAAAATGGTGCAAGCTGTTCGAGAATCTGAAAAAAGTAGGGGTAAGCTAGAGGGAGAGATGGGCCATATACAATATGTACAACAACCAAGAGGGAATAATAAGAGTGGACGATCAAGAACGAAGTGCTCGTGTTAAGAAGGGTGTAAGATAAGGCTGTAGCCTTTCGCCCCTACTCTTCAATCTGTACATCGAGGAAGCAATGATGGAAATAAAAGAAAGGTTCAGGAGTGGAATTAAAATACAAGGTGAAAGGATATCAATGATACGATTCGCTGATGACATTGCTATCCTGAGTGAAAGTGAAGAAGAATTAAATGATCTGCTGAACGGAATGAACAGTCTAATGAGTACACAGTATGGTTTGAGAGTAAATCGGAGAAAGACGAAGGTATTGAGAAGTAGTAGAATGAGAACAGCGAGAAACTTAACATCAGGATTGATGGTCACGAAGTCAATGAAATTAAGGAATTCTGCTACCTAGGCAGTAAAATAACCAATGACGGACGGAGCAAGGAGGACATCAAAAGCAGACTCGCTATGGCAAAAAAGGCATTTCTGGCCAAGAGAAGTCTACTAATATCAAATACCGGCCTTAATTTGAGGAAGAAATTTCTGAGGATGTACGTCTGGAGTACAGCATTGTATGGTAGTGAAACATGGACTGTGGGAAAACCGGAACAGAAGAGAATCGAAGCATTTGAGATGTGGTGCTATAGACGAATGTTGAAAATTAGGTGGACTGATAAGGTAAGGAATGAAGAGGTTCTACGCAGAATCGGAGAGGAAAGGAATATGCGGAAAACAGTGATAAGGAGAAGGGACAGGATGATAGGCCATCTGCTAAGACATGTGAGAATGACTTCCATGGTATTAGAGGGAGCTGTAGAGGGCAAAAACTGTAGAGGAAGGCAGAGATTGGAATACGTCAAGCAAATAATTGAGGACGTAGGTTGCAAGTGCTACTCTGAGATGAAGACGTTAGCACAGGAAAGGAATTCGTGGCGGGCCGCGTCAAACCAGGCAGTAGACTGATGACAAAATAGAAAAACCTCCGTCCGAACAGGCCTTGGAAGGACCAGTGGCTTCGACCTGCCGCCGCGTCAGCCTCAGCCCACAGGCCCCACTAGATGCGGATATGCAGGGGCCTGTGGTCAGCACACCGCTACACCGCTCTCCCGGCCGTATGTCAGTTCCGAGACAGGAGCCGCTACTTCTCAGTCACGCAGCTTCTCAGTTTGCCTCACAAGGGCTGAGTGTATCCCGCTTGCCAACAGCGCTCGGCAGCCCAGACCGACAGCGCTTAACTTCGGTGATCTGACGGGAACCGGTGTTACCATTGCGGCAAGAAGTTGGCCGTAATTTTTTGTTATTTTCGTGCTATTGGCCAGGTTCAAATGGTTCAAATGGCTCGGAGCACTATGGGACTTAACTTCTGAGGTCATCAGTCCCCTAGAACTTAGAACTACTTAAACCTAACTAACCTAAGGACATCACACACATTCATGCCCGAGGCAGGATTTGAACCTGCGACCGTAGCGGTCGCGCGGTTCCAGACTGTAGCGTCTAGAACTGCTCGGCCACTCCGGCCGGCGGCCAGGTTCAACCGTAGGTCATTTTCAAGTACATGTCTTATCCTCCAGCTTAGATATATGCTTAAAAATGACCCCCGATGAAATCGACCAATTGCAAGAAAATAAAAAGAATGTAGGCTACTTAGACCATGTTTTTATTCTCAAAACATGTTGACTCTAAGGGGGCTTAACAAGTCGGCGGTAGCCGAGCATTGCCTGGAAAACGGGCACAAAACACAGTCTGAAAAGACGAGAGTCTTGGTTCATGCGTCAGTATATTGTGGTTCCGTTGTAAAACAGACGGCCGAGATTAGAATAAACAATCCCATGGCACCCCCCCCCCTCCCCCTCAGATTTAGTGGTAAGATGGCCTAATAGATAACCCGTCAAAAATTGAGCACAGATCAAGCATGAAAACAGGAAGAAGGTGTGCTGAACTGAGAAGAAAAGCATAATAAAAACAATGAATGCTCCAAGGACAAAAAGTGCAATATAGAGCAACCTAAAACAGCAACGGCGTCGTGCTTAAGAAGCCACGGTGTTGGACTGCCTAGCTGGCGAGCCGTGTTCAGAACTCAATTGTGCCATTTATTTTTATTCCATTTTTTTGACAACATTATGGTACAACAAAGGAATTCGACAGTGAAAACTTCCTATGTGGAATGCAACTTCAGAAACGTTAAAAACACATGTTTTGACGGAGCACAGAGAAACCGTGTGACTGTGAACTGTGTGACTGCAAAACGTTTGCGTTCATTTTTTGCAGCTTATGTGACAAAATTATGTTTTCATCATTTCCTTGAGAGTGATCTCATTCACATTCATACGAATACCTAAATCTGACAACGAGGCACATCTCAATCACTCACCAGACTTACAAGTCAGGTGCGTCGGCAAGAGATTCCTGTCATATGACACACATACTGTCAATAATACCGTGTATAACACACCAGATGTGTTTTCTCGTGGGGAATTCGGTTGACGTGTCGCCTTGTCATCAAACTTTTGTGGTTCCCATTCGAAAGCCACTTCCTTTCGGCTGCTAATAGAGTAGTTTTGTAGAATCAGGTGTCATTATAGATCCCTACCCTACACCTAGCTGTTGCAAACGGACGTTGCAGCGCGACACAGAAACAAATTTAAATACAGCGAACAGCGAAAAAAAAAAAAGTACAGTGATTAGAACTCGCCTCGCCCGCTGGACACTCCTACAGCGTGACTACTCAACCACGACAACGTTGCTCTTTGAGGCTGTTCTATACTGCACTTCTTGTCGTCGGAATGTTCATTGTTTCTGATTTGACCTTTTTTTTCAGAATTAAATACACCTTCTTCCTGTTTTCATGCTTGATCGGTGTTCATTTTTGGACGGGCTGTCTACTGGGACCTCTCAGCACTATATCTCAGTGGGGTACGATGAGGAGTTTCCATTGTTAGTGGGGAGTGATGGCAGGCTTTGGATATCGAAACAAACCAAAGCGCTTGTCGCTTGTTGTGAGGCGGCAGTAGTAGTTTCAAACGTGCCACCAGACCCACGCCCCACTTGACGTCACTGTCCCGTGGCGAGCCGGAGACGCTATGAGCTGCCCAGCACACCCTCCAGTTATGCATCGTTTCGGTCCTCTCTCATTGATCCGGAACGCTGCAATCGCACCTATGTAAGCGGTAAACCGTGCCATCCCTGGCGCTTAGTGATTTTTACTCCTGACGACGATGGTCAAGATAGCTGTCGAAAGTTCGGGTGTTTTGCTCGAAATGACGCTGCTTTAGAACCTAGAAGATTTTATACTTCTCGAGTGTTTGGGATCCCCTAAAAGAAAGACATCGAAGAAATTCAGAGGTGGGCTGCTAGACTGGTTACCAGTAGCTTCAATAAATAAGTGACTATTATGGAGATACTTCGTGAATCCAAATAACAATCCCTGGAGGGAAGACGACGTTCTTTTCAAGAGACACTATTGAGGAAATATAGAAAACTGCCATTTGAAGTTGACTGCAGAACGATTGTACTTCCACCAACGCAGATTTCGCGTAAGGGTCACGAAGATAAGAGAAAATAGGGTTCGTACGGATTCATTATATACAGCTGTTTTTCCCTAGCTTTCTTGCGTGTGGAACAGGAAACGAAATAACTGTATGGAAGTTGCTCTCCACCATGTACTCTTTTGTATCCCGCCTGGAAGGCGGCGCGTAGGTCTGCTCCTGAGATCTGCAAAATAGGTCGAATGGAGGAATCGAGTAGGAACAGGCGAGATAAAGCACTTCGGTACTGCAAGTAAAGTTAAAGCACCTTCACTGGTTTATAAACATATACAAACAGATTACTTAACACAGATGAGCACGTAGGTGCGAATCCGTTCATGTATCAAAGCTAACAGTTTCTAGAAGTTACAAAGGCAAAGTCTGTAATGGCTAGCCCCCCCCCCCCCCCTACAAGTAGAAGCTAAGTTGCTAGGTCGTCTGCTCTTCATCAACCGGGCAGAAAGTAGAGCGGCGCTCGTTGAGCTCCACCGAGTCTGCTAGAGGGCGCTGTGGTTGGCGTAGTTCGTCGCTCTCGTAGTGCCAACTTACGAGAGTTCACCTACGCTGTGGCATCGGAACTATCGATACCACATGCACCATGTGGTGGCTTGCGGTGTATGTATGCACAAGTAGATACCTGTATTAATGAAGATGTGAAACTGTTAGAATATAAAAAAGAGTGATATGTACAGTTGTTAGTAAGCCTGCATCATGTTCAAATGTTTAAAATTTAGTGTAAGTTAAGTAAGTTAAATAAGAATGCAGTGACTTTTGCGCCACTCTTCATGTATGCGGGGGCGTGCGCGTTATATGCCTCATCCTGTATACGAAGGTGTATGTGTGTATTCCTTCGTCGTTTGTGTATAGTCATTGTGTAGTAATTCTATACTCGTATAATGCAAGATGCAACAGAATTTACCAGCAGAACAACAAACAAGCGGGCCTGGCTTCTTGTACTTCCGGCGACCTGGCGGCGTACTTGTGCGGGCCGGAAGTTCCGGCACCAACTGTGCCCAGCTGCGCCCGGAGGCTGCCGTGTTTACGCCACGGCACTGGATACTCGCAGTGTCGCCTTCCCGCGCTCGCCACCGCTACAAACAAACACGCCGCGCTCCCTGCACGGCCACCTGCCACAGCACGGCAGCACGGCGGGGGTGGGGCTACTGCAGGCTAGTGCGTCGTCGCTCTGTGGCGGGGGGGGGGGGGGGGGGGGGGGAGGGGGGGAAGCTGAAACCGAGTATCTGCACCTCCTTCCCTACAGTCAGATGGGTTAATAACGATTACTGATTGGGAAAGATTGCACAACTGGTCGAATAGTGCACTCGTATTTGGCTGGAAGAAGGAAATCAATAGAGACGGAGCATTAGCTCTGATTGGGGAAGGGTGGGGATGGAAATCGGTCGTACCCTTTTAAAAGGCGCTGTCTCACTATTGGCCTGGGTCGACTTAGGAAAACCACGGAAAACATAAACCAGGATGGCTGGACAGGGATTTTAATTGCCCCCTCCGGCCGCCGTGGCCGAGCGGTTCTAGGCGCTCCAGTCCGGAACCGCGCGCCTGCTATGGATGCAGGTTCGAATCCTGCCTCGGGCATGGCTGTGTGTAATTTCCTTAGGTTAGACAGGTTTAAGTAGTTCTAAGTCTAGGGGACTGATGACCCCAGATGTTAAGTCCCATAGTGCTTAGAGCCAGTGGAATTGAAATGAACTGCCATCTTTCCGAATAAGAACCCAGTATCTTGTCATTGCACCACTGCTCTCTCTGTATTTGTTCGGAACGGGCTACAGATCTTTTATCGGCGGTTCGGCGGTCTTGGTTTAGGTTTTCCATCATTACACTAAAGATCTCCAACCGTTGTGTTTTTAAACCTTTATCTTCAAAAAAATGGTTCAAATGGCTCTGAGCACTATGGACTTAACTTCTCAGGTCATCAGTCGCCTAGAACTTGGAACTAATTAAACCTAACTAACCTAAGGACATCACACACATCCAAGCCCGAGGCAGGATTCGAATCTGCGCCCGTAGCGGTCGCTCGGTTCCAGACTGTAGCGCCTAGAACCGCACGACCACTCCTGCCGGCCCTTAATCTTCGTTCCTTCCTTCGGGGAAGTGCTAGGAAACTACAGTTTTTTCCACTGAAAACGTTGCCCACAAAAAGTGTCCGACCTATATTTAAATTCTGCTCGAATTCGCTCAATACTGGTCACGTCGGACCAACAGGAAATCGAAAGTATATAGAAGAAGAAAGCAAAATGACATGTTTGTTTGACTCACCAAGGAATGTGAACTAGGAAACTCGACGAAAAAATCTACTTATTCGAAGCTAATAACGTGTAAGTATGGAGGCGGAATCGATTAGAACTCTCATGGTGGGAGAAAATTCCATTAGCATCGGTTTGGTCTCAAGTGGATGATGATGATGATATTTGGTTTCTGGGGCGCTCAACTGCGCGGTTATCAGCGCCCGTACAAATTCCCAACCTTTTCTCGGTACAATCCCGCCATTTTTATGAATGATGGTGAAATGATGAGGACAACACAAACAACCAGTCATCTCGAGGTAGGTGAAAATCCCCGAACCCGCCGGGAATCGAACCCGGGACGCAGTGCTCGGGAAGCGAGGAGGCAACCGCGAGACCACGAGCGCCGGGAGGGATGGCCGAGCGGTTCTTAAGCGCTACAGTCTGGAACCGCGCGACCGCTATAGTCGCAGGTTCGAATCGTGCCTCTGGCATGGATGTGTGTGATGTCCTTAGGTTAGTTAGGTTTAAGTAGTTCTAAGTTCTAGGGGACTAATGACCTCAGCAGTTAAGTCCCATAGTGCTCAGAGCCATTTGAGCCAGACCACGAGCTGTGGACTCGTCAGATGGAGGAGACTTGCTTTGTTTTGTTTCTTACACTGAAGCACCAAAGAAACTGGTATAAGCATGCGTATTCAAACACGCAGATTACGGCGCTCCAGTCGGCAACGCCTATTAAGACAACAAGTGTCTCGCGTAATTGATAGATTGATTACTACTGCTACAATGGCAGGTTATCAAGATTTAAGTGAGTTTGAACGTGGTGTTATAGTCGGCGCTCTAGGGGTGGGACACAGTATCTCCGAGGTAGCGATGAAGTTCGGATTTTTCCCGTACGACCATTTCACGAGTGTACCTTCAATGTCAGTAATCCGGTAAAACAGCAAATCTGCGACACTGCTGCGGCCGGAAAAAGAACTTGCAAGAACAGAACCAACGGCTACTGAAGAGAATCGTTCAACGTGACACAAGTACAATCCTTCCGCAGACTGCTGCAGATTTCAATGCCGGGCCATCAACAAGTGTCAGCGTGCGAACCATTCAACGAAACATCATCGAAATGGGCTTTCGGAGCAGAAGGCCCGCTCGTGTACCCTTGACGACACAAGGCCTTACGCCGCGCCTGAGTCCGTCAACACCGACACTCGACTGTTGATGACTGGAAACATGTTACCTGGTCGGACAAGTCTCGTTTCAAATTGCATCTAGCGGGTGGACGAATACGGGTATGGAGACAACTTCGTGAATCCATGGACCCTGCATGTCAGCAGGAGACTGTTCAAACTGGTGAAGGCTCTGTATTGGTGAGGGGCGTGTGCAGTTGGAGTGATATGACAGCCCTGATACGTCTACATACGACTCTGACACGTCACGCGTGTGTAAGCATCCTGTCTTATCACCTGCATCCATTCATGTCCATTGTGCATTCCACGGACTTGGGCAATTCCAACAGGACAATGCGACTCTCCACACGTTCAGAATTGCTACAGAGTGGCTGCAGGAACGGTCTTCTGAGTTTGAGCACTTTCGTCTGCCACGAGATTCCCCAGACATGAACATTATTAAGCATATCCGGGATGCCTTGCAACGTGCTGTTCAGAAGAGATCTCCACCCCCTCATACGTATTTATGGGCAGCCTTGCAGCGTTCATGGTGTCAATTCCCTCCAGCACTACTTCAGACAATAGTCGAATCCATGCCACGTCGTGTTGCGGCACTTCTGCGTGCTCGTGGGGGCCCTACATGATATTAGGCAGGTGTACCAGTTTCTTTGGCTCTTCAGTGTACGACACTAGATCAAAATACAACTTGCATGTTGACAGAAAAAAACTTGAGCCTTGAGTTTAGTACAAAAGGGGTACACTACTAAAGCACAAAGGTGTTTAATGCTCTTCCACTGGACATAAAATATCTTACCAGGGTAATTCCACAGGATAAAACTAAATTATGTGATTATCTTCTAGAAAACTCTTTCCACTCCCTTACTGAACTCTTCAGTGAAAACATTTCTACACTGTAACTTAGATATGACACATTGTACTTGTAATATTTGCTATTAGCACTTTCTAACAGAACACGACAAGCTACGTTAGCATGGAAATTTTCACTCAGTCGAGTCCATACCACGTCGTGTTGCGACACTTCTGCGTGTTCGCGGGTTTCCGGTAGGCAGGTGTACCAGTTTCTTTGGTTCTTCAGTGTATTTTTGGTCTATAAGACTTTGGAATCATCCGGCTTATTTATTGACTGCTGCACATTATAATTAGCCTTTTTATGTTTAAAATGGGTTACATTATATTTTTAACAGTAAAGCCCGACATAGTTGGTGGTGGGCGGGGTGGCGGGGAGGGGGACGGGAGAAGGTCGGCGGTCTTCATGTGGCTTATTGAATAAAAAAAAAATTTTTTAAATAAGAACTTCTAATACCTTCACCGCAATTTTACTATCAAAATATTAAAGTTCGGTAACTAGTTTCGGTTGCTATCGGAAACCATCTTCAGATCGTTCAAAATATGGAAAGGCGGTGAGTGAGCATTGGAAAGCATCGTTAGCTGTAGTCATGCAACAACATTCATTAGTAAGTAAACCAGGTTGTAGGGCCGGCCGGGGTGGCTGAGCAGTTCTAAGCGCTACAGTCCGGAACCGCACGACCGCTACGGTCGCAGGTTCGAATCCTGCCTCGGGCATGGATGTGTGTGATGTCCTTAGGTTAGTTAGGTTTAAGTAGTTCTAAGTTCTAGGGGACTGATGACCTCAGAAGTTAAGTCCCATAGTGCTGAGAGCCATTTGAACCATTTTGAACCATCTCATATTGCAAAATATTGTTATGGTTCGCTTTCAGAAATTACACTTTTTAAACCAAGTTCTGATCGGCATTGTAGATAATACGTCTGCATAGTTCCTTCAACAAATGCGTTTTAACATGTTTCTTTGACATTGCCACTTGGTCACTATTTTCGATGCTTGACAGATATGAAATTCTTTATATGGAAGTTTAATATCAACACGCAACCCATAAGAAATTGACTCTCATTATCTGTTAAAGCGCTGCGTTGTAAAAGTAGACGTTGCATCAATGCATTGTGTTAAACGTGGAAGCTCCCTGCAGTGCTTTTAGCGTATGCACTTGTAGTACAGTTGTTAGCTTCTTGGCGCATGAGAAGCGCAGGATTTGTGCCGCCATCAGATTACATTCCCTTCCTTCTCTCATCGTCATCACCATTATCATCGTCAGCAACAATTAAAGCTTAAGAAGTCACTACACTCGAAACGACATTGAATACTCAAATGTCTGACACGCCCGCCACACACACTCCTCGAAAGGTACACAGGACGTTCGAATAAAAACGCCTTCAGTCGAATTTATTCGCATTTTTAAATTAAACGATGCATTGCAGATCTTGTGGGGTCATCTTCAGATGCAAATAGGCTAACATACTACACTCCTGGAAGTGGAAAAAAGAACACATTGACACCGGTGTGTCAGACCCACCATACTTGCTCCGGACACTGCGAGAGGGCTGTACAAGCAATGATCACACGCACGGCACAGCGGACACACCAGGAACCGCGGTGTTGGCCGTCGAATGGCGCTAGCTGCGCAGCATTTGTGCACCGCCGCCGTCAGTGTCAGCCAGTTTGCCGTGGCATACGGAGCTCCATCGCAGTCTTTAACACTGGTAGCATGCCGCGACAGCGTGGACGTGAACCGTATGTGCAGTTGACGAACTTTGAGCGAGGGCGTATAGTGGGCATGCGGGAGGCCGGGTGGACGTACCGCCGAATTGCTCAACACGTGGGGCGTGAGGTCTCCACAGTACATCGATGTTGTCGCCAGTGGTCGGCGGAAGGTACACGTGCCCGTCGACCTGGGACCGGACCGCAGCGACGCACGGATGCACGCCAAGACCGTAGGATCCTACGCAGCGCCGTAGGGGACCGCACCGCCACTTCCCAGCAAATTAGGGACACTGTTGCTCCTGGGGTATCGGCGAGGACCATTCGCAACCGTCTCCATGAAGCTGGGCTACGGTCCCGCACACCGTTAGGCCGTCTTCCGCTCACGCCCCAACATCGTGCAGCCCGCCTCCAGTGGTGTCGCGACAGGCGTGAATGGAGGGACGAATGGAGACGTGTCGTCTTCAGCGATGAGAGTCGCTTCTGCCTTGGTGCCAATGATGGTCGTATGCGTGTTTGGCGCCGTGCAGGTGAGCGCCACAATCAGGACTGCATACGACCGAGGCACACAGGGCCAACACCCGGCATCATGGTGTGGGGAGCGATCTCCTACACTGGCCGTACACCACTGGTGATCGTCGAGGGGACACTGAATAGTGCACGGTACATCCAAACCGTCATCGAACCCATCGTTCTACCATTCCTAGACCGGCAAGGGAACTTGCTGTTCCAACAGGACAATGCACGTCCGCATGTATCCCGTGCCACCCAACGTGCTCTAGAAGGTGTAAGTCAACTACCCTGGCCAGCAAGATCTCCGGATCTGTCCCCCATTGAGCATGTTTGGGACTGGATGAAGCGTTGTCTCACGCGGTCTGCACGTCCAGCACGAACGCTGGTCCAACTGAGGCGCCAGGTGGAAATGGCATGGCAAGCCGTTCCACAGGACTACATCCAGCATCTCCACGATCGTCTCCATGGGAGAATAGCAGCCTGCATTGCTGCGAAAGGTGGATATACACTGTTTCTAGTGCCGACATTGTGCATGCTCTGTTGCCTGTGTCTATGTGCCTGTGGTTCTGTCAGTGTGATCATGTGATGTATCTGACCCCAGGAATGTGTCAATAAAGTTTCCCCTTCCTGGGACAATGAATTCACGGTGTTCTTATTTCAATTTCCAGGAGTGTATATAATTTACCTTTATCCCTAAGTGGGGTGTAATACATTTTCTTGTTATAGGAAAATTATATTTTAGGTTTCGTATTTCGAGAGATCTGTGAGAAACAGTGGGAAAAACTTACCGAACATAGAAGAACATTTTCAACTTTTTTAAGTCAGCATATGTTGGATTATTCATACTGTCGTTGCACATCACGTCACTCAAGGCGCGCATTTATTTACAGGGATGAAGTTCATTAAATGTTTCAAATGGCTCTGAACACTATGGGACTTAACATGTGAGGTCATCAGTCCCCTAGAACTTGGAACTACTTAAACCTAACTAACGTAAGGACATCACACACATCCATGCCCGAGGCAGGATTCGAACCTGCGACCGTAGCAGTCGCGCGGTTCCGTACTGTAGCGCCTAGAACCGCTCGGCCACTCCGGCCGGCGATGAAGTTTATCACGCAGCATAAGAAATATGAGTCTTGAGGAGTTGAGATATATAAGGAATAAATTTTAAAACAAGTGTTTAAAATTACTAAAATAGCAATGGATTTATCGACAGCCGTAGAGGATTCATGGTGTCTGTTCCCTCCAGAACTACTTGAGACTTTAGAGGAGTCCACGCCGCGTCGTGTTGCAGCACTGCTGCGTGTTCGTGGGGGCCCTACACAATATTAGGCAGGTGTAGCACTTTCTTTGGCTCTTCAGTGAAAGTCAAATGAGTGTGCTCTATGTAGCATGCACCTACAGGCGAATGAGCCAAATGGAAACTAATTTAGAGAAACATCACAAAGCGGCAACCAGAAAGGTCAGATCGGTGTCTGATTGACATATAGTCCGACTATAATATCGAAAAAATTATGACGTGGAAACTCTTTCACATAGAGAATGGTGGTTTGTTGTAAAACTCAGACCATTTTTCCCTTATCCTTTGCTGCAGATTTGATTTGGACTGCATCAAAACGGCGACAGGCCAGGATAACGCGCAATGTGTTTCATCTAGTATGGAGAATGTAAATCTGTGACAAACGTACTGCTGAGTTATCGTCGTCAATATGGGAGGGTTAGTAAAAACAAGCGCACTGGGGCGGTTCGAGAAGTTTAAAGAGACAGACAATATCAAAGACCTTCCTCGAATTAGACGTCCCCGTGTGTCTCTAGCAAATGTTAACAGAACGCAAGCTGCATTACAACGCAGCCGCTAGTAGTCAGCACGTTCGAACGCGCAGGGTGTGCTGAAAGACAAATTTCCTGGCGATGGCCGCAGTGCATGGTCCGGGCGCTCTCCCGTTGCCAAGGCATTAGACTTATTTTTTTGGGGTTACGTCAACGATCGTTGTTCACAATACCAATGAAATACATTGTTATCCTTCGTGCATAAATCAATGAAGCAATCAGAGTTGTTGTTGCTGCAATGCTAATGCGTACGTGGACGGCATTCGAAAACAGCTTTTATGTTCTACGAACGACGATGGAGCGCAAAATTAAATTCCGGTATAAGATAAAGATCTGAGTGCTGCTAAACGTTTCACAAAAAACCGTGTTGGTGTGTCTCTAATACACTGTGTGTCCCAATTCCGTTAGGACCAGTTATGTGAAATTCCAAACTGCAGTGCTACGTCGTGGCAACTTGCGGTGTTCCGATCCTTGAAGTTTCAGTAACTCTCGCGTGGAAGGTCAAAGTGCTAGCGAGCACTGCTGCAGCCGGCGCCCTGGCCGCGAATATAACAGTATGCGCCTGACACCTGTCGGAAAACGCCGGTGGAGCAGCGAGGCGAGATCAAGTTTTTTGAGTCCTCCAGCGTTTGTGGGCGAGAGTTAGTCGAATTCGAACCAAATACCGAGAGGCAGGTTCCTGGCTGTTCCTTCAAGAGATCATGGGCGAACTTTTGCGTCACAAACGGACCACAGTCCTGGATCACTCACCGTATTCGCCAGCCGACTGCTGATTGTTCGCCAAACTGAAATTGTCATTGATAAAAGACTGTTATTACGCACTTACAGAGGTCCAAGAAAATTGTACTGCAGCATTAAATGCAACTCCAAAAAAGGCCTGCGGGTGACTGTTTCAAATCACTTTTAAAACGACTTCAGCTGTGTATTGATTCGGGGGGGCGGGGGGGGGGGGGGCGGTGGGGGGAGACTATTTTGAATACATACAGTGATTTTGTGAACATTATCGATGAATTTCATTTTTTATAGCCATAGTCCTAAAGGATCTGAGACACATGTGTAGTTTCAAAGTTACACTATTCTGCAATGAGAGCAGACCTTCGTGGACACCCTGTACTTCACGAAACCACTAGCATCACTGTTTAACGTGCATCAGGACGCCGCTGTCTGCAGCCTTCCGTGCGACCTCGCTGCAGCACACTACAGCGTGCTCCTCGCGACGTCTTTTTCGTTGCGACCGCCATTTTAAGAGAGGAGCGTCTGCAGTCGGCGCAGTTCACGTTCTTGGCACATTTTACTTTCGCAAAGCAGACTCGGACCGAAATGAAGCATAAAGAGACTTCATTAACGTTGGTACGCGAGTTAATACGACTTACGGAGTCTGCAGGCGCAGGGAAGTGCGTCAGCAGTCGCTGTGCTGAAAGAGACGACGCACACATACATAGACCATTTCACTTATTTTCGAGAGGAGCCGAATTTATTCATCGTCCCGCAGTTCCCTAGCATCAGATCAGATCACCGTCACGGTTCTGTCACTCACCCATCGGAGACCAAACGAAACAGTTTCTACGATTTCGGTGTTTATGGAAATATAGACCTAGACAATGATAAATAGACTTTTTCAATAGATAGACACGTGTTGAACCGAAAAGACCACACAGCTTACGAAAATATACCAAAACATCTCTAGAAAAACTAATCCAAGTAGCTGATAGTTAATGTTTAACAAGTAATTTACGAAAATAGTTACATGAAGAACAGTGAGCAACGGAAATAAAATATTATTTTGGAACTGAAGAAATACACAACAATATCTAGAATGTAGCGGTGATAACGGCAAAATGAGAAAGTAGGCCTACTTTTCACGGGCGATTTTTTAATAATAAATGGAATTCAAGAAACAGAAGAAATTTTCCACAATTTCTAGGAAAATTATTCGAGGAAATTACACCAGAAACAACATCAACAATCAGAAGTATCTTATCATAGTGAATATTTCTTCAGATTGGGCCATAGGAAAAGGTGAAACGCTCTGTAAAGACTTTCATGGGGAGTACGAGAAAAATTCGAGTAACATGTCAGGTAGGCGAGTTGCATATCCCTGAATGAAAAACAATGCCGTAGTTTGGCTTTGCTGGTATAACTATATCATTAACGACAAAGAATATAAAAGCCTCCAAGAATTCCAAAAGTATATCGAAAAAGGGTATTAACGAGCCCACTCGTTAAAAGATCACAAAACACATTTTGAGAATATGATACACACCCCGTTTCAAAAGACGGGTGCGAGAAAAGAAACATGCAGCTGTACAGTTTTTTGTTGTTAAACAGAATAGAGGTAATGGCAACAAGTATGGAAACGTACGGTGGCGTCTTCGTGGGTTCTAAAGTGACTACGGTAAGCGTGAAAGCTCAACGTATCCCTGAAGTGCCATCCCTCATACAAGTGTCAAAAAGTACTGAGAAAGAAATTAAAGCCCGAATTAGGGGTTGAAGAATTCAATAAATGATACATATATACGTTATGAAGAAGCAACTTTTAGTTTGCATTCTCTTGACGATTTTATTTCTGTTTAAAATTATCGTATCGAAAGAAGAAAATAACTTTTTTCTACAAATTAAAGAAATTAATTTGATTTAATTTCATTTTATTACATTAATGTCACAGCAATATGTTATAATAGTTTTTGAAGTAACTGAAAAAGATTAGTTATTAAATAAAGGCAATTAAATACCTTCTCAAGAATGTAAGTTTTAATTACGCAACTGAGGACACAATAGATGAAAAAGAACCAAATTTTTACTTCAATGATGCACAAAGAACAGTATTTTATTGAAAAAAGTGGTTAATAAAATAAGCTCGCCAACTAGCTATTCGGCGGCCTGGGATCGATTCCTGCTGATTCCACATTTTTTTATTTCATTTTATTCCTCCAAATGTTAAGTGATTAATTATCAAATTTAAATATACTTAAACAGTTCAATTTGTATACGCAAAATTAATAATTCAATACAACTACGATTACTACTCTCGTAAGTCAAAAGGCTACAGACCACCACATTGTAGCACATTGGTGAAATTTTGCACACAATTTTACTGCACACAACCATACATGACTCGTGAACGTCTAAGCGGTCAGTGCTATGCAATATTTAAACTCGCATTATGCCACAAAGTAAAGAACGTAAATTTATTAGGAAAGGGTAGTGCGCTCTAACTGTCGTGTTATCAGGCAATATCAGATAGGCGTCTGCAGTCCTGGTATACACTGAAATCTCCGCACCACAGAACCGCAGTACGCCGCTAGAAGAGCCAAAATAAAATAGTAGCCTGCACCCCACTAATAAAGTGCAGTAAGATGCAACGCAGTCAGCAGTCCCAAGACTGCCTGCAACACATCACTGCTTTACTAACCTAACCTAACGTCGTTGGAGGTGCTATACCAAGCACTTATCGTTCGGTAATTCGTTTTCTGGTTTTGACAGTGCACAAGCTGCAGCGACCCATGTTGAGCTAGTGGAAATGCACGTCAAGAGTGCACTATCCTGTGACACAGTGATTAAGGTGGTGCAGACGCTTCCAGCGTTATCAGACAAGTCTGAATGACTAGGGACGAAGTGGTAAACCATCTCTCTCTGAAGAACCGAGGAACTCAAGGTAAATGGAGGCCCTGCAACTCAAAGAAAGGTGTATCACAAACGAGGCAATAGTGGAAAATCAGTTATGGATCAGTTTACAAGGGCTTGCGCGATGCTTTGAACGTGGCAAAGGTTCCGGGACTGCTCGCAGCCATTCAGAAAGCCCGGAAAACCTAAGCAACAGGAGAAGTGTATCAAGCCAATGCAGTGACGTCTCTAGTCGCTTAATCACCGTGAACAAGTGCTGGGTGCATCACTTTGACCCCGAGACATGTGGTTTCACCATCGCCGATACAAAGACCCAATAGCTGTATATGAAGTAAATACAATCGTCAGTACAACGGTGGGTTTTTTACTTGCTCCAAGAGAAGAACGAGTGGAAACTAGAACACGTAAAAAGTTAAGCCTGTATTACACGACACGTCTAATGTGTAAAAATTATGGGTACGCTGCTTATCACCTAACGGCAGAACGGGTGAAACTGCGTTTTCAACAGACGGTTTATCCGACAGAGAGAAATACGAACCGTTCTATTCTGCTGTGGATCTGCCCATGCACAGTAGAAGAGGTGTTTGAGGGCATGAGAAGAACACACCGTTTCGAGCGATCTTTCTGCTTCTTGCTGTTTTTATGTGTGGTCAGCAGACGACATATAAGTGAGCTCTTGTTGGTTATTGTGCGAGATATTCCACACGTTTTTCGGTGTGTAATCTTTATAAATACAGTAGTAAAACAAATGAAAATTCTCTTTTCTGTATTGCTGTTGCGAAAAGCTTTATATGTAACCATAGCTTCTTATTGTAGAAAATAAAAGAAACAAAGAAACTATAAGCTTGCTTATTGAGGCATATAGCAAGACAAAATGTCTACATCATCTCACTAGATACGCTTCACCAAAATAAAGTAGGTCTACAAATGTTTAATTCTGCATTTTTATGCTTTACGTAAAGATTCATATAATTTCGTTTTCGATGTGTGTACGTATCACCGTAATTGGTGAAAGTAATGCACGTGTTCGATTTGATTGCATCTTTTGTATTGTTTCAGCATGCCAGGAACTATAATGTTGAGAAACTAGTCACAAGAGTGAGCAGATGTGCCGGTCCCGACCTGTGAGGACTGCAAAAGCCGTTTGGCGTCTTTGTGGTCGCACCATTGCGAAATAGCTTCCCTCACTGCAGTGTCACCTGTGCACGATCGACAGCAGTTCGTCAAAACAAGGCACATCCATTCTGACGCAGTTCCTAAATTCCTGTGGATCTTGAAGCCTCAACTCCTTCGTTAACAGGGGGTAAATGTACTTGCCTTCACCCGTTCTTCTCAGCCAGGGTTGAATCCAATTCCTACTCCTGGCATTACGTCGTCGCTCAGCCCCTCTCCTAACGACTTTGGCGGACACTGTTACGGCAAATATGGCACACATAATTTCGTCCTCCACGCACAAAGCGCCGTGAAACGTAAACTTAATCATTTACTGGTAGCAGCATGACGTAAAGCGAACTGAACAGTCCATCATTCAGTACAAAAATAACGTTATTTTATTCTGGCTGCTAAAGATAAGCTGCTTAATACAGGGTGTCCAGAAAAGGGCTCCCTGATTTCAAAATTAAATATCTCGAAAACAAATATCGATAGAGGAATGCAGTAAACGGTATGTTTATTGTGAAAGCTGTAAGAAGTTTATACAGCAGTTTGAAATAATAGTTACAAAAGCTGCTAACAGATGGCGCTGTACGCTGTACAGCTCATATCAGCATACATTAGTGAAATAATCGTATGAAAACAATCTTAAGTTGCCGTGGTCGATCTGTAGAACTTCTTCTCCCTGACGTTTCGTTCTCAACTACGGAGAACATCTTCCGAGGTGAGTCAACGATCTACAGATCGACCACGGCAACTTAGCCCGGAAGTGTTTACTGATGAATCACATCACAATGTTTTCAAAATGCCCAACATTGGCACCACACAGGTGGCGCAAACGAAGAATGAAATTCGCCATCACATTTCGTAGTGTCTCAACCGAAATGGATTCACATGCGACAGAGATCGCCGATTCAAGCTCGTCCAGCGTGGCGGGATGCTTCGGGTAGACCATGTCTTTCACTGTGCCCCACAAAAAAAGTCACAGGGAATCAAATCCGGCGAATATGGAGGCCAATCCATGCCTGCACCAGTAAATTTGGGATATTCGAAAGCAATGACTCGATTCCCGAAGTATTCCTCAAGAAAGCGAAACACTTGTTCGGTCCGATGTGGTCGGGCTCCATCTTGCATAAACCATTCAGTACCTGGTCGATCCTCTAACGCTTGCTTTGTGGCGACAAATTGTTCCAAAATTGCAACGTAACGTGCACCAGTGACTGTTTCTCGAATGAGAAAAGGGCCAACAATGCCTCTGCTGCATACTGCAGCCCACACAGTAACTTTAGGAGAATACAAGGGTTTCGCTTCACACCAATATGGCTTTTCGGAACCCCAAAATCGCCAGTTCTGCTTATTCACGTATCCGTTCAGGTGGAAGTGTGCTTCATCTGTAAACCAGATGCAGCCAACATCAAATCCTTCACTATCAATCATTGTGAGCATCTGATTAGCACAGGCAACCCTTTGTTGCACAGCTCGTACGGGTATAGCCTAGTGAGTTTGAATTTTGAATGGAAACATGTGTAGGCTCTTTCTCAGTATTTTCTGCGAGCTGGAACACTTCAAACCAGTCTCAGATGCAATTCTACGGACGGATGACATTGGATTTCGCTGAATAATTCCAGAAACTGTGGCGATATTTTCAGGCGTAACTGCGGTTTGCTTGCGGCCAACATGCCCCACTAGATCATCAGTTATGCTGCCTGTTCGTTGAAATTTTGCGAAGAGCGTACGAATGGTTTTCGCATCGGGTCCTTTTGGAACATTAAATCGTGCTTGAAAACTTCGCCTTGTTGCCGTAGGACTCTCTTCTAACCTGTGGTACTCTAGCACCAGAAAAACGCGTTGTTCAAAGGAGTACATGGTTTTAATCTCTTCCTTCGGTACGCTAACCTCCTTTCACGTTTCAATAGTGGAACTGATCGCTCTGAGCTTCGGATCACTATTTATACTAGGCATCACATATGGCGATTACAGCGCCGTCTGTTAGCAGCTTTTGTAACTATTATTTCAAACTGCTGTATAAACTTCTTACAGCTTTCACAATAAACATACCGTTTACTGCATTCCTCTATCGATCTTTGTTATCGAGATATTTAATTTTGAAATCAGGGAGTCCTTTTCTGGACACCCTGTAAATTCGAATCTAGACCTCTCAGAAGTTTCAGTATAAGTAAAAAGAGCCTTTACAAAAATATCAACTTCTACACTCAACGACATAAAGCCTGCAATTTCTAAAGTGTACCCGCATCAGAGGGTTGGATCCCCTCATTCGAAAGCGCCTGATTGCAAAGCCTGGGCTACTCTCAGGCTGGAATCTCCGCTTTCGAAGATTGTGTCCGTCTGTCTGTCTGTCTGTCCGTCCGTCTGCCCGCCGCTTCCTGTTGTAGCTGTTCGTTCGTCCGTCCGTCCGTCCGTCCGCCTGCCTGCTCGCTGTCCGTCTGCGCCGCTACCGCTGCTACCTGCTGTCCGTCCGTCCGTCCGTCCGTCTGTTCGCCGCCTGCCGGTGCTCGCCGCCGCCGCCGCCGCCGCCGCCGCCGGCCGGTTCTCGCCGCCGCCGCTTGGTCGCCGCCGCCGCCGCCGCCGCCGTCGCCGTCGCAGTCCGCCCCGGTCGTCCGACCCTGGTCTTCGTCCGTCTGCGTCATCGTCCGTCTGCGTCTTCGTCTTCGTCCGTCTGCGTCTTCGTCTGTTCCCAGTTTGTGTTATTTCCTTTTCGTGCTGTGCGTTTTTTCTCCCTGTCATCATGTCCGCCCCCACCACCACCGCCACCACTACCACCACCGCCATAGTTTACACTTCCCCTTCCGCCGCCTCCACCACTATAACTTGGTGTGCCCAGTCACGCCCCCCTCCTTCCATCCCGCCTCTCCTCACTCTCCCTTCGCCCTCGCTCTTTGTCGCCCCCTCTCCCGCTTCTTCCTCTCGCTCCTCTCGTTCTGATCCTTTCCCCCCACTCCCCCAGCCTGTCACTGCAGCTCCGGCTCGGGTGGTGGCCCGTCGGGCCACTGTCCACGCCCAGCTCTCCCCGTCGCCTTCGCCATCGCCATCACCGCCACCGCCACCACCGTCATCATTGTCGCCGTCGCCTTCGCCTTTGCCGTCACCGTCACCATCTCCGGCGCTGACTGCTGCGTCCACACTGGGACCTGTCCCTTCCCACCACCTCCCCATCGCTCCCGTCCCTCCTGTCACCACCCGCCCTTCTGCCGCCGTCAAATGCCCTAGTGGCACCCCCACCTCCTCCGCTCCCAAAAAGGCCCCGCCCCGACCTCCATCCCCCCCCCCCCCAGGGTGCCATGGATGTCTCCCCGCCTGGCCCTGCTCCCTCCTCCTCCTCCTCCTCCTCCTCCTCCCCCCCCCTGTTTATACAAATATCTCCTGTCCCATCCCGATCCTTCCTTTCTCGAGGCCCGGAATCTCTCCCTCCTCTTCCGCCAACATTTCCCTGGTGCCCCCATCTCTCTCCTTACTCCCAGACAGGATTCTGTTCTCATCTCCTCCCCCAGCCCCACCCTCCATACTGACATCCTCTCCCGCCTCCCCATCACCCATTTTGGTCCCAACGCCTCCCTTACCCCTGCTCCTTCTCCATCTCCTACCTGCCAAACCCAATCCCCGCGTCGCCCGCCGACCCTCACCGCCGTGATCACTCGGCTCAGTCCGTTGATCACGGAGGAGGAGGTGTTGGCGGAGCTCAAGGCCCATCCACCGCTGGAGGTGCGGGCGGTCCGCCGCATTTTCAACTCGGCCGGCCCCACCCACCTTATGCGGGTTTTCTCTCAGGACGCCCCCTCCATTGACTGTCTCCTGAAGGAGGGTGCCCTCCTCTTCAACCAGCAGTACAAGGTCGACCCCTCCCGTTCCCCTCCTCCATCCCTGCGCTGCCAGAGGTGTCTGCACTACAATCCACACCCAACAGCTAAGTGCCGCGAGGCCCCCACCTGCCCGCATTGTCGGCAAGTGCACTTCCTCCGGCAGTGCCCTAACCTCCAGTCCCCTCCCTCCTGTAATAACTGCAATCTCCCCCATCCCACCTACTCCCAAAAGTGTAAGGCCCGACCCCCTCCAACCACTCCTGAACTCACCGTCCCTGTCCGTCCTCTGGACGCCCCCACCCCTCCTGGCAATTCCCTTTGTCCCCCCCCCCCCACTGCTGAGGACATCATCAGGTTCCTCACCATCGTCCTCCAGAATGCTCATCCCTTTCAGCGCCCCCACACCCTCCAACAGATATCCCTCGCCGCCCGTTCCATTTTCCACCTTAAAATGTACTCCACCTATTCCAACAACCAGGCCCATTTCACCTTCTCCCGTCTTGACACACTCGTCTAAATCCCTGTCATGGCGCGACAGCACCGTATCCTTTTCAACAATATCCGCTCCCTTCCTGCCAACAGGAACCTCTTCCTGCACACACTTGCTACCCACCGTGTGGATGCCTTCCTCCTCAATGAAACCTTCCTCCAACCCCACCACTCCATCCACACCTCCCCCTATCTCCTCCACTGCTCTGATAATCCCCTCCCAGTTGCACGTGGTGGAGTTGCCATTGGTCACCACCGCCAGATCCCCGTTCGGCTACAACCTCTCCTTCCCGACCCCACCGAACACCTGATCCTTAGTCTCTTCTTCCCTGGCCTTACCATTACCTGTGCCACCATCTATATCCGCCCCAACGCCCCTCTTCCTTTCGACTTCCTCTCCCACATCGACCGTACCTTCTCCTCCTACGTGATCGCCGCCAACCTCAACATCCATAGTCGCTCCGCTGCCCAGTTACGGCGGTGGCATCGGTTCCTCTCCTCCCTTCAAGGCGACCTCATCCCCATCCCCCAGCACACCTGTCCCGAATCCAACTCCACTCCCGATGTTATTCTCTCCTCCCCCAACCTCCTTGGTTGCATTACATGGATGTCCTGGAGCCTATTGGTAGCGACCATCTCCCTGTCCTCCTCACCGTTTCAGACGGTCGTCGCCCCCGCCCCGACCCTTGTACTGACCGTCCCCCTAAGTACATCCATGACTATTCCCGTGCCAACTGGAATGCCTACCGGGTTACCCTCTCCACCCAGGTCGATAGCCACCCTCTCACCTATCGCCATCCCGATGATGTCATCCATGCTGCCTCCTTTCTCCAGCAGACCTTGTCTGAGGCCGTGGAGGCCCACGTCCCTACTGTTGCCATTCGCCCCCACCGTTCTACCTTACCCCCACAGGCCGTCCTCCTCCTCCGTGAATCCCGTCGTCTCTACCGTGCCTTCCTTCGCACGCGTGACCCGGACACACTACGACGCCACTGGCAACTCCAGCGACACATTCGAAACTTGCTCGCGGCTAAGAAACGCCGGGACTGGCGACAGACATGCACCCGTTTAAATGCTACCCTTCCTATCAACTCGTCCAAGTTCTGGTCCACCTTCCGTCGCCTTACCGGAACTAAGCCCTCCCCCTACTATCCTCTTCTCCATGATGATCACCCCTTCCCTGACGTCCTTAATAAGGCCAATCACTTTGCCTCCTACCTGTCCGATGTGTTTTCCATCCCCGATGATCCCCAGTTCGATTACTCCCTCTTCCCGGATATCCGCGATCGAACTGACACCTCTGTCCCTCCCCTCGCTCCTGGTTTCCAGTACTTGGACAACATTGCACACACGGATCTCAATACTCCTATCACTACACAGGATCTCATCGCTCCACTCCGCACAAAACGCAACACCGCTCCTGGTCACGATCGTGTCACCTACCGTCACCTTCGTGAAGCTCCTGTCTCTTTTCTCTCCACCCTGGCCAGGCTCTACAATGTAGTCCTGTCCACTGGTTACTACCCCGACCTGTGGAAAACCTCCCATATCCTCATGTTTCTTAAACCCGGCAAACCGCCGTCCGCCGTCTCCTCCTACCGTCCCATCAGCCTTAAATCGGTCTTCAGCAAGGTCCTGGAATCTATCCTCACCCGACGCATCCACCAGCATCTCCGTCAGCACCGCCTCCTTCCCGTTACCCAGTGTGGCTTTCGGCCGTCCTTCTCTTCCGACGATCTTCTCCTTCACCTCACTCATCTCCTTACCGAACAGCTCAATTCCCGTCGCTCCGCAATCTTCCTCTGTCTTGACCCCGAACGCGCTTATGACCGCGTATGGCATTCCGGTCTCCTCTTCAAGCTCCAAACCTTCGCCCTTCCCGTTAACTACGTCCGTCTGATCGGTTCCTTTCTCTCCCGCCGTCCTTCCTATGTCACCATCCATAACACGGATTCCTACACCTTTTACCCCTCCGCCGGTGTGCCCCAAGGCTCTGTCCTCTCCCCCCTTCTGTACCTGTTGTACACGGCGGACATGCCGCCGCCGTCACCCCCCCGTCCACCTTCTCCAGTTTGCCGATGACACCGCCTTCCTTGCCCTTGCCCCAACCCTGCAACGCTCCCAACGCCTTCTCCAATCCCATCTTGACCAGTTCACCGCTTCACCGCTTGGTGCAACCAGTGGTTGCTCAAGGTCAACCCTTCCAAAACCCAGGCGATCATTGTAGGCAAAACCACCCCTTCTTTCCGCCTCCTTGATTTCTATCTCACCGTCTATGGCCATCCCATCGCCCTCACTCCCACCCTTAACTACCTTGGCGTCACCCTCGACCGTCGCCTCTCCTGGACTCCCCATCTCCAGACAATCCAAGCCAAGGCACGTTCCCGACTCTGTCTCCTCAAGCTCCTTTCCGGCCGTACGTGGGGTCTGGACCCCTCCACCATCCTCCACACCTATAAATCCCTCATCCGCCCTATCCTTTGTTACGCCCATCCAGCATGGATCTCCGCTCCCCCTACCTTTTATAAATCCCTCCAAATCCTTGAACGCCATGCTCTCCGCCTCGCCTATCGCATCCGTCTCCCCTCCCCCACGCGGATCCTGTATGACCTGTATGACCTCCTCCTTTTCTTTGAAAGGATACGGATCCTGTACACCTCCCGTAAACTTGATCCACCTCACCCACTCGTATCCCTGATCCTCTCCCGTCCCCGCCCGCTGCCGCGCCTGTATTCCCACGTCCCGCCCGGTCTCCATCTCTCCACCCTCCTTACCCTCTCCCAAGGTGGCTTCCGCCAGCTCCCTCTCCCTGATGATGTCCTCGTCCCCTCCATCTACCCCTCCTATCAACTTTGACCCTGCTCCGCCCCTCACTTCTGGTGTCCTTTCCTCTCGGCACCCTCCCTCCCTTCTCTTCTCTTCCCTTCTTTTTCCTTTTCCCTGTCCCCTCCCTCCCCCCTCTTCCCCCGGGCTTCCCCTCCCCCTTCCTCCCTCCCCCCTATCTCCCCTGCCCGTGGCATCTCTGCTCTCCCCTCTCGCTCTCCCACTCCCCTTCCTCCTCCTCCACCTCCTCTCTTGGCAGGTCCCCGGACTCGTACACGCTCAGTGAACATTCGCGCGCCGGAGATCATCGCCGTCTGTGTGTCGTGTGTGTGCCTCGATTTTGTGTTTAATGTTCTGTGACCGTCACGCATCAACTGTTCACGTGTGCCGTCGCCGTCATCCGTGTTCTGTGCGCCATGTCACCAAGTATTTCCTGTTTTTTCGGGTCCAGCGTGAACGGCTTCATGTTTATTGTTTTTTAAATCTCCTTTTTTTTGCCCGCCGTTTTTACTGTAGTGTCTGTATCACCCGTATGTCCTGTTATTGTTCCGCTTAAGGCTGAAGAGCAGCGTACTATGCTGCTGACAGCCCGCCTGTATCAGGTGATGAAAATTACAATAAAGGAAAAAAAAAAAGTGTACCCGTTAGGTGGATCATTGAACAGGTCTAACGAAAACGTTGGCAGTTTCAGATTTGTACCCTCGAGACGATGGTGCAGACTTATATACGATAGGTGTGTCGTGTAACACCGGTTTTAGTTCACTTTATTACTGATTTCACAGAAGTGTTCTGTGTATTTACAACTGTCTCTGAATATTAAAGTGTCACGTGATACTGATAATTTTACAAGACTCTTCAGTTGCAGTAAACTGACTTGAAGTTCAACTTAAGACCTAACATGCGTTTGTGCCCTGTCCAGGACGATGCTGTCGTCTTAATCGTTGATCACGATCTGGGCGAGCATTGCTCTGCTCGGCTATATATCGGCATCTCGGTGCGGTGGCGCTGCGAAGCTGATAGAGAATATGGCCTCGCCAGCGCTTTCCATTCATCGTTGCAGTATGCAGCGGGACATTATTATCTTTTGTGGTATCGATGCGAGGGGCTGACTTCGTTATGGCACGGCGTTTGGACAATACCACAAAAACCATCATCGGACGAGGTGGTGCAGAGTGTCTTTTGGGACTACTATGGAGTTGTCTTAATGTAGTATGCTCGTATGGGGCAAATTGACAGCAGTGTTTCCTGAGGAGATTTCGGGAAGCTGTCAAGAGGAAGCGGCGGGAAATACTGTTTGGGGGGGGGGGGGGGGGGAGAAGGAAGGGGTGCTTCACAACAAAGCCTTAGATCATTCAGCCCACGACACACATGCTACTATTCTGGGCTATGAAATTTTACCTCACCCCCTTATTCTTCTGACATGGCAGCAATTTTTTTTCCTTTTACCTTGGATGATGAAAACATTGTGTATTCCAGAATTACGATTAGCTGATTTTCTAGGTGGAATATTTACTGAACTACCAAAATGGCAACTTATGCAACCTATTACTCTATCAAGTCATTCACCGTTCGGAAATACGTGTCGCATTTGAGAGTGGTGGTTCAAATGGTTCAAATGGCTCTGAGAACTATGGGACTTAACTTCTCAGGTCATCAGTCCCCTAGAACTTAGAACTACTTAAACCTAACTAACCTAAGGACATCACACACATCCATACCCGAGGCGGGATTCGAACCTGTGACCGTATCGGTCGCGCGGTTCCAGACTGTAGCGCCTAGAACCGGTCGGCCACACCGGCCGTCTTTGAGAGTGAATTTGTAAAGAATGACCAACAACATGACCAACACTACGACCACGTTCCATGTTCGCAGCTTGATTTTTTTGAGTTGGTAGTCAAAATTGTAAGACACGTCCTCGTACTGATCAGTTCGCCGGCCACAAATGATATCCAGCTGCAGCCTCTCGTTCGTTGAGTGACGCTGACCTAAGCTCTAAGCGAGATTCGGAAACAATGAACAATGAATTGATGTGACATTATTTTTTAAGAAAAACCCTAAGGAGCTTGTTGGGAGTGGAACAGCCCACAGGTGACTCACCACTGCGTTAATCGCGACCGGCTCGGGCATACGGTACGCAGAGCGGCGTGGGTGGCGTAGCGTATCTGCAGCTGCCGGCGCCCTAATTAGTTTCGGAAACAAGTGTTCCAGACCGCAGCAGGCTTCCGTAGCGCGCACTAATCCTCCCACGTGGACAGAGGAGCACGGGTTTCATCTGCACAGGCTGTTATGCAAATGAGGAGGTCCAATGTACGGAGGCGGCAGGAGCCTTCGACTCGTGAGCTGTACGTGCGTGCTGAGGAAAGTTTATCGGTCTGTTGCAGCTCGTACCTGATCTAAATTGCCTACTGGAAGATAAACTAGTTTTGCAGTTGGTCTATTTGAAACGTGTAACACTGCGACCCAAATTCGGATACTGTAATTTATAGGCTATCACAAAAAATGATGATTTATAGACATTGAACGAGAGAAGCTACATTTTTCTGCTGAATATCCTGGCATATGATCTTTTCTGTTTTCTTCCGTACTTTTGGTCTTTAATTCACTACATACTCTTTGTCTGAGTAGTAAGTTAGCTCTGCACACTTCGATGGAACGCCAAAAGCGGCTAAGGAATTTTAGACTTAATCTTCCGAAACTGAGTGAATTACTTGCTAAAAATATTTTCAACTTTTATGTGGTACACATTAGGTGTCAGAAGATTTCGCCATTAACAAATAAATTAAAAGCTGAGAAATATTTATCAAAACGCACTTCCAAATTAAAACTGCATGTTGCGCCGGAATTCGTAGACAGACCTTTAGTTTCTGCGGGCAACGCCCTAACCGACTCATCTTGCTCATCTTGATACGCCCTCAACCTGTCACTATATGTCCTATTTTCCGCAAATATGCTCCTGTTTACCGTACTGCTCTAGTGCTCCTGGGAGAAAGAATAGTTTCGTTTGTAATAAGAACTTAATGTCTTTTTCAGCTACCACCAGTTTTATTCACACTGTATTATCGATGTCACTACAGCGAGAAGAATGTGCTTGAATTGCTGCACAAGTCGCGTTTGTTAAGGAGAGACACGTGGCCTTTTGGTATCTCATTACACATTATAAATACGACAAAAGCTACCGGTACAGACAGTTATTTTCCTATTAACACTACTGACATTTACACACGTTTTAGCAAAGCGAATATTTGAACGGTTTCTAGACACACAAAGAACAGCGTTGTATAAAATGAACAGATGTCATCGCCAGAGGATTATACGCTACTTTGCGCTGATGCATTTCATCTCAATGAGTGGCTGTTTATACAATGAAATGATGGAAATTACACCAGCAAGTTGTTTTACAAATGTATTGTATAAGCATTTATTGCTGTCAGGAGTTGGTTCATACAGGAAAAATCCAACTGACTGTATGTCACTAACTTCAAACAATAGAAAATCAACAGCTAATATAAGGAATCTTGGACTAATAGGCATCTGGAACGTTGAGAGCTATACATGGCAACAGAATAATCTATCTAGAAAGGCTACGGTTTTGTTGACTAAGAATAACTTATCTAAATTAGAAAGATCCAAGTGCGATATTGGCGATGGTGAACCTTAAATTATAGGGTCAGCAAACCAAATAACTGTGTTAAACGATAGTGCAGTAGAGAAAAAAGATGCAGACCATCTATGGAAGAAGAGATATTGGGTGCAGAATGTGACAAGTACGCAGTATAAATTTAGTTTGTCCTTTTGGGTAGGGTTTGTTATCACTTTAGTAAGTTGATCAGAAATACAGTAATTAGCACTCAAAAAATTTAAGCCCAAATAAGCATATAGTTGGCAGTTATGAAGCAAGACAATTCTCGTTTATCCAGAACAGGCCATTACTAGCAGTTTACAGCTGAAATATCTTTTATGCCAATACATTGTAAATGAGAACCTATTGTTTGATTTTCTTCAAAACGCTTTGCAAAAATATTTTAGTTCTTGGCCTGACTGTTTTTCGTCTGTTATTTCACTATTAGATAGATTTCTTAAAAGAACATTACTATCTACAGCCTATTTTTGAACCTTTAAAAATGTGACATTCGTTTTTACGAGACTCACGCACATTCTTGCGTAAGGAATCAATTTCTTATCAAAGTATGTAGTTCATTTATAGAATAAATAATTCTAATTTTAATATAACTGCAAAAGATCTATATTTTTACTCATTCAAATAGTTATTTTAGTCCAATTTGATATGAGTCTGTTATGTGGATGTTTTGTGAAAAAGAAATTTTTGTGATCAACTTCTATACCATAATGTTTTGTGCTACAATAATTACATAAACAGAGTAATAGTTTGCCAGATACATTTGTAATCACAAAAATAATTTGAAATATACAGAGTTTAGTTACGTTTGCAAATGTGTTTAGTCATATACTACTGTGTACGAAACTGTGTGGCTGATTAAAACTGTGCCGGACCGAGCCACGACTCGGGACCCTTGCCTTTTGCGGGAAAGTGCTCTACCAACTGAGCTACCCAAGCACGACTCGTTCTCATAACTTTCCTTCCGCCAGTGCCTCGTCTCCTACCTTTGAAAGTTCAGAGAAGTTCTTCTGCGAAACTTGCGGGACTAACACTTCTGGAAGTAAGAATATTGCGGACACATGAGTCGTGGTACAGGAGGGAATAAAGCTGTGAGAACGTGTGATGAGTCGCGCCTGGGGAGCTCAGTTGATATAGCACTTGTCCACGGAAGGCAAAGGTCCCGAGTTCGAGTTTCGGTACGGCACACAGTTTTAATCTACCAGGAAGTTTCGTATCATCGCACACTCCACTGCAGACTGAAAATTTCATTCTACTGCAGAGAATGTTCTAGGTGTAAACAAGCATCACAAAAATTAATACACACATCAAAAAAAGTTTTGCGTCACCCCGGTTCCCAGAACGCCTGAAGGTAGACGTAGACTGTGAATATTGTATCACAGACACAGTCCCTTTCACTGTTCAGACATGTTACTAAACCCGCCTAAAGATGTAAACAACTATGCATGAACAGAGCCTGTTGGAAGGGTTCCGACAGCCGATCAGTTCCAGTCATTCCACCAAGAAGGAGGTACTCGGCTCGTGTTGTTTGTAGTTCAACCATGCCTAGATGGTCAATACCGCGGTTCGATCGCGTCCGCATTGTTAATTTGTGCCAGGAAGGGCTCTCAACAAGGGAAGTGTCCAGGAGTCTCGGAGTGAACCAAAGCGATGTTGTTCGGACATAGAGGAGATACAGAGAGACAGGAACTGTCGATGACATGCCTCGCTCAGGACGCCGCCCAAGGGCTACTGCTGCAGTGGATGACGGCTACCTACGGATTATGGCTCGGAGGAACCCTGACAGCAACGCCACCATGTTGAATAATGCTTTTCGTGCAGACACAGGACGTCGAGTTACGACTCAAACTGTGCACAATAGGCTGTATGATGCGCAACTTCACTCCTGATGTCCATGGCGAGGTCCATCTTTGGAGCCACGACACCATGCAGCGCGGAACAGATGGGCCCAACAACATGCGGAATGGACAGCTCAGGATTGGCATCGTGTTCTCTTCACCCACGAGTGTCGCATATGGCTTCAACCAGACACTCGTCGGAGGCGTGTGTGGAGGCAACCCGGTCAGGCTGAACGCCTTAGACACACTGTACAGCGAGTGCAGCAAGGTGGAGGTTGCCTGATGTTTTGGGGTCGCATTATGTGCGGCCGACGTACGCCGCTGGTGGTCATGGAAGGCGCCTTAACGGCTTTGCGATACGTGAATGCCATCCTACGACCGATAGTGCAACCATATAGGCAGTATATTGGCGAGGCATTCGTCTTCATGGACAACAATTCGCGCCCCCATCGTGCACATCTTGTGAATGATTTCCTGCATGATAACGAAGTCGCTCGACTAGAGTGACCAGCATGTTCTCCAGACATGAACCCTATCGAACTTGCCTGGGATAGATTGAAAAGGGCTATTAATGGACGACGGGGCCCACCAACCACTCTGAGGGATCTACGCCGAATCGCCGTTGAGGCGTGGGACAATCGGGACCAATAGTGCCTCGATGAATTTGTGGATAGTATGCCACGACGAATACAGGCATGCATCAGTGCAAGAGGGCGTGTATTAGAGGTACCGGTGTGTACAGCAATCTGGGCCACCTCTTCTGAAAATCTCGCTGTATGGTGGTACAACATGCAATGTGTGGTTTTCATGAGCAGTAAAAATGGTGGAAATGATTTTTATGTTGATCTCTATTCCAATTTTCTGTACAGGTTCCGGAACTCTCGGAACCAAGGTGATGCAAAACTTTTTTTGATGTGTGTATTTACTAGTGCGCATGTTACACACTTTCAAATTTTTGTCATTTTCAACTGTATTAATTTTATTTGGGTATAAATCACTATGAATATTAACTTTAGCAACACATTATATCGTGAACAGATTAAATTTTGATTTAAGTAGTACATCTACTGAAGTATTCAAAATTTAATATCAAATTTAAAAGAAACAATTAAGTATCAAACACAATACATTTATTTCAGATTAAATACTGTTTATAATTTAGTAACATGAACACTTTTATTTTATTTATTTAATAAGGCTTACACAAACTTTTATAAACTGTAATACGACTTTCATCCATTTCAGTTTTGAATATTGTCATTGCTTGGATACAGAAATGTAATTTATTACTAAGATAATTATAATCTATATCTACATCTACATAGATACTCCGCAAGCGACTTAACAGTGCATGGCGGAGGGTACCCTGTACCACTGCTAGTCGTTTCCTTTCCTGTTCCACTTGTGAATAGAGCGAGGGAAAAACAACTGTCTGCATCTCTTCGTATGAGCCCTAATTTATCATATCTTATCTTCGTGGTCCTCACGCGCGAGTATGTTGGCGGCAGTAGAATAATTCACAGGTCAGCTTCAAATGTGGGTTCTCTAAATTTTCTCAATAGGTCTTTTTATCGAAAAGAACATCACCTTCCCTCCAGGAATTTCCATTAGAGTTCCCGAAGCATCTCCGCAACACTTACGTGTTGTTCGAACCCACCTGTAACAAATCTAGCAGCCCGCGTCTGAATTTTTCGATGCCATCCTTCAATCTGTCCTGGTACGGATCCCAGACACTAGAACAGTACTCAAGAACAGGTCGCACCAGCGTCCTATATGCGGCACCCTTTACAGATGAATCACAGATTCCTAAAAGTCTCCAAATAATCCGAAATCGACAATTCGCCACCCCTTCCACAATCGTCACATCCTCGTTCCATTTCATATCACTTTACAACGTTACTCCCAGATATATAAACGCCTTGACTATGACAACCAGGACACTGCTAACACTGAATTCGAACATTACGTGTTTGCTTTTCCTACTCATCCGCATTAGCTTACATTTTTCCGTACTTAGAGCTAGGTGTCACTCTTCACATCAACTAGAAATTTCGTCTATGTCGTCTTGTATCTTCCTACAGTCACTTAACTTAGACTCCTTACCGTACACCACAATATCATCAGCAAACGACCGCAGATTGCTGCCCACCCTGTCCGCCAAATCATTTATGTATACAGCGAACAACAGCAGTCCTATCACGCTTCCCTGGAGGACTCCTGACGATACCCTTGTCTCTGATGAACACTCGCCGTCGAGGATAAGGTACTGGATTCTATCACTTAAGAAGTCTTGGAGCTCACAAATCTGTGAATTTATTCCATATGTTCGTACCTTCGTTTACAGCCTGCAATGTGTCACCGTGTCAAATGCTTTCCGGAAATCTAGAAATACGGAATCTGCCTGTTGCCCTTCATCCATAGTTCGCAGTATGTCATGTGAGAAAGGGAAAGCCCACTTTCCCACTAGCGATACTTTCTAAAACCATACTGATACTTGGACAAAAGTTTCTCAGTCTCAAGAAAGTTCATTATATTCGAATTGAGAATGTTTTCAAACATCCTGAAGGAAACCGACTTCGGGGATATTGGTGTGTAATTTTGGCGGTCCGTTCTTTTGCCCCTATTATATACTGGAGTCACCTGCGCTTTTTTACAGTCGCTTGGGTCTTTGTGCTGGGCGAGAGATTCACGATAAATGAAAGCTAGGTACGGGGCCAATGCCGTAGGGCACTCTCTACAAAGCCGAAATGGTGTTCCATTCGGGCCCAGTGATTTATTTGGTTTCAAATCTTTCAGCTGTTTCTCTACGCCGGAGATGCTTATTACTATGTCGTCCGTAGGGAGTCTGTCCAGTGTTGAATGACAGAATATTTCTATGATTCTCCTGTGTGAACGATTTCTTGAGTGCGAAATTTAATACTTCCGCTTTTCTTTTGCTACCTTCAACTGCTACTCCGGACTGGCCAAGAAGGGACTGAATGGAAGCCTCAGACCCGCTTAGCGATTTTACACAGTAACAGAATTTTCTCGGGTTCTCTACCAGATCTTTTGCTAAAGTGTGACGGTGGTAGTTGCTGTATGCTTCACGCATAGATATTTTCAAAGACGCACCAATCTCTGCCAACCTTTGCTTGTCTTCATGTGTGTGTTCTCTTTTGAACCGAGAGTGCGACAGCCTCTACTTCCTCTACATCATCCGACATTCGTTATTAAACCGTGGTGGAGCTTTTCCATCCTTTATCCACTTACTAGGTACATAACTTTCAAGATCAAATTAACAATCTGCTTAAATGTTGCCCATAATTCCTCTGCGTCCATCTTAGTAGAAATAAGCGAATCCAGTTTATTGTCTAAGCCAGATGGTAGCTACTGTTTTTCTGCTCTGTCTAGCAGAAACACTCTCCTAGGCTTCTTGACTGATTTATTAACTTTCGTTATCATAGTTGCTATAATGATATCATGATCGTTAATCTCCGTTTCTGTGCTGACAACAACCTCTAGCATCAAATTCTTCTAAAATACCACTTGTTCGTACTCATTTCTGTGAATATTTCACAGAAAGAATACACTACCTTAGTATAGCTCTTAAATTTGTAAGTAGAAGTAACGAAATATATGATGCTTGAAGTCTTGGTAGAAAAGTTGCTTAACTATATAAACTTCAAAAGGAAATTTTCACACGGACCCCACAGACAGTAATTTCCTACATCCTGGAAGAGTTTCTCGGGATCCACTTACTGAGACGTCATTGCATTGCGTCCTTGACAGTGGCTAATGGTGCAGAGTTGTTGCTAGTGTAGGGCATGCATGAAATTTTGCAACACAGGGTGGCCGATGGTAGTACACCAATAAGTTCGTACGTGATGAAATCCGTTCTAATTCAAAATGCAGCAGATGAGAGAAAGATCCGCACTCACATTACTGTAGACTTTGGAACAATGGAGTGATTATGCTATGCAGGATATATGTCCATCTCAGTGAAGAAAGACAGGGAAATAATTGAAGGAGTATGATATTTAATACCGTAACATTATCACATATATCAACATCAAAAAGAATGTACACACATTAGTTATGTTCACCTGGAAAGCAACAGCTAAACATTAGACTTGCGACACTATTACTCTGCTCAATGCACATCTTGGTTTGCAGAGATATAAATCTCAGTTTACAAATCTAATGTAACGACTTATTTATGTGGACAACATGTTCGTGAACTGTGTTCACGTAATCTGTTTGTCGACAAGTGCTACTGTTAGAAAATAATCTAATTTGACGTTGGTCGTCTAAAGAGCTTGTTTAAATAACTGACGAAACAATTATAATAAAATTTACGTATATTGTCTTCTCAGAAGGGATGCTAGTATTTTGGGATTTAACTCGTATTTTCCATGTTCACATTGATAGGCAAAACTTATTTTGCTGTTCATCAGACTCCAGAGATAACATGTCAGCTTCCTGTAGAGACTACATCTTACCTGATGCTCGTGCAAATTTCTTCATCCTAAAAGGGAAAAACAATTAGGTAGAGACCTGAATAACCATGGACTACTGACATCTGAGAGAGCATGTAAAGGAACCATGTAAACCATTCGGGTCTATATCAACGAAGTAAAGTGTTTTCATTCCTTTTGTTGGCTTTCTCTCTGTAATTTTTCTTTGTTGGCATGAACAGAATGTAATGATTAAGAAAACCATTTCATTGTTAGTGCGGGATAAAAAATTCTGCTTGATGGCAGAATTTACACCAAGAGCCACAGATACTGTATACCAAAAACCTCACTGCAAACGCTGGTGGTTCGAATCCCGACTATGCAAGTTGGAGCTGCAGGTGTAGGGAGACAGTTCATGATGTAGTATCTTTGTCATGGTTTATCATCCTACTCGATACACATAAAGGTTGGTGGAGAGCAATGCCAAATTTCCTCCAGGATGATGTCCATAATGTGGGCGTTTCAAGCCTCAGCACTGCAGTGACTTCAAATATATTTCTAAAACATGTCAGATCTTTGGAAACACGTGTACATTTCTTCGATATAGGAAAGGAGTGGTATGAGAGCTATTTAGCTATGGGTCCATTATCTTTTATAGCATTTCAGAAAAATTTGGAGCTTTATGACACACGTAATAATTTTCTGTTCCGTATTTGTTGTCGCTAATAGTCAGTGAGCCTTCATTTCTAGCGAAATTAATACGAACAATTTTCTAAGCCTGAAAACAAAATATGTCAAACCACAGAATTTTTGCATAGTATAACTCACAGAAATAAATTCGATAGCTAATGCATTTCGGGAGAAGATCGAAAATGTTCCTATATAGCACGATTATCGTGAAAGATTAAAAACTGATTCCTTTTAATACTTTTTCTTTCTTTCACTATTCTTATTTCAACGACACATTCACTAAGTATTCCCGACCTCTACTAAAATCATTGCTACAGATTAGCTGAGTGGTCAGCGCGACGGAATGTCACACCTAACGGCCCGGGGTCGATTCCCGGCTGGGTGGGAGATTTTCTCCGCTCAGGGACTGGCTTTTGTGTTGTCCTAATCATCATCATTTCATCCCCATCGACACGCAAGTCGCAGCAGTGGCGTTAACTCGAAAGACTTGCGCCAGGCGAACGGTCTACCCGACGGGAGGCCCTAGCCACACGGAATTTCCATTTCCATTGCTACATATATGAATTTTGCAATTTTGCAGGCTTTTTCACTCATAGCGCCTCAGACGCTACCTGTGCGGTCCTAAATATTATTATTCTCAAAATTTATGTTGTAACCGTTAGTACTGGGCCTTACTATTTTGCACGAGATGATCCGATTCTGGCAAAACCTGCTGTTGGTTTCTAAATAAAATGTCAGAAGCAGAGCATTATTGGTTTTGCAGATCTGTAACATAGTGATTCATTCTGCCCCGTTGTGAGTGCAGAGTCTCTCTAGAATGATGACACAATAAAGCAATGCAACTGAATTTACTTGTACAAATATATAGGTGCGATATCTCTGATTAATTTTGAGGCCTGTCACGTATCTGTTTTCTTTCGAACAAAAACGCTTCATAGCTGCTTTGAAAATGAGGCAGCTATGGCTTTCTGTTCTACACAAGTGAAGAATGAGCGCATTCCGCAGGGACGAAAAGACGGACGAGGCTATTGCTGCAGTCGCTGGCTGCAGAGGCCTAACACCGCAACAGTTACTTTTCTTTAAAAATCACGCCTCACTTAAGGTTGTGTTCAGGGTTACGCTTCACCAAAACTATGGTTTGGTAGTTTTGGTACACTTTATAAATGGCGTAGTCAATTGTAAGATTACGGGTAGTATTGGTACAATAAGTGGGAAAAGAAACATAAGTGAATGTGTATGAGACAAAGTGGGAGATGAGTTCTTTCAGATTTTTTGTTTGTTTATTTGTTTGTTCTGCAAATAATTAGAACCGAACGCCATTCGGTGTTATTCCTTACATTTAGTTTTTGTTTGTTTGTTTTGCAAATAATTAGAACCGAACATCATTCGGTGTTAGTCCTTACAGAATATGAATTATATATTATAAGTAATAACAATTTATTGATCGCGTAATTTCTGCATTTTTGTGTAATCAAAGCAATTACTTCTGTTGTAAGTACAGTTTCCATTCACAGACATAAAAAATATACATAATTATTATTGTTACTTTGTACTCAGTGAAACGTTCTTCATCACGATCAAAACCAAGAATTTCCTGTTATCACTGATAAATGTGAAAGTTCTTTATGAATAAGAGAAACATGTTTGATATTAGTTCGATGAAGCAGTGAAGCTATGTTTGATGTATTTTTGACCTACGGTTTTTTGTTTAACTTTTTTTGAAGATATCGCGTTTTCTAGCGATATATATTACATCTTTATTGGTTTACTTACTTTTAATACAGGATCCCTGTTTTTCACGTTACAAATCAACAATTTTCGAATAATATCTGAGTTAAACATTGACAATTACAGTTGTGCTATAAATACTGTTTATTATTAAGTAACAGACAGGATATAGAAGTAAACTATCCTGAGTAAGTCTATTAGCAGAGTTTCAAGAACTGGCTTTAATTGATTACTCTAGGAATGTACTAGAACCCCATACGTAAATTTACAGGAAGAGATCCTAATAATGGGAAGTACCCTCTGCCACGCACCTCACGGAGGTTTGCAGAGTATAGATGTAGATGTAGAGGATGACTGTGTAGAACAAAAATATATTGGTAGATTACCCACCCATTTATATCCTCACTTAGTTTCTAGATAGCTAACCACTTCCTTTTTTTTTTATGGGAATCTAGTAAGAGAATGATCACGTAGGTGAAATGAAATGAGCGTTTGGCGTCATTGGCCGGGAGGCCCCTCGCGGGGCAGGTCCGGCCGCCATATCGCAGGTCTTATTACATTCGGCGCCACATTGGGCGACCTGCACGCCGGATGGGGATGAAATGATGATGAACACAACACAACACCCAGTCCCTGAGCGGAGAAAATCTCCGACCCAGCCGGGAATCGAACCCGGGCCCAGAGGACGGCAATCCGTCACGCTGACCACTCAGCTACTGGGGCGGACATCACGTAGGTATAGAAAGCGATCGTTAAGAGGTAACGCCTGATAGGTATGCAATACACCCAACGTACAGGTAATGGGGGATGACTGTAATTGACCAAAGCTGCTAGGAGGAGTCAGTGTACGCTACAGGCCGCCTGGCTCGGAGCTGTCATTGAAGTAACCGATTTGTAACAGTTCGTTGTGTCAGTGTGGTGCCAACTGCAATTGCTGCTGCAGATGCAGTAACATGAGCCAGGGCCATACGCCGAACACGATGGTCTTTCCTCTCGGCAGTGCCACGTGGCCGTCCGGAGCCCGGTCTTTTTGCGACGGAACGTTCTCGCGATCTCCGCTGTAAGTAGACATGTACGTAGCCTAGATTCCAGCCAAGTCTTTCTGCAATATCTCAAAAGGAACATAAAGCTTCTCGTAGCCCTATTATACGACCTTGTTCGGATTTAGTGTGGTGTTGATAAAGGCGTCTTTGAGCGTTAAAGGCACTCTCGACTAATATCAACTCACCACGTCCAATCTCAAAGGTAACTAGCACTCACGACCGTTACAGCGTGTAGTTAAAGAAAATCTGATTTGCATCCTCATAGCAGAGCTGCTAGCGCCACTGTTATGTGGCTGGTGCGAAATTTGAATAAACATCTTTCAGATGTAGAATTACGGTTATTAGCTTTCGTTTATGTAGCACAACTCCTTCTTGGTGTGGTGATTTTTTTCGGTAAGTGTACGTAGGGAATTTCACATCTCCTTTGGAGGCCGGATGAATGATGTTAACCCCGAGAGTGCAGATACGAAACTCTGCACCCATCTGAGCGCCTTAACATTTTGTTAAGAATTTCTTTTAATGCCCAGAGTTATCTAGCTGCTGTAGCTTTTTTATGGCACGTTCAGTAAATGGTGTTGTTTTGACGTCAGACAATGTAGTGAGCATTGTTTTCAATTTGTATCTGATGATGGCTGTGTGCGTAAATTTATTAAACAACTGGAACAAAATAAAACCAAAGTGCCAACTGGAATAAAAATACTGGAAGAAACAGTGACACTGACGGTCAACAGAATTAAGTAAGAGGCAAACGTATGGTGCAGCTATAGGTAACGGTATTTGCTGTTTGCAACTTTAGTGTAATGGAACAGATTTTGTTGCTTCCCTACTTTTTTAAGTACAATAAATCACACAAATGTAGCGTTGTCACTACAACTGAATACGTAGGATTTACAATTTTGAACAACTTTCACTGGAAAGATCATATAGATAATGTTGTGGTAAATGCGAACCGAAGAAGATGGAACAGAAGTGATAGAGACTGCCTGCACCACGGTTGTCCGACCTCTTCCGAAGTATTTCCGTGCGGTATGAGATCCGTATCAGATGGGATTGACGGACGACATGGAATAAGTTCAAAGAAGGGCAGCTCGTTTTCTAATACGTGAAATCTGGGAGCCAGTGTCGCGGGGATGATACGCAGGTTGGGGTGGCAATCATTTAAACAAGCGTTTTCCGTTGTGGAGAGATGTTTTTACTTAATTTCAATCATCAACTTTCTTGTGCGAATGCGAAAATATTTTGTTGACGCCAACATTCGTAGGGAGGAATGACGATCGCAATAAAATAAGAGAAATCAGAGCCCGCAGGGAATATTTAAGTGTTCGTTTCTCCCGCGATGTTCGAGAGTGGAACGGTAGGAAAAATATGAAGCTGGTTCGATGAACTCTGTACCGTGCACTTAAGTGTGAGTTACAGAGTAGGCGTGTGTATGTAGAATGCTTATATTCCGTTATACAGCTTTCCTTTTTATATGTTTTGACACTGCTTTGTGCCAAACGTCCTGCGAACTGGGATGACTTAGTTGTGTAGCCGTTAGGCCTTTCATTTCATGACATAAGCTCTCATTTCCGGATTATGCTTAACTTGTTGATATTTGCGTATGCCTGTATCGGAACTAATACTTTACTCACGGGATACGAATTTTACAGGATCGACTGAAGTGTTATGACAAAAACACTCACTCAGTGCAGAGAAGCGTGTATCATGCCTCAGGACTGTACGAATGTTGAATAGCTGGGTACCATTAATGTGAGTTGATACAGTTTATAATCTCTGGTGATATCATCGACTGTAACCTAGTGGTAAACTGTTTATAGTTACTCTTGTGAGGAACTGAGATAATCTCTGGTTATAGTCTGTCGATGTATGGTGTAGACGGGAATGAAATGGACGACAGCAGCTGGAGGAAGAGTCCTTTGGTCAGGGGGTGGGGGGGGGGGGGGGGGAGGAGGCAGTCGAACCAGCTTACGGGGCAGCAATGTGTAGTGGGCTCAAAGTATAACTACTCGTCGGAGGATACGACTGCTTGCAGACAGGCTGACACGTAACGACGGAAAGGGAAGATGTCGACAGTTTGTGGCGCTGGTGTGCCGAAGAGACTCAGTAAAAACGTGTCTTCTCCAGTTCCGAGCCGGCCGGGCTGACCGAACGGTTCTAGGTGCTACAGTCTGGAACAGCGCGACCGCTACGGTCGCAGGTTCGAATTCTGCCTCGGGCATGGATGTGTGTGATGTCCTTAGGTTAGTTAGGTTTAAGTAGTTCTAAGTTCTAGGGGAATGATGACTTCCCATAGTGCTCAGAGCCATTTATACCATTTTGAACCAGTTCCGAGGTCTTCAACAAAATAAAGATCTAGTCTGTTTTGCGTAATTCATCTACATGTACATCGGTATTCTGTGATCCACTGTGAAGAGCGTGGCAGAGGGTACTTCCCATCGTAACGGTTACTAGGCATTCTTCCCCTTCCATGCGACGGCGAAAATTACTGCTAAATGACTCTGTTCTCGGGACAGTTAGGTAACCTTGTCTCCAAAGCCTTTATGTGGGCTATACGTAGGAGGCAATGCTCCAGTTCTTTAGTATGACCATGACTTCCTTCCGTTAGCCTAAGAAACTTATCACCATTCGTGTTGCTCTTCTCTATACATTTTCACTACACGCTGTATTTAGACCTACATGTTCCATTCACAGTAATGTAACCACCGCCTATGTCCGACGTCAGCGTGCAAAAATCACTAACAGACTGGTCGTGGCAGCACTAGCAGTGCATGGTATATAAAACGTGTGGGGAGAACGTGGATAACAGTGCAGTCGCTGTCGGAATGCGGAAATAAAGGGATTTAGCTGACATCCAAAAGGGAATGATCATTGGCTTTCGGGCCAAGTGTGGAAGCATTCCTAAAAGGCTAAGTTGGTAAACTGTACGAGTGCCGCTGTGGCTAAAGTACACCATGTATGGCAAAAATAGAGCTACCCACAACGGGTACCGAGGCAACAGTGTTGTACAACAGGCTATAGATGACAGGGATGAACGACAGCTGCGAGGATGTGTTGGGGCGAATACACGTGCAGCAGTTGAGCAACTGACCGTGCAGGTTAACCAAGGGGCTACCAACAGTGTCTCGTCAACGACCGTTCAGCGAACGCTGCTACGTGTGGGCCTCCGCAGCAGGTGTCTGGCTCATTCGGCCATGCTGACTGCCGTGACTGCCGTACATCGGCGACCAATGGTGGAATCTGCACGCTACTACCGCTACTGGAGGCCCAAGGAGTGGCACAGGTAGCCTTTTCAGATGAATCAAGTTTTATCCTCCATCGGACAGATGGCAGTTGGCGTGTGGGCCGTGAGAGGTCGGCCAGCAAACACCCTGCAGGCAGGAGGAATCGTTATGGTCTGGTGAATGTTTTCAGGGCATTCCCTATGTCACCTCGTCATTCTGGAAGGCGCAGTGGATGAACCGAAGTAAGCATCGATCCTTAGGGAGCGTGTCAACCCCTATCTGCCGTTTATTTTTCCTCGGAAAGATGGCATCTACCAGCAGGATGATGCAACGTGTGTATGCGCGTGATTCGAAGAGTAGCAGGATGAGTTAATGGTACTCCCCTCGACACCAAAGTTCGCGGGATTAAACCCAGTCTAGAATCTGTTGGACCAAGTCGACTGGGCTGCTCGCGCCGCGGATCATCAGTCGAGAAACATAGCGCAACTGGTCATGCATTTGAGTCGGCATGACTCCAAGTCCCTGTCCCTACCTCCCTGGACCTCACTGACTCTCTACCTGCGAGTCTCGCGCTGCTAAAGTTTGTTATTTTGGTTATTCACTCTTCTGACAGGTGGTAACATTACTCTCAGTGGATCGTGTATTTGCTATTAGTCCCTCACATTAGAGCAATATTCCAGCTTGGGTAGCAGGAGTATGAATAAAATTGATTAATCAAAAGTACACTGCTGGCCACCGTAAATGCAACACCCTGAAGGAAGCATCCGAATCAAGTGAAATTTACACCATGGGTTTGCAGCGATGAGATATGCAACTGATTAGAATTTCAGCGCAGACGCACATCACGCGCGCCTGTGGCGCCACCTCATAGCACCATTTAAGGCTTGGCGATTTCGACGAGTGTACGTTCGGCACGTGTGTTTACCTTGTGGTTGTTTCACAAGACGATCAGTTATGCCTCGTAGACAACAGCGAACATCGTTTGATCAAGTATCCGAGTTCGACAGAGGAAGGATAGTGGCTTACCGAGATTGTGGATTATCATACAGAGAAATCGCTAGTCGTGTTGGACGAAACCAAACAACTGTAATGCGGATATGTGACCGTTGGATGCAGGAGGGTACGACGGACCGACGTGGTCGATCGCATTCACCTCGGTGCACCACTGCACGTGCTGATAGGCAAATTGTGCGCATGGCAGTGACGGATCGCTCAGTGACATCCCGAACTATAGCACAGCACATTGCGTCTGTAACGCATCATCCAGTGTTTGCGCGTACCATTCGACGCCGTTTACAGCAGAGTGGTCTGTCCGCAAGACGTCCATTGCTTCGTCTACCATTGACGCAGAACCACAGACGTCTCCGTCGCCAATGGTGTGATGACAGACGGATGTAGACGGCAGAATGGAATGACGTTGTCTTTACTGACGAGGCACGCTTCTGTCTGCAGCAGCACTATGGTCGGATTCGAGTGTGGAGACACCGTGGAGAGAGGATGCTGGACAGCTGCATTATGCACCGCCACACTGGTCTTGCACCGGGTATTATGGTATGGGGCGGTATTGGATATTACTCTCGCACGCCTCTAGTATGCATTGCCGGTACTTTAAATAGCCGGCGCTACATATCCGAGGTGCTGGAGCCAGTTGTCCTTCCTTACCTTCAGGGCTCGGCCACAGCCATATTTCAACAGGATAATGCGCGACCACACGTGACACGCATTGTCCAAAGGTTCTTCGTCAATAACCAGATTGAATTGCTTCCCTAGCCGATAGAAAACATGTGGTCCATAGTTGCTCAACGAGTGACCCAGATTACATCCCCAGCTGCCGCACCAGATGATCTTTGGCAACGTGTGGAAGCTGCTTGGGCTGCTGTACCCCAGGAACACATCCAACGTCTCTTTGACTCAATGCCGAGACGTGTGGCAGCGGTGATCTCCAACAATGGCGGCTACTCTGGCTACTGATTCTGGCAGGAACCACATGTCACAGACGTCTGTAAACGTAATCATTTGATACTTGGTCAACATGTTATCTACAAAATAAATTTTGTTGTGCTACCTCTTGTCTTTCTTGGTGTTGCATTTACGGTGGCCAGCAGTGTATATTTTGTTGTTATGGGATCCGTTTGTCAATGAGAGCCTGCATAGTTCCATGTGCGTATGCTGTTGGCCGAATTTTACTAACACTAATTTTCTCTATTATTTTTGAAACTAATCGCGATTGATGGATGAGATGGTTCAAATGGCTCTGAGCACTATGGGACTTAACATCTATGGTCATCAGTCCGCTAGAACTTACAACTACTTAAACCTAAGGACATCACACAATACCCAATCATCACGAGGCAGAGAAAATCCCTAACCCCGCCGGGAATCGAACCCGGGAACCCGGGCGCGGGAAGCGAGAACGCTACCGCACTACCACGAGCTGCGGACAATCGCGATTGATCCGACAACATCAGTAAATTTTTCTTGCAGCTGAGAACACGATACTACTAACCGAATACTATTTGACTGTTACCTCGCTTGTATTACCTTGGTAACGTGAGGAGGCTTAAAATAACGCCAAGGATTGCCGTAGTTAAGTTTTTGTTACACACTGCGCGTCTATTAGAGTTCGGTTGCGTCATGAATAATTATTGCCTATAAGCACAAATTTTCTCTCTTACTGAGGAAATATCTATGTTTTTCGAATCTTTTTAGCTTTCACGAATTTTCCCACCGCTTCATTCCTACAATGTAGAATTGATGTTGGCCAGATAATTGCCTTCCGTCTTGGGAAATTGTAAATATGGCATCCGTACTTAAATTATCTATGCCATGCGATCTGTCCGGGTTTTGCTTCCAGGAACATGCAGTTATAACGGGATAACTGAGACTGAAGCTATTGTGAGCGCTGCTTCAATGCATGTTCTTTCTGCCACAGATAATTTTTCGCTCACTTATTTTGAATAAGAGTTGTCTACTAAATTTATCTACTGTTATATTTAATCAACAGGGTCACAGTTTTCCTGTGAAAAGAGTTCCATTGCGACAGCAGTGGGTGTAAATGTCAGGCACCGGCGTTTTCTGTTGTGCTGTTTTAATGTTATCTGCCTGTGTATCTCCAGTACACTGAAGTTTCCTGTCAGGCAAAATGTCTGCAAAAATTGACACAGCTGCTTCACTGTAGCAACGAAATAAATAGCTGACACAGCTTATAGTAACAGCGTTTGGGTTGATTCATTGTACTTGTATAATACGATCTCCGGTCTACACTGATCAAGTAGCGTGTTCTATAGACAGAAGAGGACATCATCTGCAATGATTTCTTCCTATCAAGTATATGTTTACGGCTTATTGTCTGAATGAAAGGTAATTATTTGAACCGGTATTCTCTTTATGTTTTTTTTTTTTTTTAAAGTAACTTCCTGCAGTGCAGTTGTTTGTAAATTTTCGTCATATATGTGAACACACCGTTCTTCCCTACTCGATGCCTGAAATATACTCACCTAGACAACATGGTCTCATTCATTCAATATCTCTGCCTCGCTGTTGCTAGTCATCTGGTCATCCTGCCGTCATCAGTTTGCTTTATTCGAATTTATAATCATTAAAGCATGAACAGCAAGTAAATATTTGTTAAGTTTGAATATTCCTACCATGATTTATTGGTGAATCTTCCTGGTTGTATGGCCATGTGCAGTGAAACTTCTTTTTTTTCCTAACCATTCGATCAGAGTTCCTTTGGCTATCTTTTGAGGTTCTCCTGGTTCCGTTGAATCTTGCAACTGTCAACGAAACTATGAGCATCTCTTAAGATGTCCAAAACGGATTTGGGCAAAAGTCAGGCACAAAATGTTCCATAGACAACGACCATACAACCCGGAAGATTCAGCACCAACTACGGCAAGCGGCCCTGGAAACCTTCATTTTATATTTCCTAGAAATGCTTTTAAAATGTCTAAATCTTTCTGGAGAAATCTTTTCAAGTCGGGACAACTGTTGTTAATCGGTCGTGAATGGCGAAATAGTTTCGAAATTATGTGACTCCGGACATATTCGATACCACTGAAAATGAATCCCATGTTGCTCTCTTCAAATTTGTGCTGGACCGATTGTCTGTTTCACTGTTGGGTGTGGCAGGATGTTCGTCCCGTATTCCAAAACAATTATTTCTCTGTGTGGCGAGCGCTGGTACTCGCTGTGTGCCCCATTGTCTCCGCCCTAGTCGCTGCACCAGATTCTGGCAAACTGCTACAAGTTACCACTACTTTTGGCCACAATAGTTTGCGTTTTCCTAATCGTCCGCTGATGGCTCACCCTTCGATCTGCCAGTATCACTTTCTTACCGTGCAAACATCATTGGCGCCTTCTCTGAATGTATGGCTGAAGAAGCATCGTTGAAACAACGGATATGATAGAGAAGGCCTTGGTCACACCATAAGGGTTGTTTCCGTAAAGAAACTATCATACTACAACAGAGTATACGTTAGAATGAAACTTACTGAGATTAAAGCAGTGTGCTGTTACCAAATGTGGCTGATGATGAGGCATCTATGACTAGTTCATACGATAAGAGAACGTTCGAGACTGCTTCGAGACACTATACCGTGTACAACTACAATTTTTTAGGAAATTTGAATGTTGTACACGTTAATGACCTTGTGTCCACAAAGAAATGATGTTCAAACAGTCATTTCTCTTTTTCTCCCTCACCCTGCTGACAAGCTCACGCACAATCTTATCGAAACCCATGTATATTTACTTGGCGTTTGAGATGGTTTACTTCATACGCTCGATGTGCCAGTCTGTGGAGCGGTAGAGAGAAATAGCCTGACAGTCGCATAGGCATCTTCGGTTCAAATGGTTCAAATGGCTCTGAGCACTATGGGACTTAACATCGGATGTCATCGGCCCTCTAGAACTCATAACTACTTAAACCTAACTAAGCTAAGGACATCACACATATCCACGCCCTAGGCAGGATTCGAACCTGCGACCGTAGTAGCAGCGCGGTTCCAGACTGAAGTGCTTAGAAGCGCACGGCCACAGCGGCTGGCAGCATCTTCGGAAAACCGTCTCTGTTAGTGAACCGTCTCGGATCAGTAGTCGTTAGAGTCGTTAATGGGGCGCGCAGGATTTGTACATTTCCTACCGACTGTTCTACGTGATAATCAAATCCTTAAGACAATGCGGGCTTACAATATTATTCGGAAGTGCACAAGGAGATGAAGAGGAAAGAGAAGAGGGAGAAACGATGGATATAACCTGGTTGCTTTACAGAACTGATCAAAGGAAGAAAGGAAGTACAGTTCTTTCACATGAAGTGGAGGTGTTGTGCTGATAGCACTGAAGGGCGTGCCCAAAAGCAGGACGAGAATCGATGCGCACGTGCAGGTCCTTTCATCCACAGGGCACTAAGACAGGTGAGAGGTGTGATTACCACCCCCACTAAGACTGTTTCGATAGCTACGACCGTGGGATCTCTACGTTGTAGAATGAAATTACACATGAAACATCGGTCACTACGATTGTTTATCTTTTAATATCATCTTCCTTTCAAAGTCGGTACATGGTCATCAGTGAAGCTTATAATGGACAGAACGCAAGAGGATGGCTTCAGATGTTTCCTCGAGGCTTCCGTGGTATCCAGACAGAGGCACGTGGTGCCCTCTAAGACAAAAACAGAAAACTCAAAATTTCTTGCGTAACATTTCTCAAATGCTATGAAAAATAATGATCCCATACTTAAATACCACTCCTTTGCTACCTCGAACCGGCCGGAGTGGCCGAGCGGTTCTAGGCGCTACAGTCTGGAACCGCGCGACCGCTACGGTCGCAGGTTCGAATGTTGCCTCGGGGAATGGATGTGTGTGATGTCCTTAGGTTAGTTAGTTTTAAGTAGTTCTAAGTTCTAGGGGACTGATGACCTCAGAAGTTAAGTCCCATAGTGTTCAGAGCCCTTTGAACCATTTGCTACCTCGAAGGAATATACGCATGTTTACAAGTATCTGACATGTTTGATAAATATATTTCTATTCACTCCAGGGCTGAGGCATAAAGCGCCCACATTATGTGCATCATCCTGCAGGAGATCTGATGTTACTCTCCTTGAACCTTTAACTTTGCCTGACAGGATGATAAATCATGACAAAGGAACTACTTCATAAATTGTCATCCTACAATTGAAGGTCGCAGTTAAATCCCGATTTCAGTCATCAATACTAGAGGTGAGTGCCTCTAGTGTAAAATAACAACGGCCCTTAGTGGTAATTCTGTCACCAAGCAAAATGATTTGTCCAACATTAGTAACTGAAATGGTTTTCTTAACCATTGTAATCTGCTGATGTCAGTAAAGAAAAGAAAGACAAAAAAAGACACACCACGAAGTAATTATGCTAATGGAGCGGAAATCGGTAGTTGTGTTGTACATGTACAGACAAACAAGTGGTTACAGTTTTGAAATTGGATGATTTATTAAAGAGAAAGTGTTTCACAGATCAAGCGAGTCAGTAACATGTTGTCCATCTCTGGCCCTTATTCAGCAACTATACGGCTTGTCATTAATTGACATATTTGTTGGATGTCCTCCTCAGGGATATCGTGCCAAAATCTGTCTAACTGGCGTATTAGATTGTCAAACTCCCGAGATGGCGCTTCCAACGTTCTCAGTTGGGGAGAGATCCGGCGACCTTTCTGGCCAAGGCACCGTTTGGCAAGGACAAAGACAACTGTAGAAACCCTCACCATATGCGAGCGGGCCTTATCTCGCCAAAATGTAAGACCAGGTTGGCTTGCTATGAGGGGTAACAAAATGGGTCGAGGTTCCGCCGTGCTGTAGTGGTGCCGCAGATGACGACCAAAGGGGTTCTGCTATGAAATAAAATGATACCACTCACCATCACCACCTGTTGTAGGGGCCGCATAGCAGGCGACAGTGAGGATGATACCCCACCGCTGTCCTGGGCATCTGCAGACGCGCCTTCCGCGTCTTCAGTGACGATTTCCGCTTTGAACTGAGGCCCGATGATCAACGAAGACGTATCTGGAAACGCCCCGGACAACGGCGGGATATCAACATGACTGTCACCCGCCATACGGCTCAGCAACCAGGAATGATGGTCTGGACATAATACCTTGGTGGTGCCTTTTTTTTCCTCTCTTACAACTGTTTCTCCAAAATCGGCTTAGAGAGTAGAGTAGGCAGGATGTGAGACAATGTGAGTCACATAGCGCTGTGCGTGCGTAAGTCGAGCATTGTTGTCTACACGTCAATGTTGACGTTGACGTATTAACACTAATGAGCCAAAACATTACAATTACCTGATTAGTAACGTGTTGGTGGACCTACGGACGCAATACAGCAGCGAGTCTGTATGGTATGGATTCGACAAGTCCTTCGTAGGCTTCCAGAGGTATGCGGCAATTAAGAGTCGTGAGACTGCTATAGGCTAACCAGACTGTTGTAAGTAAGCGTAGACTACGGAAGTTTTCCTAGTAGCTTTGGTCAGTTAAGATCACAACCACGTTACCTGTACGTTTGGTGTTTTGCATACCTATTGGACGTTACCTCCGTTCGATCGCCTTGTTTGTATGTGCGATCGGTCCCTTACTATGTTCCCCTATTCCCCTTGAAACCAGCAGCCGTGAGCACTTTAGAAACTGAATGAGGATATATAGAAACTAAATGAGGACTGCGTAACTTACGAAACATTTTTGATCTATGTTCTTATATTCCTGTTTTTTATTTAAAAATAATCAGTATTTATGGAAGAATTGAACCTGTGTATTCAATTGTGGCTTTATTCGAAACTTGTTGATTCGTAACCTGAAACAGAGGGATGTTATAGTAAAATAAAAAAATAAATAAAAAATAAAGATTTTTCATATAGCTCTAGAAAACGCAACTTCCTCGAAAAAAGGTAAAATAAGAAACTCCGAAAAACAAAAACATATCAAACATCATAGTATGAAGGCTTTCACGACCGGATGACATATCTTCTGGTAAACCTTCCGGGATGTAAGGTCGTGATCCATGAAACTCTTCAGCTCCTAACGTTTCGTCCAGAGCTGCGCTGGACATCTTCAGAGGGGTGTTTCTCCTCTGGTGAGTCTTGCCGACTGACGGGTCGGACGTCTGAGAGCGACTTATATATCGTAGAAAGTGGGCGTGACCAGAGTTGCACGTGATATGCAGAGATAATCTTTGTCAGAGATAAAACTTAACTATCGATCGTAATCTGGTCACGGATAAAACTGTCTAGCAATTCTGTAGTGCTACTGTCCAAATATCACTAAGTTTCATGGTCTCTTCTTTCCGATTAAAATTATCCCTATGTTTATATGTTTCAATTGCTTTTCTACAAAGCCGTGGGTAATAGTTTGTCGTCGTAGATAAAATTTTTGTTTCGGGAAACTTCACTTGATGGTTTCCTGACTGAATAGCGTGTTCTGCTACAGCCGATTTATCTGTTTTTCCTAATCGGCAAAGACTTCTGTGTTCTTTTAACCGTGTATTTACGCTTCTTTTTGTTGTTCCAATATAAACATACACGGAATTTTATATACGCCACTGGCTGATAGAGGAGCGCTTTTATCTTTTACACACCAGAGAACATGACAAATTTTCTTCGTTGGTCTAAAAACAGATCTAATATCATGTTTACTTAAAATCTTTCCAATCTGATCCGTTACTTTGTTTATAAAAGGGAGAGAGACCGTATTCTTCCATCGTTTTTCGGGCTTGTCCATAGGCTTTTTGTTGTTTGGGTGCAGAATTCTGCTTACTTCTTTCTTTGAGTAGCCATTTTTCACAAAAGCGTGCTTCAGATGTTTTAATTCGACGTCTAGATACTCCGGCGTGCAAATCCGTCTGGCTCTGTCAACAAGACTTTTAATCACACCCCTCTTTTGTTGTGGATGGTGGTTAGAGTTTTTATGTAAGTATCTGTCTGTGTGCGTTATTTTTCTAAACATCTGTTGTTATAATCTTCCATCTGTCTGTCTCATAACTAAAACATCTAAAAACGGTATTTTGTTATCATTTTCTCTCTCCATGGTAAACTGGATTCTTGGATTTATATTATTAAGGTAATCAAAAAATTCGTCTAAGGCTTCTCTACCATGTGGCCAGACCACAAATGTATCGTCTACATACCGATACCAGCGAGATGGTTTCTTATCTGCTTTTTCCAAGGCTGACTGTTCGAATTTCTCCATGTAGAAATTAGCTACTGCAGGACCCAATGGGTTACCCATTGCTACGCCATTAAGTTGCTCATAAAATTCATTATTCCGCTGGAACTGACTGGAAGTAAGACAATGTCTGAAAAGAGCAGTCAGATCTTCTGGAAAAATATCCGTTATAAAATCCATAACTTCGTTAACTGGAATCATAGTAAATAAAGACACTATGTCAAAACTTACTAAAATATCTTCAGGAGTCAGAATTAAACCTTCAATTTTCTCTATAAAATGACGTGAGTCCTTTATATATGAGTCAGTTTTTCCAATATATGGTTGTAAACGAGTTGCTAGATTTCTTGCTATTTCATACATATGAGAATTGATAGCACTAACAATTGGTCTCAGAGGAAGGTCCCTCTTATGTACCTTGGGTAGGCCATAGAGTCTAGGACACATTGCTTCAGTCTTCACTAAATCTCTGACAAAGATTATCTCTGCATATCACGTGCAACTCTGGTCACGCCCACTTTTTACGATATATAAGTCGCTCTCAGACGTCCGACCCGTCAGTCGGCAAGACTCACCGGAGGAGAAACACCCCTCTGAAGATGTCCAGCGCAGCTCTGGATGAAACGTTAGGAGCTGAAGGGTTTCATGGACCACGACCTTACATCCCGGAAGGTTTACCAGAAGATATATCAAACATCGCTTGAAGACTTCGTCGAGCTTATATAAACCATCATCCGTTGTTCGTAAACAACTTCTGCACTTAACGATAATAACAACAAACTCTTGCCTTTGATCATGATGAATGTTCTGTCGATTACAAAATAAGAACAATAATTATAGAGATTCTTTTATGTTTGTGCATGTAAACTGTACTTGCATCAAGAGTAATTGTTTTGTTTACATAAAAGTGCTGACGTTAGGCGCTCACCTAATTTTTGTTACCTATTTTTGGAGGATAAAATACACTCAAGTAACTAACACTGAACGATATGCCGCTCTAATTATGTCCAAAACAAACAAAAAGCAAAGAGAGATTGTCGGCTCCCAGTCTCTCTCTCACGCATTCATTTCTGTTTCTTGCCCTACAAATGCTAGTAATACTACCGGTAATCATAGCATTTACTTCGTCATTCTAATGGCATTATATGTCTACTGGCACGTCATGCAATTACTGGAAGTTACGGGGCGATGGTTTACGGCCGCTGAGCTGGCGCCTGATAATGTCGCAGAAGTGTCCCATTGTGTTCAGATAAGGCGAATTTGGTGGCTAAGACATCAACGTGGCATTACTATCACGTCAGTCAAACCACTGTAGCGCGAATTTGGACTTGTGACATGAATAGTTATCACGCTGAAAGATGCCATCGGGAAAGACATTAGGCATGGAAGGATAAACGTGAGCCTCAATGACTTGTACAACCCACAGCTGTCGTCATCCTTTCTATTGTTACCACAGGCGTCACATAAGCCCAACTAATGCCCCCCCCCCCCCCCATAACATAATAATGTCTCCGTCGGCCAGTGTCCATGCAGCGCTGTATTTCGAGTTGCCGTTCGCCTCTATCACGGACTATACGAACACGATCATCGATCTGGTGTAACGAGAAACAAGATTCATCCGAACGGGCATCACGTTTCCACAGAGCCATGGACCATTCTCGACGGCCCTGTGGCCACTGCATTCGTAATTTACGGTGTTGTTGAATCAATACGGGAACTGGTACGTGTCCTGTGCTGTGGACTCCCATGTTCAATAATGTGCGCTGACCCGCGTGCTCCAAAATAATTGTGCCTGTATCAGCATTGTACTTTGTCGACCGCTCTGTCACAAATAGCCGTTCATCCTGTATTACAGAGATGGAAAATTTCTGTATGGCTTGTTCTTGTGCAGCCATCATCTGAAATCCTAGAGGTACTTTTAAATGTTCCTCAGCATAATACAGATCTCCCAACTCAGAAACGTCATGGCACATTACATTGCCTAGAAATAACTGTAACAGGAATATAAAGAGTTGAAAATCTTTATCAGGCGCCAGAGGCATACTTTCGATATTAGCTATAGACGTATTTTGAATTTTTCTCGCTCGCTGCCCCTCTTAACGTTTATGATTAGGAAGAACATTCGCTCTGTCTATAATGTCTCGTACTCAGTATGTGAAAGCAACACTGCCACTAACTGAGATAATGGTGCCACTTCATAAAAGTTTGGACAACGGGAGATCAAACCACCCCAAGACAAACCATCTTTAATGGTCAGGAATCCGATACTCTGACGCAGAAAGAATGCAATGGAATTAACAACGTGGAGAAATAAGGATGAGGAAACATGGCATAAAGATTAACTGCTATCATTAATGACAAAATAAATAATTGTGCTTTGTAAAATTTTCATTTTTCAGGTTTCTGTTGAAAGTATGTAAGCTGTTACGTTACAGTGCATTTATATTCCTGTTTCACAAATTGCATCTAAATTCCAAGTAACTACCGTCAATAAAAACAGAACGACATGATGCACCTGGCATGAATTTTCAGCTGGTGAAATGCTCGTCCATGACCACATAGTTCCCTAATACTTGGAGTAAGCTATTTTCTACCGCGTACATTCGCCTAGCGCAACAAAACTGACAGCAGTGCGGGTGGACCTGCAGTAGATACAAGAAAAAGCACGTCCGGACTCAAGTTTTTACGATAGCTGAATCGGTGGAGTATTAAACTCGAACTGCAGATCCGGATTTTATTCCGAGGCCAGCTTATAGTTTTAACTTTTCATGTTCGATGTATTTGTTTACCTCATTTTAAGTCGATACGTCGGTGTTCAGCAGCTACTGCCCTTGAACATGGTGTGCAATTGCGCGCCTGCTGGTGGAGAGTAGCATTTATTAGCGGCTGATGTTTTATATGTACTCTCTACCACACATGTCTAGGTAGTTTCTGATCCAAAACCTATTAACACTTTGTACCACATTAGGTTTCCAATACCAACCATGTACAAAAAAATGTACAGATAGAATACTGAAATAACATTTTATATCAGTAAGCGCTTGTGTTTACAGTAAAAAGCTAAAGCACTCTTTCCTGTTCTGAAATGATTTTCCAAATTGACTGTAAAAGACAGGACAAAAAACATTAAGTCAATGAGAGAAAGTGGATGGATTTGGGATGGATCTTGCAGTTCACATACGGAATGCTGTTAGATTCCGCTTCCGTAGCTGAGTGGTCAGTAAAGGTGCGTAACACGTGGGGGACGCGGGTTCGATTCCTTTTACTACCAAGTATTTTTCCTTGGTTGGAGGACTGAGGCTGAAGTTTAAAACATTAGTCAGAAAGAATCAATGTTCAAAAATATGGCATATGGAAGTACTAAGGAATGAAGAATGTGCTTGAAGTTCTCTCAGACTATAGAGACGGCAATAATGAATCGCTCACTAGCCAGTTCAGTAGAAGAGGAATGGACATCTCAGAAAAGGGCAGTCACAGATGTTTGGAAGAAAAAGGGGAATACAAGGAAGAAACCATGAGTATCAGATGAAATACTTTGGATGGTCTAGGAAAGAGGGAAATAAAAAAATGTGCAGAGGAATTTAGGGATTCTAAATACAAGTCAAATACGACGGAGATAAATAGGAAGTGCAGGGAAGGGAAGGTAAAATGGCTGCATGAAAAATGCGAATAAATCAAAAAAGAAATGATAGCCGGAAGGACAGAATCAACAGATAGATGCATCAAAACGACCTTCTAAGAAATTACAACCAAGGGTGGTAATATTGAGACTCTGATGTAGCGTTTTATAATGGAAGCAAAACTTCAGAAAAATCAAGGCACGTACATCCGATTTGTCGACCTGGAAAAAGCACTCCACAATGTCAAATGGGGCAGGATGTTCGACATTCTGAAAAAAATAGGGGGAAGCTATAAAGGAAGACGGGTGAAATACAATATGGACAAGAATCAAGAGGGAATAAAAAGACTTGAAGAACAACAACGAAGCGCTCGAAAAATTTCAGACTGAAAGAATATCACTGATAGGATTGGCCGATGACATTGCTGTCCTCAGAAGAAGAATTACAGGATGTGTTGCATTAATGTAGAATCTGTACAGAGTAATTAAACTGAGAGAAAGAAGAAAAGCGAAAGAAATGAGAAGTACCAGAGATAAGAACAACGAGAAACTTAACATCAGAATCGGGGATGCTGAAATAGACGAAATTAAGGAATTCTTCTATTTAGGCAGCAAAATAACCCATTACGGAGGGAGCAAAGATATTATCAAAAGTAGACTATCAATGGCTAAAAGAGCAACCCTGACTAAGAGAAGTCTACTAGTATCCAACATAGGCCTTAGTTTGAGGAAGAGATTTCTAAAAATGTACGTTTGGAGCATAGCATTGTAGTGTAGTGAAACATGGACTGTGGGAAAACCGGAACGGAAGAGAATCGAAGAATTTGACAGTGGTACTACGGAAGAATGTTGAAAATTAGGTGGATTGATAAGGTAAGGAATGAGGAGGTTCGTCACAGAATCGGCATCGAAAGGAATGTATGGAAAGCACTGACAAGACGAAGAGACAGGATGGTAGGGCATCTGTTAATACATCTGGGAATAGCTTCCGTGGCACTAGAGCGATCTGTAGAGAGTAAAAACTGTAGAGGAAGACAGAGAGTGGAGTACATCCAGCAAAAATGCTGCTATGAGTTGAAGAGACTGGCACAAGAGACTGATGACTAAGACAAAAAGGATAACTGGACGGGATTCAGCCTCGTGTTGCTCATTGAGAGCTACCCGATTGAGAGGTCTAAACGTCGACAACACCCAGAGACAAATAAGCTGACGTTATGTCTCTTCACACCGCATCCGCATGACGCTGAGGATGACACGGCGGACAGACATCACACACATCCACGCCCGAGGCAGAGTTCGAACCTGCGACCGTATTAGTCGCGCGGTTCCGGACTGAGCGCCTAGAACCGCTCGGCCACCACGGCCGGCCCTCTGGCATCACCAGAGTATTTTCCTCAAGGGATAGACCGGGACGAGATCCTGTTTTGTTATCTATAGTGGTAGATAAATGCACTTTGTACATCACTAATCATACCGTCACCAAATACCGGGCGATCAAAGTGTAGCTACTCACAGAGGTCCAATGTAGGATGTAACTATCGTGTGCCAGCCAGCGAAACTTGGTTGTTACTCTAAAGCGTTAATGCGGAACCGGTTTACACTGGAAGAAAATTAGCTCCAATTTTGGCTACCAGCTGCAAATCTGACGCTGTGAATGAAAGAAAGACGTACAGAAATCTTCCCATGTGATAGAACAGGAACGGGACGTGGGCAGAAAAGGTCAAACAAGTAAGAATATCATAATTTTATTTTATTATTAACAGCCGCTTACATATTTTGTTCAGTATGAGCATCGGAGGCATCGACGAGGTGCTGCATCAGTAAAACGACTTGATCAATAGTTGCACGCAGCGGTTCTGAGCACCAAGCTAAACCGTGTTTTCTAGTTTTATTATCATTTTCTTTAAACCATTTAATGACATTGGGTCTTTCTCCAGACCTTTCAATCGGTGATACTCTCTCAATGCAGCGCTGTAATTGCTGCCATTCACATAAGACAGTTTCACTAACAACGCAAGATCTCTCTTGTCGGCAGCCATACTTTTCACTCACGTTGTTATTGTTGTAGTCTTCAGAGACTGGTTTGGTGCAGCTCTCCATGCTAATCTAGCCTGTGCAAGCTTCTTCATCTCCCCGTACCTACTGCAACCTACATCCTTCTGAATCTGTTTACTATATTCATCCCTTGGTCTCCCTCTACGATTTTTACCCTCTACGCAGCCCTCCAGTACAAAATTGGTGATTTCTTGGTGCCTCAGAATACATCCTACCAAGTGATCCCTTCTTCCAGTCAAGTTGTGTCACAAATTTCTCTTCTCCCCAATCCTATTCAATACCTCCTCATTAGTTATGTGATCTACCCATCTAATCTTCAGCATTCTTCTGTAGCACCACATTTTGAAAGATTCTATTCTCTTCTTGTCTAAACTATTTATCGTCAATGTTTCACTTCCATACATGGCTACATTCCATACAAATACTTTCAGAAACGACTTCCTGACACTTAAATCTATACTCGATGTTAACAAATTGCAATGCCAGTCTACATTTTATATCCTCTCTACTTCGACCATCATCAGTTATTTTGCTCCCCGAATAGCAAAACTCATTTACTACTTTAAGCGTCTCATTTCCTAATCTAATTCCCTCAGCATCACCTGATTTAATTCGACTACATTCCATTATCCTCGTTTTGTTTTTGTTGATGTTCATCTTATATCCTCCTTTCAAGACACTGTCCATTCCGCTCAGCTGCTCTTGCAGGTCCTTTGCTGTCTCTGACAAAATTACAATGTCATCGGCGAACCTCAAGGTTTTTATTTCTTCTCCATGGGGATAGGCTATAACCCTGTCTCACCCCCTTTTCATCTTATGGCTTGTCAAATGACAGCGTAGATGTAGACCGTAGTAAAAACAACATACATCGCCAAATTTTCTTCTGGTGGCCAAAATTAGAACTAATTTTTTTTTCCAGTGTAAAGCGGTTCCGCATTAACGCATTAGCATATCTACCAAGTTTCGCTGCTATACGATTACAGCCCACACTGAACTTTCGTGAGTAGCTGTGTTTTAATTATAGCCATCCAGTAATTCTTGTCAAATTGGTGTTCTAACAAGATCTAAGCTGTTCAGCCGATGATTCATTGGGTCAGTCAGCTCTAGCTTTCGACTGTTAATGGCAATGGGTGACTTTCTTTCCACAGTCTTGTGCAGGGCGAGTGAAGGAGGGCGCCTGGGAGCTGTTCCCCTTTGTGCAGCGCGCGGCCTCCCGTCGTCGCCCCACCTCACGCGGGACCCTGCCGTCTCTCCGGCTCCGAGGCGCCAAGTGCCCTCAGGGCGCCACTAGAGTCCGCACACGCCCTTCATTGCCATTCTGCGGCTTAACCGCCCGAATAATTCGCTGGTTCGCTTTGTACCTCTTGTTAACACAACGCAGTGCGATGGCCCCTACTGGCGCCGTACGGAGCTTGTGTCATTACCGAGGACCTCGCACTAATGTCATCGGAGCATGCTGGATATCTCTGCAAGGGATTATCTCAGTTTCAGAACTGCCATCAGCATTGTAATCAATGGAAATAATACAGATATTCAGGCCTTTACAGCATCGAGCTGAGGAACAGAATGGGGGAGTATTGTGGGAAGTGAAGATGAAAGCGAAAGAGCTGAAGGTATTTTTCACAGTGAAAACATTTTACTCAGAACCACAACAATGCTTATTAACGAAAGTATGACAATATGAAGCACCAAAATGCGATTGCGGATTTATTTCTGATGAATAGTCAATACATGCAGAAGAATGAAATTTTCACTCTGCAGCGGAGTGTGCGCTGATATGAAACTTCCTGGCAGATTAAAACTGTGTAATGGGCCGAGACTCGAACTCGGGACCTTTGCCTTTCGCGGGTAAGTGCTCTACCAAAGTTTGGAAGGTAGGAGATAAGATACTGGCAGAAGTAAAGCTGTGAGGACGGGGCGTGATTCGTGCTTGGGTACCTCAGATGGTAGAGCACTTACCTGCGAAAGGCAAAGGTTCGTATACTTGCTACTCCGATTGTTTGTTAATGATCTACCGTACAATATTAATAGAATCCACAGATGTTTTCCAGCTATCTGAAAAAACTGCTTATTCAGTCAGATCTTGATAACTTTTCAATGTGGTGCCAAGACTGGCAAACATTTAGATGTTCTGAAGCATAAATAAAACAACGCATTTTGAAAAACGCGAAAACGTCGTATCCCAGGACTACAATACGTATGAGTCACAGTTGGTATCAGTCAACTCACACAAACACATGTGTGAAACAATTGCTGGTGATCTGAAATGGGATGATTACGTAAGCTCAGAGGTAAGTAAAGCAGGTGACACATTTAGGTTCATTGGTAGGGAACTGGAAGAGTAGAGTCAGCCTACAAAGCAGACTGCTTACAAAACACTCGTGTGACACATCCTGCAATATAGCTCAGTTGTGTGCGACTCATACCAAGTAGGACTAACACAGGACATTTAACGTACACTACAAAGCGCAATACTAACAGTCACTGGTTTTTTTTTCTTTTACCTGTGACGGTGCTTCACGAAATGCTGAAAAACATGACCTGACGGTCGCCAATTACCCTGCTAAAGTCTATGTTCTAAATTTCAAGAACGATAATTATGTGACGAATCTTGGAATATATTACAATCCTCTGCGTATAGCTCCCGTGTGGAGTCCGAAGATGAGGTATGGTTAATTACTGCGTGCACAGAGGCATTTAAGCAGTCCTTCCGCGCTCCATATACGAATGGAACAGAAATAACTCCCGATACATGGTAGAGTCCGAAGTACCCTCACTCATATACTTAACACTAGTTCGCGGAGGTGGATATATATGTAGAGGGGTCATTGTTGTTTGTTTCTAGACGTAATACAGTTCACTGGCCTCAGTTACAGAATTTTTCTATACACAAGTTTACAACATCCACGAGGATTCACTGATCCTTAAAATGTGTGGTTAGTGATTTATGCTCTGATAGCAAAAGTGGAAGCAAGTGCTGCGATTGATGGGCAGCTGATGATATGAAAATACGGAAAAATGTTTTCCTTCATTTCACGAGAGACGGTATACAGGGCCAGGAATAACCACGAAATTTTCCGAAAGATACAAGTTAATATCCCTATTGATAGGCGTATAACCGCCAGTGAGTTTCATATGTAATAGCCAGAACTCAGGAAAGGTATCCTTCTTGGAACTGTTACAGACGGTGTAAGTTAAGCAAAAGTGTACGCACTCTATTTGCCAAGAATACCAACTGGAGATCAGAAACAAAGTAACTGCAGCACAGACATTTATCGCGAATTATGAAGATTAAGAGACGATTTTGATTGGAATTTGAGACTCGATGAAAGTAAGATAGGTTACCACTTGTTTTAAAATGAACTCGGTTAATTCTGTTGTCTATTTATATACGTTACAAAAAAATGTGTAATCATAAGCAAAGAGCAGAGAGGAATCTACACGCAGCACAGTTGCACACATTACGCGTGGATCGCAATAAATGATTCCGTTCTACATCTATCTACATCTACATCCATACTCCGCAAGCCACCTGACGGTGTGTGGCGGAGGGTACCTTGAGTACCTCTATTGGTTCTCCCTTCTATTCCATTCTCGTATTGTTCGTGGAAAGAAGGATTGTCGGTATGCCTCTGTGTGGGCTCTAATCTCTCTGATTTTATCCTCATGGTCTCGTCGCGAGATATACGTAGGAGGGAACAATATACTGCTTGACTCTTCGGTGAAGGTATGTTCTCGAAACTTTGACAAAAGCCCGTACCGAGCTACTGAGCGTCTCTCCTGCAGAGTCTTCCACTGGAGTTTATCTATCATCTCCGTAACGCTTTCGCGATTACTAAATGATCCTGTAACGAAGCGCGCTGCTCTCCGTTGGATCTTCTCTATATCTTCTATCAACCCTATCTGGTACGGATCCCACACTGCTGAGCAGTATTCAAGCAGTGGGCGAACAAGCGTATTGTAACCTACTTCCTTTGTTTTCGGATCGTGTGAGATGTTTTGGCACATACACCGTGTCGTTCAATTGTCACAACAGGTGGCTGCTCCTACCTATTCGACGATGAAACAACTAAGTTATATAGTAATGTGCTGTTATCGACGTATTTCTAACTCAATGATACATACGGAGTGGCTATTGGGAGTCTCTTTTCCCCATAGTCATCAATCTTACTTCGTTTCTTACATCCACATGTTTTTGAAGATAGTTTGTTGACGCTTTTATGGTCTGGCATCATGGGAATGATGCTTTGAATCGTTTTTACATAATTTTAATTGTCTCCATTCTTGCATACAATTTAGGATGTGTAGTTAGAAACGATGGAAAACTTCTTTTCCTTAACCTTTTGGTTCACAGAAATGATGGGAACTTTGGTGCATAGTGTATGTCGTAAACCCATGCATGCTGATCCTTATCTTCCTACGACCAGCTGTCATCCACCACACGATGCAGAAAATTTGATACAGAGACTGGATCATCTTAAAGTTGTTTTTAAGCGGAATAGTTATAGTGACCCACAAATATGTCGTGCTCTTCATTTCGGATCGCCAGGGAAGCCATCAGAGAATACTTGCAAATCTGTTGCTGTTTACCACTTCCTGGGAGTATATCCTCGAAAACTTCAAGAATTTTAATAAGATTGACATTAAAAGTCCTTTTTTACGACCCGCCAAGATCAATAAAAGACGACTTGGAACGGAGGAAATCCGGGGTATACAAAATTCCTAGTCGTTGAGGAATAGCTTCCATTGGCCAAAATATTCCAACTAATCGGGACTGATGTGTAGAACACCATCATCACAGTCATTTGCTCCAGCGACAGAAATCCGTGACGGCAGAACACTGTCTCAATGAGGAACATAAGATGTGTAATGACACGCAAATGATCTCTCCTGCTTCCCGCTACTGGGAATATGTTCAAAGGAATTTGCTGAAATTCGATTATCTGATAATATTGCCAAATAGGGATAACGGTTTCCGTTTAAGTAAGATGTGGAATTTTGTCTGATATTAAACAACAATCGTTTTCATTTCAATCAGTGGATTGTTTTAACTAGTGTTCTAGTAGAGACACATCGTTTTGCCAATTTCTTCCACCGTAGCACTATTGGTTTACTTGCGTTTGAGGGCAGCAGGGCTGCTGCTCGCACGCCCACAGTGGACCAGCTACGGTATATAGAGAATCCGCCGATTCTGTTGGAAACTCATTTCCGATGGAATTTTTCATCAGCAAATTCACTTGAAGATGGCAGCCAGTTGATCCGTTGAAACACTGTGTTAAGATACTATATTGTCGGGGTGCGTACCCAAGAAGAGTATCATCTTTCTAAATCATATTGTTGATAGCAGAGCAGGTTCCATATTATAATGTGGTGGTGAGCAGGTGACTGAAAATTACAAGAATAAAAAGAGAATAGAAGAAAGTAGAAATCTAAAACTAGCTAATAAATAATTAGATTAATTCTAGACGTCATTGAAATAATGAACAGCATTACGTTTAACCCAGTGAAATCGAAGTGGAATAAAATAAAGAAGCAAATAACTGAATCCCGAAAGATAACAAGTATTACAGCGGGACAGAGGCGAAAGCCTTGATGAAGTCTGAAAGCACTTCGGACTATCGACGAGTACTCCCTAAAGCGCTGCACAGAGCCTGACGTCGGGTGCTAGTGATTTACGGACGTACGCCTAGCACGCACTTGAGAGGCACGTGGCTGACTACGGAACTTGTTGCTAGGAACACGGCCTTTGACATTCTGACGTTGATAGTCAATAAGTGGCCAAGACGGCGGTCGCGGCAGCGCCAGAGCCAAATACGGCAGCCTGTCCCGCATTCCTTGGCTCCTAGAGGCCTACTCAGCGCGTTTCTGAACTGAGGTAATAATTACTGTCGGGATAACTCGATCAAAGATTATAATCTGAATTAATGTGCGGAATATATACACGGCAGATAAACCACTCTAGGAACTACTCTTGTAATGAAAAGCACTTCGTACCCTTTATTTTTAAAGCATTTTCCTAATCTTCTTCAACATAGTACTTTTACAACTAATTACAGATAAAAAAGGATCACATATGTCTAATCCTTCAAAATAAAATTAATATCGAAAATAACGTTGCTGGAACTACTGTGCAACTACCCAGTATACGTCCTTTTGTTGACATTCGTCGAATAATAGAAATGATAAAGATGTTGTAGTACCTCAACATTGGTTTCACTGAATCATCCTAATGATAACGGAGACACGTTACAGCATATTTCTTTGTGCCGCTTCACTTTATGACCTACGTTCTCGCCTCACAACGGATTTTACGTGCGTATTTTACTTGTACAAGTAGGGAAACTTTGAACTTCTGTATCTCGGGAACGGCTAAACATATAAGAAAATTTTGAAGGTTCTTCGAGATATTGACCTTAGGAATATATCGTACAAAGTACAGCCACTTTCTGTGCACAGCCGTCTTGGAACCTGCTGCTTGATTTTGATACCCCAACACCATATTATTGGGATATTTCTCGACAACGGATATAGATTTTTAAAACTAGGCAAGTAGAACTTCTAGATAAATATCTACAAAATACACGGAACATTTGTGCAGTTTGTTGCGATTAGTTATTTAGATATCCGCTGCTGGCGATGAAAAAATTGTGAAAAACGCTGTTTTCGAATTTTCTGAGGAACTGTCTGCGAACTAAATGGTGCGTTCATGTGCCCCTTGAGGTGCATCACAGACCACATCCAATACAAAAAGAACCAACTGATTTGTTCCATTTGCCTAAGCTAGAGGAAGTGTGTAATCTTCAAAGTTTTAGTTTCTACTGAGGGATAGTTACAGTAAGATGATCCGTCAGTTGGGTAAAAAATGATCTCCAGCCCAAGGGGTATCCAAAATACTTGCCCGTACCTTTCTATCACCAATAGGACCCGAGGTATGCGCCCCCGAAAAATCCTGTTTTCTGTTCAGTGGTTTTTCGCATATTTGGTAGGCATGCTGCCACACGCGTACCAATATCTCTCAGTTGAATGAATTTCACTAAATCTATATGAAGGGTATAAAATCTGTGCAGTGAGATCAAGTGAAGTAATGTGCAGAAATGCTATACCCCGTATAATAAACGTGTTATAAGTCATAAAAATTTGTGAATCAATAAAAATTTGCGCCTTATCATTTAGCAGTTTACCAGGCATGACTCAAATTTTCATTGTTCGTGATTTTATTCCTGTTAATTTCGGTTCTCTATTCCAGAACAGAACCGCCGGAGGGGCGGATATCAAGAACGACTGTGGCTTATCCTGAAACGAGAAATAAATGTGTATTGAGTTAATTTAACTGATATGAAATGAATGGTGGTAATGGAAATGAAGTAAATTAATGTGAGGTGACTGTAGCGTGGCTCAAAAGTGCTGAACTTTATTGTAAGGATAATGTAATGGGCGGAATACTGTGGTAATGAAATTTTGAGTCACGTCTCAGATAGCCTTTTAATTGAGCCTATGGTTCATGAAAAGCAGAAAATCTGAATTCGGGTCTCGGTAACGCACAAATATCTGTTAGTCATTATATGTTAAATTCCTAGCAGGTTATGATCAAATATGGAGGCTTAGCAACCAGAAAACAAGCTGTACATGGCAGAACAGGAACAGTTCATTTATAGAAATGGAAATACCGAATTCATTCTGTAAACGTAAAACTATATATTAGACGAGTCAACCCGAAACAGAAGCATATTGTATTTCTAAATCCGTCTACTCCTGTGAGACATTTGAGGAGCAAAAAATGCTTAACAGGCACTAATGGAGCATGTCGCCTTAAGTATTGTTTTATACATACTTTTACTTCTATTTCTGATCAAGAGAAGAAGTGATGAATGAACGCTACTTTAACACCCAGATAGAGTGAAGATACTGTAACAGCATGGAGGACAACAGCTTCATATTGCTTCAAGTAAAATAAATATCGAAAGTAACATTGCTGTTACAACTGTGTAAGTGCCAAGTACACGTCCTTCTATTGGCATTCACCGAATGCTAAAGAGAACGCAAGTCATCTTCGAATGTTTGAGTAATAGCTAGACATCAGTGTAAACGTTTCGGTAAGTGGATATTCTTTTAAAGCCTAGATATCCAAGATTTGTCAATGTTCGATGATAGTGATCTCTTTGCTACTAGTAAAAGCGGTCCAGTGTGCCAGCAACATGATTTTTCAGCATCTGTGGCTTGGCAGGACATTATTATCGCAGAAAACCGCCAGTCATTGCGTGAGGTATGAGATCCCGCAGGGGTGACCCAAAAGTAAAGAACATTAGTGCAAGATCGTAAACTACAGTCAGAGACGAGACCGCCTCTTGCTATCCCATTTTGAGACAGATGGTAGATTAACTACAGCGAGCCTTGGAAGTATCAACAGAGCAGAACATAAAAACTCATACAATCAGTAATTGTCTTCGTAGCTACACGAAAATGTAAAGCCCGAAGACAGTAGATGCCGGGACATCACTGACAGAAGTTTACCGAATGGAGGCAGGTTTTTGTTCTTTGACGAGTCGTAATTTATAGTCGAGTCTACTGCAGTTTAAACATTCAGTAATTTAGGGCTTTAAATGGATATCTTAGAGAATGACTGAGTTAAGCAAAATCTGGAAAATTAGAAAATTATAATTCAACGGCAAATTCCAGCCAGTGCTGTTAATTAGTAGTGAGATATACGTTTGCCTGCAACTGTTTATCGGGAAAAAGTACAAGGAAAAAAATAATATACTAGATCGTCATCATCTGAATTTATATCATGGTAAGGCCGGTGGACTTCATACGGAGTATTCGGTAGATCTTCGATATGTATTAAATGTCAGAAGACATAAACTTCGTGTTATGATATTCTTATGGAGACAGATAAGAACAACGATTATAAGAGTAGAGGACTACCAGCATTATCGTGTCATGAGAAAAAATTCTGCCCATGAAGCAAAGAGATCTTAGTGATCTTATACATCCGCAAGTATTTCATTCCAAAGCCTACAACTGAACTCACATGTCAATTAAAGATTCAATATACATTAAAACGCTAAGGGGTTGTATTCACTTCTTATTTTAAGACTAAGACATGGTCATTAGCCAGTACTCATCGTATTTAAAATAAACGTAATCTCGTTGGCGGCAAACCTAAAGTAAATTAGCAACTCGGAATGAGATTTTCACTCTGCAGCGGAGTGTGCGCTGATATGAAACATCCTGGCAGGTTAAAACTGTGTGCCCGCGAAAGGCAAAGGTCCCGAGTTCGAGTCTCGGTCGGGCACACAGTTTTAATCTGCCAGGAAGTTTCATAGCAACTCGGAGTTTTTGTGTGTACTAACTTCTCATAAAGAGTCGCACATCAGCCGACGCCAGTCCAGTGTTTCGTTGTTAAATTTGAAGATGGCAAAATTCGGCCAAAACCGGCGGTGCAAGTTAATAAAACATGATTTACACTGTTATGTTAGTTAAACGATATAAAAGGTCACTGATTTCTCCAACGACAAAGTTTTACCATTTTGTAAGTCATCTTAATGACACGAAAACGATGTCAAATAACGTTAGCGTTTTCGTCGATTTTTACATACCAAAACCAACGTGCTGAACTGCTGTGCAATGGCTCAAGCTATTGTCACTGTTCTGTATAAAAACTGCATATTTATCTCTGCATTTTTATAGCAATGCTCTACCGTTACAGGTGGGAGTCCGGCTGTACACGTGGCTGGGTGTTTCTCGTGTTCCTGTTGTGCTCACAATATTCGTCGGGCACGAGGGAAAAGGGTATGTAGACGTAAACCTAACGTCTTTGGTATAATGTAGGGACCATCTGATCTATCACTCCTTATTTTTGTTCCGCTCCCATAACAGGAATTTCAGCACCTGAAAGGCTCTTGAAACTTATTAAAACTTCTCCTGAATTCACCATTCAAAGAAGGTTGTTGTTAATAATGTATTCACTGCACCACTCATGAGATGAATACGATTAGTAATCAGTTTCAGAATTTGATTAAAAAGTCTGAAGTAATTTACGTTGTATCCTCTTATTACAGCGTACGTGGAAAGAAATATCTGTCCTACAGCCGTGCTGTTGTTGATACTAGTATTTAATTATTCGATTGGTAAATAATTTGTGACAGAAGTCTAATAACAAACTGAAGGAAGTAATAAATTTGAAAAAAATGCTGCAAAAAATAAAAAAGATAAAACAGAGGCAATATATACGTCACAACTAACCAGTTTTCCAATGTTGGTCTCGTTCCAGACAGCTATTGCAAAACGACGAGCGCGTCTTAATATGCATGGAAAGGAACTGGCAAGGAAACGAATACATTGCCGTCGGCGAAATTTGCATGTGGACGGAGTGCGCCTTCGAATGTTAAATTTATAAGGGCAAATTCTAACATTAGAATCCGCAAGTCGTTACTCTGAAAGTGAAGCAAAAAGATCACTGGAAATTCGAATGCATTGCGAATGATCGCTAGGCTGCATAACGCTACCGTCAGGACAGGTGGAACCCAATGAATGTGTTCCGTACCTTGTTGCCTTGGAAGCATCTGATTCGATCTACTAACAGACATGAATCAAGCAGTCAACTTGAACAACGACTGATCGAAGATCATCATTGGGATATCGGTGAACAGGAATGGCCGTAGCACAGTCATAACTACGGGAGGTGTCCAAACTCGAGTAATTAACTGAAATGAGATTCAAGGAAAAAGTGCACTATTATTCGATATCAGGTTTCGCATGTGATGGAGCGTCTACTAAAAATACGAGGCCTGTTCAGAAAGTAAGCTCCGATTGATTCCCAAATTGAAACCACAGTGAACATCAGAAATGTTTTACTTCTAACAATTAGCTACACCTTTCAGCTACTTCTCTACGTAGTCGCCGTAGGCGACCGATCGGAGCTTACTTTCTGAACGCCCCTCGTAAAAGTTAAAAAACCCAAGGAAGCAACTATGGGGTTGACACGAGCGAGAGAGAGAAATACTAGCAATAAGGAGCAACAGCGGACATAATGGCGTATTGCTTAACCTATTAGTCTTCAAACTGTGGACTGCTGTTCTCAGCCATATTTTATAATAATATGGATCTACAAACAAACAGCCGAATCCAAAAACATCAGCTAACGTTAAGAGCTTAAGAATGGAGTTCTCCTCTCAGTAACAAAAATAATCATTGAGGTAGAAATATTTTAAGACGTGCTTAATTTTAATTGTCGTTTGTTGAATTAGGCCGTGAGATGAACAAAGCTGGTCGCTTACCTCAGGGGCAGAGGTGTAAGTAGCGCGACCACTGTGGGGTTACAAGATGTGAGAGGTGAGAATTTTTACTGCTTTATTATAATTCCAGTCTTGTATCACAATGTCTGTTTGAAAACAAGTTTTTAATTTCGGTCGGTAATTACCATTCGCGACCTTAGTAGAAAACGTGTTGTTTCTGTTCAGGTCTGAAGACGGTCATTACCGACCAAAATGAATAAGCAGATTACAAATAAACATGGTGATCGAAGACTGGAATTATGATCAACGAAATATTTTCCTGGATCGCTAAAAACTTTTTCGAGACTATGCCACAATTTACAGAATGTTTTGTTGTTTGTAGATGTATATGTAGATGTCTTCCGGTACCGACGACTCACGTGCGTGTGTGGTTCGTACCGCTCAGCTACTACGGTATACATTTTGAGGCTGATGTAGCATGGAATCGTGAATGCGCATTATAGAGACTGTTATCTTGAAATTTGATACGTATTTGTAACAAGGAATATGAAATTAAGTTAAGAATGTTGCAGTACAGCGCAATGAATGTAAGAAAAATGACATTCATAACTTTTAGTAAACATTTGTGATCATGTCTTATAATGCATAATGCATGTAAACGTAAGTACAAATACTGTTGTTAATCATTTAATTATCCAGTAACATTTAAACACTCGTTTCGAGCAAGAAAACGGTAGGCGTTATTTTCTGTTGCCATGCTGAACGGCCGCCGCTACAGAAGGTTATGTCCATCTGACAAGAGGGTTCTGAGGGAACGAGATTTGTTAAGCTGCGATTATCTGACTGGTCATAACAACCAAATACCTCTCAAAAAGGTGTCCCTGAGCTCTCGTCGTCCCTCACGAGAAGCAGCTCCTCTGACGGTCACCGCCATTGCAGAGACTGCTCTCGTCCAGGGGACACACATGAAATCGGGAGGCAAGGCCTTTCATTTTGATTTGCAATTTAATTAATTAACAAAATAAACGTAGTACCTCATGGTCTTTCTGGATGAGTCTCACTCCAGATTATCGGACTGCTATGATCATATACGAGTTCCACTAACAGAGAGAAGTGGTACTGTGATTAAGAGACTTGCATTCAGGAGGAAAGGTCAGTTAGTCCCCATCCCGACATTCAAATGTAGGGTTCCAGTACTGCACATAACTCATTCAACGGAACAGTGGAACAGTTTGCTCAGTCTTGTCCAATACAGTTTCATACTTTATCTCCATTTTACTTACTCGTCACCAGAATTTTACACTCAATCCTAATTCCTTTATTTACATTCGATATCGTCACTCTAAGTGTCATTTACAAAAATACCCCGTGCGGGATTAGCTGAGCGGTCTCAACCGCTGCAGTCGTGGACTGTGAGGCTGGTCCCGGCGGAGGATCGAGTCCTCCCTCGGGCATGGGTGTGTGTGTTTGTCCTTAGGATAATTTAGGTTAAATAGTGTGTTCGTTTAGGGACTGATGACCTTAGCAGCTAAGTCCCATAAGATTTCACACACATTTGAACATTAATTTATTTTTTTTTTTTTTTTTACAAAAATACGTTTGTCAGGCTCCTACCAAACAACGGCCCGCTGTTTGGGATGGCATTCAGTACCAGTTTAAATTTCACTTAATGCTAATTAATATAAAACTTCCTGGCAGATTAAATCTGTGTGCCGGACCGAGACTCGAACTCCGGACCTTTGCCTTTCACGGGCAAATGCTCTACCATCTGACCTACCCAAGCACGACTCACGCCCCGTCCTCACAGCTGTACTTCTGCCAGTATCTCGTCTCCTACCTTCCAAACTTTGGTAGAGCACTTGCCCGCGAAAGGCAAAGGTCCCGAGTTCGAGTCTCGTCCGGCACACAGTTTATATCTGCCAGGAAGTTTCATATCAGCGTACACTCGGCTGCAGAGCGAAAATCTCATTCTAATTAATATAGTTTAGGGCAAATAAAAGTGGCCCGGACGAGTGGATACGATTGCATATGAATGTATGCATATACGATAACAACAGCCCGTGGCGCGCACACCGTCTGTACGGCCGTCACGTGATCAAAGCCGGTTCAGAGCATAGTGCGTGCTGTGTAAGTGCGAGTGGGGCAATGCAAAGGAGACGATGACACTGTGGAGCAGCCGGTGTTCATTGTGGAAACCTACGTGACAGTAAAGTCGTGGAAACGGCGTGGTCAGTTGTTTGCTGAGAAGATTAATGGTGCCAAAGTCTCAGCATAGATTGCCATCCAACATTTAGTCCGATAATGGCGACAAACAGAATCTGTTCTGAAAAAGTCAAAAAACATTTTGAAACACGCCCACTCACCAGAAAATGTGGCTGTATTTCACCAAAAAAGCTTCAGAGTCCGGCAAATTAACCCGACGCCTGTCGCAAGAGACCAGTGTATCACGCGGATGATGCAGACGAATACTCCAATTGGACTTGCACATTCATCCCTACCGAGTGTCTATTGTTCATGCATTAAAACCAGCAGATGCTCCTCAGCGCCTCCAATTTTGTGAGCGACTATTCAATGAGATAACAATGACTGACTTGGGCATGGATCTGTTCTATTTTCCTGGTGTAGTCTAGTCTCGCCTGAATTGTTATGTCAACTCATAGATTCATAGATTCTGGACAGCGGAGAATCCGCATAACTTCCGCGAAACACCACTGCATGATCAGAAGGTTGGGGTTTGGTGTGCAGTGTCTGCCCATACAGCCGGCTGAACCTTGGAGCACGTTTTCACAATCTCCACGCCTGACAGACTTGTTATCAGAGGTCAGTCTGGTCGCGGCCCTAGCTGGCCTCCCAGGTCACCTGATCTGTCAGGGTGTTATTACTTTGTGTGGGGAGCCCTGAAAGTCTAAGGTGTATCGTAATAACCCTCATAGTCTTCAACAACTGCAGCAGAACATTTCGGATGAGACTGCAGCAATTCCAGTGGTCCAGCTTCGATCCTCCTGCAGTAACTCGCTGACAGGCCCAAGAGATGAATGGTGGTCACTTTCAACAATTGCTATAGTCAAGTTAATACTGCATTTCCTTTCCTCTGCTTTATTTCTTTGTACCCTGAAACCCTGTTCTCCGGGCCATTTTTATTTGCCCCACCCTGTGTATATATGACATACAGAGAATTGTCTCAGTGATTCTGTCGTCGATTACAAATATATGAAATTCAATTGCCTAATTACTAATTCAGAATCTTCATGCGAAGGTGTGTGGCAGCTTCGTGAAGGGGAGGGAAGGTTAGCTTCTAAAGTCCGTCGACGACAAGGTCATTAGTGGCGCAGGATAAGCCCAGTTTGGAGAACGATACGAAAGGAAAACGAGCGTTCCCTTTAAAAATAATCAGCGTTCACCTTAATGAATTTAGAGAATTCACGGAAAAGCTTAATCCCGATGGCCGTACAGGGATTTGAATTGCATTCCGAATGAGGGTTCAGAGTCTTAACAGCGTACCACGCTGCTCAATTTCGTGAAGTGGCTATTATGTAGCGCTACTCTGTTGCTGATGGAACCAGTTTTGTTCTCAGCGTCATAAATAATATTTACCTGAAATTCTAGCCACACTAATTTCCGTTTGCTCTACAGATGCGGCGTCCCCCTGCTTTGCTGAGTGGTCAGCATTGGGAGAGGGTTCGGATTCGATACCAGGTACTGCCTGGCCATCTTGCTTGATGGGAGGTCTGGTGCGGGGTGCACTGAGCCTCGTGATGCCAACTGAGGAGCCACTCGATTGATAAGTAGCGCATCGAACGTCAAGAAACCGGACAATGACCGAGAAAGCGGTGTGCTGACCACATGCCGCTCATATCGTATCCAACGATGCCACTGGCAGTGGATGACACGGCATCAGATCCAATTGGCCCATGTGGGGCCAGAATGTGGAACTTTACACTCTTTTATTTACAGATGGAGCGACAGTGCGCTTCGTTGACGTGCTTCAATTATGTTCAACAATGGAGTTCTTGCTGCTACTTTGCCACTATACTGAGGGGATCTCATAGTTCGGTGAGATGATACTGAAGCAAATAAGGTTCGGCAGTTCCGAAAGGTCACCTCGGTGAGCACCCAACTCCGTAGCCGCATGTGCGGTGGCGATCGACTCGGAGGCAAGCCGGTTAGAATCCTGGTGGTGGATGAAATTTTCACTGCCATTGTTTGGCCGGCATCAGGAGGAGAGGTGGCGGCTTAAAGTTCCTGATTACCAGTCTTTGCGCTAATGCCCTGTATTAATTTCCAAACCTCTCCGCAGTGTCACATGAACAGAAGCTATGCGACACCATTTACTGATGGGGATGTTAATCCTGGCAGCTCCTTGGTGCTGTTCGAAAGGATTTGGTTGTGTATCAGCATCTTCTCGTTTCTCTCATCATCATCATCAACATCATCATCATCACTATCATTACAGAACACAAACATAGCACTACACCACATATGGTTTCATTACTCTCACCTACACTCCACAAATACTCACACAACTCTCACACACTTCAAGGAATGGTGTCTGTGCGCGCTGAGGAAGGACATCTTTTTCGCTAGGCAGCTAAGCCTACCCCGTGGGATATCCCAGCCAGCAATGTCATACAACATTTAACCTACCTCGGTAAGCTTTTGGAATGAGCCTACCTAACATGTCCCCTATTCCCCCTCACCACCCAGAACCCCCATCTGTGGCGACCCATCTTCATAATAAATCGTCACTGAACAGTAATCGATGACAGAATGATCAACGACAAAACTGTCAGGCAGTGCTCTTCCTCAGTTTGTGCAAGTGTAACATGTATCTCGAGAAGGAAATTGGGCGTATGCCGCGCAGCCGAAGACAGCAGAGTAATGAAGCGCGAGCAGCCGGCCTGGAAGGCTGCCAGAGGGACCGACGTCACAGCAAGTGGTTCCCGATCCCCACTCACCCCTGTGCGCCGGGGTGACGCCGGGACTCCATTTGTTTACTGCGGCCGGGGAGATTACGCGCGTCATCCCTCACTCCCTGTATCGATTTTATTGACATAAAACGTCTACAGGAAAGTCAACATCAGCTCCCGACGCCTTTGCTCAGTCGCCGTCACCGTCTTAAAGGCAACAAATCGAGAAATTCTTCGTTCTTCTTAATAATAAGATGATAGAGAAACCCACAATGTCAGAGAAAGAGCGTGTGCATAAGTTCACCGAGCTTGATCCCCAGCCTTCGAACTGAGCCGGGGGATACGGACTGAGTCACATTTCATACGAGTGGTCTTTAAACCTCCGTTCAGCTGTAATGATACAAGCTTTCTGGTGTTTTGTTGCATTTTTTAACGCAGATGGAACCTTTGAGATGATGGCAGGTTTCCTGTCGACTTCATCTCTAATGATATCGGCGGTAAGACGTTAACCGTTACCGCTTGTTCCTTGTTCTCTTCGTCGCAGCTCGTAGTCCAGTGGCTAGCGTTGCTGCCTCTGGATCACTGGGTCCCATGTTCGATTCCCGGCCAGGTTGAGGACTTTCTCTGCCCAGCGAATGGGTGTTTGTGTTGTCCTCATCATTTCATCATCATCATCATAATTCGTGACAGTGGCTAGATTGAACTGTGAACAAAATTGGACTGCATAAAAATCTGGACTTTGTACGGGCGCTGATGACCGCGCAGTTCAGCGCCCCGCAAAGCAAACATCTCTTCTTCAGAGACACTAATGAGGAAAATCTACTTTGTATGTTACGTCGATCTCTATTCCCCTTAACAACTCGCATTTATTCAGGCATTACGAATGAGCCTACTACCATCAAAAAGAATAACCTAGAACATCTCTACGTATCTCCACGTATGTTCCCAGGAAAGTGCACGTGACTTCCCGTGCCGTGGAAGTGTTAGCACAATTTTATGGCGAGGGCAGTGGATCAGTTGCAGACACAGGCACTCAATCAATAAATGACGACATAACTTGTAACTTGTATTAAGCTTTGTGTCTTCTTACCATTAAAGTCACATTTACCTATCACCTATAGCGCCCTCGTAAAACAACAATATGAATGCAAATATGTGCATCCAAAATACAACATCAAGCGCAATGTTCAGTAACAAGCCAAACCGGATGTAATTCAAAAACATTAGCAATTCTAGCACACGTCACAGAGAACTGGTTTCTGTCCACATCTTTAGTTCACGCCGTATCTGGAATATTTTTACGTCACTTGACACGTACGCGTTTGAAAATATTTACTTTTTAAACGACCTCACGAACACTCCTCGTTTCATACTGGCTGTCATTTTACGAGGAACATTCAAAAGAAAATAACAAACGCAATACGCACAAGCAGTCCACTCTACTTATTTGGGCAAAGAGAAAACAAAAACCACTCTAATAATTTGTGCACCCTTTGTAACTCTCACTAACGAAAAATAACAAGAAATCCGCTTAATATCCACGTTCAGATGTCATTACGATAATGCTTTTCCGTATTGTATCATCAGTTTCGTCAGCATTTCTATTACTAGTAACTAATTAATCACATATCTGACCTTAGCAGACCGAAGTGTGTAACTACAAAAGCTTCAAAATAATTAACTTAATGTAGAGGCATTAGACCTGTGTAATTATTCGGAATGCAGAGTGAATTACGGGTTACAATGACAATGACGACAAGAAACGACAGAATAACGTCTCATTATTATAAGTTGTAAATGCCAACAAATATAAAGTCTACAATGATCTAAAGAGTGAACTCCAGGGAAATGGTCTATTACCGTACCGATCAGCTGTAACTTTGTTGTTTGTAGTAATTCAAATGGGTACCAGTGTGTTCAGTACCAACTTACCTGCTAATTTATGGTGTTAATTCGCTCTTTGGCTTCAAGAAATTAAGGTCTATCATGGCAGAGTATACGACTATTTTTTCAAACAAAAGTAAGACTTCATTGTTGAAGGCTTCTAACGGCAACAATTTCTTGCATGCAAAAGTCAGCGACTAGAAAGGATAAATTAAATCAGGTAAAACAAACATGCATTTTACATGTTATTTTACAAGTATCATTCACGAGTCGCTTTCAAAATAATACATTTTTCGAGATGCGTGTTGAAACTTAAGTTTTCAGTTGGGATTTTCTGCTATTTTGCGTCCGTACGTCTCTGAAAATCTTTCTATGTACGAGATATCGTTTCATAACAGATGGTAAATAAGAGTTGTCACAGAAAATACCTTCTTAAATCTTCCATACTTGTCACTGTACTAAACTGTTATAATACTGAGCAGAAATGGACAACGCAGTGAAAACAGATTTGCAACGTTGCGCCCCTATTTCCACATGGCTATATTGAACAGAATGCCCAGGGTGCCACTATTTCCAAGACATCTCTGACGACTTACAAGAACACCAATCTGCGTTACAAGACAGTGTCACTGTCTTGTAAAATCATAGATCAATGGTTTGAAACCCACTTTAGGCAAACACGTGGTATTTAAATGAGCACGTTTCTGCTAAAGTATTACATTAATTATAACATTTCCCCGAAACTGAACGTATATGTTCTTCCCAGTCTCAAAAAGTAAAGCAAATGCTTCCACCTTTCCCTAGTTACTCATCTTGCTGCTTTAATTTCGCAATCAGTGACGTAACTTCCTTTTCCCCTGTCTCCATTCCCTTTTGTCTCCCTTTTTTTAAAATCTTATCTCAAGCCCCACTACTGCTAGCCTTCATAGTTTAAACCTGCATTCCTCTAAATTGTCCATATTATTGTACTCACGGGCGAATGTAGTGTGTTTGCTTTTTTAAATCTTTCTTTACTGTAGTAATTACTAATTCTTTCATAATGTTGTATATTTCAGGGATGAGGAGGACGGTGATGTGACAATTTGTGGTAAGGGACGCTGGTCCGGAAACCACCGAGTCGAAAGCTATTAGCGAAAATCTTTCTGATACTTCGGACAGTGGAATACAAGCACAATTGTTGATAAGGTTAGGCAAGTTTCGGAGGCGGTATTTTGGACAAAAACAAGAAAAAGTGTCTAGGAAACATGGACTCTAAAATGCATACGTCAAGAGGTATGAGCATCTTCGCTACAGTAAATCATCTTCTGTATTGAACAAGAGCCCATATTTACTGGACTGTTTTCATGTTTTGGTCCAAACTACCATCTTTGAAAGTTGTCTGCCCTACTTTCTTAGCAAAAACAGTACCAGTACAAGATTTCCACTGCCAAAAGTATAAGAACGATTCGGTACCTCAAATTGATACATTTCCCCTTTTCCGTAATCCCTGAACGTTTGTAACATCATCACGGAATCAGTCTGTACGTAATTTACAATACACCTACCCCAGTGAATTTAATGCAAAATATGTAGACTGCCTGGTTAGACATAATGAAAGAACTTGATGGTCCTGATCTTGTTCGATTAAATAAACAAATCATAGAAATGAATGTAGTGTGTGTTTCCCAAAGATAGCCACGATCACTATGCCCTAATTAGTTACTCTACAAGCTCTGTATTTAGCAGAACATTTTCTATGGGATTTTTTTCATGAAATCAACACCATAACTAACGATTCGAACGATGGATATGCTAATTCATTTTTGCTTTGTTCACTGTAGTGCCGGAAAAGTTTTCAGCACAAAAATGTTTGAACAATTACAAAGGAAGTTGGAAAATTCGGGAAGACTGCAAAAGTTGTAGTTTTTGTATACACTTTCGATCACAACCGACGATAGGAACGTCATATTTGGTTGACTCTATTTTTATTTTGTTAGTTATTCTCCCGGGATGGAAATGACTCAAATGCATGTTTTTAATTGAAAAATAAAATCTGTAAGCTCTGGAGAAAAATCTGAAATTACTTTTTCATTTATTTTTGTATTGTTTCGTGAACTGTCCGACAAATGTAATGATTTTATCTCGCTACTACGTGCGCAAATGTCGTCCAATGATTGTCCAATTGTGAAACAAGCCAGTTGGTTACATAGTGACGGAATATTGATCTTTTTATTAATTTTTACAGTTCAATTGTGACTCTGTCGTAAGTTTACCACCGTGAGATACATAATGATTCCAAATTTAATGGAATAAAATAAATCATTTGTTGACATGGATCTGTGACTTAATTCAACTGAGACTTAAATTTTGGAACAAACGCGCATGGTACCGTCTTATCACATTCCAGGCATATCGCCGGCCGAAGTGGCCGAGCGGATCTAGGCGCTTCAGTCTGGAACCGCGTGATCGCTGCGGTCGCAGGTTCGAATCCTGCCTCGGGCATGGATGTGTGTGCTGTCCTTGGGTTAGTTAGGTTTAAGTATTCTAAGTTCTAGGGGACTGATGACCATAGATGTTAAGTCCCATAGTGCTCAGAGCCATATGAACCGTTTTTGAACCAGGCACATAAGCATTTCCAGCATTTCAGCGCTGTAATGCGAACAAAATTCATCTCGCATGTAAAATTCCGCATATGGGTGCTTCCGAACGTACTCTTATTCAAACTGAATATCCATGACCACATTCGTTAACAGATACAACTATCATAAATTCACAAACCGACCACAAAGAAATTTATTGAAATTTGAATAGGACAGCAAGTAAGTTACATATAGACCTACATGATTACCTGCAAGTGCCTGGCAGAGGTTCATCGAACCACCTTCAAGCTACTTGTCTAACGTACCACTCTCGAAGAACGCGCGGGAGAAGAGAACAATTAAATCTTTCCGTGCCAGGTCCAATTTCTGTTATTTTATTATAATGGTCATTTTTCCCTGTGCACGTGGTCCCGACAAAATATTTTCACACTCTGAGGAGAAAGTTGGTTGTTGAAATGTCACGAGAAGGTCCTGCTGCAATGAAAAACGCCATTGTTTTAATGATATCCGCCCCAATTCGTGTATCATATCCGTAGCACTCTCTCCCCTATTTCGCGATAATACAAAACGACCTGCCCCTCTTTGAACTTTTCCGACATCCTCCGTCAGTCCTATCTGATGCGACCCCACACCACACAGCAGTACTCCAGAAGAGGGCGACAAGCGTAGTGTGAGCAGTCTCTTTAGTAGACCTGTTGCCCTTTCTGTGTCCTGCCAATAAATCGCACTCTTTGGTTTTCTTTCCCTCACAACATCATCTATTGAGTTTTCCAATTTAAGTTATTGGTAATTGTAATCCCTAAGTATTTAATTGAGATTACAGGCTTAAAATTTATGTAATTTACTGTGTAACTGAAATTTAGCTATTTCGTTTTAGTGCACATGTGTATGACTCTACACTTGTCATTATTTAGAGTCTATTGCCACTTTTCGCGCCATACAGATATCTTGTTTAAATCATTTTCCAATGAGTTTTGTTTATATGATGACTGTACATGGCGGTAAATAGCAGCATCGTCTGCAAACAATGTAAGAGGACTGCTCAGATTGTCTCCTAAATCGTTGTGTAGATCAGGAAGAAAAAATTTCCTATAACACTTCGTTGGAGAACGTCAGATTTTACTTCTGTTTTACTCGATGACTTTCCGTCAGTTATTACGAACTCTGACCTTCCTGACAAGAAATCACGAAACTAGTCTCAAGAGTGAGACTAACTGCACAGGCACGTAATTTGATTAGAAGTCGCCTGTGAGGAAGGTTGCCGAAAGTCTCCTGGAAACCTGAATATATGGAATCAATCTGACGTCCCTTGTCGATAGCATTCAATACTACGTGGGAATAAAGAGATAGTTGTGTTTCATAAGAGCGATATTTTTTGAATTCGTTTTCTTTGAGGTGATTCATAATATTCCAGGACAGTACATGTTACAAAATCCTACTGCAAATCGACAATAGTGCTATGGGCCTGTAACTAAGCAGATTACATGTTGCATATTCGTGTGACTTGCACAACTTCAGAGTTTCTGTACTGAACAAGAGCCCATATTTATTGGACCTCTTTTATTGTTTTGGTCCACACTAAAACCTTTCAAACTTGCCTACCCTAGAATCTTAGCAAGAACAGTAGCGGTACATGTATTCCACTGCCAGAACGAATTTCGTTTATAACTTGCGACTGGATGTGAGTGGACTGAAAAATATGTATAATGCCTGGTTAAACATAAAGAAATTGCTTGGCAGCTCTAATCTTGCCATGTTAAATAAATAAATCGTAGAAATCAGTTTTTTTGCGGTCCTGTAAAAGTTTCCAGGAAAGAAAGTTGGGACAATTACACGGAAAATTCGGACAAACTGCAAAAATCACACTTTTTGTTTGCAGTCTCGATCATAACTCACGATATGAACGACAGATTTGATTGATTCTTTTTTGTGTTGTTCGTTATGCTCCGAGAATGGAAATATCTAAATTGAATGTATTCAATTGAAAAAAAGTCTGGAAGTTCTCGATAAAAATCTGGAAAAACGCATTATCAGTTTAAACTGAAATAAAAGTACATTTGTTTTTACTTTTGTGTTGTTTCGCGATCTATTCAACAAATGTTGTTACTTTATTTTTATAGCAATTCCAATTTATTTCGCTACTACATTCACAAGTGTGATGTGTCAGATGATTGTCAAATTATGAATCAAGCCAATCAGTTACGTTGAGCGAAAAATTGATCTAATTATTTATTTCCAGTTGAATTATAATTCTGTTGTAACTTCATCAGCTTGAAATTCATTGTACTTTCAAATTTAATGGAAGAAAGTAAAGCATTTGGTTAACATCTGACTTATTTCAACTGATGCTTAAATCTTGAAACAAATCCACGTGGTTCCAAGTCGAACACATTCCAGGCACATCACACATTGCCAACATTTCAGCGTTGTAATGCGTATGGAATTCATCGCGCACGTAAAATTTCTCACTGACATGGTTGTGAATGTACTCCTCCTCAGACTGAGTATTCACGGCCGCAATAGTTAACAGATGCAACCTCCACTCAAAAATAGGTTTTTTCCCCCTCACTTTTAGTCTACGCATTTCCAATAGTTTTTGATAAATACACAAAAGACAATAAAGGGATTAAAAGACCATAAAGGGATTTATTGAAATCTGGACAGGGCAGTATGTGACAGGTCAGCTAGTAATAATAATAACAATAATAATAGGAGCAAGGAGTCGAAGCAAAATATATAAACATATTGTGCAACATCTATGACACGTCTGTAGCATCTATCAACATAGGAAAAAACAAGTGCGAATTTGCCACTGGAAAAGGAGTAAAGCAGGGCTATCCTATATCCCCGAAGTTATTTATAGCAGTTCTTGAGATGGCTATGTCCAAAATTGTTTGGAACAACAGAGGAATAAGGATAAATGGTAAAAGGCTCACCAACCTGAGATTTGCTGACGATATTGTGGTCCTAGCTAACAGTAAGTTGGAGATGTAGTCCTCTATAAAAGTCTTAACAGATCGTTGTCAGGAAGTTGGACTTAAAATAAATCACTCTAAAACTAAGTTTATGCATAATAAGTGGGTAGCTGGAGGACAAGAACACTGAACAGCAAAATCCTAAATAATATTACAGAATACGTTTATCTGGGGCAATGAATTGACACAAAAGGGGATGTGAAACCTGAAATCTTTCGTCGAATTAAACTGGGTTGGAGGACTTACGGAAGGAATGCAAGTTTTCAAATCTAGCATGCCAGTCTATTTAAAGAAGACAGTTTTTGATCAGTGTGTCCTACCGGTTTTAACGTATGGGTGTGAAACTTGGACTTCAAATGAATTTTTAAAAAAGAAACTTAGAACTGCTCAGAGAACTATGGAAAGGTCGATGTTAGGTCTCACTAGGAAAGATCGACAGAAAAGTGAACACATTCGAGCAAAAACAAGAGTAAAAGACATTATAGAGCGGGTTAAGACTCTAAAATGGCAGTGGGCAGGATATATTGCAAGAACGAAGGATGGAAGATGGACTAAATCAGTTTTAGAGTGGAGTCCCAGAGAAAAACAAAGACCACCAGGGTGACCACCTAATCGCTGGGATAAGGAACTCAGGAAAGTTGCGGGCTTCAACTGGCAAAAGACAGCAGCGTACAGAGGTGCAGGGAAAAACTTAAAAAGGTATTTAATAACTTAAAGAGGCTACATCTTGTATAGATTGAACTAGCTGAACAATAAATAAATAAAATACTAATAGAAACATTAATACAATCCTACAATTATCGCCTTTGTTCTATGTGATTCGTTAGGTAACCGTGTAACGTGCGACCTTGGCTGCAGTGCAGTGCTCGGGCGCAGCAACAGGTGACGCAGCCGGGACCTCACCTGCTGGCGAGCCGAGCGCGGCGTCCGCGGCCAGCAGCAGCACCAGCACCAGCAGCAGCAGCGGCGGCAGCAGCAGGCCGGGCATCCCGCGTCACGTCGCGGCTCAGCACGCGTCCATCGCCGGCGTGACAGCTGCCGCGCGCCCGTCGCCTCCTCCGCCGCTCGCGTCCCCGCAACTGCGCGACACGGCGCGGAAACTGCGCGCCAGCTGCCCGAATATATTCTACTGTAATAACGCGGAACCCGAGCGCCGGCGCAGAAATAGTAAAGAGGTCGCCGCGAACTAGAATATTTCTTTCTCCGCGGAGATTAATGCCGGCGAATATGCGAGGGGTCCCGCCAGCTGGCAGAGCGCGGAGTGGAGTGCGTAAAAATACCGGCGGTCCGCGGGCCGGTGGAGCGCAGCTGCCGCGGCGCCTATTGTCGCGGACGCCGGTGGAGCGTCTGCCGGCGCCGCGGCGGCCCTCGCGCAGGTGGCTCCCCCCCCCCCCCTCCCGGCGCGCGGCGTCGCGTTCGCGCCTGCGCCTCGCTAGCCGCGTCGTCCGAGCGCACGCCGTGGCGCGCCTCCCTCTCGGCCGTGCCTCCTTATTGTTATAGCCGTCGCGTGTGGACTAACCGTTCGGCGGGACCGTCATCATTATGTCACCCCTGGACTCACATAGGCGCCACCTTCCGCGGAATTTGCACATGGAGTCATACTGCCGCGGAACATGACACACTTATCTCCATCCACATCTGTACTGTGCATGTCACCTTAAAGTGTGTGGCGGACGGTACTTAGTGTCCCGTGTTTCCCGCTCCTGCCACAACTGGTTCGCGAGAAGAACGATTGCTGGTAAGCCTCCTTGTGAACTCGAATATCTATAATATTACCTTTATGGTCTTTTTGCTTCAGATAGACGAGCAATCATTGATTGACTCTTCTATGAATGCGCACGTGTACACTCGGATATAGATATATATACAGGGTGTTACAAAAAGGTACCGCCAAACGTTCAGGAAACATTCCTCACACACAAATAAAGAAAATATGTTATGTGAACATGTGTCCGGAAACGCTTAATTTACATGTTAGAGCTCATTTTAGTTTCACCAGTATGTACTGTACTTCCTCGATTCACCGCCAGTTGGCCCAATTGCAGGAAGGTAATGTTGACTTCGGTGCTTGTGTTGACATGCGACTCATTGCTCTACAGTACTAGCATCAAGCACATCAGTACGACAGGTTAGTGTTAATCACGAACGTGGTTTTGCAGTCAGTGCAATGTTTACAAATGCGGAGTTGGCAGATGCCCATTTGATGTATGGATTAGCACGGGGCAATAGCCGTGGCGCGGTACGTTTGTATCGAGACAGATTTCCAGAACGAAGGTGTCCCGACAGGAAGACGTTCGAAGCAATTGATCGGCGTCTTACGGAGCAAGGAACATTCCAGCCTATGACTCGCGACTGGGGAAGACCTACAACGACGAGGACACCTGCAATCGACGAGGCAATTCTTCGTGCAGTTGACGATAACCCTAATGTCAGCATCAGAGAAGTTGCTGCTGTACAAGATAACGTTGACCACGTCACTGTATGGAGAGTGCTACGGGAGAACCAGTTGTTTCCGTACCATGTACAGCGTGTGCAGGCACTAGCAGCAGCTGATTGGCCTCCACGGGTACACTTCAGCGAATGGTTCATCCAACAATGTGTCAATCCTCATTTCAGTGCAAATGTTCTCTTTACGGATGAGGCTTCATTCCAACGTGATCAAATTGTAAATTTTCACAATCAACATGTGTGGGCTGACGAAAATCCGCACGCAATTGTGCAATCAACACAGATTTTCTGTGAAAGTTTGGGCATTGTTGGTGATGTCTTGATTGGGCCCCATGTTCTTCCACCTACGCTCAATGGAGCACGTTATCATGATTTCATACGGGATACTCTACCTGTGCTTCTAGAACATGTGCCTTTACAAGTACGACACAACATGTGGCTCATCCACGATGGAGCTCCTGCACATTTCAGTCGAAGTGTTCGTACGCTTCTTAACAACAGATTTGGTGACCGATGGATTGGTAGAGGCGGACCAATTCCATGGCCTCCACGCCCTTCTGACCTCAACCCTCTTGACTTTCATTTATGGGGGCATTTGAAAGTTCGTGTCTACGCAACCGCGGTACCAAATGTAGAGACTCTTCGTGCTCGTATTGTGGATGGCTGTGATACAATACGCCATTCTCCAGGGCTGCATCAGCGCATCAGGGATTCCATGCGACGGAGGGTGGATGCATGTATCCTCGGTAACGGAGGACATTTTGAACGTTTCCTGTAACAAAGTGTTTGAAGTGGCGCTGGTACGTTCTGTTGCTGTGTGTTTCCATTACATGATTAATGTGATTTGAAGAGAAGTAATAAAATGAGCTCTAACATGGAAAGTAAGCGTTTCCGGACGCATGTCCACATAACATATTTTCTTTCTTTGTGTGTGAGGAATGTTTCCTGAAAGTTTGGCCGTACCTTTTTGTAACATCATATATATATATATATATATATATATATATATATATATATATACGAGAATTTCACATATTTGCAGTGGCTTATCTCGCACTTAAATTAACCTGTAATCTTGCAATGTTAATCACTTAAATATGTTAGCTAGACAAATGCATTCCCGAAATATATATATATATATATATATATATATATATATATATATATATATATATATATATCTTTGTGTGTGTGTGTCGCAACACCAAACAGCAGGCAACAGTTAATACAGGGTAATGAAATTTCACGAATGCATTCGTCTAGCTAACATATTTAAGTGATTAACATTGCAAGATTACGGGTTAATTTAAGTGCGAGATAGGCTACTGCAAATGTAAATGCTCGTACATTAATAACTGGTGTAACCGCTAGAATCCTGAATGCAAGAACGCAGACGTGCATGCACTGTACTGTGCTGGTGCCAGATGTCAGTTTGCAGTATGGAGTTCCATGCTGGTTCAAATGGTTCAAATGGCTCTAAGCACTATGGGACTTAACTTTTGAGATCACCAGTCCCCTAGACTTAGCACTACTTAAACCTAACTAACCTAAGGACATCACACACGTCCATGCCCGAGGTAGGATTCGAACCTGCGACCGTATCAGCAGCGCTGTTTCGGACTGAAACGCCTAGAACCACTCGGCCACAGCTGCCGGCTAGTTCCATACTGTTGGTCGGTCAATATAGGGACCGTTAATACAGTTTGAGGATGCAGCTGGAGTTGTCATCCGATGAGGTCCCATATGTGCTCCATTGGGGGCAGATCTTGTGATCGAGCAGGCCAAGGCAGCGTGTTGACACTCTGTAGAGAGTGTTCGGGTACAACAGCGGTATGTGGGCGAGCGTTATCCCGTTGGAAAACACCCCCTGGAATGCTGTTCATGATTGACTGCACTACAGGTAGAACCACCAGACTGACGTACAAACTAGAATTCAGGGTGCGTGAGATAACCACGACAGTGCTCCTGCTATCATACGAAATTGCACCAAAGACCATAAATCCACATGTAAGTCTAGTGTACTAACAAGCAAACAGGTTGGTTGCAGGCCCTCAACCGCCATCCTCCTAACCAACACACGGCTATCATTGGCACAGACGCAGAAGCAGGTTTCATCATAAAACACAACAGACCTTCACCCTGCTCTCCAATGAGCTCTTGCTTGACATTGCTGAAGTTGCAAATGGCAGTGGTTTGCGGTCAGTGGGATGTACGCTGCAGGGCACCGGCATCAGAACTGTCCTTGAAGTATTCGATTTCTAACAGGTCACTTTGTCACTGTGGTGCCAACTGCTACTCAAACTGCTGCTGCAGATGCAGCATGAAACATGATGATCTACCCTCTCGGCGATTCCATGGACCCGTCCGGAGCCCAGACTTACTGTGACCATACATTTTCGTGAGCAAAGCTGTAAGCAATTATATAGAGTGGCAACAGTTCTGTCAAGTCCTTCTGCAGTATCACAGAGGGAACACCCAGTTTCTCATAGCCCTATTACACGACGCCATTCAAACTCATTGAGGTGATGATAATGGCATCATTGTTGCCTTAAGGGCATTTGGCATCATTGTTGCCTTAAAGGCATTCTTGACTAACGTAAACTTATCAAGCCCAATTTCAAAGGCAACTAACCCTCACGACCGTTATAGCACGTATTTAAAACAAACCTGATTTGCACACTACTAGCACCACTCTTATGCTGTCGGTGCGAAGTATGAATAGACGTCATCTTTAAGATGTGGAAATACACCTACATTTACATCATTGCATATAACTCTGAGAGTGTATGTGTGGATGTCTGAGATGTCCTCCCAAACAGCTGGATCGATTTCAACCAAATTTGCCACAGAAACAGCAGCCCTCATGAGTATCAGCAGTGAGAGGTTTCTAACCTCCTAGTTGCAATAGGACCACAGACACAGGCAAGAACGGTTTTTTCCAGCGCCTGGCGTATAGGTTACCATGCAGGATGAGAATTTTTTGTGGGAACAGATGGACAAAGAGAGAGGAGGAGGGGGCATGCACGAAGCAGGTGATATGTATAGAGGGGAGGGGCAGAAGGATACAGGGGACTGGAAGATTGGAGAAGGGATGGATCAAATGGACAACGAGAGGGGGAGGAGGAGATGGAGAGTCATAGAGAGTGGAAAGAAGGAGATAGACAGACAGAGGTAATTGACATGGACAGATGAGCAAGGTAAGGAAGAGGAGGAGGTATGTTCACTATATGTGCTGAAATAATTTGCAGGAGAAGCTGCAGGGAAGGTGACACAGCGATGCAGAATGCCTCTCTTGCAGCGTCTGTCACCAAATTTGGCTCAGCAGTCTCTCAACACTTTTTGCACTTACTAAATTAATTAGTAACGAAATGTGCCGCCCTTCGTAGGATCTTCTATAGTTTCTCTATCAACCCTGTCTGGTACATATCCCACACTCAGTTGCAATATTCAAGCATTGGTCGAATGAGGGTTTTGTAAGCTGCCTCCTTTGTGGGCGCACTACGTTTCCTGCCGATTCTTCCAAAGAATCTTACAGTCTGGCATCTGTCTTATCTGTGATTACTTAAATCGCTCCGTTCCCATACTACTATATAATTTATGGGTGTGATTGCTTCCAACGATTACTCTACAATCCTGTAATCATACAATAATGAATCTCTGTTTATTTTTATGCGTGGTATGTAACTTTTGTTTACGTTGAGGGTCAATTTCCAATCCCTCCTCCAAGAGTCTATTCTCTGCAGGTCTTCCTGGCTTACAACTTCCCTGTGTACAACAGCATTATCCACAAAACTTATCACAGACCTTCTGACGTTATCCACTCAGTCATTTATATACACTGCGAGAAATAATGGTTCACTCCAAAGTAATGGTCCATAACCAAAAGGAGCCAAAACACAACGACCTCCTCCTTATCAGCGTGTTGGTTCATCTTTGGAACGCAAAACTGCAGCAATTCTCCTTGGGACGGACTCGGGAAGTTCTTCGTAGGTTTCTGGAACCAGATGTCTGCCTCACAGGTCACACAATTCCCGTACGTAACGAGCCTGTGGTTTGCGGCCGCGGAGCTGATCACCGACAGCATCCCAGATGTGTTCCAGCGAGTTCAGATCAGGAGAATTTTGTGGCCCACTGTAGCACGAGTCTGTCCTTTTGACACGGATACTTATCCTTTTGGAAGATGCTATCACTTTAGGCGAAGCCTTCGGACATTTATGCTCGCTCGAATTTGCTAGATGCATATAGTTCCGCTAAGTCCGTCAGATGTCAATACAGCCGCTTTGGACTGAGGGGCATCCGCACTGTACTTCATGACGCTCGTTCGACCCTCGCAGTCTCGAATTGCCCGGCCGAATACTAATGTCGTCCGAGCGTCGCTCAGTCGTCCACTGTAGGACCACGGCGCGTGAGCTTGAGATGAAGGAGAGCGCGAAAGCGAAACTTGATTCAAAGTAATATGTCCTGAGTGCGAAAGACGGTGGTTGTAACTATGATTGGGAGAGATTTTCGTTAATGACTGACAAGAATGTCGGCAAAATGCACTGTAGCAAGTGCTCTGCTCTCCTGTCTTGCAGGTCCGCCACCACACATCTGAAGGCACATGTATGCAGAACACGAAGACTTGTATGTTCTGGAGCATTAGCAGTTTCAGTGGAAGCTACAGTAATTAAAAAGGTGAGTAGAAATATGTGCCGTGGACCTTCGTCCGTTTATATTAACATTACATCTACACCTACATCCATATTCCGCAAGCCACCTGACGGTGTGTGGCGGAGGGTACCTTGAGTACCTCTATCGGTTCTTCCTTCTATTCCAGTCTCGTATTGTTCGTGGAAAGAAGGATTGTCGGTATGCCTCTGTGTGGGCTCTAATCTCTTTGATTTTATCCTCATGGTCTCTTCGCGAGATATACGTAGGAGGGAGCAATATACTGCTTGACTCCTCGGTGAAGGTATGTTCTCGAAACTTCAACAAAAGCCCGTACCAAGCTACTGAGCGTCTCTGCTGCAGAGACTTCCACTGGAGTTTATCTATCATCTCCGTAACGATTTCGCGATTACTAAATGATCGTGTAACGAAGCGCGCTCCTCTCCGTTGGATCTTCTCTATCTCTTTTATCAAGCCTATCTGGTACGGATCCCACACTGCTGAGCAGTATTCAAGCAGTGGGAGAACAAGCGTACTGTAACCTACTTCCTTAGTTTTCGGATTGCATTTCCTTAGGAATCTTCCAATGAATCTCAGTCTGGCATCTGCCTTACCGACGATCAACTTTATATGATCATTCCATTTTAAATCACTTCTAATGCGTACTCCCAGATAATTTATGGAATTAACTGCTTCCAGTTGCTGACTTGCTATATTGTAGCTAAATGATAAGGGATCTTTCTTTTTATGTATTCGCAGCACATTACACTAGTCTACATTGAGATTCAATTGCCATTCCCTGCACCATGCGCCAATTCGCTGCAGATGCTCCTGTATTTCAGTACAATTTTCCATTGTTACAACCTCTCGATATACCACAGCATCGTCCGCAAAAAGCCTCAGTGAACTTCCGATGCCATCCACAAGGTCATTTATGTATATTGTGAGTAGCAACGGTCCTACGACACTCCCCTGCGGCACACCTGAAATCACTCTTACTTCGGAAGACTTCTCTCCATTGAGAATGACATGCTGCGTTCTGCTATCTAGGAACCCCTCAATCCAATCACACAATTGGTCTGATAGTCCATATGCTCTTACTTTGTTCATTAAACGACTGTGGGGAACTGTATCGAACGCGTTGCGGAAGTCAAGAAACACGGCCTCTACCTGGGAACCCGTGTCTATGGCCCTCTGAGTCTCGTGGACGAATAGCGCGAGCTGGGTTTCACACGATCGTCTTTTTCGAAACCCATGCTGATTCCTACAGAGTAGATTTCTAGTTTCCAGAAAAGTCATTATACTCGAACATAATACGTTAGGTCATGGAACGTGTCAGTACATAATACGTTAGGTGCAGAATCCCGCACTTTATGTCAGGAAATTGTAAATGTCGGTCCGGAATTGCGACTTAGCTTCGTCGTATGATGGCAGCACGAAACTCTGAAAGACAAGACGATGAAATCCGAGCGAATATGACACGCAGCATTATACTGGCCATAGGAATGAATACATGATGATGTACAGCGGATATACGGACCGATACATGTCGGCAGATGTATTACCTTTGCTTATCATGATGAGACACTGCGAAATGTGGTATAGGTGACATCTCACTTTTCTGAGAAGGAAAAAACTGGCCACTTCATTAAGGGCTACATCGGGATTCAGATAGTTAGGAATAAATCCCCAGGATACCGATAAGATTTCATTTGCCACTGTCGAAGCCACTGAAATGCTTTCAGCATTGTGCATGCGTCATACCTGTGTTGAACACATTCTTGAAACACATGCCGGATGACGATTATTTGATAACGGGCATGGGGTTGGCTTATTCCACGACTTATGCTGCTAAAGATAGTGTCCGTTTCATGAAGAAAACTGGTGACGTGAATTGGATGCAGACAAGCTTGAAGCAAGAAACGGAGAGTGAGTGGAACAACTTAATTAGAATGCTACAGTGTGTAGTAAGGCAGTACGGCAAAATCATCAACTGCTTCCGGAGAGAGGCGTCTGTGAAAAACTTTCTGGATACGACAACAACACTGCAAAAGAACTCGTGACCTTTTTAGAGCCATTCAAAGATGCAATAAAAATGCTGGAATGCGACACGATTCCACCAATTCATATGGTTATGTTATGGGTGCAAAAACTGGAAAGTCATTGTAATACAGGACCCTAAGATACAGAGGTACTTCCATTTAAATTACTGTTTACATGCTGCGTTTCCAGCAAAGTAAAATGCGCTTAATTGCAAAACGCTGGTTTCAGTGCCACCGGTATTTTGGTAGTACAGTACAACGGTCTGTTAACTGTAGGTACTACGAGTACTGAAACATCGCTGTCTCTGCCTCGTAGATGACATAGTGGAAATTCCGGCGTTGCACAGAATAGTAGCAATTCTGTAGTCGGCCTTCCGGTTATTGGAAATGACGTCTGTTTCTGCTAGAGATGAGCCGTTAAACATTGTGCGTCAAATGTGTGATGAAATGTCAGTTTCTGGTAAGCTAGAACAAAATTGTAATTTAGAAGTAAAATCTTCAGATGTTCAGATGTGTGTGAAATCTTATGGGACTTAACTGCTAAGGTCATCAGTCGCTAAGCTTACACACTACTTAACCTACATTACCCTAAGGACAAACACACACACCCATGCCCGAGGGAAGACTCGAACCTCCACCGAGACCAGCCGCACAGAGTAAAATCTTACTCTGTTTTTGTTATATCTGTAAATATTTATTAATGACCGTTGACAGAATGTCAGCTGCACTCAGAAGCCAAAAAAAAAAAAAAAAAAAAAATGAACCCCCTGTTTACGGTGTGACTAAATTCAGACTTAATCAACTGATGAAGTTGACCTGTATTTAACTTGAATGTATAGTCGTGACGACGGAGATCCGCTTGACAGGTTAAAGAGTAACCGTAGTCTCTGTGCCAAATTATCAAATGTAGCGAGAAGAATGTTTTGTATTCCAACCTCAAATTTAAACAGCGAAAGAAATTTCAGTGCGGTTTGGAACGTTATCTCGGATGGACGAAGCAAACTTGATCAGAAACGAGTTGGTTCATTTACATCTTCATCTACGTGATTACTCTGCTATTCACAATAAAGTGCCTGGCGGAGGGTTCATTGAACCACCATCAAGCTGGCTCTCTACCGTTTACTCTCGAACAGCGCGCGGGAAAAACGAGCACTTAAATTTTTCTGTGCGAACCCTGATTTCTGTTATTTTATCGTGGTGATCATTTCTCCCTGTGTAGGTGGATGCCAACAGAACATTTTCGCAATCGGAGGAGAAAACTGGTGATTGAAATTTCATCAGAAGATCCCGTCGCAACAAAAAACGCCTTTGTTTTATTTAATGTTTGCTACTCCACTTCATGTATCTTGTCTCTGGCACTATCTCCTCTATTTCGCGATAATACAAAACGAGCCGCTCTTCTTTGAACTTTTTCAGTGTCATCCGTCAGTCCCACCTGATGTGGATCCCACACCGCACAGCAATACTCCAGAATAGGGTGAACAAGCGTGGCGTAAGCAGTCTCTTTAGTAGACCTGTTGCACCTTCTAAGTGTTCTGCCAGTGAATCGCAATCTTTGATTTTCTCTACCCACAACATTATCTATGAGATCGTTCTAGTTTAAGTTATTTGTAATTGTAATCCCTAAGTATTTAGTTGAATTTACAGCCTTCGGATTTGTGTGACTTATCGCATAATCGAAATTTAGCAGATATCTTGTAGTTCTCATCACGTGAATAACTTTACACTTTTCTTTATTGAAGGTCAATTGCCACTTGTATTCATTGTAATTACGCCAACGGGGAATAATTTGGAGACGATTTCTGATTTTTTACGTGGTCAAGTTCGCAAATGCACAAATGAATCAATGGCGCAGTAGATGTTGTTGTAAAAAATGTGATTTTTCATTATGAGACCGACGAAAGTTGGCAGTTTGATAGTTTTCCTGTGAAGTTCCAAACTGTTTACAAATTTTCATCACTGTGCGGAGCACGCTATTTTCTGTACTGGATCATAACGGCGTCGCTGTTAGACAGTACCACACAATAATATAAGTCTGTAGCACAACTAAGGTGATGTGCGTGTAGCTCCACCAGCTGCCGGGAGTCTGTCAGAAGGGACAGCAGCCAGCCAGCCAGCAGACGCACACAGCTGCCACTGCGCGGCAACGGCCGCAGCAGCAGCGCGCAGCCCTCTGCCCTGGCCTGGCCTGCCCGCGGCGCCCACGCAGGACCACAGCCCGCCGCTTCGCGCGTTCGCACTCGGGCAAGCCGTGACCGGGCGCGGTGGGTTCGAGCGATTACGAGCGAGCGAAACGCCCTACTTGCAGACCTATAACGTGGAAGCACAGCATAATTCTACTCGACCAGCACACAGCGTGTTTCGAACAGCTGTTAGCGCGGATGAACGCATATTACCGACATGGTGTGACAAGAAACGTGATTCATCCGACCAGACGACTCGTTTTCACTGATCCGAGGCCGAGTTTTCATGACCTCGTGGCCAATGCAAGCGTTACTGATGATGTCGTTGGGTCAACGTGGGAACACTTACATGTCGTCTGCTATGGAGCCTCTTGTGCAACAGTGTGTGCCGAACAATGTGCTTCTTAAACACCGTTTGTTACTGTAAAGAAATTTTTTAAAATCTCCAAAATAATCTTAAAATGCTTTATTTTTTGTTTTACTTTATTTTAATTTTTTGAAACTGAATGAAAATTCTTCAGCGCTGTATTAGCTGTATACATGTTTCTATAGCACGCAACACAACTGGTTTCACACCATTATAGATGTATCTTCGGGTGATAATCTGTACTAAGTGCCAAAATGTTGATAATATATAGTGCACAAAAGCGAAAAAAAGAAGCAGGTTTTTATTCACAACTTTTCACTTCATACGGCTACAGGAAATGTACGATGTCCCAGCTTTCAAGCCATAACTGATTAATTGCGTAATCTCTTAAAATGTTGATCATCGAATGGCACCACTTGGAATTTACACACCGTGACGTGAACATCGAAAGCGCAAAAAATTCGAAAACGTCAAAAGTTATTCCCCAACAAAATACTTACGGAACGAGAGCAAATAACTGTAAATTAAACAATATAGGCACGGACAGTAGTGATGGACACCGTGTAGTGAAAGACGTCAGTCACCAAAACTGAGTTATAGTAGACTGAAGGTCTAAAAAGTTATCTCCTTGTTAAACGTAGGCCTAAAATGCAGTCTACATCGAAAGAGAAAAGCAGTTAGCACACACAAGATATTCGCTAGGTGGGTAAAACAGTAGTTCATGTAGATCACCTACAGACAAGGACCATAAGTTTTGACGCTTTCGACTTTCACCTTAAGGTGTTTAATTCCAGGCTGAGCCTTTCGACGATCAACCTCTTAGGACGTTTCGCAATTAATCGGCTTACAACTTGAACGTTCTGACATCGTACATTCCTTACGGAGTGAAAGTCGCGAGTAAAAATCTGCTCCTTTTTTTCGCTCTTACAAACTTTGTATTAACAGTACTTCGTAAAAACATTTTGGGATTCAGTACACTTTATCACTTGAAGACGCACCGATGCTGATGTGAAACCAGTTGCGTTGCCTAATAAAAGAACCTGTATCAACTAATGTGACGTCGAAGAATTTGCATCATTTTCAAAAACTGTGAAAGATTTTTATCATTGTTTTGAAGAATTTTTGATAATTTCCTTACAGGAACAATTTGTAATCTAACCTGTGGTTGACGTAACTAAAACACTTCTGCTTGCACCAGCACCGCACTCTGCTGTCGTATCTGCCACAGATCGCCTCTTTGCAGAGCGTGCTAGGCTCCGACGGCCACACTCTGCGACAACTTTACACAGATCCTCACGACAGTAGCACGTCATCAGCCGACCAGCTTTGCCGTTATTGAGATGCTTGATCCCAGTCGCCGGCGATTAGAATGTATCATTCCTCAAATTTACTTATGTCAGAGGATTTCCGCCTTTTCATCTTGTATCGTTGCAACAATGATTCCCCATTGGTCTATGGTCCGTTTATCCACTGAGATAAAAAAATGTCATGGGATACCTTACCTCCTAAAATCGTGTCGGGCCTCATTTTCGAGGTATGGACTCAACAAGTTGTAGGAAGTTCCCTGCAGAAACAAGGAGCCATGCTCCCTCTATAGCCGTCCGTAAGTGTTTCCGGCGCAGGAGTTTGCAAACGGACTGACCTCTCGATTGGTGTGGTCTTCAGTCCAGACACTGGTTTGATGCAGCTCTCCATGTTACTCTATCCTGTGCAAGCTGCTTCATCTCCCAGTACCTACTGCAAGCTACATCCTTCTGAATCTGCTTAGTGTATTCATCTCTTGGTCTCCCTCTACGATTTTTACCCTCCACACTGCCTTCCAATACTAAATTGGTGATTCCTTGATGCCCCAGAACATGTCTTACGAACCAATCACTTCTTCTAGTCATGTTGGGCCACAAATTCCTCTTCTCCCCAATTATGTTCACTACCTCCTCATTAGTTATGTGATCTACCCATCTAATCTTCAGCATTCTTCTGTAGCAGCACATTTCGAAAGCTTCTATACTCTTCTTGTCCAAACTATTTATCGTCCATGTTTCATTTCCATACATGGCAACACTCCGAACAAATACTTTCAGAAATGACTTAAATCTATACTTGACGTTAACAAATTTCTCTTCCTCAGAAACGCTTTCCTTGCCATTGCCAGTCTATATTTTACACCCTCTCTACTTCGACCATCATCAGTTATTTTGCTCCCCAAATTTCAAAACTCCTTTGCTACTTTAAGTGTCTCATTTCCTAAACTAATCCCTCAGCATCACCCGACTTAATTCGACTACATTCCATTATCCTCGTTTTGCTTTTGTTGATGTCCTTCTTGTATCCTCCTGTCAAGACACTGTCCATTCCGTTCAACTCCTCTTCCAAGTCCTTTGCTATCTCAGACAGAATTACAATGTCACCGGCGAACCTCGAAATTTTTATTTCTTCTCCATGGACTTTAATACCTACTCCGAATTTTTCTTTTGTTTCCTTTACTGCTTGCTGAATATACAGATTGAATAACATCGGGGAGAGCTACAACCCTGTCTCACTCCCTTCCCAACCGCTGCTTCCCTTTCATGCCCCTCGACTCTTATAACTGCCATCTGGTTTCTGTACAAATTGTGAATAGCCTTTCGCTCCCTGTATTTTACCCCTGCCACCTTTAGAATTTGAAAGAGAGTATTCCAGACAACATTGTCAAAAGCTTTCTCTAAGTCTACAAATGCTAGAAACGTAGGTTTGCCTTTCCTTAATCTATATTCTAAGATAAGTCGTAGGGTCAGTATTGTGTCACTTGTTCCAACATTTCTACGGAATCCAAACTGAACTTCCCCGAGGTTGGCTTCTACCAGTTTTCCATTCGTCTGTAAAGAATTCGCGTTAGTATTTTGCAACCGTGACTTATTAAACTGATAGTTCCGTAATTTTCACATCTGTCAACACCTGCTTTCTTTGGGATTTGAATTATTATATTCTTCTTGAAGTCTGAGGGTTATCTCGATTGTGTCCCATAAATGTTCCATGGGATTCATGTCGGGCGGTCTGGTGGCCAAATAATTCACTCGAATTGTCCAGAATGTTCTTCAAACCAGCCGCGAACAACTGTAGCCTGGTTACATGAAATCGTTGTTGGGAGACATGAAATCCATGTATGGCTGAAAATGGTCCCCAAGTAGTCAAATAACCATTTCCAGTCAATGATTGGTTCAACTTGACCATAGGATCCTGTCTATTCCACGTAAACACAGCCAACACCATTATGGAGCCACCACCAGCTTGCACAGTGCACTGTGGATAATTTGAGTCCATGGCTTCGTAGGGTCTGCGCCACACTCGACCCCTACCATCAGCTCTTACCAACTAATTTGACCACACCACGGTTTTCCAGTCGTCTAGGATCCAACCGATATTGTCACGAGCCCAGGAGAGGCACTGTAGGCGATGTCGTGTTGTTAACAAACGCACTCGAGTCAGTCCTCTGCTGCTCAAGCCCATTAACGCCATTTGTCGTCGCATTGTCCTAACGGATACGTTCGCCGTACGTCCCACATTGATTTCTGTGGTTATTTCACGCTGTTTTTGTTGTCTGTTAGCACTGACAACTCTACGCAAACGCCGCTGCTCTCGGTCGTTAAGTGAAGGCCGTCAGCCATAGCGTCATCCGTGGTGAGAAGGAATGCATGTAATCTGGTATTCTCGGTACCCTCTTGACACTGTGGATTTCGGAACATTGAAATCCCTAACGATTTTCGAAATGGAATGTCCCATACGTCTAGCTCGAAGTACCATAGTCTGTTAATTCTCGTCGTGCGGTCATAATCACGTCAGAAACCTTTTCACATGAATCAGCCGAGTACAAATGCCCTTTTATACCTTGTATACGTGATACTAAAGCTATCTGTACAAGTACACATAGCTGTTCCACGACTTTTGTCACCTCCGTGTATATTTTCCTTACCACATTGCGCACGCACAGTGACATCAGGCGGCATTTAGTATCGTGGTGGGCAGTGGCCGTAATGTTTTGGCTCATCGGTGTATCTCCTAGATGGAAGTCCTTGCCGATCTCTGTAGCACAGAAGGGCTGCGTCTGAGACGCAGAGCATACCGTGTAAAATCGTATCATCAAGAGGGTGTATTTCAGTTACAAACGTGTTGCTTCTTTCGGTTAATCCTCACTTGTTGCTGAAACAGTGTCAGAGATTTCATATATGTGTTTCTAATTATATACATATGAGGGTTACACTGAAAGTCACGCAAAAGCGTTCATAACTTATTACTAACTGATGCAGATCGGTCAAATTGCTCATGGAGTTGAAATGATTTTCCTGTTTCCATGTTGCTATTCATCATAGTCTCCATTAAAAGCTATTCATTTGCCTCGTCGTCTTTCGAAAAAGGCAGAGAGAGAGAGAGAGAAATAGAGAGAGGGAGAGAGAGAGCTGTTGCTCACAGCCATATCTGCATTTTCTCAGATATTTGTAGCTTGTCGATAATCATATCACTTTCCTTGAATATTTCCCTTCAGTATACAAGTGGAGCGCAGCAAATCTGAGTTGTACGTTGGATAAGGGTTCTCGGATCAATTCAGTTCGCCATTCACACGATTTGTTGCCAAATAGGTGTGTGGTGGCTCATTGCCAAAGTGATTTAATTATATTCAGATTACTGTCAAGGTCTACTTCTCACAACGCCTTCTATAAGCTTCTCGAATATTTAAATGGAGTTTTCGCTACTGATGGAACGTACGAGCACCAGAAAAGCAAGGAAACTGCCGAGGAGCCACCATACATTTCTGTGCTAGTCGCCGGTTCTTCATTAGCTTAGGTCTTGGAAAACAGGTATAACAACATTGCGTCAACTGATTATTTCTTTCTGGATCATAAACAAAAACTTGCAGACATGCCATTTGACTTAGAGGTGCACAGTAGGTAATATTATGTTTCTGCTTTAGTGTATATAGTATCGGTGTGCGTACATTTTTTTGTTCGTTCTCTGTATCAGATTCGGCTGATGATGGGCTGACAAAAAACGGTTTCAAGTGCAGCTCATGGTAAAAATGCAGTGCCATTTGTAAAATACATACAGGCTTTGGAGCAAGCAACATGTGTCACTAGATGTGAAAAATGTGTCTACGCTGTCTTTTAAAGTTTCCAATGTAACAGATCTTCACAATTCTCTCCTCAGCAACCGAGATACGCATCCTGCACGCACTTCCACATGGTACCAGCTTCCGACTATCTTGTACATAGTGTTGCAGCCACAGTGAAGTTGTGCAGTAAACTAACTGGTTGTGACACGTTGAACCACACTAGTCAGCTCAGTCTGGTGATTCATAGCGTTGGCCACAGCTGATGGTCTGCCACTGGACTGCTTGCGTCTAATTCTGGTTTCCACTTTCACAAACTTTTTCATCATGGCGTACATATTACTCTTGTCAAAGCTATCATTTCTGTAACCATTTATGCCTTTCTATCTCTCCTTTGACAAATATTCAATAGAAGTTTTGTAACACATCGCAGTTACGAATGGTACTCGTCAGCTAGGGCTTGTCGCTAGTTTTGGCTTCCAAATCACGTGGGCTATTCGCCAGCCTTCAGATAGTGGCCTGGTCTTCTCTAAATCCGGCTAAATGGTGGTGGTCCAGCTAACCCCCTGTTTTCAAAGGCGAGTGAATTCCACAGAATGGCTAGTGTTTACTGGAAACAAACTGTTGGAAGTGTCAGCAGGAAGTAGCACTTTACAGCAACACTGTGGCTATCATCAGGAAATGACCAACCGAAGTGTCTATATTCTGCATGTTAAAATAATGTTGTGTAGCAGTTTGAAGCGGATGAAATGGAGGAGCCGGCCGTCAACCCTTATCCGATGCAGGGTAAAGATCTCGAGCACTCTAGGGAGGAGGTAGTGCTGCGCTGTGTATTTCGGAAGTCGGTAGACACAGTGATCAATAAAGTTGTTCTCTCTGCGTGGAAGGTTTACAAAGTGTTTGAAAATGCATTCCTGAGTGCAGGTGTGGGAACCAGCTTAATGAATTGTCTGTTTTCAAGACAAGCGTTGTTGTTAAGTGAGGGCACACTGAGTCAGTAGGAACACGCCGCCCCTGAGAGCCCGGAGAAAGTAGCTAGCTGGAGTTGTTTTCTGGTAACAGTGAGGCGGAGTCGGCGAGGATACTTACAAGATAATAAATTCCATTTTGCTCCAATGGAACCTCATATGTGGAGGTCATGTGTATGTCCTCATCATTTTTGATTTCAGACTTATCCTGTGTTATTTATAGAAAATATGCTAGTAACTCATTGGAGACGCTGAAGCGACTGTGTGCGGTGCTCGTTTTCCAAATCCGTGGTCGGAGTTGAAAGGTTGTTTCAAAGTAGTATGATGTTACAGGATGTTGACTAATTGTGTATCGTGAGTGACTATTTTAACCCTGTTTCGCAGGACAAAGTGAGGCTGCCTGCCTTTATTAGAACGGTTGGAAGCTTAGCCGGGCAGAGGATTAATCTGGGTCTGCCAACGAACGTTCCGAAGGAAATCTACAGAGCGATACTTGGAATTATTTTCATCGCGCTTTGCACTTCGCTAAAATTGGACTCTGTACAGTGGCAAAGAAGTACTTGATATTTCAGGAGGAATGATGTAGATTCCAGGAAGGAACAATTACGATCTGAAATGTTTATCTGAATCTTTGTACAATTCGTAGTGGGTGTAGAACTGCTTTGTTTTGATGTTATACATTAAGGACGCTTCGCGAAAATGTTCCAGTGCATAGAAATGAATCATTCAATTAAATAAGGGGGCATTTTTACTGTAGTTTTACATCTTACGTCTCCATTTTTATTTCCTGTCTGTACTCCGTATTTCGCAGGTTTGAAGATTCTAGTTTCGAGCACACCAGTTTTCGCTGTATTTGTGTACTTAATTGTCCGTGTTTCGAACGTAAATCTGAAGGTAATTTCATGAACACTGCAGTACTGGAAACATTTGAGTACTGAACGTCGTAACTGTAAATATTACGAAAATTGTAATTGAAAACTTCGAGAGGAAGGCTATGTTTTGATTCTCCAAGCTGTTCTTAAGAGACGTGTTTCGAAATCGAGACTGTGCGGGTCTTAAGCACAGTGAATGCACTACATTAAAGTTATTACCTTAAGATCGAAACTTTGCATGGTAAAAACGCCGACAGAAATTGTAGTACTAATTCTCAGATGACTTATACCTTTCTTTGATGTCCGGCTGAAAACAGAAACATGTGATCAAATTTTGAATCTTGTGACAGAGATCCTGAATGATATCGACGATTGAAGTGTTTAGAACTCTTTGAGAACACAGGTCAATATTCCGAAGTTGACAAATGATTACACAAATGAAATTTTTCTGCACATTGGGTGCTCACTGCTTGATTGTTGAACAAAATCGGAAACAGATCGACACTGCAGTTTTCCTCGAACACATATCTAACGTTAAGGACCAAGCATTATTTTATGTAATTCACGGTATTGGTGAAACGTTGAAATCACAGTCCAACCAATAAAGGTGTCGGGTTCTCTGCTGCTAGAAAGATATGAGCGAGCTCGATCAGGGGTTGAAGAAATTATGATCTTTTCCTAGGAACATCGAGGAAACATCATGGCAGACAGAGTTCCATCTCCAATAACTGTACCCTCAGTTCAGTATCGTAACAGCGCACAAGATTTGCACAAAACGTGACCTCTGTTAGTCGTGTGTTGGCCACTAGTTCTCCTTGTCAACACGCGTCAACACATAGCAATTTTGTAACGCTGAAGCTGCGCTATTACGAATGGGAAACACCTCATGCCCCTTATAGCTCGTGAGTGGCCCCGCCTGGTTATTTCAGAAGTTGAAACAATTTAGGCAAAAAAGTCTTTTTTACTTTTCTAGAAGAGCTTTCGGCACTCCGTTACAATATTCATTCGGTGAATCAACGGGGCAGTTCTTGGCTCCACGTATGTTAAAATTTGTCATTGAAGCATGTTGTTTATATTGAAACGTTGTAAAGAGATCCTGGGGAACAAAACTAAGTTTGCAGGAGTTAGTTCTTAGTTCTAACTGTTTTGGATCTCTATGTATTTCTCGGGCAGAAGAAAATATCTATAGCTCTTGCTTGTATGATCGGTGAACCACGTTACCGGGTTCATTACTTCCTTCACAGATGTGACATACGTATAATCAGTCTGCATATAGAGCATGTTTACCAAAGTGGGGTCCGTGGATCGATCCCTGGGGGTGCGATTGATGTAGCCAAGAAGTCCGCGCCACCTAAAAATTGAAAAGTGTTGCAATGAAATGCAACGTACAACTGTTATCCAAGAATCATTTTTTCAATTACTAAAAAAAAAGCAATTAGAAATTACACCTATGTTTGTAAATTCAGATGTATTTCTAATTTACTAAATTTCTGCCTTGAAGCCTGTAAACCGTTATATAGCACATGCTCAAGTGAGAGAAATTGCTTCTTTGCTAGGACATTTATTCAAAAGCAGCTGTACGTTAATTGCACAACGCCTCGGACTTTTGCGCATTTCATCTTCATGTGGGGAAAAGCTCCCACCACTACCACAAATTCCAGTTTAAAAACATAAAAAATAAAATAGTAAATGCTAATCATTGCTATGCTTATAAACATCAAGCCTCCACCCCCGCTTCCAAATTCTTTGTTTTCTAAAAACTGACGAGAAACCTCTCCCTAAATATGTTGCAAATCCGCTACTGCTAGTAACTCTTGACTCAAATTCAGTGCAGTTAATGTGAAATTGTCGTGGGAGATAGATTACAACAGAGAAATAAGAACGCTGCTTTAATTAAATGAATTTCTGGAAAGACTAAAAGTATCAAAATGACTTACACGACATCGGTTTTTAACCGCTTTCTTTCTAGCAAACATAAGAACAATCCAGAAACAATAATAATGCTCTGCGATCTGATTACTGTTGAAGCAAAAATTTTCTTCTTCTTTAATTTTCCATGAGTGATCAATCAAAAATAAAAAAAATTAAACTTGGGACTTGCTGTATTGTTAAGCAGCAAAGAGAAACTACACTCGATGTTCCTTTTTCTTCAGCAGCAAGATAGTGTGATTAGGTAGGAAAAACATGATTTGACTGCTCCTCACCGTTTAAAGATTTTACGACCACTTTATAGTTTTAACTCCTGGTAGTTTCCAAGATGGATACATTAATAAGGTTTATATGCGCATTTTCCTTGTCAGTTTAAGCCGAATGGGATTTAAGTATGTCACAATACACCTCCAGCCTCAACGAATGGTGTTACTCATGCTTTCCCCCTTCAAGATTTGATCAAATCATAAATTATGGAAAACGTTATACTGGAGAAAATAGGTATAGGTGGCATGTGTTGTAAGTAGGTTGTTTAGGTTTTCTTATTGGTAACACCACCTCTGTCTGAAAATCACTGGCTGTGCTGTGTGCAGTCTGTGGCTGCTTTGCATTGTTGTAATACTCGCCATTGTAGTGTTAGGCAGCTGGCTGTGAACAGCACGTAGCGTTGCGCAGTTGGAGGTGAGCCGCCAGCAGTGGTGGATGTGGGGAGAGAGATGGCGGAGTTTTGAAATTTGTCATGAACTGCTATATTTATATATGATGATATCAAGGTAAATACATTGTTTGTTCTCTATTAATATCTTTCATTTGCTAACTATCCCTATCAGTAGTTAGTGCCTTCAGTAGTTTGAATCTTTTATTTAGCTGGCAGTAGTGGCACTCGCTGTATTGCAGTAGCTTGAGTAGCGAAGATTTTTATGAGGTAAGTGATTTGTGAAAGGTATAGTTTACTGTTAGTCAGGGCCCATTCTTTTGTAGGGATTATTGAAAGTCAGATTGTGTTGCGCTAACAAAATATTGTATGTCAGTTTAAGCACAGTCCTGTATAATTGTTCAAAAGGGGAAGTTTCATATGGCGACCCTGCCAGGATACCTCACTGGAATCTTCTGATTTTTTCTTGTAGTTTGTGTAATTAGTGTAGATTTTGTTTATTGCTAGCGTGTAATTATAGAGAGAATTTGCTTTGTAGTTGTAGTTTTTCATTGTTGTACAGTAAAACAGTTGTGGCATGCATGTAGATTTGCAGCAAGTTTTTCGCAGCTGCGCTTGCAATTAACTAAATATTATTTTCAGTGCTATGTTAATGTGTTCCCCTATTTTTGCTCTTCAAATTGTGCTTTTCTGTGTTATCGTGTGAAATATTGTGACAATTATGGCGTGTGAAAAACGTAATACTAGGCTCCAAAGTAAACTGAGAAATGACAGTGAAGACGAAAGCAGTGTGTTAGCGCCGCAGAGTAATGAATTAACTAATGTTCAAAGTAGTAATTTGGTAATTGCGCATAGGGAAATCGAGCGGGCGGCAAACAATGGCGTAGGCAGTGAAACAATTAGTGAACAGGGAAGCATTATCGATCGATCGATCGGCAACAGCTCGCCTCAGGAATCGGGAATGACAGAACACAATATTGCAAATACTGTAGACTCAGGTTTTGGGTTCTCACCGTTTTCTCAAATGAGTCAAGAAACATTTTCTGCTTGTCAAAATGTGAATGTTGCCGGTGCAACTTCACTGCCGAAAAGCACTGAGGAACATGTTTCAGACACCGGTGCATTGTTATTACAATTAATGCAACAAATGGGACAAAAGCTTGAAAAGTTAGACACAATGGAACAACAGCAGAGACAAACACAGCAACAGTTCGACACAGTGGAACAAAATCTCAAAAAATTAGACACAGTGGAACAAAATCTCAAAAAGTTAGACACAATGGAACAAAATCTTCAAAAGTTAGACACTACACTTGAACAAACACGTGAAGATTTAACCACTGAGTTACATAACATCGAATCGAAATGTCAAAAGGTCTATAATGACGTAAAAACACAAATTTGTGAGCATTTTCAACCCATTTTTTCGCAGCATGAAAATGTATTACAGAATCACGAAGCAGCCATAAAAGAACTGCAAACTATTGTTCATGAAAATCATGAGACCTTGCAAGCTAAAATTGACTCAGTTGCATCTACCGATTCGGTTACGCAACTTGCAAGAACTCAGGAAAACTTAAAGGACACAGTAGATACCCTGAAAATTGGTTCAGAAAAACACATGGAGGAAATAAGTACACTATCGGAGAAAGTAGCCGAACTTTCGGATCAGGTCACTAACTTATCTACAAAGGTAGATGATGATCTGAATGACACAAGACCCGTAGACTTCACTGACACAGAAGAGTATGAACAAATAAGAAAATTCAAACAAAATCAAAATCAAATCAATACACAGTACAAAAGAGAAATCCGGGAAGTACAAGATCAGTTGACGCAGGTAATACAAGAATTATGTATTTCAGAGGACACTCGCACTCCAATACGGGAATAGGGACATAGAAATACGGAACAACCACAAAATAATAACACAGGACACTTCGGAAATTATGAAAGAAATTGGCAAGGCGCATTGGATTTTGAGATGGAACCGCCGAAACGAAGTAACAATGACCGACATGCGACTCGCCGACATGACGATTTTGACTATAAGCTGTTCATTACTACACGTAAATTCAAAACATTTAAGAATTCTGGCAACGACATTCATCCACAAGCATGGCTCCATCAATTCTCTCATTGTTTTCCTCCCAACTGGTCGTTAGAACACAGATTAGAATTTATGTGTGGCTACTTAGAGAATGAACCAGCTGTAAGAATGCGATCGGTCATTCACGATTGCCACAGTGAAGGAGAATTTTACCATGCCTTCCTCTCAGCATATTGGTCTCAAGCCACACAAGACCGAGTAAAACATGGCATCATAATGATGAAACATTTCGAACAATCTGAATTTTCCAGTCTTGTGAAATATTTTGAAGACATGTTGCATAAGAATCAGTATCTTTCAAACCCATACAGCCCCTCAGAACTCATCCGCATTTGCTTACTCAAATTGCCTGAACATTTACGACATATTATTTTAGCAGGACGTTGCAAAGAAGACATTGAGGCTTTTCAGGGACTGTTACAAGAACTGGAAATTGACACAGACAGTCGCGGGACGCGAAAACAGGAAAACAATCACTACAGGTCACTTCCGTCACAATTCCGTGACGACAGAAACAATAACTGGACACGACAGGTCTATTCTTACAACGCAAATCGTGACCAAAATAGACACCACCCGTACGACAACCGTTGGCAGAGTAGTAATAATTACAGGGAAAGATCACCTCTCCGCGGTAGTGACTATCACAGAGACAATCAGAGAAACAGACAATATGGGAACCAAAATAATTATTATTACGGGAGACAGAATAACTTTAGACGCAACGGTCCAGCGCGCAGTTACGATTCAGGGAGAAATTCTCCACTACTTAACCGACAAGAAAGAAACTACAGGAACTACCGACATGACGACAGACGATGTGATCGTAACGACAGACCTGAATTGCATCAGAACTGGCGGGATTCAAACAGAGCAGGGCCTTCTCGTCACGGTGAATTTGTAGAAGTTAGGTCTCCAAATCCCAATAACGACGCGCGCCAACAAAGAGACCATAGGCAATGACTCACACCGCTGGCTGCCACAAAACGTACTTATGAAACTGACGACGCAGCTGCCGTAGCTAGTAATTACGTAAAAATGGAAGACATTAGGGACATCTTACTCCAAGAACACGACGTAAAACATAACAACATTGCATATCCTGTGATTCACATTACAGTAAATGACGTAAAATTTACGGCAGTACTTGACTCTGGCAGTCCCATTTCAGTAATCAGTGAAACAGCCTTTAGCAAATGCAACAAATCGAACGATTGCCCCACACTTCCGTTACGGAAGATTAAATTACAAGGTGCAATCTTTGGAAAAAGTGTAGATGTACGCCAACAAACCAACTTAGAATTCTTTTGTCAAAGCCACAGCTTCTCTATGAACTTTCTTATTGTTCCATTATTGTCGACGGAAATTATACTGGGAGTAGACTTTTTGAATGAATACAAAGCAATCTTTAACTCTCAAACCATGACGAAGAAATTAATCGGCTTTACCTCCTGTTAGACAACAGTTCGGAATTTTCGACGGAACTTGACGCTAACAATCATTCTGCAAGTACTGACAGGGATGATATCGACGGCGCATTTGACACTAATAAGTTAATTCAGAATTAAATTCAAACAATTGAGAATTGTAATGACACTGATAGGCAGGACCTTTTTGAGATTTTACAAGCACATTCCACAGTTTTTACTCACAAAATAGGAACAATCAAGGGATTTCAATACCAATTTCTTGTTCGTGAGCATACTAAATTTTGTGTTAGACCACACGTAATTCCAGCACATTATAGGGACCGTGTTAGAACAGAAATACAATCTATGCTTGACGAGGGCATTATTGAGCCTGCAGTAAGCTCATACAACAATCCGTTACATGTTGTTGAGAAGAAAAATGGATCGATCAGGCTTGTCTTAGATTCGAGACAAATCAATACTATCATTATTCCTGAAACAGACAGGCCGCAGACGATGGAAGAACTTCTTCAAAATTTTAATGGTGTAAAAGTGTTGTCTTCCATTGATCTCAGATCCAGCTTTTATCAGATCGAACTTCATCCAGAATGTAGAAAATACACAGCTTTCCTTTGTTTCGGCGTTTGTTAACAGTTTCGGAAACTTCCTTTTGGTTTGAACATTTCTTCAGCAGCATTCATTCGTGGGCTAAATTCCATATTACCTGAATTCTTAAAACGTCACATCACCTTATATGTAGACGATATTCTGATAGCAGAAGCCTCATGGGAACAACACAATCGCATCCTCAACAGCGTGTTACATATTTTTGCAGAATCTGGAATTACAGTTAACTTGGAAAAGTCTGAATTCGGTAGGACAAAAGTGAAGTTTTTGGGACATATTATTTCTTCTGAAGGCATTCAGCCGGATCCTGAAAAGTTAGAAGCAATCAGAGCCATTCCAGTTCCATCTACAAAAAGACAAGTCCGCAATTTTCTAGGTCTCGTAAATTTTTACCGTCGTTTTCTGAATATGCAAATTCTTGTTACACCAAAACTTTGTTCTCTCACTGGAAAAAATACTATTTGGAACTGGGACGAACAAGCACAGTTGGAATTCAATTCTTTGAAAGAATCGCTACTTAACGCGCCAATACTAGCTCATCCAGATCTGTCACAAGATTTCTGCCTTAGCACGGATTCTTCTAAAGTCGGTCTTGGTGCCCATTTATTTCAAGAAGCCATAGAAAATGACACTACCGTTCAGAAAACCATTGCTTTTGCTAGCCGAGTGCTAACAAAATCTGAAAAAAATTATTCCGTTACTGAATTAGAAGCTTTGGCTATCGTTTGGGCATTTAACAAATTCCGTTTCTTTCTTTCTGGTAAGCACGTAAAAGTATACAGTGATCATCGTGCATTACAATTTCTTATGTCTTCAAAATTAAATCATGACAGGTTAAAACGTTGGGCATTGTTTCTGCAAGAATTCCGCTTCACAATAGTCTACATTCCCGGCAAGGAGAACATTGTTGCGGACGCACTGTCACGCGCACCGGCTGGGCTTGAGAAACGTAACACAGAAGGCAACCTCGAGAAAAATTTCAGTATTATTTACATTCAGAAAGTCGCCTTTGAAAATTTCATCACCACATCTTTAAAGGACATTGCTCATGAACAAGATAAAGATCCGATTTGGAAAGACATCAAGAGCAAATGGCATGAAAAGACACACACACAGATTCGGCATTATTACCTGGTTAGAAACAACATACTCTTCAAACGCTGCACTGTTGATGACAAGCTATGGGTACTTTGCATTCCAGATGATTTTGTTAATAAGCTCATTTGGTACATTCATTTCAGCTACGCACATTTTGGTCCACGAAAATGTTATCATATTCTTCGAACGACTTGTTATTTTAACAATATGGAAAAGAGAATTCGAAGAGTCTTGTCTATTTGTAAACTTTGTCAAAAGGCGAAACCATCTACTGTCTCACATCGTGCTCCGTTATTTCCTATTATTCCTTCTAAATTAAAAGAATTTGCTGCTGTTGATCTCTTGGGACCGCTTGTCAGAACATCTAATGGATTTTCGTACGTTTTAGTCGCTGTTGAACTTACTTCAAAATTTGTTTCTTTCACTCCGTTACGTAAAGCCACTGGACGATCTGTATCCAACGCCTTTGTTAAAAATTTCTTACGTGAAGTTGGACACGTTAGCAAAGTCATTTCAGATAACGGACCTCAATTCAGATCTGCTGTTTGGTCACGCATACTTCGGAACCATAAAATCAAACCTGTTTTTATTTCATTGTATTCACCACATTGTAACCCCTCCGAACGGATTATGAAAGAAATCAATAAGCTTTGCAGACTTTATTGTCACAGAAAGCATCAGCATTGGGACGGATATTTACACTTATTTCAAAACATGATGAATGAAATGCCTCATGACTCCACTGCTTTACCACCTACTTTTGTACTGAAGAATGAAGAACCACCGAACAGAATCAGAGAGCTTGTACCTTTCCCGAATACACGTAAACTTCGACACAAAGACATAATTGATTTGGCTCTTAAAAATATAAAATCTTCAGGAGACAAAAGGAGAAAACTACACGGTAAAGCAAATGCAAAGAAATTGTATATTGGTCAGAAAGTTCTCATTAAAGCTCATTCATTGTCACATAAGAAGAAACACTTGAGTCACAAATTCTTTCTAGTTTACAATGGACCTTACAGAATCCGACGTATACCACATGATAATTGCGTTGCAGTTGAAACTCTGCGTACTAGGAAGAGTAAAGGTTTACACCACATTTCACATGTAAAACCGTTTATTGAAAGATAATCTGCTTTTTAACTTTGTCTTTGCCATATAACTTTTCACTTTACATTACTAGTATGCTGTGTCAGACTTAAGAAACTGTTAACATACAACAATGTTTGAAGTTAAATATCCAGTCTAGAACCTAGGGAACATTTTTAAACAGAAATTACGAATGCATTGTTATAGTGAAAGACGACACAGTGTTGTATTTGTACATTCTTGCTTGTTAGTTGCACGATTACGTAACGACTATAAGGCTCACATACTTAGAACATTTACCAGTACTGCTAATGAGATTTTAATGCAACATTTTGGTTTACTTGAAAATATATTCTGTATTTAAAGTACTTTCTGTGAGATACCAGATGACACAGTGGTTAGTTTATGTGACAGCTACACGATTTTATCACGACGCTACTAATGAGTGACAATATACAATGTTGCTTTTGCGGTGTTTCTGTTTTATATCTGCACAATTTTTCTGTTTTATTCTGGAAAGTAAAACATGTTTTTGTAGTAACTTTTGTGGTATAGCTACAATGAGACTGCCTTTTCCGTAGCACAACAATACGTTACAGCACAGTAATTTCTTCATCACGGCAATAAGCGTAATAACTAAGATATCTATACGCAAAGCATTTCACTTTTGTTTATCATGAGGTAAGTACATTGACTTCTGCAGAACTTAGCTTTCAGAGGACAATAACTACGACACTTTCACAGAGATTATCTTACAGCAAGACGCACATTTAGCGCTACAGGACATGTGTTTGAGTGATTGATTTTGTACTTAAAATATTTATTTTTAAAGATATTTGGAGTACAATGATACAAAGGTTTTTCGTGATACATTTCATTCCATTGGTGTAATCTGTAACACCTGAGGGTATAATTACATTAATCCTCAGGGGGGTACATGCTTACTTTGTGTACCATGTGTTTGGCAAGCACAAGGAACCCTAGCTAATATGGTATTTGCTTATACAACTTTACACATCGGTACCATATTTCTCTAAAACATAAATTACACAGCTATCTGATCATTTAACTGAGAGATAAACATGTTTTTTACTACATCAGTGACAGATGTTTACGTAATTACACAGTTGGATAACTTCACACTTACGAAATTGTATTTTGTCTGTACTGTGTGAACTCTTCATATTTTTTCGGAACCATTGTGATACTATGAGAGCTTTGAATGATGTATTTGGTATGAGATCATGATTTTTAAAGTTCGTTTGAGGCAGATGACACTTTTGACATGAGCAGAGAATTTCTTTTAGGTTTTGAAATTATTGGAGGAAGCTACGACGATTCTGAGAATTGACTGAGATGTTACGATATTTTTACGATGACGATGTGTATTATGCTGTAAGATTTTGTTTCTACACATTTGCAACGCAAATTCTTGACCTGTGAAATATTTTTATATGAGACTGTCACTGTAGCGGAAGCTGCTGTCGTAAATATTTCCGTAAGAAAGTTAAGTGACCACCTGCACATGCGTCGTGGGCACACAGCTGCGTTAGACGCCGGGAGAACAAGTCATTAGTGAGTGCCTCATCAGAAGCACAGGTAGAAAAAAAGAAAGGGGAGGCCATTGTCCTCGCTATTGACATTTCCTTGTTGAAAGCATACTGTGGAGCTCGTAATTTATGATATTTACTGAAATGCCTAATGAAATGACGAGAAATATTTTTACATCTGCACACCTGATTACGACAAGCGCCTTTCTACGAGAGTTGAGAGAATTTCTACTAATTTATGAAGTGTCACATGACTATTGAATAATATTTCTATGCTTTGCTTTTCGTAGTTGCTTATTTCACTTGATATCTGGTTTCCAGCTGTGTTGCAGCATTGCGTTTATAAAATAAAATGCATTTGCTAATGTGAACACTTTCTGTCAACAGATCTATTAAATGATAATTTTGTAATCCACATTCTTTAAAAAAAGGAGCACTTGGAAAGGAAAGAACAATAAGAAGGGACTAGTAACAGTAACTGGACACATAATTTTCTTCAAGTACATGGTAATATTTTTTTTACAATAAGTTGTTGTGGTGCACCACTTTAATTACATAGACATTAAGATGTGAATATACATTTCCCTTATCTGCATTGTTGTTTTTACTGTAATATTTTTTCTGCTTGAGCTATGTCATGTTTAGGTATAAGTTACTGCTGTTTGCCAGGCATAGTGTTACTGAATTTGACTTTGTGTTACTCTGCTAAGCCAGTTTTACTACTCATTTATTTTTCTTGTTGCTGCACAGTGCCTTATATTAGTTGTAATTTATGCTGCTTGCTTCGCCATTTGTATTTTTGATCATTGCTGTGTGTGTTAATTGTTTTGTGCTGCTGCATTGCCTCGTCCCTTAGTTTAGCATCTGAGCTCAGTAGATTTAAGTTAGCTTAAGAGGGGGTAGCCTCTAAGAGAATGAGTTGCGATGAATTGGAAGAAATGCATTGAGAAGTTATACGAAAAAAAGTACAGAAAACAGGTTTAGGTAGGATTTTCTTGGAAATAAATGTTGAGGTAAGAAATGTGTGAACATATAAATACAGAAAGCATGCTTAGATAGAATTTTTTTGGTGGACACAAAGGATGAAATAAGAGGAAAGATATATGAAGTTTTGGGTTGGACTGCAGTACCAAATGTTACACTGAAGACGAACCCTGTCCTTTCCTATTGGTGTTATCCCACTATGTGTTTGTGTACCCTTGTGCATTTGTTTTCTTCCTGTCTCTGTGTAGTTTCATAGAATTTTTTCTTCTTTTAATATTAAGCTACATTCACTATGATGAGGAATACTGTTATCCTCGAATATAATTGGCATTAATAATATGTTATTTACTTTGTAAAGATGTTAGACATTATTAATTCTGTTCTGTTTAATGCTCATGTGTGAAGTTGATGTTTCAAAAGTTATTGTGATCTTTTATGTATGTACTCATGTCATAATTCCACTGATGTATATGTTAGTTCGATTCTTTTGTAAAGCCTGTACCACAAATGTTATCTGTATTGTTATGTATTTTGTACCTTTGTTATTGTATTCTTATGTTATAAAATTGTAATTGTCACCAGTTCATGATATTATTAACTTGTTAGTTACATTTCACTGCACACGTTTCTGTTGGTCATAGTATATGGACAATATGTGAGAAGTTGGGACTGTTAGTGTTTGCACGTGTGTTACTAATTCAGAAAGGGACTGGATAACAGCATTGCTGGTTCTAAGGACAATTCCAAAAACTTTGTGAGTGCACAAGTGGTGGTTTATGGACTTGCTATATTCTCCGCAAGACTCTTCGATGGTGAATGTGCACCTGCACCATCGCAACAGATGGCTGCTGGCCATCTCTACAAGGACTACAGTGGGTCTGCATCTATGATGACCCACCAACGCCATTATTTCTACAAGGACTGCAGTGGGTCTGCACCTCTGGTGGCCCACCAATACCATAATCTCTACCAGGACTCCAGTGGGTCTGCTCTGTGATGACCTACCTACCAATATTCTTCCAAACGTCGAATGACTCTGCTGTGGGTTTGCTCTGTTGTGGCCCGTTATCTGTCAGCATGTCAAGAGTCAGCACTGTCTTTCCGTTGGAAGGACAACGCTACTTCTTCAAGATTGCACGGAAATCCACTACTTCCGTGTGCATTTTCTTCTACTGCTCACACTTTGAGAAAAACACTACTATTTTACCGTGATGAATGATCAGGACTGTCTTTATGGACTGTGAGAAAATTTTAGCTTTTGACCAACAATGTATCAATAAGTGTGTGCATTTGATATCTTTGATATTGTAATTATGAAAAATTTTATCAAATCATTATTGGCCACTGCCCAAGACAATTTGTAAAATTTTTTGTGGGGAGCATGGGGGCTATGTAAGTAGGCTGTTTAGGTTTTCTTATTGGTAACGCCACCTCTGTCTGAAAATCACTGGCTGTGCTGTGTGCAGTCTGTGGCTGCTTTGCGTTGTTGTAATACTCGCCATTGTAGTGTTAGGCAGCTGGCTGTGAACAGCACGTAGCGTTGCGCAGTTGGAGGTGAGCCGCCAGCAGTGGTGGATGTGGGGAGAGAGATGGCGGAGTTTTGAAATTTGTCATGAACTGCTATATTTATATATGATGATATCAAGGTAAATACATTGTTTGTTCTCTATTAATATCTTTCATTTGCTAACTATCCCTATCAGTAGTTAATGCCTTCAGTAGTTTGAATCTTTTATTTAGCTGGCAGTAGTGGCGCTCGCTGTATTGCAGTAGCTTGAGTAGCGAAGATTTTTGTGAGGTAAGTGATTTGTGAAAGGTATAGTTTACTGTTAGTCAGGGCCCATTCTTTTGTAGGGATTATTGAAAGTCAGATTGCGTTCGCTAACAAAATATTGTGTGTCAGTTTAAGCACAGTCCTGTATAATTGTTCAAAAGGGGAAGTTTCAGTGTTCATGGCATGACACATGCTATGTGAGTGGACAAGGACAAATAGTAAATGAATGCACACTCATCTGTCGTCAGCCATTAGTTTTCTGAGCTGCTAAATGTTCTTTTGTGTAGCAATGGATGGGTGGCTGCATTCGTCTGCAGTAAAACGAAATGCTATTGGTGAAGTTAAGTTGGGGATGCTTCTGAAAGTGAACTTTCATGTTCACGAGATGCTACAAGTGAACGTGAAGAAAAGAAAAGAAACTTACGCAGATATTGTGATCACTACCTTCGTTACGGATTTCCATACACAGGCAGTGATGACTGCCAGCAGCCTGTGTTTCTTGTGTTATGAACTCTTGAGCAACAAAAGACATTTGGAGAAAAAACATGAGGGACACATTGGTTAGTCGACAGATTTTTTTATAAACAAACTAAGAGAGGAAAAACGCAGTAAAAGTGTGATGCCAAAGGCTGCAAGGATTGTTAGTAATAACACGAAAGCTACTTTAGAGTCATACCATGTGTCATTACTAATTGCTAAATCTGGGAAACCCCGCGCATTTGCGGAAGATTTAATCCTACTAGCTGCGAAAGTTATTCGTGAAATTATGGTGCTAAGGAAATAAACTCAGTTCCCCTTTGCAATGATACAGTTAAAAGAAGAATTGACAACACGTCTTTCATTGTGAAAGAACAATTAATTTAAAAAATTCAGAGTAGTTTATTTTATTTCTTATAACTTGATGAAAGCACAGACATAGAAGGAAAACAAATCTGTTAATTTTCACCTGTTTTGACTGTAAAGAGACAATTTGTGAGGAGCTTTTGTTCTGTACGAAGATTCTTCAAACAATGGCAGCTGTGTTTCGTGCACTTAATGAGTTCATTATAAACAATGATATTAGGTGGGATAAATTTGTGGCTGTCACTACGGACGGAGTACGTGCTTTTACAAGTCTGAACATAGGCCTAATGGCTCAGTGAAATGTGAAGTGTACTCATAGCTTCATACACAGAGAAGCCATCAGTGAGAAAATGCCTGAGGATTTGAAATGTATTGTGGATAAAGTCACAAAACTTGTTCATTTCATTCACGTTCTCTAAATTCCCATCTTTTCATAGTTTTACGTCAACAGTACTGAAATACTTTGATTGTCATGAGGGAAGGTTCTATGTCGTTTCTTTGAGCTGCGTGATGAAGTGCGATTGTTTGTTTTAGACAAGCAACATTCTTCTTCAAACGAGAAATTGTGTGATTTTAGTTGGTTGTGTAAAGTACCCTATTTGGTGGATATTTTCTCCTTTCTCAACGAACTCAACTTAGACCTCCAAGGAAGAAGTGTTAATATCTTCCAGGTTGAGAGTAAAGGTGAAGCTACAGTTATGAAATTCCATTTATGGGCAGTTAGAGAACAAAATAATAATGTTCCTCATTTCCAGTGCTCAAGAACTACAGTGATTCTTCAGTTGAAAAACGTTCTGCTGAAGTGCACAATACACTTGTAGAACACTTGAGAGCATTAACTGCATGTTTTCGAGAATATTTCCCTGTCCCACAACCTGGTACCTGTTGCAATGAAAATCCTTTCAGTAATGTAGAAATAGGTATGGACCTCTCTGACACAAACAAGAACAGCTACTGGCACTATCCTGCGATTTTTCGTGGAAAAATGTTTTCAAAGAAAATGAACTTTGTAGCTTTTGGCTGCGTGTGCGCTGTCAGTACGAAGAGTTGTCTAAAAGATCATTGGAACAAATGATGCCTTTCCTTACCACTTCTTATGTGAGCAGACCTTTTCTGCTCTTTGCAGTATTAAAACCATAAAGCGACATCGCCTCAAGGTGGACTCGAACCGAAAATTGATGGTGATAAAACTTATTCGAGATTTCAATCGAATTATGGAAAAACACAAAGAATTTCATTCCTAGTGGCCCCACGTTTGAGAACATTGTTTATCGAGCGGATTAAAAAAAATAAATAAAAGGAAACAACTTTATGTTTCAGTACTATACTTGCTGTACTGTATTACTGAGTTTTCTGTGTTACTATCTGTTACTGTATTATTGTAAGTTACTGTATTTTGAATTGAAATTTCATTCGCTAGGCAACAATAATGTGTTTTTAGAATAAATTACTTATTGCATTATTTTTTTATCTTTTCTTGTCAGTGGTTTGCGTAGAGTTGTAAGTGCTAACAGACAAGCAACACTGCGTGAAATAGCCTCAGAAATCAATGTGGGACGTACGATGACCGTATCGATTAGGACAGTGCGGCGAAATCTGGTGTTAATGGGCTATGGTAGTAGGTAGAGTGCCTTTGCTAAGAACACGGCATCGCCTGCAGCGCCTCTCCTATGCTCCTGACCATATCCACTGGACCATAGACGACTGGAAAACCTTGGCCTGATCAGATGAGGCCCGATTCCACTTGATAAGAAATGATGGTCGGGTTAGAGCGTAGCGCAGACCACACAAAGCCATGGACCCAAGTTGTCAACAAGGCATTGTGTAAGCCGTAATTTGTTTGGGCTGCTTTTACATGGAATAGACTAAGTCCTTTGGACAAACTGAACCTATCGTAGACTAGAAATGGTTATGTTTGGACTACCTTGAGGCCATTTGCAGCCATTCGTGGACTTCATCTTCCCAAACAAAGATGGAATTATTATGGACGACAATGCGCCGTTATCACAGGGCCACAATTGTTAGCACTTGGTTTGAAGAAGATTCTGGACGATTCGAGTGAATGATTTGGCCACTCAGTTAGCCCAACATGAATGTCATGGAGCCTTTATGGGACATAATGGAGATGTCAGTTCGTGCACAAACTGATGCACCGCCAACACTTCCGCAGCTACAGATGGCTCAGTATTTCTGCAGGCTTCCAGCGATTTGTTGAGTCCATGCCACGCCGAACTGTCGCACTACGCCGGGCAAAATGAGGTTCGACACGATGTTAGGAGCTAACCCACGACTTTTGTCACGTCGGTACATTTCTTCCTAAGTATCTGGTACTCAGTGTTTATTATGCATTTATTGTGGTCAATATGTCTGCCTCATAGAGTCGTGACAGTGAACCCGTCGGGAGAGAGGAGTGACTTGTGTGACATGATCCTAGCAGGGCCCGCAGTAGGCTGCTCAGCAGGAGGTGTGCGAAGAATGTAGCGGGGAGCTGGGTAACAGCCCGCCACTCCCTCGCATCCATGGTCTGTGTTATTGATCAACGAAAAAATTTGTCCGAATTCGTTGCCAGCCTTGTTGTGTTTGATTGTTCGCCGTTTATGGTCTCCGATTCTCTTTTCCTTTTTTTAGTGTGTACACCACCAGCGCAAAGGATATAATTCTAGTGAAACGTGCGTGCAGCCATCACATCCCCATTTTATGCAAGGATATCTTAGCGCCCACTGCTTCGTTTGCGTAGATTGTGTGGTCTGCATAGATCTTTTATCTTAATATAATTTTTATGTTGTTCACAAATTGAAACACCTTCTAAACCTTTCATGATAATTAAAACCATAGGAGGATGGCCTTTTCCGAATGTACTTTTGAGCAGAAAGCGATCCTGGTAGCTGGAGTGGGAGGTCTTTGTTAATCCCGTCTTTTGAGTTCTTGTGCTGATATTTCCATAGAGATTTTCATCCCCTGACAAATATTTATTTAGATGTTACATACCACTTTTCATAGTTGTAGCTTTAAAAATGTTTTAATGTAACGAAATATTTTCAGAAACACTGAAACACGTATGTTTTTTATTTCTAACCGAGAAGCCAAATATAAATTTTTTCAGGTTTAGCTTTAAAAAAAAATTTCATAATGAAATATTTTCACAAAATTTTTCATTTCCTATTTCACCCCCATAAGTGTAGAATTTCCAAAAACACTGAATCACGTATTTTTTTATTTCTAGCCGAGAGGTGAAATACCAGCGCTCGTAGATATAGGTTTAAAAATGCTTTAGTAGTACTTTAATAATGATTTTTTAAAATTTATCCACTATTTTATTCACTATTTCATCCTCTTACTGGGTGAATTTCAAAAATGCTGAAACACGTTTCTTTTCTTTTTTTAAATTTCTGACCAAGAAACCTAAAACTAGTTTTCGTAGTTCTAGCTTCAGAGCTTATGGGTCTAATTGCGAATAACCCCTTTTCAACGATGCCTACAATATAAGATCGACACCTTCTCCAAATTTAAAGTTTCTTTCCCTAGCGGTCTGTGCTGGCAGATAACGAGTCAGTTAGTCTATACAGTTCCTTTTATGTGTAGGTATATAGTTTAGAAAATCTTATCAGTGACAAAGGTTTAACTAAATAAAATGTTATGTACATCTTGACAAAAAAATCACTGTATTTGCTTACCAGTGCCAGTATTAATAAAATGATTACACAGGAGCTAGTGGTAACATGTACTCATAAATTTAGCTAATATGATGTGAGGATCAGCATGCCTCAGTATGCAGATGTTATTCAGTCTGTGCGCTGAACAACCAGTAAAGGAAACAAAAAAATGTGTAGCAGGAACTAAATTTCAAGACGAAGAAAAAATAGCTTCTAGGTTTGCCGATGACGTGGTAATTCTCTTAGACACGCAAAGGATTTGGAAGAGCAGTTCTACAGAATGGTCTCTTGGAAAGAGGTTATAGGGCGAGCAGCAACAAAACAAACACAAGGGTAATGGAATGTAGATTTAAATCAACTGGACTAGGAAATGAGAAACGAAAAGCAGTAGATGAGTTTTAGTCTTATTATTTGGGCACTAAAACAATATTGATTGTCCTTCTGTTCCACTGACTTGTCCCGCCGCGAACATGTTGGATTCGTTGCGGAGATACTTTGTAGCACGTCTACATGCACCAGAGACCATCCAGCAACTGCCAACCGCGGTGGTGTAGGAATGGAGCGCCCTTCACAATAACAACTTACCAACCTCGTGGCAAGCATAGGGGTTCGGCGGAAAACATGCACTGCTGTCTATGGTGATCATATATGTCTTAAGAACAATGTTCTGCCTTTTGTAATGTCCAAGGAACCATCACAAATGGTGGTGATTTCAGTGTAATTATTCTCTTTGAATTAAAGTGCCACTTATTTTCGTCTCATTACTCATTTCTTTCACTTACCTTCTGTACCGCACGGTAGCAGTTCTTTACATGTATGGTTTCGTCGACCTATGTTACTTGATAGTGACAAATCATGTGAAAGATCCTTTCGTCCTAAAATTTTGCACTTTGGTGTCTTTATCTGGTACGTGGTCTTGCGCGGATGTATAACGTTGGAGATAAACAGTCCAGACAAGAACAGAACAGTAAACACATTACTGAAGAGGTTTTAATACATTTACGCGATTAGAACCTCATAACGTCAGTCACAGTTAGGATCTTGATATAACTATTGTATTCATGAAAATATTTGTGGAATGGCACGTACTATTCTGTCCTGAAGCATGTTACAGTTTAGATCCACGTCGCTGTCGATTTCCTTCAACGGCATTCCTCTCAGTAATGGACATTACAATTACTGCCATGCCCCACTCCCAGACGATTTGGATATTTAGCTGAAAAGGACAAAGTCGAGTTGGGAACGAAAAACGAAAAATTAAAGTCCAGGAATTACAAAAGGACGGAATTGTTAGAGCTTAACGACCGTCGACCACTGACTGTACAGGGATAGGTAAGGGCAAGGAAATTGCCGCATCTTTTGAAAAGGAACAATCCCAGCATCCGTCTAAAGTGGTCCAAATAATCCACGGGAATCAAATTTAGATCGCCAGATAGGGATTCAGTTTGCTTTTAATGCCGTTAATAGAGACTTCGAGTCAACTGAACTGCTACTGGCGCCCACGTTTTACAATATACGACGTAAACATCCACATTTGTACTGACCTTACTTCAATTTCATGTTCAACCAGGCAGTCACAACAGAGTTCAGCCAGCCGCTGTGGCCGAGCGGTTCTAGGCGCTTCAGTCTGGAACCGTGGGACCGCTGCGGTCGCAGATTCGAACCCTGCCTCGGGCATGGATGTGTGTGATGTGCTTAGGTTAGTTAGGGTTAAGTAGTTCTAAGTTCTAGGGGACTGATCACCTCCGATGTTAAGTCCCATAGTGCTCAGAGGCAATTGAACCATTTTTGGACAGAGTTCAATGGGGAATTCATTTGCAACTTCCAGCGATTTAGTAGCACAGTGGAAACATGCACTTTAAGGCCACGAAGGAATTATCCCAATGCGAAGGAAATCAACATATGCGATGCATATTTACAGACAAACAAATGATTACAATTTCAGAAAAATTGGCTGATTTATTCAAGATAAAGAGTTCACAAATTGAGCAACTCAGTAACTTGTTGGTCCGCCTCTGGACCTCATGCAAGGGGTTATTAGGCTTGACATTGATAGATAAGAGTTGTTGGATGACTTCCTGGGTACCAAATTCTGTCCAACTAGTGGGTTATATCGTCAATGTCTTGAGCTGGTCGGAGTGCCCTTCCCATAATGCTCCAAACGTTGTCAATTGGGGAGAGATCCGGCGACGTTGCTGGCCAAGGTAGGGTTTGGAAAACACGAAGACAAGCAGTAGAAATTCTCGATGTGTGTGAGTGGGGCATTATCTTGCTGAAATTTAAGCTCAGGATGGCTTGCCATGAAGGGCAACAAAACGGGGTGTGGAATGTCGTCGACGTTCCACTGTGATCTAAGGGTGCCGCGGGTAATAACCAAAGCAATCCTGCTATGAAATGAAATGAAACCCCAGGTCATCACTCCTGTTTGTCGGCAGCTACGACGGGCGACAATCACGTTGGTATCCCATCGCTGATGGGGGTGTCTCTAGACAAGTCTTCGGCCTGGAATCTGACTGTATGGAGTAGAATTTTCTTCAGTGATGGGTCCCGCTTCGAATTTATCCCCGATGACCAGGTAAGACTCGCCTGGAGACACAATGGTCAGCGGTTGGGTACCAACCTGAACGCCTCCCACCTTACGGGCCGACAACCAGGAATGATGGTCTGAGATGTCATTTCATTTCATGGCAGGACCCCTTTGGCTGTCATTCGCGGGACCCTTAGAGCACAGTGGAACGTCGACGATATTTACTGCCCGATTTGTTGCCCTTCATGGCAAGCCATCCTGCTTACACTCTGCTAAATAATGCCCACCCCACAGGGCTATAATTTCTACTGCTCGTCTTCGTGCTTTCAAACACTAGTTTGGTCTCCAATGTCGCCGGATTTCTCCCGAATTGAGAACGTTTGGAGCATTATGGGAAAGCCTCTCGAACCAGCTCCAGACTTTGAGGATATAACCCACCAATTGGACAGAATCTGGCATGATAGCACTCAGGAGGACATCTGTTTGGACTCTGCTACTCACTCCAACTGCCATCTAGTGGCAGCTTCAGACTGTCCAGGTCAGACTGTCCAGGTCAGACTGTCCAGTATAGTCTGCTCCCTGTCGGAAGAATTTGCAACCTATGTGCGGAAGTGGACCTCCCAGGTCCTTTGTGTGCGCAGGTAGGATTAGCCGTTGTAACGGCCGAGCAGGTAGCTGCGAGACCCCGTAGCGGACGGGCGTGTATGTCTTCCAGCTAAGCCAGGAGCCGCAGTTGGCGCGCTGCCTGTGCAAGTTGTAACGTTTAATGTAATAAACAATTATAACAGACAACTTGTTCCGTCTAGTTATTGTGAGTGGAAACAAGGGGAGGACAGTAAGTTCTCTCGCACTATACATTCACACTCCAATGTGCCACCACGGGAAGAAGAGCCCGCGCGCACATTTTTTGGTCCTCCGGGCCGGATACAGTGACCACGCGGAATTTACGTTCGCGCGGATTTGTTTTCCGGTATTTGTGAACTTCTAAAAAACCACGTGTGAGCTGCGCACGTGATCGGTTTCGTTGTTGCCTGCTATCGAGTGTCCCAAGGCCTGTTCGGGACTTCGACAATAACAGCCTTAACAACGACGATCGGGGACATATTTGTGAACATTTAATGTGTCTCTAATTCAAACGCGGGAGGCACAGAAACGCGTCGGTGCAGCATCGTCGGTGACGTCACCTCCTGCTCCCGCCGAAACTTCGCGCCGTCGGAGACTGCAACGCCTGCCACGCCAGCTGCCAGTGTCCGTGCCCGTGACGCCGCTGCTGTTCCAGTCCGTACTGCCGCTGCAGCCTGGTAAGTGCAACTGTTGGCTTCCTACTACCATCTTCCTGGTCCTAAAATGGAGCCCTCAGAGAAAACAAAATTAGTCAAGCAGAGAGGTGTAGCAAAGGCCGCTCTCGCGCGCTTAGCGAGCTTTGTGCAGTCTGCAGACAGTGCCAGCATCGAAATGTTGGAATCAAAATTAAATCGATTGACTCGGATTCAGACAGATTTTGAGTCTTCTCAAACACGGCTGGAAATTGAAGACGAATCAGCAGATCACAGTAAGGACAGGGCAGAATTCGAGGATTCGTGGGACTTTGTTGAATCCACTCTCAAGGGTTCAATGAAGAGGTACACCCAGCTTCCGCAGCCTTTGGGCTCGAATCCATCAGGCAGTGTCAGTTCTTTGAAACTACCCGCTATTAACTTGCCAAATTTTGAAGGTGACTACCTTAAGTGGTCATCATACAGGGATACGTTTTTGAGCCTCATTATGAATAACAATTCAATTGATGACTTTCAAAAACTTCACTACCTTAATTCGTCCTTGCGAGGTGAAGCTAAAGACCTTTTGAAACATATACCTGTCACAGCAGGAAATCTAGCGATAGCCTGGGGACTTATTACGCAGAGGTATAATAACCCAAAAATAATTGCAGCCAGACATGCTAAGGCTTTGTTGGCCTTGCCTACAGTCGGCCACGGCGCAGCGAGCGATTATAGGCAACTAATTAATCACGTATGCAGCCATTTGAAGGCCTTAGAAGCTCTCAAACCAGAGGTTCCACTTCATGAAGTTATTCTTTCGGAAGAGATTCTGTCCAGCATGCGACCCACAGATCGTCATGAGTGGGAGGTAAAGATGTCTGGGTCGACATTCACCACATTAAATCAACTAATAGATTTTTTGGAAACAAAATGTCAGGCCCTTGAGTTGATCAGGTTCAGGGATAACACCTCAAGGGATTTGCAAGAAAATGTTAATAATTCAAATCAAACGAGACATGTGAGGAGGGCTCATCTCGCTAATGCTGATGCTGAGGAATCATGTGATTTTTGTAGTGAACCTCATACTAGCACTAAATGCAAAGGGTTTCAAGCACTAAATGTCGATGAGCGGCGGGCATATGTCACAAAAAATAAGCTTTGTTTTTGTGCATCCGCTCTGGTCATTTCTCGACTAAATGCAGGATTTCTCCTTGTAAGACCTGTAAAGGAAGGCACAACGTACTGCTCCACAAGCCTGCTGAACCAAGGAATGGGCAGAATAGTGAACCAGGAGGCCATTCCCTGGCCCATCAAACTACGAACGGGAAGGCAAACATCCATTGTAATGTTTTGTTAGCAACAGCTGTTGTCAACATTAAGGACAGCATGGGTAGACAGCAGGTTTGCAGAGTTCTGCTAGATAGTGCGAGTCAGCTATCCTTTATATCTAAGGGCATGGCAGAGAAATTAAAACTGAAACGAAGTAAACATTCGTTTCCTGTGAAGGGTATAAACAATGCCTTTGCTGCCTCAGTGTCTTCCACTTGTGATGTTGAACTGTCGTCTAGGGTCAACGACTTTCGTGTCAGAACCACTTGTGCTGTCGTAGATCATGTCACCAGTGACCTACCAGCGAGCAAGATAGACACAAGGTCCTGAAGTGTCCCATGTAATCTTCCGCTCGCTGATCCAGAATTCAACAAGCCTGACACAGTAGAGTTAATTCTTGGTGCTGAGGTTTTCTTTGACGTTGTTTGTAAGGAAAGGCTGGTGAAACCAGGTCATCCCTCACTGGTCGAAACAAAATTTGGCTGGATTTTGTCTGGTAGGATGCCTTCAGTTTCATGCAACATGCCTCGTTCTACAGTGACCTCGTGCTTTGTTAGAGGTGACAATTTAGATGCCAAACTGCAAAGATTTTGGGAGTTAGAGGAACTGTCTACGAAAACTATTAGTAAGCAGGGTAAAATATGTGAGGCTCACTTTCAGCGCCACACGGCACGAGATGAAGAAGGGAGATTTGTGGTTCGACTACCAGTGAAACCTGACTGTAAATCATTAGGCGAATCACGACAACAAGCATCTCGGAGATTGGCGCATCTTGAGAGGAGGTTTAAAAGGCAACCGAATCTGCAGAAGGAATATGCTGCATTCATGCATGAATATGGTAATGAGATCGCTTTGTTGAAGGCCAGCTCCCCTATTCCACATTATAGCAAATTAAGGGATTTGCACCCGTTTGTTGATGCCGAAGGTATTTTACGAGTGGGAGGGAGATTAATGAATGCTGATGAACCATATGATGAGTGCCATCCTATTATCGTTCCGCCTAAGCATCATTTGACAAAAAATTCTCATTATAGATGAACATGAAAATCTGTTGCACGCTGGGTCACAACTTTGTTGGCTATGTTGCGTAGGAGGTTTTGGATCCCCAATGGGCGTAACACAGTCAAGGGAGTTATCAGAAAATGTATAAAATGCTTTAGGCTTAAGTCCAAGACAGCAGTTCAACTCATGGGTCAGCTACCTGCAGCTAGAGTAAACCAGTCTCATCCATTCCAGCACTGAGGAGTAGATTATGCAGGCCCTATTGCTGTAAAGCATGGTGGAAGGCGGAGTAAAGTTACCACGAAGGCTTATATTGCTTTATTCATTTGCATGGCAACCAAGGCCATCCACTTAGAATTAGTTAGTGACTTGGTAACAAGTTCATTTTTGGCCGCCCTCAGGAGATTCATTGCAAGAAGAGAGAAACCTTCTCACATGTACAGTGACAATGGTACCACATTTGTAGGTGCAGACAATGAGCTTAAACGTTTTCTCTCCAACAATGTTACTGTTGAAGGTGTGGTGAATTATTCGACCTCAGAGGGAATCAGTTGGAGGTTCACTCCACCTCGTGCCCCTCACTTTGGTGGACCCTGGGAGGCAGGAATCAAATGCATGAAGTCGCATCTCAAACGCGTCATTGGCAATGCAGTGTTGACATTTGAAGAACTGACTACTGTGTTAATTCAGATAGAAGCATGCTTGAATTCAAGGCCACTGTGTCTTCTCTCTGATGACCTAGATTCTCCTGCTGCTCTCACTCCTGGTCATTTCCTAATCGGACAGCCCCTTTGTGCTCATCCTGAACCCTCTGTCCTTGAGGTTCCCGCCAACAGGTTGCACAGATGGCAACTTGTGCAGCAGTTGCATCAGTCCTTTTGGAAGAGGTGGTCCACAGAATATGTACATGATCTGCAGCAACCCAAAAAATGGACATCGGAAGGAGCATGGCAACCCCAGATCGGTGATCATGTGCTGGTCAAGGAGGATAATTTGCCTCCCTTGGTGTGGAGGCTGGGTGTCATTGACCAGCTGTTTCCCAGTCCTGATAAGTGTGCGCATGTGGTAATGGTAAAAACTGCTAATGGGCATATTAAGAGGCCTATAGCAAAATTGTGTCCCCTACCTAAACAGTGATTCAGTTAAGTGTTCCCTCAGATCTGTGTAGTGATATATGATACAGAGCCACTGCCAAATTGTCATTTACTGGAATAACCTCATAATTCATAAAATCGGCTTGGGAGGCTGTGGATGTTTCTTGTGGAGTAACTGCTGTTAGTATTGATTTCATGTTTTTATGCAGTATAATATTAATACTCTATTGTTTTGTGTCCTGCATGTTAGTACCCATCGTGTTTCACATGCAGCATGACAGTGGTGTTTGGTGATGTGGGCATCCCAAATGTTAGTATATTCATGTTTTATGTGCATTGATATTGTGTCTAGTTATATTTTTATTGTTTACTTGTTTTGGTGTTGATGTTTGTTAAAATGTTGGTTATTTGTAAAAAATGTTAGTGTATTCATGTTTTATGTGCATTGATCTTGTACCTAGTTATATTTTTTATTGTTTACTTGTTTTGGTTTTGTTGTTTGTTAAAATTTTGGTATTTGTAAAATGAGGAAACTCATTTTAGATTGGGAGTATGTTTGGACTCTGCTACTCACTCCAACTGCCATCTAGTGGCAGCTTCAGACTGGCCAGGTCAGACTGTCCAGTATAGTCTGCTCCCTGTCGGAAGAATTTGCAACCTATGTGCGGAAGTGGACCTCCCAGGTCCTTTGTGTGCGCAGGTAGGATTAGCCGTTGTAACGGCCGAGCAGGTAGCTGCGAGACCCCGTAGCGGACGGGCGTGTATGTCTTCCAGCTAAGCCAGGAGCCGCAGTTGGCGCGCTGCCTGTGCAAGTTGTAACGTTTAATGTAATAAACAATTATAACAGACAACTTGTTCCGTCTAGTTATTGTGAGTGGAAACAAGGGGAGGACAGTAAGTTCTCTCGCACTATACATTCACACTCCAATGTGCCACCACGGGAAGAAGAGCCCGCGCGCACAACATCCAATAACTCCGCTAACCAGTATCATGCCGAATAACTGCCTGCATGAGGGCCAAAGGTGGACCAACGCTTTACTGTCTTTCTCGGTTTGTGAGGCTGTTTCTCTTGAATAAATCATCCATTTTTTTCTGAAATTGTAATAATTGTTTGTCTGTAAATTTACATCACATCCATTGATCTCCGTCCCATTCGCATAATTCCTTCGTGGTACGTCGTTTTCTTTGTCTTAGAGTGTACATATCGTGTGCGCGTCTTCTCCACACTATAATACAGCAGATACACACATAGTCGTGTCACAGTGAACCTGTGTTCTATATCACGCCAGCATGCCCGCAGGACCGCTGAACTGAAATACAGTAGATACAAACAATGTTTATAGTCCTTTGCATTCGATGTTGTCTTCGGAATACTAACGCCATGCAAAACGATGGTAGAAAATGTGTGACAAAAAGCTGTTGATATTAATAAACTTATCCTTTATATTCGTGGCAGGTACAATACACTTCGGCATTCGCTGTCAGTTGCCAGACCACCTGCTATGGCGACAGGCAACTTTCTTTACGTTTGGATAAACAGCTAGCCCTGCAATTCCTTGCGTATGGCACTCCCTTTGTGTTGTTTTGGTGCTGGTAGGGTTCGTGAGTGTTATGTACAGTTCTGCAGTGACTTTTGCAACTGTCTTTCTCTTATTTTTCATCAAAAACCTCTTCAGTGACTGGACTCGCATTCGGGAGGACGACGGTTCAATCCCGTCTGCAGCCATCCTGATTTAGGTTTTCCGTGATTTCCCTACATCGTTTCAGGCAAATGCCGGGATGGTTCCTTTGAAAGGGCACGGCCGATTTCCTTCCCCGTCCTTCCCTCACCCAAGCTTGCGCTCCGTCTCTAATGACCTCGTTGTCGACGGGACGTTAAACACTAACCACCACCACCACCTCTTCAGTGACCGTCTGACATGATCACTCTACACACATTTTCGTTCGCGTTGTGCCTTGACGTATGATTCTTTTCCGTTTTTTTTCCGTATGCTGTATTATGTTCGATACAGTGCCTCTTTCAGTACCAAACACTTGGGCTGTCTTGGTTATGTAAGCATCATCCATATGAGCGCAACAACAATTTGCACACTTTCAATTCACTTAGATCCGACATAATCCACTCATATCCGCACAGAACAATGTTCTATGACCGTTCCTGGTCAAATACAACTATGCATCATGTAGGCTTGGCTAGCACCTGCATTTATGTTCAGCCGTGCATTTCTCACAATGTTTCCATATTTTTGTCCAACGGCATGCGTTTAAATGATAAGGAGCGTTTAGGTGTGAGAAGGGGATTGTTTAACCTAACTTCAAGAAGAGTACCACGAATAGTTTTAGACAATTCATAACGGAAAGATGGCGGCCTTTAAAATTTTTGCGTGACATAGTCTTAGTCTCTGCCTGGCATCATAGAGTAAAGCGCCAAGACGGCAAACCATAAAATTGCACGCGCATTTCCTAGGTATTGATCGTGAAATTATGAAACCCACGGTAACTCTGTCTTTACAGCAAACGATAGCTTAAACTGACTTGTACCAGAGACGCACTGTAAATACGTTTTCTCTGCCACGTGGGTACTGAAATACAGCAATTTGAACCCTGGACCTAGCACTGAAGGCAGCTTAACAGCAAGGGAATAATAATATGGATTCACAGGGCGCATTGACTGCGTCCATTTGGTCACTATCGGTAAAAACACGAACACTGGAAAACTGAACAACGAAAGCCAAGGCGCGTAGCATAGGTCTAGTTGCTCGATCAGGGGGACACGAAGTCTTCAACTTGCAGCTCCATTTCCAGTTGTACTACTCACTGTTTCAGATTACAGTTTAAATAAAATTAAACTCCTGACCTTAACCTGAAAGCTAACCGCTATTCGTCCTTCGAGCTTGGGCAGTTACAGAGCACTTCCGCTGAAACAGCTGCTGCATAATTTGTGCAACGATTTGGCTGACCTCGATCGAGCCCGCGCTCGTTCGTCGCGAAGCGGCGAATCCCTCTCCGAACGCGTCGTCGCCCTCTCTGTGTTACCTCCACCCATCCCCCATCTCGGCCTCCTCGATTCTGCCTTATCCCGCCTGACATAACTTTAAATGCTTTTAACAACTCTGCCAAATGCCGAACTTCGACTTGAAGTTATCACAGGGTCTTATCCGATGTCAAGTTACCGACAAAACTATAATTTTCTCCTGGATAATTTTTCCTTCTACTCCTACACCCACCCAAGTCCAACCAGTTCACTGAGGGGTGTCTTACTAGTTCACTACATCTTAATACTTCTGAGGTCCGGAAGACTGCCTAATTAGAATGTGGTGGGAAATTCCCGAAGCTGTTACAGGCGTTCAAGTGACCACCTGTCCTATCACTCGCTGGCTGTGTCTCTCTCCCTACTCCAAGCAAGCGCCTCTCACGTCATTCTCTGAACTCTGTCACACTCCTAAAAACGAATATGAAAAGGGCTTCCCAGGCGCATTATTGCGTTAGGGCGTCTTGGGAATTTACTTGAAGTTAATTCCCAGACTACCATTATTGTTACGCATGTCTTCTTCTCTATATAAAGTCGACTGCAAGCATCCATCTGTACATGCATGCCAATCTCAGGAGCTGCTGTAGGAATTTTGATCCAGATATCACTATTAGGTACATACAGACATTGATCAACGAGGAAGGATTTTGTATATAAATTATATACATATCGTACAAGTTGTATGAATTACGATGAATTAAATTTAGATTGAGAAAACTGTGGCGCAGCTACCTACCGAACTACCACCATAAAACGAGAGAGCAGTAGTTTCATGAATAAGCAGAGAGCGTGACCAAATTCGCATTTCCTGTTATGTTATCGTGGTAGAGCATTTGGCTAGGTTGAAAGTTCGAATGCAGGTGGTATCAATTTTTTCTTTTCTTTTCCTTTTTTTTTCTTTGGCTTTTAACATAGCATTCACCTCTCGATCGTGTGCACATTCACCACAAACGAAACGTGGTGTTGAACTCCTCGTTACACTGTAGCTCCCGTTTATCCCAAATGGATAACTGGAAAATCGCCTAAGTGACAATTGATTGCAGTCAGTTTAGATCAACATTCATAGCGATAAAACATGCAAGTCCAAAACCTATGGTTTTCAATTGTTTATGCATGGAGTAAAACGCAGCACGGGATGGGGCTTTCCTCCGTTTATATAAAACACAGTTTCTCAGTAGCGAAGCAAATGACTTCCCAGTTGCTTCTTTCTTGATTCATAAATAGATGATAACACGTTTCTGTACGTGGTTGGCCGAAGGATATTATTTGTTTGGACACTTTGAAATTATATAGAATACAGGAAAACAAATCTCCACTGGCGAAAAAGAGATTTAGGCGTTTTAAAGGTCATAAGGACAAATCTTCTTTCAGATGAATACACGAGATTTCGAAATACTACTACAGGCTGACAAATTTCACGCTGGTAGTTTCTGCTTCCCTCAGATTAGAAATCGTAGTTCCCATTGTTAATTCGCTGCAATTTCTTGGAAGAACGGGCAGTGAGTTACTGATCGTCGAAGTATTGGAATAAATATGATCAATAAAGAAAAGATAGCCACCTTATCATCGGGCTCTGATGTGAGACTTTCAATTTGAAATAATAAAATATTTTTAACCAATTGTTTCCCTGTAATCTGTTGAGAACAACTTCATAGCGAAAAAATTGCAAATCCAAAGTATGTGGTGCTTTATTTTTTTATCCCTCAAGTAAAATGTTTTCCGAAAATGTACTTCAACAACTTTCCTTCGTTTACATACGGGACGTTCTTTCACTAGCGCAGTACATGATTCAAGTCTCAGCTTCTGCTTTTCCTGAATGAAACCTACATGTAGGCACGATTGTTTGTGTAGCACGGCAAAGAAGTTTGTCGTAAAGTGTCCACGACTAGGAATTGCGGTGCTGAGTCACAACAATGCGTCACAGCGCGCACCATGTCTCACAAGAGGTGTACTGTAACACGAGCTGAATATGTGGGCCGGCCGGGGTGGCCGAGCGGTTCTAGGAGCTACAGTCTGGAACCGCGCGACCACTATGGTCTCAGGTTCGAATCCTGCCTCGGGCATGGATGTGTGTGACGTCCTTGGGTTAGTTAGGTTTAAGTAGTTCTAAGTTCTAGTGGACTGATGACCTCAGAAGTTAAGTCCCATAGTGCTCAGAGCCATTTTGAACATGTGGATCATGCGTGTGTTTCCTTTTATTTTTTATCTGTGCCAGTCACACAGAAAGACATATATCTACGATTCCTATACAATATTTGCATTGGCTGTAAAGAACGTTATTTATATCACGATGTGCTCCCATTATTGCCGTGAGGTGTCACTCCAAACGCCAATTCCACATGGAAGGGACAGTTTTCCTGGCGTGCACTCCTCACATCGCGCAAGTTATATGAACGTTCTCTGAATTAATTGTATTCGTGCCCCCCCCCCCCGCCGCCCCCCCACCCAAAAAAAATACACTACGCCAGTCAAGTTACCTGGCCGTAGATATTTAATATTAAACGCCCAAAGTCGGGCTAGTCACTGGTGATTATAATTAATTGATTTAGAAAAATGTACTCTTTAATACAGAAGCATAGAAATTGTTACACCTGTTATATTTGAAATGAATATTAACACAATTGTGATTGTTTAGAAACTGAGTGGAGTGCGGACACAAATTATGCGAAAGATTGACTCCTAAAAAATGTCAAGCTGTCACGTTTCATTCACTCCGTTACCAACTTGACGTTTTCTTCATGTCTCAGGTTGCATCCCATCAACCGACCACTTCTTTTAGCGAAGTTGTGCCATAGATTTCATTTTTTGCCATCTGAAGGCAGTTTTATTTTATTACAAACACGATCCACGATCCACATCCAGTCTTAGTATTCTTCTGTAGCATCACATTTGAGAAGCTTCTGTTCTCTTCTTGTGTGAACTGCTTACAGACCACATTTCACTTCCACACACGGTTACAAAGCTGTTCCACGGAAATGCTTTCAGAAAAGACTTCCTAACACGAAAATTTGCATGTTGATAAATTTCTCGTTTACAGCTTTTCCTGACTGCATTTTACCGTACATTCTCACTGCTTCAAGCATCACTAACCACTTTGCTGCCCAAATAGCAAAACTCATCTGTTACTTTTAGTGTCTTATCTCCTTACTAATCCCATCAGCAAAGCCTGATGTAATTCAACTACACCCCATTATCCTTGTTTTACTTTCTTTGATGTTCATCTTGTAACCGATTTTCAAGACACTATTCATTCTGTTCAACTGCTCCTCCAAATCTTATGGCGTCCTGGAAGAATTACAATGTCATTGGCGCACTACAGAGTTTTTATTTCCTTCTTCCTGAACTTTAATTCCCTTTAAAATATTTCCTTGGTTTCCTTTACTGCTTGCCCAAAGTACAGAATGAATAACATTAACGATAGGGCTACAATCCTGTCTCACTCTCTTCTCGACAACTGATTTCCTTTCATGTCCTTCGACACTTATAATTGCAGCATGGTTGCCGCAAACAACCTTTGGTTCTGTATACAAATACAACAGTCTGTATACAGTTAAAACATTCTGTTGTATTAACTCCTGCCGCCTTCAGAATAACCCACACGAAAGAGTAATGTATATGCTCAGGTCACTTACGCCTTAATTTAGAGAAAGGAAGTGACGTAGTGTTTAACAAAATCATGTGAGATGCATTTGGAGAACCGTTTATGGTCTCTATTGTATATATTGCATAGAGATCATGAGAATAAGATAAGATAAATTAGGATACACAGTCATTTCCTGTCGCACTAGACCCAGCTACAGTATAAGGAATGGTTCTAACTAGTAGTACTCTGTGCCTTGTACTGTTCACCTATAAGTTTATAAACTGTTTTAATTGATCTCTGTCGCACGCAGCCTAAGATTTTTCGTTGCAGCAGCAATTCTATTTTCGTTTTGACGTATCTCTATAATGGTTGCATATTGCAATGTATCTGTGCATGGGCAAATGTGAAGGGGGCGGGAGGTAGGGAGGGAGAAGCAAGGGTTTTGCCAGATACTGATCCCCTATGGAGCATACAAAAACGTCCTTGGAGTTGCAGTTGTGACCTCGACTGTTTAAATCAGTAGAGGCTGTGATAGAGCGCATAATGAGCCCATCTAGCGATCAAATAATATTTATCCAAGTTGACCAGAGTTTGTAGAGAAATTGGAAAACCAAGCATTACTCTGGAATAATTTTTCAAGAAACATTTTTTTTTGCAAGTATTTGTTGCTTAGCGAGTGTAAAAACTCTTATTATTCAACAGCAACAAAACTTGGCGTTAAATAATTCGATTGGCGCCACAAAGATCATAGTCTCTGGTGTTAATATCATGGGCCACTGTAAACCATCCGCAGGGAACACCTAGCGCTAATAGTGGAGTAATGTTCATAGAGGTGCACTTGTGATATCAAATTGATATCAATTTAACTGAATAATTAACAAAATTGATCAATTAATTATCCTCTCCCCCTCTGGGAAATCCCCAGCCCATCAGACAGTCACCATCTCTGCAAAATCTTCAGCCTGCCCCAACCCTCCTCTGTAGGAGATCAAACCTGTGTGCTGTACCAAGACACGAATCTGGGATCTTTCCCTTTGTAGTTTGGATGGTAAAAGAAGCGGTTCTGGAGCAATTTAGTACCAAATTAATTGACCAATTAATTAAATTGATCAATTAATTACCCCCTCCTTCCCACACCTGGAAAGATGGTGGGGAATTCAAATATGTGTGGTAAATTCGAATTTTCATGATAAATTCAAATGCTAATTACATTGAATTGCAGAGGACATACTAATAATAACAATAATAAAAATAATTAGTAATAATATATTCTTGTTTATAAAAATTCAGTTTGGTTATGGCTGGTATGGAAGGATATAGGGTAGTCTCTTTATTTCTTCGTCTTTGGAATACTGTTACAATCTAACTATGACATCAAAATCCAAGATGGCTGACCAGAATACAGGTACAGTCTAACTCTCCTCCTTCTATCAGCAGGAAATTCAAAATTGATAGGAAATCAGCAGGAAAATTCAAATTCTTTGCTCTGGCTATGAAACATGGAAGTTGGGGAGGAGCAGTCGCCATTGATCGAACAATAGAGAGTAGTTGCAGCCAGTCTCATCAATAATGCTGCTAGATGTAGAGAGGATATTTTCTAACCAATAGCCCTATGTAGGAAATATGGGTAATAATAATAGGACAGCAAACTATCGTTGAAGTGAAAGGGCATAGCATCCTGCTGATCTACAGGTGAATAACTGCTGAAGGGGAGAAATATGGATGGGTAATAATATAACAACAGCAACCCACGATCCCAGTGCTGTTACCTCTTTCCTTCTTCCTTCATTGGATTTCAATCCCCCCCCCCCCCCCCCCACACACACACACAGAGGGGGAGCGCGCTGGCAGCAGCGTAATATGCTGCTCTACAGCCTACAGAAAGTTGAAAATCACAGGCGATAAAACGGTGACATTGTAAAAAACAGTAAAATGGCGGAAAGTTGTGGAATTTAAAATATAAAAACACTGCGGTGACAATGCAGATGAAGACATACAAGAAGTAGACAGGCACAATTAAAAAACAAGGCGACAGTCTGGTTTCTGTTCACACGAGATAAAAAAACACAACTGGGGACAGTATGGCTGCTGTTCACAACACTGACAGGGGATGCACAACACTGAACACTCACTTATAACACCACTATACAGGTGACACAGCAGCAAATTGGGGGGGGGGGGAAGGACCCGGACCTATGAGGGGGGAAAAGGAGGGGAGGAGATAAAAAGATAAAAAGGGGGAGCCGATGGAGGGAGGGGACATAGAAAAGAGGGGCTGGGTGGACACAAGAAGGAGTGAGAAAGGCAGTGGAGGGAAGAACAGGAAGGACTCGGGGGAGAGAAGGGAGGCAGAGAGAGGGTAGATGGGGAAAAACAGGATGGAAGGAGGGGGGAAGTGGGAGCCCGAGGAAAGGACAGAGGAAAGGAGGGGGAGGTGAGGATCAGAGTTGATAGGGGGGATAAATGAAGGGAGAGAGGGCATCATCTGGGAGGAGGAGTCAATGGAAGCCACCTTGGGAAAGAAGATGAAGGGTGGAGAGGTGAAGGGAAGGGGGGACACAACAGTGAAGGCGCGGCAGAGGGTGAGGGTTGGAGAGGAGAGGAGCAACCAGGGGATGAGTGGGATCGAGGCGGCGGGAGGTGTAGAGGATGCGGATATGTTTGAGGAAATGGAGCAGATGGGGGAAAGGAATCAGGATCTAGAGGATCCATGTGTGGGACGTGAGGTGTACATGGAAGGCGAGGCAGATGGTTCAAATGGTTCAAATGGCTCTGAGCACTATGGGACTCAGCAGCTGTGGTCATAAGTCCCCTAGAACTTAGAACTACTTAAACCTAACTAACCTAAGGACATCACACACATCCATGCCCGAGGCAGTATTCGAACCTGCGACCGTAGCAGTCGCGCAGTTCCTGACTGAGCGCCTAGAACCGCTAGACCACCGCGGCCGGCGAAGGCGAGGCAGAGTGCATGGCGCTCGACGATCTGGAGGGACTTAGAGAATTTGGGGGGGAGGGGGGTATAACAGAGGATGGGACAGATTAAGAATTTGTAGGTGTGGAGGATGGTAGAAGGGTTCAAACCCCACGTCCGGCCAGAGAGGAGTTTGAGGAGTCGGAGGCAGTTATGGGCTTTGGATCGGATAGAGTGGAGATGAGGGATCCACGTGAGGTGACGGTCAATGGTGAGGCCAAGGTAGGTGAGGGTGAGGGAGTGCTGTTACAAATCCATGCTCTTTCCATACAGGAGTCATGCAGCAAATGCATTGGGGAATGAAACGTTCATAGCTATTTACAAGTCACATGTCATATCCTAGCCAACAGAAATGTGGGAAATACAATGTATGATATTTTTTGTGAGTATAGTTCTAACTACCTTACTTGAATACAATATCTCAGGACGAAAAAACTGGCTAGTCATCTCCAGTCTTGTCCAACGCCACCAGCCGAGTGCATTGTGTACCTAAAGAGCCGACCTGCTGGAGCCTGTCTTTGTACCTGCTTGGTCACAAGCTGAGCCACAGCTTCCGGTTGGCCAATCCCTTGGGACCAAACCTGCCGCTGGCCGAGGACAGACATCGCTAACTCCTAGTACACAGCGAGAGAAGCAGCAGGTGCGGCTTGGATGCAGAGTTCTGACTGCAATTCCAACCTTGACACAGACTCCCCAGTTTCAAAAAATCCACTTTATCCGATCCGAGATGGGAATCTTATTGTCTGCACATTTCGAATTTCTCATGATAAATGTAGATTCTCCCTTTTATGGTCATTATTTTTGAACAACAAAAGAAATCAGAGCATGCACAATTTTTCACATCGCCTAAGAATAGCTACTTGTTGTTTCTTAGGGTGAAAATTCTTACAGTAGCATGGAATAAGCTATATTTCGTCTAAGTATTCTCTCATCCAGTAAAAAAATCTGTTCTTATCGGCTTAATATCTGTTATGTTCTGTGTGTGTGATGTCTATGATTCATCATGTATGCCTATTCTGATCTAAAGTGTCTAGCAGCCTTCAACTTCTTGATAGAAGGAGCCCAATTGACAAACACTTTCAAATATCTGTGGTGCCTTTAACAGCTGTCAGTGTGGTAAATTTCTCAAGTCCACCTCCATCAAGGCTGAGAAATGACGTCTCCTACATGGTCATGACAATGTGACGGCATTAGAAGTACTTCGTAAAAACAGCAAGAAAGCATTTAGAGACCCATGATCAAACCTTATAAGATGGAAGTGGCTGATGTTAAAAATTGCTGTTCTGATGGAGCAGCTATCTGGAATATTGTAGTAGCCGCCAGTTCTTACAATTCTTTTTCTAATAGCTTATGCTTCTTTTCCTAGAATTTCAAACAGCTACTCACTACCTCATCGGAAATCATCCATCCTGGCAGTGACTGTGTCCCACACTCTTCCCACTACTGTAGGAGTGTGACAGGAAGATGCTTGCTAATCATATGTTGGAGGAAACGATGAGAAGGCATAGCGCAAAATATAACTCTTTGTTGAGTGTTACTTAAGTAAATAAATTAGTGAAATCAAAGTGAACTAGAAATTAGAATATAAATGGAAAACTTGGTTTAGTTTAAAGAGTTGCATACTGGCATTCAGCGGGCAGAACAGAAGAAACAATGACCGTGGAGTCAGCGAGTTCCACATACGCGGGCGCTGTCGATTCAGCCGTCAGGGCATCGCCCGACCGGCTCACGTGTTTCTCAGTTGTCGCATGTGAACAAAGGCCCTCGCCTACATTCCAAGAGCCAATGACCGACGTCAAGAAGATTCTTCGAGAAGCTTTTCAACGTGACGGAAGAGGCAATGACCGGCTCACGTGTTTCTCAGTCGTCACATGCGATCAGAGGCCCCCGCCTACATTCCAAGAGCCAATGACCGAGGTCAAGAAGATTCTTCGAGAAGCTTTTCAACGTGACAGAAGAGGCAATGGCCGTGAAGTCGTTCACCTCCAGTAAACTGAAGTGTATAAATACGCGAGACGCGGTGGGCCCGACAGTCGAAGACAGTTGAAGACAGATGAAGACAGAGGAAGACAGATGAAGACGGGGACGAAGACGAAGACGGAGACGGGAACGGAGACGAAGGCGAGAGACGAAGGAAGAAAAGAAGAGTAGCAGTAGTTTTCAGTCGGTTTCGGTGCTGAAGACCGTCATGCAAGAAGAGACTACATCATGCACAGTCGCACCAAGTCCGCCGCTGTAATGGAATAACAAGCAGCAGCCGCGGCGCCAGAAGACAGAAGTTAAAAGATATTTGAAGTCTGGTTTTTACGTACCCGGGTGACTCGTGAGGACGGGAAGGACACGGCCTCACATCAGTAGTCACCTGTGAGCTGGGATGAAGAGCTGACAGCCGAAGACTGGCAAGCGGGAGTCCGTGGTTCGAGTTCGGGACACTGGCCTTCCCCCGCCGCGCCGCTCCGCTGGTCGACGCACAACACACGCGGCCGCTTAGAGAAGAGAAACACTGGGACGCCACATTCAAGGTATCACCATCCGGTGCACGACGTCGCTCGCAATAATTAAACGGGCCACCTCGCGCTGCGCGTCTCCGGTCAGCTGGGCGAGACAGCGACACGAGATACACACCGCTACGCGTAATCAGACGCCGCCGCCGCCGCCGCCGCCGCCGCCGCCGCTGTCGCAGCAGAAGGCTACGCAAACGACACGGCTGCCGCTCTCCGAACCAGAACGTCCCAGTAAGATACAGTTGTACGAAACTTTCAATAAAATTTATCTTATGTAAAATGATGTTTCATTCGACCTCATACCCGAGCCAAGGGAGAACCCACCCTGCCCACATGTTGTAAGAGAGAAAAGTTAATTTATTTAATATTTTCACCCTGACAGAATGCTTTAGAATGCTCATCCTGACAATTGACAGCATCAAAAGAGAAAACCCAGTTACATTGAGTGACAGAACTGTCACATTTAGTAACACAGTTGTTACATTTGGGTGTCACAAGCCGCAGAAGCTGTTACAATTGGTGTCAGAGAAAAAACCCTTGGCTCAATATGAGGTGTGAATGACAGTCAGTAAAGGCCCACAGTTAGTATTTTTTAATGTGTGAAGGGATAGAGGTTTGCATAGCAGTCGTAATATTTTCTTTATTTAGAAGTGTATTTTCTCTCATGATTTTAAGAGTTTGTCGGAAATATTTAAACATCTTTTAAATTCAGTATAGTAAGATAGTGTAACTAACAGTTTGTAAAATGATGACACGAAATCGTACAAAGTCAGAGTCAGCACCACAAGCGGTTTCTACTGAGGAAGCTATTCAGAGCTTAGTTAATCAAATAGCACAGCTTAAAAATGATAATAATACATTATTTAAACAGTTGAGTGAGGTTAGGCAAACCAATTCAATCCCTCCCACCCTAGATTCCTCAGCATCAGCCTTAGTAAATCCTTTTTCAGGTAAACCTGGCGAGGACATAACAGCCTTTTTTGATGATTTAGTAGCAGCTGCAAAGTTAGGATCATGGTCAGATGAACAGCTCTTACAAATGACAAAGTTAAGATTGACAGGAGAGGCTAAAGCACACGTCTTATACCATGAAGAATTACGGAATGCTCCAACATTTGAGGAATTGAAGAAAGGATTACTTAAACGTTTTCAAAAACAGAACAGCTGTAGATTTTATAGGGAACAGTTAAACACTATCACTCAGAGGCAAAACGAGTCGTTAGAAAGCTTTGTAGATAGGATTAGAAAAGTTAATATTAACACCTATCAATTGACAACTAGTGATGAAGCAAATAAATTTATTTTACAAGAGGCAGAAAATAGAGCTCTGGATACATTTTTACGTGGGTTACCTCATGAAACGTCCCGTCGTGTCAGGGCAGAGTTTCCTAAAAATTTAGCAGAAGCTGTATCTGTGGCGACAGCTTTTGAAGAAATTGACATTGCCACCAGATACAAGGAGAAGCGAAATATATTTTCAGCAGGAGTACGATGTTTTAGGTGCGATCGACACGGACATATAGCAAAAAACTGCAGACAACCTCAATGCACTAATTGTCAAAGAATAGGTCACACATTCAAGGAATGCCGGTCTAAGAAAGTTTTTGGAAATAGAAATCAGTTAAACTCAAACGGGAATGTCGGAACCGCCGCCAGGCGTTCCCAATAAAATTTCATGCCATTAAGGCGAATGTGAAGGCGGAATGCTGGTTATCTGCTACCATACAGGATAAAGAGGCAAAGATACTGGTGGATACAGGCGCAAACGTATCAATAGTAAGTAATGAATGTATTGGAAAAAAGAAATATGACCCTCCAAGGTATAGATTGAGTGGAGTAGGAGGAGGTACAGTTAAGTCATTAGGATGTACATCATTGATTTTCTATATTCACGGTGTACAATTTCAGGAAGATGTAGAAGTGGTAACAAAGGTAACTGACGGGTACGACGCGATCCTTGGTCTGGATTTCCTGAATAAACATCACGCTAAAATCGACCTCAGACAGCAAACTGTAGAACTTAGCGGAATAGTGTTTCAGCTAGGTGACACCGCTGCAAAGGGCCCTCTGCCGCAAGGTTTCCCTAACCGGAAGGCGAAATCAACTATACTGCGTGCAACGTCCTTGAAGGTTGATTCGCGGGATCAGATACCATCTGGCTCAGGAAAGCTTCTCTGGATGACCGTTGACCACGAAGTACCTACAGATACAGTGTGTCTAATAGAGCCTTTAGAGGAAAATGAGGAATTAGATGTATCACATTGTTTTGTACGTAGGAGTGTTGTACGGGTTCAAGACGTTGAGGGAGAAAGAAAAGTACCGGTACATATTGACAATTTCGGAGTGGAGGACAAAGAGTTGCATAAGGGAATATTAGTAGCTACAGTCAGTACTTTTGAAGAAGAAGATTTCATTTGGTCAGATATTAATGATGGTCAGAAACCAGACGCCTATAAAACCGCATTGCGCCAGAAGATTGAGCATTTGAAAGGAAAGGATAGAGACACGATAGAAGCAGTTTTAGTTGAGTTCCAAGATTTATTTAATGCAGATGGTCCATTGCCAGCAACAGACATCACACAGCATAGGATCCCAACAGGAAATAGCCCCCCAGTTTATAGGAAGCCTTATAGAGTTGCGCATCACTTACAGCCAGTGCTGGATGAATTTATAGAACAGCATCTAAAAGATGGAATTATAGAATATTCTGATTCGCCTTATAATTCAAATATCGTAATTATTCCAAAGAAGTCTCCCGACGGTACGAAACGATATAGATTTTGTTGTGACTACAGACACCTTAATAAACAAACTATCTCCGATGTTTATCCTCTTCCAAACATTACAGATATCATTGACAGTTTGGGTAACAGTAAATACTTTTCAACAATCGATTTACGTAGCGGATATCATCAATTGGAAGTCGCACCTCCAGATAGGCATAAAACAGCATTTTCTACCCCTGGAGGCCACTGGCAATTTAAAAGAATGCCTTTCGGTTTGAAAAATGCACCAGCAACTTTTCAAAGACTGCTCGATGGAGTATTGCGAGGACTCAAAACTCAGCAATGTTGTGTATATCTAGACGATATTATTGTATTCTCCAGAGACATTAATGAACATGCTGTGCGTCTGCGTAATGTTTTTCAGAGACTTAGAAAAGCTAAATTAACATTAAATATGGAAAAATGTAGTTTTGCATTGACAGAGGTTACATACCTAGGGCATGTCATTAGTGAAAAAGGAATTAAAACAGATCCTCGATTAATTTCGGCAGTTAAGGACTTCCCAACACCACGACGCGTTAAGGAGGTACAAAGTTTCATTGGTCTCGCATCGTATTACCGAAAATATGTTCAAAATTTTGCTGAAATTGCCCGACCCTTAACCCAATTATTGAAAAAGGGTGCAAAATTTCATTGGTCTGAAGATTGTGAATCTGCATTTCAAACCCTTAAAGATAAGTTAACACACAGTCCTGTATTAGCCTACCCAGATTATAATAAAGAATTTATTTTATCCTGTGACGCAAGTGGTCATTCAGTAGGAGTTGTTTTGAGTCAGAATACTAATGGCGCGGAACACCCCATAGCCTACGCTTCGAGACAACTAACAACGGCAGAAAGAAATTATTCCACAACGGAGAAAGAATTGTTAAGTGTTATATATGGTATCAAATACTTTAAATGCTACTTGTATGGTAGGAAATTCAAGGTCATTTCAGACCACGCAGCTTTAAAATGGTTGCTTGGATTGAAGGATCCATCTAGTCGTCTTACCCGTTGGGCCCTATGTCTTTCCGAAATGGATTTCGAAGTTATCCATAAACCAGGCAAAAACACACGAATGCAGATTGCCTAAGTCGGAAAATAGCACTTTTGGAAGCAACAGGCCGAGATACTGAGGACTGGAGGAAGGCACAAGATGAGGATACAGAATGTAAAAAATACGCAACTCAAAAACAATTTTGCTTTGAAGATGGTGTATTATGCCGTAAAACAAAACTTGGACCGCGAATTGTTGTTCCCCTACACCTTAGACAAGAAATAATGGCTGAGGCCCACGATCATATCCTTGCAGGACACGGTGGACAGCGGACAACCGAAAGACGTGTAGCAGAGCGATTTTGGTGGCAAACCAGAAAGCAGGATGTTGCGCAGTACGTTCGTAATTGCATTGCGTGCGCACAACGAGCTGAACTTTCTCGTTCAAAAATACCCTTACAGAGGCTCCCCGAGGCTTCATGTCCATTTCAAATCTGCGGAGTCGATCTCTACGGGCCATTTCATAAAACACCTGCTGGTAATAAGTATGTCCTTACAATTATCGATCACTTTTCACGCTATCTAGCTATGGTGAGTCTCCCAGATCAGCAAGCAAATACAGTTGCCCAAGCTTTAGTTAACAACTGGATACTTAAATTTGGCGTACCTGAAGCTATTATCACAGATCAGGGATCTAATTTTATGTCTGAATTAATGAAACAGCTGTGCCACTTACTAAAAATACGCAAATTACGCACAACTCCGTTACACCCTCAGTGCAACGGGCGCACAGAAAGAGTTCATCGGACAATTGGCAAGATGCTTAGTTATTATATTAACGAACAACATTCTAATTGGGATACGTATTTACCAATAATCGTGTCGGTATACAACGCCAAAACGCATGAAGCAACTGGCATGTCACCTTATGAAGTGGTCTATGGGAAAAAAATGCCGTCCCCTTTTGATGTAATCAGGCAGAAAAACGGAAAAGTCGGAGAAACAGTAAGAGATTTCAGTCGAATGATGAAGGATGTATGGAAAAAGGTTCAAAAATCTAATACAAAGGCTTTGGAACGACAGGAAAGATTAGGTAATACCCAAGCTAAATATCCAAATTACAAAATCGGTCAGTGGGTTATGCTTTCAACTCCTTACATAGCTAAAGGAAAAATGAAGAAATTTGTAACAAACTACAGAGGTCCTTATCAAATTATTGAGATCACGTCACCAGTCAACGTTAAATTGCAACTGCCCACCCGAACTACCATTGTCCATGCAAGTCGTTTAAAACCTTTTAAGGGCGCTCCAGATGTAATTTCTTCAACAATAGTGTCTGCTTTTCCGAAGGGTGGAGGAAGTTCCCGTAAAGGAAAAAGAGTGGCCACGCCAGCACAACATACAGACATGGCACCATACAATCTTCGTTCAAGGGTGCGAATGTCCTAGTTGAATCTTAGTAGACTGTGGACAGTATACAAATGTAAATAACTAATAAATTATAATGGTTTATTTTTTAAGAAAGAAAAGTTGAACGTAGAAACAAGTAGATCTTGTAGTTAACAATGTATTCCTTCTGTTCTTTGTTTTTGTTTTAACTAGGTTTGTAGGTTCATAACCATGTTGTTTGCTTTTTTCGGAAAACGCCATGCAAGCATTTCCTACACAAAACCTGTCCTACCTCAATGACTCCCTTGACAGTTCCCTTCTGAAGTCATTAGATATGTTCATAAACTCACAGCAAGGCAAAATTGATGCCAATGTTATGATGCAACATGTCTTAAAGTTAAAAGGTGAACACAAAACTAAAATTATAATGCTAGGAACGGGTATATCTGGAACCTTTGTGTTGGTGTTTCTGCTTTGTACAGTTTCCTGTTATTTAAGACGAAAAAATAAGCCAAATAATAATATACCACTTCATCAAATCCCTGTTAACTGGATACCACATTCTTAACTGATGTACTTCAGTAGTTACTTTTGAGCATTAGTGTATTAATTTTGTTTATTGTACTTCATTCTTTATTAAACAGTCTCTTGTGAACATAAACAATACTGTAGAATAGATATTCTTTCATTAGTATAGGGTAGATTAAACAGCTGTTGCTCTGTAATTTTCTAAGTGCAAAACCTATTTTTTGTTTATTCATTGTCATCAAGATATGTTACACTTATTACAACCATTTATGTAAGAACTATGTGATTCATGACCGTACAGTGCTTTTGTAAAGTGATAAAGTATTTTCCACATACTTAATGTGAAGCGTGTGTAATCTTCTAAGTCGAGAGTTTTCAGTGCTTGTGCTTTTTCAGTGTGAAGAGTGGAGGAATGTTGAGTGGTAAATTCGAGGGCGAATTTCTCCGAAGGGTGGAGGAATGTTGAGTGTTACTTAAGTAAATAAATTAGTGAAATCAAAGTGAACTAGAAATTAGAATATAAATGGAAAACTTGGTTTAGTTTAGAGAGTTACATACTGGCATTCAGCGGGCAGAACAGAAGAAACAATGACCGTGGAGTCAGCGAGTTCCACATACGCGGGCGCTGTCGATTCAGCCGTCAGGGCATCGCCCGACCGGCTCACGTGTTTCTAAGTTGTCGCATGTGAGCAAAGGCCCTCGCCTACATTCCAAGAGCCAATGACCGACGTCAAGAAGATTCTTCGAGAAGCTTTTCAACGTGACGGAAGAGGCAATGACCGGCTCACGTGTTTCTCAGTCGTCACATGCGATCAGAGGCCCCCGCCTACATTCCAAGAGCCAATGACCGAGGTCAAGAAGATTCTTCGAGAAGCTTTTCAACGTGACAGAAGAGGCAATGGCCGTGAAGTCGTTCACCCCCAGTAAACTGAAGTGTATAAATACGCGAGACGCGGTGGGCCCGGCAGTCGAAGACAGTTGAAGACAGATGAAGACAGAGGAAGACAGATGAAGACGGGGACGAAGACGAAGACGGAGACGGGAACGGAGACGAAGGCGAGAGACGAAGGAAGAAAAGAAGAGTAGCAGTAGTTTTCAGTCGGTTTCGGTGCTGAAGACCGTCATGCAAGAAGAGACTACATCATGCACAGTCGCACCAAGTCCGCCGCTGTAATGGAATAACAAGCAGCAGCCGCGGCGCCAGAAGACAGAAGTTAAAAGATATTTGAAGTCTGGTTTTTACGTACCCGGGTGACTCGTGAGGACGGGAAGGACACGGCCTCACATCAGTAGTCACCTGTGAGCTGGGATGAAGAGCTGACAGCCGAAGACTGGCAAGCGGGAGTCCGTGGTTCGAGTTCGGGACACTGGCCTTCCCCCGCCGCGCCGCTCCGCTGGTCGACGCACAACACACGCGGCCGCTTAGAGAAGAGAAACACTGGGACGCCACATTCAAGGTATCACCATCCGGTGCACGACGTCGCTCGCAATAATTAAACGGGCCACCTCGCGCTGCGCGTCTCCGGTCAGCTGGGCGAGACAGCGACACGAGATACACACCGCTACGCGTAATCAGACGCCGCCGCCGCCGCCGCCGCCGCCGCCGCCGCCGCCGCTGTCGCAGCAGAAGGCTACGCAAACGACACGGCTGCCGCTCTCCGAACCAGAACGTCCCAGTAAGATACAGTTGTACGAAACTTTCAATAAAATTTATCTTATGTAAAATGATGTTTCATTCGACCTCATACCCGAGCCAAGGGAGAACCCACCCTGCCCACATGTTGTAAGAGAGAAAAGTTAATTTATTTAATATTTTCACCCTGACAGAATGCTTTAGAATGCTCATCCTGACAATTGACAGCATCAAAAGAGAAAACCCAGTTACATTGAGTGACAGAACTGTCACATTTAGTAACACAGTTGTTACATTTGGGTGTCACAAGCCGCATAGTTGTTACATCTTAGACCTTTCAGGGGTTGGATATAGGCAGGAAATAGTATCTTCGACCAAGTATTTGAAACCGAAACTGGCACACTCCTTAACAGCAAGAATTTAAGTGTGTCTACAATCATTAAAATGCCGTTTTGTGATAACATTATGGTTGTTAAAATCTGTGATTAAGTCGACTGTCAGAAGCAGCTAGAGAAGGGATAGCCTGTAATGTTAAGGAAGGAGATATGTGGATCACTTAACTATTATCTACATAGTAAATTCGCCAAGTTCATCACTGCGAGGCATGGTGTCAAAGTAAATCTAACTTTTCTTCTGCACAAGAGCGACAGTGTGGCAGCAAGAGGAATACTGGAGAAAACCCGCAAGCAAACAAGCAAGCAACAGAAATCATTTTGAGGAAATGTATAAACATCCTGTGGCTATACCATATAATGTGGAATTAACCGACGTTTAAGTTGGACGTTCTAATGGAAGACCTGCCTGCAACATTGCAGCAGCTACGTGTACACAACTATTACCTTTTGGATTTGGACATCACACAAAATTTTCCCTGAATTTTTAGTAAATTGGAGATGTGTGACTATTTAATATCAAACCACAACATCTGCATGAGAGGAGACTGCCAGGGGCGCAGCAACATGATTATGGACAACGATAAGTTAGTTGGAATAGATTGCTAAATGTGGATGACCTCTAATTATAAAATTACATAATAAATATATATGTCAAATCACAAGTCCAGGAGTAAATGAAGTTATCGGTAACCACCATATAGATTTTGTAAAGTGTCTATAAAAGCGACTAGGAGAACGTTTTACGTCTTCTTTCGCTAAGAAGAATGGCATTACCAGACTGGTGGCTGCAATAAAGAAGAACAAAGTGTATTCGACTCTGTGCAAGACTGTTTGTTTAAGTGTATTCGATTCTAACAAACAATATTTACACTGTGTTCCATAGTATTCAGTGCCAATCACATCCATGTGGTGTCAACTAAATAATAACTTACAGAATAGCTGTTGTGTGGTGTTTGACAGAATCTGCAGTTTGTCTGCTGGAATAATAAGAATAGCCGTAAATTGACTGGCGTACGCGTAATTCCGCCAGTCCCTCAAGAGTGGGAAAAGCTTATAATTTACGTTCTGTCTGAATGCAGTTTTAATTGTACACCTGTAAATTATGTGGAGATTCTTAACACGAACTTCAACAAAGATGATTTAAGGATTATACAGGAGTGTTGTATTAGAGCAGGTGAAACAAATTTTTGGCAGTCTACGACATTGATTTCCACAATACCATCAACTATATATATTGCCGAGTTGGGTCTGGTTTCCACAAACAGTGTTATTCTGTAAGTGTTAAGGAAAAGAAATGATGTGTCGAACAGACATAAACATTCGATATTAAGGGAATTAGTACACAAAAAAGAATGGGGGACATCAAAGTCAGGAAATGAAAACTAGAAAATATGATGAAGACAACGCCGTAAAGGAAAAATAAGTAGCTATTACAGTTGTGCAAGCAAGGTTTACATATCGCTTTAAACATAGTTCATGGAGAAATCTGTTTATGAAATATTAAATATCTGCATTTACAGTAAAGAGCACTGGAAATAGGTCATGTGTTGGAGAGCTGGTCGAAATCAGAAGAACGTGGAATGTTTACTAGATCAAAGGATAAACGAGAGACTTTTTTATAAGCCTCAATTTCCATTTGGACCAGCTTCAAATGGTTGTATTATGTCTAAATGTGCCTAACTGTATATTGTAAACCTAGCAACAGAATATTCATTTGCGGAGTGTAAAACCAATGGAATATTTACATTCAACGGACTCTCATTTGCAAAGGTTGTAAACTTAAAGTTCTATACAGAAATTCAGAAAGAATGTGTAGGAGAAGAGATGTTGGCATATACACAGAAGATTTGATAATAGTATCATGGAGGAAATCAGAGGTAAAATTAAAATCCATGAGTGCTCTCGTCCAGTAGAACCACAAGAAGAAGCAGAGTTAATTGTTGAAGTCATAAGAGAGCTAGGAAAAAAATAGATATGTATTAGAATTCGAGAACATATCTTCTTTGTACCTGTCAGACTAGTGGCTGGAGAAAGAAATATCTGATTCAGATGTGGATTTAAGTTGTAAGTTGAAGATTATGCTATATTCTTTTATTAAAACTACATCAAATAAACATAAAGAAACGATTGTTTTGTGTGAGTAAATGTATATGCAGAAATTAATAATTTTGTATGAGAATATTTCCTTGTCTTATTCGCTAACCTGCCAAATATCCAGACATTTCCTGTTTATAGTGATTTACGTGCATGTATGTTAAGTGGAGGGAGTGTGTAGTTGGATGACCTTGAAAGTAGGCTTAACTAGCTGGCTGAAACCGTAGCAACCTCCCCCCCCCCCTCCTTTCATAACTATTGAAGCCATTGTCATCTTCTATCACGACATTGGCATGCACAGACTCGTCTGTGATTAAATCATACATATCAATGAACAGTAACATTTATTTGATAGCTCAACATTACATAGGTACTGTCAACCAGTCATGTGAACCCACATTTGTACGTGTTACATGACTGATCCACGAAACAAAAGCATCATGTGGATGATGTTAGGACCGTTTAGGTTGGCATACTCCATTCGAATAAGTAACGGAAAAAACATGTCTGGGATAGACGACTTATTACTCTCAGAAACATGACGCTGGATTAGGGTGTGTGCGGGAGTACATAGGCAATTTTTTACTCGATCAGAGCGTGAGATTGGAATGGAAGGGTAACCGATAATACTGGTGCGATGTACCTTCTATCAAGCACTGTACAATGGCTTGCGCCCTATTTGTTTTATATGTTGAATGTATGTAGCTGATAGAGTTGTCTTTAAACTGGCTGGAAGATCTATGGTGGGGCTGGTAGTTCACCTGAAGGTAACTAAATTTATTGCACGTTAATGGGACTAGAAATCCAATGCACTGTTATCGTCAATTTGACGAGTCATCCACACAAATTAATCACGAAAACAGCTGATTTTGAGTATACAAAAATATTTCTCTTATGAAGGTAACATTGAGAATAAAAGTAGCAGCAGTTCTGCAAGGATACAGTGTTCCTGGCGTGACAGCAACTGGAAATACACTGACGGAAAAAAATCGCAAAACCGAGAACGAATTTTGAGATGTGAGCGAAAGTTGATGGGCGTGTTTCTATATCTGACCCAAATTTCGCGCTAGTCGCAGAAGAGTGGTGTTAGTAGCGCCACTGTCAGGATGTAAATCATGTTTGCTTTAAGCACGTGCTGCAACGGTCGTGAGGGTTAGTTACTTGGACGTGGTGAATTGAGGTTAGTCAGGAATACCTTTAAGACAACAAAGACACCATTATCAAAAGCTCACTGAGTTTGAGCGAGGGCGTGCAATAGAGCTACGAGAACTGAATGTTCCCTCTGTGATACGGCAGAAAGGCTGGGCAGGGATAAAACCACTGTACATGACTGCTGGCAGTAGTGATCACGAGAATGTACGGGATCCGATCGCCACGTGGCACTACCGAGAGGGAAGACCATCGTGTTCGGTATGTGGCTCTGGCGCATCGTTATGCATATGCAGGGGCAATGTGAGCAGCGGTTGGCACCACAATGGCACGACGAACTGTTACAAATCGCCTACTTCAAGGGCAGCTCCGAGGCACCAGGCGTTCCACTGACCCAAACACCGCCATTTGCGACTTCAGTGGTGTCAAGCAAAAGCTCATTGGAGGGCAAGACGGAGGACTGTCGTGTTTTCTTATGAAAGCTGGTTCTGCCTCGGTGTCAGTTATGGCCGTGGATTGATTACAAGCAGGCCAACTGCGGGCCTGCAACCAACCAGTCTATAAGCTAGGCACACTGGAGCTACACCCGGAGTTATGGTCTTTAGTGAGGCTTCGTGTGACAGCAGAAGCATTAATGTGATTACCCGACACATCCTGACTGCAAAATTGTACGTCAGTCTGGTGATTCGGCCTGTTCCAGGGGGTGATTTCCAACAGGATAAAGCTCGCACACGTACACTGTTGTAACCCAGCATGCTCTACAGATTGTCGACATGTTGCCTTGGCTTGTTTAGTCACTAGGTCTGTTCCAGTCGAGCGTATATGGGGCATCGCAGCGTCATCCACAACCAGCTTTAACTGTCCCTATATTGACCGACCAAGTGCAGCGGGTTTATTGAAACCGAAACAGATAAGCCGCCCAGGACGGCCGAGTGGTTCTAGGTGCTACAGTCCAGTCTGGAACCGCGTGACCGCTACGGTCGCAGGTTCGAGTCCTGCCTCGGGCATGGATGTGTGTGATGTCCTTAGGTTAGTTAGGTTTAAGTAGTTCTAAGTTCTAGGGGACTGATGACCTCCGATGTTAAGTCCAGTAGTGCTCAGAGCCATTTTGAACCAAACAGATAAACTCTAGCAAAATAAGAAACTGTTGTCTGGGCGCGCGTGTACGAGTGGACTTTAAGATCAACACGTCCCGTTTCATTAAGAGATGTTGCCACTTTTCCCAATAGTTTCAGAAATTCCGATGGAATGTTATCTATCCCTTCTGCCTTAGTCAATCTTAAGTCCTCCAAAGCTCTTTTAAATTCTGATTCTAATGCTGCATCCCCCTTTTCTTCTCATGCCCCATTTCTTCTCTATCGACTCCTGTTTCTTCTTCTATGACATCAGACAAATCTTCCCCTCATAGAAGCCTTCATCGTAATCTTTCCACCTATCCGCTCTCTCCAATTGCACTATTTAATGTTACCACCCCCCCCCCCCTCACTCTCAATTTTACCAACGCATTATCCAATAACTCTTTCTTCTACTCCTTTCCCTAAACCCGCATTCCAGTACCCCATGGCTAATATATTTTCACCTCTCTTGAAGTACTGAACTACCTTTTCAATATCCTCATACACTTTCTCTATCTCTTCAACTTCTGCTTGCGACGTCGGCATGTATACCTGAACTCTCGTTGTCGCCCTTGGTTTGTTGACGATTCTGATGAAACAGCCCTATCACTGAGCCGTTCACTGTAACACACTCTCTTCCACATCTTCCTATTTATAACGAATCCTACTCCCACTCCCATAGTACCATTTTGCGCTTCTGCTGATATCACTCTATACTCATCTGATAAGAAATGTTTGTCTTCTTTCTATTTAACTTCATTCCCTATATCTAAACTGAGTCTTTGAATTTCTCTTTTTAGGTTTTCTGTCTTCTCTATCACGTTCAAACTTTTGACATCCCTCTCTCCGACTCGTAGAACATTATCCTTTCGCTGATTATTCAATCTGTTTTTCGTGGTCACCTGCTCTTTGGCAGCCCTTTCCCGGAGATCCGAATGGGGCTTTTCCGGAGTCTTTTGTCAATGGAAAGATCATCATGACAATTTTTCAGTTACAGGTCACGTGTCCTGTGAATGCACGTTATGTTAATTTAAGGGAGAGGTTTCCTTTGGCATCTGTATCTTCATGCAGTTGATCATTGCTTATTCTTCCGTCTTTAGGGGCAGTTTCTCATCCCTAGCGCAAAAGTGTGTCTTGAATCTCTGTCCACCCCTCCGTCCTCTTTGACAAGACCGTTGGCAGAATGAGGCTGACTCCTTATGTCGGCTAATAATTTTTATTGAAAATTTATGTGTGGTGACGGGGCACGGGGAGTTTCGAACTCCGGACCACAAGCGTTTAGTGGCACGCCAACACGCGGCATGGAAGGTGTCTAAAAGCATTCAAAAGTCAGAAGAGGAGATGGTGCACTTGGAAAATACCGAGAGGCATGGAAAATACCACCAGGATTAGATCACAATGAGATAGAGATTTTGAAAGAAGATACCGGATTAAGACGTATGTAGGAGCATATATACTCAGATCACAGTTTACTGACGATGAAACAGAGGCGGGTAGGTCAGTGGTTAGCAAACTGGAATCGCATTCGGGCGGACGACGGTTCAGACCCGCGTTCGGTGATCGTGATTTAGGTTTTCCGTGATTTCCCTAAATGGCTTTAGGCAAGTGCGGGGGTGGTTCCTTCGAAAGGGCACGACTGCTCTCCTTCTCCATCCTTCCCTAACCCGAACTTGTGCTCTGTCTCTAATGATCTCGTTGTCGACGGGATGTTAAACACTAATCTCATCTCCTCCAGTAATAAAGCACTCCATCTTCAGGCCACGAGTGGCCCACCGGGACCATCCGACCACCGTGTCATCCTCAGTTGAGGATGCGGATAGGAGGGGTGTGTGGTCAGCACACCGCTCTCCCAGTCGTTATGATGGTTTTCTTTGACCAGAGCCACTACTATTCGGTCAAGTAGCTCCTCAGTTGGCATCACGAGGTTGAGTGCACCCCGAAAAATGGCAACAGCGCATGGTGGCTGGATGGTCACCCATCCAAGTGCTGGCCACGCCCTACAGCGCTTAACTTCGGTGATCTCATGGGAACCGGTGTATCCACTGCGGCAGGGCCGTTGCCTCCTCCATTAATGATGAAGACTAAATGGTTCAAATGGCTCTGAACACTATGGGACTTCTGAGGTCATCAGTCCCCTAGAACTTAGAACTACTTAAACCTAACTTGTAACGCCACACCCATCACTTAGCTGGTTTTGGCGTGTGTTTACCCCAACTAATTGACTAACAGATCAACAGAGAGTGCAAAACTGCCGCAATATCGGATAACGCAAAAAAGTAATATGGCCTGTGACTCCTGATTGAACTGCGGTGGCAGTGTTGACATTAATTTATTCAGAATTGATCACTTTTAATTAAAAAGGGGTGCACATTGATGTTATATTCAGCTATTGAACACCAGATGCAAATGTTGAACATTAAAATTAATTAAGAAAGTGACTAGGGATTTCAACTACTTGATTGAAAACAGTGCAGTCGAATAGCACAAATTTATTTTAACTCCCGACCTTCAATCATCACATTACAAGACTCTCCTATCAGGTAGTGGTAATAAACTGCGTTTGCGTGGAGTAAAGCGCAATAACTCAAAAGTAATTCCTATCGACTGACCCAGGCATAATGCGAAGTGCAAGAAGAATTCTACAATACACGGCCCATGAAACCCTCGTGGAAACTTTGCCGACATGATCCAACAAATTAATCAGTGGCCGGACTGGGCGCAATATCACCGAATACAGCGTGGCGGAGCGGCGTCATTGTGTGGACGTCGGCCGACCTCGTGATGCTGCAAGTCTGCGCCCGTCTATTCACTCCTAGCTATCTTCCTCAGTACATAGCTGAACCAACACTTTCTGTCTCCAAGCTCAATTGTTCCATTTGCTAAGTCCTAAACTGCAGAGATGCTCACTCTTTCTCAGGCAAGCTGAGTAAAGAACGCCACGTCTGCACTCTAGGCAAGCTGGGAACCGAAGACCTCAATGGAGACTTCTCACAGTCCGCTCTTTGCCTCAGTTTCCCCTCCAGCAAAATCACTTATGCCAATTGCAGTGGAAGTCACGTAAATTATGCGTCGCTTCCCAGCGCCGACCAGTGCCTGCTCTGGGAAGTGAACAAATTCCCACAAAATTTCCCTTCCTCTCAACTTCTGTTATTTAGCTGCTCCCAGGCCACCCATCAAGGTTAGCGTCTGCACAACACCAAGTTTCCCGGAATTCTGACTCCCAGGAGAGTACTTCAAATTCCTTGGTCCTACGTTCCCATCGGAGGTCAGCATATTTCATTCTGTCGCTCTTCACCTGATTTTCTTAAGACTCTGCAGACCGTGAATTCAGCATGAAGTTGCTATAGTCACGAACACGCATATTTTGAGGACCGTGAATTCAGCATGAAGTTGCTATAGTCATGAACACGCATATTTTGACCTCTGTTGACCGCTCCACTGTAGCTTTGCGCGGCTTTCTCACATGTTTCACAGAAAACGGGATGACAGACATTTATCAACAGGCGTACAAGTTCTCCGTCTGCTTCCTGGTACACCAGCATGGAGTCGGGCTCAACAACCCACTCACTGTCACTCATCTTAAGGCAGCTGGAGGTCGCGCCCCGTTTCCGCTTTCTCAGAGCTTGAGCCGCCCTAAGCTGCCTATTGTCGCTTCCCTTAGCCGCTCCCCCGGCGGCCACGGTCAATTCTGAGTACTTCTCTGAGGTAAACCAGCCTCCAGTAAATCGACGTGTTTCCACAAAGTTTTCATGTCGTGTGAATTACTTTAAAACCATCACCCGACATTAATTGTTCCAATACATCCATACTATACCCTTTACAAGATGCATTGTGCCTTGTCAGTCATTTTTGTTCAGCCCTACTGTTCGCTCAACGTGAGTTAGGTGATCTTTAATGACTTCATGTAAGGGTCATAGTTCTTGCCATCTTACAAACTAACCTAAGGACATAACACACATCCATGCCTGAGGCAGGATTCAAACCTGCGATCGTAGCGGTCGCGCGGTTCCAGACTGTAGCACCTAGACCCACTCGATCACTCTGGCCGGCTGATGAAGACTGCGCTGAAGTTTAAGAGAATCGTTAGAAAGAGACAATACTTGAACTGAGGCATGATGACGTGCATTTGAAGTTCTCTGATTGTGTAGATACCGGGATAATATCGTACTACGCAGTTTCGTTGAAGAGGAATGGACATTCCTAAAAACGGCAATCATAGACGTTTGACAGACGAATATACTTACAAGGAATATCTGCGAAGAAGCCTTAGCTCACAGAAGAAATACTTCACTTGATCTATGAAGAAAGGCAGTACAATAATATTTAGAAAATGAAAGGGACACAACAATGTAAGTCACTTAGATATGAAACCAGTAGGAAGCGCAGGGAAAGTAAAACGAAACGGTTGCAGGAAAAATTTAAGGAAATAGTAAAGGAAATGATCGTTGGAAAGACAGATTCGGCATGCAAAAATGCACGAAACAAATTTCGTTGAAATGGAAATTGGAAATTTGTGGTAAGGTCTTGCGGGACCAAACTTCTGAGGTCATCGGTCCCTAAGCTTGATGATGATGAGTCCCATACTTCTTTACAGAGCGTAGGGGAACGACGCGGGAGACCCGCGCCGCCTTACTAGGCAAGGTCCTAGTGGAGGTGGTTTTCCATTGCCTTCCTCCGACCGTAATGGGGATGAATGATGATGATGAAGACGACACAACAACACCCAGTCATCTCGAGGCAGGAAAAATCCCTAACCCCGCCGGGAATCAACCCGGGACCTCGTACTAGGGAAGCGAGAACGCTACCGCGAGACCACGAGCTGCGGACCTCCCTAAGCTTACACACTACTTAATCTAACTTAAACTAACTTACACTAAGGACGACGCACGCACACACACGCACACACACACACACACACACACACACACACACACACACACATACACATGCCAGAGGGAGGACTCCAACCTCCGACGGGGGGAAGCCGCGTGGAACGTAACAAGACGCCTCAGACCGCACGGATACCCCGCGCGGCCCCATTGAAATGAAAGCGTCGTCGACATTAATAGTGAAGAGGGAATTCTACTATTAAAAGCGGCCGCGCACGCGTGTACGTGTTGTGTGTGTGTGTGTGTGTGAGAGAGAGAGAGAGAGAGAGAGAGAACAGATAGGTGAAAAGACTACTCCGACAGCCTCTACGAGTCTGGAGGGCTACCATGGCTCAATTAGCTTTACAACTCATGCGTACTAGTTACGGACCAGAATAGGATTAAGAAGCAAGGAGAAGAAAACTGAGGAGGTGTTCGATGACAAACTGTTTGGCTTTACACATGGCAAGGCACCAGAAATACGGGTCTGACATCTCACTTGGAAGACAGACTTAAGAAAAAGACTGTCACTTTGACAGGGTTTGAAGCCCCAGAAGAAAACGTTCGAGAAAGTGAAACTGACTAGCGGAAAATGGACAGTATGTGATATGTACGAAAACCAAGAAAGAGGGAACATTAAGAATGGAGGAACAATGTAGATGTGCGTGGATTAAAAAGTAGGTACGACAGGAAAGGATTTCTTCTCTTCTACTTTTCAACCTATATGCCGAAGACGCAATTAAGAAAGTAGAACAAAGGTTGGAAACCGTGTTAAAACTCATGGTGGAAGGATAGTCTTTGATTACATTGCTATCCTCATAGAAAGCGAGGAAGAAAGCAATACGGGATGTTGCTGAGAACGAATAATGTACTGATCATAGAAATTGGACTGAGAGTAAACCAAAGAAAGACGAAAGTATTGAGAAGCAATTGAAATGGGATTAGAGACAAACTTAAGGTAAAAACTGGGGAACACAGACGAACTGGAGAAATTATGCTACCTTAACGGTCGAAGCTAGGAGGACATAAGAAGCAGACTAGCACAGGTAAAGAGGGCATTCCTCAGAATTAGAAGTCTGCTAGTATCAGACATAGGTCTTAATAAACGAAAACATTTCTAAGAATTGTCTGGAGCCGAGCATTGTATAGAAACAATCATGGAATGTAGTAAAACTAGAACAGAAGAGGATCGAACCGTTTAAAATATGGTTTAATGGAAGTATGTTGAAAATTATTCCTGCTACGCCATCGCAGCTCAGCGTTCAGCATGGGACCAATTTGGTAAATCAACACTAAAATGTTTGTTTTGGATGCACATAAACTTTAAGTTACGAGTACATGTTATATCAAGAAACTATAATGAATTGCTCACAGAAGTTTCAAAATGTCAACACTAAAATGTTTGTTTTGGATGCACATAAACTTTAAGTTACGAGTACATGTTATATCAAGAAACTATAATGAATTGCTCACAGAAGTTTCAAAATGTAACAGGCAAAAAAAAAAAAAATAAATAAATAAATAAATAAATAATAGTAAAAAAATAGTATTGGCGTGTTTCACAAAGCAGGAAAAATAGTTGCTCTCCATCTTAACAATACAAATGTTGACATATTTTCTGTTCTTATGTATCAGTTCAGCAATGGCGATCTAGTACCCTCACGATGAAACGGTTAGTTATACAGAAACGTATGGTCGCTGTACGAAGTGTCGAAGAGCAAAATTTTGTCAGATGTCAAAATATTGTAGAGAATATGGAGTCATCACTCCGGATACACGTCTCAGAATATGTGTTCTGTCAGTCAAGTTGGTAAAACCTCACAATCAGCAGGTAGGTATGAAATGTAAAAGAAAGTCTAATGTAGGTCAGAGAACGATGTAAAGTCACATTATGGAGGATGAGATGTGGCTATCACTGACGTTCATCGACGGAGGCGGTGAAAATTAAAACCAATGATTATTCATAGAAGTGTCAAGACACAGAGTGAAAAATATATATACTCATGTACTCCTGCGTGCGAGGCAAAAGAACTGATAGTGGTTACGGGTATCAGACATATATGGCAGATAAAAATGGAAAGAATATCCATCTGTTGAAAGGGTTTATTGATGTTCGACTCGACTTATAAAAGATTCGGAGACAAATCTTATAGATGTGTCTGTAAAGTGCATTACAATCTGAGACACTGGAGGAAGAAGTCTGCCCATGTAAGCTTTGAACTTATGACTGTAGCCTTAACGTTCGTTCTGTAGAGAAGATAGCCTCATTAGGTCAGTCAAACCGGTTCTAATTATAATGTTCTGAGCCATCGTTATGCAGTAGTCAATTCTTCAGCTGGAAGCCCCACCCCGTGGATATTTGATAGAGGTAACTTTTTTTCGCTCTTTTTTGACATGAGCCACTGATTTGTGTGCTCCAGGAGTCACGGTATGATTGCAAGCGAAACCCCGGAAAAACAAGCACCGAAGCCAAGGGCAAAGCACAGAGACGTTGACAACAACTTCCCCTTTAGGGTGTCAGGAACTCTAATGGTTGAATTTATTTCAATATAATACATTTCGATTATCTTCGGCAACACTGTATGCTGTGTTAACCAGAGGCGGGTAAATCGAAAGTTGTGTTTAAGGAAAGGAGAGACGATAATGGGAATAACTGCTCATTCCAAGACAAACGCCTTCACCAGTAATTCCGATAAAAAGAAAATCCGGGAAAGATAGATCTTATCTAATTAAAATGGTGTTGTTGTTGTTGTGGTCTTCAGTCCTGAGACTGGTTTGATGCAGCTCTCCATGCTACTCTATCCTGTGCAAGCTTTTTCATCTCCCAGTACCCACTGCAACCTACATCCTTCTGAATCTGCTTAGTGTATTCATCTCTTGGTCTCCCTCTACGATTTTTACCCTCCACGCTGCCCTCCAATACTAAATTGGTGATCCCTTGATGCCTCAGAACATGTCCTACCAACCGATCCCTTCTTCTGGTCAAGTTGTGCCACAAACTTCTCTTCTCCCCAATCCTATTCAATACTTCTTCATTAGTTATGTGATCTACCCATCTAATCTTCAGCATTCTTCTATAGCACCACATTTCGAAAGCTTCTATTCTCTTCTTGTCCAAACTATTTATCGTCCATGTTTCACTTCCATACATGGCTACACTCCATACGAATACTTTCAGAAATGACTTCCTGACACTTAAATCAATACTGGATGTTAACAAATTTCTCTTCTTCAGACACGCTTTCCTAGCCATTGCCAGCCTACATTTTATATCCTCCCTACTTCGACCATCATCAGTTATTTTGCTCCCCAAATAGCAGAACTCCTTTACTACTTTAAGTGCCTCATTTCCTAATCTAATTCCCTCAGCATCACCCGACTTAATTAGACTACATTCCATTATCCTTGTTTTGCTTTTGTTGATGTTCATTTTATATCCTCCTTTCAAGACACTGTCCATTCCATTCAACTGCTCTTCCAAGTCCTTTGCTGTCTCTGGCAGAATTACAATGTCATCGGCGAACCTCAAAGTTTTTATTTCTTCTCCATGAATTTTAATACCTACTCCGAATTTTTCTTTTGTTTCCTTTACTGCTTGCTCAATATACAGATTGAACAACATCGGGGAGAGGCTAAAACCCTGTCTTACTCCCTTCCCAACCACTGCTTCCCTTTCATGTCCCTCAACTCTTATAACTGCCATCTGGTTTCTGTACAAATTGTAAATAGCCTTTCGCTCCCTGTATTTTACCCCTGCCACCTTTAGAATTTGAAAGAGAGTATTCCAGTCAACATTGTCAAAAGCTTTCTCTAAGTCTACAAATGCTAGAAACGTAGGTTTGCCTTTCCTTAATCTTTCTTCTAAGATAAGTCGTAAGCTCAGTATTGCCTCACGTGTTCCAGTGTTTCTACGGAATCCAAACTGATCTTCCCCGAGGTTGGCTTCTACTAGTTTTTCCATTCGTCTGTAAAGAATTCGTGTTAGTATTTTGCAGCTGTGACTTATTAAGCTGATAGTTCGGTAATTTTCACATCTGTCATCACCTGCTTTCTTTGGGATTGGAATTATTATATTCTTCTTGAAGTCTGAGGGTATTTCGCCTGTTTCATACATCTTGCTCACCAGATGGTAGAGTTTTGTCAGGACTGGCTCTCCCACGGCCGTCAGTAGTTCCAATGGAATATTGTCTACTCCGGGGGCCTTGTTTCGACTCAGGTCTTTCAGTGCTCTGTCAAACTCTTCACCCAGTATCACATCTCCCATTTCATCTTCATCTACATCCTCTTCCATTTCCATAATATTGTCCTCAAGTACATCGCCCTTGTATAGACCCTCTACATACTCCTTCCACCTTTCTGCTTTCCCTTCTTTGCTTAGAACTGGGTTTCCATCTGAGCTCTTGATATTCATACAAGTCGTTCTCTTATCTCCAAAGGTCTCTTTAATTTTCCTGTAGGCGGTATCTATCTTACCCCTAGTGAGATAGGCCTCTACATCCTTACATTTGTCCTCTAGCCATCCCTGCTTAGCCATTTTGCACTTCCTGTCGATCTCATTTTTGAGACGTTTGTATTCCTTTTTGCCTGTTTCACTTACTGCATTTTTATATTTTCTCCTTTCATCAACTAAATTCAATATTTCTTCTGTTACCCAAGGATTTCTACTAGCCCTCGTCTTTTTACCTACTTGATCCTCTGCTGCCTTCACTACTTCATCCCTCAAAGCTACCCATTCTTCTTCTACTGTATTTATTTCCCCCATTCCTGTCAATTGCTCCCTTATGCTCTCCCTGAATCTCTGTACAACCTCTGGTTCTTTTAGTTTATCCAGGTCCCATCTCCTTAAATTCCCACCTTTTTGCAGTTTCTTCAGTTTTAATCTACAGGTCATAACCAATAGATTGTGGTCAGAGTTCACATCTGCCCCTGGAAATGTCTTACAATTTAAAACCTGGTTCCTAAATCTCTGTCTTACCATTATATAATCTATCTGATACCTTTTAGTATCTCCAGGGTTCTTCCATGTATACAACCTTCTTTCATGATTCTTAAACCAAGTGTTAGTTATGATTATGTTGTGCTCTGTGCAAAATTCTACAAGGCGGCTACCTCTTTCATTTCTGTCCCCCAATCCATATTCACCTACTATGTTTCCTTCTCTCCCTTTTCCTACACTCGAATTCCAGTCACCCATGACTATTAAATTTTCGTCTCCCTGCACAATCTGAATAATTTCTTTTATTTCATCATACATTTCTTCAATTTCTTCGTCATCTGCAGAGCTAGTTGGCATATAAACTTGTACTACTGTAGTAGGCGTGGGCTTCGTATCTATCTTGGCCACAATAATGCGTTCACTATGCTGTTTGTAGTAGATTACCCGCATTCCTATTTTCCTATTCATTATTAAACCTACTCCTGCATTACCCCTATTTGATTTTGTGTTTATAACCCTGTAGTCACCTGACCAGAAGTCTTGTTCCTCCTGCCACCGAACTTCAGTAATTCCCACTATATCTAACTTCAACCTATCCATTTCCCTTTTTAAATTTTCTAACCTACCTGCCCGATTAAGGGATCTGACATTCCACGCTCCGATCCGTAGAACGCCAGTTTTCTTTCTCCTGATAACGACATCCTCTTGAGTAGTCCCCACCCGGAGATCCGAATGGGGGACTATTTTACCTCCGGAATATTTTACCCAAGAGGACGCCATCATCATGTAATCATACAGTAAAGCTGCATGCCCTCGGGAAAAATTACGGCTGTAGTTTCCCCTTGCTTTCAGCCGTTCGCAGTACCAGCACAGCAAGGCCGTTTTGGTTATTGTTACAAGGCCAGATCAGTCAATCATCCAGACTGTTGCCCTTGCAACTACTGAAAAGGCTGCTGCCCCTCTTCAGGAACCACACGTTTGTCTGGTCTCTCAACAGATACCCCTCCGTTGTGGTTGCACCTACGGTACGGCTATCTGTATCGCTGAGGCACGCAAGCCTCCCCACCAACGGCAAGGTCCATGGTTCATGGGAGGGGGGGGGGGAAATGGTGTAATGTGCATTAATAATAAAAAATAGACTACGCTCAAAAACTGACAACTCAGGTAATGAGCAACTCAAAACTGTATGTGATTGGTATTCTTCTGTAAACAATAGTGCGTGTTTCACAGTCTGAAGAAGCAATTTTCCGAGTACAGGAAAATAATAAGAAAAATAGAAGAGAAAGAAGTGCTTACAAGTAACTGAAAAATACATATTACTGCTTACAAAAATACTGGGACTTTCAGATAGTGTGGGTCGGTATTGCACAAGGAAATTCACAGATGCAGAGAAGTTTATTAGTTTTAGCCAACCAGATACCGTACAAGAAGTCTGTCAGCGAAAATGAAGGCCCGAAGTGTTCTTAGGTAAGATATTTAAAGATGCGAAGTCCATTGAAACATTACGTAAATAGATCTAAACTACACTTTCTGATACGTTGCTTTGAGAATATCTGCCTAGAATGTAACAGAAAGAGAAGGGAATCAGCTATAAAATTACATACGAAAAAGAGGTTTATGTACACGTAACGTTACACAAACGCAAGATGCAGTGCTTGTCCTCTCTTCTCGTTTCTTCTGTTGCTTAATGTTCTCCAATCAAATGACAAGAAGTCAACTTTATGGATCCTTGTTTCAGGTGCTGCTGTTAGTTCCTTCGACACGTGGAGCATATCTAGATCTTACAGATGAAGTTTAACAGGGCAGTTGCGTTTCTTACAGTATGTGTCACGTCGGAAGGAGCTCAGTTACGAGCCGTTCTGCACGTCCCCCTCTGCTGATCCTTAGCAGCCTCTGAGACCTACTCTTCCTCGCTTCCCTCCCTGCATAGAGGCGCCTTCCTACGTCACACGCCCTGTAGTTTTACATGATAGTAACTGACCAGGCTACTAAAATTCCATTTTCTTAAACAGATATGCGGATGGATAGTTTCTAGATCAGACACAGGTCACGTGTGGAACCTGGCAATGTCAGAGTGCTAAGTAACAATTAATTCACACATGAGGCGCTATTCGTCTTACGACATAAATCTTCTAATTTATGTTATACTTTACTAAAATATTTTCTCGGTCGGAATACAGGTGAATACGCCCTATACGAAAAGCAACCCTCATGAAACTTTACAAATCAATTCTTGATCACTCAGATATTGTTACCCTATTACATGTTTCCTCCGAACTGTATATCTGCACCGTAAAGGAAAATTTACTTTTGCACATAATGCAGATATGTGTATGGACCACCTATGGGAAGAAATACATAATTTAAAGACGTGGTGGCCTTTGTATGGAAATTTCTCATATTACGTGGAATCTGACTTATGGGATGTGGAACGTAATATCAGTAAAGAGTGTACGGTATACTGGTGCAAGGTTTCACTGATGACGCAAATGTATTAACCCGATGTAGGACCCCTGTTCTGGTAACAACTGAGTCAAAAATGGCGAAAAGAAAAGTGTTACTGGAGAAATCTGCCAGTGCACGATGAGATGCTACGAATTGTTATACACTCTAAGGAAAGAAAAGTGACGCACCATGTGGCGATTATCCTAATGGGACGGAAATCAGTAGATGTGATGCACATGTACAGACAAACAAATGATTACAATTTCATGAAAAAATATTAGAGAAAAAGAGTTCACAGATTCAGGAAGTCAATAAGGTATAGATTTAACTGTGGCCCTTATGCAAGCAATTATTCGGCTTGGCATTAAAGTTGTTGGATGCCCTCCTGAGGGACGACGTGCCAAATTCTGTTCAATTGGCGCGTTAGAGCGTCAAATTTTCAAGATGGTTGGAACGGCCTGCCCATAATTCTCCAAATGTGCTCAACTGGATCTGGCGACCTCGCTCGTCAAGGTAGGATTTCGCAAACACGAAGACACGCAGTAGAAACGCTCGCCGTGAGCTGGCGGGCATTATCTTGGTGAAATGTAAGCCCAGGATGGCTTACCATGGAGGGCAACAACACGCGACATAACATATCGTCGATGTACCAGCGAGCTGTAAGGGGACTTCGGATGACAACCAAAGGGATCCTGCTATGAAAAGAAATGCCACCTCAGACCGTGACTTCTAGTTGACGGGCCGTGTGGCTGGCCACATTCAGGTTGCTATCCCGGCACTGTCTGGGTCGTCTTCAGTCGCGTCTTAACTGGCCATCGGGGCTCAGTTCGAAGCAGGACTCGTCAATGAAGACAATTCTACGCCAGTCAATGAGATTCCAGGCCAAAGACGTCTGGAAAGACCCTGAACACTATTATATTCAATCCCTATTTAAAAGTAACGTGAACCATAGGTGTCATGTACACAGTTGTACTTAGTACCATCAAACTAGGTGCTGGGCAAGTATGGTAATGAATGGTGCCCACTGTACTCAGAACCTGAACTCGTTTGAACAGATGGCGCGGTATCTCTTCTGAGTCAAGTGGTAGATGGGCGAACCACTGTCGGCAAGCTTCTTCCTACTGCCACATTATGGAATGCTGCTCCAATGGTCGCATTCCTGACCACGCTGCCATAGCGCTACGGAAGTAGGTACCTGTCTCATTGCAAAAGATCTCGTTTCCTGAATCAAAGTAAGTGACGAACGAACAATATATCTGTCCTTTCGAGTGCAAGATGCGTTGGGCCGGTGAAATCCTCCGTGACGTTGAGTATGCGTCACCTGAATCCAGCGATTCCACGTTAGGATAACAGTCGTAGGAGCCCGACCAATGGGATCAGTAATATTGAGGGACAATTAAAAAACAAAATGACGTCTCGGTAGTCAAAGATGCTTCGGGTAAACAGTTCCGACGTGTGCTTGTGGCTTTTTCTGTATCTTATATGAGGCTTAACACGATCTTCTCAAAAACAACGAACATTCAGTTGCGTGATCTTTTCTTGTACATAGAACGTAGATGGTGTTACTGCGACCTACTTTGTGAGGCTACTCAGGAAAACTGGTCACTTGTTTGTCCAGGCATGCGGTACACTTCTTGGCAGTTTGACAAAAGTTGCATGCCGCCTTGATGGTGTTGCCCTTCTGAATGAGGAGCTTTTCAGCAACTCTCAATCGCTTCATAGTCAAATGGGCGACGCACACAGTACTGTGACGAAAGTAAGGCGGCACCAAATTTGGGTCTCATTTGTGAGAAGCGTCGAAGTTCACGTGTGGATTCCAGCTCGGGAAATGTGGTTGCTTGGACCAAGGGATACACTCTCACATACGTCGATTGGTACATAAAAGTTCGACTCAGTTGGTGGTCAGCACTTCAAGAACAGCGTATAGTTGTGGTGGCAATTCTGAATTATTTTCCTAACATTACAATTTCGAACCCGCCTGGATAGCGGCGCGAGTTAGCACAACGCATTCAGAGTTCTGAGAGACGCCCCAGTTCCCTACTGAGTCCACATGGCATATTAACGAAGGCCGGTATGTCTCTGAGGATGAATGTAGTTTTTGGGCGGTTCTTCTCATCAGATTAGGTAAATACCAGGCTGGTACCCAGGTTCTGTCTCAGTTACAAAATGCAGAAACCTAAAACGTTTCCATACTTTCACACTATGTTGTAGTACCTTCGGCAATGGACACTTACCCCAGTTCACACCGCTAGGGCCCGGGTCGAGGGAGACCCGGACCTCATACATCGTGTGCCCGAGACATGCACATTGGAATGATTTTACAACCCCACAGAGGTAGACCTGAGGATGCCCGTGCTTCACTTAAGAATTGGCACTTCGCGAAGAGCTTGGCGGGCAATGAGAAGGGAGCAGGTAACTGTGGACTCTGCATTCACTGACGTAAATAGTTCACAGGAAAGCTAGAGAAATGCACATCTGGAGACGTGTGAAACATCTGGTTGTCAGCACCTTTTCAGGAGTGCCTTACAAATGCGATAAACGTGCCATAAAACGATGCAGGCACTGAGATGGAGCGTAGACGCAAAACACCAAGTATTCGCACAGGGAGGCGAAACTGCGGAAGAGGTCAGCCTGCTTAAAGAAAAAGTTTTCTGAACAGTAAGAATGAGACGCCCTGCTAAACCCGCAGGGCAGGACAGGTGGTTTAAATTGTGGAAAGGGGCCAAAATAAGCGGCTGTCAGTTACACTCGAACATAGAACTTTATTTGTTAGACCAAATGTTACACGAGCGAAGAAAATTAAAAAAAACAACAAAGAAAGCATTAATTTACAGGCTGATTGCGCCATTCAATCTCATGCCTTAAGGACAAGACCAGTTTAATTTAAAATCGGCTGAAAGGCAATAGCTTAAGACTCAAACCAAAATAAGAAATGTAAAAGGTAAAAGGCCTTATCTTAAACCAGTTCTTTCCATTACGCTGAAGACCCAAACAGCCTGACACCTAAAAATCACCTGAAGGCCCATCACTTAAGATTCAAACCAAAATAAATTTTTAAGAGGTCAAGGCCATACCTTTAAATTAGGCTGAAGGCCCAAACAATCTTATGCCTTAAGGGCAAAACAACCTTAATTTAAAAATCGGCTAGAAGCCATACAAATACTAACAACAAGAACAAATAAGAAAAGGCAATACACCCAACGGTGCTCAGAAGTTTCCCACGGTCGGCCTGGAACTCAAACACTAACGCTCGCTTAGTTGAGACAAGCAGTCGGCCCAACCATTCTCGATCCGACGTCAACCCAACCGACCGACAAGATAACTTCCGCTCCACACGCCCAGCACACAACAGGGAGTTCAATGGAACAACGTAGAAGGTATTGGTGCCCACAACCCATTATACATTGAGCTGTCAAAGTACACAATGTGCTGGACAGCGACAACACGATGAGGAAAATACGCTGCCTAAATTTACGTCAACGGTCAGGGCAGGTGACCTGAACGTTAACGGGCACAAGGCAGAAGATTCCGCTGGTGCACTTCAATTCAAAATAACCAAGAACAGTTAAACTCCACCGGATGGTGACTAGAATTGGCAACTTGAAAACACACGTTGTTACTCGCGGGAATGTCCCAACAGCCGACAACGAAATCCAAACGACACAATGTGAACAGTCGTGACCTGCTGGTAGATTAAGTCAAAACTCAACTTTCGTGTCCTGGATTGGAGAGCCACGGACCTCGTAGCAATGGGAACAGCACCACTCACTCCGACCGCGCGTGGACGTCGCCAGCAGCCTCGGCCAAACGACGCGCCCCGGAGATTTCCTCACTGCTCCACGCCAACCGACCAACTTGCAGGCCCGGAAACGGTGAAAGGACCAAATATACGTCGGCAGATGAGACGACCAACCGAACGACCAACCAGCGGTCGTCCCGCTCCAATCTCCCTCCGTCGGACAGTTGATGTGTGTCGCCAGCGGTCGGCGAGCACTGGCTGTCGGTCCCTCACCGGCGCTCCGTCCCCTACTTCACTCCAGCTGCATCCTGACTGCATTGCTGGTCCGTCCCGAACTGAGACACAGGACAACCCGGAAATACTATCGATCGCTCCAGAGATGGTACGACAGTGCACTTATTGATCGCGCTGCTGCTGCTGTCACTCATGGGCAAGTAAGGCAGGAAGTTAGTGACGCCAGTGAATGGAATAAGAAAACGAGGCGGCAAACAATAAATGGGATAAACTCGAGCCGCGCACGGCTCAAAGGAAGTTGCGTATAAGTCACGAACGCCAGCAGATTCTTAGATGAAGCACAAACATTAGGCTCTCCAGGCCTAACGCAGATAGCTGATACAAAGAAGTGTTGTGTGGCTATATGCATAGCAACTTAGGAATGCAGAAAACCATCGAAGCAATGTGCCACCAACGCTGGAAACAGCCTTGACAGTGAAAACGTGATGAAAATGCTAATTATCGAGTCACACACCAGTCCACATAAGGTAGAAAATTTTCTCCCTGTATTGGGAGGCGTGGTCACGAAACAGGGATTAGTCACTGGGGGGCACTGCAAACTTAGCCCGCCAATGGCGACGCAGAGAGCAGCAAAATTCGAGGAGTCGTTGAGCTTAGCAGAGAGCGGAGAAGGGAAGGACAGTGGATGAGACAGCTCAGAAGCAAGTCACCTACACCCGCCTCTCGACACCTTGATATCCCAGCTTCGGCCTCGCAACCCACAACGAGCTGTCAGCGTGGAGCCCGGTCCGGGCCCCAGCCGTACAGCCGCGGGTCGCGGGTGAGTGCTGCCGACTCGCCCTCGCCGTCGACATCACCACACGACGGATAAACACGAGGTATGGAGAGACGATTTGTTTCTTCTTCCTTCCCCTTAACAACTATATCGTGTCCACGTCCAGTCTAATCGGCCCTGAGATTTGTAATTTATTTCTCTGTGTACATTTCATGTTTTATGCTATAACTAATCTGTTCCACTCGCATGTAAGTCCCCTGATCTAATAACACTTTGCTGATTGAATTCATTGAATTAGTGAAATCAGTTATTTACTCCTAGGGGCGATCTCATTGGTAATTCGCATACGACGTCATATCACCGGGTTTTTGAAGAATTCGCTATATTCTGACGCTCAGCGTGTGACAATATCGTTAGTACTTCCTGACAGATTAAAACTATGTGCCGAACCGAGATTCAAACTCGGGAACTTTGCCATTCGCGGGAAAATGCTCTATCAACTGAGCTACCGAAGCACGATTCACGCCCCGTCCTCACAGTTTCACTTCTGCCAGTACCTCGTCTCCTACCTTCCAAACTTTACAGAAGCTCTCCTGAGAACCATGCAGGACTAGCACTCCTGAAAGAAAGAATGGTTTGTTTGGGGAAGGAGACCAAACAGCGAGGTCATCGGTCTCATCGGATTAGGGAAGGATGGGGAAGGAATTCGGCCGTGCCCTTTCAAAGGAACCATCCCGGCATTTGCCTGGAGCGATTTAGGGAAATCACGGAAAACCTAAATCAGGATGGCCGGACGCGGGATTGAACCGTCGTCCTCCCGAATGCGAGTCCAGTGTCTAACCACTGCGCCACCTCGCTCGGTACCTGAAAGAAAGAATCTCATGCGGAACAGAGAATGCGGAAGACACAGAAAAGTGGCTGTGAAGGACTGTGAGGTCGCCAACAAAGTACACGGACAGTATATGCCCTCTGAGCGACATGGTGAAGTGGTTAGCACGGTGGACTCGCATTCGGAAGGACTATGGTTCAAATCCGCGTCCAGTCATCCTGATTTAGGATTTCTGTGATTTCCCTAGATCGCTTAAGGGAAATTCTGGGATGGTTCCTTTGAAAGGGCATTGCCGATTTCCTTCCCCATCCTTCCCTAATCCGAGCTTATGCTCCGTCTCTAATGACCTCTTTGTCGACGGGAAGTTAAATACTAATATCCTGCTCCTCCAGTATACACCCATTCGCCAGTTGTAGAAGATAATGTTGCTCCGTCCATGGTCGAAAAAAATGTGAAAAAGTTAGACTGATTTCGAAGGATCGCAGGTGATTTCATATGTGTCGAAGTTGGGGTTGGGTTGGGGTTGTTTGGGGAAGGAGACCAGACAGCGAGGTCATCGGTCTCATGGGTTTAGGGAAGGATTGGGAAGGAAGTCGGCCGTGCCCTTTCAAAGGAACCATCCCGGCATTTGCCTGGAATGATTTAGGGAAATCACGGAAAACCTAAATCAGGATGGCCGGACGCAGGATTGACCCACGTCCTCCCGAATGCGAGTCCAGTGTCTAACCACTGCGCCACCTCGCTCGGTTGTGTCGAAGTGGCGAGAAAAGTTGATGTCTCACTTGGAAGCAAGGAACACTGCAGACAAAGCCGAATGCCTACACATCGAATGCGAGGTTGTGGTATTTAACGCGTGCATCCTGAGAGCATAATGTGACTCAATAGAGTAGGAAATAGCAGTACTGCTGAAGAAAATTGTGGATGATAGTTGACAGCCCCTCGTATTTTCTGAACATATTTTCTGTCATAGTAGTTAGTAAGTACTTATTACGCTTAAATAGTCACTTTTGTGCCTGCGTGAAATGTGGGAACTTGGTGTGAATGTGGCGAGGTGGTACAACGGTCGCATGTATGTGAGCACGGGTTCCGTTGCCAACACTACGCGCAGCGCGAGGCTGAGAGCAGCAGCCTGCACTTGACAATATGAGACTTCCCGTAGAGCGAGATCACAACAATGATTTGCCTTTTCCGTGTAGGTTATTGTTTTTTTGTGTGTACTTAATTGTAATATTATGTGTTCATTTTTTCATCATATTGTTTCATTATATCATAATCAGAAGAATGGAATGATACTAGCGTGGATACTAGGAATCTCTCTCTCTCTCTCTCTCTCTCTCACACACACACACACACACACACACACACACACACACACACACCAATATTTGATGAGATTTCTGTTGCAGTTGACACAGGCGCAGGAAGTACCTCGCGTTCGGCGGTGAGGACTTTTACCTGTGCAAAGTAGTGCATGAGACGTGGATTGAAGAATGTTAGGACTATTTTACAAGTTAGATTTTAAAGAAATGATAAAAACAGTCGAGAGTACAAAGTTAAGTGCGCACATGATTTGTTTTTGTATTGTTGACATTCGAGTTCGTTCGAAGGGCTCACACAGCTGACACTAATACACTTAGTGAACAATAGAATGTTAGAAGTTGAGGGTATACAAAGTTAGTTACATGCATGATCTGTTTTCTTTTCTTTTTCTTCAGTCGAGTCTATTCGCGCTGCTGTCACCATTAAACTTAGTGAATAAGTTTATTTGGGATGTTAGAATCTAAGGGTAGGCTAACAGGACTCGAGAATACAAAATTAGGTACTGGCGCGATTTCTTTTTAACGGTCGAGTCCGTTCACGCGTCTCATGTAGCTGACACTAAACAAACCTAGTAAATAAGAACGAGGCCTCCCAAAGATCAGTGATGCGTACATTATGCACGATAATTGTACTTCTTGTGGTAATCGAGAAGATACCAATCATACTTTTGGATGTGTTATAAGATAGGAAACAAACTCACTGAGAAGGAATATAGTGCGCTGTTGGTAAAGACTTTAAGGTGTTACCCGGCTTAGACCATGGCAGTCGAGTAATGTATGCCATCAGAAATGTACTGTCTTGCGTGACCAATTGTCTGAGAACATTACTACTGTAGAAGGACAACATTTGTGTCACATGTCTTAATTCATAGTGTCTTATGTGTTTCCCCTGTTGGCATTTGTGACATACAACTCTTTGATGAACTTCATTAAGCTGTAAAGTTATTTTTTGTTTCATGTGTATTCATTCCATGTGTCTTGCATGCGCACAGTGTTTTTTTTTTTCATTGTGATATATATCTCCCAGATGAACAGTATTTTATTGCGTGTGATTTATTTTGTTTTTGCACATCCTGCTTCCATTGTTGTGTACTTTTTTTTTACATTTATGACGTTATCACCACGTTCATTATGACTTGTGTTCGTCATGTACTGTTTACTTGTTTTCATCTATGTTTATTTGTGCTTGTCTTCTATCGAGCTATCAAAGGCAACCATTAGCGTAAATAGTCGACTGGGCTTGACACGCTAGGGCACAACTGAGAATGTAATATCCCCACAAAATCCCACATTCGTGAGTTACGTATTAGTGTTACTATTAAGGAGTGAAGATTTTCGGTTTTTTTTTAAGTGTTTGTGCGACGGACCAAGTTAAAATATATGGACCACTTTGCCATGACTCTCAATTTTCTGTATCAAAAGCTTAAAAGTCCGACAGTCACCACTTCCAGAAACTCAGCTCAGGACGAGGGGAGAGCTGGACCCCTCCCATACATGTACATTGGTGTTATTCAGCAACAACACAGGGGGCACGGTGGAGGATGCCCTCTCCTCGCTGGGGAGTGGACACCTTGCGAAGAGCCAGGCAGACAACGAGAAGTGTGCACGGAACTGAGGACCGAGCGTTAACTAACGTAAAGCGTGGACAGAAAAGTGACAGCAACGCACACCTGGAGGCATGTCAAACGTCTGGCTGGCAGCGGACGTTCAGGATTGCCTTATGAAAAGCGAGAAACCTGCCACGTACCCCTACAGGCACTGGGACGGATAGTAAACACAAAACGCCAAAAATTGGCACAGGGAGGCGTGTCGAAAGTAAACAACTGCGGAAGAGGGCAGCCTGATTAAAGAAAAACGTTTACTGGACAGTAAGGATATTTGCTTATAAGTCATGAACGCTGACAAATTCTTAGAAGAAGCACACTATTGAGATTCTGTAGGCCTCACGCAGATAGCTGATACAAAGAAATGTTGTGTGGCTACATTCACAGCAACTAGGAAATGAAGAAAATCATTGAAACAATGTGCCACCAACGGTGGGAACATCCTTGACAACGAAAACGTGAGAAAGACGGTAATTCTCGAGTCACACACCAGTTCACACAAAGTAGAAAATTTTCACCCTGCACTGGGAGGCATGGTTATGAAACAGCGATCAGTCATTGGGTGGCACTGATTTGGGGGAGGAGACAAAACAGTAATATCATGTGTCCCAACGGATGCCCTTTCAGAGGAACCATCTCGACATTTGCCTGAAGCGAATTAGGGAAATCTCGAAATCCTAATCAGGATGGCCGGACGCGGGCTCGAACCGCCGTCGTCCCGAATGCGAGTCCAGTGGCTTAACCACTGCGCCACCTGTCTCCGTGAAGTATGTAATGTTTAAATTTTACTGTAGGTTAGCTACAGTACGCTCCTTCTTCCTTTATGTATACAAATGGTCGCTAGGCCAAAAGCCATCAGTAACACTTGACCCCTTATTTCTGTGACCAAGAGAACCCGAGATATGACCTCAAAAACAGCATTTTCGCGGGCGACTTTTTGGAACGTTTTGGTACTACGCACTATCGTGTACGGACCGATTATAAGTTATCTCTAGTACATGCGTCACGCAGACTTCACAGCGATTTTCCTGCAGCTGTGGTTACTTTTGAACTGGCAAAATTTAAAAGTTGTGTCACTTCATATCGTCATTTATTGTCACCTTATCGCTGGGAAGGGAGCCATAGCTGTATTCTGGAGACAAAAGTAAATCTGAGAATGTGACCTGCACTTCCCTCAGTACCTCAGTTTCTGTCTCTAGTTGCTCAGTTTCCTTCTACTTTCTGGCAGCAGCAGCGAAAGGCAGGAGGACTGCAGGCCACCCACGCGTGCTGAGCGCGCTGAGGGCGCCAATCGATTGTCGCAACGCCGGAGGGCCGCGTGAAGTGACGTGAAGTGAAGGCACTAACGGGACAAGTAGGGGCCGACCAGAGCTCGCTCTCGACGGGAATGTCAGGCGGACGAGCCAGCCGCTGCCGAACCAAATGGCACTTCGCGTAGTGCGTAGGCGCCGCTATGTGTCAAACGGTCTCCTGCCCGGACGTACCGACGCTTGTAAAATGAACTCCGTATTCTATTTCATCAACAGCAGTTCCTTAGTCGCAACTAGGAGTAATTATCAGTAATCTTCAATGATTCTGGATCGCTTCCAGGCTAAAATAGGCGCATTGTTGCTAGGTTGGTTCACCAATTGCAATGAAATACAAGATCAGTATAGTGTGAGGATACGTGTTGCGATTTGGGGAAAACAACCATTAAGCTAAGCCACAACGCAGACAAGGAAGGTAGAAAGTCGCAGTGTAGGTTATCTCTAGTACAAAATGGCTATAATTAAAGTGCAGCTACTCACAGAGGTCAATTGTGGGCTCTAACCACCGTGTGACAGGGAAATGATATGCTAATGTTAATGCGGAAACTATTTACGTTGGAGAAACAATTAGTGGAAACTTTGGTCGCCAGGTGTAAATCCTATACTGCGAAAGCAAGAATGGGGTGTAACAATGTTTAGATATGTAATGGATTAGTAACGGTACGTGGGCAGAAAAGGTCAAAAAAGTGAGAAAGGCGTAATGTCAATTTTATTGTTTATCACCTCCTACACAGTCTGTTTACTATGAGCACCGGAGATAGGGCATACTTAAAACGAAGTGATAAATAATTTCTCGCAGCAGTTCTTGTCGAATATGAGTAACCTGTTCCTGTATATTGACTTTCAGATCAGGTAGAGGCCGACCTTGTCCCTGGTAAACGCGATCTTCTACATAGCCCCAGAGCCAAAAATCTCGTGGATTAAAATCAGGTGTTTTTGCAGGGCATGCAACTGGAAAATCTCTGGAGATAAACGTTCGTGGAAGATTTCTTTAAGCACATCTTCCACTAGACGAGAGACATGAAGTGTGCCCCATCTTGCATGACAACATTCATATCCACAAAGTTGCGCTCTTACAAAGCAGAAATCACATGCTTTACCATGAGGTCTCGATAACGTGCAGACGTCACGGTTCAACTGACAAGCCCTCTTGGTGTATTCACTTCAAAGAAGTGACGTAGAATGAAAGTGCTTTTTAATCCACATCACTGAGTGACATGCAGCGAGTGACATGACTCTTCGTGGACAACAACTACTTTAACAATACCTCAAATTCGGCAGTTCCGTTTATTCACTGCACCCTGTGGTGTAAAGCGTGCCTGGTCACCCCACATAATATTGCCTGGCGAAATGTCATAGGCCCGCCGCTGTGGCCGAGCGGTTTTAGGCACTTCAGCCCGGAACCGCGCTGCTGCTATGGTGGCGGGTTCGAATCCTGCCTCGGCCATGGATGTGTGTGATGTCCTCAGATTAGTTAGGTTTAAGTAGTTCTGAGTTTAGGGGACTGATGACCTCAGATGTTAAGTCCCATAGTGCTCAGAGCCATTTGAACCATTTTTGAAATGTCATAAACTTTGAACCATGCCAGAAACAGAAGAGCAAACTCAGAACGTTTCTGCGAATCATAAGGCTTCAGTTGCTGCACCGTCTGGATCTTGTACGGGTTCCAGGGTAAAACAAACCACAGAGCTTTCCGTATTGTTGACCATAGGTCTGACAACTCTCGTGGCACCGCACGAGCACTAGCGCCAGCCGGGGCACGTGCTGCATGGTCAGTTACAGCAACAGCAACCTCTGCGATAGCTTCGACCGGGGTGGGATGCCTTCCTTTTCCAGGTGCCACACCAAGCTCACGCGTGTTTTCGAATTTCAGTATCACCTTCTTTAAACCATTTAATGACATTGGGCCTCTCCTCTGACCTTTCCGTTTACGATACTCTCTCAGTGCAGCACTGTAATAGCTGCCATTCACATAAAAAAGTTTCACTAACAGCGCACGGTCGAGAGACAGCCATATCGCGAACACTCACGTTATGGCTTGTCAGGTGACAGTGTGGATGTCATAGCGTCATACAAACAGTGTACAGCGCCAGATTTGCTCCTGGTAGCTACAACTGGAATCAATTTTTTTCCAGCGTAAATTGGTTCCGCATTAACGCCTTAGAATAAATATCAAGTTTCAGTGCCATACGATAGTTACAGATCACGCTAGACTTCCGTGGGTAGTTGCACTTTAATTATAAGCGCCCTACACATGCCTAGTGCAGATTCCACAGCCATTTTCCTGCACCTATACCTATCTTTGAATTGGCATCACCTTCTTGTTCTGTCACCTTATATCTTCATTTGCGGGCGCCTTATCCACTGACAACCGTCTAGATGTGTTCACTCTGGAAATGGAGCAGAAGCCGTTTTATTAACGAAAAAGTAAACTTCATGAAAGCAATTTAAAAAAAAAATTAATAGTCATCACTCACTCAAGTGGTTTGAGGTGGTTTGATGCGCCCCCTCAGGACTTCCCCCCCAGTTCCAGCACCAGCCTCTTCATCTCAGAGTAGCACTTGCACCCTACGTCCTCTATTATTTGTTCGATATGTTCCAATATCTGCTTCCCCCATAACTTTTACCGTCGACGTCTGCCTCTCTTATCATGCAAGTTATTCCCTGATGTCTTAACACATGTTCTATCCCTTCTTTTTGTCAGTGTTCTCTATATCTTCCTTTCCTCGCCGATTGTGTGAGGAGCTCCTCGTTCCTTATCTTATCACTCCATCTAATTTTCAAAGTCTTACTGTAGTACCGCACCTCAGACAATTCTGTTCTCTTCTTTTCCTGGTTTCCTCACTGTCCAGGATTTACTTCTACGCAGTGCTCTGCTCGAAACGTATATTCTCAGTCATTTCTTCCTCAATCTAAGGCCGATGTTTGATACTGGTAGATGTCTGTCGGCCAGGAATGCTTTCGTTGCCAGCGATAGGTCCTTTTTACATGCTCTTTGCTTAGTCTGATGGAAACTGAAAAGCAAGTCTGTAGCTAGCCCTCACTTCCAGTTACTAATTTGAATAGTCGATACTAAAGTGTCACTGACAGCGAATAAAGCTGTATTTATCAGAGACAAGACGACAATGACGCAGACAGCACACTCTGTATAGTGGAAATGATTGCACAAGGCATTATTGCAGCAAACCTTTCACAACACCACCGTCGTCTCGTAATGCACCATGTCCACATCAAAAAGGAGAGCCACACTACGTTTCGCAACCCTAATTTACATACGCATATGCAAAAGAGCGTGTTAGGTTGTTATAGTAAATCACACATTCCTAACTTTATGAAATTTTGTACACTTGACTCTCAGAAAATCGAGGAAGGTCACTGTCTACGAAACATGTCGAACGCCTCTCCCCCTTTTTCTCCACCTTTCCCTCCCTTTAAGCAAATTATACAAACAAGGAATGTTTGTTTGTACACACATCAAAAAACGTTTTGCATCACCCTGGTTCCCAGAAGTACTGAAGACAGACGTTGACTATGGATATTGAACCACAGATACAGTTCCTTTCACTGTTCAGAAATGTCACTAAACCCACCCAAAGAGAACTGCCTATTAGACGGATAGGGTCCGATAGACGATCAGTTCCAGTCGTTCCACGAGGAAGGAGGTACGTGAATCGTGTTGTCTGTACTTCAACCATGTCTAGACGGTCAATACCGCGGTTGGATCGCGTCCGCATTGTTACTTTGTGACAGGAAGGCCTCTCGACAAGGGAAATGTCCAGGCGACTCGGAGTGAACCAAAGCGATGTTTTCGGACATGGAGGAGATACAGAAAGACAAGAACTGTCGATGATATGCCTCGATAAGGCCGCCTAAGGGCTACTACTGCCGTGGATGACTGCTACCTATGGATTATGGCTCGGAGGAACCCTGACAGCAACGCCACCATGTTGAATAATGCTTTTCGTACTGCAACAGGACGACTTGTTACGACTCAAACTGTGCGTAATAGGCTGCATGATGCGCAACTTCACTCGCGATGTCCATCCGAGGTCCGTCTTCGCAACCACGACACCATGCAGAGTGGTGCAGATGGGCCCAACAACATGCCGAATGGACCGCTCAGGATATGCATCACATTCTCGTCACCGATATGGCGTGGCATATGCCTTCAACCAGACAATCGTCGGAGACGTATTTGGAGGCAACCCGGTCAGGCTGAACGACTTAATGTACAGCGAGTGCAGCAAGGTGGAGGTTCCCTGCTGTTTTGAGGTAGCGTTATGTGGAGCCGACGTACGCCGCTGGTGGTCATGGAAGGTGCCATAACAGCTGTACAATACTTGAAAGCCATCCTCCGACCGATAGTGCAACCACATTGGCAGCATATTGATGAGACATTCGTCTTCATGGACGACAATTCGCGCCTCGATTGTGCACATCTTGTGAATGACGTCCTTCAGGATAACGACATCGCTCGACTAGAGTGGCCAGCATGTTCTCCAGACATGAACCCTATCGAACATGCCTGGGATATGACTACGAAGTCTTTCGCGACGGAGTCCTTGCATAAAAAGTTCTCGGTTTACTTGCCGCGTCAAATTTGGATAAAATCCCAAGCTTTCGATGACTACCTCCGTCATCTTCGTCAGGGGTAAAACTGACTGTCGTGGACCGGTGAGGCTTCCGCTTTTATAAGCAGTGGACGGCTTCTCATTGGCTGGATGACGTCACGGTGAAACCGATGCGTACTGAGGTGGCGGCCTCTATATCCATAGATTATGTTTGCGCGCTTTATCCAGCGTTGCTTGCAGCGCCATCCATCACAACAGGCGGAGAACTGCGAGGAATGTAAGAAGTCTCCCTCTGCGCTCTTTCTATATCAATTGCGCGCTTCCATGCATTGCTGAGTGCATAACCGGAATCTCTGTTGAAATTATTTTCACAGAGTCTAATTTCAACTGCTTCCCTGATGACAGAGTCCCAATAGTTTGAAGCGTGAGCAAGTAGTCTTGTTTCATCGAATAAAATCTTATGTTTATTTAACAAACTGTGCTCAGCCACCGCTGATTTCTCTAGATACCTGTATTTCAGGTGACGCTGATGTTCCACACTGCGATCGGCGACAGTTCTTATAGACTGGCCCACATAACTTTTGCCACACTCGCAAGGAATGCTGTAAATTCCCGGTACTCTCAGGCCAAGATTATCTTTCACGGGTCGCAGCATTTCCTTAATCTTCCTGGGTGGCCGGAAGACTGGTCTGATTCCTTGCCGGCTCAGGACTCTGCCGATCTTGCTGGTCCTTGCACCGCAGAATGGTAGCCGCGCGATGTGTTGGTCCTCTTGATCTGTTCGAACAGCGTCCTTTCTTGGTTTCTTCGCCAGAGTAGATCTGATATCACGATCAGAATAACCATTTTTTATGAACACCGTCGTCAGATGGTTAATCTCGGAACCGAGATGATCCTTGTCCGAAATAGTCCTTGCTCTGTGTACCAAGGTGTTCAGCATAGCTCTCTTCTGAGCTGGGTGGTGAAAACTACGCGCGTTTAGATATAAATTTGTATGCGTCGGTTTTCTGTGTACAGAATGTCCGAGACGTCCATCTGATTTTCGCTCCACCAATACATCTAAGAAGGAAGGGTAACTTTCCATCCTTCTCCACCTCCACTGTAAATCTTATGTTCTGAGGTATATCGGTTGGCAAAATACTTAACCAAATTATTAGCACCTATAGTCGGCCACTGTAGCCATCATATTACTAACTCAAAAATGTTTGTTGACATTATAAATCAGATGAGGATTGGTCCGAATGACATCATGATCAGCCTAGATGTGGTCTCTTTGTTTACAAAGGTTCCAGTGGAAGATACGTTAAAAATGTTGGCTGCTCATTTCTCTCCTGAAATACTGAAGTTATTTCGACACACTTTGACGACCACCTATTTTTTGTATGGTGGAAAATATTATGAAATGATTGACGGAACAGCCATGAGTTCGCCACTGTCACCAGCCATAGCTAACTTCTTCATGGAGGATTTCGAAGAACGAGTGTTGAACAGTGCTCCCTTACGTCCATCCTGCTTCTTCAAGTATGTTGACGATACATTTTTAATCTGGCCACATGGCAATGAGGCACTGCAGCAGTTTGTTGAACATTTGAATGGTATACATCAGAATATAAGATTTACAGTGGAGGTGGAGAAGGATGGAAAGTTACCCTTCTTAGATGTATTGGTGGAGCGAAAATCAGATGGATGTCTCGGACATTCTGTGCACAGAAAACCGACGCATACAGATTTATATCTAAACGCGCGTAGTTTTCACCACCCAGCTCAGAAGAGAGCTATGCTGAACACCTTGGTACACAGAGCAAGGACTATTTCGGACAAGGATCATCTCGGCTCCGAGATTAACCATCTGACGACGGTGTTCATAAAAAATGGTTATTCTGATCGTGATATCAGATCTACTCTGGCGAAGAAACCAAGAAAGGACGCTGTTCGAACAGATCAAGAGGACCAACATATCACGCGGCTACCATTCTGCGGTGCAAGGACCAGCAAGATCGGCAGAGTCCTGAGCCGGCAAGGAATCAGACCAGTCTTCCGGCCACCCAGGAAGATTAAGGAAATGCTGCGACCCGTGAAAGATAATCTTGGCCTGAGAGTACCGGGAATTTACAGCATTCCTTGCGAGTGTGGCAAAAGTTATGTGGGCCAGTCTATAAGAACTGTCGCCGATCGCAGTGTGGAACATCAGCGTCACCTGACATACAGGTATCTAGAGAAATCAGCGGTGGCTGAGCACAGTTTGTTAAATAAACATAAGATTTTATTCGATGAAACAAGACTACTTGCTCACGCTTCAAACTATTGGGACTCTGTCATCAGGGAAGCAGTTGAAATTAGACTCTGTGAAAATAATTTCAACAGAGATTCCGGTTATGCACTCAGCAATGCATGGAAGCGCGCAATTGATATAGAAAGAGCGCAGAGGGAGACTTCTTACATTCCTCGCAGTTCTCCGCCTGTTGTGATGGATGGCGCTGCAAGCAACGCTGGATAAAGCGCGCAAACATAATCTATGGATATAGAGGCCGCCACCTAAGTACGCATCGGTTTCACCGTGACGTCATCCAGCCAATGAGAAGCCGTCCACTGCTTATAAAAGCGGAAGCCTCACCGGTCCACGACAGTCAGTTTTACCCCTGACGAAGATGACGGAGGTAGTCATCGAAAGCTTGGGATTTTATCCAAATTTGACGCGGCAAGTAAACCGAGAACTTTTTATACATGCCTGGGATAGATTGAAAAGGGCTGTTCATGGACGACGTGACTCACCAACTACTCTGAGGGATCTACACCGAATCGCCGTCGAGGAATGATTTAAGGAACTTAAAACTTTATTATGTTTAATAAAGCAGGCTTCATGCTTCGATTTAAAAGCGTTACTAAGCATGGAATGCATTGGGGAGCTGAGTTATCGCTGGTTTCTGTATCGGCCTTTACTGCGTAAAATTAAATTGTAAGTAGCTTTCATCATACTTGCGGTTAGATATCGATGTACGTTTTATAACTGCATCCTTGGAGTGTGAAGGAGCTTTCTAGCTTAAGAATCGCTTCATGATCAACTTAAAACACCATCGCGTATAAGTCACACAATGGTTAAACTTCACATCACAATCATAGCAGTCAAGAATCAGATCGTTGTAATACGCACTCATTGGTTCAGGCGCAAGCTTTCTTCGCATGACGATGTCATTTAACGTAAAGTGCCACCAAACGACAATAATAACAACAAATCGTTCGCTACGTAATGACTGCTGCAGCGTCACATACTTTCGAATAACCACCGATAAGACCCGATCAGAATGTCGTCAACGTCAAAAGAAGATGAATCATTCCCAGCCATGGCAGCGGAGGCTGATGAAGTAAGGAACGGGGAGGGAGCCATCCGACCTCCCTGTGTCCGTGCGTACAGTCCATATCAAACAATCTGCTGTAAATCCGTTATCTTTAACATTATTCAGTTACTGCTTTTAGCAATCTGTTTTCTCAGTCATTTTACTTTAAAAATAAAGCAACGTAGGGAATAATTTTACTTACATCAGTATCTGTTTTGCTTATTTGTAAGCGGACCAAGTGCATTCTTGCGTACCACTAGTACAAAGACGTTGACAGGTCGTGTGACGATCAGAGCCGCAAGCAAACCGTTAGCGCATCTGCATTACGTGATAAAGTGAATCACATGGAAAGAAATAATCGACAAGCGATGGAAGCTTTGTTACTCCTGTTATATTTGTTTAAAACAAACGGTCCTTTACTAGAGACACCTATTACACAACATCGTACACCCACAGGTATCAATACTTCACCCTATATCAAACCATAACGTGTTCGCAAGCGTTTACAACTATTAATGGGAGAATGTATTGGCCAGCAACTTGTAGTGGAAATAACAGAACATAGTGATCAGAAATATTCGCAGATACAACACTTAAAAATTAATACTCATTTCCCTGTTTTATAATGTCCTCCATAGTTTGTAAATGATAAATCACCCTATGTACACCTCAGCCACTTTCTTCCTTTGCTGGATTAAAGTCTAAAGTTCTTATCTGCGCAGTGGTGATAATATTAGTGAATAGATTGTATATTTCTCAGAGAATGCTTATAGATCTATAATTATTTATGTCTTGACTGACTCATTTCTTACAAAGTACAGTAATTAAAGCGTTGTACCAATCTGGAGGAATGTCTTCCTCGTCAGACATCCGTAAACAATTTTGCAAGATTCTTTCCTATTTCTTTGTCTCCATCTTTTACTTCTATTGAAAAATTATCTTCCCCAGGCGCCGCTCCTTCCTTTATATCCTGAATCATTTTCCCTATCTCATCTAGGCCTAACTCTAAAATGTCACTATTTTCGTTATTAATTATCTGAGCTTCTCATACTGTACACACATTTAAAGAAATATTCAACTTCTTGCAAAATTTTCTATTAGTCAATTACGAGTCATCTGTTGAAACCCTTTTTCTCTGGAACGGATAAATTTATCAAGTTCAAATTTATGTATCTTACTAAGGTGTATGGTTCGTTCGTCAATGCGGTCAAAGCATACGGCCATTTATGTCAGATATTTTGATACTCGCAAACTCACTGGCCATCTAAATTTTATTTAGCGAGCATTAATTCCTGTTCTGTTGTCACCCCTTTTTTTGTTAAATTTTGATTTAACATTCTCACAATGTCTAGAACACATTTCCGAGTGCTTTGGTTTGATCAATACATTGTTTCTATTAGCTTGTGTTCGAGTTGCGAACTTTTTCTGCAACACGTGCCTTGTTTGGAATGAAATTCTAATTTATTTGTTCTCTTCATACCTGTCTGTACTATCGTATCTAGGGATGGAACATAAATCAACACATGGTATAACCATTGAAACTAATCAGTTTCAGACAGTAATTTTGATCTAGATCAGTAGTTGTGTAGCCCAGAGTTTACAAGAAAAAGCGAATGAGCTGTAAGAATACAGACCCAGTACGAAGAATTACTTCAGCACACATCCTAAAGACGCTGTCGCGTCAACATTTGAGTTTGTTTATAAATAACTTTCCTGCTACCATTCACGATTGTCTTTTACTTATATGTTACACAACCCTTTTCGGAAAATGATTTCCATTTTCAAGTGCGTTTTTCGCTGTGTACTATTCCCTGTTTTCATAATGTTTTTGATGTCTGAGTTTCTGCACTGTTCCGTTCAATTTATTGCAATACGAGGTGCATTCAAGTTCTAAGGCCTCCGATTTTTTTTCTAATTAACTACTCACCCGAAATCGATGAAACTGGCGTTACTTCTCGACGTAATCGCCCTGCAGACGTACACATTTTTCACAACGCTGACGCCATGATTCCATGGCAGCGGCGAAGGCTTCTTTAGGAGTCTGTTTTGGCCAGTGAAAAACCGCTGAGGCAATAGCAGCACAGCTGGTGAATGTGCGGCCACAGAGAGTGTCTTTCATTGTTGGAAAAAGCCAAAAGTCACTAGGAGCCAGGTCAGGTGAGTAGGGAGCATGAGGAATCACTTCAAAGTTGTTATCACGAAGAAACTGTTGCGTAACGTTAGCTCGATGTGCGGATGCGTTGTCTTGGTGAAACAGCACACGCGCAGCCCTTCCCGGACGTTTTTGTTGCAGCGCAGGAAGGAATTTGTTCTTCAAAACATTTTCGTAGGATGCACCTGTTACCGTAGTGCCCTTTGGAACGCAATGGGTAAGGATTACGCCCTCGCTGTCCCAGAACATGGACACCATCATTTTTTCAGCACTGGCGGTTACCCGAAATTTTTTGGTGGCGGTGAATCTGTGTGCTTGCATTGAGCTGACTGGCGCTTTGTTTCTGGATTGAAAAATGGCATCCACGTCTCATCCATTGTCACAACCAACGAAAAGAAAGTCCCATTCATGCTGTCGTTGCGCGTCAACATTGCTTGGCAACATGCCACACGGGCAGCCATATGGTCGTCCGTCAGCATTCATGGCGCCCACCTGGATGACACTTTTCGCATTTTCAGGTCGTCATGCAGGCTTGTGTGCACAGAACTCACAGAAATCCCAACTCTGCAGGCGATCTGTTCAACAGTCATTCGGCGATCCCCCAAAACAATTCTCTCCACTTTCTCGATCATGTCGTCAGACCGGCTTGTGCGAGCCCGAGGTTGTTTTGGTTTGTTGTCACACGATGTTCGCCTTCATTAAACTGTCGCACCCACGAACGCACTTTCGACACATCCATAACTCCATCACTACATGTCTCCTTCAATTTTGAATTTCAGTTGGTTTCACACCACACAAATTCAGAAAACGAATGATTGCACGCTGTTCAAGTAAGGAAAACGTCGCCATTTTAAGTATTTAAAATAGTTCTCATTCTCGCCGCTGGCGGTAAAATTCCATCTGCTGTATGGTGCTGCCATCTCTGGGATGTATTGACAATGAACGCGGCCTCATTTTTAAAAAATGCGCATATATCTATCTCTTTCCAGTCTGGAGAAAAAAAATCGGAGGTCTTAGAACTTGAATGCACCTAGTATATAAAAAAATGCGCAAGTTTTAGTTGGTTACCGATCTTTATATACAGTTAACAGCGAAATCTGGAAGACCTTGTACTTAAAGATTTCTTGGGGTCCACTTGTGTAGCGTTTCATACATGTCAAATATGACACGTTGTTTTCTGTGCACAGTATACAATGAGAGTAAAAAACGTATGTAAACAAACAGTTACAAAGATGTTTTAGACGTAGTCAATAGAGATGATGTTATAGGTCTTCCACTGAGTATGATATACTTTGGTACCAGGGCATTTATCTTAAAAATCTTGCTCATAATTTGCTTAAATCTATTTACAATGATCCTCATTTTTATGTGTTACAATTTTTATTTAAGTATACTTCAAGCACCTGAGGAAGTTCACTGATCCACTTTCATTTTTTATCGTTTAATATTTTATCTTCATGTTTTCTGTAACGTGAATATATCTCCAGTTCTTCTAACAGCCCATTTTATGCCATTCATTTAGTTGGTGGAGTGCCTTGACATTTGGTGTACTTTTACAGATGGGTGTCCTGTATTGTGTATGTGTGTGATTGTTGCTGACATTGTGTGTCTTTTGTGTGCATAGGCTTTAATGTGCTCTGTATATCCTGGCATTGAAATGTCGAACTTTTTGTCCCGACATGTCGAGTGCCAGTGTGTGGCTCAGGATTACACTTAAAGTTATATGTTACTTTTGGTGTAGTTTATTAGATGTAGAAAACCCAATTTTTATTTTATGGTTTTTGAAAATGTTTGCAATCTACTGTGATACATTGCCAATGTATGGGATGCTAGATATACTTTTGTTGTTGTCTTTTTCTTATGTTGTGTGATTTGTGTCTAGATCTTTCTTCCTCTAGGATTGTATCAACCAAGCAACCAGTATAATCGCTGCCAATTGGAATCTGTTTCACTATGTTTAATTCCTGTTGCATATTTTCTTCTTTTAAAGATATTTTAATTGCACTATGTAGCATTCACCTCTATGCTGCCTATTTATGGATGTTGTGTGGCATAATGTTCCAAGGTTCGTGGTGTCGGTCATAGTATGTTTTCTATATATTTTGAATGTTCGTGTGTTGTTGTATCTTGTAATATTTACGTCCTGATCTGGTCAGGAAAGTACAGGGTAATATCAACAGTGGCAGAAAATGGTATAACAGGAGTAGGATTCGTTATGGATAGGAAGGTAGGACAGAGAGTGAATTACTGTGAACAGTTCAGTGATAGGACTGTTAGCATCAGAATCGACAGCAAACGAACGTCAACAACAATAGTTCATGTGTACATGTCGACGTTGTAAGCAGAAGATGAAGAGATAGAAAAAGTATATGAGGATATTTAACGGGTTGTGACCTCCCCCTCACTTATCGAGCTTAATGACAGTGAAAAATTAAACTACGTGCTCCTAATGGAAATTTGGGAAAAGCAATAGTCACCAAAGTTAATTTGTCGGTATAGAGGGAGGAAAAATGCAAATGAAATTGGTGGAAATTAATTTTGAGAAAAGGGTAAAATTAATAAATAAAGTAGATTTGCAGTCGTTACGTTAACAATTAATTGGCGTTAATTAGATATTTGAGATTTGGGGAAAATTACGGTCGCCAGTCCTATGGACAACTACTATAATAACTGAAAATGAAAGATTAATGCACATATAATTAGCACTAAAAGCGTGGCAACTGAAGGTTGACACGTGTTGTGTGAAAACTGAATGTTTGTCTGAAGTAATAAATTTCGCTACACTCTGACTTAATTTAGCAAAAGAATTAATAAAACTGGAAAATTGAAAGTTAATTTAGTGACTGAAATTAATAGTGAACTTTGTTTCTGAAGCACTACGAAATTCAGTAAAATAAGGTTAGTCTTGGGCTACCTCAACAATCATTTCAAAAGCTACTTGAACCTACGCAATTTAGAAATAAGAGATTTAACTTTGAACTTGAATTAAATGATTCTGAACAATTAACAATAGTAAAATTTAGTACGTACCAAGCTGAGTTGCAGTCACAAGTAAGCTAAAATATGGTAACAAAACTCACACTCTTAATTTGTGCTTGTGTAATCGAAATATTGAAGCCAGCTATGAATACTTTAACTGAACTTCGAAATTACAGCCGAGAAATGGAATGATATTACTTTAATCCTGGGGTTTGATTTTCAACGACACTCGGGTTCATTCTGGAAAAGGAAGGGACCCTGCTTGGTAATGCAATTGGGACAATGAGCAACAAAGGTTCATGCTAAGTTGTTGTATTTTTTTTTTTTTTTTTTTTTTTGCAACAGTTTGAAAAGCTGAGGTCTGCCATACAGTTCTAAAACTTTACGTGCTTTTAGTCTTGCTTGTTGATTGATTGAAGGTTTCAAGTCGTCGGTCGAGGAGGTGGCGACAATCTCTCATTGTCGGCCGTCGCTGTTGCAGAAGCTGGATGTTGGCGCACCTTCTTCTCGACACTGTCACCAGGCAAAACGGGCTCTTGATGTGCGCCTGCTAATGCTTCCCGTCCGCGACACCGTGTCAGAAACTATCATAGCAAGACGAGCGCAATTACATGCTGCCAAACCCCAAAAGCGCGGCAACTCGCGGGAGCATTACACAACACACCTGCTCCACCGCCCTACTCCAGCCAGACTCTGCTCTCTGCCCGCGCTCCATGCGGCAGAGTTAACACTACCAAAGATCCTAAACACTTTGGTTCTCCACACGACCTATCGATGTAATCGTTCGATAGCATACGTTTCCCTAGGCCAGACCCAGCGTAAAAATACAAATGATATTTACAAAACAAACCGATTATACATCGACACACACACACACACACACACACACACACACACACATATATATATATATATATATATATATATATATATATATATATATATATATATATATATATATAGTAAAACAATTACAACATATAAAGACACCGAAATGTCAAATCTTCAGGTAACAAAATAAGAAAAAAATTTATATTACAATAGATGGAAATATGAGGATATGCATTTCCGGTGTTACAGGTTAATTCAGTATGTAAGGGGAGATGAAAATCTAATTGCCGTGGGGGATTGGAATGCAGTTGTAGGGGAACGCGTAGAAAAAACGATTATGGGACAATATTGGCTTGGTGGTACGAATGAGAAGGAGAAATACTTATACAGTGCTGCAATACGTTTCAGAAGGTAACAGCGAGTACTCTGCTCATGGATCACAGAAAGAGAAGATATACTTGGAAAATGCAAGGAGATACGGAAAGACTCCAATTACATTACATTATGGTGAGGCATAGATTCCGGAATCAGATATTGGATTGTTAGGCGTACCCAGGAGCATATATAGACTCAGATCGCAGTTTGGTAAGGATGAAGAATAGGCTATCGTTTAAGAGGCTAGTCATGAAAAATCAACGCTCAAAGAGGTGGGATACAGATACTAAGGAAAGAAGAGATACTCTCGAAGTTCTCTGTGGCTATAGATACTGCGATAACTAATAGCTCAGCGGGAAGTTCAGCTGAAGAGGACTGGACACCGCTGAAAAGTGCAGTCACAGAAGTTGGAGAGAAAAACGTAGCTACATTAAAGATACCTGTGAAGAAACCATGGGCAACAAAAGAAATACTTCTGTTGAAATCCTTTTGTTTTCCATAGGAGAGCTATGGAAAACTTAAAATCAAATAAGGCAGAAAATGATTTTAGAAATTCCGATGGAATATTATCTATCATTGAGGGAAATGACAACAAAGCTATTATCCACATCGGTGTGTAGAATGTGTGAGACTGGCGATATATCATCAGACTCGGAAAGCATCATCCACACAACTGTCAAGACTGCAAGACCCGACAAGTCAGAGAATTCTCACACAATCAACTTAATAGTTCATGTATCCAAGCTGCTGATTAGAATAATAAACACGAGAATGGAAAACAAAATTTGGGATGTGTTACAAGACGATCAGTTTGCCTTCAGCAACGGCAAAGCCACGAGAGAGGCAGTTCTCACGTTGCTGTTGATAATGGAAACAAGGCTGAAGAAAAATCAAGACACGTTCATCGAATTTGTAGACCTGGAAAAATGTAAAATTTAAAATAATGGACGTTGTTCGAAATCGTGAAAAATTAGAGTAAGCGATAGGCAAAGACGGGCAATACATAGTATGTACAAGAACCAAGAGGGAACAATAAGACTGAAAGACCAAGAACGAAGTGTTCGGGTTAAAGAGGGAGTAATACAGGGAAATAGTCTTTCTCCCCTGCTTTTCAACCTATACGTAGAAGAAGAAATCAGGAAAATAAAATAAAGGTTAAAGAGTGGGTTTAAAATGAAAGGTGAGAGGATATCAGCGTTAAGATTCTCTGATGTCATTGCTATCCTTAATGAAAGGGAAGAAGAATTACAAGACCCGTTGAGTGGAATGAACAATCTAATAAGTACAGAATATGGACAGAGACCAAACCGAAGAAAGATGAAGGTAACGAGAAGTAGCTGAAATGAGAACAGCGAGAAACTTAACATCATAGTTGATAATCACGAACTAGGTGAAGTTAAGGAATTCTGCTACCTAGGCAACAAAATAACCCATGACGGACGTTGGAAGGAGGACATAATAAGGAGACTAGCACTAGTAAAAAGGGCATTTCTGGTTAATAAAAGTCTACTAGTATTCAACATAGGTGTTAATCTGAGGAAGACATTTCTGAGAATGTATGTTTGGAGCACAGTATTGTATGGTAGGGAGACGTGGACTGTGGGAAAACCGGAACGAAAGAGAATAGAAGCATTTGAGATGTAGTACTACAGAAAAATGTTGAAAATCAGGTAGACTAGTATGTTTGGAGCACAGTATTGTACGGTAGGGAGACGTGGACTGTGGGAAAACCGGAACGAAAGAGAATAGAAGCATTTGAGATGTAGTACTACAGAAAAATGTTGAAAATCAGGTAGACTAGTAGGTAAGGAATGAGCAGGTTCTACGCAGAATCGGTGAGGGAAGTAGTACTGGAAAACTCGGTCAAGAAGGGCCACGATGATAGGACATCTGTTAAGACATCAGGAAGTAGCTTCCACGGTATTAGAGGGAGCTGTAGAGAGTAAAAACTGCAGAGGAAGACAGAGACTGGGAAATACCCAGCAAATAATTGAGGACGTAGGCTGCAAGTGCTACTCTGAGAAGAGAAGATTGGCACAGGAGAGGAATTCATGCGGTTCTAGGCGCTCCAGTCCGGAGCCGCGCTGCTGCTACGGTCGCAGGTTCGAATCCTGCCTCGGGCATGGGTGTGTGTGATGTCCTTAGGTTAGTTAGGTTTAAGTAGTTCTAAGTTCTAGGGGACTGATGACCACAGCAGTTGAATCCCATAGTGCTCAGAGTCATTGGAACCATTTTGAGGAATTCGTGGCGGGCCTCATCAAAACAGAAGACTGATGACTCAAAAAACAAATTATTGCTTTTCCTCTTGATCATGTTTCACTCTAAATGTTTTTTCTCATGTGGGCTATTGATGCAGTTTAGAGTGACTATAATGTATTTGGCATCCCGTTTCACTAATGTATGATTTACAAATGTCCTACAAAATTCAATTTTCTTTAGGTTGTGTTCTTGGCTGTTACATAATTTTTGTTAAAAAAAAAACACAAGTAAGAGAAAATTGTGATTGGTAACGGAAAAATTATTCATAATAAGCCCATTGTTTTAACAGTCACAGCCTCACAAAAACCATTTCTAATGGATCACATCCGATAAACAGATAAGTCATAAGTGTTAATGTTCCATTTCCCTCGCCTGTGAGTATTTCATGTTAGCGATATCAATACCTTTCGCCCCCATGGTTTGTATAATTTATGAATTGGTTATGTCTTTAAGTCATCTGCTGCCTGGAAAGTAAGCCAGGCAGCGAGGTTAGCTCCATGTTCTTTGTCCGTACCAAAGGATTTGGGCTCAAGCCACTTTTTCATATGGCTGAGAGAATGGTAATGGCTTGCAGCAAAATCTGGGTATAGTGTAGGGAAGCTGACTAAAAATATCACTTTTCTAATTATGCTCCTATGCTCGTGATTGCCGAAGAGATAAAACTCAATTATTGGCTTATAAAAGTACGGCAAATAATGTTCGACTGTTGTTTGTGTTGTATGAGTTGTTTAAGTCTCCTCGAAGTCTCACAGCATACTTACGACGTAACGCTCTGTCCACTTCCTATAAAGTCTAAAAATTAACATTCTGTCACACAACACAGGTGTAACCATTCTGCAACGCTAAATACAGTTATGGAAACAGCTACTTTGACTTATGAAATGATACAAAGGTGCTGTGGTTAACATTCTGTATCCATAGCACCGAAAAATCATTGCCTCAATATTTTGCAGGAGCTCGAAATGCAGACGGTACTTGTCGCCGAAAGAATCTAGACAAGCTATTAAATGGACAGAGAGAGCTTTAGTGCGGTATCTGCTTCGCTTCATTTATGATTGTTCTCTTTGAGTGATAGTATTTACCTGACCTGGACTTGGCTACGTCAGGAGAGAGGCGTGTGGAAGCGTGGCCCACACCGACAGGTCTTGGTTCCGTTACCGAAGAGAGAAGGCTGTAAGTCACAACTGTGACCGACCTCTATAGGGACAGCGCAAGTATGGGTGATTTTTCAATTTATTGGCGAAACCTACAAATATTATAGCTGCGGCTTGAGTAAATATTCCAAAGAGAATTATATCTCAGGTAACTTTACATAACGTAGAACAGACCTACTGTGTTCCGCGTATACAGTAAGTCTTTCCTGCCCCACCCTTACATTCCTCTAATGAGCTATGCCTGTTGGCTGACATTTCCTGATCTCATTACTGTAAGTCACTTTCTACCGCCTTGGCTCAAGTACTACTGGGTAGTTACAATTAAAGTGCAGCTATTCAGTGACGTCCAGCGTGGGCTGTAATTATCATATGACAGCGTGACTTGGTAGATACGCTAATGCGTCAAGGCGGAACCGATTTACGCTGTAAAGGAATTAGTTCCAGTTTTTGCCACCAGGTGCAAATATGGCGCTGTGCAATGTTTGTGCCGGCCGCGGTGGTCTAGCGGTTCTGGCGCTGCAGTCCGGAACCGCGGGACTGCTACGGTCGCAGGTTCGAATCCTGCCTCGGGCATGGATGTGTGTGATGTCCTTAGGTTAGTTAGGTTTAAGTAGTTCTAAGTTCTAGGGGACTTATGACCTCAGATGTTGAGTCCCATAGTGCTCAGAGCCATTTTGCAATGTTTGTATGTAGGTATGACATCCACGCTGTCATTGGACGAGCCATAATGTGAGTGACCAGTATATCTGTCAAGAAGAGAGACCGTCCGCTGTTAGTGAAACAGTTTTATGTGAACAACTGCAATAACAGTGCTGTATTCAGGGAGTATCGCCGACTGAAAGGCTTGTGGAGAGGCCTGATGTCATTAAATAGTTTAAAGAAGATGATAACGAAATTCGAAAACACGAGTGTGCTTGGTCTGGCACCTGGGAGAGGAAGGCGTCCTATCACGGTGGAAGTTACTGACGAGAGCTGTGTTGCACTAATTGACCACGCAGCACATACCCCGTGTAGTGCCAGAGCTCGTGCAGTGCCAAGAGAGTTGTTCATCCTGTGGTCAATGATACGTAAAGTTCTGTGGCTTGTTCTACACAGGTGCCCGTACAAGATCAAGACGCTGCAGCAACTGAAGCCTTATGATTCGCAGAAACGTTCCGAATTTGCTTTTCGGTTTCTGGCATGGATCAAAGATGATGATATTTGGTAAGGCAATATTCTGTGGAGTGACCAGGCACATTTTACACTACAGGGTGCAGTGAATACACAGAAACGCCGAATTTGGAGTGCTGTTAAGCTGCGTGTCGTGCTCGAAGAGTTATTGCACTCGTCACACGTGAGTCTGTGGTGTGGATTCATAACCATCATTATTCTCGGTCCGCTCTTCTTTGAAGAGATTACACCCAGGGAACCTGTGAGGTGTACCGTGGCGTCTGCAAGTTATCGAGACTTCCTTGAACAACATGTGTTCCCTGCTTCGGGAGAACGCAACTTTCTGGATACTACTGTTTTCATGCAAGCTGGGGCAACACCTCACGTTGCTCACCCAGTGTGGGATCTGCTTAATGCAACCTTTCACGAACGTAGTATCTCCACAGGTTTTCCTGATCCATGGCCTCAAAGTCTGGTCTGAATCCATGTGACTTAAGGCTCTGGGTTATCTAGAAGAGAGACATGTTCGGTTTGTACCCTCATCTGAAGACCATCATACAGGAACACGTTGCTCAGATTTCACCGAAACTGATGAGAGCAACTGTTGATCACATCGTTTTACGGATGCAGCATCTCATCGACGTCTCCGGTGCTCATGCTGAACGAATTGTGTAAAAGGCGATTAATAATAAAATCAACATTATCCCTTTCACATTTGCTTGAACTTTTCTGCTCACGTTCCGTTCCTAACCCATTACATATGGAAAGGTTCCTGTACCTTTTTCTGGCACTCACAGCATTATATTTGCAGCAGGTGGCCAAAATTGGAACCATTTATTTTTCAGCTTAAATCGGATCAACATTAACGCATTAATATATCTACCAATTTTCGCTGCCATACCATAATTACAGCTCACATTGTACGTCAGTAAATAGCTGGACCTTAATTGTAACCACCTGGTACCAATTACGTCCTATGACATGTGGAGGTTGCTTACCTCCAAAACTGACGGATTACTTCGTAACAAGCATGAGTACTTTCAACATTACGTTTTACATTAAAGCAGCGAGTTTGGCTTTTGGTATTGAGCGCTCCTTTTTAAACAGACTAGACTGTGGATTGCTTGCAATCGGTAATTGGCAATATCTAAACATACTTTTTTATCTCAGACTGCTAAATAATAACGGTTATCGACAAAGTGGTCCCAGTTCTCTGTAATATATAAAAATGTCTAATTTTTCAACGTGTTATGGATACAGTTTAACGCAACCTACACAGAAGCATTATATTCCTTCGTTTTCTTTCTGTTACACAAAGAATCCCCCAGCCCTCACATACACACACAAACACACACACACACACACACACACACACACACACACACACACACACACACGAGCGCGTGTGCGTGTACATACACTCACCCATTCACATACAAATTAGCACGAAACTGTTGTAGAAACAAATAATAGAATTATCGTATTAAACCGAATTCTTACCACTTGTCTTCTACAAAACATTAATTTGTTGCTGTTAGGAGGTAAGTAAGTCAAACATGTCCTTCACCTTTACTTGACATGATAATAATGTGTTATACCGCTTTTATAATAGTGATCGAAGCACGATGGAAGCCAGTTACCCTTTTACTGCTATACTACCGGTTACCACTTCATCCCCTTCCTTCCCGAGATGGATGGCTTGAATGCCTCAACGATACGGATAGCCGCACGTAGGTGCAAACACAACGGAGGGGTATCAGCGATGGGCCAGACTAATCTATGGTTCTTGAAGAGTACTTGCAGAGGCTACAGTCTGCTTGATTGACTGATCTGTCCTTGTAACATCAGCCAACATAAATTTGCTGTGCTGGTACTGGAAACGGTTAAACATAAGGGGAAACTACAGTCGTTATTTTTCCCAAGGGTCTGCAGCACTGCCGTATTCTTAAATAATGATGGTAAAACAGCCTCTCCATCCCATTCTGATCTCTGGACGGGCAATATTCAGGAGAATGTCATCATCAGGAAAAAGGAAATTGGCTTTCTACAGGTCGGAGCGTGTAGTGTTAGATCCCTTAATGTGGTGGGTAGGCTAGATAATTTAAAAAGATAAATGGATTTGTTGAATTTAGATACACTAACGAATCAGTTACATCCGGTGGCAGGAAAGACAGTGTTTAGGTGACTGCAAGGTTATAAATACAAAATCGAATAGCGATAATGCAGGGGTAAGTCTAACAAAAATTAAACGGGAATGGGGGTAAATTTCTGCTAACAGCATGGGGAATGCATAATCGTAACCAATTAGACACAACGTCAACACCATCACAGTATTATAAATTTATGTGCCAACTAGCTCCACAGATTCTGAGGAGATTGAAAGAATACATGATAAAAAAATTATTTCAGTGTTAAGAGTCACGAAAATTTAATTTTGATGAGTGACTGGAATTCTGTAGTAGAAAAAAGAAGAGAAAAGAAAATAATAGGAGAACATGGACTGGAGGAAAGGACCAGGAGTGGAATCCACCCAGTAGCATTTATATAGAAGAGATCTATGGGAATCGAGAGTTTTGAAACAGACCACTTAATGGTATGGTAGAAATTTCGATATCAGATTATAAACTGCAAAACTTTTTCAGTGGTAGATATGTGCTCTGACCATAATTTATTGGTTATGAATCGCAGATTAAAGTTGACGAGATGATAGGAAATGACGGTAAAAGACCTTCGATAGGTTGAAAGAACCAGAGGTTGCTGAGAGTTTTAAAGGGAGCAGTAGGCAACGATCGTCCAAAACAGAGGTGAGGAACAGAACAGAAGACCAACGGATAGGAGAGATGAAATAGTAAAGGCAGCAAAGTATCAAAAGGGCAAAAGGCTCAACAGAAAGCTTCGGATAACACAGGAGATACTGACTGTTAGTGGCGGGAGTTGAAAATATAAAATGCAGCAAATGAGGCAGGCAAAAGCGAATACAGAAGATTAAAACATGAGATCAACAGGATGTGGAAAATGGAAAATCAGAAACGCCAATTCGAGAAATTAAAGGATTCAGAAGCATTCATTACTAGGGAAAAGGTAGATACTACCTATATGAAAATTAAAGAGACCTCCGAGGAAAAAAGAAACAGCACTATAAATATCAAGATCAAGAGTGGAAAGGTGGTTGGAATATACAGAAGATGCCTAAAAAGGAAACGAAATTGAATATTATAGGAAGGGAAGAGAAATTCGATGACGATGAGTAGGTAGATAACACAGGGTGGTCCATTGATCGAGACCAGGCCAAATATCTCACGAAATAAGCGTCAAACGAAAAAACTACAAAGAACGAAACTTGTCTAGCTTGAAGGGGGAAACCAGATGGCGCCATGGTTGGCCCGCTAGATGGCGCTGCCATAGGTCAAACGAATATCAACTGCGTTTTTTTACATAGGAACCCCCATTTTTATTACATATTCGTGCAGTACGTAAAGAAATATGAACATTTTAGTTGGACCACTTTTTTCGCTTTTTGATATATGGCACTGTAATAATCACAAACGTGTGGCTCACAATTTTAGACGAACAGTTGGTAACATGTAGGTTTTTTAAATTAAAATACAGAACGTAGGTACGTTTGAACATCCGCTGTTACGCCCATCCTGCCTGGATCTCTGCCCCCCCTACCTTATACAAATCCCTTCAGATCCTTGAACGCCATGCTCTTTGCCTCGCCTATTGCATCCGTCTCCCTTCTCCCATGTGGATCCTATACGACCTCATTCCGTTTCCCCACCTCCTCCTTTTCCTTGAACGGATATTGATCCTCTACACCTCCCGTAAACTCGATCCTCCTCACCCACTTGTCTCACCCATCCTCTCCCACCCCTGTCTGCTGGCACGCCTGTATCTCCACGTCCCACCTGTTCTCCATTTCTCCACCCTCTTTACCCTCTCCCAAGGTGGCTTCTGCCAGCTCCCCCTCCCTGATGATGTACTCCTCCCCTCCATCTACCCCTCCTACCAACTTTGATCCTCCCCTCCCACTTCCTGTGTTTTTTCCTTTGGGCACCCTTCCTCCCTTCTCTCTCCTTTTCCCTCCATCCCCCCTTCCTCCACCCCTCTACCCCCGGGCTTCCCCTAACCCCCTCCTTTTTCCTTCCTCCCCCCTGTCTCCCCTACCCTTGGCATCTATGCTCTCCCCTCTCCCTCTCCCACCCCCCCTCCTTCTCTCTTGGCATGTCCCTGCACTCGTACACGCTCAGTGGACATTCACGCGCTGGAGATCATCGCCATCAGTGTCTCGTGTGTGTGCCTTTGTGTTTGTGTTTAGTGTTCTTTCGCCGTCACGCCCCAACGTTCACCTGTGCCGTCGCAGTCGTCCGTGTTTGTGCGCCGTGTCAACAGGTGTTAGTGTTTTTTCTTGTCCAGTGTTTGGACTCTGCTACTCACTCCAACTGCCATCTAGTGGCAGCTTCAGACTGGCCAGGTCAGACTGTCCAGTATAGTCTGCTCCCTGTCGGAAGAATTTGCAACCTATGTGCGGAAGTGGACCTCCCAGGTCCTTTGTGTGCGCAGGTAGGATTAGCCGTTGTAACGGCCGACCAGGTAGCTGCGAGACCCCGTAGCGGACGGGCGTGTATGTCTTCCAGCTAAGCCAGGAGCCGCAGTTGGCGCGCTGCCTGTGCAAGTTGTAACGTTTAAGGTAATAAACAATTATAACAGACAACTTGTTCCGTCTAGTTATTGTGAGTGGAAACAAGGGGAGGACAGTAAGTTCTCTCGCACTATACATTCACACTCCAATGTGCCACCACGGGAAGAAGAGCCCGCGCGCACATTTTTTGGTCCTCCGGGCCGGATACGTGACCACGCGGAATTTACGTTCGCGCGGATTTGTTTTCCGGTATTTGTGAACTTCTAAAAAACCACGTGTGAGCTGCACACGTGATCGGTTTCGTTGTTGACTGCTATCGAGTGACTCAAGGCCTGTTCGGGACTTCGACAATAACAGCCTTAACAACGACGATCGGGGACGTATTTGTGAACATTTAATGTGTCTCTAATTCAAACGCGAGAGGCAGAGAAACGCGTCGGTGCCAGCATCATCGGTGACGTCACCTCCTGCTCCCGCCGAAACTTCGCGCCGTCGGAGACTGCAACGCCTGCCACGCCAGCTGCCAGTGTCCGTGACGCCGCTGCTGTTCCAGTCCGTACTGCCGCTGCAGCCTGGTAAGTGCAACTGTTGGCTTCCTGCTATCATCTTCCTGGTCCTAAAATGGAGCCCTCAGAGAAAACAAAATTAGTCAAGCAGAGAGGTGTAGCAAAGGCCGCTCTCGCGCGCTTAGCGAGCTTTGTGCAGTCTGCAGACAGTGCCAGCATCGAAATGTTGGAATCAAAATTAAATCGTTTGACTCGGATTCGGACTGATTTTGAGTCGTCTCAAACACGGCTGGAAATTGAAGACGAATCAGCAGATCACAGTAAGGACAGGGCAGAATTCGAGGATTCGTGGGACTTTGTTGAATCCACTCTCAAGGGTTCAATGAAGAGGTACACCCAGCTTCCGCAGCCTTTGGGCTCGAATCCATCAGGCAGTGTCAGTTCTTTGAAACTACCCGCTATTAACTTGCCAAATTTTGAAGGTGACTACCTTAAGTGGTCATCATACAGGGATACGTTTTTGAGCCTCATTATGAATAACAATTCAATTGATGACGTTCAAAAACTTCACTACCTTAATTCGTCCTTGCGAGGTGAAGCTAAAGACCTTTTGAAACATATACCTGTCACAGCAGGAAATCTAGCGATAGCCTGGGGACTTATTACGCAGAGGTATAATAACCCAAAAATAATTGCAGCCAGACATGCTAAGGCTTTGTTGGCCTTGCCTACAGTCGGCCATGGCGCAGCGAGCGATTATAGGCAACTAATTAATCACGTATGCAGCCATTTGAAGGCCTTAGAAGCTCTCAAACCTGATGTTCCACTTCATGAAGTTATTCTTTCGGAACAGATTCTGTCCAGTATGCGACCCACAGATCGTCATGAGTGGGAGGTAAAGATGTCTGGGTCGACATTCACCACATTAAATCAACTAATAGATTTTTTGGAAACAAAATGTCAGGCCCTTGAGTTGATCAGGTTCAGGGATAACACCTCAAGGGATTCGCAAGGAAATGTCAATAATTCAAATCAAACAAGACATGTGAGGAGGGCTCGTCTCGCTAATGCTGATGCTGAGGAATCATGTAATTTTTGTAGTGAACTTCATACTATCACTAAATGCAAGGGGTTTCAAGCACTAAATGTCGATGAGCGGCGGGCATATGTGACAAAAAATAAGCTTTGTTTTTTGTGCATCCGCTCTGGTCATTTCTCGACTAAATGCAGGATTTCTCCTTGTAAGACCTGTAAAGGAAGGCACAACATACTGCTCCACAAGCCTGCTGAACCAAGGAATGGGCAGAATAGTGAACCAGGAGGCCATTCCCTGGCCCATCAAACTACGAACGGGAAGGCAAACATCCATTGTAATGTTTTGTTAGCAACAGCTGTTGTCAACATTAAGGACAGCATGGGTAGGCAGCAGGTTTGCAGAGTTCTGCTAGATAGTGCGAGTCAGCTATCCTTTATATCTAAGGGCATGGCAGAGAAATTAAAACTGAAACGAAGTAAACATTCGTTTCCTGTGAAGGGTATAAACAATGCCTTTGCTGCCTCAGTGTCTTACACTTGTGATGTTGAACTGTCATCTAGGGTCAACGACTTTCGTGTCAGAACCACTTGTGCTGTCGTAGATCATGTCACCAGTGACCTACCAGCGAGCAAGATAGACACAAGGTCCTGGAGTGTCCCATGTAATCTACCGCTCGCTGATCCAGAATTCAACAAGCCTGCCACAGTAGATTTAATTCTTGGTGCTGAGGTTTTCTTTGACGTTGTTTGTAAGGAAAGGCTGGTGAAACCAGGTCATCCCTCACTGGTCGAAACAAAATTTGGCTGGGTTTTGTCTGGTAGGATGCCTTCAGTTTCATGCAACATGCCCCGTTCTACAGTGACCTCGTGCTTTGTTAGAGGTGACAATTTAGATGCCAAACTGCAAAGATTTTGGGAGTTAGAGGAACTGTCTACGAAAACGATTAGTAAGCAGGGTAAAATATGTGAGGCTCACTTTCAGCGCCACACGGCACGAGATGAAGAAGGGAGATTTGTGGTTCGACTACCAGTGAAACCTGACTGTAAATCATTAGGCGAATCACGACAACAAGCATCTCGGAGACTGGCGCATCTTGAGAGGAGGTTTAAAAGGCAACCGAATCTGCAGAAGGAATATGCTGCATTCATGCATGAATATGTCGAATTGAGGCACATGGAGATCTCTAATCCTCAAGGTATTATTGGTCCAAGGTGTTACCTTCCACATCATGCTGTCTTCAAAGAATGCAGCTCCACTACTAAGTTGAGGGTAGTATTTGATGGCTCTGCTGCCACTTCTAATGGAGTATCTCTTAATGATATCTTGATGGTTGGTCCCACTGTCCAGCCAGATTTATTTTCCATTATTATAAAATTTCGCTCTTTTAATGTGGCTCTGTCAGCTGACATAGCAAAAATGTATCGCCAGGTGTCTCTCCATCCTGATGATAGGAACTTCCAGAGAATTCTGTGGCGGGAATCACCGTCTGAACCTATGCAAGAATATAGACTGTGTACACTCACTTATGGAACCGCTCCTGCTGCCTTTCTTGCTACCAGATGTCTTCAACAGTTGGCTTTGGAAAATCAAAACAGGTTTCCAATGGCATCACAAGCCTTGATGTCTAGCTTTTATGTGGATGACTTCTTAGGTGGCTCAGCCACGGAAGCCGAAGCTCAGGAACTTCAAATCCAGCTGACTCAACTACTTGCTTCAGGGGGGTTTCCACTGAGAAAATGGTGTTCCAATAGTCACAAGGTCATGGAAAAAATTCCTGTGGAGGACAGAGAAACGTCTTTACCTTGTCATCTTACTGGTGAACAAGCCATAAAAACGTTAGGGATATTATGGCACCCTGGCTCTGACACTTTCCAGTGCCATGTACAGCTGAAGAGTCTTCGGCTCTCAAAGGTTACCAAACGCAGTGTCCTGTCTACAATAGCATCAATCTATGACCCACTGGGGCTTTTAGGTCCAGCAGTCATAAGATGTAAATTGTTCTTGCAGCGCTTGTGGCAACTAAGCCTTGATTGGGATGAAATTCTTCCATCCAACCTCACTGATGAATGGAATGTTCTTTGTGTGCAACTGCCTTCCCTAAATGGTATTTTCATTAACAGGAAGATTATTCCTTGCCCCCAGCATGTTAAATTAGAAATGCATGGGTTTTGTGACGCTTCACAGTTGGCATATGGGGCGTGTGTATACGTCAGATGTGTTCTTCCCAATAACAGCGTGTTGGTCTCATTGGCTGCAGCCAAGTCTCGGGTTGCCCCTGTAAAACAACAGTCTCTTCCACGACTGGAATTATGCGGTGCGCTACTTCTTGCCCGACTCATTCACAAGGTGTCCAATGCCTTAGGCATCATAGATAGTGGCGACATTCATTTGTGGACAGACTCCACAATAGTTCTCTGTTGGCTGCAGCGTAGTCCTTGTCACTGGAAAACCTTTGTTGCTAACAGAGTCTCTGAAATCCAGGAACTGAGTTCAGTTGCCAACTGGAGACATGTCAAATCAGAGGATAATCCTGCTGACCACTTATCACGTGGTATTAATCCAGCTGCCTTGAGTTCACTTGTTCAGTGGTGGTCTGGCCCGTCATGGCTATCCACTTGCGACCTCGACTGCAACACTTGCACTCCACTTAGTGTAGAAGATGTGCCTGAGAGAAGGTGTACACAAGTATCCTTGGTGTCTGTCATTAATCTTGATGATGAACTGCTGTGTAAATATTCATCATTCAAAAAAACTTACAGAGTTTTGGCCTATGCACTGAGGTTTGCTAACAACACTAGGCTTCAGAAATCAGACAGGATAACTGGGCCACTCACTCCACAGGAATGCCACAACGCTATCAAAAGGGCATTTGGCGCAACTCAACACAGTGAATATGGTAAAGAGATCGCTTTGTTGAAGGCCAGCTCCCCTATTCCACATTACAGCAAATTAAGGGATTTGCACCCGTTTGTTGATGCCGAAGGTATTTTACGAGTGGGAGGGAGATTAATGAATGCTGATGTACCATATGATGAGTGCCATCCTATTATCATTCCGCCTAGGCATCATTTGACAAAAATTCTCATTATAGATGAACATGAAAATCTGTTGCACGCTGGGTCACAACTTTTGTTGGCTATGTTGCGTAGGAGGTTTTGGATCCCCAATGGGCGTAACACAGTCAAGGGAGTTATCAGAAAATGTATAAAATGCTTTAGGCTTAAGTCCAAGACAGCAGTTCAACTCATGGGTCAGCTACCTGCAGCTAGAGTAAACCAGTCTCATCCATTCCAGCACTGTGGAGTAGACTATGCAGGCCCTATTGCTGTAAAGCATGGTGGAAGGCGGAGTAAAGTTACCACCAAGGCTTATATTGCTTTATTCATTTGCATGGCAACCAAGGCCATCCACTTAGAATTAGTTAGTGACTTGGTAAGAAGTTCATTTTTGGCCGCCCTCAGGAGATTCATTGCAAGAAGAGGGAAACCTTCTCACATGTACAGTGACAATGGTACCACATTTGTAGGTGCAGACAATGAGCTTAAACGTTTTCTCTCCAACGATGTTACTGTTGAAGGTGTGGTGAATTATTCGACCTCAGAGAGAATCAGTTGCAGGTTCACTCCACCTCGTGCCCCTCACTTTGGTGGACTCTGGGAGGCAGGAATCAAATGCATGAAGTCGCATCTCAAACGCGTCATCGGCAATGCAGTGTTGACATTTGAAGAACTGACTACTGTGTTAATTCAGATAGAAGCATGCTTGAATTCAAGGCCATTGTGTCTTCTCTCTGATGACCTAGATTCTCCTGCTGCTCTCACTCCTGGTCATTTCCTAATTGGACAGCCCCTTTGTGCTCATCCTGAACCCTCTGTCCTTGAGGTTCCCGCCAACAGGTTGCACAGATGGCAACTTGTGCAGCAGTTGCATCAGTCCTTTTGGAAGAGGTGGTCCACAGAATATATACATGATCTGCAGCAACGCAAAAAATGGACATCGGAAGGAGCATGGCAACCCCAGATCGGCGATCATGTGCTGGTCAAGGAGGATAATTTGCCTCCCTTGGTGTGGAGGCTGGGTGTCATTGACCAGCTGTTTCCCGGTCCTGATAAGTGTGTGCGTGTGGTAATGGTAAAAACTGCTAATGGGCATATTAAGAGGCCTATAGCAAAATTGTGTCCCCTACCTAAACAGTGATTCAGTTAAGTGTTCCCTCAGATCTGTGTAGTGATATATGATACAGAGCCACTGCCAAATTGTCATTTACTGGAATAACCTCATAATTCATAAAATCGGCTTGGGAGGCTGTGGATGTTTCTTGTGGACTAACTGCTGTTCGTATTGATTTCATGTTTTTATGCAGTATAATATTAATACTCTATTGTTTTGTGTCCTGCATGTTAGTACCCATCGTGTTTCACATGCAGCATGACAGTGGTGTTTGGTGATGTGGGCATCCCAAATGTTAGTATATTCATGTTTTATGTGCATTGATATTGTGTCTTGTTATATTTTTTATTGTTTACTTGTTTTGGTTTTGTTGTTTGTTAAAATTTTGGTATTTGTAAAATGAGAAACTCATTTTAGAGTGGGAGTATGTTTGGACTCTGCTACTCACTCCAACTGCCATCTAGTGGCAGCTTCAGACTGGCCAGGTCAGACTGTCCAGTATAGTCTGCTCCCTGTCGGAAGAATTTGCAACCTATGTGCGGAAGTGGACCTCCCAGGTCCTTTGTGTGCGCAGGTAGGATTAGCCGTTGTAACGGCCGACCAGGTAGCTGCGAGACCCCGTAGCGGACGGGCGTGTATGTCTTCCAGCTAAGCCAGGAGCCGCAGTTGGCGCGCTGCCTGTGCAAGTTGTAACGTTTAAGGTAATAAACAATTATAACAGACAACTTGTTCCGTCTAGTTATTGTGAGTGGAAACAAGGGGAGGACAGTAAGTTCTCTCGCACTATACATTCACACTCCAATGTGCCACCACGGGAAGAAGAGCCCGCGCGCACATCCAGTGTGAACGGCTTCGTGTATATTGTTTTCTGTGTCTACGGTTTTTTGCCCGCCATTTGTATTGTATCATCTGTACCTCCCTTATGTCTTATATTGTACCACTCGAGGCTGAAGAGCAGCGTACTATGCTGCTGACAGCCCACCTTTGTACAAGGTGTTTAAAATAACAATAAAGAAAAAAATACGTTTGAACATTTTATTTTGGTTGTTCCAATGTGATACATGTACCTTTGTGAGATTATCATTTCTCAGAACGCATGCTGTTACAGCGTGATTACCTGTAAATACCACATTAATGCAATAAATGCTCAAAATGATGTCCATCAACCTCAATGCATTTGGCACTACGTGTAACGACATTCCTCTCAACAGCGAGTAGTTCGTCTTCCGTAATGTTTGCACATGCATTGACAATGCACTGATGCATGTTGTGAGGCGTTGCCGTTGGATCACGAGAGCAAATATCCTCCAACATTTCCCACAGAAAGAAATCCGGGGACGTCAGATCCGGTGAACGTGCGGGCCATGGTATGGTGCTTCGACGACCAATCCATCTGTCATGAAATATGCTATTCAATACCGCTTCAACCACACGCGAGCTATGTGCCGGACATCCATCATGGCCGGCCGATGTGGCCGAGCGGTTCTAGGCGCATAAGTATGGAACCGCGCGACCGCTACGGTCGCAGGTTCGAATCCTGCCTCGGGCATGGACGCATGTGATGTCCTTAGGTTAGTTAGGTTTAAGTAGTTCTAAGTTCTAGGGGACTGATGACCTCAGATGTTAAGTCCCATAGTGCTCAGGGCCATTTGAACCATCCATCATGTTGGATGTACATCGCCATTCTGTCATGCAGTGAAACATCTTGTAGTAACATCGGTAGAACATTACATAGGAAATCAGCATACATTGCACCATTTAGATTGCCAATGATAAAACGGGGGCCAGTTATCCTTCCTCCCATAATGCCGCACCATACATTAACCCTCCAATCTCGCTGATGTTCCACGTGTCGCAGCCATCGTGGATTTTCCGTTACCCAATAGCGCATATTATGCCGGTTTACGTTACCGCTGTTGGTGAATGACACTTGATCGTTAAATAGAACCCGTGCAAAAGATCTGTCATCGTCCCATAATTTCTCTTGTGCCCAGTTACAGAACTGTACACGACGTTCAAAGTCGTCGCCATGCAATTCCTGGTGCATAGAAATATGGTACGGGTGCAATCGAAGTATGTTGTAGCATTCTGAACACCGACGTTTTTGAAATTCCCGATTCTCGCGCAATTTGTCTGCTACTGATGTGCGGATTAGCCGCGAGAGCACTAAAACACCTACTTGGGCATGATCATTTGTTGCAGGTCGTGGTTGACGTTTCATATGTGGCTAAACACTTCCTGTTTTCTTAAATAACGTAACCATCCGGCAAACCGTCCGGACACTTGGATAATGTCGTCCAGGATACCGAGCAGCATACATAGCACACCTCCGTTTGGCATTTTGATGACAATAGCCATACGTCAACACGATATCGACCTTTTCCGCAATTGGTAAACTGTCCATTTTAACACGGGTAATGTATCACGAAGCAAATCCCGTCCGCACTGGCGGAATGTTACGTGATACCACGTACTTATACGTTTGTGACTATTACAGCGCCATCTATCACAAAGCGAAAAAAGTGGTCCAACTAAAACATTCATATTTCTTTACGTACTATACGAATATGTAATAAAAAATGGGGGTTCCTATTTTAAAAAAATGCAGTTGATATCTGTTTGGCCTATGGCAACGCCATCTAGCAGACCAACCATAGCGCTATCTGGTTTCCCCCTTCAAGCGAGACGAGTTTCGTTCTTTGTAGTTTTTTCGTTTGACGCTTATTTAGAGAGATATTTTGCCCGGTCACCATCAATGGACCACCCTGTACACTGCGATAAGAAATCGACAAGCACTGAAAGACCTAACTGGAAAGAAGGCCGCTAGAATAAACGGCATTCCCTCAGAATTATTGGGATCCTTGGGAGAGGAGCCAGCCATGACAACATAATTCCTTCGGGCGTGTAAAACGCACGAGATAGCTGGAATAGACTCAGGCTTCAGACGAATGTAATAATTTCAGCTCGAAAGAAGGTAGGTGCTGAGAGGTGTGAATATTATCAAGCTATCAGCTTAATACGAGTACGTCATGCTTGCAATATATTGACATCAATTGTTTACGGCAGAGTGGAAAAACAGGTAGAAGCTGACGTCGTGGAAGATCAATTTGGGTTCCGGAAAATGTAGAACGAGTGCGGCAATACAAACTATACGATATATTTTAGAAAAGACAAAGACACATTTACAACATTTGTAAATATAGAGAAAGTTTTTGACAATGATGCCTGAAATACTCTCTTTGAAATTCAGAAGATAGCAGGAATAAAATACGTGAAGCGGGAGATTGTTTGCAACTTGTACAGAAAATACAACTCAGTTATAAAGAGTCTAAGGACATGAAAGAGAAGCAATGATTGAGATGGAAATGAGAAAGTGACGTAGATTACCTCTAACGTTGTTCAGGGGTAGTCAGTCTGTACTCTGACAAGCGAAACTACTCATCGCATCCTCCTCAGATTTGGTGATAATATGGGCAGTGGATAGCCCGTCAAAAACTGAACACAGATCAAGGATGAAAACAGGAAACCGAACTGTGAAAGAAATCAAAATAAAAACAGTGGATGGTCCAAGCTCAACAAGCCCAAGATCGAGAAAAATTGCCCAGCTGTGGTGTAATGGTTAAGTGGTCAAGATAGTGGATTATAAACCGGACGAGCTTTGTTCGGAACTCCCTTGTGCCAATTTTTTTTTTTTTTCACAACATTGTGAACAGTCCGTCCGGTCACTGAAATGTTTGTTCTCTTTCTGTAGTCTTGGCAGTTGTCACACTATACATTGCTTATAGAATACGACTTATATGGTAAGATTGTGTTACCGTCGCAAGTAAACGTGATGAATAGTGAGAACAGGCAAGATATCACATAGACATGTCACACAAGTGGAAAAAACGATAAAACGGGTGTGAACTACGTTACAACAAAACAATTCTAGAGTCAAAACTTCCAAAACGAAACGCTACTTCAAAAACGTTAAAAACATGTTTTGACAGAGCACACAGAAACTGTGTAATTGTGAAACTGTTGCGTTCATTTGTTGCAAGTTATGTGATAAACTATTATGTTTTCACCACTTCCTTGGGAGTGATCACATTCACTGTCATAAGAAAACATAAATCGGGCAAGGAGGCATATCTCAATCACTTACCAGGCGCACAAATTAGGTGCGTCGATAAGAGGTTCCTGTCACACTACACACGTAATGTCACTAATGCCGTGTATGAGACACCAAAAGCGTTTTCTGGTGGAGGATTCGGTTGACTTGTCGCCTTTTCATCAAACGTTTGCAGATCCCAATCGAAAGCCCTTTCGCTTGCTAATAGAGTAGTTGTGCAGAATCAGCTGTCGTTATAGGTCCCTACCTTACAACTCGCTGTTGCAAACGGCCGTTGCACCACGACACAGACACAAATTTGAATACAGCGAACAGTAGCGCCATGTAGGCTTGAACACGGAGCGCCCGCTTGGCAGGCGAACACCATTACCACTTATCTACATCATGTCTCTTCCGCGCTACTGTACTTCTTGTCCTTGGACCGTTCACTGTTTCTATTTTGTCCTTTTCTCGCATTTCAGTACACCTTCTTCCTGTTTTCATGCTTGACCTGCGTTCAGTTTTTGACGGGCCGTCCACTGGTCTCTCTTATCACTAAATCTGAGTTGAGTGCGATGAGGAATTTCCCTTGTGGGCAACCACAAAGGGAAACCAATGTGAAATTTCGAAATGGAATTAGTTCAGAGAGAAGAAATAAAAATTTTGACTTTCGCCGATGACATTGTACTTCTGTCACAGGCTTGAAATAGCAGAGGATGGAACGGATAGTATCTTGAATATAGATTACGAGATAAACATCTACAAGAATAAAACAAGGATAATGGAACGCAGTCGAATTAAGTTAGGCGGTGCTGAAGGAATTAGATTAGGAAATGAGACACTAATAGTAGAAGATGTGTTTTTTGCTATTTTCTCAGAGAAGTAACTGGTCGTGGCCGAACTAGAAAGGATACAAATTGCAGACTGGCCGTAGCATGAAATGCATTTCTGAAAAAGATGAATTTGTTATCAATGAATATAAATTGAAGTCTCAGTAAGTCTCTTCTGGAAACATTTGTCGAAGTGTTGGCTTCTATGAAATTGAAACGTGGACGATGAGCAGTTCAGACAAGAAAAGAATAGCTTTGGAAATGTGCTGCTCCGGAAGAATACTGAAGTTTATATTGGTACAACGAGTAATTAATGAGGAGGTACTGAATAGAATTGCGAGGGAAAGCATTTTACGTCACAATTTGCTGTTAAAAAAAGGATCAATTGATAGGAAACACTCTGGGACAAGAGGGAATCGTCAGTCTGTTAAAGGGGGGAGGTGTGCGCGTAGAAGTTGTTGAGAGAGGCGCAGGCAGGAGTATGGTAAGCAGGTGCAGATGGATGTAGGCTGCAGTAGTTACGCAAAGATGAAGAGGCTGGCACGGGGTAGACTAGCGTGCAGAGCTGCATCAAACCTGTCTACAAAATGAAAACAACAACAACAACAACTTTGCCTCGTCGGATTCGTCATAGTCCGGTCCTAATAAAAATATCTATCTTCATCAAAGCCTCTCGACTCTACGATCTCACCGAACAATTTGTAATTATTTTAAACAGCGTTTCATTTTCACTTGCGGGTAAGGTTGTCTCTCTCCCGTTTCTCTTGTCTTTCCTCCAGTTTTAACGACAAACGTTAATTGATGAAGTGATAGATGATTTAGATGCGCAACTAGCTTAAAACAGATTACGGTCAATCTCAGTCATCTTACTAGCAGCCTGGGGTCACAATCAAAGATAAAGTTTGTCGCAAATGATATCTCGAATCGTAGTACAGTCTTTTGAATTCATAGCGTTACATAAAATGAGGTACAAAGATAATGATGTACACAACAAATGACACTTTTCTCAGAGATCTCGCGCTGACTGCCTTCCTCAGTCGGAACTGAGTTACATCTCCGTTAAAATTCCTGGCAGTTTGCAAATGTGCATCCAAGACGCAAAGTCAGTTTCCGTGGCATCAGAATTCTGTGGCGAGCCGTTTACACGTGGCTACCTTGACTTAAGGACATAGCAAGGGCAGGAGGGGGGAGTTTACAAGAGGCAATAAACAGGCGACCGCACGACTTGGCTCAGCTAGTAACAGCTGCTATTTAACAGTGAGCTAACAATACCTTCACAGATGTACTGCAGCATAGCGCTTCCGCTCAGTTAGCCCTAACAACGCTCTGTAAATTTTACGACGTAAGAATCTCAGAAAACTTCCAAACACACCAAAATTTGTCAGACGTGGTTCCCATTGATATTTCTCTAAAGTCTAAAGTTGTTGCTGTAAAGGCAGCTGATATTTACAAATCTGTTTTTTTCTTGTTTTTTTTTTTTTTTGCTATAAAACATCGTGGAAAGTATCGAAAAATATAGAAAACTATCGAAACGTTACAGAAATATCGAAAAATAGTTGAAACAATGAGGGAATATAAGTATAGAAAAATATCGAAACTATGAGAAGCTCTAAAAGTTTCGAATAAGTATTATGAATATCAAGTTATTCAAACTATCAGAAAGGATTGGAAAGTATCGAAAGAATCGGAAAATTATTACCAACTTCCCAAGCATATTTACTGCAGTGCAGTGTCTGAGACATTGCGTTGACTGCCGGCAGCTACATTCAATTAAGAATGAACTCACAAACTGCGGTTATGGGTCAGCATCAGCTGTAGAATCTTTCAGAACAAATGAAAATTTGTGAGGTACTAGAATCCATACTTCTTGATTATCGCGAGCGGTCACTTTATTCACCTCGGCTATACGAGCACACTTCCAGGAGTGGCCCGATTCTCCATCTTTCGTGGTGCCTGTGTGTGTTCTCGATGCGGGAATCACGGTATAGTGCGAGCACAACGGAATAGAGACACCAATCAGATGGAGTTTTGGGCACTCCTGGAATCGTGCTCGGATAGCAGAAGCTGTTAATGCGACTGCTTGCAACAAGCTGGAAACCTGTATTCGAGTCTCGGTCCGGTTCAAATTTTCATTTTTTGTGAAAGATTCTACAGCTGATTTGGAACTATAATCGCAGTTTCTGAGTTCATTCGAAACATATTTGTTGCACGAAGCTACGCAGCTCACAGGTGGCGTGACAAACACTTGTTGCACAGGCAGCGCTATAGGACTTAACTTCTGAGCTCATCAGTCCCCTAGAACTTAGAACTACTTAAACCTAACTGACCTAAGGACATCACACACATACATGCCCGAGGCGGGATTCGAACCCGCGACCGTAGCGGTTGCGCGGCTCCAGACTGAAGCGCCTAGAACCGCTCGGCCACAACGGCCGGCGTTTGAAGATTGTTCAACAATTTCTTGAATGCACTTGTGCAGATTACAGCAAGTCTCGACTTGTCTCAGACCTTGCTGACTAAACAAGAAGACAGATATTAAAACAAGGCAGCCACTGCAGGAAGTCTGATGCTGATCCACTTACACATATACGTCCTATCTGGGTGCGTTATCAAGAGATTTTGAGCACACAATACATAACTTTCTTCAGCCTCAACATGTGAGTGTAAGGACGTTACTACCAATAGTCTCAATTTTTATAATTTTTGTACTAGAGTGTTCGTATTGCTCACGTGAATCGTCTTCTTTCAGCTACAAAACGTAATCACGAAATTACAGAATACTGTGACATATCCATTTGCAAGCTGTTGATGAAGAAAATGAGTTGCTACGGATTGTTTGGTAGTGTGTATTATAAATAATGATTGAACCGTCTTCAAAGTGTGTTAAAATCAGTGAGATACTCGTGAATGAATTTGTATGGATTCTCCTTTTAGAAGTCAATGTGCACTGGCGTAATAGCCAATCATATTCGGTATAAGGATTCCATACACTTCTTGATGCAAGACTCCAGTTCTCACCAACAGCGCACACGATTTCAGTCAGCTGCTTGAGATAAATGTCCCCTTAATCTGTAAATTCCTACTTCCAAGTCAGGTGAGGTTACAGAAATGTATACAGAACAACGAGAATGCGTCCATAATGCTGTCTGAGGATATCAGTGAATAGTACTCAGCTAATGTTAAACTATCGAAGTTGATGATTCCAGTTGGGCATTAAAAGAAATTTTGAAACTTTATATTAATGTAAATATAAATATGTGATTTTATGAAGAACCCACAGAAACTTATGAAAATAGATGGAAAGCAAACATGCTATGACAAATATTGATTCAATAATCATAATTATTGCTTCAAATGAGAATGTGATCCCTATCCAGAAACATTAAACTTTGTAAACTCGTTTCCCAGCTATCTGAAGAAGGTGGAAATATTTGAGAAAAACCGCGAAAACATGTCTGTTAACGTGTACTTGTAAAACGGACACTGCAACCTGCACCACGCAAGTAACGAGCGGCCCTTAGTGGCTCGCCATCACACTTTTCTTTGTCTTAAATATCTTTGTGACTAACGCCCTTTTGGCATAATTATTATTTTTTAAATAACATATAAGTACTGCCAGTCTTTCACTATGATTCCGTACTTTATCATACGTTTTTAGTCATAATTCTGCGACCATGTTATAGACCATTTTTTGATTTTAATTTTGAGGAAGACACTCCTAGCAGCGTTGAAACCCGGTTAATTTGTTAAAAATAGTGACGGAGGGCTGTTTTCTCTCAATTGTAACTGTTCACGGTCTCTGAACGTGCAGCCATATACAAAATTTTATACCAACCCTTCAACAGCATGGACGTGTGGGTAGGATCTTTTTTATGCCAGATGGCGCTACTCCGCACGTTGCACAGCCAGTGAAGCGGCTGCTGCAGTGGCGTTTCGGAAATGCTAGCGTTATCAGCCGTCACTTTCGTACAGCCTGGCCATGCACATCACCTGATCTTAATCCGTGTGACTTCTGACTGTGGAGTTACGTCACAGACGTTGGTTCATTGCTCCACTTAAGACGCAGCTGAACTGAAGACGTGCATTGCGCATCGCATTCACGAAAGTGATACCCGAGACACCCCGATCTGTTGTGAAACATGCTGTTCCTCGATTTCAACTTGTCGCAGAAAACAGTGCACAGCATATTGAATGTGTCTTGCATCAGCCTCACGACAGTTTGGCACGTACGTCTTTTTGCTTTGTATGCCGTTTTTGGCCTCATGACAATCAAAACCGATTTTCTCGTTGGGTGTGGTACGACCTTGCCGTGGTGTACTAACATTCCTACAACTTTTTGCTGCCGAATCTGTGCAGTCATTCACATTAAACATCAGCACCAAAAGTGTAATATCATTTGTAGCCAACCCAATTTATGTAAAGACGCTTACAGCGCCATCTATTGGTAAAATTTTCGTTAATTTTTTTTTATTTCATTATGTTTCTCCTTGCGCTAATAATATACTGTCAAATTTGACGTCATTCTGAGTTATGGTTCCTTTTCTACAGCGTTTTGACCGAGAGAGGTGGCGCAGTGGTTAGCACACTGGACTCGCATTCGGAAGGACGGCGGTTCAATCCCGCGTCCAGCCATCCTGATTTAGGTTTTCCGTGATTTCCCTATATCACTTCAGACAAATGCCGGGATGGTTCCTTTGAAAGGGCACGGCCGATTTCCTTCCCCATCCTTCCCTAACCCGCGTTTGTGCTCCGTCTCTAATGACCTCGTTGTCGATGAGACGTTAAACACTGATCTCCTCCTCCTCCTCTACAGCGTTTTGAAACTGGGACTTTGATTACAGACATCTCGTATATCAATAAATATTAGTGTACACAATACAGAGCAGTAATGAATCGTCAAACGGCTTACAAACAGCTGGCCTTTAATTTTTATCTCCATTAAGACAGCGTGCAAGAAATATCAGATGTGGGTCTGTAATCAAAGCTCCAGTTTCAAAAAACTGTAGAAAAGAAACCACTGCTCAGAATGACGTCAAATTCAACAGCACATTACTAACGCAGGGAGAAACATAATGAAATAAAAAAAATTACAAAAATTTTACCAACGTGCTTCGAAATACAAATGATTAGCATTTCAGTGCAAAGGCGCAAAGTAAGTGGCAATCACGCCATCTGCATTTCGTACATAAGGAAAGACTGCGCAACGAGTTTCTCGTTCATAGATCGCATTTGAAAATTGATTGTTAGTGAGAAAATTGTGTTTTGCATAGTATTAGTGGGAGAACCACACCGGGTTACGAAAGTGGCAGGATAAATGGTTCAAATGGCTCTGAGCACTATGGGACTTACCTAACTAACCTAAGGACATCACACACATCCATGCCCGAGACAGGATTCCAACCTGCGACCGTAGCGGTCGCGCGGTTCCAGACTGTAGCGTCTAGAACCGCTCGGCCACCCCGGCCGGCGTGGCAGGATAGTTGCTTATCGAAACTGCAATTTATCATTGCTATATTCCATTGCTCTCTTACAAATACGGAATCGGTGGGTTTAGGAAAGTCATAGTTAAAACCATGTTGCATCTCAGCACCCCTATGCAACTAGCACCTGAGAGGAGAGACATATTGTTCACTCAGAGACGGAGGATCGTACAGCCACTTCACCTATCTTCGTGCAGGAAATGGGTTTATTTGCTTCAAGTCTAGCATCCACTTGGACAGTGTGACGACATCTAGAGCACGAAGGACAGTCAGGGCGACCTTTGCTGCGGTGTCCCTTAACGTGTCGACAGAGTGTGGCGCTCCGGGAGTGGTTAGCGCAAAAATAACAGGGCACACTGGAGTGCCACCACACCAAACATTCCTGGTTCTGCATGCATCACGATGGACGTATGCGTGCGGTGGGCCTGGGAGGTTAACGAACGGTTGCCAGATTACATTCGTCATGGTCATCAGGGATGAGCAACTCACTGGAGTGAAACTCGCATAGGGACTTCTGGAAACTCAGCCTCGGTTCGCTGCCATGCCACGTGAAGCGCTGCAACCTTATCACTCCATTATCTCGCTTTCTTACTGGATGATTTTTAGTCTCCTGTGGTTTTTTTTCGTTTCATGGTTAACAGGATTGATTTCATCACATTGTGCTTCTGATTAAGACTTCTCGTGTGTATTGCAGTCTTTGAACAGCAGTGTTAATATGTTGCTCGTATTCTGCTTGCGTTCTTGTCGCATTCGTTGTATTGATTAGGGCAAATAATTCCGTGAATGCTCTTGATTCGTATAAAACAGAAGCTGCTTTCGTTGCATGGTCTTCTGCGAACTTACGTCTATCTGTCCCTGCTTACTAGCCTTTGAACTGCCCGACTTATACCCATTGTAAGTATATTGCTCGTACTTTACGTTATTTTTGTTTGCATCCGTTTTCCGTACTTTTTCGCATTTAGTGTAGAACTCCATGTAAGCAAGTTTTGACAGTATTGGTATTCAACTTTATTACATCTTTTCACAGAATGAGCATGTTATTCTGGTTTTAATGATGGTGCTTCTTGTCAGTGAGTGCCACACATTTCACAGTGGCTTGGAGAGTATGGATATATGGATATAGATGTAGATGAGTACGCTTTGTATTATTCGTGAGTAGAGCAGTCTTCCTTGCAAATGCTAAAAATGCGACTAGAGTTACGCAAATGTTTCCGCACGGTATTAGCAGCTACTACAAAGATTCAAATGGCTCTGAGCACTATGGGACTTAACATCTGAGGTCATCAGTCCCCTAGAACTTAGAACTACTTAAACCTAACTAACCTAAGGACGTCACACACACCCATGCCCGACGCAGGGTTCGAACCTGCGACCGTAGCGGTCGCGCGGTTCCGGGCTGAAGCGCCTAGAACTGAATGGCCACACCGGCCGGCTTACCAGACCCACCTCTGAAGTACAAATGACATATATTATCTTCTATAGTGCGATTAAAATTACTTCATAGTTGACACTTCATGGGCTGGAGATGCTTTCCTCCAATGAGAGCGCTCAACCTCACGCCCGAACCCTTCGCCCTCGCCAAACTGCCACAAAAATTGATCAGCTCAATTTTTCTGGCTTTCTTTCTTGTTGTGTTTCGGTCCCGAATCCTGGATCTGGCCCCGTAATCTCTCATTTCATCACACTTGATTACCACAAAACAACACTTACAAACACACAAACACACACACACACACACACAGACACACACACACACACACACATACGAACGGACGCATACACACAACGATGATAACGATATACACACGTTTCATACGTAGCACTAACAAGACAGTACTACATCTTCCACTCTAGACACGATTCTGTGTCACGTATATAGTTATTATAATCACATTGATCGGCTTACGTTAGAAAAGATTTGCGCAACATTACGTGAAGCCAAAATTTTGAAGGCTACAATTCATCGTTGCTACTGGAATAAGAGAGACATAAATATAGCAACTTCATGCATCGTCGTGTCGTAGTGTCGTGTAGATGATACTAGGGACTGATGACGACAGATGTTTAGTCCCATAGTGCTCAGAGCCATTTTGATGATACTGGGTCCGAAACTCGTGATCTCCAGCGAAATGATTTTATTTCAAATTTTAATAAAAAGACTTTCATTATAATTTTTAATCAATAAATTAATTTGTTTTGCATCTTTATTTTCCTTATCATATTGACATTTCTATTAGCCCTTATCTTTCTTTGCATCATTCTTTTTCATTTGGAATCTGCCCTTATCGTCTATAATCTACAACCAAGTGCTAACCAGCACTGCTCAGCACTGCTCAGTTCGTGTAGCAAGTGTGAGGGTAGTTTCAGGTAACCAATGAATGGTAGCGAAAAATTACGGTTTATTTGTAACAATGAAACTGCGATTTTTCTGTCTTGTGTCTGCTCGTAGAGGTTAGCTTTAATAGCCGTGAGCAAAGTGCTAGTGACTTTAGTTCTGCCTCTGATTGTTGACCGGCGTTTTCTAGGCTATACTGCACGTCACGACGTTGTTGTTCGGTTAGGATGTAAGTTTATATTCAGGGCCACAAAATGCAACTTCTGCCGCAGTTGAGTCATTGCACGCACAAAATCTGCATTTCGCATCTCCGCCATATCTCACGCTTCCAACATCGATCCGCGATACACATTAACAGCATCTGTGAAGTGACCGGCCATGCTTGTGTGTCACCTATAACCGAGCAGTAGCCAGCAGCCGATGTGGCAACACTATAGCTGCAAGTGACGGACGTCAACTATCAAGTAACTTTAATCGGACTACAGTACATGTGTTTAGCAAAGCAAGAATACAGATTATCGCACCATATTTTTCCGAATTCGGAGTTCACTGCCCGCCTCTCGGGGCGATGCAGTCGGTCTCTGTTCCCACATCGTGACATGGGGCTTGCGCTTCTGATATTAGGTGTTCGGTGGAGAAACTGGCGTAACGTTGTAGGGTACCGATGGTTAGCACAATACGATGACCTTTGATCCGCATGGACGGTAATTTGGACTGCTGGTTTTGTATTTCTGATGTCTGTGCATTTTCGAGGTCTCTGTGATGTCATCTATCATACATATCACAAGACCACATGTTATCCGTACTGTGCTGATCTTCTTCGATACAGATGCGTTCGACTATTCAGCATATTTTACAGACCTCTCACCCACTGCCGACAGACTGGCACGTCACCATTCGCCAGCCGCAAAGATTTATGAATGCTGGCGTATAGTTGAAGCAGCATGAAACACCGGTGTCTGTCATCCAAACACACAAGGGGAGGATACAGTGTTTGCGTCATAGATTTACTTCAAACTTTGCACACTTTTAGTAATCCCTTTGGACAACATAATGCCCAAGCAGTAATGTGTACTGCTTAGGCGATTTCGAGATAAACACAAGAAAAGCTTACACGTCAGTGATTTACCGGTGTGTTGCGACGCCGAGCACGAACTGGCGGCGGACACATGGTTAGCATTCAATCTCTGTAATTGGTGGATCACTGGATCGAGGCCAAGTCTTGCCTTTTTTAATTCATATTTTTTGAACTGTAGTAATACAATTTCATACATATTACGTTTAAGGTAATCTGATGAAAAGACACGTGTATTTGCATGAATTTTTCTTGTATTTCCAGAGTTGCTTGGTTGTTCGCTAATATTTATTATCACAAAAAATATATTTACAGCTATTGGCAAATAAACGACAAAACGCACTAAGTTTTTCTGAAAATGTATGTCTGTCGTGATTTCTGAAATCCTTTATATCTGCAGTCGGATAAGATACCGAGAACTGCTTTGCACCTAGACGCTTCGATCTGTAGTCACAGAAGGACCAGGGGCGGCCTTGGAAATCCCTAGTTGTACATCGATAAATAAAGGTGTAAATAACTTTGTTCAGTAGGATAAAGAGTTATAATATGCCAGATTATGACGGTGATGTACGATTAATCGGCGGATATACTTTCGACATTACAAATTTCAGGATGATATATTTCAGAAAAAATGGTTCAAATGGCTCTGAGCACAATGGGATTTAACATCTGAGGTCATTAGTCCCCAAGGACTTGTTGTTGTTGTTGCTGTTGTGGTCTTCAGTCCTGAGACTGGTTTTATGCAGCTCTCCATACTACTCTTTCCTGTGCAAGCTGCTTCATCTCCCAGTACTTACTGCAACCTACATCCTTCTGAATCTGTTTAGTGTATTCATCTCTTGGTCTCCCTCTACGATTTTTACCCTCCACGCTGCCCTCCAATGCTAAATTTGTGATCCCTTGATGCCTCAAAACATGTCCTACCTACCGGTCCCTTCTTCTTGTCAAGTTGTGCCACAAAATCCTCTTCTCCCCAATTCTATTCAATACCTCCTCATTAGTTATGTGATCTACCCATCTAATCTTCAGCATTCTTCTGTAGCACCACATTTCGAAAGCTTCTATTCTCTTCTTGTCCAAACCATTTATCGTCCATGTTTCACTTCCATACATGGCTACGCTCCATACAAATACTTGCATAAACGACTTCCTGACACTTAAATCTATACTCGATGTTAACAAATTTCTCTTCTTCAGAAACGCTTTCCTTGCCATTGCCAGTCTACATTTTATATCCTCTCTACTTCGACCATCATCAGTTATTTTGCTCCCCAAAGAGCAAAACTCCTTTACTACTTTAAGTGTCTCATTTCCTAATCCAATTCCCTCAGCGTCACGCGACTTAATTCGACTACATTCCATTATCCTCGTTTTGGTTTTGTTGATGTTCATCTTATATCCTCCTTTCAAGACACTGTCCATCCCGTTCAGCTGCTCTTCCAAGTCCTTTGCTGTCTCTGACAGAATTACAATGTCATCGACGAACCTCAAAGTTTTTATTTCTTCTCCATGGACTTTAATACCTACTCCGAATTTTTCTTTTGTTTCCTTTACTGCTAGTTCAATATACATAGTGAATATAATCGGGCAGAAGTTACAACTCTGTCTCACTCCCTTCCCAACCACTGCTTCCCTTTCATGCCCCTCGACTCTTATAACTGCCATCTGGTTTCTGTACAAATTGTGAATAGCCTTTCGCTCCCAGTATGTTACCCCTGCCACCTTCAGAATTTGAAAGAGAGTATTCCAGTTAACATTGTCAAAAGCTTTCTCTAAGTCTACAAATGCTAGATACGTAGGTTTGCCTTTCCTTAATCTTTCTTCTAAGATAAGTCGAAAGGTCAGTATTGCCTCACGTGTTACAACATTTCTACGGAATGCAAACTGCTCTTTCCCAAGGTCGGCTTCTATCAGTTTCTCCATTCGTCTGTAAACAATTCGCGTTAGTATTTTGCAGCTGTGACTTATTAAACTGATAGTACGGTAATTTTCACATCTGTCAACACCTGCTTTCTTTGGGATTGGAACTGTTATATTCTTTTTGAAGTCTGAGGGTATTTCACCTGTCTCATACATCTTGCTCACCAGATGGTAGAGTTTTGTCAGGACTGGCTCTCCCAAGGCCGTCAGTAGTTGTAATGGAATGTTGTCTACTCCCGGGGCCTTGTTTCGACTCAGGTCGTTCAGTGCTCTGTCACTTTCTTCAGGCAGTATCGTATCTGCCATTTCATCTTCATCTGCATCCTCTTCCAATTCCATAAAATTGTCCTCAAGTACATCGCCCTTGTATAGAGTCTCTATATAATGCTTCCACCTTCCTGCCAAAAAAAAAAAAAAAAAAAAAAAAAAAAATCCAAATGGTTCTGAGCACTATGGGACTTAACATCTGAGGTCATCAGTCCCCTAGAACTTAGACCTAACTAATTAAACCTAACTAAACTAAGGACATCACACACACCCATGCCCGAGGCAGGATTCGAACCTGCGACCGGAACCGTGGCGCGATTCCAGACTGTAGCGCCTAGAACCGCTCGGCCACTCCGTCTGGCTCCATCTCTCTGCCTACCCTTCTTTGTTCAGAACTGGGTTTCCATCTGAGCTCTTGAGATTCATGCAAGTGGTTCTTTTTCTCCAAAGGTCTCTTTAATTTTCCTGTAGGCAGTATCTATCTTACCCCTCGCGAGATAAGCCTCTACATCCTTACATTTGTCCTCTAGCCACCCCTGCTTAGCCATTTTGCACTTCCTGTAAATCTCATTTTTGAGACGTTTGTATTCCTTTTTGCCTGCTTCACTTGCTGCATTTTTGTATTTTCTCCTTTCATCAATTAAATTCAGTATCTCTTCTGTTACCCAGGAATTTCTACTAGCCCTCGTCTTTTTGCCGACTTGATCCGCTGCTGCCTTCACTATTTCATCCCTCAAACCTATCCATTCTTCTTCTATAATATTTCTTTCCCCCCATTCCTGTCAATCATTCCCTGATGTTCTCCCTGAAACTCTCTACACCCTCTCGTTCTGTCAATTTCTCCAGATCCCATCCCCTTAAATTCCCACCTTTTTGCAGTTTCTTCAGTTTTAATCTACAGTTCATAACCAATAGATTGTGGTCAGAGTCCACATCTGCCCCTGGAAATGTCTTACAATTTAAAACCTGGTTCCTATATCTCTGTCTTACCATTATATAATCTATCTGATACCTTTTAGTATCTCCAGGGTTCTTCCATGTATACAACCTTCTTTCATGATTCTTGAACCAAGTGTTAGCTTGCTCTGTGCAGAATTCTACCAGGCGGCTTCCTCTTTCATTTCTTACCCCCAATCCATATTCACCTGCTATGTTTCCTTCTCTGCCTTTTCCTACTCTCGAATTCCAGTCACCCATGACTATTAAATTTTCGTCTCCCTTCACTACCTGAATAATTTCTTTTATCTCATCATACATTTCATCAATTAATTCATCATCTGCAACGCTAGTTGGCATATTAACTTGTACTATTATAGTAGGCATGGGCTTCGTGTCTATCTTGCCCACAATAATGCGTTCACTATGCTGTTTGTAGTAGCTTACCCGCATTCCTATTTTTTAATTCATTATTAAACCTACTCCTGCATTACCCCTATTTGATTTTGTATTTATAACCCTGTATTCACCTGACCAAAAATCTTGTTCCTCCTGCCACCGAACTTCACTAATTCCCACTATATCTAACTTTAACCTATCCATTTCCCTTTTTAAATTTTCTAACCTACCTGCCCGATTAAGGGATCTGACATTCCACGCTCCGATCCATAGAACGCCAGTTTTCTTTTTCCTGATAACGACGTCCTCTTGAGTAGTCCCCGCCCGGCGACCCGAATGGGGGAATATTTTACCTCCGGAATATTTTACCCAAGAGGACGCCATCATCATTTAATGATACAGTAAAGCTGCATGCCCTCAGGAAAAATTACGGCTGTAGTTTCCCCTTGCTTTTAGCAGTTCGCAGTACCAGCACAGCAAGGCCGTTTTGGTTAGTGTTACACGGCCAGATCAGCCAATCATCCAGACTGTTGCCCCTGCAACTACTGAGAAGGCTGCTGCCCCTCTTCAGGAACCACACGTTTGTCTGGCCTCTCAACAGATACCCCTCCATTGTGGTTGCACCTACGGTACGGCCATCTGTATCGCTGAGGCACGCAAGCCTCCCCACCAACGGCAATGTCCATGGTTTATGGGGGGAGGCCCGTAGGACTTAGAACTATGTAAACCTAACTAACCTTAGGACATCACACACATCCATGCCCTAGGCAGGAATCGATTCTGCGACCATAGCAGTCGCGCAGTTCCGGACTGAAGCGCCTAGAACCGCTCGGCCACAGTGGCCGGTTGTGTTTCAGACAGACACAGAAAACATAAATTAAAACGGCATCTACTACACTGAATGAACGCTGTTTTCCCGTGTGCACAAGGATTCTTCAGAGTTTCTAAGGAAAATGAAGCTGTTTGACATGTCGAAAAAATTTTCCTTTCTTCCCATAATTTGGAGACAAACCATGCGTAATGCCATAGCTTCCTAAGCGTCGGTGCCGAAAATTGGCGATGTACGATTGAACATGTTTAATAGCATCTTCATGAGAAGCAACTGTCTTTCATTATCAATCAAAAATGAGTAGGCACAAGTTTTTAACTTGCATGTAGACATAATAGTCGTGTAATATTTGTTGTAGATTAGATTAGATTAGATTAGATTAATACTTGTTCCATAGATCATGAATACGACACTTCGTAATGATGTGGAACGTGTCAGGTTAATAAAAGATGTCTGTACAAGATATTACATTACACAAAATATTGCATGACACTAATGTTTAAGTTAGTTTTTTTTCCCCTCCCTTAATTTATATCTAAAAATTCAGCCAATGAGTAGAAGGAGTTGTAATCTACAAATTCTTTTAATTTATTTTTAAATGTTGGTTAACTATCTGTCAGGCTTTTGATGCTGTTTGGTAGGTGACCAAAGACTTTTGTGGCAGCATAATTTACCCCTTTCTGTGCCAAAGTCAGATTTAACCCTGCATAGTGAAGGTCATCCTTTCTCCTGGTGTTATAGCTATGCACACTGCTATTACTTTTGAACTGGGTTGGATTATTAACAACAAATTTCATAAGTGAATATATATACTGTGAGGTTACTGTGAGGATCCCTAGATCCTTAAATAGATGTCTGCAGGATGACCGTGGGTGGGCTCCAGCAATTATTCTGATTACACGTTTTTGAGCAATGAATACTTTTCTACTCAATGATGAATTACCTCAGAATATGATGCCATACGAAAGCAGTGAATGAAATTAGGCATTGTAAGCTAATTTACTGAGATTCTTATCACCAAAATTTGCAATAACCCTAATAGCATACGTAGCTGAACTCAGACGTTTCAGCAGACCATCAATGTGTTGCTTCCAGTGTAACCTCTCATTAATGGACACACCTAAAAATTTTGAAAATTCTACCTTAGCTACAGACTTCTGTTCAAAGTCTATATTTATTACTGGAGTTGTGCCATTCACTGTACGGAACTGTATATACTGTGTTTTATCAAAATTTAAAGAGAGTCCGTTTGCTGAGAACCACTTAATAATTTTGTGAAAAACATCATTTACAATTACATCACTTAGTTCTTGGTTTTTGGATGTTATTACTATACTTGTATCATCAGCAAAAAGAACTAACTTTGCATCTTCATCAATGTGGAATGGTAAGTCATTAATGTATATCAAGAACAGTAAAGGACCTAAGACTGGACCCTGTGGGACCCCGTACTTGTTAGCCCCCCTGTTTGAGAAATCAGCTGTTGTAATAATAAAAATTAGTAAACAGCGAAGCATAGTTAGAAATTCAATAAAAGTTCATGCAAATATGCGTGTCTTTTCATCATATTACCCTCCTAATGTACTATGTATGATATAATATGACTAGTGTTGAAAAAAATATAAATAAAAGAAAACATGGGTGGGTTCGATCTAGCGATGCACCGGGTACGAAGCTTGACCTCTAACACATGACGCCGCCAGATCGCGCTCGTCGTCGCAAGGCTCCGTACATCAGTGACGCACAAAACTTCTTTTCCGATTTTCTCGAAATCGCCTAAGAACGATGGACATTTCATAAATAATGCACACAAATTTTTATTATTTACACTTTTTTTCAATATATCTTTACAGTCCTTCAATATACGAGGGTTTCCCAGAAACTAATGCACTTTTTTTTTTCCTCTCTCAGCCGAAAACAATGCTACGAATGCTAAACGTTACGTATGTGTTACTTGAAGTCTCCTCAGTGACTGAGCCAAGTTTCTGTCACTTCCGACAGATAGCGTAGCTGCAGGACAGTTTCAAAATAGTGTCTGTAGGTGTCTGTGCCGTCATTAAATTTGTCACTGCAGAGAAGGAAACTCTGGGGAATTTTGACAAACGCTTGTGCAAAGTCTGTGGAGCATCTGCTCTCGACATCAGTACAGTTAGTCGCTGGGCACGGAGGGTGAGGTCATCGGAAGGCGGTTCGGCTGAGCTCCACGATTTGCAGTGGTCGGGGGGAACCATCCACGGCTGTCACACCTGACCTAGCCCCCTCGGACTTCCACTTGCTTAGTCCATTAAAGGATGCCATTCGTGGAACACATTTTGAGGACGATGAGGAGGTGATTCACACAGTGAAGCACTGGCTCCGCCACCAGGACAAGGGTTGGTACCGACAGGGCATACACGCCCTTGTTTCGCGCTGAAGGGATGGAGATTACTTGAAAAATAGGGTGTGTAGATAAAACACCATTTTTTCGTGTGTAATTCCCATTATGTTCAATAAAGAATTGTTGAAGAAAAAAAATGCTGTGCATTACTTTCTGGGCAAGTCTCGCAGTATCCCTGCTTCTCTATGATTGAACCCCAACGTCTCGGTACCTCTATTATTCCATCCAGGACACCACTTCCGTTCATCTGTCGAATGGCTCGGGTAGCGGTGGTAGAAAGCTCTTCCAGAGAAGCCGGCCGGAGTGGCCGAGTGGTTCTAGGCGCTACAGTCTGGAACCACGCGACCGCTACGGTCGCAGGTTCGAATCCTGCCTCGGGCATGGATGTGTGTGATGTCCTCAGGTTAGTTAGGTTTAAGTAGTTCTAAGTTCTAGGGGACTGATGACCTCAGCAGTTAAGTCCCATAGTGCTCAGAGCCTCTTCCAGAGAAAAAATAACGACGTCCATGCTTAGGTTTTTTTCAACTTCGGGAACAAGTCGAAGTCTGGTGAACACATGTCCGGACTGCACGGAGCACGCAGCAACACTCTCCATCCGTGTTTTTGGCGTACAGCACTGCCGATACGCGGGTGTGCGTTGTCGTGGAGAATGAGTGGCCCAGCCTCGAGCAACTGAAGTCGGGTTTTATGCGTTTTACAGTGCAGGTTTTGCATGAAGTTACGGTAATATTGCTGTGACACTTGTTCCACATGGTACTCTGTTATGATGATTCCTTGGTGATCATAAGCAATTTGTTTGCGCTTTCATTGAACGCGTCGAAATTTTTTTTGGACGTTGAGAATCTGAAGCTCTTTACTTATTGAACTGTGATTTCACCTGCTTCACTTCAGCAGTCAAAGAGTGTGGGACCCATATCGGGGTAATTATTCCCTCCTTCAAGTCGTTTGTTAGAATACGGAATACAGATATTGAGGGAATTGCCGGAGCTTGAGAGAGTTCCTCACAAGTCGCACTGCGATCTTCGTCGAGAGCGTCTGCCACGAGTTTCACACTTCGTTCATCTGCTGACGTTTTTTGCCCTCTGGGTCTTGGATTATCGTCTATGCTGATTCGACCACCAATAAAACGTGACACTGCAATACGATCCTCTGTAATCTCACCACAAACTTCACTTAACGCACTGTGGATTTCTGTAGGATTTTTGCCCCATAAAGTTTCAATCTTGATATACGACGTCTGGCCTTCAACAGTCACTGTACCCGAGACCACCTCAGAATCCGTTTCTGCCTCTAGTCAATTTCATGTTATGCACGGTGAAAAGAGAAATACACTTCCTTCTTCTCAAGCTCCCAACTGCATCTGATGTCATTTTCATTGTTGTTGCATCAAACAATCCACAGTAATACCAACCTGTGCATTATTTATGAAATGTTCCTCGTGGAACGCCTACTACCTGCACATCATGTTGTCCTAATGGGCTATTAAAAGTGTAGAATGTTCTAAGTAAATCCTTGATACTGACGCCACAGTCTCCGCTTGTCATTTCGATCTGATGTCCACCTGGGTTAGAACCATTGTTGCTCCCAGAGTGAAACTCAGTGTACTGAATTTAACACCCTGTATAATGCCAATTACCTACAAATTTAATTTATTCTTCCTGCTGTACTGCCTACAGACAAAAGATGAAATTAGGCAATTTACCATTCTCCCTGGTGTATCAAATCCAATGTCCAAATGTCTTGTCGTTTCCTTGTTAGGAACGTGCGTGTGGTAAGAGAACAGACGTTATTTGCAAAGTTGTGTACACGCGGAGCCCTGGCGTGGAACAGGTAGCTGGGGCTCCCCCGGGCGTCCCCTCGTGTGACGCGGCTGGCGGGCGGCCAGCGCGGTTCGCCAACTGGACGCTCCCTGTGTTGTGTTGCGTCACAGGGCGAGACACAACACGAGGGGCCGCCACAAGGCGTCAGGCGGCGGCGGCGGCGGCAGCGGCACAGACAGCGGCGCTATTCCTGGCCACGCTGCGCGCACTGTCTGCACACCACCGCTCCTCCGCGAGCACATCTGCACAGCAGAGCAGGCCGCGGTGCAGTAGCCCACGGCAGTTCCCGATGTCCTTCCAACATCTCTAACCTGCACCTTTCAATCAACATTATACACTGAAGCGCAAAGGAAATTGGTATAGGCACGCCTATTCAAATACAGAGATATGTAAACAGGCAGAATACGGCGCTGCCTATAAGAGACAAGTGTCTGGCGCAGTTATTAGATCGGCTCTGCTGCTACAATGGCAAGTTATCGCATTTAAATGAGTTTCAACGTGGTGTTATAGTCGGCGCACGAGCAAAGCGAGACAGCATCTCCGAGTTAGCGATGAAGTGGGGGGATTTTCCCGCACGACCATCTCACGAGTATACCGTGAATATCAGGAATCCCGAAAAACATCAAATCTCCGACATCGCTGCGGCCGGAAAAAGATTCTGCAAGAACGGGACCAACGATGGCTGAAGAGAATCTTTCAGGGTGACAGAAGTGCAACCCTTCCGAAATTTGCTGCAGATTTCAATGCTGGGCCATCAACAAATGTCAACGTGCGAACCACTCAACGAAACATCATCGATACAGGGGTTCGGAGCCGAAGGCCCACTCGTATACTCTTGATGCCTGCAGGAAAGAAAGTTTTACGCCTTGCCTGGGCCTCTCAACACCGACTTTGGGCGTTGATGACTGGAAACATATTGCCTGGTCGGACGAGTCCCGTTTCAAATTGCATTGAGCGGATGGAAGTATAAGGGTATAGGGACAAGCTCATGAATCTGTGGACTCTGCATATCAGCAGGGGACTGTTCAAGCTGGTGGAGGCTCTGTAATAGTTTGCGGCGTGCGCAGTTGGAGTGATATGGGACCCCTGATACGTCTAGATACGACTCTGACAGGAGATACATCCGTAAGTATCCTGTCTGACCAACTGCATCCATTCATGTCCATTGTGCATTCCGACGGGCATGGGCAATTCCAGCAGGACTATGCGACACCCCACACGTCCCGAATTGCTACAGAGTGGCTCCTTGAACACTCTTCTGAGTATAAACACGTCCGCTGGCCCCCAAACTCTCCCAACATCAGCCTATCTGGGACGCCTTGCAAAGGATCTTCACCCCCTCGCACTCTTACGGAATTATAGACAGCCTTGCAGGATTCATGGTGCCAATTCCCACCAGCACTATTATATACATTAGTCGGGCCCATGCCACGTCGTGTTGCGGCACTTATGCATGCTCGCGGGCTCCCTACACGATATTAGGCAGATGTACCAGTTTCTTTGGCTCTTCAGTGTATATTTTCAACTATCATTCTTGTGCCTTATCAACTATGAGCCAGTTCGGGTGTCGAGTTTGCAGGTATTCTGTGCTGCAACAAGAGAAATACATATATATGTGGTGCTTAACGTAGGATTGAAGTGACTTTACATACGAATGATACCATTTGCGTGATACGAGGGTCTGTAGTGTCACAGATAGATTTTACTACTTTTCTCCCATATGAAGGGAAATAATTTCTAAATGACAGCGTCTGGTCCGCTAAATTGAAACAGTATTTAGTTTTACTGAATAAAACAGCTATGTAAAACAGCGATGAATGAACCTTGTAACTAGTACCGATAAAAAAATTACGCAAAGATAACACTGTCAAAATATAAAACGACATATACAAGTGTGGAAAGTCTTCTTGTTCTTTAGCTCTCTTGTTGTCTAACTCTCTTGCGCTCTTGTTCTCTTGCGTTCCCATCCCGTTGGACTTTCGAGTCCTCCCTCGGGCATGGGTGAATGTGTTGTTCTTAGCATAAGTTAATTTAACTTAGTTTAAGTAGTGTGTAAGACTAGGGACCGACGACCCCAGCAGTTTGGTCCCTTAGGAATTCACACACATTTTATTGTCTCTTGCGTTCAAGGTCTTGTTGGGAGTTAGGTTTTCCTTTATCACTGTCGCTGAGCCGTATTGCTAAATGTGAGTTGTATTCACGTGTATAGCATGATGTTCCTCAAAGCATAAAAAATAACTGCGTGTTACGAATAAGTTATTTGAAGAGCCTTTTTCATTTTGGATAAAAAGAAGAAAAAAAAGGATTTCATTCATAAAAAGTGAGGAAATCAAATACGACAGTTTTTCGTTTGGTAAGCTATTGTTTCAAAAGCCATTTTCTGTGTAATTACTATTTACATATCACATTCATCAGAAACTGCAGTCATTTATTTTTCTCGGGGTCCGATACCTTTTCTGAGTAGAATTCTTTTCACGATTAGTACAATATCAAACGAATTGTTTCCAAGCTAAGTGTGGGCCGCAGCTATTTTACAGTTTTAAATTAAAGGACAGTTAACAGTATTACTATCGTTCTTGATTTTTACGAAAGTAATTCAGATTAAACCAAAGATATAATTTAGCCCCAGTTTTCTTATGAAGTTACAACCAAAGACAGTTTTACGTAACATTTAATGTTCTTAATTAGTAAACTTCAGGTAATTGCACGCGGTAATGTTACAGGTCGTCTATAATTAAGATTTTCTATTTTATTTCGTTGCAAAACAAACTGTGCCCGTGACATGTGAGTGCTGGTCAGTTCGACTGGTATATGTTCGAAACGCTCACAGCGGGCTACGATGCATACCGCAGTATCTTGCCAATATGCTGACAACTTGGAGCTACCACTACAAAGTGTGTCCACTTATGAGCTGCGCTCTGTCCTTCGTTTTTTTTTTCGCAGCAAAAAACAATCTGCTACCGATATCCAGCAGGGGTTAACCTTTGTCTGTGGGGAAGGCTCGGCGCTAAGACAAAACATCAAAGTATGCTGTCAAAGAATCCTGGCGAAAGTACCCCAAAAAATTCAAGGGTCTCACCTTCGGCAGGGAAAGTTAACTGGCAATCATCTTTCGGGACTGGCAGTGATCACTACTCGTTCACTATCTGCCTCGCAACACCACAATGAAGATAGCTATTGTAATGTCTTGAGGAATATGCAATCTGCCGTCAAAATAATACGTCCTGGACTTTTGTCTCACGAACTTCTCTCTTCCTTCATGATAATGCTCGGCCTCATGCAGCACGAATGACCTAGGCGTATGTCGGAAGGTTCAACGGGGAAGTGTTCCCGCAGTCCATATTCACCAGTCTTGGCCCAAGTGATTTCCATATGCTACCCCTATTCAAATGTGATCTTGGAGATGAGCATTTCAACAAAAGTCACAGCAACAGTGAACGTCTGGTTACGAACACAGGACCCGACCTGGTACAAAACTGGTTTGGTAAAACTCGTGTCACGTTACCAAAAATGCTTGTAAAAATGGTGATTATGTGGAAAAGTAGCAGAAGCATTCTAAAATGTTGGCAAAATTATTTCAAAATCATAAATTGTGTGTAACGTTATTTTTTTATATAAAAGGAGGAAAGTCACTTTCGGACGTCGCTGGTATTTAATTCCATAGGTTACTGTAGGCACTGGGTACAACTCAGTGAACGAGAGCTGTCTGTGAGATTGAAAGGCATACCGCTACTATAAATGGGATTCTCACCAGAAATACCCCATTAACTGTTACATCTTCAGACAGATCGGGTGATGCCAGCTGTTGCTACGTTGTTTTCGAGTGTGAAGGAATCTTTTACCTATATTTAAAGATCTCGCTTTATTTGTTATAGATTTCGACACTACATTGAACCATCTTCACGAAACTCTATGATGAAACCGGTAATCATGCGGATAATTGGGTAATGGTCATGATACAAGTAGACAGGCGGCACATCGAAATCGAGGTCGCTGACTACGATTTCCTTCCTTCCCGTTCTAGAATAGTCTTATTGATGCGCTGGCACTGCCGACACTGAAAGTAGGAAGGAAGTTATAAATCGTCATGGACACAGGTTTATACACGGTCCAGTCACACGAATGTGACCATCTGTCAAAAGCCTGAATAACCACCTTTGCAGCGAAGACGTGCAGGAAGAGGGTCAGTGAGGTTCTGAAAGCTACCGAAAGTGATGTGGAGCCGTGGCCAGTGCCGCAGCCAGTTGTACTTGGCTTCTCGGTTGAGGATCCATGGCACGAACAGCTTAATCGAGGTGGCCTACAGATTCGCGGTTGGGTTTCAATCCGTAGAGTTTTGTGTCCGGGGGAGTGTGGTAAACCCATCCTGGTGCTCCTTGAGCCACACACGTACACTGCGAACTGTATGATACGTCGGATGCCATCGTGCCGAGGAAACAAAAGGTGCATGTAGGAATGGACACGGTCCCCACGGATACATACTTCTGTTGATCCACTGTGCCCTTCAAAATGACGAGATCGCCCACGAAAACAACCACTGATCGTAACGCTCTCTCTTCCAGCGGGGACTCTTCCAACAACTGTTGGACGGTGTTTACTTACAGATGTGGACTTCCAGTTCTGGTACTGGCGTGCAAATTCCAGCCTTCGTCGCGGATGAACAGCAGTCAGTATGGGTGTTTGAACCAGATGCCTGCTGTGGAGTCCTATATGCTGCAATATTGGCCGCAGGTCGTTTAGGAGACACTATTGATAGCCTATTGGTTCGTCTGGGTAGCGGGTTTTCAAATAGAAAATGAAATGTGGTGATGGCCCTCAACTACGTACCCTCCGACTCAGAGTTGAAATATTAAAAGTTTTGGCTGGTTTCGTTGTCTATGGGCTGGGATACGTAGTTCCCGCATTACAAGCAAAATACTGCTGAATCTACAGTATGTTATTGTTGTTGTGGTCTTCAGTCCTGAGACTGGTTTGATGCAGCTCTCCATGTTACTCTATCCTGTGCAAGCTTCTTCATCTCCCAGTACCTACTGCAGCCTACATCCTTCTGAATCTGCTTAGTGTACTCATCTCTTGGTCTCCCTCTGCGATTTTTACCCTCCACGCTGGCCTCCAATACTAAATTGGTGATCCCTAGATGCCTCAGAACATGTCCTACCAACCGATCCCTTCTTATAGTCAAGTTGTGCCACAAGCTCCTCTTCTCCCCAATTCTATTCAATACCTCCTCATTAGTTATGTGATCTACCCACCTAATCTTCAGCATTCTTCTGTAGCACCACATTTCGAAAGCTTCTATTCTCTTCTTGTCTATTTATCATCCACGTTTCACTTCAATATATGGCTACACTCCATACAAATACTTTCAGAAACGACTTCCTAACACTTAAATCAATACTCGATGTTAACAAATTTCTCTTCTTCAGGAACGCTTTCCTTGCCATTGCCAGTCTACATTTTATATCCTCTCTACTTCGACCATCATCAGTTATTTTTCTCCCCAGATAGCAATACTCCTTTACTACTTTAGGTGTCTCATTTCCTAATCTAATTCCCTCAGCATCACCCGACTTAATTCGACTACATTCCATTATCTTTGTTTTGCTTTTGTTGATGTTCATCTTATACCCTCATCTCAAGACACTGTCCATTCCATTCAACTGCTCTTCCAAGTCCTTCGCTGTTTCTGACAGAATTACAATGTCATCGGCGATCCTCAAAGTTTTTATTGAAAGGGTACAGTACCGCCCGACATTGAAAATGGGTACAACATACTTCATTATTCTTGTCAGAACAACATATTTTTTGTAAAAATAACTCAATTTCAATTAATACAGCGAAGCCGGACACCGGTGTGGGAAAGAATGACAATTTATTTATTTAATTGATCACATGTGCACTCCCACAAAATAAATCCCTACATCCAGTTTGGTGAGATCTGTGAAATGAATGAATGTATGGTCGTCTGCTAACCGCAGATAGTGAATGTGAATATATGATCATCTTTGAGACGATCCTTTGGCCACCTTTGGTGGAGCCAAAGAGATGAAACTTACCGGAGCTTTGAGCGCCTGAAATGTGGCTGACCAATACGGTAGCATGGTCTTCCCCCACCTCGACAGAGGTGCGAGATGACCTGAAGAACAGCCATGTTTCAGCACTCTGCCGCTGGATCTAGTGTTGGTAAGACCTGTCGTAGGCGTGCTTCGTAAAGACAAAAGAGTGGAGACATGGTATGCATGTGAAATACTTAAGAGTAGTTCGGAATAATAATTTCTCTATTTCAAGAACTTTTGTGGGGAGAATTAAATGTCAGGCAGGTAATACACTCCTGGAAATGGAAAAAAGAACACATTGACACCGGTGTGTCAGACCCACCATACTTGCTCCGGACACTGCGAGAGGGCTGTACAAGCAATGATCACACGCACGGCACAGCGGACACACCAGGAACCGCGGTGTTGACCGTCGAATGGCGCTAGCTGCGCAGCATTTGTGCACCGCCGCCGTCAGTGTCAGCCAGTTTGCCGTGGCATACGGAGCTCCATCGCAGTCTTTAACACTGGTAGCATGCCGCGACAGCGTGGACGTGAACCGTATGTGCAGTTGACGGACTTTGAGCGAGGGCGTATAGTGGGCATGCGGGAGGCCGGGTGGACGTACCGCCGAATTGCTCAACACGTGGGGCGTGAGGTCTCCACAGTACATCGATGTTGTCGCCAGTGGTCGGCGGAAGGTGCACGTGCCCGTCGACCTGGGACCGGACCGCAGCGACGCACGGATGCACGCCAAGACCGTAGGATCCTACGCAGTGCCGTAGGGGACCGCACCGCCACTTCCCAGCAAATTAGGGACACTGTTGCTCCTGGGGTATCGGCGAGGACCATTCGCAACCGTCTCCATGAAGCTGGGCTACGGTCCCGCACACCGTTAGGCCGTCTTCCGCTCACGCCCCAACATCGTGCAGCCCGCCTCCAGTGGTGTCGCGACAGGCGTGAATGGAGGGACGAATGGAGACGTGTCGTCTTCAGCGATGAGAGTCGCTTCTGCCTTGGTGCCAATGATGGTCGTATGCGTGTTTGGCGCCGTGCAGGTGAGCGCCACAATCAGGACTGCATACGACCGAGGCACACAGGGCCAACACCCGGCATCATGGTGTGGGGAGCGATCTCCTACACTGGCCGTACACCACTGGTGATCGTCGAGGGGACACTGAATAGTGCACGGTACATCCAAACCGTCATCGAACCCATCGTTCTACCATTCCTAGACCGGCAAGGGAACTTGCTGTTCCAACAGGACAATGCACGTCCGCATGTATCCCGTGCCACCCAACGTGCTCTAGAAGGTGTAAGTCAACTACCCTGGCCAGCAAGATCTCCGGATCTGTCCCCCATTGAGCATGTTTGGGACTGGATGAAGCGTCGTCTCACGCGGTCTGCACGTCCAGCACGAACGCTGGTCCAACTGAGGCGCCAGGTGGAAATGGCATGGCAAGCCGTTCCACAGGACTACATCCAGCATCTCTACGATCGTCTCCATGGGAGAATAGCAGCCTGCATTGCTGCGAAAGGTGGATATACACTGTACTAGTGCCGACATTGTGCATGCTCTGTTGTCTGTGTCTATGTGCCTGTGGTTCTGTCAGTGTGATCATGTGATGTATCTGACCCCAGGAATGTGTCAATAAAGTTTCCCCTTCCTGGGACAATGAATTCACGGTGTTCTTATTTCAATTTCCAGGAGTGTATTAAGGGAATCGTAGTAATCTTCGGAAGTGACCAACGGTCACAATGAAACCGCGTGTAGCAATAAGTCGAAATACTTCTGAGTGGTTAAGTTAAGCTGAATTACTAGCGTGTGTACTATAAGTCGGAAATATTTAAGAAATGGCGTGTGCAGGACTTGAAATTAGAGACGAGTACTTCCACGTGGTGAGTACTGTGTGAGTCTCAATCTGTGTATGAGACAAAGGATAAAGAGAAGTACTCGTCCATGGTATCAGTTGAGGACTCGCGTGTGTGATGAATATGTACTTAACATTACTTTGCACGTTATGTTTCCGTGTGACGCTTGATTCAAACTATAATACTCTGAGAGAGAAGCAAGGTGAGTCAGCCATCTATCCAGCAACGCCACTTGGCTTGCATTGCACAGGAAGACGTGCATATTTCTCCAGAGTTCATAGTAGGAAAGTAGAATTACAAAGTGGGGCAGTGTCGTGTGAAACTGGGATAAATACTAATTGAAGTGGGAAAGCTGAAAGTGATGTGATTATAATGTTGTGACTATTCCTTGTGTTGTATTCCATGTTGCAGTGTGGTGTATGTCATGTAATTGAAGTATGTGTGGTTTGCATGGGAGAGTAGCAAGGTAGTTTCAGGGGTAGTGGGTCATGCATGTTCCCTTTGTACCGCTCGGTCTGGAGGAAAGTTTCGTGATGATGGTTGTGAGAGTCGGAGTGTGAGATATAGCAAAAGATCCACCATCCTATCCAGAAAGTGCACTGTAGCATTAAATAATTACGAGACCATAAGATAGAGAATCACCAATGTGAAGCCATGCCCACTGGGCGGAATTTCTAATATGTTATTGTTGTAGGTTATGGAATTTGTGTGTTTAGGTTATAGAATTTATCGGAATAAATAAGATAGTGAAAAGAAAAAGATTGGTGGCCTTTTCCTTGGAATTGTATGTTGTCATGATATCCAGAATTTATAATGTGTGCGCCATTCATATTCAGTGCGATGGCCACGTGTTGATAAAAGCCGTTAAATAAGAAAGAAAATGTGGTATTGCCAATGCATAGTGAACAGTCAGTGTTGTGTAAATTACTAATAGTCTGTTGTGCGTTTGCGTTGCGTAATATTCATACAGGAGAATAATTTGTAACTTAATTGTGAGTACTAGAGTTCATGTTACTCGACAAATAAGAATGAATCCACCCGCTTGGCAGACCACTCATCTTGCAGGCCTGACTGCTTGATGCCACAGTATGAGCAAGGCATGTGGGTGCTTCTCATAATTTCTTCTCCATGGATTTTAATACCTACTCCGAACTTTTATTTTGTTTCCTTTACTGCTTGCTCAATATACAGATTGAATAGCATCTGGGAGAGGCTACAACCCTGTCTCACTCCCTTCCCAACCACTGCTTCCCTTTCATGTCCCTCAACTCTTATAACTGCCATCTGGTTTCTGTACAAATTGTAAATAGCCTTTCGCTCCCTGTATTTAACCCCTGCAACCTTCAGAATTTGAAAGAGAGTATTCCAGTCGACATTGTCAAAAGCTATCTTTAAGTCTACAAATGCTAGAAACGTAGGTTTGCCTTTCCTTAATCATTCTTCTAAGATAAGTCGTAGGGTCAGTATTGCCCCACGTGTTCCAACATTTCTACGGAATCCAAACTGATCTTCCCCGAGGTCGGCTTCTACCAGTTTTTCCATTCGTCTGTAAAGAATTCGCGTTAGTATTTTGCAGCTGTGACTTATTAAACTGATAGTTCGGTAATATTCACATCTGTCAACACCTGCTTTCTTTGGGATGGAATTATTATATTGTTCTTGAAGTATGAGGGAATTTCGCCTGTCTCATACATCTTGCTCATCAAGGCTGCCAGTAGTTCTAATGGAATGTTATCTACTCCTGGGGCCTTGTTTCGACTCAGGTCTCTCAGTGCTCTGTCAAACTCTTCACGCAGTATAATATCTCTCATTTCATCTTCATCTACATCCTCTTCCATGATATTGTCCTCAAGAACATCGCCCCTGTATAGACCCTCTATATACTCCTTCCACCTTTCTGCTTTCCCTTCCTTGCTTAGAACTGGGTTTCCATCTGAGCTCCTGATATTCATGCAAGTGGTTCTTTTTCTCCAAAGGTCTCTAATTTTCCTGTAGGCAGTATCTATCTTACCCCTCGCGAGATAAGCCTCTACATCCTTACATTTGTCCTCTAGCCATCCCTGCTTAGCCATTTTGCACTTCCTGTAAATCTCATTTTTGAGACGTTTGTATTCCTTTTTGCCTGCTTCACTTGCTGCATTTTTGTATTTTCTCCTTTCATCAATTAAATTCAGTATCTCTTCTGTTACCCAGGAATTTCTACTAGCCCTCGTCTTTTTGCCGACTTGATCCGCTGCTGTCTTCACTATTTCATCCCTCAAACCTATCCATTCTTCTTCTATAATAGTTCTTTCCCCCATTCCTGTCAATCATTCCCTGATGTTCTCCCTGAAACTCTCTACACCCTCTCGTTCTGTCAATTTCTCCAGATCCCATCTCCTTAAATTCCCACCTTTTTGCAGTTTCTTCAGTTTTAATCTACAGTTCATAACCAATAGATTGTGGTCAGAGTCCACATCTGCCCCTGGAAATGTCTTACAATTTAAAACCTGGTTCCTAAATCTCTGTCTTACCATTATATAATCTATCTGAAACCTTTTAGTATCTCCAGGGTTCTTCCATGTATACAACCTTCTTTCATGATTCTTGAACCAAGTGTTAGCTATGATTAAGTTATGCTCTGTGCAGAATTCTACCAGGCGGCTTCCTCTTTCATTTCTTACCCCCAGTCCATATTCACCTACTACGTTTCCTTCTCTTCCTTTTCCTACTGTCGAATTCCAGTCACCCATGACTATTAAATTTTCGTCTTCCATCACTACCTGAATAATTTTTTTTATCTCATCATACATTTCATCAATTAATTCATCATCTGCAGATCTAGTTGGCATATAACCTTGTACTACTGTAGTAGGCGTGGGCTTTGTGTCTATCTTGGCCACAATAATGCGTTCGCTATGCTGTTTGTAGTAGCTTACCTGCACTCCTATTTTTTTTATTCAATATTAAACCTACTCCTGCATTACCCCTATTTGATTTTGTATTTATAACCCTGTATTCACCTGACCAAAAATCTTGTTCCTCCTGCCACCGAACTTCACTAATTCCCACTATATCTAACTTTAACCTATCCATTTCCCTTTTTAAACTTTCTAACCTACCTGCCCGATTAAGGGACCTGACATTCCACGCTCCGATCCGTAGAACGCCAGTTTTCTTTCTCCTGAAAACGACGTCCTCCTGAGTAGTCCCCGCCCGGAGATCCGAATGGGGGACTATTTTACCTCCGGAATATTTTACCCAAGAGGACGCCATCATCATTTAATGATACAGTAAAGCTGCATGCCCTCGGGAAAAATTACGGCTGTAGTTTCCCCTGCTTTCAGCCGTTCGCAGTACCAGCACAGCAAGGCCGTTTTGGTTAGTGTTACAAGGCCAGATCAGTCAATCATGCAGACTGTTGCCCCTGTAACTACTGAAAAGGCTTATGCCCCTCTTCAGGAACCACATGTTTGTCTGGGCTCTCAACAGATACCCCTCCGTTGTGGTTGCGCCTACGGTACAGCTATCTGTGTCGTTGAGGCACGCAAGCCTCCCCACCAACGGCAAGGTCCATGGTTCATGGGGGGAGAGGGGGGGGGGGAATCTACAGTATAGAATATCAATATAGACACGAATCGACTATCACTCGGTAATTGCGAATTTTGAATGTAACATTTATAACTGAAGGATTTCAATGAAATAAAATCTGCAGGTACTATTTTAATGACTTTAAATTATGAGTACGATAATAGTAGTACCTTTAAAACGCCGTTTATTACTGCAAACACGTATTGGTGTCGATGGTCCAGCAATTAAATAAAATATAAGTGGCATAACAGAGAAACAATAGATTCCTACTTCATGTAATTAGTTATGAACAACAACATATCTCGCGAGTTTTTCACTTCTAAACGCATATTATGTTTTCACTGCAGAAGTTACGGAAGTCTCACAAGTGCACAAGTCGGCACTATCTCTCACTACCACGCGCAAACTGCTCCACTCTCCAAGTCTTTACCGCGACCGTGCGTCCGTCGCGCCGTACTGTCCAGCACTTCCCGTGCCCTGTGTGACTGTCCTTTGCGCCGCACTGTTCAGAACTGCCCCGTGTCCTCTTTCCAAACGATTCTCATCCCCCACTTCCATATAGTCTCTCCACGTATCCTTTTTGGAAGATCGCTGTGACTGGCTAGAGCTCTCCTGCCCTGTCCCCAAGCCAACACACCCTCACAAACATATTAAGTGCTGGATTTACATTTAAATAACTTGAAATTAAATAAATATTCCTATGGCTGGACCATAAACACGTTCCAACTCACCTTAAAAAGTACATAAACAAATTAAATGAACATTTATCAAAGGAACAGATCAGCAGTAAGCCAGTAGCCTAGAGTCTCTGTGCTTTCCAAAACACAGTAAATAGTTGACCATTTTCTTCATGAATAGTATATATCGGATATAGACAAAGACATAGCATGCTGCTACCGTTTTTTTCGTGTAACTGCGGAGTATTTATAGCCTGACACGATAGATGGTAATAGACCACTTTGACCTCCAATAACTTATGTACTATTCAAGTTACATACCTGTAATTCATACCAATTTAGGTCTACACTAATAGCTTTCTAAAGATATGTCGATCGACAAAATCGGATGAACCGTTTAGATTTTGGAAATTCATTGCAGGGTGTATAATTTATCGTCGGATACCAAACTTTAAACTAATAAAGGTATTAAAAATCTGATTACACCATCAGAATCTTCGTGCAAATAATGGTAAGGTAAATGTTTCGTTTTGACGTATCATGATTCATCTGGCTACTATTAATTTATATATGAACTGTGAAATAGCTGCCATTAAGGTTTCACAAAGTCCGCCATCTTTGGCACTCCCGGCATGCCTTCTTCATCGACACAGCATCACCATGGAATTCCCAGCCACGCAGTCCCTGGACCCTGGCTAACGTTTGGCACCATGCGGCCGCCGACGAGCTGCGACCCGCCGAGAGGCCCCAGCGCTGCCACGCCAACTCCGAACTTAGAATATTTTCAGAGCGCCACAACTCGCCCGTTACCTCATAGGGCGAACAGCAGCCATCGTTCACCCCTGTCATCTGTGGCCCGTGGTGTACCACAATTGTCTCGGCGACGGTTTTGAGTGGTGTCATTTTACCACGGAACTTACAGTGCAGCCACAGCGGCATGCAGACAGCTAACAGACTTAGCCTTTTCAGAAATGTTTGCACCTTTTGGTGCGAAAGTTAATTACCATGCCCATACTCCGCATTGTTTTCCGCTTCGCAGCAGTACGGTTTATATCTGATATATATACTGCTAGGGCTTCCACCTATCGCCTGTGGGTTTTTCTTGCGTGTTGGTGGTCACAGTAATGTGCACTCAGTCCAGGTGTTGATGGTGATTACCCAGTTATCCGCATGATTACCTGTTTTGTCATCCAGGGGACTGAAGATGGTGCACCATAGCGCCAAAATCGATAGCAAATGAAACAGAACCTTTAGCTACAGCGAAAGGATTCATTCACATTACAAAAAAATCATTCTTTGTCAGCAGATGCTTCGTATACCTCTCTGTACCCTAGACTAGTCTCCTAGAAATAGGGAATACGGGTCCGTCGTGAGCGGCTGCAGTAAAGTGGAACAAATGCACTAACGACGCCTCTACCACATAGTAAGTAAAGACCAGAGTCACACAAGTTCGCAATAGTACAGTACCTAACCATTCTAACTAAAACATCTCCTAAGAGCAAAGATAGCAAGTCCATCTGTACCAACAGAAGCTGATACTGAGCGACCATCAAACATGGGCGGTCAAAACGGAAGACCTCATTCTCTCCACCTTTGCCTTCCCAGCAAAGCTCGGCTCCCCTCCCTCGTAACTGCAGAAGGCGAACCATATTCTCAAAACCACGAAATATTCTTCCTCTCTACAGATTCTTCCAAACACTGTCCAACCATATTTTAGTCTTTTGTCGTCCAGTGCGGAAAGTTTGCGAGGAAATACCTACCCCTGTTAATTAGGAATCCATACAATGGCACGCTTCTCAGAGCAAAAAGCCTCGGAAATAACTCGCCCTGTGTGATTTCAGAGGTAACATATCCTTGTTCCTCTCTGCTGCGTCCAAGATTTTCAGAGTTTCCGGTTATCCTTCCGGCCTAGCTACCATACCGGCCAGCCGCCACTCTATTGTGCTTCAACGCTCAGGTTCAAAAATGGTTCAAATGGCTCTGAGCACTATGCGACTCAACTTCTGAGGTCATCAGTCGCCTAGAACTTAGAACTAAGTAAACCTAACTAACCTAAGGACATCACACACATCCATGCCCGAGGCAGGATTCGAACCTGCGACCGTAGCGGTCACGTGGTTCCAGACTGAACCGCCTTTAACCGCACGGCCACACCGGCCGGCTCAGCGCTCAGGTGCCCCGACCGTCCGTCATGTTTACTTCCTGTGTTAAGTATGACCAACACACCTGTGCGGGCTTTTCCACCCAGGGCTTGAGTTACGCCTGCCGTTTTATTTCCACTGGCGTTCCAACCTCTACTAGTACAGGCAATCATTCATTACGTCGATTTGATAATAAAGACACTCCGTCACCTTTCACGCAATGAGTGTTAACAACTATTTACAAGGTGTATGTGACAATGTTAGTCTTCTTGAAATACACATATATACGATGTACAACCTAATTCCGGTTGCAACTCACGGAAAAGTATGTAGATGAGTGTTAGTAAGGTGCGAAATTACAGCCACCTTACAAATGCAGCAGTAGGGAACACAAATGGCAAAGTGTCGGCCGTCGGAAACGTTCCCAATAAAGAGTAGTTTTGCATAAACTGATGTAGAGACGGAATGCTGTTAGTGGAGTTTCATTGGTGGAAAGGAACATAGGTTTTCGGTAGATTCAGGGGCACATGTATTGGTAGTCATACTAGACCCCTTGGGTACAAAGGAGTCAGAAGTAATGATACAAGTTCACTGGGGACAACAATGCTCAAGTTTAGCATTGGAGCTAAAAAAATTTCTGAGTGCATGGAAGTGCTGCTACTCGTTGGTGAGGTGTATTCTGCATTTCTCAGGCTTGATTTCCTAACTAAACATCATGCTAAAACCGATCTTTCACAGCATACAGTTGAGCTTGGAGTGTTTATGATGGGTGATATCGCCACAAGCGAGGTAATGTTGCAAGGTGCATCGATCATGAAGATGTTGCTGTCTGCACTGTGTACATGCATGCTAAAGATGGGTTCCTATGATAACGTACCATGAGGTGCAAGGTAATTAGTTTGGGTCTCTGTAGGTACAGACTTACCAAAGGTGATGTTATGTGACGTTGAACCTCTGTGTGGGCTGGAATCTCTCTAATTTTATCTTCGTGGTCTTTTTATGAGATTTACGTGGGAATAAGAGAATTTATTTGTTAACTCTTCTAGGAAGCTACGCTCTTGGAACTTTAACAATAACTCATACTGTGACGCAAAACACCTTTCTTGCAGCATCTGCCACAGGAGTTGGTTGATTATGTTGAAGATAATGATCGTTTGGATGCTATGCACTCTGTTTTACACAGATGCGTAGCGCATTTAGCTAATGTGGATTAGGAATGTACAGTTGCAGTTAGCCTAAACAATTTCTAAATGGACCATGTGGGTATACTGAAGAGCTTAATGATTGCTAATATTTTGGATGAGGAAGATATAGATAGGTCGCGTACTGACCACGACCATAAGCATACCATTGACATGTCTGCTTTATGAGGCAAAGTTTGTCGTCTGCAGTGCAGTGACTGGGGAGCTATGGAAGTGCTACTGTTACAGATTAAGGATTTGTTTAATGCACGAGCACCACTTCCCACAATCCTGATTACTCAACATCGCATACCGACAGGGAATAAGGCTTCAGTTTATAGGAAGCTATATCGTATACCTAAGCTATTTCAACCACTCATGGACGCCTTCATCAATGAACATCAATGACATTGCTTGGGAAACACCTGTAGTCCTGGCATAAAAACATCAACAGATGGCACCAAGAAGGATCGCTTTTGTTGCGACTATACATACTTGAATGCTCAGGCCACTACCAGCACCTATCCTGTACCTAATATCACGGAGATGCTTGATAATTTGCAGAGATGCAAGTACTTCTCCACAATGGGTTTGCGGAGTGGTTACCATCAGATGGAGGTAGTGTTACAAAATAGATCTCAAAATCCTTTTATGGTCCCATGGAAGCATTTTCAACATTTCAGGATGCCATTTGGGCTTCAAAATGCACCAGCCACATTCCAAAAAATAGTTAGATGGGATTTTACTGGCCTAAAACCTAGGAAAGGCAATATATATCCCGATGATATTATGGTTTTCTGGAAGACACGAATCAACATGTAAAACTTTTGGGGAAATAATTCAATAGACTACAGAGCATTCATCATGCACTAGATATTCAAAAATGTAATTTTGCACAGATTCAGGTCAAGTACTAGGGCCATGTTATTTGTGACGAGAATGTCCAAACCAATTCCCATTTGGTGTCAACAGTTTCTGAATTCAAAATTTCAAACATCAAAATAGTTACAGACATTTCTGGAAACCCGTAACTACTACCGAAAATTCGTTAAAAGTTTGGCACCGGTTACACAACCACTAAAACATTTTCTGAGGAAAGGTGATAAATTTCAATGGTCACTGGAATGTGAATGTGTCTTCCAGGCATTGAAGAAAGCATTGATCGAAGATCTGATATTAATTGCCCTGATTTTGGCAAGGAATTTATCGTTTCCTGTGATGCAGGTAATAGTGCTCTTGGTTACATTCTCAGTCAGAACATAGACAGTAAAGAGAATATAACACAGCTAAAGAGAATGTAACACAATCGCTCTACCACAGAGAATGAAGTACTACTATTGAGCTACTGAATTACTTATTTTCAGTGTTACCAGTATGGGCAGAAATTGAAAGTTGCAACAGATCACACTTCACTGAAATGACTATTGGGTTTGAAGGAACTCTCTGGCATACTGACTAGATGGATGGAGTTTGACTGTGAAGTCATTCATACACTTGGGAAAAGATACAAATATGGATACTTTGAGCTGCAGGGTAAAAGTGCTAAAAGAGCTTGGGAAAGTGCGAGTGACTGGCAGACAGTGGAGACAGATGATGCAGACTGTCAGGAATTTATTTCACTGGTGCAGTTCATAATGCGTGAGGGCTCAGTATACAAATCAACAAAATGCGGGCAGTGCGTAGTGGTTCTCTTGTCACTGAGGAACAAGGCATTTAAGAATCACATGACCATGTGTTGCTAGTCATGGCAGCAAAGAGTGACAGATGGAAGCATAGGTAAAAGACTTTTGTGGCACACAAGAAAACGTGATGTGGAGCAGTATGTACGAAATTGCATACCATGCGTGCAATAGACCAGTCTTAGCTATAAAAATCTCCTCTTCAAAGGTTTACAGAGGCATCCAAACCTTTTCAAGCAAAAGGGCTTAATATTTTTGGTCCATTTAACAGAACCCCGCTGATAATAAGTAGATACCGTTGACCATCGATCTTTTTTACGGTTTATATCGATGACAGAAATTCCTGACCAGCAGACTGCTACAGTTGCGTAGGCTTTAGTGAATAACTGGGTTTGTAACTCTCGAATGGGTGCACCATTTTTTATAACACAAGTGGGTGCGCAGCATCGTTTGTACACATGTAAGGAATAGCTGCCTTTATGTTGCCAAGGTAAACATACGTGATCGAAATCACAGTTCAGTCTTAGTTTATTTAAACAACGATAAAATAACTTACGTTATATGAGATAAATCACTGTTTTATTAAACAATAATAAATAAACTTTCATCATATCACTCTGTTGCTGCAGACAAGTGTTACTCCACAATGGTGTCACTCTTGAAGAATTAAAGAGCGCAGCTGCTTCAGATCACAGCCAGCCGCGTATTCGATTGCTAATAATCCCATAGACAACTGCCTCATTGTGGGATTGTGCTGCTAGCTCGGAAAGTAGGTCATCTCTTTTGACACAGGTCGTAATTTTTTCTCACCTAGCTCGCTGTTTATTGTATATTGCTACTGCTCATTTGAATGTACGACAGTAGATCTTACCAATGAGTTAGCTGAAGCATTGATGAAGAAATAGGTACGGGCTTACAAGTGTAAAACAATAATGGAACGCTACAAGACAACTTTGTTTGTGGTTGGTGCACTTGAGGGTTAAGTTTGGAGTACCAGAAATTTTATGGACTGACCAAGTTAAGAATTTCTAGTCTTGACTTGATGAAACACCTCTGCCGTGTACTTCACGTCCGCAAGTTACGGGAAAGTCCCCTCCATATGCAAACAAATGAGCGATGGAATGCACTCATCGGACTTTTTCGAAGATGATAGGTTATTAAATTAACAGCCAGCAATCAGGCTTGGACAGATATGTCCAATTTATGATTGGCGTGTGCAACTCAGAAGTCCGTGTTAGTACTGGTCTCTCAACGCCCAAAGTCGTCTGTGAAAGGAAAATGCTATCTCGCTTCAATGCGTTACGAACTACGTAGGTTTCTACGTCCAGTCGGCAGATGATTTTACGGCAAAGGTACGTGAAGTTTGGCAAAGAGTCAGACGAGCAAATACAAGGGCTCAGGAAAGGTAAGAAGTATGGGACAGCATGCGAGTCAACTTCCACATTTCAGAGAAGGGTCAATGAGCGTTGATTACCGATCATCATACACCAAAAAGGGAGACCAAAAATTTCTAACGAAATTCGATAGTCCATATCAAGTCATAGAAATGACCTCCCCGGTCAATATTAAAATCTAGTTACCATCTAATACTTCTGTTGTACACACTAGCAGAGTAAAGCCCTTCGATGATGCATTCGACGCCTTACAGCGGTTACCCGTACCATTGTCACAGCAAACAGAAAACCAAGGAAGGCTAAGAGGAATGCACCACACAACACAACACTTGTGCTGTACACGAGGTACAATATGCACTGATGTCACGAAACTAGTTGTACATAATGAGGCATGGTTGCGACGCATTTTCCTTCTTGCGTTAATTTTTTTTTAACTATTACACATATGCTAGGTGTTAGGTTTAGCACGCCATTCGTGAAAATCATTCACTCATTTGTATTACTGTATGGGTATGTTTTTTTGGAGAATTGAATGTTTATAAAAGTTCTTCCTCCCGGGTGGAGTAACGGCATGGACACGTCAAAAAATAATCATAGTTTTGACGCTACTGCTCGTCATCAAGAGAGTAGTAAGATGTACGATCCTGAACCAGCCATTCAGCTCCGTAGTATTGTTTTCCAAGCAACCGGACGTTTTATTCAGAAACCACCATTGAACACTGGAACTAACTTTCGTGGTACAGTCTGTTAATTAAAGCGTTGCCGGCATTACACACAAGTGGTAAAAGATATCGCCTTAGTTCTTTCATGGCCCAATACAGGGAACCTTTGTCCTTCATGAAATGTTTTGCTAGTGTTTCTCAAAACCAGGTTTCGGCAATTTGCACGTGTTAATCGACAATTTAAATGCACAGAAGATGTTTGAAATTTATCAAAGATGTTTGATGCCAGCTGCTAAATTTTGGTTCATCGACAAAAATGAAGATTCGATCTGCAGAAGAACAATTATCTAATGAACCGCAGCGGGCTTTACAGCGGCTGGATAAAGGGCAAAGGTGTGCAGGTACTAGACTGACCCTCGCAGTCGCCTGATGCTAATCCTATTCAAAATGTCTGACATTACATCAAAAAATGTTCCAAGGAAAAAATATCATCCCTTTGAAACAGCTGCCAACGCAAATTCACGCATGTTGAGATTTGATGCATATGAATACGTGGAAATTTTGCTTTCAAGTAGGCCTCGGAGATGCCAAGCAATTATCAATGCTGCGGGTGACTGGATGTATTGTTAATTGTAATTGCATTTTCTTTTGTTCATACATGATGTATGTATATGTTTTTTCTACTGACTTACCATGAAAAGTCCCCTTTTGAAAAATTATACATGACTGTGTTTAAACTGACACACAATATTTTTAGCGCAACGCCCCTTTTGAAAAATTATACATGACTGTGTTTAAACTGACACACAATATTTTTAGCGCAACGCAATCTGACTTTCAAAAATCCCTACAAAAAAAATGGCCCTGACTAACATTAACCTATGCGTTTCACAAATCGCTTACCTCACAAAAATCTTGGTTACTCGAACTACTGCAATACAGCGAGCGCCACTACTGCCAGCTAAATAAAAGATTCAAACTACGGAAGGCACTAACTACTGATAGGCATAGTTAGCAAATGAAAGATTTTGATAGAGAACAAATGATGTATTTACCTTAATAGTCATAATATATATAGCAGTTCATGACATCCAGTCTTACAAATTTACTATCTCTGCTATCTCTCTCCCCACATCCACCACTGCTGGCGGCTCACCTCCAACTGCGCAACGCTACGCGCTGTTAACATCCAGCTGCCCAACACTACAATGGCAGATAACAATGCAAAATAGCCACAGACTGCACACAGCACAGCCAGTGATTTTCATACAGAGCGCTACGTAACGTTGCCAATAAGAAAACATAAACAGCCTACTTACAACCAGACCACGGTCTTAATAACAGACTAAATGGAAAGTTAGGTACGAGATCCGCAGGCTACAAGACAGATTCAAATGTTTACCTGAGCAGGCGAGAAATGGGACCATTTCCTCAGAAATTAGTGGCGAGTATCTTTAATTGGAAATGTCTTACGAGAAACTAAGAGCATCGTTGTTGCAGATAACAGATGTGGTGCTGTAGCAACGTTATGGAGAGAAAAAGGGAGGGATAAATGCAGGAAGGAGCTTGTTAAAGTCCTTGTTTAGGACATGCAATGAAGACGATGTGCAGGAACTGAACGTGTCGGTTGTCAGGTGGAACGCACGCTGGGAAGTATTAAGACTGCAGTGAAATGGCACGCAACGCAACTCAAGAATTTGGAGCGGAATGTGTTGAACAGTACTAGGATACTCTCCTATGTCAGTAACGCAAATCTGTTGCAGAATTATGAAACATTTTTATGCTCAAGAATTATGACGTTTTTGAAGAAGGAAAGTTTCCTCCATATAAATCAACATGGATTCAACAAACAGAGATCTTACAAAACTCAGCTCGCTCTGTTCCTCAATGAGACCCATAGCGCTAAAGATAATGGCGTTCAAGTTGGTGTCGTGTTCCGTAACTTCAGGAAAGCATCTGAGACCGTCCGCACTACCGTCTACTGGAAAAATTACGGGCTTACCGAGTATCGGACCGGATTTGCGACTGGATTCAGGACTTCAGTGCAGGAACTTAACACATCGCTCTTAACGGAACAAAATCGACAGATATAATGGTAATTTCCGGAGCACCCCAAGGAAGTGTGACAGAACTGATACTGTTTGTATATAAATGAGCCATTAGAAAGAGTAGGATGCTCTGTAAGATCGTTCGCGATTGATTTTAAGAACGTTCTGGACAATTCGAGTGATTGATTTAACTACCCTGGTCGGCCGGCATGGGACATAATCGAGAGATCAGTTATATATAAGAAAGTAGCGATGCAAGAAGACAGTATCGATTTTCAATATGACCTGCTGAAAATTGGTGTTGATTACACTCTGTCTATACGAGCGTCATTAAATATTCGTAAATCAATGAAATCATATATTCATAACACACTGTGAGCAATGTCAAGCAACACTGTTCCTTTGCACCGTGACCAAGCGTCCCGCAGCCTGCACTACGAGCCGACAGCAAACAGCACTCTGAGGTGAACTAGTGAAGCTCGCCACACACGCTGCCTTTTACGAGTTCAGATTACTCTCACCGCCAACCAGTGCCTCCCCTGTCATCATAGTGACTTTACTGACTGTTTCTTCAATATGAATTTTACAGAGGCTGCCCCGTACTTGTTCATTTATTACATTCTTTTATACGTGTAACTTCTTTTTCCATCGAGAGCAGTTATCACCACTGATAATCTGACATTGTAGATCAGTTTTTTTCCCACATTGTGAAGGCTACTTAAATTTTTTATCCTAATGGGACGATATGCAAAAATTAAATGAATTTTGGCCATCTATTTCGTGCCTGTGGCCTTTCGCTGTCCCTGCTTGTTTATACACTTCTCGACTGAAACACCTTCTATAGGCTCCAGTTTCCTGTACTACCACGGTCAAGGTAAGCAAATACTTACCTGAAGGTAGACGAAGGAAGTAACATTTAGAGCAGTAGATCCGGTTGCCATCTTCATTTAAATACCACGAATGTGATTTCACCATTTCTTTTAACATCATTTTTAGTTGATCTTATTGCTCTCCCCGTCATTAGTTATCCGCCACACGAATTAGAGACTTGGTGGAGAATCCTTATACGCATTACATTAGGAAGAAGTCCAACAAAGAAAACGGTGGTTCTGCGTTTCACGTCTCCCGCAAAACACTAGTGATACGACGGAAGGGACGACGTGCTCTCCAAAGATACTCTAATGGACACATTTCGATATTCATCGTTAATCCCTATTATGTGACTCTGTGACTTTCATGTGATTCGTGTTTTTAAGAAGTAGGAGGGCCATCAATTTTCTACCGGTAAAGTCAATCGCTGGGCTGTCACAGACGTTCTCTCCCAACTATTAAGCAACTTTTATGTGGTTAGGCTATTGAGGATCTTCAGAGTTCAGGAACAACTATTCTAAACAAAGAAACAAGGAGTTGTATGCAAGGCAGTGCATCGAATCTTACATGTAAAGAGTACAATCAAATGCTCTTGTTTCTGGTCTGATCTAGACTCGCGTTATCATGTATTTTCCTCCAGCTCTACGTTGTTTTCACCTGAGTTATGAGGGAAGGGGGAAGAGGGCGAAAGAAGGAGTGAGAGAGAGAGAGAGAGAGAGAGAGAGAGAGAGAGTATTTAGCCATTTGCGCATAAATATTTCATTTTCAGAACGTCTTTGGATAAAACGACCCGTCGACTCGATTTGACTACACCCCATCATAGTCCTGTCCAGATTCATATTTATGTAGATACTTGTTCAAACATGCAATACTTTCGTTTTGAAAGGTGCGATTTTTAAATTTCTTCCTCAGTTCTATAGCATCCTCTTAATAGAATGGTGTAAAAGTTAGCAGAGGTTCATGGCGCAGTCTCCTTCTGACGCGAAAAATGGTCTTTGTTTGGGGAATATTTTGTATAAACAACGGCATTTATGAAGTAGATGGCACTGAAAACTATCGACACATGAACAGTTACAATCGGAATGTGCTCTTTTAATTACGTAAATCATTCTTTCACAGGAAATACCTCAAAGTATTGGCTAGTGTTGGGTGTGAACTCCTCGGAGGCAGTTTATGAGAACTAGAAGGCTGCTTGAGGCACTAATAGACAATTAATAATTACTTCACACCGCCTTCTGGAGCACATAATACCGAGCAAAGTGTCGTAGTGGTTAATAATCTCCTCACTGAATTCAGTAAATATAAACCACAATATTCTTTGGACGTAGTGACAGGTGGAATACAGTGACTGCAGTGACCTAGGACAGGGATTCGTGTTTTCAAGAAGTAGGAAGGCCACCAGTTTTATTCGGAGTGATGTGGATGTTCCAGAAGACTTCAAATATGGGGTAGTTCATATGTGTCATTACTCCACAGTGTTGTCCATACGAAGTAGTCGCAATTCTACCTCGGTATATGGTAATATTAAATCTTTAATAAGACGCTGCCAAACGTGAATACTTGATTGTCCAACATGGCATTGCCAGGTGACTGAAACACCTCAATGATGTGCCTCACGGTGTACATTGTTGGAAAAGAGGCAGAAACGAAACTGTTTTCACAGAGTTAGACATCTGCAGTGCTCAATGGTGCACTCTTAGTACTCCTTGCCATCCGTAATATGGCGAATTAATGGGAAGAAATGACAACAGTTATCTTCTATACAGCTCTATTCTAATTGCTCATTCGACGCAGTCTCTTCAAATTTTCTCGTTCAGAGACAGAATATAAATGGAAAAACAAGCTCATAAAATGAAACATTAAGAAATGCAGTTAAAGGTGCTTGGAAGCAGAATTAAAAATGTTCCAAAGAGGCCTGAAACAATCTGTTTTTAGTTTCACAGGGCAAGGTATTTCACTTTAGGTTTGACGTCTCAACGAGAGACAGAGAATGGAGACCTCCTGGGAAGTTTCGTAAACAGCGCGCCCTTCACTCCACAGCAGGCTGTAGTAGCGTGACGTACACTCCGCTCTGCTGCCCTCCTGCGACAGCCTGCCGTCAGCGGATGCTCTGGGAGCCACGCGAGTGAAGCGACTTCATGACGGCTCCCCTCTTATCTGTTCCAAGCTTTGAATCCTGTATTTAAAAGTGAAACTTCTTTATTTAAATGAGTGTGTCTGTACTTAAATTGCAGACTGACTGAGAAGATGAAACTTCTACGTTATTTGATTCTGAAACAGCTGAGTAAAACTGAACGTGCTGAGCCTACTTTCTCTTTACTTTCTCTTGTCATATCAACACTGACCCACAATATTCTAGCGCAATGCAATCTGACTGCTCAAAAAAATTACAAGCTGACTTCAAAAGAATGGCCCTGACTAAAAAGAAATCTTAACAGTAAGATTTCATTAAGCACTGACCTCACGAAAATCTTCATTGGGCGAACTACTGCAATACAGCGAGCTTCAATAATACCAGGTAAATAAAAGATTCTACCTACTAAAGCCACTAACTACTAATAGGCATGTGGTTAGCAAAGGAAAGATTTTGTTGTAAACGAAATAATATACACTCCTGGAAATTGAAATAAGAACACCGTGAATTCATTGCCCCAGGAAGGGGAAACTTTATTGACACATTCCTGGGGTCAGATACATCACATGATCACACTGACAGAACCACAGGCACATAGACACAGGCATCAGAGCATGCACAATGTCGGCACTAGTACAGTGTATATCCACCTTTCGCAGCAATGCAGGCTGCTATTCTCCCATGGAGACGATCGTAGAGATGCTGGATGTAGTCCTGTGGAACGGCTTGCCATGCCATTTCCACCTGGCGCCTCAGTTGGACCAGCGTTCGTGCTGGACGTACAGACCGCGTGAGACGACGCTTCATCCAGTCCCAAACATGCTCAATGGGGGACAGATCCGGAGATCTTGCTGGCCAGGGTAGTTGACTTACACCTTCTAGAGCACGTTGGGTGGCACGGGATACATGCGGACGTGCATTGTCCTGTTGGAACAGCAAGTTCCCTTGCCGGTCTAGGAATGGTAGAACAATGGGTTCGATGACGGTTTGGATGTACCGTGCACTATTCAGTGTCCCCTCGGCGATCACCAGTGGTGTACGGCCAGTGTAGGAGATCGCTCCCCACACCATGATGCCGGGTGTTGGCCCTGTGTGCCTCGGTCGTATGCAGTCCTGATTGTGGTGCTCACCTGCACGGCGCCAAACACGCATACGACCATCATTGGCACCAAGGCAGAAGCGACTCTCATCGCTGAAGACGACACGTCTCCATTCGTCCCTCCATTCACGCCTGTCGCGACACCACTGGTTCAAATGGCTCTGAGCACTATGGGACTCAACTGCTGAGGTCATTAGTCCCCTAGAACTTAGAACTAGTTAAACCTAACTAACCTAAGGACATCACAAACATCCATGCCCGAGGCAGGATTCGAACCTGCGACCGTAGCCGACACCACTGGAGGCGGGCTGCACGATGTTGGGGCGTGAGCGGAAGACGGCCTAACAGTGTGCGGGACCGTAGCCCAGCTTCATGGAGACGGTTGCGAATGGTCCTCGCCGATACCCCAGGAGCAACAGTGTCCCTAATTTGCTGGGAAGTGGCGGTGCGGTCCCCTACGGCACTGCGTAGGATCCTACGGTCTTGGCGTGCATCCGTGCGTCGCTGCGGTCCGGTCCCAGGTCGACGGGCACGTGCACCTTCCGCCGACCACTGGCGACAACATCGATGTACTGTGGAGACCTCACGCCCCACGTGTTGAGCAATTCGGCGGTACGTCCACCCGGCCTCCCGCATGCCCACTATACGCCCTCGCTCAAAGTCCGTCAACTGCACATACGGTTCACGTCCACGCTGTCGCGGCATGCTACCAGTGTTAAAGACTGCGATGGAGCTCCGTACACCACGGAAAACTGGCTGACACTGACGGCGGCGGTGCACAAATGCTGCGCAGCTAGCTCCATTCGACGGCCAACACCGCGGTTCCTGGTGTGTCCGCTGTGCCGTGCGTGTGATCATTGCTTGTACAGCCCTCTCGCAGTGTCCGGAGCAAGTATGGTGGGTCTGACACACCGGTGTCAATGTGTTCTTTTTTCCATTTCCAGGAGTGTATTTTTTTTGCCTTAATAATGTGACATCCAGTTCAAACACGAATATAAATCGTCATTGACATCTAGTACAAAGGTATATAATCATGAATATTATTAAATGTGTAAGCCGGATACTTCCAGGTCGTTAGCCTACGCTAACACTTCAGACCTCTACCCTTCATCAATGCTAACATCTCACATGTAACATCCATCACTGCTGGCTGTTCGCCTCCAACTGCCCAACAGTACTTCCATCACTGCTGGCGACTAACTTCCAGCTGCCAAACAGTACTGGCGATTAACGTCCAAAGAGTCCGACCAGCCACAAAGACAGCGCAGTCATAGATCCAATGCAAAGCGCTACGCTGCGCTGTCAACACAGAGGCAGCCCACTTACAGAAGCATGTAAGTGTAACGGAAAACTTGGGAATTAATAAAATAGAATAAAAATATAATTTGCTCTGCGTATGTTTGTATGTTACAAATAAACCTTAGAATTTTGAATTTCGTCACATAGCGTTTCAAAGCCAGATAGAAGCTGAGCGATCTGAAAATGTACAGAACTGAAAAGTTATAATTCGGTACTTAATGTATATGGAAGAATGTGGGCTATATAGTTAAGTAGACGACAGTATACGTATACTCCACTGCACAGTGGCGTCAGATTCAATCTAGTAATATATTTTAAGCAGATACAAGCTTCTGCAAATTGATTAGACACTTTTATGTATTAAGATAATACGATCGGACAAAAGTTTCCATCTGCAAAGCTTCAGGCCCATTATAACCGACCAGCCTCGGGATGCTGCTGGCATCAGCGGCAAAACAGTCCTGTAACGATAAACTGTGCATGTAACCCACATTTCGCAAACGCACAGTGTTGAATATTTCGCACGAGCCTTACAGTGTTATGCCATTCTCATGTACTTAACTGTACCTTTTCGCAGTATTTGTTCTCTGAGGTTCTTCTGCATTCATTGAAACGGCTGTTCTTTTCAGCCTAACAGGTGTTCTGCTGGTATCCTCCTACTGAGAATGGGAAACTATTTGAGGCAATGTTATTCCTGTGGGGTATTCGCGTCATGCTGGCGCTATTCGTGGTTTATGAAATTCTTGTGCGTGCGAGTCTTTCTAAGCATCACTAATCACTTGTTCTGTGCCATTAAGGACAGATGCATATCTGGAGTGAGTCCTTGCATCCTCTAGCTCTCATTGCTACCCAAATGTTATACGTGACGTGCCTGTGACGAAAAACGGTCCGGGACAGAGCAAGCCAATTGGTTCTGTTGTCACACAGGTGTTCATTGACTGCAGTCCGCCTCATCTGCAGCATTGGTTCGCGTGATGATAGAAATGAAAATAATTTTTGCATCGAACTACTGGAGTGACGTGCGGCTCGATTGGACTATGTGTCCTCAGTGTAGACAAGTGAGAGGGCGAACTTTGCAATCCGAACGCCATGTCGCAGACTGATACTGGCATTAGAATGTTACGCTTTAACCTTTATACGTTTGATATGGGTGATTGGGCACCTACTCTCTACTTCGTAGTATATTCCATACACCATTATCGAAATTTCCAGATAATTTCATATGTATATCATAGAAAATTTGGAATACAGGCCAGACACCTAAGTTTTTGTCTCTTAATCAGGATGAGTCAATCATTTTAACGGCTGCTGCCACTAATCTTGAATTCAACTTTGAATACTTTTCTCTCTGAAGGGTGACATTTTACAAGATCATGTATTAAACGAAAACTGCAAGAGTACAGTAACTAGCCAACTGACATAGGGTCTAGTTTTCATATGTTTCTGTCGATGCCCTCTACAAATGCAGTGAATTGGTCAACTGTATCAGGGATTTGCATTTCATTCTCACCTATATCCAGTGATGAAATAGTTTATTGATCTCGAGAGTAATCTGTAGTTTGGGATACCCCTCAGCTATTTCCTTATGTACAGTCGTGCTCAAAAGTATCCGAACGACCTGAACTGCATTTCGCCTGATTCGCATGCAACCGGCATAACGCGGCTGTCTCGCAGGTCCTCTAATCGCTCCTTGGTACAGTCGTTTGACTATTGAAAATGGTTCTAGCGTGTCACCACTAGAAAACACTGCTCTGTATCGCAGGAACTCAAGATGTAAAGTAATACCACGATGCTACAAATATCAGGGAACACCTTATCACAGATGAGACTGTCCTTAAGGCTTGTAAGCTCACATTTATTACAATAAATGACATACCTGAAATGTTACCACTCTCATTATTACGTCAGATAGGTAACGCACGTGGTAAGTTCGTCGTATTCATGATTTCCTCTTCAAAGTAACATACAGTACTTATTATTTAACACAAAATGACATTAAAAATTTAAGTTATCCACGAGTAGCTAGTTGAGAATATGTATGAACTGCAAATGACACGACGAACCGTCTCGTTCTGCATATGGATTCAAACCCAGGTCATGCAGACTAAGCAAAGATTTCGTGACTGACGCAAACTAACAGTCATTCCTGATTAGGCATACAGAGAGTGATATTCCTCGATGTTAGACAGTATCAGTTAGCAAATATCAACTGTAATTACATAAAGCAAACATTTTTTACGGACGCGAATTCCTACCCAACATCTATTGTCCCTGTTAACGAACTACGAGAGATGTGAAATATTGCTTCTTCACAAGTAACTTGCTTGAAAGGCCGTGAGGCAAAGCTTTGTGTTGGACAGGGATTCGAACCCAGAACCTAATCGGATTGATATCGGAGCACAACCACCTGTGACATATCGGATTTTCTCGGCAGTAGCTAGATGTTTTAACTGAAATGACGAGACGAAACATTAATTTTTTCCTTCCCAGGACTCCAACCCGGCACCTATCGCTGTTATATTCTAGAGAAAACGAACGTTAAATATGGGTTTGTTGCACCAGCAGCGACATGTGAGCATTTTGAACGAGAAATAATATGACGAAGAGTTCAGTGCTCACTGGGAATAGAGCCCCAAACATACCGTTGTTGATTACACACAAAGAGACGTTAGCTACCGAATTTTTCTCCACCAGCATCTCGGAATAACATCTTGAACTTACAGTGATCTCGAAATAGTTCTGAGTACCACTCGGAGTCAAAAACGTCAGATATCGTTAGTGTTGACAACGAATGAAAAAACATTAACAATCAAAATTATTATCCAACAGTAGATAGGTGTTCTCATGCTAGAGCTTGATAATACATAATGAAATCTTTAGTGCCGGGCCAGGATTCGAACCCATTCACGCGTAATATGTGGAGATGTTGAGGAATCTGCAATTTTGAATAAACAACAAATTGTAGCCGAGCTGTATTGTCACGAAGGGATCAAATTCCGCGCTAAGGGCGGACCGAGTTGCATTCTCAGTTCAGAACCAATTTTATCGACATACAGAAGCCTACATAGCGTTTGTTTCGTCACTAGAAATAAATAACTAGTATAAGAAAGATTACTGGTGATAGAGTTTCTACATGTCGCCCCTCCAGACTTTATTGTGGTTCAACCTGACGTCTACTTGGCAGAGAAAGAATATCATCTTTAATGTGAATTTCAGACCACACTGCCATTGTATCTTCTTCACTTGGTGTAGCCAGAAGAGAATGGAATCTTTCTCTCCCTATCTAAAATCATTGACAAAAGTGGGAATCGAACCCAGACCATAGGTATAAGAACCTATCATCATACCAACAGACCACCAAAACCTCTTTTCTGTGACCCTTTTTTGTATCATAACACCGTTGTGCCACACTGGAGGAGAATTCTGACACACAGGCTCCCTGTAGTAAATTGCAGCATGTTCAGTAAATTCATTTACTTGGTTGACCGTATCGCCATGAACTAGCTGCCTCGGCTACCCAGTGCATACATTCGACTCTATTTTGTTATCACCGAAAAAAAATCACGTAACTGCCACCTACACAGTAAGTAAATGAATTATCTCGCAGCGCTGTGATATGCAGAAGTTCTGGAGGAATTGTTGTTCAGCTCTGGAGCTGTTGTAGCTATGTGTTAGCTAGTAGTGCAATGGTAAGTGTCGTCCACCATCGATAATATGTCGCGAGTTCGAATACATTTACTGCTAATTTTTTTTAAAACTCAATTCTGCTGTCTGCTGTAGTTACCAATCTAATGGAACTTTGAACATAATTCCCTTCACTTCTCAACCCAAAATAGTCGCATGTGGAAAAAAGGCTAACTTCTGTGACATTTTGTTCTTTTCAGGTTTAATAGACAGCCAGGCAGCAGATTCATCTCGAAGCTTTTGTATTATGTATGGGGAGAGCGCATCACGCCCAAATACGTCAGAAAAGCATTTTCTACATTAGCTGTCGTGTGGTAGTGGCATTTTATTCTTCTTCAAACATTGTTTGACAGCTTTAACTCAGAACAATAGACTCGCATTTGTTCCACCGTGACTAATTTTGTAGGCTAAGCACATCATCCGTTTCAGCACATTCTTGAGGCTGGGAAATGTGGCCACAATGGTCTGGTGGAACGAACTATCACAGGTGCACTGCGTGGGTTCAGGAATATACTTTTAAGAGGCAGGAACAGATGTATTTCACCACTGGTAACCTCAAGAGAAAGACGTTATAATCCATAATCCGCAATAAACATCACGTTCCTTCATTACCAACTGGGCAGAGCCGGTTTACGTTGTGTAATGACATAGCTTAAGTCATGGCAACCAGAAATACAGTCGCCAGTAATCTTACTTACATTAGAACATTTTATTCTATTTGATGAACCGATAGCCATTTACAGGAACAGGTCTCTTATTTTACTTGTACTTGATTGAACTAGAGACGTTGAAAAATTTGGTGTTGGACTGTGATTCCTCTTTCGAGGATCTGAATCTCTCAGAACAGTATAGTTCAATCATTTCGTTCCTTTTCCCGAGACTGCAATCTTCTCTAGGCCTACTCCAAAGGATCCAGTACAAAAATATTCATAATTTCATTTCAAGCCCTATCAAGTGCGCGCCCACCGGCTAGTGAAAATTAACGTGCATTTTCAATGTCTGTTCATGTGTTGCCAACAATCGAAATAGGGGTCATCATTTCTGGTCAAACACAAACACATCCTACTGTTGGTGAGTAAGCAACTGATACTTAAGGTATATTCGTGGATGCACGGTAGGTGTGCAGTTCGACTGTCACTTAGACACAAAAGTTTGTATCCTTATTTTAGATTCAAACACCTAGCAGCTCGTAAGAAAAACCGATACGTGACATTTGATTTTCCTTAGTTAACAACCCGATTACGTGTTGGGTTCATATCTCCGTCACAGAACTTCACATCATGCACTTCACCTTTAAATGCATGCACACTTTGTTACTTCAGAATGGAGGTATATCAGACATCTTTCGTGGTTAGCTAACAGGGACGAAAGGGTCTTGATAGGAGTCCCAGTTTATTACAAAAATTGTCGTCTTTTATTTTCAAGTTTAGATTTGGTTACTGGTACTGGCAAAAATTTCGGTAATTCATGACTCTTCATGGCTAGTCATCAATATTATGTTATTAGATTAGATTACATTAATTCTTGTTCCATAGATCATGAATACGACATTTCGTAATGATGTGGAACATGTCATTTTAAATGAAAGATTTCTTTACATACCATGATTCAATTTCTTTGCAACAATATTTTACACACACACTCTCTCTCATGCTTTTTTATTTGTCCTTCTCCCCCCCCCTCTCTCTCTCTATCACTCTGTCACACACACAAACACACATACACACACACACACACACACACATTCTTTTTTTATTTTTATTTGTTTGTTGTGCTCGACTATCGGCGAGGCACGGAAACGCCTGCGAATGAGTTTCTTAGTTTTGAGTACAATTACGAAAGAAATATAAAAACAACTATGAGAGTTACTGATCTATGATGCTTAGTTTACAGTCAATTCTGAGTATTATTAGTAACTACGCTCCAGTCCCTAAACCTAGTTACAGAAATGCGAATCAGACGCCTTACGTATTCCAGGCTGTAGCAGCTGCGACTTGGAGACACCAGGTATGGTCACTTCCCAGCCCGCTATAGGATCACATCGGTTCGTCTTCTTCCTGCTGGTACTGTAACTGAGATTTGGCAACAAGGCAACGTATGTTTGTCAACTCTGTGATCGACGAGTTACTTCTTTGTGTGCACGGAATTATGCCTCGAAGTTCACTTGATTTTACCTGTCATTTCCATTGAATAATCTCAGTTATTATCGCTTGAGGTGTAACAAAAGATTGTAAACTTACGGTTTTCAGCGCCAGGAAAGTCATTGCAGGTGGAAATCGCAACCAATCTCGTCCTTTAAATAACGGTTTATGAGTTCTAGCCACTATTGCCTCGTAAGAGAAAGCTAAGACACATACCTCTTCGCCATCTCTGTGGTAACGTGCTGACCTGTGAAAAAGCGTCTGTTATGGTTGGCAGTTCCAGTCTCATTGACTTCGACGTTTTTACCCCCTCTGTGAAAGAGCTACAAGCAGTCAGATCAAACATCAATAAGGAAATCGCAAGAAAATAATTTCAGCTCATAGCGCAATGGTGAAAACTTACAATGCTGCACAACAGGTAAAGCCGTCGGCACACGGACCGTGCATCCGAACGTTGAGCGTTGAGCGTGCCCAGTTTCTGACGTCATAGCGTGGAATACCACGCTCGGGAGTCTTACCGAACGTGCAGAGCAATATCTAGCATGTCAGATATTCTGAGCGTGCGTCTGAGCGTTGACCAATGAGATGGCACAACCCCACCTACGTCACACGCACGCCGTCACCCTTCAGCACAGAGTTGTGAGGCGCCATATTGGCATTCATTTCGAGTCTATACATGTATACGCCGTTTCTGAGCACCAGCGAAGTGAGAATCACTGGGAACCCCGTTGTTAACTGTGTAATTCGTTCCAATAAAATAATGAGAAACATCATAGTCGTGGCAAAAGAATTATTGTAACGAGCGTATTATGAGAGTAGGCTATTTGAAGGCAGCGACACACTGAAGATCCATCCAAAACGCATTGTTCTTCGCACAATTTGTTAAAATTAAATTTCAATTAGTAACATAATTATCTACTATTAACGTTTCTGGGAAGGCGTAATCCAGTATGATGAAGAAAGAGAATAACGTTGTACGTTTAGCGTAATGAGTAGCGTCTGTATCCAGAAATGAACTTTTGTTGGGGCGGTGGTTCGCGTCTGAACAGTTCCAAATTTTGTTTCCCAACATTCGCGTTTTTATTAGGTTCTAATACTTTATTATTAGTTTAATATAAGAGTATGCTACAATATTTGATGTTATGTAAATATAAGTTCACCTTTTTATGAGGGGTGACTTTGTTGGATTGGCTTAATCTACAGGACAGCTTGCGCTACTAGTATAAAGATATTTTGCTCCTTTTTCTTTTACGCTTCGTAATTCACATGTTGCAGAGATTCTGCTGCTGGGTAGGAACAGTGATCAAGTAAGACTGACCTTGGGGTTTTACTAAAATGTGGGAATGATGAAATAATGTTTATCTTATTCGGAGAAGTACCGCACTGTTTGTAATGGAACTTTTATAAGCCTGTGTCCTTATTGATTGGACATGGCACTTTCCTTTTCGTGGACGATAGAGGAAATGTGCGTTTTAATAGAGCTAACGTGGGAATTTTACGCGCGCCCGTTGAGTAAACAGTGTGATTTACGAACTAGAAACATCCCTCAAACTGCCGCCGGAGTGCGTTGCGATCGCGTATACCACGTTGGAACCCACCTACCGTATGCACAAGTTGCATCGTTCCTAAGCGTTCAGCAGCACGTTGAACTTGGCACGCTCAACGTTAACGTTCGACAGCACGGTCCGTGTGCAGACGGCTTAACGCCTCTTTCCGCTGCTGACAAGCAAATTTTGGGTTTCTAGAAATACATAACTATATTTATGAAATGCCACATTTGCATACCTCTTGAGTGTGACACAGCATACCAATTAAACACAGACCCAAACAAAATCTAAGTGAGTAGTATTTTACTAATTCGTGTCGATAGAGACATGCTTGTGTACAGATACTCAGTTTTATTAAAACAGACTTTCGTCGTAAGGTTATCGTGGGTAGTTTTGTTCAAAATTGCAGATTCCTCAACATCTCCACATATTACACGTGAATGGGTTCGAATCCTGGCCCGGCACTAAAGATTTCATTATGTATTATCAAGCTCTAGCATGAGAACACCTATCTGCTGTTGGATAATAATTTTGATTGTTAATGTTTTTTCATTCGTTGTCAACACTAACGATATCTGACGTTTTTGACTCCGAGTGGTACTCAGAACTATTTCGAGATCACTGTAAGTTCAAGATGTTATTCCGAGATGCTGGTGGAGAAAAATTCGGTAGCTAACGTCTCTTTGTGTGTAATCAACAACGGTATGTTTGGGGCTCTATTCCCAGTGAGCACTGAACTCTTCGTCATATTATTTCTCGTTCAAAATGCTCACATGTCGCTGCTGGTGCAACAAACCCATATTTAACGTTCGTTTTCTCTAGAATATAACAGCGATAGGTGCCGGGTTGGAGTCCTGGGAAGGAAAAAATTAATGTTTCGTCTCGTCATTTCAGTTAAAACATCTAGCTACTGCCGAGAAAATCCGATATGTCACAGGTGGTTGTGCTCCGATATCAATCCGATTAGGTTCTGGGTTCGAATCCCTGTCCAACACAAAGCTTTGCCTCACGGCCTTTCAAGCAAGTTACTTGTGAAGAAGCAATATTTCACATCTCTCGTAGTTCGTTAACAGGGACAATAGATGTTGGGTAGGAATTCGCGTCCGTTAAAAATGTTTGCTTTATGTAATTACAGTTGATATTTGCTAACTGATACTGTCTAACATCGAGGAATATCACTCTCTGTATGCCTAATCAGGAATGACTGTTAGTTTGCGTCAGTCACGAAATCTTTGCTTAGTCTGCATGACCTGGGTTTGAATCCATATGCAGAACGAGACGGTTCGTCGTGTCATTTGCAGTTCATACATATTCTCAACTAGCTACTCGTGGATAACTTAAATTTTTAATGTCATTTTGTGTTAAATAATAAGTACTGTATGTTACTTTGAAGAGGAAATCATGAATACGACGAACTTACCACGTGCGTTACCTATCTGACGTAATAATGAGAGTGGTAACATTTCAGGTATGTCATTTATTGTAATAAATGTGAGCTTACAAGCCTTAAGGACAGTCTCATCTGTGATAAGGTGTTCCCTGATATTTGTAGCATCGTGGTATTACTTTACATCTTGAGTTCCTGCGATACAGAGCAGTGTTTTCTAGTGGTGACACGCTAGAACCATTTTCAGTAGTCAAACGACTGTACCAAGGAGCGATTAGAGGACCTGCGAGACAGCCGCGTTATGCCGGTTGCATGCGAATCAGGCGAAATGCAGTTCAGGTCGTTCGGATACTTTTGAGTATGACTATACCTGTGTATGGTATTTCGTCCATATAACAGTCTACTAAGATCTTAGAGTCGATACACACACGTTCACTTTGTGGATCATTTGCCTCTGCACATCACTAGTTACTTGTCATTATATGCTACATTATCATTGGTGATTGATGCGTTGCTGACTGTGGTTGTTGCTGGAACTGTATTTGAAGCTGATGTTGGAGGCCGCATATAGCTCCTTTTGTGGCTTTGGTTAAATTAATAGTGCCAATATTAAATTCTGACAGCACATTTCTAATGAAGAGTGTACGATCCGACCAATGTCAGGGGGTCAATCATTTGTTCAAATAACTATAAATTACTAGCTGTGATTAGCGAGCTTCGCTGTAGCGGCAAACACCCAACAGAAGAGCAAACTGGTACTTCGTAAGTTACAAATTTTAGCCATTTAACACACAACACAACAGTTCACACTGCTTCGCGTAAATTTGTGCACATTTACGTCTGTGTCTACAGGTTTGTCCGGCAACATTGTGTGTCTGTACGTGGAGGCGACGACATCAAGACTATGGAAATCTATGCAAAGCCAACAAAATGGGTGCGGAAAAGCCTCTGACACAACAAACTGCGACATGGACACAGTGTCGCTGACACTGGACGTGATTCGAGTGGGACTGTCAGAATGTGAGTGTACACCAAAAGCAAACTCTTTAATGTTATAAGCTTACAATTTAAACAAAAGGTATTGAAACTCAAAGAAATACTCAACAAGAAACATAATAATAGCTGTGATGCTTTTTGTGTGAAATTATTGAAGATATGCAGGCTTAAGAAATATGGCGAAGTCTGTCCCGCAATGAAGAAGGGAATGAGCGGTCAGCAAAACTATACTGTGAAAATATGGTGGAGGATATCTTTAAAAACCTGGCTTCACCGTCGATAGGTGTAGACTACCTTCATTACACCTACATTGATACAAGTGGACCTTTATATTACAATCCTACATTTCTTCGGAACCCAAACTGATCTTCCCCGAGGTCAGCTTCTACCAGCTTTTTCATTCTCCTGTAGATAATTCGTGTTAATACTTTGCAACCATGGCTTATTAAGGTGATAGTTCGATAATTTTCTTGCCGGTCAGTAATTTCTTTCTTTGAAATTGGAATGATAACAATCTTCTTGAAGTCAGAGGGTATTTCGCCTATCTCATACATCTCGTAGACCAAATGAAAGAGTTTCGTCATGGCTGGCTCTCCCAAGGCTATCAGCAGTTCTGACGGAATGTGGCCTATTCTATGGACATTGTTTCGACTCAGATCTTTCAGTGCTCTATCAAATCCTTCGTGCAGTCTCATCTTGCTTTTCCATAATATTGCCTTCAAGTTTATCTCCCTTGTATGGACCCTCTGTTTTACTCCTTCCACCTTTCAGCTTTCCTTTCTTTGCTTAGGACTGTTTTTCCATCTGAGCTCATGCACATGGCTGCTTCTCTCATCTTCAAAAGCCTCTTTAATTTTCCTGGAGGCGGTGTCTATCGGCTGTCTATCTTTCCTCCTAGTGAAACAGGCTTCTAAATCCCTACATTTGTCCTCTAGCCATTCCTGCTTAGCCAGTTTTCTCTAACTATATCATTGTGTATACCTTTGTATTCCCTTTCGCGTGCTTCATTTGCTGCATTTTCTTATTTTCTCCTTTCATCTACTAAACTCCATATCTCCTTTGTTATCCAAGGATTTCTACTAGGCCTTGTCCTTTTATGTATTTGATCCTCTGCTGCCTTCACTATTTTATCTCTTAAAACTACCAATTCGTCTTCTACTGTATCTCTCTCCCCCGTTCTAGTCAACTTTTGCTTAATGTTCCCTCTGAAACTCTCAACAACCTCTGGTTCTTTCTACTCGTCCAGGACCGATCTCCTTAATTTCCTACGGTTTTACGTTTTTGCAATTCTTCAGTTTTAATCTACTTTCATTACCAAAAAATTGTGGTCTGAGTCCACATCTACACCTGGAAATGTCTCACAATTTAAAATCTGGTTCCCAAAATCTCTGTCTTACTATGATATACCCTTTTTGAAACATTCCGATGTCTCCAGGTTTCTTCATGAGTTTTAAACCAAGTATTAGCGAATATTAAATTATGCTTTGTGCCAAATTCTACCAGGCGGTTGCATGTTTCATTCCTTCCCCCGAATCCATATTCATCTACTACTTTTCCGTTTCATTCATTCAATCGATTCCATATTCACCTACTATTTTTCCTCCTTTTCATTTCCCTACTGTCGAATTCCAGGCAGTCCCCCATCACCACCAGAATATTTTCCCCAAGAGGCTGCAATCATCATTTAACTGCATGCCCTCGGGAATAATTACGACTGTAGTTTCCTCTTGCTTTCAGCCGTTCACAGTACCAGCATAGCAAGGACTTTTTATTTAATGTTACAGAACCAGATCAGTTAATCACCCAGACTGTTACCTCTGCAACTACTGAAATGGCTGCTGCCCCTCTTCAGGAACCATACGTTTGTCTGGCCTCTCAATAAATGGCACAACCAATGATGTGTCCTTTTCTTAACTAATCGAGGGTGATAGTCAAGATTGGATCAGTGATGGCTGATCATAAACAACTAACAGTACTGTTTGCCTCTGGATTCTCACTGTCACCGTGCCCTTCAACGAGTATACAAGTGATACGTATGGAACATGAATGTAAAACTCACAAATTTCATTATAAAACCTTACACAAACTGGTTACACTTTTATCGCAAAGCACTAGAAAAGTTTTCCAACGAGTGATGTTACGAGTGGCGTGTCCGTTATGAACAGATTAATGAAAAGAATGGAGGGTTGGGTTGACATCATATAGCTGGCAAGTAATTACGAGGCGACTCGGTCAGGTGGACACGCGAGCGCCGGGGAGAGCTCCGAGTCGCTGCAGCAAGCCCTGAGAGGAGGCGGGCTGATGACCAGCGGACCTCAGAGACGTTATGCAAGTGTGCTATGTGGTGGGACGCTGAAAAATGTTCGACTGTAGTTAGAATCTGAAATAATCCCGACAAATTTAGAGTTATTCATAGTCGTTGGGAATGCAAAATTAGAACACCAGAGCAAGCAGCGATACATGACGTTATAAGGCAAAGTCTCCTTCATGTGGGTGGCAACGGTTAGTGGACACGTCAGGTCTTTCTGGAAGGACGTCACCACTTGTTAGTAGCTAATTGTTCTCATATGCCGTTGCGCAGCGTACAAATGAGTTTGAGGCATTGTAAAATCATTCTTTTTGAAACGTTTCAAATCTTCAGTCGAGAAATATTTATGTAATAGATCACAATCCGTTATACTGCATGACTAATGCATGATTTAGCAGATACGGTCAGCAGCACTATAAGATCGCTCGATGTGGTTTCTGTTGTGCAGAAGAAACTTTCGTCACTGGACAATTATAAGGAATTGTGGACAAAAACTTACTGTGGGTACAATGAACGATGCTAACTTGAAATGTATGATAATTAGTAAAACAGAGAAAGAGCCAGATACAATCTAATTACAAAATTAGTGGCGGACTTTATACAAGCATTTATCGGCAATAAATTAATCGGAAAGATCATGTAAAACCAGTATTATAGAGAGCGAATGGAAGCGTTCTGGCAAAATTCAATACAGCTGTAGAGGATGTAGCCAGTTCAGGAGTGTTTTTCAAGTAAAACTTTCTGGCAGATTAAAACTGTGTGCCGGACCGAGACTCGAACTCTGGACCTTTGCCTTTCGCGGGAAAGTGGTAAAGCACTTGCCCGCGAAAGTCAAAGGTCCCGAGTTCGAGTCTCGGTCCGGCACACAGTTTTAATCTGCCAGGAAGTTTCATATCAGCGCACACTCCGCTGCGGAGTGAAAATCTCATTCCGTTTTTCAAGTGTTTGAAGCCCTTACCAAGAAGGCATGCCGATGTAGTTCTGGTGAACTTGTGCTGGCTAAGCGATGTGAAAATCAGAACGGAGAAAACACATTACCCATAGGGTAACATCATAATTACACACAGTATAGTACATACGTACAGAATATTTCATTGTTTTTCATTTGTAGCTCCTAAAGTATCGCACAGCTTTGTGTGATGGTATCTGGTCTCAAGATCAGCTTCTATCAATATGCATATCATTAGCTGACACAATGAAATTGATCTTTTGGGCAGAAACAGACACGCACAGGCAACGAAGTTTGAGATCTCAACGTAACAGCAGGCTGTAGATATTGTACTAACATCGCTTACATTTGTTCATCCTGGTCTCTCACTTATAGCTATATAAGTGAACAGAGAAGTGTGCACTAAGAGCCGAAAGAATCTCACCATTGGTGTCTTAGACTTAAAATCACCACAACTAGAAAGCTGGGAGCTCCACACATAATTGTGTAGGTTGGATAAGGTACGGAGTGATATGAATAATACCTCTTCTCGGGAGCGTAATTTTTGATTGCCCGTTAGGTTCAGATTTGATCTTGCAGCCAACTGTAGCCGTCAATACACATACTGCCATAATTAAATGTAACGTTGGACCTAACAGGCTCTGAATGAGGGTAAATAGTGGACAATCGTCGTAAATCTACTAGAGGCAAAGAGAGATACTGTAGCTGGTATTATAGAAGTATACATAGCTCACGAGGAAACATCATCTACTAAACACAAAAAGGAAGAATAATTAAATTTAGTTAAAGAAGTATGCCATTACAGGGACACCTAGGCTTAATACGCTACTAGAGATTAGCATCAACGAAAACAGGGGCAGGAAGTTCAGAAAGAAAGCATTCTGCTGCAATTTTACAGTAACGTGAGGTATTTTGTTACAGTTTCTCTGTAAAATAAGGTAATTTATTACAGTTTCATTTTAATTTGGGAAATTTGCTACAATTTTCCTATAACATGATGTACTTTATTACAATTTTGTTGTAACATTGGGTAATTTGTTACAGTTTCATTGTAACATGGGAGAGGTAATTTTTTGTAATTTTATTGTAACATGGGAGTGGGCAATACGTTGCAAATGTGCTGTTAACTGGAGCATTTCGTTACAATTTTGCCATAATATTGGGCAATTATTTTACGATTTTGCTTCAACATTTCACTTCAGAGTGTGTGCGTGTGTGGAGGGAAAGGGGGGGGGGGGGGCTAAGGGGCAGCGCAATTTGTTACAACTTTTATGCAACATACGGCAGTTTGACATAATTTCACTGCAACGATGGCAACATATGTGCCAATTTGAACCAAACGAATATAAAATGAGTATATATAGGCAATTTGTTACATTGCATTACAACCTACCAGGACCGTGTGCAGCTTCTTATTACGTATCTTCATTGTGAGGGCAAAATGGGAAATTACAAAAAGGAGACATGCAGAGGCATTACACCAAAATAAAAATACAACAAATTAGAAAAAGAAAAAAAGCTGAGGATTACCGCTATTAAATATGGAGCAAATTTTATGATACGGCAGCGATTCGGTCGATAAATGGTGACCCTAATCCAGCTATGCCTATACTGGGTGCAACAAATCTCATTAGGTTTTCTTTGAACCTTGGCAAAATTTCCACAAGAAATTGTCGTTGCAAAAAAGGTAATCTGAAGTTGTGTGTGTAATGGAAAAAGCATGTGAACTCGTTCTACGCCCAACAAAAATTTTGTTGACTTCCACTTAAATTTCATCAACATACAGGTGGATTGGCAATAAACCTGTTGACACCTGTTATTCACAATTGGAAGACTTCAAGGAGTGCCTTGGAGTCAGCAGGATTGAATCTTGTATGTTTTTCCCCAGATATACAGACAACATATTTGTTGTTTGACCTCATAGTAGTGAGAATTTAAACAGCTTTCTAGAATATCTCAGTTCAATCTACCCAAATGTCTGTTTCATAATGGAGGTGAGAGAGGGTGGCTACCTCCCCATCCTTTGTGTGTTGGTCAAGAGGAAGGCTGGTGATACTTTAAGACATACAATTTATAAGAAACCAACTCACACTGAATTGAATCTACAGGCTGATATTTGTCACCAATGGTTCAGCATGAAGGGGTACTTTGCACCTTGGTTCACATGGCCTATGTCATCTTAGACACTGAAAGTTTTTCAGCTGAGTTAGCTCAATTCAAAGTCTGGGTGGTCATAACGAAGGGCAGATCAGTGAGTGAGTGATGATAATACCGAGGTGGCAGCAATGTCTGTGACCTTTTTCCCATATGCAAGAAGCATTTTTAGGAGGATTGGTCGTATTTCGTGGAAATTATGATGCGACATGTCTTTAGACCACCACCTAATATTAAAGCCCTTTTGTGAGCCGTAAAGGATAACTTTGGTTTGCATGAGGTGCATGTCTACCATATTCCTTGCAGTTGTGCACGTCATGTATCAGTCAGTCCATCAGGACTGTGGAGCACCTTTGTACTGAGTATAATCATCACACATGCTTAGAACAGCCAAGCAAATCTGCTGTTGCAAAAAATCTCCTTGGTACCTGTTAGCCTATGGAATATAACAACACTGAGATTCTGACATGCACTTCCAGCTGTTAAAACAGTGTTATTAAGGAAACAGTGGAGATTAAATTAGCAAGTGACTTGACAAATAGAGACGAATGTTTTTGCCTAAATTGTACCTGGACTCCCGTTTACTTCCTTGTCAAAAAAGAGAGGGACGGAGGTAATGCTGCTGGCCGCGGTGGCCGAGTGGTTCTAGGCGCTTCAGTCCGGAACCGCGTGACTGCTAAGGTCGCAGGTTCGAATCCTGCCTCGGGCATGGATGTGTGTGATGTCCTTAGGTTAGTTAGGTTTAAGTAGTTCTAAGTTCTAGGGGACTGATGACCTCAGATGTTGAGTCCCATAGTGGTCAGAGCCATTTGAACCGTTTGAGGTAATGCTACATTGCCCATTCGGTATTAATATTTACTACTAATAATTTCTGTCTCCAGTCATCTCTGGCTGTGTGGTGGCAATTGTGCATGCAAGTGTGTGTGTGTGTGTGTGTGTGTGTGTGTGTGTTTTTTCCGTCCAGATATGCTTTGCATACCGAAATTTTAAATTACCTTGCACAGCGCTTTCTTGCTGCATTTGTGCCTTGAAAATGATTGATCGGCCAGTGAGGTACATACTGATAATATCCAGGTTTGAAAGTTCTCTACGTTAGGCTACAGAATACAACTGCCACTACATACGAAAAACAATAAAATTCATTATATGTATGCCCTATACCGTGTGCGAAAGTTTCGTTTGGAGTAAGTGTAGCCACTCTGTGGTTAATGTGTTTACTCCATTCAGATGTTCACACCACTTTACCCATCACGACTATGTCGTCACTCTTCCACGGAATTCCTTTTAAGCTTCCTGATCATTTCTGTTAGTTTCGTATGGGGGCTGTATTGTCCTGTTAATATCCAAGTAGTGCGTCTCTGAATTTGTCTGTCGTCATGCCTTCTTGGTAAGGGTTTCAAACACATGGAAAACACTCGTGGAATGGCGGCACTAGCACCTTGCATCCTATTCCCCTTACGGACACATTGTACTTTGCTGGAACACTTCCATTCACCCTGACGATACTTCCCACCACACAACATCGACATCAAACAGTCTCACAGTGCTGCTGACTATCTGATAAATCGTTGTGTATATTGGAACATTGGATATTCGCCTTCGAGTATAGCGGATTGGGTTATACTAGTCAACCATTGCTCGACTAAAGACTTAAAATGTATCAAATAGGATGGTTATAGAATGCCTCAAACTCATTCTGTACATTGCACAGTAAAGGAAAACAGCAGCTGGGTGTTTGAGATCACACCATAAGACAATTTCAGCGTTTGTAAGGTATATTCACTCAAGATTCAGTTCTAATAACATACTGGTAGCAGTATGGGCTGAACAACATATCATCCATGTGCTAGGTGGCGTTGTTCTCTTCCAGCGCTGATGATACACGTTTTTCGTCTCGAAATGCCGGACAGAAAATGTTCAAATGTGTGTGGATTCCTAAGAGGCCAAACTGCTGAGGTCATCGGTCCCTAGTCTTACAAACTAGTCAAACTAACTTAAGCTAAGAACAACACACACACCCATGGACGAGGGAGGACTCGAACCTCTGGCGGGAGGGACCGCGCAATCCGTGACATGACGCCTTAAACCACGCGGCCACTCGGCGCGGCTGCTGGACACAAGTAGGCCCATGAACCGTACTTTCATACCATGACAAGTATCATTCTTTCTCCGTCACCTGTGTTTGCAATGTTTTTGACGGTCATTAATCGACTTGTAAATTAGTATAAACTTCTTTTATTCTTAACCTAATAGGGAACTTGTTGGATGCGTAAAACTTCATGCGTGTTTAATGGAACTAAGAGGTGGTTATTGATGGGACCTGTTTGTTTAATTGCTCCAAGCATTCCCACACGCTGATGTTTTGATGGTGAATTTCAAAAAGATAGAATCCCAACCTATCAGCTCCTTACAAATCGCATAAGTCCTTACCAGAGGACGAATGTGCATCACCCACCTTTGATTTCCCTCCAGGACAGTTGAAATAACACAGTGTTGCGGAACTTATGTGTGTGCAATTACACAACGTAAAAGGCACTATTTAAGCATAGGACAATTTTCAGTTTCCGACCGTTTTTCAATATGGGCTTAAGTGTAAATGTCTTTCTTGCATTTTACAATTTCTACTCCATTTTATGTGAAATGATAGGGGCACTGAGGGGTGACTGCAGCATCATCACAAACAACATACAAGTGGTCGTTATCAGAACTACTGTCTTCGATATTTGAATTTCCCGCAATTCTTAAATTACAGCGAGTGGGCCTTAGGTTCTAAACTTGACAGTTGGTGGCTGTGGTCTGCGGAGGAGACGGAGGCGGTACAAGTGTGGTATGGAGAAGGAGAACAACTGCGCTATTTCCGCCATATTGGATTTTGAAATTCTCATAGTTTCCAATTTACGACTTTTGGGCTCTGGGAGTTTAAACTTTGGACTCAACGTTTATGGTTTACAGCAATGCAGGGTTGGATGAGGCATCTCTGGTGGTGCAGGAAGCCTGCGCTGACCTACCCAGTCTGCAGCGGTGGCTTCGGCACTGTGTGGAATGTGGTTTTGCGTACCTTGACGGCATCTGTGGCAGTCGCTCTTATCTGTGCTGCTGGAACCTCTCTAGTGCAGACGCTGTGGAGTAGACAGGATTCGTAGTGGGAGATCTTCTCATTGTGTCACTCTTTTGCCTAAATAAAGACAAACATTCTTATCATATCCCGGTACTGGTGACAATTATTTAAACAGAACATAGTTTTAAACTGGAGGGAAGCGTACTCTCAGTACAAGTGAGCTGTGATGTCACAGAAGTGGTGCAAAACCATGTTTTTCTTCCCCCAAAACGTAGCACAAATGACCTGGCAACTATGAAGACTGCGCCTGTGTCCTTAATTCCATAACTTGGATCGTCATCTTAGATTTTGAGCAGGGGAAAACCTAGGAAATCTTACAACTTTCAGGCCGCACCTACGTCCTCCTGGCATCTTGGATTCTTTACTTAGAACAAATGACCCTCTTGAATTTTGTTTAATATCTCATCAGTCGGACAATTGCCCATATGGCAGCTATTAAATTTTCGGCCATTTAAGACTTAGAACAAATGACACATTAATAATATGTCATCAGATAGGAGGGGGAAGCACAGTAACACAATTGGTCTGCGTTGAATTCCCGCCATTTCTTGAATTTCTCACCATTTATTACTTAGGGCGATTGGCCTCTATCTGGCGTGACGTCAAAGGGTGGGATAGAGGTAGGAGAGAAATCTGACAACAATATGTGATGTTATCGGTGACTTCAGAGGGGTGGGGGGAGGAAATCTGACAACAATGCAGACTGTGTTTGAATCGCCTTATCTACTGTCCTGCCGGCCCATTTGATATGAATATTGAAATTACATTAATTACTAATAAAACAATACTCTATGCTCGATGGTAAAAATTTACAACAGGCATGCTAGATAACAAGCTGCAAATGATGGAAGTACTCCATCTTGCCCAGTGCACTTTAAATTTCAAAACTCTGAGACTACAACGTCTAATATACAGGGTGGTCCATTGATAGCGACTGGGCCAAATATCTCACGAAATAAGCGTCAAACGAAAAAACTACAAAGAACTAAACTTGTCTAGCTTGAAGGGGGAAACCAGATGGAGCTATGGTTGGCCCGCTAGATGGCGCTGCCATAGGTCAAACGGATATCAACTGCGTTTTTTTTAAGTAGGAACCCTCATTTTTTATTACATATTGGTGTAGTACGTAAAGAAATATGAATGTTTTAGTTGGACAACTTTTTCGCTTTGTAATAGATGGCGCTGTTATAGTCACAAAAATATGACTCACAATTTTAGACAAACAATTGGTAACAGGTAGGTTTTTTAAATTAAAACACATAACTTAGGTACGATTGAACATTTTATTTCGGTTGTTCCAATGTGATACATGTATATTTGTGAACTTATCATTTCTTAGAACGCATGCTGTTACAGCGTGATTACCTGTATATACCACATCAATACAATAAATGCTCAAAATGATGTCCGTCAACCTCAATGCATTTGGCAATACGTGTAACGACATTCCTCTCAACAGCGAGTAGTTCGCCTTCCGTAATGTTCGCACATGCATTGACAATGCGCTGACGCATATTGTCAGGCGTTGTCGGTGGATCACGATAGCAAATATCCTTCAACTTTCCCCACAGAAAGCAATCTGGGGACGTCAGATCCGGTGAACGTGCAGGCCATGGTATGTATGGTGCTTCGACGACCAATCCACCTGTCATGAAATATGCTACTCAATACCGCTTCAACCGCACGCGAGCTACGTGCCGGACACCCATCATGTTGGAAATACATTGCCATTCTGTCATGCAGTGAAACATATTGTAGTAACATCGGTAGAACATTACGTAGGAAATCAGCATATATTGCACCATTTAGATTGCCATCGATAAAATGGGGGCCAATTATCCCATAATGCCGCACCATACATTAACCCGCCAAGGTCGCTAATGTTCCACTTGTCGCAGCCATCGTGGATTTTCCGTTGCCCAATAGTGCATATTACGTTACCGCTGTTGGTGAATGACGCTCCATCGCTAAATAGAACGCGTGCTAAAAATCTGTCATCGTTCCCTAATTTCTCTTGTGCCCAGTGGCAGAACTGTACACGACGTTCAAAGTCGTCCCCATGGAATTCCTGGTGTATAGAAATATGGCAAGCAATCGATGTTGATGTAGCATTCTCAACACCGACGTTTTTGAGATTCCCGATTCTCGCGCAATTTGTCTGATACTGATGTGCGGATTAGCCGCCACAGCAGCTAAAACACCTACTTGGGCACCATCATTTGTTGCAGGTCGTGGTTGGCGTTTCACATGTGGCTGAACACTTCCTGTTTCCTTAAATAGCGTAACTATCCGGCGAACGGTCCGGACACTTGGATGATGTCGTCCAGGATACCGAGCAGCATACATAGCACACGCCCGTTGGGCATTTTGATCACAATAGCCATACATCTACACGATATCGACCTTCTCCGCGATTAGTAAACGGTCCATTTTAACACGGGTAATGTATCACGAAGCAAATACCGTCCGCACTGGCGGAATGTTATATGATACCACGTACTTATACGTTTGTGACTATTACAGCGCCATCTATCACAAAGCGAAAAAAGTGGTCCAACTAAAACATTCATAGTTCTTTACGTACTACACGAATATGTAATAAAAATGGGGTTCCTATTTTTAAAAAAGCTGTTGATATCCGTTTGACCTATGGCAGCGCCATCTAGCGGGCCAACCATAGCTCCATCTGGTTTCCCCCTTCAAGCTTTGTAGTTTTTTCGTTTGACGCTTATTTTTTGAGATATTTGACTCGGTCACTATCAATGGACCACCCTGTATACCTGTTTTAACAAAAAAAGAAAAAAATACCCTCTTTCTTAAAATGAGAGCTTTACGCTCATCACCCGAATCTATGACAAAAGCTCTTCAATTAATTTAACGCAGTTAGTGGCAGGTATTGCCCATAAGCCGTATAAACACAATTAGTTAAATATGGCCGTAGTAGAGCTCACATATCGCATACACTGACAACAAATTGCAGATGAAACAATTGACGCCCAACGCTTATGGTAGCTGCAGTAAGGTATGATTCTTGCAGGCCAAACAACACAACGTTTTTTATTTTGACATGCCAGATCTGCCGGACACAGAATAGGCAGACTACCTTACGGTAGCCATGAAACAAATTGTTATCATTTGGGGGGAACAGTCTTGCCATTGCGTCCACCTGGAAGCTTTGTCTGTTCTGAGCACGAGGACACACGGTCGCGAACCAAACCCCAGATCATCACGGCAAGCGAAAACAAATTATCACAGAGTGCCTCTAACACAACTCATGTATGGTAACTTGATCCAAATTGCATGTCACGAAACGTAGCTGGCTAGAACACGGTGTCAAGGTATTCTTCCATGGTAGTTTCGCCCTAATGACAAGTGAAAGTGACTGACGAGAGAGTGCAGCCAGTCATACATGATTCCGCCCGAAGATTCGTTTACTATCGAACAGATGTACCGAAGATTCTTTGAGAATAACTTGGTCTATTATATCCGCAGTTTACAGCATTACAGGTGAGTCCCAGTACAGCTGATGACAAATATCGTGTTGCAAATATGCGGAGCCAATAAGGCAGATCATTACGGACACTACAAATACAAGAACTGTCCCTATTTCGTTGCATTAGAATGGTAGTCTTTGTATTTTCAAATTCTAACCCCTTGCCAAACTGTGTTCCTTCTCTGTAAGTAGAAGTTCCCGGTCGGACGCCACCACAGGACAAGCTAACATGCTCCTTTGCAAAATCTTCTTGCCTATACAACTCCGGGGACCTCCAGGCCCAGAACAAAGGGTCAACTTTATGTGGGTCAGTGGAAGCATGGCAGTTGCGACTTAATGATATCTTATGTAATCACAGCGACACAACAGTAGGAGTACTTTTGTGACTGTTTGACAAGCTCGGGGATTCAGTATTACATTCAACACATTTTTTCTCGACCAGTTTCGGTTGAGAAAAATGCGGAATTTGTTGTGGGACATCGTGGAATATTCCTGCTTCAGCCGCTTTTATTTCATCGAATTCCGATAAGTGGCGGCGCTATGCATAGCCTTCAGAATAGTGTCTGTAAGGAGGTGTGTTCCAAGCAGAGAGCTGTCGCTGAGTTTCGGTTGGCGCAACCAGAGCATCACAGATATTCATAGGCGCTTGCAGAATGTCTACGGACACTTGGCATTGAACAAAAGCACAGTGAGTCGCTAGGCGAGATGTGTATCTTCAGGGTCACGCACACCTGTCCGATTTTCTGCATGCCCGCCGGCCGCACACAGCTGTGACTCCTGCATTCTTGGAACGTGAGGACACTCTCACTCTAAGTGATCGACGGATTACAGTCAGACACCTCGGTGCTCAAGTGAACATTTCTGTTGCTAGTGCTGTCACTCTCGTCCACCGGTTGGTTCCTCGCCACCTAACAGAAGACCGTAAAGAGCTACGCAGTAGTATCTGTGCGAAATTGCTTGTGCCTTACGAGGCTGATCGTGAGAGTTTCTTTCCCGAACACCGTCCCAGGCGATGAGAAATGGGTTCATCACTTCGAACCGAAAACAAAACGGCTCCCGATTGAGTGGCACGAGACCAGCTCTCTTCTGAAAGAAAAGTTCAAAGCTGCACCGTCAGCCGGTAAAGTCATGGAGACAGTCATCTGGCTCCCTGAAGGGGTACTCCGTTTAATGCACCCCTCACTGTGCAAAGACCAACTTTCAAATTTATTGTGCTACCCTCAGGAAATTGAAGAAACTACTTCAGCCCGTTCCTCACCACAAAAATTCAAACGAACTTCTCTTTCTCCACGGCAACATGAGGCTCACGTAAGTCTGCACACACGAGAGGTACTCACAAGACTCTTCTGGTCTGTCTTCCTTATCCACCCTACAGCTCGAATCTCGCTCCTTCCGACTTCCATTTCATGGCCCAATGAGGGATGCACTCTGCAAGAAGCAGTACGTGGACGATGGGGAGGTTACTGCCACAGCAAGACGCTACCTCCGACGTAGACCAGTGGAGTGGTACCATGCGGGCATACAGGCCCTCCAAGGAAGCTGGCGTAAGGTGGTCGCACTGAGCGGATGTTGAAAAACAGATTTTTCTAGCCTGAAGAGTGATGAATAATATGCTGTACATCTACATCTACATGGATACTCTGCAAATCACATTTAAGTGCCTGGCAGAGGGTTCATCGAACCACCTTCCCAATTCTCTATTGTTCCAATTTTGTATAGCGCGCGGAAAGAATGAACTCCTATATCTTTCCGTACGAGCTCTGGTTTCCCTTATTTTATCGTGGTGATCGTTCCTCCCTATGTACGTCGGTGTCAACCAAGTATTTTCGCATTCGGAGGAGAAAGTTGGAGATTGGAATTTCGTGAGAAGATTCAAAAATGGTTCAAATGGCTCTGAGCACTATGGGACGCAAATGCTGAGGTCATCAGTCCCCTACAACTTAGAATTACTTAAACCTAACTAACCTAAGGACATCACACACAGCCATGCCCGTGGCAGGATTCGAACATGCGACCGTAGCGGTCTCGCGGTTCCAGACTGTAGCGCCTAGAACCGCACGACCACTCCGGCAGGCTGAGAAGATTCCGTCGTAACGAAAAACGCCTGTCTTTCCAGCTCAAATCCTGTATGATTTCTGTGACACTTCCTCCCATATTTCGCGATAACACAAAACGTGCTACCTTTCTTCGAACTTTTTCGATGTACTCAGTCAGTCCTATCTGGTAAGGATCCCACACCCCGCAGCAGTATTCAAAAGAGGATTGACAAGCGTAGTGTATGCTCCTTAGTAGGTCTGTTACATTTTCTAAGTGTCCTGAAAAGAAAATGCAGTCTTTGGTTAGCCTTCCCCACAATATTTTCTATGTGTTACTTCCAATTTAAGTTGTTCGTAATTGTAATACCTAGGTACTTAGTTGAATTTACGGCTTTTAGATTAGACTGATTTATCGTGTAACCGAAGTTTAACGAGTTCCTTTTAACACTCATGTGGATGACCTCACACTTTTCGTTATTTACAGTCAACTTCCACTTTTCGCACCACTCCGATATTTATTCTAAAATCGTTTTGCAGTTTGTTTTGATCTTCTGATGACTTTATTAGTCGATAAACGACAGCGTCATCTGCCAACAACTGAAGACGGCTGCTCAGATTGTCTCCCAAAATCATTTATGTAGATAAGGAACAACAAAGGGCCTATAACACTACTTTGAGGAACGCCAGAAATCACTTCTGCTTTACTCCATGACTTTCCGTCAATTATTACGAACTGTCAGCTCTCTGACAGGAAATCACAAATCCAGTCACATAACTGAGACGATATTCCATAAGCACGCAATTTCACCACGAGCCGTTTGTGTGGTACAGAGTAAAAAGCCTTCCGGAAATCCAGAAACACGGAACCGATCCGAGATCCCTTGTCAATAGCACTCAACACTTCATGTGAATAAAGAGCTTGTTGCGTTTCGTAAGAACGATTTTTTCTAAACCCATGTTGACTGTGTGTCAATAGACCGTTTTCTTTGAGATGATTCATAATGTTCGAACACAATATATGTTCTAAAATCCTGCTGCATATCGATGTTAACGATATGGGCCTGTAATGTAGTGGATTACTCCTACTACCTTTCTTGAATATTGGAATCCTGAGTAAAATCAATGTGCTTTCGAAAAAAACTGTTGCATTACTTATTCAAGGCCCCCTCGTAAGAACGCTCTGTGCATTGTGCTCTCTTGGGAGGAGACTATGTAGAACAGCTAAGCATTAAATCGATCGTCTCAAATTTTTCCCTACTTTTCATTAATCCATTCTCGAAACTTTTTAGACTTACGGTGAAACATATGATTTCTGGGATCTTATTTCATGACACTACTTGGTTAATACAGTCACAAATCTCCCCTACCATGACAATAAAAGAGAAAGTGAAATGTGATAGTGTAGATTACAGTGTAGCACATTACTCTCCAGCAGACCTTTACTCCACTGGCAAGAGGCGGCAGCGGCAGCGCGTTGGGCTGTGGGTTGGGCGGAGGATATGGAAAACGGCGAGCCGTGATTCAAGCCTCCGCATCCTGCAGTCGTCCGTAATTTTGCGCTCCTCGCGAGGCCGATTCCTGCAGAACGTGTTTGCCTACTGCTCTTTCCCGGAACTGCGCGCCACCAGCGGAATGAAGCACCAGGGCTGATTACCGTGGGGGCTCAGAGGCGCCGCTCTTCTCCTAGCAGTCTGCGCCTCCAGCGCTCACATCACTGCACCAACTCTAATCTAACAATGGGGCGGTACCTCTTGTAAGACTCACAATTAGCGCAGTTGCAGTTCATGGAATGAAGTGTACACGGTGATTCTTATTAGCACTTAAATACCCCGAAGTGACGTAGATGACGCTGAGACAAGTACGAGGGCGAGTCAAGTGAAAACCTTACATTTGTAATAACAAATCGAAATTTCGCGCCGTTATTCTGTAAGTTGGTAAACGTGCTACAAACAACGTGCGGAATGGCCTGTAGGTGGCAGCATAGTGCAGCCGCACACATACCGTCGCAGTATCAGTATAAAGATGGCCGCCCCACTTGCGACTTGCACCAGGGAAGAACAGCGTTCTGTTATTCGGTTTTTGCGTAGTGAAGGTGTGAAACCTATTGAAATTCATCGACGAATGAAGGTTCAGTACGGTGATGCGTGTTTGTCACAGCAGCAAGTCTACGAACGGAGTAGGAAGTTCGCAAATGGTGTGACTTTAGTGGAAGATGCTCCTCGTCCAGGTCAGCCACAATGAGTTGTGACTCCATAGAACATTGCAGCAGTTGAAGCCATAGTGAAGGAAAACCCGCGAGTGACACTGAATGACATTGCAGCATGTTTACAGATTAGTCATGGGTCAGCACACCACATTGTGCATCACGTGCTCCAGTTTCATAAAGTGTCTGCAAGATGGGTGCCACGGCAGCTTACTCCTGAAATGAGAGAACGACGTGTTGATGCTTGTGAAGAACTTCTTCGGCCCTTTGAACGAGAAGGTGATGGCTTCCTTCCAAGAATCGTTACTGGGGACGAAACCTGGGTTCACTTCCTCCAACCGGAAACGAAGAGAGTGAGCGAAGAATGGCGCCATTCCTCATCACCAAAACCAAAGAAGTTTCGAACAGAACCATCAGCAGGGAAGGTTATGCTGACTCTTTTGCCACGAAAAAGGCGTCATTTTGGAGCATTACATGCTTAGAGGATTCACTGTCACCAGTGCATCATACACCGATCTCCTAAAAAATCATATGCAGCCTGCAATCAAATCAAAGTTATGTGGATTGCTATCAGCAGGTGTCCTTTTGCAACATGACAAAGCAAGGCCCCACACTGCCCGTACAACAGTTGCAAGAATCACAAACCTGCATTTTGAGTGTCTTCCTCATCCACCATACTCACCAGACCTTGCCCCAAGTGATTTCCATATGTTTGGACCACTCAAAGATGCAATGGGAGGAAAGAAGTTCCGTTCTGATGAAGAGGTACGCCACGCAGTGCAGTGTGGTTTCGCGGGCTACCAAAAGAATTTTTTTTCTAAAGGAATTTACGCACTTTGTAAACGCTGGAGGACTTGCATTGAGCGTGGGGGAGATTATGTTGAAAAGTGATACAGCTGTGTAGCACTTCTGCACAATAAATAACATTTAGAAAAATATTTAAGGTTTTCATTTGACTCACCCTCGTACTTTAACGTAAGACACACAGGTTGCTAATGTTGGGAAAAATTCCAAAAGTAGATGGAACATATTTAGCACGTGACGACACCAGGTGACGTACCTCGCCGCACGTGCAGCGGTGGTGCCTATCGGTGTTGCGCACCTGATCATCCCGAGCCAAGTCAAGTGTTCACGTCGGTGTGGTTCAAGGCCTTTGGGCGCGACTTCAGCGCTTGCAGCTCATGGCTCGAGTCTTACGTTGGGCAGGCAGTATTTTTTACATTTCTTTAGAGGGTTACGTGCTTACATTGTGGTAGTATTTATTATTTTACTTATCGGTCTCGCGGTCTCTGCTGGTTTATTGGTAAGTACAGTACAACAAAAACCTATCGTATTGCGTCACAAATAAATGAGTATAAGCTTCCGAATTGCGTCGTTACCAGCAAATTCCTCGTTTTCTTTACTAAGTAATGGCAGTAAACAAAAGAAAAAGGAAAAAGGAAGAAACACAAAATAAAAACAGCTATTACGCGGTTACAATGAGGACAATAATGCAGTAACTTCTACGTGTATTACGGTCCACATTTACGAAAGGTGCTCGAAATTTGCACCGTTTGCTCGAATGGATGTATTTTATTGCTCAATCATTCCTTCGCGCCAAGTCCAACCGCTGCACCTATGGTGGAGTACGTGATCTGGTGATGTTATATGTTCAACGCTTATCATCAATTTTTGGGGTATTTCCAGACATTTGTGACCTCATGTGTGTTACGTTAAATTACTTGTTTCAGCGTCATCTACGTCGCTTAGTTTTTTTTTTAACGTTACTAACACTAACACTGTATATACAAACTGAAGTGACGAATGGAAGTTTATACCTTGGATTGGAAGTGGGTAGACGTGTTAGAGTAATCCGTGCAGCTGTGCAAAGCCACTGTGTCAAGGTGGCTTACTGGTTAACGCATCTGTCTAGTGAGCGGGAGGCCCCATTCCGAGTCGTAGTCTTGGTACAAATTTTCATTCGTTGCTTCAGTTTGCATGTATAACTTACATCGTAGATGTTTGAGTCTTGAGAAGATCTCTGGAACTATACTGTTTCGTCTTATTACAGCACCTTTGTCTAGGTTTCAGACTGGATCCTCTGTTGCGTTCGATGATGATGTGCTAATCCAATACAGTTGGAGAGCCTCTGCAGCGATATTGGAGTTTAGGGGAAATACCAAGTGAGCTGAGGCGTGAGTGGGAATATGAGTTGAAAAGAGACGCGTGCTAGGGTAGTCCGTGAAGTTACCACGAAGCCACTGTGCCAGGGTGGCACCTGCCTAGTGTGTAGGTGGCCCGGGTTCGAATCCCGGCCTCGGTACAAATTTTCATTCGTCGCTTCATAGATGTTTGAGACTTTAAAATGTCTCTGAAACCATATAGTTACTTTTAATTCAACGACGTTGCCTTTCAAGTATCGCTCGCTTAGGTAATACGTCAGGTGGCGACGTGTACACGTGAGAACACTGTAGCATCGAATCAGTCTAATCATTCAAAAATCACTTTTATGTACGGGGTATCGACTTTATCTAAAGCACCTCAAATAATTTTTCGGTCAGAAGCAAAATAAAAAAATATATCAATCATACGTTCTTTTGCCGCCAGCAGTACATTAACCAGAATTAGGTAAATTGAAAATGGAGGAGGAGAAAGGAAATGAAAGGGCAGGAAGTATTAATGTCAGTTGCATCGGGACTTAATGCGCAATCAGCGGCGACGAGCGAAAATCAGTGCCGGACCGGGATTCGAACCTAGGAGCTCCTGCTTACTAGCCAGTTGAGTTGACCACTGCGCCATCCAGAGACAATGTTTATCGAAAATGCACGGACTCTCTCGGCACGCTCATCGGCCGACCCACATTCCCACCATCCGTTATCTGTCCACAATCTTCACCCATGTCCTCCACGCTCACTACTTTGAGGGTCCCGCAGGATGTCGAACATAGCTGTCCATCCGCTCTGAAGGTGGTGGATTCACAGCTCATCGACGTGAATCAGTTATATGCATGCGTAGAGTCTACTCTTTCGGACAACAGTAAGTCTTTTTTAGATAGTACCTTATACATTGTAAGACCAAAAGAAAACGGTACTGCATGGAGGAATAGTGCAAATTGGTCACAAAGTGATATTTGTATAGGTTCTGACCGAAAACGCAAAATTGTAAACTTTTGCGGCCAAGTGATGAACGGTAACGCTGCAGCACAGTTTCAGTGCGCATCTGGCAAGGATAGTCAACAGGGGAATGTTCATACCAAGGAGTAAAGTCTTTACGAATTTCACTTAGTGTACTCAGCAGACAGTAACTATGGCTCGTAGACAGAGAAACGTAAGCAGTGCACATGTAGTTTGACTCAAAGAAGTCTGTTGGAGTAATCGGCGGATCCTTAACATTTGAATAGAAGCTATGCCACTTTTCAACGATGTTGGCAGCAACGTGTGAACTACGGCCTAAGATAGTCAAGAAGGAAGCGGTGGACATACAGGTACGAAAAACGTAAGGACCGAACAGTCGTCAGAGAGACACTCACAGCCGCGGATTCATCACTATCATCGACCCGATGTGAAACTGGCGCTTTAGTGACCACAACGACCATTGGCTCGCAGAAAGGTTGCTGAGCACACGAGGCCGCACGTACCGGCTACCATTGACCTCTGTGCACCACCAAGACCGATTGTTGTGGTGTCGCCCTGGAATGCCATTGACTGGAATAGAATTGTCTCCAGTGATGAGCCCCGCTTCGAACTGAGCCACGATGACCAATAAAGATGTGTCTGAAGAGGCCCAGAGAGGGGTGGAACCTTTGGTCGTCATCCACGACACCTTTGCAGCGCAGCAGTACGTCGATGATATTCTACTCCCCGTTTTGTTGCCCTTCATGGCAAGTCATCCTGGGCTTAGATTTCAGCAAGATAAGCCCGTCCACCAATGGTGAGAGTTTCTTTGCTTGTCTTCGCGCTTGCCAAACTCTACATTGTCCAGCAAAGTTGATCTCTCCACAATTAATAACGTTTAGAGCATTATGGCTATGGCTCTCCCGCCAGCTCGGGATTCTGACGATTTAATGCGCCAATTGGACAGAATTTGGCACGATATCCTCAGGTGGATGTCCGAAAACTATCAATTTGAAGCTGAGTAAGTGGTTGCATAAGGACCAGAGGTGGACCAACGCGTCATTGACTTGCGCAGTTTGTGGAGCTCTTTCTCTTGAATAAATCGTCCAATCCTGAAATTGAATTTTTTATTCTGCAGTTCACTTACACTCCTCAATGCTTGCTCACAAACTTATTTCAGTACTATATTAATAATTTCCAGATTAAGTCCGTCTCTATACAACTGAATGAAACAAAACTTCCCATACCATATCCGTTATGACTTTACTTTTTGGAAAAGCGTCTGCAGTGGCCGGAAATACACGACCCGACATTCAAAGTGAAGCGCCCAGAAGATATGGTGAAATGTGAATGCAACTTCGTACATGTACACCACCATTGGTGCTTATTTGAGTGATTAGAGTTGCAATTCGGTGACAAGTCGAACAGAGCGTATTAGCGCGGTTCGCGTTTAGTGTTATTAACAGGTCTCATATAGTATAATAAGGGGCGTGAACTGCGTCATATGTTGAGTGATCACTATCTGGCATACGAGAGGCCACATACTTAAGTGAAACAGCGTTATCAGCACCTGCCAGAGTTTGAAGGAGGCCTCATTGTCAGTCTCCATTCGGCCCCCTGAGGGAATCGTGCAATATCAAGACCTGTGGGGTTTCCGATGTTGGACTACGTGGGAATGTGAGGGTTCAGTTGGTGGTGAGGTGCATGTTGCTATGCATAAATACACTCCTGGAAATTGAAGTAAGAACACCGTGAATTCATTGTCCCAGGAAGGGGAAACTTTATTGACACATTCCTGGGGTCAGATACATCACATGATCACACTGACAGAACCACAGGCACATAGACACAGGCAACAGAGCATGCACAATGTCGGCACTAGTACAGTGTATATCCACCTTTCGCAGCAATGCAGGCTGCTATTCTCCCATGGAGACGATCGTAGAGATGCTGGATGTAGTCCTGTGGAACGGCTTGCCATGCCATTTCCACCTGGCGCCTCAGTTGGACCAGCGTTCGTGCTGGACGTGCAGACCGCGTGAGACGACGCTTCATCCAGTCCCAAACATGCTCAATGGGGGACAGATCCGGAGATCTTGCTGGCCAGGCTAGTTGACTTACACCTTCTAGAGCACGTTGGGTGGCACGGGATACATGCGGACGTGCATTGTCCTGTTGGAACAGCAAGTTCCCTTGCCGGTCTAGGAATGGTAGAACGATGGGTTCGATGACGGTTTGGATGTACCGTGCACTATTCAGTGTCCCCTCGACGATCACCAGTGGTGTACGGCCAGTGTAGGAGATCGCTCCCCACACCATGATGCCGGGTGTTGGCCCTGTGTGCCTCGGTGGTATGCAGTCCTGATTGTGGCGCTCACCTGCACGGCGCCAAACACGCATACGACCATCATTGGCACCAAGGCAGATGCGACTCTCATCGCTGAAGACGACACGTCTCCATTCGTCCCTCCATTCACGCCTGTCGCGACACCACTGGAGGCGGGCTGCACGATGTTGGGGCGTGAGCGGAAGACGGCCTAACGGTGTGCGGGAGCGTAGCCCAGCTTCATGGAGACGGTTGCGAATGGTCCTCGCCGATACCCCAGGAGCAACAGTGTCCCTAATTTGCTGGGAAGTGGCGGTGCGGTCCCCTACGGCACTGCGTAGGATCCTCGGTCTTGGCGTGCATCCGTGCGTCGCTGCGGTCCGGTCCCAGGTCGACGGGCACGTGCACCTTCCGACGACCACTGGCGACAACATCGATGTACTGTGGAGACCTCACGCCCCACGTGTTGAGCAATTCGGCGGTACGTCTACCCGGCCTCCCGCATGCCCACTATACGCCCTCGCTCAAAGTCCGTCAACTGCACATACGGTTCACGTCCACGCTGTCGCGGCATGCTACCAGTGTTAAAGACTGCGATGGAGCTCCGTATGCCACGGCAAACTGGCTGACACTGACGGCGGCGGTGCACAAATGCTGCGCAGCTAGCGCCATTCGACGGCCAACACCGCGGTTCCTGGTGTGTCCGCTGTGCCGTGCGTGTGATCATTGCTTGTACAGCCCTCTCGCAGTGTCCGGAGCAAGTATGATGGGTCTGACACACCGGTGTCAATGTGTTCTTTTTTCCATTTCCAGGAATGTAGTTTACCTTGTAGTGAAACCAAAGAAGATAGTTGCTGTTAAGTCACTACATGTGGAGGTTGTATCGTATTTGACAACCGGAATAAATTAGTAAAAGGATCATTTCACCAATTCCCCGACTCAGATTATACTGCTGCTGAACAGTTTAACGAAAAGATGAGTCTCATATGAAACAATTATCCCGCTCATACAATTATAACTGGTGATGATCTCAATCTACCCTCGATATATAGGTGAAAATACACGTTTAAAGCCGGTGATATGTATAAGACGTCTTCTGAAATCGTACTGAATACCGAAATATCTAACTCCACAAAAATAAATACAAAATATACATATTTAAAGAAAAGTAGATAAAAATTCGCTTGACGCCTCCCTAAGACACAGTCTCCATTACTTCTAATCAGTCTATGAAGGCGCAGACCAGATGTAGTTTACATTCAAAGAAATCGTATCGACTGCAATTGAGGGATGTATACCAAATAAATTAATGAAAATTCGGTACTGATTCTTCAGGAGACACAAACAGGTCAGGACACTGTTGCAGAAGCAACGGTAAAAGGATGCCAAATTTAAAAGAATGCACAAACCCCAAGGCTGGCGAAGTTTTCCAGAAGCTCGGAATTTAGAGCGAACGTCAGTGCGTTATGCCTTTAATAGTTCCCACAACGAAATTCTGTCTCGAAATCTGGCAGAAAACCCGGAGATTCTGGCCGTATGTCAAGTACAACAGCGGCTTGACGCAATCAATACCTACACTGCACGATACCAATGCTGATGTTACTCATGACATTGCCACTAAACCAGAGTTACCAAGCACGGTTTTCCGAAATTCCTTGATCAAGTAAGGCGAAATAAATATATGAGAATTCGATTCAAAAGCAACTGCCGACATAAGTAAGTTAGAATTGGATATTCTCGAGGGAGCGAAGCGGCTTAAAATAATAGATGCAAAGCCTATGGTCCAGACTGTATATCAGTTAGGTTCCTTTCACAATATGCTGATACGATAGCTCCGTGTTTAGCAATCGTATAAACAGCTCGCTCCACGAAAGATCCGTACCTAAAGACCGGAAAAGTTGCACAGGTCACACCAATGCCCGCGAAAGAAAATAGGAGTAACCCATTGAATTATAAACCCATGTCACTAACGTCGATTTGCAGTAGGACCGTATACCGTTTTCGAGCGTTATGAACTACCTCGAAGAAAGCTATTTATTGTCAAATAGCCGGCACGAATTCAAAAAATATCGTTCCTACGAAACGCAATTCGCTCTTTCTTTCTCACGAAGTAATGAGTGCCATTGACAGGAGATGTTAAACCGAGTCCAGATTTTTCGATTTCCAGAAGGCTTTTGACACCGTTCTTCACAAGCGACTTCAAATAAAACTGCGTGTCTATGAAGTATCGTCTGACTTGTGCTACTGGATTCATCATTTCCCGTCAGAAAGGTCACAGTTCGTAGTAATCGACGGTAAGTCATAGAGTAAAACAGAAGAGATATCTGGCGCTCCCGAGGGAAGTGTTATAGGCCCTCTGCTGTTCCGAAACTACATAAACGATTTAAGAAGCAATCTGAGCTGCCCTCTTTAAGTGTTTGAAGGTGATGCTGTCATTTACCGTCTTGTAAAGTCATCAGATGATCAAATCACATTGCAAAGCGATTTGCACAAGATATCTGTATGACACGAAAGTGGCAAGTGACTCTAAATAATGAAAAGTGTGAAGTCATCCTTATGAGTACTAAAAGGAATTTGCAAAATTTCAGTCACACGATAAATCATACAAATCTAAAGCCTGTGAATTCCACTAAATACTTAGGAATCATAATTATGAGTAACTTAAATTGGAACTACCACATACAGAATGAGATTTTCACTCTGCAGCGGAGTGTGCGCTGATATGAAACTTCCTGACAGATTAAAACTGTGTGCTCGACCGAGACTCGAACTCGGGACCTTTACCTTTCGCGGGCAAGTGCTCTACCATCTGAGCTACCGAAGCACGACTCACGCCCGGTCCTCACAGCTTTACGTCTGCCAGTATCTCGTCTCCTACCTTCCAAACTTTACAGAAGCTCTCCTGCGAACCTGCAGAACTAGCACTCCTGAAAGAAAGGATACTGCGGGGACATGGCTTAGCCACAGCGTGGGGGATGTTTCCAGAATGAGATATTCACTCTGCAGCGGAGTGTGCGCTGATATGAAACTTCCTGGCAGATTAAAACTGTGTGCCCGACCGAGACTCGAACTCGGGACCTTTGCCTTTCGCGGGCAAGTGCTCTACCATCTGAGCTACCGAAGCACGACTCACGCCCGGTCCTCACAGCTTTACTTCTGCCAATATCTCGTCTCCTACCTTCCAAACTTTACAGAAGCTCTTCTGCGAACCTGCAGAACTAGTACTCCTGAAAGAAAGGATACTGCGGAGACATGGCTTAGCCACAGCCTGGGGGATGTTTCCAGAATGAGATTTTCGCTCTGCAGCGGAGTGTGCGCTGATATGAAACTTTCTGGCAGATTAAAACTGTGTGCCCGACCGAGACTCGAACTCGGGACCTTTGCCTTTCGCGGGCAAGTGCTCTACCATCTGAGCTACCGAAGCACGACTCACGCCCGGTCCTCACAGCGTTACTTCTGCCAGTATCTCGTCTCCTACTTTCCAAACTTTACAGAAGCTCTCCTGCGAACCACATACAGGTTGGTGCACGAAATGTGTCACCATTTTGTTTTTGAATAAACACTACTGTCAAGAAAAACTCAAAGAAACATATACTACCATGGAAAACACTCTGTGGAGAATTGTTTTAACTACGCACGTGCTCAATGTGTCCGCCATTTTGATTCTTAACTTCTTTCACACGAACACTGTTGTTAGTGATTACCCTACGGCACATGTCTTCCGTGATTTCACCGCAAGCTTGAAGAATAAGGCCTCTGAGCTCCATTAAACTATACAGATTCGTCGGGGAAATTGTTTCCTTTTAGGTAACCCCAGAGAAAGAAGAAACACGCGTTGAGGTCTGGACCACCGGGCGGCCAATATTGTCTGTCTTTGAAACGGCGTGGAAGTCTGAGAAAAATGACTCGTATGTCGAAATGCTAATGTAAGAATTCCATCTTGCATGACCCACTGAGTGCTGAAACGCAACGCAGTAGCAAGTAGCTGTGGAACGGGCATGCTCAAATAACGGGCACTGTTCACAGTTTCCTCAAGGAAAATTTCGACGCACATAAAGTAGTGGGGAAAACGACTCAAAGACTGTGGCTTATTGACAGAACACTGAGAAAATGCAGCAGGTCTATTAAAGAGATTGCCCACTCTAGTCTTGTCGATCATATTCTAAAGTACTGCCACGCGCTATAGATTCTCTGGTTCATATAGGCTTGATGGAGGATATCGTAAAAGTTCAAAGAAGGAGAGTTCGTTTTGTTCTATGACGAAATATGGAGAGAGTACCACGGATATGGTACGCCAACTCGGGTGGCAATCATTTAAACAAAGGCGGTTTTCCTAGCGGCAGGATCATCATCTATCTGGGATCCCTATCAGTGAGGACTGATGGAGGAGATAGAGAAGATCCAACGAAGAGCGACGCGTTTCGTCACGGGATCGTTTAGCTGGCGAGAGAGCGTTACGAAGGTGGTGAACAAACTACACTGGCAGACGTTACAAGAGAGGCGTTGTAAATCACGGAGAGGTTTACTACTGAAATTTCGAGACAGAACTTTACAGGAGGAGTCGGACAACAAATTACAACCCCCCCACCCCCCACATACATCTCGCGTACTGATCACGAGGAGAAAATTCGAGAAATTAGAGCCAATACAGAGGCTTACCGACAATCATTCTTCCCACGCTCTATTCACGAGTGGAAAAGTGTTGGCTACATCAGATAGTGGTACCGAAAGTATCCTCCGCCACCACGCACCATCAGGTTGCTTGCGGAGCATGATGTAGATGTAGATGCAGATATACTGTACCACAACTTTGACATTCAGGTTTGTGTATTTTGGTTCCTGGAATTTGTCCCTGTCCATTGCTCATTGGTTTAAGTTAATGTGGATAGTTTGCACAGTTTTATGTTTTACAGAGGCCCTGGTTCTTTATCATGTTTGCCGCCCTGTGGGTTCGTCTATATACGCAAGACATAGTGTGACAGATCCATTGTTCCTCCGTAGTGATATCATTTTGTGCAGGTGTTTTTTGTTTTTGTAGGTTAGGAGCTTGTGAGTTTTTCTGCGGTCTCTGTATTTTGGTGTCTTGTGTTTGTTTTGTATCTGTGTTTTAATTTCTTTTGTTGGTTCTCTGTACTACACGTGTGACGAACCCATTGTTCCCAGTCGTTTGTGTTTTCTTTTTCATAATTTCTTTTGAGTGGAATCCTTTGTACTGTACATAATATGTGCCTACGTGCAGTAATCTTCTGGCTCTGAACATGGTTGAAGATAGAATGCATTATTGTGTCTGTACCAAAGATTCTTCTCAATGCTCCTCAGGCTGAATTATATACCACTTTGCGAAATTCAACAGTTGTAGAAATTGTCCGAGGTTTATTAATTTGCAACCATTATTTATGTACGTACCACATCGAATAAAGTACAATACTAGATGCTCTTACTAAAAATAAACTTTTCCTAGTGGAATTTTTGACGACAGTACGATTTACACCAACTTACCTTTTGCTTCTCAACAGAAACAGCATGTCGAAAATTTGTGTCGCGCTTTGTCAGATAACTGATACTGCTCCGCACAGTCACATTACTGGGACCACTTGTCAAAAGCTTGAACAACCACCGCAAAACATGCAGGATTCAGTGAGTTTCTCGAAAGTACCGACAAAGACGTGAACCCATACTGACTCCACGCCTGTCGCCAGCTGCACTAGATTTCTCGGTTGACGATCCATGAGATGTTCAGCTCGATCGAGGTGCTCCTGCAGGTTTAAATCCGGGGTGGGGGGAGGGGGTTAGTAAACTCATCCTGGTGCTCTCTGAATTACACCAGTTGCATTGTCCTGCTCGTCGATGCTTTTCTGCCGAGGGAAAACAAACTGCAAGTAGGGATGGACTTGTGTTGATCCACTACGCTTTCCAGTATGACGAGATCACGGTGGGAATGCCACGAAAATATTCCCCAGACCACCCTTTTTGCGGCCTCGACCCTTCCGACGATAGAGTGTGTGAAATCTGGTTTTGCAGGATAGAGCGCATCAGGTTATGGTTGTGGAGGCGGCCGTAATCAGTTACTGTTAGTTACACAAAACACACAAACTTTTATTTTCCTAAGAACCTTTTAATTACACATTGCCTTAAAAAAGGATCAAATTAAAACAATACAGCTGAAGGCCTAGTTAAGAAAACTTGTAATACCTTCTGGAGTGAAGGCCCAAAACCACACCAAAAACAAGAATGGCTGAAGGCCTGAACACAAATTATAAAAAAATTGCTTTAAAGAATACACGCGGCTGAAGGCCTTATTTTTAAAAAATATTACACGTAAATACTCGGCTGAAGGCCACACACAAGACATTGAACAACTCGGGGCTTACGGCCTGGATAACAAGAATTCCAGATAGAACAAACTTTCAAAATTTTCGTTATTAAACAAATCATTCCTCAAAATTTTTAATTTAAGTCGGCTGAAGGCCTTATTTAAAATTAAAACAAACTAAATTAATAGACAGTGAAGGCCTCACGCATTACATCAGATTAAAATGAAAATCACAATCTAAAATTAACAGAACAATGGTGCTCAGAAGTGTTCTGAGGGTCGTCCTGAGGAGGTAGCTCTAACGTAAGGTGGGGTGAGACAGGCAGCCAAGAGTAAGGTTAAATAATTGGATGGCAACCCGACCCAGGGACGGCTGGAGGACCGACCAACAACCTAATCAATTCCCTTCCACCCAACCAATGGTACGACAACGGAAAATATCAGCTGAGGACGAAGATACCACCAGCACTACGTCTTCCAAATTGGCATCTAATAACAGCCAAGGCACAATAACCACCCTTAAGAAAAAATATGAACAAACAACTAAAAGGCTGTTGAACTACGCGCCGTGCTGGACAGCATCAATACAGTAAGGAAAAACGCACTGCCGGAACACTATGCTAATGGCCAGGGCAGATAACTGGGGCATTAATGGCCACAAGGCAGAAAATACCGCTGGTGCACTTCACTGATAAGTAACAACCAATGTAATAGTTAAACACCATACATGAAGACGGCTGCAAAATTTCGCCGACTCCAAAACACCATATGTTCCTGCTAGCCGGAACGGCCCAGGATGCAACAACCGGCAATGAACGAAGAGATACCACAACAGTTGAAGTTTAATAACAGGTTAACCGATGACTCAACTTCAGTGTCCAGGTTCGGGGGGTAACGAACTTCGTAGCTCTCGCAGCTAGCGCCTCACAATCTGACCGTGCACGTACGCCAGCAGCAGTCCCGGCCCGCCCCTGCGCCGCAGGCACTTCCTCGCTGCTTTGTCCCAACCGACCAAGTGGCACACACACCACCACACGGAAATATAGCGGTCACACCAAAGATGGTACAGCAGTACTAGTATCGATAAGCGCTGTTGCTGTCACTGACAGAGGCAAGTCAGCAACTCGTTATGGTAGTAACTCAGGGAGAAATAAGACGCCACTCGATTGCGACAAAATGCCAAAGAACAAACGGCATCAATGTGAGCCGGACATGGCTGAGGGTGTTTGCTTTCAGACGTTTCACGCCATACATGCCAACAGCCATCTGCTCTATGGAGTATAAAGCATGATTCATCCGAGAAGGACACCTGTCGTCACTCAGCGGACGTCCAATTGCGGTACTGGCGGGCGTATTCCAGCCTTCGACGCCAATAAACAGCAGCCCTATGGGTGCATGAATCAGGTGCCTGTTGCCGAGGTCTAGACGCAGAAACGTTCGCTGAACGGTCGTTCATCTGAGTGGTCAGCTGCTCAACAGTTGCTCGTCTATTCGCCACTACACATCTCCGCAGCCGTCGTCCACCTCGTCATATACGCTCTGTGGCGCACCATTTTGCCTTGCACGATATAATGTAACTGCGGCGACACACGAACAGTTTACAAACTTAGCCGATTCAGAAATGTTTGCACATTTGGCCCGTAAGTCCGTGATCATGCACTTTTGGGCGTTAGATAAACCACTCAAGTCTCTGCATTACAACGGCGACTGTGGGTAGTTACTGCACGTCGACGACGAACATAGGCTGTGGTCATATTAATGTGAGTGGACCTGGTAGTTGCTCGGAAAACGTGGGAATTGTCTGGATTCCTGCTGTAGAATTCGTGGAATTTGTGTTCGTGTTAGGAGAGCTCACGAGAAAGCACGGTTGGACAATGTTTTGTATTTATAGCACTGTATGGGTGTGGAATGGGCAAATTGCATCCCCAAAGATTTTATGGGGGAGACACTTGCTTGAAAGGGCTTGACCTCAAGTTTCTTCAAAGGCATTCATCGTGTAATTTCACATACAACGTATTGTTATTGTAATCATTCAAAAACAACCAATTTAGTAAAACAATAATCATTTTTAGAAGGTCACTTTAAGCCATCAGTTAATCTAGAATTTGTTTTACTAATCTTGACACGATGTAATGCTACTAATTAAGAACATCAAAATCAGGATTCACAGGTTGGTTAATTAAAACTGTACCTTAAAATTTCTTTCTTATAAAAAAAAAGCAAATCAAATTCATTTACCACGGGGAACCAGCTCCTAAGGCAAACTAAATAAATAGAAACTGGCAGCCGTTAAGAAATTAACTAGATCAGATTTATAAGAATAATAAACATTTGACCAGCAATATTGTCTTAGAGAAATCAGAACAACATATTATCAAGGAAGGACTAGGTGGGAAAAACTATTAACCAACACAGTAACAGACCAGATACAAGAACGTGAAATAATACAGTTATCAACTTCATGGAATATGAAATCCAAAGTTTCAGTTATTACATGAAATACTGAAGCTCCTGGGCCAGTTTCACACCACAGTGAAGGAAAACGTGATTTTGTGCATTACATGTGTGGACTAATTGCAATTCGCACAACATATAGACGGAGCCCGTGGGATAATCACAGAGAACAAGGTGTGTCGCCCGATGTCTAGGTGTTCCTTGCGGATCGCAGACTTGTGGAGTACGTAGGGCGACTGTCACAGCGACCCAAGCGTGGCCAATTAACGCAAGCAAGGTAGCCCCACACAAGCAAGTACTTACGACTAGGACGGGAGGCACAGTAGCATACAAAAACTAATTTGTCGACATGCAACAGAAAAAACTCGCGTTTACTGCACAAAGGGGAAACCGAAATTTGAACTAAAATATTAAATTTCCATTAGTAAATCGTTCCACCAGGCCACTAGGCTTGACTGACACAAATTTAAGCAATCGCCCGATATACCTGTGGCTTAGTATCTTCAGACCGCAAAAACATGAATGAGCTCACAAGCGCAACAAATGCAATTAATCTGCTGACTAGACAGTACAAGAAATTCACAGGAATCTTAGGCATATAATTGCAATAAACTGTTAACTAGGTTACAAATTTACAGCAAGGAGACCTGCAATACTGCGCAACATGTTACACGTAAAATTCAACAACTTAAATCAAGGTAAATTAAGCTTAAATCTCTTACAGTTTACCACAGTTCTAGCGGTGAGCCCACGAGTAAATAACAGATCGGATAAACCCAGCAGAACAGCAGTCCAGTGATGAAACCGTAGGTTAAAATTAGCAGTCCACGTGGGCAAACCAAGATTTCCATCATTTTCAGTACAAAACAAATGGTTCAAATGGTGCTGAGTACTATGGGGCTTAACATCTGAGGTCATCAGTCTCCTAGAACTTAGAACTGTTTAAACCTAACTAACCTAAGAACATTACATACATCCATGCCCGAGGCAGGATTCGAACCTGCGACCGTAGCGGTCGCGCGCTTCCAGACTGAAGCGCCTAGAACCGCTCGACCACATCGGCCGGCTTCAATACAAATTAATACACGAATTTAAAAGAAATCGTTCACATGCAAGCTTAATCCTACCACATAGCTCATAACAGGCGCCAAGGTTGATGAAGGCAGTCTTTAAAAGTACAATCTCAAGCCTGCCTTCAGTCATGCTGACAGTACACACCCAGTTACAATGCTTGGATCCAGAGTTCGGGACAGTAGTACCATCGCTTCCAGAAGATCGGCTCTGTCTCAGCAATTACTGCCTTACTCGACAAACAGAAGGCCCACAAAATCAGTTCTGCTCGTTTGGCCAACGCGTAAACAAAATCTACATCTACATCCATACTCCGCAAGCCACCTGACGGTGTGTGGCGGAGGGTACTTTGAGTACCTCTATCGGTTCTCCCTTCTATTCCAGTCTCGTATTGTTCGTGGAAAGAAAGATTGTCGGTATGCCTCTGTGTGGGCGCTAATCTCTCTGATTTTATCCTAATGGTCTCTTCGCGAGATATACGTAGGAGGGAGCAATGTACTGCTTGACTCCTCGGTAAAGGTATGTTCTCGAAACTTCAACAAAAGCCCGTACCGAGCTACTGAGCGTCTCTCCTGCAGAGTCTTCCACTGGAGTTTATCTATCATCTCCGTAACGCTTTCGCGATTACTGAATGATCCTGTAACGAAGCGCGCTGCTCTCCGTTGGATCTTCTCTATCTCTTCTATCAACCCTATCTGGTGCGGATCCCACACCGGTGAGCAGTATTCAAGCAGTGGGTGAACAAGTATACTGTAACCTACTTCCTTAGTTTTCGGATTGCATTTCCTTAGGATTCCTCCAATGATCTCAGTCTGGCATCTGCTTTACCGACGATTAATTTTATATGATCATTCTATTTTAAATCACTCCTAATGCCTACCCCCACATAATTTATGGAATTAACTGCTTCCAGTTGCTGACCTGCTATATTGCAGCTAAATGATAAAGGATCTTTCTTTCTGTGTATTCGCAGCACATCACACTTGTCTACATTGAGATTCAACTGCCATTCTCTGCACCATGCGCCAATTCGTTGCAGATCCTCCTGCATTTCAGCACAATTTTCCATTGTTACAACCTCTCGATATACTAAAGCATCATCCGCAAAAAGCCTCAGTGAACTTCCAATGTTATCCACAAGGTCATTTAGTCACCACTGTGTAATGCCTCCTGGTCCCACATCCCGTGCAGCACGCCCAGTAGCGCACACTTCCTTGTAAGCGGTCTCGCCAGGCTCTCTGCACTGGCCTCACTGCCCGTACACCAAATCTCCTTCGCTTCGCTCCCTTTCAGCCCCTGAGTGCCACCTAGGCACGCCGTGAACTAAACATACGAAAGCCGCGATGGATCGACTCCAGAGGAGACGCCTCGGCTCAGGGTGCACCCAGCATTTTCTTTTTTTTTTTTTTTCAGCTTCAACAGCTGCAAATAGTGTTAAGACACAAAACACTCTTCGTGTGTAGTATCTTCTCAGTGTGAACTGCGTCTAGGAGTAAGTTAGAATTACGGTCTGTGACACATGTTAATTGTGAGCCACGAATGCTGGTAACAGATGGCCGCTTACTGTTCTGAATTGCATGGTAAGCAAATTTTGATGAACTCTGTACGAGAAAACGAAACCACAGAATTCTACTACTACAAAACGACTGCATACATTATGTAAAGCTACATTAACGTGCCTTCTATCACTCCAGTGTGAATACATATATTGTCGAAATTCGCTTGTACTACAAAGCGAAACGACGGAATTCTAGTATTAGAAAGCGGGAACTGAACAATAATAACGTTTCTTTTATTACTCCAACTCGAGTTCGTATATTGCCGAAGATAACTTTTACGTTCCTCCCGTTCAACAATTCACTTTTACGAGGAAATAACGGAATTCTAGCACCACAACGCGGGAATTGAACTATGTTAACGTTTCCTTTATTACTCCAATTCGCATTCGTATATTGCCGAAGAGTTAGTACATTGCCGAAAGCAAAGCGAAGCCACGGAATTCTACCATTAGAAAGCGGGAATTGAACTGTGTTTATGGTTTCTTTATTACTCCAATTCAAGCTCGTATAATGCCGTAGTTCCTCCTGTTTAACTACTCACTTTCAAGACAGTGCCTATTTGGGGAATTCTGCTACAACGAAAAGATCAATGACTTTGTTTTGTGATATGTTACAATACAGCATCACCGGTCTATTGCGGACTAACTGTGTTGGTGAGACAGTAAATTTATCCTCAGGGCAGTGACTGCGTCACTGCAATTCACTTTGGAGGTATGGCGGTGGGACTTGTAGTCCCGTACCACCCTCTGACGGTTACAGTACTACATCAGTCAGGCAGAAAAAAATTTAGTCCGCAGCTCGTGGTCGTGCGGTAGCGTTCTCGCTTCCCCCGCCCGGGTTCGATTCCCGGGGGGGTCAGGTATTTTCTCTGCCTCGTGATGACTGGGTGTTGTGTGATGTCCTTAGGTTAGTTAGGTTTAAGTAGTTCTAAGTTCTAGGGGACTGATGACCATAGATGTTAAATCCCATAGTGCTCAGAGCCATTTGAACCATTTGAACCAGAAAAATGTAGCCTAACGTGGGCGAGTAGAGTGGGAAAGTATTGGACGTAGAATGGTGGCTAGTCCCGCCAAAGGATGCTTCCGTGGTGGGCGTGCCAGGCCTATCGTTAGCCATGGTCGGAATCCGATTCCTCTAGGATGGCTAGGGGAACCGGATGTCGGTGCCAGCGGCGTGGAAGTGTGGTCCCAGCGTGGCGTAACCCATGCACACTGTCTCGCAAGGCATGCACTTTCTCACAGAGCCGACGCGCTTTGTTGCGTTTGGTCGTCTTTAGGGGAACGATATCCGCTTCCTCGTGGTGAGTGACAATTCTCGTGAGTGGCGGGACGTGCAGGCTCCACCTGCGCACTTTGTTCTGCAGGCGCTTGAAGTTATCCAGGTTATATACCATTTTTGCGTATATTGGACTAGGAGAAATTTTACATAGTCTATATTGTTACGAACTGCTGCAGCTTGGACAGTTGCTACACCTCTATCGTAAACTTTTTCATCACAGAATTACTTTGTATGACTAATTGCCCTTGCTTCCTAATCCCTTGCCAAGCTTTAATAGTGTAATTGATACAGCAGCCGGGTCAGATCATAATACCCAAGTTTATACTCAGTTTAGTACTTTCTATTTTTATTGTTATGCTTCTGTGATCAGCGAAGTGGTTATCAGAACTAATTTTCACTCTACAGCGGACTGAGCGCAGATTCGAATCCTCCTGGCAGATTAAAACAAAGTGCTGGATATTTATCACTAGCGTAGCGACATCGAAGCAATTCCGAATTAACCTTGGTTTGTTACTATCGTGCATACTATTTTTTTCTTTTTTAAAGTATGTTTGGGAGGTATGCCCGAATTGCAATCTCTATGGTACAGAGAATCCCCTTTTAAATTAAAATAAGTAAATTAGAGGTTATTTGTCTGTGGTGTTGGTTAGTGTAGTGTAGGTACAATGTAACCACGAAGAACCTCATTCCTCAAAACAGATGGAAGCATAAGATACAATTGCTACTTGTAGTCCTATGCAAACGAGTTCGCTATGATATTCCTTCTGATACTGCACATATCGGAGAAACGATAAATCAAGTTATTTTAGACATGTATCCAAAATAAAATAACAGGGTCTTTCTAGCGGACTGGTTCAAGGGATATAAATGGTTACAGTATTCTGCCGAGAAAGATGATGCTTTTTGCTATCCTTGCCAGAAATTTTGGCCTCGTGGAAGCAAATATACTTCGTACACATCAAAAGTATTCAGAAACTGCAAAAATGCCACTGATTCAAAAATTGGTTTTCCAAAACACGAAAAATTCATTTGTCATACACAAGCCGCGGCGACGTGGCAGGACAATATTTACAACTAGCAGTGTTGAAACTTTGATACATCAGGAAGCATTAGATAAAAAAGCAGGTGTTACGTGGTTATTATTGATGTAATACAATTTTTAGTTGTAAGCGAATTAGTTTTGATTGGAAATTATATTTTGGAGGAAGATGAAGAGCATGGATTATTTCAGAATTTGTTTGAATACACGTGGCTGACAGACACGAATTTGAAGGAAGTTCTCAGTCATGTACAACGAAATGCAACGTATCGTTCACTGATATTCAAAATCAAATAATTCAAGCAATGGTTCAAGCAGGACGAAGTTCAGTTGTTGAAGATATTAAAGAATCTGATGTCAACTGGTTTACTTTAATGGAAGATGGGGCGAGAGATAGCAATAACCGTAGAAATATTGAAATAGTAATGTATTACGCTAAGGATGGAATCGTCAACGAGCCGATGTCGGCAGTTAACAACTACTGCAAAGCTTGATGCACCCACTTTTACGGAATTAACATTATATACCCTCACGGAGAATAACATTGACCTCTCTCGTATACCAGACCAATGCTATGATGGCGCAAATCTAATGAGTTGCGACCAGAATGGAAAATAAATTGGGCCGAAAAATTTCTTACGTCCACTGCTCTAACCATCGCCTGGATTTGATAGTTATCAGGACTATCTAGGAAATGGCTTTCATTCGTTTATTTTCTGTCAATGTATCATGTTACATAAACTATTTACCATGCAAAACAGATGCCTTGTATGGTGGAAAAAGGATTAGCCTGCTCCTCGAACAGCAATGGTCAGGGCGCTTGGTGGTTACAAAAGTTGTAAACCATAATTATTCATCGATTCTGAAGACTTTAGATTAAATTATAAATGACAGATTTAACGGTGAGGAGTGTCGGCATTAAAAGTGTCATGCTCAGTCTAGAATTCCGAATGCCCATGATTGTGACGAAAAAAAAATCTTATCCATGTTTCAGCCTGCAGACGCAGCTTTGCAAGCCCGAACTGCAGGACTGAAAGACGCCATAACAATAATAAAGTGCGTCCAATTGAAATTAAGAAACAGAGATCAGAAAAAAATGTATCATCAAATTTTGGAAGATGCAAAGTCTATGACAAGTGGTGATTCCGAAAGTGGCACCCAGACCCAGAAGAGGCAAGTCAAAAAATCAAATCGGATGGATGATTACTTGATGTATGGCCCTTCATGTTTGTTTGTGAGACAAACTATAGAAGACCACGCTGCTCAGAATTAAAATCTCAGCATTTCGTAACTCAGGACATGCTAACTGCTTAGTTACAAAGAAGATTTTCGGAAAACGACGATCTACTAAATTCATTAGCAAGTTTCGATAAGTTCGATGTAGGCAAAATTGTATCGTTGAAAAATTTTGTTGCATATCAGAAAATTAAATAAAACATTGTTGCTGTTTGTACAATGTTTGTGTTATTTAATATGTCCAATGAACAGTTTTAACTGATTTTTAACTGATTATATATAATATAGTATGTTTGCAGAAAAAATATAAACCTGAATAAAAGAAATGTTTTTTTTTTATTGTCTATCCACCACCCACTCCTGACAATTAAGTACTACCTCTCTCACTCACAATCACAAGCCAAGTACGACAATAATCAGTCGACCAGATCAGATCAATTAATATTTTTACTTCCGTCATACACATAAACATTGCTGTCCTGCCTTACATTCAACACCAGCTACGCCCCTGAACTCGAATCGGGACAAGTGCTCATCTGGCTAACCTATCACAGCACGTCTCAGGACCCACGCAGACAATGGCTAAGCCGTGTCTCCACGACATCCTATCTTCAAGGAGTGCTAGTCCCGAAACGTATGCAGGTGTACCTCTTGGAAGTTTGCAAGGTAAAGAAGGAGGTACTGGTATGGCGACAGCACTTGCCCGCCAAAGACAAAGGTCGCAGGTTTGAGTTCCAGTCTGGCATGCAATTTAAAATACGTGTTTATCGTCACCATCTACGTACCTTGTTCACGTTACCGGCATCTGCGGTCGGATGATGCGTGATAATTGCTCCACTCTTGTAATAATCGGTCGTCGATGACTGGTACAATGACGACCCTCGACAACCATTTACGAACAAACTTCACTGAAAATCATGTGACAAAGTCTTGCTCCAGATTGTCGGCAGTTAAAACACTAAAGATTTAAGTAATACAATGGAAACTAACTCATGGATGAGATACGACTCGTTGTTTTAGCAGAACACGGTATTGCAGTTTCAACAGTACATGCAAGATTAAATTTATTTGCTTGCTCGCGTGCACGTCTATCTTAAAGCTTCACATTGCACAAAGCCCGCACTATGTCCTCACAATTTATTCGATCGTCCTATTTGTTGTCAAATTAAGCGTCCTCGTAATATCTGATTTCCATATACGCAGTTCCTTCACTCGACCTAGTTCGTATACACATTTGCTCTTTACTGACGGAGATATAGACGTTTGTAGTGACTATTAGTTCCGGTTTCCCCATCCGAACGTCTCGAGTCAGTGCCCATCAATGATTAACCTCTCAGCTTAAAATACCAACTGAATCTTCTGCTCTTTTCTTCAGGTCAGTAAAACTCTTCTACACATCGCCGAATATTGCAACTAACTTCACTCTATGTCCTTCGACAGTCTGACTAAAATTATTTGATGACTGACACTTGACACGTTGGAGCTGGTTTCCTCCAATCAGAGCGCTCTACGTCACGCCCGAATCGTTCGCCGTTGCCAAACTGCCACAACAATTGGCCAGTTCACGTCCAATTCCTTGTCCGACTTTCTTTCTTGATGTGTTTGGATCCCGAATAATGGGTCTAGCACTTTTATTTCCTATTTCATCACACTTGATAACCCTACCAAAAACAACACACACATACAATGATGCTAATGAAAAACACACGTCTGATATACAGCACTAACCAAACATTGCTTGATACTTCCACACAAGAAACGATTTAGTGTCACATTTACAGTTGTCATAGTCACAGAAATCGGCTTTCATTAGATAAACTTTGTAAGTAGGCTGTTTAGGTTTTTTTATTGGTAACGCCACCTCTGTATGAAAATCACTGGCTGTGCTGTGTGCAGTCTGTGGCTGCTTTGCATTGTTGTAATACTCGCCATTGTAGTGTTAGGCAGCTGGCTGTGAACAGCGCGTAGCGTTGCGCAGTTGGAGGTGAGCCGCCAGCAGTGGTGGATGTGGGGAGAGAGATGGCGGAGTTTTGAAATTTGTCATGAACTGCTATATTTATATATGATGATATCAAGGTAAATACATTTTTTGTTCTCTATTAATATCTTTCATTTGCTAACTATCCCTATCAGTAGTTAGTGCCTTCAGTAGTTTGAATCTTTTATTTAGCTGGCAGTAGTGGCGCTCGCTGTATTGCAGTAGCTTGAGCAGCGAAGATTTTTGTGAGGTAAGTGATTTGTGAAAGGTATAGTTTAATGTTAGTCAGGGCCATTCTTTTGTAGGGAATTTTGAAAGTCATATTGCGTTGCGCTAACAAAATATTGTGTGTCAGTTTAAGCACAGTCTTGTATAATTGTTCAAAGGGGAAGTTTCATAACTTCACACGACATTTCCTGAAGCCGAATGTTTGAAGATTGCAGTTCATCATAGCGAATGGGTCACCATAGCTATAAACATAACTAAACACCTCAGTGTTCGGGTGTAGTGCAATGATTAGCATGTAAATGTGACGTGTAGAAGGTTATACGTTTGAATCTCGTTAAATGATGCGAACTTTTTGTTTCTTCAATTACTCAAAAGAGTTTTATAATTATTTTCATTCAATTAATTGACACAAATCTAATTTGTTGTTATTTCTAATATTTTACGGCATCATCTTCATCTGTATTGACTTTTTTTGTAACCGAAGATAGCGAGAAATCACAGTTTGCTTTTAGCGTTGAAACTGAAGTTGTTCTGTCTTGAGTTTGCTCGTTGTGGTTAGCTTTAATCGACGTGAACAAAGCGATCGTGATCTTAATTCTGAAGCAGGTTGTTGACCGCCGTTTTCGTGGATATACTGCACATCCCTAGGTTGTGGTTAGCTTAGGACATGAGTTTAAATTCAGGGCTACAAAACACGTCGTCTGCCACAGTTCAGTCATTCATCGTTTAAAACCAGATGTCGACAGAGGATCTCGTATTTCCGGCATACACCACGGCGGCCACTTCCAACGTTGTTCCACGTTACACATTAACAGCATTGGTAAAGCGATCCACCATGTTCGTGTGTGTGTGTGTGTGTGTGTGTGTGTGTGTGTGTGTGTGTGTGTCACCTAGAATCGAGTGGTGGCCGGCAGCCGACGTGGACACGCTGTAGCGGCAAGTGACATACATTAACTAGCAAGTAATTTTAAACGGACTGTAGTTAAGCTACTTGTACCTCCTTTAGCACTGCTCTCCATCTAACAGTATCCCATTTTTTTATTTTTATTTTTATTTTTATTTTTTTTTTTTTTTTTTACTGTTATACATTGACTACTCACCAGCATGCTTCCAATACTCGCTCTTCACTGTTATCTGTCATCGTCTTCATGCTCATTTAAAATCACAGATCATATTTTACTCCTGCTGGGCACAGCGCGTGAAAATTAATTTGCGATAACGTGTTACATTATATAGATTTTCATAACAGGAACATTTGCATAAAAAACAATGTTACATAACAAAATATAATCACAAATGTTTTACATCAGTATGAACAGATATAGGCCAATCAGTACAAAAAGAATTTGCAGTCGAGAAAAAAAACCAATTATTGAGTCGGAGAGTAATATCTGATCGGTACAAATAACGTGTCAATAAAATTTCCGTGTCAGTACCTCTGGGCCGAGCAACATCCAGCGATGTGCTAGTTCAAAAATGTTCAAATGTGTGTGAAATCTTATGGGACTTAACTGCTAAGGTCATCAGTTCCTAAGCTTACACATGACTTAACCTAAATTATCCTAAGGACAAACACACACACCCATGCCCGAGGGAGGACTCGAACCTCCGCCGGGACCAGCCTTATCTGTCATCGTCTTCATGCTCATTTAAAATCATGGATCATATTTTACTCCAGCTGGGCACAGCGCGTGAAAATTAATTTTCGGTAACGTGTTACATTATACGACAGGCGTAGGTGGGTTTGAGTAGTTATTTGTAAGTTTGCTTTGTTTTGTGCCCTACATACGATAAGAATAACACAGGATATGGAATTTCTAGTCTACCTGTTTTTTTTAATTTTTTTATAATTTTAAGTGCATTATATACTCCCTTTGTCGTCAGTCATCCAATTTGGTTGTCCGCCACAATCTCTTCGCCACCCTCCTCATCCCACAATGGTACAAACATTTAACATCCTCGATTATTAGTTATATACATTTCTATCTCTGGCTTCCCCTACGATTTTCGCCCTTTATGGGTCCTTGTAGTATTAGTAACTGAAACTTCATTTTCTCTCAACAAGAAATTTTATTACTTGGGTCGATGACACAGTACGTTTATCCGTTTCACAACATCGCACATACTATCCCCAAGCGAAACGTTAGAAAAGGAATGAGAAAGTGTTGCACTCCTACGAATGAAAATAGCTGCTTAGAACATCAGAAGTGGTTAGCACAAGAAAAACAAGATTATAGTAGAATAAGCAGTGCGTGTTTTTGCTCTTTGGCGTCATTTGAGGTTGCTGAGAAACGCGCTGCTATGCCCTCTGTCTCTTAAAACGAACATTACCTATCTACAAGTATGTGTATGATTTTGTATTCCTTTAGTTTTATGAGAGTTCTCATAGGACAGAAGCGTGGTACAGATTCGTGTTTTGAAGAGGACGTTTCTTTAAATCTTTTCTACATTTGGTCTTAGCCTCCGTGGCACCACCTGGAGTGGATTATTTCCCTTTACAACAATTTTTCCACTAATATAATGATGCTTCTCATTGAATACTATCCCTATAGCAATATCTACACACTATAAATTATTGTCTCTTCAAGATACTGCAGAAGCGGCAGTCCTTCATGGTACAAAAATCTTTAATTCGGCGAAATTCATTTACACGGTTATCGTACTTTTGGTTCAGTCTTATCACTGTTAACTTTAACTGCAAGCACGAGTCGCTTGCTACGCGATTACACTTTCAAATAAGGTGAAACAATATGTATCTGTTTTGAAAGTGACTGCATATTACGAATGTAGTTTAATATCTTATTCTTAAGCAAACAGCAACCGGTGACGAGTTTCCTTTAAAATTTGTATTTAGTCGTCAACTAGTACGGAAACGTCTCAGTCACTGGAGAGATTTGTGGGGAAAAAATGCGCAAATTTTTTTGATGCTTTATAATTATGTTTTACTGACATGGTCATTTTCCACAACAAGTGTATAAATATTATTAGTCTTATAATTATAAGGGAGCAAAATAACTGATGACAGAGCACTGAAAGACCTGAGTCGAAACAAGGCCCCGGGAGGAGACAACATTCCATTGGAACTACTGACGGCCTTGGGAGAGCCAGTCCTGACAAAACTCTACCATCTGCTGTGCAAGATGTATGAGACAGGCGAAATACCCTCAGACTTCAAGAAGAATATAATAATTCCAATCCCAAAGAAAGCAGGTGTTGACAGATGTAAAAGTTACGGAACTATCAGTTTAATAAGTCACAGCTGCTAAATACTAACGCGAATTCTCAGACGAATGGAAAAACTGGTAGAAGCCGACCTCGGCGAAGATCAGTTTGGATTCCGCAGAAATGTTGGAACACGTGAGGCGATACTGACCCCACGACTTATCTTAGAAAATAGATTAAGGAAAGGCAAACCCACATTTCTAGCATTTGTAGACTTAGAGAAAGCTTTTGACAATGTTGACTGGAACACTCTCTTTCAAATTCTAAAGGTGGCAGGGGTAAAATACAGGGAACGAAAGGCTATTTACAATTTCTACAGAAACCAGATGGCAGTTATAAGAGTCGAGGGACATGAAAGGGAAGCAGTGGTTGGGAAGGGAGTGAGACAGGGTTGTAGCCTGTCTCCGTTGGTATTCAATCTGTTTATTGAGCAAGCAGTAAAGGAAACGAAAGAAAAATTCGGAATAGGTATTAAAGTCCATGGAGAAGAAATAAAAACTTTGAGGTTCGCCGATGACATTGTAATTCTGTCAGAGACAGCAAAGGACTTGGAAGAGCAGTTGAACGGAATGGACAGTGTATGAAAGGAGGATATAAGATGAACATCAACAAAACCAAAACGAGGATAATGGAATGTAGTCGAATTAAGTCGGGTGATGCTGAGGGAATTAGATTAGGAAATGAGACACTTAAAGAAGTAACGGAGTTTTGCTATTTGGGGAGCAAAATAACTGATGATGGTCGAAGTAGAGAGGATATAAAATGTGTACTGGCAACGGCAAGGAAAGCTTTTCTGAAGAAGAGAAATTTGTTAACATCGAGTATAGATTTAAGTGTCAGGAAGTCGTTTCTGAAAGTATTTGTATGGAGTGTAGCCATGTATGGAAATGAAACATGGACGATAAATAGTTTGGACAAGAAGAAAATAGAAGCTTTCGAAATGTGGTGCTACAGAAGAATGCTGAAGATTAGATGGGTAGATCACATAACTAATGATGAGGTATTGAATAGAATTGGTGAGAAGAGGAGTTTGTGGCACAACTTGAAAAGAAGAAGGGACCAGTTGGTAGGACACGTTCTGAGGCGTCAAGGGATCACAAATTTAGCATTGGAGGGCAGCGTGGAGGGTAAAAATCGTAGATGGAGACCAAGAGATGAATACACTAAGCAGATTCAAAAGGATGTAGGTTGCAGTAGATACTGGGAGATGAATAAGCTTGCACAGGATAGAGTAGCATGGAGAGCTGCATCAAACCAGTCTCAGGACTGAAGACAACAACAACAACAATTATAGAGGAATTCACCCTTATGCAAAGGTGCCGTGAATAAGGCCAATATTCCTCTCCAGTTTTCGTAACAAATATGGAAATAAGAAGAAATGCAATATTCACAAGATTATTATCAGTTTTAGAAATTGAAATGCCTTTTTCTGCTGCTATCTATATTTATTTGTTTCAGATGCGTTTTGTCTTTTTTTTTAAATTTAATATGGAGCATTTTTCCCTCACTGTCTATTGTCTGTCTTGCTGACAGCAATTTGACACATGCTTTATAAACTCAACACAGCATAGCTCAATAAACAAAACTACCAAAGAGAACTGGACAGCATAACGTTGAGAATCACAAACAACAGGTACAGTAGTAACACAGTAGCAAAGCCAAACAAAAAATTAAACGGAACAATAACACTGACAGTATAAACCACCACGAATTCCCACTCTTCGTACCATAAGAGGAACACAAAGTAAACACGATAATATAAGAGAAGACACAATGTAGTATACAACGAGAAATAAACTCATTGTCACATAAAGTCCCTAACATTTTTAAAAGACAAGGACAAATAAAGCACAGAAAACAGACAATTTTTTGAAAAATATATCCTGAAACTAAGAAAATGCAAGTGTTGGGCCAAAGCGGCCCTGGGCCTAAATTCACCTATCTACATCTTTGTCATAAGGATCCAGGATGATACATGACCCACCATCTACTACTTTCAGGACACCATCTCCCCCTCCCTTTGGCAGTTTGTGACCCAATGATTAATGACTCCCTCCTATACCTGCCACTTTCAAGGTCACCCACTTCTCCCTACCTTGTAGGCCAATTCGGTGACGTATAACAGGAGGGCTGTTCTCCTATTACCCGAGGCATATTGGGCCAATGATGTGTGACGTATCACTTTCAGCCATGCCTCTTCCATAGCACTTGGGCTGTTATCATTATAATTTATATTTATTATTCTTATAATTGGTTATCCAGTTAGTCTAAGTCATGACTCAAAAATGGCACAATGAATTCTCATATATGTCTGTTCCTGCTACGTTACAGCGTAAAACCGGCGGGAAACTAAAAAAAAGAATCCGTATTTTAATAACGTTTCCGACAATCTTATACCATTCTCACGTTACAAAAATACGTTACAGGTCACATACGAGGCATCCCAGGCACTGTGCTAAGATTTTTTGCATATAACTGACATTTTTAATGCATTGATTTAAAGTGTTATAATTTTGAGCTGTGTTAATCATTCTTAATTAGTACAATTTATGATCCAAAAACTGTTGCTGCATGTTTTCCCAGACACACTATGACATCACTATCAAACATTGCAGCCCAAGGTAAGTCCAGCACTATGACACACAGCCTAGTTTTAAAATACCAGTAAATAAAAAAAAATTACTTACGTTAAGTTTAAAACAATGGGAGGCCCACTGATGTAATCTACATAGGTGTCAGATGTAGATCATTTGACTTAAGTTAAAAACTGTGTAACTCACTAGAGCAAGCTTTATGGTTCTCAAATAAATACGACTGCCATGTGTATGTAAGATAATACAGGAAAAGGGGGAGGTATGCACTTGCATTTGTTATTTGTTTAAATGTTGCCCCTCGTGTCTGTCTGTTTTCCAAAAGCACGCCACTCACGCATTGTCCCACAGCTGCCGGATTCATGAACAGTTGGCAGGCATCATCCTGTTGCCTGGAGGTGGTGCGACCAACACCAGTCATATACTCTGCGAAGTATTCTTGTTGTTCGACTGCGACCTAGGTTTGAGCCACAAAATGATAATCTGCCATTGTGTTCTAGGAGGCTCACACTGCCTTGATAGGCCACAGATTCTATATCGACAGAGGCCTGCTACTGCATATTGTGATGGAAGTGGATTTTAGAGGGGTATTACGACATCATCCACTCATACATTAGTGAAACATGGCCCCATTCAGACCCCCATTCAAATTGGTTGTCTCCTGCCACCTGCTAGTGACAAGGAATATCGATACTTAGAAACTGATGTCTAATCACAAAATTTAAATGAGCAGTATGGCTATGTGAACCTGCTTCCCTCATAACTACCTGTAGTGGGCTGATGGCTGTGACATATTTCTTCCAATACCATGGAACAAGGTTTCTCTAGTCAATGCAGTATCACCTTTACACCTTGTACCACACAGATGAACTCGGAGGATTTATCATATAGATACCTGTTAGACAATCCACACATTTTCTTGCCCAGATGATGCTATTATATGCATAACATCCACATGTCATCTTATTGTGTGTGGTAGAGAGTACTTCTTTAATTTAACACACATCCCTTGTAAGGTGTCTAGCAAATCCAACACCTTCCATGGGAACCCTGACATGATAAGCAAATCCAGTAGTATGTCACATAGCTCCGAATAAATCGTGACATTAAATTAACCAAAGTAATACGAGTAACGAGTGAGCAAATGGAATACCACAGACTAACACAAGAATGCCTAAATGCATGTCATACCTTCCCACCGTGAGACAGACGCAGTTCCGACGGGAGAAACGAGAACAGAAGCCGAGAGCAGAACCGTGTTAAGCTGGAAGGCCCTACGATAAGGGACGGACGGACACCCACGTCGCCAGCTAACCGCTAGGACCACACCACCCGCAAGTTTTAGTGTGAGACTTTTTCGCGTCTCTGTTACGTCAGGACCACCCCCCAGCCCGTGTTAAAAGCTAGAGCCCTCCAGAAGAACAGTATAGCTCTTACGATAACACAAAAAGGGCCACCCCCCAGCAGCAAGTTTTAGCGTGAGACTTTTTCGCGTCTCTGTTACGTTAGGACCTCCCCCCAGCCCATGTTAAAAGCTAAAGCCCTCCAGATGAACAGTATAGATCTTACGATAACACTAAAGGACCACACCAGCTGCAAGTTTTAGCGTGAGAGTTTTTCGCGTCTCTGTTACGTTGCAAACTTTAAAAATATTGCCCCACCACGGAAAGTATAACGTTTTTCATTGGATAGACTGAATTTTTGTAGGCGGAGCTTAAGGTTAACATTGAGACCCTGATTGGTCAGATGAAAACACAGCCAGGTAGGTTTTTTTTTTAAACCAACTTCTGTAAATTGTAGTAAGGAGAAGTTATGAAAGAGTTGCTTGCGAGATGGCGAGGTGAGCGGAGCTGTACTTCCCGCCGCCCCTGACGAACACCGACAAGGCAATGAACGCACGCGATGCCGCATAACAGTGCATAAAGCTTCACTCAGAACTGCAGAAGTCTCATCTGTTACACCCCCTTTTTGCGTAATACTAGTGTCGATCGTCAATTAAAGCTCATGGTGTTCACATTTGCCACTTGCAGTAAAAATCTGAAACGCGATGAGTTTTCTGTTATATAGTTATTGAGAAGCCACATCAGCCACTGTAATTTACGACAAGTTAGATAAGTAATTAAAGATAATTGAGGGTCACTGTAGACCATTTTGATAGTTTTCTCTTTTGTGAAACTTAATTTCAACCTAGATTATAGATGTGATATGGCATAGGTCATCCTTCGATCCATTGTAGAACTTGGAAACCCATTTAGGGAATATTCGTTCACATTTTTGTTGAACGCAGTTGGTTTTGACCATCCTGTATTAAAAAATTTCCTTTTATCAATAGTGTAATTTATAAACAATGCTTTGTGAGTAGAATAAAACTTCCAATGGTAAACTTAACTGCTTTTTCGACGTTATAGGAAAGCCTTGAACCCCTTCCACTAAATTTAGTTAGTATTAAGATTCTTTTACAGGGAGTGCAGTGGAGCTGACGCTGAAATCATTATTTGTTTATATCATCGCTAGTCTCACTGAACTCTTCTGAACTCTACATGTCATGTGTGGTCTGAGGTCTCCTTACCAGCAACAGGTCCCAGGTTCAAACTAGTCAATTCCCTAAACAAAAACACGCTCAGAGCGTCGTTGCGCGAAAGTGGTAGGGAGACACGATATAGAACAACAGGCACCACGCAGAATGTTAGAGAATGGCGATCCTGCCAGGATGGTACAATACCATGATTGGAGCTCGACCACATGCCTAACTAGGTCAGAAAAATTTTTGTAACAAATTTCTTTTTCCTGAAGTTATACATAGTCGAAAACAGTAGCTGCAGCGATAGATAGTAAAAGTATTCAATAGAAAGTGGGACATTCTGGCAGAGACAATAGCATAATTAAGTTATGAATTTTAATATTGTTAGAATTAAGTTTTCTCTCCAATGCAAGCGCATAGGTGGCGGACACATCGTTGACAAGTTGGTTCTGACCCAACAAGTAAGTGAATTGATTGTCAAGTCGTGTGTCCAAAAAGTTTATGAAACGCGTGAGATCGTATGAGTGCATGTTGACGCGAAGTAGGGCGCGTGAATTGCTTTTAAAACAGAAAATAAGGGATTCGGAAAGATTAGCAATGGCAGATCGAGACCTTGATCGAACTGAGGTAGAAACCCTGCATGAAAATGGACAGAGAAAAGAGGACAGTATAACAGACGATGCAGTATCGCGAGAAATAGGACATATAACGCACCATAACGAGGATAATGTACGTCAAGGCACAGAAAACCTAGGTCAGCATACGACAGAGGAGCAGGAAAGTAGAGAGACAGTAGATGAGGATTCTAACTTGCGTCTTGAATACGTAGAACCCATAGTACAAGTAATCAGAGCTCCCTCACCACAGAGTACAAGGAATTCGAGCAGAAACGTGTCACCGCACAGTTCAATGCAATCGGTTGCAAACCAACACTTGGGCTAAAACACAGAGCGTGGGGCGTCGGAAGAAAACGCAATAGGGCCCACCAATCTGGCAGAATTATTACAATTAATGACGGAAACCATGACAAGACAAAATAAAGACATAGCGAACCAAATTAAAATTCAGAATGCAGAAACCACTAGACAAATGAGATTAAAGAACAAAACAAAAAAATTCAGTTACACCTAAGTCATATTGAAGACGAGGCAAAAGAATCTCGAGAAGTGATAGGAAACTTAATAACAGGTTACAATCAACTGAAAATAGACATTGACAAGGTACAAGTGGACGTACAAACATTACGTAACAACACCCAGGGAGAAGTCAAGAAACTAGAGAAACAGATAAACGAAATTATAGGCAAGCAGCAGGTACAGCGCGTGAAATTGTTGAAAACAGTGTGTTACACAAACGTATCACAAAAGCAGCGCTGAAAAGATATGATAACCGCATAGTCAAAATAGAAGCGCAAACGAAGCGACATTTTCAGAAATTGCGAACAGAGTTGTTGCAAACCATTGAAGAGCGTAGTGAACAGGATCGAACAAGCACAGAGTCTGCAACCACATCCGTATCTGTAACAGCACCGGAAAACAAACAATTAACGAAGATATCATGCATTTGTGATTCCAATCACAGGCGGAAAGTAACATACGTGACAATGGAAAGCCAGGTCGCGAAGAGTACAGTGCAATGCATTCAGCTACACGTTCACAACCGATGGAAGAAAATTATTGCGTACCACTCCAACGATACTACGCAAGGGTAGGCGAAAGTTACAGTGGACTATATCCAATGGATCTACCACAACCGGAAAGAACCACGGGAGAAATGATCAGAAACAAAAGTGGCGAAGAATCGCGAATTTCGTATGGAACTATGACGAAGTACGACAACGATCATTTCCTCACAGTCAGAAAATTTCAACACTGTCGAGGAGGAAACTCATTACATTCACGAACTTTTATTGATCAATTCCGAGTAGGATTACCAGAATACTGGACGCTAGCACACAAATTAGACTTTATATGTGCACATATGTCAGGAACAGTCCCAGAAACCATGCAGAATGTTGCAGCGACATGCCGATCGTACGAAGATTTCAGAGAGAAGTTTCTCTCACGATATTGGTTGGTTCAAATGGCTCTGAGCACTATGGGACGTAACTTCTATGGTCATCAGTCCCCTAGAACTTAGAACTACTTAAACCTAACTAACCTAAGGACATCACACAACACCCAGTCATCACGAGGCAGAGAAACACGATATTGGTCCAGCGAAGCACAGAACAGAGTGAAATACGAATTATTACAGAACCCATATTTTGAAAATTCAGGAGAGAAGAGTCCCGTGAAATTTTTCGAATTAATGGCAAAGAAAAATCTATGCTTAGATGTACCATACAGTGACGGAGAATTGATTAAATTATGCGCGATGAAGCTACCATTGAAATACCAGCAATCATTAGTAGGTTGCGGAGGCAATGACGTCGAAGCATTTAAAGGTATTCTAAGGGAAGTAGAGTTAATATTTCCGGAAGATGACGCAAGAAAAAGACGAAGCGCACGTGAAAACGAAAGCAAAAAGCAGTGGAATCCACAAGACACAGTACGAAGAAAACAATAATTACGAACCATGTGATAACTTCGCACCAAGAAACGTCAATAGATTTCAACAAAGAACCGGTTATGGATTTAGAAGAGAATATGGCAATAACTATAATTCACCCAGGAACGGCAACAACTGTTACAGAGGGAATAACGACAACCGGAACGGGTACTGGAGAACCAATAGGCAGACAAATTATCAACAAAGAAACCACTATCAACAAGCTGAACAAGAAAAGAGAATACAGAAATGAAGAGGTGGAGGTAAGACCACCAAACCCCGATAAACGTTCGAATTGACAGCTAACGCCCATGCCAAAGAGAATGACGCACTGGCCCAGGACAATTGCAGCACCTTGAACAGAGAAGTAAAAATCTTATCACGAGAAGAGAAGAAGGAAGGAACAAATCCGCAGGGACCAGATGAAAACGAAGACAAGAAAATAACAATATCGTGTTGGGACGAAATTGACTGGGAGAATACTGACGAGGAAGATGAATTACCAGAGGCATGCACAACGAATGTAGGAGGAAAGGACGAAGTAATGAATATTGCAGAGCTATTTGAGATGGAAACCAGGGAAAGCGAATTCAATGAGGATAATGCGCAGTCGACAGAAGTTGAAAATAAGTTACTAGTGGGCACACTACCTAACGTATATAATGAAGGAAGTTATGAAGCGATAATTACAGCATTTAGATGCGATTATGTGGAAGTAGCGACGAAGAAGGAGAAGATAGGCGAGGATGAGGAAAAAGTAGAGGATGTTGAAGAAAGCGTAAATGAAGGAAGAAATAGAGAAGAGGAAATAAAAGAGAGAGAAGTAGCAGTCGAAGCTTGTCCTACAGAAAGCTCGAATTCACAAGGGAAATTCCTGAAAAGAATTCATGTATGATTCAGTAGAGGATTCGTTGATGCAAGAAGAAGAAGAACAGAACCAACCCTTTCAAATTCCACCAATTGTGAAGGCCATGGCAAAGCATATCCCAGTCAATATTGTAATTGATAGCGGAAGTGAACTGACTGCCATCTCAGAAAATTTATTCATGCAGTGTAATGCCAATGAGGAATTGTCAGTTCTGAAAACATGTAGATTAAAGTAAGACGTCCTATTAGAAACAATGCTGCGAACTTTTTCGTGCCAAGGTCAAAAGGTCGAAGCCAACTTCGTGATTATACCTAAACTAACTGTAGATTTGATTATAGGTGCAGATTTTTTAAATGAGAGACGAGCGATAGTAGATATGGGGAAAGGTATCGTGACATTCGGGAATGTCACACTTGTCTTGGAGCAAAAGCTAAAATTAGAAGAAATACCAGTTATAAACAAACAATTAAGAATGACGCGAGATAAAGAGGATGAAGAATTAGAATGGTATGCACAAAAGGGGGAATCGCCTCAACTCATGTTAGAAGTCCATAAAGAAATCGACGAAAAATTGCAAGAAGGTCAAGGTATTTCAGAACACAGTAAAAGAGAATTAGAGGGTATTTTACGAGATAAAGCAGAGGTATTTTTACCTAAGACTGGCATTATTAAACTTTTTCAGTACAAGTTTGAAGATTAATTTTATTACCAGTAAATAATCAGCACAATATTTCAAGATTATGTTGCAGATAAGATCGTCAGGAGCAAGAAGAATGAAGAGGGAGGAAGGTGGGAAAAAGAAAGTAGTTTCAATAAAAGCAAAATAAAAAAATAACACCAATAGTACCATAGATTAAGGTGAAGGGATAAAGTGTAGATAGTCTAACAGCATGAAATACTAAAATGCTATACACCACGACACTACACAAAAAAATAAAAAAACCAATTTGAGGATTTTTGTAGACGTTAAGACTCAAAATATCTTAGAATTGTAACATGGAAAGGGCGCCGAAATTTGTAAAGCTTTTAAAAAGGCGTAAAACAATGTAGGTACTAGACATATGATAGATGATTATAAGTAAAACTTTTTGTAAGAACCATTGTAAAAGCTCCAGCAAGGACCCAATGCAACGACCCACAAGTTGCAACGCAAGAAGTATCAAGAAAGAAAAGGACGTAATTAGCAAGGCACGATTCCTACAAGGCAGAAGCGTTGAGAGAAGGGAAAGGACAGCGAGACCAACAATGCTCATAAACCCCGAAACGCCTCCACTGAGCAGAACGATCAAAAAAGGGCCCGACGAGAAGACCGCTTGGGCAAGCCACCACTGGCAAAAAAAAAATGTGTAAAAGTCACAATACTGCTACTAAACAGCACGCTGATACACGAAACTGAAGAAAACTTCCACAAAGTAGAAATGACATGCACAAACAATTTATCAAACTGTTACTAAGAGGAGAACTTCAAAGCGACTAGTTATCAATAAATATTTCCATATCCTGCCCAGAGAAGAACCAAGAATCAAGTAAGAAGCAGAGAAAAAGCAGGAAGAACAGAAGTTGAAGATTCGCAAGATTGAGACCAAGAAAGAAGATGGGTGAAGAATAGATGGCATACCTTCCCAAATCCCTACATTATTGTAAACTAGTCGTCTGTGAAATATTACAATGAAAAACGACCGCTTTCAGCGACACATAACGATGACTTTCACGCATACAAAGCCAGTAAACCACGAGATTCTGCACTCACAGCTCCATTCCATTATGGGACCTCCACAACAGCAACACACACTTGCAAAACCAACAAGGAACAACGAACGAAGCTGTACATCAAATACTTGCCCACATCCATCTCGCTCAAGTCCATCACCTTTGTGCAAAAACATTCGCCAACCTCATGCTTAAACTTTCATTGGATTGTGTGAATGTGTGAAATTAAATTATGTGATGTAGGAATTGTGCAAAAGAAACATGTGAAAAACTAAATAAGTTAAGCACACCAGACAGCTAATAAACTACAAAATAACAGTCATTGACTATGGACTTAAGTAAAAAATAGACTATCGATAAAAATAAGTCATTAGTTCTGAAATGGACAGTATATAAAGAACAAAAGTAAGGCATAATAAACACTAAAACTATATGCCACTTATTTTCTCCTCATAAAAATAAAAGAATAACTATATTTTACTTATTTTCTCCTTATAAAAACAAAGAATAAAAAGTTATCTTGTTGGATGTTTTCCCTTTTTTAACATTTGTACCATTTGTTAGGTTAATATCTCAATACTTGTGTATGTATATTTCTTTGTCAAAGCAATTCTTGGAAGTAATTCTTATTTGTTAGTGTAACAATGTTGAAATGAGTGTCTAGAAACAAAAACATTTTACTTGTACATGATATTTAGAAAATGTGTTAGGAATAGATTTTACTTAATTACTACATTTATAAAAAAATATATTTCTAAGAAAATCGATGTGAAAGACTCCTCACTTTCGATAACAAACTTCTTAAAAAAAAAACTTCACACTTAAATAAAGAAAGAAAATAATTAAAAATTAATAATAGCATAAAAATATTCTTCTCTTGTCATTTATGAGAATAATGTGGAAGAATATAAAAATATAAATTAGTAATACAAACTAGCATAGAACCAGAATAATGTGGCTGAACAGTAGGCAACAAAATTTAGATAAAGGAATAATTTTTGACTGACTTAGACAACGATTCAATCATTGCCTAACTTCAGTGCAAAAATTAAGTTTGAAGGGTGGTGCTATGTAAGGTGTCAGGCAAATCCAACACCTTCCATGAAAACCCTGACATGATAAGCAAATCCAGTAGTATGTCACATAGCTCCGAATAAATCGTGACATTAAATTAACCAAAGTAATACGAGTAACGAGTGAGCAAATGGAATACCACAGACTAACACAAGAATGCCTAAATGCATGTCATACCTTCCCACCGTGAGACAGACGCAGTTCCGACGGGAGAAACGAGAACAGAAGCCGAGAGCAGAACCGTGTTAAGCTGGAAGGCCCTATGATAAGGGATGGACGGACACCCACGTCGCCAGCTAACCGCTAGGACCACACCACCCGCAAGTGAGACTTTTTCGCGTCTCTGTTACGTCAGAACCACCCCCCAGCCCATGATAAAAGCTAGAGCCCTCCAGAAGAACAGTATAGATCTTACGATAACACTAAAGGACCACACCAGCTGCAAGTTTTAGTGTGAGACTTTTTCGCGTCTCTGTTACGTTAGGACCACCCCTCAGCCCGTGTTAAAAGCTAGAGCCCTCCAGAAGAACAGTATAGATCTTACGATAACACAAAAAGGGCCACCCCCCAGCAGCAAGTTTTAGCGTGAGACTTTTTCGCGTCTCTGTTACGTTGCAAACTTTAAAAACATTGCCCCACCACGAAAAGTATAACATTTGTCATTGGATAGACAGAATTTTTGTAGGCGGAGCTTAAGGTTAACATTGAGACCCTGATTGGTCAGATGAAAACACAGCCAGATAGTTTTTTTTTTAAACCAACTTCGGTAAATTGTAGTAAGGAGAATTAAGGAAGAGTTGCTTACGAGATGGCGAGGTGAGCGGAGCTGTGCTGCCCGCCGCCCCCTGACGAACACCGAGAAGGTAATGAATGCATGCGATGCTGCATAACAGCACATAAAGCTTCACTCAGAACTGCAGAAGTCTCATCACTGGCGACAATTTTCCTCTCTGCTGGAACAAGTTCCCCAAGTTTTATTGTGCACCACTGAAAGTCATTTTTAGCCTGATCATTAAACAGAAAAGCTCAACCTAAGATTGCAAAGTACCCTTATCCTACATGGGACATAACTTCCACATTCTCCCAGAACCATTCCACACCAACTCGGAAACTCGATAATGCTGAACCTGCTCGCTATTTCACGTGTCAGTAATGTGAGGATTCAACTGATGTTTAACCAAGACGTCCAGACGTGCCACTGATATATATGCCTCTGTGACAGATAAAAATTTATGCTTCCTACCATTTACAATGACTACTAAGCAACACTCCACCTCTACAAAAGTTTTTGCTGCAACTGCAATGTGCTTGAAATGTCTGCCAGTGGTTTTGGAGATACCATTAAAGTTTAACGCTTGATTACTTCCCATTTAGTTTCCTATAATGTTGCTGCTGGTGCTCAGTCAAGCCACATTTTGTAAATTGTGGCCTGTGGATGTAGCCCAAATGTCCATATCCATAACACCTGACATCAGTAGAAGAAACACCTCATTTATCTCGTAATCATGTTTCCATATCTAACTCCTCAAGCTCCATAGCTAAGCTGGTGGCAGCAGGCAGGTCCTTATCGGTTCCTGTCCATACTTTCTTTGACATATTAGGTTGTGGTGCCTATAGCAAAGGATCTATGTCCTTTGTACCGCCACCTGGAGAATAACTTTCTTTGCTTCATCATTCACCGTCACCAATTATATATCTGTTCTAATTCTACATATTCTGACTGACTTGTTTTGCCTCTGCGATAGTTTCCTAAAGAATCTTATAGCACTACAAGACCCCCTCCCTTTGTTAATTGAATATAAGCTTATTTCTTGACTCGCTGTGATACATAACAGATGCCTTTGCTTCTCTTGTCTAACGCATCTTGATCATCAGCAATAATTGCCCATCTGTCCAGAAACACAGAATTGTGTCTCTCACTAGGTCATCTATAAATAACACATCCACCACAGACTTACCCAGAAATGGGGTAACTAAATTAATGGCAGATGAATCTAATAAAGGATCACGCAAACTGGATGATGTCCTATCCTCCTCCATTCCAACTAAAGTGCGCGTCATTAATGTTGACGGCCGAGTTTAGGTTCGTTCTGCGCATCTGACGTCACAAAACACAGTCAGCCAATGAACAGAGAACGACATTGCCAGATCTCGACTGCAGTGCAGAGCATGGACGAGTGCCTTCAGTTTTACAAAAGTGTGTGTGTGTGTGGTTTGAGGTTTTCGGGCGCTAAACAGCGTGGTCATCAGCGCCCAAACGCATAGAAACAGAAACACATGCAGTGAAGGGACGAAGACGGACAGCGAACAAGGACAACAGCTAAAAGACACAGGCCTGACGCAGTTCCAAATCCTCTTATCCAGAGGCAAAACAAGAGGAAAAGAAACACACTAAAAAAGGAAAGGAAACACAAGGCGTGTGTGTGTGGTTTGAGGTTTTCGGGCGCTAAACAGCGTGGTCATCAGCGCCCAAACGGATAGAAACAGGAACACATGCAGTGAAGGGACGAAGACAGACAGCGAACAAGGAGAACGGCTAAAAGACACAGACCTGACGCAGTTACAAATCCTCACATACAGAGGCAAAACAAGAGGAGAAGAAACGCACTAAAAAAGGAAAGGAAACACTAGGAAAACAGAACAGCAATCGAAGTGAAACAAGTAGGTAATCGTGACTGGCGGACCTCTTATCTAAAGCCTGGGTGAGCCAGTCACCCAGCAGCACATTAAAACCCTCTCCCTAAAATTCGAGGCAACAAATTGGACAGGACACAAAACCGTAAGACCTTAACTACAGTCGTTGCGTCATCTTGTAAAATAGAGGGCAAATCCGGTGGCAAGGAAACCACCGCCCTCTGGTCAGAGAATAAAGGACAGTCAAGTAAAATGTGGCGGACAGTTATCTGGACGCCACAAGCACTGCAGATTGGGGGGTCCTCCCGCCGGAGTAAAAAACCGTGCGTTAAGGGACTGTGCCCGATGCGGAGACGAGTGAGGAGAACCTCATCCCGCCTGCATGACTGGTAGGACGTACGCCATGGCCGCGTGGTGGCCTTGACCAGACGCAGCTTATTTTAACCGACTGCCAGCCACTCCTCTTCCCATTGAAGCATAACACGAAAACGCAAAAGGGAGGTAAAAGCATGGAGGGGGATGGCACATTCAACAACGTGAGGGAGGGAACATGCATCTTTGGCAGCCACATCCGCCAGTTCTTTTCTCCTAATACCGACGTGCCCTGGCACCCAGCAGAAAGAAACCTCCTTCCCCTGCCGTTGCAGGTGGAGTAGGGCATCATGGATGTTCTGGACGACCGTATCAGCTGGGTACAAGTGTTGCATGGTCTGAAGGGCACTCAGGGAATCAGAACAGATGAGAAACTTAAGACTGGGAACAAATCTCATCTGCTCCAATGCCCGCAAGATCGCAAACAATTCAGCATCAAAGATGGTAAACGCTGCAGGAACCCGTAACTTGACGAATCTATCAGGGAAAACAACAGCACAACCAACAGAGACCCCCTGTTTAGAGCCATCCGTAAATACTGGTACATGGTCGGCATGCTGGTTTAAAATATCGTAAAATAAGGAGGTAAAAACAAACGCAGGAGTGCAGCTCCTCCGGTACTCTGACAAGTCTAAAAGGATGCTGGGCCTCTGGAGCAACCACGGAGGCAGGCGGGTAAAACCCTGGAGGTGGGGTGCCACACGCTCCACACCAAGGGACTCAAGCAAATGCTAGGCACGAATCCCAAATGGTCTCGTTGCCCTTGGACGACTGGAAAAGAGACATTCCATAGGCGGTCGGGTAACAGTAGGGTATGCAGGGGAGGTAGGACAGGCAAGGAATTGACACACCCGTCGCACCATGAGGAGTTTCCGCCGGATGGCGAGGGCGGTTCCCCTGCCTCCGCACACAGGCTGGGGATGGGACTGGTACGGAAGGCACCAGTAGCCAGCCTGATACCCTCATGGTGTACTGCGTCAAGAATCTTCAGATACGAAGGCCTCGCTGACCCATACACAGTGCATCCATAGTCAAGACGCGCCCAGACGAAAGCCCTATAAAACTGCAGCAGACGCACCCGATCTGCTCCCCAGGACCGATGGCTCAGACACTTCAAAACATTCAGCGCCTTCAGGGCCCGCACCTTGAGGTCTTTAAGGTGCGGCAACCACGACAACTTGGAATCAAAAGTGAGGCCCAGGAACCTCACATTGTCTCTAAAAGGAAGAATGGTGTCCCTCAGACGCAATTCAGGGGAGGTAAAAGCACGTCGAGAACGATTAAAATGAACACGCACACATTTGTCTGCAGAAAAGGTAAAACCCGTCTTCGCAGTCCATGCCTCTAATCGCTTTATCGTAAGCTGCAGCTGCCGACTAGCAGTGACAAGACTGGAGGAAGAACAGAAAACAGCAAAATCGTCCACAAACAAGGAGCACTGGGCAGGACTCCGGATAGTGGACGTGATACTGTTAATGGCGACGGCAAAGAGGGTGACGCTTGAAACGCTTCCCTGAGGAACACCATTCTCCTGCACATACAAATCAGATAGCACATTACTAACCCGATGTCGAAAGAGGCGGCGGGAAAGAAAGGACCGAATGAAGATGGGGAGATAGCCACGAAAGCCCCACTGATGGAGTTGACTGAGGATAAGGCAGCGCCAAGTAGTGTCATACGCCTTATTAATGTCAAAGAATACACCTAGACAATGCTGGTTACGTAGGAAGGCCTGCTGGATGGCCGCCTCAAGCGGGGTCAAGTTGTCTATAGTTGAACGACATCTCCGAAAGCCACACTGAGAGTGGCTAAGGAGCTGCCTGGTCTCGAGCAGCCAAACCAGGCGACGGTTGACCATGCGTTCCAATGTCTTCCCGAAACAGCTCGTCAAAGCAATACTCCGATAACTACTGGGATGCATTCGGTCCTTTCCCGGTTTGAGGAGGGGAACCAAAATCGCCTCCCTCCACGAGTCAGGGAACGTGCTGGATGACCATATCATATTAAAACAATTCAGGAGAACTTTCTTGGATGGCAGCAACAAGTGCTGCAGCATGCTGTACAGGATTTGATCATCACCTGGCGCAGTATCATGAGCCACAGACAGCGCCGAATCCAGTTCCCACATTGTGAAGGGGCAGTTGTAGGGTTCAGAATTTGGAGACCGGAAGTCCAAGTGATCCCTCTCGATGGCAGTGCGGTAGCGGCAGAATTCTGGATCACAGTTAATAGTGGCAGTAGATTCGGCAAAATACATGGCCAGTGTCTGGGCAATGTCTCTCGGCGCTGTGAGTAGACAACCCTGATGCAGCAATGCCGTGACAGGTAGTTGGCTGCGTTTCCCGGAAATCCTTCTGATGGCTTCCCATACTTTTGTAGAACTAGTGGAGCGGGAGATGGAGTTCAGGAACGATTGCCATGACCGTCGTTTGCTCTCTTTAATCACTCGCCGCGCCTTGGCCCTTGCCACCCGAAAGGCCACAAGATTGTCAGCTGAGGGACGGCACTTGAAGTGGCGCAGAGCTGCACGGCGGGCTCGGATGGCTGAGCGGCACTCAGTGGTCCACCAAGGGACAGGGCGCCTCTTGGGATGACTTGAGGACCGTAGGATCGACAATTCAGCAGCATGGGAGATCACAGCTGTAACATGGTCGACCCATTCGTGGACGCTGGCATGGTGTTCGAAAACAGCTAAATCGCTGAAAAGTGTCCAGTCAGCTCTGCAGAGGTGCCACCTGGGCGGCACTGGTAATGCCACAGTCTCATCCAGGAGGCGAATTCAAAGGGGGAAGTGGACTCTAGAATGGAGGTCAGCGGCAACCTCCCACAGAGCACAATCCGTGAGTGCTGGAGAGCAAAAGGAAAGGTCAATAGCTGACGACGACCCAGAAGCAGTACACAAATGAGTGGGAGCACCAGAGTTGAGGATGCACAGTTCTTCGGATGCCATGAGGCTTTCCAGAATACGACCCCTGGGGCAAGTAGTCGTAGAGCCCCATAAGACATTATGAGCATTGAAGTCCCCCAGAAGGAGAAATGGGCGGGGGAGTTGAGTAATAAGGTCTGTGAGAGCCTCAGAGTCTATTACATCCTGAGGCGGTAAGTAAACGGAACAAATTGTGAGCCTCCGCCCCACAAGAAGGTCAACTGCAACTGCTTGCAAGTCCGTAACGAGACGGAGCTCAGATGAGTGGTGCATGTCATGGACAAAAACCGCAACACCACCCTTTGCCCTTTCTCCCATCAGATCATCTTTTCAATACACGGTATAGCCCCATAAAGAAGGAGCATCAGTGGCCCGGAAATGTGTCTCTTGGAGACATAAGCACAAGGGGCGCTCTCGTACAAGGAGTTGTAATTCGGCCACATGCTTCCTAAACCCATTCAGGTTCCACTGTAATATGGGAGCCAGTGATCAGGGTGGCTGAATTTTCACCCTGCCCCTGTGCTTTGGAGGAGAGCCCATACTGGCCGGAGATTTATTCCTGGGGCGAGAAGATCGCCCCCGGTCGACATCAATGTCCATCAGCTCCGATGGCGACCCAAGGGAGATGTCAGATAGTACGATGGCATCGTCATCGGACTGACCCTGACTAGTCTCCTCAGGTGGCAAAACCTTCGCCTTCGGCGTCTTCATCTTGGGGGGCTTAGAATGCAGAACCGTGTCAACAGTTGGAGCTTTACTCGCCTGGGCAGAAGGTGCCATATGAGGAGGTGCAGGAAGTACCCCAATGTCAGCAACCACGGCCTTGTCCGACGTTGTGGGTAGAGCTGCAGGTTGCAAAACAACCGCAGCAGCACAAGTGCACTGGCAAATGCAGGTATTAGTGCTGACACTAGCAACCTCCGTTTGTGTCCAACAGTGGCCAACTGTACCGGTTTCTGCAGAGTGGAAGCGAAAGATGTTGTAAACACAGTAGGCTGAATGGCCTTAAAGAGCTTCTTGGCCTCACCATAGGGGATGTGCTTAGATGTTTTGATCTCCTGTATCTTCCATTCCTCGAGATAGATGGGGCAGACCCGGCTCCAGACAGGGTGACTCCCAGAGCAATTCACGCACTTCACAGGCGATGAACAATCGGCTCCTTCATGGGCAGGCTGACCACATTTACCACAAGTGGCTATCCCATTGCACCCCAACGTAGTATGCCCAAAGCACTGACATTCAAAACAGCGCATTGGGTTGGGGAAATATGGCCGTACTGGGAAACGGAAGAAACCCGCTTTAACATGCTCTGGGAGTCTCGGGCAATTGAACGTGAGAATAAACGAGTCGGATTTGACTAGGTCCCTATCAACTCGTTTCATAATATGCTGCACGTCGACAATACCTTCGTCAGACCACTCAGATTTCAACTCGTCCTTGGGGATATCCACCAAGTCCCTACATGTCACAACACCCTTACTATAGTTCAAAGTGGAGTGGAGCTCGGTCTCGATAGCGTACTCTCCGAGACAGGTTGCTTTCCTAAGAGGAGTGACTTGACGGGAACTAGAAGCTTCAACTAACAGAGTCCCATTGCGCAGGCGCTTCACAGATTTCAGTGTTCCTGCAATTCCCTCAAGACCCTTGTGGATGTAAAAGGGAGAAACTCTCTCAAAGCTACCTTCCTTCCGTTTGACAATCAAAAACACTTTCTGGATATCAGCATGTGCTCTGTTACGACAGTCTGATAAATCTCTAGTAACACCAGGCGCTGGAGGACTCACAGCACGAAGTCGCTTTTTCGATTGGGTGTGTTTTCCTACCAGTGGGCCACCCAATCCACTGGTAGGGGCAAATGTAGAGGTCGAAGGGTCCATTGTGGTCCCACGAGCAGCTAGGGAACTAAAGGTCCGCTCAGACAGAGCCCTGCGTGCCTGAGTAAGCCTTATACAACTGGGGTGCGGCAGGTGCCCCAGAGGTTGCCCGCTTGCGACTGTTCCACCCCAACAGCCATGCATCTTATAGAGCGCAGCACACCGTAAGATTGAGGGGTTTTTATAGAGGTTTACTTTCCTCGCAATCCAGGCGGTCAAGCCAAGATTACCATTCCCCGCAGCACACAACATTCCACCGCTGCGCCATGCGGTAGTCGCTGAAGCATGTCCGGCTCAAAATGGTTCAAATGGCTCTGAGCACTATGGGACTCAACTGCTGAGGTTATTAGTCCCCTAGAACTTAGAACTAGTTAAACCTAACTAACCTAAGGACATCACAAACATCCATGCCCGAGGCAGGATTCGAACCTGCGACCGTAGCGGTCTTGCGGTTCCAGACTGCAGCGCCTTTAACCGCACGGCCACTTCGGCCGGCGCATGTCCGGGGTTTACGGTGACAGGAGACTGGCGGCGCTGACCAGTCCCCAGCTCAGGACCCCGGGGTCGCCAAGCCCGTACTCAGCAAATGAATGCTGAGCCCCTGGGGGGAGTTTTACAAAAGTTCGGTCATAAATAAAGTAATAGAACAAAAGCAATGTCTTGATAGCAGACTTTCTTTTATAGAAAGTTTGGAAAAAGCATTCTTTATACCAATTGCTTCATATTCTATTAATTAATTAAACCAAACAAGCAATAAGACTCCTAATTCAGGCGATAGCAAGGAAAGGTGTTTGTATCAATCTCACGAACTGCTTTTTCGCAATAAAGAACAGCAGTAATCGTTTATTTCCTATTGTACTTCGACGAAACGTGAGTAATTTATAGTCATACCAACAGTGTTTGTCAATATTTTGCGTGACGTGTTAGAGTCCTAATGGCGCTCTGTAGTAGGACGAGCTGCGTTAGCGTAACGGTTGAGGTGTTGGGCTTCTACGTGAAAGGTTAAGAGTTCAAATCTTGTGCAGTACTTAATGTTTTCATTATTTAAAAACAATATCGAAGTGCCTTACTTCACGAATTATTTTCGTTAGAATTCAATTTTTTGAGATTTCTCGTGCTTTGTCTCTTCATTAACTCTTTCGCTGCTGCAGACACGTGCTCCCCGCATTCCGCGCTGTGCGCGATTTTGTCATCACTGCACTGCTCTCCTGTGCAGACACATGGTGTTCCCACTGCTTTGACACACTAATCATTCGATTTCACAAAAACTATTTGGCCCAAAAGTTTGATTTTTACACGTCTTCTTGACTGATACCTTCCCCCCATAAATTACTTAATTTTGTTTCGGTGTTCAACGCAATTATTATGCAGCATTAAATGTAGTAAACCATTGCACGAAATTTTGAAGAGTTTGCAGAGGTAGAAGTCCATAGCGGATACTTTCTGTATGGTCGATTTTAGTTATCACAATATTGAGAATGAAATGTGGACAAGATACCTAATTTTCATATAAAATTTACTGTATAACAGTATCTCATTTAATTTAAGTACCACAAAGGTGTCGTATATAATATTGTGAAATATTCCGTCTTTCGCGACTGTAATAAAAGTTTTATTTACACCGGACGCGTTTGGCTTTATTTTAAAGCACATCAATCAATGAAAGGTATGGCACATACACAATGGTACTCATGTTCTCTTTCTTGTTTTTGTTCCACAGTCGCAGTTTTACCAATGGTACTGAAATATATTCCTCTTCTGCAACTGTAATAAGCGACTTATTTAGACAAGACGCGTTTCTCTCTATTGAAGCATCTTCAGTGGACAGTATTTTGTCTCCTCCATTGCCAAGTCACCTTCCGTAGTTTTGTGCTGCGGTAACACAATATTCAACGTTTGTGTTGGCTGATCAGTGTTTTAGCAAATAAATGATGTTTGTGTGTGCCACACACAAAAATTATATTTGACATAGCTCAGAGCACTTCACTGATAGACGGTATATTCAAGTCCTAATGTTTTTGTAAGTCCACAGTTTTGTTTAATGTATTTTGTCTACTTCCTTTTGATTGATTGAAGTGCTTTAAAATAAAGCCAAATGTGCTCAGTGTAAATAAAACTTTTGTTACAGTCGCGAAAGACGGAATATTTCTCAATATTACATACGACACCTATGTGGTACTTAAATGAGCTCTTGTTATACAGTAAATTTTATATGAAGTTTAGGTATCTTGTCCCACATTTCATTCTCAACATTGTGGCAACTAAAATCGACCATACGGAAAGTATACTCTATGGACTTTTACCTCCGCAAACTCTTCAAAATTTCGTGCAATGGTTTACTATATTTAATGCTGCATAATAACTGCGTTGAACATCGAAACAAAATTAACTCATTTATGGGGGGAAGGTATCAGTGAAGAAGATGTGCAAAAATCTAATTTTTGGGCCAAATAGTTTATGTGGAATCGAATGATAAGAGTGTCAAAGCAGTCGGAATATGATGTGTCTGCACAGGCGAGCTGTACAGTGAGAAAATCGCGCACAGCGCGGAATGCAGGGAGCACGTCTTTGTAGCAGCGAAAGGGTTAATGCGGCCGTAGTGGCTTTACTTCATGAAATGCGCGCTCCCCCCTAAACGTAAGCTTGCGAACTATGCCATACTATGGCGCTGCTTCTATTGGCGCGTGCGTCGTGTGCAACTGGCAACGCAGCAACCTCCCGCGTCTGGGCGAGCATGCGCGAGCCGCCTTAATAAAAGAATTGAACTATAGTTGACTATACATATCCGAGTTACTCTTCATGTAGTTGTTACGTAACGGAATCGGTTACTTACCGTGCAATACATCCCACTGCAGCCTCAAGCCTGTGGAACAATATAATTTGTAGGAAATCGCAATAGCAGTTTCGAGCCTTCCTTTGTGAGAATTATTTTCCCAAATACCTCAGTTTGCGTTTCTTTGACTTCGATCTCCTCCATTCCCAGTTTTCCACATTAACAGCGCATAAAGGAATGATTTCCTTAATAGGGGCCAGCTTAAGTCTGTACTTTATGTTGATTATTTTTGTTAAGACGTGTGGAATAACATTATTTGTGGGGGCAGTAGCAATTTATAGCTCTTTTTCTTAAGGCTTGTGGAAGAACATTATTTGTGGAGAACCACTTTTAGTAAATTAAGGGATTATACAATACTTTTCTGCTAACCCTACCGCCGGATTTGTGACTGTGTATCGCTAATGCAATATAAACTATGTAGAATATCAAAAACGTCTACTTTTCTTCTACGTATCTCATATTTGAAGTAGCATATAAAGTAATGTGTATTGCTAAATATCACAGAAGTATCGCATTTTATTACCAGAAGATGTAACACATATACTAAAGAAATTGTACTTGCCATTGTATGCCTCTTACCACCCCTTATCCCAGAGCTGCCAATATGAGAAGCGTAATATTTTACTCCTACACAACAAACAAGTTTCAATAGTAAATGTGTATTTTATACTAGAAATCGTTTGTATCTTGATAAATAATACAGACAGTTTTTATTTTTGGATGCAGGATTGAATTTTTTGCTTTCGCTATCAGAGATATATGGCAATACTTGCAAATTATGACAAGCAGGTTGCATTCTCCTCTCTGCACCCAGATTTTTCCGTACACTCTGCTCGAAGTAATTTGTACGCTTATTATGTACATTTAAGTTCGAGGGGGGAGAAAGGAAAGGAAACTGCAGGAAGTGATGATATCAGCTGTGCGACTGTCGGCGGAATGGGATGCGGCTGCAAATGCTTCTGCTCGCCAGTTCTCGTCGTCTAACTCGGGGATGATCTACCCGTTCCAACGCCAGAAACGTCCGCTTAACACCAGTTGAAGTGCATAAATAAAATCCTTTCGATGCTGCTGACCGACATTTACAAATGTTAACCAGGGCACTGTCTAGGAGGCTGAGGTCAAAGGGCGAATCTAATGTCTGTGTTAAGTTCCTTAAATTCACAAGTTTTTATTCATTACTAAACACATTTTCCGACGGTTACGTGCCGTTTTAATTATTGCTCGAGCCCCTAGAGTGACACCGAAAACGCTATAAATTTTAATGGAAGTTGTTAAAAGCTGAGGAACATCTATTGATATTTATCAAATCGATCAGTTCGTTAAAACACGGCCTAATCCCGATGATCTTAAGTTCATTCGACACTAGCGCCAATTCCTAAATGTCGGATGTCATGAAATATTCAAAGTTCCGCCTGTTTTAAACACAGTTAAAGTCCAGTATTACTGTTTCAGTATCAATCACATAAACATGGTGCAAATAATTGTAGCCCAATCTGGTCGTATCAGAAACTAAGTCCCATTAATATCCCAAAACACAATTCGGAATGCTCAAAAAATAAACATAGTCCCTCAGTAGCGCTTCAGCGGCTAATTGTGGCGGCACTCGAATGAAAACACCGCCGCATAGCTCCGATTTTGCAGCAAAATCTTGTTTTCTTACAGAAAGAATCACCAAAAGAAATAGAGCATGAAAAACACAAGCCCCTACTGTGTTCCACAACGAAATACCCTAAATCCGGATTCTTCGTGAAAAATTCTGTCTTTCGTTTGTGTGCACACGTGAATCTCGGTTGAGTTCAGCACTTGTGGAGCCGCAGGAACTATCACTGAAGTGTCACGTCGAGCAATTTAAGCGCGGCGTCGACAAAGGCGAACAGAACTCTGACCTGGAGGTTTGTGTGAGCTCCGTTTAAATACCCACGATCCGAAATTCCCCAAGATACTTCACATAACTGTTTTCCATTGATCACAACTTCTTTGCATAGCTTTTTACACAGAAGAGGAAACTTAATTCTGTTTGCACCATTACTGTACATGTGCACTTAAAATCTCATAAAAACATATATTAGACAAATCTGTAGCTGCAATAGTTCGCCCAGAATTAATGTTTCAATGTTTTGCAATTATATTTGCAGAATGCGAAAATAGTTCTTGTCCGTTTCTGGCACTAAATAACATTACAGTTCTTTACAAGGCTCCACTTTCCATACAGATTTGAAGCGCCCTTTCTGATGCACTGATCAGAATTTACCTATATACAAAGTTTAAACAAATATAGGCAAAACTACACAAAATTATTAATAAACAAAGACAACATATCTTAATAATTACAAATATCACAAACTAATCATGTTAAAGCCCGCCCGACTAGCCCCATGGCCTAACGCGCTGCTTGCCGAACGGGAAGGGGTGGGGTGCCGGTCCACGGCACGAATCCACCAATTGGGGTTGCACTCGTCTGGTATGACACGTTCCGCGGGGGGGGGGGGGGGGGGGGGGAGGGAGAAGGGGGGACAAACAGCTCAATAACACTGGGTTCGGTGTGGGGTGGCGGTGAGGTGGGTGGTCTGCTGTCGCCTGTTGTGGGGTTGTGAACCACTGAGGGCTACAGCCGTATAAAGCCTCTCCGTCATTTTTAGTTCCCAGGTTCAATAGACAGTCATGTTCAAATATGCATAGTGACACCCGCTGTCATACACTGCCATGCTGTTAGCATATCTGTCTGGTATTATTAGTTTCAATTAATTATTAGCAACAAATTTATAAAATTGGTATTTTACCAGTGAAGTATTAATGCTACAAATTATTCAAATATGTCAGTCTTTACGTTTCGGCGAGGCCTTTAAAATGAGCATTGATTCAAAAGCTATAAATTATTCAGTAAATTGCACATATTGCAGACTTGTTCATGTTATATCTTTTGATATAAAATCCACATAAATCGTATGAGCGTCTCGCCTGATTCGTCTCAAACTTCTCTTTCATTCGCCTCTTCATACTTTGTTACACTAATTTGCGTCTGCGTGTAATCAACGCGAAAGTGAGTAAAGCATTATCTTGACACCGTGCGCTGGAATAGGGTGAGCCCGCGTAACGTCACGTAAAGGCCAGCTGTTTGAAAGTGACAGGTCGATGTGGAGCGATCTGCCGCTGACCACTCGCTCTCCGCCGTCTTCCTCCTCGCTCTCGCCCGCTGCGTGGCTGAGCTGTCCTGACCCGCCGTCGTGTGCGCGCCCTTCAAGCGCGACCCGCGGTCAAACTTACCTCTCCAAATGACAACAAATAGCTGTCACGTCACAGCTGCCTCGGGACGTTATGCGAAATCGGCGATGTGCTAGACCGAGACTCGAACCAGGATCTCTGCTTATTAAGCAGTTGTGTTAACCACTACGTCATACGGACACAGTGTTTGTCCCAAATGCTCGGACTACTTCGGCACGCTCCTCGGCTGACCCACATTCATACCTAGCACCACCTATCCTCAGTCCCCTTCCATGTCCTCCAAGCTTTCTAATTTTAGATTAGGTCGAATGGTATCGTGCATCCACACTGAAGGCTGTGGATTCATTGCCCATCGAAACGAACCAGTGACATGATTGTATGGCGTCTGTTCTTTCGGACATGTCCACACGTTCATATTACTGATTCGCCTTGATGGACAATAAATCCACAACCTTCAGTGCTGGTGCGCAATATCTGTCGACCTCTAGTGCGAATCCAAAATCAGTGAGTACGGAGGACTTGGATGGGGACTGAGGGTATGTGGCGCTCTGTGAGAATGTGGGTTGGCTGAGGGTATTCTGAGACAGACCGTGCAGTTATAATGAACATTGTGTCTGGATGGCGCAGTGGTTATGCAACTACCTAGTAAGCAGGAGATACCAGGTTCGAGACTAAGACCGCCACACATTCTCACTCATCGCAGCTGATTCTGCATAAAAGACCCGATGCAGGTAATACCATCAATTCCTTCCCTTTCCTTTCATTTCCCCCCCTCCACCTTCAATTCTCATAATATGTGTCACAGCTGTAGATACCGTGTTGCGTGTATTCCTCAAGACATGTCTGAGATAATAGATACGACGCATTCATATGATTTGTAAGCCTTGCTTGCACATCTGCAATGGCCCACTATTTTCCCAGTAGTGGTTAATATTCCTCCATCGCGGTAACTGTTTCCATCACATTTTCTAGTTTTCGTATTTTAACTCTATTCTCTTCCATTTCAATTATTTTTACATACACATACCAGATTGACTGCACTTTGATACGGAACGGCTTAAATCCAGTTGACACATTACTTCTTTTTCTTAAGACCTGTAGAATAACTTTCAATGTGAGAAGCAATACTAATTAGGTAACTCTTATTTTTGGCTGTATTGTGAAGGAAAGTGTGCTTAAATGAGACAAATTTGCTTCTTCCGTTTTAATACAACCTTTCTGTATCACTTATATCTTCTTTGTCAGAGTCTGTCTTAACAATCTGCACATATTTTATAGGTGACTAATTAAAACTGTTGGCCAACAGAAGATAGTTTATAATCTTCCCTGGTTTTTCAATATCTGGAAGCTTTACACCATTTGTGCATTCTTGCTACTCCAGTTCACAAACTGCAAAATACTGTTAAATACAGCATAGTGGCTGCTTTGTAAGCGATGGGATAATTTACACAACATATGCAAATTGAAGGGCACAGAGTGCAGTGGAGTATATTGCAACCACAATTTGTTGGCAGTTAATAGATTTGGACAGTCTTCCACTGGGTCAAACACCATCCTTTCCACTGTTAGAAATCATAGCTTTCTAGTCTGGTAATAGCACGTTCTTTAGAAAAAAAAAGACGTAAAACTTCCTCATAGACGCTAATCGTGGTAGTGGTACTTTATAAAATTGATAACATGGTTGCTCATTCCAAGGCTTGTGATTTGCCATATGAATTTTTAGGTATCACTCATTCCGTTGGCTACTACTCTCTTCTATTATGCTCTCAGCTAACTTTTCTAAAAACAGGTGCAAAGACCATGGTAGTAGTAGGGAGATGGCGGCATGGGTGCAATTTTGATATCAATCCCACCACAACCCACAAATGACATCATGTGGTTTTCTCAGCCTGCATGTGGCTCACAGCCCCCTCCTCCCTCCCCAACTCCCCTCCACGTCCCCTGCCTACCCTATTCGTAGCAATTTCGAATTTTGGTGGGATTTCGAATTTTTGGGGAATTTCGAATCTTGGTAGCAATTTCTTGGTTCCAGGGCTGTGCTGACGTCCCACACCCCCGTCCCCCCCACCCGCCATCCGGGAATTGGCGAGAAATTAAAAACTGCAGCGCCTTTTCGGGGATTCAAACCTTAGTCCTCGTGGTCAAGAAGCTTAAGTGCTCCACCCTAACACAATTGAACTATCAGAGACATTTGGAATTGCTGGTAAATTGAAAATGGTGGTGCCCTTTCTGGGTCTTGAACCCCGGTCCTTCTGGACAGAGAGCCCAAGTGCACCATCCAACACATGAAAACTGTCCAGATGCAGGAGAGGAAGGTTAGGTTAGTGTACTTTATTTGTTTTGGTTGGGAAACTGAAATAAAGATCTGTCTTAATTATGCAATTAATCATACAGATGTCACATCTATCACCTTTAAAATTGTGAGGGGGTAGGGGGGGGGAATGGTGTACCCAAGAGATGTGGTGTTAGGACGAAATTGCTATATTATCCTACACATGAGCAAAACTGCCTAACATCAGGACTTATTTAGGTAGGAGGAATGCCACCACAGCTGTGGGGCTGCTATTGTAAACAGCAATAAGACTGCTACATCTCCTTTGGCTACTGATTGCGGTGCTTATACCCTCGTAAGAAGTTGCTGCTTATTAGCGTGCATTTTCGTCCAGCAGGGTGTCGGTGGTACCTAAATGTAAAAGCTATCGAAAATATTCACATTAATATTTCCCGCTCTATTTCCCAGTGAGACATAGCCACATCCATCAAAACTGATACTACTACTAATTATAAGAAAGACTAATGCAGAAAGTGTGACTGAGGGTATGTACAGGTATGTTTCCAACTTAAAAAGATGTGTAAAATCCACCAATTTCTTGAGAGACAGACCATCAGTCTCCAGACTTCGTTCTATTTGGTTTACAAGCAGCCTGAGCTGTGGATATACGCCGACAATGCCATCCTAGGACACCAGAATACTGAAGAACTAGGAAGTTTTATCATTTTAAAGTTTGTCACCATAGTGATTGGGGTAGGAAACTTGCAGGGTGGTTGTATATCTGATGTTCGACAAATATATCCTGTCTTAGAGCATTAAGAGCATTGCATTCCACGTGACTAATACTTTGGAAACCATATGGCATTAACAATATAACATTTTTAGATGCAGAACCATGTAACCACAGGAGAGTGTGAATATGCTCCATGATCATTACTCTTATGCTGGTACCATCCTGGTACTGACTTGAGGCAGAGAATAATGCTTTAAAATGGATAGCATGGTTCATTTATGTGAAATGTTTCAAACTCCATCTGTCTGGAGCTCCATCATGTACAAACCGTACATTTCTTCTCTACTTTCTGTTATACTCTCGTGTCTACTATACATCGATTAGAGGTACAACCCTCCTCGACATACACGCATCTCAAGTGATCTTGTGCTTCTGGATGGGTGCCGTGTGTAAGATTGGTGCTGCAGGGAGGACTGCCCAAGGATAATGTGGGAGGGATCTGTCAATCTCCAACTTTATCTTACAAATGCAAGAATACTCTGTGACGCCCATCCATACAGGGAAAGATGGCCAGTCGTCATTGTAAATTCTGTGATATGATAGATGCGCTGGAAATATGTAGAAAATCTAGTTGCATCAGTATAGGACGCTGTCTGGTATAGTTTGGTGTATATGGTTTAATGGATATATTGCACAACCATCTAGCTGCATTCACAATCTAGTATATGGTACTTGCAAAATAGCGGAGGGGCGATTTAGCAATGCTACAGAACTTGGGAAGCATTCTACTGTGTCACTGGCTGGCTTTGAAATTCCATATCCACTATTATACTTTGATGTATGGAACTGAAGGATGTGATGCACAGTCATCCAGCTGCATACCCAATCTAGTATATGGTGCTTGCAAAGTAGTAGAGAGGTGATTTAGTGATGATGCAGAAATTGGGAAGCACTCTGCTGTGTCACTGACTGGCATTGAAATTACAGAACTGGTAAAATTGCTAAAATTGATCGTGCTATCAGCTGCAGTGTGTATTACAGTCCATTGTTCCATATCAACAGTGTCTTTCCCATACTATCCATCCACTGGTACGCTGTTGATTACAGCATAATGACTGACTGACAGCACTTGGTTTAGGTGGAGGGAGCCTTGGCGAAGCACTGGATATTTGCTACTTGTCACTGTGGAGCATGGGATTAAAAGTAGAGGTCATCACCTTCAGACAGTTGTTTGGAAGCATTACTCAATGTTGCAGACTTGTCCTATGTCCATATGTTGCGATGCTCTCCACATGTTTTTATTTCGTTCACCAATAATAGTACTTCTTTTTATTTTTGTTACCTTGCATGTGTTGTGAACAGCACCTTCTATTGATGGTCAACTCCAGAACAATAATCATGTACATGACTGCAAAGTGAGGAAGCAATGCTGATCGAAATGTAACACTGAAATACCTGCTATCCTGTCACTGTGGAAGATGGGATTAACTGTATAGGTCATCATCTTCGGATAGCTGTTAAAAGCACTTGGCAAATTCCACAAACTCTTCCAGTTACCATGTCTTCCACATTTTTGTCAGTGAGAAACATCGCCTCTGTGTTTTATTTCTACTAACCTGTGTGTTGTGCATAGTTTACACCATGCGACGTTCAGCTCTCTGTGCAAAGTGTATGGTGGTTTACGAAACTGTAGTTGTACACTGCTTCGATTTGTTACAGCTGAAAAAAAAACGATCTATTAAATTGCTTATGAAGGACCAATACAGAAACCCTCTCCTGTCATTGATAGTCTCCTCTCCTGGATATGGTCTTCCTCCAGTACAGTTGACAAAACGTTATACGGGTATGTGTAAGTGACTTCGAGCACTGGACACATGCTCCTATGGCTTGATATGTGTACATTTATTATGCTCAATACCAAAATACAGACGATATTTGTTTTTTTTTTTCAATATATTAGAAAAGAGAGATGTGGTAAAATCTTATTGGAGCCTCTATTACAAGGAGTAGTATAACTGGTTAAAGTTTGGATGAAGATAGTTCTCTAAAAACTATACCGATTTTGCTCATAAAACTAATAGAAATCGGGTTTATCTATTCTTGTTGAATCTTAACTGTTTTTGTTATTATCGTCACAACTGCGTGTTTAAAAGCAGACATTACAGTAAGTCCTGTGTTATTTCATACTTCATAACCTCTAATTATAAAGTAGACACCACCTGAATTACAGCTCATTGTGGAACCTAGAAATGATAGTGTTTTTTTCACATAATATGAGTAGATTGTGTGATATGGGTTGTGATGATCAAATTGTTTACAAAACTAGAACACAAAAATCTGCTGTATGATTGAAGCTTTACAGGTATGTTCGTAGAGAGGAGTTATGGAGCAAAAATGTCAAATGTAAGCACGCAGAGAGTAAATGGTTTTTATGTAGTGGAAGAGAAAGAGAGAGAGAGACAGTAAAATCTTACAAAAAGTTCTATTACAATACAAGCTCTCACGATTTGTTTCATAATCGCCGGTGTGATATAGCTTCACACTTGTAAAACGGGATTTGCCATAGTGTACAAAACAGCAATATCCTCTTGAATTATAGCTTGTTGTTTTCGAACGTAAAAAGGATTCCTTTTTCCAACATGCAAGCAAATAGTGTGAAAGATTGTGTTTTCTAACGTTATTTCACCCGTTAGCAGTGTTTGTAATACACATGTACATGACAGTTTATTTACAGACACTTATTTGAACACGAGAGACGCTCTCAGACCACGTAATCTGTCCATCAAGCTGAAATAAATTCCTTAACGTAGATGTTTTTTCTTCGCAGTTTAAATTCTCACCTTTTTTATTCCAATAACAGTTCCGAAACAATGAGGACCTTATGCATTGATCGGTAATTTTCGCAGCAAAATAGTGGAAGCTTTTTCCCAATTTTATGCGGGGTGGATTTGTATAGGCCTCTGATCATTTGTGATCAGATGCGGTGCACTTCGTTGGATGTTGCAAAATATTGAGATGCGAATTGTATCTTGCAGTTGCACGTAAAAAGTATACCCATTTTTCTTGTTTTAACTAAAGCTTTTAAGTAAAATTTTAATTTTCAAATTTATGTTACCTGGAATGGTATCAACGATTGGTTGTATAATAGTAAATGTGTAATTGAAATTAGTCACTAAAAGAAACTATCAAAACTTAAGAGCAGGATACCAATAAATAATGATAAATTTACATTAAATAAGAGAACACAGCATCAATTTTTTGAAAGAGTATTAAGTAAAACTGCACTTAACTTTTCGAAGGAAGAAGGCCTAATTCTTCAAAAAGGTTTAAGGTACAATGTAGCCCCTAGGCTTAGTGACTCTACAGTAATAGATGATTTTGTGGTTGATCTTAAAATGGGTCTAGACAGTGCTAAAGTAGATAAGGCCCAACAAGTTAGGATAGCTCATGAATGTAACTACATCATAGAAAAATAAATGGCAGCTATGAGTAGCATTTGCGCTAAAGAAGCAAAAGTGATTAACAATATTAATCGTAAATTGAAAACTAATGAAGCTTTAACAACTAAAGCCGATAAACGCGATAGAGTTGTTGTTGCCTACAAAAATGAGTATGTAGACAAAACGTTACAATGTTTCGAGGAAAAGGGCATCACTAAAATTAATACATATCCCACCATTAACCTCCAAAAAGAAATTCGGAACTGTTTAAACAATACTGAAACCTTGTCCGGGAAATTTCAGAAAAACTTGTTAGTGAACTTGAATTCAAAGCCTCCCGTTTTAAGAAGGCAGTTCAAGCTTCACGAGAACCAGCATCCGATTAGCCCAATTGTAAGTAGTATAGGAGGTGCTCACCACAGGTTAACTAGACATGCAGAAAGTGAACTCGAGGAACCTTTTAATTCTGACAGTAATTTTTCCGTTAAAAATAGTCAAGATCTGATTAGTAGAATGAAAATGCTCAAATGCGTTCCTAGTACTAGGTTGTTGTCCTTTGGTATTACCAGCCTGTACACGAATGTTCCGAGTGATGTGACACTTGAAATCGTTGAAAAGAACCTGTTACAGCATACAAACTTAATTGCGATGCAAATTACAGAACTGATGAGGTTGTTAAAGGTAGTGCTCAAATACAATTATTTTACTTTTAACGGTAAACTGTATGTTCAATCCTTTGGCCTTGCAGTGGATAGTCCCTTAGCTGGCATCCTAGCTGACATTTTCATTACCTCCCTTGATGACTTCTTCAAAACCAGGTCACGATTAATGAGTAAAATACAGTTTTATGCGCTTTATGTAGACAACTTAATTTTTGCATTTGATGGAACTGACCAAGAATTAGAGTTGTTATTTAACACCTTTAACGGTTTCCACGAGAAAATTAAATTTGTGAAAGAAATTCAGAATGAGAACGGTGACCTAAATTTCCTTGACCTGAAATTACGCATACAGAATGGTAACGCAACTTTTGATATTCATCGTAAGACAACCTACTCTGATAATATTGCTCCATCAGATTCTTCCAACCCACAGGGTCATAAAGTTGCGCTTTTCCGTTCAGCAATAAATCGTTCTTCAATAACGCTACTTTCCCTATACGATTTTCAGAAAGAAATTAATTTGTTTAAGACTATTGCTAGCAATAATGGTTACAAACTAGACTTAGTTGACCAGATACGTAGCAAAAAAAGGGCATATAAAAATTTTCAACACCAGGTGATAACAAACTGAAGAGTAATGAAGGTGGGAAATGGAAAGTTTATTCCGATACCGTTTGTAGGTAACGTGTCCTACGGGATTGGCCGTCTTCTGACTTGAAGATACGGTTGTAAAGTTACCTTTTTTACGAACAATAGTTTGGAGAATAATTTATTACATACATTAAAAACTGAACAAGATTCTTTCACATATTCAGGCATCTATAAAATCGTCCGTAAAGAGCGCCCTAGCTATTATATAGGGTAGACCGGTAGAGCTAATAAAGCTAGATATAAGGAGCACCTGTTGGGTAATAAAGGGGGAAATGTGCATAATTCTTCATTTGCTGAAAATTTACTTTTTTCAGACTATGCAGCGAGGGAATTAGAAGAAACCGTAATTTTACATAAAGAAATAAAACACTGGAAATTGGATTTATTAGAAGAACTTGAAATATATAAACATCTTGCCAAGAGAGACGGTAACATTTTCAACGATCAGTTTCAACTCGCGAGTAAGCACTTCCTTGATGGATTTAAATCGCTGCTCACGATGACATAATACGTGTTTACCCATCTAACATACGTGAATGATCCGTTTTCGACAAAATATTGTTTCTTTACTGTTAAGTGACTGACATTTCATACCACTAAGGTTCATTTTTCGTGGCCTTATCAACACGTTTCTGCAGCTGAAATTCCAAAAATGGTATTAGTGCAGTTAAGCAGAAGGATCTCATTTTATATGTTTTGTTGTAGCTTTCTCCATTTCATTCTTTCCTCCACACTTTTTGTAACAGAAGTAATTTTTTGTTATATTTACCTTCTGCACACCAAAGCTACGTGCAGTAGCATTTTGCTACTTAAATGTTTAACGCATAATTTTATATTTAACGTATATCTCTAAAATTATTGCATTTATTAGTGACTTTCTTTAAGAGATTGTCACATTGCTTTAATGTAAAATTTTGCTACTTAACACCAGCAAGACGCAGTGCTTACGCGCATGTACATAGCGCCCACTGATTTCCCATTTTCCTTATCACTTAAGTTTCCATAGTATTAAGCGAAAGTTTTTTTCCTTTTTTCGTTTTTCTTTTTAGTGACGTTGGTTAGCTTATATTTGCTCCCCCTTTCCCCAAGCATTTGTAACAGTGATATCTCGTAAATAGAATTCTACCTTCTGCATGCTGAATGTATATGCAGTACTAGTGTCAGGAAATGTATCAGTAATTTTTATATGTAATGTATACCAGTAAATCTAATACATTTTAGTAGCCTTTTAGAGGAAATTGCATGCTTACTTTAATATAAAAAGCCGTTATGTAACACAAGCAAGGCGCAATTCTTACGTGCATGTATTTAGCGACTTCTGCAGCCCAATTTTTCCTGGTCGCTTGAGCCTGTATATTCACAACAGTTGGCCTCAGTCTCTGGCATGCAAATATTTTGTGCTGTGGTTTCTGTTATAATTTTCTGTTGCCGAGAGCTGTTACCAGTGAGCATTCATTCTGAAGTGCGCCAAATATTATCTGGCTGCTATCTAAAGCCACTGTTTGGGACAATTCTTGTTTTTGTCAATTTTATATATGACACTACCCGCACTGTTTCAGACATTCCAGTGTACCATCATGTGATGTGACAAGTGTGAACGCTTATCTCACAAATATTTGTCTATTAGTACTATAAGTTTTGTAACTCGTGATATATAGTTTTTTAGGGCCCACTCCTTATGAAGAAGGTATTTTAGAAATATCGAAATAAATCTTTGTTTTGCAACTGGTTGGCTGATTTTTTTCAACCTCTCCACAGCGATTTTTCTCATAAAACTAAAAGAAAATGGACTGCATCTATCTTCGTGAAAAGGGAACATTTACTATCGTCGCGATTGTGGTCTTCGATGTAATAGGTGCTCGATTATAAGAGATACGTTGACATTAAATACAATTGTTCTCCATCGGAGAATGGGGCTCGTTTGTGGTGGCGGTGTGGGGACGGTCCAATGTGTGGTCTCCCTACACAGCTTCGGGTTCGGGGCAGTGCCGCTAAATTTCCCTTTCGTAATGGCGAATGGCCATTGCCTAAGGAGACCGCGAGCTTGTGCCACGCCCTGTGGCCGCAGCTGGGGAAAACTCTGCTCTCAGATACAACACGTGTTGAGTGGACGTTTGAAAAACGATCTTTAGAGCTAGTAATTTCATTGTTGTCCCAGAGGGGTCCACTGTTTCCGAGAAATACATTTAACAGATTGCAAGAAGCGTTCTCTTCTTGCCTTTTATCTATGTGTGACATTTCTGCAGCCTGGAGATGGTATACCAATGCCTCCAGAAGGATCTCTTTGTGGACCATCAGTAGTAAAATAGAACAGACCTCTATCCCTACCTGCAGTGATGAAAGGGAGAAATTGGAGAAGGGGGAGATTGCCTCCAAGTTGGTTAGTTCGGCCGGCCGCGGTGGTCTAGCGGTTCTGGCGCTGCAGTCCGGAACCGCGGGACTGCTACGGTCGCAGGCTCGAATCCTGCCTCGGGCGTGGGTGTGTGTGATGTCCTTAAGTTAGTTAGGTTTACGTAGTTCTAAGTTCTAGGGGACTTATGACCTAAGATGTCGAGTCCCATAGTGCTCAGAGCCATTTGAACCATTTTTTTGGTTAGTTCGTGAGCGCCCATTGAGGAGAACGCACGTTCAACCACCGCCCTGTCTGCAGTCTTTTGGGATCACGATTTTCCCCAGTGCTTGTGTTGCATTATGACCCAGTCATTATGAGTGCTGGTTTTTTCGCAACAATTTCGATGTGTAATTAGGACACTGGTCCATTTTCCATCAGTTGCGGTAGCGTATATTGGAATCATTTGCGTGGGGTGCAAGGCGATTGTCGAACAGGCGTCTGCAGCGAACTCTGGCATTAAACAGCGATAAATACAGTCCTCAAATGTATGCTTACAGCTAATACACTTTTTAAACTCCTCTCTGTCCAACACCAGCATCTCGTCAATTGAATATTTTTCTCATAAAAAGATAAAGACAGTACCTTACACCACATTTGTGGTCGTAGGGTAGAGATTGAGTGCTTCTACCACTAGTTTTGAGTCGTATTGTGAAATCTTTTCGCACCAGGATAACACCAGTGAACCATGAATTTATTTTCAAAGAATATTCTTAAGAATTTATTCTACTTACTAACGATTCATCATTTAATCACACTATGTGAGCATGGAAGTAGTTGCCAGGGAGTAACTGATGAAATCATAAGCAAATTGGTTTTAACAAATGGGAATTTTATTCCTAGAAGCCTTTTAAAAAAAAATAAACAAATTAAAAATTATAATCAGAAAGCACGGGCTAAATATCAAGTTACAATTTATTCAGAGACAGAAAGAAACAAATTTTTGACTGTATGACCTTTCGAGCTGAGAACCTTGCCGCTCCCTTTTGACATGGCCATAGTTACGACCGGTCACAACAACCTCTGAAAGATTACATTGATGCAAATCTGCAACACACCAGATTACTTTAAACCAAAAGTTTTAACAATTCACACAAGCACACAAACTATGCACCCCGTAGGAGGGATGGAAATGGTACAAAACAATGAAATAAAAAAAATTAACTTTGCCACCGAAGGTGCAACTTGATTTTAACTTCTAAGAAAAGTCTTACGGTGGAAGGGTGGCCACCTTATATACTAAAATGACCATTTAAATAAAAGTCCATGAAATGCAATCTTATACAAAATTAAAGAAGGTTGGCCGAACAAATTATCATGCTCTACAGTACACAGATACCACCTCTCAAGATGATAGGCAAGATCAAAATATGTTTCAGGAATTAGGCCGTTACGCTCCAAGCAATAAATTCGTTAACACACCATATCCGACAAACATCACAGAGGCAGCTCCTATCGACAGAGGTACTAGCACTCCGACCGACAATCTGAGCGATTTCCAACTGTCAGATCCAACTGCACAAACAACAGAGAATATCGGCTGATGTCGAGTAGACCTAGATACCTACACCTTCTAACTCGGAGTCACCTAGATCAAGGCATCACACACCGCCCAAGACAAGTTTAAAAGAATACAGAAAAAACAAATCACAACTGTCAAATCACTACGGAAGAAGGCTGCGGGTTCTAGACAACAACACACACCACTTGTTATCACACGCGTGAACGGCTGAAGAAACAACAATCCACAAATAACGAACAAATCGTAACAGTCGAGATTTAAAAAGAAGTAACTAATTACTCAACTTGAGGATCCTGCTTCGGAGGAAAGCGAAAAGTCGCCCTCGCAGCTAGCGCCTCGAAATGCAACAGCGCGTGCCCGCCGCCAAAAGCCCCGGCCTGGCTTCGCGCTGTGGAGACTACGTCGCTGCTCAGTTCCAACGAACCAACAACGTCCAACCACATCCCGACTCGGAAAAGGTGTTCACCCTGAGGATCCAACACGTCGTCGACTAAGACGACCGGCCGAGCAAACGACCAACGGCAGTCCGCTTTCGCCGACAGCGGTCCCGGCGAGTACCAACACTATGCGGACCCGACTGTTGCTGGCTGCCAACTCTTCCCGACTGATCCTGGTGTCAGTGCTCAGCAGACAACGGCCTTCCGTCTGCGTCGACCACCGTCCCAGCGCGTACTTGCACCGTGCGGACCTGCCTGCTACTGGCTGCCAACTCGTCCAACAGCGGAGTAACGACGAACCCGACAGTCCACAACCCAGCAGCGACTGAGAGCCGACTGACTAACATGCGAGTGTCTGCCTTCCGACTGACTCTTTCGACTCACTGCACCGACTCCCTGACTGACTCCGACTGACCTCCTGGCGAGTTCATAGCGCCCTTTAAATGCACGTGAACAGGCAATCTTTCCCCTTTCCCACCAGAGGGAGACACCAAAGCTGAGATTGCCACAGCGGCGCCACCGCCAGAAACGGAGGGCGACTGCTTCACAATACGGGTTGCGGCGCGCTCTTCAAAACAGCAATTTTTACTACGGTTCAACCAGTTGTATGGCGTCGTCAATTTTTGAGCTGTATTGCGATTTGAGGCAGTCCTTGTGTAGCGCTATACATACAGTTGTGTGATTAGGACCAGATCAGTATGATTAATTATATAATTAGGAGCGCTCTTTACTTCAGTTCCCCAACCAAAATAAATGAAGTACACTAACCTAACCTTCCTCTCGTGTTTCTGAACAGTTTCAATGTGCTGAGGGATGCACGTGGGCTTTCCGTCCACAAGGACCAGGGTTCGAGACTCAGAAAGGCACCGTCATTTTTAATTCCCCGCCAATTCCAAGCGCCTCTGGTAGTATAATTGTGTTAGGGGGGTGCCCTTAGGCTTTCTGTCAAGGGGCACCAGGGTTTTGAGTCCCGGTAAGGGAGCAGAAATTTTTAATTTCCCGCCAATTCTCGAGTGGGTGTTGGGGTGAGACGTCAGCACATCCCTGAAACATAAAAATTCTCACCAAAATTCGAAATTCCCGCCAAAATTCTAAATTCCCTCCAAAATTCGAAATTCCTGCCTGTAGGGTAAGTGGGGATGGGGAGCGAGAGGGTGAGGAGGAGGGAGGGGGCTGGGACCCACATGGAGACTAACAAAAACACGATTTCATCTGAAGAAGGGGGTGTTGGGTGGTTGGGTGCGTGATTAACTGATCAGTTTAATTAATTTGTATATCAATACTATCATATACTACTCACGCTATTATGTATGGCAGCCAGTGTACCGGTACTTTGCTGCCCATAGCAATAATGCGTGATGTCATTATGAAACTCTAACAACAGTTCTCCCATCTGTATCCCTCTGTTCCCCTCAAATGTTTAATCTTCTTATGCAAAACAGTCTTAGCCGCATCCTGTGTCTTTTCGTACCTTCTGCCAGAATTTCTAACATTGCCACTAACGTCCCCTTTAATAAGTGAACCTCATCCGTGTCAAAATTATCCACACTGATGGGAATTACCTTGCCTCCATTCTTTTTCCGTAGATGTACAATACTACGTTTCACTAAACAACTCGCTGCATCTAACACATCTCTACCCTCCAGCCGTTCCACTATACACAATACGCCAATTGGTAAGTCAGGCTCACCTCTCACCCACAGCGGCTTCTCGGTGCCACTCAATACACAGTCTTGCGAATTAAGCCTTAACGTCACTGGTCATTGTTTTGTGTAGCAGATGTTCCTCGCGACAGATCAGCACTGGCGACAGATGCTCTAGCAACAACGTCTTCCCACTAATTTCCACCACACATCGTCGAAGATCAGTTACAACATGGTGCTGAAGCAGAAAATCTAACCCTAGGATCGTGCTGAAGCCGTCGCTAACATGAAACACCACTTCTATACTCTGCCTAAACTTGGTCGGCTACAAATGAAAACCAATTATAAGTTGGTGGGTCCCATTGCCTCCTATCCACTAAACATCTTGAGGCCATCGACACTTGTCCAAAAAAAAACTTATAATTCCTACCATCAACTACACCCTTTATGGTACATTTCGCCTCTGCATTCGTATTTACTGCATTTGCTTTTACTGGGAACGCCTTTCGGAGGTTTCAGACCATATCTACAATTATTCCCCTAAAACTGCTGCTGCTGCTGGTTCATACTACTCCTACAGTTCTTCCCTTATTATTCCATGCCTCTGTACATTCCCTCTACTCCCACAGATGAAGCACCTTATATTCGCTGTAAATACATTTCGTCGATCTCTTATACCTGTTTCTTCAGACTCCATTGCTAGCCTAACTGCTGCATGGAGATCCACAGGCGCACCACTACACAACCTCCTAGACATTTTCGGTGCTAAACGTCACAGGAAAGCATCGAGTGTACACTGCTCGGCTTCCTATAACACCTCCTTTTCCTCATCATATTAATTTTTCTATTCATGTGCACAAAATCCTCTATGGACTCATTAGGCCTCTTAAAAATTACATATAACTGCTCACAGATAAAAATGCGTCTTACAACTTTGCACCAGTCCTTGCCTGAGCCGTTCAAAAAAGTTTCTTTCTTTTCCAGTGTAATCGTGCATCGTACAAAGGACTTCACTTCTCCCAAAAGACACAGTCTTGCTGTTTGCAACAACTATTTGTACGACTAACTCCCTATCTCATCCGATGGCAGGAAATCCTCTACAAATGATAATACATCCTCGGATGACCTACCAGAAAAGATTCGCAATAGCTGGATTTACCTCTAGACTCTGCGACTTCAACAACTCCAAATTTCCATCCTTCTCTACTATCTTATTATTGGCTCTGAGCACTATGCGACCTAACTTCTGAGGTCATCAGTCGCCTAGAACTTAGAACTAATTAAACCTAACTAACCTAAGGACATCACACACATCCATGCCCGAGGCAGGATTCGAACCTGCGACCGTAGCGGTCGCTCGGTTCCAGACTGTGGCGCCTAGAACCGCATGGCCACTCCGGCCGGCTGCTATCTTATTATTCACAAACGTATTCTCTGCTCAACCACGCTGCCTCATTTACTAATGACTACGTAGCTAATTTACGAATTCCATAATAATAATCCAACGACAAAAATAATAGAAGACATCTCGTTTAATAGCACTACCACACTTATTTTGTATAAGAGAAAGAGCCACCTGGACTCCCAGCATTGCCTTGCCATATGACCCAAATAATGATATTTAAAACAAACAACTGCCTCAGATTCGGCACAAGGGACAGAATGCCCAAGTAAAGTTTCATGCAATTTGGGTGCATAGATCCTGAGAAATTAGTACACCGCCTCTGGCCGTAATAACAGCCTTGATACGCCTGGGCATTGAGTCAAACAGAGCTTGGATGGCGTGTACAGGTACAGCTGTCCATGCAGCTTCTACACGACACCAGAGTTCACCAAGAGTAGTGACTAGCGTATTGTGACGAGCCAGTTGCTCGGCCACCATTGACCAGACGTTTCCAATTGGTGAGAGATCTGGAGAATGTGCTGGCCAGGGCAGCAGTCGAACATTTTCTGTATCCAGAAACGCCTGTACAGGACCTGCAACATGCGGTCGTGCGTTATCCTGCTGAAATGTAGGGTTTCGCAGGGATTGAATGAAGGGTAGAGCCACGGATAGTAACACATCTGAAATGCAACGTCCACTGATCAAAGTGCCGTCAATGCGAACAAGAGGTGACCGAGATGTGTAACCAATGGCACCCCATACCATCACGCCGGGTGATACGCCAGTATGGCGATGACGAATATACGCTTCCAATGTGCGTTCACCGCGATGTCACCAAACACGGATGCGACCATCATGATGCTGTAAACAGAGCGTTTTGCCACTCGTGCACCCAGGTTCGTCGTTGAGTACACCATCGCAGGCGCTCCTGTCTGTGATGCAGCGTCAAGGGTAACCGCAGCCATGGTCTCCGAGCTGATAGACCATGCTGCTGCAAACGTCGTCGAACTGTTTGTGCAGATGGTTGTTGTCTTGCAAACGACCCCATCTATTGATTCAGGAATCGAGACGTGGCTGCACGATCCGTTACAGTCATGCGGATACGATGCCTGTCATCTCGACTGCTAGTGATACGAGGCCATTGGGATCAAGCACGGCGTTCCGTATTACCCTCCTGAACCCACCGATTCCATATTCTGCTAACAGTCATTGGATCTCGACCAACGCGAGCAGCAATGTAGTGATACGATAGACCGCAATCGCGATAGGCTACAATCCGACCTTTATCAAAGTCGGAAACGTGTTGGCACGCATTTCACCTCCTTACACGAGGCATCACAACAACGTTTCACCAGGCAACGTCGGTCAACTGCTGTTTGTGTATGAGAAATCGGTTGGAAACTTTCCTCATGTCAGCACGTTGTAGGTGTCGCCACCGGCGCCAACCTTGTGTGAATGCTGTGAAAAGCTAATCATTTGCATATCACAGCTTCTTCTTCCTGTCGGTTAAATTTCGCGCCTGTAGCACGTCATCTTCGTGGCGTAGCAATAATAATGGCCAGTAGTGTACTTTATTTAAATAGTAAGAAGGATTTCTGGTTCACACGATGCCGGAAGAACTGGCGTAATGCATTTCATTATACTACATAGTCGCTTATTTCCACGCATTTCGACTTAATTGTCATTCATATCTCTTTATTGTTAACTCACTCCCTGAACTTCAATGGCGAGATGGCCTGATGCCGATACAAAATTTAGTTCTTCGCCTCTAGTAAATTATAAAAAAAGTGTTAGTATCAAAATGTAAAAGATAAAAATTAAATAACGCGTTGACTCAAAACGTTTTAAATGGTGTTATGCTGTTGAGGATTTGCTAATCTGGTAGTTCCTGATGATTTTCCGATTGTAAAGAGGATTACCAAAGGATGCCCAAAGGGCTCTATCTGCAGATCAATCTTCTGGGATATCACAATTGGACCGCTCTTGAATTTAATCGAAGGAGATGACCTTTCAGACGGGATCGTTTCGTATACTGACGACCTGTTGGTTATGACGTCAGCCAAAACCAGAATAATGTTAGTTAGGTATGGTTTTTTTTAGAAGCGGGAGGGGTGGGGGAGGTGAAGTACCAGTTAAATGGATGAGATAGATGGAAGATTGTAGGAGAAAAATGTACGTGCTGCTAGAGTATATGATGTCTCTGATGGTGAGATGACAGGTTTGTCCGCGTTCGGATGTTATGAATTGTATGCCACGCTGATAGCACACTGGGACGTAGAACTGCATATACGTCTTTCCCGACAATGAGCAGTGTGTAACGCTGTGGGGATGGGGTAACGTCAAAAATGGAGAATTCCTTAATGTGTAGAAGGAGACAAGATGAAAGATACGATAACAAGGCAGTTCACGTCGGAACACACTTCGTGGTCAGAAGGGAGGACGAGGAGAGGAAAAATAATTCATATACACTATCTGCTCAAAACTATCTGGATAGCGCTATGTAATGCGGAACTGATCAACAGATGAAATGAGAGGCAGATGCGACAGTATAAAAGGGAGCAGAGAGTATTATGTTGTCAGTAGAGAAGCAGAAACATAACGTTAGGTCGGCCAGGAGAGCTCAGTAGCTTCAAAGTGGACTACTCATTTGACGTCAGCTGAGTAACAAATCCATCAGCGACATTTCAGACGTTCTAAAGCTGCCCAAGTCGTCGGCTGGTGATGCGACTGTGAAGTGGATACGCGAAGGAACAGGGAACCTCCGCCTTGCTGCACCCGCTGGACAGTGTGTCCAAGGCGTTCAGCGTGAACGGGTTGTCTCCAAACACGTTGCCGACGATTGTCTGGTTGAAGGCATATGTGACACTCATCGGTGAAGAGAACGTGATAACAATCCTGAGCAGTTTCTGTCCCTCTGTATCTCCTCCATGTAGTTTTGATTCACTCCGAGATCCTGGACACTTCCTTTGTTGAGAGCCCTTCCTAGCACAAAGTAACAATACGGGTGCGATCGAACTGCGGTATTGACCGTCTAGGCATGGTTGAACTACAGGCAACACGAGCCGTGTACCTCCTTCCTGGTGGAATGGCTGGAACTGATCGGCTGTCAGACACCCTCTGTCTAATAGGCGCTACTCATGCATAGTTGTTTACAACTTTGGGCGGGTTTGGTGACATCTATGAACAGTCAAAGGGACTGTGTCTGTGATACAATATCCTCAGTCAACGTCCATCTTCATGAGTTCTGAGAACCGGGGTGATGCCAAACTTTTTTTGATGTGTGTTTAAACCAAGACCAGGCAGACTTCATGTACTGACGAAGTAGTGACAACCGCATCAACCGCTAATAATGAAAACTAAAATCAGGAGAAAAAGGTCAGAAATTCAGAAAAGTTTATGACAAAATATAAAGTCATAAAAACAATGTGGGGGAGCAAAGTTAACTCTCATAATGATGAATGTAAAAAAGGTACAAAGCCAGAGGTGCATAAGTAAGCGGTGAACAACATAAAGCGTGAACAAGTGTGTAATCATAAGCAGGAAGTAACTGATTACGTTGAATCTGAACAAGAATCATAATCAAGAACTAGGAAACTTGTGGTATCGATAGTAACGGTACCACATAGTTTCAAAGGTTGGCACTACCACGAGACACCGACGGCAACGCCCTCTAACTGGTGCTGTGCAGCTCTACGAGCTCCGCTACACATTCTGCCCATTTCATCAGGTGCAGCTAGCCGGGACATTTCGCTTCAATTTCGCACCACCTTGCAAGTTATGTAATATGTTTGCATGTTATCCGCTAGTAAAGGTGCCTTAATTTTGCCTGCAGTACCGAGAAATTAGTACCTCTTCCTATTCCGGTTCCTTACCCACGCGCCGCCTCCCAGGCGGGATACAAAAAGACTTAAGTGCGTTTGAGAGACTTAAAGCTCAGTAAGCTCAAGAAAACCGATATTCTGTCGACTGCACAAAGATTAGTTGTACGATTAACATATGAGAAAGGTTATTTCGTTTGCTTCCCTACAACCGAGCGGACGGATAGGATAATTCTTCGGACGGAAAACTTACCTACTGATGAGAATGAGCTTGCTGATCTCCTGAGACAGGTCTGCAGACGGCGTTCAGATGATCCCTACATGAAGAAAACGGACGAAGACCTAGTAAGGGCTCAAGGGAGAGCGTACTCTGACCCCGAGTAGACGGCTGTGAAGTGCTGCGAGTATACAAAGCAGCCGCGAAAATCTTGTAGCTCAATGCCATGAGGAGTAGAAATGTAAGTGCTGACCTCCCTAGGCTAGCCCAAGAGCTTAACGTTTATGTCACATGCATTCAAGAATGATACTGCAGAAATGGGACATTCATAATTTAGCCCCCCGCCCTCCGAACAGCTCATATACCAGGAGATTGAGAGGCTATGGCTGCTATAGAGGTAATGGACATCAAGTGACAGACTGCAAAAATCCCACAGTTGTGCAACAGACATGTTGCAACCGTAAAGATCACCAAGGGTACAGGCACATACGTACTGGCGTCATTGTTATGCCCAGTATTACCATACAATTCAGCCATACCCAGAGTTGACTCACCAGACACCACTTTACTCAAGAGGGAAGAAGATGATCGCTCAGTGGACGTCAGTGCCAGGCCCACCTTGTGGCATTGTGTCGGACTGATGAACGAGGTCAGATCGTCAACGACATCCTAAGTGCGAAAACTTGCACGCACCAACAAAGAAGGACAATCACCTGCATATACAGGACATGCTGGTGGGAGTGTCAATGTAGACGTAAATGTTGTTAACCATATAGCTGTAAATATAGAAATAGATTGGTGTGTGTATCTGAATGTAACGACAAGTGATCGTACGCAGTCATCACTGACACTAAGGCTTCAGCACTTCATACACCATCATAAAACAAATATATTTTAAGCATCGCTAATTGGGAGGGGATTCGAACTCGTGTAAGAGATAATCCGGTGGAAAACGTAGATGAAAGTGTAGACCTAAGGGCATACAAACTTCACCAAATATTACGAACTCACAAACGAAAACCCATACCAACTTTCACTAAACAGCGTAAGACAGAAGCTCCCTGGAACTCTGAGCTGTCTAGACTAAGACAGAACACGGAAGAGAAGGTTCTACTAGCAGGCAGTTAGCACTCGGGACAGATGGACTTAAAAAATCGGCAGTTACGAATCCACCAGAGCCAAAATCGTATGGAGCAATTTACTTGTTAAATACGTTCGCTATGGTCCATGAGATGCTTCTGTGTAACCGTCTTCAAACTCAGGAAACTCCATGACCTTAGTCAGCACCAGTTTAGCTTTAGGCCGGGAAACTCTATTGATGACGCAAATAATCAGGATTTCCAAATTGTAGGACAGACATTACAGAAGCACACAGTTGGGGTTGTTATAGATATTGCTGGCGCCTTTGATAAGCTTTGGTGGCTAGCAATGTTTGCACGATTTTGAGAACTGCAGGTACCCGGATCCCTGTTCAATAGCCTTCGAGACTATTGTAGGAACAAGTGGCTGAGTGGCAAGAGGGCAACCGCAAGGTTGTAAAAAGGATTGCCAAAGGATGCCCACAGGGCTCTATCTGCAGATCAGTCTTCTGGGTTTTCACAATTGGACCGCTCTTGAATTTAATCGAAGGAGATGAACGTTCAGACGGGATCGTTCCGTATACTGACGACCTGTTGGTTGTGACGTCAGCCAAAACCTGAGCAATGTTGGAGAACAAGGCCAGTTGTATGCTATACACAATACAACAATGGTGAAATCAAAACAAATTATCCTTAGCAGCACAAAAAAAACAGAATACATAATGCTCAGACGGTCACTACAAACACATCCAGCAATTAAAATAAACAACACAGACATAAGACGCAAAGTAGTAACTAGATATCTTGAGGTACACATTGATAAACAATGTAGCTTCAATGAACACATACAACCAATCACAAACAAAGCCGAAAGTATACTTCAGAAACAAGCAACATTAAATTCGCCACGATGTAGACTACCACTGACTCTCATAAGTATGTACCATGCAGTTAGTACATGGACGCATAGAGTCCTCTCGTCATGAACATGATCACTGTTAGGTGGGGGCAGAAGAGTGTGCTACTTAGACTATCTGGGGCGTTCGGCACCATATCAGGCGATTCGCTGTATGTGGCGCTTGGAATAAATCTGATTGATATTACCATCAGATATCGAGCTGCAACATACTGACCGAAGAAGGTTAGACCTGAGAGAGTGTTGCATGTCAGTGAACAGTGCGTGTAAAATAGGCGCCAACTAAAAAATTGGCACACGGCAAAAAGAGAGAAATGAGAACTATAACGGGTGTCGAGTCTATGCGTTTTTCCCAATTTCAGGGAGGTGTTATGGTTGCGCAATGTCAACCCCGGCCGAGGCATGGTTCAGTTTGTGACTGGACATGGTCTTAATCCCTTGCACTTGCATAGAACACATAACGGAAGCAACACTATATAATGCACTGAGAAACCCTGATACATGGACACGGTTGAACGCAATTGCCACCATCTCAGAAGCCGATCATGACATATACAACCAGACTCACCAACACAGAAGGCACAGAAGACAAAGACAGGCCGACATAGAGAGCTCGAGTAGCTCCAGTATTGACGATGAGACGAGTGACAGTGACAGTGACAGCACTAACATAACATAGACACACAAAACATACATAACAAAAAAAACACATAAGACATGCACAACTACACACGTGAACGTTAATCAAAGATTGCAATTTGTGTCTTATTATGAATTAATCTAATTAAAAGTACAAGTAATTAGAATAGCCTGTGGATAGACGTTGTTCTAGAAGCCACGTTAAACCTGTACCCAACATTGTTAAGCAGTTACATAAGCGAACACATCATTGTAAATATAGTAATATGTAAGTAATATAAATTTAATATAAAGTAAGCAAGAAAAATCAAACAGTGTAAGTACACAACGGAAACAGATCATGCATATAACGAAATTATATAAAATTAATGGGTCCACTAATCAAAAAACTTAAGTTTTATTCTACAAAAATGTTTTTACAAGATTAAAAATAGGTTAGTGATGGCTTGTTATTTCTCCCACAGCTATGTAGGAACAGTCTATACGTAATTAGATTGCATTGAGACAGAATATTGTTCCAAAGCCATGCAGAATTTGTTTACTAATTAACCTAGTAGCAATAGTTGTTATGTAACCTAACAAACATCAACTCACACAGCACTCCAACAAACAACGCCGACATAGATTTGATCTGCATGAACTGAAGAAATAGAGTTATCCCAAAGAGAGGTGTTCATGTGCTAATACTAAAGTGGGTAGCACCTCACGTGGACGCTTGACTTGAAAACTCAATACCAACTCCCTTTCCCCAGGTGGCATTGGTGAAGGGATATCTGTATCTACTCTTTCCAGTCTTTTTTTACTCTCTTCTCAAATTATATCACAAATTTATGATTTCCTACTTCGAAATTTCTCTATTTTTCTTTAAAAAATAAGTGTAATTGCTATAAATAAAAAAAGATAATACCAAAGTGCAGACGAAAGAAATTCACGCAGCCTCCGCTCCACGTGGTGCCTCATGGGCAACAGTGCTCGTGGCCTCAAATGCTTAGCATAACTTTGCTGCACGGTGCTGGCCATGGGTACTGGCTAAGAGGTCTGTGTGGAGCATTATGGCCTGCATAAGTAGTAAGATGGCAGGCCCTAGTAATGAAGCTTGAAAAAAAAAATGCAGTACCATGATCGAGCCGCTCCTCACAGCTCACATATATCCGTAGTCAGTGCTGAGGGACGTTTGAGCAGATCTAAGGAACGGCACCTCTGGATATTGGAGGACTAGAAACGACTGATCTGGAATGATGAATCATGCTATAACATGTCGCAACTTGATGGAGGGGTTTGGAATTGGTGAAGGCCTAGAGAACGTTACCTGCTATCGCATGTAGTGCTAAGACTGAAGAATTCAGCAGGTTATGGTATGGGAAGGGGTTTCTTGGTTTCGGCGCAATCCCTACATCGCACTTAGTAAAATGCTGAATGCCGGAGGATATAAACACATCCTGCACCATTAAGCACGGCGTGCAATAGAGAAACAGTTCGTAGACAACGATTCCATCAGAGTGGCAATGCATCCTGACATAAAGAAGCACCAGTGTGGTAATGGTTCATGGACAACAACATTCTTGAAATAGCCTGGCCTACCCAGATTCACAACGTGAACTCGGTGGACTACTTTTGTGATGAGTGAGGATGTCGACTTCGCTCCAGACACCAGCACCCAACTCCATCACCTTCCCTGGTTCCGGATCTTGAGGAAAAATGGGCTACCATTCCTCCACAGAGGTTCAGACACCTCGCTGAAAGTATCTCCGGCAGTGAGTTCAAGTCGGCATAAAGGCGAAGATTGGAAATATCCCATATTAATGCCCACTAAACGGGGTCTGGATCCTTTTGATCAGAGGTGTATTTCTGATCAACCACATTGTTTGTTAATTCTATTCAGATTAAATGATTCATGAAAATGTTGTCAAATCAAATGCATGGAACCGATGCAAATTAGAAGGTACACTAAAAGTGATTACTTGGTTAACAATAAGTGGACTGTTACGTTTCACACACTTCTGGCTTTAGCTCATGCATGTAGCCGTATACTGCATCCACTGTTGACAATATTTGAGCATCTTTGTGTGTCTATCTTTGACAAGGGTTCGTATCCTTTATGCGTAATATAAACACGGGGTGGTTCAGGGAGATATAAGTATGTCGATTTTAATGTGAAATGTATTATGAACTGTGAGGTTAACTCGAGACATACATCGTTCATATTGCCACATTGTTGACATAGAGCGTCAGTGAGGACATTACTGTCAGCTGCTGAGCTTAACTACTTAATAGCTCACTAGTTTCGGCAGACTGGTCATTATCGATGGACGAAGAACAATTTTGGGCTTTAGATAGTGACTATTCGGTCGAAAGTTGAATATCAACTAAACAGTTTATGTGAACATTGGCAGAAATGAACTTCGTAATCGAAATATACATCTAATGAAATATGTCTTGCTTGCTGGCTGACTGCGTAGTTATGGAGTGTCAGAATATAAATCAAAACGTTAGGAGTTCAATTCTCAGTTAGTGCTTGGGCTTTTTTTGTCTCTTACCACTTCTTTGACCTATGACAACGGTTCAGTAGTATGAAAAATGATCAAATGGCAGGCACTCTTATTAGATGGCTGGCTAAATCAGTTCAAAAGTCTGATGAAGGCAAAATCATAAAATTACGTTAGGTTCTAGCATAGTAAGACGTTGAGGTGTACAATATAACCACCGAGTTGAGGAGAGCTTCATTTTTTTTCAGTCTTACGACCATCAATAATGAATTAACTCAGTGAGACTGAATCAGCTGAACTTCGTGAAAGTATGTGGAACATGTGAAGGCGTATCTGTGGGATGTTATGATGGTAAAGATGCAGTGAAGTTTAGAGATGGATTTAGGTGGGGGTTCTAGATGTTTAGTTTACAGCAGGTATACGAAATACGTAAGCCTTCGATGTGGAGGGTGCTGCATGCAATGTCGATAAGCTTGGCTCTACGGGGTGGCACTGGCAGACGTTAGAGTCTGGAGGAAGTGGTGCCTCTAGCGGGCCATTCCTGTAGGTTTCCGCCGATAAACTGCAAGCAGTTGTCCACACAGGCGTGGATGCTGCAAACGCCAGATGACGCTGGTGATCAATCGTTATCCGCTGCCCAAGTAACATCACCCAACGACATCCAGACTAGCTTACGTCGTAAGTGTGGACGCTGCTTTGTGAATCTTTCTTGTAAACTGTGCTTGTATGAATCCATGTGAGTTACAGACCGAATGAAATATAGTTTTTGGCGATTACAACGGACGAGGTACAAATCGGAAATCTTCGTTTTGGGGAAGCAATTACGGTGCAAAAAATGAGACGAAGTCTACTACGCTGTTGAATTTTGACAGAGAGCTTGTATTGTAGAACATCTATCCAGAATAATTACACAGAGTCGAAGACGGTAGACGCAATCCTAAAATGTCATGCGTTTTGGTAAGTGGCAGGAAAATAGCTTTAATTCGTCCCCTTGATACATATTAGTGGTCTAGCGGTTCTAGGCGCTCAGTCCGGGACCGCGCGACTGCTACGGTCGCAGGTGCGAATCCTGCCTCGGGCATGGATGTGTGTGATGTCCTTAGGTTAGTTAGGTTTAAGTAGTTCTAAGTTCTAAGGGACTGATGACCACAGATGTTAAGTCCCATAGTGCTCAGAGCCACTTGAACCATTTGATACATATTATTCCCCTGGTGGACTAACACGTCTCAAGCGCAGTAAAATAATTAATGCTTGTAATTACTAATATCAATTCCTTCTATTCCCTAGTGGCTGTTTTGTACATAATATTCTCTTTAGTTTATCTGGGTCCATGATAATCCAGACTGGGCACAGAAGCCAAGGCCAGTGACTTGGCATTTGTCGCAGGCCCCCTGGGAGTTGCGGAGTTGCGGTTCATTGATACAATAAAGATGAATTTAAGGAGGAGAAACCTACTATGGAACCAAATTGTGGAAGAAGAATGGTGGAAAGACCGAGGTAAGTGGCGAAGTATCATTGATACTCCGACCCGACCAGATGTTGGATAGAGTGGAAACGAAGATGATGATGAATACTGGGTCTGGGCCTACATTCACAGAAGTCGTATAACGTAGTAGAGTCTTAGTTTTTACAATCTGTGCCATCCAGGCATACACGTTTCGAAGGATCTCCATTTTGTGCCGACAATTCAGCTTCGGAGAACACTGGGTAAGGGGAAGTCAGTAACGGATAGAGATCTCGGCATTCGGTGAAAAGCGACAGAGCTGTATAGTGGACAGGAATTCTTCTCTCGTTGTAAAGCGATGGGCTGATTTTCTGGTGCTACTTTGTGTGGGGTGGACAACCCCTGGTATAAAAAGTTGTAAGATGGCTCCTCACTGATTACATTAAAAATGGCAGAGAAGTAGTCAGGATGAAAGTATTCAGGATATGCAGACGTCGAGATGAGCATATTGGCTGAAATAAAAAAGTTTGCTGAGGAGTGGGAGAGTAACTCAGAACCTTTTACCGTATATGTGGGAGTGAAATGATAGGTTAATGTTGCAAAACATTTTGTAAGAGGGGGGGATTGTTGTCTTGTGAACAAAAATATCATTGGGCAGCATTTTGCAGAGCTTTCTCCATTTCCGCACGGGAGTTGCATACACTTGTAGAGAGGAAGAAAAGCCAGTGTTGGTGAGAACTCTTGGTCTGGAGGTGTGGCGCTTCATTTGGTGACTGTGAAGAGAACACTTGGTCTAGAGACTCTGTCAGCATGACACCGTTTGTCTGGAGATCTCGTAGAGAGTAGGTGTGTAGCAACGGATCACAGCATTCGCACTCCCCATGCAATTGAGAGCAGAATACGGTGAGAAATTGGAGCTTGGGCGAACACCATAGGAGAACTGTCGAGTGTTTGCAGGGGTGTTGTTGGAATTAAATACATTCTGTAAATCTCGTGCTTTACTCGAGTGACAGATAGCTAATTCACGACCCGGTCAGTAATTTGGTTTGCATTGTAAGTGGGTTGCTTCTGTGTTGGGAGCGCTGTGTAGCGCTATGCATTGGATATCTGTGCTTTCTTTGTAAGAGAAAAAAATGGCTCTGAGCACTATGGGACTCAACTGCTGAGGTCATTAGTCCCCTAGAACTTAGAACTAGTTAAACCTAACTAACCTAAGGACATCACAAACATCCATGCCCGAGGCAGGATTCGAACCTGCGACCGTAGCGGTCTTGCGGTTCCAGACTGCAGCGCCTTTAACCGCACGGCCACTTCGGCCGGCTTTGTAAGAGACACTGTGGCTGGTCGCACTCGTTGGAAGTTAATCGACAGTTCTGTTGGGCGGTTGGAAGTTAGTCGCCAGCAGTGATGGAAGTACTGTTGGGCAGTTGGAGGTGAAAGGCCAGCAGTTATGGATGTTAAATGTGAGAAGATAGCGTTGATGGAGGGTAGAGGTCTGAAGTGTTAGCGTAGGCTAACGATCTGGAAGTATCCGACCTGGAGATTGAAAATTTTCATGATTATATGTCTTTGTACTGGATGTCAATGACGATTTATATTCGTGTTTGAAATGGATGTCACGTTATTAAGGTAAAAAACACATTATTGGTTTCCAACAAAATATTTCCTTTGTTAACCACATGCCTATCAGTAGTTACTGGCTTTAGTAGTTAGAATCTTTTATTTAGCTGGCAGTATTGACACTCGCTGCATTGCAGTAGTTCGCGTAACGAAGATTTTTGTGAGGTAAGTGCTTAATGACATGTAAAGGTTATTGTTAAGATTTCTTTTTAGTCAGGACCATGCTTTTAAATTAATTATTAGAAGTCAGGTTCTAATTTTTTTGAGCAGTCAGATTGCGTTGCGCAAGAAGATTGTGGGTCAGTGTTGTAGGCTCTGTACGTTAAGTTTTACTCAGCTGTTTCAGAATCAAATAACGTAGAAGTTTCATCTCCTCAGTCATTCTGCAGTTTAAGTACAGACACACTCATTTAAATAAAGAAGTTTCAGCATGTGTCGTTTTCCATCGTACTGTAAATCCACCACTGTTTTATCTTCCCATAACTAATTCCTAGATTACAGTTTGATCACGTTCATCTAAACTATCGGTCTTTGCTGGAACATTCGCGTTTTAGATCAGAACTATCCCATGTCAATAACTGGTAATTATCTTATTCTCTAGATTTCTTGTGATTGTACATACCCTGTAATAATTTCTTATTCCTATGCACGTTAGCAAGGAACTTTCTATTAAACGGGATTAATATAGACCACCTTTTCGCTTTATAGACGACCACCCTGTTATCTTCTATGAGATGCAACACCCATATCTCATCCGTTGCGCAACACTTTTTATTAAATGGCTATAAACCAATGGGGAGTGATCTGTTGGCCAGCATCTGGTGTGGCTCATCGTGACATCCACAGGGGCGTGTCGAAAGGTCAGCTGTACTTTCACTCGGTTGTTAGTATAGTGCTATGAGCATATGTGAGTCTCAAAATTATGAATCTTGGCGTTTCCCGGTGAAGCTACTCTCACATGAGACTCATTTAGCTCATTTTTAATTTCAGTAGAAAGTGCACGAAAGGCAATGAATATTTAACAGGCAGCCACTTGCAATAAAATCTGTCTCGACGGTTCTGCGCTACGCTCTGCACGTCCTATTTGAGTGGCGCATCCAGGGCATGAAGAACGAGACGCACATGACGCGCCGGGGACCACCGCCAATCAAGCGGCGCAGTGCTGGCTCTCATCAGCGCCTGCGCGAGCTTCTCTGTGCTGCGGGCAGGTCGTCTGTCCTGCGACAATACAGTACAGAAGTAACACGTGAAATCATGTAGAACGTTGAATATATTGTGAATGATGTTTCAGAATTTATAGAGCACATGAAAAGCTAAATCTCAATTTTTCCCTATTGATGTGTGTGAAAGAAGTATATGGTTTGTCTTCATGTTGTGCGCAACATGATCTGTGCAGAAAATTAACTTGTATCTCTATGCAAAACGTTAACAATATTTTCCCGTGGCATTAACAAAAATAACACACTTCTTATACAAAAAAAGACAAATTACAAAGGAATTATGCGAATGGGTCGAAAATCGGTAGATGCAATGTACGCGTACAGACAAATAAATGATTACAATATAAAAAAAAACTAGATGATTTATACAAGAGAATGAGCGTCACAAACTGAGCAAGACAACAACTGGCCGTTACGCAGACAGTTACTCGGCTTGACATTGACTGATAGAGTTGTTGTATGTTCTCTTGAGGGATGTCGTGCCAAATTCTGCCCAAATGGCGTGTTAGATCATCAAAATCCTCAACTGCGAAGACATCCGACAACCTTGCTGGCCAAGGTAAGGTTTGGCAAACGCGAAGACAAGCTGTAGAAACTCTCGCTGTGTGCGGGCGGTCATTATCTTGCTGAAATGTAAGTCCAGGACGAATGGCGTAAAGGGCAACAAAATGAGGCTCAGAATATCGTCGACGCACCGCTGTGCTGGGGAGGAGAACCTAAGGCGTTCTGCTACGAAAATAAATGGCACTCCAGACTATCACTTCCGGTTGTCGAACCATACGGCGGGTAATAATCAGATTGGCGTCCCATTGCTATCCAGGGCATCTCCACACACGGCTTCGCTGGTTATCGCCGCTGAGTCCGAAGCGGGAATCAATACTAAAGACAATTCTACTCCAGTCAACGTGATTCCAGGCCTAAGACGTGTCTGGAGACTCAATGAACAGCGATGGGATACCGACCTATCTGTCTCCCGCCATACGACCCGAGAAGTGGGTGGGAGTGATGATCTGGAATGTCATTTCATTTCGTAAAATGGTCTCTCACAGCACAGTGATATTCTACGCCCCATTTTGTTGCCCGTCGTGGCAAACCATCCTGTTCTTACATTTCGGCAAAATAATACCCGACCGCATATAGTGAGGGTTTCTGCTGCTCATGTTTGTGCTTGTCAAACTCTTCTTTGGCCAGCAAATTTGATAGATCTCACCCGAATTGAGACCGTTTGAAGCATTGTGGGAAGAACCCTCCGACCATCTCGGGATTTTAGCGATCTAACGCGTCAATTGGACAGAATGTGGCAAGATATCTCGCAGAAGGACTGCTCTATTAAATCAACGACAAGCTGAATAGCTGCTAGCCTAAGAGCTAGAGGCGGACCATCGCGTTATTAGCTTGCTCACTTTTGTGAAGCTCTATCTTTTGAATAAACCATCCAGTTTTTCTGATATTGTTATCATTAATATGTCTGTACATATACATCATATCAACCGATTTCCGTCCCATTCAGATAATTCGTTCGTAGTGCACATTTCCTTCTTTTCTTGTTTTTTTTATTTTTATTTTTACTTTTTTTTTTAAATCATTGGCTGCTTGTTGTCCGAAAACAATTCCATCTTCCTTTTCGTTGAAGATGTTTGTTCTCTTTATTTATTTCCCTTTTGCTGCTGTTATATGTCATTCGGCTAGGGTTGATTTATTACATCTACGATTTAGTGGTCCGTGTTTCACTTTCATCCTTTGCTAATTGCCCTTTCCAGTGTTTTTTGTTCACCCATCCTGTGACCTTCCTTGCTTGAAGCAAACTGTATTGAATCAAGAACTGTTTGTGATGACACATGCAAATTACCAGTGAGATCGTCGCAAGATGGGCGCCACAATGTAGTGAACTGAGAATTCTTCACTGCTCTCTGACATGAAATGTCAGTCAGATGACCAGTGAGATTACCTCACGTTGGGAGCCAACAATTAAGCGACATCAATAATTAAATGAAGTCAAGCACAAAAGGTAATGAGATTAGGGGATTGATAAGCGAATGGAACTGAGATAAATGGAACATGAAATGACTGCATTTATTTCAGTAATTTTAGCACAGAAGAAAATAATTACACACCTCAGGGCCGATTTGACTGGACATGGACACGACTCAGTTATTAAGGTGAAGGAGGGCGGAATAATTCATCCTACCATTATCCATTATTCGTGATCATTCGACGTCTAGTGCCGTCGGTGGCAGCCGCTGCGGCTGTTCCCATCGGTACTCGCGGCTTTGTGGCGAAGCCCAGGTACGGCACCTTGGGGTTGTGTGGCCAAAGCTGCGATGTCACGGTGCCACGGTGTCGGAAGGCGGACGTTGGCGATGGACGGAAGAGCCCCCATGTCCTCTCGTTTCTGCGCTGTCTCACCGACCCTCTGCTTCACTCCTAATCCATCTATGAGCTCAACGATTTCTCGAAATTTTCCTCCTCTCGATGTAATTGTTGGCGGAATAAATTAAAAATTAATGGCTGATAGCTGGCTCATGATCACGCCGCTCCATGCAGTTTGGAAATTTCCGATCTTGCGTGGGCTGGTGTGCGACTCGAGAACTGGCGTTGGTGGCACATTCTTGCGATGTTTCTCTGCATTGCGCAGTTGTGAGAGCAGCCACGCAAAAGTCTTTGTAACAGCTGATTCTGCATGAGGCATGGACAGACTGTACCTCATCTCAGAGGCTGCTGACGTCCGTGATTTATAAGGAACATCCTTAACTATCCGTAAAACAGCTTTTTAAGCGGGCTGACTTCTTTCACACACCTCGTGTGCAAATTCTCCGGCTTTGTCTAGGCCACTCCCAGTTTTCATGAGATGCTGGAATTTTCGACACATTCTTGCTTTCTAAGACAGGTAAAACGGCTGCTGTCAGTCCAAAAGAGTTCATTTGCCTTCGCGTGTGCATTCTTGACACTACGTCCTAGACGCTGAGAGGGTCCATCTGTTTTCGGCGCGCTTCTCATTATCTGGTACGCACTTCGCAACATGTCCATTCTTGAGCAATGCGAAGGCTCCAGTGTCCGCGTCTTGGCGCTCACCGCATCGGGTCTGACTCCCTCCTCCTCCTCCTGGGCCGCTGGCACTGTGAGCTGGCGAAAGTGGTCCCCGGCAGTTTTATTCCTAATTAACGTTAGTCCTATGGCACTTCTAAATCTTTCTGTTGCTATTGTAATTAAAATCTCGTTCTTAATTACTTCAATACTAATTATAGCAATGTTGATGATATCTTCTCGGGTTATCAGACGATGTGGTGGCGTGTTGTCGCAATTTTTTTTTACGAGTTTCGTACTCGTCATCTTCGACAGATAGCGAATAAGAAAGTAGTTGATATGTGCGGCAGAGTTCCATACCTGTCGCACAGGTCGGTCAGTACAAGGACGGATTATGCAGTTTGTGGATGACGCTAGATATGTCGCCTGATGATGTCTCATATCTGCTCGATTGGAGACAGTTCTGGTGATTGAGCAGGCCAAGGCAGCATCTCGACACCCTCTAGAGTATGTTGGGTTACAATAGCGGTATGCGGGTGATGCGTTATCCTGTTGGAAAACACCCCATGGCAAGTTGTTCATGAATGGCAGCACAGCAGGTCGAATCACCAGACTGACGCACCGTTTTGCAGTCAGGGGTGGGGGATAACCACACGAATGCTCTTGCTATCGTACCCCAGATGTAGGTCCAATTTGTCTAGCTTGCACACATGTTGGTTGCGTGCCTGCAACTGGCTTCCTTCTAACCATCAAACGGCCATCACTGGCACCGAGCCAGAACCAGCTTTCAACAGAAAACACAGAAGACCTCCACCCTGCCCTACAGTGAGCTCCTTCTTGATACCATTGAAGTCACAAACTGTGGCAGTTTGGAGACAGTGGAATGCACACTACATGGAGCTATCTTTGAAGTAACCGATTTGTAACAGTTCGTTCTGCCACTGTGGTGCCAACTGCTGCTCAAATTGCTGCTGCAGATGCAGTACGATGGGCCAAAGCCATACGCCGAACACGATTATCTTCCCTCTCGGTAGCGCCACATGGCTGCCAGGAGCCCGGTCCTCTTGCAACCGTACATTCTCCCTACCACCGCTACCGGCAACTATGTACAGTGGCTACATTCCTGCAAATTCTTTCTGCAGTATCTCAGAAGAAACATCAAGCTTCTCGTAGCGCTATTACATGACCTCGTTCAAACTCAGAGAGGTATTGATAATGGAGTTCAAATGGTTCAAATGGCTCTGAGCACTATGGGACTTAACTTCTGAGGTCATCAGTCCCCTAGAACTTAGAACTACCTAAACCTAACTATCCTAAGGACATCACACACATTCATGCCCGAGGCAGAATTCGAACCTGCGACCGTAGCGGTCGCGCGGTTCCAGACTGCAGCGCCCAGAGCCGCTCGGCCACTCTGGCCGGCGATAATGGAGTCTTCGTCGCCTTAAACGCGCTCCTGACTAACAAGAATTCACAACGTTCAGTCTCAAAGGTAACTAACGTTCACGACCGTTACAGAGTGAATTTAAAGCAAACCAGATTTGCATTCTTATGGTGGTGCTACTAGCGCCACCCTTAGGTGACTGACATGAAATCTAAACCGACATCATCTTTCATATGTAGAAGCAAGCCTACCAACTTTCGTTTACGTCGCATGGCTCCTTCTTGGTGCTTCAGTTTTTTTCATTTAATAAGCAATGCAACCCTTTTTTTCCTCGGTCAGTTTCGATTTAAAGAATGCAGAGTTTGTTATGGGACATCGTAGTCCTGCCTCAGACCTTACAGTTTCATGAAGTTGCGATAGGTGACGACGCTGTACGTAGCATTCAAACTGGCATCTGTAACGGAGGCGCGTTCCAAGAAGAGAGCTGTCACTGAGTTTCTTTCGGCGGTAAACCTAAGCATCGCAGATACTCACATGCTCTTGCAGAATGTCTACAGGGACCTGTGAGTGAACAGAAGCACCCTCAGTCGTTGGGACAGGCGTCTGTCATCATCACAACAAGGTCGCGCAAACCCGTCTCATCTTCCGCATGCCGTCCAGCAGCACACAGCTGTGACTCCCGCACTGTTGGAACGTGCGGACACTCTCATTCGAGGTGATCGATGAATCACAACCAAACACTTCTCTGCTCTACTGGATGTCTCTGTTGGTACTGCTGGTACACTCGTTCATCAGTTGGGGTACTCAAAGGTGTGTGTCCTTTGGATTGCTCGCAACCTTGTCGAAAACGATAAAAAGCAGCGGAAGACCAACTGTTCGGAATTGTTTGTGATCCATGGAGTGACGCAACACCACCTCTCCTCCGAAGAAAAAGAGTTCAAAGCCGTGCCTTCAGCCGGTAAAGTCATGTCGACGGTCTTCTGAGACTCTGAAGGGGTCATTCTGTTTGATGTTCTCCCTCATGGTAAAATAATGAGCTCTGAAGTGTACTCGTCGCCACAAAAATGCAAATGAACTTCTCCTTGAGCACGACGACACAAGGCCTCATAAAAATCTGCGCATCTGAGAGGAACTCACGAAACTTCGTACTTCCTCATACATACTATAGCCCGAAGATCGAACATTCCGAGATCCATCAGTCTGGGTCAATGAAGGATGCACTCCACGGGAAGCAGTGTGTGGATGATGGGGAGGTTATTGATGTAGCAAGACGTCGACGGTGACGTCGACCAGTAGAGTGGTACCATGCGGGCATACAGGCCCTCACAGTAAGGTTACGTAAGGCCGTCGCACTGAACGGAGATTATGTTAAAAAATAGGGACTTGTAGCCAGAAGAGTGGGGAATAATATGGTGTATTGGAATCCTGAATAAAACCAACCTACTTCGAGGGGAAAAAAAGTGATGCATTACTTATTGAACGCCTCTCGTAGATTGCAGTTGTTCTCACATAAAACATAGTACATAAAAGATTCCTTTTGGTACTATTGTAATAATAGACAATATGGCTTTGATCATTAAAAGTATGAAGCTGTGAAGATGTTCAGCAGTCATCGATCTACGTTTGCAATACTTCTGTGGTGCCTCGTGCGTGTTCCTGTGAAAGGCTGTGGAGATGGAACAGCAGTGAAGCACAACGTCGCCAAATTAGTCGGTGATACACAAGAAAACTCTCCACCACAGTAAATAAGTAGCGACCCAAGAGACACCTCTAGGTTCGTGTAGGATACTTTCTGAGAAGACGCTAACGAAAATATCCTTTCCTTGTCAGCGTACAAATTCACAGAACTTTAGAGAAGTTGATGGCGTGAAATGGCTGGTTCAAATGGCTCTGAGCACTATGGGACTTAACTTCTCAGGTCACCAGTCCCGATGTCGTGTAATCAATTGACCTTAAATTGTGAATGCTGTACACTAAATGAAGCTACAAGTTTACTGTTACCAGTCACCGTTTTATTTATCTTCACGACGCGTTTCAAAGGTTTAAACCTCCATCATCAGTTGGATTTACATTATTTAGTATGACATTTGTGTGTGTGTTGCGCTACGATTTTTTGGAGGAGCTTGTGGCACTGTCTCCAGTGGTCACAGGTTCATTTCGCTGTCGTAACACATCACATGTATACTGTCAAATTTGTAAACAAATATGGCCACGGGTAAGAAATGAGATTTCTCGCCATCTGAATGCTGCCAGAAAGCAGTAGCTGACTCTACGAGATATAGGGCGTAGACTCTGTCTTAAAAAGGAAAAATGACGTCACACACATGGCTGAGAATTTTTAGTCGAGACCGTAAACAATTGGAAACAGGAGAACCCCTGCTAAAAAGAACGTGGAAATCTCGAAGTTGATTTAAGGCTGCATAGAGCTCTCTGTGCTAATGAGAAATAAGGTCTGCTGTAGACGGTAGGGAGGAACAAGGTTATAAAAGATGGGAAAATTTAGAAAAAAGGTAGGAATTTTTTCGACTAAAACTGGACTTCTAATGCTACTTTTTAAATGCCACCTCTGAACTGATAGAATTCCAGCTGCTCTGCACGTCACATTCGTCTCACCTCTCCCTCTGAAAAGTAGCTCCTGCGAAAGTTTTCAGGTCGCTACGCGTCTGTTTCCGAGGAAACGGATCTTAAAGGTGAAGACGCAGGACCCGTCGTGGACTAGATGTATTCGATGGAATACTCGAAAATAAGTACATTTTGTTCGCAGAATCAGAGAATCTGAAAAACTGTCGATCTCAACTACCGTTGCATATATTACAAGAGGACTGCTCTTACTTAACGGGGCGTTGCCTAAATGGTGAGTGGTCAGAAGCCTTCTACTTCTGCCATTGTCCAGTTGATGATAGCTACATGCTTTGAGTAAATTTTAAATGACTTCATATGAACCATCGAACTAGATTTTTCAAGATTATGCATATTTATTATCACTGTCCCAAACGACGATGATCAGTTACATTCAGTACACCTCACGACTATCGGAACAAAGTTTAGTAAACTACATAGGCATCGAGTAGTCTAACTGGGTGTCCATAATACTATTATGCAGATGATGAGATACACTTGTTGAAGCAGAACTCGACGTCTGCCCAGTGTGTACTGGCTACCATAATGACTGTACGTAACTACAGTTTGTCGGTGACTGAGTAAACGTAATTCAGTTAAGGTGCTTCCAAGATTCACTACACCATTATCCATAGCAACTACTTAAAAACGCACGAAGTGTGTCATTCACAAAAACTTCAGATATAGAGTTATTGTATTTTCATTAGTAGCGTAAAAGACAGGAGTAAAAGTTATTACAAAGGTACATTAGAGAATGAAATAATTTTGTGAAATACCTTTTCTTGCAATGTTCTATTTGTAGCACTCTTATCAGCTGCTTAAAAAATGGCAACTTAGTGTAGAATTTTGAGGTTTCATATGTACTTAGTGTATGTAGTACTTGTGGGAAAGAGAGAAGGGAAAGGAAAAAAAATGTATAAGGGGTAGTGAAATGAAAACGAGGCAGATGGAAAAAGTTAGTAAATTGTTTATTAATCCACAAATAATCGCCGTACTTGTAAATATATTTATGACACTGTGTGACAAGACGATCACTGCCTTCACTGAAAAGGGTTTGCGGCTGCCTATGGAACCATTATTGCACCCAGCCGTGTACTCCTTCGTCCGAAGCAAATCGACGGCTACGAATGCCTTTCTTCAGGGCTCCTAAAATATGGAAATCGCCTAGTGCAAGATCGGGACTGTATAGAGAATGTGTGGGAGCTTTCGAGTAAAACTCCTACAGTGTGCTCGAAACAATCTTGGCAACATGTGGGCAGACATTGTCCTGTTAAGGAATGATGCCGTCCGCCAACATTCCTAGGCGTTTGGACATCATTTCGTACTTCAATTTATACTCTGCGCATTAATTGTGACGCCATGTTCCAAAAAGTCAATGTGCAACTTGCTCTTGGAGTCAAGGAAAAAGGTTATTCGGTCCTCCCAAGACAGTTTCCATATTGTTAGAGCCCTGAAGAAAGACTTGATTAGCTTCGGACGAAGAGGTTCACGGCTGGGCATAATCATGGTTCCGTAGCCAACCGTAAACATTTTTCCATGAAGGCGTTGAACGTCTTGTTTCGCAGTGGGATAAATGCATTAACAGCTATGGCGAATACTTTTGAAGTAGTGAACAGTTTACTTATCTTTTACCCCGTGTCTCCTTTTCATTTGACTGCCCCTTGTATTTGTGCTGGGAGTAGTATTATAGCAAGTGGAGATACCTCAGGTTTCACTACGTTTACATGTCAATCAAATCTCTGTACGCTTAGGATCGAAATGAGCTTCTTGCGGTATTATTTTACTTTTTGGCAAGAGAATGGAATATACGTGTGGTGTCTATTCTTCCTCACGTATCCGAAAGACGCCGCGAGTAATGAGGCTAATGAGCAGGGGCACTACATCAGTAGTGTGTGGAATAAGCGAAGAACTTGTGTCTCACGGGAGGCGTGCTAGAGCAGTCCGTGCGGTCGTGGTGGCCACTGTGTCCGGCTGGCGAAGTGGTCGGTGCAGCTTCCTAGTAAGAAGGAGACCTGCATTCAGTTCGCGGTGCGGCACAAATTTTCCACCTGCCCCGTTGATATAAACCAATGGCCACTGGCAGCTGATAGCAGTTTTCAACCTGCCCCGATGATATAAACCTATGGCCACTGATAGGTAATAGCTTGAATTCCTTTGTGCCTTAAGAGAAGGGAAGTTGTCACAAAAACCAAGATCGTTATTTTAGCTAAAATGAATTCTATCATGAATAAGGCAAAAATGATAAGCAGCCGGCCGCTGTGGTGGAGCGGTTCTGGGCGCTTCAGTCCGGAACCACGCGGCTGCTACGGTCGCAGGCTCGAATCCTGCCTCGGGCATGGATGTGTGTGATGTCCTTAGATTAGTTAGGTTTAAGTAGTTCTAAGTCTAGGGGACTGATGACCTCAGATGTTAAGTCCCATAGTGCTCAGAGCCATTTGAACCATTTGAAATGATAAGCGCAACCTATGAACTTTGACGAAACACGTTTGCTCCTCAGTGCAGATTGCATGATTTTTGTGCTTCTTTCCACGATATATATTCTCCTTTTTAGAGAATGTGAAGATAAAAAGCAAGTAAAAGTTTTATGCAGTCATTCCTGACATTTCATCTGCCTATGTCTCTCTCTCTCTCTCTCTCTCTCTCTCTCTCTGTCTCAGACGCACTCATTCACTCTCTCTCTCTCTCTCTCTCTCTCTCTCTCACTCACACACACACACACACACACACACACACACACACACACACACACACACACACAATGCAAGTCGTGTGACACGAGACGCAGTAGTACAGATGTACACACGACCTTTATTGGGGTCCAGTTAACGACCGATACCAATAAAGTGTTACTATTCATCGGATATTGAGCGAGAAGTATATACGAACAGGAAAAAAGCTTTCATTTAGTGTGCCTTGCTGCTATGATGAATACTTCTAGATTTTACAAATTTTCAGTTGCCTCTATTTTATTTATTCATTAGACGCTTGAGTGTCTAGCAGCCCGAGTAGGAGAAGGGATTTTTCCTTGTTCCTGTCTCTCCATGATGGCTTAAGGACCATTCAGCCTGCTATCAAATCGAGTTCCGGGGATCTTTCCAGGTAGGAAGGACGAACGAAAGGCTGCATTGTAGCTGCAGATGGATTACAAGCCCGTTCATTCATTACCTAATACAGCTCCTACCAACGTGTCTGCGGCCGAATCCATGAAATAGCTGGTCCCAGAAGGCGGTAAAGCTCGGTGCTCGTAATGGTGGTTCAGCACGGTTGAAATCTATTTATCTCACTTTTCCAATCCTTCATCCACCTCAACTACCTTCTCATTGAACGAGGGATGTTTAGAAGTCGCTCGCTCAGCCTTCAGGAGAATTTCATATTGTCGTGCGACAGCCACTTTTAAGCCGTATGACGTAATCGAGTGCCAATAAAATAAAGAAGGTCGGAGACTAGCGAGACGCCCCATTTTCTTTTGGCTCCTCTGGTGGCGTGCTACACTGCGGCGCCAGGGTTTCAGTGTGTCTCAGGACTGCAAACATGTACTTACAAACGATCAAACAACAATGACGTTAGTTTATTTTTCCGAAATGGTAATTGAAACTTTCCTCACGCCGGAGGTTAGAGTCCTCACTCGGGCATGGGTGTGAGTGATGTGTTTAGCGTTAAGTTAGTTTAAGTACACTCCTGGAAATTGAAATAAGAACACCGTGAATTCATTGTCCCAGGAAGGGGAAACTTTATTGACACATTCCTGGGGTCAGATACATCACATGATCACACTGACAGAACCACAGGCACATAGACACAGGCAACAGAGCATGCACAATGTCGGCACTAGTACAGTGTATATCCACCTTTCGCAGCAATGCAGGCTGCTATTCTCCCATGCAGACGATCGTAGAGATGCTGGATGTAGTCCTGTGGCACGGCTTGCCATGCCATTTCCACCTGGCGCCTCAGTTGGACCAGCGTTCGTGCTGGACGTGCAGACCGCGTGAGACGACGCTTCATCCAGTCCCAAACATGCTCAATGGGGGACAGATCCGGAGATCTTGCTGGCCAGGGTAGTTGACTTACACCTTCTAGAGCACGTTGGGTGGCACGGGATACATGCAGACGTGCATTGTCCTGTTGGAACAGCAAGTTCCCTTGCCGGTCTAGGAATGGTAGAACGATGGGTTCGATGACGGTTTGGATGTACCGTGCACTATTCAGTGTTTCCTCGACGATCACCAGTGGTGTACGGCCAGTGTAGGAGATCGCTCCCCACACCATCATGCCGGGTGTTGGCCCTGTGTGCATCGGTCGTATGCAGTCCTGATTGTGGCGCTCACCTGCACGGCGCCAAACACGCATACGACCATCATTGGCACCAAGGCAGAAGCGACTCTCATCGCTGAAGACGACACGTCTCCATTCGTCCCTCCATTCACGCCCGTCGCGACTCCACTGGAGGCGGGCTGCACGATGTTGGGGCGTGAGCGGAAGACGGCCTAACGGTGTGCGGGACCGTAGCCCAGCTTCATGGAGACGGTTGCGAATGGTCCTCGCCGATACCCCAGGAGCAACAGTGTCCCTAATTTGCTGGGAAGTGGCGGTGCAGTCCCCTACGGCACTGCGTAGGATCCTACGGTCTTGGCGTGCATCCGTGCGTCGCTGCGGTCCGGTCCCAGGTCGACGGGCACGTCCACCTTCCGCCGACCACTGGCCACAACATCGATGTACTGTGGAGACCTCACGCCCCACGTGTTGCGCAATTCGGCGGTACGTCCACCCGGCCTCCCGCATGTCCACTATACGCCCTCGCTCAAAGTCCGTCAACTGCACATACGGTTCACGTCCACGCTGTCGTGGCATGCTACCATTGTTAAAGACTGCGATGGAGCTCCGTATGCCACGGCAAACTGGCTGACACTGACGGCGGCGGTGCACAAATGCTGCGCAGCTAGCGCCATTCGACGGCCAACACCGCGGTTCCTGGTGTGTCCGCTGTGCCGTGCGTGTGATCATTGCTTGTACAGCCCTCTCGCAGTGTCCGGAGCAAGTATGGTGGGTCTGACACACCGGTGTCAATGTGTTCTTTTTTCCATTTCCAGGAGTGTAGTTTGTAAGTCTAGGGACCGATGACCTCAGCAGTTTGGTCCCTTAGGAATTCACACACATTTTAACATTTTAACATAATTGAAACTTTATGATTAGTTCTTGCAGAAAGTGTATAGATGTTTAGTGCGTGTTTAAATTCAGCCAATCAAATTAAATTCCACAATATTTAATTCAGCTAGGACGTCAACAAGCTTACAAGTTGTTAATAACTACAACGGATACATGTTCTGTTGGTTTTATGCTGCATTCGCCCCATTTAAGCAACAAAGCTGTACCCAATATTGCACATTTAAGAGTTTCCTTTAGTGGCAGAGCAGATCGCAAGGTCATCTTTCAGGCTTTCGGTGATTACCGTCTCATATCAACAGAAGTGTTCGATAACATGCAGTGTGCGATTTGTGCTTTTACCAGTGGGGGGGGGGGGGGGGGATGTCTTAGGGGGTTACTAGCTTGGACCGTGGCGTTACCCATGGTTAAACAGATATTTATAAATAGATGTTAATACCGAAACTCACTATTCACGTGTATACACTATCAGAAAAGCCATCCCTTGTTATATCTTTAAAAGTACATTATAGTTACAGCTTATTTACAAAATCATCTACTACAGGTATACGACGGGAATTCAAAAAGTAAAGGCACATTTGTGAAAAGCTGTACTTATTCTGATGATAGAAAACTGAAACATGCGTTATTTTTCTATGTAACCTCCCTGGACTTCAATGCAGTTTTCCCGATGTTTTACGAGTTTTTTTTTTATTTCATCAGAAAATACGTTTTTCGGTTGCATCTGTAACCAATTTTGCACCGCAGCAATGACGTCTTCATCACTTTCAAATCTTCTTCCCTTTAGTGCTTCCGTTAAGGGCCCAAACATGTGAAAATCGCTTGGAGGCAGGTCTGTACTGTATGGTGGATGTTCCAGCACCTCGAATCGGCCGGCCGCGGTTGTCTAGCGGTTCTAGGCGCTCAGTCCGGAACCGCGCGACTGCTACGGTCGCAGGTTCGAATCCTGCCTCGGGGATGGATGTGTGTGATGTCCTTAGGTTAGTTAGGTTTAAGTAGTTCTAAGTTCTAGGGGACTGATGACCACAGATGTTAAGTCCCATAGTGCTCAGAGCCATTTTTTGAACCTCAAATCTCAACTCCTTTATTGCGTCCGTTTGGCATAATGTGGGCGAGGATGACACCTCTTCACAGTTTTCCACGACGTTTGGATCTGATTGCAGGTTTTAGTTTTGTACGCAACACATCACATCCACCATACAATACAGACCTGGCTCTAAAGCCTCGTTTACGCTGGGGCGATGTCTTACATCATTGTGGCATGCTACGGAAATGTGGCGTGCGTCGTCTTGTAGCATGCTACAACAAGCAACATGTTGCGGCGTATGTTGCATGCGGAAAGTTAATTTATACCAAAGCAACAGAATTTGTGCCACATGTGTGTCAGTCTTGCAGTATAAAGGATGATAAAGTATCGCAGCGGCGGCCCACTTGGTACTTGCACATGCAGCTAACAACGGAAATGAAAACCAAAGGAAAAGAAAACGATAGTGGAAGAGAAGAGTATTTAAAGAAGGTCCACGAAATAGTATCCTAGGAACTAGAAGCAGACGATGGTGCGTTATTTAGTAATGTATGCTTTCTCCCAGGCGCGTTAGTCTGCGCCATACCGTTGCCAAAAGGTGGCCTAACGGAAAATGTTCGCACAGGTACCGGGCCGGTCACCACCCTGTGTCAGGGCCCGGGGTGGGAATTTCAGCCCCCAGCTCGCCCAACTCTGCAGTACGACTGCTGCGGTATGATTGCCACACTACTCCCCTCGCAAGTAAACGGATGACGCACCTTAGACGAAAGCAATAATGACAACATGAGAATGTTTTGAAATGCTTAACTACTACATAACACTTTTTCAAAATTAATAAGCAAACATATTAATAGTAAGACTGTATTAAGAACTTTACGTGTTCGGCTCCACAAATTTAAATCATATGTAAAGTTTTACTGCAGTGCGTGGGAAATAAACATCCCAGGGTGGGATGCATAAACTAAAGTCAGAGGAGGGGATGGTCCCCCTGCAAATCGCACACTGATTTAACATGAAAGTACTTCCGTGTGAAAGCTTACGCAGCACCCACACAGCGCGCTGTCGAACACTCGTTGCGGCCGTGACAACAGACTGACGCCCCCCCCCCCCCCTCCCCCTGCCAACACTCTCGCCGCAGACAGACGCAGTTCATTGAGCGCCGGCGACTGTCGCCTGTCAAAACAAAGCATCTCGGCGCCCTTGTTTGTCGCGGGGCGTCCTGAGTGTTATTGCGGCGGCCTCAGCAGACAGGAGTGCGAGGGTGGGGGTAATGCACGCCGGACGACGGAAGGACGGCACGGTGTCCCAGAGCCACGGCAGTGCCTCTGAATCTTTTCACTCGCGTTGCGCAATACAAAGTTCGTTTCTCCCGTGATGTGCGATGTAGTTACGCATCATGTATAAGTAAACTAATGCGTAAAAATGAAAGTTATTTTGAAGTTACTTTCTCCACCAAAATTACATGGGAGTGGTGCTATAAATTGTTTTTTGGTTGTGCCATAGTATACGCTGCTAGCATATAAAATTATAACATCAGGAAGGTAAGAAAATAATGACTTTTAATTACAATTTTATTACAGTAAAGTAGGAAGAATACATGGTTAAATTTGTAGGTTATTTATTTATTTATTTAGCGTAGCATCACATCCCACAATAAAACGTTTTTCTTTAATAATACATGTACACATGTTAAAGGCATAGAAAAACATTCATCATTATAAGTTAATTAAAATTACAGTATTTACACCTGGACAGTGGGCCTGTTTGTGTCCTCCCCCCCCCCCCTCCCCCCACGCACACACACACACACACACACACACACACACACACACACTTTCCCAAAAGCCGGCCCTTCGTAGAGTACACAAGTACACGAAAACGGTGTGATGGGAACTGCAGAAACAAAATATTTATGGTACAGCTGGTACAGAAAAACAGTGTGCCGTCCTTGCAGCTGATGCTAACAACTTATAAACTTCGACTAGTCCAGTAACATATTTATAGTTCGAATTCTGTTTTATTAATGAGACTGATGTACCTTCTGTATAACTTTCTTGCAAAACCGAGGAATGCCCATAAGAATGCAGTTTCAACAGGGACGTTGGTTCGATTTTCAACCTGAGAAGACAGTGTCTATCCCATAAATACTTTCACTCCAGACTGTCGCCTTTGTTCAAGTTCATCCGTAAACCTCTGAAATTAAAATAAAAAATTCTGTTTCTATGCCAAGAAAAAGGCAAATCAAATGAGTCACGATAAACTGCGAAATGTCAAAGAAACTGTTGTGCCTAAAGGAGCCAAGAGGAACAAAAGGTCACACTTCACAGTTGAGACACATAGTAGTCTACGCTGCAGATTATCATACAACGGATGTGAGGCACAGCAAAGACGTGTGCAGGTAACTGTGACAAACTAAAGAGAGACTACTGTATCATTGTCTATTGTGTAAATAACATCAACGTACACTTTTAAACACTTTTTTACGATGGAGAGCTAGTAAGCTGTCGTATGTGCGATAATGTCAGCTGTCCTCATGTATCTGCCTGTTCTGATAAGCATAGCTATAGAGATGTGCGTCCCTCGGCCCCAGGCACCTCTACCGCCCCCCCTCCTCCTCACCCTCCCCCTTCCCACCCCACTCCACCCACTGCATGAAAGCACCACACGTCACTTCCGTGCGGTGCGTGCGGAAGGGCATGGCCAGGAACGCACCTAGGCATCGTGGTACTGAAGTAACTACATTATTGAAGTATATGAAATAAAATCGTCATAACTTTTGAACGGTTTGCGTTCGGACGTTCAAACTGCACGGTTGGCCGCGGGGTATGATGGGGATTAGTATGCGCATGCGCATGGTTTGGTTTAGCGGCGAAGTCCACTTTCATTTGGATGGGTTCATCAATAAGCGAAATTGGCGCATTTCGAGTACTGAGAATTCGCATTTCGCGATCGAGAAGTCTCTTCACCTTCAACGGGTGACTGTGTGGTGTGCAATGTCCAGTCACGGAATAGTAGGTGCGATATTCCTTGATGACGCGGTGACTACCTAAAGATGCTTGAAAGTTTTGGAAGGCAATTTCATTCCCATTATCGAAAGTGACCCGATTTCGACAAGATGTGGTTCATACAAGACGGGACATGACCCGATCGAAGCAGAAGAGTGTTTTATGTCCTTGATAAGCACTATGGGGATCGAATTCTGGCTCTGGGGTAGCCAGAAGCCACTGGCTGGATTGGCTGGCCGGCCGCGGTGGCCAAGTGGTTCTAGGCGCTTCAGTCCGGAACCGCGCGACTGCTACGGTCTCAGGTTCGAATCCTGCCTCGGACATGGATGTGTGTGATGTCCGTAGGTTAGGTTTAAGTAGTTCTAAGTTCTAGGGGACTGATGACCTCAGATGTTAAGTCCCATAGTGCTCAGAGCCATTTGAATCAATATTTTATATATATATCATACTACGTGGATATTATGCAACAAATTTAAAACATTTTTAAACTTAGTTATGTTCACTGACGTAAAAAATGTTCATTCCCCTACTTCACACTCTTAGGCGTCGACTCTTTATTTTTTTATTTTTTTATTTTGCTTCTTAGTTTCTAAAGTAATCTATGCTATTCCTCAGGGTTCAAGCTTTCTCTGTACCGTTTACCATGGAAAACGATTAAGCAGTTTCGAGATGGAAATCGTATTACGTAGGACATATCAATCAATAACAGCATTTTCGCACACATCATACAATTCAAACGTCGAAGAGCAAACACCTGTTTCAAAGAATAAATATGGTTCCCTAAGCCGCTTTAAAATTTTAGTTAATATATGTTTTTTTTTCAGTGGTACGATTTCGATGAAAGAAAGATTGTACTTTGCCCAAGCTATGCTCAAGTTATCTTTGAAAATGCCATGAAAATTCGTCTAGTAGTTTACCACGTTTAAACAGACACACGTGTTGGTTTACAGTTTCATTGTTAGTACAGATATATATGTTTAACACGAAGCATAGATTTCAGCTTATGCTTATGGACACGATGAGCGTGTCTCTCATCGCCTGACATGATTGTGACAGTACGGCACATGTAACCCAGAATCAGTGTGTGAGGACGTTTCAATGAGCGTATCTCTTTACATTTTAACGTATCTCTTTGCATGTTAACGTCCCATAATCAATGTAGAGATTCCAGTTATTTCATGTTGTTGACAGAATACTCTATTTTATCATTATCAGCCATTTGAAATTCTCTGTCAAATGAGCGCTTCCTTTAGATTTTTCCCATCTCTAGCTACACACATCCATGTACAGGTGTGTATTTTCTAATGTCATCTAACTACCCTCATTACTCCGTCATCTCGGCATTTTCTTCTCTGTCAGCGAAGAACTCCCTTAGTCCATTCATCAATCATCTCTTACCTACACAAAAGTGTCCGCAATAGAATTAAAGCGTCCTTAAAGGCGAAGGGCGGACACACTCCATATTATCGTCCACTAGTAGGTGTTCGGATAGGTTTGATCAAATAGTTTACTTTTCGGTCTATTGACACAGCGCAAATCTATATCGTGTGTCTCAATGATTATCACTACAGATTTATGATGAGGCTGTCCAAAGCCTCCTCATAATCTAAGAATATGAGACTAAATACTATTCATTCCTCCGTTCTTTAATTTCATTCACAACCTGCAAATGGCCCACCGTGCCACATCGACTCCTAACACTAGTTCGTTCAGATCGATTGTTATTTCCGTGATAATTTTAGCGTGAGCAGGCTAATTGGTCTATATTTTTTCTCTTGTCTGTCTACTTTCTTGTGAAATATAAAGATTACAGTTTTATCCCATTTTTAATATTGTCCTCTTTTGTAGTGAATCTGTAATCAAGTTTACTTATTATCCACGTTTATCAAAGCCTACTGGTATACAAGCACCTCGAAACGCGTTTTCATCATACGTCAGTTGGATTTAAAATGTTTACTCTTCAAAATATTAAATTTTGAGATTTCCTAATTGCTCAGTTCATTCATATCTGTGCTGTTAAATTACACAGAATTCGATAACAGAGAAGAATTTTAACTGAGGCGTTTACTTCGTGAGATATGTAATACTGAACTCTTAATGAGAGAATACTCGAGGCTTTTACATAATTTCCTGTTTGATTCACTAAATCCCATTATAACTGATGTTACTAAAAGGCCTTTCCTAAATAACTAGTTCAAACAGAGAGCAAAGACTGTATGGAAGAATGGGGCTCAATTTCCGAGCGAGGGCCACCTCGTTAGAGACGGAGCAGAAACTCATATTGGCTAAAAATGAGGAATAAAATCAGCCCTGTCGTTTTCAGAGAAACCATCCTGGTATTTGCCTCAAGTGATTTACAAAATTTACGGGAAACCTAAATCTGGATTCTCGGTAGGGGATGTGAACAACCGCACTCACGAATCAAATCGATTACTGTACAGTGCCACATGCCCCCTTGCAAAAAATGTACTTTCAGTCTCCTCCAAGCCGGCCGCGGTGGCCGTGCGTTTCTAGGCGCTCCAGTCCGGAGCCGCGCTGCTGCTGCGGTCGCAGGTTCGAATCCTGCCTCGGGCGTGGGTGTGTGTGATGTCCTTAGGTTAGTTAGGTTTAAGTAGTTCTAAGTTCTAGGGGACTGATGACCACAGCAGTTGAGTCCCATAGTGCTCAGAGCCATTTGAACCAAGTCTCCTCCAATGGCTTGCAAATACGAATGTATTATTATTGTTATTATTATATCTGGCACTTCTGTTACTGTCATTCGCCTTCTCCAGTACTATCTTGTTGAATGTGAATTACAAACTTAATTTTTTACACTCTTTTAAATGTTCTTTGGTCATGATCAAATCCATCGTGTGACACAGAACACATTCTAGAGATGGTAGGAGATCTTATGCAGATCATTGGCGAAACGGTCAAGTCCAGTAGTCAAGCTTAATATGGCTACTGTTTCTCTTCTTGTTCCATCAGACACTATCGAGTCATCCGTTAGGATTCTCCAGATCTTTTCCTCACACTTTATTGACTCCTTTAAATTGTTTTTGAAATGTGTTGTTAATAATGCGTTTCACTGCAAAATATTACAAGCTACAGCCCTACTCCTGCTTTTGCTGTTGTTTCTGTAGACACATATGGTGACTGGTCGAACGTGACATAGCTACTCACAATCGTACCAAAACTTTCCCTTTGCGATTGTGATTCTTTCTAATTCTTCGTTTTGACTTATTTGTGCGACTTAAAAGCTACCTCATTTTCCAGTTTTTTTTTTCTTATACATGTATTGCAAATAATTTAGCACTGTCTCTACGTGATCTCATATCATGCCCATAGTATGAAAAAGTACATTGTTCCCAATTCATCATTTTTTGTGGTTCGTTTAACAGGAGATGGTCGTTTCACCGTGTTTATAGTACCTGGTCCTTGAAATGATCGATTTTCGATGCTTTTTCATGATTACCACAGATCCAGTTTATGGGATGAGCAGTGTGACTACTGTGTAGGCCTAGTCCTGTTATTTCTCATAACGAAAACGGTTTCAGCATCAAAAGTCATAACGTTCGGTCGGAAAATGTATGTCAACATCTGAGCTTCGACACTTCATTAGGCTGTAAATTGGTTGCTGTGGGCGGAAAGGCTTAAAACAATAGCTCGGAGGCCGATGCGGTAACCGAGTCTACGAACGCGCACTCGTGGGCAGTGTCGAGGACCTCTTCATAAACAGGAGAGAGCTGCCAATGGAGACTGCCCAGTTACGAACACATGAAAACAGCGCGAAACAGGCACAAGTGATTCGAACATTTCACAGGAAAGTGTTAGTTGAAACTAATAACTGAAGTACTTCAATAATGTGTACATTTCGATTTCGCCATAAATTACATAGTGTGATTGTCACGATAAAATATAACACTATAAGTGTCATTAATAACGTACTAACCAAAAAGTATGTTTTAAATTTCGGGACAAATTATGCAGTGGTCTGCCTGGAACATAGAAAGACTCGCAACAGTGTAGTAACCGCTGATGGAATTGACGTCTTGTGTGCTGGTGATTACTGCCTTTCTTATGTAGATCCTACAGGAAAGGCGATACAATAACGGATTTTATTGGTGAAATTGAAATGATTTTCCAAATGTGTTAATTTCACTGTTATTCGTTATCTTCGTGAGGTTCTTTGAACATCGCCTTGCATGAAGTCAAGTTAAGGCTATCATGCCATCGGTATCGAAGTCATTAGAGACACAGCACAAACTCAGAGTGAAAAGTAATCGAGCAGACTACCAAGGACGAACCAACCTTCTGAAATGTGTGAAACTCAAGCTCCACCAACGTTTGGGTATCCAGAATAAGAGTTGATCCCATGAGTACAGTGCCTTAAACATTGCGTCCTCTATCTCGGTGGCTAGTTTTATGACATTCCAGCAACCCAGCGTCCCCTTAATTAAACGGTTTGACACACTGGAATAAGGTTTGTGACAAATGACAGTTAGTAAGGTGATGATTGCCCGCCCGGCTAGCCGCGCTGTCTAAAGCGCTGCTTCCCGTGTGCGAAGGCGTGGCCCGACGGGCTAGTGTCGAGGTTCGGTGAGCCGGCCAGCCTGTGTATGGTTTTTAAGGCGGTTTTCCATCTGCCTCGGCGAATACTGGCTGGTTCCCCTTATACCGCCTCAGTTACACATGTCGGCGATTGCTGCACGAACACTGTCTCCACGTACGCTTCCACAGTATTTACTCTACCACACAAACATTTGGGGTTATACTTGTCTGATGTGAGACGTTCTCAGGGAGGAAGGTCCACGGGGGGCCGAACCGCACAAAAGCCCTGGGTTCGCTGTGGGGAGGGGGGCGAACTGCCCAGACCTGTTGAGGCGTTGTGAACCACTGAGGGCTACGGCGGGACGAACCGTCTCTGTCGTTTCTAGGTCCCCGGCTCTACACACAATTACATTGGTGTATCATTCATTTCCCTACGAAACGTACTCTAGTAGATATCGAACAATATTTTTTATTTTTCAAGTTACAAAGAAATTAATGACATTGGCTGCCAGTGGACATTCAGTAAATGAACTTGGAAAGTTGAAAATTGGTGCAAGACTGGGATTCGAACCCGAGTTTTTTGCTTAAATGGCAGACGCGCCGACCATTGCACCATACAGCCACAGAGGGCATCGCAACTGTACGGACTACCCTAGCACGCCACCCGTCAGACCCAAATACTTAACACATCCACACACTACTAATCTAGTGCGCCTTGTCCATTATTCTCGTCACTCGCGGCATTTCGCCGATTCCCGCATGAGTTCGAGCGTGCTGTGAATTTGCACTGAAGTGATCACAGGCCGTCCTGGCCTAGGGAGGCGTGCTAGGCTAGTCCGTGCTCCACTGTTTCCAGATGGCGCAGTGGTCAGCGCGTCTGCCGAGTAAGCAGGAGATCTGTGTTTGAATCCCAGTCTGCCACAAATTTTCAACTTTCCTCATTGATTTAATCAATCGTAACTGGCAGCAAATGTCATTAATTCCATTGTGTCTTGATTTACAATAGCTGCAGGATCAAAATGCTGCTTGTTCTTTCGGTCATGTCCGAAATCCCGTCTCCAGCCATCCTGATTTAGGTTTTCCGTGATTTCCCTAAATCTTTTAAGGCAAATGCCGGGATGGTTCCTTTGAAAGGGCATGGCCGATTTCCTTCCCAATCCTTCCCTAACCCGAGCTTGCGCTCCGTCTCTAATGACCTCGTTGTCGACGGGACGTTAAACACTAACCACCACCACCATGTCCGAAAGAAGACACCAAATATATTTTTATTTTTATTCATTCTTTTCCTTTTACAGTTGTTGAATAAATCTGAGTAATTTTGGAACAGAATTACAGTGATAAAATGTATGCTGATTACTGAAAAAAAATAGATTGGTAATGTGATAGATTATACTGATGACGCAGCCCTTTTTTTCAATTTTGCAGTGCCCTCATTACCAAAAGTTCTGTCTCTGTCCTCATTTTCAATTCGATCGACTCTAAGCGTAGTACATCGTTCAATACTCTGGTAAGCAAATTAGAGTTCAAAATGAAGAATGCGAAAAATTATTTCTCCCCTTGCACATTTCACTTTGCATTGATATTCTTATCAGTCCATGAAATTATACTAGTGCGCACTTTACACCAGGAAAATCGAGTGATTTATCTTCTGCATATACTGTCACTAACTTCGCACATCTACTATCTACAGCAGTTAATATTGAACGAATTATTTCTAGAGGTAGCTGCAACTAGACACTTTATTATTGCTTTACTTTCGTTGACAAGTTTTCGAGGCTTCTCGGGCTCATCTTCAGATGAGTCAGAAATTTACGTGGACATTATTAGAGAATAATGATGGACACTGGAGGTTGCTTCACAGTGACTAAAAACCATTAACATACCGCCCACTGAAGCAGTCACGCTGCAAGTTAAGTAAATAAGTGCATCCTGCAATTTCCAGTATCATGCTCCAAGGAAGGGGGAGTGAATTTCTGCAAGACCCATTTCAAGATGAAATGGCTCGAGGACAAGTTCATAAAAGCAATTTAAAGTTTCATAAATGACTGGTTACAGCTATCTATAAATACAGTTAAATTAATAGTCAATACAATCGCTGCGTTCAACAATGTTCATAGTAGATAAGTTATACGTGAAGAATAATGTTGTTTCTAACTTAGGTGTCGTCGTCGTCGTCGTCGTCGTCGTCGTCGTCACCATCGCCACCAGCAGTTTTGATATCCACTGATGGATAAAGTCACGGTCTGCATCTAACGCACCCACGCCGCTTCTGCGTGTTTTCCCACGCCATCCAGTCACTTTCTACGAGGGCAGTTCAATAAGTAATGCAACACTTTTTTTTCTGAAACAGGGGTTGTTTTATTCAGCATTGAAATACACCAGGTTATTTCCCAATCTTTTAGCTACACAACACTATTTTTCAACGTAATCTCCATTCAATGCTACGGCCTTAAGCCACCTTGAAATGAGGGCCTGTATGCCTGCACGGTACCATTCCACTGGTCGATGTCGGAGCCAACGTCGTACTGCATCAATAACTTCTTCATCATCCGCGTAGTGCCTCCCACGGATTGCGTCCTTCATTGGGCCAAACATATGGAAATCCGACGGTGCGAGATCGGGGCTGTAGGGTGCATGAGGAAGAACAGTCCACTGAAGTTTTGTGAGCTCCTCTCGTGTGCGAAGACTTGTGTGAGGTCTTGCGTTGTCATGAAGAAGGAGAAGTTCGTTCTGATTTTTGTGCCTACGAACAAGCTGAAGTCGTTTCTTCAATTTCTGAAGAGTAGCACAATACACTTCAGAGTTGATCGTTTGACCATGGGGAAGGACATCGAACAGAATAACCCCTTCAGCGTCCCAGAAGACTGTAACCATGACTTTACCGGCTGAGGGTATGGCTTTAAACTTTTTCTTGGTAGGGGAGTGGGTGTGGCGCCACTCCATTGATTGCCGTTTTGTTTCAGGTTCGAAGTGATGAACCCATGTTTCATCGCCTGTAACAATCTTTGACAAGAAATTGTCACTCTCAGCCACATGACGAGCAAGCAATTCCGCACAGATGGTTCTCCTTTGCTCTTTATGGTGTTCGGTTAGACAACGAGGGACCCAGCGGGAACAAACCTTTGAATATCCCAATTGGTGAACAATTGTGACAGCACTACCAACAGAGATGTCAAGTTGAGCACTGAGTTGTTTGATGGTGATCCGTCGATCATCTCGAACGAGTGTGTTCGCACGCTCCGCCATTGCAGGAGTCACAGCTGTGCACGGCCGGCCCGCACGCGGGAGATCAGACAGTCTTGCTTGACCTTGTGGCGATGATGACACACCCTTTGCCCAACGACTCACCGTGCTTTTGTCCACTGCCAGATCACCGTAGACATTCTGCAAGCGCCTATGAATATCTGAGATGCCCTGGTTTTCCGCCAAAAGAAAGTCGATCACTGACCGTTGTTTGCAACGCACATCCGCTACAGACGCCATTTTAACAGCTCCGTACACCGCTGCCACCTGTCGGAAGTCAATGAAACTATATGATACGAAGCGGGAATGTTTGAAAATATTCCACAAGAAATTTCCGGTTTTTTCAACCAAAATTGGCCGAGAAAAAAAAGTGTTGCATTACTTATTGAACTTCCCTCGTAGTACTTCATTTTCTCGATCTTTTCCTATCCTATCTACCATCTAACATCCATTCGCCTGTCTACGTGTTCCATTAATTTTCTTTGCGTTCAGAATTAAGTGTTACACCCCAGTTTGTTCAGATATTCATTTGACAGTATTTCGCCTCTCTCGATAGCTATATACGAGAAACCTTTAGTTTTTGAACTGTTTTTGCCTTGCAAGTCCGTGTCTCACTACCATAAGTTGAAACTAGGTATTCACACTGACTGTAAGCTGTCCTTTTCAGATACAAAAGAAGCTTAGTTTTAAAATCAGTATTTACCTAACATGGTCCACAGCTGAAATCTGGTTTCGCAGGACAGAGCGGATCAGGTTGTGGAAAGTGGACAAGATCAGTTACTGTTGGTTATACAAGCACACACAACTTTATTTCTCGAAAACACAATGCACAGTTTTCTCTTTAATACAACAAGAATCAATTCACGGCTGAGGGCCCAAGTAACTTCTCAAAAACTAGGTTTAAGTAATTCCTTTTAAAACACAAGGATTTAGAGAAACGGCTGAAGGCCTTACTCAAGTAAAATTAAAATATCTTCTCTGCTAAAGGCCCAAATAATATTTCCGATCAGCAAAGGAAATTCTTTAAAGGCAAACATTTACCAATTTCGGCTAAAAACCATATTAAGGAAATTTTAAATTAATTCCTCGGCTGAAAGCCCAATAATATTTCAACATAATAAAAGGCAACCTTTAAAGACAAGCATTTAGACAGTACAACAGAAAACCATAATAAGAAAACTTGAAATATCTTGATGGATGAAGGTCCAAACAATTATTTAAAATAACTAAAGACAAACGTTAAGATAAGCATTTACAGAGTTCGACTGAAGGCCACAAATTTTAAAACAAACGCGGCTGAAGGCCTAAATACAGAGCAAACAAGAATTTTAAATAAAACACGGCTAAAGGCCTAATCTTAAAATACTTCACATAAGGTTCGGCTGAAGGCCATATATTGAACATAGAACAGACAAAATTAATACACGTCTAAAAACCTGGCACAGTACTTGAGACAAAAGAAAATCACAAACACAAACAATATAACAATGGTGCTCAGAAGTGTTCCAAGGGTCGGCCTGGGAAGGAAACTAACAACAGTTAAGGTGAGACAGGCAGCCAAGCGTAAAACTAAATAATCGGGTGGAACAACGACCTAGGGACGGCTGACGAACCAACCAACAACCTAATCAATTCCCTTCCACCCGACCAACGACACGACAACCGAAAATATCAGCGAGGACGAAGATCTCAGGAGCACTACGTCTTGACAACTGGCGTCCAAACACAATCAAGGCACAATAACCACTCAAAGACAAAAATGGAAAAACACCAATGCTGTCGAACTATACGCCGTGCCGGACAGCCCTGACCACACGCCGCGGAGGCTTCCTCGCTGCTCTGTCACAGCCGACCAACTGGCTACTCCAGTGCGCAGACAGCATTCATCTGCTCAGCGAAAATCACAGAAGCTACACACAGTTCCATGTAAACACTTGAACCAAGAACTCCGACAATCCTAAAACCAATCTCCTTGGAACAACAAGGAGAAATGGCAAGTTACACACACAGTTTCCTTAAGCGATCGACGACCAAATACACGTCGTCCGATGAGACGACAGACAGAACGACCAACCAAGGTTGACCCCAGTCAAGTTAGGAGTGTCGGCAACGGTCGGGCGAGTCTTGGCTGTCCGGAGCTCACTGCAGCTCCAACCCCACTCAAATCGATGGCCGTTCGGGGCTTTGAGACACGGCGACCCGGGCACACTGGCTCGGACCCTGCCATGCAGAGGTAACACTTGCCCATTGGCCACGACATCTCTGCGCAAGGAAGGAACCGCCCACGTCCGGCAGGATGACCAACTGAGGAGGCCTAGGGTCGGTCAAGAGACCAAATACACGTCGCCCAATGAGACGACCGACCGAACGACCAACCAACGGTCGTTCTCGCTCCAGTCTCCTTCCGTCGGCGAATACTGGCTGTCCGCACCTCACTAGCGCTCCGTCCCAACTGAACTCCAGACACACGACGACCCGGAAATACTAGCGGTCGCTCCAGAGATAGTGCGACAATGCACTTACCGATAAGCGCTGCTGCTTCCACTAAACGGGCAAGCAAACCAGCAACCTAGTGACCCCAGTAAATAGAACTAAAAGTAAAACGAGGCGACAGCACCACAAAAACAAGATGACGAGCAATAATCGGGATGACCGCGAGCCGCGCGCGGCTCAAAACCATTTTTCCTTTTCTATTAATTTCTTTTCCCGTCCGTACGTCCATTGTCTTCAACTATCATAATAACGAAAACTCATCCACTATGTGGCGTGACTTTTCCTTCGGAAACCTCGATGCCACCTCACATTTGGTCAATTGCTGAATAATTAAAAATATAGTACTCGTATAGGCTAAGAAATCTAACTCGAACCGACACCGTTTGAATGTAAATGTTTGCCAGGAAAAGCACCTGTAAGCAAATGTAATGTTTTAAAAACATAGTGTACCTATTGGCACAAATATGAAGACAGGTACAGTTATCGGCGGCGAGCAGAGGGTGCCACGCCAATCCGCTGAACACGGGAGGTGGGGGAGGCGCCTCAGGTAGCGTAGGTCGACAGCAGAAGGGAGGGGCGAGAGGGGAGGACAACAAGGTGGAGAGAAGTCTTCGATATCGGAAGGATTAGACTTGAGAAAGAATTCAACGAAAGATGAGAGAGTGATGTATCAATATTGAGACACTTGACAGTTTAGAAAGAATACTGAGAGCGTACGATACGAATGACGCGTGAATGAGGAAATTAGTGAACAAGTTACGACTTTACGAAGCTCTGAAGTGAATGAACGAATGTGATGAGATCCATGGTAAGCTTGTTTGGAAAACATTGGTAGGTCTATTATTCCTCTGAATTACATACAACACAACTTCAAGAAATGATCGCTACACTCGAATTCACCATCATCTTAAAGGTAACACAGAGTAGGTGTTATACATGCGTAGCAGAGAAAAAGAAAAATTAAGAGTTTATGAGTAGAAAATTATTTCAAAAACATTTTTATAGCAGTCAGATAACATCGTAGCAAAAAGTATGAAATCCGTTGGACAGATAAACATTAAACAGTATTTCCGTACAGAATTTCACACTAAAATCAGAGAACGGTTGGTAACTATACGGAATCAAGAAACTCAAGGTGCGTGTTTTGTTAAAGAAACCGTATCGACCTCAATGATTTTTAGCAAAACCAATGGACTCTTAAACCAAAGCAGTCTAACAAGAATAGAATCCTGCTCATCCTGAATACAAATCTAATTTCCCAACCGGCGAGTCACTGTTAGTCATAAAGTTGGTCAGCTTCTCGTAATACAATGCAGAACGCTTGTGTGTCGTATAGTCACTTGTTAACAGTGGACACAGCTTCCATACTTCGCATGCAGGCTCTCAGCATCTGGCGGATATACCGCTGCTCTGTTTTGACACAACTGCCTTGTTACTTCTTTGAAAAATCTTATATTTCATATGAATCAAAGCAGAAATAAGAAATCCACCAACATTTATAGAAGCTATTTCAGAATTCACCCGCCAATGAAGTTTTTCGTAGTAGTAGCAGACTGTAAATCGTTAATAACGTTTACAGTATCCGGTTCTGAGTTCTGCTTAGAAATGAAATTTCCATAGAGGGTTCAGCCGCAAATATATATATATATATATATATATATATATATATACACTTCTCGTGGAAGTAACGGTGTACATTCTATGTTTCTTTCTTTTTAAGTTGATACATCGAGAAGGTATAAAATTGACTGTGTGTGTTCAATGAAGTGATATAAACAAAGAGCTAGAACCTCGAGCCAACAAAATGATTTTCGCAGTAATTATCACTGATTTGTGATGCTACCACAGCTTTCAAATGCCTTAAAGTTTTTCTCACAGGTGATTAGTCACTTGGATTTAACGGGCTCTTGAGACATGATAAACAGAAGTATAGCTTTATAAGTTCTTCAAGATGTAAGTAGGCTGTTTAGGTTTTTATATTGGTAACGCCACGTAGCGCTCTGTGTGAAAATCACTGGCTGTGCTGTGTGCAGTCTGTGGCTGGTTTGCATTGTTGTTGGCCATTGTAGTGTTGTGCAGTTGGCTGTTAACAGCGCGTAGCGTTGCGCATTTGGAGGTGAGCCGCCAGCAGTGGTGGATGTGGGGAGAGAGATGACCGAGTTTTGAAATTTGTAAGACTGGATGTCATGAACTGCTATATATACAGGGTGTTTCAAAAATGACCGGTATATTTGAAACGGCAATAAAAACTAAACGAGCAGCGATAGAAATACACCGTTTGTTGCAATATGCTTGGGACAACAGTACATTTTCAGGCAGACAAACTTTCGAAATTACAGTAGTTACAATTTTCAACAACAGATGGCGCTGCGGTCTGGGAAACTCTATAGTACGATATTTTCCACATAGCCACCATGCGTAGCAATAATATGGCGTAGTCTCTGAATGAAATTACCCGAAACCTTTGACAACGTGTCTGGCGCAATGGCTTCACATGCAGATGAGATGTACTGCTTCAGCTGTTCAATTGTTTCTGGATTCTGGCGGTACACCTGGTCTTTCAAGTGTCCCCACAGAAAGAAGTCACAGGGGTTCATGTCTGGCGAATAGGGAGGCCAATCCACGCCGCCTCCTGTATGTTTCGGATAGCCCAAAGCAATCACACGATCATCGAAATATTCATTCAGGAAATTATAGACGTTGGCCGTGCGATGTGGCCGGGCACCATCTTACATAAACCACGAGGTGTTCGCAGTGTCGTCTAAGGCAGTTTGTACCGCCACAAATTCACGAAGAATGTCGAGATAGCGTGATGCAGTAATCGTTTCGGATCTGAAAAATGGGCCAATGATTCCTTTGGAAGAAATGGCGGCCCAGACCAGTACTTTTTGAGGATGCAGGGACGATGGGACTGCAACATGGGGCTTTTCGGTTCCCCATATGCGCCAGTTCTGTTTATTGACGAAGCCGTACAGGTAAAAATAAGCTTCGTCAGTAAACCAAATGCTGCCCACATGCATATCGCCGTCATCAATCCTGTGCACTATATCGTTAGCGAATGTCTCTCGTGCAGCAATGGTAGCAGCGCTGAGGGGTTGCCGCGTTTGAATTTTGTATGGATAGAGGTGTAAACTCTGGCGCATGAGACGATACGTGGACGTTGGCGTCATTTGGACCGCAGCTGCAACACGGCAAACGGAAACCCGAGGCCGCTGTTGGATCACCTGCTGCACTAGCTGCGCGTTGCCCTCTGTGGTTGCCGTACGCGGTCGCCCTACCTTTCCAGCACGTTCATCCGTCACGTTCCCAGTCCGTTGAAATTTTTCAAACAGATCCTTTATTGTATCGCTTTTCGGTCCTTTGGTTACATTAAACCTCCGTTGAAAACTTCGTCTTGTTGCAACAACACTGTGTTCTAGGCGGTGGAATTCCAACACCAGAAAAATCCTCTGTTCTAAGGAATAAACCATGTTGTCTACAGCACACTTGCACGTTGTGGACAGCACACGCTTACAGCAGAAAGACGACGTACAGAATGGCGCACCCACAGACTGCGTTGTCTTCTATATCTTTCACATCACTTGCAGCGCCATCTGTTGTTGAAAATTGTAACTACTGTAATTTCGAAAGTTTGTCCGCCTGAAAATGTACTGTTGTCCCAAGCATATTGCAACAAACGGTGTATTTCTATCGCTGCTCGTTTAGTTTTTATTGCCGTTTCAAATATACTGGTCATTTTTGAAACACCCTGTATTATGACTTTTGAACACTATTAAGGTAAATACATTTTTTGTTCTCTATCAAAATCTTTCATTTGCTAACTGTGCCTATCAGTAGTTAGTGCCTTCAGTAGTTTGAATCTTTTATTTAGCTGGCAGTAGTGGCGCTCGCTGTATTGCAGTAGTTTGAGTAACGAAGATTTTTGGTGAGGTAAGTGATTTGTGCAAGGTATAGGTTAATGTTACTCAGGGCCATTCTTTTGTAGGGACTTTTGAAAGTCAGATTGCGTTGCGCTAAAAAGTACTGTGTGTCTGTTCAAGCACAATCATGTATAATTTTTCTAAGGAGACGTTTCATATGTCGACCCTTAGCCGAGGATACCTCACTGGAATCTTCTGATTTTTTCTTGTAGTCTGTGCAATTAGTGCAGCCTATGTTTATTGCTTGCGCGTAATTGTAGAGAGAATTTCCTTTGTAGTTGTAGTTTTTCATTGTTGTACAGTAAAACAGTTGTGGCATGCATGTAGATCTGCACCAAGTATTTCGCAGCTGCGCTTGCAATTAACGAGATATTATTTTCAATGCTATGTTAATGTGTTTTCTTATTTTGCTCTTCAAATTGTGCTTTTCTGTGTTGTCGTGTGAAATATTGTGACAATAATGGCGTGTGAAAAACGTAATACTAGGCTCCAAAGTAAACTGAGAAATGACAGTGAAGACGAAAGCAGTGTTTTAGCGCCACTGTGTAATGAATTAACTAATGTTCAAAGTAGTAATTTGGTAATTGTGCATAGGGAAATGGAGCGGGCTGCAAATAATGGTGTAGGCAGTGAAACAATTAGTGAACAGGGAAGCATTATCGATCGATCGGTCGGCAACAGCTTGCCTCAGGAATCCGAAATGACAGGACACAATTTTGCAAATACTGTAGATTCAGGTTTTGCGTCCTCGCCGTTTTCTCAAATAAATCAAGACACATTTTCTGCTTTTCAAAATGCGAACATTGCCGGTTCAAATGCATTGCCGAATAGCACTGAGGAACATGTTTCAGACACCAGTGCATTGTTATTACAATTAATGCAACAAATGGGACAAAAGCTTCAAACGTTAGACACAATGGAACAAAATCTTCAAAAGTTAGACACAATGGAACAACACCAGAGACAAACACAGCAACAGTTAGACATAATGGAACAAAATCAGAGACAAACACAGCAAAAGCTTCAAAAGTTAGACACAATGGAACAAAATCAGAGACAAACACAGGAAAAGTTTCAAAAGTTAGACACTACACTTGAACAAACACGTGAAGATACATAACATTGAATCGATATGTCAAAAAGTCTGTAATGACGTAAAAACACAAATTTGTGAGCATTTTCAACCTATTTTTTCGCGGCATGAAAATGCATTACAGAATCACGAAGCAGCCATAAAAGAACTGCAAACCATTGTTCATGAAAATCATGAGACCTTGTGGGCTAAAATTGACTCAGTTGCATCTACCGATTCGGTTACGCTGCTTGCAAAAACTCAGGAAAACTTAAAGGACACAGTAGATACGATTTCAACACAAATGGACTCTCTGAAACTTGGTTCAGAAAAACACACTGAGGAAATAAGTACACTATCGGAGAAAGTAGCCGAACTTTCGCATCAGTTCACTAACTTATCTGCAAAGGTAGATGATGATCTGAATGACACAAGACCTGTAGCCATCACTGACACAGAATAGTATGAACAAATTAAGAAATTCAAACAAAATCAGAATCAAGTTAATATGCAACCCCAAAGAGAAATCCGGGAAGTACAAGATCAGTTGGCACAATTAATACAAAAATTACAAATTTCGGTGGACACTCGCGCTCCAACACGGGAAGAGGAACTTAGAAATACGGAAAAGCCACAAAATAATAACACAGGGCATTTCGGAAATTATGAAAGAAAATGGAAAGGTGCACCGAATTTTGAGATGGCACCGCCGACAAGACGTAACAATGACCGATATGCTACTCGCCGACACGATGATTTTGACTATAAGCTGTTCATTACTACACGTAAATTCAAAACATTTAAGAATTCTGGCAACGACATTCATCCACAAGCGTGGCTCCACCAATTCTCTCATTGTCTTCCTCCCAACTGGTCATTAGAGCACAGATTAGAATTTATGTGTGGCTACTTAGAGAATGAACCAGCTGAAAGAATGCGATCGGTCATTCACGGTTGTCACAGTGAAGGAGAATTTTATCATGCCTTCCTCTCAGCATATTGGTCTCAAGCTACACAAGATCGAGTAAAACATAGCATCATAATGATGAAACATTTCGAACAATCTGAATTTTCCAGTCTTGTGAAATATTTTGAAGACATGTTGCACAAGAATCAGTACCTGTCAAACCCATACAGCCCCTCAGAACTCATCCGCATTTGCTTAATCAAATTACCTGAACATTTACGACATATTATTTTGGCAGGACGTTGCAAAGATGACATTGAAGCTTTTCAGGGACTGTTAGAAGAACTGGAAATTGACACTGACAATCGCGGAACGCGAAAACAGGAGTACAACAATTACAGGTCACATCTGTCACAATTCCGCGATGACAGAAATAATACACGACAAGTCTATTCTTACAACGTAAATCGTGACCAAAACAGACACCACCCTTATGGCAACCGTTGGCAGAATAATAGTTACAGAGAAAGATCGCACTTCCGTAATAATGAATATGACAGAGATAACCATAGAAACAGACAATATGGGAACCAAAACAATTATTATCAGGGGAGACAGAATAACTTCAAAGGCAATAGTTCAGCGCGCAGTTACGATTCAGGGAGAAATTCTCCACCACGTGACCGACAAGAAAGAAATTATGGAATCTACAGACATGACGACAGACGATATAATCATAACGACAGACCCGTATTTTATCAGAACTGGCGGGATTCAAACAGAGCAGGGCACTCTCGACAAGGTGAATTTGTAGAAGTTAGATCTCCAAATCCCAATAACGACGTGCGCCAACAAAGAGACAGACAATGACTTGCACCACAGGCAGCCACGTGCGCCAGCTGGCTCAGAGAAAAATAACATAGACCCTAACCTCCAGAAAAATTTTACCATTCCTTACCGACGTATACCGCATGATAATTGCGTTGAAGTTGAAACTCTGCGTACTAGGAAGAGTAGAGGTTTACACAACATTTCACATGTAGAACCATTTATTGAGAGATAATCTGCTTTCTAACTTTGTCTTTGCCATACAACTTATCACTTCATGTTACTAGTATGCTTTGTCAGACTTAGAATCTGTTAACATGCAACAATGTTTGAAGTTAAATATCCAGTCAAGGACCAAGAGATCTTATTTAAACAGAAATTACGAATGCATTGTTATTGTGAACAGACGACACAGTGTTATTGTGTGTGTACATTCTTGCTTGTTAGTTGCACGATTACGTAACGACTATAAGGCTCACATACTTAGAACATTTACCAGTCATGCTAATGAGATTTTAATGCAACATTTTGGTTTACTTGAAAATACATTCTGGATACAAGATGACACAGTGGTTAGTTTATGTGACAGCTACACGATTTTATCACGACGCTACTAACGAGTGACAATTTACAATGTTACTTTTGTGGTGTTTCTGTTTTATATCTGCACAGTTTCTCTGAATTATTCTGGAAAGTAAAATATGTTTTAGTAGTAACTTTTGTGGTATAGCTACAATGAGACAGCCTTTTCCGTAGCACAACAATACATTACATTATAGTACTTTCTTGATCACGGTACTGTACATAAAAACTAAGATATCTATATGCAAAGCATTTCACTTTTGTTTATCATGAGTTAAGTACATTGACTTCTGCAGAACTTAGCTTTCGGACGACGATAGTTACGACACTTGGCACATTTTTTACCAGCGCTACAGTACACGTATTTGAGTGACTAATTTTGTACTTAAAAGATTTATTTTCAAAGATTTTTGAATTACAAAGATACAAAGGTTTTCCGTGATACAATTCATTCCATTGCTGTAATTAGTAACACTTGAGGGTATAATTACATTAATCCTCAGGGGGTACACGCACGCTTACTTTGTGTACCATGTGTGTGGCAAGCACAAGGAGCCCTAGCTAATATGGTATTTGCTTATACAACTTTACACATCGGTACCATATTTCTCTAACACAGAATTACACAGCTACCTGGTTATTTAACAGAGAAACAAACATTTTTTTACTACATCAGTGACAGATGTTTACGCAGTTACACAGTTGGATGACTTCACACTTATGAAACTGTATTTTGTATGTACTTTGTGATCTCTTCATATTTTTTCAGAACCATTGTGATACTATGAGATCTTTGAATGATATATTTGGTATGACATCATGATTTTTAAAGTACATTTGAGGTAGATGACACTATTGAAATGAGCAGAGAATTTTTTTAGGTTTTGAAATTATTGCAGAAAGCTATGATGTTTTGAGATTTGGCTGAGCTTTTATGATGTTATTATTATGATGGCAATGTGTATTATGCTGTTGAGGTATGTTTATGATCAATTAGCTGATGCTATATGAGGAATCTGATTATGCTACATATTTATTATGATGAAATATTGAAGAAGTGTCGACAAATATTTATATGTGTAACAAGGTAAGGAATAACGAGTAGTGGTTAGCGCCTCTGACTTGTGAAAAAGGATGTTGGAAACCAAGAATCGTACTTTAAGAGTTATGAAATTTGTGTATATGCGTGAATGTATCACAATGCTGGCGAAAATTTTTTGGGCACTGTTATATTCATAGGATTTTTGTTTCTACAGATTTGTAACGCAAATATTTCGACCTATGAAATTTTATTTGTATCAAACTGTACTCTAGTGCAAACTGGTGTCGTAAATATTTCGGTAAGAAAGTTAAGTGACCACCTTCACGTAATGCGTTGTGGGCACCCAGCTGCGCGACAATCACCTGGAAAAAAGCCATTAGTGTGTGCCTTTCAGAGGCACAGGTGGAAAAAAAAGAGGCCATTATCCTTGCTACTGACATTCCTTTGTAGAAAGCATCGCAAATACGACACACTCAAACTTGAAAACATATGATTATACTGTGGAGCTCTTCATTTTCGATATTTACTAAAATGCCTAAAGAAATGATGAGAAACATTTTACATCTATTGTCTTTCTAGTTGAGAGTTTGTTCATTTTGTTTAATATCTGGTTTCCAGCTGTGTTGCAGCACTGGCTTTATAAAATAAAATTAAGTGCATTTGCTAATGTGAACACTTTCTGCCAACAGATCTATTAAATAATAATTTTATGATCCATATTATTCGAAAAAGGAGCACTTGGAATGGAAAGAACAATAAGAAGGGATTAATAACAGTAACTGCATACATAATTTTCTTTTCAACTACTTGGTAATTTTTTTGGTAGAGTAAGTTATCGTGATGCATCAATCTAGTGTTAAGATGTGACATAAGTATTAAACATGGCCATTTTTACTGTAATATTTTTCCTGCTTGAGCTTTGTCATGTTTAGATATAAGTTATTGCATTTGCTGCTGCTGTTTGCCAGGCATAGTGCTACTAAATTTCACTTTGTATTACTCTGTTAAGCCAGTTTTACTACTGATTTATTTTTCTTGTTGCTGCACATTGGCTCATATTAGTTGTAATGTTGCATTTGCTTGGTAATTTAGATTTACTGTTGCTTGCTTTGCCAATTTGCATTTTTTTGTCATTGCTGTTTGCGTTAATTGTTTTGTGCTGCTGCATTGCCTCGTCCCTTAGTTTAGCATCTCAGCTCAGTAGATTTAAGTTAGCTTAAGAGGGGTAGACTATATAAGAGAATGAGTTACGATGAATTGGAAGAAATGCATTGAGAAGTTTTACAAAAAAAGTACAGAAAGCAGGTATAGATAGCACTTTTTGAAATAATGAAGAACGAAGGGAGATCTCCAAGAAGTAAAGAAAGTTTTGTTTGCAAGATACTGCAGTAAAACAAACCCTGTCCTTTCCCTTTCTGTTATTCCGCTATGTGTTTGTGTACTCTTGTATATTTGTGTTCTTCCTGTCTGTATGTGTTTATCTGATGAGAGTTACATAGTAGAATTTTTCTGATAATATGTTATTTACTTTGTAAAGCTGTTTAGACATTATTTATTCTGTTTTGTTGCTCATATGTGAAGGTGGTGTTTCAAAAGTTATTCTGATCTTTGTGTATGTACTTATGTCATAATTCTTGTAACACTGATGTATATGTTAGTTCAATTCTTTTCTAAAGCCTATATTACCACAAATGTTATCTGTATTGTTATGTTCTTTAATGATATATTTTGTACGTTTGTTATTGTATTCTCATGTTATAATATTGTAATTGACATCAGTTCAGCAAATTAAGTAAATTGTAAGCATTAATTTCACTGCACATACTTCTGTTGGTCATAGTATATGCACAATATGTAAAAAAAAGAGGACTTTTAGCGTTTGGACGTGTGTTAATAATTCAGCAAGGGACTGGTTAACAGCATTGCTGGTTCTAAGGACAATTCCAAAAACTTTGTGAGTGCAGAAGTGGTAGTTTATGGACTTTATATTATCCACAAACTCTTCGATGGTGATTGTGCACCTGCACAGTCGCAACAGATGGCTGCTGGCCGTCTCTACAAGGACTGCAGTGGGTCTGCACCTTTGATGGCCCACCAATACCATTATTTCTACAAGGACTGCAGAGGGTCTGCACCTCTGGTGGCCCACCAATACCATACTCTCTACCAAGACTACAGTGGGTCTGCTCTGTGATGACCTACTTACCAATATTCTTCAAAACTTCGACTGACTCTGCTGCGGGTTTGCTCTGTTGTGGCCCATTACCTGTCTGCATGTCAAGAGTCAACACTGTCTTTCCGTTGGAAGGACAACACTACTTCTTCAAGACTGCATGGAAATCCACTACTTCCGTGTGCATTTTCTTTTACTGTTGAGACATTGAGAAAAACACTGCTATTTTACTGTGATGAACGATCAGGACTGTCTTTATGGACTGTGAGAAAATTTTAGCTTTTGACCAACATTGTATCAATAAGTGTGTGCATTTGTTTTCTTTGTTATTGTAATTATGAAAAATTTTTGCAAATCTGTATTGGCCACTGCCCAAAACAATTTGTAAAATTTTTTGTGGGGAGCATGGGGGCTATGTAAGTCGGCTGTTTAGGTTTTTGTATTGGTATGTAGCACTTTGCATGAAAATCACTGGCTGTGCTGTGTGCAGTCTGTGGCTGGTTTGCATTGTTGTTGGCCATTGTAGTGTTGGGCAGTTGGCTGTTAACAGCGCGTAGCGTTGCGCAGTTGGAGGTGAGCCGCCAGCAGTGGTGGATGTGGGGAGAGAGATGACCGAGTTTTGAAATTTGTAAGACTGGATGTCATGAACTGCTATATATATTATGACTTGTGAACACTATTAGGATAAATACATTTTTTGTTCTCTATCAAAATCTTTCATTTGCTAACTGTGCCTATCAGTAATTAGTGCCTTCAGTAGTTTGAATCTTTTATTTAGCTGGCAGTAGTGGCGCTCGCTGTATTGCAGTAGTTTGAGTAACGAAGATTTGTGGTGAGGTAAGTGATTTGTGCAAGGTATAGGTTAATGTTAGTCAGGGCCATTCTTTTGTAGGGGTTTTTGAAAGTCAGATTGCGTTGCGCTAAAAAGTACTGTGTGTCAGTTTAAGCACAGTCATGTATAATTTTTCTAAGGGGACGTTTCAAAGAGACTGACAGTTTTTTGCTGCATGTTAGAAAAGTCAATTAACGTATCTCCAAAACTATCATTTGAGGATTTGAGGGCAGCAATATAGCAAACTGTCGCATATTGTAAATATGGCAGAACGAAGCTAGTCATAGCTAGCACTGCAGCAGAGAGAGAGTGAGACAGAGAGAGAGAGAGAGAGAGAGAGAGAGAGAGAGTGGTCGAGGTGAGCAGCCACCGGCATGTAGGCAAACTCTGCACGTTAAGTTCAAGGTCAAGGTGCTTCTGGGCCCGAAGTCACCGTTCGAACAACGAAGAGGAGGGCGTAAAGGCGCCTTGCGGCCTACCATTGTGACGTCAGCCCGGGGCTATATACAAGTTTCTGATTGGCCACTAAGCCAGCGCAAAATCGTGTAGCGCTTCAGAGACAACAGCTCGTCGTTCTTGACGATAGCTTCCTAAAGCCGACCTCACACGGGGGCGTTTCTCATCGTAGAGCACGTCAGACGCTGTTTCCATCGTCGTTGGCGCACGCATACATACGAGCTGATGCACCACATGGGAAAGTGCTCCTCATCGCAATTTGCGACCGCAGCGCACATTTCCTCCCTCGTCCACGTGATACCCATTTTTTTCTGTCTGCAGTGTACATGAATAAAAACTACAATATCCGTCAACAAGACGTAAAGCAAAAAGAAAGTTCTAGGTCCAGTCAGTAGGTTCCTCAGCTCTGAAAGTTGCCACATTCATCAGGAACTGTCATAAATTTAAGAACATAGGTATTCATAAATTTTGCCTAGAACAGCATATGGAAGCATGTGCAACAGAAGTAGAATTTCACAAAAAATCCTTCATAATATTAAGTGTATACCGAGCATCTGCAGGTAACTTTGAATTGTTCGTAAACCACCTTGAAGCTGTACTGGTCCATTTAACAACCAAAAACAAAGAAATAGTGGTTGCTGGTGATTTCAACGTAGATTTCCTTAAAGACTCTCTCAATAAGAACTTATTGAGTTAGTAGCACCATCATTCAACTTAATTCCCGCAGTAAAGTTCCCCACTAGGATAGCCAATTGCTCACGAACAGCCTGATTATTTTAGGACACTCCTCAGAGACATTCACTGTGCTCATGGCATGAGTGAAAGACATAACACTTTTGCTAATAAAGTGATTACCTTATTTGAACACCGTTTCCCACCAAAAACTAACCGAGGTTAGAGCAAAGCCTACAAAGAAGCCATGGATTACTCAAGGAATAGGGGTATATTGTAAAACAAAAAGAATACTGTATCTGTCAATCCGAAACAGTTCTGATGTTGACGCTATAGCACATTACAAGAAATACTGCAAAATATTAAAGACTGTAACACGAACATCAAAGCAAATATATTACAAGGAAAAGATAGTCATATCAGATAACAAAATAAAGACAATATGCGATATAGTGAAGGGGGAGACCGGTGGAACCAGACATGAAGAGGGACAAATAGCATTAAGAGTAAATGATACATTGGTGACAGATGTGTATAGTGTTGCAGAACTTTTTAACAAACATTCTATAACTGTAACTGAAAAGATGGGATTGTCAGGTTCTGTACCTCAGACCAGACATTTCAAGTAAATTACATAATATGAATTTGACCCTCACTACCACAGCAGAAATAATGTCCATCATAAAATCTTTAAAATCAAAAACATCTAGTGGGTATGATGAAATATCAACAAAGTTAATTAAATAATGTGATTCTGAGTTAAGTAACACATTAAGCTATCTGTGTAACCCGTCATTTATCAGTGGAATATTTCCTGAATTGTTGAAATACGCTGAAGTTAAGCCACTGTTTAAGAAGGGAGATAAAGAAATAGCATCAACTTGCCGTCCAGTTTCACTTTTGCCATCATTCTCAAAAATTTTAGCAAAAGTAATGTACAATCGGATTTATAGCCGTGTTATCTAGTACGGAAAAATATAGGTGTTCATTCTTTCTGCGCGCTGTACGAGATTGGAATAATAGAGAATTGTGAAGGTGATTCGATGAACCCTCTGCCATGCACTTAAATGTGATTTGCAGCGTATCCATGTAGGTGTAGAAATAACATACTGTCAAAGTCACAGTTCGGATTTCTAAAGGGTTCTGATATTGAGAAAGCTATCTATTCTTACAGTGAAAACGTGGTTAATTCATTAGACAAAAAATTGCTGGCAACTGGTATATTTTGTGATCTGTCAAAGGCATTTGACTGTGTAAATCACAATATCCTTTTAAGTATATTAGAATATTAGGGTGTAACAGGAAATACTGCAAAATGGTTCAAATATTAAATCTCTGGCAGGAAACAAAGGGTGTTATTAGGAAAGAGACATGTATTAACCTATCAGGCATCATCCAACTGGGAACTAATTACGTGTGGAGTCCCAAAAGGTTCCATTTTTCGGCCCTTACTTTTTCTTGTGTATATCAGTGACCTTTCATCAGTAGCATTACCAGATGCCAAGTTCGTTTTGTTTGTCGAAGATACAAACATTGCAATAAATAGCAAATCTACATCTACATCTACATTTATACTCCGCAAGCCACCCAACGGTGTGTGGCGGAGGGCACTTTACGTGCCACTCTCATTACCTCCCTTTCCTGTTCCAGACGCGTATGGTTCGCGGGAAGAACGACTGTCTGAAAGCCTCCGTGCGCGCTCTAATCTCTCTAATTTTACATTCGTGATCTCCTCGGGAGGTATAAGTAGGGGGAAGCAATATATTCGATACCTCATTCAGAAACTCACCCTCTCGAAACCTGGGGAGCAAGCTACACCGCGATGCAGAGCGCGTCTCTTGCAGAGTCTGCCACTTTGTTAAACATCTCCGTAACGCTATCACGGTTATCAAATAACCCTGTGACGAAACGCGCCGCTCTTCTTTGGATCTTCTCTATCTCCTCCGTCAACCCGATCTGGTACGGATCCCACACTGATGAGCAATACTCAAGTATAGGTCGAACGAGTGTTTTGTAAGCCACCTCTTTTGTTGATGGACTACATTTTCTAAGGACTGGTTCAAATGGCTCTGAGCACTATGGGACTCAACATCTTAGGTCATAAGTCCCCTAGAACTTAGAACTACTTAAACCTAACTAACCTAAGGACATCACACACACCCATGCCCGAGGCAGGATTCGAACCTGCGACCGTAGCAGTCCCGCGGTTCCGGACTGCAGCGCCAGAACCGCTAGACCACCGCGGCCGGCTTTCTAAGGACTCTCCCAATGAATCTCAACCTGGTACCCGCCTTACCAACAAACCAACAATTAATTTTATATGTTCATTCCACTTCAAATCGTTCCGCACGCATACTCCCAGATATTTTACAGAAGTAACTGCTACCAGTGTTTGTTCCGCTATCATATAATCATACAATAAAGGATCCTTCTTTCTATGTATTCGCAATACATTACATTTGTCTATGTTAAGGGTCAGTTGCCACTTCCTGCACCAAGTGCCTATCCGCTGCAGATCTTCCTGCATTTCGCTACAATTTTCTAATGCTGCAACTTCTCTGTATACTACAGCATCATCCGCGAAAAGCCGCATGGGACTTCCGACACTATCTACTAGGTCATTTATATATATTGTGAAAAGCAATGGTCCCATAACACTCCCCTGTGGCACGCCAGAGGTTACTTTAACGTCTGTAGACGTCTCTCCGTTGATAACAACATGCTGTGTTCTGTTTGCTAAAAACTCTTCAATCCAGCCACACAGCTGGTCTGATATTCCGTAGGCTCTTACTTTGTTTATCAGGCGACAGTGCGGAACTGTATCGAACGCCTTCCGGAAGTCAAGAAAAATAACATCTACCTGGGAGCCGGTATCTAATATTTTCTGGGTCTCATGAACAAATAAAGCGAGTTGGGTCTCACACGATCACTGTTTCCGGAATCCATGTTGATTCCTACATAGTAGACTCTGGGTTTCCAAAAACGACATGATACTCGAGCAAAAAACATGTTCTAAAATTCTACAACAGATCGACGTCAGAGATATAGGTCTATAGTTTTGCGCATCTGCTCGACGACCCTTCTTGAAGACTGGGACTACCTGTGCTCTTTTCCACTCATTTGGAACCTTCCGTTCCTCTAGCGACTTGCGGTACACGGCTGTTAGAAGGGGGGCAAGTTCTTTCGCGTACTCTGTGTAGAATCGAATTGGTATCCCGTCAGGTCCAGTGGACTTTCCTCTGTTGAGTGATTCCAGTTGCTTTGCTATTCCTTGGACACTTATTTCGATGTCAGCCATTTTTTCGTTTGTGCGAGGATTTAGAGAAGGAACTGCAGTGCGGTCTTCCTCTGTGAAACAGTTTTGGAAAAAGGTGTTTAGTATTTCAGCTTTACGCGTGTCATCCTCTGTTTCAATGCCATCATCATCCCGGAGTGTCTGGATATGCTGTTTCGAGCCACTTACTGATTTAACGTAAGACCAGAACTTCCTAGGATTTTCTGTCAAGTCGGTATATAGAATTTTACTATCGAATTCACTGAACGCTTCACGCATAGCCCTCCTTACGCTAACTTTGACGTCGTTTAGCTTCTGTTTGTCTGAGAGGTTTTGGCTGCGTTTAAACTTAGAGTGAAGCTCTCTTTGCTTTCGCAGTAGTTTCCTAACTTTGTTGTTGTACCACGGTGGGTTTTTCCCGTCCCTCACAGTTTTACTCGGCACGTACCTGTCTAAAACGCATTTTACGATTGCCTTGAACTTTTTCCATACACACTCAACATTGTCAGTGTCGGAACAGAAATTTTCGTTTTGATCTGTTAGGTAGTCTGAAATCTGCCTTCTATTACTCTTGCTAAACAGATAAACCTTCCTCCCTTTTTTATATTCCTACTAACTTCCATATTCAGGGATGCTGCAACGGCCTTATGATCACTGATTCCCTGTTCTGTACATACAGAGTCGAAAAGTTCGGGTCTGTTTGTTATCAGTAGGTCCAAGATGTTATCTCCACGAGTCGGTTCTCTGTTTAATTGCTCGAGGTAATTTTCGGATAGTGCACTCAGTATAATGTCACTCGATGCTCTGTCCCTACCACCCGCCCTAAACATCTGAGTGTCCCAGTCTATATCTGGTAAATTGAAATCTCCACCTAAGACTATAACATGCTGAGAAAATTTATGTGAAATGTATTCCAAATTTTCTCTCAGTTGTTCTGCCACTAATGCTGCTGAGTCGGGAGGTCGGTAAAAGGAGCCAATTATTAACCTAGCTCGGTTGTTGAGTGTAACCTCCACCCATAATAATTCACAGGAACTATCCACTTCTATTTCACTACAGGATAAACTACTTCTAACAGCGACGAACACTCCACCACCGGTTGCATGCAATCTATCCTTTCTAAACACCGTCTGTACCTTTGTAAAGATTTCGGCAGAATTTATCTCCGGCTTCAACCAGCTTTCTGTTCCTATAACGATTTCGGCTTCGGTGTAGTCTTAGAAAGATCGGCTAATAAAATATATGTGGACATTAATCACTGGTTCATAGCCAACTCCTTGTCACTAAAGTTTGAAAAAACACGCTACATGCAGTTCAGAACCTGTAAGGGGTGTCCCACGAGTATATGCCTAATGCACGATGACAAGCAGATGGAAGAAGTGGGCAGTGTTAAATTCTTGGGATTACAACTTGATAATAAATTCAACTGGGAGGAGCACACCACAGAACTGCTGAAGCTTGTTAACAAATCTCTATTTGCAATGCGAATTGTGTCAGACATAGGGGATATAAAAATGAAAAAACTGGCATACTATGCTTCCTTTCATTCCATAATGTAATATGGGATTATTTTTTGGGGTAATTTATCAAGCCAAGCTAAAGTTTTCCGGACACAAAAACGTGCAGTAAGAGTTATATGTGGTGTGAACTCAAGAACATCCTGCATAAGCCTGTTTATGGAACTAGGGTTTCTAACTACTGCTTCCCAATATATTTATTCCCTAATGAAATTTGTCATTAAAAATATATCACTTTTTCAAACCAACAGCTCAATTGATAGAATCAATACTAGAAATAAGAATAATCTTCACCACAAGGATTTAAAGGCACTTACTCTTGTAAAAAAAGTTGTGCATTATTCAGGAACACAATTTTCAATAACATGCCAGCAGCCAAAAAAAAGCTTAACAACCAACGAAATTCAGTTTAAGAGAAGCCTAAAGGATTTATTGGTGGCCAACTCCTTCTTCTCCATTGATGAATTTCTCAGTAGAACCAACTGATTATACTGCACCATTTCAGTGCAGTAATGTGTTCATTGTAAATAAGTATTTTAGTAGTTCTATTACATGTTTATTACCTTATAAATAAAAAACTTTTCTTGTTTTAAATTCAGTGCATTAGTGTTTGTAAAATGATTCTTTCATATAGTGTTCATTTAAAAAATGACGATCATTTCACTTGGGACCTGTGGAAGATACATTAGTTTATTTGTTTCAGTTGTAAATATTTGTCATGTATTATTGTTTTTGTGACATGTTGTACATCCTGGAGGACCTCCTCAGTACGGATCAATTGGAATGAAAGTAAATCTAATCTAATCTTACAAATAGTATTACACAAATTTGCAATAATCTTGCACATAGTAAAAAAGTTATTTCATTAGTTTTTAGTAAAATGTCATTCTTATTAGATCATTGCTTCGATTCAGCAGCGGAGTTTTTCGAGCATGTAGAATGAAAGAGTTTAAACAAGAAAATATAGCCGGCCACTGTGGTCGAGTGGTTCTAGGCTCTTCAGTCCGGGACCACGCGGCTGCTACAGTCGCAGTTTTGAATCATATCTCGGGCATGGATGTTCGTAATGTCCTTAGGTTAGTTAGGTTTACGTAGTTCTAAGTCTAGGAGACTGATGACGTCAGATGTTAAGTCACATAGTGTTCAGAGCAATTTTTTGAAGAAAATATAATTCGTAAGTGTTTGTTTGTGTGTGTGTGTGTGTGTGTGTGTGTGTGTGTGTGTGTGGGAGAGAGAGAGAGAGAGAGAGAGAGAGAGAGAGAGAGTGTAATAGCACGCACGCTCATACGTGTTTGTTCACACAATATTTATAAGCACATTTTGTTTACCACAACATGGAAACTTTTCGGATGAATAAGTAAATAAATACTGAATCGCGATCGAATCAGGCAGTGCCACAGAAAGCAATGCTGCATTTCGTTGGTGGACGTTTCCTGGCATGGTCATAAAACTAAAGAAACCCATTCTTGAGAGGGAGATATCTTATATATGCACAATAGCGAATTTCGCATATCATATTTCCATTAAATTAATAAGAAAGTTCCAAAATCTTTTTTTAAAAAAACACGAAAGTGAATAAACAATATTTTGGAGATCGCAGAATACGAATGAACTGTAGTTAACTTTACAACTCCTCGCCTCTATCCATTATACTATACCGAATTAGTATTTTAAATGTCTATGCCTTTGTTGTTGTAATATACAAAAGACTGTAACCACAAATGTGTCGTTAACTCACGTTTAATTACAACAAATTGTTACAAGAACGACGCATTTTTGATAAATCTTCAGTGCGCAGTCACCTTGAAACGACATGCTTTCGTAACATGCAAGTTACGAAAACAACGAAATAAGAAAACTCTTAACCAGCAATAGCCCTGTAACGTTTCCCGTCATTTTATTGTAACAAATCCTACCTAAAACGTTGCATTTTCGAGAGAATCGCAATTTGCTGGTGCTCTGAAAGGACTCGCATTCATAGGACTTAAGTTACATAAAAACCACAAAACACGACCTTTAACGGCGAACGACGTAAACCAATATGGCGTCTCCCAAGTCCTGCCTGTGACACTGAACGACATCTTGCATCTCATTGGCCATGAAGAAAAAATCTGACATGTTTTATTAAGCGTTTCACGCTTGGGAATGCTGTGTAATTTGAAATTCCACGCTGTGACGTCACAAAACTCGGTTAGTTTCAAGTTCCAGAATTCTTTCAGGTCCAGTGACGCAACAAAGGTTCAAATGGTTCAGAGCACTATGCGACTTAACTTCTGAGGTCATCAGTCGCCTAGAACTTAGACCTAATTAAACCTAACTAACCTAAGGACATCACACACATCCAAGCCCGAGGCAGGATTCGAACCTACGACAGTAGCGGTCGCTCGGTTCCAGACTGTAGTGCCTAGAACCGCACGGCCACTCCGGCCGGCGGTGTGTGTGAGTGACGCAACACGTTGACTGCCACGAGGCGGCGGCGGCCACAGCAGAGCATCACACCAGACGCGGTGAAATATCCATCATTATGCATGAAACTTATTCGCAGTTGAGAATACGAACGACGGTCAGATGTATAAGGGAATAACACCAATGAAAATTTGTGCTGGACCCACTCTACGCGAGCGATTGCCTTACCAATAGGCTATCCATGCACGAATCAGAGCGAGATCCAAACTTCCATATGTCATCGTCCTTGCTTCACAATCTGTAATGGCACACATTATGTAATTCCTGTACAGGGGATGATATTTTAATTGATTGTCGCTGCCCGGCATCGGCCGCCCCGGTAGCTGAGTGGCCAGCGTGACAGACTGTCAATCCTAAGGGCCCGGGTTCGATTCCCGGCTGGGTCGGAGATTTTCTCCGCTCAGGGACTGGGTGTTGTGTTGTCCTAATCATCATCATTTCATCCCCATCGACGCGCAGGTCGCCGAAGTGGCGTCAAATCGAAAGAATTGCAGCAGGCGAACGGTCTACCCGACGGGAGGCCCTAGCCACACGACATTTCCATCGGCCGATAAATACGGTTCAAAATGGCTTTAAGCACTATGGGACTTATCATCTGAGGTCATCAGTCCCCTAGACTTTAAACTACTTAAACCTAACTAACCTTAGGACATCACACACATCCATGCCTAAGGCAGGATTCGAACCTACGACCGTAGCGGCAGCGCGGTTCCGGTCTGAAGCGCCTAGAACCGCTCCGCCACAGCGGCCGGCGTGATAAATACGGTATTGCAGTGCTGTGTTGTTAAGAAGAACGAAGCAATGTTCCTTCGGACATTCATACATATCGTGCTTTTCACTAAGTGTGAGCCGCTCTACTTGTTAAGGATACACTCTAACTTCATGTTCGAGCGATCATCTTTCTAGTCTTTCAATCTTCGTGACTACATGAAACTAACAGCAGGAAAATCAGATGACTGATGACAATAACAGTAACAATCTTAAGAAATGTAATTTATCCACGAAACAAATGGCTTACAAAACGCACGTATTTATGTACGTCAATTAAGCAGAGTTATCGAATAGGATTAACAGAAGACGTAGAGAAGATCCAACTAAGAGCGGAATGTTTCGTTTAGTAAGCGCGAGAGCGTCACGGAGACGCTCGGAATCTCCAGTGGCAGAGGCCACAAGAGAGGTGTCGTGCGTCATACAGAGGTTTAATGTTGAAATTCCGAAAGCGAACATTCCAAAAGTAGTGTCGCAGTATATTACATTCTTCCACATACGTCGCGTCAAATGACCGCGACGAAAAAATCAGAGAAAATAGAGTCATCTGAAGCTTTTCCCACACCTCATTCTCGAAAAGAACAGGTAATGAGGGAAACGGTAATAAAAAAAAAAGTGTGAATTCCTAAGGGACCAAACTTCTGAGGTCATCGGTCCCTAGACTTCCACACTCCTTAAACTAACTTACGCTAAGGACAATACACACACCCATGCCCGAGAGAGGACTCGAACTTCCGACAGGAGGGGCCGCTCAATCCGTGACATGGCGCCCCAGACCGCGCGGCCACTCCACGAGGCGATAATAACAAGAGACGTGTCCTTGGCTTTCGGAGTACAGATGTGAATGTAGATATTAGTGGACTACCGCAGGCGTGCGTGAGATCTACATACTGTTGTCGTGGTTTTCAGTCGGAAGACTGGTTTGATGCAGATTTCCACGCCAGTCTATCCGATGCAGAGCTCTTCATACCTTCGCGACTATTGTAATCTGCATCCATTTGAACCTGCTTCCTGTAGTCAATCCATAGTTCCCCTCTATACTTTTTACCTTGCTGTCTCAGGATTTTTCAGTCACTTTGCGTCAAAATTTATTTTTCCTCAATTCTATTCAGAACCCCGTTATTAGTTACTCCATCTACTCAACTAAGTTTAAAGATTCTTCTGTAGCAACAAACTTCCTCATCTTAATGCGGCTGTTAGGCACGTTAACATGGGGCTGGACAAGGTTCTGATGGTAGAGGACATGGATCACATTGCAGTGGTGCCAGTTGGGCCTATCAGTAAATCGGGTTTCACTAGGCAAATCGCGTTTCACTAGACATGGCCTGCACCTCGATAGGTATGTGAAGGGGAGGCCGGCAAAACTTATAGGTGACAGTGTAGTGGGTGGTGGTGGGATCACTCATGGAAAAAATCCTGTAGTAGTTGGTATTAGAGCTGCACCTTTTTTAGATTGAAGTCAGCTGATAGGTATACCTGCTTAACGGAAGTCCCTCTGATTAAGGGCTCACTTTCAGAGGACGTCATGTTTCCAAGTAGAGAAGGAATTAGCATATTTCATCAAAATATAAGAGGTATTAGGGATAAAGTTAGTGAACTGCTTATAGATGTTGACTCTGAAATTGTTGGTCGGAGCACCACTTAAATAATTCAGAGGCTTCCTTTACCAGGATACAGATTAGATGGTTGTCCTTCAAGGACTTCCTTGCGGGGTGGGGAAGTGACCACGTACGTAAATAACAGTATTCCATTTAGTCCATAGACGTATCACGGCATTGCACTGAACAGATATTTAAATTTTCTGCAGGGGCAGTTGAATTTAGTCAAACTCAATTTCTAATTGTTGTTTATAGGTCCCCTAACTCACACTTCAGAGCATTTCTGCTCAAGCTAGAGAGACTTCTTGATTCACTTTATAGGTAGTACCAGAAATTAGTTATATGTGGTGACTTCAATATTAATTTTGTATATAATTGTGCAAGAAAAAGGATGTTGGTAGATCAACAAAATTCGTATGATGTGATGAAGACTGTGTGTTTTCCAACTAGGGTGCAGTGGAACAGTAGCACAGCCATAGATAATTTTTTATTCATTCTTCACTACTAGATAGGCATTCTGTTAGTAAAAAGCTGAATGGCCTTTCAAATCGTGACGCACAAATTTTAACACTAAAAGGCTTTCGCACTCAACAAATTTCACATATAATCACAAAATATGTAGGAAAGTTAAACCAACAGCAATAGAGAGTTTCTTAAACCTCATCAAGGAAAGAGAGTGGCAGAATGTTTATAGTTCCGATAACATGAATGACAAATATAATGCTTACCTTAACGCATTTCTCATGCTCCTTGAGAGTTGCTTTCCATTAGAACTTTCTAAACGGGGTACTAACGGTAAAAGGCAGCCTGGGTGCCTGACTAGTGGGCTAAGGATATCATGTAGAACAAAACGGGAATTATATCAAAATGTTAGACGTAGTCACAATCAAGCTACAGTGACCCATTACAAACAGTACTGTAAGGTGCTTAAATTTTATTAGGAAGGCAAAGAGTATGTGGTACGCAAATAGAATAGCTAATTCACAGGAAAAAATTAAAACCATATGGTCAGTTGTGAAGGAAGTGTGTGTGTCAGCAGCACAAGGTCGTCGATATAAAGTCACTTCGTAGTCAAAATATTTCTATTACTGATAAATCAGATATATGTACAGTATCTAACAATCATTTTCTGAGCATTGCTGGTGAATTAAATAACAATTTAGTTTCTACAGGGAATAACTCTCTTGGGAAATGCCTTTCCGAGACTGATGTCTGAAATACTCCTTTGTAATACAGACAAGGGGAAGAATGAGTCGCCGGCCGGAGTGGCCGAGCGGTTCTAGGCGCTACAGTCTGGAACCGTGCGACCGCTACGGTCGCAGGTTCGAATCCTGCCTCGGGCATGGATGTGTGTGATGTCCTTAGGTTAGTTGGATTTAAGTAGTTCTAAGTTCTAGGGGATTGATGACCTCAGAAGTTAAGTCCCATAGTGCTCAGAGCCATTTGAACCATTTGAGATGGGTCAATAACTAAATCACTGAAGATTAAGGACTCTCATGGATATGATGGAGTGCCTAGCAGGATAATTAAAGTACTGTGCTGCACATGTTAGCCCTGTATTTAGCCATATTTGTAATTTTTCTTTTAGGAATGGTCTGTTTCCTGAACGATTGAAGCACTCAGTAGTAAATCTGTTTTATAAAAAGGGAGAAAGGGATAATGTAGACAATTTTAGACCTTTTTCTATGCCATCAGTGTTTGCTAAAGTTATTGAAAAGGTTGTGTATGTAAAGATAATTGATCATTTTATATCACACGATTTGCTCTCAAATGTACAGTTCGGCTTTATAAGACGTTTATTAACTGAAAATGGTATATTCTCTTTTCTCTGTGAGGTAGTGGATGGGTTAAACAAAAGGTTTCGAACTCTTGGTATATATTTTGATTTAGCTGAGGCGTTTTATTGTGTTGATCACAAAATATTGCTCCAGAAGTTGGACAATTACGGAATATGGGGAGTAGCTCACAACTGGTTCACCTCACTTTAGCAACAGATAGCAAAAGGTTATTATTCACAGTGATGAGAAAGACTATGATCTGGGGTCGGCCGCTGTGGCCGAGCGGTTCTAGGCACTTCAGTCCGGAACCGCGCTGCTGCTATGGTCGCAGGTTAGAATCCTGCCTCGGGCATGGATGTGTGTGAAGTCCTTAGGTTAGTTAGGTTTAAGTATTTCTAAGTCTAGGGGACTGATGACCTCAGATCTTAAGTCCCATAGTGCTCAGAGCCATTTGAACCATTTTGAACTATGATGTGGGGTCTGAGTGGGGAACGGTCAAATGGGGGTGCCCAGGGATCAGTGCTGAGACCACTCCTGCTCCTTATTTATATGAATGGTATGCTCTCTAGTATTACGGGTAACACTAAAATATTTCTGTTTGCTGATGGCACTAGCTTGGTAGTAAAGGATGTTATATGCAACATTTGCTCGGTTTCTAATAGCGGTTCTAGGCGTTTCAGTCCGGAACCGCGAGACTGCTACGGTCGCAGGTTGGAATCCTGCCTCGGACATGGATGTGTGTGATGTCCTTAGGTTAGTTAGGTTTAAGTAGTTCTAAGTTCTATGGGACTAATGACCTCAGATGTTAAGTCCCATAGTGCTCAGAGCCATTTTTGAACACGTTCCATGACCTTGGAGATTTGGTCGTTAATTTGGTCCTACGGAACTTGACGTGTAAATAAAAAAATCTTCTATTCCTTCCTTGTCTGAACTGCTTATGGTCCTTGACTCACTTGTGTAGAAGGGTATACTACGTATGAACAAATATTTTCAGGAAAGACCTCCAAACACACAAATTTATATTCGAAGACAGACATTTCTCGTTTTGAGAAACGCTTTTCTTTCACAATCCAAAAAGTTCCATTCAAATGCCACAGTAATCTCCTGCCTACATGTCGGTACTTAACATCCCGGCGTAGCAGTCGCGCTGGGTTACTTATACTTTGCAGCAACGCCTTCAAACTGAAACTTTTTGATCGCCCCTTATGTATCCTCCCTAATTTGATCGTTATTAACTATTTTGCTGTCTAAATAGGAAAAATCTTTTACTACTTTTAGTTTCTCATTTTGTAATCTAATTCTCTCGAAATCAAATTGTTTAATGCTACTACACTTCAATATCCTTTTTTTCCTTTGTTGATGTTTGTCTTAAACTTCTTTTCAAGACACCATACATTCCGTTCAAACATTAGATTCGCAATCGGGAGAACGATGATTCAAATTCGCTTTAGACCATCTAGGTTTATGTTTACCGTGATTTCCCTAAATAGCTCCAGGCAAATTCGGATATGGTCCCTTTCAATGGACACGTCCCATTTATTTCCCCATCCTTGAAACATTCCAAACGTGTGTTCCGTCTGTAATAACGTCCATGTCGGAGGGAAATTCAATCCTAATCTTTCTTCCTTCCTTCCTGGCATTCCAAGTCCTTTGCCGTCTCTGAATCTGACAGCATCTAAGTATCATCAGGAAACTTCGAAGTTTTCTTGAACCGTAATACGGTTTCAAAATCTTTCTCGGTTTTCTTTACTGCTTGCTAGTGTACTAATTGAATACCACCACCAACTGCACACAACTCTATGTTGTTCACTTCTCAACTACTTATTTACTTAATGTGGTCGACAAAGGTGGACGAGTGACACCGAGGCCGTTGCCGAAATGGGTGGAGTGGGTAGATTAACAGTTTACCGTTTCATTCATGCAACTGTCAACGTCCCACCCATTGCCATAAAACGGTGCGAAACAGGAGGGCTGAAAAACGCAAAGCACCCTTTGCTACTTCAGACCACTTTCAAATTTCTTCGAATGGTTTTGAGCTGCCCTCAGTGCTTCCACTCTGTACACCAAAGCAAAAATTGCAATTGCACTGCACACCAAAGAGGTGCAATCACGTTCAATATGTGGCGTCAAAGGGAGTTGTGAAGTGTGAGCAAGACGGCATATGACGAACTTCCAATCGTATGACATGTCAGAGATCGTCAAGAACGTTGACGTGTTACTCATCTTCCTGCGAACTATCGTTTTCGACTGTGAAATGAGTGGGAATCAATACCTCAAGGGAAGAGGTAGCTTCATTGGCGCCCTTTATGCCACACCCTGAGGCCTTTTCGTGTCGATTCTGGACGGTTGTCTGTCTGAAACGTTTTCCTCTGTCACTCACAAGAAAACGGCATGATTCAACGCTGGGAGTCGTGGTTCTGACCTCCATCGCAGTGGCGTCAAAGGGAGTTGTGAAGTGTGAGCAAGACGGCATATGACGAACTTCCAATCGTATGACATGTCCACGGCGCCGTTGCACATGATTGTGCTGAAGTTTGATGCCAATGTGGCATCATGAACCCATCTTACACATCACATGGACTTCCGAGTTATGCGTTTTTTTTTTTTTTATGTGTCGATATCATCCTGTTTGAAACTCATCGAGCCCAAGGGTGACGTCATGGGGCGCTGCGCTTACTACGTCTCGCAATGGGAGAGAATTATGGGGTTTCGAAAAATGATGTTTCCATTGTGTTGCGCAGCGTGATTTAGCAGTTATTTAGAAAGCGGTACTGATCATTGACCGCACGTAGCTGAGCTAATTTTATATCTAGATGATATACACTGTAGACAAACACAGGAGATTAGATAATAGAGTAAAACAATGTGCAGCAAGAAAGTACAAAAAATAGTCACAAACGATCTCAATCACGCCTACGTTCTTGTTGTTGTGGTCTTCTGTCCTGAGACTGGTTTGATGCAGCTCTCCATGCTACCCTATCCTGTGCAAGCTTCTCCATCTCCCAGTACGTACTGCAGCCTACATCCTTCTGAATCTGCTTAGTGTATTCATCTCTTGGTCTCCCTCTACGATTTTTACCCTCCACGCTGCCCTCCAGTACTAAATTGGTGATCCCTTGATGCCTCAGAACATGTCCTACCAACCGATCTCTTCCGCTAGTCAAGTTGTACCACAAACTCTTCTTCTCCCCAATTCTATTCAATACCTCCTCATTAGTTATGTGATCTACCCATCTAATCTTCAGCATTCTTCTGTAGCACCACGTTTCGAAAGCTTCTATTCTCTTCTTGTCTAAACTATTTATCGTCCATGTTTCACTTCCATACGTGGCTACACTCCATACAAATACTTTCAGAAACGACTTCCTAACACTTAAATCTATACTCGATGTTAACAAATTTCTCTTCTTCAGAAACGCTTTCCTTGCCATTGCCAGTCTACATTTTATATCCTCTCTACTTCGACCATCATCAGTAATTTTGCTCCCCAAATAGCAAAACTCCTTTACTACTTTAAGTGTCTCATTTCCTAATCTAATTCCCTCAGCATCATCCGACTTAATTCGACTACATTCCATTATCTTTGTTTTGCTTTTGTTGATGTTCATCTTATACCCTCCTTTCAAGACACTGTCCATTGCGTTCAACTGCTCTTTCAAGTTCTTTGCTGTCTCTGACAGAATTACAATATCATCAGCGAACTTCAAAGTTTTTATTTATCCTCCATGGATTTTAATACCTACTCCGAACTTTTCTTTTGTTTCCTTTACTGCTTGCTCAATATACAGATTGAATAGCATCGGGGAGAGGCTACAATCCTGTAGAAACTGCTCTAATCACAACACACTACCCCGCCCCACTGGTTCCTCCAACTGTGTCTTTCACTGTATCATCGGAACCAGGCGGTGCGCTTATGACGTGTGGATGAAGCAGGGTGTGGCCCCTCTTGTTGATAAACCAGATCCTAGCACTTGGGTATCGACGGCTCTGGCTGATACTCTGGGTCCCGCTATGTGTTGCGATCATCATGTAATCGGGAACAGTCGATCGGTATGCCACTGTCTTCCAGAACCTTCTGACGAGCATGATAACTTTCCTGGACAACTGGCGCCAACACTGACATACAGTTGACAGTAAGTCTACAGTGTTTGGCAACTCTTCGGAAGGATCTTCAGGTATTACCACAGGCTCGCATTACGTTGTCGCAGCAATTTAATTAATTGAATAAATTATGCTCGTTAACATCGTCTTGGTGTGTTTAAGGTGTATACGAACCCACTTCGTGGTTTCAAACACTTGACTACCCACTCATCATATCAAATAGCTGTAATAGGCTCAGCTTTTTATGCTCTGTACATCATTCACACTAAGTGGTAACACTTGTTCAACGGTCATTTCATACCAGTTCAATACCTAGCTTCAGTAAGCACTAAAAGTGATAGTGATTGTAATTTGCCCTTATGTTTTGTTCAAAAGTGACTTTTATGTAACATTTTTATTTGTTCGACATATATGTAAAACGTGTTTGCGTAACAGTGTTCAAATTCGTAATGTTTATACAACTGCAAAGAGCACTGAATGCGAATTACTGAAAAGTGGCAGTTTGTGCATCGATAGAAAAATATACTACGAAACTGGGTTATACAAGAGAAATTAATGTCAAGGTAATATTATAGAAAGCGAAAAAGAATTGAATGAAGATGTGTTGGGAGATATGACATTACGAGTACAACTTGACAGAGTACTGAATAAACCAAAGTGTAAACAAGGCCCATGGAGTACATGACATTCCTTGAGAATTATTGAGATCCTTGGGCAGCCAGTCATGACAAAACTATTCCACCTAGCGAAATACCCTCAGACTTCAAGAATGTAATAACTCCAATAATTGTAAAGAAAGCAAGTGCAGAAAAGAGTGAATATTACCGAATGCCATTTGCCATTAACCTAGTTGGAACCATCACTTAGAAAATGTTATGGGGAATGTGAACCAAGGATTGCGTTTTATTGACAGGACATTCAGGAGATGCAACAAATCTACTAAAGAGACGCTACGTTTGTAGGTCCTCTGCTGAGTATTGATGCGGAGTTTGCGATCCTTACCAGATCGATTTATGGAAGAAATTGAAAAATTTCAAAGAAGCGTAGCTCGATTTGTGTTATCGCGAAATAGGGAAGAGAGTGTCACGGACATGACACGCGAGTGCGGTGGCAGTCACTAAAACAAAGAAGTTTTTCGTTTCGGCGAGATCTTTCAACGAAATTCCAGTCACCATCTTTCTCCTCCGAAAGCGAAAATATTTTGTCGACTCCCACTTATGTTTGGAGGCACGACCATCGTAACAAAATAAGAGAAATCAGAGCTCGCACGGAACGATTTAAATGTTCACATTTCCCATGAGATGTTGGAGAGTGGAATGGTCGAGAAATACACTATAGGGAAAAAAAAGGTTGCAGCACCCCCAAAAACTAGGTCATTTGACTAATAGGTAATGTGACATGTAGTTCTCATTGTGGAAGTACATAATAACAAATTGAGACCAAATGAAACACACATGTCACAGCAAAGGATGCCCAAACAGCCGCATCAGTACACGGCATACCGCCGTCTGGTGGCAACACACTTGCAAATGATCATAAAGGAGCCCAATGCCATCCTTCATAGACTGTCCCAGGCATCTTGGGCCTTTTGTTGCAGTTCGGGAATCATTCTTGCAGTCTCTGGAGAACGAGTGTCCCTTCTTTACGATGTTCCACATGCGTTAAACTGACGAGAGATCTGGTGCTCTTGCTCCACTGGGCAGTTGTTTTACACCACGAAAAGCGCGCTGTATCGCAGCAGCCGTGTGTGGGCGTGCTGCCCTGCTGAAAAGGCAGTAGCACCGGCAATAACAACATGTGCAACGTAACGGGTAATGGTTACTTTACGCTGCAGGAAAACCAAATGTGACCGCGAGTTGTGTAAGATGGCTTTTTTTGACGATGTTATTGGATGTGTTAATATTTGTAACGTAAAATGATATATTTGAAGAATTGTGGTCGGAGAAACAGTTGTTAGGCAACAGTGCCTGTGTCTGTGATGGCAGCACTGTGGAGTCGTGGAATCTTTGACAGTCAGTAGTGGATAGCTGCGGTGCGTAGCAGGCGGGGATTTCGTTGAGTGTACAGTGCAAATGCATGGACGCACTTCTGGAACTATGTGAGTTGCAGATATATTACGAGGAGGAATGATGGCTCAAAACAACGGTTGGATAGCTTACGGACATAAGAAAGATTTTGAAATGAAGAACAAGTTATTATTTGATATGGTAAAAAGTTTAATTTTATTTTTGTAGACTTGTATTGTTAGTCCACCAATCCAGCGTCCAAGTAGATTTTTTGATAATTACTCTACTGATTGACCTTCTGAGAATTTACTGTACCATGTAGTTATTAGATTATATGAATTTTTATATTAGAGTCTATAATTTTTTTATAAGTCCCTTCCTAAAGAAAATTCAGAAATTAAAGGTTGAGTCATGTGTTTCATTGGCATTCTGTCAAGATCATGAACCCGAATTCCCTGGACCAACTGCAGTTAGTTTTTAGCAGTATTGGTTTAGCTGTTACGGAGTCTTGCTGTGTTATTGTTTCTGCCAGTACTTCAATTTGCAGTGAGATTCATAATACGTGATTGTTTCGTTTCCTTTGCGCAATGCAGGTTCTGTCAGTTTCTATATATTACCAGAGCCATACGTCAATGCAGAAATTTTTCGTGTCTTTCCGGCTACATTCTTATACAGGTCGACATTATTGTTTTTTAATGCCGTTACGGTTTTTTTCTTTTTTTTCAAACAGTTCGTATTGACCAAGTCGACTGAGTGTGAAATTATTGCTTTGCTCATTTATTGCTCTTGAATGACATCGGTTTCCACACACACAGCATTCTTTTAAATTTCATGCAAGTGATGTGGCTTTGAGCTCAGTAGCACATTAGGTTGTCAGTTCGCATTCCCAGGTTTGTATTTACGATAACAGACACACAAGTAAAAGCCAGCTCACTTACAGTTGTAACTGATGGCTCCTGATGCCTGGGATGGGACCTGTATGCCGCGGGCAAACGCTTTTCGGAATGGTCTGCTCATCAGATCTACGCCGTATGCGTGTACGTCCATCACTCCCATACAGAGAGGACCCCTTCTCATTACTGACAACGGCAGAGTGCCATCCCACTCTCCTGTCTACTCTTTCACGACGCCAGAGAAGCCGAGTTAAGCATTGTCGTGGTGTCATTGGTAGCCTGGGCAGAGACAAGTGTGATCTTAATCCTGCTGCAAGAAGTTCCCAACGGTCCCTGGTGACACACCACATATCGATGATGTTCGGTCGGCCGCCGCTGCTCGCCTAATGCATCGATCTTGACGTGCTCTTGTACTACACGGACGTCCGGAATCTGGTCTACTGACATGGAAATCTTCCACTTGTTAAGGCAGCGACACGCCACCGATACATTGTGCCCAGCGTGTGCAACAGTCCTTCGATACGCCCACCCAGCTTCCTGCAGGTCCACAATGCGACGTTGTTCAAATGGTTGAAGCTGTTCAACTGGATTATTTACTCTTCGATGGGACTTGGCTGCACATTAGAACGAATGTTACGACGTCAGCACAGCTACTGTCTGCAGAGTCAAAACAGAGGATGCACCGACAAGCGTGCTGAGCGCCGTCTGATAGTCGCTGACGGTGACAAATGAATCACTAATACTGCAACCTCTAGTTTAAAAGTGTTTCTACGAACCCTCTGCGAAGCATTTAAGTGGGAATTACAGGGTACTCACGTATACGGAGACGACGAACCGTCAATTTGGTACTGGAGGGAAGTGTGAGGGATAAAAATTGTTTAGGGAGATGAAGACTTGACCACGGCAGTTTGAGACGGATATAGATTGCAGCGGTTACGCATAAATGAAGAAGCTGGTACACGATATATGGGAGTGTCAGACCATTCTTCGGCTGAAAACAGTAGCAACAACAACAATACTGTTCCCCTTTAGCTTTGCGAAACACGCAGTGCTCAGAGCGCATTCTCGATGCAGGGCAGCCACGCTGTGTTCCCCGTGACGTGTGGAGCGCCCGCGGTCCGCCAGTCAACTCCCACATGCCGGCCGCCAACTGCCGCAGGCACTCTGGTCGCCTACACGACCACCCACGCGTTAAGCGCCACAGAGGTATCTACAGCTACATGACAATCAAGTGCCTGGCAGAGGGATGATCGAACAAACTTCAAACTATTTCTCTACCGTTCCATTCTCAAATATCGCGTTGGGAAAAACGAATGCCAAAATCTTCCCGTCCAAGCTCTTATTTTATTACATTGATCATTTTTATGTAGGTGGGCGCCAACAACATATTTTCGTATTCAGATAAGAAAGTTTCTGATAGAAATTTTGTGAGAAGATTCTGCCCCAACGAAAAACGCCTTTCTTTCAACAACTGCCACCCCAATTCGCGTATCGTATCCGTGACACACTCTTCCCTGTTTCGAGAAAATACAAAACCAGCTGCCCTTCTTTGAACATTCGTCCGTCAGTCCTATTTGGTGCGGATCCCACACTGCGCAGCAGGACTCCAGAAGAGGACGGAAAAGCGTACTGTATGCATCCTCTTTAGTAGATCGGTCCCACTTTCTCATTGCTCTGTTAATAAACCGCAGTCCTTGATTCGCTTTCCGTACAACATTATGTGTGGGACTCGTTCCATTTTTTCATAAATATAATCCCTAAGTATTTAATTGAATTCACAGCCTTTTTAGATTTTTGTGATTTGTCGTGTGATCGAAATTTAGCGAATTCGTTTTAGTAGTCATACGGATGACTCAACACTTTTCATTATTCAGAGACAATTACCATTTTTTGCACCATACAGGGGTCTTGTCTAAATCATTTTGCAATTGCTTTTAATTATGTGATGACTTTATAAATCGGTAAATGACAGCATCACCTGAGAGACTCTAAGGGGCTACTCAAATTGTCACCTAGATCGTGTATACAAACCGGAAACAACAGAGAGCCTATAACCCTTCCTTTGACAACGCAGATATGGTTCGATGACTTTTCGTCAATTAGTATGAATCGTGACTTTTCTGACAGGAATCACGTACCCAGACGCACAATTGAGGCGATATTTCGTAGTCATCCACTTTGATTGAGCAACGGTGTCAAAACCCTTCCGTAAATCTAAAAATATGGAGTCAATTTCAGATCTCCTGTCGATAGCAGTCACTGTTTCGTTTGAATAGAGAGCTAGTTGTGTTTTACGATAATGATATTTTCTGAATCCAAGTTTGCTATTTGTCAATAAATCGTTATCTGCTAGATAACACATAATGCTCGAACTTGGCATATGTTCCAAAATCCTGCTACAAATCGACATTAGTGATATGGGTCTGTAATTCAGGGCCTAACTGCTGCTTCTTTTCTTCAGTACTGTTGTGACCCGTCCAAATTTCTAGTCTTTAGGTACGGACCTTTCGTCGAGCAAGTGGCTGTATACTTTTACTAAATATGGAGCTATAGCAATCAGGGTACTCTGAAAGAAAGCTAACTGGTTTACAATCTGGACGGGAGTCCTTGCTTTTATTAGGTGATTTAACTGCCGACCTTGGCCGCTGTGTCTAAACAGCGTCAACTTAGGAGGGCAACCTGTTGAGAATTGCGTTGATTTTATCTGATCGGTTGTGAGGACAGACAGTCACGTTGCATTCATGGCGCGTACTTGGGAAGCCTGGCACCCAAACGGTATCTCTCCATGACTCACCGTGGTCTCATAATCCAACTACTCACGAGGGGTAGGATAAAGCTTTATTTCTCCCCTTGAAAAAATATAAAGCTACGTGATTAATTTCTATTTGTGCTTATCTGCAGATCTTATGTACATACTGCGTCACAGTACCTACCGCACCGCTGCGGAAGTCAAAACGAAGTGGCGCGGCCCGCAGATCCAGTGGAGCATCCTGCGGTCCTTCCTCTTCGACAGCAGTGGAAATGTTTGCATTTTTCAGGCCATAATACATGGCTTCTTTATCTGTCTTTTATTTCCCTTCGAGGTTGTAAGTAAACCTTATGACTTGCCTTGTATACGAATTCACTTTAATCGGCGTCTGCCTCTGCCCAACCTATTTCTTTACACTGAAAATTCCTACCCGTGCCTGCAGGTAGATAGTACATAGCAGGTAAGTTTTTAATTGAAATAGCGTTTCTAGTACGAATAGGACCCAACGAGGTTAAGCTCTTTGAAAATGTCTTCGACATCTAGAAAATTTTAGGTGAGTGACAGTGAGTTCCAGTAATAAATACAGACACATATGCACATTCAAAACAGGAGTGAAACCAAAATTACAGAATTATTCGCTGATTTTTTAAAGTCCACTGTCGAGTCATATTAATGAGATCACATGTCAGGATTCTGAATAACCACATTTTCCAGTGTGAACTGCGGCGAGACGTGCAGGAAGAGAGTCAGTGAGGTTCTGGAAGAGATCTGGAGCCAGGACGACTCCAGTGCCGTGCCCATCTGCACCAGGTTTCTCGGTTGAGGCGGTCCCACAAATTCTCGAGTAGGTTTAAGTCCACGGAATCTGGTGGCCAGGGGAGTACGGTAAACTTATCCTGGTGCTATTCAAACTACGCATGTACACTAAGTACCTTTATAAGACACGTTTCATTGTCGTGTTGGTAGATCCCATCGTGCCGAGTAAAAACAAACTGCATTTCAAGGTGGATATATTCTCCAAAGATGAACCATATTTCCGTTGATCCAGAGTGCCTCTCACAATGAGGAGATCGCACAAGAAATGCTACAAAAATGTGCCCCCGACCATAACATTAACAGAGTGCTTTCAGATTTTTCAGCTGTACGCGCCACCGGCCATGTGTCCCATGGAGTATGAAATGTAGTTCATCTGAAAAGGCCACCTGTCGCCAGTCAGTGGACGTCGAGTTACTGTACTGACGTGCAAATTCCAGCCTTCATCGCCGATGAACAGCAGCCAGCCTGGTTGCATGAGCCAGGCGCCCTCTGTGGACGCCCATACGCAACAATGTTCGGTGAATGGTCGTTGAAGAGACACTGTTGATAGCCCCTTGGTTCGTCTAAGCAGTCAGTTACACAACAGTTGTACGTCTGTTCGCCCGTAATCATCTCCACAACCGTCGTTCGCCCCGTGTCACCTATGGCCCATGGTGCACCCATTTGCCTCTGCGCCAGTTTTGGATAGCGTCATTTTTCCATGCACGTTATAATTTAACCACGGCGGCAAGCGGACAGTTTACAAACTTAGCCGTTTCGAAAATGCTTCCCCCTTTGGCTCGAAAGCCAATGATGATGCCCTATTGGGCATGACTTAAATCACTCCTTTTCCACATTACAACGACTGCACTGGTTTTCCGCATCCCCCGTCACGCTTTATATATTCTCCACTTTTAGAGGTGCCAACAGACGTCTGTGAGTTGTTATTAACGTTGGTGTCGAATAAAGACGGTTGTCACATTAGTGTGACTGAGCCGTGTAACATCACTAGTTGCCAAAGAGCGTAGCTGCACCACGTTGACTAAGTGTGAGCCTTTTAATAAAAACTGCTTCATTTGTGATCTCACACGATCAAGATTATGAATGCTAAAGGTATTCTTTTCATTTAACTAATACAGTACAAATCATTGTTAGGACATAAACTTGATGTTTATATGTCCTTTGAGTGCAAAACTCCGCAAATACCGGTCTGTTTAGTGACAGCTTCAAAGCTATTCCGTTAAATTTCTGGCATGTAGCCGTACATATCGCAAATCTTCCACTGATATTTAAACCGCGTGTCTTCTCTCCATCGTCGAGCAAATATCAGTGGAATAGTTAGAATTTAGACTGCTGCAATCATAAAAATTAATAGATTCTTCGTCACAAACTGAAAAGCTAGAAATGCACAGCTTTACATTTGCTCAATGAGAGCTGTGGATCCCACATCCTGTTCCTAAGCGATATGTCAGATGGCTTGCTCATCTCATTCCAACTGTCGAAGAGGGCATCTAAGGTACAATCTTTGTATCTGAGCCAACTTTGAATAATTCTGATAATGGGTTCAATACCAAAATTGAAAAACATCTTGGAACGGACCATATACGTCACACATGGTCCAGTCATCTAACGTACCTCGAATTTCTTGATGGTTTACGAATGGTATAGTTCTAGACTGGGATGTATAGGAAAATAGCTGTTTTCATGTCTGATGTATCACAGAATATCTAACATATACCGCCAAGTTTAGTTTATCCATAATCAAATGCTAGTCTTCCCGTAGGGGAACCTTATTAGTTGGATATCTTTGTAACTGTCTGCTAATTGCGCATCTTTTGTACTAACTTTATACATTGTCTCTAACTGATAGGGAAGGAAGGCCGAGATGTCGCCATCATGGCTACTAAAGCCTCGATTATTGTGACCACGCTCCTCTTAATTAAACAACGAAAAGATGCACTGTCTCAGTTTTACTCAAATCTTAATGGTTTTAACTGAAAATTAACATCGGATGCCTACTTATTAACGTTCACAGTAAATTTTTACAAATGTCTAGCGCGAAACATGTTCTGCACTCAACTAAGTACGCAGAGTGTGCAAGGTAGAGCCGCCAAACGTCTTTTAAAGACACGTGATAGAGATATTGTAGACATTCTGAATTTAGTGTAAGCATGCTCTGTAAGACTTAAAAATAATGTTCTCACCAGTTTATGGTGCGGTGATGTGAAGAGAAAGCTAGCTGTAGCACTATGTATAAAGCACACCTGATGGCGCAGTGATAACTGATAGTCTGCTGAAGCCTGGTGTCCGACTGGTAGCGTCGGTACGGCCGGAATGACGGTTGCGATGCAGACGGGACCCGCGGCAAGACGGCTGCTGTGAGCAGGTCTGGACAGGCCACGGGCCGGCATTCTGTCCCTGTACTGCACGTCTCTCCCTCATAAACACAGCCGCATCGTATCGTACGACTGTTTAGTTTTCAGGTGCGTGTAATATTTTGCTTTCATTAGTATTTTGTGTGTATGTGTATGCGTGTGTGTGTGTGTGTGTGTGTGTGTGTGTGTGTGTGTGTGTGTGTGTGTCTGTATGTGTGCGTTTGTGTGCATGTGAGTTTGAAGGGTTTCTTTGGGCGCTCAGTGACAGAGCAGTTACCACTTGCAGAACAACCATAATTTGTCCTCTTCAATAAAATTCTTCAGGGTATCAGACCGCATCGTCATAATTTAAAATGTGCCAACGTTTCGGCCAGCGTTGCAGCTAGCCTTCATCAGGGCCTTACGTTAACTGCTAAATGAACACACTTGATTCCTTAAATAGCTGCACGAGAAAACCGTGTCGTTGCTTGATTGGCTGTAAAAGGAGGAGGAGGAGGGGTGAAAGGTATACTTTATTGGTGTTTCCTTTATTATCTGTCATTGGCTGAAATAGCTGTTTTCTATTGGTCTTTATATTAATCCACGCCATTGGAGGAGACGGACGAATAGCGAACAGGTGATGGCTGTGACGTCACACTGTTTCCATGCTGTCCAGAAGCCGGCTGCGGCGTGCCATTGCTTTGTGTACTCGCGACCACTACTGCGGCTCTCCGCGTGTCTGCATGGGCCGCCACGGCTCTGCCGCCGCTCCGTAGCCCTGCTATTGCAGGCAGCCAAGACCTCGGAAGCTTGTACCCGTCCTCTCTATTCATGTTGGCGGGTCTTTTGGCTATAGCAGGGCTACGGAGCGGCGGCAGAGCCGTGGCGGCCCATGCAGACACGCGGAGAGCCGCAGTAGTGGTCGCGAGTACACAAAGCAATGGCACGCCGCAGCCGGCTTCTGGACAGCATGGAAACAGTGTGACGTCACAGCCATCACCTGTTCGCTATTCGTCCGTCTCCTCCAATGGCGTGGATTAATATAAAGACCAATAGAAAACAGCTATTTCAGCCAATGACAGATAATAAAGGAAACACCAATAAAGTATACCTTTCACCCCTCCTCCTCCTCCTTTTACAGCCAATCAAGCAACGACACGGTTTTCTCGTGCAGCTGTTTAAGGAATCAAGTGTGTTCATTTAGCAGTTAACGTAAGGCCCTGATGAAGGCTAGCTGCAACGCTGGCCGAAACGTTGGCACATTTTAAATTATGACGATGCGGTCTGATACCCTGAAGAATTTTATTGAAGAAGACAACGGCCGCGGAAGCCTACGCTTACAACCATAATTTGTGATACATTCACTCGTTTACATTTACTATTTACTTTCTTCCGTTGGCAGGACATTAAGGTAATGGTGGTGAAAAATGAATAAATAATATTGCGCTAGATTATTTTTCGGGAACCGGCTATGAGTTCCTCTCTTGTGGCAACCTCAACATCTCAGAGTAGCACACCCGCCTTCCTCAATCATTTTTGGACATACTCCAATCCCCGTGTTCTCCTACAGTTTTTACCCCCATAGGTCTCTCTAAACCAAGGAATTTATCCCTTGAGGTCTTAACATACGTCCTATTATCTTGTTCCTTCTTCTTGTCAGTCTTTTCGACATATTTTATCCTCGCTGTGTTTGTGGACAACCTTCTCTTTTCTTTTCCTATCAGATTCCCTCTATTAACACCATATCTAAAACGCTTCGATTGTCTTCTCCTCACCTTCCTCCTCAGTCCATGTGTCACTTTCATACGATACCGAGCTCCAGACTTACATTCTCAGAAATTTCTTCCTCCAGTTAAGTCCAATGTTCGATACTAGTAGACTTCTTTTGGCCATGAATGTTCTCTTTCCCTATGCTACTTTAATCATCCATCATACTTTATTTTGCTTCCAGAGTAGCAGAATTCATTCATTTCGTCCACTTCGTGGTCCTTATTTTAATGTTAATTTTCTCACAAATCTCATTTTTACCACTCATCATCACTTTAATCTTTCTCCTGTTTACTTTCGATCCATATTTCATACTCACAAACTGTTCATTTCGTTCAGTGTCCTTCATCGCGTCCTCTGAGGATTGTAATCGTTGATTTTCTTTCATCCCGAATTTTGATGCCACTCCTGAAACTATTTTCTATTTCTCTCCTTGTTTCTTCGACGTACAGACTAAACATTATGGTAGAAAGACTGCATCTGTGTCTTACATTCTTTTTAATCGATCAATTTGTTCCTGGTATTCCATTCTTATAGCTCCTTCTTGCTTCTGGTTGTTTATTATTCCTTACTCACAGCTTTCCTTGAATACACATTCGACATATATATCGCACACATCTCGACCAACCCCTTTCAGTGTCAATATCTTTCTCCCCTGCCTCTCTGCCCACCTCATCTTTTCACTTCTATCCGTCCATCTCCTCCTCCCCACTGTGTCTCTCCATCCCCTCCCCCCTTTCTCTGCCACTCTTTCTCTCCAACCATATCTTCCTCCCTACTCCCTTTGTCCATATCCTTCTGCCGCACCTCTTTTCATTGCCCCTCCCCTCTCTTCATTGCCCAGCTATCCACTACCCTTCCATGACTTCCACCTGCCTCCTGCCTCTCTCTCTGTCCCCATCTCTCCATACACCTCTTCCTCTCTCTCTCTCTCTCTCCCATCCCTCGTCACCATCCCCTCACCCCTGTCTCCCTCTGTCAACCTCCTCCTCCATCCTCTTTCAGTCTGTCACATCCACCCTATTTCTGTCCTTCTCCTGCTCACCTAATCTCTTACCATCCCTTCCTCCATACACCTCAAACATCCCCCAGCTGTGACAAACTACAGATGTAGTCTCTGCAAAGAAGATCGATAAAACAGGCCAATACCAGTATAACACACCTGTCCTGCAAGATGGCCTACGTGACAAGGGCTGGAAAATGCACGTTTTTTGCCTTTGTATCTGCTCCTATTGATGGTTATAAATACCACAATGCTGATACTTATGAAGCTGGCTGTGTGTGAAATTTGGCTTAAAACCAATCCAAGGTTTTAGAAGGAAATACTGGACAGACGTACCTGCTGCTTCACAGAAAGATAATCCGCCTTTCCCTGTAGCATACATGTATTTTTCTGAGAACTTCGAATATCTTACATTGTCAAACGCTTTTTCTAGATCAACAAATCCTATAAAGGTCTCTCAATTGATTTTGAACTCTTGCCTCCAGTATCACATGCAATCTCAGAAGTGAGTCTCTGGTGTCCTCACCTTTCCCAAAGCCAAACTGATCTTCATCTAACACAAAACATTCATTAATAAAGTTAGCACCTTATTTGAAAATTGTTTTCCCCTGAAGGTAACTCAAATTAAGCAGATGTCTAATAAGAATCCATGGATCACACAAGGGATAAAGATATCATGTGAGGCAAAAAAGAAACACCTTTGATACTAGCATTATAAAAATGGTTCAAATGGCTCTGAGCACTATGGGACGCAACTGCTGAGGTCATAAGTCCCCTACGACTTAGAACTACTTAAACCTAACTTACCTACGGACATCACACACATCCATGCCCGAGGCAGGATTCGAACCTGCGACCGTAGCAGTCGCGTGGTTCCAGACTGTAGCGCCTAGAACTGCTCGGCCACTCAAACCGGCTACTAGCATTATAGCTCATTACAAAAATTACTGCAAAATATTGAAGAATGTTATCCAGAAATCTAAACACCTGCATTATGAGAAGAAGATAAATACATACAGCAAATAAAATAAAAGCAATATGGGATATAGTTAAGTCAGAGACAGGTAGGACCAGAAATGAGGAGGAACAAATGGCTCTAAAAATAAATGAAACCCTGGGAACAAACGCATTTTGTGTTGCAAACCATTTAAACAAGTATTTTGTCTCCGTTACTGATAGCATGGGGTTGTCAGGTTCAGTAAATAATGCAATGGAATATCTGAGACCAGTGCACACAAGCAATCACAGTAAAATGGAATTGACACTTTCTTCACCCAAAGAAATAGAATTCATCATAAAGTCCTTGAAATCAAAGCATTCTAGTGGTTATGATAACATATCAACAAAGTTAATAAAAGAGTGTTCATGTGAGCTTAGTCATATCTTAAGTTATTTGTGTAATCAATCAAAAAAATATGTTCAAATGTGTGTGAAATCTTATGCGACTTAACTGCTAAGATTATCAGTCCCCAAGTTTACATACTATTTAATCAAAGTTATCCTACGAACAAACACACACACACCCATGCCCGAGGGAGGACTCGAACCTCTGCCGGGACCAGCCGCACAGTCCACGACTGCAGCGCCGTAGACCGCCCGGCGAATCCCGCGTGGCAATCAATCACTTGTCATAGGAACATTCCCGGACTGCTTAAATATGCTGAAATTATACCTCTCCACAAGAAAGAGGACAAAGAAATGCCATCAAATTACCGACCGATCTTACTTTTGCCAGCTTTTTCAAAAATCTTTGAAAAGGTATGTCCAAGCATCTACTTAAGCACCTTAGTGAAAATAATATATTGTCAAAGTCAGAGTTTGGGTTTCTTAAGGGTTTTGATATTGAGAAAGCTATTTTCACTTACAGCAAAAATGTCCTTAATTCATTGGACAACAAATTAGAGGCAACTGGCATATTCTGTGACCTGTCAAAGGCGTTTGACTGTGTGAATCACAGCATTCTTTTAAGTAAATTAAAATATTATGGCGTCACTGGTAGCGCTGCAAAGTGGTTTCAGTCATATCTTACTAACAGAAAACAAAGGGTGTCATTACATAATACTTCAGCAGTAGGCAATCAGACATCATCTGACTGTGAAGAAATTACATGTGGTGTTCCCCAAGGTTCCATACTAGGTCCACTACTGTTTCTTGTGTATATTAATGACCTGTCATCTGTTACATTACCAGATGCAAAGTTTGTCTTATTTGGAGATGATACAAACATTGCAATAAATAGTAAATCAAATATAAATTTAGAAAGGGCAGCTAATCAAATTTTTACTGACATTAACAAGTGGTTCATAGCCAATTCACTGTCATTAAACTTCGAAAAGACCCACTATATGCAGTTTAGAACTTCCAAGAGATTTTCTTCTGGTGTGTGTATAAAATATGATGACATGGAAATAGGAGAAGTTGAGAGTGTAAAATTCTTGGGATTACAACTTGATAATAAATTCAGTTGGGAGTAACATACTAACGAACTGCTAAAGCACGTAAACTAGTCTGTGTTTGCAATGCGAATGATGTCAGACATAGGAGATATAAATATAAAGAAACTGGCATATTTTGCTTATTTTCACTCTGTTATGTCATATGGTATCATATTTTAGGGTAACTCCACAAACAGAGAAAAAGTTTTTAGAGTACAGAAGCGTATAATAAGAGTAATGAGTAGTGTAAATCCAAGAACATCATGTCGAAACCTATTCAAAGAACCGGGCATATTAACCACAGCTTCTCAGTATTTTTATTCCTTAATGAAGTTTGTTGTAAATAATACATCTCTTTTTCCTACTAACTGCTCAGTACACAGTATCAATTCTAGGAATAAGAAAAATATACATAAAGATTTAATATCACTTACTCTTGCCCAGAAAGGAGTCCAGTATTCAGCAACGCATATTTTCAATAAGTTACCAGCAACCATTAAGAGTTTAGTTTTAGACAAGGCACAATTTGAACATAATTTAAAGAATTTTTGGTGGCCAACTCCTTCTATGCCAACCATGAGTTTCTCAACAAATGCAGTAGACCATTTTAATGAAAATTTATTATACTTTATTTTTTGACAATACTTGGTTGTTACAGCCAAGTAACTATGTACTGTGTGAATGATGGATGTATGGAAGGCAGATGTAAGTCTTAAGTCTGTATATAGTGGAAGTTTAATTTTAAATCTTGTACATAATCTGACTGTTCTTAACTGAGGATCACTGAAATGAATAATCTACTTTAATTTTTGACAATACTTAATTGTAACAGCCAAGAAACTAGCAAATGTCTGAATGATGGATTCAATGAAGACAGATGTAAGTATTAAACTTGTAAATATTAGAAGTTTAAATTTAACTCATGTACATAATTTTACTGTTAATTGACTGAGGATCATTAAAATTAATGAAACTCAAGTTTTTCTAATTACATTTTTGTAAAGTGTTTATCTGACATGTTCCACACCCAGGAGGATTCCCTCTTTTATGGGCCTATGGAGTGAATAATTAATCTAATCTAATCTAACTGCTTAATAATGTTGTTTTCTCTTCTTATGTACGAAGGTTGGAACTTTAATAGCGGCAACTATTTATTTACAACTCGTATGAAATCGATGCGTGTTTCGAACTTTTAATGACCTTCAAAGTAGTCACCTTCATTGTTTATAACCCGTTGCCAGCGATATGGAAGTCTTAGGATACTCTTAGCAGTGCCAGTTGTGTTGAGAGTTCGAGTGGCGCGGTCTATTGCCCGACGAATTTGTAGCAGTTATGAAGCGAATGCCGTGAAGTGTTCAGTTTAGAAATCGAGTTGAACTCATGAGGGCTTAAGTCAGGGGAGTGCAGTAGGTGGTACAGCATTTAGCAGCCCCATCAGTCAAACAAATCAGTAACAGCTTGTACTGTACGTGCTTGAGCAGTGTCCTGCAAAATGATGGTCAGGTGCTGCAGAAAGTGTCATCATTTCTGTCTCTGTGCTGTTCATTTTTGCAACACAACCTGCGACCAGCTTACAGACAGAAGTGATGACACTTCCTGCAGGACCTGACCATCATTTTGCAGGACACTGCTCAAGCACGTACAGTACAAGCTGTCACTGATTTGTTTGACTGATGTGGCTGCTAAGTGCTGTACCACCTACTGCACTCCCCTGACTTATGCCCTCATGAGTCCAACTCGATTTCTAAACTGAAGGAAACACTTCACGGCATTCGCTTCAGAACTGATACAAATTCGACGGGCAACAGACTGCGCCGATTGAAGTGTCAATACAACTGGTTCCGCTAAGAGTAGCCTACGACTTCTACATCGCTGGCAAAGGGGCTATACACAATGCTGGTGACTACTTTGAAGGTAAGTAAAACTTTGAAACACGTATCTAATTTGTGCGAGCTGTAAATAAATAGTTGCCACTATTAAAGTTCCAACCCTCGTATATTACTCATTTCAGCAACGTTTAGGCATGAGATGTTAAGGTGACTGAGCAGAAGTTCCTGCGTAACTTCGACTGCTGGGTAACGTGAGACAGCACTCATTTTAGTGATTAAATATCGAAATTACAAATAAAATAAAATAGGGGAGGGAGGAAGCCTAAAGTGCAAAAAACATCAAGGATGAAGATCATAGTCAATTAGGGTATAATAAGTATTTAAAATAAATAGGATATAAATGAGCTAAATTACACACTGAATACAGTGCTACACAACCTAACGGTCTAACCCAAGACGACCACATGTCGTGTATGGGATGTCGTTATCAACACGTAGATATGGAATTCGCACAGTGCAGTGAAAACGATACTAAAGACATTGAAAGGGTGTATGTTTCACTCACATTATTTCTCCATAACATGTTTAGAAATAACAAAGACGGCTAAAATTAGTGAATTTGGCTCGAGTGTACGTCGATTCACAAGATCCATTGACAAACTAGATGTAAATATCGTTCTTGGAGAAAGAAACCAGCAAATTTTTATAAGCGGACGATGTCAAATCCAGCATAAGTCGTACAATCAAGATCAACGCATCTCACTATGAAATGCGTCGTTGGATCGTGCACTCGATTACTTCCCAGAAAAATAATGAATGAAAGGCATCGCTGTTTGGCCAAAATGTCTTGAAGGGTGAGAGTATGATGGGCAACTGCCGCGCAGCAAGGCAATACCATTGCCGACGCCTCTTCTTCTGCACAACCAAAGTCCGCTACCAGTCCATCGTTAGTCAGATCACAGTTGTATACATTTATAGTTTTGAATATAATGGCTGAAAACTAATGTATCTCGTCCTGCGTGTGCTTCGTAGTTTGTTCCTGTGGCATTGTGTTTAAGAGAGAGAGTCCAAGAGGCCGATTTAGAATTCAGAAAACTTGCTTCATCTTACCAATCAGTCGAAAGTATATCAACGCTAAATTTAGAATATAATTCAGTATGTAATGACTTTATTTGGAAAATGTATAACTGTAATGTTTCTCTAGACGGTACTTTGAACATTGCAACAAATAATGCTTAAACAAATTCTTTCGACTAGGAATATCTGAAACTATAACCATGTTCCACTTGCCGCGGGGGGTGGCCGCGTGGTCTAGGGCGTTTTGTCACGGTCTGCGAGGCTCCCCTCGTTGGAGGTTCGAGTCCTCCCAAATGACTCTGTCGAGGTTTCGAGGCAACGCCAGTGCTTCGCATGTTTCGAATCCTGCCTCGGGAATTGCTGTTTCTGTGTGCATCTTTATACCGTATTACTTAATCTTATCTACTACGTTTCAGTCAATCGTTACTGTTGTTATTCGGATGAATGAATATATTAAGCACGCTGCCAGTCAGACAAATATAATTCCTTTTCAAATCATGCACGACGACATTACGGATGCTGTGGAACTGTCTTGACAATCTTTAGCTTTTACTGCGTTTCCATACATAATTTTATTTTTTTTGCGTCTTTTTTTAACAAAAATACTGTCGTATTGGTGTAACTATATGTTCAAAAACATTATGCTAAAAATCGACTGTAGTTAATAATAGAGGCATTACTTACCTGTGTGCAGCGTAAAACTGCTACTGAAGTGGTTAAGATAGTGCACTGATATGAGTTCCCTGCCGTTTAAATCTCTTCAGCCCAGTCTGAGATGGTTTCTTTAACAAGACAGCGGCCTAATTCCTTTCCCATGCACATCCGTCTCCATTAACCTCGACGTCAAAAGGAAGCTAAATTTAAAATTTTCTTGCTCGCCTTCGCTGAAAAACCTCTGCTAGGACAACACAGTCCATTATCGCAATGGCGGTCGCTACGTCAGTCTTCAGTTACACGTCCGGCACAGCATTATTTCTTCTTCCGATATCTCGTTTAGCCCTTGTCAAAGCTAGTTGCTAACTTATTAGTGAAGCATCGTACATATTTGTTGTTTGAGACCTCAAAATGACATGACTCAGTGCTATACTGAGCATTTCAAGGATCACACGTCACAAATAACGTAACGGAAAAATCAATGTCATTCACAGATGCACTTACGTGTCGCAGCTCAGACGCTGCAAGCACAGAGTATAAAAACAGAAAAGGTGATCGAGAAGTCGCAAACCCATACTGATTGTGAATCAAGTGGCTCATCGTTCAAATTAGAAGCAGCTTGAAAGTCATACAGTGAGGTCTTACAGCACAAATATGTCTGAGAGCGAAACCCGGAGCGAGAGGATATCATGAACTGTCAAGTGACCTGCATATCATATCTCCGCTGATCCTCTGACCACAGAATCCGAAAATGCTGAGGCTGTGGCGAGTATGCGACCAACGTCGTAACTAATTAAATGGACAACGGAAGTGCAATGTTCAACCTCCACAAATGTATTTATTTTTAGAAGGCAAATCCACTGTTCCTGAGCTGTGCTATGTATGATTTTTGTGGCGATTGCATGATGCAAATCCGTTCGTAAAAGCAGATTTGCCTAAGGAACTGGGTGGGCGATTAGTTTCACTTGATATTTATTCATGATTATGACATTTCTAAACCATTTCCCACGTATGAAAAGAGAGTGACAGACTTTAAACATCGGACTAAAGGAATATTGTGTCTCTCGAAAAAACTTCAAAAATCTCGATGGCAGTGTTGAATAAATTGTACTCTCAATTATTCGAATAGGTTTCTTAAATGTTTCGTGTATTTGACTAAGTATAAGCGTCATACATCATTAACGAAACTAAATTAGTGATATATCCAAGCCTCTCTTGCGAATATGCCAATACTGAAGCATTTCGGTATTTTTATAAGAGAAGATACTGCTAACGAAATCTATGGCATCGAGATCAAATTGTTGACTCAAACATCAGCTATGGCAGTCAAATGTCGTGATGGAGAAAATACCCCCAGTGCATCCCTACCATTGTACAAAAGAGCATGTGACCATGGAAGTCCCCTGAATGGTCCACCGTGGGGCCATTTGTTAGTGCTGATGTGAAAGTCGTGTCACGGACGGCGCCTGGGGAAGACGCCAGATTTACGGGTACTTTTTCATGCACCTCGGCTGCTGAGCGCCGCGTAGCCGCCGCTGCGGCAAACTTCGGAGAAGCTTTCCTTAAGCGTGAAAAATACCGTCTCTCGTTCCGACGAATACTTTAACAAGCCCCATTCGTCTGAAACATTTCGAAAAAATTTCAAGAGAAACTTCCAGACTCCTTAAAATGAAACTGCGTGTCACACAGTCGCAAAATGTGTGTAAAATTGCTAGTCCTCCTCAGGACAGTCGCAAACTTGATATCCCTGTTAGATGGACTGTAGAAACCTGTGTCCTGACACACGGAAAGCCTGTACAGGGTTTCCCAGTTATTGTTCGCCTGCATAGCCGTCCAGCCTTCTCTGAATTTCAGCAGTGGTTCTACCGACACTGATGACATCATCTTATAGAACAACGTTCGTTGAACTTATTCTGGAAATTCTGATAATGATACTTTTAGGACGTGAAATTGGAGTGAATCATATATATACAGAGGGGTCCAAAAAATGTATCAACTGTTTAAAAGTCCATAACTGGCAAACTAATTGACGGAGTTGTCTCATCTTAGGTAGTGTAATAGTTTGTAGTTCCGGCAATCGCCACACAAGCGTTGTATTGCATTGTTTTGTTTTGACAGATGACAGTCGCCAGATAGTCAGTGTTTTGTTCTTAGTTGCACCTACTCACTCGAGTACACATGGCTGGCGCAAGGCTTACATTCGATGAAAGGAAGTCAGTTTTGAAGTGGTATTTTAAGTACGAAAACATTAATGAGGTTCAACGGCAATGGCGAAATGAGTATCAAACAGAGCCACCGAAACGTTTAACGATTCGTCACATTCGAGACAAAACTGAACACGTTGCCGTCAGTAATTCGTGCTACATTTCGGCGGCGTAGTTTGTGTGTGGATGTTAATGGTGATCATTTCGAACACCTACGGTGATATTTTTAAGTTGGACTTTAAGCTACACTTTCACCAAAAATGAGACAACTCCGTCAGTTAGTTTGCAAGTTATGGACTTTTAAACAGTAGATACATTTTTTTGGAACCCGCTGTATATGTATAAAATTGCTGTCGATACTCTCTCTTTGAAATCATTCTACAACTTTTCTACGCTTACATGATCAGATGGGAAGGAGTGAAGACTGCCTCTTAAAAAATCATATACAACCACTCGCTAGACGAAAGATACGTACCCAAAGACTGGAAAGTTGCACAGGTCACACAGTATTCAAGAAAGGTAGTAGGAGTAGTCCACTAAATTACAGGCCCATATCATTAACGTCGATATGCAGCAGAATTTTGGAACATATATTGTGTTCGAACATTATGAATTACCTCTAAGAGAACGGCTTATTGACACACAGTCAACACGGATTTCGAAAACATCGTTCTTGTGAAACACAACTAGCTCCTTGCACACAAGGAGTGTTAAGTGCTATTGACAAGGGATTTCAAATTGATTCCGTACTTTTAGATTTGCAGAAGACTTTTGCCGCTGTACTATGCAAACGGCTTCTAGTGAATTTGCTTGCTTTTGTAATATCGTCTCAGTTACGTGACTGGATTCGTGGTTTCCTGTCAGAAAGGTCACAGTTCATAGTAATAGACGGAAGGTCATCGAGTAAAACAGAAGTAATATCGGACATTCCCGAAGGAAGTGTTATAGGCCCTCTGTTGTTCCTGGCCTACATTAACGACATAGGAGACGATCTGAGTAGCCCTCTTAGACTGTTTGCAGATGATGCTGTCATTTACCGTCTTGTAAGGTCATCAGATGACGAAAACGAATTGCAAAACGATTTAGATAAGGTATTTGTGTGGTGCTAAAAGTGGCAATTGACAGTGAACAAAGAAAAGTGTTAAGTTATTCAGATGAACACTAAAAGAAATCCGCTAAATTTCGATTACGTGATAAGTCCTACAAATCTGAAGGCTGTAAATTCAACTAAATACTTAGGGATTACAATTACAAATAATCTAAATTGGAACGATCACATAGATAATGTTGTGTAGAGCAAACCAAAGACTGCGATTCATTGGCAGAAGACTTAGAAGGTGCAACAGGTCTACTAAAGAAACACCACGCTTGTCCGCCCTACTCTGGAGTACTGCTGTGCGGTGCGGGATCTGCATCACGTGGGACTGACGGATGACATCGAAAAAGTTCAAAGAAGGGCGGCTCATCTCGTATTATCGCGAAATGTGAGAGATAGTGGCACAAACATGATACGTGGATTGGAGTGACAATCATTGAAAGGAAAGGCCTTTTTCGTTGCGACGGGATCTTCTCATGAAATTTCAATCACCATTTTTCTCCTCCGGTTGCGAAAACATTCTGTTGACACCCACCTACATAGGGGGAAACGATCATCACGATAAAATAAGAGAAATCAGAGCTCACAGAGAAAAATTTAAGTGCCGTTCGACAGTGGAATGGTAGAGATCCAGCTTGAAGGTGGTTCATTAAACCCTCTCCCAGGCACTTTGTTGTGCATTGCAGAGTAATCACGTAGATGTAGATGTAATTAAGTATGGAGCTATTGCATCAGCATACTCTGCAAGGAACGTAATTGGCATACAGCCTGGACTGGAAGACTTGCTTTTATTAAGTGATTTAAGTTACTTCACTACTCGGAGGATATTTAGTTCTAAGTTACCGTCAGGTAATTTTCGACCGGCATCGATCAGCGAATACGAAGGCGTTGTGTTATCATTGATCCCATGCGACACTATGAGCTACAGAGGTGCCAAAGCGTTCGTGTCAGGTGCCCCAGTGCAACCGCAATTCAGGGCAGCAGCCTGAAGCCTGCCGACCGTGACCAACACAGCTTCCAGCTGTTTACGGACATTTGCCAATTGCCCCTGTATCCACAAACAGTATGCGCAATCCCTATTCATCTGCAAACAGCTTTCGCTCGTCTCCGTGTCTACGACTGCAGCTATCCTGGTGTTTTGCCTCGTAGCGCTCGCACGCGGCCATCAATGCCAGCTGGTGGCCACTGACCACATATTATAACTTGGAACTACCTGGACGAGAATGCAAAAGGACTGCGGTCTGTCAAAAAATGGTTCAAACGGCTCTAAGCACTATGGGACTTAACGTCTGAGGTCATCAGTCCCCTGGAACTTAGAACTACTTAAACCTAACTAACCTAAGGACATCACACACATCCATGCCAGACGTAGGATTCGAACCTGCGACCGTAACAGCAACACGCTTCCGGACTGAAGTGTCTAGAACCGCTCGGCCATAGCGGCCGGCGCGGTCTGTCAGTTTGGAGATGACTGGGATGGCAGTGTCAACCCAGAAATGAGCACCTATCTCCACACGATCTATTTAGTCTCTATGTGACGATTACCAACAATATAAATCGTGCCAACACCGTGGTGTACGTAGAATGTGGTCAAGGCCACAGATGGAACGGACCAGTATCATGTACGGTGGTTCGTCTACATCTGCATGATTACGCTCCAATTCATAATTACGTGCTTGGCAGCGTGGTCATCTAACAACCTTCAAGCTACTTCTCTACCGTGCGACTCTGAAACAGTGCGGCGGACAAATAAACACTAAAATATTTCCATGCGAGCTCTGATTTCCTTTATTTTGTTATGATGATTATTTCTCCCTATGTAGATGGCGTCAACAAAATACTTGTGCATTCGGAGGAGAAAGTTGGTGGTTGAAATTTCATGAGAAGGATATTGCCGCTGCGAAAAACGCCTTTGTTTTAATGGTTGCCACATCAACTCGCATATCATAACGGTTTCACTCTCTCTCCTATTTCACGGTAACGCAAAACGAGCTGCCCTTCTTTGAACTTTTTCGTTGTCCAGTGTCAATCCTATCTGTTGCGCATCCCACACCGCACAGTAGTACTGTAGAAGAGGGAGGACAAGCCTAGTGTAAGCAGTCTCTTTAGTAGACCTATATTACCCGTTGCATTTTCTAACGCATTCTGCTAATAAACTGCATTCTTTATTTTCACTACAACATTATCCACGTTATCGTCCAATTAAGACAAATGACGGCATTCAAAAATGGTTCAAATGGTTCTGAGCACTATGGGACTCAACTGCTGAGGTCATTAGTCCCCTAGAACTTAGAACTAGTTAAACCTAACTAACCTAAGGACATCACAAACATCCATGCCCGAGGCAGGATTCGAACCTGCGACCGTAGCGGTCTTGCGGTTCCAGACTGCAGCGCCTTTAACCGCACGGCCACTTCGGCCGGCAAATAACGGCATTATCTGCAAATATTGGACCGTCTTGTGCAATATGTGGGTTATGCAGTATCGGCACAGGATCCTCTTTACTGTCGAGCTGTACAGTCAAAGCCGGCCGGTGTGGGCGAGCGGTTCTAGGCGCTACAGTCTGGAACCGCGCGACCGCTACGGTCGCAGGTTCGAATCCTGCCTCGGGCATGGATGTGTGTGATGTCCTTAGGTTAGTTAGGTTTAAGTAGTTCTAAGTTCTAGGGGACTGATGACCTCAGCAGTAAAGTCCCATAGTGCTCAGAGCCATTTGAACCATTTTTTGTACAGTCAACATTTCGGCGATAAGTTCGTCTTTCAAAACAATAATGCACTACCATATTATGAATACGCCCTCTTGAGGAAGGAGCAGGGAGAGTCGACCTGCATTATCTTCTGACACAAATCCACCTGAGGGTGTTGGGAGCAGTTGAAACTAGCATTGCTTTGTCACAGGAACCCTCTTCAACCTCTCGGTGAGCTGAAAAGGGCGTAGTAGTGGCTTGAGACGCAGAATTTCGATCATCTCGTGAACAGAATGCAACAGAAGATCCATACGCAACGCTACGATACTGAACGTACCCGGCATCAGGTTTTGATATCACCGACGTGAGTTTTTTAGAAGAGACTGCCGTATTTTTATTGTTATTTTTTATCTAATAGTAGCTATTTTCTTTTACTTTCGTAGGGATTATTGTTTTATTTCCTGTTGTCCTCGAATCTAACGCCACACGCGTTTGCATGTGGTACAAAACTTATGCGAAGTAGCTCACGCAGTGTCGAACAACTAGCTATGAAACACCACCGCAATATTGTTAAGTTGTCCCGCCAGCTTCTTACAAGTATTTATTTTGTGTGTCTTCTCCCTGCAATGATAAAAAAAACATAGAGGTAAACACGTGAGCTGGGTAAAAATTGGAAACATCGTGTGAAATGCATGCTTCAGCTTGAATGTACAGGTTGGCGCGAATGAAAATGGCCTGGACATTTTGAAACCATTTGTGGCAGCAGTAACGGAGGAGGAAAAGACCTACAGTTACTTCCAACAGGATGAAGCAACTGCCCATACAGCCGTCCGAACCGTCACTCCTTCACGCCTGACAGAGCTGTTACCAGAGGACTGTCCAGTCGCAGCTGTAGCCGGCCACCCTGGCTACATGATCTGTCACTGTCTATTACATTTTGTTGAAAGACCTCCAGTGTAAGGTGTATCGCAACGACCCTCATAGCATTCAAGAACTGCAGTAGAACATTTCAGATGATACTGTAGCAATTCCAGCAGTCCAGCTTCCATCCACTTTTAGTAACTTGTGTCTTGGGCCCAAACGTGCCAAAAGATGAATGTTGATCACTCTTCAACACCTGCTATAGTCAGGTTAGTACTGTGAAACTTCCTGGCAGATTAAAACTGAGTGCTGGACCCAAACTCGAACTCTGGACCTTTGCCTTTCGCGGGCAAGTGCTCTACCATCTGAGCTACCGAAGCACGACTCACGGCCGGTCCTCACAGCTTTACTTCTGCCAGAATCTCGTCTCCTACCTTTCAAACTTGACAGAAGCTCTCCTGCAACCTTGCAGAACTAGCACTCCTGAAAGAAAGGATATTGCGGAGACATGGCTAAGCCACAGCCTAGGGAATGTTTCCAGAATGAGATTTTCACTCTGCAGCGGGGTGTGCGCTGATATGAAACTTCCTGGCAGATTAAAACTGTGTGCCGGACCGAGACTCGAACTCGGGACCTTTGCCTTTCGCGGGCAAGTGCTCTACCATCTGAGCTACCGAAGTACGACTCACGGCCGGTCCTCACAGCTTTACTTCTGCCAGAATCTCGTCTCCTACCTTCCAAACTTTACAGAAGCTCTCCTGCAACCTTGCAGAACTAGCACTCCTGAAAGAAAGGATATTGCGGAGACATGGCTTAGCCACAGCCTAGGGAATGTTTCCAGAATGAGATTTTCACTCTGCAGCTGAGTGTGCGCTGATATGAAACTTCCTGGCAGATTAAAACTGTGTGCCTGACCGAGACTCGAACTCGGGACCTTTGCCTTTCGCGGGCAAGTGCTCTACCATCTGAGCTACCGAAGCACGACTCACAGCCGGTCCTCACAGCTTTACTTCTGCCAGAATCTCGTCTCCTACCTTCCAAACTTTACAGAAGCTCTCCTGCAACCTTGCAGAACTAGCAATCCTGAAAGAAAGGATATTGCGGAGACATGGTTTAGCCACAGCCTAGGGAATGTTTCCAGAATGAGATTTTCACTCTGCAGCGGAGTGTGCGCTGATATGATACTTCCTGGCAGATTAAAACTGTGTGCCTGACCGAGACTCGAACTCAGGGCCTTTGCCTTTCGCAGGCAAGCGCTCTACCAACTGAGCCACCCAAACACGACTCACGCCCCGTCCTCACAGCTTTACTTCCGCCACATGGTAGAGCACTAGCCCGCGAAAGGCAAAGGTCCCGATTTCGAGTCTCGGTCTGGCACACAGTTTTAATCTGCCAGGAAGTTTCATATCACCGCACACTCCGCTGCAGAGGAAAATCTCATTCATGTTAGTACTGTATTTCCTTTCCTCTGCTGTGTTTCTTTGGAACTCTGTACTCCGCGCCACTTTCATTTGCCCCACTCTGTAGATGATAGCTTGGCCTTCAGGTTGCATTCTAGTATTTGACCTATGCAATGTCCCCTGTTCATTGTAAGTGTTCCGTGTAGTTATTGTAACTTTATTGTTTTTAAGTAAAATCCTCAAATACAATAAATCGAGGTAATTTCATTTCGTCACCGTGCTAGGACGAAGAGTATAAGCAGAGTGAAAAAGTGATCCAGAGAGGTCTAAGAACAATGATTTTATACTTACTATTAAAGATATCTTTTTTATTGGGCAGATACTAGGAATAATATCTGTTTGATTTTGTCTTATTATTCTGCTGGAGGTCGCTCGGATTCAACGTGAGTTATATGTAAGGCTCTGTTAAATAATAACGGAATCGATCCATTTCGTGTAGAAACTTTGAGCGTTATTTGGCTCCAGTTTATTCACTACCATTTTTTAAAATTGAACCTGCAAAATTAAGAAATGAAGTCCCAATATTGTACTAAATGGGATATTCATGTAAAGCATACCGTTTAGTAATGACAGTGTCGCGCAGTTATTAATCGGATCGATTCCATAAAGATTATGAGTATAGTTGATATTTTGTAATTTAATGAAAGCTGAATAAAAACCTCACTGACATTTAAAAGAAGTAATATGCACTTGGACCTTTAGTGAAGACAATGATCAATTCATTTTTTATATTGTTTAAAAAATTTACCATAACCTTAGATTAAGGAAGGGTGGGAATTACTTATTCAAAGTAGGAACAGGCTACATTAAATTGTAAACACGCTACATTAAATTGTGAGTACATTACTTCGGAACTTAGTCAGTGCGAATGCGAGCAAATTGTTCGTGTTCGTTTCGTGCATGCTTCTATAACCAAGGTAACCCAAGTGACTGGTGTTTCAAAAGACGCCTCATCGAAGGTTCATTTCGTATACGGGAAAATGGAAAAACATCGTCGTTAAGTCACAATACCGACGAAGAAGAGGGTTGTGATGAAAAATAACTTAAGTTTCTTATGTATTCTGTATGTACATTGACAACTGTCTCTTCTTTTTTAATTGGTTGTGTATCACTCTCCATGTTTCATACCTCTTGATGCAGCCTTGTCTAGTACAAATTTTATCTTATTTTATTAGTTTTGTTTATTAATAGAAATTTGCGTAGGCGTGCTATTCCTATTTTGTGCTAAAGGTTTTCCTGTCAACTCCATTGTTATTTATGTACTGTTCAGTTTTTACTATTTCATTGCAAAGATGTTACTTACTGCATGTTTCTACTTCAGTCTAGATGTGTTACTTCTCTTCCAATGTTGTCTGCTAACATTTAACTTCTTTGGTGATAATACTCAGTAAATGTCTGAAGATGGCCTTGTAAGCCGAAAACCGGTTAGCAATAAAAGTAATATGGTAGAACAAAAGCAAACTCGTGCTTTTCATTTATTATACATTATTAGATGACTGGAAGTTACTTTGAATTCCAACGGTTTTCCTACACCAAGTAGGCAAGAGAATGTATTGTGTTTGTGGTGGTTCAATATTTTTGGCCGCCTCTTTTAAATATTAGTGATAAAATTAGAAAGACGAATTAAGTGATTTTTTAAAATTGCTCTGTCACTCAAATAAACACCCTCCTACCATGGCACGACGTTACTATGAAAGGCAAAACGTGCATTATGGTAGGACATCTGATGCTCACTCGGTACGAAGAGCGAAGAGCAAATCGACACACAACACCTCTCCAGTTATAAAACATCTCCGCGCTGCGCTGTGTGAGATACAAAGTTATATAATCCAATGCAGGTGCCGAACACTTGTCGATAAACCTACTATATTGCGGCCAGACATCAATTAATTACGAATGCATAAATGGAAAAACACTCGCAGTAGCCAACAGCAGCCGTCAGGTAATCTGGCTATAGGTTTCATTTAATTATTGCAGCTGCTGAACGTCTAAGCCTTCATATCAGTTTACGTCAGATGCTCGCTGCAAGTCTTGTTCATCTTTAACCATAACCACAACAACAAGGATAATATCGAGAGCGAAGAGGATCAGCTTTAAAATTAAACGATATAATCAAAGAGGACAGTAACTCTCTTCTGTCATGCAGTGATGTCCGTTGATAATACAGAGAACTACGTAAGTGATAAAGATATATTTTGAAAACTACGCTTCACACAGTGCACGCACAAACGAATACCAGAATTAACCAGGTTGTCATGCTTTGATCTTAAAAGGATCCATTAAGGTGACTACCAAAACGGTGGAGCGAAATTTCGAGTGCGTGCTATAGTATTACTTCAGAGAAGAAGCGCTTGTTTGCTGCTAATGCTCTTTGGTGAACATCATACAGAGACATATACTTCTCAGTAAGCACAATAAAACACGGACATGGAGAAAAAGGGAAATTCTCAACTACATTTGAAAGAGAGATTGCGAATAGGGCTTCGGCCACTACATCTTCCACAAAACAATAGAATTTATCTTGGCAGTCTACATGCACGACTGAAAGAAGTTACACTCCTGGAAATTGAAATAAGAACACCGTGAATTCATTGTCCCAGGAAGGGGAAACTTTATTGACACATTCCTGGGGTCAGATACATCACATGATCACACTGACAGAACCACAGGCACATAGACACAGGCAACAGAGCATGCACAATGTCGGCACTAGTACAGTGTATATCCACCTTTCGCAGCAATGCAGGCTGCTATTCTCCCATGGAGATGATCGTAGAGATGCTGGATGTAGTCCTGTGGAACGGCATGCCATGCCATTTCCACCTGGCGCCTCAGTTGGACCAGCGTTCGTGCTGGACGTGCAGACCGCGTGAGACGACGCTTCATCCAGTCCCAAACATGCTCAATGGGGGACAGATCCGGAGATCTTGCTGGCCAGGGCAGTTGACTTACACCTTCTAGAGCACGTTGGGTGGCACGGGATACATGCGGACGTGCATTGTCCTGTTGGAACAGCAAGTTCCCTTGCCGGTCTAGGAATGGTAGAACGATGGGTTCGATGACGGTTTGGATGTACCGTGCACTGTTCAGTGTCCCCTCGACGATCACCAGTGGTGTACGGCCAGTGTAGGAGATCTCTCCCCACACCATGATGCCGGGTGTTGGCCCTGTGTGCCTCGGTCGTATGCAGTCCTGATTGTGGCGCTCACCTGCACGGCGCCAAACACGCATACGACCATCATTGGCACCAAGGCAGAAGCGACTCTCATCGCTGAAGGCGACACGTCTCCATTCGTCCCTCCATTCACGCCTGTCGCGACACCACTGGAGGCGGGCTGCACGATGTTGGGGCGTGAGCGGAAGACGGCCTAACGGTGTGCGGGACCGTAGCCCAGCTTCATGGAGACGGTTGCGAATGGTCCTCGCCGATACCCCAGGAGCAACAGTGTCCCTAATTTGCTGGGAAGTGGCGGTGCGGTCCCCTACGGCACTGCGTAGGATCCTACGGTCTTGGCGTGCATCCGTGCGTCGCTGCGGTCCGGTCCCAGGTCGACGGGCACGTGCACCTTCCGCCGACCACTGGCGACAACATCGATGTACTGTGGAGACCTCACGCCTCACGTGTTGAGCAATTCGGCGGTACGTCCACCCGGCCTCCCGCATGCCCACTATACGCCCTCGCTCAAAGTCCGTCAACTGCACATACGGTTCACGTCCACGCTGTCGCGGCATGCTACCAGTGTTAAAGACTGCGATGGAGCTCCGTATGCCACGGCAAACTGGCTGACACTGACGGCGGCGGTGCACAAATGCTGCGCAGCTAGCGCCATTCGACGGCCAACACCGCGGTTCCTGGTGTGTCCGCTGTGCCGTGCGTGTGATCATTGCTTGTACAGCCCTCTCGCAGTGTCCGGAGCAAGTATGGTGGGTCTGACACACCGGTGTCAATGTGTTCTTTTTTCCATTTCCAGGAGTGTAGTATATATAAATAAGCAAAACAAAATGCGCAATTCAAAAAATAATGTAGTAACAAATATATCCAGTCGTGATACAACTGACTCTTGATCTTCATTTACAGTGCCAGTGAGATGCACGAAGACATGAATTGCAAAATTTTGTTACAAGGCATGCTGTGATAAAATTCAGAGATGTCTTTGCTTTTTCAGTAATTATCCGGTGCAATACTCAACGATTTTTGGAGCTGATCTCCTCTGCAGTCTTCTTAATACCCCAGTCTTCTTAAGATCCTAGTTCCAACACGAAAGCCTCTGAGGATCTATATACTAATTACAGCCTGATTCGGTATTTTTCAATGAACCATCAGTGCATTTTTTGCTCCAACGTTTCAGCAGAGCGAAGACAAGACTCCCTATAAATTACGAAATGGGTATTGTACGAATTTTCGTAACCAGACAAAGGGTGAGAAATGGACAAATGGGATATCGAACTGACCAGCGTGAGGTGTAGTTAAAATGTAAAAAAGACTTAATTGCTTAAAAGTAATCAAGGTAATTAAGACTAAATTTGTGATTTTAGGGAAAACAGAAATATTTGACGAACAGCTGCTGCTAGCTATGTAGACGCAACGTGAAAATACACATAATAAGTTACACTGTATTGATAGTTGACTGTCAAATAGCTTCCTTCGAATCATATCCTAAACCTACGACGTTTCGAGAACACAAGACGCTAGGAAGATAAATGAGGTGTCAATAAGATCATACTTTCTGAACAAAACCTGAAAATAAAAGAAGTTTGAAAAAGTTCGTTAGTTATTTTAATGATTATTTTACCTAAAAGTAAAATAAGTAAGAAATAAAAGTAAAATAAGTAAGAAATAAAAACGATTAGTAGCACTCCTTTTATCTTGAAACTTCTCGTTGGTCAGTGTTCGCGTGAAAACAACAATAAGGGATTGTGGATCCGCCTTGATGCAAAATACTTTAGTTTTTTATTTATTTGTCCCAAATCTAGTTTCAGCGACAATATCGCAGTCATCAGTAGATCCTTTAATTCTAAAACATGAAAAATAGCATCGTTATAAACATCATAATACATTTTTACAAATGTGCTGTATGGCTTCAAATATTGTGTTCTGTGAACAGTACATGGTACCTTATTTGCTTTTAATCACGGCATGGATTTTTACGTTTGTTGCTGTTATTTCCGGCATGTTTTCTTTTTTTGTTGGCTTTTATTCGGCATAGAGCATATCATCTGCAACTGTATGAGTTATTTTAATAAAAAAAATGAAAATGTTGTTATTATATATATATGAACCATGGACCTTGCCGTTGGTGGGGAGGCTTGCGTGCCTCAGCGATACAGATAGCCGTACCGTAGGTGCAGCCACAATGGAGGGGTATCTGTTGAGAGGCCAGACAAACGTGTGGTTCCTGAAGAGGGGCAGTAGCCTTTTCAGTAGTTGCAGGGGCAACAGTCTGGATGATTGACTGATCTGGCCTTGTAACACTAACCAAAACGGCCTTTCTGTGCTGGTACTGCGAGCGGCTGAAAGCAAGGAGAAACTACGGCCGTAATTTTTTCCCGAGGGCATGCACCTTTACTGTAAGGAGAAATAATGATGGCGTCCTCTTGGGTAAAATATTCCGGAGGTAAAATAGTACCCCATTCGGATCTCCGTGCCGGGACTACTCAGGAGGACGTTGTTATCGGGAGAAAGAAAACTGGCGTTCTACGGATCGGAGCGTGGAACGTCAGATCCCTTAATCGGACAGGTAGGTTAGAAAATTTAAAAAGGGAAGTGGATAGGTTAAAGTTAGATATAGTGGCAATTAGTGTAGTTCGGTGGCAGGAGGAACAAGACTTCTGATCAGGTGAATACAGGGTTATAAATACAAACTCAAATAGGGGTAATGCAGGAGTAGGTTTAATAATGAATAGGAAAATAGGAATGCGGGTAAGCTACTACAAACAGCACAGCGAACGCATTATTCTGGCCAAGATAGATACGAAGCCCACACTTACCACAATAGTACAAGTTTCTATGCCAACTAGCTCAGCAGATGACGAAGAGATTGATGAAATGTATGGTGAGATAAAAGAAATTATTCAGATGGTGAAGGGAGACGAAAATTTAATAGTCATGTGTGACTGGAACTCGACAACAGGAAAAGGAAGAGAAGGAAACTTAGTAGGTGAATATGGAATGGGAGTAAGGAATGAAAGAGGAAGCCGCCTGGTAGAATTTTGCACAGAGCATAACGCAATCATAGCTAACACTTGGTCCAAGAATCATAAAAGAAGGTTGTATGCATGGAAGAAGCCTGGAGATACTGGAAGGTATCAGATAGATTATATAATGGTAAGACTGAGATTCAGGAACCAGGTTTTAAATTGTTAGACATTTCCAGGGGCAGATGTGGACTCTGGCCACAATCTATTGGTTATGAACTGTAGATTAAATCTGTATAAATTGCAAAAAGGTGGGAAATTGAGGAGATGGGACCTGAATAAACTGAAAGAACCAGAGGTTGTAGAGAGCTTCAGGGAGAGCATTACGGAACGATTGACAAGAATGGGGGGAAGAAATACAGTAGAAGAAGAATGGGTAGCTTTGAGAGGGGAAATAGTGAAGGTAGCAGAGGATCAAGTAGGTAAAAAGAAGAGGGCTAGTAGAATTTCTTGGGTAACAGAAGAGATATTGCATTTAATTGATGAAAGGAGAAAATACAAAAATGCAGTAAATGAAGCAGGCAAAAAGGAATACAAACGTCTCTAAAATGAGATCGACAGGAAGTGGAAAATGGCTAAGCAGGGGTGGCTAGAGGACAAAGTAAGGATGTAGAGGCACATATCACCAAGGGTAAGACAGATACTGCCTACAGGAAAATTAAAGAGACCTTTGGAGAAAAGAGAACGACATGCATGAATATCAAGAACACAGATGGAAACCCAGTACTAAGCAAAGAAGGGAAAGCAGAAAGGTGGAAGAAGTATATAGAGAGCCGGCCTGTGTGGCCGTGCGGTTCTAGGCACTTCAGTCTGGAACCGCGTGACCACTACGGTCGCAGGTTCGAATCCTGCCTCGGGCATAGATGTGTGTGATGTCCTTAGGTTAGTTAGGTTTAAGTAGTTCTAAGTTCTAAGGGACTGATGACCACAGATGTTAAGTCCCATAGTGCTCAGAGCCATTTGAACCATTTGAAGTGTATAGAGAGTCTACACAATGGCGATGTTCTTGAGGACAATATTATAGAAATGGAAGAGCATGTAGATGAAGATGAAATGGGAGATATGATACTACGTGAAGAGTTTGACAGAGCACTGAGAGGTCTAAATCGAAACAAGGCCCCGGGAATAGACAACATCCCATTAAAACTAATGACAGCCTTGGGAGAGCCAGGCCTAACAAAACTCTACCATTTAGTGAGCAAGATGTATGAGACAGGCGAAATACCCTCAGACTTCAAGAAGAATATAATAATTCCAATCCCAAAGAATGCAGGTGTTGACAGATGAGAAAATTACCGAACTATCAATTTAATAAGCCACGGCTGCAAAATACTAACACGAATTCTTTATAGACGAATGGAAAAAATGGTAGAAGCCGACATCGGGGAAGATCAGTTTGGATTCCGTAGAAATGTTGGAACACGTGAGGCAATACTGACCCTACGACTTATCTTAGAAAATAGATTAAAGAAAGACAAACCTACGTTTCTAGCATTTGTAGACTTGGAGAAAGCTTTTGACAATGTTGAGTGGAATACTCTCTTTCAAATACTGAAGGTGCCACGGGTAAAATACAGGGAGCGAAAGGCTATTTACAATTTGTACAGAAACCAGATGGCAGTTACAAGAGTCGAGGGACATGAAAGGCAAGCAGTGGTTGGGAAGGGAGTGAGACAGGGTTGTAGCCTATCCCCGATATTATTCAATCTGTGTATTGAGCAAGTAGTAAAGAAAACAAAAGAAAAATACGGAGTAGGTATTGAAATCCATGGAGAAGAAATAAAAACTTTGAGGTTCACCGATGACATTGTAATTCTGTCAGAGACAGCAAAGGCCCTGTAAGAGCAGTTGAACAGAATGGACAATGTCTTGAAAAGAGGATATAAGATGAAAATCAACAAAACCAAAACGAGGATAATGGAATGTAGTCGAATTAAATCGGGTGATGCTGCCGGAATTAGATTAGGAAATGAGATGCTTAAAGTAGTAAAGGAGTTTTGCTATTTGGGGAGCAAAATAACAGATGATGGTCGAAGTAGAGAGGATATAAAATGTAGACTGGCAATGGCAAGGAAAGTGTTTCTGAAGAAGAGAAATTTGTTAACATCGAGTATAGATTTAAGTGTCAGGAAGTCGTTTCTGAAAGTATTTGTATGGAGTGTAGCCATGTATGGAAGTGAAACGTGGACGGTAAATAGTTTAGACAAGAAGAGAATAGAAGCTTTCGAAATCTGGTGAATGCTGAAGATTAGATTGGTAGATCACATAACTAATGAGGGGGTATGGAATAGAATTGGAGAGAAGAGAAGTTTGTGGCACAACTTGACTAGAAGAAGGGATCGGTTGGTAGGGCATATTCTGAGGCATCAAGGGATCACCAATTTAGTATTGGAGGGCAGCGTGGGGGGTAAAAATCGTAGAGGGAGTCCAAGGGATGAGTACACTACACAGACTCAGAGGGATGTATGTTGCAGTAGGTACTGGGACATGAAGAAGCTTGCACAGGATAGAGTAGCATGGAGAGCTGCATCAAACCAGTCTCTGGACTGAAGACCACAACAACAACAACATCTATATATTAAACTTCCTGGCAGATTAAAACTGTGTGCCCGACCGAGACTCGAACTCGGGACTTTGCCTTTCGTGGGCAAGTGCTCCACCATCTGAGCTACCGAAGCACGACTCACGGCCGGTCCTCACAGCTTTACTTCTGCCAGAATCTCGTCTCCTACCTTCCGAACTTTACAGAAGCTCTCCTGCAGAGTGAAAATCTCATTCTGGAAACATCTATATATTATTATATTATATTATGTTATTGGGATCGGTAGTGTTGTGTACAGTTTTGATGTGCATTAGGTTGTTACATAATAGCTTTTAAACACAGGAAACCACAACGGTTTGGACCTTGGTCGTAATCCGAAACATTATTCCATCTTGCTGTTCGCACGTCTCGCGAGAATGTATCGCATATTGCGAAAAGTTTTTGAAAATAGTAGCGGAAATTCTGACGACTTCTTTTCCTTATCTACGTCTCTGTATGCGTGATTGGGGAGTGGTTACATCTGTATGTGTATATGTGTTTTGTTCAAAACGGTTCAAATGGCTCTGAGCACTATGGGACTTAACATCTGACGTCATCTGTCCCCTAGAACTTAGAACTACTTAAACCTAACTAACCTAAGGACATCACACACATCCATGCCCGAGGCAGGATTCGAACCTGCGACCGTAGCGGTCGCGCGGTTCCAGACTGAAGGGCCTATAACCGCTCGGCCAAACCGGCCGGCTGTGTTTTGTTCCTACTGTGTGACTTGAGCGATAAAAATGTGTGGTTGCAAAGTGTTTTATTCACACGCACCCACGCACACACACACACACACACACACACACACACACACACACAACAACAACAACAACGAACGCGCGCGCTCGCTGCTCAACGAGCGTATCTTTTCCCCCATTATACACAGAGACATAAATAAGGAACAGAAGTCATCATAACTCTCGCTACAATTTTATTAAAACACGATATTATTTCATAAAAATAGGCACTTATCAAATTACAGAGCCATATTCCTCGTGCGACCACAAGGTGTGTGGGAAAAGTAATTAGACCTTTTTTTCCTAACCAAAGATTTTATTTTTTTCAAACAACAGTGTTGTCCTCTTCAAAATAGTTACCTTCGGCAACTGTATACCGGCAGAGTCGTTGTTAATCAGTCTGGATAACAGTGCTTCACCTAGTAGAGCATTTAAAATGTCAGTCACGTTCTTTTGACTGTCCTCGAGAGCACCAAAATGACGTCCCTTTAGACTTGTATTAGTTTCAGGAAAAGAAAAAAAGTCACAAGGACTCAAATCAGGTGATTTTTTTGGGAGGGGGAGGAAGGGGGGCTCTGTGAAACCACAGGAATGCCTTTTGAGGTCGAAAATTTCGTGATGGAAGTGGCCGTGTGAAATGCGGCGTTGTTATGATGCAGCATCCGCTTGTCTGCAGTGACCGGTCTCACTCAGCTCAACCTTATCCTGAGGCTTTCAATGACATGTTTGTAAAACAACTGCTTAACAGTTAGTCCTGGAGGACCATCTCACATGAGCATGCACACGTTCGACGTCTTCGCGGTTTTCGAAGCTGAAGGTCTCCCTGAGCGAGGTTCATCTTCAACGTGTTCTCGGACTTCCAAAAATGAATTGTGCCAGCGAAAAACTTGTGCTCTTAATAAGGAATGTTCCCCATTGGCCTGTTTCGATTTTCCAAAGGTCACACTCCCATCTTCCCTATGTTTAACCTAATACTTGAAGGTATAACGTTGCTCTAAATTCCGATGTTCTATTTTCGTAACACACAACAGGAACGTAACTTCAGTGATGGCGCTCTCAAAAATCACGTGATGGCTGTACGGAGCTTAAACTTGGACTCAGCATCTAGAAGGGGTCAACACACCAGTCTATACAAATAGAACAACACACCGTTGCCAGATCGCTCACAATGGTGTCAGCCTCATTACTTTTCACACACACCTGGTAGTTTTAATAAATATCATCTTTCATGTCTAAAACAGATATTTGTTATGGGGACTGAAATACTGCCAGTGCTACAGCTATAAGTCCTGAAAGTTGGAAGGACGACGGTTCAATCCCGGGTCCGGCCATCCTGATTTAGGTTTTCCGTGATTTTCCTAAATCACTCCAGGCAAATGCCGGGATGGTTCCTCTGAAAGGGCACGGCCGACTTCCTTCCCCATCTTTCCCTAATCCGATGAGACCGATGACCACGCTGTCTGGTCTCCTTCCCCAAACCAACCAACCAACCTGAAAGTTGGAGGACACTTGAATGGGTTAACTTGCAAGATTTACAGTCTGAGATTTTCCGGACGTTGTCCTTTCCTTGTCCCCTGAATTCCTGGAACTCAAATGATCTGACCTGATATTGCTTTACATAATTTTGTTTTGCATACAGCACTGTTTCAGCGATTCGGAACCAACTGCGCTGGTGTTTCAGAGGACTTCTGCCTTTACAAAGCAGCAACCGAAATGTACATTTGCATTGCAATGACCTGGCCGCTGCCGTAAGCATCAGGCCAAACGGCCATACAATTAATTCCATTCACGCGTAATCAAGAGCTCGTTACGGAAATCACCACCTGCGAGCACGAACACCTGTAAAACGTTCAGCCTGGGAAGCGTTCGTCGACTGTAAAACGCTCCGAAGCCATCGTGTGCGCGCGCCCTCGTCCACGATTTTTAATGTCAACAATTACAGTGTAGAAAAATTTAGAGAGGTCGTTCGATTAGGAAAAATATCTAACTTGCCGAATTAGAGCATTAGAGGTTTTGATTACTAGTAGTGTCTCGATTAAATGGTGTCAATTAAACCAAGGCTGAAGAGTCTGTTACTGAATCGTTATGGCCAAATATCGATTTACATAGCAGAAATCTGACATACGTGTGAAATAAATAAGTAAAAATGATCACACGTTCAGGAATTCTGACCCTGGCGGTTACTGAGATACTGTATTTCTAGTATATGTATGAATAAGAACGAGACTATCGCTTTATGATTAAATAAAAAACATGTTACTGAACTGCTGTTGCCCTTTTATTCCCACATTCAACATTAAAAGAATGATTGCAGCAAAAGTAAAACTGATATATTTACCACAAAGAATGCAGAGATTTACTGAACTGAGAGTCCATTTCATACGCAGTTTTACTGTTGAAGCGTTAAATAGGGAAATGATACAACCAGTAATAAGTTTTCCAAATATCCTCCCAAAACACATCTCATCTACTTAAGTAGCGTGATGAACGTCCTTTGAACAATGGGACTTTTCACGTATAATGTTACCTAGTCATTGTTCTTCATAAAACGTGATTGTTGTGTAGTAACGTTTCTGAGATGCTATATAGCGACTGTCCTCAGTTTGTTGAAATAACAGCACATCATCTGAAACAGGTTTTTGTACTTATTGCAGATGACGCGTTGTAACCTCATGAAATCCGAAGACAGTCATTCTACAGAGCCTTAAAAACATTAGATACACTTACGCAAGTTCATGAAACAAACTACATCCACTGAGCGTGATGAAAATGATTTGAAATATGTTTGGAACGTAAAAATGAAAGTAAAATAATTAAATTTGGTATAGGCAGACCTACAGCAATACGTATTTTTACGGCAAACACGGAACCGAAAATAGTACCTAATTATCTCTATTTTTCTTATCGAAACTGTTTGCTAATATAAACTACAGTGAAAATTACTTGTTATTGACTTGATTTCTTAAAAACACTGATGGAGATAATAAGGGCGCCGCTTCTGATGTAGATTCTGTTCGATATATCATGTATGATTTCCAGCTGCCAGTGGATAATGATCCCCGCCGGACGTACCCTATGTCTGTTTGGGGGGCGGGTGTTTGAACTTCTGCCCTGATGCTAAGCGCTTTCGTGGTGGATCCCTTTAATATCCACTTCAACGAGCTGTACATCCCCCATACAAACTGCTATCCCACCATGTTGTGTGACGACGTTCATATATCCACTCGCTTCCAAAACCATCACATAAAAATACTTAGAATAGGGAAGTAAATCGGACGGCCCCTTCGTAGGAACGATCCAGGCATTTACCTGGAGTGATTTAGAGAAATCGCGGAAGACTTAAATCATGATGGCAGGACGGGGATGTGAAACGTCGTTATACCGAATGCGAGTCCAGTGCACCAACCACTACGCTTCCTCGTTCGGTGGGAGTTTTTATAGTGTCGAGAAGCTTGAAACACTGGTCTGCAGCAATTTTCACCATATTTTCTTCTATCTGTCTCTCTTTTGCCCAGTAAATGAGTAATCTCTTTCGTAGCGTTGTAGGCACATCGTATCATACAGTGTTTATTTAGGGAAAACGTTCATAGAATCGAACCAAGAACCCATAAGTGTCGCTCGGACGGTAAGTTGACACATCGCCCATCAGATTGTAGGGCACAAGTGGCCTCAAATGCTGTAGCAGCAGCAGCGCGGTATAGCCGTGTGGTAAAGGGCGTCCTGTCACGGTCCGCGCGGCTGCCCCCGTCTGAGGTTCGAGTCCTCCCTCGGGCATGGGTGTGTGTGTGTCGTCCTTAGTGCAAGTTAGTTTAAGTTAGATTAAGCAGTTTGTAAGCTTAGGCACATATGACCTCAGCAGTTTGGTCCCATAAGACCCTACCACAAATTTCCAATTTTGTTGCTGTAGCAGTATGGCGTTACTATTGCTGGAACTGATACTAATCTCTCCTTCCGTTTGCTTTTAACTACGTCCTGTTGTCATACAGACGAGTTATTACCTGATGCCAGCCATTTCGTAGTCACAGCCGCTATTAGCCAAGTAATGCCATCTTTATGACTCAGCGGCCACCACTACCAACACTGCACACGCTGCTATCTGTACCAGCTCGCTCGCCAGGTATTGCCCAACTGGTAGCGGCTGACTTCTTTTGAGTGACTACCAACGCTTATCTTAAGCTGCATCTGCTATTAACTGAGAAGGAAAATTTCTTTGGATGCCGGAGCGATTGTCTTCATTAGAACCTTGCAATTGTTATCCGTAAGTGATTCAGATTGTTACAAACACACAAAATAACAATATGTTCACATTCCTGCTCACTGCATCTTATTTCTTCCTTTTCTTACAGAGTCATTAATATCTTAATGTTGGAGGCCATAGAGTTTCCAAATTATTCCCACCTACCTCGGTCAGTCTGTGACTTGAACATCCTCATCGTTTCTCCAACGGCTGACGCAAGACGGCTAGAGCGATCCGTTCATGATCGTGTTGGACAGAGTTCACTCCCAAGAGCAGGATAGACCGCTCCATTGTGCGGCTCTTGAACAAGTACTCCAAACAAACAACTCTAGGAAGTTCTAGAATGCATCCTGATGTTTTGCATCAGAAAGGCATGCCACAAACATTCTATTTGGCTGTGAAACTGACAAGTACGTCGATTTGGTTTACACAGTCCCAATAATTGAAACAGATCGTAACCTGTCCGCATCCAAAGTCCACTAAAGTCCCAAACAGAACGAGATAATTTAGCCGGAATGCCAAGTCTTCCTATGAAATCGCAAAGTCGTCCAATGCGGAAATCCGGTAGACGTCCAAGTTCACAGGCAACGACAGGTTTCCTCGGTCAGGTCATCGTATGTCACCGACTGTCTGACGACACGATGTGATTCTGCATGGCCAGTGCTGCTCCTTACGTACCGACCATGCGCTTTAGCTGATGACATCACTTGCCGTGCAGGCCCACCGGTGTGGCCGAGCGGTTCTAGGCGCTACAGTCTGGAACCGCGCGACCGCGACGGTCGTAGGTACGAATCCTCCCTCGGGCATGGATGTGTGTGATGTCCTTAGGTTTAAGTAGTTCTAAGTTCTAGGGGACTGATGACCTCAGCAGTTAAGTCCTGTAGTGCTCAGAGCCATTTTGAACTTGCCGTGCTCTGAGCGCCCCCTAGTGCAAGCCGTGGTGTCTCGCGGAGCGAGTGCTAGCATTGGTTGCGATGTCCGCCAGCGATCATGCTGTCTCGATGCAGATGTCTGAGTCAGGGCCGGAGTTGTCTTTAGGCCACGATACAAGATCGTCTGGTGATAGGACTTTGGGAGTAGTAACTTAATTCGTGCAGACGTTTTAACTTCATAGACAGTTATTGTCTGTTACGTTTTTGTACTGTCAAACTACTACAAATATTTGGTAGGCACTGACCTCTGGCATTCTTTGGAATCTTCTATCTTAATACTGCTTGTCTGGCGGAGTTCCTAATCCTGTTCACTCCTAAAATGTTAATATGATGGTTGGTTTGGCAGGTCTAAATTACAGTCTATCATATTATGAAGGAAATTGATGTGTTAAGTCGATGTTTCTTTTGTTGATGTGTGTGTATGAGATGGCAGAATTTTAAAGAGAAGTAAAGCTTATAATTATGAAATTTACATAAATACCAGAGTTGTGATACAGACTGCAAGATGCAGGGGCAGCGTAGTTAGGAAGTCTGTTCAAGTAGGGTGTCGTAAAACGTAATGAACATAGCTGGGTGCAAAATCCCAAGCAAGTTTTGGCAGTGTAAGGTCTCCTGACCATTTCAGCTGTCAGTCTTCAAAACAACTAGGTGGTGTACGATGTGCGGGGCAGCAGGTAAGATGCCAGAAAAGACTTGGAAATCAAAATGTGTTGTGGGTTCTTCCAGCCGAAATCTATAGTAGTCATAAACCTGTCGCCAACAATGTTTCAGAATTCTAACAGAGCCCACCTTGGCCATTGGAGTGGAGAATGAAAGTTAACAGTAAAATTAAAATTAAAAAAATCAATGAAAACTTTGGTTGGAGTCCACAAGGCGAACACACGTTAAGACCATCGCTCGCGGCAACGGAAATAGTTCTCTCGAAGACAATAGATTCAGCTTTCGAACTATTGTTCACGTAAACGAAATCGTCAGTCCATCCGAGCACCTATCGAAAACGGTGGGAGAATACAAAATATCGCACAAGTCTATAAATGTAATGATTATACACTGAGGTGACAAAAGTCATGGGATGCCTACGAATATCGTGTTGGACCTCCTTTCACCCAGTGTAGTGTAGCAACCCGACGTAGCAGCGACTCAAGTCATTTGAAGGCCCTTGCAGAATTATCGAGCCATGCTGCCTCTACAGTTGTTCGTAATTGCGAAAGTGTTGCCGGTGCAGGATTTTCTGTACGAACTAACCTCTCGAATGTGTCCCATAAATGTTCGATGAGATCAGTGTGGGGCGATGTGGGAGGCCAAGTCATTCGCACAAATTGTCCAGAATGTTCTTCAGACCAGTCGCTCACAATTGTGGTCCGGTGACGAGGAGCACTGCCATCCATAAAAATTCCATCGTTGTTTGGAAACATGACGTCCATAAATGGGTGCGCCCGCAGCTCGTGGTCATGCGGTAGCGTTCTCGCTTCCCGCGCCCGGTTTCCCGGGTTCGATTCCCGGCGGGGTCAGGGATTTTCTCTGCCTCGTGATGACTGGGTGTTGTGTGATTTTTTTTTTTGTTATGGTTTTAGGGCGCAAAACTGCTACGGTCATTACCGCCCAGTCTGTGACTTAGGAAAAGGCAGAAATGGGAACGAAACTCAAAAAATTGGAGAAACTAAAAATAGAATGAAAGCTTAAAAAACCACTAAAGAAGGGGGTCGTCGTCTCCAAAAAGAGCGTCAAATGACTGACGTCATCTCACTGGCACTAATAAACACGAGAATGCGATCGGCTGAGCGCGTGTCATCTGCTAAAATGGATATCAGGTGACAGCTGTAGACGGCGCGTAACAGAGTAAAATAGGGGCACTCAAGTAAAAGGTGTCTTACCGTCCACAGCTGAGAGGAGTGGGGACAGAGTGGGGGAGGATCACCACTTAAAAGATGTCGATGGCTAAAAAGACAGTGCCCTATCCGGAGTCTAGTTAAAATTACCTCCTCCCGAACGCGTCGTCAGTCCAAGCACAGGGAAGAGCTTTCACGTCCCGCAATTTATTATTGGGAAGTGTCGACCAATGTGCGTGCCATAAAAGAGTAACACGACGACATAAAACACTCCGTAGATCGGCAAAGGGAATCGTGCGAATAGCTGGCTGAAGAAGCACTGCAGCCTTGGCCGCTATATCGGCCGCCTCATTGCCACAGATACCAACGTGTCCTGGGATCCAGAGGAACGCCACAGAGACGCCCCCCAAGTGGAGGAAGTGGAGGCAGTCCTGAATCCGGTGGACCAGAGAGTGGACTGGGTAGAGAGCTTGGAGACAGAGGAGAGAGCTGAGAGATTCTGAACAGATAACATACTGTATCCGCTGATGGCGACGGATGTATTGGACAGCCTGGAGAACAGCGTAAAGCTCCGCTGTATAAACCGAACACTGGCCGGGAAGCCGAAATCGATTTGGGGTGTCGCCAACAATATAGGCACTCCCTACACCTAACGATGTTTTCGAGCCATCAGTGTAAATAAATGTGGCTTCCTACATTTGTGCACATAGAGCAGCAAATGCCCGACGATGAACAAGTGAAGGGGTACCACCCTTGGGAAATTGACAAAGGTCACGGAGCAGACAGGTCCGGGGACGGAGCCAAGGCGGTGCTGTACCCCAAGTTGTCAAGAAGGTTTTAGGAAAGCGGAAGGAAAGAGAATGGAGCAGTTGACGGAAGCGGTCTCCCAGTGGTAGTAGGGAGGAAGGGCGGCCTGCATACCCTAAATCCAAGGAGGCGTCGAAAAAATGTCATGGGCCGGATTAGCAGGCATGGAAGACAGATGGCTAGCATAACGACTCAGAAGGACAGCTCGCCGATTGGACAGCGGAGGTTCAGCAGTCTCAGCATAAAGGCTTTCCACAGGGCTGGTGTAAAAAGCTCCAGTCACTAAACGTAATCCACGGTGGTGGATAGAGTCGAGAAGCCGAAGAATAGACGGCCGAGCAGAGGAGTAAGCTATGGTTCCATAGTCCAATTTCGAGCGCACTAAGGCGCGATAGAGGCGGAGAAGGACCACTCGGTCCGCTCCCCAGGAGGTACCATTCAGGACACGGAGTGTGTTGAGGGATCGCAGACAGCGAGCCGAAAGATAGGAAATGTGGGAGGACCAGCACAGCTTTCTGTCAAAAATAAGACCCAAGAATTTAGCGACGTCCGAAAACGGAAGGTTGACAGGTCCTAAATGTAAGGAGGGTGGAAGAAACTTCTTACGACGCCAAAAATTAGCACAAACGGTCTTACTGGGAGCGAAAGCCTGGGAGCGGAAGCCAGTTTCGATGCTCCAAGAGTGGAGGCGATCGAGACATCCTTGAAGACGTCGTTCAAGAAGGCTGGTCCTTTGAGAGCTGTAGTAGATCGCAAAATCGTCCACAAAGAGGGAGCCTGAGACATCGGGAAGGAGACAGTCCATAATAGGATTTATGGCAATGGCAAACAGTATAACACTCAGCACGGAGCCTTGGGGTACCCCGTTTTCTTGGGAGAAAGTACGGGAGAGAGTAGTGTTCACCCGCACTTTAAATGTGCGCTCTGCCATAAATTCGCGAAGAAAAAGGGGCAGCCGACCTCGAAAGCCCCAAGAGAACAGTGTGCGGAGGATTCCTGTCCTCCAACAGGTATCGTATGCTCTCTCCAGATCAAAAAATATTGCTACTGTTTGGCGTTTCCGGAGAAAATTGTTCATGATGTAAGTGGAGAGAACAACAAGATGGTCAACTGCAGAACGATGCTTTCGGAAACCGCATTGGGCAGGTGTTAAAAGACTGTGGGACTCCAGCTACCAGGCTAAACAGCAATTCACCATATGCTCCAAAACCTTACATACACTACTCGTGAGAGAAATGGGGCGATAGCTAGAGGGGAGATGTTTGTCCTTTCCAGGTTTCGGAACAGGAACGACGATAGCTTCCCGCCATCATCTGGGAAAAGTACTGTCTGTCCAAATTCGATTATAATGGCGAAGGAGGTAACGAAGACTATGGTATGATAAATGCAGCAACATTTGTATGTGGATACCATCCGGTCCTGGGGCGGAAGAGCGAGAAGAAGAGAGTGCATGTTGGAGTTCCCGCATGGAGAAAACAGTACTGTAACTTTCGTGATTTTGAGAGGAGAAGACAAGAGGTTGCACTTCCGCTGCATGTTTCTTTGGCAGAAATGCTGGCAGGTAATTTGAAGAGCTCGAAATCTCAGCAAAGTGTTGACCCAATGAGTTAGAAATTGCGACGGGGTCAACTAATGTATCATGCGCGTCAGTGAGCCCAGAGACCGGGGAGAATCTAGGCGCGCCAGATAACCGTCGAATCCGACTCCAAACTTGCGAGGAGGGAGTGAAGGTGTTTAATGAGCTAGTAAAGAAGTTCCAGATTGCCTTCTTGCTATCGCGGATGACGCGACGGCATCGCGCACGGAACTGCTTATAGCGGATACAGTTGGCCAAAATAGGATGGTGGCGGAAAACGCGGAGAGCACGTCGCCGCTCACGTATTGCGTCACGGCATGCCTCGATCCACCAAGGAACTGGAGGGCGCCGGGGCAATTCGGAGGTGCGTGGTATTGAACGTTCCGCAGCTGTAAGAATAACGTCTGTAATATGTGTGACCTCATCGTCGACGCTAGGAAAGTGACGGTCATCGAATGTCGCTAGAGACGAAAGAAGTGTCCAATCGGCTTGGGCAAACTTCCAGCGTCGCGGGCGCATATATGGCAGTTGAGGCTGCAGTCTAAGGACACATGGAAAGTGGTCACTCGAGTGTGTGTCATCAAGGGCGAACTATTCGAAGAGCCGAGCTAGCGGAACAGTACTGACCGAAAGGTCCAAATGAGAGAAATTTGTTGTGGAGGCCGACAAAAATGTAGGGTCCCCAGTGTTAAGGCAAACAAGATCCGCTTGGTGGAAGACCAATAGTGAGCCACGCGGACAAGGATGTGGAGATCCCCAAAGCGGATGGTGGGCATTGAAGTCTCCAACCAGCAAATAGGGGGGGGGGGGGGGGGTGGAAGCTGACCAAGAAGATGAAGGATATCAGCTCGTGCCATTGGTGTGGACGATGGAATGTATACAGTACAAAGAGAGAAGGTGTATCCAGAAAGGGAAAGACGGACAGCGACAGCTTGGAAGGAAGTGTTTAAGGGGATTGGGTGATAATGGAGAGTATCATGGAGAAGAATCATAAGTCCTCCATGTGCTGGAGTGCCTTCAACAGAGGGGAGATCAAATCGGACGGACTGAAAATGGGGGAGAACAAAGCGGTCGTGGGGACGCAGCTTTGTTTCCTGAAGACAGAAGATGACCGGCGAGTAGGATCGTAAGAGGATCGACAATTCATCCCGATTGGCTCGAATGCCGCGGATATTCCAGTGGATAATGGACATAGGGTGAACAGAAAATGGAGGAATGTGACCAAGGTTGCCGTCAACTCAACGACTGCTCAGAGCTTGCGACCGACAGCATGGAACGGCATTCAGCCAAAGGCAGAAGATCCTGATCCATAGGATGTTCAGGAGCAGCTCCTGCCACCAGCGATCGGCTGGTTGATTGGCCGTCAGCAGTGCGCCTCGGCGACACAGAAGACGGCCAAGGGCGGTTACCGCCAGGTGGTGCTGTAGATGAGACACGCCTTGGTGGAGGAGGAGAGGAACTGGGTTTCTTATTAGCCTTCTTGGAAACATGATGTTTAGATGAAGGAGGAACCGATGGTTGTGAAGTTGGGGTACGTAAAAAATCTTCACGAGTATGCTCTTTTTCCGAAGTTTTTGTGACTGACTTTTGGGCTCGAGATTTAGCAGAACGCGTAGAAGGGTGAGCCATAGAGAGAGCAGGCGAAAGTAGGGAGGTTGAACGGGCGATCTTTGCGCTGGCCGATCTGACGACCGTGGCACTAAAGGTGAGATCACAAGTCTGCGTGGCCGCCTCCTTTGTTGGCTGAGGACAGGCAAGGACAGTGCTGCATTTTCCTGTCTGAGGCACAGTGGGCTTTCGACTGGCGAATAAGATTCGAGCAGCAAAGGTCGTCACCTTTTCCTTCATTCTGATTTCCTGAATGAGCTTTTCGTCTTTAAAAATGGGGCAATCTCTAGAGGAAGAAGTGTGGTCACCCATACAGTTGATGCAACGAGGGGATGGAGGTGGACAAGCACCCTCATGGGCATCTTTGCCACATGTAACACATTTGGCCGGATTGGAACAGGACTGGCTGGTGTGATTGAACTGCTGACACCGATAGCAACGTGTAGGGTTTGGAATGTAAGGGCGAACGGAAATTATCTCATGGCCCGCTTTGATTTTCGATGGGAGTTGAACTTTGTCAGATGTCAAGAAGACAGTACAGGTTGGAATGATGTTCGTGTCAACCCTTTTCATTACTCTATTAACAGCCGTTTCGCCCTGGTCAGACAGGTAGTGTTGAATTTCCTCGTCGGACAATCCGTCGCGTGAGCGTGTATAAACGACCCCACGTGATGAATTTAAAGTGCGGTGCGCTTCCACCCGGACAGGGAATGTGTGTAGCAGTGACGTACACAGCAATTTTTGTGCCTGGAGGGCACTGACTGTTTCTAACAAGGTGCCATTTCGTAATCTGGAACAAGACTTTACAGGACCTGCAATTGCGTCGACACCTTTCTGAATAATGAAAGGGTTGACCGTGGAGAAGTCGTGACCTTCGTCAGACCGAGAAACAACAAGGAACTGTGGCAACGATGGAAGGACTGTCTGTGGCTGAGACTCATTGGACTTACGCTTGTGAGCAGACATAGTAGAAGATGAGGAAACCATTACGAAAGTATCCCCCATGATTACCGGCGTCTCCAATGGCGCACTCCTTCCTTGTGGAGGCCCTCTCTGAGGGCACTCCCGCCTTAGGTGATTGTTCACACCTCAGGTCACACCTCCCGAGAAATGGACGGAGGGACCAATCGGCACTTTCGGAAGGTATCAGCTCGGGTAATCACCCCTCCCTGGGCCTGGCCGTTACCAGGGGGTACGTATGTGTCCTACCTGTCTACCCGGGGCGGGGAATTACGCGTTACCCCGTCACCGGCTACGCATGGAAATGCGTGGTTCGGCCTTCAGACACGCACAGGGAGGAAAAAAGAGAGAAGGGGAAAACAAAGGGAAAGGAAAGAAGAGAGGTCTCAATCGCTGCAGCAGAGAAAAGGGCAAAGAGAAGAAGTAAGGAAAAGAGAAGGACAAAGGAAGGATGAAGACTTGCAAACAGAGAAAGCAAAAGATGTTTTACATTTTCGAGCATCCGTCTCTGGACGTAGGCACAAAACATACTCCCAGAGGGGGAGAAAGGGAAGGAAAGAGGCGGAGGTGAGGGGAGGGCGGCGAAGATGGGGGATGGGGAAGGATACGGAAAGGGAAGGTATGCAGCCCGGAAAGGAAGGAAGGCCACATTAGCTCAGGGTCCCGTGCTCGCTATGCACGTATCCAGAAAACAGTTGTGGACCCCCTTGGGGGGTGTTGTGTGATGTCCTTAGGTTGGTTAGGTTTAAGTAGTTCTAAGTTCTTGGGGACTAATGAACATAGATGTTAAGTCCCATAGTGCTCAGAGCCATTTGAACCATAAATGGGTGCAAATTGTCTCCAAGTAGCCAAACATAACCATTTCTAGTCAGTGACACAGTCCATTCCACGTAAATACAGCCTGCACCATTACTGGCCTCCATACCAGTATGTACAGTGCCTTGTTGACAATTTGGACCATGGCTTCATTGGGTCTGCGCCACACTTGAACCCTGCCATCAGCTCTTACCAGCTGAAATCGGGACTCATCTGACCGGATAATTAATTGAGGGAGATCTACTTCAGTTGTACTAATTATAATTAGTACAACTGAAGTGGGTATCTCTAAATTCCTTATCATTCCTCTCAGTTGCGGATGTCTACGTACCAAAATGGAATGCCCCATGCGTCAAATACCATTCCGAAACCCAAGTCCATTCTTTCCTTCGTGTGGCCATAATCGTGTTGAAAACCGTTTCACATGAATTACCTGAGAAGACTGCCATTTTATACCTCGTGTGCACGATACTGCCGCCATCTGTATTTGTCCCTACCGCTAGCCCATGTCTTTTGTCAGTGGGTACTTGAACCTTAATTTCGTGTCAGTTTGGTAAGTCGTACTTTCTGTGATGCGTTAATAGTACAGATAAGATCTCACGGAAATGTGAATACGTCAAATGCAGCTGTAAACAAGAGAAATCATGAAACATTACTATCTCTTGGTACTATATTTCCTTGAATTCTTCGTATGAACCATAGTACTTATTCCATAATTGTGCGAGATATTTTTCAACTTTGACCTTGACGTATAGCTGGTATCTGCTGGACACTAACGTGTTGTTCGTTCATTCACTCTATCCTACTAATTTCATTTGGCGTGAGTGGCTTGCATGTGGATTTGTTGCCTGTCTGTACACTCACTGCTTTTTGCAGTATATTTACACTGTTTGCTATTTACACTGCACATGTGTCGATCTGCACTGACGTTAGTGTTTTTTCATTCCTGTTTTCCACTGTATTCACTACATTATAACCACTGACGTCGCTCTTTGATACAGACACACACACACACACACACACACACACACACACACACACACACACACACACACGCACCACAGTCTGTGTAAGAAACAAACTATACACGATCGTTAATAATACTATTCCTACAGCGATAATTAGTATTGTGTTTTATTTCACCATGGGGTATTCCTGTCGTAGGAAAAATTAAACTGGAAGCTAAATAATTCTCCGTTGATACTTGACAGAAAACGATAATAGAACAAAAAGGAGATAATGAAGTATTATTTGTATAAGAATATACAGCCTACAGTTGCAGGTTAACTTTATCGTTTACCTAGGTTTCAACGTTAGTAGTAACGTCTTCTTCAGAACATAAATTATTATTTAAATGTTTGCCTAAAAGAGGCCATGTCTTAAGTCAACTTCATAAAACTTGATGTATAACCATAAGGTTTTGTCACTTCTATTAAACCAACTGCAGGAATTCAGTTTAAGCCCGTTGTATGGGTCTCGTCGTGCAAACATTTAAATAATAATTTATGTTTTGAAGAAGACGTTATTACTAACGATGAAACCTAGATGAACGATAAAGTTAACCTGCAATATCAGTTGCTGTCGCTGCATAAAAATGTTAAAAAAAAGTATTATTTGCAATGTCTGCGTCTAACTGTCTGCTATACAATATCCTATACAGATTGCAAACTCATTTGTTGTATTTCATACAGCTGGAGCACGCAGCAGTGTCTGTTCCTTCACAAATGCATGCACATCCGAAGAACATTGCACAGCAGACCTTTAAACAGAGACACAGCAAATAGTATTTACATACCCAGACAAAGACCATGACACTCGTTAGTAAAGAGTCACAGAACAAAGTGAAAAATGTACGTACTTTCTTTTTCTATGTTATGGATACCAAAATGGTATTCTGCTAGCATTACGTGTTGGGCATGTGGACATTAAAACCTCCCAGTGGAGGCGTACTTTTACAGTTGGGTCACATAGCTGTCGCGCTGCCCCTAATAAAATACCGCGTGCGTCAATGTGGTTCAACGCAACCGAGCTGCTACGAACCGTAGCTTGAGAAAAGAGGTGGCTATGTGGTGCTGCTGCTCTTGCACGACGACCATGAGTTATATTTTGGACACTGCGTAATATAATAATGCTGGCACATTCTGACGATATCGATGTGATGTACACCGACCCCGCTGGCAACTTCGTGCTCAATAACCTCTTCCGCTGACAGAGTAACGATGCATGTCCCGTTCTAAGCACACTGACTCACTGCACACAGCACTTACTGCTTGATGCCTGTCAGGATAGCAGACGCACAGAGGCTAGTAGTACACATGGAAACTACAGTCTGACAGTGGCCAGCTGTAGATCTACTGTGGAAAATCGTACGTCTCCGTTACATCAAGCGTACATTATACATCGTTGATGCAAAACTTTCTCTAACAAATGTCTATGTGAATATTATGTAAGCGTTTACCGCAATACTACATGCTTTCACCTAATAAACGAAACTAAATTTGAGGGCCGCCATGTCAGTGATACACTGCTACTGTTAGTAAGAACCACCCAACTCTATTGATACATATTTATTATGTTTTGACAAGGTTCGTTGAAAAGAACGTTATCAGGTTACCTACAGTTACGTCAAACAAAAAATTAGGCTAAAGCCTATAGTAATTCACACGTATAAATTATATGCAATCACGCTGCCAGCAGTGTTCATAAGAATTTCTCACAGAGTTGTGGAAGTATCAGGACTTAAGAAGTCTAGTTATCTAACGTAACTTCAAAGGCAAATTCTGGAACATTACGATCATATGAACAATCCGTCGACCGCCTGGTAGAAATACGGCAGGAAGTGAGTGCATACCAGTTGACCTCCATCGAGTGTAATTTACCGATTATGTCAAGCCATAATCGTTACAAATAAATATATTAATCTCAATTACGAAAATAACATTCAGGTGTATGAGACACCAAAAGTTGTTGAAACAATCTGCAAAAAATTATACACACAAAAGTAGATAAAACTATTATGGAAAATAAAAAGGAGCAAATGTCAGTTCTTATACACAACTGCATCGTCATTAGACAGATAATACAGAAATGTTACTGATTCCACAAAACGATTGTGAATAAAACAGAAACAGTAACTGTGATGACACAAATGATCGTAACTTCTTTTACGCATGGGACACGATTATTTCACCTGTTTCTCCTTTCTTGTCTTCCATATTTCTCTTAGCATTTCTCGATGTTTCTCTCTTCTTTCATCTCTCTAAGTGGCTCCAGCCTTTTTGTTTCGTTTTTCATAGAATCCTGTGAAGTTTTTTCTGAGTGGCAGTCGTTCCCTAATATGTTGTGGAGTAATTTGGAGTTCGTCCATGTCCCTTCCAACTTATTTGCACCAGTTCCATCCATCTTTAAGTCCAGTGAACAGTATTTTTGTCAGTCTCTTCAGACTCGTCCTTTGGATGTGGTCGTAGAAAGTTATTCTTCTTTCCCTAATCATGTCTAATTTTTACAATATCTCTATTATAACGTCTTCCGTATTGTGTTTGCTGTTTAACTGGTCCCAAAATTTCGCTCAATATTGTCCTTCCTGTAATTTCCACTGCTTCCAACATCGACTTTTTGTTCTGAGTGAAATATTATGCTGCGTAAATTGCATCTGGGCAAATTACTGTAGAGGAACGTGTAAATTTAATAGTCATGGATATTGATTTCTTATTATATACGTAGTTTGTGAGGTAGTATGCTCTTTTCATGTTATTAACTCTTGTTTTAATGGGATCTTTTCCGAAATGTCTTGTTCAGTTACTTCTCATAGATACTTGGTCTTTTTAGTTCTCTACGTTTTTCCATATTTACTTTTCATTATATTGGGGCTGCCTTAATGTTTGTGATAAATTTGATTTTCTCAAAGGAAATAGGTAAACCTGCTTTCTCAACTTGTTCTTTGAGCAGTTCTCTTTGTCTGGTGACTGTTTTGTCGAGTGTGAAAAATATGCTAAACATTCTATTGACAGGTTGTTGCTTTTGTACCATAATCTGACTCCCTCACCGGTTTGTCTTTCTCCTAATGACATTCTCCATTCCCTGATGACTTTTCCTAAAAGACGATTAAACAGCAGCGGAAAGAAACCATCTCCCTGCCTTTCTCCAGATTTGATCTCAAAACTTTCACCTCTAAATTGCACTCTAGAATTGGTGTTTTTCAGTGTTTACTTAATCAGAGGTGTGGTTTTCTATCGACACCCATTTCACTGAATATTTCCAGCCATGGCTTTCTATAAGCTGAGCCACAGACTTTCCTAAAGTCAACAAAAGTGACCTTTTCAGATACATCGTTATTGACCTGGGGTTGAGAATATGCTATTATCAAGATCTATTCTTCCTACGGCGTCGCTGTTATTCACCAAGAGTCGAGTTGTTGTTCCGCCCTAACTAGTAATAATATCTTTAAAGATATGCTGTAGGTAACCGGTAGGAGAGAACTGCCTCTACAACTGTTCACATCGGTTTTATCATCTACTCTGTGCAATGGGTGGATCAAGGCTATCTCCCAATCGTCAGTTATTTCTTCCGTTGAGTAAGTTACAAAATTATAACTTGAGCCTGACGAAGCAAGCTGGGATAATTTTAATTCCCCTCTTGTTTTACCATCTGCCTCCTTAAATTCGCTTTGTTACTTTTAACTATTTACCATTAGCATACGTGAATATAATCTGAGTTTTTATAATAGAGAAATATTGGCCCTCACTTTTAAAGTAAATAACACTCGATCTAATTTTGTGCTTAGTTTATGTATGTAATTGATTTTCTAATTTATTTTTGACTATTCGTAGTAAGTATCTTTTTTAAAGGACATAACCAGTAATTGTTTCGTAACTTGAAGTCTATTGTTGACATATAAACAAATATAAATTCTGTACTAATCATAAGCAATTGAAAGACGAAATACTAGTAATCTTAATCTATATATTTGGCTCTGTTCAAAAACATGTTAACAATACCAGCCCTGAATTAATTCCAAATTTGCCAAAAGTATTGTTTACATAACTATATTTGTTAATTTCATGCTTTAAGCAAATAATTCGGCCTAACCCTTGTAGTAGCAGAAACTGTTAAGAAGACGCAATTTTTCGATATATTCAGTTAATTTAATAAGTCTTAATTGTAATTTCTGTACATTTAACTTCAGCACCCATTATTGTGAGGATATATATAAGGGCCCGACATTTGGTCACGAAACAGTTCACTGCCGAGCTTCAGACGAGAAATAATTTATTCTTATTATAATCTTTCTTTAACACATTCTTTAGCTAGTTTAACACAACTTAGAACAACAACAATGCTTCAACTTAACTGTGAAATAAATGTTACACAGTTGGGCCGTGTGTAAAAACAATGAGACTGACATTTTCTGTTTCCATACATATCTGTTTATTCTTCAAGAACTGTGAACTTTGTGGTTAGGTTTTACTGCTCGTAGATGTTCAACAGGAAACTATTGTAGCAGTATGAGGAGGTTCGCCTGAAAGCTATTAATGAAGCTTATAAAAGGTTTAAACGATAGTGAACTGGCCATGCATATATAACTGTGTATTATCACGGGGTTGTGAAAAGTGAAATTGAAGTACTGTGAAACGTAACTGTGCACCTGTCGGCTACATTATTTACAGGAGTCAGTGTCGGAATCCACAAACCCCATTTATCAGCCAGTGCAGCAACGCAGTGCCTCGACACCGAGGACAATCAACAACCGAAGACAAGTAAAGCAGGTAGAACCGCTACAAGCTTTAATTCAAATAGAGCGTGAAACCGCAGGTATACATGCAAATCTAAGGAACAGCATAAAAACCGAAATATTATTATCAATGCGTAAGGACTAGAATAAGTTTTACTTATGTAGGAAGAGAGGGAGCTGGGCATAAAGTATCATTATTACTTGGAGTAAATGAAGGTTTAATTTCCAAAGTAAGCTATAGCACACAGGGATCTGTGGCACGGGTTGATGAAAGTGTTATATTATTCCTCGTCACCTCCACATACCTAATTATACACTCTCTTCATTGATAATCCGAGGAGATTACTGGCTGATCATAGATTGCACGATTTGTTATTAAAGTTATCATTCGTACCATACCAGTTTACTTACACTCAGTTTTAGTAACGTCTCGTATACCACAGTACAATATGCGCCGCTTCACACCGAAAATTTTAGACGATAAGAACGTCGAGTGAGTAATTATGCTGAACTGACTGCTTCGCAAAAGGCACGCCTCAGGCGAGCGCGGCGGACGAACAGCTGGTGACTCCCTGCCCCAACTGCTCTGCGACAAGCGCGCGCACGAGATGACGGCAATCAAAATTCTAAAAGCATTGCAGCGGGCAAAGATTATTCTTAGGTGCTAAACACGGTTAAACCAGTGGTAGCTGCATTAATCTAGCACTCACTCTAGGTGGCGCTAAGCGACTAGTTTACGAATAATGTCACAAAACATAACAAATAATTCGAAGTGGAAGTATAGGAACCTCAGAGAATGATTTCGTTCCTTATTACTTATAATAATAGAAGTGATTTTTATTATTTTAGTGTTGTTAACAACAGACAATCGAAACGTTAATTTTGAAAATTTATCCTTCTTTTATTTCATGTAACTATGATATTGTTGTTGTTGTTGTTGTCTTCAGTCCTGAGACTGGTTTGATGCAGCTCTCCATGCTACTCTATCCTGTGCAAGCTTCTTCATCTCCCAGTACCTACTGCAGCCTACATCCTTCTGAATCTGCTTAGTATATTCATCTCTTCTTCTCCCTCTACAATTTTTAACCTCCACGCTGCCCTCCAGTACTAAATTGGTGATCCCTTGATGCCTTAGAACATGTCCTACCAACCGATCCCTTCTTCTAGTCAAGTTGTGCCACAAACTCCTCTTCTCCCCAGTTCTATTCAACACCTCCTCATTAGTTATATGATCTACCCATCTAATCTTCAGCATTCTTCTGTAGCACCGCATTTCGAAAGCTTCTATTCTCTTCTTGTCTGAACTATTTATCGTCCATGTTTCACTTCCATACGTGGCTACACTCCATACAAATACTTTCAGAAACGACTTCCTGACGCTTAAATCTATACTCGATGTTAACAAATTTCTCTTCTTCAGAAACGCTTTCCTTGCCATTGCCAGTCTACATTTTATATCCTTTCTACTTCGACCATCATCAGTTATTTTGCTCCTCAAGTAGCAAATCTCGTTTACTACTTTAAGTGTCTCATTTCCTAATCTAATACCCTCAGCATCACCCGACTTAATTCGACTACATTCCATTATCCTCTTTTTGCTTTTGTTGATGTTCATCTTATACCCTCCTTTCAAGACACTGTCCATTCCGTTCAACTGCTCTTCCAAGTCCTTTGCTGTCTCTGACAGAATTACAATGTCATCGGCGAACCTCAAAGTTTTTATTTCTTCTCCATGGCTTTCAATACCTACTCCGAACTTTTCTTTTGTTTCCTTTACTGCTTGATCAATATACAGATTGAATAGCATCGGGGAGAGGCTACAACCCTGTCTCACTCCCTTCCCAACCACTGCTTCCCTTTCATGTCCCACGACTCTTATAACTGCCATCTGGTTTCTGTACAAATTGTAAATAGCCTTTCGCTCCCTGTATTTTACCCCTGCCACCTTCAGAATTTGAAGGAGAGTATTCCAGTCAACATTGTAAAAGCTTTCTGTAAGTCTACAAATGCTAGAAACGTAGGTTTGCCATTCCTTAATCTTTCTTCTAAGATAAGTCGTAGGGTCAGTATTGCCTCACGTGTTCCAACATTTCTACGGAATCCGAAGTGATCTTCCCCGAGGTCGGGTTCTACCAGTTTTTCCATCCGTCTGTAAAGAATTCGCGTTAGTATTTTGCAGCTGTGATATCAATTTACGCTTCTTCATGTCCGACACACACTGTTGCTACATAACTGAATCTATTTTAGACCTCACGTATTTACAGTAGTATTTCGGTTCTTAAGCTGTTCTTTAGATTTGTGTATACACCTGACATCTGTCGCTCTATTTGAGTTAAATTTATTCTTATTATCATTTTTAACTGCTTTCTTTAACACGTTATTTAGTTAGTTTAACACAACACGATGTTAATTTTGTAAACAGTATATCTAAATTTTGTTAACAACATACGACTGAAATCATCCACTTTAGATATTTTTGTTCAGTGACAATACGGTATTTTATTATCATTTTTATTCATTAGTTACGATCATTCTGTGTGATCGCAGTTACTGTTCTCCATTTTATTTACGATCGCTTTGCATAATCCGTCACATTGCTACATTATCTGTCTAGTGACGATACAATGACGATAACTAAAAGGAATTATGGACACTGAATGCGTGTTGGCATTGATTGAAATCAATGGGGAAAATTGATAATATGCGCCGGACCATGATTCGAATCCGTGTATCCTGGTTACCCCATTTTCTTTTTAATTTTATGAAATTCACTATAACTTCATCAAAATACACGTGGTTTTTTTTTTTCAATATATTACCTCTCAAATGTCGTATAAATTAAATAATTTGACCAGTGATGAAAAAATATAGAATAAAAAATAAGTGTGGGCGGGACTCGAACCGTCGCCTCGTCTACGACTCTCTTGCAGCGCTCGAACGCTACCCACTTTTTTATGTAATTACATGATAATAACTAATAAATGTGTACAAATAAAAATGTTGCAAAACAAAATGTTACAATAAAAATGTGATTCAAAGCAGAAAGTGAAATACCTTTGAATATTTCTTGCGCTACTTGAGCGAAAAGAATTTTTCTTCAAGAAATGGTGTAACTGGAGTTTTCCTGTCCATTGCCACTAGCGTTTTCAATGTCTGTCAGTACTGTCTAAAATATCTACGACAAACCCATGTTGTGTTGCTAATGACTCAATCAATGCAGCGTTCCTGGAATCAACTGTTCGCTTTCCTTTGTCACTGCTTGCCAGGTCATTCTGTCTTCGATGGGATGCTGCCCCGTACGTTACACTGAGTCTGGCTCTCCCCACTAGAAGGCGGGTTTACGAAAACGCTGCGTAAATAATTCGCAAAGAGTTACGGTATCTCGGTGTGTGTGCAAGGGCGGTGTGACCGTTTTGCGTTTTGCCGGTACCACCAGTAATCAAGTTCTACCTTGTTCGTTTCACCGAAGAAGTAACCGATTGTCATTCCCTTGAAACATGTAAAATATTTGGTGAGGTGAACAGTCATCCGGATCGGATAAGGGATCGAGGCTCAGTCACGTCAGGTGGAACACGTAGATCACAAGCTAAGATCCTGTCAGTCGTCAAACGCCGGACGACGACACGCACGTGAAGCGACGTTCATCAGTGTCCAGGAGGCAACAGTCGGAGCAAAGTTGTGAGTCCGTTAATCCGATAGCGTGGCGACGGCGTCTCGTAGCATATTTTTTATTGGTGACTTGATACCACGTCGCATGTACAGTGGGTGACAGAATGTGGCTGTGTATCATTTTCCACACTCGCGAAAAACTGACAGTTGTGTACTTGGTTTCTACCACGTTGCCGGCCGCGGTGGCCAAGCGGTTCTAGGCGCGTCAGTCCAGAACCGCGCGACAGCTACGGTCGCAGGTTCGAATCCTGCCTCGGGCATGGATGTGTGTGATGCCCTTAGGTTAGTTAGGTTTAAGTAGTTCCAAGTTCTAGGGGACTGATGACCTCAGATGTTGAGTCCCATAGTGCTGAGAGCCGTCTACCACTGCCCGCAGAAGGGGTGGTGCAAAAATCTTTCGCTTCCGGTAGGAGTGCTGTGGGGAGATCCGAGGCCACACAGCTGTATTCCAGAATGAAATGTCGATGCATGGGAAAGTTGTGAAGTTACTTGCACCACCGACACCGGCGGGACACGAGAGACCGGCAACAGGACGTCCAATAGTCGTCCCACGTGGGAGATGTGTTGACTGGCCCATCGTTTCCACTGCTGATCATACAAGAGGCGGCTGCCCGTGCTCGGACATTATCCAGTCCCAGCCCTCCATTGTGTAGGGGGAGGGTGAGAGTGTCATAACGTACACTACTGGCCATTAAAATTGCTACACCAAAAAGAAATGCAGATAATAAACGGGTATTCATTGGACAAATATATTATACTAGAACTGACATGTGATTACATTTTCTCGCAACTTGGGTGCATAGATCCTGAGAAATCAGTACCCAGAACGACCACCTCTGGCCGTAATAACGGCCTTGATACGCCTGGGTATGGAGTCAAACAGAGCTTGGATGGCGTGTACAGATACAGCTGCCCATGCAGCATCAACACGATACCACAGTTCATCAAGAGTAGTGACTGGCGTATTGTGACGAGCCAGTTGCTCGGCCACCATTGACCAGACGTTGTCAATTGGTGAGAGGTCTGGAGAATGTGCTGGCCGGGGGAGCAGTCGAACATTTTCTGTATCCAGGAAGGCCCGTACAGGACCTGCAATATGCGGTCGTGCATTATCCTGCTGAAATGTAGGGTTTCGCAGGGATCGAATGCAGGGTAGAGCCACGGGTCGTAACACATCTGAAATGTAACGTCCGCTGTTCAAAGTGCGGGTAATGCGAACAAGAGGTGACCTAGACATGTAACCAGTGGCACCCCATACCATCACGCCGGGTGATACGCCAATATGGCAATGACGAATACACGCTTCCAATGTGCTTTCACCGCGATGTCGCCAAACACGGATGTGAGCATCATGATGCTGTAAACAGAACCTGGATTCATCCGAAAAAATGACGTTTTGCCATTCGTGCACCCAGGTTCGTCGTTGAGTACACCATCGCAGGCGCTCCTGCCTGTGATGCAGCGTCAAGGGTAACCGCACACATGGTCTCCGAGCTGATAGTCCATGCTGCTGTAAACGCCGTCAAACTGTTCGTGCAGATGGTTGTTGTCTTGCAAACGTCCCCATCTGTTGACTCAGGGATCGAGACGTGGCTGCACGATCCGTTACAGCCTTGCGGATAAGATGCCTGTCATCTCGACTGCTAGTGATACGAGGATGTTGGGATCCATCACGGCGTTCCGTATTACCCTCCTGAACCCACCGATTCCATATTCTGCTAACAGTCATTGGATCTCGACCAACGCGAACAGCAATGTCGCGATACGATAAACCGCAATCGCGATAGGCTACAATCTGACCTTTATCAAAGTCGGAAACGTGATGGTACGCATTTCACCTCCTTACACGAGGCATCACAACAACGTTTCACCAGGCAACGCCTGTCAACTGCTATTTGTGTATGAGAAATCGGTTGGAAACTTTCCTCATGTCAGCACGTTGTAGGTGTCGCCACCGGCGCCACCCTTGTGTGAATGCTCTGAAAAGCTAATCATTTGCATATCACAGTATCTTCTTCCTGTCGGTTAAATTTCGCGTGTGTAGCACGTCACCTTCATGGTGTAGCAATTTTAATGGCCAGTAGTGTACTTTAAATATGTAACTTGCGGATAGGAAATAACCGAACGTCGCCTGAAGTCTGCGACCTACCACCGCTGGTAGGGGGAGGACCTGGATCAAGTGATTGGGGTTTCATGCCACGTTCAGGTATTCCACACGTTGCAGCTTATTCAAGTTCCAGAACAGGTTCTCGCGCACCATCACGCGTACAATCTGTAGTAACTGTCGATAGTTTGCTGCGGCTGTACCGCGCACCTCCTTCGTAAACGTGAATCCCAAATATCTCAGTCCAGTAACTGGCGGGAAGAGGGTGACAACGCCCAGCTCGAGACCACTCCCAGTATCCAGCGCCGCCGACTTGTTGATGTTCAGAAGACAGCCCACAGCCTGTCCGTATCGCTCGATCCAGTGTAATACGCTGCTGACTTCATCGCCGGAACGAACCAGCAGTAGCAGGTCGGCGTACGCCCTATAGCGGATGGAGGTGTCTCGCAGAGTGATGCCAGATAGCCTATGGTTAAGACCCCCGAGCACTGCCTCGAGCGCGATTGCATAAAGGTAGGTAGAAAGGGGCTAATCTTGTCGTAGAGATTTCTTAGTGGGTATCCAACCTCCCGTCCGTGCGTTGACCTGGACCTGAAAGCTGGCTATTGCCAGAAGGCGCCGCAGGGCGTGGGCGTGTCTGGGAGGAAATCCCATACGATCCATCACCTGTAGCAGGAAGTTATGATGCACTGTGTCGGAGGCCCGATTAAAGTCGATGGAGACGATCGCCCCTCGTAGGCGGCATCCCGAGGCGATAGCTATCAATTCCCTTCAGTCGCCGGTGGCCATTTGTACGTTGGCGTCTGTTGGCGTCTGTTCTGGGGCGCGAATCATTGGCAAAGTCTTCTTAATACGGTTTGCTAAAAGCCTGGTGAAGACCTTGTAGTCGGCGTTCAATATTGTAAGTGGCCGATGGTCATTGACATATTCTCCTCCTGCTGGTATGCGTACTGGTAAGAGGAGTCCTTCTACGAAAGAAGGCGGTACGGTTGAGTCCGGGGACATGAGTCCACGGAACATTGTAACTCAGAGGGGCAACATGATGTCACATAAAGTCCGGTAAAATTAGGCTGGTAATCCATTGGGCCCAGGAGACTTGTTGGCCGCATCTTTGTCCGAGGCGTTGTCCACTTCCTCACACGATACTTACGCCAGTAACGCCATCGCCGTTGCCCTGTCAATAGTGCTACTCGCTTGTTGTAATGCTTCCGCAGTGGCCTCGTTGTCTATAGCTCTTTCCTGGTAAAGGTGACGAAAATGATCCTCTATGGCTTTCAATATGGTTGGTTGGGTCGTAAAGGAGCGACCTTCTTGCGTTGTGAGGCGTGTGATTAACTGTCGGCGGTGTCGGCGCATGTCCGCCACAGTGTGGTGCATGGTCGGAGACTTCTCCTGCTGTTCGGTCGTGTCCTTGCGAGAGGACTACGGCGCCTTCTAAGAGGCGCGTCGTCAACGACAATGTGTGAGCTTTCATTCGGTGTCGATCTCGTTGTCTGGCTGGTGATGGGTGTAGAGGGTCGAGGCCCTTGAGCGCCGCACAGTAAAAATGTATTGCGGACCGCCGCTTTGGCGCAGAGGAGCCACCACGCCGGAGTCGATAGGCATCGGGAGTGACGCTTCGGGGTGACACCGTTCACAGCCCACGTTGCGGCGACTTGGCGACGGCAGTCCGGGTCCTGGAGGTGTGTTACACTCATCTTCCAAAGGCGGTTACTAAGCCAGACTTATTGAGTGTGGAGATGCGTCGTGTATATGTAGCCACTGTGATCAGAAAGGTCTAAGGCCATCGTTCGGAGGCCACCACTCCCTCTGTAAGACCTTATGACATATATGCGATCCAGTCGGCTTGCCGAATGACTGGTAAGATGCGTGTGTCTAGAACTGTCGCCGTGTATCTTTTTCCACATATCGCACAAATGAAGATCGTGAATCACAATAGCGATTTCCGGACAAGGCTTATAGTGCGGTATTTGGTTCTTGGATAAAGGACGCAATGAAAATCGCCATCGAAGACACTGTGCCTGTACCGTCCTTAAAAAAAAAGGGGGGGGGGGGGCAATGTAGAACCTGGCCCGGTCACGGCCTTTGGTGATGCCTGACGGTGCATAAACGCTAATGAGTCGGGTGTCAAGTGCCATTACCGCTAATCCTTGTGCAGAGAGGAGATGTATGATGTCGGTGGCTCCGATACCGTCACGCACCAAAATCCATGGGACCACCAAGAGTCAGGTACGTTGCGTAGCCATAAAAGTGGGAACTGCCGTTGGTCTATGGCTTCATTTTCGGCGTTTCAAAGAATGTTGTTTTCATGTGTGGCCTTCCGTGTTGGACGATGGCACTAACTCACGCCTCGCCGGCACAAACGCTTCCGTTGGTACGATAAGTGCATTGATTACCATCCTGCTGTCGGCGATGTCTGCAGTCTCAGGTGGTATCGATGGCATTAGACGCTGTTCTGCCACTGGCCATTCTGAGTGATCGGCCCGTCGTCGGTCTGCAGAGGGCGGTTCAGGTACTGCAACGTAGGTCTGTTGTGTCCGGACGGACGGAGACGTGAGCACAACCGCGTATGTTACTGGGACGATTGTCGGCGTCTGTGGAGGTGCGACGTCTTCCGGTGGAAGTTGTGTGTGTAACACCATAGCTCTAATACTCTATTGATTTATTTTTGCCCTTTGTTTTATTTAATGTTACATCGTTGAGCTTCTGTAAATGTTGTTTGATTGAATCGATAACACAAAATTGTAACTCCTTTCTTTGTAAAAACTTTGATCTCATGGTTTGATTCTATGCAGCGTAGTATATCTGTCATTTAAATTCTTTGTCCCAATTGGAGGGAGACAGAGCTTACTGTATACCTTTGGAATTTCGGTGAATAATTTTTTGTAGAAATATCAATATGTGCGAATGTTCTGTTTTATTTAATGTGTTTGTTTGCTGTCATGTAAACTGCTGACCTTCACTTAGGGTTCTTAGTTAGTTTGTATGGTACAGGTATAATGGTTCCCCTCAGGAACAGAACTGTGTAGTGCGCGCAAATTGTGATTGGCCTAGGTAGAAAAGGTGGAACAAGAGTCATTCGGGGACAAGCTACCAAACTGTGCACTGCCATGTAAAAGTTGTATATTGTGCTGGTTCCGAGAGAGGCTTTTTTCTGCCACTTTCCAATGCCTCGGATGGATGGATAAACAGCTGGAACATTTCTGGAATTGGTATCCATCATCGCCACCAAGAAGGGAAAAAGTCCACCAATTCTGCCTGAAAATCCACCTACAAACATGCAGTTGCCACCACATTGCGCAATCACGTAACGGAATACTATAATAATGTACAGTGAAGGATCAGCTTATTGGATGTGTTAGTGTGGTCAAATATAAGGTAACTTATAACTGAATTTATGTACCTACCTTGAATTTTTCCCTGTCACAACACCTCTCAGGTTCCTCTCAATTTGAACTATGATTACCGAGTGTCCTAGTTTGTGGAAAAAATGAAAGCCTCAGAACATTAAATAATGTTGTTTGATCTTTGGTAAGAAGGGAGTGTTCAGATTTACTGTGGATTTAGTGAAATTGTGGGAGGTAGTAAATGTAGTCTTGTGAAAGCCTCCCAGGGAAGGAAACAGACTAATTTAAAGTTTTGTGGAGTTTCAAAGTCATCTGTTTAATCATTTGCTTGAAAGTAGAAGTTTGTGGTAATAAAGACAATTTGCAGTTTCTTTTAAAGATTAAAAGCTCTTAAAACGGAGGCTTATAAAGTGTTGCTTAGTTAATGACCATACTGCTGCCTGTAGTAAATTTTAAAAGGTGAGTCAGTTACTTGTAAATTTGTCAACATTGAGTCTCACTGCAGTAAAAGTCATGAACTGCATTTATGGAAAGATATATACTCATGCTTGCTAAGCACTTGTTTCTTTTGGGTATTGAAAGTACATATTAATAGTGTAATAAAGTCCACAGGTTATCCTTTAGCACTATTTATGAAAACAATTTTTTTTATTCAAAAGACAGTGAGAAGTAACCTGTTAGTGAATTCCATTTAACTTTCATTCTAAACAGAATAGTATTTAGTTGAGAGATACTTAACCTGTGACCAGCTCATAATTTTGCAGTGAACCACATTTATAATTTCATGCCAGCTAGGAAAATGTTTGAACAATAATACTGAACCTATGTCCAATTAATGATTCTGCAGTGAATGTTAATAGTAATGTTATAAAGACCATTCAGTTTGAACAAGCCCTGAAAGTAATAGTGTGTTTCGGTATCTGTTATATTTTTGCAAATCGTTTGTGCTCCTCTAGCTGTTAGCTTCAATCTTACCGTAAACATATGTATGTGTCAGAGTTCATTGCACTCGCGTGTGGCCAAGTATAGGTTGTGTTTGTCCGTTAAAGTTACTTATACCAATTTTCTTAAACAAGAACGTGAATCTCTCTCTTGCCTAATTAGGCTGGCGACCGTTTTCCTTACTCTTTAAACAGTGTACCTAGATAAAATATTATTTGTTACTGTTTGAATAATTACGTAATTCTGACTTTCGCTTCCGATAAGCCACCTCCGTTAGGTACAACGCGGTAAATATAACAAAATTCCTCTCAGAGGGTAACACTGCTCTGTTGCTTTATACCATAATTGCTTTAACAAGATAGTTTTATTTCACGACCTGCCTCCTACTTTAAGGTTATAGTATAGCAGTAGCGTACAGTAGTGTTACATGTGATCCAACGTTGGAGGCAGTCGGAACGTAAGTGACCTTCCGCGTCGCATCAGGAACACGTTTTAGGCTGGCCGTCATAAGTAACTATGGCCGAGCAGCCTCTTATTAGGAGGTACAATGATACGTGCCGTCGGGGCTCAATGTGCACCTGGAGTAAACCTGGAAACGTCTTAAATTGGCTCCACTTTTCTGCCACGTGTTTGTGTACTGTACCATAGTGGCGGAGGGCCGCCACTACGTCAGCCGCCGAGAGTTCGAAGCCTAGTTCAAATATGCGTATAGTCGTCTGCAAACCCAGTGGGGAATGAGCAACCTCAACGTTGCCAACATTTCCGTCCGCATGGAAGAAGCGTAGTACTTGTTTCATGTATCGAAGAAGCCTGTCGCACGCTACGACGTTAGTAAGTTTCACACAGACCGTGTTACTTACGATCGAAATGTGGATACCGAAGGTGTCGACAGCCGGGATCTTGGCTTCTTCCTAGTAAAAGCGCTCGACATCGAGAGCTTTTGGTCTACCAAAGTCGTTTCTAATATCAGATCTCAATACTGATCTTCGGCATTGATTTGTCATGATCTTGTCGTGCTACAGAGTCACGTTAGTGTCGACTGAAGAAAGTAAACGAGGCAAGCGGGCCAGCACTTCAGTCGGAAAAACGCAGGACGTCCGCATTCCTCGGGCGCTAAAGCCGTACTATGACCACTGAGCCATTCGGACACAGCAGGCATTGCAACTGCACGGACAACCCTTGCACAGTCTGTTCTAAATAACACACTCACTATGAAAAAATAACTGGACCGGTCCTCCAGGTTGGGGGTTGGGCACTTGGCTAATAACCCGTCCCATAAAAAAGAATTTGTTACGAAACGTCAAGAAAAAGCTTCGGAGGAAAATAAAAACAAGGAATACAGGAAACGGCTTACTAACAAGGACTTTGGCAACACCTGGAGCTCTCAATATTCTGTCAGAAGAACTCGACAGATATGAACTGGAACTTGTAGCACTGCAAGAAATTGGATATGCAGGAACAGGAAAAGGAAACGAACTGACACTCCATGCTAAGTGGATCGGAAGATGAAAAGTTCCAGAAGGGAGCAGGATTCATAGTCATTAGAAGTTTAGCAGCGGCAGTAACTGATTTCCAACCGATTGATAATAAAATAGCTGTCATGAGACCAGAAGGTATATCTACAAATATAACAACAGTTACACTATATGCTCCGACCGAGGAAGCGGAAGACGAAAAGAAAGATTGTTTTTTATGAAGTTCTCTAAGAGGTAATTCGTAAGACACCAGGATATGATATGAATCTCATTGTGGCAGATGCCAATGCTAAAGTTGGAAGGGAGATCATCTGGAAAGGAACAGCTGAGACTGAAAGCCTACATGTTGAAAGTAATGATAATGGAGTGAGGATACTAAAGCTGTGCAAGTGCAGCCAACCTAAGGCTTATGAGCACACACTTTCCTCGGAAAGATATCCACAAGGTAAACTGCGGATCACCAGATGGAAGAATAAAAAACCAAATAGACCATGACCTGGTGGAGCAAAGACATAAAAGAAGTATAATGAAGTGAAAACAATAAGGGAAGCAGAGGCAGGCACAGATCATTATCTAGCCGTAGCAGAGGCACACCAAAGAATAGCGATAGAAAAGCCAAGGGGGCGAAAGAGCATAAAAGACCATAGCATTGACATACACAGATTGAAGGACAACGGCAAACCACAGGAGTTTGCCATTAAGATGCTAAAGCAATTTAATGTGTTAACAATGGAAGACAATCTTGACATTGAAGACCACTGCGAAATGATAAAAACAAATGGGGAAGAAGCGGCACTAGAAGCAAGCGAAAAAGAAGGAATTAAAATCCATGGTTTTTCAGAAGAATGTGATCAAAACGTGAAAGAAAGAAGAACAGCGAAGGCAAAACATCTACAAAAGGATTCCAACGAAAGTAAAGAAGCATATGAAAATGGTAATAGAGAAATTAAAAATCTTCTCAGGAGGAAAAAGAGAGAACACGTGGATGGTTTAATCAAACGAGCAGAGGAGATTAAAAGTGCAGAGAATTCAAGAGGATTTTAGAGATCAGCCACATTTTTCAGAAAAAGATATATACCACAGATGTATGCCATTAAAGATAAAAGAGGCAATACAGTTCTGGAAAGATGCAAATGTATATAAATTTGGGGGGAATATTTTTATATTTTTAGGAGCTCTGAATGTTGAAGACAGAAGTGCAGATATGGAGCAACAACATGATTATCAGACTGCAGATCCCTTCGTAGAACCGCCGACAGTGCAAGAGACAATGTACTCAATCAAAATACTAAAAAAAAAAAAAAAAAAAAAAAAAAAAAAAAAAAAAAAAAAAAGCTCCAGAGAGAGATACCGTGACAGCCGAATTGTTTCAGAAGGGAGGAATAAAAATTGCGCTCTACGGTCGGAGATTCGAATCCTGCCTCGGGCATGGGTGTGTGTGATGTCCTTAGGTTAGTTAGGTTTAATTAGTTCTAAGTTCTAGGTGACTGATGACCTCAGAAGTTAAGTCGCATAGTGCTCAGAGCCATTTGAACCAATGAAAATTGCAAAACAAATACACAAACTTTTTATGAACATCGGGAAAGAAGAAAGAAAGCAAGAAGAGTGAACAGAAGTGATAATAATACCAATTTATAAAAAGGGTGACAAACAACAAAGCAGGAACTACAAAGGCATCTCATTAATTGGCACCGCCTATAAAGTGTTCTCCAAGATCCTCCATAAGAAATTAGAACCACACTTAAAAGAAATAATAAATAAGAAACAAGCGGGGCTTATGAAGGATCGTTCAGCTACTAATCAGATATTCATACTGAAAGAGGCAATATCGAGATATTGGGAGTATAACAAAACAAGAGTCTTCTGACTGGTTTGATGCGGTCCGCCACGAATTCCTCTCCTGTGCTAACCTCTTCATCACAGAGTAGCACTTGCAACCTACGTCCTCAATTATTTTCCAGTCTGTCTTCCTCTACAGTTTTTCCCCTCTACAGCCCCCTCTACTACCATGGAAGTCATTCTCTCACGTCTTAACAGATGTCATATCATCCTGTCCCTTCCCCTTATCAGAGTTTTCCACATATTCCTTTCCTCTCCGATTCTGCGCAGAATCTCCTCATCAGTCCACCTAATTTTCAACATTCGTCAGTAGCACCACATCTCAAATGCTTCGATTCTCTTCTGTTCCGGCTTTCCCACAGTCCATGTGTCACTACTATACAATGCTGTACTCCAAACGCACATTCTCAGAAATTTTTTCCTCAAATTAAGACCGATATTTGATATTAGTAGACTTCTCTTGGCCAGAAATGCCTTTTTTGCCATAGCGAGTCTGCTTTTGATGTCCTCCTTTCTCCGTCCGTCATTGGTTATTTTACTGCCTAGGTAGCAGAATTCCTTAATTTCATTGACTTCGTGACCATCAATCCTGATGTTAAGTTTCTCGCTGTTCTCATTCTACTACTTCTCATTACCTTCGTCTTTCTTCGATTTACTCTCAGACCATACTGTGTACTCATTAGACTGTTCATTCCGTTCAGCAGATCATGTAATTCTTCTTCACTTTCACTCAGGATAGCAATGTCATCAGCGAATCGTATCATTGATATCCTTTCACCTTGAATTTTAATTCCATTCCTGAACGTTTCTTTTTTTCCATCATTGCCTCCTCCATGTACAGATTGAACAGTAGGGGCGAATGGCTACATTCTTGTCTTACACCCTTTTTAATACGAGCGCTTCGTTCTTGGTTGTCCACTCTTATTATTCCCACTTGGCTGTTGTACATATTGCATATGATCCGTCGCTCCCTGTAGCTTACCCCTACTTTTCTCAGAATCTTGCATCAGTTTACATTGTTGAACGCTTTTCCCAGGTCGACAGATCCTATGAACATGTGTTGATTTTTCTTTAGTCTTGATTCCATTATTAACCGCAACGTCAGAATTGCCTCTCTCGTGCCTTTATCTTTCCTAAAGCCAAACTGATCGTCATCTAGAGGAGCCTCAATTTTCTTTTCCATTCTTCTGTATATTATTCTTGTAAGCAACTTGGATGCATGAGCTGTTAAGCTGGTTGTGCTGTAATTCTCGCACTTGTCGGCCCTTGCCGTCTTCGGTATTGTGTGGATGATGCTGTTCCTAGTCAGAAAGTACGTCGCCAGACTGATACATTCTACACACCAACGTGAATAGTGGTTTTGTTACCACTTCCCCCAATGATTTTAGAAATTCTGATGGAATGTTATCTATGCCTTCCGTCTTATTTGATCTTAAGTCCTCCACAGCTCCTTTAAATTCTGATTCTAATACTGCATCACCTATCTCTTCTAAATCAACTCCTTTTTCTTCTTCTATTACATCAGACAAATCTTCCCCCTCATAGAGGCTTTCAATGTATTCTTTTCACCTATCCGCTCTCTCCCCTGTATTTAACAGTGCAATTCCCTTTGCACTTTTTATGTTCTCACTCTTGCTCGTAGTGTCACCGACGCTTGTTTTGACTTTCCTGTATGCTGAGTCTGTCCTTTCAGCAATCATTTCTTTTTCGATGTCTTCACATTTTTCATGCAGTCATTTCGTCTTAGCTTCCCTGCACTTCCTATTTATTTCATTCCTCAGCAACTCGTATTTCTCTATTCGTGAGTTTCACGGAACGTTTTTTTACTTCCTCCTTTCATCGATCAATTGAAGTATTTCTATTGTTACCCATGGTTTCTTCGCGGTTACTGTCTTGGTACCTATGTTTTCCTTCCCGGTTTCTGTGATAGCCCTCTTTAAGAGATACCCATTCCTCTTCAACTTTACTGCCTACTGAGGTATTGCTTATTACTGTATCTATAGCCTTTGAGAACTTCAACCGTATCTCGTCATTCCTTAGTACTTCGTATCCTACTTCTTTGCGTTTTGATTATTCCTGATGTCTTAAATTTCAGCCTACTCTTCACAAAACGATAGCAATACAATTTTTTGATTTTAAGAAAGCCTATGACAGTATATCCAGAGACAAGTTGTGGGAGAAAATACAGAGATTCGGAATACCAAAGAAGATTCTAAATCTTGTGGAAGTGACGCTGATAGGCTCGAAAGGGATAGTGAAAATGGATGGAGAATATTTAAAGGCATTTGAAAAAAAGACAGGAGTCAGGCAAGGAGACCCCTCTTGTTCAACATTGTAATACAGGAAGCGCTAAACGCAACAAGTGAAGCAGAAGACGGAATTAAAATAGGAACAAAAATAAATGTACTGGCCTTTGCAGGTGACGTAGCACTAATCGCTGAAAATCCGGATGATCTTAAAATACTGGTAAAAAGACTCTTTCAAAAAGCAAAGCAAGCTGGATTAGAAGTAAGTTATGAGACATGATGAAAGGGTAGAAAGAAATTGCAGAACACAAAGATGGGAAACTCTGCATATCGATAACCATATGTTTGAAGAAGTAGATTAGTTTAAATACCTCGGGGTAATAGTAAACAATAAAAACGATGAGAACCAAGAAATAGAGGCGAGGTTCAAAGCTGCATCCAGAGAATCATATACAACAAACTACTGTCATCTAAGTTTTCTCAAGAGGAACCAAAGTAAGAGTATATAAAACCATAATTTGTTATTCATTCTCGTGCATTATCGTGTTTCTCAGTTTGTTCAAAGTTTATTAAAAACTGTAATGTGAGTTTTTGTAGGTGTAATCTGAGTATTCCCAAAAGACCATCAGCCGTACTATTTTCATTATGTCTTCTGCGTTCCAATACAGTTACACAAACTGCAACATTCCCTTTATTAATGCAATCACTGCAAAATAAAACTTTCTTATAAAATCTCTTTACTTTTTCACAAGCTCAAAAAATATTTCTTTCAATGCCTTGAAGCTGAAAACAGAGGTCGTTAAATTTGTTGAATATATCCCCAAAGAAGGTAATTGACAAATCCATTCTTCGTCTTCAGAATGCTTCATCAGACTGGAATTCAGTTTTGTAAGGGAATATTCTACCTATATTTTCCCCTTCAGAAATGCAAGGCAGTACGTGTCAGCGTGGTAACCAGCAGACCTCGGTGTGCAAAAACAATTGTGTGCATAGCTGCATGTCCTCACACATTTTTTCGAAATGACGGGACACCAGTGCACGTGAGTTTATTAAACTGACTTCTTTTATACCAATGTTCAATGTTTCTTGTAAATCGGGAGCTATCCGTTTTCGCTAGCAAAATTTCTCTCTATATAATGCAATGTTTCTGAATTTTCTTGGGATTCATTTCACGAATACGTGGAATAAGATTTGTTTACCTGTCAGTGAAGCACCCCATCTGTGGAGAAGCTTACACGCTAGTCCCTTGACGAATTTAAATTTAATCTTATAAAATTATAAAGTATTTTAAAGTAATATCGTCTCCCGTTATATATTCTGGTAACTGTCTACATCCTAGAATTTCATCAGCAATAGCACAGTTTTTAACGTGGAAATCAGCATCATCAGACACACCTATCCATTTATTGATTAGAACCGCAAACCTTTTACCCATTACAATATTTTGTACTGTTTGGTCAACAATATCTTGTGCAATATCATGAATTCTGCATCGTAATCTTGTGTTGGAATTCGGAATTGTTTTCATTATTTTAGTCGAATTTATGTGTAACATTTTACTGCTGTAGTCAAAATACTATGAATAATAACAGATCACCTGCAGTATAAGGTTGATTTAGTATTTGCCGCTAGCAATGCTAACTCATACGATTTCTGTAGTGCCAGCTTCGTTGATTTTGTAAAATTGTGTGTTAAGTTTGAACTTTTATCCTAATTTTTTGCTTACCATCTGAAAAATTCGACTGACTTGTCTTCATAATCGCCATGATTAGCAACCAAGTGTCTCTGAAGTAGGGTTGTTTTCGCAGAATTGTTCGACAGAGTTTGGTTGCAAATAATCCACAGGTGGAGAGGTGAATCACACATATTTGAGACGAATCCATATTTAATGTAAGATTCACTGTGATGCCCACATTTAATGTTTCTCGGTTTTACCGATTTGCTCATGAATGGTTCAGCTTCAACACTATATGTCCCGTGGTGGAACACGTGTTGTCGCTCTGGCAGTAGTTCAACACTCTCTCCATTACCAATTGTTTCACTGATTTTCCGTTTTCCTCTTATAACATCTTTATCACTATAAAAAAATATAAAAATAAATACAATGGTAATAATTTGAAAATCAGTTCACAAATATAAATAATATGATTTCAGATTTTGAGTAAAGAAAACGAACCTGTACACAACAGTCACGAAACTATACTGAGTACTGAAGTATCGGTAACGCTCATTCGCTGACACTGTTATTGTTATTAGTGTTGGATATGCCGGTGGAGTAAGCAAAATGAATTCTTGGATAGAGAACAATCAAATGCCTCAGTAAACTTACCCTCTCTGTACGCGTGTTTTAAATTTCATTATTATTTGTTGTTGTTATTATTGTCAGCGTTTGAAACAAACAATACAAATGATTGGTGAGCGCAGCTGAAAGATATCGTTTTTGGATAGACCGGAGGAGTAAGCAAAATGGATTCTTGTATAGAGGACTATTCAAATCACCCTGCCTGAAATATTTTTCGTTACTTGTGGTCACTCAGGAAACGTATTACACTGACTGTACGCACGTTTAAAATTTTATTGGTTTTCGTTATTCGATATCATCCAGAATTCGTATTTTAGTGAGTATGCATATTTTAAATTTTTCGTGTCCCTTCTCAGGAAGTCTTCGGGTGTGCCTGTGTGTACACGTATCCCAGGGTGAATATCACCAGACTCCAGTGTGCCCAGCGTTCAGCATACCCGCACCCACTGGTCGCTGTGCTTCTGCCAGGAGGCCGACGGAGTGTTTACATCATCGCCATGTTCCAGAATTTGCCTTTAACTTCACATAAGGAGATTAGACTTCTTAAGTCATGATACTGGCACAACTCTGTGAAAATTTCTTAAGATCAATGGCGGCAGCGTGTGTTTCATATAATTTGTACATGCTTTTAGCCTAACTTTTGTTTTGGTTAACTGCAGGTAACCTGCTGATGTTGTTTTCAGCAAACGTATCGTGACATAATTAATGTGTAACAATACAGCTGCAGTGCTACGAAAACAATTGTGGAGCTCAAGATGATCAAGATTTGTGATACACTTACCAATTGTTTCAGTGTTGTGGGTTACTCTTTCTGCTACTTCACTTTGGCAGAAATGAGTGGTATGTTGTACGTGATCTCAGACTTTACGTACAGATAAAGCATAAAGTCATCTGGCAAAATACACAGGAGGATTACTTTCATATAATACACACATAAAAATGTTCTGCATCACCTCGGTTCTAAGAGTTCCGGAACCTGTAAAGAAAATTGGAAGAGCGATCAACATAAACATCATTTCCGCCCTTTTTATTGCTCATGAAAACCACACATTGCATGTTGCACCATTATACAGCGAGACCCTCAGAGGTAGTGGTCCAGACTGTTGTACACATCGGTACCGCTAATACCCAGTAGCACGTCCTCTTGCATTGATGCATACCTGTATTCGTCGTGGCATACTATCCACAAGTTCATCAAGGCACTGTTGGTCCACATTGTCCCACTCCTCAACGGCGATTCGCCGTAGATCCCTCAGAGTGGTTGGTGGGTCACATCGTCCATAAACAGCCCTTTTCAATCTATCCCAGGCATGTCCGATAGGGTTCATGTCTGGAGAACATGCTGGCCACTCTACTCGAGCGATGTCGTTATCCTGAAGGAAGTCATTCTCAAGATGTGCACGGTGGGGGTGCGAATTGTCGTCCATCAAGACGAATGCCTCCCAACATGCTGCCGATATTATGGCACTATTGGTCGGAGGATGCCGTTCACGTATCGTGCAGCCATTACGGCACCTTCCTTAACCACCTGCGGCGTACGTCGGCCCCACATAATGCCACCACAAAACAGCAGGGAACCTCCACCTTGCTGCACTCACTGGACAGTGTGTCTAAGGAGTTCAGCCTGACAAGGTTGCCTCCAAACATGTCGCCGACGATTGTCTGGTTGAAGGCATATGCGAAACTCAGCGGTGAAGAGAACGTGATGCCAATCCTGAGCGGTCCATTCGGCACGTTGTTTGGCTCATCTATGCCGCGCTGCATGGCGTCGTAGTTGCAGAGATAGACCTCGCCATGGACGTCGGGAGTGAAGTTGTGCATCATGCAGCCTATTGCTCACATTTTTAGTTGTAACACGACGTACTTTAGCTGCACGAAAAACATTATTCAACGTGGTGGCGTTATTGTTAGGGTTCCTCCGACCGATAATCCGTAGCTAGCAGGCATCCATTGCAGTAGTAGTCCTTGGGCGGCCTGGGCGTGGCATGTCATCGACAGTTTCTGTCTCTCTGTATCTCCTCAATGTCCGAACATCACTTTGGTTCACTCCAAGACGCCTGGATACTTCCCTTGTTGAGGACCTTCCTTGCACAAAGTTACAATGCGGACGCGATCGAACCGCGGTATTGACCGTCTAGGCATGGTTGAACTACAGACAACACAAGCTGTGTATCTCCTACTTGGTGGAATGACTGGAACTGATCGGCTGTGGGACCCCCTCCGTCTAATAGGCGCTGCTCATGCATGGTTGTTTACATCTTTGGGCGGGTTTAGTGACATCTCTGAACAGTCAAAAGGACTGTATATGTGATACAATATCCATAGTCAACGTCTATCCTCAGGAGTTCTGGGAACTGGGGTGATGTAAAACTTTTTTTGATGTATGTATATTAGAAAGAATTGATGTAGGTTTTGTACACTGTTTCTATATACGCCTCAAAGTATTAGACAAATTTATAACCACTGAGTTAGCCGATGCATAAATTAAATTAATGTTATTGTATTTGCTCTCTGTCAGAGACCAACATACGTCTTAACAGTGTGGCGCGGACTCGATGAGATTAAAGATGAATTATTGAGAGTTATTTTTCTCCATCTCAGAAAAAGCCACCTCCAGTCCTAAAGCAGTTGTGGAACGTGCTTGCAAGCGAATTACAGACGTATCCAGTATGATCACACTCGGCAGGGCTCGCCAGCCACGGTGTAAGAGTCTCAGCTACGTTCAGTCTATAGAATGCTGTTCACTGACTGAACTTTATAGGAAAGAGGATTATCACCAGTGAAAACTAATGTCACCCATGGCTCCAGAGAAACACAAAGAAACGCCGTTTATTTTCGTCCGTTAAGCTTCTTACAATCAGGTAACAATTATTTATAACGTGGGGAACTTTACGGCGGTTATTATTGATTTCTATCACATATGTTTTGTACCATTGATACTCCACAAATAGTAAAAGTTTGAAAAAGTCAAACTCAAAAAGCAACTAACGGATTTTGACGGACTAGAGCTTCATTCACTATCACTTTACTTAACTGATCATCAGGCAATCTGTATGGCAATGAAGAGGATACATGTGATACAGTGATCATCAGTCAAAGCAACGATCTGTGGTGAAGACGCTCCCGAAACTGTCGTAACACAGTAGAACATAAATTATATAGCACTATTATTCACATCACATCAGTCATATCAGACTTGACTGTATCGTTCTTACTGTGGTGGCAAAAAGTAATATAAAAACCCGGGACTCGCAGTACAAAGTGACACTACTCATACATATAAACGAAACACTTTAATGCAACATGTCTGTAGAGTGTTACCTGCTGTCAACAGTAAAATACGTTAGTTCAATGAACAGTTCAAATGGCTCCAAGCACTATGGGTCTTAACATCTGAGGTCATCAGTCCCCTAGACTTAGAAGTACTTAAACCTAACTAACCCAAGAACATCACACACATCCATGCACGAAACAGCTTTCGAACCTGCGACCGTAGCAGCAGCATTGTTCCTGACCGAAGCGCCTCGAACCGCTCGGTCACAGCGGCCGGCCAATGAACAGTCAAATGGAGTAATACAGTTAAATCAGTTAAGTACTCTTAACACACTGCCCTACTCACATCCGAGGCACCTGTGTGCATTGTACTCTGCACATTAGCGATCTACAAAGATGCTTTCCGTTCACAGTTAAATTCAAAGTTGATACAGTTTGGTATGCAGAGATCCTCTAGGTACTTATATTCAAACAAAGATTCCAGAAAACGCTATGCTTACGATTTTTTTCTCAGATACATGCTGCTTAACCATTCACCATTTCAGACGTACGAATACAACGTACTTCTGTTTTAATATTGGTGAATCCCAAGCAAGTATACTTTTCAAGATAATTTTAAAATATCGATTATTTTCAGTCCCAGTTGCGCATTTTTTATACAGTATGACTTGTTTCGATCTCCCTCGATCATCTTCAGATCTAAAAACAATATAAAACTAAATATGTACTATCTATCATTTTACAAACTGTAGACGATTATTGTACATAACTGTTGAATTTACCTGTGTAGATGCGTCAGCAACACGTCGTGGGCCGGCCGTGGTGGCCGCGCGGTACTAGGCGCTTCAGTGTGGAACCGCGCGACCGCTACGGTCGCAGGTTTGAATCCTGCCTCGGGCATGGATGTGTGTGATGTCCTTAGGTTAGTTAGGTTTAAGTAGTTCTAAGTTCTAGGGGACTGAAGACCTCAGATGTTAAGTCCATAGTGCTCAGAGCCATTTGAACCATTTTTGAAACACGTCGTGCCTGTATCGAAAGTACACGCCAAAATACTGTGGTACGCAACCACAGCTGCATACAAAAATATCTTGTCGTGAGAAACAATGTTTTTGGCAATACTATATTTCCTAATTCATGTTGTCTGTTGTCTGCACAGATCGAAAGAAATCGTGTCTAACTTTATTTATCGCTGTGGTTCCTACGACACATCATAAAAACCTCATGTCTAATATTTTTTTTATTCTTCTCTCGTTTTACTGGGCTAGTGTTGATGTACCACATGACGAACCCAAGCTGGTTTCCAGATAATGTTGTGATGCGTCTTACTATGTTTTCTTAAAAGTCTGTTAATGCATTCATGTAAACCTGGTCTGGTTATGCGTATAGATGATGTTCTCAAAAATATCGAAAGAAAATAACGTAGGAACGAGAATCAGCTAATGCACTATTTCATTTTGAATATGACAGCAGACCGCAAATTGACCGTGAGCCTCTCTTTCCGGAGATTTGTGTGTATATTTCGAGAATGATGGGGGGTGGACAGGGGAAGGGAGGAGGAGGGAGCGGGAAGAGTAGAGAAGAAGAAGAAGAAGAAGAAGGAGAAGAAGAAGGGCCATGAATAGAGAGAGTACAGGGGGGGTGAGCTGCGCCGTGTCCCTCCGCGACGGCCGTCAACCGCAGGCGAGGTCGCTGCTCACACATTACCCGCTTTCCCGGCATTGCCCGTAGTCGTTGAATTCACACCAAAAACAGACGACCTCTCTTACGTGGAAAAACTTGCTGGTAGATTTCATGACCCGTTTCCTCCGCAAAGTCTTTGTCGTTGGTCACCGCTCTCTATCGTTTCCAGCCTTCTTCTAGGTATGCCAAGTGAATGGTGCTTTCTTGTCTGAGACTGAACGGTCTGCAAAAATACTTGCTATTCTCCGAAATGGCACACTATATTAAACATTTGTTCGCTACAGCACTCCCACTACAAACTGCTTTTGAATAGTTTTTTCCGCTCATCGCTATAAATAAGAGATCTGTGCTTGTTCGAAAGGTTGGTCCTGTTGCCTTCACCCGCCCACTGACCTCACATCCCCAGCCACCGACAAAGGAGTTTACAGTTAAACATGGACAGCAAATCTCGATGTAATTTGGCATTTTTTGGTATTTTGTCGAAAACTGCGAAATATGAAAGCTTGGAGCGAGGTAAGGGAAAGATGCAAAACTTCATTAAACCATTAATCTGCTAACTAAATTAAAAACTTAGAGAAAGGCTCAATGCGACTTATTTGAATATAAGTCTTACCACACAATGGTCCAGCTATACACAGTATATACGCCAGCTGAAACTGCAGAAGGGGCTGTAGAGCCAAGAACAAAATGAGAGCAACAATTCTTAGCTTAATCACACATCCGCTATGACTGACTGCTGTTAATTGCCTCACTTCAGTTTTCACCTCTGAAACTCTGATAAACATTTTCAGTTTCTGATTTATCTCTAGTTTCCTTAGCGGCGGAGTCTGTTATACGATACGCATTCTGTCTTCCGGACGTTAGTAATAACCGCACATTGGAACAACTCAAAAGCGCACTAAGGTGAGCGACGTTGCGATAATGTTGAATAATCAAATCTTGGTCCGTCCGCCCTGGTTTAAATTTGCATATTTATTCAGTTAAGTTTATCAGTACCAAAAGAACCATCCACACTCATTCCTCAACCTTTACACAGTCGAGTTCCTCACTACCAAAATAGATGTCGACCATTGTTTACAAATGCAGCAACTCTGGTTTCCTGTCCATCTTTTCAATCTACGCTTCCTTGTTGCCGTAATATAAGGACACTAAAAGTACAGTTCTTCTCTCTAAACACAATGCTATGAAACAAAAGCTTCTATTGAATACCTCAGAATTAGGTCTTCACGGTAACATGTGAAAGGAACGTAAGACTCTAGACTGATACTCTTATAACGTATGTCAGGATACAGCATTCTCCAATATTTATTTATTTGATCGTTTACGCCATGGAAACTTAAAAGAACTGACTACGACAAGTACGTCGCTATGGACAATCGCGGAATCAGCGAAGCCCCTCGCCTTTTGGTTATGCTGAACTACAAAGCTTTATTGTATGTTACCTAGCTCAACGAGCAAGGAGACATACTGCTACCAACCTACGAATTTTCACCGTAAACAATTTAACAAAATAGTCTGTTTTGTTCTAGTGTAGCACATGGGATGAAAGTAACCATTTATAATAATCCCAGCTAGTAATAAGATGAGCTCTTTTGAACGACAGAATTTTGAAACTGTACAGCAGCTGTATTTTTTTCACAGTAGTTTAAGCTCTCCACGACCGATAAATTCTTTTCCACATCCCAGTTACCGAAATTTCAGTGACCGATTTATAAATAGTTTTGTAAGATGCCACAGTTTTCTACGTATTAATCAGACGTTTCTGGCACATTATAATGAAACGATACTTACATCACACAGTATTCAGTGAATTATATGACGGAACGCAAACTATTCCCAGTAGCTAAGACTTCAAATTTGAGTGGCCTTTATCACACCAGATTAGGCTTGCCATATCTAGCTGGGACCTCATTGGAACTCTCTGAGGTGAAGGTGTAGAAATGAAGTGGACATTTATTTAATATAATTACTTGTTATTTAGAACACAATTACATGGAACTTGTTGCGGCAGAAGTAGTTGGTACACCGTACTTTTCAGAAGATTTCAGCTTTTTTAGCAATTCTTTTTTCCCTTTTATTAATTTATTAAAGTCCAGGCAAGTCAACTTTTGGTGAAACTGACGCTGTAAGATTGATTCCATAGTCCCTGGCAGCTGTCGATTTCTTTCATCAGTCCACTGAACTGGAAGTTTTAAATCTAGCTTAAAATCATTTTTTTGGACAACTCCTTCTATTCCATGGACGAGTTTCTGTTTCAAAACCGGTAAAAAAACTTGTACCGCTAAATGTAGTTGCATGTGTAGAACTAACAATTTCAGTAATATTAATATTAGCTCTATTCATGTGTGTATATACACTCCTGGAAATGGAAAAAAGAACACATTGACACCGGTGTGTCAGACCCACCATGCTTGCTCCGGACACTGCGAGAGGGCTGTACAAGCAATGATCACACGCACGGCACAGCGGACACACCAGGAACCGCGGTGTTGGCCGTCGAATGGCGCTAGCTGCGCAGCATTTGTGCACCGCCGCCGTCAGTGTCAGCCAGTTTGCCGTGGCATACGGAGCTCCATCGCAGTCTTTAACACTGATAGCATGCCGCGACAGCGTGGACGTGAACCGTATGTGCAGTTGACGGACTCTGAGCGAGGGCGTATATTGGGCATGCGGGAGGCCGGGTGGACGTACCGCCGAATTGCTCAACACGTGAGGCGTGAGGTCTCCACAGTACATCGATGTTGTCGCCAGTGGTCGGCGGAAGGTGCACGTGCCCGTCGACCTGGGACCGGACCGCAGCGACTCACGGATGCACGCCAAGACCGTAGGATCCTACGCGGTGCCGTAGGGGACCGCACCGCCACTTCCCAGCAAATTAGGGACACTGTTGCTCCTGGGGTATCGGCGAGGACCATTCGCAACCGTCTCCATGAAGCTGGGCTACGGTCCCGCACGCCGTTAGGCCGTCTTCCGCTCACGCCCCAACATCGTGCAGCCCGCCTCCAGTGGTGTCGCGACAGGCGTGAATGGAGGGACGAATTGAGACGTGTCGTCTTCAGCGATGAGAGTCGCTTCTGCCTTGGTGCCAATGATGGTCGTATGCGTGTTTGGCGCCGTGCAGGTGAGCGCCACAATCAGGACTGCATACGACCGAGGCACGCAGGGCCAACACCCGGCATCATGGTGTGGGGAGCGATCTCCTACACTGGCCGTACACCACTGATGATCGTCGAGGGGACACTGAATAGTGCACGGTACATCCAAACCGTCATCGAACCCATCGTTCTACCATTCCTAGACCGGCAAGGGAACTTGCTGTTCCAACAGGACAATGCACGTCCGCATGTATCCCGTGCCACCCAACGTGCTCTAGAAGGTGTAACTCAACTACCCTGGCCAGCAAGATCTCCGGATCTGTCCCCCATTGAGCATGTTTGGGACTGGATGAAGCGTCATCTCACACGGTCTGCACGTCCAGCACGAACGCTGGTCCAACTGAGGCGCCAGGTGGAAATGGCATGGCAAGCCGTTCCACAGGACTACATCCAGCATCTCTACGATCGTCTCCATGGGAGAATAGCAGCCTGCATTGCTGCGAAAGGTGGATATACACTGTGCTAGTGCCGACATTGTGCATGCTCTGTTGGCTGTGTCTATGTGCCTGTGGTTCTGTCAGTGTGATCATGTGATGTATCTGACCCCAGGAATGTGTCAATAAAGTTTCCCCTTCCTGGGACAATGAATTCACGGTGTTCTTATTTCAATTTCCAGGAGTGTATGTCTTATAATCTGACTTGTTCCACATCATATCGATAAAATAAATGTGAAAATGGTCTACGGAACACGATATTACTAAACTAAACTACTGATGTCGGCGAAAATTCTCTTTCCGTAGTGGCGTTGTGTGCGGTGATAGAAAACAAATACTCGCATCAGTTCGCATTTGCGTTCAGGATTTTCGGTTACCTTAAGAAACTAGCTCCACCTCTCTTCCACGAAGTGTTTAGACCTCCATTCTCCAGAGTCACGCTTAGCTTTTGAAAAACTCTTCAGGTACTGTACATATATTCCTGAAAACTATTGTCGCCTGAAATCTTTACACCAGTTTTAGTCAGGTATACAATACTGTTTTCAATCATCACCAATCTAAGGTTTCAGATAGCGTCATCCAGTCAAATACTTGATATTTATTAAAATAAATATCCCAGTTCTCTATCTAATCAAATGTTATGGTATGGAAAGCCATTTTCACTTCCTCAAATTTCGAAATGAAATTAACTATTTCTTGGTTAGGGTTCTCATTCTGTAATTTGTTCAGATTCGTCTTCATTTTCATGCCAATAAAACTAGCAGTCTTCCTTCCATTCAGACATCTTTGAGTGTGAATTATTATGTTTGTTATTTCAATTATCGCGACTTTATTCGTCTCCACGCTTTTTAATTTTTTTTTCAAAAAGAGACAAGTTTGGCTGCAGAAACATGAAGTAAATTTCACTGATAGAACTACTGAAAAAATCTGAAAATATTTTAAGTGGCCTGTCTTCGGCGTCGAAAAATTATATTAATCGAATCCAGAGGTTAAGACTTCTCTTACCTGCGGACATTAACAGCAGCCATCATGTTTTTGAGTGAGATAGAAGAGTCTGATGATTGACATCAAGGTATAAGCAGAACTTTTTCAGCTTCTCTGTCTTTACCGTGAATATCGAAACGTAATTAAATATTTTCATGACGATTGTTTCAATGTCGACAGTTAAGACTCCAGCAGCGCTTGATATGGTATTGTGCAGAAAATGCGTAGAGCGTTCAATTCCTTCCATATTTTTCCTAGTTGTAATTTAATATAGTGAAACACATCGCGCTGGCCGCGTCGATCAAGCCTTCCGAAGTTGGTATTGGTATTGTCTCCACAAAAAGCGATTAATTTATGCAATGGAATTTGCAGTTTTCTTAAAGTGTCTAGACAAAACTTTTCACTTGTCTCCGATGGTTCCGTATTCATGGAATCAAACTTCAACAGCTCCTGTTAGATTCGGTCAGTTTCAATAAAGTAACAACTAAAGCAAACACGTGTTCAGGCTTGTGGTACGATGCATCGGTGCCTATGCCGTAAAATGTAACTTCTCGCAGTTGTTTTTTATGCAAATGGACACGGAGCGTGGAGCGATAATATTTCTAACGATCACTGTTGCTTTGGTCCTGGCCATAGACTGCTTTGCCGCGACTGTGGAATCAGGATATATTGCGGCATTCGGTTTTACTGTATAGTCAAGAGAACTGAAGGGCTGATGATGCTTGACAACTTTATAAACTGTTGTCAGTTCTGCAGCAGCAACGAGCAATTCTTCCTGGGTATCTTCTTTAATCATGAATGTAGAACTAGCTTTTGATGTCGATGCTGCCTCGAATCTGTTTTTATGACTCTTCGTAGAAATGTGATGCCTCACATCTGCCTTACCTCCGCGAGTTACTGAAGTGAACCAGTTACAAATCTCGCACAACGCTTTCTGATCCGTACGCCCGTTCTTGAGAAAAGATCACTGTTTTGTGTAACCATCCGAAAAGTGACACTTTCTGTTTCCATCCTCAAACATTTTCGTAAGCTGTGATAAGTTTATTAGACGGTAAACACTCAGCAATAACACTTTAACCATCGAAGTATACGTCACTGTACACTTCACGCCCTATATACCAGAAGTAAACACTTCAGGCACTACCAATTTGCACTCGTTCGTATTAAGTTTGGAAATAATGTCTTATCAGTTCGCTAATCAAATGTGAATTGCGCGATTCTTCCGCGTGGCGTCGCTTGCACATTTGCAGCCCCGTGCTACTGGAGGAGTCTGATATCTTCTTGAATGATGGAGCTAGATCTAGAAGTTGCAGGACACGTAACAGGCAACAACATCTGTGAGGGGACCTTCTAAACGTAAAATTGTTGACATAAATGAAACTAACTGAGGCTACATTTACAGTTTCCGCTATCAGATTGTGTTACTTCAGTACCTGAGCCAAGCTCGTAATAATATTTTGCAAAATCGGGACATAATTGGCTGTTGTTGGGATGCGGGACGAGGAGGTCCATAACGGTGACGGTCCCGATGTGTCGGGACGGGAGGCAACACTGCACCAGACAGCTGTTTGCTGTTTCGCTATCTTTAGAGAAAGATTTGACGAAATCCATAGGCGTATTTCTTTAGGTGTGTTAACATGATTTTGTGTCTATGTCTAACTGTCGTCTTCGTAGTTGTACTAAGATCCTGGTAATTTTTTCCACATACTGATTGTCAAATGTTAAACTAAAGCGAAGGAGTTAACCAGCGCATAGTTCTCCTGTATGAAGATGAGGACACGTCTATACTCGGGGTGACTGGCTTAATCAAACCCAATGACCTTGGTTCTATCCAAGATGACGGATTTCGCCTATTCTGTCCTAGGGCCTGGCACTTTGAACCATGTGTCCACCTCAGCGAGAGTCCATGGCCACGCTTCTCATTTTCCGAACTGTTTTTATTACCAGCTAGAACGGCGGTAGTCAGCTATAGAGCAGGTTAGCATGGATGCAGGAATCCTTTGACAGTAAGCCACCTAGCCTTCTACTGAACATTTTATTTTGCCAAACAAGCAAGGTCAAAATTTTGCCGCATTGATACTTGAACAAACAATTCCATTGGATCGTTAATATTTTCAAACAAACCCGGCCACAGAGCAACGGGCTTTGACCCTCAGACAAATAATTTAAACAGTTGCAAGAATCTTTAAGCGGATCTTAAGAAGGAACAACGAGATTTCCCTTAAAACAGAGAAGAACTTAAAGAGTCACTAAAAAATTGTTTTTGTAAAAGAACTCTACACATCTACTCCAGGTTTGCAATAAGAAAATCTTTGAGGCGGTAAGTCAAAATTCAATTCTCTTTGTTGAACATTGAGTGGAATTCAGTTCAATTACTCAACATTTTGAAACGCAAAAGCCCTAACAAGCACACCACTCCCTAAAGGACTCATAACTATAATGCATGGCTCGTAGCCTCAATTTACTTTACACTATTTCATCAAGTATATCATTTATTTAAAAAAATATATTAACCCAATTTTTTAGTAACTAACAACAATGCATAAAATACAAATACAAAGAGAAATAGCAAAACTAATAAACGCAGTGATTTGTTGAATTTAAATCTGACGCTGCTTTTTGCCCAAATGTACAGACAATGGTTCAGTGGTTCGCATTCAGGAAAATGGCGCCTGCTCTATCACACCTGACAGAAGCAAACATTCTAAGACAGCCACCTATACTATCCGCCAGTCCCAAATTACCTTAACGCAAACAATATTACAGCAAACAGCTACAACAAAGAGAGAAGCACAATTAACTTATACGTTACAATAAAGCAAACCAATTATACATGCTTCCAGAATGAGATTTTCACTCTGCAGCGGAGTGTGCGCTGATATGAAACTTCCTGGCGGATTAAAACTGTGTGCCTGACCGCGACTCGAACTCGGGACCTTTGCCTTTCGCGGGCAAATGCTCTACCAACTGAGCTACCGAAGCACGAATGACGCCCGGTACTCACAGCTTTACTTCTGCCAGTACCTCGTCTCCTACCTTCCAAACTTTACAGAAGCTCTCCTGCGAAGGCAAAGGTCCCGAGTTCGAGTCTCGGTCGGGCACACAGTTTTAATCTGCCAGGAAGTTTCAATTATACATGAATTACCCAGCACAGGTATGCAAATGGCTTAAATCGGCAGTAAGAAAAATTAACTCTCGCAAATCACAACCGTACTGGTTAACACCCCGTTAATACAGAGAAGGAACGAGTATTATTAGTTCAATGCTCACAGAGCGCACGCTGGTAGCCATGTATACGATAACCGCAAATTACAGCTCCACCTTTTAACTCAAAAGCTGAAAATAATGCCCTATAGTAAGTCACTGACACTTGAAACCCCAACCGACAAGTGAATTTAAGAGTTCAGTCAACCTGAAGAAGTGGAATTTCCGGCGAGCTCCCTCTGGCGGTAGAGACGAGAACAAGATTTCAGCCTTCAGGAGTGTGCGTTGGGCCAGCAACAGCATGCTGCACTCTCGTGTTTACGTTCTGCTCAGCGGCGGATCCAAGGCTGCCCGTCCTTCTCGGGCGTGGACACCAGCACATGACCCCGAGAGACACAAGTTTCCTCCACTGACCAGTGTACGCTCCGCTCTCTTCTCAAAAGTCAAAACAAAACCTCCTTTCCGCGACCGCGCTCTGCTTAAAACATTTCCTGACCACAGCGCGCGCCCTCTTGCCATGAGCAGGATGTATAAAGTCATTGCGCCAGTGAAGTCGATCCGGAGAAAATTTATGTATCGAGTCTTACTTGACACAGCCAGTTAACTAATAAGCACTGCAGTGGCATGCTTGTTGGTTACTTACCAACAACTCTAAACCCTCTGCTGTGACTCAGTAGAGGCCACGGAGATCCACAATCCTCTCACCGGTCGCGTAATAGTTTCCGCCCACTGACTCTGTCATAGGCTAGGATGGTGGCAACTGTATTGTGTGGTAGGCCACTGATGAATTTCTTGAAAGTGAATATTACATTTTAATTTTCGTTTCCGCCAGTCGTAATACTTGCTGTTGAAGCAGCAACGAAAGTATTACTTTTAGAGTAAGACAAATGAAAAGTAAATGTAGTGTCATTGATTACAATTAATTTTACAGAGACATTAATACGAAGGGCAATCAGTAACTAATGAAACGCTTTTTTTAAAAAACAAATCAGGTTGGTTTTATTCACGATTCCAATACACCATATTATTCCCCACTCTTCTGGCTACAAAGCCCTATTTTTGAAGATAATTTCAGTACTAAGCGACGGTCTTATGCGACTTTAGTGGTCGACGTCGGAGCCAATGTCTTGCTACGAGGGTGGTTTGCAAAGTTTTTGGAACGGAATAGAAAAAAAGTACTTACATCACTGAAACTTTTTTCATTTTTCAATGTAGTCTCTTTGTAGATTAATGCACTTGGTCCCACGATGTTCCAGTGCCTTGATCCCATCTCGAAAATAAGCTTCCTCCAGGCCTGCAAAATAGTTGTCAGCTCTGGCTATCAACTCTTAGTTTGAAGAGATGGATGTCTGACGGAGCCCTATCAGGTGAATAAGGCGGGTGTGGCAACAATTCATACCATAGTTCGTGTAATTTTGCCATGACGACGGCACATGTGTGCGGGCGCGCATTGTCTTGGTCGAAGATAACTTTCTTCTTGCTAAACCTGGCCTTTCTCCGCCTATCTTTTGTTTCAGTTTGTCCAGGAGGTTAGCATAGTATCCTCCAGCAATTGTTTGCGCAGTGGGGAGATAATCTTCGAACAGAATGCCCTTCACATTACTGAGCACTGATGCCATGACCTTCCCCGCTGAAGGGATTGTCTATGCTTTCTTTGGTGGCGGAGAATCAGCTTGTTCCCTTTGTTCTGACTGTTGTATTGTCTCTGGGGTATAGTAGTGCACTCAAGTTTTATCTGTGGTCACCAACAGGCGCAAAAAATCTTGTTCGTTTCTCCTAAAACGGGCCAAACATTGTTCGGATAAGTCCATTCTCATGCGTTCTTGATCCAGCGTCAAGGGTCACAGCACCCATCTTGCACATAGTTTTTTCATTTCTAATTCTTCAGTTAAAATGTGATATACCCTTTCAGATGACATCTGGCAATCGTGAGCAATTTCACTCACTTTCAATCGGCGATCCTCCATGACCATGATTTCTGGAGTAGTGACACATCTTGGCCGACCACTGCAGGGTTCATCATCTAAGTTCTCCAGACGAAATTTAAATTCATTTGTCCACTTGGCAGCTGTTGAATATGAAGGAGCAGAGTACCCCAGCGTACTGTATTCTGGAAATCGTCATGAATGTCCTTTGCTTTCATACGAGTCTTTACGAAATACTTAATGACTACTCGAATCTCGATTTTTTCCATCTTTGCAAATCACTACGCGGGAACAACAACAGAGCCACGTCACCGCCACAGCTCTCTTTCAAGAGCACTGACGTGGTACGTGCTTACAGGCGACAGTCCATTGAATATCACGTGAACAACTCATTGTGCTAGCGCTGACCTCTCGTGGTGATTCTGGGAACTTTTCCAACCACCACTCCTACATCAATAGCATCCCCATCATCCACGTACTGCTTGCCCCAGAGTGCATCCTTCACTGGGCCAAACAAATGGAATCCGGGCAATAGGATGGATGAGGAAGAACAGTCCAACGAAGTTTTGAGAGGTACTCTCGGATGCACAGACTTGTGACTTGTGTTGTCATGCAGCTGGAGAAGTGTTTGATTTGCGATTCGTCGATCACCTCAAATGAGAGTGTCCGCACGTTCCAACATTGTATGAGCCGTAACTGTGTGCGGCCGGCCGGCACGCGGAAGCTCGGAAGGGCTTGCGCGACCGTAATGATGACATACATCTCAATGACAGGTCTCTGCTTGGAACGCACCTTCGTTACAGACGCCATTTTGAAGGCTACATATAGAGGCAATTTCATGAAACTATAGAGGCTGAAGCGGTAATATTCCACGATGTCTCGTAATAAATCGCGCGTTGTTTCACCCGAAATAGACCGAGGAAAAAAATTATGTTGCAATACTTATTGAATGCCCCTCGTACAACTAGCTATACGCCCATGCTTCGCAACGTAAGTTAAGAAAGGGCCTCTGCATACCATGGCCTTTTAGGCTTTCATACCTCAGTCGGTATAAACAGAACCCTTATTGGATCACTTTATGAATAAATACATTTTTTCTAACCAAGAAATCAAATGTAAATGAAACCTATCGAAAGAAGCAAAGCAATTTCGTTAAGTTCTTAATACAAAAAGCGAAACCAGTCAGTCCGTATATCCTAGCCAAGCAAAGTCAATGTTAGTCTATATTCGTTAAGATATAATTGCACGCTTGATTCTGTCACTAACATAAACTTCCGAAAATACTTCCGTCACTAAGGTAAAAAGTACTAAAAGCGCCACCTGCTGGTTCTTGGTGTACTATGCCGTGATGATAAACCGTCCGAACTGCTGAACTGAACACAGCTCCTTTTTCCGTGCTCCGATTTTGAAGAAATAAATCACTTACGTTGCTCCAAGCTACACTCAAGTTACCTGTGGAAACCCCATGGCTCGGAGCACTATGGGACTTAACATCTGTGGTCATCAGTCCCCTAGAACTTAGAACTACTTAAACCTAACTAACCTAAGGACATCACACACATCCATGCCCGAGGCAGGATTCGAACCTGCGACCGTAGCAGTCACGCGGTTCCGGACTGAGCGCCTAGAACCGCTAGACCACCGCGGCCGGCGTGGAAACCCCATGACCCATGAAAATTCGTCTAGTAATTATGGAGATTATATTGTTCAGACTGACAAACAGACGGTTTTACATTTTCATTATTACTATAGATAACGTAGCGGGCATCGTAGATCTATGTCGAAACAACAGCTCTAGCTATACCCAGAGAAAAGTAAACCTTTATGTTACAAGGTACAATGGTTATTAGTTATATTAACAGCGGGTCTAGAGGGCACATACAATAGAGAGATGAATGTTGAAAATTCTGAAATAAGAGTGGTAAACTGAAGCCCACTTCTTGTATATAACACCCACATGTTAATACGCACAATTTCAGATGCTGATAATCCGTTGCGAACCTTTACAGCCGCAACATTTCCATACTTTCGTGGTATTCCTGTAATGCTGGATCAATACGACTGTGGACCACACGTAGAGGCCGAAAGTACGTAATATCTTGTTAATTTATGACTAATTTATATTTGATTAAAACAGACCTTCGTCACAAGATAATTGACATATATTGTAATTCGTTTGTATTAATATATTGCATACTTTATAGCATTTTATCGTTAGTTTCTTAAAAAAATAGATTTATATAAGAGAGAAATTAATCATCATACAATTTTACACATTGTCTAAAACAAACAATGCTCAGATAACTCTTCCGTTTTGCACCTTTAGAAACCTGTCAGTTTGCAGCTAAACGTTTTGTCAAGCAAAATTTTAAACGCGTCTCCTTGATGGCTGTTCGATAAGGAGAGTAAAACGTAAACATCTCTGGGTATAAGATCAGAATGAAAGTGTTGAAGGATACTTCGTAATCACGCTACTCAGTAGCTGCTTTACGGAATACTCTATTGTGCCGGAGGGCTTTATCGTGCAGCAGCAACACCTGATGCAATCTTCTGGGAAATTTTTCGTATACTGCGACCACAAGCTGGCTCTAAATGGCTCTGGGGACTATGGGACTTAACATCTGAGGTCATCAGTCCCCTAGAACTTAGAACTACTTAAACCTAACTAATCTAAGGACGTAACACACATCCATGCCCGAGGCAGGATTCGAACCTGCGACCGTAGCAGCAGCGCGGTTCCAGACTGAAGCGTCTAGAACCGCTTGGCCCCACGGCCGGTGACTACAAGCTGTCTATGTTAATGATAACAAATGCTAGTTGATATAGACATAGATCTGGTAACAGTTGGTAGTACACAGCACTTTCCTTGTGTCACCACATGCATAACATTATCGTTGTGGGCGCATACAGGCCCTTGCTTCACATTCTTTCTTTCTTTGTTCTCAACCAGCTATTTCTTTTGATGCAATTAGTGCCATATCGCGTTCAATGAAGATATTCAGTAGGTACTCTCGAAGATGTACCTGATAAGATTCCAGTAAAAACGCATGTATGTCCGCCACTTGATTTTTGTTGGATTGAATTACAGCACGCCGTATCAGTATACCCTTGTTCGGGGATACGGTTATGTAAATTAACGTTTAATCATCCAGAGATAGATTTATCGTCATTTCACTAAACTGCTTAAGGTAGATGCTGGGATGGTTCCTTTTAAAGGACACGGTCCCCATTCTTCCTGCCTCAGCTCTAGTGACGTCGCTGTTTGCGGGACATTAAACCCTAATCTTCATACCTTCCTCATTTACCAGTTTTTTGAAGCTTTCCCATTAAATAGGAGAACAATTCGCATCAAAACGTTATTACTTTGAACGGCACACGTGTTACCATCTGGGCTCCAACACCTCCCCCCACACATAGAAAAAGAATACCTACAGGAAACGAATGTCGTACGCCACAAAATTTAAACATGCAGCTTTCAATACGTCACCACAGTAAAATACTAGAACTTGGAATAAAAGAAAAATTCATAAATACACTTATAGCAACTTGCGTGATTACACACCATACTTAAACGCGAACCTCTTTATTTGAGGTAAAATTCGGCAGCAGTAGTAGTTACATACTTCAATATTCCTCCCGTCATATGCTGAATGAGTAATGGTCGCACCACTGTTGTTACTGCATTGTGTTCACTCGGATTATAGATGATATGTATAGCGAGAAAAATCAGAGCACAATGGTACATAGTTTTCTTTTGGCCAATGCAGTTGCAGCGTCGTGCGTTGTAGATCGTAGACACACTGTGTGATGCGTCACGACTACCTGAGCGGCTCCCGCTGATGTTTGCCGCATCGAGAAGAAACTCAGTAGCAGAAATTGTCCTGATCAAGAGAGGCGGCGGTGAAGTCTTCCGCGGAAATATCTTTGCATGATTTTGTGGTTCCTGGCGAGTTAGGAAGTGAATAAATTATCTTTGCTGTTTTCTCAAACTGGTACTTTTAGGAAACGAAATGTTTAAGTGATAAAGGAATTAGTGGACACTAACTCTCAACTAATTCCAGCATAAGCCAATCGCCGAGAAGTCTGTGTTTCTCTGCATCATTTTTGTATGTTAGGGTGGACTCCAACGTCTACTTTTGCACAGTATTCCAAAAAAACTCAAGTTCGATTCTCACCTCAGTCGTAAATTTTAGCATGGACCAGGAAACATCCTTCACCTCTGGCTATACGAAGTAATGAATGCTCGGCTCTACTGTTGTTCGGAAAACGATTTAAACACGATATTTCCCGCTACCTACTGGGGTGAAGTCGACGTGGATTAGACCATGACAGAGTGCGATGTTGCAACAAATGAAAACTGAATGTTACATACAGACGAAATTTAGTTTTTGACTCATTATTGAAAATGACAAATAAAAAAACTCATTATCGGTTTGCGAACAGGTAGCTTCGAGGAATTCGTTTGGTGCTACACATTTCTCTTTCTATACAGATGTTTGCAAGGTTGCAGAACAAGACAGTGAATGACCTCAATTATTTCTTCGTGGTATTTACGATTCTTCAGCGTTATTGAAATTAACTGAGCGTTTTTCTTTGTGAAGGCAAAAACATAGTGAGTTATGAATAGGAATGAAAGAAGAACGTGATAAGGGCATTGAAGTTTATTTTTGTTGGACAATGTTATGACAGGTTGTCTTTTTGGCCAAAATCGGTGATTTAAGCCCCCTTTTCAAATAATCGTACAGGTTAGTGTTATGTCCCAGTACACTATCGTATAACTATCATTAATTATTTTAATAAAATGCCAACTTTGGATGAGTTAGCTTCAGATGTAAATCTTCACTATCAGTTGTCAACATCTTTAGTTATGGGTATTAAGGTATAGGAATGATAAACAAAAAGCGGGCTTCAGTTTGACATTTTCAGAAATTAGAATATTCATTTCTCTGTTACCCGCGCACTATAGCCACCTATTAACAAAAAATAGCCACTGTAACCTGCAACTCAAAAGTTTATTTTTCCTAGGAAACCACTAGAATTAAATGGCTCTGAGCACCATGGGACTTAACATCTGAGGTCATCAGTCCCCTAGAACTTAGAACTACTTAAACCTAACTAACCTAAGGACATCACACACATCCATGCCCGAGGCAGGATTCGAACCTGCGACCGTAGCGGTCTCACGGCTCCACACTGCAGCGCCTAGAACCGCTCGTCCACTGCGGGAGGCCCGTTAAAATTATTAACATCAGTTGTAACATGGACAACTGACGCCTTACGTTTAATTAATATTATAATTATTACGTCTACCGTAAATGTTAACACTATTGGAGACGACAATTACAAAGAAGTCTTCACCTTCATGAAAGCGACGAGCCACACCAAACAGGTGTCGCCTACCTGAGGCCTAACGGAGCCGTTCAGTGGAGACTGCCACGTGGCCGGTCTGAAAATGGTGGAGCTTTGTGGCCTCCAGCGCTTCGTAACAGAGGGTGTAAAGCAGGACCCCTCCAGTCTGTTCCGCCACTGAATAGGTGCTATTCGTACTGGCCTAGCCGGTCCACGGATCGTTTTACTTACACGTTTGACAACAAGGAACAACAATAAAAAATATTTGTATCTTAATGCATTTACATTAAGACATAACATGGTTCGCAAATAGAAATAGAATCATATTAGTACCGATATAGAAATATTCTGACAGTTTTTATGTCATATTTCTCTGAAATTATCATCGGTATTACTACCGATCCACAGAACATTCAATTCGTGTCTCTGGCGTGGTAAAAGTGACAGAAACTGGGAGTACTGGGTATGGCCAATAGTTTGTGGCCCGTTATCTAATTCACGGAATTCCACGTAAAGTAATCACTGGCTCATTCTAACGTGTCAGAAATGACTGACTAATGTATCCGAACTGTGGGACTTCATGTCTTATTATCGTCTCCATTCACTGATACTATGATGACAGAGATGTAGAGAAGCATCTGTCTGTCGTAGAGATAAAGTGCTGATCAATTGGTAAATCCGATTATAATTTCCACATTATTTCATATAAAAAAGCATGCAACACAAAGATTGTGATGCTGATCCATGACTATTTTACTTCCTCCTTTTATGGGAGAAGAAACTGGACCTTTTGTTACACCGCTTTTGCACAAAATTCGTCCTTTCTTAACTATTAACTACGGCCCAGTTGATAACTCACTTTTTGCTTCCTATAAAGCACAGTAATGCACGTAAGATGGTAGCATTGCGTCTCTTTTCCTGTGGTGTTGTATAACAGTGACATCCTGCAGCTTAGCATAACAAAAAGGTGAGAGGTCTCGTGAATTCTGTGCCTGATAGTAGCTATGTAATTAATACGGGAGCGAATTTTTTCAGCATGACTTGTTTTCATAACTGCTTGAAAGGCGTGTGTTTTCAAATAATTGAAAATATTCACGTACCTAGTTACTAATCTATCAATGTAACTTGAAACAACATGTAAGTGGGATTTGTTATTATATTCATATGTTATAAACAGTTCGGTTCTGTATGATATCCTATAGCAGCACATCAGCAGCCATACAAATAGGGGTATCTCCATACATTAAAGAAAAATGAAAAAAATCTACCCTATATAGTCTCTTAAATGATTACGTAGACCACACAATATCAGTGCCGATATACTAATATTCTTTGATTTCTGGTCAACTTTTTCTAAGAATGAGAAAGACACATTTTCACAGACCACAGACACACATCGTCTCCCTCCATTTCCTGCACTATATTTTCAAAGTCAGTCCTAAAGGTGAGTATACACAGGGTGTTACAAAAAGGTACGGCCAAACTTTCAGGAAACATTCCTCACACACAAATAAAGGAAAGATGTTATGTGGACATGTGTCCGGCAACGCTTAATTTCCATGTTCGAGCTCATTTTAGTTTCGTCCACCTACGCTCAATGGAGCACGTTATCATGATTTCATACGGGATACTCTGCCTGTGCTGCTAGAACATGTGCCTTTACAAGTACGACACAACATGTGGTTCATGCGCGATGGAGTTGGACATTTCAGTCGAAGTGTTCGTACGCTTCTCAACAACAGATTCGGTGACCGATGGACTGGTAGAGGGGGACCAATTCCATGGCCTCCACGCTCTCCTGACCTCAACCCTCTTGACTTTCATTTATGGGGGCATTTGAAAGCTGTTGTCTACGCAACCCCGGCACCAAATGTAGAGACTCTTGGTGCTCGTATTGTGGACGGCTGTGATACAATACGCCATTCTCCAGGGCTGCATCAGCGCATCAGGGATTCCATGCGACGGAGGGTGGATGCATGTATCCTCGCTAACGGAGGACATTTTGAACATTTCCTGTAACAAAGTGTTTGAAGTCACGATTGTACGTTCTGTTGCTGTGTGTTTCCGTTCCATGATTAATGTGATTTGAAGAGAAGTAATAAAATGAGCTCTAACTTGGAAAGTAAGCGTTTCTGGACACATGTCCACATAACATATTTACTTTCTTTGTGTGTGAGGAATGTTTCCTGAAAGTTTGGCCGTACCTTTTCGTAACACCCTGTATAACTTAAATTACTGGAAAATTTCCTATAAAACATTATCTATAGATATGGATAATACTCAAGTGTCATTTTTTCTAGACCCCATTTCGAAGCACATGTCATCAGTGATTTCTACTACCTCTGCAAGAGTCACTTAAAGTATGTTCCCGCTACAACGAAATTACTGTTGTGGACAGTATGATATTGTCGTGAGAACGGGAACTCATTCAAAAAACACCATCAGAGAAATTGTAGTTATTATCTTCTTCTTCTTCACTTCTTTTGTTCTTGTTACGGCACCCATTGCTTCCTCGGTATTCCTTCTTCTCCCAACTGGGCTGAATTTCTTATCTGAAGAGGTAATCTTTCTCGATTTATTCTTTCGTGATGTTCGTTCGAGTATCCCCTATTATCTTGTTCTCTGCTGAGTATATCAAACATATTCAGTCCTTTCCTAACATCCGAATTTCAAATCCATTGGCTCCTGTGCATCCCTTTGCCGCTCTTATAAATCTCATCTTTGTTTCTTTCATGCAACTTTCTTGGCGTTTGTTTATAACCCACGATTCACTTTCGTAAAGAATATTGGAATTGCTACTATGTTATAAAATTTCACCCTTGTTTCATTCCCGGTTTTATTTTTTTAGAAATCTGTTTATTGCTTCACATATATGCCCAAACTTCGCTAATTACTTCTCTATTTATTTATTTATTTTGCGTAAAGCTATGTGACGTTGTTACCTAAATAAATAAACTGTTAGACCTGTTCTATTATCCTACTGTCAATCACAGCTGATGGTGGAATTTAGAATTTCCTCATAGCTGGCACTGTACGATGTATCACTCATGGGATCGGTCACTATAGGTGAAACTGATTTTCAGTTAGGATGTTAACTTGTTGATCTTTGAGTCTCATGTAGGGGATAGACGAAAATATAGAAACACTGCGAAAAATCCATGCTTGAAAATAAATGCAGATGCCAACTAAATCTTCAGGTTGCGCTGCTGTTTTTGACCACGACCGACACCTGCGCAGTGTCCCCAATATGTTGCAAGTTTCAGCCGTGGTCGTAAAGTGTTCTGTGTAGCTGAGTGCATTATATCGGAGCTAAGTGACTTCGAACGTGGACAAATTGTTTGTGCTCGTATAGAGAGCGTTTCCGTAACCAACGTAGCGGAAGTGATTAGTGTTTCAAGAGGCACCGTATCGAAGATTTATATCGTTTACAGGAAAAGCGGAAACGCATCATCCGCTAAGTCACAACGCGGACGAAAGTGTGTGTTGAGTGATCGTGACAAATGTCCCACTCGCACGGAACCAAACCAACATGAAAGGAGCTCCATAAGCTGGGAATCTCAGAGCAAGCTGGAATTCCAAAACCACTTATCAGTGATGCAAATGTCCGTATCAAGAAAACGCTATGATGAGGCCGTAAAACCTGGACAATGGAGCAAAGGAAGGAAGTCATTTGATCAGAAGGATCTTGTTTCACACTGTTTCCAACTTCTAGCTTACTTTACATCCCGAGAGTAAAACATGGCAGGGCTTCACTGATAGTTTGCCACGAACATCGTTGTATTCCATGGCCCCCATGGTTACACTGTAAGGTCGCATTACTGCCAAGGATTTTGTGTCCATTTATTCTGATCAGATCCATCCATGGTACAATGCTTTAGGCGTTTTGAATGCCTACACGTTTCCTGCACTGTATTAAGTTCAAAATGGTTCAAATGGCTCTGAGCACTATGGGACTTAACTTCTGAGGTCATCAGTCCCCTAGAACTTAGAACTACTTAAACCGAACTAACCTAAGGACATCACACACATCCATGTCCGAGGCAGGATTCGAACATGCGACCGTAGCAGCAGCGCGGTTCCGGACTGAAGCGCCTAGAACCGCTCGGCCACCCCGGCCGGCCTGTATTAAGTATTATAATGTCTTGTACACATGGAGTTTGCATATTTTTAGTACTCCTGTATTTTTATGTTGTTAATCGGAATGTTTACCGTAAATTTTAACGAGTCATATCAATATCAAAAGTACTTTGAACAATAATATGTGAATAACATCTCCCTCATCTGAGGCACGCAGAAATGTATGAAACGCCATTTATGAGTATAGGAGTTCTTAGTAAGCATTACATTAGAAGTTAACCAACCCAACTGGTCAGACATCCACGTACAAAATGTTGTACGAGTGGCACTAATCACACGGACAGTCTACTTCATAGCGATGGCGGGTTCGTACCGACTGTGAAAGGACAGTAAAAGCTAACTTAACCTGAGCTGTCTCTGTGATATCCAAGAAATTCGTACTCCTTCGCCAGCAGGTCTGCACAACACTACAGGGAAAATTACGGACAGCTATGCTGAACCTGTTACAAAAATTAGAGTTCGTTGCACACCCGTAGTTTCTGATACGACTGATCCGGTCTCAGAGAAATAGCAGCATTACAATAATTTGATAAGTTAAACAACCTTATACTGGTGTTTAATTACTGGCGCTGTGAGGAGGTGCGCATAAAGTGGATTATTTCAAAGTGTGTGGCTGACGGACACTTTCACCAGCAGCAATTCACGCGTCTAAGTTCGTACCTCCACTATCTCTTACTACGATTACCATTGTAACAGTCTAAATTGATTGATATATTAACTTTCCTTTTAACACAGTGATATTCACCCCTTCTTTTTTTAAAGAAAAGGATGCAACGTCCAGCTCCGTGATAAAGAATGCAGTATAATACAATCGAAAATAATGTCGCCGTGTTTTCCGAAGTTTACAGGCTACGGTGTATTCGGGTATCATTTCCAGCATGAAGCAATTCAGAAATGCTTCCCTCTCCAGAAGATATACTGTAAAGACTTTTACACACACACACACACATATGTGTATATATGACATACATGCAATACTTCCATCCGGGGTCCCGGACGGGAAGAGACAGATAGTTGAATGGTATATAAATACGAGGGACACAGGATACGTGCGTATAACATAACTCCAAGAAACACTTATCTTACATCAGAAGCTACCAACCCTGCTATTTTTTGCCTAGAGTTGCCACGATACGTCGGAAAGCAGTATTTGTATCTACGAAGAGCAGCCCTGATTGTCGGAGATGGATTATTTATGATGCTTCTGTACTGAATCTACTGTAGACGCCTAGTAGATTAAGGCCCCAACACAACTGGAAGGCCGTCCAGCAACGGCATAGAAACACTGCAGCACAAAGGAAGCTACACTCTCTCCCATTTTGAAACGGCGCTCTTCCAGTGTAAATCAGGTAAAAGGAGCACTGGCTGTAAATGATTTCATCGTGAATACAGAAAACTCGTATTGGTATACATCTACCAGTCACGTGAGATGTTCAAAGAGAGTCAAAAGAGTTGATGACGGAGCTTACACTGAGACAGTCATTGCGTGTTAGTAACAAGACTCCGTAAATCGTGAGGTGCTCGTAATTAATTATTCGTGTCTGGTTTCTCAGCGGATCAAAGTTCGTGTGGCAGACTTTCTAGTAGGTCCTGGCGCACACACATTGTGTATTTTTTATTACAGGTGTTCATGTAACAAACGAAGCTATAAATGAGCTCTTACCTACCCGTAATTAACTGTACTGCCTTCATTTTCCGCATTGTTTTTCGATGCTGAATAAATTTTCACAATATTTTTAAACGCAGCAAATTCAAACTTGTAACCCATAGTGTAGCTGACCCCCTGTCGGAGGTTCGAGTCCTCCTTCGGCCATGGGTGTGTGTGTGTGTGTGTGTGTTGTCTTTAGCGTAAATTAGTTAAAGACAGATTAAAAGGTGCGTAAGCTTAGGGACCGATGACCTCAGCAGTTTGGTCCCACAAGACCTTACCACAAATTTCCATTTTTTCCATAGTGTAGGAAAGGTTAGGAGAAGACTGAAGTTGAAGAAGTAATGTGTCGTCGTCATTTCGGTGGGTGCGATACAACCTCCTTATGCAGTTTGACGTCGAAGTTAATGGTTTAATATTACGTAAACGCCCCTTTCTGCGTTCATTGCAAAGCACTACATTTTGCTAATCAGGAAGATTTCATTTTGTGTAAAACCATTAACGTAAAATTACCGTAATATTTGTAAACCTACAGGTACTGCCTGGAGTAACCAACACTGCATAAGCTGGCTGAACATCTGTCCCCTCGTGATAACGTTATAACGAGCCGATAACCGAAGGGTCACGGAATAACGAACTGTAACTGAAACGTCCCCTTTGAACAATTATACACGGGACTGTGCTTAACCTGACACACAATGTTTTTAGCGCAACGCAATCTGACTTTCAAAATTCCCTACTAAAGAATGGCCCTGACTAACGTTAAACTATACCTTTCGCAAATCACTTACCTCACAAAAATCTCCGCTGCTCAAGCTACTGCAATACAGCGAGCGCCACTACTGCCAGCTAAATAAAAGATTCAAACTACTAAAGGCACTAACTACTGATAGGGATAGTTAGCAAATGAAAGATATTAATAGGGAACAAACAATGTATTTACCTTAATATCATCACAAGTCATAATATATATATCAGTTCATGACAAATTAGAAACCTCAGCCATCTCTCTCCCCACATCCACCACTGCTGGCGGCTCACCTCCAACTGCGCAACGCTACGCGCTGTTCACATCCAGCTGCCGCTGCCCAACACTACAATGGCAGACAACAATGCAAACTAGCCACAGACTGCACACAGCACAGCCAGTGATTTTCATATTGAGCGCTACGTAACGTTGCCAATAAGAAAACATAAACAGCCTACTTACATAGAGAAAACATAAACAGCCTACTTACATAGCCCCCATGCTCCCCACAAAAATTTTTACAAATTGGATTGGGCAGTGGCCAATACAGATTTGAAAAAAATTTTTCATAATTACAATAACAAAGAAATCAAATGCACACACTTATTGATACAATGTTGGTCAAAAGCTTAAATTTTCTCACCGTCCATAAAGACAGTCCACATTGTTCACCACAGTAAAACTGCCGTTTCTTTTCTCAAAGTCTGAGCAGTAAAAGACAATGCACACAGAAGTAGTGGAGTTCCATGCAGTCTTGAAGAAGTAGTGTTGTCCTTCCAATGGAAAGACAGTGCTGACTCTTGATATGCATACAGGTAATGGGCCACAACAGAGCAAACCCACAGCAGAGTCATTCGAAGTTCTGACGAATATTGGTAGGTAGGTCATCACAGAGCAGACCCACTGTAGTCCTGGTAGAGATTACGGTATTGGTGGGCCACCAGAGGTGCAGACCCACTGCAGTCCTTGTAGAAATAATGGTATTGATGGATCATCAAAGATGTAGACCCACTGTAGTCCTTGCAGAGATAATGGTATTGGTGGGCCACCAGAGGTGCAGACCCACTGTAGTCCTTGTAGAGATGGCCAGCAGCCATCTGTTGCGACTGTGCAGGTGCGCAATCACCATCGAAGAGTCTTGTAGAGAATATAGCAAGTCCATAAACCACCACTTGTGCACTCACAAAGTTTTTTGGAATTGTCCTTAGAACGAGCAACGCTGTTATCCAGTCCCTTGCTGAATTATCAACACACGTGCAAACACTAACAGTCCCTACTTCTCACATATTGTCCATATACTATGACCAACAGAAACGTGTGCAGTGAAATGTAACTAACAAGTTAATAATGTCATGAACTGGTGACAATTACAATTTTATAACATAAGAATACAATTACAAAGGTACAAAATACATCATTAAAGAACATAACAATACAGATAACATTTGTAGTAACAGGGGCTTTACAAAAGAATAGAAATAGACATATACGTCAGTGTTACAGGAATTATGACATGAGTACATACATAGAAGATCAGAATAATTATTGAAACATCAACTTCACACATGAGCATTTAAACAGAATGAATAATGTCTAACATCTTTACAAAGTAAATAACATATTATTAATGCCAATTATATTTGAGGATAACAGTATTCCTCATCATAGTGAATGTAGCTTAATATTAAAAGAAGAAAAAATTCTATGAAACTACACAGAGACAGGAAGAAAACAAATACACAAGGGTACACAAACACATAGTAGGATAACACCAATAGGAAAGGACAGGGTTCGTTTTCAGTGGAACATTTGGTACTGCAGTCCATCCCAAAACTTCATTCTATAGATCTTTCGTCTTATTTCAACCTTTGTTTCCACCAAAAAAATCCTATCCAAGCATGCTTTCTGTATTCTGTTCATATTTCTTTCAAAATAATTATTTCTGATTGTACAATACTCATTTGGGCCCAAATCCTTTTTATATAACTTCGCAATGCATTCTTTACCTATTCTCCATAGTCAGTTTCTCATATAGTCTACCCCCTCTTAAGCTATCTTAAATCTACTGAGCTCAGATGCTAAACTAAGGGATGAGGCCATGCAGCAGCACGTAAAACAATTATTATAAACAGCAATGAAAAAAATGGAAAATTGCAAAGCAAGCTACAGTATAAATTAGCAAAAGTCAAATTCAATAACACTATGCCTGGCAAACAGCAGCAACTTATACCTAAACATGACATAGAGCAAGCAGAAAAAATATTACACTAAAAACAACAATGCAGATAAGGGAAATGTATATTCACATCTTAATGTCTATGTAAATTAAAGTGGTGCACCACAACAACTGATTGTAAAAGGAAATATTACCATGTACTTGAAAAGAAAATTATGTGTTACTGTTACTACTTCCTTCTTATTGTTCTTTCCTTTCCAAGTGCTCCTTTTTTTTTAAAGAATGTGGATCATAAAATAATTATTTAATAGATCTGTTGACAGAAAGTGTTCACATTAGCAAATGCATTTCATTTTATAAAAGCAGTGCTGCAACACAGCTGAAAAACAGGTATCAAATGAAATAAGCAACTATGAAAAGCAAAGCATAAAAATATCATTCAGTAGTCATGTGACATTTCATAAGTTAGTAGCTCTCAACTTTCGTAGAAAGACGCTTGTCGTAATCAGGTGTGCAGATGTACGAATATTTCCCATCAATTCATAAGCATTTCAGTAATTAGCACAAAGTGCGAGTAATCATATGTTTTCAAGTAACGAGGGTGTCGCATTAGCGATGAAAGGCACACCCTAATGGCTTGTTCTCCAGGTGTTTGACACGTCCCACGTCCCCTTTTTTTTTCTACCTGTGCCGCTGAAAAGGGCTCGCAATAATGGCTTTTTCTCCAGGCGTCTGACACAGCTGGGTGCCCGCGACGCATTACTTGCAGGTGGTCACTTAACTGTCGTACGGAAATATTTACGACAGCAGTTTCTGCTACCGTGGCAGTCTATTTAACAATATTTCACAGGTCAAGAATTAGCGTTGCAAATCTGTAGAAACAAAATCCTATAAATATAAGTGTCCAAAAAAAGAATATTCGTCAGCATTGTGATACAGTCACACATTTCATAACTCTTAAAGTACGTTTCTTGGTTTCCAACATCCTTTTCATAAATCAGAGTCCCTAAACACTACTCATTATTCCTTACCTCATTATACATATACATATTCGTCGACACTTCTTCAATATTTCATCGTGAGAAATACGTAGCGTAATAAACATTCCTCAACAACATAATACACATCGTCGTCGTATTAATAACATCATAAAACTTCAGTCAAATCTCAAAATCGTCGTAACTTCCTCCAATAATTTCTAAGCCTAAAAAAATTCTCTGCTCATGTCAAAAGTGTCAGCTGCCTCAAACGTACTTTAAAAATCATGAATCCATACCAAATATATCATTCAAACCTCTCATAGTATCACAATGATTCCGAAAAAATATGAACAGTTTACAAAGTACAGACAAAATACAGTTTCATAAGTTTGAAGTTATCCAACGGTGTAATTGCGTAAACATCTGTCACTGATGTAGTAAAATAAATGTTTGTCTCTCTCAGTTAAATGATCAGATAGCTGTGTAATTTGTGTGTTAGAGAAATATGGTACCGATGTGTAAAGTTGTATAAGCAAATACCATATTAGCTAGGGTTCCTTGTGCTTGCCAAACACATGGTACACAAAGTAAGCGTGTACCCCCCTGAGAAGATTCCAGGTTCGAATCCTGGCAGGGTCGCCATATGAAACGTCCCCTTTGAACAATTATACACGGGACTGTGCTTAACCTGACACACAATGTTTTTAGCGCAACGCAATCTGACTTTCAAAATTCCCTACTAAAGAATGGCCCTGACTAACGTTAAACTATACCTTTCGCAAATCACTTACCTCACAAAAATCTCCGCTGCTCAAGCTACTGCAATACAGCGAGCGCCACTACTGCCAGCTAAATAAAAGATTCAAACTACTAAAGGCACTAACTACTGATAGGGATAGTTAGCAAATGAAAGATATTAATAGGGAACAAACAATGTATTTACCTTAATATCATCACAAGTCATAATATATATATCAGTTCATGACAAATTAGAAACCTCAGCCATCTCTCTCCCCACATCCACCACTGCTGGCGGCTCACCTCCAACTGCGCAACGCTACGCGCTGTTCACATCCAGCTGCCGCTGCCCAACACTACAATGGCAGACAACAATGCAAACTAGCCACAGACTGCACACAGCACAGCCAGTGATTTTCATATTGAGCGCTACGTAACGTTGCCAATAAGAAAACATAAACAGCCTACTTACATAGAGAAAACATAAACAGCCTACTTACATAACTTAAAATGTCCCTTCAAAATCACGGCCTGTTGTCCTCATTGTAATCGAGTCTTGCCTTTACCTTCGGTACGTCAAGTGCACTCTTCATTCACAAATAACCAGGCGACTGAGAAATGCTGTAAACGATGGTGAGAATGTGACTGGTCGCTGTCGTAGCTTATTAAATTCTCATAACCAATCCGCCAATGGGACTTGTGTTTCTATATCTGGTGGCTGCATGAAGAAAAAAAAATGGCTCTGAGCTCTATGGGACTTAACATCTGAGGTCATAAGTCCCCTAGACCTTAGAACTAATAAAACCTAACTAACCTAAGGACATCACACACATCCATGCCCGAGGCAGGGTTCGAACCTGCGACCGTTGCGGTAGCGCGGTGCCTGACTGAAGCGCCTAGAACCGCTCGGCCACCTCGACCGGCGCTGCATGAAGACCGTAAATTCAAAACGGTGCATGTGAGTTCGTCAACGATGCACGAGGTGTGGCGACGAAGAATAAGCGAGTGACAGAAATGGTAGTGATGAAGGCGTGATAGCGACCTGCTGACAATTAACAGTGTGTACGGAACGTTAGGAGCTGACCTTTACGCTGCGTGGGATGTAGCTGTTGTCCGCAATGTTTCCTTGCTGATGACATTTCCGTGCTCACTAATACTGCACGGAGGCACGCAGTCACAGCAGCACGCGTTTTAATCTACCTGGAAACTGCGCAACCTACGACGAAATGATGGGTATCCACGAATTTCTTCATCATGCGCTTCCTTCTTGTCGTCACTGGAACTTCCTAGTAAATGAGTTTTAGAATAAAGGGCTTTGAGAAAACCGGAAATGATGAGAATCGAAACTATTGAAATATGATGCTACAGAAGAACGTTAAATATTGACTGGTCTGAGTAGATGAAAAATGAGAAGGATCTCTAAAGAATATGCGGGGTAAGTAATATGTGGCAAACACTGACTATAAGAAGCCCAGGATGAGAGAACGTGTGTTAAGGCATCTAACAATAACGTGCTTGGTAATAGAGGGTGGCCAAGCGGTTCTAGGCGTTTCTGTCCGAAACCGTGATGCTGCTACGGTCGCAGGTTGGAGTCCAGCCTCGGGCATGGATGTGCGTGATGTCCTTAGGTTAGTTAGGTTTAAGTAGTTCTAAGTCAAGGGGACTGATGACCTCAGATGTTAAGTCCCATAGTGCTTAGAGCCATTTTAGTAATACACTCCTGGAAATTGAAATAAGAACACCGTGAATTCATTGTCCCAGGAAGGGGAAACTTTATTGACACATTCCTGGGGTCAGATACATCACATGATCACACTGACAGAACCACAGGCACATAGACACAGGCAACAGAGCATGCACAATGTCGGCACTAGTACAGTGTATATCCACCTTTCGCAGCAATGCAGGCTGCTATTCTCCCATGGAGACGATCATAGAGATGCTGGATGTAGTCCTGTGGCACGGCTTGCCATGCCATTTCCACCTGGCGCCTCAGTTGGACCAGCGTTCGTGCTGGACGTGCAGACCGCGTGAGACGACGCTTCATCCAGTCCCAAACATGCTCAATGGGGGACAGATCCGGAGATCTTGCTGGCCAGGGTAGTTGACTTACACCTTCTAGAGCACGTTGGGTGGCACGGGATACATGCGGACGTGCATTGTCCTGTTGGAACAGCAAGTTCCCTTGCCGGTCTAGGAATGGTAGAACGATGGGTTCGATGACGGTTTGGATGTACCGTGCACTATTCAGTGTCCCCTCGACGATCACCAGTGGTGTGCGGCCAGTGTAGGAGATCGCTCCCCACACCATGATGCCGGGTGTTGGCCCTGTGTGCCTCGGTCGTATGCAGTCCTGATTGTGGCGCTCACCTGCACGGCGCCAAACACGCGTACGACCATCATTGCCACCAAGGCAGAAGCGACTCTCATCGCTGAAGACGACACGTCTCCATTCGTCCCTCCATTCACGCCTGTCGCGACACCACTGGAGGCGGGCTGCACGATGTTGGGGCGTGAGCGGAAGACGGCCTAACGGTGTGCGGGACCGTAGCCCAGCTTCATGGAGACGGTTGCGAGTGGTCCTCGCCTATACCCCAGGAGCAACAGTGTCCCTAATTTGCTGGGAAGTGGCGGTGCGGTCCCCTACGGCACTGCGTAGGATCCTACGGTCTTGGCGTGCATCCGTGCGTCGCTGCGGTCCGGTCCCAGGTCGACGGGCACGTGCACCTTCCGCCGACCACTGGCGACAACATCGATGTACTGTGGAGACCTCACGCCCCACGTGTTGAGCAATTCGGCGGTACGTCCACCCGGCCTCCCGCATGCCCACTATACGCCCTCGCTCAAAGTCCGTCAACTGCACATACGGTTCACGTCCACGCTGTCGCGGCATGCTACCAGTGTTAAAGACTGCGATGGAGCTCCGTATGCCACGGCAAACTGGCTGACACTGACGGCGGCGGTGCACAAATGCTGCGCAGCTAGCGCCATTCGACGGCCAACACCGCGGTTCCTGGTGTGTCCGCTGTGCCGTGCGTGTGATCATTGCTTGTACAGCCCTCTCGCAGTGTCCGGAGCAAGTATGGTGGGTCTGACACACCGGTGTCAATGTGTTCTTTTTTCCATTTCCAGGAGTGTAGAAGGCAAAGACTATACGGGAATACAGAGACTGGACTATATCCAACATATAATTGAGAACTTGGGCGTACGTGATAAACATAAGAACTATTTTCAGAGAATACCTACTGAAACATCTGTGCTACTCTTCTTGAATCCGTCCTTGTAGCTGAATATTACAATCTACATAATCGTTCAGGTTTCCTGTACTATTAATCGGATGTAATTGTGTAAAACAAAAGTAATTTGTGACTGAATAAAAAAATAATAAATTAAGAAGACGTCAGGCAGTTACCAGAAGGTGAGAAAATCTTTTTCGTTTCTTTCGGAAAACGAACTGTGTCTCACAACTTCTACATTCGCAGTAATGTGAATGAAGTACATTTTTCTCCCAGCTTTGTCTCCTATAGAGGCCTGATTACATATTATGTTCTCAGGATTACAGAAATTTCCCTGCAGGCAGCTGTCATCACCATTTCGTTCCCAATTATTTTTACGTCTATGTGGTGTCCTCTCATCAAAGATCCGTTATTTAAAGATTAAGTTTCAGGTTAAAAAAAAAAATTCCGTGTGGGGCAAGGATTCGCCGCAATGTTTGGTCTTGAAAAGGACCAATGTTGTGTGTTCGCCGGTTTTTCTGTTTCCTGGCGGTAGAAAAATTAGCCGTTGACACTGGTTCAATGTTAGCAAGAGTACGCCCGATTATGTTCTCTCTACAACTTTATTCGTGCAGACTCCTTCCGTGCACCCTAGAGAAAGCTAAATGGCCAATACACTGAGATGATGGAAGTAATCAGATACCTCCTAATATCAAGTCGGACCTCCTTTTTCTCGGCATAGTGGAGCTACTCGACGTGACATGGGCTCAACAAGTCGTTCACAATTGAGAAAGTGTTGGCGGTATAAGACTGACCTATCAATTATATCCCATAAATATTCGATAGGATTCATGTCGGGCGATCTTAGTGGCCGAATCATTCGCTCTAATTGCCCAGAATGTTCTTCAAACCAGTCGCTTAGAGTTGTGGCCTGGTAACATGGCGCAGTGTCGTCCATAAAAATGCCGTCGTTGTTGGGGGACATGAAGTCCACGGATGGCTTCATATGGTCTCCAAGTAGCCAAACATAACCATTTCCAATGATCTGTACAGTTGCACTAGAGGACCCAGTCCATTCCATGTAAACACGGCACCCAACTCAGCTTCGTGGGTTCTGCGTCACACTTTATCCCTACCATCAGCTCTTACCGGCTGACATCAGGACTCACTTGAACAGGTCATGGTTTTCCAGTCGTCTAAAGTCCAACCGACTCGGTCATAGCGTTTGTCACCTCAGTGTATGTACTATAAAGAAAGAGAAAGAAGTGAATATAGAAGTTGACAACTCAAACTATTAAAAAAAATGATATGACGGATATGCTCCTTGCGGGCTGAGGCCCAGCTACGTGAAATGCGGAGTGAAATGAGACAAGCTGTGACGTTGAGGGTGGCATAGTGACGCCCTCTAAAGTTGGTTGGTGCTTGGTAAGTTAGCCGTACAGCCAAATTACACAGGGTGGTCAAAATGAAACTGACCCAGAAAATATTTCAAGCGCCTTAACAAAGGCAACCCAGCTTACATCATAGGCCCCAAATGTTGATGATGCAATTTTTTAGCGTTGTCAATTTTTCTAAACTTCGATTAGTACTCAGTCTACACAAATATGTAGTAAATTGGTTCAAATTGATCTGAGCACTATGGGACTTAACATCTGAGGGCATCAGTCCCCTAAAACTTGGAACTACACAAACCTAACTAACCTAAGGACATCACACACATCCATCCCCGAGGCAGGATTCGACCGTAGCGGTCGCGCGGTTCCAGACTGTAGCGCCTAGAACCGCTCGGCCACACCGGCCGGCTAAATATGTACTAAATTCTGTCACCAGAATTTTATAGCTCTGTGGACGCACACATATACACGACTTATGGGCTATGGACATCAGCAACTCAATATTTGGTGAATATGTCTTCACTGCTTGAGTAAAATTAATTAGAATAATGTGTGTTTGCCTGCTACGTTCCAGATGTCAGGAGGGAAGGTGCGAAGGATGGTCGTGAGTTTTTAAATACCGTTTCCTGAAAAATCCAAGGCTGCATGTTGTATTCCCGGCCCAGCGCACAGATTTAATGTGCCACGAGGTATCATCTGTTCCACCTGTTCTTCGCAGCATGTTCCTATGACTTCCAGGAGCCCATCCAAGCGACACGCCTGTACTGCTGTGTTTGAATCACTGTTTATGTTCATTAAAGTGACGTTTCGCGTATGTGGCAACGACAAAGTTGGAAAATAATAGGACTATGTCCTTACTTTGTAGTATACGTTGTCCCTGCGGTGCCCGCATCTCGTGGTCGTGCGGTAGCGTTCTCGCTTCCCACGCCCGGGTTCCCGGGTTCGATTCCCGGCGGGGTCAGGGATTTTCTCTGCCTCGTGATGGCTGGGTGTTGTGTGCTGTCCTTAGGTTAGTTAGGTTTAAGTAGTTCTAAGTTCTAGGGGACTGATGACCATAGATGTTAAGTCCCATAGTGCTCAGAGCCATTTGAACCATTTGAATTTGTCCCTGCGGTACAGGTGAACGGACTGCAGGTAAGCCGGCGCCATTACTGCTGCGCCGCAAGAGCCTTGTCGGAGGCGGCGCGCTTTGTCTTAAGTGGAATGCGAAAGACGACAGTCGTCGCCAGCGGAGCTGAATGGCGCAGAGTCTGGAGTGCTGGAGCGGTCTCCTGAATGGCGGCCTGGGCGCCAGCCAGCCGTACCGGGAACTGCGCCGTTCCATGCTTGCACCGACAACTTCCTGGAACGCGCCAAACACGCACTTGTCACTCCGCCCAGAGCGCCGTCTGTCCAAGGATTTCGGGCGTCTGTCACTCCAGATGGCTCTCTGTCTCTGCTTGGCTGAGACCTCTCCATTATCCCAGCTGACAACGGCAACACGCGTTTTAAAAATTTGTGGAGTGTTTGGCCTCCCTCCTAAAGTTTGAGGCGGAAGGACTCAACTGTGAATAGATGGCTCGGCACCTATTTTTTAAGTAGGTAGCGAAACATATAAGAGGCAGTATGTCCTAAAGACGTTGTACCAAATGACTGGTGGTTTTGAATACATACGAACCATATATTAGTGTCGACACAGCTGGGCATTCTAAAGAAATATGGTCATATATGTTCATGAGGCATCATCGCATGCTTGTGGGAAGAGACGTCGTTCAACCCACGAGATGTGTGTCCTTACATCCTGTACAGCCGCTGATGACCATGCTGTTGAGTGCCCTAGATCATCATCATCATCTTAGCACTAACGATGAAGCAATCACATTAAACTTATCAAAAGATGATGTTCCCAGTTTATACTGCACGGGTTTACTCAATGGAAAGTATGGCACCGAGTTTCACGTTGTTAACCTTGGTAACGTACAGTAAAGTATTAGCAATAAGGGTAATATTTGTGTTTATTTGGCAATTTTTCTTCGTTAGGCTGGTTCAAATGGCTCTGAGCACTATGCGACTTAGCTTCTGAGGTCATCAGTTGCCTAGAACTTAGAACTAGTTAAACCTAACTAATCTCAGGACATCACACACATCCATGCCCGAGGCAGGATTCGAACCTGCGACCGTAGCGGTCGCTAGGCTCCAGACTGTAGCGCCAGAACCTCACGGCCACTACGGCCGGCTTCTTCGTTAGGGCCAGCAGCATAATACATGTCAGATAATGGTACGAGTATTAAAAAGATGCACCAGAACAGCTGCTTATAATAACTAATGTTTATTAACGACAGAATGTTTCTTCATTTATCGCCGTTGCCAAGTATTTGCTAATACAATTTTGGTGAGACCGTTTATAAATGTGAAAGTCATTTATATTAAAGTAATTATATTGTACCCATGTCTAGAAGGTTGTGACGTACATATATTGAAAATAATGAGTTAATTAGGGAGTGACAGTGCTTTGACAGTTCTACCCTTCTGTAAAATTTTCCTGAGATAAAATAGTCCCCCAGTCGGATCTCCAGGTGGGGACTGCAGAAGATACAGACAACGTGAAGGAAAATAATCCCAATTTTAACATAGCCACTTGGAATGTGAGAACACTGCTTCAGTGCAGCAAGCTAGAAAATGTAAAAGTTGAAATGGAATGACTGAAAATCGATATCCTAGGCATATCGGAGATGAGATGGCCCCAGCCAGGTGATCTCTGGTCTGGAAAATACAGAGTCATTCGCACCGGTACTGACCAAGATAGAACAGGAATGGGAGGAAAAACTATGGCTCACATGTCAAGGGATATGTGCAATATAGCTCTCGAATAATACTTGTCAAACTTGAAACTAAACCAAAGGACACTGTGATAATACAAATATACATGCCTACATCGAAAGAAGAAGATCCAGTCATTGACAAAATATACGAAGAAATAAGTAATGCGATGAGAAATGTTAAGTGAGATGAAAACCTGATTGCCATGGGGGACTGGAACGCAATTGTGGGTGAAGAACCGGAGGAAGGAATCGTTGGCAAATATGGACTTGGAAGAAGAAATAAGAGAGGAGATCGAGTTATCGAGTTCTGCTCGAGGAACGAATTAGTTGTTGCAAACAAATTTTACCATCATCACAAACGAAGAAGATACTCATGGAAGGCCCCTGGAGACCTGAGGAGACAACGGATTGATTACATTCTAGTGAAAGCACGTTTTAGGAACCAGATAAAAGATTGCAGGAGCTATCCATCTGCAGACAGGCAGTGATCACAACCTGGTCCTGATGAAAAGTTCACTAAGATTCAAACGTTTGAAGAAGAAGCCAGCAAAACTTAAATGGGAACTAGAGAAACTGAAAACTGAGGCACTGGCAAAGCGCTATGTTAATGAAACAGACAACCTAGCTAAGAATTTTCGACATGGTGGAGTAAATGAAGACTGGGATCAAATTAAATCTGTTATATACCAAGCAGCAGAAAAGATAGTTGGAAGAACTCAACCCAAAAACAAGAGGAAATGGATTACAGCAGATATTGAGCTTATAGAAAACAGGAGTTTATACAAAAATGCAACTGATGAACAAGGAAAAGCTGAATACAGAAGACTAAGGAATTTAGTTAATAGAGAAGCTAGGAAAGCAAAAGAATATTTTCTTGAAGAAATGTGCAGAGAAGTGGAAGAAAATATGCAAAACGGAAGAACTGATATAGCCAACAGAACAGCAAATCAGTTTTTTATCAAACGTAATACAACACTCTCAGGCACAATAGAAATTAAAGGGTGGAAAATTCTGTTTGGTGAAGACATGGTGAAGAGATGGAAAGAATATATACAGGAGTTGAATGCCGGAACACCTCTTTCGGTCGCTGGTTCGAATCCTGCCTCAGGCATGGATGTATGTGATGTCCTTAGGTTAGTTAGGTTTAAGTAGTTCTACGTTCTAGGGGACTGATGACCTCAGATGTTAAATCCCATAGTGCTCAGAGCCATTTGAACCATTTTGAACCTCTTTCGGAGGAAGTAATAGGAAGAGAAGAGCAAGTAGACGAGGATGACAAGAGAGATGACATTCTGCAAGAAGAATTTGACAAAGCTGTAAAAGAACTTCGGGTATTGATGATATCCCTGCAGAACTAATCAAGAACGCTGGTGACAGCATGAAAATGGTGCTGCTTAAACTTATTAGCTCAATCTATAACACAGGAGAGATACCGACAGACTTCCAGAAATGCATGATTGTTCCCATACCAAAAAGGCGGCAGGTACAAAATGTGAACAGTACCGAACTCTAAGCCTTATATTACATGCATCAAAAATTCTCATAAAAATAGTTCTGAAGAGAATTGAAGAGAAGGTGGAGGATATGCTGAGTGAAGATCAGTTTGGTTTCAGAAGGGGATTGGGAACAAGAGAGGCGATTCTGGCACTGAGACTCGTTATCGAAAAGCAATTACAGAAAAATTAACCAACTTATATTGCCATTGTAGATATGGAAAAGGCATTTGATAACATTATCTGGCAAGAGATGTTCAGAGTGCTGAGGAAAAGTGGAGTAAGTGCAAAGACATCTGTGTGATACTCAGTTTCTATAAGAATGAGGTGGCAGTGATTAGGAACTGTCATCAGGAACAAGAAGCAAATATTAGAAAAGGGGTTGTAAGGTGCCAGGCAAATCCAACACCTTCCATGAAAACCCTCACATGATAAGCAAATCCAGTAGTATGTCACACAGCTACGAATAAATCGTGACATTAAATTAACCAAAGTAACACGAGTAACGAGTGAGCAAATGGAATACCACAGACTAACACAAGAATGCCTAAATGCATGTCATACCTTCCCACCGTGAGACAGACGCAGTTCCGAGGGGAGAAACGAGAACAGAAGCCGAGAGCAGAACCGTGTTAAGCTGGAAGGCCCTACGATAAGGGACGGACACCCACGTCGCCAGCTAACCGCTAGGACCACCCCCCAGCCCATGTTAAAAGCTAGAGCCCTCCAGAAGAACATTATAGATCTTACGATAACACAAAAAGGGCCACACCCCAGCCACAAGTTTTAGCGTGAGACTTTTTAGCGTCTCTGTTACGTCAGGACCACCCCCCAGCCCATGTGAAAAGATAGAGCCCACAAGAAGAACAGTATAGATCTTACGATAACACTAAAAGGACCACACCAGATGCAAGTTTTAGCGTGAGACTTTTTCGCGTCTCTGTTACGTTGCAAACTTTAAAAACAATGCCCCACCACGAAAAGAATAACGTTTCTCATTGGACAGACAGAATTTTTGTAGGCGGAGCTTAAGGTTAACATTGACACCCTGAATGGTCAGATGAAAACACAGTCAGATAGTTTTTTTAAACCAACTTCGGTAAATTGTAGTAAGGAAAAGTTAGGAGGGAGTTGCTTCCGAGACGGCGAGGTGGCATAAAGCTTCACTCAGAACTGCAGAGGTCTCATCTGTTACACCCCCTTTTTGCGTAATACTAGTGTCGATCGTCAATTAATGCTCATGGTGTTCACATTTGCCACTTGACGTAAAAATCTGAAACGCGATGATTTTTCTGTTATACAGTTATTGAGAAGCCACATCAGCCACTGTAATTTACGACAAGTTAGATCAGTAATTGAAGATAATTGAGGGTCACTGTAGACCATTTTGATAGTTTTCTCTTTTGTGAAACTTAATTTCAACCTAGATTATAAGCCGGCCAAAGTGGCCGTGCGGTTAAAGGCGCTGCAGTCTGGAACCGCAAGACCGCTACGGTCGCAGGTTCGAATCCTGCCTCGGGCATGGATGTTTGTGATGTCCTTAGGTTAGTTAGGTTTAACTAGTTCTAAGTTCTAGGGGACTAATGACCTCAGCAGTTGGGTCCCATAGTGCTCAGAGCCATTTTTGAACCTAGATTATAGATGTGATATGGCATAGGTCATCTTTCGATCCATTGTAGAACTTGGAAACCCATTCAGGGAATATTCGTTCACATTTTTGTTGAACGCAGTTGGTTTTTATCACCCTGTATTAAAACATTTCATTTTATCAATAGTGCAATTTATAAACACTGTTTTGTGAGTAGAATAAAATTTCCAATGGTAAACGTAACTGCTTTTTTCGACGTTATATTACTAGCTAACTAAAAATAGGAAAGCCTTGAACCCCTTCCACTAAATTTAGTTAGTATTAAGATTCTTTTACAGGGAGTGCAGTGGAGCTGACGCTGAAATCATTATTTGTTTATATCATCGCTGGTCTCACTGAACTCTTCTGAACTCTACATGTCATGTGTGGTCTGAGGTCTCCTTACCAGCAACAGGTCCCAGGTTCAAACTAGTCAATTCCCTAAACAAAAACACGCTCAGAGCGTCGTTGCGCGAAAGTGGTAGGGAGACACGATATAGAACAACAGGCACCACGCAGAATGTTAGAGAATGGCGATCCTGCCAGGATGGTACAATACCATGATTGGAGCTCGACCACATGCCTAACTAGGTCAAAAAAATTTTTGTAACAAATTTCTTTTTCCTGAAGTTATACATAGTCGAAAACAGTAGCTGCAGCGATAGATAGTAAAAGTATTCAATAGAAAGTGGGACATTCTGGCAGAGACAATAGCATAATTAAGTTATGAATTTTAATATTGTTAGAATTAAGTTTTCTCTCCAATGCAAGCGCATAGGTGGCGGACACATCGTTGACAAGTTGGTTCTGACCCAACAAGTAAGTGAATTGATTGTCAAGTCGTGTGTCCAAAAAGTTTATGAAACGCGTGAGATCGTATGAGTGCACGTTGACGCGAAGTAGGGCGCGTGAATTGCTTTTAAAACAGAAAATAAGGGATTCGGAAAGATTAGCAATGGCAGATCGAGACCTTGATCGAATTGAGGTAGAGTCCCAGCATGAAAATGGACAGAGAATAGAGGTCAGTACAACAGACGATGCAGTATCGCGAGAAATAGGACATATAACGCACCATAACGAGGATAATGTACGTCAAGGCATAGAAAACGTAAGTCAGCATACGACAGAGGAGCATGAAAGTAGAGAGACAGTCGATGAGGATTCTAACTTGCGTCTTGAATACGTAGAACCCATAGTACAAGTAACCAGAGCTCCCTCACCACAGAGTGCAAGGAATGCGAGCAGAAACGTGTCACAGCACAGTTCAATGCAATCGGTTGCGAACCAACACTTGGGCGTAAACACAGAGCGTAGCACGTCGGCAGAAAACGCAATAGGACCCACCAATCTGGCAGAATTATTACAATTAATGACGGAAACCATGACAAGGCAAAATAAAGAAATAGCGAACCAAATTCAAATTCAGAATGCAGAAACCACGAGACAAATGCGTCAGATTAAAGAACAAAACAAAAAAATTCAGTTACACCTAAGTCATATTGAAGACGAGGCAAAAGAATCTCGAGAAGTGATAGGAAACTTAATAACAGGTCACAATCAACTGAGAACAGACATTGACAAGGTACAAGCGGACGTACAAACATTACGTAATGACACTCAGGACGAGATCAAAGCATTACGTAACAACGCCCAGGGAGAAGTCAAGAAACTAGAGAAACAGATAAACGAAATTACTAGACAAGCAGCAGGTACAGCGCGTGAAGTTGTTGAAAACAGTGTGTTACACAAACGTATCACAAAAGCAGCGCTGAAAAGATATGATAACCGCATAGTCAAAATAGAAGCGCAAACGAAGCGACAATTTCAGAAATTGCGAACAGAGTTGTTGCAAACCATTGAAGAGCGTAGTGAATAGGATCGAACAAGCACTGAGTCTGCAACCACATCCGTATCTGTAACAGCACCGGAAAAACAAGCAATTAACGAAGATATCATGCATTTGCGATTCCAATCACAGGCGGAAAGTAACATACGTGAAATCAGACAGCCTGCACAGCAACAAACACGTTTCGAAATTCTTGATGAACAAACGTCATCACAAACACATGCGGAACCACAAATGTATGTTTCAAGACAGTTTGGATGGTGCAATCAAGCAGCAAGGTTAGCCAGACAAGATACCGAACCAATACCTGACAATGGAAAGCCAGGTCGCGAAGAGTACAGTGCAATGCATTCAGCTACACCTTCACAACCGATGGTAGAAAATTATTGCGTACCACTCCAACGATACCACGCAAGGGTAGGCGAAAGTTACAGTGGACAATATCCAATGGATCTACCACAACCGGAAAGAACGACGGGAGAAATGATCAGAAACAAAAGTGGCGAAGAATCTCGAATTTCATATGGAACTATGACGAAGTACGACAACGATCATTTCCTCACAGTCAGAAAATTTCAACACTTTCGAGAAGGAAACTCATTACATCCACGAACTTTTATTGATCAATTCCGAGTAGGATTACCAGAACACTGGATGCTAGCACACAAATTAGACTTTATATGTGCACACATGTCAGGAACAGTCGCAGAAACCATGCAGAATGTTGCAGCGACATGCCGATCGTACGAAGATTTCAGAGAGAAGTTTCTCTCACGATATTGGTCCAGCGAAGCACAGAACAGAGTGAAGTACGAATAATTACAGAACCCATATTTTGAAAATTCAGGAGAGAAGAGTCCCGTGAAATTTTTCGAATTAATGACAAAGAAAAATCAATGCTTAGATGTACCATATAGTGACGGAGAGTTGATTAAATTATGCGCGATGAAGCTAACATTGAAATACCAGCAATCAGTAGTAGCTCGCGGAGGCAATGACGTCGAAGCATTTAAAGGTATTCTAAGGGAACTAGAGTTCGTATTTTCGGAAGATGACGCAAGAAAAAGACGAAGCGCACGTGAAAACGAAAGCAAAAAGCAGTGGAATCCACAAGACACAGTACGAAGAAACAATAATTACGAACCATGTGACAACTTCGCACCAAGAAACGACAATAGATTTCAACAAAGAACCGGTTATGGATTTAGAAGAGAATGTGGCAATAACTATAATTCACCCAGGAACGGCAACAACTATTACAGAGGGAATAACGACAACCGGAACGGGCACTGGAGAACCAATAGACCGACAAATTATCAACAAAGAAACCACTATCAACAAGCTGAACAAGAAAAGAGAATACAGATAGAAGAGGTGGAGGTCAGACCACCAAACCCCGATAAACGTTCGAATTGACAGCTAAGCGCCCATGCCAAAGAGAATGACGCACCGACGCAGGACAATTGCAGCACCTTGAACAGAGAAGTAAAAATCTTATCACGAGAAGAGAAGAAGGAAGAAACAAATCCGCAGGGACCAGATGAAAACGAAGACAAGAAAATAACAATATCGTGTTGGGACGAAATTGATTGGGAGAATACTGACGAGGAAGATGAATTACCAGAGGCATGCACAACGAATGTAGGAGGAAAGGACGAAGTAATGAGTATTGCAGAGCTATTTGAGATGGAAACCAGGGAAAGCGAATTCAATGAGGATAATGCGCAGTCGACAGAAGTTGAAAATAAGTTACGAGTGGGCACACAACCCAACGTATATAATGAAGGAAGTTATGAAGCGATAATTAGAGCATTTAGATGGGATTATGTGGAAGTAGCGACGAAGAAGAAGAAGATAGACAAGGATGAGGAAAAGGTAGAGGATATTGAAGAAAGCGTAAATGAAGGAAGAAATAGAAAAGAGGAAATAAAAGAGAGAGGAGTAGCAGTCGAAGCTTATCCTACAGAAACTTCGAATTCACAAGGGAAATTCCTGAAAAGACTCATGTATGATTCAGTAGAGGATTCGTTGATGCAAGAAGAAGACAAACAGAACCAACCCTTTCAAATTCAACCAATTGTGAAGGCCATGGCAAAGCATATCCCAGTCAATATTGTAATTGATAGCGGAAGTGAACTGACTGCGATCTCATAAAATTTATTCATGCAGTGTAATGCCAATTAGGAATTGCCAGTTCTGAAAACATGTAAGATTAAAGTAAGAGGTGCTATTAAAAACAATGCTGAGGAAGTTACGAGACAAACAAGGTTAACTCTTTCGTGTCAAGGGCAAAAGATCGAAGCCAACTTCGTGATTATACCTAAACTAACTGTAGATTTGATTATAGGTGCAGATTTCTTAAATGAGAGACAGGCGATAATAGATATGGGGAAAGGTAGCGTAACATTCGGGAATGTCACACTTCTCTTTGAGCAAAAGCTAAGATTAGAAGAAATACCAGTTATAAACAAACAATTAAGAATGACGCAAGATTAAGAGGATGAAGAACTAGAATGGTATGCACAAAAGGGAGAATCGCCTCAACTCATGTTAGAAGCCCATAAAGTAATCGATGAAAAATTGCAAGAAGTTCAAGGTATTTCGGAACACAGTAAAAGAGAATAAGAGGGTATTTTACGAGATAAAGCAGAGGTATTTTTACCTGAGACTGGCAGTATTAAACAATTTCAGTGCAAGTTTGAAGATTAATTTTATTACTGGTAAATAATCAGCACAATATTTAAAGATTATGTTGCAGATAAGATCGTCAGGAGAAAGAAGAATGAAGAGAGAGGAAGGTGGGAAAAAGAAAGTAGTTTCAATAAAAACAAAAACAAAAATAATACCAATAGTACCATAGATTAAGGTGAAGGGATAAAGCGTAGATAGTCTAACAGCATGAAATACTAAAATGCTATACACCACGACACTACACAAAAAATAAAAAAATGAATTTGAGGATTTTTGTAGAAGTTAAGACTCAAAATATCTTAGAATTGTAACATGGAAAGAGCGCCGAAATTTGTAAAGCTTTTTAAGAAGGCGTAAAACAATGTAGGTACTACACATATGTTATAAGTAAATGATATGATTATAAGTAAAACTTTTTGTAAGAACCATTGTAAAAACTCCAACAAAGATCTGATGCAATGACCAACAAGTTGCAATGCAAGAAGTATCAAGAAAGAAAAGGACGTAACTAGCAAGACACGATTCCTACAAGGCAGAAGCGTCGAGAGAGGGGAAAGGACAGCGAGACCAACAGAGGGTAGCTGAAGTGGGCAGTAAATCTGCTAAACCGCAGGGTGGCGGAACTCTGCTGGGACAGAACACGGAACCACAGAGTGGCGGAACACGGAAGGGAGCGGTGCAGGGACTGACAAGCAAACACCGGATTTTCACCGCTCGTAAACCTCGGGACGCCCCGACTCAGCGGAGCGAGCAAAAAAAGGCCCGACGAGAAGACTGCTTTGGCAAGCCACCACTGGCAACAAAAAAAAAATGTGTAAAAGTCACACTACTGCTATTAAACAGCACACTGATGCACGAAACTGAAGAAAACTTCCACAAAGTAAAAATGACATGCCCAAACAATTTATCAAACTGTTACTAAGAGGAGAACTTCAAAGCGACTAGTTATCAATAAATATTTCCATATCCTGTGCAGAGAAGAACCAAGAAGCAAGTAAGAAGCAGAGAAAGAGCAGGAAGAACAGAAGTTGAAAATTCGCAAGATTGAGACCAAGAAAGAAGATGGGTGAAGAATAGACGACATACCTTCCCAAATCCCTATCCTATTGTAAACTATTCGTCCACGAAGTATTACAACGAAAAACGACCGCTTTCAGCGACACATAACGATGACTTTCACGCATACAAAACCAGTAAACCACGAGATTCTGCACTCACAGCTCCATTCCATTATGGGACCTCCACAACAGCAACACACACATGCAAAGCCAACAAGGAACAACGAACGAAGCTGTACATCAAATACTTGCCCACATCCATCTCCCTCAAGTCCATCACCTTCGTGCAAAAAACATTCGCCAACCTCATGCTTAAACATTCATAGGATTGTGTGAATATGTGAAATCAAATTATGTGATGTAGGAATTGTGCAAAAGAAACGTGTGAAAAACTAAATAAGTTAAGCACACCAGACAGCTAATAAACTACAAAATAACAGTCATTGACTATGGACTTAAGTAAAAAATAGACTATCGGTAAAAATAAGTCATTAGTTCTGAAATGGACAGCATATAAAGAACAAAAGTAAGGCATAATAAACACTAAAACTATATGCCACTTATTTTCTCCTCATAAAAATAAAAGAATAACTATATTTTACTTATTTTCTCCTTATAAAAACAAAGAATAAAAAATTATCTTGTTGGATGTTTTCCTTTCTTTTAACATTTGTACCATTTGTTAGGATAATATCTCAATACTTGTGTATGTATATTTCTTTGTCAAAGCAATTCTTGGAAATAATTCTTATTTGTTAGTGTAACAATGTTGAAATGAGTGTCTAGAAACAAAAACATTTTACTTGTACATGATATTTAGAAAATGTGTTAGGAATAGATTTTAGTTAATTACTACATTTATAAAAACAATATTTCTAAGAAAATCGATGTGAAAGACTCCTCACTTTCGAAAACAAACTTCTTAAGAAAACAAACTTCACAATTAAATAAAGAAAGAAAATAATTTAAAAAATAATAATTATAATAGAATAAAAATATTCTTCCCTTGTCAATATAAACATATTTTTGATAATAATGTGGAAGAATATAAATATATAAATTAGTAATACAAACTAGCATAGAACAGAATAACGTGGCTGAACAGTAGGCAACAAAATTTAGATAACGGAATAATTTTTGACTGACTTAGACAACGATTCATTCATTGCCTAACTTCAGTGCAAAAATTAAGTTTGAAGGGTGGTGATATGTAAGGTGTCAGGCAAATCCAACACCTTCCATGAAAACCCTGACATGATAAGCAAATCCAGTAGTATGTCACATAGCTCCGAATAAATCGTGACATTAAATTAACCAAAGTAATACGAGTAACGAGTGAGCAAATGGAATACCACAGACTAACACATGAATGCCTAAATGCATGTCATACCTTCCCACCGTGAGACAGGCGCAGTTCTGAAGGGAGAAACGAGAACAGAAGCAGAGAGCAGAACTGTGTTAAGCTGGAAAGCCCTGCGATAAGGGATGGACACCCACGTCGCCAGCAGACCACTAGGACCACCCCCCAGCCCATGTTAAAAGGACCACACCAGCTGCAAGTTTTAGCGTGAGACTTTTTCGCGTCTCTGTTACGTTGCAAACTTTAAAAACATTGCCCCACCACGAAAAGTATAACGTCTCTCATTGGATAGACAGAATTTTTGTAGGCGGAGCTTAGGGTTAATATTGACACCCTGATTGGTCAGATGAAAACACAGCCAGATAGTTTTTTTAAACCAACTTCGGTAAATTGTAGTAAGGAGAAGTTAGGAGGGAGTTGCTTCCGAGAGCTGTACTGCCCGCCCCCCTGACAAACACCGACAAGGTAATGAACGCACGCGATGCTGCATAACAGCGCATAAAGCTTCACTCAGAACTGCAGAAGTCTCATCTGTTACACCCCCTTTTTGCATAATACTAGTGTCGATCGTCAATTAAAGCTCATGGTGTTCACATTTGCCACTTGAAGTAAAAATCTGAAACGCGATGATTTTTCTGTTATATAGTTATTGAGAAGCCACATCAGCCACTGTAATTTACGACAAGTTAGATAAGTAATTAAAGATAATTGAGGGTCGCTGTAGACCATTTTGATAGTTTTCTCTTTTGTGAAACTTAATTTCAACCTAGATTATAAATGTGATATGGCATAGGTCATCCTTCGATCCATTGTAGAACTTGGAAACCCATTCAGGGAATATTCGTTCACATTTTTGTTGAACGCAGTTGGTTTTTACCACCCTGTATTAAAACATTTCCTTTTATAAATAGTGCAATTTATAAACAATGTTTTGTGAGTAGAATAAAATTTCCAATGGTAAACGTAACTGCTTTTTCGACGTTATTTTACCAGCTAACAAAAATAGGAAAGCCTTGAACCCCTTCCACTAAATTTAGTTAGTATTAAGATTCTTTTACAGGGAGTGCAGTGGAGCTGACGCTGAAATCATTAAGTGTTTGGTTATATCATCGCTAGTCTCACTGAACTCTTCTGAACTCTACATGTCATGTGTGGTCTGAGGTCTCCTTACCAGCAACAGGTCCCAGGTTCAAACTAGTCAATTCCCTAAAAAAAAACACGCTCAGAGCGTCGTTGCGCGAAAGTGGTAGGGAGACACGATATAGAACAACAGGCACCACGCAGAATGTTAGAGGGTAATGCAAGGATGTGCTCTCTCTCCTCTTATATTCAATGCTTACGTCCAGGGAGCTATAGACCAAGTTCGAGAAACTACTGAGGTGGGGATCAAAATTAATGGGCAGAAAATAGGCATGTTACGTTAAGCAGATGATATTGCTATAGTCACGGAGACAAAAGAAGATCTAGAGGAAGTCCTCAGACCAACGGAAAAAATTCTATGCAAGCAGTATGGTATGAGAATAAACAAGAAAAAGACTAAAGTAATGGTATGCAGTACAGAAGCAGAATATGAACCTCTGAGAATGAGAATTGGAAGAGAGGAGCTGGAAGTGATAGAGGAATTTACTTACCTTGGAAGCAAAATCACAAGAGATGGTAGAAGCCGGAATTAATCGGAGAAGGAACTTACTCACCAGCTACAACATTAGTCTGAAAATAAGGAAATGTATCATGAAAGGTTTCGTTTGGAGTTTGGCCCTATATGGATGTGAAACTTGGACAATTGGAAGAGAAGAGAGAAGACGGTTAGAGGCCCTGGAGATGTGGTGCTATAGAAGGATGATGAAGATCAGCTGGAGAGACAAAGTAACAAATGAAGAAGTGCTTAGAAGAGTAGAGGAAACCAGATCTCTGTGGAGGCACATCCAAACAAGAAGAGACAAACTTGTAGGGCACATATTACGACACAACAACATCATTGGAACAATAGCAGAAGGAGCTATTGAGGGAAGGAATCGGAGGGGGCGACCAAGGATATCATAAATGCAACAGATAATGAGTGACGTTGGATGTAACACATACGTGGAAATGAAGAGGAAGGCAGACAGAAGAGAGGAATGGCGCTCTGCTGCAAACCAACCTCAGGGTTGAACACTAAAAGAAAAGAAGAAGACCCTTATGACGTTATATGTTTACAAAGATTATACAAAGTTATTACAGTAACTTTTACATTGCTCAAACAGAAAGTAATTTTAACGCCAGATTTAAAGAATATATTAGAAACAGCGAGGATAATCGATAGAGCTTTTTTCTACATTCGAAAAATCAAAATCACACTCCTGATGGAGTCGAAAATATACTCCAAATCCTGCACGGAATACCAAAAGGTATTGTCAGGAACATTCTTGAGGAATTGGAAATCTATATACACGCAAGAAACTACTCACTGACCGTATGAGCGTCGTGGTCCTCATAGGCTTATGCCACCATTGTCTCAAAGAAATTCGGCAGAGAGTAGTATCGTAGCAGACGTCACAGCAGACGTACGGGAGTCGTTCGCTGGGTTCAGAGGTTACAGCAAAAGTTTCTCAGGAGTAGACGACACGTGATAAACCGGATATCTGCAGTCTGGCAAAACTAACAACAGCTTTCAACCTTATCATCGGCATCTCTTCGCTCAGTTACACCGACGGGCCAAAACATCAAACCACTATCTACCGCCAGATTGAATGTCGCCTGGTGGACTTCAAGGCACGTGACGCGGTACGAAAACTATATAAACGGAGCAAAGTAGAGTGGGGAATTATTCTAGCAACGATATGTACAGTAAAGGAGGAAATCCAATGACCCTAGATTTTGGCAAAGGGCCGCTTGTTATGGCTCGGCACCTCGGAACGATTATCTCGGAAACGGCGAAGCTGGTTGGCTGTAAGAGTGCTACTGTCGAAATCATCCGTGGAAAGTGACTAAAGGACGGCGAAACAACAAGTAGCCGACAAGGTACTGGATGGCCACGCCTCATCACAGAAAGTGGAGATCGGAGTTTTCCGTTCTGCAAAGCAGAATAGGTCGCGATCTGTGGCATATCTGATCATCCAGTACAATTCTGACACATGTCACAAGCGTGTCGGAGCACACCATTCAGTGCACGATGTTCAATCCTGGCGTCTACAGCAGAGGACCCCTACATGTTACCTCGGTGACTCGACTACAACGACATTTACTATCGCAGTGGGTTATGGGATCATCGAGTATGGTCCGTCTATTAATGGTCAAGTTCACGTGGTCGGAAGAATCACGTCTCTTGTTAGTAAAAGATCGAATCGTATCCACACTTTCATTCAAGCGACCATCTACTCGTAACATGCACCGGGCACACGCCGGTGTGGGCAGTGTTACACAAGGGGGGGGGGGGGGGGGGGCGGCGGCACATTCACCTGAGCTTCCATGACACCTGTGGTGGTTCTCGAAGGCACCATGACATCTATGGACTACGTAAACATTACTGCTGACCATCTGCATCCCGTCGTGCTTAATGTCTTCCCAGACAGCGATTTCATCTTCCAGCAGGAGAAATGTCCGTGTGATAAGGCCAGAAACATGCTACAGACATTTTAGGGGCGTGATATTGACCTCAACTGTGATGTCTTTGCCACCAAATTCGTCTGTTATGAACCATAGGGAACACATCTATCGAACGCAAGTTCTGTACCCACAAACCAATGGTCCACAGTTTTCGGGAATTGCGTGATTTTTGCATAGTCAAGTGGTGCCACGTACATCCGGAAATCCACCAAGAATTTATCGAACCAATATCTGCTGAATTGTGTTCTAACGGAGGGCCAATACGGTGTTAAGCAGGCGGTAATAGCGTTTTGACCGATCGGTTTATTCATTTTCATAAATTTTCTCTCATGAACTTCATTACTTCTTCAACATTTAATATAACAACAGTGGCCTGGTACTCCTGTAGAAGGCTCGAAAGTCGCTACATCATGCGTAAAGCCTTTACTGGGTAACAGCCAGAGAGTGTCGTAACGCGCAATGTCGGTAAGAGCCGACACGGCTCAACGGTGCATGCAGTTCTGTACAACGAATAGCGTCATATCAGCAATTGATGTAGCACATGGACAGGAGTCAGTAAATAGGGTAGAATTCTCCAAATTATTGGATGTACATTTGACGAAAACTTTTGAGAAACACTAGCCAACAAGAAATCTTTGAAGAAAGCAGCTAACATATTGTTTGAAGGATTCTGGCCACAAATGACATCGTTATTATGGTAGTGTAACTCTAGACTTCTCAGTATTTTCCATTAAATGTGTGTGTGTGTGTGTGTGTTTGTGTCTATGTGAATGTATGGACCCTGTTGTTTCCCAGTAGGGTAGGTCACTGAAGATGCAATGACTTTTCTTTACTTTTCTGTAGTGTTGCTTGTAAAACGTTGATGAATTTCCAGCATTTATATGAGGTGGTAAGAAACAGTCTGAGAAGCTTGTGCGAGTGTTGCAGGGCAGGTTATGCTGAGAAACATCGTTAAGAAAAAAAAACCGATACGTTGCATCGTTTCCGAGTTAATAGACATTGAAGTTAGCCACTCAAGCCGTTGAGGGCGCAAATTCAAGCTGCCCCCAGATATAATTAGTATCAGTTATTCTCACAGCGTAGATGATAGTGCACGAGACTGCTCAACTTTTGACTCGGGTTCGATCCTTATTCCCATTTTATGCCCAGTTTTTCTATCATTCTCTTGTTCGGTTTTAAGAAACCAAACGAAAATCACGTTTGGCAACACCCTACCTGGCGGGCCATTTGAATTTTGCGCCTGCAACGGCCTGATTGGCTAACTTCAATGCTAACTTACTCGGAAATGGCGCAACGTATCGCATCTTTTTCTGAAGAATTGGTTTCCAGCTCAATATATACTGCAATGCTGAAACGCCCGCTAAATCCGCTGGGCAAAACAGGTGATTAGGATTGTGGAAATGGCCAAATAAGGTTTGGGTCAGTTTCACCTTAAAACTGTAATTTATTATAATTTAATAACACATTATAATTCAATAACACATCTATTTTACAACTACGAGTTTCAAACTCCAAATCTTTCACGGCTGAAGGCCTCCAAACAAGAAATCTTTAAAAATCAACGAGGTAAATTTCAAGTGACGGAAAACATGCAGTTAAAATTACACAGTTAGGGTGAAAGCGTCAAGGCAAGGATGGATAGACAAACATAAACAAGATGCAATACAAACGGCTGAAGGCCCACAATAAAATTTTCAAGATTTTAAAATAAATTAACCATAACCTTTCAAAGGCAGAAAGCCGCAATGTTTAAGATTGTGGGATAATTTTAAGAAGAAGGATCCAAGGCTGGAGGAAAACAATTAATTTTCCAAAATTTTAAAAAATATAAGCATAAGCCTTAGGTTTTAAGTAGCTGAAACCAGACTAAAAGAAAAGACAACACAACGGCAATAGCCTTTCAGCAAATATCCACTTGCTGAAATTTAAACTTACTTACATAAAACACAGTAAAAGCAAGAATTTTTTATCATTGGCTATGACAGATTATAAACAGACAATTAAACACCAGTGAGAAAAACAGTAAAGACTGCAGGACTCAGAAGCCTCCAGGGGGTCGGTCGGCCGTTATTCGCTTAGGTGAGACAGGTGGTGAGCCCAACTGCATTTGACCCGCCGGAACCCAACCAAGGGACAGCCACAGACCGACCGACAAACGACTTGCTTGCCACCAATCGGTACATGAGAATTCAAACACAAAATGTTACGGACGTGATCATCCACAATGAAATATGTGTTAAGCTGTCAAAAGTACACACCGAGTTGGACAGCGACAACAGATGAGGAAAGGACACTGCCTGAAATTACGTTAGTGGCCAGGCAGGTAACCGGAACACTAACGGCCACAAGGCAGAAAATTCCGCTGGCGCACTTGAATTGTAGTCAACCAATATAGTTAATTCCACTGCATGGCGTCTAAATTTCAGCAACATAAACATTCAGTGTTGCTCACTGTAAAACCTCCCCGACAGCGAACCACCGAAATGATCTGCACAGCATGAATGGACGTGGCTTGGGTACTTGAATCCACTACTCACCTTTGACGTCCTAGGTCGGTGAACCACGAAGTTCGTAGCGATCGGACAGCTCCGCACACCCTCCGACGCTGCGCAGGGACCGCCAGCAGACCCTGCCGACTGCACCATGCGGAGATAACTTCCCAGGTCCGCAGCATCCGACCGACTGCCCGCAGAATGCCGACAACACCTAAAATAGTCGTCAGTGGAAATAACACCAACTACACACACAACCTGACAATCTCTTGCACAAAGACCTGAACGATACCCAAGAGTAATTAAGCACGCGCGAAGACAAATCGGGAGTCGATGCACACACACACATAGCCGACTCATGAACGATCGAGGAGCCAAAACTCGTCATCTGGTAGGACGACCGACTGACGATCCACCAAGACCGTGGCCCGGTTCAAGTGACGCTTGGCGGCAATGGTCGGGCGAGCCATGTGAACGCAGAACTCACTGCTGCTCCAACCCGACTGCACTGGTGCCGCATTGCAACTCACCGACTGGTAGGTCCGGACTGCGCTCCAGATGCATTCCAACTGACTGGCAGCCCGAACTCGCGACCCGAACTTGTTTATGACAGACAACGACCGGGAAGTAATACACTCCTGGAAATTGAAATAAGAACACCGTGAATTCATTGTCCCAGGAAGGGGAAACTTTATTGACACATTCCTGGGGTCAGATACATCACATGATCACACTGACAGAACCACAGGCACATAGACACAGGCAACAGAGCATGCACAATGTCGGCACTAGTACAGTGTATATCCACTTTTCGCAGCAATGCAGGCTGCTATTCTCCCATGGAGACGATCGTAGAGATGCTGGATGTAGTCCTGTGGAACGGCTTGCCATGCCATTTCCACCTGGCGCCTCAGTTGGACCAGCGTTCGTGCTGGACGTGCAGACCGCGTGAGACGACGCTTCATCCAGTCCCAAACATGCTCAATGGGGGACAGATCCGGAGATCTTGCTGGCCAGGGTAGTTGACTTACACCTTCTAGAGCACGTTGGGTGGCACGGGATACATGCGGACGTGCATTGTCCTGTTGGAACAGCAAGTTCCCTTGCCGGTCTAGGAATGGTAGAACGATGGGTTCGATGACGGTTTGGATGTACCGTGCACTATTCAGTGTCCCCTCGACGATCACCAGTGGTGTACGGCCAGTGTAGGAGATCGCTCCCCACACCATGATGCCGGGTGTTGGCCCTGTGTGCCTCGGTCGTATGCAGTCCTGATTGTGGCGCTCACCTGCACGGCGCCAAACACGCATACGACCATCATTGGCACCAAGGCAGAAGCGACTCTCATGGCTGAAGACGACACGTCTCCATTTGTCTCTCCATTCACGCCTGTCGCGACACCACTGGAGGCGGGCTGCACGATGTTGGGGCGTGAGCGGAAGACGGCCTAACGGTGTGCGGGACCGTAGCCCAGCTTCATGGAGACGGTTGCGAATGGTCCTCGCCGATACCCCAGGAGCAACAGTGTCCCTAATTTGCTGGGAAGTGGCGGTGCGGACCCCTACGGCACTGCGTAGGGTCCTACGGTCTTGGCGTGCATCGGTGCGTCGCTGCGGTCCGGTCCCAGGTCGACGGGCACGTGCACCTTCCGCCGACCACTGGCGACAACATCGATGTACTGTGGAGACCTCACGCCCCACGTGTTGAGCAATTCGGCGGTACGTCCACCCGGCCTCCCGCATGCCCACTATACGCCCTCGCTCAAAGTCCGTCAACTGCACATACGGTTTACGTCCACGCTGTCGCGGCATGCTACCAGTGTTAAAGACTGCGATGGAGCTCCGTATGCCACGGCAAACTGGCTGACACTGACGGCGGCGGTGCACAAATGCTGCGCAGCTAGCGCCATTCGACGGCCAACACCGCGGTTCCTGGTGTGTCCGCTGTGCCGTGCATGTGATCATTGCTTGTACAGCCCTCTCGGAGTGTTCGGAGCAAGTATGGTGGGTCTGACACACCGGTGTCAATGTGTTCTTTTTTCCATTTCCAGGAGTGTAGCAGTCGAGCAAAGATACTATGAGAGGGGATTGATACACGCTGCTAGCACCGCTCACGGTCAGGCAAAGCAGCAACTCAGTGACATCAATAATCTAAATTAACGTAGTGAGGTGTAAGTACGTTAAAAACAGGATGTAAAATAAATGATGGCGGGAATATGGGCCACGCACGGCTCAAATACACATACAAGCTGTGCAGACTGTTTCTCACCACATTATACAGCAAACGTCGATTCTCGTCACACTCACCCAATGTCACTCATGCAATGGCACCCGACTTGGAGATAGCCAGTACGAATCCAGGTAATGGAAGAAATTTTCACAATCAGGATTTATCCAGCAACTGGTAAAGAGGTGGTAGTGTAAGATCTCAAAGGTTTGCGCCAATGCCCTGGATTAAACCTCAAACCTCTCCACAGTGTCTCACATAGTCAGGGCATGTGACACTGTTGCTTGTGATGCTTCCGCCATCTGTTATATGTAGCAACCCTCTTGATGTTATTCGGAAGTAGTAGTCTATGTGCCGGGACTAGGTTTCACCCACTCCCTCCTCTCAACATACGCATGACACTACACTGCAGACACTCAATCGTTTTAGTAAAGACAGAGCTCTCACACCCCACGAGGTAAGTGGCCTTTTTGACCGGAGGCAAAATCCCTTCCCAATAAGGCGGCTGAGCCTACCCCTCCAGGTCCCTCGACCAACAATGCCTTTGTTTTACTTCCATATTCCCTCTACATTGCTTTCATGTTCAAAAATTTTCGGACAAATTATTTTCTCGTATTTGCTGTTTAAGACACCACAGTTTTCTAAAAAGTTTATTTGACAGTGTGGTAAGTGTAACGTCATGGTCATATTTCACAGCATCTATGAGAACACAGTATGACGATTTCCACCAGAAGTATAAAATATTATGTCGTTGGACCCTTGAACGAAGGAATCAGAGACTGATTTACCGTCAGATATAAGAATATAGTTGTTATGTTTACCAACGAGCAGTTTGCATACCTACGGGCCAAATAAATCTCCGTCCTATATTTTTATCTCATTACGACGTCGGAATTTGTAACGTAAATACAAAAATATTTCCCCACTCTTATCTATAACCGTTAGAAAAAAATTCAGGTCAAGCCAATGAATAGAACTTCTAAATTCTACAACAAGTTCGTAGACATGTAGTGTCAAAAGCCACTGGATTGTGACATCATAGCGATCTACGATATGATCTATGTCAGGATGTCAAATCGTATATCCGTTTGCTGATTCCAGACAGTTCTGTTCCAAAATTCATTGGTGCTTTCTGGGGAGGTCAGAATGACCTTGCTGAGCCCTTTGTTAACTGTCAAAGTAACTCCCTAAAAATAGGCTGAGAGATGGGAATTTAATGCTGGACGTTGGCACAAGCTCTCGTGATTATAAACTTTAGGCAACAACCTCCCCTCGTTTCCACCCCTGACCGGTTAAATACTCACGGTAGAAATTTCTTCCACAACGAGAAGTCGAACTGGCTACCTCCGACGCGAGTGCCACAGCATGGGTGGGTGCAATAGACGTCGGCTGAGGAGGCGGGTAAGGGATATTGGATGTGTCCATTAATTGTCGTGGCTGTCATTTCTCAATATGAAGCTCCATAATAGCTGGTGGAACACAAAAGTCAATGGAAAATCGGATATCACTATGATCCCAATTGAGATGTTTAGCCATCAGTGTATCAGGTCATTTTATAATACATTCTGGACCAAATAAATTAACAACAACCATGACGATATGCAGAAACATCGGTTATGATACGTGATCACAATATGCTACAAATAACAAGTCTTATACTTCGTACCTGCTGGTCGTGGTGTTTCAGCTTACTTATGCCTGAAAGACTGTGTTTAATTTCAATAGTTCCAACCTTCATTTGACGGCCGCTGACTATTCGTATAATGTTAGTTCTGCCGATTTCGTTATGGAGAACCGACCACAATAATGAGTCTTACATAAAAACAACGATTGTAGCAAGGGATCGACTACATAACGTCGTACTGGGACCTAAACTTGCAATCTGCGTGTTGTTCAACTGACTACTTCCTACAGTAACAGAAGCCCGCCGCTCTGGTTATATAATAATGCAAAGAGTAATCAGTGATAACTCAAGGATTAACAGTTCTATCCACTTCACGTAATATTTATCAAACTAAAATAATATCCACACTGCAATGTAAATTAGTTAATTAATAATCACACTGTGACGCATACCTTTTCTGCATATCAAGAAAAACGGTGAATTACTTTAAATAAGATGCAATCAAGGGCACATGCCAGCGAAAGGCAAAGATGCAAAGTTCCAGTCTCGGTCTGGCACAGTTTAATCAGCCAGCCAGATTCAAAGCAGCGCATACTCCGCTGCAGAGTGAAAATTTTACTCTCGAGATTCAATCAGGATTAAACTTGGTGTTTATTACTCTGGCCTGGCGCTACAAAAGATTGACACCAGCCAGGAATGAATATAATTAAAGACGTGTGTTAGCAAATGTGTAGTACATCGTCATTCAGCTTCCGTACATTCTATGTTGTTCGCGACGTTATGTTACCGTCACCACTGACCCTTCCTCCGTCTAGGTACTCAGATGGGTGGCGGCTCGGTACTCAACATGCAACGGATTTTCAAAACAGTTACTTAAATGGTTTTCGACAACTTACAAACAACTTACACTACCGGACATTAAAATTGATACACCACGAAGACAACGTGATATAGACGCGAAATTTAACCGACAGGAAGAAGATGCTGTGATATGCAAATAATTAGCTTTTCAGAGCATTCACACAAGGTTGGCGCCGGTGGCGACACCTACAACGTGCTGCCATGAGGAAAGTTTCCAACCGATTTCTCATACACAAACAGCAGATGACCGGCGTTTCCTGGTGAAAAGTTGTTGTGATGCCTCGTGTAAGGAGGACAAATGCGTACCATCACGTTTCTGACTTTGATAAAGATCAGATTGTAGCCTATCGCGATTGCAGTTTATCGAATCGCGACATTGCTGCTCTCGTTGGTCGACATCAAATGACTGTTAGCATAATATGGGATCGGTGGGTTCAGGAGGGTAATACGGAACGCCGTGATGGATCCCAACGGCCTCGTATCACTAACAGTCGAGATGACAGGCTTCTTACCCGCATGGGATAACGGATCGTGCAACCACGTCTCGGTCCCAGAGTCAACAGGTGGAGACGTTGCCAGGACAACAACCATCTGCACGAACAGTTCGACGGCGTTTGCAGCAGCATGGACTATCAGCTCGGAGACCCTTGACGCTGCATCACAACAGGAGCGCCTGCGATGGTGTACTCAACGACGAACCTGGGTGCGCGAATGGCAAAACGTCATTTTTTCGGATGAATGCAGGTTATGTTTACAGCATCATGATGGTCGCATCCGTGTTTGGTGACATCGCGGTGAACGCACATTGGAAGTGTGTATTCGTCATCGCCATACTGGCATATCACCCGGCGTGATGGTATGGGGTGCCATTGGTTACACGTCTTGGTCACCTCTTGCTCACCCTGACGGCACTTTGAACAGAAGACGTTACATTTCAGATGCGTTACGACCCGTGGCTCTACCCTTCATTCGATCTCTGCGAAACCCTACATTTCAGCAGGATAATGCACGACCGCTTGTTGCAAGTCCTGTACGGGCCTTTCTGGATACAGAAAATGTTTGACTGCTGCCCTGGCCAGCACATTCTCTAGATCTCTCACCAACTGAAAACGTCTGGTCAATGGTGGCCGAGCAACTGGCTCGTCACAATACGCCAGTCACTACTCTTGATGAACTGTGGTATCGTGTTGAAGCTGCATGGGCAGCTGTACTGTACACGCCATCCAAGCTCTGTTTGACTCAATGCCCAGGCGTATCAAGGCCGTTATTACGGCCAGAGGTGGTTGTTCTGGGTACTGATTTCTCAGGATCTATGCGCTCAAATTGCGTGAAAATGTAATCACATGTCAGTTCTAGTATAATATATTTGTCCAATGAATACCCGTTTATCATCTGCATTTCTTCTTGGTGTAGCAATTTTAATGGCCAGTAGTGTACAATTTTATTCTATGGCTCAGAAAACATTTTTAACGCAATCTGCCAGTACCACGTTTCGGACTAATGATTTGCTCGCGAGTAAAAATGTGCATGCATCGCGAATGTAGTCAGACCTTTACATGGCGCTTTTTTCCAACACGCCAAATACACCCACTGGGTGCTTCTAAATAAGAAATAGACTTATTTTATTTCCATTTCTATTTGCTAGAACTCCATCGAAATGGGCGTGACACACGTTATCTGGCCTATCAGCATATTTAGTTCTCAATCAATCATAACGAACTGTGAAAATGATTCGAATCACATTAGCAGGCAATCACACGTAGACCCATCAGATGTGTTTATTTGCTATCTTATATGACATCGTATACCTTCACAAAATATAGTCTCCTAAGCAACAATGCTGCTGTTCGTATGAAACCTTAAAAGGCTTTACATGTCACATGATACCTTCACGGTTCTACTTTTGCCTTTTCTCTAGCAATGTACATTCCATATCAGTTTGGGCATCTATTAGCGTCTGAAGCGTGAGCAACTCAATTGCGAAGTACTGTCTGCCTAAACGAAGACATTTTTAAATTCGACTAGCTTCATTTATTGTTCAGTTCTAGAACTCTTTAAAATGCTACCGGTTACATTTGTCCCTTCGATTCTCTAAGCGTCGCATCCCTCATGAACTGCGTTCATACAAATCATCTCATTAAGAACTGTTTCCTTAAACGGCGCTGTTTCATTTATGCTCTGTTGCAACAATTTTATTTTCGGTCGCTACATGAAACTGGCTCATAACGGTTTGAGCTATGTGTGGTTACCTTATTGGTTGATTTTAGGACAGTCTCTCGAATCATAACGGGTGCACACCATCAGTCTCAATTTGAAATCACATTTATCACACAACATTCTTCAAGACCTTAAGTTTCTGTTTAAGACGATTTACAGTTTTAAGGCAGGAACTAAGAGGAAGCTAGTAACTTGCAACAATTCCAAGGTCGAGAACCTTTATGAGATGGGATATTTGAATAACAATACCTCGACATTAGGACAATCCCACCGCTATCCATAATGCTCTCATCCCATGTTACGGAATATTTCAAGTCTAAATCTAGCATGAAGCTGTAGCTTAGTAAATTTTGCAAATCCATGTTAACATGATAAAAGGAAACGATAGCTTTTGGAATACTCGAATGAGAGATAAACGTTAACTTGACAAACTTAAATTTTGTGTGTCGTTGTACCTTCATTATTAGATATTCGGTTCATGACAAGAGTGCACTGATCCGCAAACAGTGCTGAAATGGTGCTAAGAACAGATTTACGGGCTGGATTTTTCTATACGCTAACACTGAATGATACTGTCTGCTGACTGCCATTTACCATTCGCTGTTGTTCTCGGACAGTAAATAATATTATACTGACGCATCGTCAGAAATCTTATTCACAGATAAATAACAGTATCCCAGTAACATTTCATTAGCCAAAGACTGCACAGTTTTACTTCCTATTATGAAGCTGTCAATACCTACCGTAACAAAATCACAGGCCCCTTTCCAGACCCAACAGAAATTTGGCCGTATGTAAAAGTTGTGAATGGAATATAAATTAGTGTCCTGATATTTTTTGATGACACGGGGATTCACATTTATTGATTACACAGGGATAGAAACAGACCAATGCATAATGAAAGCTAAGTATTTATTCTCTCTTAAAACCTTTCTTCAAGAAGAAATATTCAGGAATATTGTCACCAACATGCTTTTGCATCATTGCAAATATAGTGATGTACCGATCAGTCTCAACGATTTTGATACGCAACCGATAACGGTAAAACCCAACGAGAAGCCAGATGCGTTAAATGAATTAAGTCGACACGTAACATAATTTGCAGATCACTTCGGTAGAAAACTATCCGCCATGAGAGAAAAAGATAAAGGAAGCAAGGAAGATTAGCACGTAAGGAAACGTCGACGACAGTGATACTAGAACATTACAGCACAAGCTCGGAATGCACAAGTATAGAAGCCTCTCTGCATTCAGGGAAAACACGGAAAACCTGAAGCTGAGAATTCAAACGGAGATGTGAACTGTGTTCGTACAGAATGGACTCCAGTATGACTTTACCTCCCTCAGTAATTGGGAAACTGCACAAGACACAGCCCTCTACAAAGAAGGCTGCAGAATTTATCCCTATCACTACCGCTCTTTGTCGCTCACCTCTATTCATAGCACAGTTCTAGAGGAGATTCTGCCCTTGAATGCAATGGCTTTCACGGAACAAAATAACGCTCTCCATAGAAACCAGCACAGATTCCAAAAAGAAGCCGTCATGCGAAACACAACTGAAGAACTCGCGCTCTTCACAGGTGCTAGCCCATGACATATGGAAGTGTGGTAAAGAGATGGATTCCATGTTTTTAGATACTGGAGAAGCTTTCGACTGAGGTACGCACAGATGCTGCAGAATCTACGTCTGTAGTGAGCATGTAAGTGGGATTGGGACCAGACCGAAAATTTCATAAGAGGTAGGAATGCAGCATCTGCATATAGATAAGGAAGTAATTTAGGATGTGACTCAAATGGACGTACTAGTATAACTGCTATTTTCGATATATATATATACATATATATATATATATATATATATATATATATATATATATATATATAGTTAATGGATATTATTAGCTGCAATTACAGACTTTTCGCACATTGAGTGGTTATGTCAAGGTGTGGAATTCGAAAAGAGATAAAAGAAAATAACATCCATTCCGTTTGAATGAAGGGTTAATAAGCGACAGCTGGAGTTAGTCGTATCATAAAAAAATCAAAGATAAAAGTAGGAGATATTAAATGGAATGATCACATAGGCTCAGTTGTAGGTGAACGTTATGACAGGCTTCTGTTCATTGGTAGGATACTGGAGGAGGAGATTAGGAGATTAGTGTTTAATGGCCCGTCGATAACGAGGTCACGGTGCACAAGCTCGGATTAGTGAAGGATTGAAAAGGATATCGGCTGTGCCTTTTCAAAGAAACCAGACCGGCATTTGCCTGAAACGATTCAGGGAAATCACGGAAAACTTAAATCTGGATGGACGGACGCGGATTGAACCGTAGTCCTCCCGAATGCGGATACTGGAAAACTGCCGCTTGTCTGTTAAAGAGACTATTTTCAAAACTCTTGCGCAGCCTACACTGGATCTGTTCAAGTGCGTCAGATCCCTACTATGTTGAACTACCGAGGTAAGTCGATCATATGTGTAGAAGTGTAGCAGGAATGATTAGTGCCTTCTTTACCTGGTGAGAGAAGTGTCGAACATTCTCAACCTGCACACATTCAGAGAAGGACGGCTAAGACAGCATCCTGGGAAAATATATTCAAAAAATTGCGAAACCTGGTTTCCAGGTTGGAATATGTGAATATTCTCCAGCGCTTTACCTTTCACTCCAATGAAGAAAAAATTCGCCTAACTACAACACAAAGGCGCACAAGCAACCATTCTATCCTCGGTCTTTCCGTGAATGGAATGTGAAGAAGCCTTCACATGTCCTTTAACTTGGTCATTATACACTGCTGGCCACCGTAAATGCAACACCAAGAAAGACAAGAGGTAGCACAACAAAATTTATTTTGTAGATAACATGTTGACCAAGTATCAAATGATTACGTTTACAGACGTCTGTGACATGTGGTTCCCGCCAGAATCAATAGCCAGAGTACCCGCCATTGTTGGAGATCACCGCTGCCACACGTCTCGGCATTGAGTCAAAGAGACGTTGGATGTGCTCCTGGGGTACAGCAGCCCAAGCAGCTTCCACACGTTGCCAAAGATCATCTGGTGTGGCAGCTGGGGATGTAATCTGGGTCACTCGTTGAGCAACCATGGACCACATGTTTTCTATCGGCGAAAGATCCGGAGACCGAGCCGGCCAGGGAAACAATTCAATCTGGTTATTGACGAAGAACCTTTGGACAATGCGTGCCACGTGTGGTCGCGCATTATCCTGTTGAAATATGGCTGTGGCCGAGCCCTGATGGTAAGGAAGGACAACTGGCTCCAGCACCTCGGATATGTAGCGCCGGCTATTTAAAGTACCGGCAATGCGTACTAGAGGCGTGCGAGAGTAATATCCAATACCGCCCCATACCATAATACCCGGTGCAAGACCAGTGTGGCGGTGCATAATGCAGCTGTCCAGCATCCTCTCTCCACGGTGTCTCCATACTCGAATCCGACCATCGTGGACTGCAGACAGAAGCGTGCCTCGTCAGTAAAGACAACGTCATTCCATTCTGCCGTCCACATCCGTCTGTCATCACACCATTGGCGACGGAGACGTCTGTGGTTCTGCGTCAATGGTAGACGAAGCAATGGACGTATTGTGGACAGACCACTCTGCTGTAAACGGCGTCGAATGGTACGCGCAGACACTGGATGATGCGTTACAGACGCAATGTTCTGTGCTATGGTTCGGCATGTCACTGAGCGATCCGTCACTGCCATGCGCACAATTTGCCTATCAGCACGTGCAGTGGTGCACCGAGGTGAATGCGATCGACCACGTCGGTCCGTCGTACCCTCCTGCATCCAAGGGTCACATATCCGCATTACAGTTGTTTGGTTTCATCCAACACGACTAGCTATTTCCCTGTATGATAATCCACAATCTCGGTAAGCCACTATCCTTCCTCTGTCGAACTCGGATACTTGATCAAAAGATGTTCGCTGTCATCTACGAGGCATAACTGATCGTCTTGTGAAACAACCACAAGGTAAACACACGTGCCGAACGTACACTCGTCGAAATCGCCAAGCCTTAAATGGCGCTATGAGGTGGCGCCACAGGCGCGCGTGATGTGCGTCTGCGCTGAAATTCTAATCAGTTGCATATCTCATCGCTGCAAATTCATGGTGTAAATTTCACTTGATTCGGATGCTTCCTTCAGGGTGTTGCATTTACGGTGGCCAGCAGTGTAGCTACTCACTAAATACAGATGATAATTAAACATTGTATATTGTTCGTCCTTGGGCAATGAGCTTAAGTTGTCTTATGAAATTACTTGCCTGCTTCAGCTATTCAGGTGCAGATTAAAGAATGCTAAACTTAACGTCTGTTGTTAAAGCTACTCTTCGTTGTAACACTTCCTTAGAGAGAATTCGTCACCTTCATATCAGATAGCACGTGCCTAATTTGCTAATGTGGAGCTGCTATATCCAAAAAAGATCTATATCCAAAAAAGATATTTCATAGTCCGGATGAGGGGGATACCAGTTACCACAGCATTACGTCATAATGAAAGTGCTGTGAAGGCGACAACACCGGTACCTGTCTCGAATACTGACTAATGTTTAGAAGTAAAATGGGCATCAGAAAGAAAGCTCGTTTGGCAACAGCGGCCCCTTACTGAGTGTGGTTCTGATGGGCATGTATGCCCCCGCCTTATTAAAATCTAGAGACTGGTTCACTGAGGTACCTATAGTTCTTTGATGAATTAGATCAACAGGATAACTTTTCATTTCTTAAATACACATAGCCGTTCCGGGGAGACAAGTCATAGAAAAAAATACAGCGATACAAATCAGATCAAATTCTGAATAATGGCTTGTTATAATCACACATATCCGTTTCTTTTATATTCATATATTCATTTACATTGGAAACCTTCAGTGTTTCAATACGAAATATTTATTGTCTTGATACAGTGTGCAACATTACTGAACACTTGCAAATCGATTTCAGATTTTCAGTGCTAATTGTATTCTAATATTGAAACATCTGTGCCTTACGCCAGCGCTTAAACCTGATCGTTTAATAACGTTGTTGTTGTTGTGCTCTTCAGTCCTGAGACTGGTTTGATGCAGCTCTTCATGCTATTCTCTCCTGTGCAAGCTTCTCCATCTCCCAGTACATACTGCAACCTACATTCTTCTGAATCTGCTTATTCATCTCTTGGTCTCCCTCTACAGTTTTTACCCTCCATGCTGCCCTCCAATACTAAATTGGTGATCCCTTGACGCCTCAGAACATATCCTACCAACCTATCCCTTCTTCTAGTCAAGTTGTGCCACAAACTCCTCTTCTCCCCACCTCTATTTAATACCTACTCCCCCCCCCCCCCCCCAGGGGCTCAGCATTCATTTGCTGAGTACGGGCTTGGCGACCCCGGGGTCCTGAGCTGGGGACTGGTCAGCGCCGCCAGTCTCCTGTCACCGTAACCCCCGGACATGCTTCAGCGACCACCGCATGGCGCAGCGGTAGAATGCTGTGTTCTGCGGGGAATGGTAATCTTGGCTTGACCGCCTGGATTGCGAGGAAGGTAAACCTCTATAAAAACCCCTCAATCTTACGGTGTGCTGGGCGCCTATAAGATGCATGGCTGTTGGGGTGGAACAGTCGCAAGCGGGCAACCTCTGGGGCACCTGCCGCACCCCAGTTGTATAAAGCTTACTCAGGCATGCGGGGCTCTGTCTGAGCGGACCTTTATTTCCCTAGCTGCTCGTGGGACCACAATGGACCCTTCGACCTCTACATTTCCCCCTACCAGTGGATTGGGTGGCCCACTGGTAGGAAAACACACCCAATCGAAAAAGCGACTTCGTGCTGCGAGTCCTCCAGCGCCTGGTGTTACTAGAGATTTATCAGACTGTTGTAACAGAGCACATGCTGATATCCAGAATGTGTTTTTGATTGTCAAACGGAAGGAAGGTATCTTTGAGAGAGTTTCTCCCTTTTACATCCACAAGGGTCTTGAGGGAATTGCGGAAACACTGAAATCTGTGAAGCGTCTGCGCAATGGGACTCTGTTAGTTGAAACTTCTAGTTCCCGTCAAGTCACTTCTCTTAGGAAAGCAACCTGTCTCGGAGAGTACACTATCGAGACCGAGCTCCACTCCACTTTGAACCATAGTAAGGGTGTTGTGACATGTAGGGACTTGGTGGATATCCCCAAGGACGAGTTGAAATCTGAGTGGGCTGACGAAGGTATTGTCGACGTGCAGCATATTATGAAACGAGTCGATGGGGACCTAGTCAAATCCGACTCGTTCATTCTCACGTTCAATTGCCCGAGACTCCCAGAGCATGTTAAAGCGGGTTTCTTACGTTTGCCAGTACGGCCATATTTCCCCAACCCAATGCGCTGTTTTAAATGTCAGCGCTTTGGGCATACTACGTTGGGATGCAATGGGATAGCCACTTGTGGTAAATGTGGTCAGCCTGCCCATGAAGGAGCCGATTGTTCATCGTCTGTGAAGTGCGTGAATTGCTCTGGGAGTCACCCTGTCTCGAGCTGGGTCTGCCCCATCTATCTCGAGGAACGGAAGATACAGGAGAGCAAAACATCTGAGCGCATCCCCTATGGTGAGGCCAAGAAGCTCTTTAAGGCCATGCAGCCTCCTGTGTTTACAACATCTTTCGCTTCCACTCTGCAGAAACCCGTACAATTGACCACTGTTGCTACACAAACGGAGGTTGCTAGTGTCAGCACTAATACCTGCATTTGCCAGTGCACTTGTGCTACTGCGGTTGTTTTGCAACTTGCAGCTCTCCCCACAACGTCGGACAAGGCCGTGGTTGCTGACATTGGGGTACTCCCTGCCCCTCCCGATATATCACTTTCTGCCCAGGCGAGTAAAGCACCATCTGTTGACAAGGTTCTGCATTCTAAGCCCCCCAAGACGAAGACGCCGAAGGTGAAGGTTTTGCCACCTGAGGAGACTAGTCATGGTCAGTCCGATGACGATGCCATCGTACTATCTGACATCTCCCTTGGGTCGTCATCGGAGCTGATGGGCACGGTCTCTCCTCCAAAGCACAGGGGCAGGGTGAAAATTCAGCCACCCTGATCACTGGCTCCCATATTACAGTGGAACCTGAATGGGTTCAGGACGCATGTGGCCGAATTACAACTCCTTGTACGAGAGCGCCCCTTGTGCTTATGTCTCCAAGAGACACATTCCCGGGCCACTGATGCTCCTTCTTTACCGGGCTATACCGTGTATCGAAAAGATGATCTGATGGGGGAAAGGGCAAAGGGTGGTGTTGCGGTTTTTGTCCATGACATGCACCACTCATCTGAGCTCCCTCTCGTTACGGACTTGCAAGCAGTTGCAGTTGACCTTCTTGTGGGGCGGAGGCTCACAATCTGTTCCGTTTACTTACCGCCTCAGGATGCAATAGACTCTGAGGCTCTCACAGACCTTATTACCCAACTCCTCCGCCCATTTCTTCTTCTGGGGGACTTCATTGCTCATAATGTCTTATGGGGCTCTACGACTACTTGCCCCAGGGGTCGCATTCTGGAAAGCCTCATGGCATCCGAAGAACTGTGCATCCTCAACTCTAGTGCTCCCACTCATTTCTGTACTGCTTCTGGGTCGTCGTCAGCTATTGACCTTTCCTTTTGCTCTCCAGCACTCGCGGATTCTGCTCTGTGGGAGGTTGCCGCTGACCTCCATTCTAGTGACCACTTCCCCCTTTGGATTCGCCTCCTGAATGAGACTGTGGCATTACCAGTGCCGCCCAGGTGGCACCTCTGCAGAGCTGACTGGACACTTTTCAGCGATTTAGCTGTTTAGCGTCCACGAATGGGTCGACCATGTTACAGCCGTGATCTCCCATGCTGCTGAATTGTCGATCCCACGGCCCTCAAGTCATCCCAAGAGGCGCCCTGTCCCTTGGTGGACCACTGAGTGCCGCTCAGCCATCCGGGCCCGCCGTGCAGCTCTGCGCCGCTTCAAGTGCCGTCCCTCAGCTGACAATCTTGCGGCCTTTCGGGTGGCAAGGGCCAAGGCGCGGCGAGTGATTAAAGAGAGCAAACGACGGTCGTGGCAATCGTTCCTGAACTCCATCTCCCGCTCCACTAGTTCTACATCAGGAGGATTTCCGGGAAACGCGGCCAACTACCTGTCACGGCATTGCTGCATCAGGGTTGTCTACTCACGGCGCCGAGAGACATTGCCCAGACACTGGCCATGTATTTTGCCGAATCTACTGTCACTATTAACTGTGATCCAGATTCCTGCCGCTACCGCACTGCCATCGAGAGGGATCACTTGGACTTCCGGTCTCCAAATTCTGAACCCTACAACTGTCCCTTCACAATGTGGGAACTGGATTCGGCGCTGTCTGTGGCTCATGATATTGCGCCAGGTGATGATCAAATCCTGTACAGCATGCTGTAGCACTTGTTGCTGCCATCCAAGGAAGTTCTCCTGAATTGTTTTAATATGATATGGTCATCCGGCATGTTCCCTGACTCGTGGAGGGAGGCGATTTTGATTCCCCTCCTCAAACCGGGAAAAGACCGATTGCATCCCAGTAGTTATCGGAATATTGCTTTGACGAGCTGTGTCGGGAAGACATTGGAACGCATGGTCAACCGTCGCCTGGTTTGGCTGCTCGAGACCAGGCAGCTCCTTAGCCACTCTCAGTGTGGCTTTCGGAGATGTCGTTCAACTATAGACAACTTGACCCTGCTTGAGGCAGCCATCCAGCAGGCCTTCCTACGTAACCAGCATTGTCTAGGTGTATTCTTTGACATTAATAAGGCGTATGACACTACTTGGCGCCGCCTTATCCTCAGTCAACTCCATCAGTGGGGCTTTCGTGGCCATCTCCCCATCTTCATTCGGTCCTTTCTTTCCCGCCGCCTCTTTCGATATCGGGTTGGTAATGTGCTATCTGATTTGTACGTGCAGGAGAATGGTGTTCCTCAGGGAAGCGTTTTAAGTGTCACCCTCTTTGCCGTCGCCATTAACAGTATCACGTCCACTATCCGGAATCCTGCCCAGTGTTCCTTGTTTGTGGACGATTTTGCTGTTTTCTGTTTTTCCTCCCGTCTTGTCACTGCTAGTCGGCAGCTGCAGCTTACGATAAAGCGATTAGAGGCATGGACTGCGAAGACGGGTTTTACCTTTTCTGCAGACAAATGTGTGTGTGTTCATTTTAATCGTTCTCGACGTGCGTCTGAGGGACACCATTCTTCCTTTTAGAGACACTGTGAGGTTCCTGGGCCTCACTTTTGATTCCAAGTTGTCGTGGTTGCCGCACCTTAAAGACCTCAAGGTGCGGGCTCTGAAGGCGCTGAATATTTTGAAGTGTCTGAGCCATCGGTCCTGGGGAGCAGATCGAGCGCGTCTGCTGCAGTTTTATAGGGCTTTCGTCCGGACGCGTCTTGACTATGGATGCACTGTGTATGGGTCAGCGAGGCCTTCGTATCTGAAGATTCTTGACGCAGTACACCATGAGGGTATCAGGCTGGCTACTGGTGCCTTCCGTACCAGTCCCATCCCCAGCCTGTGTGCGGAGGCAGGGGAACCGCCCTCGCCATCCGGCGGAAACTCCTCATGGTGCGACGGGTGTGTCAATTCCTTGCCTGTCCAACCTCCCCTGCATACCCTACTGTTACCCGACCGCCTATGGAACGTCTCTTTTCCAGTCGTCCAAGGGCAACGAGACCATTTGGGATTCGTGTCAAGCATTTACTTGAGTCCCTTGGTGTGGAGCGTGTGGCACCCCAACTCCAGGGTTTTACCCGCCTGCCTCCCCGGTTGCTCCAGAGGCCCAGCATCCTTTTAGACTTGTCAGAGTACCGGAGGAGCTGCACTCCTGCGTTTGTTTTTACCTCCTTATTTTACGATATTTTAAACCAGCATGCCGACCATGTACCAGTATTTACGGATGGCTCTAAACAGGGGGACTCTGTTGGTTGTGCTGTTGTTTTCCCTGATGGAGTCGTCAAGTTACGGCTTCGTGCAGCGTTTACCATCTTTGATGCCGAATTGTTTGCGATCTTGCGGGCATTGAAGCAGATGAGATGTGTCCCCAGTCTTAAGTTTCTCATCTGTTCTGATTCCCTGAGTGCCCTTCAGATCATGCAACACTTGTACCCAGCGGATACGGTCGTCCAGAACATCCATGATGCCCTACTCCACCTGCAACGGCAGGGGAAGGAGGTTTCTTTCTGCTGGGTGCCGGGGCACGTGGGTATTAGGGGAAACGAACTGGCGGACGTGGCTGCCAAAGGTGCATGTTCCCTCCCTCACGTTGTTGAATGTGCCGTCCCCCTCCATGCTGTTACCTCCCTTTTGCGTTTTCGTGTTATGCGTCAATGGGAAGAGGAGTGGCTGGCAGTCGGTGAAAATAAGCTGCGTCTGGTCAAGGCCACCACGCGGCCATGGCGTACGTCCTACCAGTCATGCAGGCGGGATGAGGTTCTCCTCACTCGCCTCCGCATCGGGCACAGTCCCTTAACACACGGTTTTTTACTCCGGCGGGAGGACCCCCCAATCTGCAGTGCTTGTGGCGTCCAGATAACTGTCCGCCACATTTTACTTGACTGTCCTTTATTCTCTGACCAGAGGGCGGTGGTTTCCTTGCCACCGGATTTGCCCTCTATTTTGCAAGACGACGCAACGACTGTGGTTAAGGTCTTACGGTTTTGTGTCCTGTCCAATTTGTTGCCTCGGATTTTAGGGAGAGGATTTTAATGTGCTGCTGGGTGACTGGCTCACCCAGGCTTTAGGTAAGAGGTCCGCCAGTCACGATTACCTACTTGTTTCACTTCGATTGCTGTTCTCTTTTCCTAGTGTTTCCTTTCCTTTTTTAGTGCGTTTCTTCTCCTCTTGTTTTGCCTCTGTATGTGAGGATTTGTAACTGCGTCAGGTCTATGTCTTTTAGCCGTTCTCCTTGTTCGCTGTCCGTCTTCGTCCCTTCACTGCATGTGTTCCTGTTTCTATGCGTTTGGGCGCTGATGACCACGCTGTTTAGCGCCCGAAAACCTCAAACCACACACACACACTAATACCTACTCATTAGTTACGTGATCTACCCATCTAATCTTCAGCATTCTTCTGTAGCACCACATTTCGAAAGCTTCTATTCTCTTCTTGTCCAAACTATTTATCGTCCATGTTTCACTTTCATACATGGCTATACTCCATACAAATACTTTCAGAAACGACTTCGTGACAGTTAAATCTATACTCGACGTTAACAAATTTCTCTTCTTCAGAAACGCTTTCCTTGCCACTGCCCGTCTACATTTTATATCCTCTCTACTTCGATCATCATCAGTTATTTTGCCCCCCGAATAGCAAAACTCCTTTACTAATTTAAGTGTCTCATTCCCTAATCTAATTCCCTCAACATCACCCGACTTAATTCGACTACATTCCATTATCCTCATTTTCCTTTTGTTGGTGTTCATCTTATATCCACCTTTCAAGACTCTGTCCATTCCGTTCAACTGCTCTTCCAAGTCCTTTGCTGTCTCTGACAGAATTACAGTGTCATCGGCGAACCTCAAAGTTTTTATTTCTTCTCCATGGATTTTAATACCTACTCCGAATTTTTCTTTTATTTCCTTTACTGCTTGTTCAATATGACTGTGTATTACACAGGAGTGGAAAACGAAAATTCAATGTTTTCAAGTCATGGCTATGTACGAACGATGTTTTATTGTCACATTACGGACGTTGTGCATTACACATAATCACAATTACAGGGCCTTAGACCTGTGGACAGTTGGTTTAATCTACTTAAAATAACGTATTTTATGTTTCAAGTAGGAATTATCATGTTGTGAATTTTTATTCGGACACAAAAGAAGCAATTTATTTGTATGCATCTTGAAACTATATGTGAAGGAAATAGTAAGGTATTAAAAGGTTTTATAGGAGACTATTGGATCAGGAAATTATTTCCACAATTAAAGTTGGGTATTGTTAGTTCTTGGACTTGCGGAGCATTCTCGCTTCCCGTGCACGGGGGCCCGGGTTCGATTTCCGGCGGGGTGAGGGATTTTCCCTGCCTCTAGATGACTGGGTGTTGTTTTCATCATCATTCATCTCCATTACGGTCGGAGGAAGACTATGGCAGACCACCTCCGCTAGGACCTTGCTTAGTGTGGCAGTGTGAGTCTCCCGCATCGTCCCCTACGCTCCGCGAAGTGTGGGACATCATCATCATCTCATTGTTATGGAACACACGGTTTTGTTTTGCAAATCGTGCCTAGGAGTATCGATGATGACGATAACCTTAGTCGAAATAAAACTGTAAAAACAGAAATTCTTTTGTCTTAAAGCTAAATATGAAATATTCTTGAAATGAAAAATTATTTCCTTGTAAAAGTAATATTACATTTAAGTAGATACATACCAAGAACTTATAATATGAGAACACTTTCTGACCAAGTGTACCCCGACACTCCTAGGTAATGCGTAGTTGACCAGTAGATTTCAGGCGAGATGGGCCAGCCAGGAAGGAAGCGGGAAGTACTGTGTTGTCAGTAGGGAAACAGTAACAGCAGAATCGATCGTTCAGGACTGGACAATGGATATCACCCGAATAACACCCATCAGGGACATTTCACTCCACTTAAACCTGCCTAAGTTGACAGCTGGTGATGTGATTGTGGAGTGGAAACTTGAAGGAAGGACCGCAGTTCAACGAAGACGAGGCAGGAACCGTCGAACAAAATGTCAGTGGCTGAAAAATCGCATGCAATCAGTGGAAGGAATCACGTGTGAGTTCCAAAGTTCTACCAGGATTCGCCGGCCGGAGTGGCCGAGCGGTTCTAGGTGCTACAGTCCGGAACCGCGCGACCGCTACGGCCGCAGGTTAAAATCTGGATGTGTGTGATGTCCTTAGGTTAGTTAGGTTTAAGTAGTTCTAAGTTCTAGGGGACTTATGACCTCAGAAGTTAAGTCCCATAGTGCTCAGAGCCATTTGAACTATTTCTACCAGCATTCCAGCGTGCAGAATGACTGTGTGCGGGAGGCTAAAAATAATGGGGTACAATGATCGAGCAGCGATACATGCATGCATTCCCAAAGGAACTTTGCATCGTAATCGGAATAACACAGACACTGTAATATCGTTTTTATCTGCTGATACCGGGCAATCGACTTTCAAGTACAGTGTCTGACCTATACGGGAATACACATAACGAATCTACGAGTTCTGGTCGTAGACGCACGGTTGACGACATATGGAAGTTTGCACCTGGCCGAGAGTTGTGGACGGATAGCCTAATGGTAAGGTGACCATCGCGATAAGTGGGAAATCCGTAGTCGAGTCCCGGTCCGGCACAAATTTTCATTGTCGTCAATCCATTCTAAAGCTGATGGTAGTCCTTATTCGCTACTGCGAATTCTTTTGTAGTATAGAGGAGGTGGTGTTACGGTGTACGAGTGGCTTCGTGGGTAGTGTATTGCGCATTAAATAGAAACGACATCTGTGGAAGTGTATAAACTCATTTTACAGCATCGTGTACTCCGTACAGCAGAGAAGCAGTTTGAGGATGATGATTGTTTAGGTCAACATGATACTGGATCCTGCCATAAAACAGCATCTGTGAAGAAATTGTCTGTGGACAATAAAATTTCTGAAATGGACTAGCGTGCCCAGAGTCCCAACTTGAATCCAACGGAACAGATTTAGGATGAGCTAGAACGTCGAATTTCCTCCAGATCCCAGCGTCCAACACCTTCTCTGGTATCAGCCAATTGGGAAGAATTGGCTGCCATTCCTCCACAGACTTTCAGACACCCCACTGAAAGTGTTGCAAGTAGAATTCATGCCGTCATTAAGGCACACATGGACACAATTCATATTAATGTCCACTGATAGGTGTCTGGATACTTTTGATCAGACAGTGTGTACTGGCATCAGCAAGGCGGGTGGTTCTGCCCCAGAATGGCTTGTGCGGAAACTGTGGGCTGCGGAATCACGAGAATGCGTCTGGTTTCTTTCTGTTAGTTACTCGTCTAGTTTTCTTTGTTTTACAATATTACCATATACAGGTTGTTCTCCACAGCTGATTAAATAAATAAATGAATGTCGTGTGGCACTATGGCCTGGTGCAAGTCTTTCAATTGGACGCTACTTCGGAGACTTGCGTGTCCTTAAAACCAACTGCACCTGGTCTTCCCCAAATGGTCACCCAGCCAAGTATTAGCCAGGCCCAACGTTGCTTACCTTTAGTGACCGGACGGGAACCGGTGCTACCAATGTGGCAAGGCCGGTGACTCCCCACCTCACTGGCGTGAGTGTTCAGCCAGGCACTGAGTTACTACCCAGTGGCGTATGCAGACCCACGGCAGCACGTGCTGCCTCAGAGAAAGAGATGTGATTGGCGAGGCGCCCATGCTGACGTGAGGCAGACATTCCAGGCAGCCAGCGAGCTAGATATGCCTTGCGCCGAATCCAGGACCGTTTGAATCGGCCGGAGCGATGGACAAAGACACCGAATATGATGTTGCCACTTGGCGGCACCGGCTCGTGACTCGGAATCATCATTAGAGGTGGCATGATGGCTATCGGCTAGCTGATGACGCTGCTAGGTGAAGTTGAAACTGCTGGGCTCGACTGTGGACCGATGGCTGGTGCGGAGACTGCAAAAGCACCGGCTGTAGTAGAAATGGCGACCAACTGTACTGATGCAGTTTGCAGTTGGGATGCAGCTACAGAAGATATGATATTCTATAAATGCAAGCAAGGCCTTCGTGTTCTGGAATACTACTGAACCCTGTTCATTGTAATGTTGCAGCGACCAATGCGTTGAGCATTCTACGAGGTAGCGCCTATGTTCAGCAGTTTGTTTGAGCATAACTTGTCCAGTGAGATACGCAGGAACAACGGAGCAATAGTGGAGAGCGTCAGAGATGCTTACAGGCGGAGCCCTTACGTGACGGGCGACGTCTCACTGCCAGTCATAAGGAGAATTCCCCTTAAAGACTCAAAACATGATCCTGCAAAACCTGAGTTACAACCTTATTCGGAAAGGCAAATAATGCGCCTCTTAAAACCGGTAGTGAAATGTGAGATAAGTTGCAAATCGATAGTTTCGATGATGCACTTATCACTGCCGAAGAAGCATCATTCCAAATCTCTGGAAAGCTGAATCACCATAATAGGCCCAACTGGGGGACTATGCTGTTATAGGACGCCAGTGAGCCACAGCTATTCAAACTTTGCGCCTGACTTCTTGGAGCGTTGCCGGCAGGCGCGCCGCAAAACGGACCCCACCCAGAGGCGCCCACTGAGACCTATTAGAGGACTTGTAGAGAGAATGGTGGAGTCGTTCGAACGAGAAACGTTAAGAAGACACCCGGGGACACCGCCCGTGAAGCGGGACGTATGGATTTAACTGTGCGCCTGGACAACCTTGGTGGAATTGGCTAGCATTAAGAAGAGTGGGCTGGCCGAACGGTTGTTGTACGGCACATAGAGCACAGTTTGCTTTAGGGCTTTCTGTCCGGCCTGATCTTGCAAGGCAACATTAGAGACAGCGACTTAGCCTGCGCGAGTGTCTGATCAGACAGCGCCGTTCTAACTTCTCGTGGCCGGCCGAGGTGGCCGAGCGGTTCTAGGCGCTACAGTCTGGAACCGCGCGACCACTACGGTCGCAGGTTCGAATCCTGCCTCGGGCATGGTTTTGTGTGATGTTCTTAGGTTAGTTAGGTTTAAGTAGTTTTAAGTTCTAGGGGACTGATGACCTCAGAAGTTGGGTCCCATAGTGCTCAGAGCCATTTGAACCATTTAACTTCTCGTGACAGGTAGTGAGACCTCTAAATGCAGCATTTCTTGCTGTTACTAGGCACCAATTGCTGTGTGTTCCGGAGATTGATTATGAAATTATCTTGCCTCTGCACAAGATACATCGGTCAGTTAGGGCAGCAGTACAGTAGTATTCAGCAAACTACACATTTTGGTACTTGTTATCTCGACAGTTGCGCACATGTAGTGACAACATACCTGCAGTATATTTGTTTCATGATCTTCTTGTTTTGGCCGGATTCCTTCTCAGTTAACTGTGTTGCAAGATTGTTTTTTTTCTCTAATGTGTTCCGATGAAACCGGTCTAAACCTAAATTCTAAATTGGCCAGTTGTGAAACCTCGAGGTGTTTTGGTATCTGGTGCATCTGGCCGGATATTGCGTTGATTTAAGTTGCTTTAGTAACCATTCGGCGTGTACAATTTTAAAATAAGCTCTGTGTAAGACTATTTACTGTTATTGTGAAACTTTGTGTGTTCAGCGCTACATTCATTGCATACTTTGACTTTAGCTGTATTTAAAAGAGTTTGCAGAATGCCTTTGGGCTATTTTCTTCATTCTAAAACGTATAGAGTTAGTCAAGGAACTTTTTGCTCTTGTGTTTTAAAATTATTTTAGGATACCAGGGTATATTATTTTTTAACTGTGGATTTTCATCTCGTTTTTTAAATTGTGGAATTTGGTGGTGACTCTCCTCGACGTTGAACTGCTGAAAACATTATATTCTATAACGCAATTTTAAATTGCGCCAAATAGATCTCCTGAATATTTGTTGTATAATTAATTTTAAGAATTTGTTGAATAAAAATTTTAAGGTTACCAGCCTCCTCACACGTCAACCTAGTCCTACCATTCCCCCCGGCGGAACACGTTGGTAGCAGAGCTTGGTTGCGGTTATGGTGAGCTGTGGGTGGTAAAGAGAATGGTTTAGAATCTTTGTGTTTTAGTTCTTTAGTGTGTTGGTGACAAATACTTCTGTTTACTGTTCTGTTTCAGTATGGCCACAGGGGAAGTGACCGGAGTGGCAGATTTCGACGAGGACAAGTTGAAGTACGAATTAGAAATCAGAGTGCAGATATCGTGGGAAGCATAGCTGAACTGGCGCAGCATCTTCGTGAGGTGCTCAACTGTCTGGTGACCCCACCAGACATGCAGCCGGCAAAAGTGAGTGAGGCATCTCCAATGTCCACTCTTTGGCTGAGACAACTCCAGAAGTGAGTGAGCTCTCACGTTCTCAGGTTGGTAGAGTTTGGTGGCGAGTGTTGGACTGTCTGAACATACTCGAGGATTTGCCTTCCGTCAGGGGTGTAGGACAATTTCACAAACCTATCTCTCGATTGCAGAATCAAGTGAAATGTTTGCAGGTATAACCTAGTCATTGTTAACCAACATTTCTGTACATTTCTATAGTTCTTTCTATAGTTACTTTTAGATTTGTAGGATCAGGGAGAGATGCAGGGATTGAAGGATTTTCGATTTTATCAGTTGTTTCTGGCCTTACAAATTAGGCATTACGGAAAGCCCTGGAGAGAAAGTTACCGTTTGCACAATTTCTCCCTCAAAAGGCGCCTTGAGCTATTCAGTAAATTATACTTTGCGGTACAGCATTCTGACGATCCCGAAGATGATTATGTTACTGGAATGAAAAGAGGTGTTTTATTTATGTCTGTCTCGGCTTCCAAAGAAGATAATATCTTGGAAGGTATGTGCTGTGAGGGCAGGATGAGAATCATGTTTGTACCCGACCAAAGAATTTTGTACATTTGGAATAGGTCCCAACGCAGATCGAGGCAGTTAGGGATGATTATAGGAGGTATTTAGAGGAAATAACGTAGGATTCTTACAAATGGACGGGCAAACAATTTTCATTTAGCAAATGTAAGAGAGGGGGGGAGGGGGGGGGAAGGTGATACAGGTGTCATCGCCCAACTCATTTGGCCAGAAATTGTCCTGATAAGCAGAGGAATACTAATAGAGGGCACCAGAGAAGGAAGCTGTGCTGCGACCAGTCTCACGATGTAATAGAATATTTTAAGCGCCTGCAACTTCAGTTCCTTTTGTACATACAGAGATTAATAGAGAACCTATTTGTACATGAATGATATGGGTACTTCCTCGATGTTAATTAGTCACGAATTTTATAACACACAAAAAGACATTTGTAAGTTTGAATACCTATCAGGGAAGAACTAAGTGTGCAAGGTAGCCAATTTAAGTCAAATGCTTTTACTGGGTGAAATAGGCATACGGCTACACATTAACAAATTTACATGGACTTTTAGGGTAATGTGGCAGATGGCTTAACAGTACCAATGATCCAACGACTCTGGGACGGGGTTAGTGGTGTTATCCTCAGACAGCGTGACGAGAAGTTTCTTTCATTTTGAGCCACATTTCGTTTTTGAATTTTGTGAACAGGTTGTACAAGTTGGTGCACACATAATTGTTAACAGTAGTGATGCTAGGCCATTCGAACTGGGCCATTTAAGCCATGAACAGAGGGTGCAGTTGTTGGTGTTATATTGCTAGAGAAGGCCGAAATGCACGCTATAAGCTCACGCAGGATGGCGTGAGGTCTGAAACAGGATACATAATGAATGCTATAAAGAAAAGTACGTAGCTTCTGGAATACTTTAATCCATCATTTGTATACATCGTTCTTGATGACACATGCTTCATACGATAACTATCAATTGCTATGGCGCCTTGCTAGGTCGTAGCCATTGACTTAGCTGAAGGCTATTCTAAATATCTTCTCTGCAATTAAACGAGGCTTCGTCAGTGTTGCATCGCTAGCTAAGTCGTCCGTACAACTGGGGCGAGTGCTAGTAAGTCTCTCTAGACCTGCCGTGTGGCGGCGCTCGGTCTGCAATTACTGACAGTGGCGACACGCGGGTCCGTCGTATACTAGCGGACCGCGGCCGATTTAAAAGGCTACCACCTAGCAAGTGTGGTGTCTGGCGGTGACACCACATTCCTCCCCCGCAAATCGGCGGACGGTTGTGTTATATGGCTTCCGCCCGCCGTGGAGAGGACCCCATGCTGGCGTATGCGACGAGGTGGGGAGCCTAACAACAGGCGAGGCTGTGCCACCCGCACCCGGCCATTCGGTCCGAGGGGAGCTAGGAAACGCCTGAAAACCTAGTCCAGGGTGCACGCCAACATGCCGTGTATGCACCCTAAGATAGTCAGGAGGGGTCGAAGGGTCGACCTCCATCGAGTCGGAGCACCCGACTGGCGAAGACGACAGATGGTCCGGAGCGGGCAAGAGGTCCATGGCGGAGGACAGCTGGTCACGGGAAGCGATCGGCGGCGCGTGACCCAGGGAGGCGCTTGGCCGGAGAACAGGCGGCGGGGGCGGCGGCGGCGGCGCGTCGCCATGGGGCAAAATGGAAGGCACCGTCGGTAACACCTGGGGATGAGGTGAGCCAGTAGATGGGTCCCCAGGGCGCTGACTGGACGGCACCGTCGCTGAAAGCAGACGGGGAGCGGCAGCACCCGTGCGACGACAGAGGCGCAGCTGATTGAGATGCCGACGCACCTCACCAGAGGCCCCCAAAACCAAATACATAGCGCGGCCGAGGCAGCGAAAAATGCGCCCTGCGAGCCAACGCCGTGAACCGCGATAGTTGCGATAGAATACAACGTCGCCAGGAGCAAACGTAGGTGTCTGCCGCGGCACAGGAACCGGATGCGGCGGATGCAGCAAAGACATCAAGGTTCGATGAGGACGACCGTGCAACAACTCAGCCAGCGAGCGACCATCTCGGGGCTGAGAGCGATATGAAGACAAAAAGAGCAATAACGTGTCCTCCCGCGAATGCAACTCTTTCAGCTTCAACATCTGTGACTTGAAAGTCCGGACCAATCATTCAGCGGCACCGTGTGACTGAGGCGAAAACGGCGCGGATGTCAGATGTTGAATACCATTGCCCTTGCAGAATGACAAAGTCTGCGGACATGAATTGTGGGCCATTGTCGGAAACAATAGTCTGTGGAAGACCTTCAATGCAAAAAATAGCAGATAACGCTTGGATGGTGGCAGATGATGTCGCGGAAGACATCTGGACAACAAAAGGAAAATTACTGAATGAATCGATCAGAACCAACCATCGAGCATTCCAGAATGGACCAGCAAAATCGATGTGAAAGCGTTGCCAATGGGAAGTGGCTTTTGGCCATGCAAAGAATTTCTGCGGTGGGGCGGATTGTTGTTCGGCACACGCCATGCAAGAAGAGCACATTTTCGTAATCGCAGCATCGATACCGAACCAAGTACAGTGCTGACGAGCAAGTTGTTTCGTGTGCACTATACCCCAATGACCGTGGTGGAGAAGCCGTAAGACAGAGGACTGTAATGAACGTGGGACCACGACCCTGGACTGATCATTATCAGAACGCAACAGCAAAACACCACGTCGAATAAAAAGTCTCTCCTTGTGAGCAAAAAATCGGCGAACCAACGGATCCTCGAGCCGTGACTTTGACAAGGGCCATTGAGTAGCAACAAAACGCAAAACAGGGTCAGCAGCTGTGGCTGTAGCTACACGACGAAAATCAATCGGAAACGATTCGACCACGTCATCGGTTTCCGCATCAATGAACATGCAAGCAAGTTCGGAAGAATCGAATGCTCTATCCTCAGCAACAGGCAAACGGGACAACGCTTAGCAGTGGACCGATACAAGATATCGTAGCGGTACTGCGAGAGGAAAATAGACCAGCGAATAAATTTCTGCGCTGTACGTGGAGGAACAGGCTTGTACGGATGAAAAAATGACGTCAAAGGTTTGTGGTCTGTGATGATGGTAAAGTGACGACCATACAAGAAATCGCGAAACTTAGTAACACCAAAGACGAGAGCCAAAACTTCTTTCTCGATCTGTGAATAATTTCTTTGCGCAGACGAGAGACATTTGAACGCAAAGGCAATAGGGCGATCATGCGAACCATCTTTGTGCGCAAGCACAGCTCCGATCCCGAAATCCGATGCATCTACCATCAACAAAAGGGGTTTCTGGGGATCGAATGGCGTAAGGCAAGTATTAGAAAGCAACGCCGATTTCAACTGGCGAAAGGCGCGTTCGCATTCCGTCGTCCAGACGAACGGAACACCTTTACGGCGTAAGCGATGAAGTGGAGCTGAAATGGAAGAGACATTGCGCAGAAAGCGATGATAGTAATTTATTTTACCCAGCACACTCTGTAGCTGCTTCAAATTCTGCGGCGAAGGCAAGTCTTGTATGGCACGGAGGTACTCTGGTCTCGGATGTATGCCTTGGGCATTGATTACATGTCCCAAATATGGTAAGTCAGGAGTAAAAAACACACATTTGTCCTTCCGCAAGCGAAGACCATTTTGTCGCAAGACCTGAAATATTGTCCGGAGGTTTGCTAAATGTTCGTCTTCTGTCTTTCCGAAGATCACAATATCGTCCAGATAGTTTGCTGCAGTAGGGACCGACGCACAAACAGTTTGCAGATATTGCTGAAACAAGGCAGGGGTGGACGCACACCCGAATGGCAGTCTTTTGAGGCGATACAAACCAAGATGCGTGTTAACCACCAATACGCACTGGGATTCGTCGACTACTGGTATTTGCAAGTACGCATCTGCTAGGTCCAACTTCGAAAAATATTTACCCGGGCACAGTTTGTCAAAAAGATCTTCCGGGCGGGGTAAAGGAAAAGTTGCAATCACTAGTTGTGGATTCACCGTTGCCTTGAAGTCCACACAAAGTCTCAATTTTCCGGAAGGTTTTGGCAAAATTACTAAGGGTGAGGCCCAGAGAGAAGCTTGCACACGTTCAATTACACCTTGTGATTCTAAATCGTGTGATGTTCTTGCTACCTCATCACGCAATGCGTGGGGAACATTGCGCGCTCTGAAAAATTTTGGTTGCGCATTTACTTTCAGTTCCAAATGTGCTTTATAGTTCTTAGCGCAACCAAGGCCCGGTGCAAAAATGTCTGCAAATTCTTCACATAGACTAGAAACACTGTTCGATGGCACCGTCTGGTTCACTGACAGGACCTGATTTACGATAGACAAGTTAAACAACTGAAATAAATCTAAACCAAACAAGTTCACTGCAGAAGAAGAACGAAGGACGTAAAATGACACAAGTTTTGTTTGTCCCTTGTATGTTGCAAGAAGGCTGCACTGTCCTAACACAGGGATCGTGTGACCTGAATATGTAGTTAGCTTAACATTTGCGGCACGCAACGGAGGAATGCCCAGTTAGTTGTACGTGACTTTATTGATCAATGAAACTGCAGCTCCGGTATCGAGCTGGAATGGTATTACGTTGCCATTAATGTCCAAGTCTACAAAAAGTTTATTGTCCTGCTGACGACAAGAACGACTGTCTCGTGCAATTTGAACAGACATTGGTACAGAATCACTTGCTAATTGACGTGATTTCCGGCGACGTCGACGCACACGTTTTGTGGGACGCACCCAGTCACTTTGAGAGAGAGTGTCACTGGGCCGATGGGAATTAACTACATGAATTTCCATGGGCGAAGGTTCACGAGCCTGAGTATTCTTGGTTCGATTCCGGCGCGAAGCAAAGGGCCTGGAATGGTTGTGAGTGTCCTTTCGGAGCTTTTTCTGGCAAACACTCTGAACATGTCCTTTTTTATTACAGAAAAAGCAAATAGCTTGGCGTGACGGGCAATTCTCACGCGAATGTCTAGTAGCACACCGCGAGCATGATTTTACTGCATCTGCATGCTGGCGCGGGACACGTGGCTGCGCGGACTTGTGCGAGGGCTGTTTACAGTTCCGTGCAGCTCGCCTGGCGGGCCAGTTAATGTGACACACAGCTGGCAAACTTGCAAATGATTCCTGAGCAAAGTCAGGCGTGTCTTGCCTATCCAATATGTCTATCACTTGTTGAAGGGAGGGATTGACTAGTTTCAAAATTTGCTCCCGTATACGAACACCAGAAACGTTCTGTGCAATTCCATCACGCACCATAGTATCTGAATAAGGGAGTCCACATTCACACTCAAAAGCACAATCCCTGGTAAGGCCTTGCAAAGTTGCAACCCACTCCCGATTAGTTTGACCGGCTGTACGTTTTGTACGAAAGAACGTATACCTTTTTGCAACGACATTGACTGTTTCTTTGAAATATGCATCCAATGCCGACAAAATTTCTTCGTAGGACAGAGTTGCTACGTCGCGTCGGGGAAACAATTTCACTATCACATGGTACGTCTGGACGCCGACACACGATAATAAGTGAGGCTGCCGCTCATTACCTTGAATTCTGTAGGCGGCGAGATGAAATCCAAATTGGCGTGACCACTCCGTCCAGCTTTCCATCGCCGCATCATACGGTCGAAAAGGTGGTGCAACTGCGTGTGTTGGCTGCAATAGCGGTGGAGCGGCGGCTGCCGCATCGTTTTGCATTGCACGTTGACCCTGAACGAGCTGTCCAAGGGCATCCAATAACGCCTGCGTCTGCTGATTCTGCAAGCGATAAAATTCGGACAGTACATCTGGAGATTGTGGCGAAGCCATGACAAGTAAATTAGAGCAATACGAACGCGAAATCCTCTTTTAAGCCTCGTCGCCACTTGTTATATTGCTAGAGAAGGCCGAAATGCACGCTATAAGCTCACGCAGGATGGCGTGAGGTCTGAAACAGGATACGTAATGAATGCTATAAAGAAAAGTACGTAGCTTCTGGAATACTTAACTTTAATCCATCATTTGTATACATCGTTCTTGATGAGACATACTTCATACGATAACTATCAATTGCTATGGCGCCTTGCTAGGTCGTAGCCATTGACTTAGCTGAAGGCTATTCTATCTTCTCTGCAAATAAACGAGGCTTCGTCAGTGTTGCATCGCTAGCTAAGTCGTCCGTACAACTGGGGCGAGTGCTAGTAAGTCTCTCTAGACCTGCCGTGTGGCGGCGCTCGGTCTGCAATTACTGACAGTGGCGACACGCGGGTCCGTCGTATACTAGCGGACCGCGGCCGATTTAAAAGGCTACCACCTAGCAAGTGTGGTGTCTGGCGGTGACACCACAGTTGGAGCAGTTATGTCAAGAACTTAAGGATGTTCTTACTAACCAGCTACACCTAGTGACGTGTGGCGAGTATAAAATAGAGTTGAGTAATAATATTCCAATGAGACACTCCACATATTGGCTGTTCCCTTCAAGCAGACAACTGTTAAAGGTGGCAGTGGATGAAATGTTTGGGGACGGTGTGATTAGACCGTCGAAGTCACCATATTAATCTTCCATTTTCTTAGTCCCGAAACCGCAGTTTGGGGTTAGGCCTGTGGCTGATTATCCCGCGTTTAATAAGAAAATAGTATTACATTCATTACTTTGCTGGATTTGCCCTCTTGTTTTGCATGATTCCAGAAAGCTAAGTTTACAAAAAAAATGGTTCAAATGGCTCTGAGCACTATGGGGCTTAACTTCTGAGGTCATCAGTCCCCTAGAACGTAGAACTACTTAAACCTAACTAACCTGCCCGAGACAGTATTCGAACCTGCGACCGTAGCGGTCGCGCGGTTCCAGACTGTAACACCTAAAACCCCTCGGGCACCCAGGACGGCCGCTAAGTTTACAACATTTGAACTTGACCAGGGCCATTTTCATCTGCCATTGGCGGAAGAATCTAAGCCAGTGACTCCCTTTGCGACCGAGTGGAATCTGTATTTTGATTCTATTCGGCCTCTCAGCCAGGGCAGCTGTGTTGTCGTGCATTTTTGACGGAGTTTTCTCAGGTGCGTGTGCCATTATTTGGATGCCTCTGAGCACTGCGGGACTTAACTTCTGAGGTCATCAGTCCCCTAGAACGTAGAACTACTTAAACCTAACTAACCTGCCCGAGACAGTATTCGAACCTGTGACCGTAGCGGTCGCGCGGTTCCAGACTGTAGCGCTTAGAACCGCTCGGCCACTCCGGCCGGCCATTATTTGGATGATTTAATCACTTTTACTCGGGATTTTCAAGAACATGTTGCGCATGTTAAAGAAGTGCTTAAGCATTTGTGGGAGGCGAGATTTACGGTCAGACTGTCCAAAGTGAAATTTTCACAGACTGAGATTTCCTGCCTGGGGCACATCGTATCCTCTACAGACATCAGTACTGATCAAGCTCGAATTGAAACAATCCTCAACGGCCCGCCATCTAAGATCGTGAAAGGGGTTGCACGTTTTTTGGCATGGAACATTTCTTCCGAAAATTCGTCCCCAATTTTGCGCAATTAGCTGCTCGTCTTAACGAGCTATGGAAAAGGGCATCTTTTGAAGGGCTAAAGATAGCTTTGGCAAGTGTGTCTGCACTGGCGATGCCAGATTCTGGAAGGAAGTTCACTGTCCAGACGGTCGCATCGACACCGGAAGAGCCGCTGATTTGCTTCAAGAATATCCAAGTTGGTGGAAGCCCGAGGTGTACATATACCGGGGTCTTTTGTCACTGGCCGTTCAGTACTCAGTATATGAACTGATGGCCTTGGCCATGTTATTTGCTGCAGAGAAACTTAAAATGTATGTAGAGCATCGGATGTTCACTAAGAGACATATAATCTAGCTCTCAGATGTGTGCTCTCCAGACGAGGATAAGCATATCCGAGGAACAGAGAGTGTTGTTGCGAATGGCATAATTTGAATGTTCTGTGATGAAAGCGAAGGAGATATATGTAATGGTGAGCCGAGGTTAAGCATATACGAGGGATGAAGATCATTGTTGCGGATGATCTAAAGGTGCGTTTACACTGCGATTTGTATCGGCACATGTATGAGATACATGTATATGCGACTTTGCGACATGTATCGCGATTTGTATGAGTTGACAAGTATCAACCTCATACATGTATGAGCGTGCGTTTACACTGGTTGATATGTATCACTGTGCGATAGCTTCCGACGACGATTTGGAAGTTTTCACATTTTTATGTGTTGATACACTTGCTCTTTTGGAAGATGATAGGAAGAAAAGGCGGAGGAAGCGTAGATGGTGGCAGAGAGAGTTTCTCGCGAATTAAAGCCAAAGGATGGCGCATATTCTAGAAATTATGTTAGGATGAGTATGAAGGATTTCCGCGGTTTGTTATCACTTGTGGCTCCTCTTGTGTCCAAAACCAACACAAACTTTCGGGAAGCGATTCCACCAGAGGATCAGTTGGCAGTAACACTCCGTTTTTTAGCCACTGGGGATTCCTCGTAAAACGAAGATTTCATGACAAAACATTTGCATTGTCGCGCGATTGCTAATGCCGACGTCTCACACACGATTGTCGGCATCCGTTGTCAACATTATCACGCGAGGCCGCCGGAATAACAGCAAAACATTGATATACGTGCCAGATGCATGAAAAAATTATTTAATGTATGACACACTCTGATATATATAAAACTTTTACCTTCACTTCTTGGGATAAAACTTGCACAATGGCCTCGCAAACACGAAGAATAATGTTGCATATGGCACTTTTTGATATTTTATGCAGATACATTAACGTCGAAACGACAGTCGGCACCTTCAAAACTCAAACAGCCGCCAAAGAGCCTGGTACTACGCATACGCTAATCGTCGAAATAAGCGGCAGTCGACAAGACGACAGGAAATGCTAGTACTGCGCATGCGCGAGTTCTTCAAATGTCGCTCATACATGTCGCGTATATGGCCAAAAAGCGATATACAAAATGTATACGCGACATGTATGAGCTCGAGGGTCCGCATACAAGTTCCGTGAATTTTTGTATGAGGTGATGTATCGCGACATGTCAAATTAACATGTCGCTCATACATGTCGCGATACATATATCCCAGTGTAAACGTACCTTAAGCTGAATGTTCGGCGATGAAACCGAGGGAAATACGTGTAAGGGTGAGCAAGAGCAAGTCTCTGGAATGAAACAGCGGTAGTGGTATGCCCAATTTTGACGGGGTTATCACTCCTTTTTAGGGGCATTGCTCAACGACAAGATGAAGATCTAAGGAGACTGTTAAGTAGTATCTGATGAGGGGTAATGTTTTATGCTGCACTGCTCGAGGACATCAAGGTGACAAATTTGTCTTGTCATCGGATCTGGTGTCATGTGTACTTAAGCATTTTCGTGAAACACTGGTATTAGGACACCTAGGTAACTTTAAGACCAGAATGAAGGTTTTCGAGATGTTCGTTTTGAAAGGAATGGAGAAGCAGATTGAGAACTTAGTACAGGAATCTGAGATTTGTTGTCTTAGTAAACCGGCATTGAGTTCCCAGTAGGGGCTGTGGTCTTCTGAAGTTGAGTTGCCTCCCATGAGCGAAAATGCATATCGACACTGTCCTAGGTCAAAGGAGGAAAACCGGTTCACACTTGGGTGCGTAGGGCCTATACGCGTTTTTGTCGGGCACTACCAATGACGGATGTTTATGCACCGACCAGCATAAAGTGTTTGAAAGGCAGCTTACGAACGTGGAGCATGGAGCACAATTCTATCAGGCAATGCAACAGCCTATACTGATACTGTAGTTGGAATCCCCTGTTTTGAAATGGGCATAGACCGTACTACGACAGTCTCGTACAATCAAACCCTTCGTTTGCAGAGCGCACTAACAAACATTTGCGGGCAGCGCTGATCGCCTTCCACCACGATGACTGCTCTAAAAGGGACACGTTCTTGTGTTGGTTTTGTTATGCGTCCAATATCGCCGTTAACAACGTCCGCAAGAAACCCCGGCTACCTTTATGTTGCCTTCAATTCGAATTCACGACACTCCAATCTGTGAGCCTTAAGTGGTGTGTTACTAGAGAGGGTTGATGCTGCAAAAATTCTAGAAACTTTGAAAGTGGCGAAGTATTACGTAGAAATTAGTGATGAGAGGCTTGCTCAAAGTTATAATGTGGGGAGATAGCCCACTTCCTCGAAACCAGGTACTGAGATTTCCAGAAGGCTTTTCAGTACCTGGCAGTGCATCACAGACTCAGTAACTTTGGCTAGTACTGGTACCACTGAGATTGGTCTGAAGCTGGACATCTCGCATGGAACCCCCTTCTTATATATTGGTACTGTGCGCACCAGTTTAAGGAAGTCTGGGAAGACACCAGAAGACAGATATTTGTGACACCGTACATCACAAGCGCCTTGTAATCAAATTGCGTGCTCATGGAACATCGTCTCAGTTGTGAGGCTAGATTCGTTATTTCCTCTCAGAGAGGTCACAGTTCGTAGTAATTGACGGAAAGTCATGGAGTAAACCAGAAGTGATTTCAGGCGTTCCCAAGATAGTGTTACAGGCCCTCTTAGGTTTGGCCATCTTAGGTTTGCAGATAATGCTATCGTTTAATGTCTAGTAAAGTCGTCAGAAGATCAAAACCAATTGCAAAACGATTTAGGTAAGATACCTGTATGGCTCGAAAATTGGCAGTTGACCCTAAACAATGAAGAGGTCATCCACCTAAGTTCTAGAATGAATCCTTCAAACTTCAATTTAACGAATTATGAGATAAATCAGTCAAATCTAAAGGTCGTAAATTCTACTAAATACTAAGAAATTACAATTAGGAGCAACTTAATTTGGAAAGTAACACGTAGAAAATGTTGTGGGAAAGGCGAACCAAAGATTGCGTTTTATTGGCAGAAAACTTAGAAGATGCAACAGATCTACTAAGGAGACTGTCTACACTACGGCTGTCTGTCCTTTTTTGGAGTACTACTGCGCGGTGTGGGCTTCTTACCACAGGTTTAACGGCGTTTATCGAAAAAGTTCAATGAAGGGCAGCACATGTTGTACTGGGAAACGGGGAAGAGAGTTTCACGTACATGGTACAGGAATTGAGATGGCCATCATTAAAACAAAGGAGTTTCTCATTGGGCCGGACCTTCTCACGAAATTTTAATCACCAACTTTCTCCTCCGAATGGGAAAATATTTTATTGACGCCGACCTACAAGGGGAGAAACGATCATCATAATAAAGTAAGAGAGACCAGAGCTCGCACGCAAAGATAGTGGTGTCCTTTTCTTTCCGCTGTTCGAGAATGAAATAATAGAGAATTATTGTGAAGTTGGTTCAATGAACCCTCTAACAGGCACTTAAGCGTTATTTGCAAAGCATCCATGTAGTTGTAGGTGAAATATTTGTCACGAATTTTGGAGCGGCAAGTAAAGCCCCCGAGAATGTCATGCACAAGCTCTTGCCTCAGTTTAAAGGACCAGTCGGAACTGTCAGGTTCCTTACTACGGTTACCCTACTAGTGAGCGAGCCCATCAACGTATTTATAGAGTTCATATTTCTCAGACGAAGCTGTATCGGAGTGGCATTGATTCCTAATGGCAGTAAGTTACAGAGAAGTGGTTCAAATGGCTCTGAGCACTATGGGACTTAACATCTGAGGTCATCAGTCCCCTAGACTTAGAACTACTTAAACCTACCTGACCTAAGGACATCACACGCATCCATGACCGAGGCAGGATTCGAACCTGCGACCGTAGCGGTCGCGCGTTTCGAGACTGAAGCGCTTAGAACCGCACGGCCACACCGGCCGGCTAAGTTACAGAGAGTTTTATTGTATATCAGTGTAGGTGAGAGAGTCTATCATCTAAGACCTATTAGTGCTCTGGATTGTGAGGTCCAAAGTGGTTGATGTGTATAAACGCTGTGGCACATGATGGCCCTCATGTTATTTGATAGCATGTACGAAGCCATCAGTCGAACTTCTACCCCAGTATTCGAAGACTGAGGCGGGGAGGACGTGTTGTCATAGAACGTCACTCAACCATTCGTATTCGAAAACCGCGCTCGCGGCGCTGCAGCCGCTGCTTAGCGACTGCTTGGGACGCTGCCAGCAGGCGTCCGCAGTACGGGAGCCACCGCGAGGCGCCTAGAGACAGCACTCAGAGGAAGTGCAGAGAGAACGCTGGAGTCACCTGAACTCGAAACATCAAGAAGAAACCTGGGGCACTGCCTGAGAAGCGGGCCGTATGGGTTTAACTGTACACCTGGGCAGCCGTGGCTGAGCTGACTGCCATTAAGAAATGTGGGCTGGCCGAACAGTGATACGGCACGGTGGGCGCAGGTTGCTTTAGGGTTATCAGTCCAGCCTATACCTGCAAGGCAACATTGGAGTCAGCGACTCACGCTGTGTGCGATCAGACAAATTCATACAAATCTTCCCCCTCATAGAGGCCTTCAATGTACTCTTTTCACTTATTCGCTCTCTCCTCTGCATTTAACAGTGATAAGTGGTGGGTAGCCTTGATGTAATCGTTAGTTTGTTAGATTAGAGAGTGCACAGTGGTTTCTAGGTCCAACATTTCTTGCTGTTATTAAGCTGATCTATAATGTTTCGCAGATTTATTATGAAATTACATTGCCTCTGCGCAAGATTTATTGTTCAGTCAGTGCAGTAGTACAAGAGTATTCAGCAAACTGCACATGTTTGGTGCTTGTTACCTTGACATGTGTGCACATATAATGGCAACACACTCGTATATTTGATTCATAGTCCATTTGTCTTGATGGAGTTCATTCTCACTTAATTGTGTCACAAGATTGTTTCTTTCCTCAAATGCGTTCCGATGAACACACTCTGAATCTAAATTATAAGTAACCTAATGGGTTGTAAAATTTTTTGCGCGGTTGTGGTACCTGGAGGTGTTATGGTATCAGGCGCATCTAGTCAGATGGTCAGTTGGTTGAATTTGCTTTAGAGGCCAGACGGTGTGTACAGTTTTGAAATAAGTTCCATGTAATAGTAATTACTGTTACTGTTGAGTCCATACTCCTGAGTCAGCCTTAAAATAAGCGAATTCCCCGATTTGAAAAAATAGTGCATCAGTTATCGTAAATCATTTTACACATTATTTATTGATTCTTGGACAACATTTTCTGATTTTTTAAAAAGAAATTCAGTCACCATTAAGCCCACATACTAGGAGTTAAAGCTCCTCTATCTAAAATGAGGCGTTCATGACGGAAGTCCCGAAGTATGCAAGTTTTATCTGAAGTCAGAAAGCAAACAATTTTCTTAATCTATAGGATATTGTAAATGGGGTAATAGCACAGTTTTTTGAAATCTGAAATGGTGGACGTTTGAAACAAAGATGTAGTTTTTTGTGTGTTTATGGTTACGTTCTTGCAACAACTAATGAATAAATTAAAATAAGAAATCAGCCCATTACTCCTTGCGCGCAAGCCTGGGTGGTAATTTAGCCAAATTTCAGAAAGATGTCTTTATTAGTGCACCCGAAATCCATGTCATCAGCTTGAAATACGCTGTATCTGAGCCGTGCGTGTCTCGTGTTCATGCCGTTTCTTGCTTGACAGCTTCTCTTTACGGAATTGTCGCCTCGTTTCACTGGCGTCACTAAGTTGCTGGCTTGCCTGCCCGTGAGTGGCAGCAGCAGCGCGTATCGATAAGAGCACTGTCGTATTATCTTTGAAGCGATCGCTAGTATTTCCGGCTCGTCGTGTGTCTGGAGTCCAGTCGGTATGGAGCTCCAATAAGGTCTGCACAGCAGTACCCGCCCGACCGCTATCGACACACACGCACTGTTCGACGGAAGGAGACTGGAGCGGGAACGACCGTTGGTTGTATTTGGTCGCCGACCGCTTCGGGTTCTCTGTGTGTGTCGACTTGTCATTCGTCCTTGTTGTTCCACAATGATTGCTTTTACGATTGTTCGAATTCTTGCGGAAGTGTTTTCGTGGAACTGTGTTTAGCCTGTATAATTTCGACTGAGCAGTCTGCGTACTGGCGTAGGCAGTCGGTGGGTTGGGACAGTGCAGCGAGGAAGTCTCCGCGGCGAGGGCATTAGCGTAGTGTTCCGGAGTGTGATTTTGCTCACCGTATTGATGCTGTCCATACCGCGTGTAGTTCGACAGCCTTTGGTGCTGTTCATTTTTTGAGTGGTTACTGTGCCTTGGCTGTTTTAGACGCCAATTTTGAAGACGTAGTGCTGCTGGTATCTTCGTCCTCGGCTGATATTTTCCGTTGTCGTGCCGTTGGTCGGCGGAAAGGAATTGATTAAGTTGCTGGTCGGTCCTTCAGCCGCCCCTGGGTCGGGTTGCCAACTGATTACTTAATCTTATTCTTGGCTGCCTATCTCACCTAACCTTACGTTAGAACTACCTCCTCAGGACGACCCTTGGAACCCTTCTGAACACCATTGTTCTGTTGTTTTTAGATTGTGATTTTTGTCTCAAGTACTGTGCGAGGCCTTCAGCCTTCTCAAGTTGAAACTTTGAAAAATCTTGTTTGAACTATTTCTGTTTAAAGGGGAATTTTGCTCTATTGCAAATCCTTCTTATACAGGCTATAAGCCTCGCGTTGTTCTATGTTCAGTATGTGGGATCCGGCCGAGGTTTTATGTAAAATTTGGTAACTAAGGCCTTCAGCCGTGTGTATTCCTTAAGGCAATCTTAATAACTTGTGTTCGGGCCTTCAGTCGTATTATTTTTTGATGCTTTTGTGGGCATGTGTGATTAAGTGTTTTAGGAAAATAAAGTTTGTATGTTTTGTGCAACTGACAGTAACTGTTTTTGCCCCCTTTCCACCACTACAACCTGATCCGCTCTGTCCTGCGAAACCAGATTTCAGTATCTCAAGCTAATTATCAGGCATTATTATTAATGGTTATGCAGTTTTAAGGGAAGGAGTAGAAGAAAAGGTTACAGGAGCATATGGGCTTGGGACAAGGAATGAGAGAAGAGAAATACTAATTGAGTTCTGTAATAAATTTCAGATAGTAATAGCGAATACTCTGTTCAGGTATCACAATACGAGGACGTATACTTGGAGAAGACCGGGTGACACGAGAAGATTTCAGCTAGATTACACCATGGTGATACAGAGATTCCGAAATCATATACTGGATTATATGGCGTATCCAGAAGCAAATATAGACTCAGATCACAATGTAGTAGTGATGAAGAGTGGGCGAAAGCTCAAGAGATTACTCAGGAAGAAGCAATACGCAAAGAAGTGGAATACGGAAGTACTAAGGAATGACGAGGTACGCTTGAAGTTCTCTAAGGCTATGGATACAGCAGTAAGGAATACCTCACCTAGGCAAAACGATTGAAGAGGAATGGACATCTCTAAAATGGACAAGAAAAACATAGGCACAAAAATTGAACAGCCAAGAAACCATGGGTAACAGAAGAAATATTTCATCTGATCGGTGAAAGAAGAAAGTACGAAAAGGTTCAGGAGAATTCAGGAACACAGAAATACAAATCGGTGAGGAATGACATAAACAGGAAGTGCAGAGAAGCTAAGACGAAATGGGTGCATGAAAAATGTGGAGAAATCGAAAAAGAAATCGCTGTCGGAAGGACTGACTCAGCGTATGGAAAAGTCAAAATTAGAAGCTGGAGTGGTAACATTAAGAACGCAACGGTAATTGCACAGTTAAATGCAGAGGTGAGAGCAAATAATTGAAAAGAGTACATCGAAGGCCTCTATGAGGGGGAAAATTTGTCTGATGTGATAGAAAGAAGAAACAGGCGTCGATTTAGAAGAGATAGGAGATCCAGTATTACAATCAGAATTAAAGAGAGCTTTGGAATATCAAATAAGGGGGAAGGCATAGATAGTATTCCATCATAATTTCTAAAATCATTGGGGGAAGTGGTAACAAAACGATTACCCACGTTAGTGTGCAGAATGTATGAGTCTGGCGACATACCATCTGACTTTCGGAAAAATGTCGTCCATGCAATTACGAAGACTACAAGAGCTGACAAGTGCGAGAATTATCGCACAATCAGCTCATGCATCCAAGTTGCTGATAAGAATAATACACAGAAGAATGGAAAAGAAAACTGAGGATGTGTTTGATGACGATCAGTTTCGCTTTTGGAAAGATAATGGCACTAGAGAATCAATTCTGACGCGGCTGATAACGGAAGCAAGACTAAACAAAAATCAAGACACATTCAAAGGATCTGTCAACCTGGAAAAACCATTCAACAATGTAAAATGGTGCAAGATGTTCGAAATTCTGAAAAAATGGGGGTGAGCTGAAGGGAGAGATGGGTAACATACAATATGTGTAAGACCCAAGACTGAATTATAAGAGTGGACGACCAAGAACTAAGAACTCGGATAAAAAGGGTGTAAGACAAGGATGTAGTCTTTCGCCCCAACCAATCTATACATCGAAGAAGAAATGATGGAAATAAAAGAAAGATTCAGGAATAGAATTAAAATTCAAGGTGAAGGGATATCAATGATACGATTTGCTGATGACATTGATATCCTGAGTTAAAGCGAATAAGAATTACATGATCTGCTGAATGGAATGGACAGTCTAATGAGTACAGAATATGGACTGAGAGTAAATCGAAAAAGACGAAACTATTGAGAAGTAACAGAAATGAGAACACGGAAAAACTTAACATTAGGATTGATGGTCACGAAGCAGATGAAGTTAACGAATTCTACTACCTAGGCAGCAAAATATCGGATGACGGACGGAGCAAGGAGGACATCAAAAGCAGACTAGAACTGATAAAATGTACATTCCTGGCCAAGAGAAATCTACTAGTATCCAACATAGGCCTTCATTTAAGAAAGAAATTTCTGAGAATTTACGTTTGGAGCACATCATTTTATGGAAGTGAAACGTGGATTGTGGGAAAAGGGGAACAGAAGAGAATCGAAGCATTTGAGATGTGCTCCCACAGACGAATGTTGAAAAGTAGGTGGACTGATAAGGTAAGGAATGAGGAGGTTCTGCGCAGAATCGGAGGGGCAAGGAATATGTGGAAAACGCAGATAACGAGAAGGAACAGGATGATAGGACATCTGTTAAGACATCAGGGAATGACTTCTATGGCACTAAAGGGAATTGTACAGGGAACAAGCAGTAGAGGAAGACCGAGGTTGGAATACATCCAGCACGTAACTGAGGACGTAGGTTGCAAGTGCCGCATCAAACCAGTCAGAGGAATGATGCCCCCCCCCCCCCCCAAAAAAAAAAACAAAAAAAAAGAAGAAAATTTTTAATAGTGGATGTATATGTCAATCTTCTGTGTGTACGTGATTGATATCAGTTCCGCTTTTCTTTCTGTAAGAGTATTGACACCTTATGGAGGTGATCTTGCCGCACCACCCCTGGACCAGTCTGGCTACTGCTCCCTGGTACTGTCGACGTCAAAGTCCCCATGTCCTCGGTCTAACAGTAGCAGCTCCGCAATCCGTCTTATTCGCCAACTCCAGGATAGCAAGCAGCCAGATTAGACTGTTCTGTGGTTGCTGACACTTTCAGGGATGCCCAGAATTCTTCCGGGTTGTATGGCCGTGGCCCACGAAACTCTTCTATCCATGACGTTTCGTTCAAAGCTACGTTGTACATCTTCGGGGGTGCTCCTGGTTGTGCTGTCTTGCCGACAAGACTCAGCACAATCAGGAGCACCTCCGAAGATGTCCAACGTAGCTTTGGACGAAACGTCATGGATAGAAGAGTTCCGTGGGCCACGGCCATACAACCCGGAAGAATTCTCGGCAGCTGATACATCCGGTCGTGAAAGCCTTCATTGTATGATTTTCAGGGATAGTATCTCGCAGTCCTGCATAGATAACCTCTCTTCGTGTGTGTCAAGCAGTGTTGGAAATGGAGTGCCCTGAAATCATCAAAACGCAGCGGTATCCTACGATTAGCTGCAAGGCAGTACTCTTCTGCAAGCTGACGTAGCTCCCTAAAAATGTCAGTAATGATGCTATGGAGAAAAGCATCGTCAAACTTTAGTGGAGAAATGAAGTGATATAGCAGGATATGTCAATTGCAAAGTGGTATGGAACTTTTACCGTGAATGTCATGCTAAAACGTTTTTGCATTATGAAGGGAAGAAGCTCTAGCAAGGCGCTCAGCCGTGTACTCCATCTTGATGTGTACTCATACGCTTTTGATCCAGTTAATGGGGGAGGGAGGGTTCAATTTTATACCTGTTTCTGTAGACATTGTCACTAAAGAGGCACATATTAATGTCTAGAATCTAGTTGAGAATAATAAATATTGCTTCTGGCGTGCGGTAGAAATTACCTGAAACATCCTCAACCCTGCATGTCTGACAGATACTTACAAGACATCTAATTTTTGCGGGCATTATAACTTCGAAGGCATCTCACTTCTCGTAAAATCCCAGACCTGCCAGAATTCGAGAGACAGAACGCTAATTACCCGGTTCATGTGTGCAGTCTGCAAATGAGCCAAATTGTAAGCCAGGAGATGTGAAGCATAAAGTGGTTCGACCCCTCTACTTTCCAAAGTAGCCAGTCGGTGTCCTAGACATGTAGATTTACTGCTCTTCCCTGCAGACTAAAAGCGCACTATATCGGAATAAAAATATGTTCCACCTACTTTCCACCCGAATGAGAAAAATAGCACAAACGGCACTTTTGCCGCAGATTTCTCAACTATTTTATTAAGTGTATTTAGAAAGACACCTGATTGTCTGCTCGTTCAGGACCGGTGCTTATGGAAATGTCGACTGATGATAAAAAGTTAATACAGTTTAAAAATGCCAACCACCAGTAAAGAAGCCGGTTTGTTGAATACACTAACTCTGACTACTTACTAGTTCCTGTGACATGTTGTGAAAGTGTTATCAATGCTACTCACATCACTTTCACAGAATAACACTATCATATGCGGTGACCTATCAAGTTGATTGCTCGTATGATTCCAGTGGCAACAAATTTGAACCATATGTGGAGGATAATCCTACGAGATGGTTGCTATCTGAGCTCAAAAAACTTGCGCAGTGTGTCGGTAGCCTTCACAGCAAAAAACATTCCGATGAACAACTCACAGGAGAATGATGCCCTATTCAAGCATGCTGTTAAATATCATATTTGTGACTTGCCTTCGGACAATTATGCGGAAACTCTGGACAGAGACCACCGCATCTAAAAGGGAAGTTCCACAGTGCAGACCATAATGCATTCAACTGGTTGCATATACCTGTCTTCTTCTATAATTTGAGCGGGTATGATGCTTATTTTCTCGTTGAGCATTTGGGAGACTTTAGGTCAGAGAATGATAAGATCAGTATCATACCTGACAATGTAGAAAAATAAATTTCCTGCTCCGCAAATCCTGCCAAGGATATTGCTCCACTTCCTGGATTCACTATAATTTTTGCAGGCACCGCTTCAGAAGCTTTCTGAGACTATTTTTCAGTAGAATATGCATATCACTTAAGCTGCATTTCACAACGATGTAAAGTTTTAGCTTGTAATGAAGAAGGGAGTCCTCTCGCATGAACGCATGAATGTCTGGATTCGCTGGAGAGAATCCGTGAAACCGCATTGTCCGATGTAATCGGATTCGCCGGCAAACCCACAGAGACTGCCATAACGGATGAGGAGTTTAGGCTTGCGATTAATGTTTGGCAAGAGATCAAAATCTCTGATTTAGAGATATACGCTAAATTGTACGTGGAGACAGATGTGCTCTTGCTCGTAGGTATCTATTGGAAAGTCTGGAGTGTATGCCTTGACACATGTACTCTGGATCCTGCCTTCTACTGCATCACGCCGGGGCTTTTATGGAATTCAGTGTTAAAAAGACATGAATCAACACGCAACTGTTGACTGTTGTTGAAATGTTGCTTTTTTCGAACACGGAATTTGTGGTTGACTTTGCCAGTACATCCACAGGTATGCTAAGGTGAAAAGCCTGCGTCTGATTGAGAAGTACAGGCCATCTGTCAATTTGAGTTACATGCTTTACTTGGATGTAAACCATCTCTATGGGCATGCCATGCAACAAACTCTGCCATTCGGAGCGTTCCGATTGCTGCCCAAAGATGAAGGAGCCGGACAAAAGGATAAGATGCAGGGTGTGACTGCTGATGCTTGTAGGGGATATGTCCTGCTGGTAGACCTGGAATATCCCATGGAATTGTATGACGGGCACAGCGACTTTCCGCTGTGTCGGGAGAGCCTAGTCCCACGAAATGGTTCCACCTTAAGCTGATGACAATTCTGGGGAATAAGCAGGGATACATTCTGCGCTATAGAAACCTCCAGCAGTGTCTCAGGTTGGGTACTCAAATTCTTAGAATAAGAAGTGGCACCTCCTTCGACCATCATCCATATCTGAAGGAGTACATTGATCTTAATACCAAACAGGTGCTCTCACGACGTGTGATTTTGAAAAATATTTTTATAAATTAATGAATTATTCAGTTCTCAGCAAAACCATGCTGAATGTTAGAATCCGTCGTGAAATTCGTTTAGTTTACCGTTGAGATGAGCATTATGGCGTAAGATATTATGTCGCCAGGCCAAATTTTAAGCGGGTCACAATATTTACTGATGGACTAGTCTCTGTGGAGATGACTAAGGTTTAAGTAGAGTTCACATACACACACGGTAAGTGCGTTCTAGACCTCTCCAATCCCCACGTGTAGCAATTCCACTACAAGTCTGCAAAACCAAATTTCGCTGATGTCAAGTTACTTTATAAGGATAGAGTTTCAGCTACTGGGTGAAAGGCTGCGATGCGTAAGACGTAATTAGGTGCAATCCCGAGGAATTCGACACATCTGGATATGTGGAAACAATTCTTACAGCATAACACCTCAGAACATGAAGGTTATCTGCCTGATGAAAGACGAGGCGAATGGGTCGTAGATTGTGGGGTGTGTAGGGCTCAGATCGAAGATGTATGCATACCGTGTATGTGCAGATGCCACCCAGAGATGGGCTAAGCCTCACAGGCTCTCACTATCGAAGACTATAAGAAGTGTCTGTTTGCTGATGACGAATCTCCTCATATAGCGCACCAGGTAGTCTTTCGGTCGTGGAGCCATAAGGTGCATGCTGCACTGCAATATAAAGTCGGTCCGACGCACCATGAAGACAAACGCTTCTGTGTCGATGGGAACAGGACCTCCCATTCTCACACTACTCGCTTAAGTAATTTTGTGTGTGTGTGTGTGTGTGTGTGTGTGTGTGTGTGTGTGTGTGTGTGTGTGTGTGTGTGTGTTTGTGTGTGTGTGCGTGTGTGCATTGAATAAATAGATGAAGTTTTTTTCCATAGTTGTGTGTATGAGTCCGTGGTTGCGAATACTATACTATTAGGTGTACCCTGTACACATTTTTTCTTCCACACTATGTGTGCTTCTATATATGTGTATGTGTATGTGTGGTTCTTCACCTGCTGCTGCTGCTAGTCCCTAAAAATTGTAAATATTAGAAGTAAAAATATCACTCTCTTCCTTTCTTAGTATAATGTATCTCTGTTAGTCATATGATAATGTATAATCGATCCATTGCTGTAATATAAATGAAAACATTCTTCATTTATACAACCCCTTTTTAAAAAAATGTTTTGTTTCTGATAATAAACGATGAGTTAATTTTCTTTACCTATGTTGTTATTATTTGGTGTTTTCATCATTGAAGTTATTGTAAGATGGATGCAAATAAGAACAATTTTATTTTATACAACACACTTTTATTTTACGGAATACTTTTTTATTTTACATGTATACATCATACAATCATTCAGTTTTACATAAGAATCCAAATAACCGTTTTTATATGCTTTGAAATAGCCCTCAATCGTATTCAAAGCTATAGCTGCAATTACACGTTTGGACATTCCTTCAGCACATTCAGCCTCCACAGATTTTGTGGTTACATGGTTTCTAGTTTCATATTTTGCTGCCACAAGAAGATAGTTATGTATACACTGTTCTAGTTGATTTATGTTCACACTGTGCTCACATAAGTACTCAATTAAATCATAATACGCAGCTCTAATATAAGGACGACAGCGGCTCAGTCTGCCTGCGGCAGTCAATAAACCATTGTGCAGATCACTTAAATTTACCACACTAGAACGTTTAACGTATATGCTCGGACCCTCAGATTTTAACTGACTCCCCATACATGTCGATAACTGATGCCACACCATTTAACACCTTAATATTAATGGGAGTATGAGATGGATTGTGTCCAGTCGTTGTCTTTCTATCTGTGAACTCCACCATACTCGTATTACGAAGATGGTCCCACTCATGCCATGAATGTTACACCTTAGCACAGACACTTTGTGCATTTTCTACTTCTATAACTACTTCAAAGCCTTTGTCCTGTGCTAGGCCAAAATTTACACGTTTGGGATCACTGGCAGCCACGTTATATGTGTTGGTGAATAATAGTACTCTTGTGGGAGTTGGCTTCTGTGGCTGTGCTTCGACATAGTCGAACGACACCAAGTCCTGCAGGTCGAGAAGACGTCCTGTTCGCAGCGAGTGTGGTTCAGGCGAGAACATCTGAGTGTCCTCGTTCAGACGCTGGTTGCAGCTGCTCTACTCGTGTACGACATATTCTACCAACACCAGGTCGAGAGGACAGCCTGTGGACCGTGGAAAGAATTCACACTGTATGCTCAAACGAGTTTTATCGTCCTTCATATATGTAATGGTTAATAGAGTGGAATAATGCGTTTTTGATTGTTCACATATACCATAAGGCCATGGTCTGAAAATGGATGTGATTGCCCGAAATTAGCCACGACAAAGAAATGACTGTTATCGCATGTGTGACAAATATTTAAAGAAAATAAAAATTCATTTCATTCTTTTTACCTCAGACGCTACAAATGAATTAATTGAATTAATCATCGTTAACTACCACATTAAAACTCATTCAGTATAAGATAACGAAATTAAATTCTGGTAGGCTATGGCGTTGTGTTATGGTAGGTCACAGGTTCGATCCCAGCAACTGTTTTTATTTAGAATAAAACCATCAGCAATGGCGGCCATAGATTTGTTGTATAAGGAGTCACCCTCGTCTCCCAACACGAATCATAGTGACTGGAGGTGCGGACACAGGTTCAGGGGAGTCTCTTGCCCTTGGTGAAGGAAACTGCCTCTAAAAGAATTAGCAAGGATTCATTGCAAGAGGATGCAGAAGGCAATGGAAACCACTGCACAAAAGACAATTAATGCGTATCCACAGGCATATAACCTGCAACTGAAAAATTGTCATGATGATCTCTCCGTCAGAAAAAGATTTCGTATTTGTCACCCCTTCGCATTTCCGGAACTATGAGAAAAAGTTAGAATAACCAAAGAAAGGATAACATCCTACGACCCAGAGCCTGCAATATCGTAAGTTTGAACGTGGTAGGAAAGCTAGAAAATCTGAAAAGGGAAAAGCAAAGGCTCAATCTAGATACAGTGAAGGTCACTGAAGTGAAATTTAAAGAAGACAAGGAATCCTGGTTGGACGAATGTAAAGTAATATCAACAGCGGCAGAAAATGGTAATAGTATCCGTTATGAATATGGAGCTAGTGCAGAGATTGAATTGCTACGAACAGTTCGGTATGTTTATATGTTTTATGTGTCCAGATCATGAAATTATTACAATACTGGTAGAGAATTAACAGCACGCATATAGATATTAATTACATACAAAGAATCAGTTACAGTGAAAATTTAAAAATATACACTGGAGCGCCAAAGCAACTAGTAAGGGCATGCTTATTCAAATATAGAGATATGTAAACATGCAGAATACGGCATTGCAGTCGGTAACGCCTATATAAGACAACAAGTTCTGACGCAGTTGTTAGATCGGTTACTATTGCTACAATGAGATTGAACGTGATGTTATAGTCGGTGCACGAGCGATGGGACACAGCATCTCCGAGTTAGCGAAGAAGTGGGGATTTTCCTGTACGACCATTTCGCGAGGTACCGCGAATATCAGGAATCCGGTATATAACATCAAATCTCCGACATCGCTGCGGCCGGAAAAAGATCCTGCAAGAATGGGACCAACGACGATGTAAGAGAATCGTTCAATGTGACAGAAGTGCAACCCTTCCGCAAATTGCTGCAGATTTCAATGCTGGGCCATCAGAAAGTGTCAGCGTGCGAACCATTCAACGAAACATCATCGATATGGACTTTCGGAGCCCTTGGTGATTGCACGACACAAAGCTTTACGGCTCACCTGGGCCCGTCAACACCGACATTGCACTGTTGATAACTGGAAAAATGTTGCGCCGTCGGAAGAGTCTCGTTTCAAATTTTATCGAGCGGATGGACGTGTACGGGTATGGAAACAACCTCATGAATCCACGGACCCTGCATGCCGGCAGGTAACTGTTCAAGCTGCTGGAGGCTGTGTAATGATGTGGGACGTATGCACCTGGAGTGATATGGGAACCCTGATACGTCTAGATACGACCCGGACAGTTGACACGTAAGTAAGCATTTTGTCTGGCCACATGCAGCCATTCATGTCCATTGTGCATTACGACGGACTTTGGCAGTTCCAGGAGGGTAATGCGACACACGACACGACCAGAACTGCTACATAGTGGCTGCTGGAACACTCTTCTGAGTTTGAACACTTCTGCTGCCCACCAAACTCCCCAGGTATCAACATTATTGAGCATGTCTGGAATGCCTTGCAACGTGCTGTTCAGAAGAGATCTCCAGCCTCTCGTAGTCTTACGTATTTATGGACATCCCCCCAGGATTCATGGTGTCAGTTCCCTCCAGCACTATTTCAGACATTAGTCGAGTCCATGCCACGTCTTGCTGCGGCACTTCTGCGTGCTAGCAGGAGCCCTACACGATATTAGGCAGGTGTACCAGTTTCATTGGCTCTTCAGTATAGAAAGAAAGTAATAACAATAAAAATAGTACAACAAGAATTTATAAAATATGGACAAGAAGATTAAGAACAATTAAACTGTAATATAATACCCTTCGTATTCTGTGGAGAGCCTAGTATTACATTGTTTTGTATCTGAAAGGAATCACTGGTAGTGCATGTGCCCGGCATGTAAGTGCAGATTAGCAGAATTTTTTGGGCCCGTATGTCACCACACTGGCACATTTCGTAATCTCTGCTAAGGTCCCATTTCCTGACGCTGAATGTGCGTCGTAACATCCGAGTTATTAGTCTTCCATGTCATATAAGGAATGTATCAGCCTGCAATTGATTCCTCTTTTACATTCGTTCGGTGTAACTCAGTCAAAGATTCTGGTCAAAGTTCCATTCGACAAGTTCCGGGAGATGAAGGAATTACTGTAGTTGTCTGCATGAAGCTCTTTCTTGATCTGAGTCTTGGTCTTCATTCCTTCCTTCCTTCCTTCCTTCCTTCCTTCCTTCCTTCCTCGTGTTCAAACAAGGGATGTCTGAGATCGGTTTCCTCTACACTTCTGTAGCTGCTTTCCTGAGAATACCTGGTGGTGCTACACCCATAACTTGGTACAGTCTACTGACAGGAGTCGGTCGTAGACTGCCTTTCACAATGCGTCCAGTCTCATTCAAACCTGCATCAGCCTGTTTAGTATGTACGAATATGCAGAATATTCCGCTGCGGGGAAGCAAATTGCCAGGACAGATGTTTTAAGCACTTTTATGAGTGCTCTAGTTCCTGAAATTTTGCGGATTATGTTGTTCCATCGGGGAGAGGCTACAACATCGGGGAGAGGCTACAACCCTGTCTTACTCCCTTCCCAACCACTGCTTCCCTTTCATGTCCCTCGACTCTTATAACTGCCATCTGGTTTCTGTACAAATTGTAAATAGCTTTTCGCTCCCTGTATTTTACCCCTGCCACCTTTAGAATTTGAAAGAGAGTATTCCAGTCAACATTGTCAAAAGCTTTCTCTAAGTCTACAAATGCTAGAAACGTAGGTTTGCCTTTCCTTAATCTTTCTTCTAAGATAAGTCGTAAGGTCAGTATCGCCTCACGTGTTCCAGTGTTTCTACGGAATCCAAACTGATCTTCCCCGAGGTTGGCTTCTACTAGTTTTTCCATTCGTCTGTAAAGAATTCGTGTTAGTATTTTGCAGCTGTGACTTATTAAGCTGATAGTTCGGTAATTTTCACATCTGTCAACACCTGCTTTCTTTGGGATTGGAATTATTATATTCTTCTTGAAGTCTGAGGGTATTTCGCCTGTTTCATACATCTTGCTCACCAGATGGTAGAGTTTTGTCAGGACTGGCTCTCCCACGGCCGTCAGTAGTTCCAATGGAATATTGTCTACTCCGGGGGCCTTGTTTCGACTCAGGTCTTTCAGTGCTCTGTCAAACTCTTCACGCAGTATCATATCTCCCATTTCATCTTCATCTACATCCTCTTCCATTTCCATCATATTGTCCTCAAGTACATCGCCCTTGTATAGACCTTCTATATACTCCTTCCACCTTTCTGCTTTCCCTTCTTTGCTTAGAACTGGGTTTCCATCTGAGCTCTTGATATTCATACAAGTCGTTCTCTTATCTCCAAAGGTCTCTTTAATTTTCCTGTAGGCGGTATCTATCTTACCCCTAGTGAGATAGGCCTCTACATCCTTACATTTGTCCTCTAGCCATCCCTGCTTAGCCATTTTGCACTTCCTGACGATCTCATTTTTGAGACGTTTGTATTCCTTTTTGCCTGTTTCACTTACTGCATTTTTATATTTTCTCCTCTCATCAATTAAATTCAATATTTCTTCTGTTACCCAAGGATTTCTACTAGCCCTAGTCTTTTTACCTACTTGATCCTCTGCTGCCTTCACTACTTCATCCCTCAAAGCTACCCATTCTTCTTCTACTGTATTTATTTCCCCCATTCCTGTCAATTGCTCCCTTATGCTCTCCCTGAATCTCTGTACAACCTCTGGTTCTTTTAGTTTATCCAGGTCCCATCTCCTTAAATTCCCACCTTTTTGCAGTTTCTTCAGTTTTACTCTACAGGTCATAACCAATAGATTGTGGTCAGAGTCCACATCTGCCCCTGGAAATGTCTTACAATTTAAAACCTGGTTCCTAAATCTCTGTCTTACCATTATATAATCTATCTGATACCTTTTAGTATCTCCAGGGTTCTTCCATGTATACAACCTTCTTTCATGATTCTTAAACCAAGTGTTAGTTATGATTATGTTGTGCTCTGTGCAAAATTCGACGAGGCGGCTTCCTCTTTCATTTCTGTCCCCCAATCCATATTCACCTACTATTTTTCCTTCTCTCCCTTTTCCTACACTCGAATTCCAGTCACCCATGACTATTAAATTTTCGTCTCCCTTCACAATCTGAATAATTTCTTTTATTTCATCATACATTTCTTCAATTTCTTCGTCATCTGCAGAGCTAGTTGGCATATAAACTTGTACTACTGTAGTAGGCGTGGGCTTCGTATCTATCTTGGCCACAATAATGCGTTCACTATGCTGTTTGTAGTAGCTTACCCGCATTCCTATTTTCCTATTCATTATTAAACCTACTCCTGCATTACCCCTATTTGATTTTGTGTTTATAACCCTGTAGTCACCTGACCAGAAGTCTTGTTCCTCCTGCCACCGAACTTCACTAATTCCCACTACATCTAACTTCAACCTATCCATTTCCCTCTTTAAATTTTCTAACCTACCTGCCCGATTAAGGGATCTGACATTCCACGCTCCGATCCGTAGAATGCCAGTTTTCTTTCTCCTGATAACGACATCCTCTTGAGTAGTCCCCGCCCGGAGATCCGAATGGGGGACTATTTTACCTCCGGAATATTTTACCCAAGAGGACGCCATCATCATGTAATCATACAGTAAAGCTGCATGCCCTCGGGAAAAATTACGGCTGTAGTTTCCCCTTGCTTTCAGCCGTTCGCAGTACCAGCACAGCAAGGCCGTTTTGGTTATTGTTACAAGGCCAGATCAGTCAATCATCCAGACTGTTGCCCTTGCAACTACTGAAAAGGCTGCTGCCCCTCTTCAGGAACCACACGTTTGTCTGGCCTCTCAACAGATACCCCTCCGTTGTGGTTGCACCTACGGTACGGCTATCTGTATCGCTGGGAGATGAAAAAGCTTGCACAGGATAGAGTAGCATGGAGAGCTGCATCAAACCAGTCTCAGGACTGAAGACCACAACAACAACAACATGTTGTTCCATGTGGATACTTAAGGTTTTATTTGTTCACAGTTGGCTTTGAATGTAAGGAATCGGCCCATCTTTATTCTTCGGTATTTCGAAGCAATACAGTGCAATAGCTAGCCTCCTCTCCAAGCAACATTCTGCTTCCTTTTAGATTCCTTATTTACTACATGAAATGCTCAAACTTGTGTCTTCCAGATTTGGCCTCAAATGGTTATCATCATCCTTGGTCAGGTCTTCTAGAGCTCTTCTCACCTTTATCTTCACCTCCTCAAAGGTTTATCCTTGAGCAGCAATCGCTGTATCATCATAATAAATAAATTTTTTACTTCGAGAGCTGATTGGTTGGTCGTTTGTGTAGATATTCTTCAACAGCTGGGGCAACATACGTTCTTGAGGGAGGCCATTTCTCTGAATCCTCCATCGAGTATCAAAGTATCGCCTATCTGCAGTAAATATTGGATGACTTGTGTTAAGCGTTAACCCTTTGTGACTAAATATAATTTTCTAACCTTTTTTTGTCATTGACTCTATCATAAGCTACAGTGAGGTCAATGTAAACCACACCTGTAGCTTGATCTCTTTCATACCTATTCTCAATATGCTGTAACAAATTGAGAATATGTCCACAATAAGGACTCCATGAGTCTTTTGTCAACATACTCTAATTTAGATAGCTAAGAGAAAAGGAAAATTTAATTATAATGGGAGACTAGAAGTCGATAGTAGAAAAAGAAAGAGAAAGAATAATAGCTGGACTATAAGGACTGAAGGGGAGTAGCCTGGTAGGATTTTGTACATAGAATAATTTAATAATCGGTGACTCTTGGTTTAAGAATCATAAAAGAATAGTGTAAGAGTATACGTGGAAGAAAGCTGGAGATACTAAGAGTACTTCATAATGGTTAAATAATGGTAAGAATGAGATTTCGGAACCAGATTTTATACTGTAAGACATTACCAGACGCAGACGTAGACTATGATCATAATTTATTGGTTACGAAATGTAAATGAAAATTGAATAAATTACAAAAAAGTAGCAATGCCAGACCCTATTCTGCCACTCAAACCCAATATCTGAAGAGATCTTTGGATGGGAACCGACTGTTCATCCAACGTACAGTCCAGACTTGGCGCAAAGCATTTTCCCTTGTTGCGCTAGCTACAGTAGTGACTTGGTGGCAAGCGCTTCATAACGGATGACCAGATGAAAGAAGCAGTTAAGGACTGGTAATCCTCACAAGTGGTAGACGGCTGAAACTTAGGGATCCAAAAGCTGATGAACGATATGGCAAATGAAACTTCCTGGCAGATTAAAACTGTGTGCCGGACCGAGACTCGAACTCGGGACCTTTGCCTTTCGCGGGCAAGTGCTCTACCAACTGAGCTGCCCAAGCACGACTCACGCCCCGTCCTCACAGCTTTACTTCTACCAGTACCTCGCCTCCTACCTTCCAAACTTTACAGAAGCTCTCCTGGTAGAGCACTTGCCCGAGAAAGGCAAAGGTCCCGAGATCGAGTCTCGGTCGGGCACACAGTTGTAATCTGCCAGGAAGTTTCATATCAGCGCACGCTCCGCTGCAGAGTGAAAATCTCATTCTGGATATGACAAATGTTTAAACAAATATGTCAACTATGTAGAAAAATAGGAATACGTGTAAGGAATTAAAGAAAACAGTTTTTTGAAAAAATAGGTGATGGTTTATGTTTTATAAGAAACTCGACCTTCCCTTCCGAATAACGCTCGTGCCTTCAATATTAACTGATACTGTTCTAAAGGCTTACTTTTAAATAATCCGTTGCCGTTTTTGGTCCTGATGGTGCAACGATCTGTCGCTAAAATCCCTCCTAAAGCTGCCCAGGGTATGACCGATACCTGAAATCTCGTTTCGCACATTAAGAATAATATCCCATAACGATCATCGTGGAAGCTCCTTCCTCGTACCCTAGATCGCTGACACGATTTTTCTCATCAGAATTTACAGCAACCAATGCCAACGATAGTAGTTGAGGTAGAAATTACATGCCGACGCCACAAGTAGAAGGTGAAGACTTAGTGTATAAGGACACTGTTCGGGTAATGTAATACGTAAGAGAATGATGATCTAACATTCATGGAGGATTGGAACGCGGTATTAGGAAAAGGAATAGAAGGCACAGTTAGGGCAGAATATGGGCTTTGTGACAGGAATAAGAGAGGAGAAAAACTAATTGAATTCTGCAATGAATTTCAGCTAGTATCAGTGAACACTCTGTTCAAAATCTCAAGAAGAGGATGTGTACTTAGAAAAGATCGGTAGATACGGGAAGCTCCAGCTGGATTACATCAGACATTCCGAAAACACATATTAGATTACAAGATATACTCAGAAGCAGATATAGACTAGGATCACAATGCAGTAGTGATGAAGCATACACTCTAGTTAATAGAATCGTACGGTGGAATAAATGTGGAAAGAAGTGGGATAGTGAGGTATGAGGAGATGCGTCTGAAATTCTCTAAGGTTGTAGATACTGTGATAATAAATACCACTGTCTCTATTTCAGTCTAAGAGTAGTAGACGTCTCTAAAAAGAGCAGTCGAAGAAGTGAGAGAGACAAACATGGGTACAAGGAAGGTAACTACGAAGATATCTTGGATAACAGCAGAAATACTGCAACTGATAGACGAATAGGAAGTGCAAAAACGCAAAAGCGAAATAGTAACTGGAAAAATATGAAGATTTCGAAAAAGAAATGGTCGTCGTAAGGACTGATTAAGCGTACTGAAAAGTGAGAACAACCTTCTGTGGTGTTAAAGAGAAGGACGTCAGCTTAAGAGTACATTGGGAATTTCACTGTAAAACGCAGAGGAGAGAGCGGATTGGTGGGAAGAGTTCACTGAACATAGGAATTGTCTGACGACGTGATAAAAGTAGAAATGGAAGACGACATGGATGATGTAGAGAATCCAGTATTAGAGTCAGAGATTAACAGAGCTTTGAAAGACTTTAGGTCAAATAAGGCATAGATAACATACAGAAAAGACACGTAAAAGGGAGGACAGTGGCGCAATCAGCTTAACGGCGCACACATCTAAGTTATTGATGAGAATAATATACACAAGAATGGGAAATAAAATCGAAGGTTCGTTAGATGACGATGAGCTTTGTTTTGAGAAGGAGAAAGGCACCAGGGAGATAGTTCTGGGTTTAAGGAAAAATAATGAATGCAGGACACGTTCATAGGAATAGTGGACGCAGAAAAAGTGTTTGACAATGTACAATCAGGCAAAACGTTCTAAAATCGGAGGGAAACAGGAGTAAATTACAAGTAAATATACAGTATGTACATGAACCAAGAGGGAACGATAAGGACGGAAGAAAGAACGAAATTCTCGCATTAGAAAAAGTATAAGACAGGGATGTAGTCTTTCGCCCCTACTGTTCAATGTATACATTGAAGAAGCAAGGACGAAAATATAAGAAACATTCAAGAGTGGGATTCAAATTAAGAGTGAAATTACGAGGGTTGGAATTTAAATAGTGGCAACTATTTATTCACAACCGATACAAAAGAGTTACATGTTTGCACCTGTTACTGTCCTTCAAAGTAGTCACCAGCGTTGTGTAGGACCCGTCGTTAGAGATATGCAAGGCGTAGTATACCGTTAGTTAGTAGAGCCTGTTCTGTTGATGGTGCGAATGGAGCGGTCTAAAGTTATAGTGATTCTCGTGTACGACTGTGATGATGTTATTCTAAAGCATTACGTTCCTCCAAGGCAGACCGTCAGTGCACAGTATTACTGTTCGTTTTTGGAGCATCACCTGCGACCAGCTTTGCGAAAGGAGTGGCGACACTTACTGCACGACAATGCGCGGGCGCGTACAGCGCAAGCTGTGGCTGCTCTGTTCGATCGATGGGATTGGGAAGTACTGTACCATCCCCCATACTCCCCGGACCTAAGTCCTTGTCACTTTGATTTGATTTCGAAGATGAAGGAACCACTTCGTGACATCCGCTTCAGAACTGTTCCAGAGATTCGACTGGCAGTAGACGGCTCCATTCGCACCATCAACAGAATAGGCTCTGCTATCGGTATACTACGCCTTCCACATCGCTGGCAACGGGTTCTACACAACGCTGGTGACTACTCTGAAGAACAGAGACAGGTGCAAACATGTAACTCTTTTGTATCAGTTGTGCCAGCTAAGTTCCAACCTTCGTATATCAACAATAATATTCGCTTACGACATTGCTATCCTTAGTGAAAGTGCGAGGAACTACAGAACCTACTGAATGGGTTGAAATGTCTAATGAGCATACACTATGGACTGAAAATAATCGAAGAGGAGCAGCAGAAAAAAGATTATCGATGAATGTGACATCAGAATTAGTGACCACGAAGTAAAAGAAGTTAAGGATGCAGGATAACGTATGAACGACGATGAAAGGAAGACTCAAAAAGCAGGCTAGCAAAGGCAAAGAGGCCATTCCTGGCTGAAAGAAGTTTACTAACATCAGAAGTATCCCTTAATTTGAGAAATAAATTCCTGAAAAATCTACGTTTTCAACATAGAATTGTGTGGTAATAACTCATGGACTGTACGAAAACCTGGAAAGAATGTAATGGAAGTGTTTGTGTTGTGCTGCTATACTGCTATAGAATGATGTCGAAAATTAGGTGGACTGATAGCGTCAGCGAAGAAATGATCATATGGAAAATATTGATAGGAAGAAGGGGCAGGAGATAGAACATGTACTAAGAAATAGTGGATAACCTCCACGGTACTAGAGGGTGCTGTGCAGTGTGAAAACTTTAGAGGATACAGAGACTGGAATACATCCAACAAATAATTGAGGATGCTGGGCGCAAGAGCTACACTGAGATGTCCTTAACGGATCGTGCTCGACACACGTGTAAACTCGGGATCCGTACGATCTGTGTTTAGCAAATTCAATTCATCTAGAAAGGCGTGATTTACTAGACTTTCGACAAACTCTTGAGTATTGCTGGTTAGTTGGGATAAACAGACAGGCTTACTAGAGAAGATAGATAAAATCTATTGAACAGCGGTGTGGTTCGTCACGAAAGGATAGATCACATATAAACAAATGGGACAGGGAACGGAGGATCAAGTAGCTGTACCAGAAGTTCCAGTTAATTTAGATGTTGCTGTAGAGTGTTATTTCAGAAGACTTTTGAAGTATTATAATTTCAAGAGACTACAGACATGGATACGAGGATTATTCCGAGAATAAAGTCCGATCGTGCGCGAAATGGAAACCACATCGAAAATCGGATGAAGCTTTCCACAGATGTGTTGGGCAGTATTTTTAGCATGCGTGTCGAACGCGTCACGTAACTCTTTTCAGTTTTGAGCGCACGGCGAACACGTAAAGATGCCTAGAAAATTGTGACTCCTTCCAAGTATGAGGACCTGGTGAGAGATTTCGCCTGATTTTATGGAGCCCCACATAACTTGACTGTCATGCTTTTCCTTCTTCATGACAATTCTCAGCCGCACTGTGCAGGGGCAATGAAGATGCTCCTGTAGCGTTTTCGATGGGAAGTGTTTGATCAGTCACGATAGAGTCCGAAACTGGCTCCCCCTGAATTTCATCTCTGTTCACGTGAACCGCAGGCTATGAAGACAACATTTTGGCACAGGCAACGAGCGGCAAGCCAGCGTAGAGAATTGGCGGAAAGCATAGGCAGCTGCCTTCTATGACGAGGATATTGGAAAGTTGGTACCACGCTACGACAGATGTCTAAGTTGGAGCGACAACTGTGTAATGAAGTAGCTGGAAGATGTTGCAAATAAAACATTTTTGATTTTCAGAGTGGTTTCCATTTTGCGACCGATCGGAACTTACTTTCCGAATAGCCGTCATATAATTTAGTGGATATCTTGTAATCTGGCTAACGCCGAGTGTGATGAGAACAGTAATGGCTACACCATCCAGCAAATCCGCCGTCCTGTTCATTACCCTACAGATGTGTGGAGATATCCCAGTCGTGATGTGCGACAGACGCAGCTACTGCGCACAAATTTAGAGGATAATCCGTTTGCCGGTCTCGGCCCCTTGCAACGCGGCTTTATGGAGGACACTGTCTCTGCGCCACCATTACCAGGTTTTGGCAGCCGTACCACCACTACTGTCCAGAGAGATACGACATCAAGCGTCTGGTCTGCGGTATAACCTAAGACTGACACAATGGTTACGTCTAAAATAGGCTATAAAAATCTTGTTTGTTTATACGTATTACACGAACAACGGCACAGTATTTGAGTGACGGAAAAATTGTGCTATTCCTTTCCTATTAGTGGCTTAAACATTTGGCGGACTTGTTAAGAGCTTTGAACGAAAGTTGAAAACCTCCAGTCGTCTTCGCACTGCCCAAAGACATTACTGTCACGAATTCTTTGAGCTGCTGATGAATGCCAGGCGAGGACTGTTTTGTACGTTCTATGTAAACCTGCGTGCCTGTGGTGGGAGGGAGCCTTGGCCCCACGCTGCCTGCTTACTCTCCGGCAACCCTTTAGTGTCGGTTTTATCGCCTCGAGGCAATTAACCTACTTCCCTGCCCTGTTAATGACGGCACGGGACGAGGAGGGCGCATTTTTTTGTCTTCAGGGCCGGCGTTCTTTGCCAGCAAATTAGCACGCCTCGTGTGGGAAGCCTGTCACGATTGATGGCACTCATCTTTCATTTCCCAGTGACAGAGAACACATCCTAGTCTTTCAGTCACAGTGCGAGACTTCTTTTGTTGGTAGGAAAATTGCTCATATTTTATGGCTACTTTTGAGAGAAGAAAGAAAGGCACATCTTCTGGTAAAGGCACTCTCTAATACGATCCCTTTCTGTGGGTGTCTTACTCATTCTTCTAAATGTAGCACAACAACCAAGAAGCGAAACAAACAAAAAGTGATGACATTCTGGGATCTGTTAGTAAACACTGCAAAAAATTGGAAATCCAAGTATATGAGCGTTACATTTGCTTGTTCGCCCGTTGGATTTGTACACAGCTGTTGCACGTTTCACGATGCCGTATTACCGAGATACAAAAGCTAAACAACCAGGTTTGAACATTTGTACCAACACGTACGCGTAAGGTTTTAACAAAACGTGAAAAATGTTTTTTTATACCCAAACGAGGGGTGGGAAATGGCCTACTGGGACATCAAATTGGCGAGTGTGAGATTTGGTTTTGTAAAAAACTATTTAACTGGGTTAAAATAATCACGGTAATTAAGAAAAAGTGGTGTAGCGATCTAAGATAAAACTGTACAATGAATTATTTTCCAAATTTTCATAGCCGAATAAAAGGTGGTAAATGGACAAATGGGATATCAAACTGACCAAAGTGAGATATAATTTTTCAAAGAAAAAATTAATTTCTTGAAAGTGATCATAATAATTAAGAAAAATTTAATTAGTGGTATGAGGAAAAAAATATTTCACTAACAGCTACAGATAGATATGTAAATAAAATGTCAAAAATATAATCTCTTCAAGCCCTAGCTATTTTGCCCATAAAATGTCACATTCGTGTTATATTTGACTGTCAATATGGTTTCTTTAGAATCAGGTACAAAATTCAGGACAGTTCGAGAACACAAGGCCCTAGGGAATCAAATCGTGTTAATAAGGTCACGTTTCTGAAAAAAAAACTTGAAAATAAGAAAAAATATCGGTCAAATGATTTGCCTAAAAGTAAAAAATTAGACACACCTTTGAACGATACTCGAAATCATACACAGCAAATGAGGTGCGTCAAATATTTCTCTAATATATTTTATTTCTTACGTCGAGACACATCATTTCAGCATACATTTGACAGACCTTTTGTTTTAATGTGGGGTGAAGGAAGTGAAAAAACTGTAGAAGTGAAGACCTATGCATATTTCTGTTGGGGACCATGAATATAAGCTTAGCCAAATTATCGAATCACAGAGGCTATTATGCATTCATTTGTCTCGCGCTGCACGCGCGAAAAGGACAGGAAGAATCCCTAATATGTGTTACTATTGGAATCGCCCTCTACCACGCACTTAATGGTTTGCAGAATAATATTTTAGGTGTAGGAATAGGTATATGTGAAGATGTATGTGAAGTTCTGCAAATCTTTTCGCATTTGAAAAGAGAGGCTTACTACTTCACACAATTCATTGTCTTCCAATAACAAAAGTAAAGACACAAACTGGATTAAACACCGCTGAGTTATTAAGTGACCAAACTTACCCCAAGTGGGATATCTCTCTGCAGATGTATTGTTTTTTCGGATGACGAGAAGAACAGGTCAAAGAGAAGTGACCAAAATACGGAAAGAATTAGACAGATTTTTCAACATTCAGCACAGAAGTCTGTTTGTAATGCATCAAATTACTCATACGACAGTGTAACGGGTATTCCGATAGCGTCTTTATCGATTTGGTACCCTACGTGCCACAAGGGGAGTGCATGTAGAACTTGATTAAAGAACTAGACTAAACTTTTTGAGTTGGTGACTCAGACAAACTTTACTTTTTTCTCTAAGTTAATTACAGTCGAATTATGTGGATTGAAGTTGTAAAGCGCCTCTTGGGACATCCTGTACACAGACAGATAAAAAAAGGTTATAAGACATTTCGAACAACATGATAAAAATGCGCACATGTTGAGAGAAAACGACATGCTTTACCTGTGGAAGAAATTTTAATTTTTAACGTTAGATAGACTCTCATTTTCTCTATTTATCTCTGTTGAATTCACTTGCACAATTATCTTTATAAGCTTGTCACACGAGTACATAAGAGCAAACGATGTGGCACTTTGCCACGACCCTTTTCTAATCTCGCCCTTGTCCATCCGAGCTTATACTCTGAGTTTGACTTACGAGATCTCAACCACACGTGCAGGCTTCATTGCGCACTAAGTGTGCATTTTGTAGCGAAAAAGCAGTGCAAGTGATGGGAAAGACGCTATTGTAGCTCGCAAAATCCGACGAGTGCAGTCTTTGTAAGCGTCGAACGCCTAAGTAGCGTTCTCAGTCGCTTGTATTAAGATGATAGTTTCTCTCGAATTGGTGCTTTTCATCTTTAAACACATACTTTTTTTTTAATTTTTTTGTCGCTGAGGTATAACAATATATTCCCATTTCGTCTGCAGTCACATAACGATGGAACAATTCCTCCGGATCATGTTTAACATTTTAATAGCCAGAGCTATTTCTGAACCGTTTCATACAAGTTCTAACTTTTCAAAACTTCATGTACATGAACGATATGATCACTCATTTCTTCAGAGACATCAATAGAGCGTCTGAAACGTGCAAAATATACTGCGTTTGTAGGACCGCTTATTAATTCATTCGCTTAGAGATAAAGGACTGAGTGAAGAGACCGCTTAAGGTGCAGAATTACAATAAACTTAACGAGCTAGGTAACCATTGGCATAAGACATTGGTCTCAGGTTCAGGAGAATCAAGGTTCAAATCTCCGACCTCCCTTGGGTATTTAGGTTTTCCTAGTTCACTTTAGTCGAATGTCGGGATGGCTTCTCTGGATAGGACACGTCACATTTCTTTCCCGATCCCATCGCATTCCGAGCTCGCACTCTGTTTCCAATAGGCTCAGCCTTAAAGTGACCTTCAAGCCCAAGCTTCTTACTCCTTTTTCTTCCTTCTTAAGACTAGGCCTCAGGTTTCACTGTATATGTTGTTACCTCCCCCTTCCTAATCGGCCTACTGGACTGCGATATAATTGACTGAGGTCGTGTATGCCTAATGAAATTTTATGGTGAGTAATGCTCTAGTTATCGAAGGAAAATAATACCGGTTAGTAGGTGAAAAGTGTACAACAGACCCTTCTGAAGGCAGAATCTATTCTAAACCTAATCTAAATATCGTTTATAATTTTGAAATAGGTGGAATATAGTGGAATCGCTCACAAACCACACAGGGGGAAAAGGGTACCACGTAAAATTTTTAATACAAAAAATACTGATAATACAAAAAAATACTGATTAGCAAAAAAGGGATAATTAAACGGTCGCCAGCCCACTAGGGCAATGAATCTTCAGAATCTTAAGAAACGTAATGGCAAAGAAAATCAAGCAAATCATCAATGTCGTGGTAACAGAAGGTTGTCACGCTTTTCCATAACGTAACAGTTCACTAGAAAATAAATGAATCAGAAAACAGCGACTTCGTAGTTACCTAATCCGAAATACTAAATTTTGAAAGCAAAGTTAAATGAAGTTACTGGTTAAATAAATGACTGGCTGTAAGTGGAACTTCGTTACATAATAAAATTACTTTGAGTAATCTCAGCGCAATGCAATTTACTTTTAATTATTGAAAGATTGAATTGAATTTGTCAACGTACATTAAACGGCTAAAAAATTTGGATGATACAGAAGGTATTTTATCTGCAATTTTGATGTTACAATGTATCACAAGTAATGATTTTGTTTGGAACTTTTGTCGGTGGCGAACCTCGTATTTATACACTTGTAGGAAACGAACGGCAGCCTAAAATAGTCGCCAATAAACCTAGGTAGACTCTGTTTGAAATTTTGAACAAAATCGTTAGAAGAGTCAGCAGCAATGAGACTGGACCTAACTTCTCGCTTTTTCAGAGAAACTAACTATTATTAATTCACTCTCGTAATTGCATCATGTTGCTGCAGCACTGCTTTCTGTTCTCATTGCAGAAACCACGCCCCCACAAGTCGCTTCTGCAAACTTTGTTGACAGCATTGTGTTCCATTTTATGCTATTATTTGCGAAAACTGCAACACTGACGAGGAGACGTGTGATTACAATGCCATTAATTCCATAGATTAGGGACACGACGGTAGACAAATGATCAGAGTTTCAGAACTGTACATTTGCTCTGACTGTGAGAATTGAGCACAGTTAGAAGCCACCATGTGCTGCAATTAGAGCCTCTAGACGTCGGGACGTGTACATGCCGCTGAGGAATACATTGGCACGCAGTTTGTAGGCGTGTATACAAAATATTAACAAGAATTTGAGGAGGACCAGGATGAACTAGTTGCCGACCGACCATAAACCAGATATGTTCGCTAGGCGACATGTCAGCCGAACGCGCAGGCCAGGGAAGCAGTGATACCCGTTGTTCTTCGAAGAATTTACATGTTCCTCGCCTTACATGATCGGGCATTGTCCTGCTGAAATATGGCATGAGGAGCTGCCTGTAGGTTTGGCGTTGCTCCTTAGTCTTCAAAATCTCACCGGTCGAGCGGCTGCTGTTCGTATTGACCTCTGTACGCAGGAGGTTGAATTGCACGCTATTGCCAATGGCGTTCCAAACCTTTACACTTCCCGTTTGTCTGATATGCTGCACAACAAGGCAGTATAACAGTTTTCCTCCACCAGGATCTCGTCCAAAACCACTACAATTCCTCAGTCAGCATGTCAGTGTTTACGAGCCCCCTGCAATACGAGCCTTTGGTGGCTTCTGGTCGGTGGAAGGCGAAGTAATGGCAGGCGTGCCAGCAGTCTAGCCCTGAACAGACGGCGTCGAACCGTCAAAGCAGACATTTCTACATTTGCTGCACTGCTGCAACGTCCAAACAACGCTGTGGGCAAAGCTGTTCTATCCGTTACAGCTGACAAGATGGCGGTCATCCCACGCTGCGCTCGCATTGCATGATCCAGTGTCTGTTCGTCACTGTGCACGGCACACCTCAATCTATTGATTCAGCTTAAGCATCATTGTCGTGGCAGCTTGTTCTGTACGAGCCACTATGCCACGGCACAACAAACCCAGTCCCATAGACCAATCATTTTGCCCTATTCGAAAACACTCGCAAATTGATATTGCGACTTTTGATGTGCGCCGGTCCGAGTGGCCGAGTGGTTCTAGGCGCTACAATCTGGAACCGCGCGACCGATATGGTCGCGGGTTCGAATCCTGCCTCGCGCATGGATGTGTGTGATGTCCTTAGGTTAGTTAGGTTTAAGTAGTTCTAAGTTCTACGGGACTGATGACCTCAGAAGTTGAGTCCCATAGTGCTCAGAACCATTTTTTTTTGTGTGCACGAAGCATACCGCACTTCTTACACGTTCCCACTTCGTTTGGAGTCTGTGCATCGATTGAAATGGCATAACACTGACCTACCCAATTCCACAATAGAGAGCACTGCTGGGTGTACGTGCACGCCATTTTTCTGCAATCTTAATCACTTATCGTGGTTCCAGTGTTCTAAACATCTTCCGATTTTGGAGTGGTTCAGACCATTCCATATTTAAGAGTTGCAATTTTGACGAACATGTCTTGTGTCAAATTCATTTTAGCCTGGAGATTTTTGATATTTTCTGACTGCCACTGTTTCTCAGCTTTAGACGTTTGCCTTGAAGTAACTGACCTTTAACACCACCCAGAGGACACGTGTGGTTTAAGGACTGTCAAGGGCGCGAACAGACCCTGTCTTAAGCCAGTATTTCCGTAAATGGAGGTTACAACCGAACTCAGATTATGTTTTCGTCTGTCCAACAGATCGGCACGCAGAGTCTTTCACGTCTGTTTTGAGGGAGAAAAAGTTCATCGTAATATGCATGTAAAGTACGTGGGGATGACGTTAAATAGGGCACTTTCTTTTAAGAACTTGACTATAACATTTGCAAAGCTCAAAAGCAGAAACAATATTCTCCACAAACATTGTTGCACTAGTTGGGGATCGTCAGCTGTCACTCTTCAGCTATCAGCACTTGGACTGGTATACTCAACAGCAGAGAACTGTGCGCTTGTCTGGCTAAATAGTCCATACGGAAGAAAGATTTACGGCTTAACGAAGTCACGCGCACTGTTAGTGGGCCAGTACGATCTACTCTCACGTACTGGTTACCTATCTTGATCCACACTCGCCTCCTGATATCAGACGGAAGAGCGTGCTATTGCGTGAATATTCCCTGCGGAGCCAAAAAGATTAAGGTCAAAACATTTCACTCGTATCATAGCCAGTACTCTCAAGGAAATTTAATTCAATACCACTGATGAATTGAAACGCTGCTGAGAAACAAACTGTTCTCCACAGTGCCTGAAATTGTCGTACATCCAGAAGAAACCCTCTGGATTTGCACAGCCTCTGACAATGTGGATTACCCTGCACCGCATCTGAACTGGTCATGGAAGATATGCAGTCTCCGCAAGTAGACAAATCCACATCACCATCGCATGACTGTGGTGCGGTACGACGACAACATGTCCCCACATCCCGCACATGGGTACAAGGATCTTTTCGAAGATTTCATGATTATTGGTGTGATAAAACGCACGAAAGTCCTTGATATCCGTATATAGCTGATGTCATTTGTGTTATTTTATGCTGGAGAGCTGCGTTGAAATGTTGACATGTAGTAGTTTTATAATCTGTGCATTTATTTATTTATTAGGTTCCATTGTAGCTTGTTAAAAAAAAACTTCGCCCGAAAAGGCCATGAAGGCCCAGCGGCACCGATCGGCCGCCGTGTCACCCTCATCCGACAGGCATCACTGGATGCGGATTTTAACCTCTATGTCTACTATTATTATAATAACTTGAGTTTTTGTCTTCCACAATGCACTTCATCGCACCCCAGTCCATAGGCACGCCCTGCTGATTCCTTGACCGCTTGGTTTCATGTGTCTCTTTTACTCCTTGTTGGCTCCCTGGTCGCACGGGAGGATTCCACTGTTTCTAGAAAGCATCTCAGTTGCCGGTGACGAGCGCAGCCACACGCCGGCACAAGTCACCCAGCTTCTGGTTCATCGGGTGGCGAGATACGGTCCACGGCTGCGTTTGTCTCTGGTGTTATTATGATGGCTCTGCATACGATGTTTTCAGTTCCTTTGCCGCATCTGTTGACGTCAGGTGCCTTCGCTGCGTTGCTTCTCAATGTTCTGTCGAAACAGTTCGTAATGCAGCTCTACCCAATACACCCAAGCTAATCGTTGTATATACATTGGCATACGATAAATAAATAAAAAAAATTATGAACAACTGTGCAGTTCCGCAAGCTAAAGGGCACAAATAAATGGCCGCCTTGTGGAATGCCCTGTGTGGACTTGGCAGTTGTCACCCTCTTTTCGTCCAATCTGAAGTCAGAGATGGACATCGAACCTCGTTCTGAGAAAAGCGATGTTCACAGTTCGTATTCAGTTTTAGCTGATAACATTTCATACATTTTGTCTCTGTATATGATCGTTATACGTTATTCGGAAGTACGAGTACACAAATCTGCTATAAAACCGGTCGTTACTGGGCATTCTGTGGAGGCGAGACGGCGCAGATTCTCGGCAGTTTCCCGGGATGTATTAGCGCTCAGCAGATCGCGCTTATCATTTTCACATTCCGGCTTCCCGGAACGGCAGTCAGCTGCGGGCCGCTGCGTGCGCAGGCGCGGGGGCGTGCGACGTGCGGTCCGCTGCCGGGACAAAGCCAGCAGCCGCCGGCATTGTTCCACCGCACTCTCCTGCAGGCGCGTCAGCTGTCACTTGCTGCCGACGCTTCGCGGCTTCGCAAGAAATCTGCGTATGGGAGGTAGCTGCAGCTGGCTGCGAGTTTGCCTAGCTACGAAGGCCCTGGAACGAAGAGTCACCTGGACGTCTCTCCAAAGATCTCATTGGATTCTGGTGTTTCTCTCATTGAGATACTTCTAGAATTAACTGTGATACTTTCGCAGGTGCTGAAAGTGGAGTTTCTCCACGAATTCTTCACGTCTTTTTAAGGTGCTCTGTGTAAACAGAAAACAGTTGGTTGGTTGGTTGTTTGGGCAAGGAGACCAGACTGCGTGGTCATCGGTCTCATCGGTTTAGGGAAGGATGTGGAAGGAAGTCGGCCGTGCCCTTTCAGAGGAACCATCCCAGCATTTGCCTGGAGTGATTTAGGGAAATCACGGAAAACCTAAATCAGGATGGCCGGACGCGGGATTGAACCGTCGTCCTCCCGAATGCGAGTCCAGTGTCTAGCCACTGCGCCACCTCGCTCGGTACAGAAAACAGTTCTACATACTTGGTGAGGCGCTGGTAGAGGACAGTATACCATGGGTAGTCATAAAGTTGTAATTGTCCCCACGAAAAAAATAAAGTTACGCAATAATTTTCAAGTAGCAGTCTTCAGACAGATGCACAGTGAAATACCCACTCCACAGAACCGTAGCACGCCCCTAGGGAACTCAAAACAAAATGGCGCAAATCGTTGATAAAATTGATTTTGTTACTTCATTCTTTTGAGGTGATAAAAGTTGACGACTATACCGCACATGCAGTGATTATACGAGGGCCTGCTGAAAAGTAATAACTTCGAATTTTTTTATATAAAAAATCTTAAAACTTTATATATAAAACAAAAGTTATTAACCTCTTGCATCCTTAGTCTTCATGTCTACGTATTTACAGCCTGTTGTCGTTAGAAGGCTCCGACTTGTAGCGCGTAGCATGGTGGTTTGTAACGTAAGTATGTTCGTGTGAGAGAAACAGTGTGCTGTAATTGGGTTTCGAATTCGAAGAGTTGGTCCACAGATGGATCACCCTTTCCTTAAGGAAAACAATGCCAGACCAGGAACGAGCACTGCGACATTCGCAACAATCCAGCGCACTGGATCCACTGTCACCGGTAATCCTCCATACAATCACGCACTGCCTCCTTCCGATTTTCATCTATTTCCTTAAAGAACACCTTCGAGGACTTCACTTTGATGAAGCTGTGCGAGCAAAGGTGAGATTGTAACTCCATCAAAAAGCCAAAAATTCTGCAGTGTAGGTATCAATGAACTGGTCTCCCATTGCGAGAAATGTGTTCAAAAATGGTTCAAATGGCTCTGAGCACTATGGGACTTAACATCTGTGGTCATCAGTTCCATAGAACTTAGAACTACTTAAACCTAACTAATCTAAGGACATCACACACATCCATGCCCGAGGCAGGATTCGAACCTGCGACCGTAGCAGTCACGCGGTTCCGGACTGAGCGCCTAGAACCGCGAGACCACCGCGGCCGGCAGAAATGTGTTCGTCGTCGGGGTGATTACGTTGAGAAATAAATATGTAGAGATGAAGAATAATGAGATTGTTAATTGATATCCATATTGATATCGATGGAAAATGCAAAACTGCAAACTTTGGCGGCAGATAGATGAAAGCGTGACGCTGCAACGCAGTTACAGCGTGCAGCTGGCAAGAATAGTAAACATGTGACATGTCGATACCGGGGAATAAATTCTTTGCGAATTTCATTCCGTGTACTCAGCTGAACAGCAACCATGTCTCACAACCAGGCACGTGAAAAATATACGCAGACGTCAGCATTTGAGAGATGACGTCTACTATAGCTCAGAGAAACCGGTTGGAGTAATCGGTGAATCGCTCGACATTCGAACAAAAGGGATGCCACTATTCGACGATGTTGGAAGGAAGGGGTGAATCATGTCCAAACACAGTCTCGAGAATGAAGCGGTCAACCTAGAGAGACGACAAAACGAGAGGACAAAGCAATCTTCAGAGAGCACTCAGAGCCCTGGATTCATCACTATCATCGATCCGACGTGTAACTGGTGCTTCAGTAACCCCTAGAACCACTAATAGGCGGCTCATAGTAAAGGGGCTGAACTCACAGCGCCCCTTGCGCTGACTACCGTTAACCTCGGTAAACCAACAAGCCCGGTTGCGATAGTGTCGGGTACTTTGGGCCTTGAATCTCTTTGACTGGAGTAGAATTGTCTTCAGTGACGAGACCTGCTTCAAACTGAGCCCCGGTGAGCGGTGAAGAGGAGTCGCAAGGCCCCCTGGACAGTGGCAGAATACCGATTAGACTATCGCCCGCCATACGGCCCGACATCCGGAAGTGAGGGTGTTGGTGCCATCTCTTTTCGTAGCAGTACCGTTGCGGTTTTCATTCGAGGCACCGTTACAGCACAGCGGTACCTAAAGGATATGCCCTTAATGGCAGTGCTTCATGGGCTTACATTTCAGCAAGATAATGCCCGCCCACACACGACGACATTTCTACTGCGTGTCTTCGTGAGTTCCAAACACTATGTCGCCGGTCTCTCCCCAATTGCGAATGTTTGGAGCATTATGGGCAGGGTCCTTCGAGCGTCTCGGGATTTTGACAATTTAACGCACCAAATGGAGAGGATTTGGAACGATATCCCACAGGAGGACATCCAACAACTCTGTAAATCACCACCGAGCTGAATAAATGCTTGAGTGGGGGCCAGAGGTGAACCAACGCGTTACTGACTTGGCCAATTTGCGAAGCTCTTTCTCTTGGATAAATCATCCATTTTTTTCTGAAAGTGTAATCATTTGTTTGTCTGTTCATGCACAATTTCCGTCCCACTCGGATACTTCCTCCGCGGTGCGTCGTTCCGGCGTGTTTCCGCTGCCACACGCAGCCACGTCCGTATAGCGGCGGCCCGCGCCGTCAGGGCGGCCAGGCAGCAGCACGGGAGGCGGCGTGGGCGGCTCCGGCCACCCGCTCTCTCCCCGTAAACACTCGGCAGGCGCTTCCAGCAATCCGCTGCCTCTCTGGACTGATGCAATTAGCGCCGATCTTTTCACTGAATTCAGGCTGTCGGCGAAACTGGAATTTTTTGTTTAGTACACCGAGGCGTAGTGAAATCATACTGACACTACGTAAGGTTTCGTATAGTTTCATTCATCTCGTTTCTAAATAGGAAGTGACTACCGACTGATGATTGCCGATCGTTGATTAGTGATTATTTATTTCTCAGTTTAAGTTTTAAGATGTGTAGTGTGTCAAAAAGTTGTCTTCTAACATGAGTAGTGAGGCTAAGTTCAGATTAACTGAAGCTAAGTTCTGTTATATAAATGTTCAAGATACAAGAATCAAGTTTGTAACCCTGAGTACGAAGTGAACAAAAGGACTAGTCACAGTAACATGCGCGTAAAATTCGCTCAACGTAAAATAGATATGCATAGCTTCTGCAAATGAACATCAAACAATGTGTAATCACTCTCAAACGAATCTCAAACTTAAAGAGTGTAAAAGCTTATAGCTAGATACGGTGTGTTGGGACGATCACTTTGACTGTAATCACAATACTCTAATCTGGAAATGATCTAACACGAAAAACACCCAGCCAAAGTAATTGAATGTAATTCCGTGACCAAATATACATGTACTACTGCAAAATGTGAAGCCTTCACTACCATGTTCTGCACAAATTACTGCAGAAAACATCAATATACATATTATAAAATTCTGCCACAGGATATTTTCCGTCCCATCGTCATCGACGAAGGTCACCTTCCATAACCTGAAAATTTATATATGCAGGGAGCTGGATAATTATTAGTAATTCGTCTGCATGATTGAATTATTTCATTGTCTCTATCGTAGATGATGACTGAACTGACAGGAGGATGTTGGCAACAGTAGTGCCCAAGATAACGTCGCATAACGTGTGCGTCAAGATTACGCACAAAAATGAAATAAATGACTGATGAGGACATAAATCAGTAACCACAAAATTGAACTCATACACTGTATCAAGTTCAAAATATTCAAGCCTTAGATGTACAACATGTGTCCTTTACAATACACATGAATTTGAATCGAATTTCTAGTAATCACAAGAAAACATGCCTTCCAGTAATGCATTAAATAACTTGCAATGCTCGAGAGAGTTACGAAATTGAGTGCATAAAGCATTAGACTGAATAACTACAACACAATCACGTAATCGGTTTCCAATTTAGGAAAAGTAATCGATCTCTGAATCTCTGTAACACCATGTAACTAAATACGAGAGAACACTCGCAATTCGGCATCCATTCAACATGCGAAATGAAGGCCGTTTAAAAGTACAAGCACTAATATCTCGCAATCGAAATACACTCCTGGAAATTGAAATAAGAACACCGTGAATTCATTGTCCCCACATGCATCACCCCTGCCCTGGCGTACGGGACTACAAGTCCTACCGCCACACCTTAACCTGCCCATGTTACGCAAAATTCTTCTGCCTGACTCATGTAGTACTATCACCAACACAGTTAGACCGCAATAGACCGGTGATGCTGTATTGTAACATATCACCCCGGACTACAAGTCCATTTTGAAAAAAAAAAAAAATCATTGTCCCAGGAAGGGGAAACTTTATTGACACATTCCTGGGGTCAGATACATCACATGATCACACTGACAGAACCACAGGCACATAGACACAGGCAACAGAGCATGCTCAATGTCGGCACTAGTACAGTGTATATCCACCTTTCGCAGCAATGCAGGCTGCTATTCTCCCATGGAGACGATCGTAGAGATGCTCGATGTAGTCCTGTGGAACGGCTTGCCATGCCATTTCCACCTGGCGCCTCAGTTGGACCAGCGTTCGTGCTGGACGTGCAGACCGCGTGAGACGACGCTTCATCCAGTCCCAAACATGCTCAATGGGGGACAGATCCGGAGATCTTGCTGGCCAGGGTAGTTGACTTACACCTTCTAGAGCACGTTGGGTGGCACGGGATACATGCGGACGTGCATTGTCCTGTTGGAACAGCAAGTTCCCTTGCCGGTCTAGGAATGGTAGAACGATGGGTTCGATGACGGTTTGGATGTACCGTGCACTATTCAGTGTCCCCTCGACGATCACCAGTGGTGTACGGCCAGTGTAGGAGATCGCTCCCCACACCATGATGCCGGGTGTTGGCCCTGTGTGCCTCGGTCGTATGCAGTCCTGATTGTGGCGCTGACCTGCACGGCGCCAAACACCCATTCGACCATCATTGGCACCAAGGCAGAAGCGACTCTCATCGCTGAAGACGACACGTCTCCATTCGTCCCTCCATTCACGCCTGTCGCGACACCACTGGAGGCGGGCTGCACGATGTTGGGGCGTGAGCAGAAGACGGCCTAACGGTGTGCGGGACCGTAGCCCAGCTTCATGGAGACGGTTGCGAATGGTCCTCGCCGATACCCCAGGAGCAACAGTGTCCCTAATTTGCTGGGAAGTGGCGGTGCGGTCCCCTACGGCACTGCGTAGGATCCTACGGTCTTGGCGTGCATCCGTGCGTCGCTGCGGTCCGGTCCTAGGTCGACGGGCACGTGCACCTTCCGCCGACCACTGGCGACAACATCGATCTACTGTGGAGACCTCACGCCCCACGTGTTGAGCAATTCGGCGGTACGTCCACCCGGCCTCCCGCATGTCCACTATACGCCCTCGCTCAAAGTCCGTCAACTGCACATACGGTTCACGTCCACGCTGTCGCGGCATGCTACCAGTGTTAAAGACTGCGATGGAGCTCCGTATGCCACGGCAAACTGGCTGACACTGACGGCGGCGGTGTACAAATGCTGCGCAGCTAGCGCCATTCGACGGCCAACACCGCGGTTCCTGGTGTGTCCGCTGTGGCGTGCGTGTGATCATTGCTTGTACAGCCCTCTCGCAGTGTCCGGAGCAAGTATGGTGGGTCTGACACACCGGTGTCAATGTGTTCTTTTTTCCATTTCCAGGAGTGTATTTTACACGTTGTGTATTAATAACAGGTGCAGAGAACGTTAACGGTCTCCATAAATCTTCAGCTGCAATCGTCAGCTTCTATCAGCTTACAACTGACGGCCGGCACGTCCAGAGAAAAAGTGTGATTTTAAACCTGGTTGACAGCGTGGTTCCTCAACCACCCTAGCACCCCAATGGCTGAAACCGAGTGGAACTTGCCAAAGATGAAACTCTACTACCATACTGCCTCACAAAGAGGTAGCTCAAACGGACTGCATGACCTATCGATACTAATTACAGGATATCTTTGTGAAAAGCATGCAAAGATTATTTGTGATCTAAGGAAAACAAAACTGTGAATAAAATTAAGGTGGTGTTTAACACGCAACTGTCGACGTTTGTCAGACTGTGGATACATACTCTGCAGATACGCTCTCACACAGTGAAGAAATGGTCGAAAAAATGGAACGTTTTCCCACCTTTACTTAAAATGAGTGCAGCTGCAAAGCACTACGACTGTGTATTTGGCACACAACACAACTAGTCGCTCAAAGCCAGACGAATATTTAGGTAATCACTGTTGGAGTCAATACGATTTGCATCTTCGGCTGGATGTAAAGATTGCCCGTGCCCGTTAATGTTGTGAATGTGTAGCCAATGAACTACGGAGACAGTTCAGTCTAAAACCAGCACAAAGCCTATACAACTCGATGAATACCAAGATGATCGCAAATATTAACATCCTCAGACAAAAAAAGAACCACCAACAAGCGGCATGTCTTCATCCTGTGAGACTGACGCGTTAAAAGATTTCATGGTATTTGTGGTCGTGGTAATTTTATCGCCGTAACTTGTTGGCTCAACACCTGGGCGTATATTGTCATAGAAGAGGTCATTATCACGCATCATTACAAATGTCTCCGTATAGCTTGTTTTTTAAATGAGTGTCGTAGAGCGCTAAATTTCGAATCGATTAGATGCAACGTAACGGCAGATAGAGTGGCAAAATTGCTATTGATATGACTGCATCACTTCATTATCTCTATCGTAGATGATGACTGAATTGATAAAGAAAGATGTTGGCAACAGGTGTGCCCAAGATGGCGTCGCATAACATGTGCGTCAAGATTACGCACATTTACATTGCCTTCATTTCACGTGTTGAGTTGGAGCTGAATTGCGAGTAACGTCTCGTATTTAGTCACATGGGGTTATAGAGACTCAGAGAGCGATTACATTGACCACTAGAAGATAAACTGGCAGCCATCCTTAATAACATCTAATGGTAGCGTTGTACATTTGTTTGCTTTGATGGTTCCAAAAGGTTTAACATGGATGGGCAGTTGTAGCTGAGGTCGGGCATTGAGGATCTTTGTTGTCTGGGATTAGCTTTGTTGGCACAAATCGACAGCCGACGATAGCCTACTATATCGAAAAAAAAATTCAAAGCTTTGATTAGTGAAAATTTAAAGTAGAGACGCAGACTCTTCACTTTAAAACGAAACAAAATTTGCCATTAATTGATCTTGAGTCCCAAAGACAGAAATAATGAAACAGAAGATATCTTAAATTTATGTACAGAAAAGAAAAGACAGAGACATTCAGAATTTACTGTTAGCTATATTTAGAGATACATTACCATAGACCCTGACCAGAGTGAAGCAGATTGAACAACCCTCCACCATGTTTGCGGAAGTCAAAACGAAGGGGCGTGGTACATGATAGAGCGTAAGGAAATTACGAAACGTAGCCTAAGATAAATTCAGATATTCACGTAAAATTAAACACATGAAAGTTCTTTCTGTGCTGGTGTTTAACTCGAATGAAACCACCAACAGATAATATTTTTAAGCAGTACGTACATGAAATGAGGTATATCCGTATTTTTACCGCTTTTGTGTGTTCAGTTTCACACTGCGCAAACATTAGGCATGACTTCGAAAAGAAATTCGTCAGTTGCATACCTTACTAGCTCACACACATACTATCTCGCTTTTAAAACAACCACAGAATGACGAGTGATTAAAATGAGGAAGCCTCAATCGCTTTCGACTGGCGTTCGTCTAAATCGGAAATCGGTCACGTAACATTCCTCGCTTGTTACTTTTGGGATGGTCATCGTATTTCGTTGTTTCATTATAACTTGCGTGTTGTGGCAGTATGCTGTTTCAGGGCATCGGCTCATTGAAGATTTACTACAAACACGTCATTCTAGGTACGATTTGTTATAACCAAATGTCAACTAAGTACACATCAACTGTAAAAGTCTTTAGGAGATTCTACGACGAACGATAATAATGGTCGAATTGTAACTGAACGTTGTAGTCATGTACTTAGAGACGTGCAGTTAGGGAGTTAAATTAAGTAAGTTCACGTCCTGGTAACATGGTTTTTCTTTTTTTTCATCTTCGCGATTGTAACACATTCTGGGGCTTTCTTATTTATGTAACAGCAGTAGGTTCTGCAGCGTTCGATGTTATCTGTGTATAAGAGTGTACTCTATCAGGAATGGTTTTATTCCATTTCGTGACTTCAGTCGGATTAAAAAACGAAAGATGAAACGGCTGCTAGTGAAAAAACCAGCAATGATACTTTTATTCTTTCTTGTCACAAATATCTGAATTTTTTTTCCAGAATATTTCTGGAAAAGGTCTGGTTAGGCAGGAATCTAATCTAATTGCTGTGATTGAAGTGACCAGCAATGAAATTTATATTTTTGCATATCACAAATGCTTGGCAGTTTACTTCCGAATATGTCGCGAATGAAATGAGCAGCAGTCATATATTTAGTCTCCCTTGTCACAAACATTTGTCTGCGATCGAATCGTTAACAACGCTTTCGTAAATTTGGCGGTCAAGACAAAGATCGCACTGCACAGCAAGCAACCGAAGCCTTGTGGCCATTTTCTGGACGCCAGTTGCACGCTGCAATACTGCCTCACTTTAGTCACTCGTACACAATGACTTCCGAACGTATGGCGGACAATAATGGCACCGCAAGGAGCACTGAACAACGTGTCATAGCCAAAGAGATATTCAGAGAAGCAATTTACTTGTATTCTGTCTATCTAAATGGGTGTAATTGACTAAATTCTATGTGATGAAAAAGATAAAAACTGAAAATAATTATTCAATATGATACATAGGAAAAAATATTTGATAGTTATTCTACAATATGGAAGGAATAAAAAATTATATTTTTTCAGTCGATAAATAATAGCGAGGAGACTAAAACTCCATCTTTGACTCGGCGATAAATTTGTTCTTTGCTTGAAGTTAGTATAAAATACAACAAAAGAAGGAAAATCTGTAGTTATTACGCCTGTTTCAAATAAATGTAAGTAAACTAAACTTCGCAACCGTTAGGTCTGCTCGAACATTTTATATTTTTACTGTAGAGACACAGTAGATAGGTTATATCACAAAAAATTGATCTTATTACTAGCTCAAGTCAGCAATTTAGTTATAGTCCGGCACAATCAAAACGTGCTTAACGAATCATTCATTTTAGGTTCTGCTAGTCTGTACTACGAGGCTATTATATGTTAAAAGAATTCACTGAGATATCCCAATTTCTACGAATAATTAGGCTGGAAAAGTGAAGTTATTTACATAACGTTATTTCAGTAGTAAGTGACAGATGTATTACAGGTGTGACATTAACTATGAAGAAAAAGGAGTAATATCGATAATCCGTACTGAAGTCTGCATTGAAAGAACTTTTTCTTTTTATACTAGAAATTTAAGCACTTATACACATCATCTTTACGGCGTCTGGATCTTCATACTAGGTATATGTCAGTCAGATGTAAAATTACAAAAGGTTGCGTCTTCGAGTGTAATCAAAAGGTGTACTGGAAAGGAGTGACATAGGATCGATATTGCAGGGTTTCTACTCACCGTTTACGCTCGTAATGGTTGATTATTGTGTCTGAAACTTTATACTTCGATAGCCTTTAAGTAGATTTTGCCTACCTTTAGGCACTACAGCTGCTGCGAGATTGAATAGGTGTCGAAGTTTCTAACATGTATATTTTTAATGTGCTCAACAAAGGTGCGTGGATGGCATCGATGGCGTTGCCGACTTGCGAGGAGGAGGGGAGGAGAGAGGGGGAGGTTCTTAGAGGGACCATTTGCCCTTTTATTCACACGCATGTTAATGCTGTAACCCCCTCCGTCCCGTGACCACATCACAGGAGGGCTAGAAACAGGAGAGCCGAAAAAGCATAAATATCCTTTACTGCTTCGGATCATGTTCAGATTTCGTCGAATGGCTTTTAACGGTCCCTAGTGGTTCCACTCTCTGTACCAGACCAAAAATGGGGATCGCACCCCACCCCAAAAAGGTCAGATAAGTTCAACGGGTTTGTGCCCCCAAGATGATCGGTTGGATTGAAACGACCAGGGGTGGCAGCAGTTGTCAAGAACGTCCTGTTGCTCATCGCACTGCGAACTGTTGTTTTACACTGCGGAACGTCTGGGCATCAACGACCTAAGGGAAGGGATGGTTTGCTGCTTTCATTGACGCACTTTATGCCACTCCATGAGGCCGTTTCATGTCGAGTCCCAGCGGCGGTGTCTCTGGAATGTTTTCCTCGACCATCCATAGGAAAGCCGCGTTATTTCAATGCTGGGTATCGCGGTTCTGACCCTCATCGCAGAGGCGTCAAAACATGCGGTGAAATATCGGTAAGAGGAGGTGTGATGCCGTTTGCATCGTGTTGATTAGAATTGTGACGAAACTTGGTGTCAATTTGACATCATTAATCCACATTACAGCTGACATGAACTTCTGAGCTATGGCCTTTTTCTCGCACGCATTTTGAAGCTTCACCGAGCCGAGGTTGTCGTTGCAGGGCTCCAAGCTTTTGCTGCGTTAAAGAGGAAGGTTGTAGGCAGCTTTAAGCCGAATTTCATACTAATGTGTCTCATTGGGTGACAATTGTGGTGTTTTGAAAAAGTAATCCTTTGACTTTGTTCCACAGTGTATACTCTTCATGTTCATATAGTACATAAAGTGGCGTTTATATTGTTAACATTCTCAAAAGTATTCTTATAGGCAGTTTACGAGTATTGTTCTACATTCATTTACAATACTTGAGTATCAACCACATTATTCCAACACATTACAAGACCCAGCGTGCAGATTTGCAATTTAGCCCCTGACATTGCTACAAGGTATGGTGAACAGGCGCTATATATCATCACTTCTCCCTCTCTCGAGATCTAATTCTGATGATCTACATTTCCCTATGGAAGGGGTTAATGAAATAACTATAGCTCCCAGATACAAAAACAGTATCTAAGGCGCTCAAACCATGTGTAATATAAAGCGCTCGTTCCTTTCTCGGCTGACATCGGTGTCTCAGCCTTTCTGCGGGGAAACATGGGCTCTACCTTCTAAGAGGCGACTGGGCGAGAGGGAGGAATTTAGGCATGAAAGGGGCTTAAGTGCACAATCAGATATTCCGGTTTATAAATTCTGTAGTTTCTTCAATTGAGTTCTGGGATGATTTCTTAAAGAAGGTCACCAGCAACTTCCTTCTACAAATCAGAGATTGTGGGGCCTGTGATCCGTCTCTAATCCTGACGTTGACTATAATGTAAATTTTTAACCATGAAATCCTACGTGACATGACGTCGAAAGAGGAGAGACTTAATGTAGCCGGCACAGTCTTTTAGACAGTACTTAGATCTAAGCGCATCTCGCATTGCTAATCTCGACTTGGAAAACGCTAATCTGCATGATCTTTGTAGGCTATCATCATAAGAGTGCCCCGACAGTGATACACTGATCAGCCAGAACATTACGGCCACCGACCTATTATCGACACAAACCCATCCTGGCGATAGCAGTGTCACCTGGCGAGGAATGACTGCTAGTCAGACACACGCACGGTGTAGTAACGTGCTGTCCGTGTGTAGAAAGGGGGAGGCGCCCGCGTCTCACCGAGGCCGAACTGTGATGGCTCGGAGGCTCGGCACGAGCATTTTGGAAACTGCACGATTTGTCGGATGTTCGAGAAGCGCTGTGGTGAGACCAAGGAGAAACCATGTCCAGACATTACAGGCAGAGCACAAGTGCGTCTGAACACACAGAGCACCGAAAACTCCTACCGATAGGCCTCCGTAGCTGACGACCCATGATGTGCCAATATTAACACATAGGCAACAACGACTAAAATGACCTTCAGCACTGGACGTTGGCACAGTGGCAGAGCGTGGCACGATATGGTGAATACCGACACCTTTTCCTCCATGCCGATGGGAGGGCGCAAATCCGTCACCTTTCAGGAAAACAGTTCCTTGACGCATGTACTGCAGGACGAAGACAAGCTGGCAGTGGCTCCATTAATGCTCTGGGGAACATCCGAGTGGGTATCCATGTGTCCAGTGAAGTCCGTGCAAGGCACCATGGCGGCCAAGGAGTGTCGTACACTGCTTGCATACCACGTACACCCGTTCGTGACAATCGTGCTTGCGAATCGCAGTGGCATTTTTCAACAAGTTAATAACCCATGCCACAAGGCGAGGAGTGAGATGGAGTGGTTCGAGGAACACAGTGGCGACTTCCAATTGATGTGCCGGCCTCGCAACTCGCCAGATTTGAACCTGATCGAACACGTCTGTGATTGGACGTGGCATCAGAGCTCATCGCCCCCCTCCCCGGAATTTACGGGAAACATATGATTTGTGCGTACAGATGTGGTGCCAACTCCCTCCAACGACCCACCAAGGCCTCATTGCTTCCATACCATGACGTGTCGCCACTATTAACCGTGCCAAAAGTGGACATTCTGGCTATTAAGTAGGTGGTCATAATGTCAGTTACTGCTGCGCCACAAGTCTGCCAAGGCCATGAACTGTTCCTGCATCGATCAGCAGAACGACATAATAGAGAGGGAAACAGTTGTCGGCTCTAAATCAGGAACACTTGAGCAAGGTGGTGTACTCAGAGTATAAGAGTATTGACAAAGCTAAAAATGTTAGCCAATAACTCTGAAAGCAAAAGTTGTGAAATGTTATAGCTCTGATAGGGGTTTTGGAGAACATGAGTAAACAAAACGGACTGGGGCAAGTGAAGTCATCGCTGCCCAACTTTCACACGCTGCCGCTACATCCTGCTATGAGTTCCAGGACGGCAGTGGTGCCATTGCAGAAGTACTAACTGACTCACACATGTACCCTGCAGCCCACCATATCAGACCCTCATTCTCAAATGTTATATCCAGCAGTATCCAGATGAGTACAATATGCCATGCGATGCAGTCTACGCCAGCTTCTGTCTACTTGCAGCCACAAATGTATCCATCCATTAACCTCGACTTTGCCACACTAACTGTAGTTACAGCCTGAGCTGAGGTCAGCATGCCGTAAACTTGGTGCGTCTGCTCCACTGGATCACTGCCAGCAGCCTCCAGGCCTGGGACAACTCGGTGCCCAGCTGCACTGTCAGTATTATCCAGCTTGTACAGACCAACACTGTCGCTGACTGGGACGGGCACACACCATCACCTGTGGCCATCCCTGGTACCATACTTTAAACACGGTCTGCGCAGCTGAGCCATTAGCAGCTGGTATGGTCATTCCTCGAAGACGGTACTGTGCTTGGGCCAGGTTTCTCTGGGCAAGGGCTAGTGAGATATACTGATTTTGTAGCGTATATCATTGCACGTGACACTACAGGTCTTATGAGCTTCAGCGACCATCTCTAGTAGGGAGCGACTTACCATCTGAGATCACTTTAATACTTCATAGCAGCGTGTTTAAGCAGACTCATGATCTCGATGACATATGACAGAATCGCGGACTTTATTAGGTATCTCTTCATTGACATGTTGGTTACCCATCTGGCTCCAGACTTAACTGAGAATACGAGATGTGTTTTGGGCAAGGCAGCTAACGTGACGTCACAAGTTCATTGCAGGGCCTGTATTTCCCACGGGTCTCGTCTCTGGGGGTGCAGACGTCGATAGCTGTGGCTTTCCACACACAGCGCCTGCTAAGGCTGGCGAAACGCTGACGCCGACACACCACATGCGTGTGGACACTTGCATCACCAAGGCCAACAAAATCCCTGCAGGTGATATGTACAAAGAACAATTATAACTAAGGATGTTTTGATAATGTTGCACTGTACGATTCCAGTCACCGCCACTCCCACATCCTACACCCATCCTGTTCATTCACCAATGAAGGGGCCAAATCGCGACCCCTACGGTACAGTTTATCGCTGAAAGTTGACAGTCCATAGCTCCGAGGATCATCGGTGGCCTTATTTGGCCTGTAACATGGTAATGCCGCGCTGAGTCAAGAATGCATAAGGGCACAACGACACTTGAGACGTAATGTCTTCTTGATAGAAGAAAACGGCGACCAGGCTGATGGTCAGACGCCATTAATACACAGGCCTTCTTTCCTCTGACCCCCACACATTGGCACCATAGTTTCTAATTCTTGCCAAGAAATATTTGATTTCCTCTTTCATTCAAAAGTAATGAACTAGTCACTGTCAGGTAGTGGTAAGTATTTTAATAAGTATACCAGGTGTACCTGCATGAAATGAGCGTTTTTTGTGAAAATGAAACACTAATTTTGAAGTGAAAAGTAAAAACATTTTATTCAAAGTACTGACCATTGCTTTCTATGCATATTGACCATCTTTCTGGCAATTTGTGGACACGACGCCAATAGAAATGTTCGTCTTTTGAAGCAAACCAATCAGACACCAAATTTTCGACTTCTTCGTAGGAATCGAAGTGTTCCTCAGCCAATGCGTGTCCCATTGATGAAAACAAATGGTAGTCGGAAGGGGCCAAGTCTAGTGAATACGCAGGGTGGGGTATCAGCTCCCAGCTAAGTGTTTTGATTGTATCCAGAACCAGTTTTGCTTTATGTGCAGGTGCATTGTCGTGTAAAAAAATTACTTTGCCATGTCTTCCGGTTCATTCTGGTCTTTTTTCGATCAATGCATAGTTCAGATTGATCATTTGTTGTCTGTAGCGATTAGCATTCACAGTTTCACCGGGTTTTAGAAGCTCATGATACACCACACCTTTGTGATCCCACCAAACACAGAGCATTGTCTTATTGCCGAATCGATCTGGTTTTGCAATCGATGTTGATGGTTGTTCCGGATTAAGCCATGATTTTTCCCATTTAGGATTCTTAAAATAAATCCATTTTTGATAGCCAGTAACAATTCGATGCAAAATTGATTTTGTTTCATGTCTTTGAAGCAAAATTTGACAAATGGTTTCTCGGTTTTCCATCTGTCTTTCATTCAATTCAGGTGGCACCCATTTTCCACACTTTTGGATCTTTCCAATAGCTTTCAAACGGTCAGAAATTGTTTGTTGTGCAACATTTAGCATTGCTGCCATTTGCTTCTGACTCAAAGTATCATCTTCATCCAATATTGCTTGCAATTCGGCGTCTTCGAACTTTTTTGGTGGTCTTCCACGTTCTTCATTTCTTACATCAAAATCATTATTTCTGAACCGTTGAAACCATCTTTTGCATGTTGCTTCTGATACAGCATGATCACCATATGCCTCGACAAGCATTCGATGCGACTCTGCAGCACATTTTTCCAAATGAAAACAAAAAAATTAATGCTTTTCGCAAATCATCACTTTCTGGTACAAAATTCGATATTGTTAACACGATTCTAACGATTTCTAACTTATATTGCCTACGATATCTATTCCTTACATAGGCAATATAAGTTACAAATTGGGGCGTTTACTCAGAGCCCATAATTTCAGAGTCGCCTATTCTGCTAATAATAGTTTACATAGGAATTTAATTCACTCCTTGCAGAGAAAGAGCGATAAACTTTCCCAATCAGGAGTATATAAAATTACATGCGGGGATTGTCCAAAATTTTACATCGGGCAAATGGGGCGAGCTCTGGGTCTCAGGTATAAAGAGCATATTCCTACTAGAAGCGGTGACGGTACTAAGGGCTCTACTTATGCGGAACACCTTGTGCAAACGGCTCATGCGCCGAGCCCTCCAGTTAATATCGAGTTACTTCACGCCAAGGTTAAGGACTTAAAACTGGATGTTTTGGAAGAAATGCAGATCTTTAATCATCTGCAACATGTTAAAGACAATATTCTCAATGACCAACTCCTACTAAGAAATAGAAATTTTTTTGAAGGTTTCGCGCCTTTACTTTGTTCTTCATACTTGTAAATCTGATGATCTGGGGATTATCACATGCGCGCGCTGATTGGCGAGCGCGGTTGGTCAAGCTGTTCATCTTCCTTTTTTTTTATCCTCATTTTCCTTTTACGATGAAGGTAGTTTTAGCCCGTTGAACACGTTTTATCCCTATATCTTTATTACTATGACGTCTTTATATCACGTCCCCTCAGCCCCCCCAGGCTAACTACTGGCTTTAGGTATAGTTTTTAAGAGTTCCCCCTATTGTCATAGGTAGCTTCATATACAAGTTTCTTTACTAGCATAAGCAACCGTGTGCGGATATTTTTAGGTTTCATCTCCTATTTAGCTCGTCTCTTGTTCTATCCATTTCATTTTTTGATATACATTGATCAACGGTTGGGAATATACGGGCTATTTAGCCCCGCCCCATGTATAAACTTTCTCGTATTCGTATGCGCATGCGCATTCAAGTAACTTCCTTTGTCTTGCGCATGTGCATAGATAACGGGTCAGGCTTTTAAGTGAGCGACCGTTTGTAGCTGCAGTTTATGGCGGGTCATGGCCCATCGAACATAGGCCGGTGTGAGGTGGAGCGTACACCATTAAGTTAAGTAGTGGTTTTGACTTTGTACATATGTACTCTTTGTGTGTTCCTTTTCTTTTTCGTTTATAAATGTATAGCTATGGTGTTCTTTTAATCATTGACAAAGGTCTTCTTAGGAACTTGTGGATTTTATTGTTGTTCTGAAGAAGGTGTAGTTATCTACGCCGAAACCTGGGTTAACACTTGACACTAGGTGCTTTTTTCGCAATCGAGGCGGGTTTTTAGTTTTTTAGTATCTTCCTCAAAAGCCGAAATTAGAGAAAGTAATAAAGTAGGAAGCTTGGGTATGGAGTGACGTCGATGTTCTAGCACGCCCCAGAGGTGTTAACATTGACTGGGCGTGCTACTCCATTTCAGGAATGTTATTGGCCACAAACCATTGCCTCACAGGCGCAGCTTTATGAGAGAATGCAATGCCGTGGAGATGCAAGCAGTCATCCACTCGCCGGCCGAAGTGCCCGTGCGGTTCTAGGCGCTGCAGTCTGGGACCGCGCGACCGCTACGGTCGCAGGTTCGAATCCTGCCTCGGGCATGGATGTGTGCGATGTCCTTAGGTTAGTTAGATCTAACTAGTTCTAAGTTCTAGGGTACTAATGACCTCAGAAGTTGAGTCCCATAGTGCTCAGAGCCATTTGAACCATTTAGTCATCTTCTCCTAACTGCTCCACTCCTGTAAGCAGTATATTATTCTATAAAATGTCTTTAAACCCTTCGGCATTTAAAGTTTTTTAAGCCCAGTAAGGAGAAAACAACCTCACCCCGAAAACAACCCTCGTACCGTAACACCCTCTCCTCCATATTTATCTGCTGATGGTTCAAATGGTTCAAATGGCTCTGACCACTATGGGACTTAACTTCTGAGTTCATCAGTCCCCTAGAACTTAGAACTACTTCAAACCTAACTAACCTAAGGACATCACACACAACCATGCCCGAGGCAGGATTCGAACCTGCGACCGTAGCAGCAGCGCAGTTCCGGACTGCAGCGGGTACTGACTACAGAAATGCGTGGTTTACGTGGAGCGGCTCGATCATTGTACCCCATTTTAACTCCCTAAGCACAATCATTGGGCTAGCTGGACTTCCACTGATTTACACTTTTTTTTTTTGCCGTCCCCAGTGCTCCACTCTTCCTGTCCGTCAGTGCATGAAATCTATGTGGTCTAAGTTCAGCTGTGGTTGTTCCTACGCATTTCGATTTCAGAATCACGTCGCTAACAGTCGACCTGGGCAGCTTTAGGACTGAAATGGCCCTAATTGATTTGTTATTCAGGTGACGTGCAATGACTAGTCCACGTTCCAAGTTCTTCTGGCGGACTCATTCTGTTGCTACCACTCCACTGCTGACAACACAATACGCCCCTCTCCTTTTATATTGGCGTGTCCGCCTCTCGTGTAACGTGGAGGTTAGTTGCGTATTACACAGACGTATTCTGATACTTTTAATCATATAGTACGTTTCACGGGCACAAGAAATTTATGATAAGGAAACTTCGAATTTTATAGCTTAATATCAGCTGAATAAGCACTTGCTGACTAACCTGGATCGTGAAAGACACGAATGGATGTGTTGCAGTAGTTTGTGAGCCACACAAGTGTTTCGATTTTTTACTCCGTGACTCAATCTCACTCCTAAATCTTTCTGTGACGTTTGCTTGCTTTTCTCACGCTAGCCTATTTCTTTAATCTGCCGACCTTTGCATGCCGAATATGATATGGCTGTGCCAAACATGCTGAATATCTTATTCGAGTGAGTAATACAGACAACCTGTATTTCAATGTGGCAGTGTAGATTATGTAGACACGTAGATGTTTTCAAGTCATTTGACATGATCTCATAAAATGTAGCACTCCGAGTAGATATGGTTTTAGTAATTCCGAAGCAAATTTTGCTGCTCACAGTCTGCCGGCCGTGCACAGCTGTGACTCCTGCAATGGCGGAGCGTGCGAACACACTCGTTCGAGATGATCGACGGATCACCATCAAACAACTCAGTGCTCAACTTGACATCTCTGTTGGTAGTGCTGTCACAATTGTTCACCAGTTGGGATATTCAAAGGTTTGTTCCCTCGTTGTCTAACCGAACACCATAAAGAGCAAAGGAGAACCATCTGTGCGGAATTGCTTGCTCGTCATGTGGCTGAGGGTGACAATTTCTTGTCAAAGATTGTTACAGGCGATGAAACATGGGTTCATTACTTCGAACCTGAAACAAAACGGCAATCAATGGAGTGGCGCCACACCCACTTCCCTACCAAGAAAAAGTTTAAAGCCATACCCTCAGCAGGTAAAGTCATGGTTACAGTCTTCTGGGACGCTGAAGGGGTTATTCTGTTCGATGTCCTTCCCCATGGTCAAACGATCAACTCTGAAGTGTATTGTGCTACTCTTCAGAAATTGAAGAAACGACTCAGCGTGTTCGTAGGCACAAAAATCAGAACGAACTTCTTCTTCTTCATGACAACGCAAACCTCACACAAGTCTTCGCACCCGAGAGGAGCTCACAAAACTTCAGTGGACTGTTCTTCCTCATGCACCCTACAGCCCCGATCTCGCACCGTCGGATTTCCATATGTTTGGCCCAATGAAGGACGCAATCCGTGGGAGGCACTACGCGGATGATGAAGAAGTTATTGATGCAGTACGACGTTGGCTCCGACATCGACCAGTGGAATGGTACCGTGCAGGCATACAGGCCCTCATTTCAAGGTGGCGTTAGGCCGTAGCATTGAATGGAGATTACGTTGAAAAATAGTGTTGTGTAGCTAAAAGATTGGGGAATAACCTGGTGTATTTCAATGCTGAATAAAACAACCCCTGTTTCAGGAAAAAATGTGTTGCATTACATATTGAACTGCCCTCGTAGGTGAAATACGTTTACAGATGTGTGTGAAATATGTTAAATATATGTGAAAAATATTTGACATGAGCGTAAACGGGCAAAGCCACTGGTAAAAAGCTCATCCATATCCCCTGGAACGAATTCAGTCAATTTGGTACACATATTAATTCCAATCTGGAAATAAATATTGTAGGGGCAAGAACCACCAGACTCCTGTAGTGAGCGTGATAACGCGAAGAGCAAAGTGGGAGGAGATGGACAAACAGTGAGGGAGAAAGGGGAGATATGCACAGATAGGAGGAGGATGAGATGGACAACGATAAGGGAGGAAGAAATGGACAGAGAGAGGGGAGAGAGGAAGAGATGAACAAAGCAAGCAAAGAGGAGGAGATGAGCAGAGGCGTGAGGGGGAAGAAATAGGCTGAGAGAGGAGGCAAGAGGAGATGAGCAGAGGATGAGGAGGAACTGGACACAGAAAGGGAAGAGGCAGATGGAAAGGGACAGAGGGTGAGTAAGAGATGGACATAGGAGGGAAAGGGGAGGAGATGAAGAGTGAAAGTGGGAAGAAGACACAGAGAGAGGGGAAGGAGGGGATTGACAAAGAGAGGGTAGGAGGGTACAGAATTAGAGGGGGGACTATGAGATGGATCACTAGAAGATTGAAATAAACACATACCAGGGCAACGCAGGGTACTTAGCTAGTAACTCATAAAATTGTCTTTATCTGCGGTCTGAAACGGTGAATCTTATTTTTAGTTGTTGTTTTTTGTACATAAATAACTGGATTTCATTTTTAATTATTTAACAACCTTTCCAAAAATATAAGAAAGTAAGGAGGTGGAACCTAGATGAATTGAAGGAACTGTAGGTTATTGAGAGTTTTACGGTGGCTATTGGACAAATTTGGACAGAAAAATCTGAGAGGAATACAATAAAAGTCGAATGGGTGGTTTTAAGGGATGAAATAGAGAAGGCTACATAGAACAACATAGCTAACAAGACAAGACTTGGCTAACACAGGTGATATTTAATTTAACTGACGAAAGGAGAAAATACATAAATGCAGCAAAGCAGACGAAAGGTAATATAGATGTCTAATAAAGTGAGATTAACATAAAGTGCAAAATACCTAACCAGTAATGGCTAGAAGATGAAAGCAAGGATGTAGAAGCATACATAACTTGAGGAAAGATAGATGACAGCAACAAAGAAACACTTGGCATGCTGGGGAGAAAATAGCTGACATTAGCATCAGCATACCTGGAATTGCTGACATTAGAATCTCTGACGACAGCCCTGGCATTCGGGCAACGACATTATTCCCAGAATTACCACCCCTTCCCCTCCCCCTCCTACCGAAGCCAATGGCGTTACCCGTTTCGCGAAAACGCGGAATGAGCAAACGCGTCCAAGTTTAGCCCCCCCCCCCCCCCCCCCCCCGGCCCCTTCAAGTAGCTTTCATTTTTATAGTTAGACTGCATGAATGTTCACATTTACCGTCTGCACGAGCAGCAACGATCAGTAGGGAAGAAGAAGACTGTCAATAACTATTTGTCAATTCCTTTTGCTACAACAATATGGTTATTATTAGTAAAAACCCACCAATTTTTTGTCCATGCATCATAACACTACAACATGGCGTTAATGTTATACTGGTTCCATTTAGGCGTGTTTTACAGACATTCTCGCCTAATGTGATAAATTAATAAACCTCATATTTAAGTTTATTGTTGTTATTGTTACAGATATTCCCTTCTGTACCACAGCAGCAGCAGTTACTGTCCACAGGATGTCCTCCTGACCTCTTTGATCAACTTTGTCACAGCACAGCCACAGCAGAAGCAGTCATTGTCCACAGAATGTCTTCTTCCTAACCTTTTGAACCCAGTATCGTTCGCTTATCTTGTAGCACGACCATAACCTCTGGAAACTGGATCTCAGCTACGTGCTAGTAGACTACTGCTATTGATCAATACATACAACTCGACTACAAGAGGGTTTACACGTGTGAATGCAATCCTAGTACCTCACAGTGACTCTGTTATGGTGACTGAGACAGAGAACATTCAACGTCTTCGTACTAGAGTGCAGTATTCGTGGTGCGAATGGTACTACCTGTGTAGTATGACAGTGTTCACAGAAAGAAAGTCGACGGCAGAACAGGGCCAATCACATACATTCTCATATTAGAGATTTCAATTATTGACATGAATGGAAAGACAGTGCAGTCTGAAGGTGCAGCCATATACATTAAACATTCAAATGTGGTTAATTTTGAATAACTTGGTCAATAACTTACGATCGCGGTAGACCGACTGGACTGCTGGCGTGTTTGTATTTGAGTTGCATATTGTGACTTTATTGACTATTTGCGTGTGCACAGTGTAAATATAAATCAATTATAACAGTTTATAAACGACTATGTTCATCCAACACCAAGATATGAATCTGAAAACGTTATAAGTATAAAATCTGTGGAGGGTGATTTAATTTTTTTTTTTTTTGTTTTTGCTCATTCGTTCCTGTATCTAGACAATACAAGTATTATACTAATTAATATAAAAAAACTTCATACAAACTCTCGGCGCTTGAGCATGGCTTTTTTTGTTAAAGATCCGTTCATGTATTTTTATCCGTGTTTCTTCGCTCTGCGGTTAATCGGACTTCGTGAAAAAACAGCTCCCGAAGACGACGGTGGATCGAATTGAACGACCTTTTGCTTAAAAGTACGACACCTTTTGCCATGCCAAGTCACCCAACAATCTTACAGTGACTAAAGATACAAAATAAAACATACATAGGTTAGTAATAACAGTATATTCTGAAATAAAAACACAATTTAAAGTAGGACACTTACATTATGCAATTACGAGTGCCGTTTGGTTGCAACTCCTTAATATATTAACGAAATAATGTAATGTTAATGGCGGCGTGCCATAATATGTTCTCTCTGTACAAGGCCTAGGAAACAAGAGATGCATCTTCTTTTTCCAATCAACTGAAGATCAAAAACCTTCAATTATTTCCAGCGGCTGCATACAATATTTATACAGCCGTGAACTATATCTATGGCTCAAATTATTTCTTTATTTCTTTGCTTATAATTACGTTTTCTGCTAAGAAATTTCAGCACGCAAATGTGTCTTTAAAGTGAATTTACTGAACGAATGCCTCCATATGTAATTCACCCATAGCGCTGAATACTATTTAGGATGAATTATGTGTGTGTGTGTGTGAATAGACAAAAAGCTCTATAGAGAAAAATGTTATTCTTATCTGCCTCCACCCTACAATAGATTTTTTTTTCAATTTTCAAAAGATGTAGAGTGTTTTTATGCAGAGAGAGACATCGCACTAATACGATTCATTGTTGTATAAATACTAGCAGCATTCTGATTGCAGAGAAACATCACACTAACACTAAGAAGGAGATCTCCCCAGTGGTGGGATCGACTTTTTAAAACTATCTGTACGGTGATGCGGGATAAGATCCCAGGTATTACACCCTGTATCTGTTCATTACCACATGTCTTGATGACATCAGTCGTTACTTGTGCAGGAGTAAATTCTCGTATTCAAGGGAGCACAAAATATTTAGTTAAGTCGAAGTTCATACACAAAACTTATAACTTTTTAAAGCAGTCATAAACATAATGAAGAGTGAATGGATTTTACTAGTACACTATGCGAAAATAATGTAGTATAACCTCAGTATAATTTATATTTCCAGAATGAGATTTTCACTCTGCAGCAGAGTGTGCGCTGATATGAAACTTCCTGGCAGATTAAAACTGTGTGCTCGACCGAGACTCGAACTCGGGACCTTTGCCTTTCGCGGGCAACTGCTCTACCAACTGAGCTACCGAAGCACGACTCACGCCCGGTACTCACAGCTTTTCATAGTTTATATTGTTACATATTTTGATATATTTAAACATTAATTAGTTCAAAACAGTAATAACGTAACATGGGGCTGGAAAACCATAACCAGGACACCGATAAAGAAAATAACCAAAATCACAGCAAATTAATTGATATAAATGCTTAAGAAGTGAAAAACAAAAAGCACTATGATTTGCCATATTCAGTAGTTTTCATAATTATTTTAAATGTTAACTTCAAACGTTACTCGTTCTTCTTGCTGCTCAATCTGTAGTTAATAACTTAAATTAATAAGCAACGTTATGAACTTACTAACTTAAGAACAAATTTAGTTTTACTTTGCGACCAAGTTATAGTCCATAATATTATTTAAATTTACTATTCGTAATGTGAAACTCAGAGTATAGGTCAACAAGACATGGATCTTGTACCAGGTAATAATTACTTGCGTTAATGAAACTATGAAATTAAGGTTAAAGTCCACACAAATATGATATTACCGCAATCTCTCAACACAGTCTCTTACAGAGTGAAAAGTCTGAAGTGGACCGGTCGGTGCTCCAAAGATTTTGTTTTAAATACTCAGATTTTTTCATCGACTCGAAATAATAATAAGTCCCCAACATTGCTAGTGTGTCTACTGTACAGATTTTACAAAAACTGTTTTTTTACTGCTCCGGATACCATTTTATTTACAACGAACGCCTTTCTCATGTGTAGTTTATAAAGTTTCCTCAACAGTCAATCTGATCATATGCAATAAAGGAATAAAAAAGGTAACATTCGTGCAAAAGAATAAAATTAATAATTTAGTAGTAACGCTGTGTTGCAATTCATAAGCAAGTAGTCTGGCAGATATTCTTCATTGACGTCCTTCGAAACTTGTGCATAACGTCTGCAAAGAGGTAATTAGGATTTCGTGCTGGATATTTGGTTTTATTAAGTACCACATTACGTTTTATTAAACTCTGAAGGCGGCAACAAGTTACACTAAGCGTAATTAAAACGCGTAATTAAAACACGGCAAGGTCCCCTGCAAATATTGTGCACCAGTATCGCAGAAACTATACCGTAAAGCACGATTGTGCAGTGAACAACCCTTGGCTAGTAATATCACTGGTAATGACAACTAACGTTTACTTCTGGACTCCGGAGCTATAGTCCCAGTTAGTACGTACATTTTTGCGTTTTATTGGCGTAAATAAAGTTGACCGAAAGTGAAACTGATGTACGAAGGAACGGGGAAAGGAAGGAGGGGAAAGGGAGGGGAAAGCAAAGAGGAAACGAGGAGCGAAGAGGGGAGGGGCAGGAGAGTGGAGAGGGGAGAAAGGGGAGAGAACAAAAGTGGAACTCATGTGCAATTAGTTAATCTTACCAGTCATGGCGTCATCTATCCGAGCGTAGTGATCTAAGAAAAATCTTAACGTAAAGCTTGTGAATCCAGTGTTCGAATATCCCTGCAAAAGATGACACCATAGTCCGTTAATGGAAGACCACTACAGTTCCACTTATACTCTCTGCTACATCTATAATCCGCAAGCCACTTTATGGAGGGTGCCAAACGATAATCGTCCACCACTATCGTCTCTGCCCACTGGTATCCCATTCACGAAGTGTGCTCAGGAAGAAAGACTGTGGTTAAGCCACGATATGAGTTCGAATTTCTATAATTTTGCCATCGTAATCGCTTCGCGAGGTATACGTAGGAGGAAGCAATATGTTCATAACTCCTCCCTGCAATGCACAATGCCTTTCTGGAAGTGTTCCCCCTGCTGTTGAAATAACATTTCCGAGTCATTCTAGCGCTAAGTAACCAAATCTATGACGAAACACATTGCTCGTATTGGACATTCTCTGTCTCTTTCATCAGGAGTACGTTGTAAGGTGACCTATACTCAAGAATCGTTTGAACTAGGATTTTATAAGCTACATCTTTAGTGGGTGCATTATATTTCCTTAAGGTTCTTCTAATGGATTTCAGTCTCACATTTGTATTTCTTACAACTGTTTTTATGTGGACGTTTCACCTAGAACCCTGTGCATACACATAATCAAATTAAAGATTCTCCAGATTGCTCTTCGCGGAATATATGGCTGATCCTACGGAGAAGTTTCTGATCTTCAGTAACGTCAAAACCAGTTGCCTTGCAGTGAAAGTTCCACAGAGGTCGCAACCGGAATTCTCTTCAAAAGATTTGACTTATTTACAGATATTATTTAGGTTCCCCGATGATGGACTTAACAGTTTTTTAGCCGTTTCTTGAGTGTGCATCTGCTAACGTGAATTCTTAGCTTGCGACTGGTGCAGCATGGACGATGGCCAGCACTGTTAATGCCGGAAACCGTCGAACTCACGCAATCGTTTGTCAGTAGTACCACTCGGGTTTGCAATGCCATTTATATACAGTGCTCTTAAGTTCCCGAGTACTGACGAAGGCCTCCGGTGAAGTCAATTTAGTCGACAAGCAAGAGATGCCTGTCCCCTTTCAATATATGAAACGGCAACATGAGGAGGCCCAACAACTGCTCAGACAAGACCGATATACATCCACGTGCATCGGATAAACAGCCTACGAGTGATATGCATCTGGCAGCTTCACCTACACATTCTAACGGTAACAATCCTGCAGCGTGTAGCATATTAATTTTCAACTTCTTAGTTGAGTATTATGAAAAAACTTCCCTGATCTCGATGTAGCAGTATCAGTGACATATATTCGTTCGTCCTTTTTATGAAACAAAAACGAACTACTTTCGACCCCTTCAGTCTCGTCTTTCTCACATCTATCTTCTTAAAAGTAAGAGGTTCATCGTTGTACTCTTTTGCTAATTACGAATAATAACCATATCTTTTGAGATTCATTAAGTAAATGTATAATTGATAATCTATTTAAGTGCCTTCTATGTTTCACTGTTAATTTCCACTGTGAAGTATAAGTTCGGTGATGTGATCATTCGTTCCATGCACGAATGATTAATGTAACACATTGAGTTGGAAGGGAAAGAACAATTGAGTAGAAAAGGAAAGGAATAGAAAACCAAACCATTTATTGCAGCTACAAGAAAAATTGTAATAGCAAAATAAAAGAAAAAGCCGACTATGCTCAGCTCATAAAATCAGGAAAAGAAATTATTATACAGGGTGATTCAAAAAGAATACCACAACTTTAGGAATTTAAAACTCTGCAACGACAAAAGGCAGAGCTAAGCACTATCTGTCGGCGAATTAAGGGAGGTATAAATTTCATTTAGTTGTACATTTGTTCGCTTGAGGCGCTGTTGACTAGGCGTCAGCGTCAGTTGATGCTAAGATGGCGACTGCTCAACAGAAAGCTTTTTGTGTTATTGAGTACGGCAGAAGTGAATCGACGACAGTTGTTCAGCGTGCATTTCGAACGAAGTATGGTGTTAAACCTCCTGATAGGTGGTGTATTAAACGTTGGTATAAACAGTTTACAGAGAATGGGTGTTTGTGCAAAGGGAACAGTTCTGGACGGCCGAGAACGAGTGATGAAAATGTAGCACGCATCCAGCAAGCATTTGTTCGCAGCCCAGGAAAATCGACTCGCAGAGCTAGCAGAGAGCTGCAAATTCCACAATCAACTTTATGGAGAGTTCTACGAAAAAGGATGGAGCGCCACCACATTGGCACTTATCTGTCCGTAACTACCTGAACGTCAACTACCCGAGGCGATGGATCGGCCGCCAGGCAGCCCGTGACATCACTGGCCTCCAAGAAGCCCTGATCTTACCCCCTGCGATTTTTTGTTATGGGGGTATGTTAAGGATATGGTGTTTCGGCCACCTCTCCCAGCCACCATTGATGATTTGAAACGAGAAATAACAGCAGCTATCCAAACTGTTACGCCTGATATGCTACAGAGAGTGTGGAACGAGTTGGAGTATCGGGTTGATATTGCTCGTGTGTCTGGAGGGGGCCATATTGAACATCTCTGAACTTGTTTTTGAGTGAAAAAAAAACCTTTTTAAATACTCTTTGTAATGATGTATAACAGAAGGTTATATTATGTTTCTTTCATTAAATACACATTTTTAAAGTTGTGGTATTCTTTTTGAATCACCCTGTATATTACAATACCTTATGTGTAGAGTGGTGTTAATGCAGTCAGTACTCATTCAACAGTTTGCTTATCGCAATAGGATACATACTTCTACTATCATGTTGTTTAACAATAGGATGTAATGTATCTTACAAGATGGAGGAGTTCATGTCGCGGGAGCGCGAAATGGCGCGGTGATGTTTCAGTTTTAGCTTCACCACTCTGTATTGCGAGGATATCCTTCCCAATTAATACCAATTATCTGTAGTCTAAATTGATGTTAAAAACGTTGCATCAGTCACAGTGTGTTGTTATGGTAAAGATAGGGAAACCGGGCAATACGGAACAGACAACCCAACATAACGCTGAATCCAGTGCCGATGAAAACGATTTTGATGACGTATTTGTAGACAATACACACGCTTCAGAACGCGAAGATGAATCGTGAGGTGAAGACGAAGCTGATAATACCATGGTTAATCCTACAACTAATTCTATAATTGGTATCTCCAATGCTTCGTGTGGGATGTAGCCCTTCAGGGAAATAGCGGACAGATCGGGAAAGGAGGCCAGTGTCCATTATGTTTGCTTGCCGGAGGGTCTCTTCCAAGATGTAGAGGAGGTTCTGCTGGTGGCAATTGAGCACACTGTGTGCAACAGGCTGCAAATCATGGCTCATGTAGGCACGAATGACGGCTGCCACCTGGGTTCAGAGGCCACCCTCAACCGCTTCAGGCGGCTGGCTAATTTGGTGGGGTGGGGTGGGAACAGAGCTGTCGTTTTGAAGCATTGTTCCTAGAACCGATCGTGCTAGTCTGGGTTGGAGCCGAGTGGAAGGCTTAAAACAGAGGCTCAGACAGGTTTTGTGACGATCTTGGATGCGGATGTATCAACCTCTGGTATCAGTTGGAGAAACCTCTGACCACCTCCCGTCACACCCTCCCCCCGCCTCAATTGGTCAGGTGTATACTATAAGTACATGCAGGAAGCGGTAACTAGGGTAGCAGAGTATGTGTGGCGTGCACGTGTGGCTTATTTTGGACGAACGAATCCCTCAACAGGCCCGGTAAGATACTTTCGAGTCCAGACAGGGTAGCATTCGTCATACAAATCAGAGAAAGAAAATGTTAATACACTATCAGGTAAGTGTAGAAACGTCTATTGAGACTCCCCGGAAAAAGACTCGCCTATAAACGGTAACAATGCCCAAATAGTACTACAGATAGAAAGATGACTCAAACCAAATTTTAACAGCAATGAAATTTTAAACTGCGACTAGAATGTGTACCGCAAAAGTAGCTTGGTGTTAAAAGAGGAACAAAGACGGTCGTCGGCTGCTTTTATAGAAGCCCTGCTTCAGTATCAGTAGTGGCGGAACATTTGAGCGGAAACTTGGACAACGTTTTGCGTACATTCCAAGGCCACGTTATGGTTTTAGGTGGAGATTTCAAATTACCTTCTTTAGACTGGGAGACTCAACTGATTTGGGTGGGAGGGATAGGGAGTCAAGTGAAATTGCTCTAAGTGACTTAGGCGAAAATTGCCTTGAGAAGCTAATCAGACAGCTAACTCGTGAAGCTAACATTTCAGACCTGCTGATGACAAACAAATCGAAACTGATTTACTCAGTTAGAAGACAGGGAATCAGTGACCATAAGGCCATTACAGCATCACTGAATACGACAGTAAATAGGAATGCAAAGGAAGGTAAAAAGATCTTTCTGTTTAGCAAGAGCGACAAGAAACAGATTACAGGACAGGTCAATATGAAAATTTCATCTCCAGCACTGACAATGATGAGCGTCAGTGGAAAAAGTTGAAGAGCATTGCACAATTCGCTGTGGATAGGAGGATGCCAAGCGAAATTGAGGTGGATGGAAAAGATCTGCCGTGTTTCGACAACCATGTTAGGAAGTTGCTACGAAATCAAAGAGAACTTCATTGCAAATTTAAACGCAGCGAAATGGTCACATACAACCATAAACTAAACTAAGCCAAAATTAGCGTAAGGAGGGTTCTTCGTGAAGCATTCAGCGAATTCGAAAGTAAAATTCTATCTACTGACGTGACAGAATATTCTACGAGCTTTTGATCTTATTTTAACTCACTAAATGGATTGAAGCCAGCTACCCAGACACTCTATGATCATAACGACACTAAAACGGAGGATGATAAACGAAAGGCCGAAGTACTAAATATTTGATTCGAAAATTGTTTCACAGAGGATGTTTGTATTGTAGTTCCTCCTTTAAATTGTCGCACAAACGACAAGATGACAGATATCGAAATAAGTGACCAAGAGATAGAAAAGCAACTGAAATGGCTCTACATGGGAAAGGCCACTGAGCTTGACGAAATACCATTTCTATTCCACACAAACAACATGAAAGAACTTGCCCCTCTCCTGGCTGCAGTGTACCGTAGGTCACTAGGGGAGCGAAGCGTTCCTACTGATTGGAAGAAAGCTCAGATCATTTCTGTTTTCAAGAAGACTCGTCGAACAGACGCACTAAACTATAGGTCTATGTCTCTGACGTCAGCCTGTTGTACAGTTTTGGAACATGTTTTACTCTCGCTTATTCTGACATTTGTGGGAACTGAAAATCACATCTACAGAAATCAACTCGGGTTCCGAAAACAATGATCGTGTGAAATTCAGCCCCCTCTGTTCATCCACAAGACCCAGAAAGCGTTAGGTACAGGTGTCCAGCTTGAGTCCGAGCTCGATGACTTCCGCAAGGTGTTTGATACAGCTCCGCACTGCCGTCCAATGAACAAAATACATAGTCCAACTCTGTGATTTGAGTGAAAATATTCTAGCAAACAGAACACAGCTTGTCAGACTCAATAGAGAGAAATCTTCAGACGTAAAACTAACTTCGGATGTGCCCCAAGGTAGTGTTATACTATACACACAGAGCCCAGGAGGAACGTTCAGCATTCAGGAGCCGCACAGGATTATCTGAGCGGTCTGAGGCGCTGCAGTCATGGACTGTGCGGCTGGTCCCGGCGAAGGTTCGAGTCCTCCCTCGGGCATGGGTGTGTGTGTTTGTCCTTAGGATAATTTAGGTTAAGTAGTGTGTAAGCTTAGGGACTGATGACCTTAGCAGTTAAGTCCCATAAGATTTCACACACATTTGAACATTTTGAGCATTCAGGGATGTGGCAGGAACGACCATTCCGCAAAAAGAGTAGTAAACCTGGTGTTAGATGACCCATGGATTGCCACCAGTGAAGAGTGAAATGAGACGTCAGGACAACGATAGATTTAGTTTAATTAACTGATTTATTCCATCTCTCGGCCGTAATGCATTAGGAACAGTTTGATGGAGGTGTCCAGTTGCCTCTCATGCGAAGCAGTAGACGTCCGACATTGCTGACAGCGCAAAGAGCGGGGCCTAGCATGTCATCATTCATGAGCCTCTGTCAGCGACGTCTCCGGCTGCGACTGTGATGACAGCACAGCAACGCAGCTGACAATGCCACAGAGGCGGCCATGACTTCCCTCCAGTGAGTGGGCGACTGCCCTTCCCCATGGTCGAACAGCGGACGCCATACTGCATTACAGGATGTCGCTCCGGGTGTCGCAGGCTTGTGCTGTCAGCTGTGATACAGGGCTTAAGGCACGTACTCTCAACACCTCTGTGGTGGCAAGTGAGGAAAGGTTTCCGTCCTTTCACTAGCCTACTACAACATCGGCTGTTGCTATACGGCGACCAGCTGGCTGTGTTTCGCTACACCTGTCGGCCAAATTTTGCTTTACAATGCATAAGAATCTTCCCTGCCTGTAGCTGGCTCTGTTGAAACTCACTTCCACATTGCGTACTTTTTGACAGATTACAGTCAATACGCTTCAATGGTCTCTAAAACATGTACCTTAAGAGCTATAACCACTTCTTGATCTTCTGTACCGTGAAACAAATCTCTGCAACTGCAAGCACTTTGCTCTACATATTTTGGGAGGAGGTAGTACGAACTAAAACAAAAAGCAATTGTTTAGTAAATTTCGGCTCTAAATGCATACCATAAGAGTTATGAACACTTGTTCAGTGAAAACGATGTGTTTCACAGTAGCAAACATGAACAAGTGCACATAGCGCTTAAGGTATGCGTTTTAGAGCTCACATTTTTCCTCTTTTGGGCCACACTATTTCCTTTAAAGAACATGGAAAGCAAAGAGTTGCAATAGAGGAGCCTTGCTCCCAAGTACGTCAAGTGCTCACAGCTCTTAAGATGTACATTTTAGGCCCATGTTTACTAGATGTTTAAAATTATTGTTCCTATCATATCCTTGAATATTGTCCATTCTCCTGGGACATCCTGTACATAAATGACAGGGTAGATAACATGGGAAGTTCCATGAGGCTTTTGTGGATGATGCTAGAAAACTATAGCGAAATGCAGGAAGACCTGGAGAGGATCGATGTTTGGTGCCAGGGTGGCAGTTGATCCTCACCATAGACAAATTTGCGAATACATAGACAAAAAAAAACTTTTATTGTGTGATTACATAACGGCAGGAGTAGAAGCAGTTATTTACATAAAATATCTAGGAGTATGCGTGTGGAATGATTTGAAGTGGAACGACCACATAAAGTTAATCGAAGATAAACAGATGGGAGACTGAATTCATTAGAAGAGTCGTCAGGGAATGTAATCCATCAACAAAGGAAGTACTTTACGAAACATTCGTCCATCCAGTACTTGAATATTGCCCATTAGTCTGGGATCCGCACCAAAAAGAGGAAATAGAGCAGATCCAAAGAAGAGCAGCACATTTCGTTACAGGCTCACTTAGTAATCGCGAAAGCGTCACAGAAATGTTCAGCCTACTGTGCGATAAGGACGTTAAGATAAAAATTTGGGGGATGTGGGCCAACAAACAGGTTTATCAGCAGTTGTTCTTCCTGCGAGCTATTCGCGACTGGAACAGGAAAAGAAAAAAATGATGCTGGGACACAAAGTATCCTCCGGTACATACCGTAATGTGGCTTTGACAGTATAGATGTAAATGTACATGCAGACATATTCACAACTATGTCAAATGCAGCGTTGTTTCCGAGGCGCAGAGTGAAACAACAGCGGTAGTAACAGCAGACACTACCACTTCCATTCAAAATGGTTCAAATGGCTCTGAGCACTATGGGACTTAACATCTGAGGTCATCAGTCCTCCTATACTTAGAACTACTTAAACCTAACTAACCTCAGGACATCACACACATCCATGCCCGTGGCAGGATTCGAACCTGCGATCGTAGCAGCAGCGCAGTCCCGGACTGAAGGGTCTAGAATCGCTCGACCACAGCGGCCGGCCGCTTCCCTTGGAAGAGGTGGCAGTCATGAACCTAGGAATCTTCAGCAACCTAAAAGACAGACACAAAATATGTATCTAAGAAATACGAGGTGGCTGTCAACGTCATCGGAGGTATAACAGGTCTTGGATGGGCGTGAATGCCAGTACAGCACGAGCACTTGAGCGTACGATGGTTCGTCCAATCATTGGTTATGGGATTGGTATGGACTTGCACCGTAGAATTAAAAGTACCAGTATGAACCGCTACAGCTTTTTTGGAAGCAATTCACTCCACTACTACAAACGCACTCTTGGTTAAAGAATATGAACCTCCAGTTCAGCTACACCGGGGTAACTCTGCGCAAAACTGAAATCGACCTCCTCAAACCCAACCATTCAGTTCTTAACTGAACGCTTATGGATCACTAGAACTCCCCCTCCCGTAGTCCAAAGGTATTTTGACACTCACAGTATTTCAAGGGAGACCACTGGAGCATCTAGACTACACAGTTTTGCCGTCCCACTCCCACTGAAATTGTCTCAGGTGAACTTAACAACTGGCGTTAACTTTCACATTAACAGTAAATCTGTGACGCAGTTTTGAAGTTCGAGAGACAATATATATTTATACTAAAGGGTCCAAATGTGGTGAATCTGTCGGAAGCGCGTACTACGTACCATGTTTGCAGACGCCTGGGGTATTCAAATTACCATCAGAGCCAGTATCATGACCGCCGAACTCGTGATACTAGAAGCACGTCGCTTCTGCTCGTGGATTACGGCTTCTCTATATTTCCTGCTCAGTTAATCTTTATTTGGTCTAACAGTACTTAAAAATGTTAACACCTGTTTGACTGAAAACACAACTAGAAGAAGGCCCTTCCGTCGATTTCCCTCGCGTGAAATCACACTGTGGGATTACTGGTGTTGAGGTTTTCGACCCCTTAGCCAAAGAAGCTGCTGTAACAGGGTACACCATCTGGAATGCAATCTCAAATATATTACCGATATGTGCTACAAAGCTGCACGATAGATGACTGGTAACGGGAGTGGGTGGAAACAACTAGATACAAAGACAGCAAGTATGCAGCAATTCACCCGCCGGTCCCCTGTTCGTATCATATAAATTCAATGTCTGGGCACCTCGCTGCTCTAACAACCAGACTCAAATTTAACCACGGCTGTTTCTGTATACATCTCCACAGGCTGCCCGCCGTAGAGACATCTTTCCGCTCTGGAGGGGAAGATGAGAGCGCAAATCACCTGTTCATTGTGTGCCGTGGGCTACATGGACGTACAGCAATCTTTACACAATAACTTGTGTAGCTTTATCAGCCGTTGCCAGACTGCATGATGACTTTATTAGCAACACTGGATCAAAGACATTTCTACGTCATGCACAGATTCACTGTTGCCACCGGTATCCGTATCTAGGGCCAACACATCACTGACTATGGGGTTCTATAACTAATTGTCACTGATTGTGTAAGTTGTACCTACAACGTGTGTGAGCGGACTAACAAATATTCTAACATTATAATTTTCCATCAAAACAAGTGTGTTATAGTGAACTCGAGAAATTCTCCTTTGTGCTATCACATAACATGCAAATTGTTAATGAGATCGTTCCACACTGGGAGCCAACAGTTAAGAAGCACCAATAGTTAAATGAAATCAAACACCAAAGGTTATGAGTTGATGGGTTGATATACGAACGGAACAGATAGCTTAGATGACTAAAACATGAAAAAATATTTTTATTTCAATACCGTTTCCACAATCCAAAAAAAAAAATTACAGATCTCAGAGCCGATTTGACTCGACGTGGACACGACTGAGTTATTAAGGGGAAGAAGGGGGGGGGGAGGAATGACCTCATCGTTCACGTAGTCATTTTCTCGCGTCGTGGCGACGGCGTTTGGCGCTGTGTATTTACGGCGCGTCACCTCGGAGCTGTGCTGAGGGACTGGGCTGCCGTTCCTGGTGTTACGCGGCAGCTCAGCAAGGGCGCGGATACGTTGTCCGCGTTGTCTGCCCGTTGCGGGTCACGTGGCCACAGCTGCCGGAAGGCGGATGTTGGTGTATGGAAGAACCACCATGTCCTCTTGCTTCCGCGCTGTCTCACCAACTCTTTATTTCCAATCCTCCTCCATCTCTCAGCTCAACAATTTTCCGAAATTTTCTTCCTTACGGTATTTTCATTGGCGTACCAAATTTTCAGTGCCACCCAGTGACCGATCGCAGTTCCATGACCACGCCTCCCAGTGTAGGGTGGAAATTCTTTATCCTGCATAGGCTGGTGTGTGACCCGGACATTGGCATCTTTCTCACTGGTACACATTCATCCCATGTTTTTCCGAATTTGTTGTGAAAGTAGACAGAGAACACTTCTTTGTCACAGCTATCTCTGCCTGAGGCCAGGACAGACTTATGTTTGGGCTTCGTCTCAGAGTCTGCTGGCGTCCGTGATTTATAAGGAACGACATTACTGTCCGGAATACATCTTTTTAAGAAGGCTGACTTGTTTCAAACGCCTCCCTGTTCGAATTTCTCGCGCTTTCTGTACGCTTCACCCAGTGCCAGTGTTGTACTGGAATTGTCAGTGCATTCCTGCTTTCAAAGTCGTGCAAACCAACTTCTGCCAGAGCAGAAGGACTCACGTGCTTTCGCGCGTACGTTCTTGACGTTCCTAATGGCTGCAGGCTCTATCAATTTGCGGCACGCTTCTCATTGCCCGCCAGGCTCTTGGCAACGTGTCCATTCCTAAGCCACGTGAGGGCATCTGGCTCGGCTAGCCCCTTTGTGGCTGCAGAATGGCTCCATGGCTCCAGTGTACGATTGGCGGCGCTCGCCGCTTGGGATCCGGCCGGCTTTCTCCTAGACCCCTGGCGGTGTGGATCGGCGAAGGAGACCACAGGCGGAAGTATCACAATATTATATGTAAGTTTGAGTCAGCTGTATGGAGTAAGCTAAAGGGCAATAAATTCAATTAAAGAGAAAGGTCTTCGCAGTTCTACAACAGATTCATGTAAGTGATATTGGCTTAGAGTTATGGCTATCTGTCTGACGATTCTTCTTGAGAAAAGAACTATCATGTTTTTGCAGGCGTTTGGAATGTTTCGTTACTTCATCAGCTACGATACTTGACAAAAAAAGAAATGAAGTATCCAGTAAACATGGTCGAATGTCAATGAAACATCGTATTCGTACACACCATTGACATTTAGGTAATGGATTAGAACTGAAATTCTCTATGACAAGTCGAAAGGCCACTAGAATGTTCAGTGTTGTTACCAGGCCTCGGAGGGCATATAAGGGGTATGAACAACATTAGATGTTGAGTGATTACTGTGAAGGACACGGAGATGCTATGTACTCATGTTGGATGTTATCAGCAACTGACAGAGTTAAGGAGGCTCAGTGTGGGTCTCCAGTTTAGCCTGCAGTCGAGTCATGGAATATCCATATTTTTGGGGCAATCAGATGTCGTCGTGTCCGAAAGTTGTACTACACAGTAACGTGAAGGAAGGCATACTCGCGCTATTCGTCCACGAGACTCAGAGGGCCATAGACACGGGTTCACAGGTAGATACCGTGTTTCTTGACTTCCGCAAGGCGTTCGATACAGTTCCCCACAGTCGTTTACTGAACAAAGTAAGAGCATATGGACTATCAGACCAATTGTGTGATTGGATTGAGGAGTTGCTAGATAACAGAACGCAGCATGTCATTCTAAATGGAGAGAAGTCTTCCGAAGTAAGAGTGATATCAGGTGTGCCGCAGGGGAGTGTCATAGGACCGTTGCTATTCACAATATACATAAATGACCTGGTGGATAACATCGGAAGTTCACTGAGGCTTTTTGCAGATGATGCTGTGGTGTATCGAGAGTTTGTAACAATGGAAAATGTACTGAAATGCAGGAGGATCTGCAGCGAATTGACGCATGATGCAGGGAATGGCAATTGAATCTCAATGTAGACAAGTGTAATGTGCTGTGAATACATAGAAAGATAGATCCCTTATCATTTAGCTACAAAATAGCAGGTCAGAAACTGGAAGCAGTTAATTCCATAAATTATCTGGGAGTACGCATTAGGAGTGATTTAAAATGGAATGATCATATAAAGTTGATCGTCGGTAAAGCAGAAGCCAGACTGAGATCCATTGGAAGAATCCTAAGGAAATGCAATCCGAAAACAAAGGAAGTAGGTTACATTACGCTTGTTCGCCCACTGCTTGAATACTGCTAAGCAGTGTGGGATCCGTACCAGATAGGGTTGGTAGAAGAGAGAGAGAAAATCCAACGGAGAGCAGCGCGCTTCGTTACAGGATCATTTAGTAATCGCGAAAGCGTTACGGAGATGATGGATAAACTCCAGTGGAAGACTCTGCAGGAGAGACGCTCAGTAGCTCGGTACGGGCTTTTGTTAAAGTTTCGAGAACATACCTTCACCGAAGAGTCAAGCAGTATATTGCTCCCTCCTACGTATATCTCGCGAAGAGACCATGAGGATAAAATCAGAGAGATTAGAGCCCACACAGAAGCATACCGACAATCCTTCTTTCCACGAACAATACGAGACTGGAATAGAAGGGAGAACCGAAAGAGGTAATCAGGGTACCCTCCGCCACACACCGTCATGTGGCTTGCGGAGTATAGATGTAGATATAGATGTAGATGTAGAAGCCTCCGATCGATCATGTCTGACCACAAGAATGGTGGATGGCCACATTGTACACCAAACACACCATAACCCCTTAACGTATGGATCTGCAATCCAAGAACAAGTAATGGACTACACGGAACGTTCTCTTTCGTTGCGTACCGGTGGTCGCCGACTAGCAGCAGTCGATATAGGCGTTGATTGCCGTTAACACCGTAACATAGTCCGATGCATTTTTAGTAGCACTGTGACCGGGAAGCATGGACTGCTGATGGACGACGTCGCAGTATGTTCAGCAATGAATCGAATCGCGGTTCTGCGCTACCCCGGGTGACCATTGTCGGCGAGCATGGCGACGACCTCGGCAGAAGTCCCATTCCCCCAGTGTTATCGAGGGGCACAGCGCAGTTCTCCTGGAGTCATGGTGTGGGAAGCCATAGGGTATGGCCACAGGTTGTGGATTGTAGTGATTGAGGGAACTCTGACGGCACAACGGTACGTCGCGGACCTCCCGCATCCTCATGGGTTACTTCTCAAGTGACAGCATCGTGGAACCATTTTTCAACAGGACAATGTTCGTCCACATGGCAAGTGTCTCTATGAACTGAACTGTCTGCATGATGTTGAGGTACTCTTGTAGCCGACTGAACATGTGTGTCAACTCTGGTCGAGTGCTCGTATCGAGGATATCGAGGACCATTTACTATAGTTGTGAGCCAGCTTGCCTCACCTCAGGAGAGGATACAACGGCCTTATGACACCTTGCCCTACCGAATCAGTGCATGCATTCAGGCCAGGGCAAATGTCATATTGCTAAATACTCTCGTACTAGGAAGTTCTTTGTAAATCTGACGCCAGTTCTCAATCACTGAAATATCAGCAAACTCTCTCAGACCGTAAAGTTTCATTTCTTTTCCTCTTCCCCTTCTGGATACTTCGCTTTTCTGTCAGGCTCTGTCTATAGTATCGTGTATGTATCAAGTTATGTACATTTGCCTTTGATTTGCTGAACTGGTTTGGGTTTTGTTTTACTCTACGATTATTTATCGCATCATCTGCCGTTTCGGCGTTTGTACAGTGGTTGACAACAGGTTCAAGTAGGTATTTTGGTCTTCTCTACGTGATTCTCTGTTTCGGTGCTAGTACGATAACTGAGAGGTTTTACTAACTTAACATAAGAACAATATTTTTGGAATATTTCGAAAGATTCCCAGTTCATCGAGCACTACTCACCTTGCTCTCATTAAGTACCTGTCGTCTCTGTTCCGATTTTATCTGTCAAAAAGTTTTTGTCTTTGGTGAAACGTCAGTTCTTTGTTGCTTTCGTAACAACTTCCTAGTTTGGCTGTGGACCGTGAATGGTCTTTTCCCCTTCGTCACAGCCTTGTTTACCATATGTGGTACATGCCTAAGATTTATTGTAGAATACTATGAACTAGAATTCGCTCTAAAACCCAAAACAAATTAGGCCTACATTTCAAGGCTGAGCGACAGAATACAAAGCATGATTATACAACACAGACGGTGACTATTTCCAAAAACCGGATTTTGTTTAATCGTTTATGCTAATGCTTTATTAGTCAATAAATGTGAAAGCTCAGATTTGTTTAATTTAAAATACCTAGTTACCACAGTTCGCAATATCTGTAAAAAAACACCGGCACAATCTCATGTGCTCACCAATTAAATAACTGTTTCTAAGGATCAAGGTTGATAAATGATCCACATGTAAGAACAATACAATGTACACTATAAACTTTTGCGGAGACACTCAGCAGAAGTACTGACTGGACCAATTCTAACTTCTGCTTTGAAAAAAGATCGGTGACGAAATTCAATTCTACGGTATAGTATTGTCATCTGCAAGACTACCACAAGACTACCACAATTCCTGTGTTCTTTAAGAGATGGACTAATAACTCTGTTATCCAAGAAGCATCTCGAAATATGGTGCAAAACTACCGCGCTACAGGTACTATCATGTGATACAATGTTTCACTCTTCCAAGTTTATTGTGTGAGAAAGCTAATTACTATGATTCTGGTCATAACGACTTATGTAATCAAGGTAACACGTCGTCTTAAGGCACCTATGAAACGCTTAGTATTTCACATGCCTCATTCATAGTCGGCCTTTATTCCGATGATGGAACTCGTCTCCTCCGATTACTATTACAATGAGGAATTTAGAAGCGGCCTGCATATTATTCCTCGTATAATGTTGTGAAATATGTTATGAAAAGACTTGCATTTAAATATTTATTGGCCTAGTGTCCTTAAAAAGTGAAACATCATTAAGCCGGCTATTGCTGAGTTATCTAAGGTGAGCCCACTAAAGAATACGCGTCAGCCAGACCTTGGCTTCCGGCTTCAAAAGAAAAGAAAAAAAAGAAAAAATATCCCTTACAGAATACAATAAAAATTAAAGGCTGAAAGTAATACTCGGGAAATGGTAGATTGTCTGCTGATACATGTACGCATGTCAATGTATTTACGAAAGCACTGAAGTAGATAAGAGGAAGTAAGGGACACATCTGCACGAGTTTTGATACGTCGGCAATAAAGATAGTTGTTCTCAGCAAATATTCTCTTTAATTATTGGAGCTGACAATGTAAGGGACACTCGCAGTCTGCTTTTAGTTGTGTACACATTGTGTGGAAGTGAAGCATGGACCTCAGAAACGCAGTGGCTGTTATACTTTATTATGGTTAAGGTGTTAGTGATTACACGTGGAAGCGCATGATCTAACAGCCACTTCTGAGGTTGTTCGTGGTATGTCTTTATGAGAGGACGCCAAAGGCACAGGGAAGAATACATGACGCTGCAGGTGAGGCTTCACCAAAATTTTTGTATTACCAGGAGGTACGTTTTGTTTGCTAGGTCTTCAAGTCAGTAACGCTAATTCACAGTAGCTACAGCTTTGACTAACTGGAACTTACAACACTATCAATCAATCGACACAAAAGTTGTAGATTCTGTAGATTTTATTAGCAGAACAAATGTGTTCCAAGGATGTTAACTGCTTTACAGTCAATCGGGGTCACGTATTACCAGTCAGGGTATCTTCTTAGCACTTACGAATTTGTTTCAAATTGCTGATTCTCCACCTATTTGCATTATTTTGTACTAAAAGTAACAGTTCTGTTACCTCTGTGATTTCTAGTAAGTATTTCAGTTGTCTTTCCAACTTCCTACAAGCTCTTACGTTTGTGGTTATCCTTTAATTGCACTGGCTATGAAGAGAACTTCTGTTGACAGTGATTTAAGATGAACATTGCCAAATCGATATATAAATTTTGATTTTTCTAAGTAAACCTGCGGTACTGAATTAACGCTGTTTGTTTTTGCTTCTATTTGACATTTGATTTCATTGTGGCACGATCTAAACTTACCAAAAACATTAGATAAACAAAAATTTCTTTGTTTGTTAACAATGGTCTAAAGTTATCCTGAATGACAGTATAACTTCCTACCAGCATTAAAATCAGAATTTTTCTCTACCAGGACATAGTTGGTATACATTTTCACAATTCCAAGCACTCAGTAACTATAAATGCAAAAAGTCACAATGTCTGTCGCGATGTGTTACATATTGCGTGTCCATTATTGTCAAGAAGTAGTAAAATGCGGTAAAAAGCTACCGTGATTGATTGTACTTCAAAAACTGAAGGGTAGTTTATTAATTCAGTTTGCTCCGGACAACTTTTATTAATTCATTTGCGATAAAAAGAAAACATAAATGTTACGGAAATAACAGATATTTCTGTATGGTTGAGTTACCCATACTCTCCAAAGTGGCACGCCTAGTCGGTCTGTTTTTACGTATTGGTCTCATTATACATTTTAGAAACACAATTAACCTAAATTACATGTTGTTAACTGCGGTAGATAAATGTGTTCTTCTTGCTTTTCTTTTGCTTTCTTTTACTGTGTATGTATATATTAGACGGCTAAGAATATTTTTTCTTTTTTTCCTTTGTATGAAATGTGACTACGTTTCGCTTTATTTGTATTGCAACATAAATCCCTTGTTAATTCAGTATTCAAAAGTTCGAAGTATGTTTCATCTTTCTTGTAACACTTTTGTGAAATACGCTGTGTAAAACAAAATGTAATATGCCACAGGCTGTACGAACTGTGATACTAGAGCGATGTCAATAGTTGCGGTCGAACAGTGTCAGTTAGTGGGCGTGCAGGACATGGCGTTTGCGGGTTTCTCGTGTTACACAGAAACACACGAAAATTTATGGCCGCTTTCTCAATTTTCAGTCACGATATAAACTGACTTTCGAAGTGGACGTTATGACTCTGACTACAGTGAACTTCATTGAATGCTATAAGCAACAGCGACAATTCTTACGCGAATGAACTGTGATTATCGCCGTTAGCACCAAACTGTGTTATTTATAATTGACAGTGGAACATTCCCAGGTGTCGGTTAACGACCTAGATGGAACTTGGAGGTGTGTAGAGTAGGAAAAACAGTGCAATATTTTTTGTGTAAATCCAGTTTCACTTTTAAGGGGTAGAACAAACCCGTAAGGTAATATGACATTTTAGGTTTTGTGGAAATATTCTCGAAACAATGAGATATAAAAAACGTTTTTCATATAAAACTTTATACGCAATTAATGTTCTTGAAAACTTTATGATCAACTTCTGTTATAATTTGAAGTTTTGCAGAATACCTCACCACCATTAATTAATTTTGAAAAATGAAAACTCTTACTACAAGATAAGTTAAAGATGATTTCAAGCCACATACATCGCTGTCTAATAAACTGTTTTCCGAAATACCATTTTCGAAAAATAAGCCACACGTAATCTACTGCCGATCATTTTCAACATACCTAATTAAAATATCCAAACATTCATTACTGCTCAAATTATTTATTTTAGTTATATTTGTTTTTTCTATTTAAACACTTGTTTTAAGTTTTATGTTCATGGATTTTTTTGTGCTTTAGATAACCATTTCACATACATTTATTCTGTTAACTGAAAATTATAAATAACTCATTATTACAATAAAAAAATTACAATAATGATAATCTATGAGTAAATGCTGAAAACATATCTTTTTTCCACCATACACATAAAATGAACGCAATTTCTTTGCGTAATATACACGACGCAGAAGCCAAAATAAAACTAAATTCAACAAGATTTCAAATTGTCACGGGTGGTCCTCTAAATACCCTGATTTGCATCAGTCATATTTCAGTACATCGGTAAGTCTTGGCGAAGGGAATTGATTGTGTACTAGCGACTGCAACTTCACTATATTGTTTCTGAAGAAGAGATTGGCATCATAATCATTCACTAGACATAAAACTTCTCACAACGGTGTTCCAAGGTCATATGCTGCATACGTCCCACGGTTGTAACTATGCCATCGAGCCCTTCGGGATGACCAAACGTTTCTTGTCTTCTGGAACATCGCTCACTTTTCACACTGACCACCTGCGTTTTCATAGTTCTAAAAGGAACTAGCGTTTTGACCGAGAGTTCGACAATCTCTTTTTGAAGCCTCAAATAATCTAGTGACAGCATCGAAATCGGGTTAACAAATGTCGGGCCAAGTCAAAATGAATTTGTAAGATGTTTTTTATCCCAGTGAATAAGTAATGTCTGTATTATTGCTGGTGTTGCGGTGGTCAGTGTGAAAGAACCGTTAAAAGCATCGTACCTGAGGACAAGGAACTTGTTAATCAGGTGATCCCAAAGGTCTCGATGGCATAGGTGCAACTGTGGGACGTATGAAGCTTTCGATGTTGGAAGAAATTTATGAGAAGTCTTTCATATCTAGTTCTGTTGAATGATTACGAAGTCAGCCTCCGCTTGAGGAACAATATAATCAAACTGCAGTTAGTAGTACACAATCAGTTATCTTCGGCAAGGCTTACCAATGTACTGAAACATGCCTGATACAAATCAGAATATTTAGAGGATCACCTGTGACAATTTGAAATTCTGCTGAATTTTGTTTCATATTGGTTTCTCCTTCGTGTATATTATGTAAAGAAATTTCTTTCATTTTATGTGCATGGTGTAAAGAAACGTTATGTTCTAAGCATTTCTTTACAAATTTATCATTATTATTATTATTATTATTTTCAGTCATAATAGTTAATTACTTAGTATTTTAAATTAACAAAATACACATATATGAAATGATTATACCAAGAACAAAGCCTCGCGGGATTAGCCGAGCGGTCTAAGGCGCGGCAGTCATGGACTGTGCGGCTGTCACGGCGGAGGTTCGAGTCCTCCCTCGAGCATTGGGCATGGGTTTGTGTATTTGTCCTTAGGATGATTTAGGTTAAGTAGTGTGTAAGCTTAGGGACTGATGACCTTAGCAGTTAAGTCCCATAAAATTTCACACACATTTGAACATTTTTTTGAACAAAGAACAAAACATATCCTGAATGTGAGATATAAAATAACAGTTTAAAACAAAAACAAACGTAAAAAAAAATAATTAGAATAGTAGTGTATGTTCAGCTATTTTAATTACGTATGTTGAAAATACTCCAACAGCACATTGTGTACAGCTTGTTTTCCAAAATTGGTGTTTCAGAAAACAACTTCATTACACAGAGATGTATGTGGCTTGGAAGCATCTTTTATTTTGTAACACGAGTTTTCATTTTTCAAAATGAGGTATTTTGCAAAGTTTCAATTTATTACAAAAGTTGATAACAGAGTTCTCAAGAACGTTAACTGCATATCAACTTTTATACGAAAAACATTTCTTAAATATCATTGTTTCGAAGCTATTCCTCTAAACCTAAAATGCCAAATTACCTTTAGGGGTGTGTTTTACTTCTTAAAAGTGAAACTGGGCACAAACAAAAAAATATGTATTGTGCTATTTTTCCCCCTCTATACATCCGCCAAGTTTCATCAAGGTCGTTTATTGACACTTGGGAACAGGCGCGACTCATGTTTTCGTACTGGCTAAGGCTGCGACATTTATCAGTCAGAACTCTTGAGGGGGACAATATCACACTCTAGTCTTTACATACTGCCGGCCGCGGTGGTCTCGCGGTTCTAGGCGCGCAGTCCGGAACCGCGCTACTGCTACGGTCGCAGGTTCGAATCCTGCCTCGGGCATGGATGTGTGTGATGTCCTTAGGTTAGTTAGGTTTAAGAAGTTCTAAGTTCTAGGGGACTAATGACCACAGCTGATAAGTCCCATAGTGCTCAGAGCCATTTGAACCATTTTTGATCTTTACATACTGTCTCTACTTTCCCTTTCATAATCAACAGCTAAATGACATAAAAAGCTAACTCCAACACTAACACTGAATTCCCATTGTGTTGTTTTCGGACTGGTGGTATTCTGCTGTTATTCTCAAAAACGTAAAACTCATGAAACCTATGCATAAAACATGGAGAAAGGTGGATAGAATAGCCAATGGAGGAAACAAAAAAATATCTAAAACACTATAAAAGCAATAATACTACACGTCTATTAGTGACACTAATAGGCGTAATGGAGACATACAAAGACAGGGATTGCGTAGCAAAGTTTCGGTAACTCTGTTCATTCCCTTTTGATGCAAGCAATGGAACGTGAAAATTGTGTGTATGTTCGTAGGGCACCCTTAGACTGAAACACCAGAGCCTTCCGGATGCGCGTTAGAGCTGTACTCCGAGGAAGCCCCCCCCCCCCCCCTCCAAACCTCTGCTACATAGAGTTAAGCGGAATTCTAAGGCCCAGCCTTAAGGCTAAGTATAACTGTTCAAAAAACGTCGCTTGATATCACATATCAACAGTTCCAAAAACGATGATCACCATTAATTAAATCAGTGAGTGGAATATGCAAACTGCTTTCTGATAATTTAAATTCTGTAACACGTTATTGAGAAAAAATTTTAATATATTTTTTGGGCGGATCCGCCTCAGAGCCTTTAGTTAACAGCCGTGCCTGCTTGGGAATGTTCCCTTGTTAGAAATACCCACCAGACAAAGCATAATTAATCAGTGCCGGATGAAAGCAGCAGTTAACTTACCAGTAACACAACCTTCTGAAATAAATACTAAAATAAATAAGACGGTCGTTAGTTCTGACGAGAGAAAATGTGGAGATTCTTTTGTAATGAAAAGAATTACTTTAATGCAAGCTTTTCCTTTATTGTCGAAAAGTTGGAACCAAGCAAACACTGTCATTACGTACCGTACTGGCTACCATTTTGTAATATAATGTCACGTACTCATTGAAAACAATTTGCGTTAAATATTGAATTTGTTACAAGCAAATTTAACAGTATCAAGTTGAAAAAGGCAACATCTTCATTTCATACGATTTCATTAGTGATATTTAGCTATACTCAGTGCTCAGTATGGGGAGTTGTTGACATTGTCGTTTCATATTTCTACTTTTTGTGAAAACATTGTTAAGCAACAAAATACTTCTTTTCACAATGACTAAGAAAAAAGATTATGAGTGTTCATAGGTACCTTTTAAATATATAACTACTGAAATTAAATTAACAATGTTGTTCAAAATCCAAGAAATAGAACATATGCACTGAAATTACTGTTACTACTTCCACAGAGTTAATATTACATTACATAAAGATTCTTGCCTTATAACAGTTGAACGGTCGTTGTTGGCGATGAAGAATATGTTAAACAGTTTCTTCACTCTTAGATATCATGGATTATTAATGGCTCTCGGTATTTCCAACCAGAGCCACTGTTCTTGAATGTTGCCAACCAGAGCCACTGTTCTTGATCTTCTTGTGGTGTAATTATTTCACCACGAGATACGTGCGGAAGTTCTTGCATCTGCGACTAATACTTTTCAGAGACGACTTACAACTGTGCAAATCGTTTCCACTCGCCTTCGTAGGCAATTTGATTAAAATGTCATCGCACATAAATGCAAATTTTTGTTGTGTGCTTGAGGGTGTCATTTACAGAACTTCACTTTCTGCTAATTAGCCTTATTCAACTCAGAACATTGTTAAATACTCTCCATCGTCCAAATTTGAACTGAAAACGATGGCAAATTACTGATATTAGTATTTAACCAAGTGTTTCACTTCTACACATTAACGCACACAGTTTGTGCATCTATGACCTGCCATTCAGCCTGACTCTACCTCGACTATATTCTGTCCCCGCCACTAAAAGTGCGTCAGGGAAATGCGACAGGGGGCAAGGCAACATAATTCCTCACCTTACTTGAGTGTCTACTGCAAATGCAAATGCGGCATAGTGTAGGTCCTTTGGAAGCTGAATACTTGTTGGAACTGAACAACTTATTTTAACATAGTATTCCAGTTATTAATTTATAGGGTATAATATAAAATCACCAAAATAGTCTGGTTATGAAAGAGAAACGGTAACTGTTAGGGAAAATTGTAAATATTAGAGATCTTAAACTTCTTTAAAACAACACTGCATATAATTCTTTAAAGCTATAACTGTAGACTAGGAAAAATAGGAACAGTTTATCATTTTTCTGACTGAAATTCTTAAATATGGATGGCTTGTACATATACATGTGATACTCTTATGTACGCTGAAGACAGAATATTGAGGTCTTAAAAATGAGATAGAGAAGACACAAAACGATACATACATAAAACTGGGATTTTCTTGCTGGGCTATTTTTAGGTTATTTATGGCAAGTTAGAGAGAACTACAGAAATTTCTTTATTTTGTTTTTTCTAATTGTACTATAAAGTCGACCAGCAATGGGTAGGAACTATTTACAATTATACTTAATTTCTGATACTAATACAAAGATAAGATACGCGCAATAGGGAATCACAATCTTATATTTTCTTATCAACATCAACAGGACTGTTAAACAGAAAGCAGATTATTTGTTAGGTATTTTTCAGTCTAGTAGCCACACAAAAAATTGGCAGTTTCCATACCGCATCACTTATGTTAATAAGAGAAATGTTTTTTCATTTAATTGAAAAACTGTTTTGCCCTCGTGCACAGAGTTAGACACATAACTTCGAGGCCACTTTGCAATATTTTTGTATGGTGCAGACATATCTGTAGTTGTATGAATTCCTCTTTCCTCCTCGAAATTTAGCCAGAATGCAATGTGTAATGTCCAGCGGTTGTGTTGCTGGCATGTGGGAAGGGCAGCAACCCGTGGTACACAGCTGTGTGGCTGGCCTGTAGGCAACTTTTGGGTATCAGTATTATCTTACTGTGGAATGGCGTATAGTACCGTATTTGAGGCTTATATTGATTGCTTAACAAGTACCTCCATATAATAAATGTGATAATAATGAATAATTCAACAGATAGAGCACAATTTTCTGTGTATGTCACATAAATTTGGTGGGTACATACTAAATACTTGCGTAAGTATGACGCATGTTCTAGGGCTGTGTGTACATTTATTTTTAGTCTAAGAGTGCTATTTGTTTATATTATTTTTTGCCTCCAATGTGAAGTTTCTAATCGTGAAACAAATTGTTGCAGCAGTCTTCAATCCAAAGAATGGTTTGATGCTGTTCTCCACGCTACTTCATCCTGTGCACGCTACTTCATCTCCGGATAACTACTGTGACCTACATCGTTCTGAATTGGCTTACTGTATTCATCTCTTGGTCTCCCTCTACGAATTTAGCCCCCCACACTTCCCTCCACTACTAAATGGTGAACCCCTGATCTCTTAGAATGTGTCCCATATCGATTCCTTTCGTCTAGTCAGGTTGTGTCACAAATTTCTTTTCTCCCCAATTCCATTCAACAACTCTTCGTTATTTATGTCATCATCTAATCTTCAGTATTCTTCTGTAGCACCACATTTCAAAAGCTTCTATTCTCTTTTTTGCCTAAACTGTTCATCTTCGACGTTTTACTTCCATCCGTGGCTACAACCCATTCAAATATTTTCAGGAAAGACTTCCTGACACTTAAATCTATATTCGATGATAACGCATTTCTCTTCTTCAGAAACACTTTTCTTGTCATTGTCAGTCTACATTTTGTATGCTCTCTACTTTCGGCAGTCATCAGTTATTTTGCTGTTCAAATACCAAAACTTATTTACTGTTTTAAGTGCCTCGTTTCCTTTACTCAACATCACCTGACTTAATTCAACTACCTTCTGTTATCCTTGTTTTGCTTTTGTTGATGTTCATCTTATATCCTTCTTTCAAGATACTACCCATCCCTTTCAATTTCTCTTCTTTGTTGTCTCTGACAGAGTAACAGTGTCATCGTCAAACCTCAAAGTTTCTATTTCTTGAAGCTGAACTTTAATTCCTGCTCCAGATTCTTCTTTGCTTTACTTTATTGCTTGCTCAATGTACAGATTGAATAACGTCGGAGATAAGCTAAACACCTTTCTAGACTACGGCTTCCCTATCATATCCTTCGACTCTTTTAATTGCCATCCGGCTTGTTATGTTTATTCCTAAGCAATGGGAGCATAATTGACAGTAGGAAGACTTGTGAAATGTATGGTTTTCTTATGAATGGACTGGGCGTATCATTTTTTTGGAAGGTTTCGGCTATATCAGTTTTGGGACACCTCATAATAAACTTTCGGATATGTCAGATCAAAGACGTCAACACAGTATTACGATCCTCATTTATAAGTCAGGATCCATTAACGTGATATCGATATTTAAGACTCAGTATAGTCAAGAAAAAATTTAAAAATTTTGTAGTGTAATTATGCGTTTTGGTGTCGTTACATCACAAGTTCACGATCCTCTTCCTCTATGACTGACTGCCACGAAACATTTTAAAGTTGTTGTTTTTCTTTGTTACTCTGTGTGAGGGCGACGCTGCACAGCGGAGAGTCTCTGGCGACTCCCGGTAGAGCGTGCTCGCTTGCAGGCAGATGTCGTCGCTCTGGCGCGTCGCCGTGTCAGACGGCGGCTGGCACCGGCGCGCTATGCTGCCGGTCGGCGTCGCGTCGCGTCGCGTCGCGTCGCGTCGCATCGCGTGCAGCGGGTCCTGCCTGTCTGGCGTCATTAGCCGCCGCAGCCCGGGGACAGCTAATAGCTCGGGGCCGCATTAAGTGCGCCTCCAGCTCCACGGAAGACTACCCCCATGGGGCCTGACCGGGAGGGCTCGTCTCGCTTCACTGCCTGCCGACACTTATCACCGTCTCTGGCGGAAATCGAACCTCCCATAAACTTCAGTTTACCCGATGGTATCTACTACCACTTTCAAGACGGTGCAGTGTGCTGCTTCTCTAACAGAGAAGAGATGACTCGTGCCATCAGATGTTATAAGTGTACTGAAATTGGAAAAGACCATAAGTAATGATAAATATAAGCTATGATTCGAGTACATGGGACTCTTCTAAATAAATTATGAAATTTATGAATGCGAAACCACCTTTACAATTCAAATGAAACTATATGGTTCCAGAAAGATTCTGAAATGTCAAACATCTATGATGTACGTATGCAGACTGAAGCGACAAATGAAAATTTGTTCCATAGCCGAGATTCGAACCCACGTCTCCAGCTAAATAGGCAGATGCACTAACCACTACGCCGCCGTAGCACAATGGCTTTGCGCAACTGCACGGACTACCCTAGCATGCTTCCCTCCTCAGTCTATATTCTTATTCACGTCTCAGACTGCTGGTATTCCCTCTAAACACGAAGAGCATTACAGAGTCTCTCCAGCTGCACTGGAGTAGAACCTCATCTGGATGGCGTAATGGTTAGCGAATCTGCCCAGTAAACGACAGATCCGGTCTCGTATCCTGTCCTTGGTACAAATTTTCATTCGTGACTTCAATCTGCAGACATACACCTTAACAACTGTCCCATTTTATGTCACTACAAAGTAAGAAAAGTATTAAAAGTATGCACACCAGACAAAAAAAATTCCCAGTCACCAAATTTTTGTATTTTACTATCAGTCACTGGACACATTTGGGATAATGAGGTTTTTCATTACTTTGCTGATTTGTCAGCCCACAGTGTTTAGAAAATATTAAGGTAATTGATATTGACTTTATTTCTCCTCTAAAGTCGTGAAAGTAGACTCCCTGTGTACACCGTCGGTCCATATAGTTCCAAGACTGATTTCTTTTTTTCTGGCGTTTAAAGCGATGTCAGCACAGCAACTGCAGTACTAGCTCGAACTAACAATTGTAAACAATAGTGTGTATTCGGGCAGTCAGTTGTGTGCTGACCTTGTTAACCCTTTCGTGGTTGATGGGTCATATATGTCCCACTACCTTTGAGCGCCAGTTCGAGTGTCGGGATATATGTTACCCAGCTCTGCACGGTGCTGCCATCTAGGGACGACTGTACTGAACCTGAGAAAATATCAGGACTGCACTGCAAAGGCAGGAGTGCTAGTTCTGCAAGGTTCGCAGAAGAGCTTCTGTGTAAAGTTTGGAAGGTAGGAGACGAGATACTGGCAGAAGTAACGCTGTGGGGATGGGGCGTGAGTCGTGCTTGGGTAGCTCAGTTGGCACAGCACTTGCCCCCGAAAGGCAAAGGTCCCGAGTTCGAGTCTCGATCCGGCACACAATTTTAATCTGCCAAGAAGTTTCGTATCAGTGCACACTCCCCTGCAGAGAGAAAATCTCATTCTGACAACAAAATTTGTTTGCACTGCTTGTGATGTACCACTTTGTACCTCACCATGTTTTTCCAAGACTCATGGAATGTAAAGTTTTGCAAGTATTGGTCATGTATCACGAAAACTGAAATGTAATGAATATTTTTTACACTGGCTCTACACAAATAAAAAGATTACATGCATGTATAATTTGTAGTTATTTTATTCTCCACAAAATCCAGTTTATGGCTAAAAAAATAAAATTACAAAATCAGTCAGTCACCAGAAAAGGTATCTCGCGTTGGTTCATGGGACATATGTGTCCCACTTCCTGTTGTGAAAAAATGGAGAGCTTGAAAAATATTTTGGTGGTGAAAATATAATAATGGGACTGAAAAGAAAACGTTATCACCTTAATATTTTAAAAATCTGTAAAAAATGAATTTTATCCATGAAAGGGTTAAGCACTGGACGTGCGGTCGTAGTGTTTCTACGTCGTTGCGTCACAAATCGCAGTGTAGCAACGAACGGAACATCTCTAAATCAAGTGGACAAATCATTCTCCAGAATATTTTGAAGAAGAGAAAAGTGTGAGAGAAACTTGTCTCGTACACGTTGACTCCCGAACAGAAACAATGACGCGTGTCGTCTGCCACTATTTAATTGAAATGCAACACGCAGGCAATTCTTTCCTGCAAAAAATCATCACGAATGACGAGACTTGGTATTGTCAATGCGAGCCTACGACACAACAATAAAGTGTAGAAATTCACATGAAGGGCCAACTCACGACATGATCGACATTCAAGCCAACGCAAAACAAGAGTTGAACAACGTCCCGAAGAAGGACCTTTTTTCACAATTTCACATGTTGCTATGAATGTTCTGTACGTTGCATGTGGGGGAGATTATGTAGAACACCTATTTTTTTATTAATCCAGTCCTGAAACTTTTTGGATTGATCTAGTCTGCCAAAGCTATGGAAATGGCCCAGTGCAGAGTGAGCCGTCTTTATTTCTGTTACATCTCGCAAACCTGAAGCTTTGAATTACAAAGACGTGATTTCTGTCAAATTATCTTCCGCTGAGCATTTTAAATGTTTACGGTACACATCTCCAATACCCGCAAGCGAAAACAGCATACAAAATGGTTAACTTTCAATCATTCTGAAATCAACGGGTGAAAAAGCTCTTAACAAATTAGAGTAGTAGTAAAAAAGAAGGAAAGTGCTACTGGTCTCATTGTCCAAGCATTAAGAAAAGAATCCTCAAGTCTGAGGTTTTGGAAGGAAGCATTCTTTAGAAACGAGGCTATTAAAACGGTTAAACCTTCGACCGTTTGAAGCGTACATACAATGTATCAACTGGAAATAAAGTAATATTAGAAAGGAAAATATGTAAATACAAAATCTTGAGAGGGCAGAGCGATCAGATACGATAGGAAGAGAGCTAATCAAAAACTGTACATTTTGTTTAATATCACGTGTAATAGGGGGGGACAACAACAGTTATTTCTGAGACTACGTCACGTTTATGAAAATGAATGTTGTACTTTGACATTTGTTAAATTTTCATTACTGCAATAAAAACATTGAAATGACGCGTATTTCCTCACACTTCTTCCAGTACATGTGCATATAAACTGCCACCTGAGTGTACGCTATAGTAATACCCTGATACTAAAAACAAATGTAATGAAATCGTGTCATAAAAAAATTATCTGGAGTTCATTCGCAACAATTGAGAGACTACTAAGAAGCCTAGATCCCTTGGCGTGAGCAGTTAAATCGTGCCACACCCATTTCCAAGAGGTAGCTTGTTCCTCGACGGTGATTATGAAAATGTCGTTCAGCGAGTGAGATATTAATAGCACTCAGGTGCTTAACAGTTGTATGCGATGAGGTATGAACACAAGGTCTTGCTAAATGTTAAGAGTTAGTGGCTCAAAAACCTCAGTGTAAATCGTGGAAATTCAAATGATTATAATGTCTCTATGGCCATTACGTTATCTTCAGTCTCGTCTGCAACCGTTAGTTCGGGTATGTTGCTCTTGGAGCCGGTACGAACACATAGTGCATCAATAACCATACCAAAATAATGTAAAAATTACAGCTCTTTTGGTCAGGGGAGCTCTGGAACCACTAAAAGCCTGCCGCTATTTTACTTCATTATCCATAGCGCAGTTTCGCCATTCCTGCATTCTGGTCTGTCAGAGACACTATCAAGTAAGTTTAAGAGTGTAGTCATACACCGCATATATAGAATGATTTAAAGACATTCACCAGTTCTTCCTGATAAAGTAAGTCTCCCCTTACTTTGCGAACGGAACGCAAAAGTGCAACGTTCCGTCCGTCTTACTTGGTGTCGGAAGTAATTGTGCATTGGAATCTGTTCAACAATATTACGACCGTGGCTATCGGACTAAAAATCAGAGAAATTGAAGCGGAGGATACAACTCCTCCGATGCACTAGTACTCATTATTGGAATTCACTCTAGACAAGGTAACAAAAAGTACATACGTCATTCTTTTACCTACCACAGAGAGAGACACAGATAAGTACTTCACTCACATGGTAATGAAAGTAGCTGCGTGCCATAAATAATTCATTAATTCTCATCAGATTCAAGGAAGGTTTATGATGTAATCGAATGAAAGCAGAAATTACGTAATGTTGGATTTATTACAGAGATTATATTGCATCATACGTTTCTCAACGGTCATCAGAACAAGAGGGAGTAAGTATTTTACCATATAGATCATTATGTTGCGTCTATTGCGAGAGTCGACCAAGTACAAAGAGTTAATATAGTATCGCAGATATACGTTCCATGATTGTTCGTCGTGTGCAGCAAACATCACAAATACTGCGCACAGCAGATCAATGTAGAAAACAGATAGAATCTTCTTACAACCACCCGTTTACATGGGGCTCCCAAAACAAGATTTCGTTAAACGATTGCCCAGTACCGCCCTGGGTGGTCACGTAATCACTTCAAAATAGATTCTGGAAATCGCTTCTGGTTGCCGATTTTCCAAATCCGCTATCAATTTTCGCTCCAATGTAAACGCAACCGGTTTTGAAACGTACGTGGGGTATCAGTTTTGGTCTTGTTTTTAAAGATTTTCCGTTAATGTGGACGGAGTGGCTTTTTGTACAGTGAAGGGTAAGTAAAGTATTAGACTGAAGGTGTTTACACCTCGTCTACTTGTAGACAAATAGCGATTGTGCTGACTAATCATAATCTGTATGAACTGTTTTCCAGGCGTCATATTTAACTGGTCTAGCAAATGCGCTTCAGACCTTAACACGTAAAAACGACAGTGAAAACTGGTTTCCGAAATTCGGTTTTCGTCTTCCAGAAGATGTGACACATTTAAACGTAGTGAATATGACAACAGTCGTTACATCCGCTCCAATAGCGAAATACTGAGGCTGTGAAATAACGTACGTATTGAACCGTTTAGTTTAAGTTGAAATACAGATGTTCTTTGTCTAGTAAAATAGTTAATTGTTCTTGTAAGTTATCGTTGAATATTTGTTCAAAATTACTAAGATCTCTTGGAGCTGTACATTATGTTGAACGAATCTGATGAATACACAGCAGCCGGACAGGTGGCCGAGCGGTTCTAGGCGCTACAGTCTGGGAGCGCGCGACCGCTACGGCCGCAGGTTCGAATCCTGCCTTGGGCATGGATGTGTGTGATGTCCTTAGGTTAGTTAGGTTTAAGTAGTTCTAGGTTCTAGGGGACTGATGACCTCAGAAGTAAAGGCCCATAATGCTCAGAGCCATTTGAACCATTTGAAATACGCAGAACAACCACAGAGTTATTTCAGAAAATACAGTATTCGTTAGAAAATACATTATTATTATGGTTTCTTAAAATTTTAGTTATTGAAAAATCTTAGCCACATTTAGTACAATCTGAGATATTGGTTCTCAAAGAATAATTTCCAGTCGAAGTCAATAGAGCAGTTTCAAGGATCAGTACTATGACCGAATAACGGCTAGTCATGAGGTTGATTATTTGCTTTTTGTGCCAGAACATTATTACTTAAACGCCTCCCGGTTTAGGCGCGGTCTTGTGAAAAACTGGCAAAAGCCGTAGAAGAGACTTTCAATCTCATGAAACATTTATTCGCAGAAGAAATTCACAAAATTTTAGTTTTAATCGACTTTTTAATCACGATTTGAATTTTCGAGTTAGAATAATGGTAATTGACAGTTCGGCAAAATATTATCAAAAAAATTTGTGAAACAAATTGACTGATGAACTAAAATATTACTATCAGCGACATATGAGCAAAATTTCAGGTTCAAGTGCAACTTGGTGTGAGGAATTAAAGTTCATACAATATAATATAGGAGCAAAAGTTCAATTTAAACCCACCGATGTGCAAAAATTAAAATTCCTATAATTTTTGTTAAAGTACAATAGTCTGCAACATTCATTATGAAAGTAAGATTATGAAATATAGATATGTTATTTGATGTACTAGCTATTCATCTTTGATAGCAAATCGTTTAGTCACAAGTTTTATAATGGCGTACTTATAATCATATTAACCTTCTTAGTAGCAGTAGAGGCGACAGGATGGAGATCGTTGGTTGAGTTTTAGCCATGGTTTGTCCGCTGCTGTGAAGGTACAGCTGCATTGGAAGACACTTCCAGCTCGCCACTCCAGCCCAGAAGATAAAGAACGTGGAACATACCACAAAAAACATAATTCACAGCCAACTATATTAAAAGCTTCCTCCAGAAGAATGAACTGGATTAAGCAATGAAATGTCTTAGTCTTGACCCTCCCTAATATGCTCTATTCAGCTCTCTAATCGGCTGTGTTATAGATTAGTGGTCTCTGTGGGATCAGTTTGGCCAGTGTTATCATTGCTTGCTAGTGTTAACCAGTCCTTCAAAAGTTCTCTACTTGCACTGCCAGTAAATGCACTGTTTAGCGTCCATGTAGTTGAAGGTTGCTTTCCTGCCATTGTTTGTTGACAGATCGGTAATCAGTTGATCGGCCGCCCGCCAGCAACAATGCAGTCTGTTAGCCAGTGAAATAATTTCTCCGCAGTCCTGTTCCAGTTGGACGACAATTGCATAATCTTCAGAAGACACATTGCTTTTTCATTAATAGACACTATGGTGGGTGTCCATTACTTGTCTTCAGGACATGTTCACTTGAGAATTGTTCGTTATTCATGAGCCAACATAGCAATTGAATAGGTGTCCATTTCCACTATTGCATGTAAGCAGCCATCTTCAGTTATTCCCTGACATTCACAGACTGTCCGTATTGACACTAGGTCAAACCAGACACACCTTAAATGTGTAACAAATCTTCTTTGCACCTCTGTTTTTTATTATTTATTTCATTTTTTTGTTCATAATTTTTACCCTTGCCGAAAACTTTAGTTCTCTTACTCCTTCCAGACATGGAAAACTCGCAGCACGTTTGATTGATTTATACTGTTTCAAAGGAATAGCTACATGCATCAAGTTATAAGTCCTAATAGTCTATACTTTATCCAGCCTGGAAGGATTATTCTGCGAATGTAATCAAATACTGTTCTATCATCTTTCGATTAATTCATAACAGAATATCTCAGTGTAGAGTTTCAATCAAATTTTATCAATTCATTGAATTTGGTATTGGTTAACTATTCATGCTGTTCATGATTCTTTATCACCTATCTACATGATCAGTATAATTACAAATTTAGACTAAACTTCATTCTGTTTCATTCATGAACAACCAACAACAAAAATAATAATTACTATATAAGCATTTATAATATCTTTAAAACTAATTTATAGGCTTTGTGGCCAGATTAAACTTACTTCAGTACTAAGGCTGTCACTTTCTCACAGGTGTTATTAGTTTGAGGAAAAGAATGATTTGTCAATAATGCAGTTCAATATATATATTCATTCATCCTTAGATATCTAGTTACAGATAGACTATCCATTAAGGTATACACAAATTATAAGTCTACACAGGCATCTAAACAAAATTTTATATGTATTCATAAAAAAGTTTCCACATTTCTTCATTTTTCTATTTATTGAGCTCTTTCTGTGTGTACATTCCTTTGGCCCAGGACCCCAGGACATGATAGAAGATACACAGCTTTGTGAGCTGTGTCAAGAACGATGTAGGCCTGAGTATAGAAATTGCCACTTTTTGTTGCGTTTAGCCAACTCGGAAGATTTATTTATGGGTTCATACACGTATCTTTTCCCTACCTTGAAATTCTATGTTCTCCACAGTTTGGTGTTGAAGGCCCTTCTATGCTTTTCGTGTGAGTGTAAACATAGCTCAGCTAACCTTTCCCTCCAAGGGCGATACATTTTTTAGGGTATTGGGTAATGGTTTCATCCATTCATTGTTCTCTGTCCTGTGATTTGTTAGCTCATTTAGGGTACACTGTGCGGAGATATATTATAAGTTATTAAAACTTCCTCAACAACAGCTAATAATCTATATATGCAGAGTTGTTTACTTGAGAAATAGATCTGTATGAACTTGTTAAATTACCTGGACACTTGATCTATGGGAATTGCTTTGGGGTAGTAACATGATATGAGTATTTGTTTGATATCACATATCTGTAAAAAGTGATTCCATTTCCTCCTAGTGAAATTTTGTGCATTATTAAAAAAGATAATCTTTGGTTTGGCGACTTGAGGAATGTAATTCACTATAAATCAGCAGATTACTAGGGCACTGCCAGCTTCAAACTATACAATTTAATATGTTTTAGAAGCAGGTCATACTCTGCAACAATGTATCGAATGTCTGCATGTGCAATCTTGAGGTGTCCACAAATGTCTGTGGCAATGACCTGTAAAAGTTTTTTATCAATAATATGGTGTAACTCTCCTTTTAAGCTTCAATTTGAAGGCTTCAACTGCTAACACAGTAAGTGCATTTGTATCAATTGTTGCACCTTCTGTCATACGCTTGGAAAGTAGCAATACTCAATAATTTTTGAGGTACATTTAGCCACCCTAAAATGCCTCCAGGCTCTGTAGGCGTACTAGATAAGTTTCTGGATTGCTTCCAGAAATCACACCACTTACTATTCTGTGGGTCACAACAATAAAACAATGCAGCATTATGCACAATATAATGCCTACTTGCCGGCTCTATAGGGTTTTGCATGAGCTGCCTTTTTAATTCTCCACATGTAGGGTCATCATCCTGTAGCAATCCCATATTTCTACATATTTCTAGATAATATCTACATCTACATCTACATTTATACTCCGCAAGCCACCTAACGGTGTGTGGCGGAGGGCACTTTACGTGCCACTGTCATTACCTCCCGTTCCTTTTCCAGTCGCGTATGGTTCGCGGGAAGAACGACTGTCTGAAAGCCTCCGTGCGCGCTCTAATCTCTCTAATTTTACATTCGTGATCTCCTCGGGAGGTATAAGTAGGGGGAAGCAATATATTCGATACCTCATCCAGAAACGCACCCTCTCGAAACCTGGCGAGCAAGCTACACCGCGATGCAGAGCGCCTCTCTAGCAGAGTCTGCCACTTGAGTTTGTTAAACATCTCCGTAACGCTATCACGGTTACCAAATAACCCTGTGACGAAACGCGCCGCTCTTCTTTGGATCTTCTCTATCTCCTCCGTCAACCCGATCTGGTACGGATCTCACACTGATGAGCAATACTCAAGTATAGGTCGAACGAGTGTTTTGTAAGCCACCTCCTTTGTTGATGGACTACAGTTTCTAAGGACTCTCCCAATGAATCTCAACCTGGTACCCGCCTTACCAACAATTAATTTTATATGATCATTCCACTTCAAATCGTTCCGCACGCATACTCCCAGATATTTTACAGAAGTAACTGCTACCAGTGTTTGTTCCGCTATCATATAATCATATAATAAAGGATCCTTCTTTCTATGTATTCGCAATAAATTACATATGTCTATGTTAAGGGTCAGTTGCCACTCCCTGCACCAAGTGCCTATCCGCTGCAGATCTTCCTGCATTTCGCTACAATTTTCTAATGCTGCAACTTCTCTGTATACTACAGCATCATCCGCGAAAAGCCGCATGGGACTTCCGACACTATCTACAAGGTCATTTATTGTTGTTGTTGTTGTTGTGGTCTTCAGTCCTGAGACTGGTTTGATGCAGCTCTCCATGCTACCCTATCCTGTGCAAGCCTCTTCATCTCCCAGTACCTACTGCAACCTACATCCTTCTGAATCTGCTTAGTGTATTCATCTCTTGGTCTCCCTCTACGATTTTTACCCTCCACGCTGCCCTCCAATACTAAATTGGTGATCCCTTGATGCCTCAGAACATGTCCTACCAACCGATCCCTTCTTCTGGTCAAGTTGTGCCACAAACTTCTCTTCTCCCCAATCCTATTCAATACTTCCTCATTAGTTATGTGGTCTACCCATCTAATCTTCAGCATTCTTCTGTAGCACCACATTTCGAAAGCTTCTATTCTCTTCTTGTCCAAACTATTTATCATCCATGTTTCACTTCCATACATGGCTACACTCCATACAAATACTTTCAGAAACGACTTCCTGACACTTAAATCTATACTCGATGTTAACAAATTTCTCTTCTTCAGAAACACTTTCCTTGCCATTGCCAGTCTACATTTTATATCCTCTCTACTTCGACCATCATCAGTTACTTTGCTCCCCAAATAGCAAAACTCCTTTACTACTTTAAGTGTCTCATTTCCTAATCTAATTCCCTCAGCATCACCCGACTTAATTCGACTACATTCCATTATCCTCGTTTTGCTTTTGTAGATGTTCATCTTATATCCTCCTTTCAAGACACTGTCCATTCCATTCAACTGCTCTTCCAAGTCCTTTGCTGTCTCTGACAGAATTACAATGTCATCGGCGAACCTCAAAGTTTTTATTTCTTCTCCATGGATTTTAATACCTACTCCGAATTTTTCTTTTGCTTCCTTTACTGCTTGCTAAATATACAGATTGAATAACATCGGGGAGAGACTACAACCCTGTCTTACTCCCTTCCCAACCGCAGCTTCCCTTTCATGTCCCTCGACTCTTATAACTGCCATCTGGTTTCTGTACAAATTGTAAATAGCCTGCCGCTCCCTGTATTTTGCCCCTGCCACCTTTAGAGTTTGAAAGAGAGTATTCCAGTCAACATTGTCAAAAGCTTTCTCTAAGTCTACAAATGCTAGAAACGTAGGTTTGCCTTTCCTTAATCTTTCTTCTATATTGTGAAAAGCAATGGTCCCATAACACTCCCCTGTGGCACGCCAGTGGTTACTTTAACGTCTGTAGACGTCTCTCCATTGATAACAACATGCTGTGTTCTGTTTGCTAAAAACTCTTCAATCTAGCCACACAGCTGGTCTGATATTCCGTAGGCTCTTACTTTGTTTATCAGGCGACAGTGCGGAACTGTATCTAACGCCTTCCGGAAGTCAAGAAAAATAGCATCTACCTGGGAGCCTCTATCTAATATTTTCTGGGTCTCATGAACAAATAAAGCGAGTTGGGTTTCACACGATCGCTGTTTCCGGAATCCATGTTGATTCCTACATATTAGATTCTGGGTTTCCAAAAACGACATGATACTCAAGCAAAAAACATGTTCTAAAATTCTACAACAGATCGACGTCAGAGATATAGGTCTATAGTTTTGCGCATCTGCTCGACGACCCTTCTTGAAGACTGGGACTACCTGTGCTCTTTTCCAATCATTTGGAACCTTCCGTTCCTCTAGAGACTTGCGGTACACGGCTGTTAGAAGGGGGGCAAGTTCTTTCGCGTACTCTGTGTAGAATCGAATTGGTATCCCGTCAGGTCCAGTGGACTTTCCTCTGTTGAGTGATTCCAGTTGCTTTTCTATTCCTTGGACACTTATTTCGATGTCAGCCATTTTTTCGTTTGTGCGAGGATTTAGGGAAGGAACTGCAGTGCGGTCTTCCTCTGTGAAACAGCTGTGGAAAAAGGTGTTTAGTATTTCAGCTTTACGCGTGTCATCCTCTGTTTCAATGCCATCATCATCCCGGAGTGTCTGGATATGCTGTTTCGAGCCACTTACTGATTTAACATAAGGCCAGAACTTCCTAGGATTTTCTGTCAAGTCGGTATATAGAATTTTACTTTCGAATTCACTGAACGCTTCACGCATAGCCCTCCTTACGCTGCCTTTGACATCATTTAGCTTCTGTTTGTCTGAGAGGTTTTGGCTGCGTTTAAACTTAGAGTGAAGCTCTCTTTGCTTTCGCAGTAGTTTCCTAACTTTGTTGTTGTACCACGGTGGGTTTTTCCCCTCCCTCACAGTTTTACTCGGCACGTACCTGTCTAAAACGCATTTTACGATTGCCTTGAACTTTTTCCATAAACACTCAACATTGTCAGTGTCGGAACAGAAATTTTCGTTTTGATCTGTTAGGTAGTCTGAAATCTGCCTTCTATTACTCTTGCTAAACAGATAAACCTTCCTCCCTTTTTTTTATATTCCTACTAACTTCCATATTCAGGGATGCTGCAACGGCCTTATGATCACTGATTCCCTGTTCTGTACATACAGAGTCGAAAAGTTCGGGTCTGTTTGTTATCAGTAGGTCCAAGATGTTATCTCCACGAGTCGGTTCTCTGTTTAATTGCTCGAGGTAATTTTCGGATAGTGCACTCAGTATAATGTCACTCGATGCTCTGTCTCTACCACCCGTCCTAAACATCTGAGTGTCCCAGTCTATATCTGGTAAATTGAAATCTCCACCTAAGACTATAACATGCTGAGAAAATTTATGTGAAATGTATTCCAAATTTTCTCTCAGTTGTTCTGCCACTAATGCTGCTGAGTCGGGAGGTCGGTAAAAGGAGCCAATTATTAACCTAGCTCGGTTGTTGAGTGTAACCTCCACCCATAATAATTCACAGGAACTATCCACTTCTATTTCACTACAGGATAAACTACTACTAACAGCGACGAACACTCCACCACCGGTTGCATGCAATCTATCCTTTCTAAACACCGTCTGTACCTTTGTAAACATTTCGGCAGAATTTATCTCTGGCTTCAACCAGCTTTCTGTACCTATAACGATTTCGGCTTCGGTGCTTTCTATCAGCGCTTGAAGTTCCGGTTCTTTACCAACGCAGCTTCGACAGTTTACAATTACAATACCGATTGCTGCTTGGTCCCCGCATGTCCTGACTTTGCCCTGCACCCGTTGAGGCTGTTGCCCTTTCTGTACTTGCCCAAGGCCATCTAACCTAAAAAAACAGCCCAGCCCACGCCACACAACCCCTGCTACCCGTGTAGCCGCTTGTTGCGTGTAGTGGACTCCTGACCTATCCAGCGGAACCCGAAACCCCACCACCCTATGGCGCAAGTCGAGGAATCTGCAGCCCACACGGTCGCAGAACCGTCTCAGCCTCTGATTCAGACCCTCCACTTGGCTCTGTACCAAAGGTCCGCAGTCAGTCCTGTCGACGATGCTGCAGATGGTGAGCTCTGCTTTCATTCCGCTAGCGAGACTGGCAGTCTTCACCAAATCAGATAGCCGCCGGAAGCCAGAGAGGATTTCCTCCGATCCATAGCGACACACATCATTGGTGCCGACATGAGCGACCACCTGCAGATGGGTGCACCCTGTACCCTTCATGGCATCTGGAAGGACCCTTTCCACATCTGGAATGACTCCCCCCGGTATGCACACGGAGTGCACATTGGTTTTCTTCCCCTCTCTTGCTGCCATATCCCTAAGGGACCCCATTACGCGCCTGACGTTGGAGCTCCCAACTACCAGTAAGCCCACCCTCTGCGACCGCCCGGATCTTGCAGACTGAGGGGCAACCTCTGGAACAGGACAAGCAGCCATGTCAGGCCGAAGATCAGTATCAGCCTGAGACAGAGCCTCAAACCGGTTCGTCAGACAAACTGCAGAGGCTTTCCGTTCAGCCCTCCGGAATGTCCTTCGCCCCCTGCCACACCTTGAGACGACCTCCCACTCTACCACAGGTGAGGGATCAGCCTCAATGCGGGCAGTATCCCGGGCAACCACAGTCGTAGTCCGATCGGGGGATGCGTGGGACGAGCTGGCCGTCCCCGAAAAACCCCCATCCGGAATCCCACAGTGATGCCCATTGGCAACAGCCTCAAGATGTGTGACCGAAGCCAACACTGCCTGAAGCTGGGAGCGAAGGGATGCCAACTCAGCCTGCATCCGAACACAGCAGTTGCAGTCCCTATCCATGCTAAAAACTGTTGTGCAAAGAACGTCTGAACTAATCTACAGAGAGCGCAAACAAATCGACACAAAATTTAAACGGTTATTAAAATACAAGATTGCCTAGTAAATTCAGTAATGCTGCTACTTGCGCACTGCTGACACACTGCTCGGCGGCGGAAGGAGACTACGCGATTTTACACTATTCAGTTACTAAAACTTGTTGCTACAACTCTCAAATACTATAATACGCCAGAAATTTATGAATTAAACAATGCACGTACCAAAAACACGCAAAGAAATTAAGAATTAAACTATGTAAAAAATGAGTGAGCTAGGAGTATACGAGTTGCTGCTGCAGCTGCTTATCCAACGGCGGCACGGAGCACACTGACTGTGACCAACCGACACTGGCCGTTCAAAACAAAAACAGAAGACAAACGACTACGCGAATTTACACTATTCAGGTACTAAAACGCGATGCTACAACTCTCAAATAATATAATACGCCCGAAATTTATGAATTAAACAATGCAAGTACCAAAAACACGCAAAGAAATTAAGAATTAAATTATGTAACAAAGGAGTGAGCTAGGAGTATACGAGTTGCTGCTGCAGCTGCTTATCCAACGGCGGCACGGTAAATATTACCCTTCATCAATAAAATCTTGATTTGGGGTTTTGACTACTGGGTTCATTGATATCACGCAGTCCCTCTCCTAGGCATAATAGCGTATCAGCTATTACATTATTTTCACCTTTTACATAAATTTTCTCGAAACCCTGTTCCTGGATAGCCAATGATCATCGAAAAACATGCAACAATTTATGATCTAGCAGAAAGTGTCTGATAATCACAATAAATTCTTGTGTGGCTGCCAGCTAGGTATAATCATGGAACTTATTAATGCCCAAACAATGGCAAGGATCTCTAATTATGTTGTTGTATAAGGACACTCACAGGCAGTCCATATGCGATTGGTGAACGTAATAGGATAGTAGGTTTGTCATCTGTGTCTCTAATCTGAGAAAGACAAGCCACCAGATCATTGTATGAGGCGTCCATCACGAAGAAAAAGTCTTGCCACGTGTCTGGATGATACAAAAATTGTGAATTGACAAGAGCGTCCTTGATTTTTTCGTATGCCGACTGACATTCGGCCGACCAAATCCATGGTACTTGTTTTCTCAGCAAGTTCTGAAGTGGTTCAGAATCTAGTATCTGATCTGGCACGAAGCAACGATGAAATGTGGCAAGACCAAGGAACATTTTGAGCTGTTTCTTCTTCTGTGGCACCAAGAAATTTTTTTTGCGTTTTATTTTGCTTTCATCAGGTATGATCCTTGGTGTGCAATAATATGTCCCAAGAACTTAATTCACTCTTTTCCAAACTCTGACTTAGACAACCACATCATACTGCTGGGATTCGCCCAACACTTTCTTTACTGATTCAATATGTTCCTCCCAAGTTTGGATGGCAATTAATAAGTTATATACATACAAGATGACTCGCTCTAAGAAATATGGATATAGCACACGATCAAATGCTGCTATAAAAACACTGCCACTCGCGTTGTCTTAATGGCATCGCCTTTAATTGGTGGCTATGGCCAGCAAAGACAAAATTCTTTTGTTATCTTGGAGTCTCATCTGACCAAACCTGTCAGTGTGAATCTCTCAGATCTAGCGACGTTAAGTAGTTAACGCTGTGGATTCGTTCTAACTCTTTTTCCAACTTTTCAGGACAGGGTCTCACTGGGACAACGATCCTATTAAGTGCCCTGGCATCAACTGCAAATCGAATGTTACTGCTGATAAAAAATGGTTCAAATGGCTCTAAGCACTATGGGACTTAACATCTGAGGTCATCATTCCCCTAGACTTAGAACTACCTTAACTTAGGTAACCTAAGGACATCACACACACCCATGTCCGAGGCAGGATTCGAACCTGCGACCGTAGCAGCTGCGCTGTTCCGGACTGAAGCGCCTAGAACCGCTCGCCCACAGCGGCCGGTGATTATTGCTGATAAGGGGTTGAAATATGGACTAGACAACAGCTCAATAACCTTACAGTCTACCGTCTTCCTGATTACTTCTGAGACAGCAGATCACTTAAACCAGAGAATGGAGTAAGATAGACGAGGGAATGAGGTACGCTAGCAAACAAAATGGTTCATAGGATATATCTTTTAGATATCCCTTGACCACTCCAAATTTCTCTTCAAAAACATTTACATACTCCAATAAAACATTACTCAAATCTTCCTGTTGGACTTTAGTAAGGTATGTGACTTAAATATTTTCATCTTAATTTGTTGCTCAGTATTGAGCTTGTTTTTGAGCTTGTTGATTGTTTTAAGTGTGAATTATTCTTTTCCCTGCCTAGGAACTGATTTTTAATTTCCTCACAATATTTTCCGTGGCCTAAATCTGTCTCCAAAGGGTCAGTTGCCACCTCACACCTATCAATCAAAAATATACACTTCCTCATAAAAAGGCTTGCTATAGCCTTCTTCTCACAGAGAAATTCAATTCAGACTATGCAGTATACAATTAATGCATTTACAATTAGGAATGTGCTCATGAATTTATATTTTCTATCTTTAAAGGTATGCATCACTGTCATTTCATATTTTGGGGTAGTGTGCCAATAGCTCCTACAATCCTGCCATTACTGACTGGCAAGGTAGGCACATCCATCGTCTGACATAATCTTTCACAAGAATCATAGGAGATAACACTATCTGCAGGGCTTATATCGATTGCAACCACCACAGGAGTATATCCTATTGCAATGTATATTGCTGACTGAGGCACTGCCTTAGGTTGACTATGAAACATACGTTACCAGTCACAGTTCCTCTTACATATCTTGTCCATTGTCATATCACATTAGTCTAATTTTTTATCGTCAGCCCTCTTCCATTCTCCGACCAACCGTTCAGGGTAAAGTGTGGTCAAAGGTAAACTTCCAAATGAGTAACTGGTGGTGAATTGCTCTCTGCTGTATTATTTCCGTTTGAAGTATTGTTCTGCCACTTCATGCCCTTACGGTAACTCATGGACTACGATTGCCACTCCTGATTGTTATTTCTGTTGGCATAGACTGGAATAAATCAGTAGTTTTTTCTCTATATATTTCTAACCAAATAATTGCAACAATTGTTACTACTATCAATGTTATTAGTCCCATTGCTAAGCTCTCCATTACCTTGATTGCTGTAATCATCTGCACAGTTTTCGTGTCCTTTGTTATGTTTGGGGTTCTTACTATCTTTACCGTTTTGGTAATATGCCTTGGCATCTTAACTTATCATGTCAGTGGACTCTGACATGAACTCCTCAAGATTCGATTCCGACAGCATAATTAATTTTTCTGTACATATATAGACAGTTTGACCTTCAATATTCGGATAAAATCTCGCTATGGTATGGGGTTCTCCTAATATTTTCTCTTGTTCAGATGCTTCTCGAAATATTTTCGAATTTCCCTGTTTGTTTTGAAAAGGTTCCAGTTTAAAAACGACCTTCCTTAATCTTTCTTGGACAGTAACTGACCGGTACTTAGCTTGAACACACGTTCGAAGTCGTTGTTACTATTAGAAGACTCAGCAACATTTGTTGCCCATAATGATCTATCTCCCTGAATATATCCAAAACCAATCTTGTTCTTCTATAATCTTTAATGAACGTGACTGGATGCACGCCATTCTTATCACGAACAAAGACTTGAAATTGGTAGTACCTAATTAGGTTCTCCTTCTATATTACATTTGCAAAACGTAGCACTGCCCCCAAAATTACGCATCATATTTGGTGATGACAGCGTTCTCCGTTTCCATTCAATTACTTCACAGTGGTTAAGAGTCTAAATTTACTTCCGAACTGGCCACCGACATACCGTCTCTGACGATATTCTTCACTTTGGTTACATCTCTTTTGACTTCGCCTGAGTGTTTGTCAGCTGCATTGTGCCATAGCAAAGAGTCTTGGCTTAGTTTTTCACTTAATCTCTGAGGTTCATAAACTGCTAGTGTCCGATGTTGGGTTAATTCAGTCACTTCAGAGGAAATCTGCTCTACAGCTTATTGAATCTTGACACCGGCTAGCTGTGCGATGTGTGCTTCTCTTGTATCCAACCGAGAATGAAATTCATCGGATAAGATACTACGTTGGGATTCTATTTGCTCAGTAAAGTCTAATATTGCTTATCAGTTAGCTGTTCTGTCTCCTAAATTGACTGTTGGGTAGTTCAGGATAAATTATTTTGATCTCTCTGAAGACTATTAACACCCAAAGAAAGTTTATGCATTGATTCTGGAAAACCGGTATATGGTTGCTTTAGTGTCGTTATTTCATCCATTAACGGTTTGTCAGTAGCATCAACTTTCACTGCAAGCAACAATTCTGAATGCGATAGAATCTTGTTATTGTTTAATCTAAATGAAAAGCCATAGCATTTTGTTTTCGACCTAAATCAAAAGAAACAACGTCTTGTTTTTGCACTAATTCCTTACCCTATTGCATCGTTTTTTTCCTCCGTTAATTCTAACTGTCGTAATCAAAGAGTAAAGGGATCTAGTGTCTCATAACTGACACTACACTGGCTTCCATCTCTGGAGCTCTTTCAATTGATTGCTCCACACGAGACTGTATATTCGCCGTTTGTGAATGGGTCTCCATCAGTACCAAAACTCTCACAAAAATTGAAATACTCTGTTTTCCATTAACCAAAATTTGATATTAACATTGCTGAGCAATAATATTTGTGTGAGGTAATAATATTGCTGACGTTGCGATTGGTGTGCATGTACCAAAGCAATTTTTAGTGCTTCTATAATTATTGCTCTATAAGACGGTAAAATTTATAATTTGCTCTTATAATACTTAAAAGGTGTTCTAAAACATGAGTAACACTGCAGCTGAGAGACGTCCTAGTGCCTGATACAAGCATTACTCTGAAATAATATAAATGTACTTGTGTGATCTGGATGCACCACCAATACCGACTCTCCGATTCTCTCTTGGTTCTCTTTCTATGGATATTATCTCTAATTAGAGTTTTATTAACAGTCAATAGCATGAAACAGAAACTGCATTAAAAGACGAGAATAAGCTACCGTATATAAACATTTTTTTAAACATTCCCGAATGCGACCAAAATTAAAGTAAGTCTCTGCTTATTTTACGAACATAACCTATAAGTGCAATATTCTGCTCATTGCATCAGGTGTTGGCATCGGAATTTCTGTGTTCAACAATGCTATGTGTGGTATCAACGTTCGATACCACACTTGTCAGGGGTTGCAGTTATCGACCGCGGCCCGTACTAATATCGCTGGACGCGCGAGTCGAGACTAGCGCCGCTAGCGCAGCTCCGTGGCTTGCAGCAAGCCTCTAGCGTGCGCTCGGCCACTCTTGTTCGGGACGTCAAGTACAAAAGTAGTATAGCCTTCAGCTGATAGGAAGCAACCTCTCACAAGGTGCTTAGTTAAAGTATGGCCTATGCGATGGCTCTATAACTCTCTGTTTTTAATTATATTCCTCCTGACTATGCAGACTCCTGTACCACCAGTTAAGTACAATATATTATTTTTTACCAACGACTTCTAATTAGTTTCGTCGTTGTAGACCCAAACCATGCAGCCGGCTCCTTATCGACTTCACTGACAAACCTCCCGTATATGCAAAGAAGAGATTTGTATGTTTCTATTTAGCATCAGCCACCAGTCATTCACAAAAAATAGGTTCAAATGGCTCTGAGCACTTTGGGGCTTAACATCTGAGGTCGTCAGTCCCCTAGAACTTAGAACTACTTAAACCTAACTATCCTAAGGACATCACACACATCCATGCCCGAGGCAGGATTCGAACCAGCGACCGTAGCGGTCGCGCGGTTCCAGACTGAAGCGCCTATAACCGCTCGGCCACAGAGGCCGGCAATCATTCACACTGGTGACGATTCGTTCGTCATCATAACACTATGACCGTGGTTATCGGACTAAAATCAGAAAACTGAAAGTGCAGGTTCTAGCTTTGACACTAATTATCGCGAACAGTAGGGTTCATTACTGGAATTCACACCAGACAAGATAATAAACAGTACCTACTTCAGTATTTTATGTACCAGAGATAGAGACGCAGCTTAAGTATTTCACTAATATAGTAATAAAAACTGTTACATGGCATAAATAATTCAATAATTCTCATCAGATCCAACGAAAGTTTATGGCACACCCAACTGAAAGTAGAATTTACGTAATATTAGATTTATTACAAGAGAAGATTACACTATAGCTTTCATAACGTCCATCAGAACAAGATGGAGTAAGTATTTCATCACACAGATCATTATATTATATTTACGAAAGTAAACCAAGTGCATAGAGTAAATACAGACTCACCGATACACTTTCGATTATTGTTCATTGTGTGTGGCAAAGATCAGTGTAGAAAACAGATGGAAATTTCTCAGAACATGAGAAGGATCTTACAGTGAATTCTATTAATCTTTCCATTTCTCCATACATAACAACACAAATTGCACTTGATGAAGCGTGCTTTATATATTAAAATTAGTGTAGTTTCGCAAAGGTTCCCTTCAGTTCTTACTCCTTACCAAGCTAAATTTGCTATTCTTGGATACTTTATCACATTTTCCGTTCTCACCATTTCGCAATTCATCGAGCCAATCGATTTCTAGTTTACTTCTGACTAAATTCCTAAAATATCTCTTGTAGCCGAACCCTATCTTTAATCTCTGTCCAGTATAATATATTTTCTCTAATTTCTAATACTTACACACCACCCGGTTATACTATTTAAACACCTCAGCCACTGCACGCATCTTATGATCATCATTAAGAAAAGAGCATAAGATTGACACTCCACAAGAAGCTGTTGTTCATCGACACCTAACATACTACCTTACAAGTAGCCACCAACTTCAAATATCTCTCTGACCGTGAACGCACAAAAGTGTCAACTAATGTATCACATATCATCTTCGACTTTGTTACCTTCTTTTTTTTCTCTCTCTCTCTCTCTCTCTCTCTCTCTCTCTCTCTCTGACACACACACACACACACACACACACACACACACACATACACAACTTTGATGGTGGTTCTCTTTTTCACGTTTTACATTTCACAATCTCATACACTCCTGGAAATGGAAAAAAGAACACATTGACACCGGTGTGTCAGACCCACCATACTTGCTCCGGACACTGCGAGAGGGCTGTACAAGCAATGATCACACGCACGGCACAGCGGACACACCAGGAACCGCGGTGTTGGCCGTCGAATGGCGCTAGCTGCGCAGCATTTGTGCACCGCGCCATCAGTGTCAGCCAGTTTGCCGTGGCATACGGAGCTCCATCGCAGTCTTTAACACTGGTAGCATGCCGCGACAGCGTGGACGTGAACCGTATGTGCAGTTGACGGACTTTGAGCGAGGGCGTATAGTGGGCATGCGGGAGGCCGGGTGGACGTACCGCCGAATTGCTCAACACGTGGGGCGTGAGGTCTCCACAGTACATCGATGTTGTCGCCAGTGGTCGGCGGAAGGTGCATGTCCCCGTCGACCTGGGACCGGACCGCAGCGACGCACGGATGCACGCCAAGACCGTAGGATCCTACGCAGTGCCGTAGGGGACCACACCGCCACTTCCCAGCAAATTAGGGACACTGTTGCTCCTGGGGTATCGGCGAGGACCATTCGCAACCGTCTCCATGAAGCTGGGCTACGGTCCCGCACACCGTTAGGCCGTCTTCCGCTCACGCCCCAACATCGTGCAGCCCGCCTCCAGTGGTGTCGCGACAGGCGTGAATGGAGGGACGAATGGAGACGTGTCGTCTTCAGCGATGAGAGTCGCTTCTGCCTTGGTGCCAATGATGGTCGTATGCGTGTTTGGCGCCGTGCAGGTGAGCGCCACAATCAGGACTGCATACGACCGAGGCACACAGGGCCAACACCCGGCATCATGGTGTGGGGAGCGATCTCCTACACTGGCCTACACCACTGGTGATCGTCGAGGAGACACTGAATAGTGCACGGTACATCCAAACCGTCATCGAACCCATCGTTCTACCATTCCTAGACCGGCAAGGGAACTTGCTGTTCCAACAGGACAATGCACGTCCGCATGTATCCCGTGCCACCCAACGTGCTCTAGAAGGTGTAAGACAACTACCCTGGCCAGCAAGATCTCCGGATCTGTCCCCCATTCAGCATGTTTGGGACTGGATGAAGCGTCGTCTCACGCGGTCTGCACGTCCAGCACGAACGCTGGTCCAACTGAGGCGCCAGGTGGAAATGGCATGGCAAGCCGTTCCACAGGACTACATCCAGCATCTCTACGATCGTCTCCATGGGAGGATAGCAGCCTGCATTGCTGCGAAAGGTGGATATACACTGTACTAGTGCCGACATTGTGCGTGCTCTGTTGCCTGTGTCTATGTGCCTGTGGTTCTGTCAGTGTGATCATGTGATGTATCTGACCCCATGAATGTGTAAATAAAGTTTCCCCTTCCTGGGACAATGAATTCACGGTGTTCTTATTTCAATTTCCAGGAGTGTAGTTTTGAATACAGGACACCTACTAATTTACTGTATGTGAAACCCACAGATTTTTCAGACACGTAAAAAGCACCCGAAGAAGCCTCACCAGCTGTCCAGTGAAGTCCCCTTAGAACGAATGAGAGATGTATTAAATTAAAAGCCCACTTCCTGTGTTAGATTCGTGTTGCTTAGGTAATCATGACAGCAGTCATACGCCTATAAATGAATTGATTAAGAAGTCAATGAAATTAGTCAACATATGCACTTAAGTCAGTTCGTGCTAGCCAACAGAAACCACTGATGGCTGAATAGAGGATCATGAAATAGAAGGGGGGGGGGGCAATTTTCGTGTTCATCAATCAGTCAATCTAGAGAATTGATAAGGTGGCGAAAATCTGTGGAAACTGAGGGTCGTTACTTTCAAATTCAGGCTGCAGCCACGCACACGTGTTAGGACGCTAGTCCCACCCGCATTCTGACACCACCATAGGATTATCAACCTGAGCGCCAGAAAGCCCAGCCGCCCCTCAGGAACCCTTTGTATGCCACCCCCAATCAAGTTTGCTACAGTGACCTCTTTCTGTCAGAGGAGGCATACTGCTGTGCTGCATCCAAGGTAACAAAACTACAGAGAGACGCTCCCCCAGCCCCATTACGTTCCAGTTCTTGGTCGGATACACCATGTTATTAGTAGCAATGCGAGTGTGCCGCCATGTTATTGTGCAGGGGTTGGCTCCCATCATTTTGGAAGCATAAATGTGTAAATTCATATTCTGCATATTTATCTTGTCCTACAGCAAGTGAGGAGCTCCCCAAAAAGCCCAGAATTGTGGGTTTGCTAAATCTCTTCCTTTGGGGCAAGACTACCTCGCATTTATGTGTTTTGATCGTGAATATATTTTATTTAAATTTTAATTCACTGCCTGTCACTTATTATAGTTTCTCCCCTCTCCCCTTCATTAATCATATTTGTCCAGGCAATAGAGTACCTTGTTCCTGGTGATGATGGCTGATGTCTCAACGTTTCATGGAATAGAAGATCAGCAGGCGAGGTTGTATTTATTTGCTGTCACGGAAAAGACTACAGTAGTACATTTAATTTCCATCCGACAAATCTACAGCCCCAAGCCACACCAAAATTCAGGATCTACAAATGTACCGGATGTATTGTGTATTACGTTAAAACTTTGCATCCATCCTTCTGTCATTGAAACGAACATTTCTACGAAAGAATACTTAGAGAAATCATCTGATCGATTGCGTATTTACAGAGTCCTGAAATCTGCTGAATGAACATACTTTCACAAACGGCAGATTGTGGCGATGCACGGTATGAAAACAACAATCCCAGAAACGTCGAAACTAGTGAGAGAGGACAAGTCACTCTCTCACTCACTTTCATATCCAGCGCTATTTTTTAATGTTGTTGTTACACCCAGGACTTCACATTTTGTGAGACAACAGAAAATTATCAACATGAGCAGGCATCGATAGGAACATGTTCATTGTTAATACATGCAGCGTCTTTATGGTAAGTCTTCTTCGAATAGTACCTTCTGGAGTTGATAACAAGCAGACAGATTGGTTATTTAACAGTAAATTTTGCAGTGGAAATTTGGGGCTTGGAAGCCACAAGCAACAGTTACAGAGAGGAATGCTATTGGCCGAAGAGGCGAAAAGCTGCCTACCTGGATCTACCTGTTAGGCGATTCTGGCCATAGTAGGGACAGGGGCGCAGGAGGCAAAGTGGGCCAACCGGTGAAGGCGTTTTGACAGTGGCATAAATGCCCTTTGTGTAAAGAGCTGATGTCCATAAAAATCCGCGAGTTTCCGGGTTCACCTTGGAAATTTGTGGTAAGTTCCTATGGGACCAAATTGCTGAAGTCATCGGCTCCTAGGCTTACACACTACTTAATCGAACTTAAACTAACTTACGCTAAGGAAAACACACACACCCATGCCCGAGGGAGGACTCGAGCCTCCGACGGGGGAGCTGCATTCGCCTTGGACCAGATGCTATAGATGGAGCATCAGATGGTGTCGTCCCTCTGGCTACCGAGTTTTTTGGGAAGCCTTGGGTCTTCGGAAGCATTTTAGGACGGAATGCAACATTTCTGGCGACTCTGAAACGATCTATGTTGGGACACAAAAGCACTTTGCTAAGTTTAGCCAAGGCCCCAGATCGAACATCCTGTAATGTTCAGCATGTCAGTGTAATTATCTCTGTGATCAACGTGTTGTTCACTTTAGGCATAAACGAAAACTCTCAAAACATGCTGCCTAAAATGGCTGTGCGAAACACAATTTGGGAGCAGGGAAATTTACGAGTCAGGGAAAAGAATATTATTAACTTTGGTTTGGATTGTATGGGAAGTACAGCAGACGAGTTAAAGGGGATTTAAAGGGGAGTCTTGCGACTGGCATGAAACCTGTATGGGGGAGTTGGGTTGGAACACTATTTGACTTTACCATATTTTTGATGGAAGGGGACGAATGGAGAAACGGGGGCTGCTGATTCATACTCCGGTCTAGAGAGGAGATTCTGGTCTTGATTCTTGTTATTAGTGGATCGCACTTAGGACATTCGTCCTGAGCACAACTTCGGACTGGCACTAGGATAATGACAGGGCCCACGTTTCATTAAACAGAAAGTTTTATCTGAGATTCTGATGAAAGTGATAACCTCCAATGCAAGCTAGCAACAGCAACCTCTGTCAGCGATCAGAATGAATTTAGCAGACACATAGCCAGGTAGAAAGGTGGAAGGCTTACAAGTCAGTGATTGCTGTCAGGGTGTAAACTGGCAGACCCCTGTAGTTTTTCAAATCAAACAGCAAGACCAGTGCAGCCTTACACTAAGTAGTTACCGCAGCAACAAGTACAGAGAGTAACGTAACTTCTGACGCCAGCATGGGAGCATTATTATTGGATAATAAAATTGTAAAAGCTAGTCGGTCAGTCAGATGATCACCTACATGACTGGTCATTTCAGAATATGCGCTGTTGATGGAAGACACCTCGGCAAGTGGAAGGCAGAACTTACGCAGAACGATGTTCGTTATACTACTCTGTAGGGACGTTTTCATAGGGCACCTCAAGAACTGTTGTTTCAGAAAGTACAAAAACAATAGGTGGTCAGGTTTCTGAAGTCAATTCCGACATTTTGTAGCAGCAAGTGTGTCTATGTCACTACCAAAAATTGGTTCAAAAATGGTTCAAATGGCTCTGAGCACTATGGGACTTAACTTCTGAGGCCATCGGTCCCCTAGAACTTAGAACTACTTAAACCTAACTAAACTAAGGACATCACACTCATCCGTGCCCTAGGCAGGATTCGAACCTGCGACCGTAGCGGTCGCGCGGTTCCAGACTGTAGCGCCTAGAACCGCTCGGCCACTCCGGCCGGCCACAAATTGGTACTCCTCTGACTTCAGTAGCACAGTGATGAATTCCACTTGATGTTCTGACCCTCAGATTCTATTTATATTAGCCCTGTTTGTCATATACGGTCCGTCAGCTAGTGATATCCAGAGATCACAAACCTCGTAATCTGCAGAACATGGAAATCCTTTCAGGGCTATAGTCATGATGTCTCTCTTGGGGTCGTTGTGATTCGTCAGCTTCCAGTACGTTCACTTTGGATGGAAATAGCAGATGTGCATAAATACTTTTTTTTTTTAAATGGGAACATTTAACCTCTCCAAATTCCGCTGTACAAGTTATAGTGCTGTATACAGTAAACACAGCGTAGATCCAAAAAATCATACTTTATTACTGCAGTATCCACATTGCTGAAGGGCCATTCTGTGTACGCACATTGTTCTGAAAAAGGTCAGTTGTTCACTGGCATCCAGTACGTCCAGAATATGAGACTTGCAGTTATTTTTTACCATTTTCAAGGCAAATACAAAGAAAGCTGACTTTTTATATCAGCATTCCTGCTGTTGAAATTTTATGTAGCCCTTTTTTGTAACTGGGCAATCTCCTTCCACACTTTGCTTTGATTGCTGTTTCGCTTAAGGAGGGTAGTGGTGGCCCCACGTCTCATCCACGGCTACAAATCGGTGAACAAAAACAAACGGAATACGCTTAAAACTTCTGAACACGATCGAGAAATTCGGTTTTCATGTTTTCTTTCAGTCAATATTAAAATACGTCCCTTGCACAAAGCTTTCTCATAGTTATTCATTATGTGAAATGTACTACAACTTTTTTTCTGATATGCGTATGACATACACCTATAATAGCCTAAAGTTGGATATCAGACTGTGCAATTTCTCGATGTGGTTTTTGGACATCCTACAGGCCTTTTTTAACAGGGTTCCGTGGCGCCATGTGAGTAAAAGCTACTTGGTCATGGAGCAAGTCAGTAAAAAGTCTGCAGAATGCTGACTAGAAAATCTGTAAACAAAAACTCGTGGAATTAATGTACCATAAAAGCGAGAGTATACGAATAAATACCACATTACAGGGAAAAATTCTCAACTACAGTGAGGAACTCCTGTACAGACTAAAGGAGTGTGTCACAAAGAGAATTGTATTTGAATACTAATTGTTTATCACTCCTTTTTTCAGTTCTTCTGTGAATTTGTTAAAAGAAAAACCTTATTAACAGAAACTTCCGTCGGTTCTTGGTAGAACAACATTATAATAAATGAAAAGCACCAGTTTGCTTTTGTTCTACAATATTACTTTTATTGTTAACCGGTTTTCGGCTTACAAGGCCATCTTCAGACATTTACTGAGTATTATCACCAAAGAAGTTAAATGTTAGCAAACAACATTGGAAGAGAAGTAACACATCTAGACTGAAATGGAAACATACAGTAAGTAACATCTTTGCAATGGAAAAGTAAAAACTGGATAGTACATAAATAACAATGGAGTAGATAGGAAAACCTTTAGTACAAAATAGGAATAGGATACCTACATCACAGTTTCTATTAATAAACAAAACTAATAAAATAAAATAAAATTAGTACTAGACAAGGCTGCATCAGGAGGTATGAAACATGGAGAGTGATACACAAACCAATTAAAAGAACAGACAGTTATCAATGTAAATACAGAATACATAAGGAACTTAAGCAATATCAATAAGATAAACAGAAATAAATAAATGCAGGAAAATGGAGGTGTTTGAGGGAAGCTACACTTTGAGAGTGTGGTGGTACTGCATTTGAACATTAACATTATAATCAAAGCAATGGCTGTGTAACAGTTTTCATTAAATAAATGAGCAAAGGAAATATGAACAGTATTTGATGAGACGACCATTTTAATCAAAGCAGTGGCTGTGGAACTGCTTAAGTTCCTTATGTATTCCGCATTTACATTGAAAACTGTCTTTTCTTTTAATTGGTTGTGTATCACTCTCCATGTTTCATACCTCCTGATGCAGCCTAGTCTAGTACTTATTTTATTTTATTTTATTAGTTTTGTTTATTAATAGAAACTGTGATGTAGGCATCCTATTCCTATTTTGTGCTAAAGGTTTTCCTGTCTACTCCATTGTTATTTATGTACTGTTCAGTTTTTACTTTTTCATCGCAAAGATGTTACTTACTATATGTTTCTACTTCAATCTAGATGTGTTACTTCTCTTCCACTGTTGTTTGCTAACATTTAACTTCTTTAGTGATAATACTCAGTAAATGTCTGAAGATGGCCTTGTAAGCCGAAAACCGGTTAACAATAAAAGTAAGAATGTAGAACAAAAGCAAACTGGTGTTTTTCATTTATTAAAAAAGAAACCTGTTGAATAGTGCACACATTTGTGTATAGTTGTGATTTTACTGTCACTTATCACTGTGCAATATTAATTCATTTTCTGTAGCTGTTTCACAGTTATTTCACTGAGAATACAGTGTTTTGGAAAAGCAGCCTTGTGCTCGTCATTCTGTGGTGGTGTGACGCTGGATATAACTCTGTGGACTTTTTTGTAGGTTTAAATGGTTCAAATGGCTCTGAGCACTATGGGACTTAATATCTATGGTCATCAGTCCCCTAGAACTTAGAACTACTTAAACCAAACTAACCTAAGGACACCACACAACGCCCAGTCATCACGAGGCAGAGAAAATCCCTGACGCCGCCGGGAATCGAACCCGGGAACCCGGGCGTTTTTTGTAGGAAAAAGGCATCTATGAATCTCATTACGTCAAGAGGGGCTCCTCTTTGAAGACAGGCAGTTTTGCGGAAATTGGGAACACAGTCGCTCCACTGCTACTGAATGCCAGGCAGGTGCCTGTACCCCCAGTGGTCAGTGAACGCTGCGAGAATCCGGCAGCTCCCAGAGAGTAACTAAGCATGGCATTTTGGCTTTCTGCACGAACGTCGAAGAGCCAGACGTCTCAGCGTCATCAATCCGGTGTCAGAGACTTAGTTGCATCCAGTCTAAAATTTGCTTTAGCCAGTGATATTATGATGCTCTCGACAGAGTTGTTCGTGTGTAAGATTAACCAGCCATAAAGACGCTTGCTTCAGCCCAGTAACAGTTTCGTGTTTAAAAATATGAGTCTTGAACGCGAAAGGAGAGAAATTACGCGTGCTTTCCCCTGGTTTTTCATTAGTTAAGCAACGATTCTCGCCCATCACATTGGCAACAGCATGGGTTAGTCCCCTCCATGTAGCGTTTTTTGAAAGTAGAGAGTTGAAGGCTGTGAACTTGGATTCTGGAAGTTCTGCTCCAGCGCGGTCGCTAAATTTTGGGCACTAGCTGGGAAATAGCAGCTCTGTTATGTCTGCGTTGGAAATCTTGGGCAGCGAACGGGAGCTTAGGCAATGGAATGACGATTTCATCAACAGGCCTACTTACTTACCACGAGGGCAAAGTCGCGCCTCACTGTCGTGCCAACACATCGCAAGTGCAGTCAGTGCGACTGCAAGACAGGCCAGGGTGTTTATACACCATTGACTAATGTAGGTTGATTAATACATGGTTGGAAGCTGTGCAGTGGCATAACGGAAGTGTCATTAAACAGTGTAAATACGAGTGGGGTTATTAACGAAAAGGAACACATTTTTTTCTGAAAGCAGGTTGGTTTTATTCAGAATTCCAATACACCATATTATTCTCCGCTTCTTCGACTACAAAACGCTCTTTTTCTATGTAATTAGAGGTCAGCGAGACGGCCTTACGCCACCTTACTGTGAGGATCTGTATGCTGACATTGTACCACTCTACTAGCCGACGTCGGACCTGACGTCTTGCTGCTTCGATAACCTCTCCATCATCCACGTGCTGCTTCCACCAAAGACAGAAGCGGGAAGATGCTAGATCTGGGCTGTAGGGTGGATGAGGAGGAACAATCCAATGAAGTTTGTAAGCTCCTCTCGGTTGCGCACAATTGTCTAAGGCCTTGCGTTTTCATGAAGAAGGAGAAATTCGTTTGCCTTTTTGTGGCGACGAACACGCTAAAGTCGTTTCTTCAATTTGCAGACGGTAGCACAATACACCACGAGGGAGGACCTCAAACAGAATAACCTCTTCAATCCGTTGGAGGTTCGAGTCCTTCCTCGGGCATGGGTGTGTGTGTTGTCCTTAGCGTAAGTTACTTTAAGTTAGATTAAGTAGTACGCAAGCTTAGGGACCAATGACCTCAGCAGTTTCACCTTACCACAAATGTCCAATTAACCTCTTTTGAGTCCCAGAAGATCGTCGCCATGACCTTACAGACTGAGGGTACGGCTTTGATTTTTCTCTTCGGAGGAGAAGTGGTGTGGTCAACTCCATGGATTGCCCTTTTGTTTCCGGTTTGAAGTCATAACCCATGTTTCATCACCTGTGACGATTTTCGACAATAAATGTCGCCATATGCCTCACAACGTGCAAGAAATGCTGCACAGACGGTCCCTCGTTGCTCTTTGGGTCTTCCGTTACGTGGCGAGGAACCCAGCAGCCGCACACACCTTACTTGGAGGCCGAGTGTGTCATCACTACCAACAGAGACGTCCAGTTGTGCAGCGTAGTGTTTGATTATGATTTGTCGATCACCTCAAATGAGAGTGTCTGTACGTTCCAACAATGAAGGAGTCACAGCTCTGTACGGCTCGCCGGCATATGGGAGATGGACAGCTTTGTGCTACCCTGTTACGATGATGTCAGACGCCTCGCCCAGCGACACGCATTACTTTCGTTCACTGACAGTGGTCCGTACATATTCTGCAAGCGCTTATGAATATCTTCGATGCTCCGGTTTTCCTCCAAAAGAAACTCAGTGACTGCTCTCTACCTGGAACGCACCTCCGTCGTAGGCGCTACTTTGAAAACTACGGATTTCGCCGCCACGTATTCACTTCAGGAGACTATACGGGTTGAAGGTAGAATATTACAGGATATTCCACTACAAATTTCTCATTTTTTTCTACCGAAATTAGCAGAGAAAAACATTTTTTGCGTTACTTACAGAACTCCTCTCGCACTCGTTGGTTTTAGCAGAGATATACGCAGTGTGGCAGCACACAACACAACACAAGGGCCACGCCAGTAGCCACCATGTTATGTGTCAGTAAGCAGCTGATGCTGGATGGGGCTGCCACCTTCGACAGACCAGCTCCAAGTTGTAAGTCCGCCACCTGTACACTTGGTGCCGTGTGCCGGATGAGCCGCAGCCTTTTTAGGCTCTCTACAACATCTGCCTTGAAGGGCAGTACTTCATGAGTAGGGCAGTGCAGTCCTCTCCAGTCCGTCACATGGGAGAGCATTCCAGCACCCGCCATCATCATCCACAGGGGTGACCTCTTATTCCAGGTCGTGAAAATAATTCTGCTAGACAGACGCGCCGCTGGAACTTGCCAAATGTTGCCACACTGGGCAAACTGGGGCACACGCTGGTGAGTGGGCAAGACAAGTGTCAGCAACGCTGGGCACGGACGTCACTCTCAGAAACACCACCAACAGCCAAGGCCTCAGCTTCACACTCCCGAGGGCATGTGACTGTCCCATCACCATAACTTGCAGCACAAGCTGAATAAAAGTTTTGTACCCTCACACTGTGATTTGCTAGCCTCCACCAACCAGCACCACTGTTTCAACACCCGGCCACATCCCGACATATACACAGTTGCAGCCTCTCGTACCGGGGCCACTAAAGTTTTCTGTCACATCTCCTTGGCTGCAAGCTGGTGCCAGCATTGCCAGTCTCCGTGCAACACGTGATATTGTCATGCACTGGGGTGAGTGAACAGACAATTGGTTTTTTGTTGTCTTTCTGTTCTCGTGTCTAGGGAAGCTGTGGTCTAAGTGGGAGATCCATCAGAATTTGAGAGTAACTTTAAAGCAACCGTCAGAACTAGCCGATCTTTCTCCGTTCTGTGATAATACTACAGAGCAATGTTCGTAACCCGTGAAGGTGCAGTAAGTGTAATTTGCTAAGTTTTTTGCACTGAGTACTATGTCAGTGGCAGTAGTTTGTCTTAATTGTATTTGGCATTGTCATGTGGCTAGACAATGCACAGAGTCGAGATGGCTCATGAAGACCTGTAGATTGCAGCTGGTGTATTTTAGTGTATAAGCTATTGTTGGTCGCTGTTCTATTTTACTTAGTGTATCTTGGAGAGTAAGGTTCCGCAATGGTAGAGTCAAAAACACAATCACTGGGAAAGAGGCAGTGTAGTTGTTGCTTAGTGAGGCAGCACTACTAAGGACAGATGAAACAGACTCACTTGAGCAGCTAGCGGCTCGGGTTGTCGAACATCTTAATCCTCTACTAGATATTACCTTTCTCTGCAAAGTCGATCGAGGATATAGGGCCTTTCTTGGATGATCTGCAATTGACAACTAAGATTGGAGGTTAGTCGCAGGAACAGTTATTTACTACAAAGCGTATTTAGTTGCAGATAGCTTGAAGATGGCGATAATGCCGAAATAGGCCTATTGCTAATGTATAACATCTAGCACTTAACAATTACAGCATCTTTCTGGTATATTACGTGTTTTATTAAGTCATTGCAAAACAAATAGCAAAATCGCGTTTCATAGGGGAAGCAAAAACAAATGCCACGTCTGCAGAGGAATTAAGAAACACACAGTCATTTAAGGAGTTGGAGCAAAGGCTCCTGAAAAGATATAAGAAACACAACAGTGTGAGAACTTCACACGAGTACTTGAGAAGGTTCAGCATAGAAGGATAGTCAATCTGTGGAAAATCTTGCGGAAAACATAAGATCTAAGTGCAAACGTACGAGCTGGGGAAGAATGATAGATTAATTAGGCCAATAGAGTCATACTCTAGGAGGATGAACATAGGGCATTGGATGCCTTTATCGTGAGCCTGCGACCCGATATGTACAGAACGGAGAGGACAGGTGCCCTGAAGGACTTATACTCTGTGGTCAGGTTGGCTATAGAGTTTTTTAGGAAACTGATGTAGCGGCGACAATACAAGAAGGTTTTTTTTCCGCTAGCGTAGAGTGCTACAGATATAGACAGACAGAACCTGTCCGTAGACAATGTCGACAGCCTCAATGTAATAGGTGTGGTGTGGTTGCACACCATTTACGCGACTGTAGAGGCGGTAAGAATAAACAAGAAAGAAACAGACAACTGTTAAACATAGGACATCCGCAGAGAGGCGTTGCAGAGAAATTTTGATGCTGCGAAATTGGTACTGTGAGAGCTGTGAGAGGCAAGAAGAACTTGTTGAACGAAGGAACGCATGTGTCAATGGCAAGGGTAGACCATGTAGGTCATAGGCGACTGAACCCACCACACTATAATTTCTGTGGGGTTAGAGACAGTATTGTGGAGTCTTTGAGTTCAGCGATATTGAATTTTCAGTTTTGGGCAGAATATGTTAAGCAACAGGTAGAAGCCGGGCCTCTTGTGAGCGTATGATTCTGTATGATCCTAGGATTAGATTTCCTGATGACACAGCAGTTCATGTGGTGTCGTTGAAGTCACAGACACAACATTCCAGCTAGGCGAATCTGTTGCCAGGGAAGTACTGTCGCAGGATTCGTCTATCTTAAGGGATGAACCGCCTGTGCTGAAACAACAACACTAGGTTTAATTCCCATGATATTGGGCTGCAAGGCACCGGTAAGTTACTTTGGATGTGTGTGGAACCAGAGTGGTTAGTCCATATGTTGTGTGTGGGAGAACCACTTGCAGAAAATGATGTACTGGACCCATCACGTTGCTTTGTGAGAAGAAGCATTGTACACGTACGAGGGGAAGGTGATGGGATTGTGGTACACGTAAATATGGATAATTTTGGCGCCAACAAGGTGAAGCTGACAAGGCGTATCTAGTAACTAATCTGGATATCCTAGAGGAAGATGACAGAAACAGCAAATGTGCAACTACGATTACACACAGGTCACCTCTAAAACCGCGTTTCGTGAGAATGTAGAGCATCTAAAAGGAACAGAAAGAGTGGAAATAGAGAAGTTATTATTAGAGTTTGAGGATTTGTTTTTTCCTCATGAGTCGATGCCAACGACAACTATAACACAACATCGAATTCCTACAGGGAATGAAGCACAATCGTAAACTATATCGTACTCCTCGGTATTTGCAGGCAGTAGCCTTATTGTGAGAACACTTTATTAGACAAAATCGCAAGAATTTGTATAATGAAAACTAGTTTCGGACTAGAATCTAAGGAGTGCCTAAATTCTATGAGGAGAGTATTCCACTAAGGCCGATTGTAAACGGAATCGACTCATCTACATGTTACCTAACGAAACATCTGGCATTTAAATTGTGGCCTCTTGTGGAACAAACAGACATATGTGAAATATTCTTTCCACGTTGTACAGCTGATTAAGAAACAGCGGATAAGTCAAGTGACATTATGCTTAATTTTGATATCAGGTCTCTCTTCACTAATATAACTATAAAGGAGACCATTCGCATCCTACAGGAGCACTTCCGACCTATATGTGTAATTTAGTGCACTTATACCTACCATCTACGTACTTCACCTGACGGGGAAAATGTTAAGAGGTGGAGGGTTCCCCCTTACCCCAGTCGCTGCGGACATCTTCATGGAAGCTTTTGAGCAAACACACCTAGTCTCTTTACCGTTACACCCCCGTTGTTGCCTACGGTATGTGGACGACACTTTCGTTAGCCGGCCACACGAGGAAGTGGAGTTGTGGAAGTTCCTTCATCATTTAGAAACCCTGCATAAGAACATGCAATTCATCCTCAAAACCGAAAACAATGGTGTGTTAACATTTTTGGATGCGGAGGTGTATAGAACTGTCGATGCTACACTGGGGCACAAAAGAGTGCCGGAAGCCATCCCTGCCGTCCGTTGTGGCCGAGCGGTTCTTGGCACTTCAGTCCGGAACCGCGCTGCTGCTACGGTCGCAGGATCGAATCCTGCCTCGGGCATGGATTTGTGTACTGTCCTTAGGTTAGTTAGGTTTAAGTAGTTCTAAGTCTAGGGGACTGATGACCTCAGATGTTAAGTCCCATAGTGCTCAGAACCATTTGAACCATTTTTTTTAAGCCACTCCACACACAATGGAACTTGCATGTGCAGAGCCACCACCACCCAGTTCATAAGTATTCTGTTCTGCATAATCTGACTGCCCGTGAATACTAGACAAGTGACACTAACAACATCAAAGAAGGATAGTTGGAGATACACCACACGGTTCGCGCCAACTGTTATGATATCGCTATATGAAAGGTAACCGAAGCCAACTGGTATAAGACAAGAGAAGGAGGCAAAGATGAGAAGCTTCCGCTAGTTCAGTTACCGTATGTGAAGGGCATCAGTGAACGGGTAGGCAATCTCCACGCGAGGAGGTTTCAAACCGATTTTCCGCAGCAGCTACAGGATGCACGACATGATAGGCTGCACCAAGGATCCAATGAACAACCTTAATACTGCATGAGTATATGAGCTATGTTGTGAGTGCCGAGAGACAGGGAGACCAGTTAACATACGAGTAGCAGAACATGTACGCTACGTTCGATTAGCAGAGCAAAACAAATCCGCGATGGTGGAACGTCATCATGACTGTGGCAGTAGAGAGGACGGGTACAAACTTCCGGCATCCTGGCTGCCAACCATCCCTGTCCAGCGGGCTGCGCGTGATTTTGAGACAAAAGTCCCACTAGGCACGGACACTATACCCTAAAAAACTGCTATAGAGCAACTGTCAGTGCATTTCCGCACTCATCTGGAAGAAAACATGTCTGCCATAAGCCAAGCGCTGTTTTGTAGACTGTCGCCAATCACTGGCAAGCGCGATAGTCCACAGACAGGAGAGGTGGAGTAGGGGCACAGCAAGTACAACAATTGGGGAGTGGAGTACTTTTCGTTAGACGAGTGTATGTGGTACTCACCAATCATCAGTAGACGCTGGAACTAACATAAATTCATGGGAGATGAGTAATGAAGTGAGGGGGTTGGAAGACATGTTTATGGGGCTACGGCAGGAGGTCGAAATCGGGAAGATGTTTAAAGAGATGTGGGGTGAGTACAGTGAGTTACATATGTCCTACGAGCTGTTACAGGGGCAGATGCAGCAGATAGCGGAAGTGGTGCCACATAGTCTCGTGTCGAAACAAGAGAGGTTGGTTGGATGACGGAGGGAGGATATTTACAACGGCATTGAGGACTGCAGAAGTTGATGACGTCCGAGGGCTAAACAGTACCATAGTAAGAGTGGGGATGTGGAAAGAAGTAATCAAGTAGCCGCGGAATGGCACACAATGCAGGTACAGAGTTTGCAGCAAAGAGTATTTAATAATACACGTACATTATGAAAGTTGACTACTGAGATGGCACAGTACAAACGATGATGAATGCTGTGGAGAAGGACCTGGCAGTTACGCAAGCGCAAGTGGATGCGTTTGGTCCGAAGTTAACTGTCACAAGGGTGATACAGTCGTTCGCCGATAGCATATGGGGTGTGCGCGTGGTGGTGTCAGGTTTGCAAGAAACCATTCTACACGGTGTGCACGGGCACCTGAGTGCAGCACCGCTAGCACTGGACCAGTTCCTGTTAGGCTTACAAAAAGTACAGAGTAAGTATTTGGAAATCATTGCAGAGCCGAGAAAGCAGAATCTACCGTTGTATTACCACAAGCAACAGTTGAGGCTAAGCCGGACAGGTATGATTGTCGGTAACATATTGGAGCTGTGACCCTACTTGCAGCAATTGGATTCGCACAGTGCGTATTCCGTGAACAGTACCGTAGTGGTGGTAACTACGAGCACGGAAGAGTCACAAGAGCTAAGCAATTGTAACTGCACAGCAAGGGATGAATAATTAACGGAATATATTGCAACATTGCAGGGGGGACATTTCACATGTCAGCCGTTGTTTTTGGAGAGATCAAATTAAACATGAGGTAGCAGCAGTTCTACTAGTCACAAAAGTCGCAAACTTTGACCTATTTGAATGAAACTTTAAAACCTGACGTAATGCTTTCCTTTAATAGTCACCCAAAAGGGACGATTTTTGGTCGAGGGAAAAACGTGCGGCAATACCTACAGAAGGAGGAGTAGCGTACGATCGTGAAAATAATGAGCATAGTGATAGTTTTGACTCTGTTCTGCGCGGCCTTCGTCTACCTTAGGTGAAAGGCCGTTCAACAGTGTGACTCTGCAGCGCATCGAATACCACTGGAATGGCTGATTGTTCGTGCGTGGAACAGAAGAGTAGAGTATAAGAAGTTTCGTATAAGTACAAATATAATCGAATGGGATGTGTATTCTAATGTTAAAGAGCGTGAAGCCCCGAGTAAACGGGTGGTAAAAACACTGTTGTTTGTCTGAATGAAGAATAATGGTGCCGAAGCGATGAGTGAGAATTGATATTAGTAGTTATATGTTTTTATAAGTGGTGATGGATATTGTATAGAAATAAGACGGGAAGTTCCTCATAATGAAGTGCTCGTAGCTCTTCAGGTATGCATTTTAGACCCCAGTTTTAGTAGACTTTCTTGCTTTTATTCATGCTTCCATCTCCGAAAGTTGCTTAACCTACAGTACCGGTACATGTAATCCACTGTCAGAGGTGTCAGAACGATTTTCGCTTATAACTTCCGACTCGGTCGTTCCCGGACCAGGGTCCCTTGCGTGAAATTTACCCTTTCCATCATCCCTGAGAGATTGTTACGTCGTCACGGGATCATCCTGTGCACACAGGATGTCTCCCTCCTAAGAGTCATCAGGCCCGTTTTCTATGGTGTTTCGGCAGATATCTGCAATTTCGTTTTTGCAATGTGCAGCTGTAGTCAGCCTAAACAAATACTGCCCATCGCGTCTTTCGTGTGGCACACAGTTTCGACGGGAACCGTCGGTTTGTATTCCGTTACAAACAAAATGTTTTTTAAAGCACAATTTTCCGCGCCCAGTGGACAGAGTTCTCCCAAATTAGTCTAGTGCGATATTCGTTTCATTTATACGTATGAACAGGGACAGTACAACACGAAAAATAGCCAGTATCCCAGTAGCGACGGCACAGCTCTGGCCTACGCTGACTACTGCCACCATGCAGCAGCGCTGGTTACTCGCTGCTGGAGTACTGGTGATTCTTCGTGTTTTACTGTCCCTGTTAATACTTGTCGGTAAACCAGGTATTGCACTAGATTGATATGGAAGCGCTCTATCGAATGGGCGCAAAAAGTTTCGCTTTAAAGTTGTTTTGTAACGGTAAACATGCCGAAGCTTTCTGACGATACTGATTCCAGAAAAACATTGAAAAATACGAAATTGTAACTATACGCTGAAATATCAGAGAAAATGTGTCTGACGAGTCTTAGGAGAGACATCAAGTATAAACACTCAACGGCTCGGACTTCACACGAATGTCGAAAGACTCAGTTCAGTGGAGTGCCTCACCAGATCTTTCATGCAGGCTCTGTTAGAGCACTCAATTACAGTATGGTTCATTCTCTGAATATCAGGACAGTCGCACGTACTGTCAGTGCAAACGCTCCACTTGTGCATGTTGTATTTGCACATTCCTTCTCGAGTTCAGAATCTATTAAGCTTTATCCACACCTCCCTAAGATGGTGAAAGCGTGCAACTTTTACGGATTGGTTGTCAGTAAGTTCCTGGTTCGTTTCCGTGGATTGCTGCTCAAGTTCGCGTTCAGCGTCCGGGTTGAACTCAGTGGAGACCATTTGGACTCCTTCACATGCTAGTCTTACGGATTCGAGGCGTTTTCTAGTCAGTTAGAGTCAATTTGCTCGGAGATGGACTAATTCATTTTTAGCAACTTACTGGTAAAGATTGTAGAGAACCCCTATTCGACGAAGGTGAGCTGGACAGACAGATTTTAGTACTGGTAGACAGCACGTAGGTGTGTAACTGACTGTGCAACTAATCGTTCTCATAGCTGCATTCCAACGAACATCAGCTTTGCGTTGCAAAGGTGTTTATGACATGTCAGCATTCTGCCCAATGTGACACCACAGTATTTTAGTGTCTGACTGTGCCAAGAGGACCAAGCCACGGATTGATCTTTGCTGATGCTAGACGATTAGAAAGCTGGAAAAGATGTACTTTTATTTTAGAAAATTAAGGTCAAAGCGCTATGTCTTAAAATATTCACAAAGTTTAGTGAGGCCGTTTATTAGGTATTCTTCACATGATAAGTATGTTTCCTTCATTTTTTATTTTATTTTTTGCGTAAACAGTAAATCTCGTTCCCCTTATAAATAGACAAGTAACCTCTTTGTCTATGCACTTTGTGCATGAAAGCGTTTCGTGTGTCAGTTGTCTAACACGAAAGGATATCTCCATTACGTGTACTGGTATGAATTCTTCAAGACAAGGAAGAGCAGAGACGCTTTATTTTAATTCTATTTTTATTTCATCATTTTGACAAATTTTATGTTCTTCTCTCTCTTTTTATTTTAAGCTAATCTTTTCTTCTTTTTATATCAACTAGGCTGAATATTCTCATTAATCTGTTTTACTCCTTTAGAGACTTCCAACGCAGACGTTTCATCAATTTGCATCTCGTCCTCTGGTTAACAGTTTGCACAGGCCTCCTAGGCCTCCTCTCTCTCCCTCCCTCTCTCTCTCTCTCTCTCTCTTTCTTTCTCTCTCTCTCTCTCTCTCTCTCTCTCTCTCTCTCTCTCTCTCTCTCTCTCTCTCTCTCCCCTATCTCCCCTCCCCCTCCTGTCAGACTCTTGATTTGCTATTTCATCTGATGTATTGTTTGGAATTTATAGCTTTTAATACTCCGTCAACCTCATGTGGATTTATTGCATATGTTTAATGTCCCATTGTATCGCCGCTTTTCGGATTTTCCCTCCTCTCCCCCCTCCCCCACTATATGATTACATGATTCAGTTATTCAGTTTCATACAGTCATGCGCTCCAGACACGCATTTCCTCCTCAATAATCGTTATGTGTAGGAGAATGCATTCTTCGTCTACATTGATCTGCTTTTAATATCTCTACTGCTTGGCCTAGTTTGTGTGACCTTCTCCACTGATACTAGAGCATTTTCACTACTACTATCAGTAGTAGTAATACTACTAGTAGTAGTAGTAGTACTGCTGTAGCTTTTCCAATTTTTATGTTAAATATGTCGGTACGGTATTTCATTTTCTCAAACGTTTAATTTTTGTCATCCTTACTTTATTTGCATCTGTTGTATCTTGTTATGTCTGTGCTAAGTTGGTTATCGATTCCATACGTCTTCTGAGTCGTATTTTCTTTTTTCTAGAAGGACTATTTCGTTCAGGAACATTATTAATTTATCTAGTGCCTTTGCGCTTTTGTTCCTGTTCTGTTATGTTCTGACATTCGCGTCATAGCTTCTTTAATTCGTACCCTTTGCAATGTTTGCAGTCTATCTGGTTTCCAAATATTTTCTAACAATAATTTAGTCAAATTAATATTTTAACGTGACTATAGCTCTTTTACAAGTGTATCTTTCCCCTTAAATTCTTGGAAGAAGGTGTTCGCTATAACTAGTTGAAACCCAGCGTAGATTTCCAGAAGTCTGTCGCGTTTGTTTCCCCATGCAATATTACCCCCTTAATCTGATTTCCATTTTCTCCCTTTTAATTTTTTTCAACTTTGTCTGGTTTTCGGTATTTTATCAATTTGTTATTTACCTATGAACATACTGGACTGCGGACACTACTTATAGTAATGTCGGTGAAGAAGTTCCCTGAAGTCGCATTGGGTGTAGCACGGTTACTTCGCGCGTCTATTTCAACCACTTACTTAACGAGATTGTGTCTACATCTCTAAGACAATGACTTATCTCTATAGACGGCTTTTGTTTTCACCTCCAGCCGTTTGCTCTTCGCATTTGAAAGCTCGACCACAGTGGCTCTCCTTTCACCCTGATGACGGTAGTAACGGATCGCGGCATGGATTCAATATGACGCCGAAAGCCTCACTTCATAATCTTGATCCACAACTGTTGAAACACCGCCACACCTCACAAACACGTAAGACTCATCGGAGCTGGGTGTGCGCCGATCAGAATCTCGAATGATGTCATGCCATTAGTGCTGGATAGGATTGAGGTCATGTAACATTTGCGGGCAGACAAATGTCCACTGAGCGTTTCGCAAATTATTGTGACATAATTCGGGAGCGATGTGACAGTATTTTCGTGCTGAAAGTAAAGTTCATCTTCAAAATTATAAAGGCGCATTGAAGGATGCACTTGACTGGAGAACAGATTCATTTATCGTTAGCTCATGAGAGTCAATGATAGATCTACCGTGAGCCTCTTTTCATCCAACATGACGTCCTCATTCCTAGAATCCTTCCATCATCTGCCTGAACGACATACTTTTGTCAAGCATCTTGTATTGACCCACGTAGTTTTCGATGTACTCTAATGCTGCCATTTGTTGTACCAGCGATGCCATGAACCATCTCTGACCAAGGTGAATTCCGTGTTTCAGCATTAAATGACGTTGTTTCTGTACTCATACTAACCTCTGCGCTCCGCACCGATTATTGTCTAGGATTCAACAGATGAGAGATTTGCTGCATTGTAGCCTGCCAGTCCTCGATAGTTGTCGTCATTTCCTGTAAGCAATACTTCGTTGCCCACAGCTGTTTATTCCGTCAGTGTAGAATTTTCGGAGTTGAGATAATCACTCAACAACACACAAAGAAAGCCCATTTACTGCAAGGCTTCGGGGATGAGGATACCTGGCGTCAGGCACTCACAAGTTAGCAACGTTCAGACGCAGTTATATCACACCTGTTTCCCACCAGCGCTAGACACTCAAGTCTACTGCTGGTGCTAGATCTGACCTCATTCCAGCCGAGTGAACTTTCCACTCACCGTTCCTACAGGAGAGCTCTCACTCAAACCCAGCACCTACCTCTCCCTCAACGGCTTATAATTGCGTATTGATGTTGAGATACCTCTGTAAGCCCCACGTTGGCGGTCTTCACGCAGTGAACTTTGTTAAACGTGCTTTCGAAAACTATTTTATAGAGAGAGATTTATTACGCTGAGAAGTTAGTTGCTCGATGATTACATTCATTAATTGTAAACAATGCAGTGGAGTCGAGACCGCGGCCGGTGACTGTAAGTACCTGTCGTGCCGATGTGTGAGGGCTTTCCCTTGGTCATTACCGCTGTGCTTCTCCCCTTGCTAACTGTAACGGTCGTTCGCTGCAGCAGAGAAATCCAAGATCCGTTCATCTCGAGGCTTTCTGGTTAAAACTATTGCTATGTTTCTGGTCTTTCGTGAACACGCAGGCGTAATAGCTCTTCTCCACAACTAGAACCAGCATGTCGGAGAATTGTATTATGTGGTCGGTCTCACACAGCGCGCGCTCCGTCAGGGCCGTTTTCTGCACCTGTCCCAACCTGCAGTACCATTTATATTCGATGATCCTGGTACTAATGGATCGTCCAGTCACTCCAATATAGACTTTTCCACATGTTTGTTGTATGCAGTATAATTCTGACAATGCGACTAAGTCCCTTTGGACACTGTTTGATTTTTTGTCGGTTTTTGAATAGTCATTATACCATTGAAAACTTCCTGTGTGTGAGTTGATCGCAGAAACATGTGTATGTGCATAAGACGAGCTCATTGCTTTGAATTTCTAATAAACTACCGTTCAGTTTTCGCTGCTGTGCACAATGATAATACCATCACAGTGAAAACAGAAAACTTTTGTGAACTACCGCTTTTATTTGTTACGGGGGTTGCCTAACCATGGCAAAACTGTAGGACAATAAGGCGTTTTGAAATCTAAGTCAAGACTGAGATTAACAGACATTTATTTGCTCTAATGACTGTCACAAATCACAATAAAATTAACAGAGAGTGAAGTTCTCCTGAAGTTCTCTAAAACTCCAATAAAATTACAAAATTACGCTAACGCTATGGAGAAGTACCGAAAAGTGGGCAAGACTGCAATACTTACGTTAGCAACACTTTCATTTCCTCAACAACTGCTAGCGTGTGCAGATCAGCACCAAACGGCGGCCCACCGAGGAAAATCCCAGCATGACAACAAGGAACACAATAACATAGAATTTAGGCCATGATCTTCAGCTGCCTAATCTTTTGAAGGGGACGACTTATCGCTATTTCCAATGTAACGGAAGAAAATATTGCTTATTTCATCACAACAAAAACAGTGGAATACAACAAAAACTTACCGCTTTTGGCGTACAAAATACACAATAACAAACGCGAGATAGGTGCTGGTCAAGAGCAGTGTCTCCTCGACTGCTCGGACTTTGGACGCCAAGCACAGTGGCGGAGCAACTCAGTTTGACTGGATGACAAAAGTTTTGGAGCAAAAGCAACTTTCTGCCGCATACTGGCCACAGGGCGTCGCGGCTACTCGACAATTGATGTCCGTGCAGAAAAGGCAAAAATGTCGTACACATTTATTCACCGGGGACAGCAGTGCCGCCGTAGCATACCCTGCCCTCAGCTAGACCAAGATTCAAATTTCTAGGAGTTTCCACTTTGATTCTTCGAATATTTGGTATTTTTTCGTCCGCCGTTTTATACCTTTCCCTGAGTATGCTAATGGACGCCTCTTTCTGACTAGTTTGCTCGTAATGAAGTTGTGAAAATTACCTAAATCACTGCACCGGAGTTTTCTTAACAAAACTCATAACAAAATACTTCTGCGTCTCGACATAACAAGGAACCTACTGTAAGCTAGGAGTTACCAGTGTGTCATTACTAAATAAACCTCACAGTGCTAGGATACGCATTAATTACCGCTAACGTAGTATAAATACAACCGTCAAGGCTATCAGTTTATGTGGTGGGTTAGATTTACTACCTCAGTTTTGGAGAACAAACAGTTTTAAATAAAACTTTCAGTACGCACTAATTGCAACTCTGGATAAAACAGTTTAGCTTTCAGGCAGTGGTGGCCAATGATGTTGGCAGTACAAATCCAACATTTTGCACAGTAGAAAGGAAAGCCCACTCATACAGAACAGTTATCATATAGATTATAATATGAGAATACTTAAAACATTATATCTACTACACAAGTTCAGGATATTGGCCACACATACGGTAAGTTACAATTTGGCATTCATATACGTTCATAAATTAAAGTACGCCTATTTTAAACAAGAACTTCATATTTGCAAAAATAACAAGAACGTGTGATATCAGGCAATTTACATGATGCAAAATTATGCTTTTGACTGTTTCATTTAGCAACAATCAGCAGATATGAACATTAACGTCAATTATATTAATTTTTCTGTAACTTTAAGTAAGTGTTTCAATTGTACTACTGTCAATAAGCTCCAACTTGACTTTCAGAGTAGCTCTAAGGGATTGCCACATTCGTGTGTATTCCGACAATGTTAACACTCCAGTGCAACAGAGTAAAGGGAGAGCAGAGACAAATCGTGTACCAGTGTCAGTAGTGCAGCAGTTATCTTAAATTATGGGAGTGAAATGCAGACAGATTGTACGTATAATTAGGACTGTGGAAGCTAACAGTAGATTTATATCAATCTCAGTAAAGAAAATGAAACAGAAAGTAGTAAATGAGGAAAATAAGGAGCAAGGAAGTGAAGAATTACTGATGGCACAATCATCGGCAAATTTAGATAAATTATATAATATTTCTAGTGAAAAAAATGGAAACTGATCAACAGTAAAATTGTTTTGGTGATAAACTGAGTAGGGTCACTGATGGGTTAAAAGCAGGTATAAATAAAGTGAGCTCAGAGGCTTCAGATCTGATCCAAAGTAATTCTGGAAATAAGGTTTGGATTTGTTAGACAATAGGATTAAAGAACGAATTACTGAAGTTGAAAAGGAGTTTAAAAAGCAGTGAGAGACAAAAAGAGAATCAACAAATGTTAATGAGCTGGTGACCGCTGAAAGTATGCAGAGAGTAATCGAATTTTGTGATGTGTAGTCTTTACGTAAAGATAAATGTGATAGTGCTGAAATTAAAAGAACACACGAAAAAGAGGAATGTAAGAAAGTATGTGAACGTTTTGAAGGCGTAGAAACCAATTCCAATCAGTAACCACTTAGGTTAACATAGGATAGACAGAAAATTTCTCTTTTAGGTAGTGAAGAAACTATTGGCTACAAAAAAAAAACTAAAATGTCTAAGTAATTCGCTTTCATTTCAATTAACATTCCCTAAAGTTTTCAAGTGAGTAGATACAGGCCCTTTAGTGTGATCCTGGAAGGTCTATATTTTTCCATCTGCGGCTACTATAATTTCTTCTTTAGACACACAAGTCGGAGGGAGTGTTCCAGAAACTCGTATTTAAAATTTTTCAGTTTTCTCACTGCCAAAGCACCTTTGTGGGGAGGATCATCGTCCTGACGAAACATGAAGATTGTAGTGAAAAGGCAACGATTAATTGCATTGGAAAACTGTAAATTCGAACGCTGTACACTTTGCATCGACTGAGCAAGTACTATCAGGATGAAATACCGATATTCGTTGCGATGGAGTGCTGGCCGCGTTGCTCGTCGCAGAGAAAGGTATCTCGCCAACAGCTAAGCGGTACGCAAGTACCAGAGGTTCATGAAACTTTCTGGCAGATTAAAACTGTGTGCCGGACCGAGACTCGAACTCGGGACCTTTGCTTTTCACGGGCAAGTGCTCTACCAACTGAGCTACCCAAGCACGACTCACGCCCCGTCCTCACAGCTTTACTTCTCCCAGTACCTCGTCTCCTACCTTCCAAACTTTACAGAAGCTCTCCTGTGAACCTTGCAGAACTAGCACTCCTGAAAGAAAGGATATTGCGGAGACATGGCTTAGCCACAGCCTGGGGGACGTTTCCAGAATGATATTTTCACTCTGCAGCGGAGTGTGCGCTGATATGAAACTTTCTGGCAGATTAAAACTGTGTGCCGGACCGAGACTCGAACTCGGGACCTTTGCCTTTCGCGGGCAAGTTTCATATCAGCGCACACTACGCTGCAGAGTGAAAATCTCATTCTGGAAACCAGAGGTTCATGTTCTGAGGTGAAGCGTTGGCTGCCAAACGCTTAAATGGGCCGATAATTGAGCCATTCTATTTCATAAAGAAATCCAGCAAGATGAGAGGAGATCGGTTTAAGTCGCAGCCGACACAAACGGCCACTTGAGGCCCCAAACTGTGAGGGACGCCAGAGGTACCCTAGTGCAAAATTTGTACACATGGTATATCATAATTAGTAGCGAAAACAATTCATTTCCACATTCACTAGACTTAGATGTATTTTTAAAGATGTTATTACGAGCCCAAGGAATGGCAACTACTGTAAGACGTGGCAGGAAAGGGCGTGGGTGCCAAATGATACGAGTATATCGCACGTGTGGTAAAAACGGTGTCCAACCGGTTCCGCAGTTATTTCAGGTACAGATAACGATGAATCTGGAGTTACTGCACTGAAGGAGCAATCGCTGATGCATCAACGCTACGAATCTGGTAATCCTGTACTGACACTCTGCAAATTTGTAAATTAGGAAAGAGAAATTGGCACGTTAAAGCTACGGGGAGGCTCTTGATGCGTAGGCGAGCGGCTCTGTTGGTAAGACGAACGTCAGATACAAACGGATATTTCGAGTAACCGTCTGGCAAACCGAGATTTAATCCGTCAGCAAATGAGAGATTTGATCTAGAAGGGGACTGAATTTCAATGAGTGTGGTAATACCTGTTATTTTGTAACTGACAGTGGCAGCATTTCTGACGCCAAATGCAAATCTCCTTTTTATTGCAGCAGAAGGGGGATTAAAACGCTGACAGCCCGTCAGCAGTGACTACGGGATCCGCGGCAGGGAGCTCGCGGTTTGCCTGTCGGCTGGGCGCGGTTCGCGAGGTTCGGCCACGCCCGTGTAGGCGTGGCCGCGCAACGGCGCTGACTGACGTGACGTAGGGGGAGCCACGGGCCGGGACGACGTCAACGGTATTTCTGCACGGCGTCCGTCAAAAGCTGCCCCCCACTGTGCTTATGGCCTAGGAAATGGCAACGTCATTTGTTCAACGAAATTTCTAAACATTCGGAACGTTATACTATCAACAATTGTTAATACGAGTAGTTCATCTCCAAAAACACAGATTGTAGGTTACCGCGTTTAGAGTTTCAGAATTATTGAAACCATTTTTAATGTTCAAACAAGTACATTTATACTAGTCTCTTTTTTCTCTCACGTCAGACAGGAAGCTGTATATTTAGCAGCCATAACCAGGTTCTAAATGGGCTGTCAAATGAAAATGAGACAGACGGAAAAATAGTAAGTAAACTGTTTATTATTCTGAAGAGCCAAAGAAACTGGTACACCTCCCCATTATCGTGTAGGGCCCGCTAGCACGCAGAAGTGCCGCAACATGACGTGGCATGGACTCGACTAATGTCTGAAGTACTGCTGGAGAGAACTGACACCATGAATCCTGCAGGGCTCTCCATAAAACCATAAGAGTAAGAGAGGGTGGAGATCTCTTATGAACAGCACTTTGTAAGGCATCCCAGATATGCTCAATACCGTTCTTGTCTGCGGAGTTTGGTGGACAGCGGAAGTGTTTAAACTGAGAAGACTGTTCCTGGAGCCACTCTGTAGCAGTTCTGGACGTGTGGGGTGTCGCATTATCCTGCTGGAATTGGTCAAGTCCGTCAGAATACACAATGGACATGAATGGATGCAGGTGATCAGACAGGATGCTTACGTACGTGTCCCCTGTCAGAGTCGTATCTAGACGTATCAGGGGTCCCAACTACACACTCCCCACACTATTAGAGCCTCCACCATCTTGAATAGTCCCCTGCTGACATGCAGGTTCCATGGATTCATGAGGTTGTTTCCATACCCGTACACGTCCATCCGATCGATACAACTTTAAAGGAGAATCGTCCGACCAGGCAACATGTCTCCAGTCATCAACAGTCCAATGCCGGTGTTGACGGACCCAGGCGAGGCGTAAAGCTTTGTGTCGTGCAGTCATCAAGGGTACACGAATGGGTCTTCGGCTCCGAAACCGCATATCGATGATGTTGCGTTGAATGGTTCGCACGCTGACACTTGTTAATGGCCCAGCATTGAAACCTGCAGTTGTTTGCGGAAGGGTTGCACTTCTGTCACGTTGAACGATTCTCTTCATTCGTCGTTGGTCCCGTTCTTGCAGGAATCTTTTCCGGCCCAGCTTTGGCGGAGATTTGATGTTTTACCGTGTTCCTGATATTCACGGTACACTCGTGAAGTGGTCGTACGGAAAAATCCGCACTTCATTGCAACTCGGAGATACTGTGTCCCATCGCCCGTGGGCCGATTATAATACCACATTCAAACTCACTTAAATCTTAATGAGCTGCCATTGTAGCAACAGTAACCGACCGAGCAACTGCGCCAGACACTTGTTGTCTTCTATAGGTCTTGCCGACCGCAGAGCCGTATTCTGCCTATTTACATATCTGTGTGTTTGAATACGCATTCCTATGCCAGTTTCTTTGGCGCTTCAGTATGTTTGAAAAGTAATAGCCATAACTGGTAATACATTTATTCCACCCTGAGACAAAACGTCCAATGGCTTCATAGTAAAATGTTTGCGGTTGCCTAGACAACCTCTTCGTCCGAAGCATATCTACAGCCACGAATGCTTTCCTTCAGAGGTTCAAAAACATGGAAATCACATGGCTAATGATCGGGACTGTGGAGGATGTATATGGACTTCCCAGCGAAACTACTACAGCATACTCCAAATAACCTTGGCAACTACAGCATACTCCAAATAACCTTGGCAACATGTGGGCAGGTCAAATGTATTAATAGTTATGGCGAATTGTTTTGAAACAATAAACAGTTTACTTATTTTTCCAACACTCTAGTTTTCATTTGACTGTATTTTATAAACAGGAATCGGGAGAAAGATCATAGTGCTTTCCATAATAGATAATTAAATAGCACCCTACGTACAGTTGCGCCATAGCTACGCGCAGTAATTGGTAACGAATTCAGTTGCTTGGTACAAGAAGCATTGTACACGTACAAGGGAAAGGTGATGGGGAAGTGGTCCACGCAAATATAATTTTGCACCCATGAGATGAAGCTATCCAAGGGACTGCTGGTAGCTGATCTGGATGTAGTAGACGAGGAGGATTGGGAAACTGCAAGTGGGCACAGGCCACCGCTAAAACAGCACTACGTAGAACATCTACGAGAAATTGAGTGGAAATAAAGAAGTTGTTACAAGAGTTTGAGGATTTGCTTTTTCCTCGAGGGCCGTTGCCAACAACGTTTGTGACACAACATCGAATATCTACAAGGAATTAAGCTCCAGTACAGGGTAAATCGTATTGTACGACCTCAGTATTTGCTGCCAGTTTTGGAAGATTTTCAGTGCTGTAGTCTTATTGTGAGAAGGCTTTATTAGGCGAGATCGCAAATATTTGTACATTTGTGGCTCAAATGGCTCTGAGCACTATGGGACTTAACATCTATGGTCATCAGTCCCCTAGAACTTAGAACTACTTAAACCTAACTAACCTAAGGACAGCACACAACACCCAGTCATCACGAGGCAGAGAAAATCCCTGACCCCGCCGGGAATCGAACCCGGGGGCCCGGGCGCGGGAAGCGAGAACGCTACCGCACGACCACGAGCTGCAGACTTGTACATTTGTCATTAGTTTCAACAGAGGTAAATTGTCACCTTCAGATCTGAAATTGTGAAATGCTCGGAATATGGAACCGCAAGCAGCAGTTCCCCAAAAGTCACCTCTGGTGCGCCAATCAGTACCAGACAGCGGCTGTTAGATGAAGAGCCGAGAAGCAACGTTCTCCGCCCTCACCTCCCCTCATTCCAGCAAACTCTACCTGCTGAAGATCTGTCTGACGAGGGTATCGCTTCACTCACAAAAAAACAGGGGAATCCACGTTAACAAACAAGAGGTCAAGAGGTTGGTAATGGCCTCAGGCACTGTCCCACTGTTTGGTCAAACTATTCACGCCAAGCGCTGTGGTGCGGTCATTCATTCGATCGGACACTCCAAAATTTTTGAGTGAAAGCAGTCAGTCGATTTACAACATTTATGTTGAAACTTCCTGGCAGATTAAAACTGTGTCCCAGACCGAGACTCGAACACGAGACCTTTGCCTTTCGTGGGCAAATGCTGTGCTAGCTATATTTTTACCTTAATTTTTCCTCTTGCGACACTACCCATTTTTTTCTTTGATAATGTTTGATTCATCACAAAAACAAAATTTCACAATAATGACGAGATCGAAAACATACTGTACAGTTTAAACGAAATGAATTCACTTTCATTTCTCCTCTTGCTACGCTAAACATTTTTCTTTTTTAGGCCAGTGGACACATATGTCCCAACAATAGTGAACATTTATTAATTTCAAGGGTTCTGGAAGGCATGAGTTCAGCAACTGTATGGTTTATCAAATTATGCAATAAACTGCAAAGAACCATCGTAGTTGCAATATTAATATTCATTAGTGGTACATGACTAGTTTCGAGCCTAAGCTCACTATCATATCATCCACTAAGCTATGCGGTAACGTCCATTACGACAGACACATGACTACTCATTCCAGTTAAGCACTTCTTGTAGTTTAGTGCAGGGCTAAATTTTATTCACCTTAAGTAATTAGCAATCTTTTGACGACATGTGGAGGAGTACTGCAGTTAATAGTGTTTGTCGTGTAGGAAAAATGCAGCACATGTTGTGAGACCATCCTGAAAAAGGTAGTACACAGAAAGTCATCTGATCCATTTCATTGCATGTATCTTTGATTGCGGAAAGTAGGTCTCAGATGCGCGAAGGAGCACTCCTGGCTCCATCGTGTGGGGCGGTACTCGGAGATAAAAAGCAACCATTTTCCGAATTATAAGCCACGCATCCTCTGAAAGTCCCCATCTCAGTTGCTGTTGTCAGTCGCTCAGCACCGCATGCACATTGAGGAGTCGGCCACAGAAACGTCACGCAATCTATATCCTGTGGAAAACTTTTCATTAAGCACAAGGTCGCACAGATCTTCGTAGCGATATATGTCTGGTGAATTGCCCGCCGCACTGCAGGCCACGCCACTCCTAAGTGGTGTCTCTCAACCACATTCCGCTGGTGACCCGTCATAAACAAAACATACAAATCACGCACCATAGGTGCACTGGTACAATGGAAATTCATGTGCACGTAGCCGTAATGGAGGAAGAATATTTCAATAGGGGAGAGTGCAGGCGCGATGTGAGTGAATGCCACAAATAGGGGACAGGCAGGATGGAGGTGCCAGTTCATCAATAAGGAGACCAGTGAAACTGCGCCTACGAAAGGTCGAGCATTGTGATGATATAAAGGGTCGCACGCTCGTACGTTGATAGGTCCCAGTCCTCCACTGCGAGTGGGGAGAGTGACGTTATAGTATCGCATCTTGAAGAAAAGTCCATTACTAAAGAAGTACCCAAAGGCAATCTCTATAAGGTGTTCCATCACTGGAGTCATCGATAGGATCTGCGCCAAATGAGGTATCCGGGACGCCATGTGGGTGTTAATGAACGCCACCCTATATGGACCATATCTAACGCTCGAAGGATTTGGTCTAGGACGCCCACGCGGAGAGATTAGAAAAGGTGTTTATAGTTCAGCGCCGTCGTACGGCGAACTTCTCTCATACATACGATGCCTAACATCAAAATACGTCCACCCATACTGGAGCTACACTACCCCCTGGGAGCCGTCTGCCGATTTTCACGGCACGTAACTTGACATTTTGATGTTGGTGTCTGCCGCGTTGCCACACCACCCGATCCATCCTAGCGCTATCCGGATCTCCACTACAGAACGATCGAAAAGGCTTAGATCACCCGTAAGCAGTATAGCATTGGAAAATGTGTCATTTCGGAATGATCCCTGTAACCTCCCCCTTCCTAATCGGCCTACTCGTGCGATATAACTGACCGTGATCGCCTATGCCTAATGAAATTTTACAGTGAGTAAGGCTATCGTTGCCGAAGGAAAATAATATCGGTTAGTAGGAGAGAAGTGTATAACAGACCCTTCTGAAGCAAGAATCTAATCTAAACCCAGTCTAAATACCGATGACAATTTTGAGGTGGGTGTAATATACTGCAATCGCTCACAAACCACACATGGAGGAAAAGGGTACCACTTTTTAATACAATAACACTGATAAAACAAACTTCAAAAAAATTTTTGCATAACCTCGGTTCCGAGAGTTCAGAATCTGTACAGGAAATTGGAATAGAGATCAACATAAACATCATTTCCGCCATTTTTATTGCTCATGAAAACCACACATTGCGTGTTGTACCACCATACGGCGAGACCTTCAGAAGTGATGGCCCAGGTTGCTGTACACAACGGTACCTCTAATACCCTGTAGCACGTCCCCTTGCACTGATGCATGCCTGTATTCATCGTGACATACTATCCACAAGTTCAGCAAGGCACTGTTGGTTCAGATTGTCCCACTCCTCAACAGCGATTTGGCTTAGATCCCTCAGAGTGGTTGGGGTCACGTCATCCATAAACAACCCTTTTCAGTCTATCTCAGGCATGTCCGATAGGTTTCATGTCTGGAGGTCGCGCGGGATTAGCCGAGCGGTCTCAGACGCTGCAGTCATGGACCGTGCGGCTGCTGCCGTCGGAGGTTCAAGTCCTCCCTCGGGCATGGGTGTGTGTGTTTGTCCTTAGGATAATTAGGTTAAGTAGTGTGCAAGCTTAGGGACTGATGACCTTAGTAGTTAAGTCCCATAAGATTTCACACACATTTGAACATGTCTGGAGAACATGCTGGCCACTCTAGTCGAGCGATATCGCTATCCTCAAGGAAGTCATTCACAAGATGTGCACGATGTGGGCGCGAATTGTCGTCCATGAAGACGAATGCCTCGCCAATATGCTGCCGATATGGTTGCACTAATTGTCGGAGGCTGGCATTCACGTATCGTACAACCGTTATGGCGCCTTCCATGACCACCAGCAGCGCACGTCGGCCCTACGTAGTGCCACCCCAAAACAGCAGGGAACCTCCACCTTGCTGCACTCGCTGGACAGTGTGTCTAAGGCGTTCAGCCTGATCGGGTTGGCTCCAAACACGTCTCCGACGATTGTATGGTTGAGGGCATATGCAACACTCTTCGGTGAAGGGAACGTGATGCCATTCCTGAGCGGTCCACTCGGTATGTTGTTGGGCCCATCTGTACAGCGCTGCATGGTGTCGTGGTTGCGCCGCGCGGGATTAGCCGAGCGGTCTTTGGCGCTGCAGTCATGGATTGTGCGACTGATCTCGGCGGAGGTTCGAGTCCTCCCTCGGGCATGGGTGTGTGTGTTTGTCCTTAGGATAATTTAGGCTAAGTAGTGTGTAAGCTTAGGGACTGATGACCTTAGCAGTTAAGTTCCATAAGATTTCAAACACATTTGAGCATTTGTCGTGGTTGCAAAGATGGACCTCGCCATGGACGTCGGGAGTGAAGCTGCGCATCATGCAGCCTATTGCACACATGACGTATTGTGGCTGCACGAAAAGCATTATTCAACATGGTGGCGTTGCTGTCAGGGTTCCTTCGAGCCATAATCCGTAGTAACGGTCATCCACTGCAGTAGTAGCCCTTGGGCGGCCTCAGCGAGGCATATCATCGACAGTTCCTGTCTCTCTGTATGTCGTCCACGTCCGAACAACATCGCTTTGGTTCACTCAGAGACGCCTGGACACTTCCCTTGTTGAGAGCCCTTCCTGGCACAAAGTAATAATGCGAACGCGATCGAACCGCGGTATTGGCCGCCTAGGCATGGTTGAACTACAGACAACACGAGCCGTGTACCTCCTTCCTGATGGAATGGCTGGAACTGATCGGCTGTCGGACCCCCTCCGTCTAATAGGCGATGCTCATGCATGGTTGTTTACATCTTTGGGCGGGTTTAGTGACATTTCTGAACAGTCAAAGGGACTATGTCTGTGATACAATATCCATAGTCAACGTCTATCATCAGGAGTTCTGGGAACCGGGGTTATACAAAACTTTTTTTCATTATGTATATTAGAAAGAATTGATTATAAGTTCGTCGTACGTCCCACATTGATGTCTGTGGCTATTTCAAGCAATTATAGCTTGAATGTTAACACCGATAACTTTACTCCAACGCAGCTGCTCTCGGTCGTTAAGTAAAGGCCGTCGGCCACTTCGTTATCCGTGTTGAGAGGTAATGGCCGAAATTTTGCATTCTCGGCACACTCTTGACACTATGTATCTCGGAACATTGAATTCCCTAACGATTTCCAAAATGGGATGTCCCATGTCTCTAGCTTTAACTACCATTCCGCGTTCAAAGTCTGTTAGTTCCCGTCGTGTGGCCATATTCACACTGGGAACTTCAGCTGAGTACAAATGACAGCTCCGCCAGTGCACTGTCCTTTCATACGTTTGTCCATATCGCTACCCCATGAGTTTTGTCACCTCAGTAAACGTCGGAGCGCGAGAAACAGCGTGCTGTAATCGAACTTCGGATTCAAATATTTCATCTAAATATGGAGCACCCTATCTTTCAGCATGACACCAGGCCACACACGAGCGCTGCGAAACTACAGTAATCCGACGCCTTGGGTTCGCTGTCATCGATCATCGCCCACACAGTCCTGACTTCGCCCAAGCCCATTTTCATCTGTTTCAAAAACTTAGAGAACACCTTCGAGGGCCTGAGTTTGACACTGATGAAGCTGTGCAGGCAGAGGTGAGGCGTGGTTGTGTACTCTACAGTGACGGTGTCAACGAACTGGTTTGGGAGGAATCTATTCGTCACGAGGGTGATTATGTTGAGAAATATGATAAATATGTAGTCGTGAAGGATAAATATGATGAAGTTAATAACGTTTGCTTTGTTTAAACAGCTTTAAGAGTTTTAACACAAAATGTCTGTAGGCATTACTTTTCAGCACGCCCTCGTAGAAAAATGTCTAACCGAGAGTCAGTCAAAAATTTTTGCGATTCATAAGTTAAGCTCCATCATTCTGGGGGACCTAATGTCTCTGTCGTTTCGACTACACGAGAAACTTCATGACAGTAAGCTCTGATTTAGTTTAGTGTATTTGTATTTGTGCTATTGCTGGTTAAGGGTGGCAGTTTTCCAGAAGTTCCACTAGTGTCTAATGTGCCGATTTTTGTGTTTTTTGTATACTATGTAAGTTCCGTTGTTTTCAGATACATCTCTTACAGTGCTGATTGCTTGCTCTCAGTTGCAAGTGTTAATAGTGTGCCTAGACGTAGGACGACTGTCTTGGAAATGGCTTGAAAGCTGTATAGTAGGTTTTGCTATTTTGTCATTATGTAGTGCTGCATGAGGAGTGGTAGCAAATTGTTGGCCAGGTGACAAGTGGTAGCTGTTGGTCTGATATAAATTCCCCGTCATTGTTTTGTTGACATGTTATCCTATACAATTCTTTCGTATTATTTTTCTTATTTTTATTTAAGTGATTTTTTTTTTATTATTCTCATTGTGTCTTTGGATTTTATGTGGATTTGAATTCAGCGCAATGTTATTTCAAGCAATGAAACACAACTTCCTGTTACATATTTTCATTTACCCATTAACTTAATCGAATGTTAGGTTGTGAATACAAGGGGGAGTAAAACGAAAACGAGACAGTTGGAAAAAGTAAGTAAACTGTTTATTATTTCAAAAGTTGTGTGTTAGCAAATTTATCACACCTTGAGCAAGACGATCAATGCTTTCATGGAAAATTGTTTACGGTTGTCTACCGGACCATAATTGTACCGATCCGTGCGTCTCTTCTCTGAACCAAGTGTACGACTACGAAGTTATTCCTTCAGAGCTCCAAAATACGAAAATCGCATGGACAGAGATCCGGACAATATGGAGGATGTGTAATGTCTTCCCAGCGTATTCGAAACAACGTTGGGAACAAGTAGGCGAGCGCCAGACTGCCGTGGTTCTGCAATTCAGGAGATGATGCGCCTGCAGACGTGGAATCCGCAGTGATTCTTGTAGTGGAAAGCAGCCCGCAATATTTGTGGCCGTCCTGCGAGCGTCGGTGTACTGCAGCAGTTTGCTTCTACCAGTAGAGACAGTAGGGCGGCTGCACCAAGCTGATCACGAACAGCTGCCCTCCAAGGTGGAAGTCCAGCTGCGTCTGAAATGGGACCGAAGTTGCCCACCAGCTGAGGAGCACCAAGTGAATAGTCGTGGACTTAACACCAGAAGATGGGTATCAAGTGTGAGCCCAGATCTTGTGGTGGCGGCTTGCAGAGCCAGGTCGCCCCGTTGCCTTGCGTGGATCTCCCTTCGTAGGGAGACTGCAGATAGCATTACTGAAAACGACCGGTATTTATGCAGGTTCGGTGCCCACATGTTGCACTAGGCTGTGCTTGTGACTACATAGATCAAAACAGGGTGGCGGCCAGTGTGTGTAGCAACCGACCTGGCGCTACCGTGATCAGCCAGGGCCCTCGAGAAATACTGGCCCCGAAACGAACTTGTGACGTCACACGGGTTGCCTTGTCCGCCATACTTTGTGAACGCTCCGCTCCGTGCAATGCCTTCAGGAAATCAATATGTCGATGAAAAGGTATCCACTAGCATTCATAACTTTGTTGTGAACTATGCAGAGCTTGCACGCATTTAAATGCGCAGATAAGAATTACTAATCCCGTCTCAGATAGTTAATTGCTCCCCGTCGCGGACGACTGCTGGTACTCTTACTACCTGAATATGACGTGCTGCGGATTGTCTTTCTCGCTGGCCCCGGGTCAGCTGTGTTATCAGTGCTGCGAGCTCTGGTGACTGACCGCTAGTGTAGAAACCGACTGGTGGTAGTACTGTATCTGATGCAACGGTGTTTTGGTCCGCTCCGTGCCTGGCGTCCGCAGCCCACTATTTTTACCCCCCCCCCCCCCCCCCCCGCCTTAGATTTAGTGGTAAGATGGCCTAGTGAACAGCCCGTCAAAAGCTGAACGCAGACCAAGCATGAAAACAGGAAGAAGGTCTTCTGAATTGTGAAACAAGAAGTAAAATAGAAACAGTGAACGGTCCAAGTTCAATATGCCTCACATCGAGCTAGCCGTAATAATAATCATGTCACGGTTGTGAGGTCACCGCGTTGTACTGCGGACTGCGAGATCCGATTTCAAATCTCGCTCCTACCCAAGACTTACTTTTTCACAAAATTATGAAGTTTCCGTCCAATCCTTGACGTGTCTGTTCTGCTATAGACTTGGCAATTGTTATATACTATACATTGGTTAAAGCATATGAGTCATGTACTAAGAACTGATTACCGCCGCAAGTAAATATGATTAATACAGAAAGCAGGCGAGATGGTGCATAGACCTCACATAAAAATGAAAACAACAAATAAAAGGTCCCTAGTTCGAGTCTCGGTCCGGCACACAGTTTTAATCTGCCAGGAAATTTCAACAAATAAAAGGTTGTGAACTTTTTTACAACAAAGGAATTTAAGAGTCAAAACTTTCAAAATGGGACCCAAAAGTTATAACATGTGGTACTTGTGTAGAACCAGGAGGCACGTACTTCTGGAGATCCCTTCGTTGCACCTCGCTGCTGCAAACGGAGGTTACACCACGACACAGACTCATACTTGAATACAGCGAACAGACTCTTCAATGACCGGACGGACAATTCATAATTTTGTGAGAAAAAAATGTGATGTGTAGCACCAGTGAGATTTGAAAACGGATCTTCCCCTTCGCAGTCGAATACCATAACCACACAACCACACAGCCACGACGCCATGCCTGCGGAAGTGAGCTCAAGGCTGAACATACTCAACTTGGACCGTACAGCTTTTTTTTTTCACAGTTCAGTACGTCTTCTTCCTGTTTTCATGCTTGCTCTGTGCTCCATTTTTGACGGGCTATCCACTGGGCTGTCTTACGACTAAATCTGAGCTGCGCGCGATAAGGAATTTCCTTTGTTAGCAACGCCGAAAAATAGTGGCGGCTCTACGCTATGAACCGGAGAATCTCGGACTGGAGTCCAGAAAATAGGCCACGAGAGGAACCATCTGGGCAACTCGGAACGAGGTATCTTCTATCTTCTCATAACGCAGGCTTTCTCGGCAAATTTGATTCAAGAAATCCTGTGTCTTGACTGAAAGACTAGTAGAAGTAAAGAGTAAATTTCCAAGTCAATTCCTAAAAATTTCAACCAGGAATTTTAGAAATCTCTGTGGCGTAAATCCTTGTATACACATCATCACTGGCAAACAGTTTAAATTAGGCGTTGCTGAATATATCTACTAATTGATTTGAGAATCCTCCATCCAGCCACCATCCCGAAAATCGTACTGCACACACGGAAAGAAGCTGTTTAGTGTCGCAGTGCCTTTGTAACAAATTTGTCGTGTGTGTGACTCTCGCCCTTTATCCAATAATAGAACTTTGGTATTCCAAATTGTTTTCAAAACTAGAGCTTTGAAGGGTTGGTTCAAATGGCTCTGAGCACTATGGGACTTAACATCTGAGGTCATCAGTCCCCTAGAACTTGAACTACTTAAACCTAACTAACCTAAGGATATCACACACATCCATGCCCGAGGCAGGATTCGAACCTGCGACCGTAGCGGTCGCGCGGTTCCAGACTGAAGCGCCTAGAAGCGCTCTGTCACACCGGCCGGCCAGAGCTTTCAAGGGAAGATATTTTCTCATATTACGTTATTAATAACGAAATGCCTGTAAAATATAGCTCATCAAGTAAGTTACAGACGATACTGGATCTGCAGCGGAACTGGGGCACATGCAACTGATTTGCGTATAATATACATAAATCAGTTTAAGGTAATATGAATTTTAGCCCCGCAGGTAAGATACGCGTTCCCTGTAAACAGGAAGCAAGCAGTACTGCACAAAAACGAGTCGCATTCATGGGATTTGAAAAACCTGGAGTAAACGTGATAGTGAATGTAAGATTTAAACGTGCATAAAAGTTTTGGAGCACTAGCGAATGCTTGACAAAACTTGGTCCGTAATGTACTAAGAAGCTAAGCTTGAGTGCTTATGTGTGTTGGAACGGATTCACAATATGCTATGCCAAACTTACTGTGAGTGATGTAGTAGTAGTAGTATTTTAGAAACCGAGCGAGGTGGCGCAGTGGTTAGCACACTGGACTCGCATTCGGAAGGACGACGGTTCAATCCCGCGTCCGGCCATCCTGATTTAGGTTTTCCGTGATTTCCCTAAATCGCTCCAGGCAAATGCCGGGATGGTTCCTTTCAAAGGGCACGGCCGACTTCCTTCCCTATTCCGATGAGACCGATGACCTCGCTGTCTGGTCTCCTTCCCCCCAAAAACAACCAACCAACCAGTATTTTAGGTCGAAGTTGATATTACTTTTCGAACACCTCAATTAAATTTGTTTCCCGCCAGAAAAATAAAAGTTATGAAAATATATGTTTAGGCAAGTATTCTATGCAGCTGTTGATTTACTTACATCCGAACATATTGACTTTTTCAGTGTTAAGTTAGATCTGTTGACGATCTTAGAATGTGTCCGATCTCAGTTATCCTCTGTGAGGTTACAATTTACGACTTTTGGCTGATAGTTTTGGGTCTGTCAAAATCGAAGGACGCCAGATTTTAACAGCTGCATCCTTTGTCCTGCCAAAGCCACAGCCTGCAGCCACACAGGTAGGTGGATGTGATTACTGAGCGGCTGTGCGCAGCCCGCCACATAATCTGGGTCACCTGTAGATAAGATCCCATCCATTAGCTGGAGAGCTTTTTCCCGATCCAGGACGCACGTCATCGGTTTCCAGTCGGAGGTACCGATTTAGAAGACTGAAACCCGTGGTGCTTTATCTGAAATACGTCCATAGATGCAGCTAGTCTGTCAACTACTTTCCTTCACAGTTGGAAAAAGACTAAATACAGAATTTCTGTAGCTATTTGTGACGGAGTATGAATTAGACTTACGAAGATTACAGTTACTAATGAGCCTCACTTTCTACATAAGTTTTAGAGAAAAACTTATATTATTATACATGAAGTGATGTATTTGGAGTTTACTAGAAAGGCTTAGGTTCTGACTCGCAATTAATCTGTTTGTTATAGGACTTTATAATCACGTCCTGATCAACATGGGAAGCGTACGCTGCAAATTTTGAGCCTGTCAGCGACTTACTCTGTATATACCTAAACAAATACACCTGTAAATAAACTAGGCTTGCATTTTTTCTGTGTAATATTGTCCGAGAATTAAATTAAAAATAAATATCATCACGTGGTTCTGATCAAGATATTTCGGAGGTTTCCATTAGTTATAATGTGAATACGAAACTGGAAATCCCCTAAAATATTACCAATTGAGAACCCTTTTACCCCATTCCAGATTTCTGTGAAGAAAAAAATTGTACAACAGCCCGTACTGCTCTCTGAAGTAGAGAATGGTAGATAAAAAAACAAGAGCTTTAATTATTCAACGTAAAAATAAAAAAAACTGAGTTATAATTAAAAAGGTGGAAGTAAAAGAACCTGAATGGTGTTCTCCAATTCAGTAATATGTAGTAAATGTACGTCGTTAGAGATACTTTCTATATATTCAAGAAATTAGTATCAAGTAAACCGACGTTGTTCATTAGTTATATTACGACAATAAAGAAAGAAGAGAACAAGAGAAATCACTGCAACGAAAAGCTGTTTAAAAGCGATGTTCTTACTTGCACCAAAATGGTCGATATCGAACCAGGCGATTAGCAGTGTCAACAAGTCTGTACCATAGGCGTCCACATGGGGGAGTAAGAGGGAGAAGTGCAGCCATCTCTCCCCCTCGCCGCTGGTTTTGAAGTATAGAGTTTTTATTCATTACAGACTCCTTATATACTTCTAGAAGCGAGTGTTTAACCATCATTTTTCTGGAATATACAAAACGTTTGGGTAACCTAGACTGTTTTATCCTTGTGGCATGACACGTATCGAAACTGTCTGACTCATTGACTCATTCTCTCCCCGCCCCGGATAAATTTCTAAGTGGATAAATACCCATGGTCTATACTTGTGTTCGAGTCATATTCAGAGACTGATCGGACACAGAAACCAGTACAAAATGGTTCAAATGGCTCTGAGCACTATGGGACTTAACTTCTGAGGTCATCAGTCCCCTAGAACTTAGAACTACGTAAACCTAACTAAGCTAAGGACATCACACACATCCATGCCCGAGGCAGGATTCGAACCTGCGACCGTAGCGGTAGTGCGATTCCAGGCTGTAGCGCCTCGAACCGCTCGGCCACCTAGGTCGGCAAACCAGTACAATTACGGCATCCTTTAGCACGCATCATGCGCACTGAAGATTTAGTTATGGGCTTTTTAGGTTTGTTATTCAACGATATTACAGCCTGTATGCAACTGGCTTCATACTTTATGAAGGTAACACTGGAATATTTGCATTTCTTGACGTCACTCAAAATGTTCTTAGCGAATATCTCAGTGTTTCAACTGAAACCGAAATATCGATAATTTGTGGTGGTGTTATGTTGGAATCGTTCCGTGGCGCCACTAACAACCTCCTGTCTGTCCTGAAGATAGTGAAACACTAATTTATTTGGAAGTGATCTATAAACCGTCGTTACAAACTAATATTAGCGACAATTGCAACTAAAAAGCCCAAATGAATACAAATTTGAAGTGTGTGTAATCATTACAACAGTAGTAAGGGAAAAAGAAAACAGAAAGATGATGTAGGAGGTACATCAGTATAAAACGAAATGGAAACGTGAAAAAAGTAACCGTACGGCTCGTTGATATCAAAGGGGAGAATGCAGCAAGTGAGTGTGACAGCCCCCAGCAAATGAATTTGTCGGTCCATGACATTTGGGCTCGTGCTTTGGATGCTGCTACGACATTGCATCTTGTGTCGATGCGGTGGAGGAGAGGTTGTACGTAGTGGTGAGCTAATACCGTGCGAGCTGTATGTGAGATAACTGTCTTTTCTTCAATATAGTTTCATTTTTCTACCACCATTTCGTGATTTTTGTTATTTATAGTACTGGAAGGAAAGGTTTGCATTTTTCTGACTTAGAAGGTGTACACCCAGTGTGGTCTCTAGCTCCTGTTCAGCGAAAGATGGTCAGTATGGCTCGTTAGGAGGGGCAAACATCCGCAGGGACACGAGAAGTTTTGCGGAAGTGGGTCCACGGTCAACCCCGAGATATTTTTGGCTAGACCACACACCTGTCCTTGCTGAGAGTAGAGCAACTGTGCCGCTACTGCCTTCACCAGAGAGTAAGGCGTATTTGCCTTTTTTTTTATGAACATCAGAGAATGAGGACGCCAAGGTGCTTCCCGAGCAGCGTTGCTTTCGCTGCAAAATTTTGATGCATCCATCGAATGAGTCACCCTAGCCACAATGCTTGTGTGTGGAGGTTGACCAACCTGTGGGACACAGCTCCAGGCCAGTATCACCTCCTGGGCAATCCAGAGAAAGTTGGAGTTCACGAGTAGCCACTAGAACGTAGATTTGATCGTAAGAGTTTTACCAGTCGCAAGCCACTGTACAACCTTCTATAGCGGGACTTTGAATTTCGCCGCGCTACACTCGTTCCCTCAGACATAAATTATACCGTCGCAGCGATATGAGCGCTCGACGGCAGAGAACATACTAAAATTGTAACTCTTTTTTGTTTTTCTATCCGTTTATCTATTGTCTCTCGAGAGCGGAAGCTTAATGCAGACGTGATCTGATTAAGACAAAAAAACTTATTAATGTGTAGACATTGTGGAAGTTGTTATGAAATTCGGACGATGGAGAGAAGCAACTGAAATAAATTGCATTTAATATCAAGACGGTTTTGTATACATTAGAAATTCCTGGACAATGAAACTTATTGCAAGATTTCGGAGCAGACTTTTCAAGCAGAAATGAAGTAGGAGATTTTTGAAGATCTGGACGCCGCACGAAACAAGAAGACATGTTAACGTGGTAAAGAATTAACTCTAAGCTACGCCATTTCCCCCTGTCAGTTACATTTTGTTATTCTCTGTTCTTCTTCAATAATTTTTGTAGTGGAAATTGGTTTAACTTTTGCCCAAAAACGCCACAAGGACCATCCCAACAATAGCTTTTCCGGATCACGAAGTCCGATAGCTTTTCTGTAATACGAAGTCCGATTTGCTTTTCATTCTTTCCCTTTCACGGTCATTTAATATTTTAAAACCCCCTTTTTATTCACCATTTCTTCCCACCATTTTCAACCTTTTCTTTTCTTTTCTTCTCTTTTTCTTTTTCTTTTTTATTAACCACTACAACTGGCTCCCGCGACAGGACCCAATTTTCGGATGTGTCGTTTTTGAGCAAATTTGAAACTTTAATTTATATTTTTTCCCAACAGAGAATAACCAAAAATCATGAAATTTAAATGGTAACTAAAAGACCAACTTTATTGTACCTAAGCAAATGATAATACAACAATATTGTAAAGAATTTTTGTAACTAATTCAATCTGTTTTTCTTTGCATGGCATATATTGATGCAAAACTGTTATTTTGAGACCTATTGGTGATTATCCGATGGAGATGTATTAAGAAAATCCGTGTTTTGACGAATACGATTTACGCAGAAGTGATTGACCAGCCGCTGCAGGACAGAAAATTTAATGGTGAGTCACACAATTATGTTTCATTCAAACATTCAACAGCCAACTGCAGAATTCATTTTTCCCTTTCCACACATCCTGTAGTTTTCTTCTAGATTTTTCCAAAATTATCCATCTCTATTGTAGTTTGTGGTAATTATAGTATTGTTGTAGCTGCATATGAAGATCGTAAATTTGACCGCCAAACAGTCATTTGTTACGAAAAATTTTGTTCGCCCTGCTGCATATTTCCCAACCATTGTTTGCAATAGAGCAATCATTTACATTGACGAGAAAATATTTCAACCTAAATTTGAGTCAAATCTTTATTAATCAGACTTAAACCCTTTCTGACTTACGATTATACATCCTATTACAATGGAACGCGGTAAGGTAGAGGTAGTTTCGGCAGATGAGTCAAGTGAACTAGATTCATCGTTCAACCAACAAGAAAGTCCGCGTTTTCCTCCATGGACGAGTTCACAGATCAATGCAATGATTTTGCCTCAAACTCGCAACATTTGTGATAATACACAGATGGCGACTTTAAATGCGGAACGGACGCGAGACTAGACCGTCAACGCCATTGTTAACATCAATGTCAGAACCGAATATGAGACAAGTTCAGCAATGTGACACAAATCGGACACAGGAGACTGACAAACTGGACCGACTATTAGAGTTATTTGCAGACATGAAACGAGACGTTAGTCAGAAAATTGACGCAAAACTGGACGCACTTGGTCAGGACTTTAAACAAAGGCTAGATAAAAGCGACGAAAAATTTGACGTATTAAACCGTACTATGACCGAAAATTTTGAACGAACGACAAAACAGATGACAGAATTAAATAACACCACTCAACAGCTCAGCCAGCGATTTGAGACATTGTCCGACCGAGTCACTAAAAAGGAAGAAGCTTTGGTTACACTCACACATGAAACAAAAAACAATATCACCCGATGTGAGAATCAGTTAACTCAAATAGTTAATGTGCAGCAGAAAGTGAACACCCGTGTGGAAGAGTTAGCTCAGGCCCACACTTCAGCTAGCTCCACCCAAGAAAAGCTGACTGAAGAAGTGGGAAATATTACCCAACAGCTCACAATGTTACTTCTCGAACAAACCCACCTCTGAGAAAAGATAGAAAAATTAGAAGACCGAGCGGACCTCGCGTCACTAAACAACGACAACAACATGGCCGAAAGAATTGTACATGAATGTAAATTGTGTGACGACTATCTGGACAAAAAACTTGAAACAATTACACAGGACATACTTTCAAAAACAAAGACACATGTTAAAGACGAGACAAAACACATAGAAGACGAAGTGAGAAAATTACGAGACAATTTTGTGCCGTGTTTGGCGATTGATGCAAACGCATCGTCAGGGAACGACAAAACAGCTAAAACCATGGCTCATGACACAGACAGAACACCTATTGTGGAATCACCTATTTCAAATCAAAATTACAATGTGCCGCTTTCTTTTCCACCAAACGAGCAATATTACGGTACGACACCTAGAATAGCAAGTGACACAAACCACGTCAATACATTTATGCCAACCGGCATGGCCGATGAGACGTTTGTAAGGCACGGGTACTTCCAGACATTTTCCAGTGAGGACAAGCACAAAGTCCACCCTATTGTGTTTATTAGATCATTTGACGGTGTTTTCCCACGTAGTTGGTCAGAAGTCGATAAAATCAGATACGTCACCAATCTCATGAGAGGACGAGCAGCTAAGTGGGGTGCCGCTATGAAACGGCGGTGCCTTACGTTTGAACAGTTCGAACAAGCCTTCTTGGACGAATTCTGGTCCGAGAATGAGCAACAGAGTCTAAGGAGAGAAGTGTGCGACCCCGAGACCTATGACCCTAAAAAAGAGACCTTAAGACAATACTTTGAGAGGTACCTAGACAGGACACTGTACTGGTCCAAACCAGCCGACTTGTCAGCGGTAATTGACACTTTAAAGAGCCACTTACCCTTTCCATACCGAGACAGATTAATAGGAGTGCCGGAGAATGACATTAAGACTTTTTTAAACTTCTTATCAAATGGACGTAGTTTAC